>NC_057834.1:121958982-124739815 GCF_910594005.1 Cervus elaphus | reverse complement strand
GTAATGATAAAGCAGTTATAATGATCGCTTTGAAACTCATTTATTCATTATCAAGTATTGCATGGACCTTCTCAATGCCAGGCCAGTAATATGAAAACAGACATAAATTATAGAGCTTACTATCCATATAAAGCTACAGTAATCAAGATAGTGTGGTATCAACACAGGAGAGAGAACAACAACAACACAATCAATGGAAACAACAGAGTAAGAAAACAGACCCCAATATACACAGTTACCTGATTTATAACTAAGGTATGATTGCATTTGCCGAGGGAAATGTTAGTCTTTTCAGTAAATGGTGCTGATGCAATTGGATCTATATGGAAAAGAATAAACCTTGGCTATACCATATACACTTTTCACTTTCATGCATTGGAGAAGGAAATGGCAACCCACTCCAGTGTTCTTGCCTGGAGAATCCCAGGGATGGCGAAGCCTCGTGGGCTGCCGTCTATGGGGTTGCACAGAGTCAGACACGACTGAAGCGACTTAGCAGCAGCAGCATACCATATAAAAAAATTAATGTGAAAAGGATGATTGGCCTGAATACAAAAGATTAAAAAATGAAGCTTGTAGAAGAAAACACAAAACGTATCTTCATGAACTTGAGGCCAGCAAAGATTTCTTGCATAGTTCACAAAAAGCAAACTCATATAATCATAAGAGAAAGGATTGGTAAACTGGGCTTTATTAAAATGAAAAATGTCTGCTCATCAGAAGATAACAAAAACAGAGTAAGAAGACAAGCCAGAGACTGGGAGAAGATATTTGCAATACATATTCAACAAAGGACTCATCCAGAATAAAAAAAAATTCCTAAAAATTAATTTTAAGAAGGCACACAACCCAATTAAAAATGGCCAAAGTTAACCCCAAATGTAAGAGCTAAATGATACAACTCTTAGAAGAAAACATAGGGGAAAATCTTTACAACATTGAATTTACCAACAATTTCTTGGCTATGAGACTAAAGCACAGGCAACCAATGTGAAAATAAACTGGATTTCATCAAAATTTAAAACTTTTGTGCACTAAACTACATAATCCAGAGTGATAAGGCAGTCTACAGAACAGAAGAAAATATTTGCAAATCATATATGTGATAAACGGTTATATTCAGAATATATAAAGAACTCCTACAACTCAAGGAAATAAAAAAACAAACTACCAAATTAAAAAATGAGCAAAAAACTTGAGCTCCTCCAAAGAAGATAAACTAATGTTCAAGAAGCACATGAAAAGATGCTCAGCATCACTAATCATTCAGTTCAGTTCAGTTCAGTTGCTCAGTTGTGTCCGACTCTTTGTGACCCTATGAATCGCAGCATGCCAGGCCTCCCTGTCCATCACCAACTCCCGGAGTTTACTCAAACTCATGCCCATCGAGTCGGTAATGCCATCCAGCCATCTCATCCTCTGTCGTCCCCTTCTCCTCCTGCCCCCAATCCCTCACAGCATCAGGGTCTTTTACAATGAGTCAACTCTTCGCATAAAGTGGCCAAAGTATTGAAGTTTCAGCTTCAGCATCAGTCCTTCCAATGAACACCCAGGACTGATCTCCTTTAGGATGGACTGGTTGGATCTCCTTGCAGTCCAAGGGACTCTCAAGAGTCTTTGCCAACACCACAGTTCAAAAGCATCAATTCTTTGGCACTCAGCTTTCTTCACAGTCCAACTCTCACATCCATACATGACCATTGGAAAAACCATAGCCTTGACTAGACGGACCTTTGTTGGCAAAGTAATGTCTCTGCTTTTTAATATGCTGTCTAGGTTGGTCATAACTTTCCTTCCAAGGAGTAAGGGTCTTTTAATTTCATGGCTGCAATCACCATCTCCAGTGATTTTGGAGCCCCCAAAAATAAAGTCAGCCACTGTTTCCCCATCTATTTCCCATGAAGTGATGGGACCAGATGCCATGATCTTAGTTTTCTGAATGTTGAGCTTTGATCCAACTTTTTCACTCTCCTCTTTCACTTTCATCAAAAGGCTTTTTAGTTCCTCTTCACTTTCTGCCATAAGGGTGGTGTCATCTGCATATCTGAGGTTATTGATATTTCTCCCGGCAATCTTGATTCCAGCTTGTGCTTCTTCCAGCCCAGCGTTTCTCATGATGTACTTTGCATATAAGTTAAATAAGCAGGGTGACAATATACAGCCTTGACGTACTCCTTTTCCTATTTGGAACCAGTCTGTTGTTCCATGTCCAGTTCTAACTGTTGCTTCCTGACCTGTATATAGGTTTCTCAAGAGGTGGGTCAGGTGGTCTGGTATTCCCATCTCTTTCAGAATTTTCCACAGGTTATTGTGATCCACACAGTTGAAGGCTTTGGTGTAGTCAATAAAGCAGAAATAGATGTTTTTCTGGAACTCTCTTGCTTTTTTGATGATCCAGTGGATATTGGCAATTTGATCTCTGGTTCCTCTGTCCTTTCTAAAACCAGCTTGAACATCTGGAAGTTCACGGTTCACGTATTGCTGAAGCCTGGCTTGGAGAATTTTGAGCATTACTTTACTACTATGTGAGATGAGTGCAATTGTGTGGTAGTTTGAGCATTCTTTGGGATTGCCTTTCTTTGGGATTGGAATGAAAACTGACCTTTTCCAGTCCTGTGGCCACTGCTGAGTTTTCCAAATTTGCTGGCATATTGAGTGCAGCATTTTCACAGCATCATATTTCAGGATTTTAAATAATTCAGCTGGAATTCCATCACTTCCACTAGCTTTGTTCGTGGTGATGCTTTCTAAGGCCCAACTGATTTCACATTCCAGGATGTCTGGCTCTAGGTGAGTGATCACACCATTGTGATTATCTGGATTGTGAAGATCTTTTTTGTACAGTTCTTCTGTGTATTCTTGCCACCTCTTCTTAATACCTTCTGCTTCTTTTAGGTCCATATCATTTCTGTCCTTTATGGAGCCCATCTTTGCATGAAATGTTCCCTTGGTATCTCTAATTTTCTTGAAGAGATCTCTAGTCTTTCCCATTCTATTGTTTTCCTCTATTTCTTTCAATTGATTGCTGAGGAAGACTTTCTTATCTCTCCTTGCTATTCTTTGGAACTCTGCATTCAAATGGGAATATCTTTCCTTTTCTCCTTTGCTTTTCACTTCTCTTCTTTTCACAGCTATTTGTAAGGCCTCCTCAGACAACCATTTTGCCTTTTTGCATTTCTTTTCCATGGGGATGGTCTTGATCCCTGTCTCCTGTACAATGTCACGAACCTCCATCCATAGTTCATCAGGCACTCTGTCTTTCAGATCTAGTCCCTCAAATCTATTTCTCACTTCCACTGTATAGTCATAAGGGATTTGATGTAGGTCATACCTGAATGGTCTAGTGGTTTTCCCTACTTTCTTCAATTTAAGTCTGAATTTGGCAATAAGGAGTGCGTGATCTGAGCCACAGCTCCTGGTCTTGTTTTTGCTGACTGTATAGAGCTTCTCCATCTTTGGCTGCAAAGAATATAATCAGTCTGATTTCGGTGTTGACCATCTGGTGATGTCCATGTGTGGAGTCTTCTCTTGCGTTGTTGGAAGAGGGTGTTTGCTTTGACCAGTGCATTTTATTGGCAAAATTCTATTAGCCTTTGCCCTGCTTCATTCTGTACTCCAAGGCCAAATTTGCCTGTAACTCCAGGTGTTTCTTGACTTCCTACTTTTGCATTCCAGTCCCCTATAATGAAAAGGACGTCTTTTTTGGGTGTTAGTTCTAAAAGATCTTGTAGGTCTTCATAGAACCATTCAACTTCAGCTTCTTCAGCATTACTTGTTGGGGCATAGGCTTGGATTACTGTGATATTGAATGGTTTGCCTTGGAAACGAACAGAGATCATTGTATCATTTTTGAGACTGCATCCAAGTACTGAATTTCAGACTCTTTTGTTGACCATGATGGCTATTCCATTTCTTCTAAGGGATTCTTGCCCACAGTAGTAGATGTAAATGCAAGCCAAAATTATGAGATACCACCTCACACACATTAGAAGGGTTACTATAAATTTTAAAAGAAACTCAGAAAATAATAAGTATTGGCAAGGATATAGAGAAACTGGAATCCTTATTCATTGTTGATGGGAATCAAAAATGGTGCGGCCTCTACAGAAAGCAGTCTGGTGGTCCCTCAAAAATTTTTAAAAAATACAATTACCATAATACCCAGCAATTCCACTTCTAGATACATACTCAAAATAGATTTTCAGAAAGATACTTGTACACCTTTGGGCTGTTCACAGTAGCCCAAAGGTAAAATAATCCAAGTGTCCACTGATGAATGAATGGATAAGCAAAATGTGGTATATACATGCATAGACTAAAAGGGAAGGAAATTTTGATCCATGCTACAATATGAATGAATCCTGAGGACATTATGCTAAGTGAAATAAACCAGTCACAAAAAGACAAATAGTAAACAATTCCACTTATATGAAGTACCTAGAAGAGTCAAATTTGTAGAGACAGAAAGAATGGTGGTTATCAGTGGTTGGCAGAGAAAGGGCAATGCAGATTTGTTGTTTAATGAGTATAGAGTTTCAGTTTTGCAAGATGAAAAGAGTTCTCGAGATTCACTGATGTTGCATAACCATGCAAAAATACTTAAAACTACTGAGCTTAGAAAGGGTTGACTGAAAGTTGCTCAGTCATGTCTGACTCTTTGCGATCCCATGGACTATACAGTTCATGGAATTCTCCCGGCAAGAATACTGAAGTGGGTAGCTGTTCCCTTCTCCAGGGGATCTTCCCAACCCAGGGATTGAACCCTGGTCTCCCACATTGCAGGCAGATTCTTTACCAGTTGAGCCACAAGGGAAGCTAAAAAGAGTTAAGATGGTAAATTTTATGTTATGAGTATTTTACCAGAATTTTTTTAAATGGCAAAAGATTTCAACAGGCACTTTTTTTTAAAAGATTTTTTATGTGGGCCACATTTAAAAAAAAATGTCTTTATTGAGTATTTTACAATATTGCTTCTGTTTTATGTATTGTTTTGTTTGTTTGTTTGTTTTTTTGGCCATGAGGCATGTCGGACCTTAGGTTCCTGACCAGGGATCTAACACACACTCCATGCACTGCTAGGCAAAGTCTTAGCCACTGGGCCACCAGGCAAGTTTCTCAACAGGTAATTTACAAAGAGGTTATCTAAATGGTCCACAAGCATATGAAAATGTGATTGACACCATTACTCATTAGGGAAATATACATCAAGTCCACCACACATTCACCAGAATGACTAACAGGAAACAAAATAACACGAAATGTCGGGAAGAATGTGGAGCAAATGGACCTCTTCCCGTACACTGTTGGCGGGAAGGTAAGTAGATGCAGCCATCTGGACAACTGAATGGCAAAATCTTCAATGGCAAACACACACCTACCCCATGACCTAAAAATCCCACTCCTAAGAATATTTCCTACAGAAACGCATATATATATATCTGCTAAAAAAACACAAGAATGCTCATAGTAGCTTTAGGTTATGAAGCAGCAAAAATCTGGAACCAATCCAATGCCAACAACAAACAGAGTAGATAAATAAATTGAGGGATATTTAAACAAGGATTATCACACAGTAATTAAAAAGAATGAAGTACTGCTACAGACAAAAATACAAATGGCTCTCACAGATAAAATAATAAGCAAAGGAGTTCAGATACAATAAACTATATACAGTATGATTCCATTTAACTAAAGAACTGGCAAAATTAATTTTATTGTACTAGAAATCAGAATAGTGATTAGTTCTGGTGGGGCAGGTAAGTATTGATGAGGAAGAGGCACATAGGAGTTTTTGGGGTGATAGAAATGTTCTACATCCTGATTTGGTTATATATACTACATGAGTCAGACCTTTTTCAGCAAAGGTCCATATAGTCAAAGATATGGTTTTTCCAGTAGTCATGTATGGATGTGAGAGTTGTACCATAAAGAAAGCTGAGTGCTGAAGAATTGATGTTTTTTAACTGTGGTGTTGGAGAAGACTCTTAAGAGACACTTGGACTGCAAGGAGATCCAACTAGTCAATCCTAAAGGAAATCAACCCTGAATATTCATTGGAAGGACTGATGTTGAAGCTGAAGCTCCAATACTTTGGCCACCTGATGGAAAGAGCCTACTCACTGGAAAAGATGCTGATGCTGGGAAAGATTGAAAGCAGGAGGAGAAGGGGACGACAGAGGATGAGATGGTTGGATGGCATCACCCAACATGAGTTTGAGCAAGCTCCAGGAGATAGTGAAGGACAGGGAAGCCTGGCATGTTGCAGTCCATGGGGTCGCAAAGAGTCAGACATGGCTTAGCAACTGAACAACAAAAATATATGTAAAATCTATTTGAGTTGTAACCTTGTGATATGTGTTCAGAATTATATTATGTTATGCCTCAATTTAAAAAAGACATGGACTTTTGCTCTTGAAAAATACAAAGCCTATGAAAAGAGAGACACAAATAAAAATAGATGATAAGGTATGGTAGGCGCTGTGATAGAAAGAGTTTCTGAGTATGGGCTGGGGATGGGGAGGAAGGACTCATTGCAGGGAGTCTTTAGAGGAGGTACACTGGGCTCTGAAGGATGCAGGAGATTTCACCAAGCAGAAAAGGGGAGTAGTTGTGAGCAAAGGCAGGACGATGAGAGGGGAACCTTGAGTGTGTGAGAAGGTAGCTCAGTGTGGTTAGAGGGCTGGGGGTGTACAGCATCGTTAGTGGTGGGAGAGGAAGCTGAGGACATGAATCAAGTTAGTCTTCAGATTTGTTTATTTAAACGAGCTCCCCATAAACACTTGCTGAGTGAATGAGTGAATGAATGAGCCTTCCCACAGGCACAGCACATCTGATGCCTGGGGTGGCAGGCATGGCATGTTTGCGTGGCAACAAGTAGTGATGAGATACATCCCCGGCGAGGTTGTGCAGCCCATTTATTCTAAGATTGTTAACTTCCCCGAAGTTCAATATCTTCTAGGTCCCAGAATTAGAAAACATCATCACTCAGTTGATAGTACTGACTCTGCTATGAATGCTGAGGAATTATTTTTTTATGATTTACCTTCTCCACCAACTTTCTTCCACACCATCTCGCCATTTTTGATAATTATATATTTTACGTTGTTTTGGCAGTTGCCTTTAACATCTTCCAACAATATACTTAAATTGCTATTTCCTGGTCTGTCAACTTTTGATAGTATCTATTCATTTCTATGAACAATGAAGAGATTTGTGCATAATCCCTCCTTTCTACCTGCTTTCTTTTGTCCACCTTTAAATTCCTGTTAGTTTAAAATTTATTATTCTTATGTTGTCAAGTTTCATAACATTTACATTCTCTTCTATATTATGATTAAGTCTAGTCTATAGGTTAATTCCTATAGTCCTTCCCTGAATATTCATTGGAAGAACTGATTTTGAAGCTGAAGCTCCAATGCTTTGGCCACCTGATGAGAAGAGCTGACTCATTGGAAAAGACCCTGATGCTGGGAAAGATTGAAGGCAGGAGGAGAAGGGGATGACAGAGGATGAGACAGTTGGATAGCATCACTGACTCAATGGACATGAGTTTGAGTGAACTCTGGGAGATGGTGAAGGACAGCGAAACCTGGCATGCTGCAGTCCATGGGGCAAAGAGTTCGATATGACTAAATGACTCAACAACAACAACAACAATAGGTTAATTCTAAAAATTGAAGCTAATAAACAATACAATTGCAGAGATATTATTTCCTGAGGAACCACTTAGTATGAACAGTCCCCAGAGAAGGAAATGTAATTCCACATGACTAAGACTTTGTCATAAGAAGAAAAGTCTTCCACAAGTTAAGAACAAAGCAATCCTCCTACACAGTAATATATGCCTTCCTTCACTTCTTGAAATCACAACATCATCTTTTTGGATTGCTTTTTTGATTGACAGAAATAACTCCAGCTTTTTTCCTTTCAGTAATACAGGTGACTGAGTGATAAACTTTGTGAACACTTATACATAAAAAGTCTTTATTTTGCTTTCAGAGTTTGAGGAGATAAGATTCTTAGTTCAAAATCATTGTCCTCCAGAATTTTGAAAGCACTGGTAGACTCTCCTTGGGCATTTTTTTTTTTATGAAAAACTCTGATGTAAGTTTTGATTCTCTCTGGAACCTTTTTGTTTTTTCATCCTTGATGTTCTAAAATGTTAAAAAAAGATTGAATGTCTAAATGTTCCTTTTCACTGATTCCTGTACTGAATTCAATGTGATTTTTCCATTTAAAAAATCTGTGCATGTTTCTTCAACCCAGGGAAATTTTCTTTTGTTACATCTTTGTAACATTCTTCTCCCTCTGTCATTGTCTGTCATCTTTGTTTCCAGATTTCCTATTTAGTGGATACCGAACATTCTGGGTCTATACGCCAACTTTTTCTCCTTGATGTTTTGCTCTACATTCTGGGACATTTCCCTAGTTGGAACTTCCAGATTATCAATTTGGTATTCCTCTATATGGGCTTCCCTTGTGGCTCAGCTGGTAAAGAATCCGCCTCCAATGTGGGAGACCTGGGTTCAATCCTGGGTTGGGAAGATTTCCTGGAGAAGGGAAAGGCTACCCACTTCATTATTCTGGCCTGGAGAAGTCCATGGATTGTATAGTACATTCGTCTATATTGATTGAGTCAGTTCACCCACTGTGTTTTTGTAAAAGTCATATTTTAAATTTTCAATAATTATTTCTTTTTCTCTGATTGCTCCATCTTAATAGCAACTGATTCCTTTCTATTAAATGAGATGAGATACCAATGATAATTTATTTTAGGGTTCTCTTACATTTGAAGTCTCTGTTTCCCTTGAAGTGAGCTCTCCTTTTTTTTCTTTTTTCCATTTTCTTCTTGGTTTTCTTCCAAAGATTGGTGACCTTGGTTGTCCATGCTTAGTTGCTCAGTTGGTCTAACTCTTTGCAACCCTATGGACTGTAGACCTCCAGGATTCTCTGACCATTGAATTCTCCAAGCAAGAATTTCCTCCTCCTGGGGTGGGTTGCCATTTCCTCCTCCAGGGGATCTTCCTGATCCAGAGATCAAACCCCTGTCTCCTGTGTCTCCTGAATAGGTAGAAAAATTCTTTACCACTGAACTACCTGAGATATAGATTTATAAATGAAGAACTGTGTTGTGAAGATAGTGTATGTGTTCAGTCAGTCATGTCCGACTCTTTGTGACCCCTTGGACTGCAGACTGCCAGGCTTCCCGTCCATCACCAACTCCTGGAGCTTGCTCAAACTCATGTCCCTCGAGTCAGTGATGCCATCCAACCATCTCATCCTTGGTTGTCCGCTTCTCCTCCTGCCTTCCATCTTTCCTAGCATCAGTGTCTTTTCCAATGAGTCAGTTCTTTGCATCAGGTGGCCAAAGTATTGGAGCTTCAGCATCAGTCCTTCCAATGAATATTCAGGACTGATTTCCTTTAAGATTGACTGGTCTTATCTCCTTGCAGTCCAAGCGTCTCTCAAGAGTCTTCTCCAACACCACAATTCAAAAGCATCAATTCTTTCCGGGTCCCCCTTCTACAAAGTCAGCTACTATATGTGGCATTTCTGGAAAGCTGATTACAAAATTCTTTACACAACAGTTGAGTTCTAACTGTGATTCCATTCTTTTTTCTCTTGCCTTTCTGATAATACCAGAAAGCCCAACCCCCATCCTAGGAAGAGATACCCTATATTAAATGTAAGCTTCAAATTTCCCTTCAGCAGGCTCTTGCCTGCATCTCCAGCCTCTTCTCTTCCTTCTCTCCTTTATGTATTCTGGCTACAGGGAGCTGAAAAGTTCTCAGAACACATGCCTTTTCTGTCAGTCCAAATGCCCTGACCCTTCTAGACATGTGAGAAACTCCTTCAGAGGTCCTCTAAACCCACTGTAGTGGTGCCTTGGCTGGGCCATGGTACCCAGATGTATGGTCAAACATTATTCTAGATGCAGGTCTCTTTTAGATGAGCTTATCATTTAAAGCTGTAGACCTTGAATAAAGCAGGTTACTCTCCATGATGTGGGTGCTGCTGCTGCTGCTAAGTTGCTTCAGTTGTGTCCAACTCTGTGCGACCCCATAGACAGCAGCCCACCAGGCTCCCCTGTCCCTGGGATTCTCCAGGTAAGAACACTGGAGTGGGTTGCCATTTCCTTCTCCAATGCATGAAAGTGAAAAGTGAAAGTGAAGCCACTCAGTCATGTAAGACTCTCAGTGACCCCATGGACTGCAGCCTACCAGGCTCCTCCGTCCATGGGATTTTCCAGGCAAGAGTACTGGAGTGGGGTGCCACTGCCTTCTCCGTAATGTGGGTGAGCCTCATCCAGTCAGTTGAAGGCCAACCAGAACAAAGACTGACCTCCTCCAGCAAGAAGGAACTCTGCCAGCAGACAGTCTTAGGACTCCAACTGCAGCTCCCCTGGGTCTGCACTCGCCCAGCCCACCCTGCAGGTCTGGGACTTGCCAAGCCTCCACAATCATATGAGCTGATTTCTTAAAGTAAACCTCTCTCTATATATGTTTAAGTCCTATTGGTTCTATTTCTCTGGAGAAGCCTGACTAATACATCACCCCAGTCAGCAAATCCTTCAGCAAGCTTTCTGCGACCCTCGTGCATTCAGTCAAACACTTCTGTACTTCTCACACCATGTTGTAATTTATTTATGAGCTTTTCTCCCCCTAAGAGACAGACTTCTTTTAGGCCAAGAGCCTTTCTCATTCACCATTGTATCCCTGGTACCTAGCACAGTGGCAGGCATACAAATAAATAGTTCTTAATAACTATGTTGGGCAAAGTGTGGGTAAATTAGTGAGAACAAGAGAGGGTCAAGGCAGGTGGAAGTCTTACTGGACAAGGGAATCAGGTCAGACTCTTGTAAGATGGGCCAGAGAGGGACAAGATAACTAGTTCCTGAAAACCAGGCTCACAGCACCACTCTTAGATACATCATCATAGGTCATCATGACGGCCTCTATGAGTTTAACCTATGGGAGGACTCTGCATGCCAGTGTACAACCAGCCAAGCTTCTCCAGTCCCAGGGAGCTCAGCTTAATTTAATACTGACAAATTCTAAACTTAATCTCTTGTTAGGAATTCTCACTTTGGGGCCTGATCTGAGTCTTCCTTTTTTTACGACAGCTGAACTCTGCAAGCACAGGTGGAGGGGCGCTGTTGTGTCCTGGAGGGTAACCTTCTCTAACCCCCACCCCTAGATCACTCATGCTCTGTCCTCACCAAGCAAGAAGATGTAGTCAGGTATAATTTTCTGAGACCGCATTACAGAAAAAAAAGGCTCTTGCAATCTATACATCCTTTTCTCCATCTGCACCAGATGATTTTGAAAATTCTACCTGGCAGAAGATCATGGACTGAGGGTGCAAGACAGAGGTGGATTCTTTGGGAATCTGGATTCTGTGCTTCCCAAAAGTCCAAGCACAGGTTGTTGGATCCTCAGTGAATCAGGTGCAAACAAATAAGTGAATGCATAGAACAGACAGATGCTAAATTGAATGGATTATAACATGTCCCAAGTTCCTCCCCATAAAACAAGCTCAGGCCGACAGCATTTAACTCAGGAAAAAGGAAAAGAGACAGAAGAAAAGATAGGTTGGATATCTTATTAAAGGGATTGGTGGTTTAAAAAAGATGAATCAGATCTTGTGACAAAGAGACAAACTGGGGATCAACTGGGATAACTTCAAAAGCTGATGTTACTAAATGCAATGTACCAGGCACTCTGCTAAGCACGTGAAATACACAGTTCCATGAGGTAGGAATGCTTTTAAGTCCATTTGACAGAGGAGGCAAGTAAGAGGCACACATTCAACAAAGGGTGGGCTGGGAGTCCAGGCAGACAGGTGGCTCCCAAGTGTGTGCTCTGCTTATAACCACCTCCAAGTTTCACATGTGGCACCAGCACATTTAATCGAGGAAATAAAGAAAATATAGAATTCTGCTCAGGCCAGGGGATTTAGAGACCTGGCTTTGCCCCATCTCACTGAGCTACCAGAGCAAGTCATCCCAGATCTGTGCTATCTGTTCCCATATTTGAAAAAGAGGATATAGACTATAGTTGGGCTCCGGGACCTTACCCACCCTGATATTCTGGATGCTTCTGCTCCCTAGCCTGGGTCTGCCAGCTGCTTTGAGGCCCACTCTCCCAGAAGGTCTGAGTCTGGTCCTTCCCGAGCCTTCTGACAAGACCTGTGTGGATAGAGACCAGGCCCCACCCTTTCTGGACACTTAGCTTCTTTACAGCACCTGACCTTCCTGCTGGCCATGATGCTCCACCCTGAGCCTTATGTCCTCCACCTCTTCAGCTTCCCAAACCCCTACTTCCACTCCCTCCCGCCTGCGTCCCCCTCCCCCAATGCTTTCTGCCTTCTAGCTGGGGTTCAAGGCCCTCCCTCAGTCCTGCTGGCTGGTTCCCCTTCTTCCCTTCTTTGTCCGGTCAAGTCTTACTTGTCACTGTTGCCAGCTCCTCCCTGGGGTCTCCAGGGTCCCTGACACAACCAAATCCCCCTTCCTCTGAGTTGTGTTTACACCTCTACTTCAGATAATAATATGAATAATACCCCCTTGTATGGGTGCCATGATTATAGCTCAGTAAAGATTTTTATAGTCATTCTGTTTTCTGATTTTACCAGGTTCTTCCTTGCAGAGATGACCTACTGTTTATGCTACCTCTCCCAGCTTAGATTGTAAGCACAATGTCTCAGCATCACATCAGTGATGTGATGCATCACATCACATCAATGGAAAAGCTCCTCAAGAGCGCCCTCTGGTTAGGGCCTTATCATCGCATTTTGCAGATGAGGAGACAGAGGTTAAGTGAGACACCCGGCTGGAAAGTAACCAGGAGGGATCCAGAGCCCAGGCTTCTCCTTTTCAGACCAATGCTTCTCGAGGGTACCTTACTGCCTGATATGCACCCAGGATCTGACTCAGTCCCATATTCCTACCCCATCCCCTTAGCTCTGACAAAGAGCTGGTGTTCTGAACTCAGGAACCAGAAGCAGTATGTTGATGTGAAAAATTAATTCATGAGTGCCTAGAATCACCCCAGAGCCCTATACTGCCAGCCCCACTCCCTCTCTTCTCTTTACACCTTGAGAAGATGGGCAAAGGTGGAACCTTCAGAGTCTGACATCCTGGTCCCTTTTTCCTTCGCCCAGAACTTCAGGAGACCCAGTGGCATTTCTTGTTTGTCATGCAGAAATAGGGTGGCTTCTGTTTGTTGTTCCCTTGAGTCTGGCAGGATTTAGAGTGTGTCCCCTTCCAGGACTCAGGCCGAGAGGCTCTGGGGTGCCTGGAAGGGGGAACTACAGGGATGTCCTGGGGAGGGAGTGGTGGAGGTCAGCCAGGACCGCTGACTGCTGAGTCACCTCCTAGGGTTCCAGGCAAGACAGAGTCCAGCTCACTGGCCTGCCGGGACTCCCCATTCCCTTCCCAAGAACTCCAAGTCCTTTTAACACGCCACAAACCTCTCCAGATGAGTTTCATAATCGGTTTTGGCACAAGTGAGTGATTTCTTTTTCTCAAACAGGATCATACCCCTGTCTCCCTGCCCAGGTCACTCCTAGCTCCCTTCGCCTATGGCAAATACCGCTGCCAATTCTTGATTGCTTACTACGTGCTGGGCTCAAGACAGTTTCTTTGTATCCCTCGCTGTATTGATAGTTTCACATGTCATATCCCCAGCTATAGATTTTAGAGAGCAGAGCTGTGTTTTAATCCCCTTGATGTTCTCTGTGCCTGCCCAATGGTAGATACTTATGGGCGTTCATAAGAGAAAGAATGAATGAATGAAGTTTTAATCATGGAAAACCTTAGCTAATGGATAGTTTACAGAAGTCACTTTGATTCCTTTCTGGAAAAGGGGGTATATTCATTTTCAAGACTAGAGAATATAGTCAGGCCCATCTGTCCATAGGATTCTCCAGGTAAGAATACTGGAGTGGGTTGCCATGCCCTCCTCCAGGGGCCTTCACAACTCAGGGATAGAACCATGTCTCTTATGTCTCCTGCATTGACAGGGGGTTTCTTTATCACTAGCAGCACCTGGGAAGCCCAGAGAATATATTAATCTATTAATAAATAGAATTTTCTAAACTTTGAGTGTCTCTGTCATGAACATGCTCTATTTGGGACTTGCTTTTTGGAACCTACTCTATCAGATGATGTTTAGTATAATTCACATACCGTAAATTTCACCCTTTAACATGTACGATTCAGTGGTTTTTAGTACATGCATGAGATTGTGCAACCATCATTGTGCAATTTCAGAGCATTTTCACCATTCCAAAAAGAAAGCTCATACCCCTTAACAGTTAATCCACATTCTCCTCCCCTCCACTCCCTGGCAACTGCTAATTTATCTACTTTCTGTTTCATATAAATGGAACCATACAGTATGTGGTCATTTGTGTCTGGCTTCTTTCACCAGAATAATGCTTTTAGCCAATTGCTTAAAAAATATTAGTAGTCCATGGTGCTTCTCAGAACACCCTGGCCCCCAGAAGTTCTGAGGCCATAATGCCAGGGAGATTATGAAGTTTGGAGGGGGCACTGGGGACCATCAGGACAGCATGGGGCCTGGCAGCAGATCTATGGAGACGAGAAGTGTGGGAGTGAGACAGGAGATGGTGTCACAGCCTGCACAGTCTGGGGTCAGCAGCAGAACCAGTGGGAAAGAGCCAGGTACACAGGGGGCTCGAAGCCCTGCAGTGTACTCAGGGATGCCTAAGGGAGCAGTTGCCTGCAAACTCCATCCTCTGGTAGGGAGAGAGGGGTGTCCAGCCCTGAGTCTGGAAGGAGAGTCTCACTTCTGAGGTGGCTTCAAAGCTTAACTCCTTAAGGTGTGAATCCCCGGGGCTTGGCTGGTTCAGATCTAGGGGTGCAGGACTGGCAGTGGCCACCGCCTCTGCGTAACCCAGGCATAGCTGGGAAGCAGTGCCTCCTGGCAGGAAATCCCAACAGGCTAGGTAGAGCCAACAGCACTTTGGTCTTAAGCAGTTTGTACAGGAATTGATTAATTCATTAATTAGTTGTTTCATTCAATTTTAACTTGCACCCAGTTTTAACTTGCTTTATTCCACAGAGGACCTGAGGTAGTTTACACAAACAAAACTGGAGCTTAAGTTAAAATTGACACATGGACTAAGGGAAAATGGAATATATAAGGTCTAGAGCAGAAGGGGTGAAGAACACAGATGAGAAACTTAGGAGCCCCACGTGCTGGCTCTGTTTGGGCCCCAGGTCAGGGCAGGGCTTCCTGGCAGTAAAAGAAGTAAGGACAACACAGTGAATTGTACCTTCCCAGTGTCCTGACAATAAGCACAGGAGTTTCTCAGAAAAAGCGCAGCCCTTCTTGGCATTAAGATCTGAAAGGAATTTCTCTCGTGCTGTTTCAAATAGGGAGCCATTCATGGAGTCATTCCTCTAATACTTCTTGGGCTGTGACGCGCCAGCTCCGGGCTGGCTCTGCTGGCCTCTAAAGATGCCAGGTGGGCCCCACCCTTTACATCATTAGCTCTTGTTTGGGAAATTCTGTGCCATTTGGTGTCCACCGTGCCACATTTCGCCAGAAACACATACCATCTGTACTGTTATTTATATAAAACTTTAATTTACATTGACTTGAATCTGACTTGTTAAAACACAGCCTCATCATAGCAATAGGGATCACAGGTATAACTGCCAACTCTAGGTTTTTACTGAACTGTTTTAATAATAGTAAGAAATTACTTTTAAAAATAAGGGATTTCGTGGTGTATGATTTGTCTAATGTGCTGGTGGATTCTGTTTGCTAGTATTTTGTTGAGGATTTTTGCAACTGTGTTTATCAGTACAATTTCTTTTTCTGTGATACCTTTGTTTGGTTTTGGTTTCAGGATGGTGGCCTCATAGGATATGCTTGGGAGTGTTCCTTCCTCTGAACTGTTTTGGAAGAGTTTGAGAAGAGTAGATATTTGCTCTTCTCTAAATGTTTGATAGAATTTGCCTGTGAAGCCATCTGGACCTGGACTTTTGTTTGTTGAAAGATTTTTCTTGGAAAGATTTTTTAATCACAGTTTCAGTTTCATTACTTATTATTGGTCGGTTCATATTTTCTATTTCTTCCTGGTTCAGTCCTGGGAGATTAATAAAAACTGTATGATGATCTCAATAGATGCAGAAAAAGCTTCTGACAAAATTCTACACCCATTAATGATTAAAAACTCCCCAGAAACTGTGCATAGAGGAAACCCACCTCAACATAATACAGTCTATACCCAATAAATGTCAGGAAATATCATTCTCAATGATGAAAAACTAGAAGCACTTCCTCTAAGCTCAGGAACAAGAAGGATGTGCACTCTCATCACTATTATCCAACACAGTTTTGGAAGTCAGGCCACGCAATCAGAAAAGAAAAAGAAATACAAGGACTCCAAATTGAAAAAGAAGTAAAACTGTCACTGTTTACAGATGACATGATACTATACATAGAAAATCCTAAGAATGCTACCAGAAAACTGCTAGAGCTCATTAATGAATTTGGTAAATTCACAGGATACAAAGTTCATACACAGAAATCCCTGGCATTCCTATACACTGACAATGAATGATCAGAAAGAGAAATTAAGAAAAAAATCTTATTTACTATTATATCAAAAAGAATAAAATACCTAAGAATAGATAAACCTACCCAAAGAGGCAAAAGACCCATACAGAGAAAACTATAAGACTCTGATGAGAGAAATCAAAGACAACACAAACAGATGGAGAGATATATCATGTTCTTGTATTGGAAGAATCAATATTGCAAGAATCAAAATGACTATACTGCCCAAAGCAATCTACAGATTCAATGCAATCCTTATCAAATTACCAGTTGCATTTTTCACAATATTAGAACAAAAATTTTTACAATTTGTATGGAAACACAAAAGACCCTGGGTAGCCACAACAATCTTGAGAAAGAAAAAACAGAGCTGGAGGAATCAGGCTCCCTGAGTTTGGACTATATTACAAAGCTACAGTAATCAAAACAGTATGTTACTGGCACAAAGCTACAGTAATGAAAACAGCATGTTACTGGCACAAAACCAGAAATATAGATCAATGGAACAAGATAGATAGAGATAAACCCACACACCTGTGGCCACCTAATCTGTGAAAAATGGAGAAAAGACAGCCTCTTCAATAAAAGGTGTTGGGAAAACTGGAAAGCTATTAACACATGTAAAATTATGAAATTAGAATACTCTCTAACACCATAAACAAAAATAAACTCAAAATGGATTAAAGATCTATTTAGGCAGAATACACTTTGACATAAATCACAGCAAGATCTTTTTTGATCTACCTCCTAGAATAGTGAAAATAAAAACAAAAATAGACAAATGGGATCTAATGAAGCTTAAAAGTCTTGCACAGCAAAGGAAACCATAAACAAAACAAACAGACAACCCTCAGAATGGGAGAAAGTACTGGCAAAGGCAATCAAAAAGGGATTAATCTCCAAGATATAAAAACAGCTCATGCAGTTTAATATGCAAAAATCAAATAACCCAATAAAAAAAATGGACAGAAGATCTAAACAGAAGTTTGTCCAAAGAAGACATACAGATGAGCAAAAAGCACATGAAAAGATGCTCAACATCACTAATTATTAGAGAAATACAAATCAAAACTAGAATGAGGTATTACCTCACACCAGTCAGAATGGCCACCATCAAAAAATCTACAGACAAGAAATGCTGGAGAGGGTGTGGAGAAAAGGAAACCCTCTTACACTGTTGGTGGGAATGTAAACTGGTACAGCCACTATGGAGAACAGTATGGAGGTTTCTTAAAAAACTTAAAATAGAACTACCATGTGACCCAGCAATCCCACTCTTGGATATATACTTGGAGAAAACCATACTTCAAAAAGATACATGCACCCCAATGTTCACTGCAGCATTATTTACAATAGCCAGGAGATGGAAGCAACCTAAATGTCCATCAACAGATGAATAAATAAGGAAAATGTGGTATATATATATACAATGGAATATTAGTAATAAAAAGAACAAAATAATGCCATTTGCAGCAACATGGATGGACCTAGAGATCATCATTCTGAGTGAAGTAAGTCAGACAGAGAAGGACAAATAACATGATACTGCTTATATGTGGAATCTAAAAAAAAGGGTACAAATGAACTTATTTACAAAACAGAAGTAGAGGCACAGATGTAGAAAATAAACTTATGGTTACCAAAGGATGGTGGGGTGGGATACATTGGAAGACTGGGACTGATATATACATATTGCTGCTGCTGCTGCTGCTAAGTCGCTTCAGTTGTTTCTGACTCTGTGCAACCCCACAGACGGCAGCCCTCCAGGCTCCCCCATCCCTGGGACTCTCCAGGCAAGAACACTGGAGTGGGATGCCATTTCCTTCTCCAATGCATGAAAGTGAAAAGTGAAAGTGAAGTTGCTCAGTAGTGTCCAACTCTTAGCGACCCCATGGACTGCAGCCTACGGGGCTCCTCCATCCATGGGATTTTCCAGGCAAAAGTATTGGAGTGGGATGCCATTGCCTTCTCCGATATACATACTACTATACGTAAAATACATAACTAATAAGGACCTGCTGTATAGCACAGGGAACTCCACTCAATACTCTGCAATAACCCATATGGGAAAAGAATCAAAAAAATAAGAGTGGATATATGTATATGTATAACTGATTCACTTTGCTGTATACCAGAAACTAACAGAAACTGACTGTATAGAGCTTCTCCACCTTTGGCTGCAAAGAATAGAATCAATCTGATTTCGGCATTGACCATCTGGTGATGTCCACGTGTAGAGTCTTCTCTTGTGTTGTTGAAAGAGCGTGTTTGCTGTGACCAGTGCATTCTCTTGGCAAAACTCTGTTAGCCTTTGCCCTGCTTCATTTTGTACTCCAAGGCCAAATTTGTCTGTTACGCCAGGTATCTCTTGACTTCTTACTTTTGCATTCCAGTCCCCTATGATGAAAAGGACATCTTTTTTGGTTGTCAGTTCTAGAAGGTCTTATAGGTCTTCATAGAACTGTTCAACTTCAGCTTCTTCAGCATTAGTGGTTGGGGCATAGACTTGGATTATTGTGATATTGAATGGTTTGCCTTGGAAATTAACAGAGATCATTCTGTCATTTTTGAGATTGCACCCAAGAACTGCATTTTGGACTCTTGTTGACTATGAGGGCTGCTCAATTTCTTCGAAGAGATTCTTGCCCTCAGTAGTAGATATAATGGCCATCTGCATTAATTCCAGTCCATTTTAGTTCACTGATTCCTAAAATGTCAATGTTCACTCTTGCCATCTCCTGTTTCACCACTTCTAATTTGCCTTGATTCATGGACCTAATATTCCAGATTCCTATGCAATATTGCTCTTTATAGCATCAGACTTTACTTCCATCACCAGTCACATCCACAACTGGGTGTTTTTTTTGCTTTGGCTCCATGTCTTCATTCCTTCTGGAGCTATTTCTCCACTTTTCTACAGTAGCATATTGGGCACCTACCGAACTGGGGAGTTCATCTTTCAGTGTCATATCTTTTTGCCTTTTCATACTGTTCAGTAGGAACAGTACTGTTCATACTGTTTCATACACCACCCTTATGGCAGGAAGTGAAGAGGAACTGAAGAGCCTCTTGATGAAAGTGAAAGAGGAGAGTGAAAAAGTTGGTTTAAAACTCAACATTCAAAAAACTAAGATCATGGCATCCAGTCCCATCACTTCATGGCAAATAGATGGGGAAACAGTGGAAACAGTGAGAGACTTTATTTTCTTAGGCTCCAAAATCACTGCAGATGGTGACTGCAGCCATGAAATTAAAAGACACTTTGTCCTTGGAAGAAAAGCTATGACCAACCTAGACAGCATATTAGAAAGCAGAGACATTACTTTGCCGACAAAGGACCGTCTAGTCAAAGCTATGGTTTTTCCAATAGTCATGTATGGATGGACTATAAAGAAAGCTGAGTGCTGAAGAATTTATGTTTTTGAACTGTGGTATTGAAGAAGACTCTGGAGAGTCCCTTGGACTGAAAGGAGATCAAACCAGCCAATCCTAAAGGAAATAAGTCCTGAATATTCATTGGAAACACTGATGCTGAAGCTGAAATTCCAGTACTCTGGCCACCTGACACGAATAACTGACTCTTTGGAAAAGACCCTGATGCTGGGAAAGATTGAAGGCAAGAGGAGAAGGGAACGACAGAGGATGAGATGGTTGGATGGCATCACCGACTCAATGGACATGAGTTTGAGCAAGCCCTGGGAGTTGGTGATGGACAGGGAAGCCTGGTGTGCTGCAGTCCATGGGGTTACAAAGGGTTACAAGACTGAGTGACTGAACTGAACTGAACTGAGAAACTAACATAACACTGTAAATCTACTGTACTCCAATAAAAATTTTAAAAAAATAAGGATTCCACATGTGTTTCCCTAAAACCACCTCATGTTCTACTAATGATTTGTGTCCTGCACAAGAGCTCCTCCCCCCTTTACACTCCCAATGCACTGGGGTGCACCCCTTTCATGAAAAGCAAAGCTGCCCATTACCCCCTCTGCCTGCCAGAGTGATGGAGCCAGTCCCCAGGCAGATGTGGTTTAGGTTCCCCCATCACATCCCATAATCATAGAGCTGGAAGGACCCAAGAGTGTAATCCTATTATGAGCCCACGTGTGACAGACAGACATGCAGGGGCCCAGGGAGCAGAAGAGTTGCCCCGGATCACAAGGCTGGTGACAGCAGTTGTCAGGACTTCTTCCAGCCTCGCCTTTATCATTGCCCCAGATGGACAGGTGACCATTTACATAACCAAAGACTGATGCTCACTGAAGGCCTCTGTAAGAGGGACCGGGGTCTCACCCAACTCCACAGCAAGCCCTGTGAGGGTGGGAACTGTGTCTGTTTTGTTCCCCATGGTGAAGTCTGCTGGGCACATAGTAAGTGCTCAGGGAACAACCCTGAGATGTTAACACCAAGGTCTGCATGGTCGTCTCCTCTAGGGGGTTTGGGCAGGGAAGGGTCTGCAATTGCGAAGATGTAGGCAGTACCTTCTGCTGTGTCTGCGGAAGTCTTTTTAAGTGGGATGATGGGTTTACTGCTGTTTTTCCTATTGTGTGCTTTGTTGTTGTTTGAAATATTCTTTAAAAATTAAATATATTTGTTAAATATTGATACATCAATAAATCCAGTACTAAATGGCAGTACTAAATCCAGGACTCCAGTAATCTTGCCTGGAGAATCACATGGACGGAGGAGCCTGGTGGGCTGCAGTCCATGGGGTCACAGAGAGTCGGACACGACTGAAGTGACTTAGCAGCAGCAGCAGCCTTATAGCAAATGTGCCTTCTCTCTGCTAATTTAGTGCTCTGTGCCCACCTCACACCTCTGACCTCTCTTTTCCAAGATGACCCCTGGGATGGTTAATGACAGTCCTCTTTCCCAGTTTTCCCAAGTGTCCCTCTGATCACATGGTTGGTTGTCCCCTATGGCTGGTCCAGATACCTCTTAAAGTGCAGTATCCTCTAGGATGACCTCCTCCCCTCTGAAAACGCAAACACGCAGAGGGGCAGCATTTTTGCTGGTGCGAACAGTGCAGGAGGAGAGATCCAAGTCAGTGGGGGTTCAGAGTTCTTATTTCAGTTTCCCCCAAATCACACACATGCCTTCCTGAGAAAGAGGCCCTTTGTGAAACATTAAAGGACAGACCAATTCTACCCGCACCCAAGGAGAAAATGGACTTATTCTTCGCTTAGAGAAAATGCCAATAATTTTGGAGCCAGATAGAACTTCACATATCTTCCAGCTCAATACCTTATTTTATGAAAGAGCCCTGGAGGGCAATGACCAACCCAGGTTCACACAATGGGTGTGCAAAAGCATCTCTCTGAGCCAGGAACAAGGTCACTGGGGGGCACTTTTCTCTAGCTTGTCTGCCTGCTGGTTCCTAGGAACCGTCTTACTAGAAAGGCGTAGTGTAAATATTTTGCTAAGCAGCCAAGAGAGGAAACTTACCCAGGCTGAGTTGCCCTGCGCTGGGTGCTGGCCATGGACACAATGCTCAATGAGGGCCATTATCTGGGAAGGGAGGCTGTTTGTTCCGCTACGGGTCGGTGCCAGAGCCCGGAGCCACCAGGCTTGCCACTCTGGCTGCCACACAGAAGAGTCTCCTTGCGCTCAGCAGACTCTGCGGTTATGCAATGCCGGGCCAGGAGGTGAACTCTCCCCGGACAGCAGCCAAGCCTTGTTGCTTCCTGCCTGAGTGTATCCATCTGAACAGGCTCAAAATTGAGGGCCTCAGTGTTTGCAGAAAAGGCTAGGGCCCTGAACCTGCTGGTTTATTCCAGAGGGCATAGCTTGCCCATCCCTGTAGCCCTGGCATCCTCCTCACATGGTCCTGGGCCCCAGCACCACTCTCTGGCCTCATGACCATGCCTACTAGTCTGTGCTCTGGTCATTTCCTTTGCCTGGAACTCCCCTCTCCTTTCTCTTTTTCGGTCAGTTGTGTCTAGTCTAAGTCCTCCTTTTAAAGCCCAAGTCCTACCTCACATTCTCAAAGCCTTCCCTGATCACCCTAGCCACCAGTGACTTAAGCTGAAGTTGTGAGTTTTCAAATCAGAAGAGACCTGGAAGTCATCTATCCGATGGCCCCATTTTCCAGATGAGGAAACTGAGGCTTAGAGAAGCCTGAGAGCAGTGTGAGCAAATGTGAGCACCAGCAGGGCTCTCCTGCCTAATTTCCTTTTTTTCACACTACACCTCCCATCTGTTGGTGGATCACGTTGGCTCTGCCTTCAGACTACACGCAGAATCCAACCACTTCCCAAGGCTGCCACCCTGGCCACACTATCACCTCTTGATGATAGCACCAGCCTGCCACGCTACCCTGGCTTCCTGCAGTGTGGTCTTCACACATAGCCAGGTGACCTTTCTAGAATATCCAGCAGGCCAGGCCACTCCAGGGCTTGGACCTCCAGTAGCTTCTCAATTACCTGCACACATTCACCCTCTGCCATCACCTCTCCAGCCTCTGTTCCTCCTCTTCCCCTACCCCTACCCCTCCAGTCACACTGGCCTCCTTGCTGTTCCCACCTGGCAGGTTCCCACCTCTGCCCAGAACACTCTTCCCCAGATGCCCCAGGGCTCACTCCCTCACTCCTTTGCTATTGTTTGTTGTTCAGTCACTAAGTCATGTCCAACTCCTTTGGAACCCCAGGGACTGTAGCCTGCCAGGTTCCTCTATTCATGCCCAGGTCTTTGCTCAGATGCCACTTCTCAGGCAGGTCCATCCTGACCACCTGATTCCTTTCCTGATGGCATCTTGTCATTGCCACCACACACTTTATATAAGTAAAAGATAATATCTTTACACTTCTTATATAGATAATAGATTCTTATCTTTAATATCTCATAAAAGAGTGTGTGATAAGGTGACAACATATTTGTCTATTTTCCCCCTGCAAGAGGCAGGCATTGGTGTACTTTGTCACCTTAAATGGTTGTTGCTGTTGTTCTGGTCCAGTCTCTCAGTAATGTCCAATTCTGTGTGTGTCTTAATGACTTGGTGACTCTT
The DNA here is from genome assembly GCF_910594005.1 of Cervus elaphus. Lineage (NCBI taxonomy): Eukaryota > Metazoa > Chordata > Mammalia > Artiodactyla > Cervidae > Cervus > Cervus elaphus. The sequence continues at coordinate 124,716,223 of NC_057834.1, read as the reverse complement.
AGTACGTGGCAACTTCTGTCCAGGCAGGGTGGGTTTTAAGTTTGAGATACCCCTGTTAGGGTGGATAACGGTGATGGAGGTCCTGGTGTCCTTATTGCATAGCGTGTGTGAGTGTGTGCGCGTGTTAGGAGTCGGGGGAAGGGATGAGTTTAGGGGCACATGCAGGATCAGCGAAATGAGAGACTCTGAAGGCTCCCGGGAGGCCAGCTGGGAGACTGCCCAGATGCTATATTTACAGGGACTTATGGGGGAAACACCCAGACACCCGGGCCTCAGTGCTTCCCCAACCCAGCCCAGGCAGAGCTGACCCAGAATGGCTCATTCACAGAGGCGGCCACACAGAGGCTGCCCAGACGGGGGTGTGAGGGCCCAGGCACGACTGGCTCCTCCCTGCTTCGAGGCAACTTGAATCTGCAAACCCAGGAAACTTTCTGTTTCTTGAAGCTCTCCAGTGGGCTAGTGGTAGGTCCCACTGGGGTTGGGGGCCTCAGCTAAGATCCCCTGCACAGAGCTCTATTCCCCCAAAGAAAAATCTGTCGAATGAATAAAGAGGGAAGTGGAAGGGAAGGGGAACAGTTAGGCATAGGAGAGGAAGGTGAAGGCTCCGAGCAACAGAGGGATCCCCAGGAAGCATGCCAACCAGAACCGGGCAGAGCCCAAAGGGCAGGGCTTGTCCTGACAGGTGGGACAGGCGGGCCCAGGATTCACTCGCTCGCCCATACCTGCAGCTCTGCTGGCCGGGAGCACAAATCCCAAGCAAACAGAAACTCGTGATTTTGGTTTCATTTGGATTGACATTTTTATTTACCTATGGCACAGTTTCTCTGAGGTTGGCTGGTTTTATTCTAAAGAGGGGCCCAAGCTGAGCTACCCAGGTGATTGACTGTTGAAATCTCTCTTTTCTTTGTCTGTCCTGGCCCATCCTGACTCTGCTCCTGGCCCTCTGAGCACTTCTTCTCTGACTCTTTCACCCGAGCCTTTTCTTCCTGGATGCCTGTGCTCATTGCTCAGGCTTTGGTCCTTAATCCCCTACTTGTCTCTCTCGGCATTTCTCACTTTACCCCACCAGCAGCTTCCACAGCTGAGTAGATCACCAGCCCTCTTCTTGGAACTCCCCAACCCTGCATTTCCAGCCGCCAGCATCTTGGCTTGGTATCCCGCTGACCTCTCAAACTCAATATGCTTAGCACCAAACTCATCTTTTCTCCTCCTCTGCCTCTGGTATTACCATTCTCCTAAACCTCCAGGCTGACAACATCAGAACTACCTCAGAATTCCATTCTCCTCTGCCCCCATATTGTCCATCCATCCATCCGCCCCACCCATACCCTCATTTGTTCAACATCTGGGGGCTTCTGTGGTGGCTCAGACGGTAAAGGATTTGCCTCCAATGCAGGAGACCCAGGTTCAATCCCTGGGTTGGGAAGATCCTCTGGAGAAGGGAATGGTACCTACTCCAGTATTTTTGCCTGGAGAATTTCATGGACAGAGGAGCCTGGCTGGTCCACGGGGTCACATAGAGTGGGGCACAACTGAGTGACTAATACTTTCACTTTCTCACTGACTTGGCACTGGGGACAGCTCCCATGAGTCCTCCTCCCTCTGTAAAACCTCTAGGACCACCCCAGACCATGTCCCAAAACTAGTCAGGCCCATATCTTCAAGTAATTTGCAGTGTGACCTCGGGCAAGTCAATTGCTGTTTCTGAGCTTGGGTGTCCTCCTCTGCTTTGGGAGAAGATAAGAATTCCTACCTTGCCTCTCCTCAGCCTGGTGGTGATACCCGCAGGTGATGTCCATGTGAAGATCATCAGTTTATGACCATCACCCCCAAACATGTTACAGCCTTTTATAGACCCCCCTGTAGCTCATAGACTCCAGTCTGAGACAGAATCCCAGAAGCTGCATTTTAAAAGTAACAGCCCAGGAAATTCTGTTGGAGTAGAGAGAGAGCTGTGGATCACACTTAGGGAAATTCTGGCTCACAGGAGAAAGTCCAAACTCCCTCATGATCCACCCCAGCCCCTGATCAGACCCTCACCCTACTGGTCTGTCCATTCATCACCCTGAACCCAAATCTGGGTCTGATCTCCTGCCATTTCCCCAGCACAGAAAGCCTTCCTGACCTCCCTATCTCTGATAGTCTTTTGTCTACATTGTAGGGTCCGACTCAAATGCCTTCTCCTTCTTCTGATTTGTAATCGGTACCCTGGCTGGCTTTTCACCAGCTCACATTCTAGCTTCTAACCAGCCCGTAAGCTCCCCGAGAGTACCCATCTGTCTCACAGATATTTGTGTTCAAACACAAATGCTTATTGAGCATGTACAAAGCCCAAAGCTTCACTGCTGTGTCATAGGAAGGAGGAAGGCAGAGTCCCTGCCTGGGGATACCCTCTCTAACAGTAAAAACAGCATGGAAGTGAAGACAGGGGGCCACAGAATCCCAGAGCAAAGGTCCCTAATGCGTGGGGGCAGGGTCACCCCGGAGGCAGAGGAGGAAAGCCCAGAAAGAATGTGCAAGGGGTCAAGCATGAGGACTTCCACCAGAGCCGGGGAGGAGGAGTAAGGGGGACGGAGAAGACAGGAACCGCTGGGCTGGGAATGCTGAGCTAAGGAGTTAGACTCGTCCTGTAGGTCAGGGGTTGGCAAATCCAGCCCGCTGCCTGTTTTTGTCCACGAAGTTTTACTGGAATTCAGGCACGCCCATTCTGCTACACATTGTTCATGGCTGCTTTCACGTTACAGTGGCGAAGATGAGTAGCTGCAAAAGGCTATTGTACGGGCGGCCAAGCTTAAAAGATTTACATCTGGCCATTTTGAGAAAGTTCTGCAGATCCCGGCCATAGTGGTTGAAAACTGTGGGTCGATTTTAAGCAAGAGACAGCATGGTCAGATTGGTGCTTCATCTTTGTATTACTCTGGGCCAGCACAGCGATGGGCTGGAGCTGTCAAGCCGGCAGGAAGGGAACACGGCTGGGAGGCTGCTGTAACAAACTGTCCAGGTGAGGGGATAGCTGTCACAATTGCTGTTGCTGATTAGGAGGGTTATTAAGAGTTGCTGCGTGCCCGCCTCAGGTTAAGCCTTTCACATGTACTCCCTCATTTAATCTGCACAGCCACTGCAGGTAGTGTTGTTATCCCCATCTCACAGATGGGACACAGAGAGGTAAAGCAGCTTGCCCAAAGTCACACAGCTGGGAAGCAGCAGAGTTGGGATGCAAAATGCCAAGCTCAAGGTCTCTGGGCTCCAGCCTGTTTGCTTGTTGACGGATCCCTTCAAGCTTAGCTGAGAATTCACGGAACACAAGTCCTCGGCAGGAGAAAATCGATCTGAGTCGAGTCAGGCAGGAAGTGGGAGGCAGGCGTGTGGCTATTTTGGAAGAGCGACATGAAAAACCACGAAACTTCCTACCTGTCCCGTTTTGCTCCCATCTGTCCTCGGAAACAAGGCTGCCCCTCTCTTAGATGAAAAGGTGTTTCTCCCCACACAGTGGCTCTGCCGCTGGTGGTGGGAGGGAGCACTAAGCTTAGCACACGCTGGCTATTTTTAAAGGGCTATATAAACAAACAGGGCTATGTAAATAAGAAAAAAAATGAGGTCATCCTTTTAAAATCTAAAAATGTTCTTTTTCTATGGGGTGAGCAGCAAAACCTCAGAAAGAACTCATGCTTTTTTATCTGTGAGAGGCCTTCTCCAGCCCACAGCCTCCCGAAGCCACCGGCCTGCCCCTCCCTTCTCCAGCCCACCAAGGGAAGGCAGGGGGCCCGGGAGCTGGGACTCCTGGGTTTTATTCCTGGCTGTGTGGGCTTTGCCTCGAATGCCCAAAGCCACTGTCCAGCCCCAGTCACCCCCTCCTTGGGGCCTTGACATCTGTCCCCATTCAGGTCACTGGCAAGTTATCACCCATGCTCGTGCTCCGCCTCCTGCATAAACTGATTTAGTGAGCTGACCCAGAGGACCCCTCTGCCACCCCTTCTCATCTCCCTTGCTCCCTTCCCCTGTCTTGATCTGCTGACTGGCCTCAAAGGTCTTCAGCATGATGATTAGAAGCGATTTGTATGTGCCTTCCCCATCCCCCCCCCCACCATTTTTCAGTATATTTTAATCTTTTGGACCTTTTCTTCCGAGCCTACGGCTGGACGCTGTTAGAGCAGCCCTGGGGAACTGTGTTAGGTCATCAATTGTTAGGAGACACCTCCCAGCTTCAGCAGGGGCTCCTGGGACTTCTCTGTGTTTCCCAAGTACTTTTTCCATTACTGATGCCCCTCCCCTGCCCCATGAGCCTCTCTGCCACTGACAGCATCACCTTGCTTCTGTCCTCTGCCATCTTTCTCTACTTTCTCCTGAGCCTCCCAACCCCAACCCTCAGCATCCTTGGCTCCACTGTTGTCCTTCAGCACAGAAAAGAGAACCACCAATGTTTGCTGAAGGACCGGTTTTCAAATCATGTTCTGCAGAGGTGTTTCAGAGGTTCTTCAAATGTCATGTGAGAATTTTACCCTAAAAATATAGTTTGACTCCTGTTAAAACTGTTAGGAAAAACAGACCTGCACATCCAAAGGTGTTTGATGGCACACTTCACAACGGGTGTGGCCAGCTGTGGTTTGTGCAGATCTTGGTGGATCTGGAACTTCAGGATTGAAATGTGTCTTCAACTAGAAAGATTGGAGCTCTTTACAGGGCATCTTTATATTGTTGTTTTTGAAGTTCAGGACAATACACACTTCTGTAAAACCACACAAACAAGTACATGCTGAAGCTTTCAGTGATATGAGAATGGGTTACATGGATTACCACAAAGATGTCACAAATGACTGTGTGCTTCCTGAGTGCTGTAAGAAGAAGGAATTCAAGCAAATGTTTGATACTGTTAGTGATGCAGACCAGAATCCCCGTCTCCTCCTCCCAAAATGTCCACATAACATTAAACTAAAGGCCCATCCTGGGCTGCACAGTCGGCTGTGAGAAATCTGTTACCAATTCACATCATTTTATTGATACGATTTAGAACTTTCTTAATACCATGCAACCAAGCCAAACAAAACAAAAAAAAAGACAAAGTGATCCTGGATGTTACAGCTGATATACTGATTCAATGACCATCTAGAACAGACACCAGCAAACTTCTTCTATACAGGGCCAAAGAGTAAATATTTTTGGCTTTGTGGGACAGACAGTCTCTGTCACAACTCCTCAACTCTGCCATTAGAGTGGGAAAGTCGCCATAAATAATGTTTAAACGAATGACATGGCGGTGTTCCAAAAAGATTTCATTTACACAGATCAGGCAGCAGCCTGGGTTAGGCCCATAGGCTGTAGTTTGCAGATGCCTGATCTAGACCCTGAGCTTCTAATGTTTTTATGCATCAAAGCTGAATCATTGCTCTGTTAATGGATGCTCATAATAAATAGATGTAAAAATTTTGAACTTAGAAAATAAATGGGTGTTAATAAACTACCACTTTAACTTGGCATTCCATGCAGGATTTTACTTTTTTAAATGGCTCCTAAAACTCTAAAAGCTTGAAAACTACTAGAGAAAGCTTTGCTGTTGAGAAAATGCTTTCATACCCATTTCCAAATTAGATCCACCCTCTAATCACTCATTCAGAAATCACATTTATTCTGGAGAGAGCCTCAGTCCAGGACCATACTAAATGTGAGGGGCCACGACTCCACAAATACATAATCCAACATATTCATTTCCAAGCCTCAAATGGTGCTAATTACCACCCCTCCATAACCCCCACCCCCGCCGCCAGCATGAGGGATTCTGCAAGGCCACTGAAGGCTGGCACATGGTTGGCTCTTGCCTGGCACCCCTGCCAGCCTGGGCCTGAGCCCTCCACCTCACTCAGATGCCAGGTATTCTAGCTTCCCCGCCGGTGACTGGGGGAAGCTGTGCCCGCAGTGGGCCCTGTGAGTCTGGACACTTCAGAAGCGCTGAGTCAGCACCCCATTAGTCACATATGTTTGTATTCCCCAGAGGGAGCACGGGAAGGGGTGGGGACCAGATTTCTCTCTGGAACTGATAGCTCATTTGCCTCTGGGTCAGTCCCATCTCCTAGATTCTTCCATGCAGCTGGCAGGGACTCCATGGACAGAAAAAGAGACTCTGAGAGTAAAGTAAGAGAGGGCTAGTGCCAGGTCTGGGGAGGATTCTCCATCTGATTCCCCACGACAGTGTCCCCAGGTCTCTGCCTTCAACCCTCAGAAGTTTCTATTTCCAGCTTACTTCAGATATCTCCTGTACACCAAGCTGCCTAAACCCAGACCCTGCCCTGATACTGCCAGTGGAGCAGACCATGTACAGCTAACTGTGATGGGTATGAAAGAGATAAAAGCTAAATCAGGGTACCACAAGGTATCCCAGGATGCCGAGGAAGGGGACCCATTCGTATGTATTATGGTACTACTGATTTCTGTTAAAACACAGACATCCCTGGAGCAGGAGTCATCCTTGAAGCTGTTACTGCCCTTCTTCAGGAAGCATGTTAGTGGAGAAGAAAGTACTGGATCTTTTGTAGCCAGAGGCTCAGCTCCTTGTTAGATGTGTGACTGTCTTTAAATTACTGGACCTGTTTGTGCAGTTTTCTTATCTGTACGAAAAAGGCAATAGAACCAGCCTCGCTGGGGTTTCTGCAGGACAAATCTTGTCTGCAGTGTGCCCAGGCCCCATATGCAGCATCGGCCCTTAATTTCGCCCTGACTCTCTCTGAGGAACTCAGGCACTGGGACCAGGCAGCAGAGCCTGGCTGACACATAGGGTGGCAGTGAGGAGGGAGGAGTGGCAGCCGGCCTGCTTGCAGGAGGGCTGCCCATCTTGGGGAGCCCTGGCTAGGTGTCTGGCAACACTCCAGGGCCTCACTGGTACCTCCCCAGCAGCCCTGTGTGGCATGGGCCTCGACTCTCCTATTTTCCAAGCAAGAAACATGAAGCAGAAACCAAGCAACCTGCCTCCCAAACCAGTAAATGCTGAAGCTGGGATTTGAACTTGGGAAGATCCAGAGGCTCTACTATTAAGTTCCACATTTACACATCCCCTGAAACTGAGGTTCAAATGCCAGGGCACCCTTCCTTAGAGTCCAGGGGATGATTCTTCCACCTCTACTGGAGAACCTGATCATAGCCTGGGTCTAGGGGGTCCATGTGGCACTGCTGAGCTGTGCGCAGAGGCCCAGGCCCAGACCCCCCACAGTTCAAGCAGCTACAGAGAGGCTGTCTCTGAGGGTTGCCAGAGGCCCTATCCTCCTCTCTGTAGGTGAGAAAACTTCTGCCCAGAGGAAGAGAAAGAGCACCGTTCATGGCACGCCAGGCTGGGAAGCACCCGCTGAGACTCACAGCTGAGCCCACAGACCCAGATACAGGACAGGCATCTCCAGGGGACCCAGAGAGAGGCCCCAGGCACCCAGACCTCGGCTAGACCAACATAAAAATACAGATCCCTGTGTCCTCAGCCCCCAAGAGCCTGATGCAGAGAGCATGTCTGGGTGGGCCAAGAAATCTATTTTCTTCCTTTTTTTTTTTTTTAAACCCAGGCACTCCCTCCCTCCCTCTCCTTATCCCTGGATGATTCTGATATACTCCATGGCCAGACAAAACATCCGAAGATTTATATTCCTGACCCAAAGAGCTTCTAATGCTACACACCTAAACTGAACCACAGCCTGAACTTATAACCTGAAACCACAACTCATACCTGAAGAGCTAAAAATGAATTAAATGGAGATATATATATATATATATATATATAGAGAGAGAGAGAGAGAGAGAGCGCCTAGCCATACTGGGGCCTTTCCCAGGCCCATTTAGTCAGTCTCTCTGAAGGTGGGGCCCTGCCACTGGAATTTTTAAAAACTCCAGGTGATTCTAATATGCAGGCCAAATCTAGAACCCAATATCCTTTCATTTCTTCACATCCAGGAGGACCCAGAAAGATGCTGCTCTGTTGTGATCCTCTGACTAGGGAGGGGGCTTTTTAGGCAAGACCCATCGCGGGGCAGGGAGCACAGAGAAATGGGCAGAGCTCTGGCCCACAGGAGATACAGTGAGGCTGGTCTGCAGGGAGACTGTGGTCCCTTAAGAAGAGTTGTTGCCAAGGACAAACTGGAAACTGAGGGACTGGAGAGACAAAACTACATCTGAGGGGAGACAGTGTGTGGCAGTAAAAGAGTATTGATTTTCAAGGTTTCTACTGTACTCCCGACCAAGGACGTCCCGAGGAGGTCCAGCTTTCACAGAGGCTCAAGGAAGGCATCATCATCAAACCTCATCACCATCATCATCCATTTTGTTGTCACCATCACCATCATCATCACCATCATCCATTATAAAGAGGAAGGACTCTAGCAAGCTCAGGCAAGAAAGACCACGTGGAGCCCCCAGCAAGCGTATTTGAGGATCACGCATTTCCTACCTGTGTTGAAGGCACCACTTGCGATGACCAAAACTAAAACGCTGTTCTCTTTGAAAACCAGCGTTCATGTCCACTGCTGTGGCAGCTGCCTCCTCTCACACTGTGTTCTTCCCTCTGCAAGGGAGAGCTCGCCTGGCCAGTATCTCTCGAGGCTCCTCCATGAACTAGTTGGAGGCTGCCGGGTTCGTGCTTTCAATCCTGCAGGGGATGGTCAAGAAACGTGATCAGAGAGTTTGCCTGGTCAACTTCTTTACACATAGAACAATGTCTGCTGGTCCCAGATGGCCCAGGCCCCCAGCTCCTTCCAGGCTGCTTGTTTTGGGGCAGGGACAGATTCCCTAGTGGCCTGGGGAGACGGTGTGGTGTGGTGCCCCGGGTGCCTACCATGTTCTACCTTTTATCAGACACCGAACTTCTCTGAGCCTCTATTTCTTTATCAGCAAGCAGGTAGAATTCTAAGATGGTGCTTAGGTTTCCTGTCTCCCTGGTGAACACATCCTGCATGATCCTCAGGACTGTGAATATGATGGATCTTACTCTTAACAATTAGGTTATGTTATAGGCACACTTGACCTTAAAATAGGGAGATTATTCCATGCTGCTGCTGGTGCTGCTAAGTCACATCAGTCGTGTCTGACTCTGTGCGACCCCAAAGACGGCAGCCCACCAGGCTCCCCCGTCCCTTGGATTCTCCAGGCAAGAATACTGGAGTGGTTTGCCATTTCCTTCTCCAGTGCACGAAAGTGAAAAGTGAAAGTGAAGTTGCTCAGTCGTGCCTGACTCTTCACAACCCATGGACTGCAGCCTACCAGGCTCCTCTGTCCATGGGATTTCCCAGGCAAGAGTATTGGAGTGGGCTGCCATTGCCTTGTCTGATTATTCCATGGGCTTGACCTAATTGAGAAAATCCTTTAAAAGCAGAGTTGTCTCTGGTTGGTCACAAAAAGAGGAAGTCATAGGGCTTAGAATCAGGGGAAGGATTCGCCATGCACTTGCTGACTTGCAGATGGAGGAGGCCATCTGGTAAAGACCTGAGGGCAGCCTCTTGGAGCTGAGAACAACCCCCTGCTGAACCCCAGCAACTCCCTAGGACATGGATTCAAACAAGTGAATGAGTCTGGAAAAGTGAAATTTCCCTCTGAGCCTCCAGATGAGAACTCAGGCTACAAATACCCTGATTGCAGCCCTTAGCAGAGAACCCAGCCACTCTGTGCCAGACTTCAGAACTATAGGACTTCGAGCGTACAAAGGAGGCTTGTTTTTGGCCACTGGCTTGGAGGTAATTTGTTACACAGCAAGAGAAAACCAAGACAACCTGCAGAAGTGACTCATAGTGGGGCCTGGGTGAGAATTAAACACAATAATAGACATAAGAGCTCACTGTATTCCCCAAATCACTAAACAAAACAGAGCACTGAGGGCCAAGGGAGGCAACGTTTACTGCATCAGTTTTTAATAACCAACTTACCAGGCTGATTCAAGAATCAAACAAGAACATGCAGAGGAATGTGTTTCATGATCAAGAAAGCCTAGGCCTTCTAGTTGAATCTAGAGTCACCACTCTGTACTCTGGTGTGTCTGCTGGAGGCAATGTGGAGTGGCAACTGAGAATGGGTGTCCTGGCTCCTAGGGCCAGGATACCTGGGTTCTACTTAGGGCCTTCTCCTCATTACCTCTGCTTTGCAAAGTTGCTGAGCCTTGCTGTGCCTGATAAGAGGGGCTAAGAATGACAAATACCTCCCAGGGGTTTAATGATTCCATACACCTAAAAGGTCTGGACCAATGCCTGGCACGTGGCTCGGCCCATGTCATACTATGGATACTGTTTCATTATTCTAGTAATCTAGGTCTGGGGTAACCTGCATGCAGGTCTGGGGCACTGTCACCTTCCTTCTTTCGGGCACCATGTTTTTATTGACCCAGCTTTGGAATAGTTCATGTTTTGGCAACTACATCTTACTGCTGATTCCTATGAAGGCACAGCTAACCAAAGTCCCTCTGCTTTACCCACTGTTCTCAAATCCAGTCAACCCCATCCCACACTCCAGAGCAGCATCACAGCACCACACAGCAGTGTAATGGAACTTGCTCCGTGGCTCCTGTCTATTCTTTCCTGATTCTGTTTTCCAAGTCATCCAAAACTTGTCACAACTTCACATTTTTATACCATCCCCAGATCCAACCTCACACCCTCCAATAGATCTCAAATTATTAATAAAAAGAGTTATCTCTATCCCTCCCAGTATAGAAACACCAAGGTCTCCAAACATGTTATCCTATAAATATAGCCCATGCTTTCCCAACTCTGAACCTTGTTCACATCTACTCCCCTCCCCTATAAGCATGTCTACTTGGCCAAATCCCACACACCTTTCTCAGAAAGCTCAGCCAGCTCACCCCAAACTGGACTCAAGTCCTGCCTCCCCAGAATACCCACAGCACATTTGCTGGCCTCTCAGAATACGTAATAGCACCCTCTATGCCCACAGATTCCAGGAGTCTTAAAGCCTTGGTAGGGCTTCCCAGGCAGCACAGTGGTAAAGAACCTGCCTGCCAATACAGGAGTCACACGAGATGTAGGTTTAATCCTTGGGTCGGGAAGACCCCCTCCTGGAGTGGGGCATGCCAACCCACTCCAGTATTCTTGCCTGAAAAATCCCATGGACAGAGGAGCCTGGCAGACTATAGTCCATGGAGTCAGAGAGTTGGACAGTAAACACACACACACACACACACACACACACACACGCACAGAGCATACACCTGGGGCGGGTCATCAGACTCATCCCCCTACCCCTAGACCTGGCATGGTGTGTCACACACAGTCAGCGCAGAACAATTCTCTTTAGAACCTAACTTGGCTGTTCCTTCATTTAACTGATGTGCATTCGGTGCCTACTTGGGGCCAGGCTGGGGAGCAGATCCTGGAGATTAAAGACAGCAAAGATTCAGTCCCTCCCTTCAAGGGGATCACAGTTGAGGGTGAGGACGTGGGAGGGGCAAGAAGTCAAAGGAATGCGTTATAGCATCCCTGGTTCTAAGCTGCTGTGCGGTAAAGGTGTAAAGGAAGGAGCAGTCAGTTCTGACGGTGTCGAATGTGTGAGAAAGAGAGAGAGCGTTTCAAACACGGGGCGTGCCCCCACACTGACCGAACGTTCGAGAAATTGCACTCTGTCCCTCTGGTTAGAGGTGAGGGGCAGTGATAACTCAGGAGGGGAGAGTTGGGAGGGAAAGAACTTGGTATATGTGATAGTCTGGCCTTGATCTTGTAGGGCAGTGAGGTCACTGAACCCTGTTAGTCAGTGAGGTAATGCAGTCAGGCCCAAGGGTGTGGCTGGAGGAGAAGATGGGAGGAGGTAGGAGGACTGAGCCACAGCTCTCCTCTCTCTCATTCAGCATCACCTCAACGCCACTCTGGCCTCTGGTGGCCGGTGGGAGAGCCAGGTGGACACACCTGCATCCGGGTCACCGGGAATGTCACACACGCCTGAGGTTCTACATGGCAAACCGGGCTCATCCATCTACCTCCTCTCCCTCAAACACCGCTGGGATGAAAAGAGACATGTACAAGAAAGAACAGATCCATAGCAGCATCAGCTGGCCAGCAAGTCTGAGGAAAAGCAGATGAGAAGGAAGCACAGAGAATCTAATCAGAGCTCAGTCAGTCTCACCCAGCATGGACAAGGGACGGCCCACCTGCCGAGCACCCAGGAAACTGGCACAGAGGCAGCGGAGCCAGGACAGGGCAGGAAGGATGGGATTCCTGAGAGCCAAAGGTAATGAGTGAATGCCTCTGGTTGCCAGAAACACCAAAGTTGGGGCACAGGGCAGGGGACAGAAACCACCAGCCCAGACACCTTACTGCCTCCGTGAGCATGATTTACTTCCACGAGACTCCAGCCCTGGCAGATGGATTGACTGTTCATTCCAGAAACGTGCTGAAGGCTCCATCAGCTCTTCTCTGATTCTCTTGCCTCATCTCAAAATTCCTCCTCACTGTTTCCACCGGTCTGGGACTGCTGTAATGTATTCCTTACACGATCCTAGTCAAGCCCTACATTGACATACTTGTTTTAGAGACTTCTAACCATCAACAAATCCAGTACTTGCCTCTTTCCTCCAGACATGCCAAGACGCTATAGAAGTGAAGTTCCCCCTTACTCAGTGAGCGATGAACTCAGCTTCCTCTCTGACAGTGTCTATACAAATTTTGAGAATCAAAGTGACTTTGGGCTTGACATCGACATCATTAACTGCTAGAGGGCAACAGAGCCAAGACTACAGAGATCTGAGGGAAAACAGTTAAAACCCTGAGAACTGTTACTCAGCCGAGTCTCAAAGCCAAACAGAGAAGCACTAAAAATAGTATGCCACCCACTTATCTCTTCTTTAAAAAAAAAAATTACTCAAGGAATTACTCCAACAAAATAAAAACTGTATCAGAATAAGTAATTCAAGAAAGGTCAAGGCAGGATATGCAGGAAACAATGATGAACAGTAAGAGTAGAAAAATGTACAGTTGAATCTAAACAAATGTGGGTAATAATGGTCTCATCTTGTTGGAAATTAGATAACATTTAATTCTTGACATTGACATAGAAACACGGGTTTTAGTTTTTTATTTAAGGGTAACCATTTTTAGAAGGAAGATAAAATACAGACCTTTTTAAACCACTGTGGGGGAGGGGAGATAAATTCAATTAATCCAGCGAGAGTTGGGAAAGGGAAAAGAAAACAAGAAAGGAAAAGTATAATAAACAAAAGATATAAAGTAAGACAAAACATCATAAATACAAGAATGCAAACAAATTAAATTATTTTAAGGCAAGAGATTATGTTGGGTAAAAAAATCTGGCCATATGCTATTTATACAAATTAATAAAGGTTGAAATCAAAGAAATAGCAAAAAGACATCAAGAGGCAAAATAGTAACAAAAAGAATTCAGTTAAGTCAGTATTAATATCTGACAAAACGCAAATATGTTAGAATAAAATGGGGCATTTTATATTGCTAATGAGTCTCCAAGAAGAAACAAAAATCACGAACCTTTACCTTCACCCTGGACAACAGAATCATAAAGTATATGAAATAACACATTCTTAGCACTACAAAGAGAAGGCAAAACAAAAACAAAACAAAACAAGCTCATGACTCAAGATTTAAAGGTACAAGTAACCTTATATAAGAAAATACAGAGGATTTGCAGATAGTAAGCTTAACTTCATATATACTCAAGAAACAAAACACTTTTTTCTTAAATGTTCTTGTACTAGACTACAAGAAAATCTCAAATTCCAAAATAGATATCACAAACTCAGTTCTCAATACAATAGAATTAGAAACTAACAAGAAGCAAATAAAAAAGTAAATTACACAGGACAACTTTAAAATGCTTTGCTAACTAAATCTGAGTCGAAGAGGACAGCAAAACTGAAAGTGCAGAATATTTATAAACATACAAGATTGAGAATCCTACTTAAAAAACCTGTGGAATGTAACCAGAGCTGCATTTAAACCTTAAATACTTTCACAATAAAAGAAGAAAGACTGAAACTAAATGAATCAAGCATCTAATCCAAGAAGCTGAAAAATAATAAAATAAAGCAAAATAATCTAGAAGGAAGAAATGAATAAAGTTGAAAGCAAAAACGAATTTATGAGAAAAGTACAGCAACCACAATGAAAGAAATTGGTTCTCTGACACAAACAACACGGACAAACCACAGGTTAATCTGACTAGCAGTGAACAGTAAATCACAAATAAGCATTAAGAAAGACATTATTAACATGTATATTAACACGGGTTTAAATTTAAGGGAATTTAAGAGAAATTATTTTAAGTTTAAATACACAATTTGATGTCAATGAATTTGAAAACTGGTGACTTTTTAGAAAATTATAAATTGTATAACTAAAGAAGAGGGAGGAAATCTGGAAAGGCCAGTAACAACTGAAGAAACAGGAAAGGCTACCAAAGATGGAATTCCAAATTAGTGAGAAAGAATGGAGTATTTAAATAACAAAATGGTGACAACTGGCTGGTTGTATATTCATTTGGCAAATATTTACTTAGTGCCTACTATATGTTAGGCATTATTCTGGCACCGCAGCATGAACAAAACAATAAAGGTCTCTGCCTTTGGAGGAGCTGAGGGTCTAGCCAGGGAAGATAAGCAGGAAACAAACATGTAGGTAAAATAAAAGGTATGACAATAAAGTGGGATACAGAGTGAGGGAGGACAGAGAATTCGATTTTAAATAGAGTACATGCAGCACACTTACAATAGAATTAAAGATAAAAACAAAATATATAAGCAAATCCATGAAAACACCAAAACTATTAAAATATTTGTATAATTCAGTGTTGGAAAATAACATTCAAAGCCTGAAGCAGATATCAGTGCTCCTAAAGGAAGAGATTAACAGAGTTGACTACACACAAAAAAATTAAGCACCACATATAACAGAGGACCCTGCTGACGGATACCAAGTAAATAACAGACAATGTCTGCAACATATATAAAACAGGGTCAATATCTATAATACATAAAGAGCACCCATAAAACAATAAGATGAACAGCTAGTGAAATGGAGAGAGGAAGTAAACAGATCATTATTCAAGAAATTAAAATGTGTAATAAATATATGCAAAGATGCTTGGCCTCATTAATAATCAAAAGATATATATTAAAAATCAATATCACCTTTTGCCCATTTGACATGCAAAGAGGAAAATGACTGCTACCATCCAGTAGTGATGAAAAGCAGTGATCACAACTTATGTTGATCCAGCAGCTTCACGAGTGCACACACACAAATACACAAATCATCTTACGCAGGTGCACACACGACGGCGGCAGCACCATTTTTATCAGTGAACATGGAAACGACCTTAATATCCATCAGCAAGGAATTGGTCTATAAGTAAATGATGATAAATCCACCCAATGGTATAATAATGGGACAATATTATTTCCTAATTAAAAATAAACACATACTCTGACTGATAATAGAGATTCATCGTGACTTTATGTGTTCAGTATTTATTGGGTGGCCTCCCCTACTTTTCACAGCCTGCTGGATGGAAGGCACTATTGCTGGTCCCACTTTCCACATGAGACTTAGTGAGGAAATGAGACCTGACAGGTGGTGAACCTTGGTTCCTGTCTCACTCCAGAGCCTACACACTTAGCTGCTACACACACTTTCCCTCAATGAGTGTGTGTGTGCGTGCTCAGCCGTGCCCAACTCTTTGTGACCCCATGGACAATAGTTCATCAGACTCCTTTGTCCATTGAATTTTCCAGATGTGAATACTGGAGCTGGTTGCCGTTTCCCACTCCAGGGGATCTTCCCTACCCAGAGACTGAACCTGCATCTCCTATGTCTCCTGCATCATCAGGCAGATTCTTTACGACTGCACCAATGGGATGGTGTGCAAAAAGGGGGAAAGCAGCCTCACAGACACACACATATCTGTGTAGCTGTTAATGCTACAGAGGACCTGCAGGATGAAGTTGTCAGCACATCCTAGGGGTGAGACTGCATGAATGGGGCTCAGAGCATGCATTTTCTTCCTTACATATTCCTATACTCTTTTCCTTTTTTAAAAAAACAAATCACATATCGCTTTTAGAATTTAAAAATTGTAATTTTAAGATGACATAAAACTGTTTTCTTTTTAGAAAGCAGCTGAACAGGGCAGGTCTTACTAGGGCAAGAGGGGCCCATCTGCAAGGTGGCATCCACCCAGGGCAGGAACGACCAGGGCCAGCTCTTCTGCCGGCCCCACCCAAAAACCACAAGGAGGGAGGCCCATCCTCTCCCCTCCCCACCCTCCTTGTGGAACCAAAGCATCAGAGCATGGCCTCTGCTGGCAGGTGGAAGGCGCCCCACATCCGGCCTGGGCACTGGAGGTGCATCCCTGCAGGGGAAGTTCAGCTGATGAAGAGTTAAAGAAAAACCCCGGATGCCCACAGGGGCCAGCCTCACTAGATCACAACAAAGCCACTTTCTAAGGGCTGGCAGGGAAGCCTGGGGGCCTGGAATTCCAGCAAAGGGCCTCAGACCCCAATCCCAGAGGAAGTGGATAAGGCCAGCTCTGAGGCCACAGCTGCCCTCCTGACACACAGCCTGTCCTCCACTATGAATCTGCAGACAGGGCCGGCACATGGATAAGCTGAGTCTGATCTGCTTGGGGCAGGGAACTGCAGAATGGATCTTTCTCATTTTTATTTTTATTTCTGTTATGGTGGTCTATAAATCAATAAGAAAACCCCAAAATCTAGGACACTGGGACACACATGCAGAATCCCATGGAATAATCTTGGGAGATCATGAGGGGCTACTTAGCAACTGGGAGGGGAAATGGAGAGAATTACTGCCTCATTTACCTAACACCAGAGAAGTAGCACAGGAAAAGCCCAGAGATTCAGCCCTGATATCAGAGGAGCTTGGTTTCAGACAGACCCTGGTTTCACTCATTAATAGCTGTGCAACCTCGACTAAATTACTTAACCTCTCTGAGCCTCTTTCCTCATGAGTAAAAAGTTGAAGAACACCCGTTTGCTGTGAAGACTGGACGAGACAAAGTGTGAGAGATCTAGCATGGACCCGGCTTACGAGAGGCACTTGGTTAATGTCTGTGCTCTTCTTCAGTTACAGTGGGGGACCTTCCAAGCCGTCCTCCCTGGTGCCCACCTCTCCTCATTCTGGATCCTGTTTTGGGATGGGCTCTGAGAGCTTTCCTGCCTCCTTCCCTGTGATCAGGCTTCAGGCTCAGCTCCCTTTGCTGAGACGCACGCCTTTGCTTCAAACGCCTGCATTCCAGTCTGAGAACACTGCCACATGCATGGGACCACCCCTGGATCCTTCCTGGTTCCTGACCCCATTCTCCAGACAAGAAGCTTCTCTCTCTCATGGAGTAATGAGGTGACCCCAAACAAGGAAAATGAGCAGAAAGAAAGGCAGGGAGCTCAGAGCCTTTGAGATAGACAGGACATACTTTGAGAAGACCTGGGAAATGTTTTCCAGTAAAAGCAGAGGTTATAAAAATAGAGGATGGTGATATATTTCCACTTGTATTGAGGATAGAAAAAGAGGAACTTCAAGTGCAGGGTAATGGAGTCCGTTTAGTGATAGGTGAGACTATCCGGTCCCACAAACTATACAGGGATTAGGCAGGAGAAACACCCATGGCTTTCAGACACTGCAGGGAATGGGGAGAGAGAGACACTGAATGAATGCACGTGGAGGACACTCAGCTCAGGAGTCTCGGAGAATAAAGAGTGGCAGGAAGAGGAGGTGCAGATGAAACCCCAGGGACTGCACGTGAGGTTGAGGTGTTGAGAGCTACCAGGGGTAGAGGGGTAAAGGACTCGTTTCCTGCCATGCCAGGCCACACCTAGTGGCGGCCCTCTTTCACCGGAAGTCTCCTGCAGCTGGGTACAACAGACAGCCCACTGGACTGGTCCACACTCAAGGGCCAGCTGCATCCAGCCACCTCGGACAAGACACTCCCTGTCACTGGGCTAGACCCTAGGGTGCAAAGGTGAAGAAGGACTGGCCCCTGCCACAGAGTATTCTCCAACCAGTAGGGAAGATGGGCCAGAAAATCAGTGATGACCACCCTTTCTCCCAGGGAGCCCCAAACTCAGGCTGTTTCCCACCCCTTCCCCACCCGGAAGGCCCATCACATACCTCTCGTTTGCAGAGACAGAAAAAAGGGGCAGGGAAGGAAGCTCGCATTTGTTGAATGCCTACCATGGGCCGGCGTTAGTCCTGTTACCTTATCGTCTCACTGATGCTACCATCTGACAGCTGAGGAAACACGGGCATGTGGACAGTCCTGCGCAGCAGAAGGAGAGTCCTAGGCTTTGGTGTTAGATTAAAACCAGGCACCACTGGTCTCTGCTGCTGGGCGGCTTCAGGCAGGTCACCTAACACTTCAAGTCTTAGTGTTCTCATCTCTAAAATGGGGGCAATAGTGCATAGCCCGGGTGGGTGTAAGAGCTGAATAATACCGAGTCAACTTTCCAAAAAATGACCTTCTCTTCTTCCTCTTTCGGTTATTACTGATCTTTTAGCTTTACTTATATTGACAAAACTTTGTGCGCTAAATTAAGATTTCAGATTCCAAGACTATTGCAACTTATTGACAGGGATGGCACAGGAGAGGGAAAAAAAAAAAGCAGGTTGAGGCCCTGGGAGACCTGGGGACTGCAACACCCCAACCACTGGCCCA
Organism: Cervus elaphus; assembly: GCF_910594005.1. Classification (NCBI taxonomy): domain Eukaryota; kingdom Metazoa; phylum Chordata; class Mammalia; order Artiodactyla; family Cervidae; genus Cervus; species Cervus elaphus. Next base: position 124,697,563 of record NC_057834.1, on the reverse strand, counting down.
CAGTGGGAAGGCATCACAATCAAGGCCCTCAGGGCAGCAATGAGAACCAGGGGGTGTATTTGGAGGAATTATTGCTTTCTGCATCCACATGGCTGCCTCCTGAGCTAAGAGGGGAAGCCTGATGACCCCAGATCCTCCAGGGATCGGGCCGAGCTTCTGGTCCAGCTCTCCATCTGCCCAGTGTTGCTGATCCCCTCCCCCACCAGCTCAGGAGCTCAGGCCGACAGAAAAGGCTGTGCCAAAGGAAGCTGTTTGCTACAGAGCCCTCTGGGTCTGCTCTGCTCTTCTTCCTTTTTTTGGACTTTGTGGCTGTTTGAGCGGGTACCTTTTTCCATAGAAAGTTTCCATTGCATCAGTTATTTACATTGTCACCACCTATATACGTAGGCTGTTTCGAATCGGTGAACCAAATCACGCCCAAGCCCAGGCTCCGCCCTGCTCCCCACAGAGGGATGGGGAGCACCAGGGTCAGCCCTCAGAGCCCGAGACCCCCACTGGTCTGGGGTTGGGGGCCTGACAGGTGGGAGGACCTGTCTCAGCCCCAGCTGGGCCACCTTTCATGGCTCAGTCCCCTTGGGAAGCTATTTCTAAGGTGGAATTTAAGAGGACAGGCCCCGAGTTCGAATCTCTGTCTCCTCCACTTCCTCGCTGAGTGACCTTCCTAGGGATAGGTTACTTACCTAACATCTCTGAGTCTCAGTGAACTAATGTGTAAAACGGGAAAAACTGTAGCACCTGCATGGCTGGACTAAGGGGAGACTCAGTTTATCCACATAAAGTGCTTAGAACAATGCCCAGCCTAAAGCCTCAATGAAAGTCAATAAATATGGATAGAGTCCTCTTTTTCCATCACCCTGTAAAGACCTCAGTGGTCATCCCCTCCTCTGGACCAATACATAGCAGCTTCTGAACTGTCACCCTCTCCATAAGGTCAGATAAATTGTCCCAACACTCAGCTCTGACCATGCTCTTTCCTGTCCCAAAGTTCTCAGTGGTTCTTCTTATAAAGTCTATACTTGGGATCTCCTCCACTGATAGCCTGGCTGCCCCTGACATCAATGCTCTCCCTGCTCCAGCCAAACTACTATGCTCACAGTTTGCCTGTTTCTGTACAGCGCTGTCTGTCTGGAACGCTCTTCTCCATTTCACTGTGGCCAAATACAACCACAATCACCCAACTGAGCCCAGCGCGTATGCCACCTCCTCCACGGAGCCCTCCATGACCTTCCCTCTCTGACCAGAAATGACTTCTTATTTACAGCAAGTGGTCCCTTTCCTGTGGCCTTTCCCTTTCTTCCCTTGTGTTTGTGGAATATAATACTTATACAAATGTTTGTCAGCATCACACACAAACCACACGACCTTTGGGGACAGGACGAGAATGTGTGTGATTCATCTTTGTATCACACACAGAGCTTTGAGCATCATTCATGAGAATGAATGAGAAGAGATACTCTGAGTTCTCTCACTTGACCGCCCCTGGGTGTAGGTGTGCTGGTGAAGATGAATCAACAGCGCCACAACATCCACGTGTTCTTTTTGAGGGAAACAGCTGACGCACCGTCAGTCAGGACCTCCATGGGCTCACAGCTCCAGCCCAGCCCTAGTTCCACTGCTGAGTCCCAAGTAAGCAGCCCATAGTCCTGGACGGGACCCTGAACCTCGGCACAGGGACCCCACGAGACATCCTGAGAAGTCCAGGAGCCGTGGCTGACTTCTTCCTTTTCCACACCCCCGATTTTCCCCAGGTTCCCAGTGAATTCGCTCCGTAAGAGTCTCTCAAGCCCCTGGGCTCCTGCGCACCCACTGCCCCGGCTCCAGTCTCCACGCCATGCAGAATGGTGTTCCTACATTGCAGAGTAGGTGGGTATCACGGTGTGCCATAACCACTTCTGATGCTTGCTGACCACCCTTAGAAATCCAGATTCCTTAAGAGAGTGTCGGACCCTCTTCTCCATATGGTCACCAGGGCCTTCCAGCCTCACTCATCACATGACACTCTTGCTCACTCCTTACTCTTCAGCTACCTAATACCTGGACATGCCACCTTCTACCCAGGTTCCAAACTCTGTTCAGGAAGGTCCTCCCTCCCCTCTCCGCCAGGCACACTCCCACCCACCCTTTGAAAGCTCAGCCCTGGCAATTCCTCCTTTTCCCCTAGCCCTTCCAACATGCAGGCACTGGGCTGGAACCTCTTTCTCTCTTGCCACTGACCCTCCACCCAGAGCTGTGGTGCAAGACTGACCCCATTATGCTGTGATATTATCTTCATGTGAGTCCGTCTTCCCTGCAGACAGCGAGTGCCTTCAGGGCAAGAACAACGTGTACCATCTGTGTACCTCCGTGCCTGTTAGCACAGTGCTTGGTGTGCGGAGTGAATGAGTGATGAGTAACAGTCAGTAAACAAGCCCTCCTGGCCTGCCTGCCAGGGTGTGGCCCCTGACATCATCACATTCAGGAACTCCCTCTCCAGGACAAGCAACAGGTGACTCTGCCCGAGCGGCAGGCTCGGGGTCCACTGAGACCGAAGGGCTTTCCCAGGGACCCCAACATCCCCGTCTCTGCTGCAGCCCCAGGCCCTGGACAGCCTGAGGCTTGCCTTTGTGGCGGCTGCACATCCTGGGAACCTGGAGATGGGTTGAGGCTTTGGGGCCCTTCCAGGAGGAGAATCTAAAGCGTGTTCTGGCTCTGGCTACTCGGAACCAAGACTTTCCACACTGTTGCGTCCCTCCTGCCCAGCCTGACCACTCCTGTCCAGACTGTGCCCACCTTCTAGTCCTCTTACTCCTCACAGGGGCCATCCCTGCCAGGCTGAGTCTACCTACCCATTCTCTAAACAGCTAAACTCCCAGGATATAGGGGAGGGTGTGGGGCACACAGGAAATGGACAGGACCTCAGCTCTGCCTTTAACTGGCCATGTGACCGAGGAGAAGTCATGTACCCCCCGAGCCCCCAGTTTCCCCTCTGTCAAAGATCAGAACAGGCCCACCTCTGAGGTTCCCTTCTGTTTCAACTCCCTGCCAAGGAGTTGATGTATTTACTAGTCAGAATAACTTTTCCCAATTAAAGGAAAACAAGCAGAGAAAACCATGTGTCTTTCTTTGCTTCTCCTGTAAGCCAGGATGGATCTCTCACTCTGGAAATATGTTATATGGTCTTCTGATTCTTGAAGGAAAGCCCTCACTGGGTGGCAATTTCTATGTCCATATAAACCAGGGATTTATAACGCCCTTGCACACATCGGTCCTTCCCTTTGAATTTAACAGTTTGGTGAGATGGGTCTTTCTCACTCTCATCTAACAGATAAAGTGAGGCTCAGAGAGGTGAGGGGATGGTTAAAGTCCCCCAGCTCGTGTGGGGGAGGAGTGGCACTGGCCCCCGGGACCTCACAGCACGGCTGCCAGGGAGCTGGCCTCGCCCGACAGACAGTCAGGACAGTCTAGAAAAGCAACACCCAGCTGCCCATGCTTTTCCACCTGCTTTCTTCACACACGTGGACACGTTCAAAGATGTGTGGAGTACAAGGCCACGCAGAACGCTGGTGGGAGGGAGACACCGAATGTCTAGAAGCCAGGCTCCTCCCACACCCACTATTCTAGAAAATAGATGATGCTGAGAGCTGGTCAGACAGCTCTTCCAAGTAGAGAAGCCTTTATTTCTGAAGATTCCAGTCCCACCTGCTATCACAGGCCTCCATGCCTTTGAACCTGTCCAGGACAACAGAATCTATGCCCCCCGAGATCGGGCAACACCTCATTCCTCCTGGTCTTCCAGGCCCTCTGGATGCAGGGCTCCTCCCCTGAGACTCCCAGTGAGAGCTTGACTGCATGTGATCTGATTATCAAACAGGGCAGGAGAAAACATGGGGGCCCAGAGTCCTAGGGAAGAAGGAACAAGTGCTGCAGTTCTGGTCCCTTCTTCCAGCCTGTTCCCATTTGTCATCCATGATCTTGCACTGGTGCTTTAAGGATACACTGGTCCGGTCTTCCAAATTATAAACTCCCTATTGGAGGCCCCATGGAAGGACTGCTATGTGCAGTTGTGCAACAGACAACCTGCACAACCGTCCACAGCTCACAACTTCCGATCAGTCCCTGCATAGCATTCATCATCATTATAATTAAAGACCTAACTCCCTCATTACTTATTCTTTCCTCACAGAATATACTTTCTCAGGGAAGGACTAGACTCTGTTTGTCTTGTTCCCAAGTTGAAGCTCAGACCCTAGCATCCTATTAACACAGAATAAGTTCTCCATAGATAGGTATTGGAGTAATAAAGTCACTCAACCACTCGCTGGTACATTTAATTGGAAGAAGAGTAGACCTGCCCTGGAGCTGAAAGTGAGAGAATTGCGTTCGGGTCCCAGCTCTACCACTGGCCCCCATGTGCCCTTGAGTGAGGCCTCAGTTTCCTTGTCTGTTAAGGGAGGGTGGGGTTAGATGTCCCTGCCACATTTGCCCAATACTGAAGGTTAGGATCTCTGGAAATTTCGCACCCTGGGCACCTCACTCGCCTTACCTACGTCCGGACCCTGGTTCTCTATGTTTTGTGCGGGCTCCCCCAGGTCTGGGAGTGCAGGAAATGTCTAAATTTAGGGGACAAGGGCTCCAGGCAGGGTGGAGACGGATGCCACAGTGGGGAGTGGAGCTATTCCCGCTGGACTCTGGCTGGGACAGAAAAGCAACATGGATAGCCACACTCGCCAAGACAGCAGTGTTGTCAAAGGCTTTCCCACCAGCCCTGCTTGCCTGCAGCCCGTCTGTGAGGAAGGAGGGAAGTAATCTGACCAGGACCGACGGTACCAGGCGCCACAACCAGGACTAGACCCCGCGCATCCTGTGTTCAAGTCTGGGCCCTTTCAGCACGTGGCACAGAACACAGCTTCTACCAGTAGGGGGCACAACTGATTTCAACAGGCAGAAGTCACTCCTTTTTTTTTTTTCCAAAACTTTCTATTTTGTATTGGATATAGCTGATGAACACTGTTGTGACAGTTTCTGATAGTTTCAGGTAAACAGCAAAAGGACTCAGCCACACATACACATGGATCCATCCTCCCCCAAACTCCCCTCCCATCCAAGCTGCCACATAACATTGAAACTCGGCTAGAAGTCACTTATTCTTCACCTAGGTTCTAGCGATGCCCTAGGCCTGTGGCTGTCGTGGGGCATGGGGGGTGGCAGGGAGAGGGGAGGGTAGAGTGTGGGAGGGGCAGCAGCCTGCTGGTGGTTAAAACAGACAATGCGAGGTCCTCAAGTGAGTGACATAATTCTAACATGTGTTAGTTGCTCAGTTGTGTCTGACTCTTTGCAACCTCACGGACTGTAGCCTGCCAGGCTCCTCTGTCCTTGGAATTCTCCAGGCAAGAATACTGGAGTGGGTTGCCATTTCCATCTCCAGGGGATTTTCCCGACCCAGGGATTGAACCTGGGTCTCCTGCATTGCATATGGATTCTTTACCATCTGAGCCACCAGGAAAGCCCATGAGTGGCACTAATGTCAGAGGAAGGAGAAGTCAGTTAGAGAAGACAGGATGGGGGCCTTCAGGAACTGGAGGGCTTATAGAGGGACATGGGGGTGGCATTCCAGACTGAACAGATCATCTGCACAGGCTGCTTGCAGGAGACCTTACTCTGGGGTCTAACGAGCTGGGTGCTTACTGAGGGGACAGTCACTTTCCCCTCAGAGAGCAAGCTAGTCAGAGGGGACCTGCATCTAGAGTGAGGCAACAGGCAATGATGAGACCCCAAGAAAACAAAAGATCATGCCTGCAGCTTTCCTCTCTGAGGACCTCTCCCCATGATAGGCTCAGTCAGCTTCCCAGGTCACTGCCTGCAGCCACCATAACACGTGCCCATCAGTGGCTTAAAAAGCGCCAGTGTCTGCTCTTCCAGTTCTGGAGGTCACAAGTCCAAAATGGATCACTGGGCTACAGTCAAGGTGCAAGCAGGGCTCTGTTTCTTTTGGAGCTTCTTGGAAGAGTCCACTTCCTCACCCTTTCCAGCTTCTGGGGTCTGCCTGTACTCCTGGGCTCACAGCCCCCCTCCTCCACCCTCAAAGCCAGCCAGGGCAGTGGAGCCTTCCTCCCATCACATCCCTGACACTGAGCCTCTGGTTTCCCTTTCTACACCTAAAGCTCTTTGTGATAGCACTGGGCTCAGGTGGAGTGTGTGTGTTAGTCACTCAGTCGTGTCCGAATCTTTGCAACCCCATGGACTGTGCCCACCAGGCTCCTCTGCCCATGAAGTTTTCCAGGCAAGAATAGTGGAGTGGGCAGCCATTCGCTTCTCCAGGGGATCTTTCTGACTCAAGGATCGAACCTGGATTCTCCCACATTGCAGGCAGATTCCTTACCATCTGAACTACCAGGGAAGCCAGGATAATCTCTGTACCCAAAATGCAGCTAATTGGCAGTTGTATTTCCATGTGCAATCTTAATTCCTCCTTGTCAGGTAGAGTGATGCATCACAGGTTCTAGGATGAGGACGGGCTTCCCAGGGTGGCTCAGTGGTAAAGAATCCACCTGACAATGCAGGAGCTGCAGAAGATGTGGTTTCGATCCCTGGAAGAGGAAATGGCAACCCATTCCAGTACCCGCTCCAGTATTCTTGCCTGAAGAATCCCATGGACAGAGGGGCCTGGTGGGCTACAGTCCATGGGGTCGCAAAGAGTCGGACACGACTGAGCACACACGTGCACAGAGATGAGGATGTGGACATCCTCTGAAGGCCATTATTCTGTCTACCTATCACGCTGCAAGGAACACATCTCCCCTACACACTGCTCCAGGAGAAAGGCGGCCCCAGCCCGAGAGACCGAGAGAGAAGGAGATGGGGGAGGGGAGAGGCGGGCAGACACACACTCACACCCTGCCAGCAGCGGTGGCGGCAGCTTCCTGGCCGGCTGGTTAGTGTACATCACCCTTGAAAAACTCGTCATGTTTCTACACTGAACCGGGCACGTGCAGTTTCCACAGTGACTGCAGAAGCAGAGCCAGAAATAGCCCCACTGAGATGGAAAACATCCCTTCAGAGCCACTCGCTCTCATACTCACTCCCCACCCTGTGGCACCGTGGGCACAGGAGGTTCCAGCAGGCCCCTCCCTGCAGCGTCCCAATCTCTCCTTCTCTGACCTGTGACCACGAGCCACTGAGCACCCCCTTGGGCCTGAAGCCCACGGCGCTCTGATCTGGTGCCCCGAGATGGGGCTGGGCCCTGCCCCAAGATAGCCGGGTCCACAGAGGCAAGTGGCTACTTACACCAGCCTGGCCTCTGCTCCAGGGCGAGCCCCGCCAGGCTGCTCTGCATTCCTGTCCCGCAACTCCCACCTGGGAATATTGATCGAAACCCAACGCCTCACCCCCCCCCAGGGAGTTTCCCCTCTAAGAAGAGCTCACCCCCTACACGGGCTCAACATTTTTGCTGAAATATATAGACCCACAAATATGCAGGCCTTAGCATCCACACCACTCACTCATACGACATGGTATTTTTAGGGCCCTGGGAAGTCTCGGCCATGCTGGTTAATTTCTCATGTGTTAGGTCCTATCCTGTCAAAGGAAAACAAAAGCCACCAAACCTTCTACCTGCAAGGCATGGTGCTAAGCAATCTGTGTGCACTGGTTCATTTTATCCTCACCTCAACTCAATTACTATCACCCCCACTTTACAGGGAAGCAACTGAGACTCAAAGATGGGAAACAATTTGCCAGGGTCACAAAGCCAGAAAGTGGTAGGGCCCAGTCTGAGCCCAAGGTGTCAGACCTCAAACCTAGGCTGTAGCCACCTGTCATGTCGAGGGGTGGGGTGAGCAGAGGAAGCACCCAGATGATGCATGCTAATGCTACATGAGATGTCCCAGACTGCCTCCTAGAAAGCTCTGAGCCACTCCTGGCACCTCCAGTTTTGTCTCTCTGTACATATTCAATAAGATTTTATTGGGGCCATGAAGAAGTGAGGGTGAGGGAGGTGCCACGGGAAATCACTGACCGTAGCCAACCCAAGGCTCAGGAGCAGCAGCGACTTGCCCAGAAGCAGGGCAGGCCTCCGAACTGAAGCCAGAGAGGTCCTGGGGGGGATCATCCATTTTCTCCCCCTCAGCCCCCTGCCCTCCTGGCACAGAATTTACAACCAGATGTGGTGTGGGTCGTGGCCCCTGCTTTGACAACGTGGCAGACTTGCTGGCTGGGTGGTGAGAGCGTGGTCTCCGTTCCCTCTTCTGGGAAGCAGGGCGTGTGTGGAAGCATGAGGGCAGGCATAGGCCTGCGGTGAACCCGTCATGATGGAGAACAGCAGCTCTTGGCTGCTTCACTTTGAACCAAAAGCCTCAAGCCAAGTCCCAGCTTTGATACTCGCCACTGTGGCTACTGAGCCACCCACACAGAGAAGACGGGCTTTGCTGAGTCTTAACTCTTGGAGACGACAGTGTCTCGGTAAGGGGTCGGTAGGAGTTTGAAATGAGACAACACGTGGTAATGCTGGAGGTACATGCATTCCCTTGGTGGTGGAATGCAGGCCCGTGATGCTGTGGGGCACAGCCCAGGAATATGCATTTCCCTGCCCCCTCCACCCCTACGGTAATTCCACTGCAGGTTTTTCTCCACTGGAGAAATCGGTCTAGAAAGCGCTCAATGTGTGTTTGTAGAAGACAGGAATCTGTGAACATCTGTTGAGCTGCACATGGCTGCTGGAAGACATGGGCTGGAGGAAATAAGTAATTTTCTCCAAATACACTTCCTGTGAAGCCCAAATGATGGGAACTAGGTTGAGGATTCTAGGACTGAGAAGATGACGCAATAACTCCCTTCCCCGAGGAGCAGACTTGAGTGCTTCCTGTCAGACGGGAGAGACCTGGCTGGAGAGTCAGGCTGGGGTGGAGTAGGGGTAGGCGGGGGTGGGGGGGTGCTCAGGGTCAAAGGTAGGGAGGGGTGATCCCGGGGGCCCCCAAGGGACTCATTCCACAGCCCGGTCTCTTCAGCATCTTCATGCAGACAGGAAAGAAAGAACTGAAAATATGCTCATTAAATCTGCATCTGGCACCCAATTTGGCAGGGTTGCCAAAATTCTGTAAGACTAGAATTAAATTAGCAAATTGGAAGTAAAATGATTTTAAGCAGACATGATGGAATTCATCAGAGCCAGGTGGAAGCTAGTGGGGGAAGGGACCCAGGAAAGCCCACACATCCACCTTGGGGTAGGAAAGCCTGGCTGTGAGAGGAAATGGGAAAGAAACAAACCTGGGAGTAGACCTGACTCAGATGATTAGATTCACCCTTGGAATGTGCTCGGCGACAACGCCAGCCCCATCCTGCGAGGTGGTGAGAGGCTCCTTCTAGGAGACAGGAGGTATGGCCGGTAGCAACCAGTGAAGGCAGGCAGCCTTTCACAAGAAGACCAAGAAGAAAGGACCCAGGGAATGGCTAGGAAACGAGACAGGCTGGGTTCCCCAGACCAGGGGTCCCAGGAGGGTAGGCACCGGGGTGGTGCACACAGCACCCTGTGTGCTGTGCAACCTGTGATCACCATTGTGTGTTAACTGAGCTCATGGTTTGCAGAAAACACCAGGATGGACTTGGACAGGCAGGGGTGGCACAGAGTCTATGCAGGGAGGGCCAAGAGGATAGAAGCATTTATTGGGCACTTAGTAAGCATCAGACACCATGTTAGATGTTTGCCAAGCATGACCTCATTTCATCTTCTCAATAATCCTGTGCTATAAAGATTAGTCTTTGCTCTTTATTTTCCTGGGCTTTCTTTTTTGCTCTCTTTGTTCAAAAATAACTTTAAAAAAAATACAGAAGTACATAAAGTAAAACGTGGACCAGTCACCTTTTACCCTCCCAATTTCTCCTCCCCAGATAAAAGTACCACTAAGAGTTCCCTGGTATTTTCCCATGTTGTTTCCATGAACACAGAATCTCGTCTACACATGCACACACATATACAACTGTTTAACAATTTCTGCATCAAAATGGGATCAGGTAACACATATCACGCAGAAAACCCTTTTTCCAGTTAAGAATATATTGTAAACGTCCTCCATGTCAGGACCTACAGATTCACTTCTTTCTTTTTAAATGGCTGAAAAGTATTCCGTGGTGCAAATTCACCATAATTTTCTTAAGCATTGCCAATGCTGGACACAGAGGTCATTTCCAAGTTCTCTCTATTGCAAACAACGTGCAAGGGAACACCCTTTATATGTGTGTGTGTGTATATGTATATACATATATACATATACACATGTGTGCTCAGTCGTGTCTGACTCTTTGTGACCCCATGGACCATAGCCCACCAGACTCTTCCGTCCATGGGATTTTCCAGGCAAGAAGACTGGAGTGGGTTGCCATTGCCTTCTCCAGGGGAACTTCCCAACCCAGGGATCAAACCTGAATACGTGCCTTTATCATTTTCATTGACACCAAATTAGGCTCAAAGTGCCCTTGACCGTTGCCAGCACTAGCTTGTCTCTATTTTTTCACATTTTTGCCATCTCTAACCATTTTAATTTATAATCCTTTGTTTTTTAGTAGGTAGAGCATCAATCATATGTTTATGAGCTATTTTCACTTCTCTGAACTACCTGTTTACATCTTTGCACATTTTTTTTAAACTTGGCTGTATTTTTAGTTGATTGATGGAATTCTCATCATAAGAATAACAACTAACACTTTCTATGCACCCTGCACTGCTCTAGGCTTTCTGCAAGCTTCACAGCATTGAATCAAAACTCCAATAGGGAAGTGGTAGTGTCAGTCCATGTTTACAGCGGGGGAAAGAGAGGCTCGGAGACTTCAAATGATGTCTGAGGTCATGCACGTCCAATGAGGGACAGGCCAGTCTGAGGAACTAGCTGAACCAACCATTTCATCCTCAAACGAGATATTTGAAAAGCTGCTCCCTAACCTACAGAGAAAGAAAATTCCCTCGTTAAATTTTCCCTCTTTCTGTTATTTGTTCTTCACTTTATCTGTGGAATCTAAGTGCATATTGATTTACTTACTATTCCAGGTAGGAAACTGAAGTTCACTTTCTAACAGAGTCAATAACAACATGGAATTGGACCATGTACCTTAAGCGGGACAGGGAAATGTTGAGAACAAGCCTGAAGTGAGGAGCAGGATTTGGGTGGGGTCAGGATTTAAGCATAGGGCTAAGTATCAGCGGACATGGAGGTTGAGGCAGGACCCCCTTCTGTGAAGGGCTCCAAAGGGCAGGCAGGCAGTTTCTGGGACTCTCCCCCAGGGGCAACATAGGGTGAGGAAGTCTGGGACCAGGGAATAGGGTGAGATTAGCTTAGCTAGAACTCATCACCTAATCAAAGGGCGATCTCACCCAGCCCAGCACGGCCAGTGACCTGGCACTCGGAACAGTAAAGATGCTCATATTTCAGGGTGACAGACATATGTGTGTGTGTGGAAGTGCTGGGGATCCCTTGTATGAAACCCACACTTGACAGAGGCAGAATTTTGGGTTTTAGTGGCACTTTTAATGAGGTTCTTTTTTAGCTCCCAAAACACCAGTGTTGCATGTGGGTTTCTGGGTTAGAGACCTACCACCAAGCCGTCACATGGCTCGGCTACCCTCATCTCAGGAACACACGCAATACTTTTGACTTCCTTGGACACAACACATAGTGGAGAGAGAAGGATCATTTGCATGCCATTTGCCATTTTTCTTCTGAGAAAAGAGAAATTAACGAAATAGGAAAAAATGTGGGAAACTGACTTGCTAAAACCAACATGCAGAAACAAGTTTTAGAGGCACAAATTAGCATTCTTTTTTTGTTGTTGTTACTGTTATTCAGCTTTGACCTCAGATAACTTAATCGTTCCCAAAATATTTTTGTATCGAACTCCAGTTCAGCAATCTTATATATGTGTACATCTTCCTTATACTCACACAGATAAAATCTATCCCTTATATGTACTGATATAAGTACATATAAAAAAACCATATATATACTCATATGTATGGGCTTCCCAGGGGGTGCCGTGGTAAAGAATCCACCTGCCAATGCAGGAGATACAAGAGACATGGGTTCAATCCCTGGTTCGGGAAGATGCCCTGGAGTAGGAAATGGCAACCACTCCAGTATTCTTGCCTGGAAAATCCCACAGACGGAGGAGACTGGCGGGCTACTGTCCATGGGGTCACAGTCAGGCATGACTGAACATGCACACACATACTCGTATATATATATGAGCTCTTTGATTAATCAAGCTTGGAAAACTGCACACAATATCTACCTCTACAAACACACATACACACACACACTTTTTGGGAGATTTTCAATGCTCTGTCACATATTAAAGACTCAGAAGTCCTGCAGTATATAAGGGTCTATTGATTTGGCTAGAGCACTTTTATTTCTTTCCATCCATGGCACTTGTGTTCTAGAAAACACACTACAGGAAACGCCAGGCTTTACTTCACAAGATCAGAGCCTGCTTAAAATGAAGAGTCTATCTTGGAGTGACTCCCCTACTCTTTTGAACATTAGATACTTTCTAACAGACTCGTGGTGATGGTTTCCTGTTCATTTGAGCATCTTCTGCCTTTCCTATATTTCAGGGCGACACCAAATGCCCACATGCCAAGGCACAGGCCCTCCAGAAACTGTAAGGAGATCAGGTCACCCAGACAGGCTAAGCTGTGCCTCCCAAGCAGTTGCACAGAGACGCTGGCCCAGTCGCTTGTTCTGGACTCGGTGGTTTTCAGCTGGAGGATCCCCAGAGACTCATCTAAGTTAGGTTGCTTGCTTTGTGAGTGCAAAATCACTGAAAGGAAGCCCTTGACCCTGGTCTCTTTCCTTCATTCCGAAAGACACTGTTCCTTGGCCCTGATGTTTTCTCCCATGAGAGAAAACTGGCTTAGGATTACCCCTTCCCTCTCCAGTTCTATTCTCACTGCTTCACACCACTCCTTCACTGCCATTAGTCACTCCGATTCATAAAATCATGTGCGGTAGCCCTACAAATAAAACTAGGTTTCCATCTGTCTGCTACAGCATCAGTTGAAAATGAGTTAGTGAACTTTCACCACATGTAAAGGGCATACTTGGTAAAGCCTAAAACATATCTTATGTGGTACAGGAGACGTTCACCTGGGAACAGTCTCCAGGGGCGATACCTCCCAGGGAAAATTCCTCCTTCATCATGGTTATTTGCATTGGTTTATAATTTTTCTCCTTCTCACACATGCAACTCTAGGGGTGAGAGTAGCCTTAGGGATTCAATTACCCGATGACCCTTTACGACTCTCCTCATTAACCTTGAGGAGGCCAGCTAGTTGGAGTGTATGTGGATTTACTCACTTATTTTTCTATACATTTTTCACTTTGGAATAATCCTATATTGACCAAAAACTTGCAAAGACAGAGTCCCCATACACCCATCACCCAGCTTCCTTTAACATTCACATCTTACATAACCAATGTAGATTTGTCAAGTGGAAATTGACACTCATAAGTTACTGTTAACTCAACTACAGACTTTATTCATATTTCACCAGTTTTTCGGCTAATGTTCCTTTTCTGTTCCAGGATCCAATCCAGGATCCCATATTGCATTTAGTCATCATATCTTCTTAGTCTATGGATTTGCTTTTGTTTTCAAAAAAACAAATATCATTCTCTACTGCATGCAAGGTGGTATGCTGGGTGCCCAAATGCCCTGTCAGGAGAAACACAGATCTGCCGGGCAGCATTGTCTAGATTTGAGTGCCCACTTTATCCCTCACCTGGGGAATGATCCTGGTCTTGTCACTCCATATACAGAGTTCTCGAACCACAGCTGCAACATGGAGATGGAACCTTTTTCTTGTTAGAAGGCTGACAGTCTATGAGGATAGGCATTTTGAAGGTTTAAAGCCCAATTCACTTAGAGTCCTATCCAGCCTACTGTTGTGATCATTGACAGGGGGATCATGAATTAGGCTTGGTATCCTGTATCTAAAGTAGGATGGTCCAGAGTCTGAGCTGCCTGGCTGAGCTGACCATTTCAGCTACAAATGAGATCTTTCCATAGGCTCTCAGGTACATCATAAAGAAAGACAATTCTGCTTAAATTAGTCTATTCATTTCTATACTTCCTTCACACCTGTGCTCAAATGTCACCGTAGTGATAACTTCTCCAACCATCCTACATACATCCTGGTATCCTTCCCTTGGCATTCTCTTTCTTCTTAACCTATTGGTTTCTCCTTCACGGCACTTATCCTACTTGACATATTACACATTCATGCACTCCTTTGTTCATGGTATGCCTCTCTCTGCTAGTCTATAAGCTCCAGGAGAGCACTGACCATCATCTGTTTTGATCACTGCTTTATCCCTGGTCTGAGGACTTGGGAAGCGTGCGACAGATATTCAGTAAATGACTGGATCTCCAGGGTCACCTTGCAACATTTTGCCTCCATCCCGATCATCTGTAAACAAACTGGTCCCCATCCGAACACACTGTTGAATTCAAATGGGAGAAAAGCTATTTGGGGAGCAGGTGGCTTAGAGCCTTCTGGGTCTTCTTTAAGGGGGAAAAAAAGAAGTAATGCCCTTCCTTTAATATAATTTCATGCCATTAATGTCCCTTCACCTACCTCCCCCTCCATGAGCAGTTCTGCCAATTAGAAACCACAGTCTCTTCCTTGTCCAGAGTCTGTCTGCTGGCTTCTCCACACAATCAATTCCTGTGGAGCCCAGGCTGGAAGAAGCTCGTGAAACCCCCACAGCCCGCTGTGGTGCTCCATTATAGAGGCTATTCAGCATGCACATCAAAGGCCCACAGGCTTGCCAGGGCAGGGAGATGCCAGGGGATCTGGAAGGCTGGGCTCAGTGAAGACAATGAGATTCAGCGAGGAGGGGGGAACTGGAAATTGACACACAGTGTGACCTTGTGGCAGGTTGCAGACAGAAGCCAGGACTCCTGGCTTTGCATCCTGGTCCTGCTTCCTCTTGGGCTGGAACCACCTCCCCAATCACCACGAGGGGCAGGTGCTTATTTCCTTGAGCACCAAGGCTGGCTGTCTGCCTGCCCCTGCCTGACCCTGGGGACCTGATGAGCATGGGCAGCGGTGGGTGGAGGTCATGTTCCAGAAGCAGCAAAGCACAGGACAGTCAACAGCCAGACAGAAAGGAAATGGGGGTCACATTTGCTGAGAGCCAGGTCCTCTTTATCATTGTCTCACCTCATTCTCACAGTGCCCTGCGACAAAAGTGTCATAACCACATGAGATAAGCAGGGAAAAGGAAACAGAGAAGTTGAACAGGGCAGCGAACTGCACAGCAAGCACATGGCAGAACCAGAAGCAGAGTGGAGGTCTTCCTGGTTCTGAAGCCTTGTCCCTCGCCCGCCAGCTCTAGGAGAGACCCTGAAACCTCGACAGCACTCCAGAGAGGGGCAGGACCTCAAAATACCCAGCTATGCCCCTGGTGAAGTAGCCAGAACAATCCCATTCTGGAGATGAGGAAATTGAAATCTGGAGAGGAAATGCAACTTGTCTGCGGCCACGTGGCCAGGGAGTGGTTGGACCAGCTAGACTCTGAGTTTTGGGTGGATGCAGGCACACTCCTAGAGTTTAGGCCTGCGCTGAGCCCATGGAAGGATTCCACCCACTGTCTGTGAATACATGAATGAATGACAGAGTTGGTTAGAAGCACAGCATTCTGTGACTCCCACATGCCATGTGCTTGCCCCTCAACTGTGACCTCAGGAACTCAAGACCAGGCTGATGTAGGCAAGCACCATCTGAACTCAACAATGACTTTCAGACCCCACATACCCCTGTCTGAATCCACGGATCTATCAGAGGCATGGTTAGTGATGCTGGCACTGGTCCCCGTGCCGCCTGCGGCTCCCCACCAGAACTGGAACTGAGCCATAAAGAGGGGCGGGAAGACGGCCGAACTGGTCATTCTTTGGCCCAAGGACTGGTGTTTACAACATGGACTGGACCCTCTTCTCAAAAGTCTGGTATTTGGAGCAAATTGGTCTAATTTTAGTGAAACTTTCTGTTGTTGTTGTTTAGTCGCTGAGTCATGTCCGACTCTTTTTGTGACCCCATGGACTGTAGCCCGCTAGGCTCCTCTGTCCATAGGATTTCCCAAGCAAGAATACTGGAATGGGTTGCCATTTCCTTCTCCAGAGGGTCTTTCCAACCTAAGAATGGAACCTGTGTCTCCTGCATTGGCAGGTGGGTTCTTTACCACCAAGCCACCAGGGAAGTCCAGTGAACCCTTCAGTAGCAACCAATTCACAGATACTGCAATTGTTTTTATTACTATAATTCATTTATCATAATAAAAACTGAGACTATTTCCTGTTCACCTACTATGTGCCAGGCATAGATATCTCATAAGATATCTGACGTAAATGGTCTCCAGTAACCCATTCAGCCACCCTGTAGGGAAGAGTGAGGATTCCCATATTACAGATGAGGACACTGAGGCTTGGGAGAGGTAAAGGAACTTGGCCAAGGTACGTACTAGAAGACAGGAGATGCAAACTCAGGTCTGTGGGGCTCCATAGCAGGTGCTCCCCCTACGTGGCTGATGTGAGCTGGGGACTGGGGGGTTAGAGCCATAGTTGGGGAGGCAGACGCAGGGCCTGCCAGGGCTCCCAGACATACAGCTGGCCAGGCTTCTCATCCCCAGGCTGAACTTCTAGTGCCAGGGGGCTTCTCCATATGCCCAGAAACCACCCCTAGAACCTCTCAATCAGACAGTGCGGGTATAGCTAGGAATTCTTATGTTACAAGCCCTCAGGTGACAGGAAAAGACACCCATAGTTAAACCACTGCTTTCAGTTCTCAGGGGGTCATGCTTTCACATCTACATGCTCTTCCAGAAGGTTCCAACATGTTTCTTAAGATGTTCATTGCATTATTTACAAAGGATTTCATGCCTCAGAACCCAAGACCTTACAATTCTAGAATTCTCAACCAAGTAACAATAATTCTGATCATCCACAGATGGGGTGTGAAGATCTTTGTTAACCATGACAATTATTCCCAAAGAGTGTGATGCTGACAAAAAGGACTTGGGAGCCCAGAGCCTTGAGTTTGAGTCCTAGCTCTGCCCTTTACTGGCCAGGCAGCCTTAGGCAAATCAGCTCAACAAAATAGTTATTCAAGGCTCTGGGCTGAAATAATGAAGACACAGAAGTGGACCAGAAAAGACATAATGCTCTTAGCGCTGAGCTCCTCACCTGTAAAATGGGAACCAACAGCTGCCAAGTGTATATGATGGCGTGCAGGCCCCCACATGCTGATGGGGTCTCACTCACAGCCCCAGGGCCTCAGGAAGCAGGTTGTCCTGTGTCCTGCTCTGCAGGTAAGGAAGCAGGGATTCACGAGCGAAGTGGCTTGGGGTGAGCCTACAGCAGCGTGTGGCGCTATCTGTGGTCTCTCCGCCCACCGCCACCACTGCCCCCCTTCTTAACCATTCTCCACTTGGCAGATGAGTCCACAGAGTGAGTGGATAACAGGAGAGAATGCTCTGCAGTCCATCAGGAACCGCACAGATGTATGACATCATGGTTATTAATAATGGAAGTGGCACAACAAATTCGCCATTCCTGCAGAGGGACCACCTGAGTTGTTGCAAACCTCCCACACACAGAGCATCAGATTCTGTCATGGCAGAGCTGGGAGGGGTCTTAGGAGTCCAATCTTTTCCTCGTTTATAGGGGTGGGGAGTGGGCAAGATGGGAGGGCAGCCCTCTGAGACAGATGAGGCAGCCCCGCATCCCAAAGTCCAGGGTGTTCTGAGTTTGGCTTTTGTGACTGACCACCAAGATAATCTGACACCAGCACTTGACCACTCCAAAGTGTGCGCTGGTAAGTGAATCAGCAGTGGCTGTAAGTGTGGCCTCTCCACTGACCATCAACCCAGCTGCAGGGCCTTTGTACCTGTTGTTCCTCTGCTTGGAGAACTCTTGTCCCAGATCTTGACACGGCTATCACATGTTGATGATTCAGGTCTCAGGATAAAAGTCAGCTCCACAGAGAGGATGCCCTAGACCCTAGCTTTGACTTTCCCAGGTCCTCCCTGACACTCCCCACCACACGGCCTTGTCTTCATGGTGTCTTCACGGTGTGTATCACGGGTGAGTATTATCTTGTCCGTTACTATTCATTCTCTCTTCCCACTGGAATGCAAGCTCCATGAACAGAGGATTCACTCACTTTCATTGTCTTAACGCCCAGAATGGTGCCTAGGTCCCAGCAGGCACTTAGCAAACATGCTCAGCGAGTCCCCCTGGATATCAGCCTGGGTCACGGGCATTCTAGCAGCCAGCAGTCCTTCACTCGCTTGCTCACTCACTCACTCATTCAATAAATGCTTATTGAATGTCTCCTCTGTGCCAGGCATTCTCCTAGGAGCTGGGGATTCCAATCCAGCTGAGACAAAGCCCTTGCCCTAATCAAGCTTTGACAGTTGATTAAAACAATCAACACAATAGAAACCAGAGCTATTTTGGTCACATCATGTGTGACCAGACGACAGTTGACCAAAAGAAAGTTGGGGGAGAAGTATGGCAGAAAACGGGAGAAATGAGAAAACACTGGGGAAATGCAAATAGACTGGCCCTGCCAGGGCCTCCCACATGCTTGATACAGTACTCTTCTTGGGGAGCTGGTGCCAGGCACCCCCCCACCACCCCAGCTCTGGGGACATGAGGACAAGGGCACACGCCCATCTCCACAAGTGCCTCCTGGCTACAGCCTGGAGCACAGCAGGACAGCTAGGCGTGAGAGCACGGACAGGAGTGGGTGTGAGGGAGGTGAGACCAGCGAGTGAGGGTGTGTATGCATGTGTAGGAGTGTGTATTCATGTGCAGCGGCACATGTGTGAGTATATGGGGTCGAGTGTGTAAGTGTGTGGACGGGTTGATGTGGGAGTACACATGCACATGTGTGTGTGTATGCACGCGTGCGTTTGCGTGCGTGTGTGCGTGTATGTGTGTGTGTGTGCGTGTGGACTCTGGGGCCATTACTCTTCAGCACAGCTTCCACATCTGGTAGAACTTTACCTGCTCAAGATCTCCCCTCCACCCCGCAAATGACGCATGGTAGGGACCCGATCATCATCGAATCCATTTGAGTCTTTATGTTTGCCAAATATGTTCCACAGGGTGTCCACATAAAGCCGCAAGACTGGTTTCAGAAGAGAAGAGTCAACATCTGGACGTAACTAAATGGAATGAGAGCACTGGATGAGGAGTCTGGGTTTTGTTCCCTGCTCTGCTGCTAACTCCTGGGTAATCTTGGGTCACTGTTCAGCTGTGATCTCAGGTAAGGCACTCAGCTCCTCTGGGCCTCTGTTTACTCTTCACTCAAGAAGGCAAGTAGAACTCAGCGACTGGATGAAAACACATCATGTCTACTGGTAGCTACTGAAGCACTGCTTCCTGGGAGAGCATGTGTGACCCAAAAAGAGCAACAGGATAAACCAGAGAAATGCTGGGTCTGACAAAGTTAAACAGGTTCTTTTATTGCAGCACTTCTCAGAGCCTTTAACTTGCCAATATGAATTGTGACTGGCTAGAAGGGTTATAGAAACCTTGCAGAATTTGCCAGACTTACCAGCACAGGGAAATCTAACCTGTGGCACAACTTTTAGAACTAATGTTCCACAGAACCTACTTTGGGGGATCTGCTAGTAGGCACATGGGACATTTCTCAATGCACCCTTTCTTGCAGATGACGGAACAGAAATGGTGTTTAGTATCCCTAAATCAGAGAGCACAGCCATGGCAAACATCAGCCCAGAATCATCCAAACCACAGCAACTGGCTTGTACACAAGGCTTCATATCTACAGAACATTTTAACTTATATGATCTCAGTCTTCCTTGACAACATTCTGCTGAGAATCTTCATCCCCATTTTTCAGATGATAAAATGCAGCCCAAAAGAGATTAAGGAATCTGCCCAGAGCCACTAAATGATGGACCCAGTACTTGCCTTTATCAATTTTCCCTATGACCTTAATCAAGCTGTCAATGAATACATTCTCTATTTCATAGGTAAGCAATTGTAGCCACTTTGCGGAGCCCCCTGCCAGAGCACCTGTTCTGCAGCAGCCACCGCTGCTGTCCAGGATCCCGGCCGCGGCCCCGGCTGAGAAGGGAGGGGAGGACGCTCAGAGAAAAGCCCAAGGAGTGAGAGCCGCTCTGGAAACACCCAGGCTGGGAGGCCGGGAGTCACTCCCCGCCGGTGGCCACACCCTCCCGATTGCCAGGTACATTCCCCTCAGGGTTGTACCCCCCGCGCCAGGTGCCACTCTGCAAGAGGGCAAGAAGAGCCAGATCAACGCGAGTTTCACTCACTCCCAATAAGCCGGAGGAGCCCAAGTGAGATCTGCTCTGACAGTCTGAAACTGCCAGCGCCTCCAGGGGGAAGCGTGGCCAGGACGGCCAAAGCCATTCAGCGGTTCACACCGGGGTGCCTTGTCCCGTCTTGTCCGGCAGTGAGACGCCCGAGAGGCGGGGCGGGCTGCGGGGCTGCTCCGGGCAGAGGGGCCGAGTGAGGCTGTGCCAGGCGCTGGTGTGCGAGAGAAGTGTGAACGCGGGAACGCTGGTGTCACCCCGGGTTGGTGACAGAAGTAGCGTCTGGGAAACGCAGGCGGAGAGCGCGTGCACCAGGCAACCCCAGGCTGCGGAGGAGTCCCGGAGGTCCAGGGAGTTGGCCCGACGCGCTCCTGCACGCGCCCGCGCCCAGCCCTCTCTCACCGCTCCTCTCCCGAGGGTGGCCCCGCTGCGGGCCGGTCGGGCTGCTGACGCGCTTGGGGGTGCCCGGCTCCCGGCTGCCAGGCCGCGGCGGGGCGCGGGGCGCGGGCGCTCGCTGCTTACCTGCGGGTGGCCGCGACTCCGCGGCTCCGGGCTGCGCTGCGCTGGGCTGGTCTGGGCTGCGCTGGGCTGCGCGCCCGGCCTCCGCGCGGCTCGGCAGCGCCCGCTCGCTCGGCTCCGCCCGGCTCGGCTCCGCCCGGCGGTGCCCGGGGCTCTCGCTGGCGGCCCACGCGGCGCGGGGTGGGCGCGGGGCGGGCTGGCGGGCGGGCGCCGGCGGCGGGCGCGGCTCTGGGCCGCCCTGCGGCCGCTTGGAAGCTCCTTATTTGGGCAGTGATGTCAGGGGAAGTCGCAGGGGCCGGACCACCCACTTCTTTCCATTCACTCCCCAGAGTTTCCTGTCGCCGAGCTCGGGGGACCCCGGCGCCCGCACCGGGCGCCTCTCCGGCCGGCTTGGCCCTAGCGTACCCGGCTTCGCTGTCGGCCGCTTGGGGGTTCCGGCGTGGCCGGGCCCAGGAGGGCGGTCGGGCAGGCTGCCGTCCGGGAGGGTCTGCGTCTGGGGAATCCCCGGCTCCCGGTGGCCGCGGGGAGGGTCTGTGCAGCGGCCTCCGCGGTGACAGGCCGTGTCACTCCGGGCGCCGCCCCTCCCTCCGCGCCCGCCCCGGCTCCCGCGCTGTCATTTCCTCCCAGGCCCTCCGGGAAGGGCAGTCAGGGAACCCCGGTCGTCGCCGCCGCCGGGGCCGTGCCCCTCGGGGCCCCGTCTCGGCTGCACCCGGCCCGGCGGGCGTCCATTGCCGTCCCCAAAGTGCCAGGTCCCCGCCTTGCTCCCCCGGGTGCCAGCCCCGCTCCGGGAAGCCCGTGCCTCCCAAGGCGGGAATATGCCTTCGCAAGTGCTGGGCGGGGCGGGCCTGGCCGGGCTCCCTGGGCTCTAGCCTGGGGGTGGGGGTGGGGATGAGGGCTCCCCGGGGCTTCCCAGTGGCCTGACTTGGCCAGAAGCTACCGGATCCCAAGGCTCGGGACCTGAGTCACACTGGTCCACCTTTGCGCCAGCGCCCACCAGGGCCCCCGCTGGCCTGCTTCCCGAGGGAGCAGAACGGCCACCAGGATCTGTATTTTACAGCTGCGGCACACTGAGGTTCTGACTTGTCAGGTGACTTGCCGGAGGTTAATTCTGCTGAACCTGGACTGACCCTGGGTTTGGCTGACTCCAGGCCTGGCCTCTGCTTAGCCTCAAAAGGTTGTGGGGCCTGGGACCAAAGTTAGGACAAGAGTCAGGCGAACAGAGTGCCTAGAGCGCCATCTGAAGAGGCACTCCCTCTCCAGGTCACAGAAGTTCAAGGACCCACAGGGTGACTGACAGGCTGACCTTGGGGAAGCTGACCAGGGCTTCCAAAAAGGCCTTGAGGCCCCAGGCTTCCTCTGGCTCCGAAGTGATGGCCTAAATTCAAGACCCTGCCTGTCATAGGGAGTGGGCTTCCTCTATGCCCAGGGGACAAGCTAGTGGCCCTGGGGATTTCTGTGCCTTCTCCATACAACAGCTTTCAGCAGAGTCTCTTCCCTCTCTCCAAAGCCAGGGTAGAGCAAGCAAGCCCCTCCCCGACCACCAGCTTTAACAGAGGAACGGCAGCTTCCACAGGGGAACCTCACTCCTAGGTGCCTGCAGGAGGAAACCACAACTCCATGGCCTGCAGGGGGTGGAGGGAGGTGTGATCACAGCTGGACACTCACTGTGCCTGCGCACTCATGCACACAACTGCACACCGGCTGGCCAGTTGCCAAGGCTCCCAGCTGTTCTGTTGATCACCACCACTTCAGCCGCCACCCCCACCCCCCAATCTTCCAGTAGCGCCCAGAGCTCCATCTCAGCTCCAATTGGGTCATCCTCTTTCTGACAAAGCTCCAAAGGGAAGGGCCACACTCTGATCTGGCACGCAAGGCCCCCTCAACCAGCTGCATCTCCCATGGTTTAACTCTCCATGTCCTTTTCCAACACTCTGTCCAACCTTCCACCAGCATTCACTTTTGGGGGGTCTTTGGATAGATTTTCCATTGTCTGAAATGCCCTCTCTACCCATCCTGTGTCCTTCACACCCTGAATGAAGCCTGCCTTTGACATAGTCTTCCTCTTAATGGGCTTCCCTGGTGACTCAGAGGGTAAAGCATCTGCCTGCAATGAGAGAGACCTGGGTTGGATCCCTGGGTCGGGAAGATACCCTGGAGAAGGAAATGGCAACCCACTCCAGTGTTCTTGCCTGGAGAATCCCATGGTTGGAGGAGCCTGGTAGGCTACAGTCCATAGGGCCACAAAGAGTCGGAAACGACTGAGCAACTTCACTTTCCTCTTAATGAGGGCAAGTGAGACAAGGTACCCCATGGAACAAGACCTTGCCCCTCACTCCACTCCTGTCCTTCCCTCTCTGCCCTGCTTACTGTCCCTGGCTGGGAGCAGCTCCAGGTGGGAACAAGTGGGTGTCTCATTATAATTCATTTGCCTGGAGGGGTGACATTTGGTCACAGGCAGAAAGGCTCAGGTAACAGGCTTGTTCCTACCCCAGGATGAGTACCCTCTCCACCTTTGAGAGATGGCCCTGACCCCACTGCAAGCTCCCAGTGGATTTAGTCAACCTCCTTTGTTGCCACTGGCAGCTCAATGCTTCCTGCCTCTAGAAACATGCCCATCACCCCAAGCTGCAGTCAGCTGAGAGAGACCTCCCCTCTTTCCAGTCTGGAAGCTGCCAGGAACTTTCCATCTTGGGTCTTCTTTCCCACCAAGACTGAGAAGTCTACAAACGTTTGTTAAGTGAATGAATGATCCTGGGGGGCCGAGGGGAGCAAATGGAAAGATAAACTAACCAAAGGAGTGGCAGAATTGATCCAATTCAGAGCTGCAACTGAGGTTCAGGGGCCCTGGCTAGGGGCCTGGGGTGGAAGGTGGGTTCTCAACTGGACTGGATGCTTAGAAAGTGGGCCAGTGGGCCAGCCCTGCAGAGGCTGCCCTGACAAGGCCCTTTCCTTGGACTGCTCCTTTGTTCCAGTTTTCTGTGGCTTGGGATTTGTCTTCCCCCTCCCTTCTCTCAGTAAACTTCTGTGCCACCCCATCAAGGCAGGCTGGGACATTCCCATCCCAACCTTCAAATATATAGTCTAGACTGGCTATAGCAAAGTAGAAAAGAAGGCATGAGAAAGGTGTTTTATTGAGTACTTTCATCGTGCCAGACACAGTCACTCTGGATTTTCTGAAACTCCCCCCAAAGACCCTGCTTTTTACCCCTCAAGTCACACTTCCCAGCTGGTAGCCATCCTCCAGGCCAGGAGTGTCAACCGAGAAGCCTTCACTCAGCTTCTCCTTCAACCAAAGCTCCCAATCTCCTGTCTTGAGATTCAGTTTCCATCCCAGTTCTGGTGCCAGTTCTCACCAAAGGCCAGAAGGTCTTCAAGACTCCAGCCTCAGAGCTCAGGGATATGGGATGCAGGCAGGCAGCCCTGCTTCAAGGTAAGAAGCCTGAGTCCAACTCTGCTCTGTGAGCCACCTCCCCTGCCCTGGGGCCCCAGGCACCTCTCCCACCTTGCAGCTGGATGGGCCCCAGGTGAGAAGGCAGGTGGTGCCAGGTGCCAGTCCCTTCCTATCAGCCCTTCCCCTGCATATAGCTGGGCCAGGTCTTGAGAAATTCCCAGAGCCTGGCCCTGGGGGCTTTCCTACATTCCTTCATTCCTCAAACATGAATCAGGCTCCTTCTCTGTTCTGGGAACGTGCAACACACACACAAACCTGTGTGCTAGGAGCTCCATCCAGGGATGGAGACTAGCAGGTAAACAGATCATCCCAGTACAACTTGCTAAATGCTACAGCGCTGTTTGCCAAGCCTGGGGCAGAGCAGGGGCACATGAGGTGAGAGATAAGATTCATTCTACTTCTGGGGCTACAATTCAGGGAGATTGTGGTCCAGGTGTCCCAGGCTAGATTGCTGAACGCTTGTTTCCATAGAAACAGTACACCACACACACACACACACACACACTGGGCTTGGTTCTGCTGTGAAGCCAATATCACGCTGTAGAGAATTTATAGACTAAAAGAGATTGGAGCAGAGGAGATGGTTGGCATTGGATCTGTCGTCTAAGAGGCTGTCTCTGTGAAATTTTCTTTCCAACTCCTAACAACCAAATTACAGACACAGTTTTGGAACACACCACGATTCCAAAAGGCTGGGGACTGCCATGGTCTTGGGAGAGCTTTCAGGGTGGAGCTAAGCACCCTGCCCAGTAGGCTTTCCAGGTACTGTATGTTTGGGTCTCATACTTACTTACCATCCTCCCCTTCTCCACCTCCTTTCCTCCATGGCTCTGATTCCCTGGACTCGCATGCTTTGTGTTGTTTTACTGTTTGTTGGTGTGTGTGTGTGTTTGCTGGGTGCTCTCTTGATAGATCTGTTACATCAGTCCTCACTTCTCACAGAGGTAGCCATCTCCCTCCTGGGACAGAGGCTGAGGGACTCTTACAGTTTATGGAGATCACCTCCAGGGGTCCCAGAGGACTCAGCCCCAACCTCCCTTCCCAGCCTGAGAGCGGTGTTTCCGGCTTTCTGTCTCAGTCAGGTACTCACTTCATCCTTCATCTGATGCTGTGGGTAACAGCATGGGCCTCGGAGCCACATGGATCTGGCTTCAGCTCCCAGCCACACTTACTGTGTGATCTTGGGCATGTTTACATGATGTCACTGATCTTGACTTCCTTATCCTAAAGAACTGCTGTGAAGATGTGACAAGAAACTGCAATAGGGCCCTTGATGGAGTATCCAGCACCTAGTAGGTGCTCAATAAATGGAAGTAACGGTTGCTTTATATTGTCACTCAGAATCCTGCTCCTTTTTTAATTATTGTTTATCCTCATTAGTGGGGACACCCATCATCCCAAGCCTGAACCAGAATCCCTTCTGCATTCTTGCTGCCCCAGTCCAGGCCACCATCACCTCCCAGTTACAACAGCCTTCTGCCTGGTCCCCCTGCCCATCTCCTGCCCTCCCCCCGCCCCCTGTATCCATTCTCCACATAGGCAGAACTCTCTAAGACAAATTCAAGTGGGTACCTGTTCAGCTAACTTACCCTATTAGTGCCTCTTTTAACAGCTTCAGTTCACCTACCCAAGCCTACCTCTCTCTGCACACCCCCCCCCCCCCATGCTCCCATCATACAGAACTGCTCACTGTTTCTAAACCTGCCAAGTGCATTTTGCGCATTCAGTCCTCAGTAATGTTCCCCTCATTCATATTGCTTGGCTGGCTCCCATCCAGCCTTCCAGGTCAGCTCAGAGGCCACTTCCCTTGTGAAAGCCTCTTGGGTCCCCCAGCTGGCATTGGCTGCTTCCTTCTCCATGAACCTCCAGCATGTGGAACAGATGTTCTGGCTTGTGCCCCACAATATGCAGTCATGTCAATGATGTATCTCTTGCCCCTTTAGTTTCTGCAGCTCCATGCACAACCACTTCTTATTCAGTGTCAGGAACGTCACAGGTATGCAGAGCACACCCAGGATAGACTTATGTGCCACTGGCCGTCCTATCCAGTAGGCAACTACAAGAGGCCACGTGTCCTCCAGGCCACTGACTAGTCTTTCCCAGATGACAAAAATGTCCTCTTTTCCTACACTTCAGACTGAGGCTTTGGCTCAACCTGAATCCCAGGTCTGCCTCATTCTGGCTTTCTACCAGCATTTCCCGGGGACTCCCGCAGGGCCCATTGAATCCCAGGTGGGGAGGGTGGGGCCTTTGGTTCCAGGAAATCAGATTAGTCACTCCTTCTGGCAGCTGTGAGAACAGGTTTTCCCCAAGCCTAGGGGCCGACTTGCAAGATCATCAGTAACAGGTACTATTTGCTCTGAGTATGGCTTCATGTCTGCCAATGGGAGGTTCATCAGGACAGCATCAGCTTCTGAGGCTTGGATTAAGACAGTGTGTGTGCACGTCCTGGCTCTGACACTTACTAGCTGCTTAACTCCCCTGAGTCTCAGTTTTCACAGCTGTATAATGCGGAGGATAACGCATCTCAGGGAAGGATGATGAAGAGCAAATGAGAGCTGATGAAATTAGAGTCAGTGTATTGTGAGTATCAAGCAGCTGGCCTGTAGTAGATGCTCAGTAAAGACAGCCCCCTCCCCCCACCCCCATTCAAGCTCTTTGGAGGGTATCCTGATGCATGAGACTCAGTCATTGACAGTAGCTCATAAAGTGAGGGAAGGGAGGAAATGAGAATTTAATCAGGCCCCATAAACATTAAGGCAAGATAACCCGTAGCAGGTCTGACAAGAAAAAGTTTCAAGAGCAGCAAGAAGAATAGGAAAGTTCTGGGATGGCCATAAAAACATCTCCCCTTGTGTGACTTTTATCCTGCCTATATGGCCAGCAGAATCTGAGGGCCTGGGGATGGGCAGGGGGTGGTCAAGAAGCAGCCCCCAGGCAGGACCAGTGATGGGGCCTGTGCCTCTGCCAGTCTGGTTCCCGAGAGGACTTGCACACTCAGAAAATAATTGCAATAACAGTGAATAAAAGCAATGGATGATGCAGAAGGGATGGGAAAGAGAGATATGTCTGAGAAAGCCTGGGGCCTGTCCTGAAAGCTAATTTTTGTTAGATGAAAGCCTCCATCTAACAACAATAAAGAAATCTAGAAATGGTCTCGCTCCACCCCTGTTCAGGCTCCCTTCCATTGTGGTCTTTCTGCTCTCTCAGCGCAGGTGGTGAGAACCCCAAACCTCCATCCTTTGGTCTTGGAGTCCTCCTACAAGGAGGGCCTGGTCTGATCTAGATCATTCACTAGTTCCCTAAATGCAACAGGAATTTTCACATTCCATGCCTTTGCTCATACTGTTCCCTCTACCTGAAATGCCCTTCCTTCTTCCCTTAGACTGCCATCCACCCTTCCCCTTCAGCTCTCCTATTAACTCTCCTTGACTATTTAGTGAACTCCTCCTATAAAGCCTCCTTCGAATGTTCTATTTTTTAATTTTTTTTCTGATCAGCTCCTACCCTCAGTAGAATTAAAAGATCACCTCCGTCAATGTTCCTGTAACTTGCTTTGCACACATCATCAGAGCATCTATCATGTAATAACAAAGCATTTGTCTCACGTCCCCACTAGGTTGGGAGAGCTCCAGGGGTCTATGCCTGGAAATGCCTGATATATAGAGCACCTGGACGGCTTCCTTCCATACCTTCCAGAACTGGGGAACACAGCAGCATCTTCTATTCTGCCTGGGTGTGTGGACGGAGCCCTGTTGATCCCTTGGGAGCTTCAGACTTTTAAAGCAATCAGCCATGCTCCTGCTAGCCTGAAAACGAGCCCTCTGAGGACTGTCTCCCCCAGGACTTCCTGTTGACTTTGTGCAGTCTGCCCTCAACCCTACCCTGAATCTGACTGGATGAGAATCCCAGAGTATCCTGGGGCACCTAGTGGGTACCACATAGAAGGAGCTGAGTCTGGGGAGTGTGGGAGCGGAGGCAATGTCTTCAAGGGTGGCAGACCAGAAGCACTGGGGACCTGGGGAGGGAAGGGTGGGCACGTGGATTTGGTGGGGTCAACAGCAATCTGGAAGTGGGGAGGATGATGTTATGGTTAATTTTATGTGTTAGATTGGCTGGGCCATCAAATTCTGGGGTGCCCAGAATTTGGCTGAACATCAGGGTGTTTCTATGAGGCTGTTTCTGGATGAGATTATCATTCAATTTGACAGACTGGGTGGAGCAGATTGCCCTCTCCAATGTGGGGGGCCTCATTCAATCCATTGAAAATCTGAATAGAACAAAAAGGCTGAGGAAGAGGGAACTCCTTGGCTGCCTGACTGACTGAACTGGGACACTGGTTTCCTCCAGCCTTTGGACTTAGACTGAAACATCAGCTCTTTTTGAGTCTCCAGCCTAGAGGCTTTCAGACTGAAACTTATACCAGCGGCTCTCCTGGGTCTCCAAGTTGCCAACAGCAGATCTCGGGACTCCTCAGTGTCTGTAATCACATAGTCAATCCTTATAATAAGTCTCAGTCTCTCTCTTGTGTGTGCCTATACTTTATATGAAAGAAAGGTATTCCCTCAGTCGTTTGTGTCCAATTCTTTGTGATCCCATGGACTGTAGCCTGCCAGGCTCCTCTGTTGATGGAACTCTCCAGGCAAAAGTACTGGAGTGGGTTGCCATTTCCTTCTCCAGGCGATCTTCCTGACCCAGGGATTGAACCCGGTCTCCTGCAAAGGAAGGTTCTTTATCCTTTGAACCACACTATTTCTGATATATATATGTGTATATGTGTGTATATCTTATGTTCTGATTCTCTAGAGAACTCTAACTAATACAGAAGGTGAAGGTATAAATTTCCCAAATCTCAGGAGGGTCCCACATTTGCTTCTCTTTGTCCGACAACTCTCTAATAAATGGGCATTTCCTACCTTCCTCACATTGGAGTTGGCCTAATTATCCTAGGAGAGCCTCCTTGCAGCTGGGGACACAAGCTGTCACTCCTCTGGGGACCCCCAGCACTCAGTACGGGCCTAGAGCCCAGTGGGTTCTCCATGTGCTAGCTGAACAAAACAGACACCTTATACTGATTTGAGTCAGTTCAGTTCACTTGCTCAGTCATGTCCAACTCTTTGTGACCCCATGGACTGCAGCACGTCAGGCTTCCCTCCATCACAAACTCCCAGAGCTTGCTCAAACTCATGTCCATCGAGTTGTGATGCCATCAAACCATCTCATCCTCTGTCGTCCCCTTCTCCTCCTGCCTTCAATCTTTCCCAGGATCAGTGTCTGTTGGGTAACTTTTGATTCATTTGGGCACAATCACACCTGTTCCTTCATGTCATCGCCAAGGCTCTACGAGATGCAGGAGAGGGACCATCAATCCCTGTTGCCAGATGAGCAAATGGAGGCCCAAAGAGGGCCTAGAGGTAGCCCCAGTAGTAGAGGGGCCAAGGAAGGATGCAGCCCTGGGTCCAGGTGGGACCTCATCTGAACACAAGCAGCCTCTAACAGATGCTCAGTGAACACCTCATATAGGCGAGGCCCTATTCTGGGGACTTAAGAATAAGTACCTCGGTGAACAAAATGGACGAAAATCCCTGCTCTGTAGAACTTATATTCTAGAAGGAAGAGCCAGACAGTAAAGAAACTGAATAAATAAGTGAGTCATATAACATGTTAGCAGGAAGTATATACTGTGGAAAGTACAAGGTAGAACAGAGTTAGGGAGTCAGGAATGCAGGGGTGGGAGATGGGTCACGGATTTAAATAGGGTAGTTAAAGTAAGCCTCATTGAGATGGTGGCATTTGAGCAATGACTTGAAGCAGGTGAAGACTGAGTCCTGTACACACTGGCGGAAGATCTTTACAGGCAAAGAGAACAGCCAATGCAAAGACCCTGAGGTGAGAGAGTGTCAGGCATATATGAGGCCTGGTAGGCCATTGTGAGAACTGTAGCTTTTGGAGAAATAAAGGCTAGGGCTGGGGGCTGGGCCCCCTCAGCAGGTTTCCAATGGGTACCCCTCTTCCCAGAGAGCAGGACCCAGCTTGGGATGGCAATGAAAGAGTTTGAGGATGTCTGTAAGGAGGAGGGAACAACGAAGAAGAGGCCCAAAGAGGTTTTCCTTGATTATCACCTTCCTCTGCTTCAGCCAGACAACTGGTGACTTTACTTGCATCATTCCTATGGGCCTTGTCTTCTTGCTGCTGGAATTTGATGTTGGGTTCCAGAGCAGCTTGGACCCTCCCTGGTGGGGATGGTACTGGACAGGTTAACCTCCTAGGGGAAGCATTCAGAACCAAAGTCAGAGAGAACCCAGCTTCTGAGGGCTGTCTGCGAGGGGACACAGCCCTCTCAGGGGATGTGTGAGGAGTCAACCCGCGAAGGGGCGGGAAGCACTCCGGGTAGACTTACAATGCTGGCCCCTGGCTGGCTGTCACATCGCCACTCAGCTTCGACAAGGAGGCAGGGGCTCCGCTTTGCCTCCACTACACAATGACAGATGTAAGAAGCAGATCCATGCATGCAGCCTAGATGGGAGTCGCAGTCAGCAGCCTAATTTTAGATGGAGCATCTGCGCTTCGGTCCCGGAGACTCAGCTCTGTCTGGGATTCACTCCGTCTGGAATTGCCAGAGAAACAAATTCTGTTCTATAGGTACAGACATGGGTGGCGTCCAGATCAGAGCTGGCCAATGGGCCCTTGCCATGGGGAGGCCCCAGGAGCTATGCCACACCAGGGCATCTCTGTCCTCCTGCTGGTCTCACATCACATACCGACAGCCGTGGAGTCCTGTGAGTGCCATCTTGGATTTCCAGTCTGCCTCCCAGCAGGTGCATCAAGTGTGGGGTCTGCCGACCTCTTGAGGCCTCCTGGCCATCCTCCACCCCCTGCTCCCAGCCCCCTCAAGAGTTCATCCCAAGTAGGTACAGCCTAGGAAGATCAAGACCAGGAAAAGCACTAAGGAAGGTGCTATTGTTTTGCAAATCTTCCCAGAAAGGCTTCTCAGAGGAGGTGATTTTTGAGTTGGACTTTGAAGAATGGGTAGGTGTTTATCAGGAGAAAAGGCCACCACAACAGGGGAAATAGGTGAAGAAAAAAAGCTCAAAAGAGCATTGAATGTTTGGGAATGACCCAAGGGAGAGAGGGAGGGGAAAGAGGGGATTCCAGGCATGTTGGGGACCCTGGACTGAACTCCAGGCTGAGGAATTGGGCTGGTGCCTGCATGTGGAGCATGTGGAAGAGACTTGGAAGGGGCTTCTGGAGCCTGGGCTCCAACAGATGAGTGTAGTATCTTCCAGGGGGGAAACCCAGGGCCTTCGAATCTGGGAGGGCCACCTTCCTTGTCCCCTTTTGTTATGGCCTATAGGGTCCTCCCCTACTACCTCCCCCCCACACACAGCAAATGCAGGGAATGCTCAGCATGCCTACTCCCCTCCCAGACTCCCACCTGAGCCCTGGGCTGAGCATCTCCAGGCATCATTTACCTCCTCCACTCCCCAGCCACTATGGTCATTGTTCCATCCTTGCCTCTACCCCCAAGTCCCGTGGGCAGGTTCCCCCTTGGCTTCTCTGGACTCAGCTTTGCCACCCAGTGCTGCCATCTGAGATTCCTACAGGACCCTGCGGTCTGACATGGCCTGCTCTAACCTCAGCAATGCGATGTGGCACAGGGGAAGGCAAACCATGCTCTCCAGGCTACGGGCATTGTACATTTCTTTGTCTAAGTCCTCTAACAACCCTTTCAGATGTTTATTACGTATCCCTTTTCGTAGGTGAGGAAGAAAAGCTTTGATGAGGTGAACTAGCAGCTGATCACATAGCCAGGAAGTGGGGGAGGTGGGGACGGATCCCAGTCTGTCCTTCTTCCTTTCCCACCAACCTCCTCCCAGCCCTGAGGGCAGGACCTGGGCAGTCGGTACCCAGAGCATAGGCGGTCACAAGACCTCTGGCCAACTTGGGTGGAGAATGGAAAGCTGGCATTAAAGGAAGCCTCTCTCAGAGATCCTACCTTGATGCCCTTGAGAAAGAAGGAGTTAAGAGCTTATGTAAAGAGATTTGCAAATAGAATCTACAAAACAACATTTGGATGATTTAAGTGTTAAGGAATCAGAACCATATGGATTAAATGTCCCTGACGTTACGTATGGTTTTAAAAATTAGAAGGAAATGTACTAGGAACACACACACACACACACAATATGTAAGGCCAGACCACATTTTTAGCTTTGTGGACCTGGAGGTATTTGAAAAACATTACACAGTGCTCACCTAACAGCTCCCCAGCTGGCCCTCCCCGCCTGCCCTCCCCAGCTTCTGTCTTCCCCGCCACCAAACAGGGCTCAGTCCTGCCCTCGGGTCCCAGCCCGAGAAAGAGGCTTCCCAGAACAGCCAGCCTGTTGCTCTAACCACAGGACAGTTAGTGCCAAACAGCTGGGCCAGGAGCGGCTGGGGTCTCCCAGAGACCAGATGGGTGGTCACAGGTGGCAGGAGGCAGAGGGGTTGCCAGTTTCCCAAGAGAGAAAACTGTAAGTGCTTTCTGAGAAGACGCTGTGAAGCGCCGGGGAGTCAGGCACTCTGAGGTGAGGTTTCCGTTCATAAATGCTTCTGTATCTCACTCAGTTCTCCCACCTCCACTTCACAGGAGGGGAAACTGAGGCTTGGAAGGGCTGGGTGCCCCACGCAGCTGGCAGGCAGGAAACCAGACCGCAGCCTGGAGTTCCTTGTCACACACCCAGGGCTGGTCCCACTGTACCTCGCTGCTTGAAGCAAACCAAAAACGGGTGCCCGGGTCCAGTTTAACTCTGAAAGCAAAAAAAAAAAAAAAAAAAGCAAACCCTGATTGTGTCAGCTGCTTAAAGTTGAAGGGTGTTTTGGGGGACTCCCCAGATACAAATATATCAGGTTTGGTTGTGACTCTAAATTGCACGTGGTGTTGAGCTGGGGGGAGAGGGTCTGTGATGCTCAAGTGGGGAAGAATAAGACCATCAGAAATTGTCAGGTCTGGTTCTAGGGGAGAAGAGAGAGGATGAGAAGGAAAGCCACTGCACACTGTGGTGGATGCCAGGAGCGTGGCACCTCCCTGGGCCCTCACCCTGTCTAGAAGGCAGAGTTGATTTTCTTCCCCAGAGAAGGACACCCAAGTGCAGAGAGTTGAGGTAAGGCTCCAAAGAGTACACCGCTGCATTCCTAACCCAGGCCCCTCCCACAGTAGGCCAATACCCTTGTCCTAAACTCTTCCTCTTACCTCCCCCAATCCAGCCAGGGCTTAACCAGAAGCAGGCTTGCAGGCTTTTCAGGAGAATTAAATGCTACACAGACACAAGCCCGGCCCCGCATCAAGAGGGCTGGCACCAAGTCTGTCTCGTGCACGGCCAGGTCCCATGTGTCCAGGCTTGCTCCTCAGTTCAGTCAGTTCAGTCGCTCAGTCGTGTCCGACTCTTTGCGACCCTATGAATCACAGCACGCCAGGCCTCCCTGTCCATCACCAACTCCCAGAGTTTACTCAAACTCATGCCCATCAAGTCGGTGATGCCATCCAGCCATCTCATCCTCTGTCGGCCCCTTCTCCTCCTGCCCCCAATCCCTCCCAGCAACAGGGTCTTTTCCAATGAGTCAACTCTTCGCATGAGGTGGCCAAAGAACTGTAATTTCAGCTTCAGCATCAGTCCTTCCAGTGAACACCCAGGACTGATCTCCTTTAGGATGGACTGGTTGGATCTCCTTGCAGTCCAAGGGACTCTCAAGAGTCTTCTCCAACACCACAGTTCAAAGGCATCAATTTTTCGGCGCTCAGCTTTCTTCACAGTCCAACTCTCACATCCATACATGACCACTGGAAAAACCATAGCCTTGATTAAACAGACTTTGTTGGCAAAGTAATGTCTCTGCTTTTTAATATGCTGTCTAGGTTGGTCATAACTTTCCTTCCAAGGAGTAAGCATCTTTTAATTTCATGGCTGCAATCACCATCTGCAGTGATTTTGGAGCCCCCCAAAATAAAGTCAGCCACTGTTTCCACTGTCTCCCCATCTATTTCCCATGAGGTGATGGGACCAGATGCCATGATCTTAGTTTTCTGAATGTTGAGCTTTAAGCCAACTTTTTCACTCTCCTCTTTCACTTTCATCAAGAGGCTTTTTAGTTCCTCTTCACTTTCTGCCATAAGGGTGGTGTCATCTGCATATCTGAGGTTATTGATATTTCTCCCGGCAATCTTGATTCCAGCTTGTGCTTCTTCCAGCCCAGCGTTTCTCATGATGTACTCTGCATATAAGTTAAAAATAGCTCCTAATGCTTGTTAAATGAGCATTAAACATATCAGTGGGTGGAGAGGAAGGAGGCATCCTCACCCCTTCTCTTTTCTCCATCCCTCACTCACACCATTGTTATGTGGATGCAGGTGAAGGCCTTCACACCGATGTATTTATTCAGGTGACACTTGAGCCTTGTCAATGGGACACATACTTAACATCCTGTCCAGAGCTCTGGGGGTGCTGATTTTAAGCTTAGGATATTCTAAGGATGTGGAATAAATTCTCAGGGCAGGAAACGGAGAAAACGAGAAAGGGCACATGGATGGGGCAGGGAGGGTATGACTCTCCACTCTGGAGCTTCCTCACTCTCCTATACCCAGCACTCTCTGGAAAGTCTGCAGAAAGGTCTGTTTATTGATGGGTTTCTTATAATGGCCTGTTACCAGGTATCTTTATAACTTGTCTCATCTCAGGCTGACCTGGCCATAGGCCACAAGGGCTGTGTCCTCCTCTTGGGATCAGATCAGTCACCTTCCAAGTACCTCTGGGGACTATCTTTCCCCTCAGCCTTTCTCATGGTCAAATATGTTGGGGAAACATGATAAAACTGATTATTATACAGACCTCCTGGAGATTCCCAGTGTACACCCACTGACAGATGAAAATGCAGAAGGGAACCAGTAAAGAAAACAGCTCATCTTTAATCCACTCTTATTAGAAAAGAACAAAGATTCCTCTTCCCCCTACCAGAGGTTCCATCCTCTGCATCTGATTTTTAAGCACACAGGGTTCTTGCAATTCTGGGCATGAGTTGCCTAGAAGGCCCCTCTGAGATCCATCTTCCCACGGGCATCCCTGTTCTCCCACCAAAACCCCAAATGTTCTCTCTTCCAGGTTTTAATCCACATCCCTCATGGCCCCCAGGCCTGTCCTGCTTAAATCTCAGTGGCTTCCTTTTGCTCTTGAGGTCAAGACTACATTTCTTCCTTCAGGGACCCCGCCTGCCTTTGCTGCCTCATCTCCCCCTTACTTTACTCAAGGCATAGGGGTATTCTTTCAGTCTCCTTTGCCTCAAGGCCTTTGCACACGTCATGTCCATTGCCTGGGATGTTCTTCCTGAACATCCCTTCTTTACCAGTTAACTCCT
Organism: Cervus elaphus; assembly: GCF_910594005.1. Classification (NCBI taxonomy): domain Eukaryota; kingdom Metazoa; phylum Chordata; class Mammalia; order Artiodactyla; family Cervidae; genus Cervus; species Cervus elaphus. Next base: position 124,661,875 of record NC_057834.1, on the reverse strand, counting down.
CTCCAAACTTCCAATCTCACCTTGCACATCAGCTCCCCAGAGAAGCTCTCCCTGACCCTATGTTCGAGTATACACCCTCGTTACAAACTATCACTTCCTGGATCTAGCCATGCCTAATGTTCACCCACTTGTCCATCCAGTACACCTGTATACTCTTATACCCTGCACACACTTGCTCAGCATCACGTGCTTCCTCTTCAGAGCCCAACAAGTATCAACATTTGTAACTTCTTTTTATTCCTGTAAATTTTTGTCTGATGACCAGTTCCCTCTCTGAAATATAAGTGCCATGATTTGGGTGACGTGTGTACTCTGCTTACCACTAAATCCCTAGAACCTGCCCCCGGTAACTGCTGGCCCACAGGTTTTCCCAGCATGACCTGAGGGCAGCAAGGGATGGTGAGAGGGTCACAGTGACCTCAGTCTCCTCCCCAGGCCGGGTGAGGTGGAAGAATAGGGGACCCAGACTCCAGCCTTGAGGTGTCTCAGAAATTCACCATGAGAGAGTGACAAGGTCACAGAATGCTTCTGAGCCTGTTTCCTAATCGGCAAGATTGAAAGGATGTGCCAGTGTGGAATGACTCCCATTTTTGTATCACATTATTAACTCAGCTCTTTCTTCCAGTCCCAGGGGAAGAGGCCCACTGCTGGGTATCTGCCTCTTCCCTTTCTCCTGCTAAGAGCTTCTCAGGGAACTCAGTCTTCCTCAACTTCAGTCGTGATTCTGACAGGGGTCCCCATCACAGGACCCCACCACCCTGTCCATGGCAGGCAGCAACCTACCTACTTGGCCAAACACTATTGTCCGCTAGACCAGGAGTAGCCAGGTGACCCGAGCAGGGCCAGTCAGAGCACATCCCTGGGATTCCTCCACCTGTAATAACCACTTGGAGGAAAGGTCATGTTTCTATCTGGGGTCACCGGCTGGGACAGTGAATGCCAGAAGCCTATCACCCTTCATTGCCTCCCACTGTGTCAAGCTATGTGGAAGAAGAAGCCCAGCGGCAGCAGATATGACTGAGGTCAGCATGAGAAACAGTAAATGTGAGAAACGCAGGGAAAATAGGAGTCTGATGACCTGATGACATTGTAGCACTTCCTGGATCCAGCCATGCCTGACGTCCACCCATTCATCCATCCAGTAAAATGAGACGGTGAGGCAATAACAAATCTCTCTCTCTTTTTTTTTTCCTCCTCTCTCCCAACTCTCTATTTTCTAGGCAGATGGAATTCTGTTTCTATTACATTTGAAAGAACGCTGCCTAATACACCCTGGTCCAAAGTCATCCCATAGTACTAAACAAACACTCTCTGCTAAGGACGGTAGTAGTGAAGACGAGCATGCATGAAGAACCTTGTACCACTCTAACATGCCTCGTGTGTGTCATCCTGTGTAATCTTCACAACAAGCCTACACAATAACAGAGAAACACAACGGTGTGATGGGCATTAGGAACACTAGAACAGGGTGCTAAAGACCTCAGCTCTAATCTTGGCTTTGGCAGGCACTAACTGTGTGATGCTGAGCTGGTTTCTTAAGCTCTCTGAGTTTACCTTTACTCCCCGATAGGTAGCGATGCCTGTGTGAATAGCAGCCGTGAGGAATGATGAGAGACAAAACAAACAAGCAGCCTTTCTGACTAGGAGAGCCTTCATACACATTAGCTGAGCCTGGCAAATCCAGAAGTCGTTTCTAGAAGGATAGTTCTATATGTCTCACTTAAAAGAAATAGTGTTGGTCGTGGGTCAAAGAGGAAAGGAATGTGTGAGACCCTCCCAGCGAGAGTTCAATATCTGGTGAACGTCTGACATTGGCCACTGGCTGTCAGCTGTGTGGGGACACAAGGCTGGCTGATGGGTCTCCTTCCTCACATGCTGGGCGCTCAGATGTGTCCATAGGGGTGGCGGCTCCAGCTGAGAGGGGACCGGTCGCCAAGGCAAGGAGCCTGTTTATGGCTTCCACATGGGTCTAAGCTGCTTCCAGTTTCTCTGGACGGTGGGAAAAGATGGTCCAGGGCTCTGCAAAGGCTGAATTGACCCTGATTCCCCATCTAATGGGTTGTCGGCTTTATTGGAGTGAGGGTAGGGTATATGCCCCTTTGGGCTGGGCTGTCTGGGAAGCTGGACAATCTGTGTCTCCTTCCAAAGAGCAATTCTGAAAACTGCTGCTCAGAATAAATATTTTGGTTGCATTTTGCGATGTGACTGTGGGGGAGATTTCCATTGAATGTGGTTTGCAAGGCAATTCTCTTCAGTTGTTTACTCCCCGAGATCCCCACGGCTGGTTCCTGGCAAGCAGCTGTGTCTGCTGCACTCCTGGGCCGCTGGGACCTGGATACTCCTCCTCACAGAGGCTGTACAGGCCAGTCCTTCCTGGGGGTCAGATTACAAAGATGCCCTAGGCACCAGCCACCAGACCCTCCCCACCTTCCGGTTCCACCTTGCCCTCCTTTGCCAGTGCTGGCCAAGGCTGGTGCTCTCCTAGGAGCCTCGTTCCCACCAACTAGGGGAAAACTGTAATTAGCTGAGCTGCTCTGGGCCAGGGGCTTGGAATTCCTGCGGGCCTAGCGATGTGGCCTCGTCCATTTCCTCTTCCCAGGGTGGCCTCCTGCTCCTGCTCCTCTCCACCCACTCACCTCTTCCCTGGAGCCACAACCACAGAGCAGGCACCGTGCAGTCTGAGCAAGGCCACTGTCTCCCACCCATCCCCCACCCATCCGAAGCCTCTTGAGAGAAAATCCATCCCCAAGGGGCCAGAACATACCATGTCTCTTGGTTACAGTGACTGTGACAACTATCCTACCCCTCCGAGGCCAGGTTCCTAGGGCTGCTGAGACCCTGCATGCCTCGTTTCTGCCAGCTCAGATCACGAAGTCCTCCAGCCAAGAAGTCATCTCTAATTGCAAAGAGGAGGTAAGTAAAAGTGGAGGCATCAGGCCCACTTCTGTGCCAGCTCACCCTAGGGCCTGCTCCCTGCTCCTGCTGGGGCTGGATTTCTGGGGAGAGAGGAATTCGTGGGATCAGCGTCTGGCAATCAAGAGAGAGAGAAACAACAAAAATGGGGGGAAGGGACATTTCCGGGCATGAAGTAAGGTGTTTGCAGTACGCGGGACTCAGGGAGAAGATGCTCCACCAGGGATGGACCGTGAGGATCCTGGTGAGGGGACCTCATGTCAGGACTAGGCATTTGGAATGTTAAAGACCCTTGTGGTGGAGGCATCCTTGAGGCTGGGTGGATATTGTTTTTTCTCCCACTAATTTTTTCACCTCTCCAAAGCCACTCCCCAATTCCTTTGACATGCATCCATTTCTGGACGATCCAAGAGTTATTGTGATATGGACCTTTTGGAACTCCACCTCATTTTGTGATTGAGAAGCTGAAGCTTCCAGAAACCAAAGTTTATGCCCAGGGTCCCAGAGTAGCATGAGGCAGAACTTGGATTTGGACTCATTTATCAGAACCCCTAGACCAGGACTCCTGCCATGGTACTATGGCTGCTGTCAAACAGAGAAAAGACAGAGTCCGTCTCCCCAGCTGGGTGCCTTGGGACTCTTTCGTGCCTGTACTTGCATGAAAGTTGCTGGTCTCTCCCCACCCTCTCCTAGTGGCTCCGAGACTAGCTGCAGGCATTTAGGAAGGGGGCTGGTGGGTTCGGGGGACAGTTTGCACCCCTGGAACAGCAGGGAGCTGACCAGCCCACAGGGCACTGATGCTCCGCTGGCGCTGTGCAGACCAGGAATGTCACTTCTTCCTCGCCAGCACCACTCAGCCCCAGGCTCCGGGCTCAGCACCTGAAGGTCCAGCCCCGCCCCTCGCCGAGCTCATCCTGCCCCAGCCTGGGAGGATGTGGGAAACCCAGTTCCACCGAGGGCTAGAATTAATTTTCTCACCATAAGCCACATGCCCTGTGGGTGCCCTGGGCTTGCCTCGGCTCACCTGTCATGGTCTTTTTTTAGCTCCTTAGGGGTCTGACCTGAGGCTGGTCCTGCTGCCCTCATCACAACTTGAGTCCAGCTCACTTCACGGAGAGGCTGGCACCTGGGCCTCATACTCATGGCGACGAGGTCTGGACGCTGCCGTGAAGGGAGAGGGGCCAGGACTGCTGAGTGCCCTCCTAACAGGCACTGACTCTCACACCCGAAGAACACATACAGCCCTGACAGCCACGGCTGTGACCCCAGCATTTCTCTGCAGGCCATCTTGGGGAGCAGGCCAGAGACCAGGCCACGCCTCTCCTCAGTGTTGAACAGGTCCGCAGTGACAAAGGGGTCACTCTGGCCTTGGCCTTGGCCCCGCACTCTAATTCCCATCTTCCAAACTCTAACTGCAGCAAGGTGTCACTCAGAGCGGCAACTCAGTGGAAACAGTGGGGCACTGAGCTACTCCCAGGCAGGTAATGTACAGGGTCTCAGCCTAGTCACCTGGTCTGGCTCAGCCTATAGATCAAGGCCATGTTCCATCTTATTTCTCTTTGAACTGACTGCTGGGCTGTCTGAGTCCCAGCCTGTCTTTTCTGCTGGTCCAGGAGGTACAACTTGCCCTTCTGCCCAGAAATGGCTTTGTGTAACCTCATTGTTACGTTGGTTACTTACCCCCACCCCAATTTTTTTAAAGCAGTATGTCAGTATGCAGAGTATAAGTCAAAAAGGACAAACCCCTCATGGAAGCTTGCCTTTTATGGAAATAATCACTGCACCAATTAGGGAGCACTTACTATGTGCCAAGCTCCACACCAAAATTTCACCTGTATTGAACCCTCACAATAATAACCCCAGGAAGCAGTACTAATATTATTCCCACTTTACAGGTGAGGAAAACAAAGCTCAGGGTCCATATTTAAAACTGTGAAGTCCTGCCCACCCGCCAGGAGCAAGCACTAACCTGTGTGTTTTATCAATGGCCTTCAGGAGCTGTTTCTTGGAAACCGGGTGGTGATTCAAAGTGATGATGCTAAAGCGTGACATGCTCTCCCCCAGCAAGCAAAGCAGAAGTGCTCAGCCGGCGCGCACCTGCTTCAGGCCTCCTGCCCACCTCACCCTGGGCTCAGGTTAGGAGCCACAGGGGACAGGCGTCCTCGCACTGCCTTCTGCCATGGACACAGCTTACTCAGCACCCATCTTCCGGGCCAGCCTGGTGCTGAGCTGGCCTCTCCCCACCCACTGTTCCCAGAGACCACCCTAATGGGATGGGCAGAGGCTCCAGCTGGCTGGGGCACCTGAGGAAGGATGAACCAAGAGAGAGATCCTGTGTCCCACTCCATGCGAATCCCATTGTCACAACCTGTGGCTGATGTGTACGCTCTTCTTGACATGGTCTGGCTGCCCCAGCTTGCATATTCTGACTATCTGCAAATCTGGTTCATTTATGAATCTGATCCCAGCTCACCTCTGGGAACGGGGGAGCCCTGCTCAGACACATCAGTTTTCCCTCTCAGGCTCTCCCAGACACTATTTCCTGAGCTATTACATAATCAGGGGAGCCCAGCCCCCACCCACCGGGTCTTTAATTGGAAAGCTCTTTCCCAAGGGTGTTGGGGAAACTTGTGCCAGCCCAGGCCTTCCTACCTCTCAACCCCCACTGTGGTCTCTCTTTCTCTCTCACACACAGACACACCCAGGCACCCTGGAGCAGCTGAGGCCACATCTTCTGTCCACGCAATCGGCCATGCCCAGTAGCTAACATGCTTTGTGCTCATGGTGAAATACGATGCGATGCCCTGGGTCATTCAGGCCCACTCGCACCAGGAAGTCCTCTCTGACCACTGGCTCATGGCTGATCTCCTCCTGGCTCCCGTAGCACTATGTGCTCCCCGTGGCTGCATCTGTCTGCCTAAGGAGGCTATGACCTCTCCAGGGAAGGGGCCAAGTCAGATTCCTCCCTGTGCCCAGCACCTGAATCTGGTCCTGAGTGGGCACTGGGAAAGTGGATGAGGGGGTCAGTGAATGAAGAGAAGGATGCCCTGTAGTAGATGGCTTGGGAAGCACTGTAAAAGCAGCCTTACAGACTTCCCAGAAGCACCATATAACGTCTCTAGAGAGACTGAGAAATCAATCTACTTTCAGAAACCGAAGCCCAGATGGGGAAGGGTGCCACCTGTTCGTGGCAGAGCCAGGGACTTGACCCAGCTCTCCCCAGGCTTCTCCGTACGACCATGCTGCCCTTGAACCTTGATAATAGGCTCTAGGGGATTCATCTCCTCAGCAATGAATCCACCATCCTGGGCTCAACCTGGGACACAAACGCCACCAAGACCCAGTCTGGTGCTCAAGTTGCTGCGCAGACATGTACCTAAAGATCTGCAAAGTCAGGTGAAAAGGAAGCAACAGAAATTCATAGAGGGACCACCCAGGGGGATGCAAGAGGTCAGGAGAGACATCTTGGAAGAAGTGACATCCAATTTGAGTTTTAAATGAGAATTTACGAGGAGGACTCAGTTGGAGATGAGAGAGAGGAAAGGAAGTGGTAGTCCAGTGAGAGAGAAATGCGCAAAGACACACAAACACGAAATGATACAGCAGGATGGGGAACTGCGCAAGCCCAGCGGTGAGGCTGAAGTGCTCAGTACAGAGGGAACCTGCGCTTGGAGGCTGGCGCAGAGGTCAAGGCCAAGTCAAGAGGGGCTTGAAAGCCACACTCATCCAACTGGACTCAGTTTGCAGGTAAAAAACCTTATCTCTGGAGTCCATATGCCCCACAATCCCCCTTCCTTTGTCCTTCCACCATCTCCAGTGAGGTAGGATGCTATAACCTTACTCGGTCATTTACCCAAGCAGTCCCTCAGGGCCCTGGAATAAGCTCTTCTCAACTCACAGGCCCTCTTCTTGGCCATGCAAGAGCCTTGCATCTTAGATGCTGGAGGAGCTGTGCTATGCTAAGAATTGCTACTTGGAGAAATGAGTTGACTTCAGAATATGGTGTTCTTAGGGATAAGCCTGTCAGGCTCCCCTGTCCCTGGGATTCTCCAGGCAAGAATACTAGAGTGGTTAGCCATTCTCTTCTCCAGGGGGTCTTCCCAACCCAGGGATTGAACCCAGGTCTCCTGCATTGCAGGCAGATTCTTTACCGTCTGAACCACCAGGGAAGGCTAGGGATAAGCCCTCATCAACAGGTTTGGAACTTTAGCCAAAGCAGCTTCTCTTGGGTCTGAGTGAATGAAAGGGTTACTCCATGGGCCAGAGCTCCAAAGGGATACTGTTTGGAGCTGAGAGAAGGCCCACTTTGGCCATGCATTTCCATACAAGATTGTACCTACACAAGAATCCTGGAGGAACTACTTGGATCTTTACCAGGCTCCAGGACTCAGTAAAAACTCAGAAGCATGAACCAAGGAAGGCTGGCAAGGGATGGAGCTAAGGAAGAAGAGGCTTCGGGAGCTATGTGGCTGGTACCCTGTGTGGCTACCACCATCCCAGCTTTTGGACGGGCTGCCCACTACTGCCCTCCTGGCCCCAGCACCCAATGGTGACACTTGGGACCCATGGCAGAACCCAGCAAATTGTATGCAAACAAAGGGCTGTTTCCATGAGGCCCCATGGCTCCTTTTTCCTTTTTCTATCTTATTTACTTACCTTTAATGTGGGTTATTGTTAAAAAGTCGTTACTGAATTTGTTACAATATCGCTTCTGTTTCATGTTTTGGTTTTTTTTTGGCCATGAGGCATGTGGGATCTTACCTCCTGGACCAAGGCTCGAACTCGCACCCCTGGCTTGAAAGGTGAAGTCTTAACCACTGGACCACCAGGGAAGTTCCTCTTTTTAAAAAATTGAAGTATAGTTGATTTACAATGTTGTGTTAGTTTCAGGCATACAGCAAACTGATTCAGTTATACGCACATATACATCTTTTTTTTTTTTTTTTTTAATCAGACAGTGATTATCCAATCCCTATCCAATCCTTAACTGATCACCAGCTGAGTGACCCTTTGTCCTAAAGGTCTTCCAGGAGGCAATGCCCTCTGAAAAAGCCCTTTTCCTGACTCGGAAGATCCAATCAGGCCTCCTGTGTGACAGATGTGGAAACTGAGCCCGGGCAAGGGGAAGTGGTTGCCTAAGGGTCACGCGGTGAGGCGACTGTGAGGGTGCAGGAGGACCCAGGGCTCCTCACTCTCCACCTCGCCACCCCGACTTCCTGGAGGTGACTCAGCAAGACAGTCGGCACAGGAAGGAAGTGGGAAAGGGAAGCCCAGCCCGCTGGATTCCAGGTCACCACTCTGTTAGTCCAAAGCCACCAACCACCTTGGCCATGTGGCTCTGCCTGGTGTCCGTGACCTTTTAGCCCTTCCTTCCCAAGGCCACAGCTGCTGACCATTTCCTCCAGGGTGAGACTCACTTGACCTCTCTGGGGTCTCCAGGGACTCCCGTGGTGCTTCCCTCTGCTAGGTCAGGGGGTCACTTCCACAGACTTGGCAAGTGGCCGAGCCTGTGTGGGTCAAAGGCTCATGAATGAAATGAAACCAGGAGGAATTACAGCCTCGGGTTTCGTAACTGGAGCTCTGGAGCCAGTATCCTGGGCTCATCGGCTGCTGTCTCTGGGTGCTTTGGTTAACTCAGTTTCTTTGTAAATCAGTTAAGAAAAAGTGATCCCACCTACTTTGTCAGTTTCTTGGAGGATTAGCTGAGATCTTACATATGAAGCCTACCATAAACTAAGCCATTCATGGGAGCCCCTGTCATTGCTGCCTTTGCTAGGTAGATTACCATACATCATCTTATTTAATTCCCATGGCAAGCCTGAGAAGTAGATAAATTATTCTCAGTTAACTGGAGAGACACCCGAAGCTCAGGGAGGAGTGGGCACCTACCTCAAGGCTGGTGGAGATAAAATTTGAATCTGGTGCAATCTGATTCCAGGGCCCGAGTGTTTCCCCACCATGGCTACAGGCTTGTGTGGGCAGGACCTCTGTCCCCTCCCGTAGGACTAGAGTCTTGGCTCTGCCACTTCCTAAGAGTGAGACTGGGAGTCTCTGAGCCTCTGTGGTCCCATCCACTGCCTGGAAATTGGCTCTCTCCTGGCCCTCTTCACAGAGGAGCAAATGAAATGCCCCAAGCTTGCAAACCATGGTGTCTGAACGCACAGTGTTATTCCTGCAACCAGAACAACTACTAGAACTATGATCAGTGCAGCCTGAAGCTGGGGGTTCAGGAAGACCAAGCCTCGAGGAGAGTCTATCTTGGTCACCAACAGAAAATACCACAGCTTCTTTAGCCTGGGGGCTTTCCATGTGCTGAGAACAGGCCTCCGAGAACAAGGAGGAACAGACTGTAGATACATCACAAGTCTCTCTGCTTCACTGGACTAGAAGTTCCCCAAAGGGCAGGACCAGCTCACAGTACAGGCCCTGGATGTTGGATGAAGGACTGTCTGCCCCCAAGCTCCAGCCACATGGGCCACCTGCTGGGTCACCAAGCAGGCCATCACCACCACCTCTAAGATCCCCTGACTCCCCAGGGAGAAGATAGCATCCCCTCCTTTGTGAGCCCCCGTCCCCACCTCAACTGCAGCATATTATCATACCATATGTCCTATTTCAACCTAGAATTCTTGTTGGAGCAAGGGGAGGATTTGAATAAATAAATACACTTAAACTTAATTGTTTTCCATCTGTTTCTCTTGCTGGATTGCAAGTCTCTTGAAGGCTCATTCTGTGTCATATTTATAATTCTCAAAGACCAACACAGGGTGCCTGTGGGGGTTTGTGGTGTGGTTCTCCCTTCATCCACACAGCCTGTGTCCTGTTTCACCATCTTCCCATACCCCCAACTCCCACAGGCTGGGCGTGTATCAGAATGATGAATAAAACAGATACTGATAGATTCCACTACTAGCAAAAGAACTGGCTTATATATATATATCTTGACACATTCTGGGCTTACTTTTGGGTTCTGGGCTATATTTTCAAGGAGCAAAGTCCTTGTTTAAGTAATCTTCTGCAGAAAAGTGAGCTGATATTAAAGATCCATTATGGGATGGCAATAAGGAGTAGGGGCTTCCCTGGTGGCTTAGTGGTAAAGGATCTGCTTGCCATTGCAGGAGATGCAGGTTCAGTCCCTGCATCAGGAAGATACTGGAGAAGGAAATGGCAACCCACTCTAGTACTCTTGCCTGGAGAATCCCATGGACAGAGGAGCCTGGTGGGCTACAGCCCATGGGATCACAAGAGTCAGTCATGACTTAGCAATTAAACAACAAGGAGTAGGGATTCATCAAAAGCCCTATAAAGTTTTCTTTTCTCTTTTATTTTGCTTCTGAGAAGAATGACTGGCCACTTCTAGGACATACCAAACACTGTCTGACCTGCATACAACTGGATTATGAGAGTTTGCTATGGCCTTTTAACCACTGACTGTACCATGCACAGACCCCGCTTCTTGTCTGACTCAAGGAACCCTGGGAAAAGCAGTATCAAAGGCTTCCAGGGGTGGGGGATGGGAAGAGCAAGCAGAGAGCAGGAGTTTCTTAGACCCCAGAGCCAGGAAGTGGTTCCAAGCTTCTAAGAGTCTCTGGTTTTCACCTAGGAAGAGGGAAACTCAAACCCTTCCTGCAGAGTTCCTACAGGACCAGTAGGAGATGATAGGATGTTCAAACAACTAGCTCAGAGCACAGTAAGCATCAATTTAGACATTCCACAAACATTATTTAGCATCTACTATGGGCCAGGTAGGCTTCCCAGATGGTGCTAGTGGTAAAAAACCTGCTTGCCAATGCAGGAAGAAGAGATGCAGGTTTGATCCCTGGGTTGGAAAGATCCCCTGGAGGAGGGCATGGCAACCCACTCCAGTATTATTGCCTGGAGAATCCCATGGACAGAGGAGCCTAGTGGGCTCCATAGGGTAACAAAGAGTCAGATGGGGCTGAAGTGACTTAGCATGCATGCATGGGCTACGTGCTATTCCTGGTACCAGAAATAATATACAGACAATGCCGTTGTGAGTGCATTAAGACAAGCAAAGCAGGGAATAGGATGGGGGCAGCAGGAGGCATGGCCATTTTAAATAGGGGCCAGAGAAGTTTTTACCAAGGACACATTTTAGTAAAGCCCTGAAGGAAATGAGGGAGTGAACCCTGTGCACATTTTTCCCAGCAGAGGACACTGAAAGTGCAAAGGCCCTAAGGCCAGTTTGAAGAGCAGTATAGGGGCCAGAAGATATGGGGTATCTCAAGTTGTTGGTGGCTGCATCACCGGGGCTGTGGAGGCATTTATAAGACCTCTGGCTTTTACTCAGAGAAAGGAAGTCACTGGAGGCTTTCCAGGTTGACACAACCTGACTCTTATAACTGAGCAATACCTTTCTGCCACTCCTTCCCTTCAAAGCCTTATTCAATACTCAGACCTCTGCCACTCCAGCTCATAGGCTTTCTCCTTTCTCACATTCTTCCAGCTTTCTAAATCGACCCGAACCAGGAGGACCTCTGCACGTTCTGCCAAATGTGGGCTGGAAAGGGGCCTTGCAGAGAGACTGTAGGTGGAAAGAGAGAGAAACAGAGAGAAGCCTTCAGCAGGGGATCCTGCTCTCCTTCGGTGCTTGGAAGGCCTCTGGGCCTGGTTTGGCTTCAGTAAGCACACACACTGGGTGCCCAGTGATGCCGGGGACACTGGCGGAATCCCCATTGTCACTTCATCATCTGAGACAGCTCGGCACAGAACTAGGAATTTCATTTAGTACTTCCTTGCCCTGTTTGTTTACCAAAAGGTGAAATCAATTGTTCTAAAATGAAACAATTCCCATCTGTATCAGTAGCTCTTAACCTTTTGTGGGTCACCTGCCCCTTTGAGAATCTGCTGAAAGCTATGCGCTATCTCTTCAGAAAATGAATACAGAATATGCATTCATTCTCTTGTGACTTCAGGACTTTCACAGATCCCTGAAAATTCAGCAATGAAACTAATGTCTGTGCTGACAGGTTCTGTCTGTAGTACCAAGGGAATCAATGAGTGATGCAATGAATGAACAAGTGAAGAATAAAGAATTTGCATGTGCTTGGAGGAACTCAAGGCAGGACAAAGACAGACATGCAGCACCTCTGGACAGCTGGATTCTTGCTGATGGTTCCTATCGGCTTCAAAGAAGCCAACTGAGATGTATTAATAGCATGTGGTGAATTTTTACTGGATAGGTGTCCTCCAGAGAGAGCACCTCATTTCCCTTGTTGTTCAGTCGCTAAGTCGTGTTGTCTGACTCTTTGCAACCCCATGGACTGCAGCATGGACTCTTTTCCTTAAATTTTATCTATCGCTCTCATCCAGCCCTTCTGAGTGACCATCTTTCTCAAAGGTATCACACACTTTCCTTCCACTCCCAGGGTGCCCTACGCAAAGCAGAATCTCTTCTGGGTAACTACAGGGCAACAGGGTAAGCATAAATTCAGACATGTATAGGTAAGCCATTTCTTCTTCCTGACATACAGCTGAGCCAGCTGAGACCTGGAGCCCCAAGTCAGTCCTTCTCCATCATCACCCTCCTGCTGGGACCCTGGCTTCCAGCCTCCCTCTTCATTTTATTTTTCTGATACATGTCCTGAGATGCTGGAATGAACTTTCAACTCATTCTTAAGAGCTGCACCTCTCCATGTCAGGCTTTTAACATAATCTCATTTTCTTCTACTTACTGTACTATGTTATGACCGAGGGAGACCTTCAGATGTGACTGGAGTGGGTAGGGATCTCTGCCCAAACATGCAATAGCCCAGAGAGCTCTTGTGCTAGAGCAGAGTCTCCAAGGCCCCAGAGACAGAGCTCTGAGGCACCTCCCACTTCTTCTCTCATAGGTCTCCCTCTCCGCCCTCCTCTTCCCCCCACCCCACCCCACCCCTGAGCACCAGGCTCTGGCCACCTGAGCTGGGAAGTCCCCAAACAAACCCGCTGTTTCCCAGCTCTCTTCCTTTGCATGTGCGGTGCTTGCCACCTCACACGGAGGCCACCACCTGCTAGTCTTCCAAGAGCTCCCATCCCTCTGCGCAAGCCTCACCTTCCCAACCTCCTCAGAAGATCTGTTTCCTTCCTTTGCAAATCCAGGGTCCTTACCTCACCCGTGGCGCCTGTGACATTGTATTTCTGAACTCAGCCCTTCTAACAATGTCTTTCCAACCTCTGTTTTGAAACTTTTTCAGGGGAAACAAAGGTAGAGCTTAGGTAAACACAACTGTTTACCTGTTCATCCCGTGACCTGTGTCTTATTTATCTTTATTTCCCCAGCAAACAGCACAGGGTACACATTGATGCTTCAGTACATATTTGTTAATAAATGTGTCCTTTGTAGAGTTCTTCTCTCTTTACCCTAAGAGCCGGGTTGTCTGTTGTAATCTCAACCTCCTGCCCGCCCACTGCCTCCATTTCCACTCTGCTGGGAACTTGTTAGAACTGTGTGCAAACCACGAGGAAATAGGTACTAAGGGATTCTCTTAGGGGGAATCTGATGGACTTCTGTCATGGACTTCGGTTATTGTGCCTTAAGTGATGGCCGTTCTGGTGTAGTTGTGCCTTCTGAGACCCAGTGGGTGAGGTCACTGGATGGGAGAACTCCTCCAGTCAGTTGTCATAGTAACCATGACTTTCAATTTCATGCAAGCGAGTTCCTGAGAGGAAAACACACCAAGGGGTGGGGGAGGAATGGTAGGAATCCATCAAAGGCGTCCTAGCATTGTCCTCTCATACCCTTTTCTTTGCTTCTTGCTGGTTTACACGCTCAAGGTAGATGCCATTATGTGTGGGCATCTGAGTAGAAGCCGCTTAAAATAGCCACCCAACTATTTCAGGGAGCAGTTGAATATGCATGAAGCTATTTTAGAAAAGATGTGCCCAGCCCAGCCAATCCAAACCCCATCCTTTCCCTTGGAAATGCCAAGAGGAGCTGAATGGGACCTTTCTTAGTCTTTCCCACCGGGGTGGGGGTTTTTCAGAAGCCGCAGAAACAACACCTGGGCTAATGTTGGTCTAGCAGCCCTGTCAGCTCTGCCTCCCAATCCTGCGGTCACAGAGGCTCCAGGCCAGAGAGCTCAGCCCTCCAGAGTCCTTCAGAGCCTTGGCAGCCTTCAACCACAACCGTGCTACAATCCAGTTGGCCTGTATTTGTTCATTTATTCCTTTAACACACTTTTATGGATAGATGAAATGAGACAAGTTCATTTGAGGGGGTAAATGGACAGGTGAGTGGGGACGACGGCCTTGTGGTTCCTAAACAGAGGGGTGACTGGAAGAAGGAGCCCTCAGTTCTTCCTGATGGCTTGAGGGGGGGGGATGGTTGGATATGGTTCGGGGTGGGAGGGAGGGTGTGCCTGTAAGAAGGCGAGAAAGAAAGGGGAGCAAGACTGTGGGGGCCTGGAGTGCTAAGCTAAAGCATGCCACTGTCTCTGAGACCCCGGCTGGGCCAGGAAGGCTCCCTTCTGAGCCTACAGCGCTGGTGCACCCCTGTTACTGCCCTCAATCCAGACCGGATGTCCCTTGGACAGATTCTCCCGGTCATCTATGCAACCCAGAGCCAGGCTAGGCACTGAGCAAATGCCCAGAATTTTGGTTGAAAGCGTGGATTCTGGAACCAGACTGCGTGGGTTCTGATCTGAACTCTGCTTCTCACTAGCTCTGACCTTGGGCATGCTATCAGCCTCTTTGCCTCAGTTCTCTCACCTAAAAATGAGGATAATAATAATAAGAAAAAATGAGGATAATAACAGTACCTATCTCTTTTGGTGAGAAGTACATGAAATACATAAAGGGCTTAGAATTCTATGGGGTGCCAGGTAAGAAACATCTAAAATTATTAGCTGTTTTTATTATTCTATCGAATCTGGTTTTTATCTTGACAATGGAAAGCCATCAGGGAAGAGGATTTCTTTCCAAAATAAAAATAAGTTTACTGCTTTGCCTGATTTTACCTACACATGTCTACCATAAAAGTTAAAGTGTTATAAGTACAAGGAAGAAAGAGGGAAACTATCTTTCATGCTAACCCGCAGATAACTGTCATTAACATGACTATCTAGGGACTTCCCTGGTGGTCCAGTGGTTGAGAATCCACCTTCCAATGTAGGGGGCTCCGGTTTGATCCCTGATACGGGAACTAAGATCTACATGTCTCAGGCAAGTAAACCACCTGCGACAACTAGATAAAGCCCGAGTATCACAACGAAAGATTCTCATGTGCTGAAACAAAGGCTCCCACATGCTGCACCTAAGACTTGACACAGCCAAATAAATAAATAAGTAAATATTTGCTTAAAACATGACTAACTTTTTAAGATACAGTTGATCGTCATTATTCAAGGACTCTGCATTTGCAAATTCACTGACTCACTGAAGTTGGTTTATAATCTCGAAATCAACACTCACAGTGCCTTTGTGCATTTGCAGACGCACACAGAACAAGACGCACACAGATTTGAGCCTCTCCACGTGCGTGTTCCCAGCTGAGGTCAGAAAGGTTTCAGCTCCCCTATGTCAACAAGTGTCCTTTTTACAGTCTATTTAGTGCCATTTTTGTGCTTTTTGTCAGGGATCTCACTGTGATGTGCCTTACAGAGACAACACGTGTGTTAGACAAGCTTCCTCCAGGCAAGACTTACAGGGCTATTTGCCATGAGTTCAATGTTTATATATATATATATATATATATGTATATATATATATATAGTTGAAATATATATATAAAATAAGATGTATTTGATAGAAATACACATAAAACAAGGTTATGTATTGACAGGTTGACAAAAATGTCCAGAGGCTCCCAGGCACCTAATGTTATATTTCCCCTAGGAGTGATGGTTCAGTGCTCACTGAGCCAGTGTTTGTGGAACTTTATAGAACTTAACAACTGTGAATAACAAGAATCAATAGAACTTTTCTAGATACACAGATGTATACCATTTGGACCATACTTTCCACATTATTTTGACCATCTTAAAAAAAAAGTAGTAATCAGGACATCCCTGGTGATCCAGTGGTGAAGAATCAAATCAACCTGCCAATGCAGGGGACACAGGTTCGATTCCTGGTCTGGGAAGATTCCACATGCTGCAGGGCAACTAAGCCCTCGAGACGCAACTACTGAGCCCACACACCTCAACAATGGAAGCCTGTGTGTTCTAGAGCCTGTGCTCCATAACAAGAGAAGCCACCCCAGTGAGAAGCCCAGGCACTGCAATAGAGAGTAGCCCCACTCGGAGCAACTCGAGAAAGGCTGCATGCAGCAATGAATGCCCAGCATAGCCAAAAATAAACGAATAAAATTTAAAAACCATATCCTGTTATGTGAAAGGCAGCTTTCTGAACCCATAAACACATACAGGTCTCTAGACGGCTGCATCTCCATGGGCATTCTTTTACTTATTAACCTACTGATGGACGAATTGATTGCTTCTGATTATTCACTGTTTTAAGCAACACTATGATAAACAGTCTTATTGGTAATAATAAAATAGCCAACATTTATTCAGTGCTTACTCCGGGCCCAGCACTCTGCTATGAGTTTTATAAATATTATGTCATTGAATTTTCTTTATAATAAGGATACATATAAATTTACATATGCATATATAAATTATATCTATGATTTTTATAAGTATTATCTCATTGAATATTATCTCACAACAAGGCTATGAAGGTGGTATTATTATTATAACCACTTAACAGATAAGGGATCTGATGCTTAGAGAAGTTAAGTAATCTTACAGGATCACAGGGCTTAAAACCAGGTCTCTCTGACCTCTGATGCCTCTTTCTTAACCAGTACGCTCTGCTTCCTTCTTATATGTACGATTCCAGGCACTTTTTGACTGTTTCCTTAGGATACTGTTTAGAAGCGGACTGAATTGAAGTCTATGCACACTTGAAAATGTTGATACGTATTAAGTTCAATTCACAGTCCACCAGCAGTCCTCCAGGGCCCCTGTGTCCTACCGCTCATTTCCCTAGGTGTTCTCACACTTCGAAATAGGCAACCAGAGGTACCTCTTGACTCTTTAATGCACGTCCTTTGACTACGGGTGGCTACCCTTCATATGCTTGCCATGCCCTGTGTTTTGTCTTTTGCAAACTGCTTATTCATATCCTCTGCCCATTTTTCTACTGATCTGTCTTTACCCGATTTATGAGCTCTTCTGTCTTAGTGCTATTAACCCTTCACCCATCATACACACTTTTCTTAGTTCATTATTATTCTCTAACCCTGATTATTGTGGGATTTTTTTTGCCCATGGGTCTTTAATGATTGATATTTTATTTCATGATTTCTGGCTTTATTTTTCTACTTAAGGAGGCATTCTCCATCCCAACAGGGTATAAATATTCCCTCACTGTTTTTCTTCTAATACCTTTCTGGTTTCATGCTTTTTCTTTAGCTTGGAAGTACTTTGATGCAAGGACTGAGATTTGGATCTAGTTTTATTCTTTTATTTTTCTTCTAAAATAGCTAACTTGTTATCTTATAGTATGTTAGGAATCATTTGCCTTCTTGTCTCTAATTTTAAACACCACGCTCACTTACATCTACTTTTGGGTGCTCTGTTCTTGTTCATCGATCCACAAGCCTATTCTTTTACCAACACTGATTTTTTTCTAGGTTATTTATTCTAAGTTTATATTTTCAGATATACTTTATAATCATTTAATGGAAACACTTTATTGGAATTGGAATTTCATTTAACTTATAGACTAATTCACAATGCCTTCCCAAGTTTATTCCTGGAGTTCTGTGTCTTTGGAGACTGGAGTCTTTTCCCTCCATGCTTTTCCCAGCTGGCTCATTCTGATGCCACCTTCTTCAAGGACCCTGTTCCAGCCAACCCTGCAGGAAGGAACCACTCTCTCCCACAACATTTCCCATGTCATTCTTACATTTTCACCCTAAATGACAATTATTAGTGAGACAGCGGGCTCTTGGAAGGCAGGGTCCCTGCATGGCCTGTTTGTGCACCTATCGCCATATGTTGGTAGATGGTCAAGGCCATGGAGATACTTGCAGAATGAGTAAATGAATGAATCAATAAGTGAATGAGGACTCCCCTGGTGGTGCAGTGGACAGGATTCTACCTGCCAATGCAGGGAACACCGGTTTGATCCCTGGTCCAGGAAGATTCTATATTCTGGAGAGCAAGTAAGCCCACATGTCGCAACGACTGAGCCTGTGTGCTGCAACTATTGTGTATCTAGAGCTTTTGCTCTGCAACAAGAGAAGCCACCATAAAGAGAAACCACCGTAATGAGAAGCCTGTGCACGGCAACTAGAGAGTAGCCCCCATTCACCACAACTAGAGAAAAGCCCACACAAAGCAATGAAGACCCCATGCAGCCAAATACAAATAAACAAAATTATTCTTAAAAAAACAAATGAAGGAAAGACATATGCCTAGAAAACTGAAAGTGAAGTAGATTTTCTATCGAAAAAAAATTTACTTTTCCATAGACTTTCATTAAAAAAACAAAAGCTTTGTCTTCAGCTAACTTCCTGAGACCATGCCAGAATCAGAGAAGTGGGGGCTGCTAGGGTGATGTGCCAAGTGCAGCCTGCCCCAGCACCTCTCCCCAGAGACTTCCACCCTTGCCGAGCAGCCTAGCCACTTCTCAGGGAGGCTCTCAAGGCCTTGAGGACTTTCCAGAAGGAGGAGCACAGGCATTCATGAAGTGCCTGTTTGAACTTTCCTGGAAGATACAAAACTTCTGAAAGGTTGGTATCACTAGTCCCATTTTGTGGATGGAGAAACTGAGACTCCGAGAGATGGAGCCCTGATCTAGTAACTGACAAGACTGGCAGGAGATGAAGCTGTGGAACTCTGGCCTGGAAGCCTGGCCTCTCCCACAATAATGTCCAAAGCCCAGAGTCTGAGAGGCTAAGGGGCCCAGAGAAGAGTCCCACATGGAGTTGGAGAGACAGGGTCCTGCCTTCACTTTTTTCCTCCAGAGCAGCAGTGATGCCCATGGGCTGTGCCTGAAGAGCATTGAACTCCAGTCTAAGAGCCAGTGTCCAGGCTGGGGATGTGTTACACCGGCCCTGCTGTCACCCTGGGACTGGGGAGGGGAGCTGGGGTGGAGGTGGAAGATTTGCCACGGGGGAAGGGGCTGGTCTCCAGCTCACATCTGGGGACGCCCTTCCGTTTCCCTCCTCCCAGTCTGCCCAGGGTTGGCGTTTCTCGACTTGGCCCTGCAGGCCCCTCCTGGGAGTCCGGCCAAGCAGCCACTTCCTTATGGGGCTGGCAGCTGCTGGGCCAGTCTCAGCTCACTTCTAAGCCTGGATCAAGGCTCCGGTTTCTCATGAAGGACCGTGGGTTGGGGATCGATACATTCAACTGTCTCGGCACTGTGTCTGACCCCATGTGGGCCCCAGGGACGTGGAGATGAGTAAGCCACTGGCTTCCTCCCTTGTGGCTCCATTCTGCTCACGAGGCAGAGTGTGCGGAAAGTTTCTAGCCCCACCTTGGTGCCACGGTAGAGATACCTAAGTGCTGGGGGAGCCTAGATGGGGAGAGAGTGGGGAGACGGTTCAGCAGGTACCACGCTGTGAAGGTTAGATGTCAGGCTATGGCACGTGAACCTCACCTTGTGGACGAAGGGAGCCGTCCCATGTTTTGAAGCAAGAGCCTCCCACAAACAGGTTTGTGCTTCAGAAACACACCAACCAGGTATGTGTGTGTGTGTGTGCATATATATATGTGTGTGTGTGTGTGTGAGTGTGTAGATTTCTTTTTAACATAAATTACCTATTTTAGATTAAAACAATTATATTTTCTAACAAAACTTTAGAGAGTGGCGTTATTTTATATTTATATATTATTTTATATTTTGGTAATGTCTTAAAGACAGCTGGATTTTTGTATATGCCTCTACACTTGATCTTTATTTTCAACAAACATGTATAGTTTTTAAGGTGAAAATTAAAGCATCTCCATTTTGTAAAAATAATACCAAACCTAAGAGAACACTGAGCAGATGGTTATGAACCCAGATGAACCGGTGACCCATATGGTGCCTGGGAATGGAAAGAACCCTGGACTTACAGTTCACATTCAAGCTCCTGCCGCTGACATGCTGGATTACCTTGAGCAAAATTACTTCCCCATCTCAACCTCAGTTCCTTTGCCTGTAAAATGGGAATTCTCTCACCTCATACACAGGGCTGCCATCAGGACAAAATGGGATGTCAGAGGACATTGTACGTTTGTACACATTTGACAAAGGTAAAACAGTAAGGTGAGGAAGTCTCTCTCTACATGCCCATGGACGTTTCAGATACCCTGCTACAAACTCACCACCATCCATTTCTCGAGAAGTCTCTCTCTCAGCTGTTTCAGCTCAAACTCAAGCCTGTCCTGTGAAAACATGGCCCTGTCCAGAGAAGCAATCGTTCATGTGTTCGGCGGGCCACCTGCCCGCCAGGTCCGGCCTGCTGGGGTGGGAACGTCAACATCGGCCCCTTCCTGGTGAGGGAAGGAACAGGGAGCCGGCTTGTTCTCCGAGAGCAGAAGACTGGCCGGCAAGGAGGAACATTTTAAGGTGGGACGCTTCCTCCTGCACCTTTGGCAGCTGTCTACATAAGGCATCCATTATGTGCTGCCCCTAAGGCCAGTGGGCCCGAGAGGCTAGGCTAAAATTAGTGCAAAAATGCGCACCCGCCAGAGACACAGAACATCCGAAGGTCAGATGCCTGCAGCCAGCCACCTGGGCAGGAGCCAGGGAGCGGGCACGGAACAGCTGTGGCAGCATCGGCCTCGGCTTCCTCTCGGGCATGGGGACGACAGCCCTGCCCAGAGTCCTGGTTCCACAGCTTGGCTTGAGTTGAAAAATAGGATGCAGAGTACAATCCCAAACATGTTTTTGAAAAAAAAAAATTGTGTACATTCATAGGAAAAAAAGGTGAGAGAGGAATTCACTAAATATCCAAGAGGCAGTATCAAATATGGAATAGTGGCTAAATGTTTTTCTTTTCTTGTACCTCCCAAAACATTCTCAACAAATATATACTGCTTTTTCAATCAGAAGAAAACACAACTGGACTTCGCTGGTGGTCCAGTGGTTAGGAATCTACCTGCCAATGCAGGGGACACAGGTTTGATCCCTGGTCCACTAAGCCTGTGCATCACAGCTACTGAAGCCTGTGCACCCCAGAGCTCATGCTCTGCAGCAAGAGAAGCCTCTGCAATAAGAAGCCCGTGCATCACAACTAGAGAGTAGCCCCCACTTGTCACAACTAGAGAAAGCCCACGCACAGCAACGAAGAATGAGTGCAGCCAAAAAATAAATAAATACATAAAATTTTTTAAAAAGAAAACACAATAAAAAATGCCATCCATTATATGTTTATGTTAAATATAATTTTGCATATATCTTAAATTTGTAAAAGTGATTAAATTGTATACATTTATAGTCATATAGCGAGGGCTTCCCTGGTGGCTCAGACTATAAAGAATCTGCCTACAATGAAGGAGACCCGGGTTCAATCCCTGGGTCAGGAAAATCTCCTGGAGAAGCACATGGCAACCCACTCTGGTATTCTTGCCTGGAGAATCCCATGGACAGGGGAACCTGGTGAGCTACAGTTTATGGGTCACAGAGAGTCAGACATGACTGAGTGACTAACACACACACACATAGTCATATAGCATATATGTGTACGTAAATGTGTTTAGATATCTAGTCCACTGATGTTCATCGCTTTGAATTCCAGAATATCAAGCCTGACTGGCATTAAAGAGAAACATTCTCCAAGTCTTCCTTTTATGGAAGAAACTCAGGTCCCAGAAGCAAAGCAGGATGCTGAGAAATTACGTTTCACTGATCTTCATTCTGATAGGAGTTTCCCCAAATCTTGCCCACTTTAATTCTGTTGTTGTTTTTACTCCCACTTTATGGAGAGGGAAACTGAGGCACAGAATTGATTCACCCCACAGCACCCAGCTAGGAAGCCACAGAGTGAAGTTCCAGCCCTGTTTTCTTATCCAGAACCCAGGGAGCTGGAAGGAAGGACCTGTGGAAAACACTGGCTCCCTACTGTAAGTAGAGCTGCAATGAACGCTGGGGTGCATGTGTTTTTTGGAATTATGATTTCCTCCCAGGATTAGGATTGCTGGGTCATACGGTAGCTCTATTTTTAGTTTTTCTTAAAAAAACTTTTTTTTATTGAAGGATAATTGCTTTACAGATTTTTTTTGTTTTTTGTCAAACCTCAACATGAATCAGCAATATAAGTATACATATATATCCCCTCCCTTTTGAACCTCCCTCCCGTCTCCCGCCCCATCCCACCCCGTCTAGATTGATACAGAGCTCTTGTTTGAGTTTCCTGAGCCATACAGCAAATTCCTGTTGGCTATCTATTTTACACACAGTGATGTAAGTTTCCATGTTACTCTTTCCACACATCTCACCCTCTCCTCCCCTTTCCCCATGTCCGTAAGTCTATTCTCTATGCCTGTTTCTCCATATTTTTAGTTTTTTAAGGAACCTCCACACTGTTCTCCATAGTGGCTGGACCAATCTACATTCTCACCAACAGTGTAAGAGGGTTCCCTTTTCTCCACACCCTCTCCAGCATTTATTGTTTGCAGATTTATTGTTGATGGCCATTCTGACCGGTAAGGACATGGAAAGAAGCTTTATGTCCATCATTAGAGGAAGGTGTGGTCGATATATACAATGGAATATTACTCAGCCATAAAAAGGAATGGCATTATGCCATTTGCCAAGATATGGATAGACCCAGAGCCTGTCAGACAGAGTGAAGTAAGTCAGAAAGAGAAAAATAAATATGGTACATTAACGCAACTATGTGGAATCTAGAAAAATGGTACAGATAAATATATTTGCAAAGCAAATATGCATATTTGCATACTTACAGAAGTAGAGAACAAATGTATGGATGCCAAGGGGGAAATGAGGGAGGGTGGGATGAATTGGGAGATTGGGATTGACCTATATACACAACTATGTATAAAACAGATAACTAATGAAAACCTACTGTATAGCACAGGGAGCTCTCCTCAGTGCTCTGTGGTGACCTAAGCGGGAAGGATTTAAGGTCCAAAAAGAGGGGATGTATGTAGACATATAGTTGATTCACTTTGCTGTATCAGTAGAAACTAACACAACATCATAAAGCAACTATACTCCAATAAAAATTAAAAAAAACAAAAAACAAAAAAAACTAGCTCCCTGAAGCCTCAAGTATTCAGTAAGCCATCCCACACAGGAACATGTTTTGACCGTCTTTCCTGAGATCTTTTGGGTGGTGCAGGCCCTCCCTGCCTCTGGGAGCCTTTGAAGGAACAAGTGCAAAGAATGGTGTGGGGACACAAAGGTCACGGTGCCCCCGCTTTCTCCATGTGGATCAGGTTGGGTGGGGAAGGTTTGCAGGGGAAGTCAGGCAGGTGCCAGATCTTCAGAACAGGAAGAATCAGCCAGGGAAGCTGACTCTCAAGCTCTGCCTTCCTTAACTGGCCCCCTCCAGCCTTCCAGTGCTCCAGCTCTGGAAAAATCTTGAAGCCACTGCAAGTGCTAGATTCTGAGCCTTCTGCTCCAGCTACAATGTCTGTCTGCAATGCCTGTCCCTGTCTATATACTGTCCCTGCTCTTTCAGAGCTCAACACATCCCTGCATTTATGCATTCTTGTTAGCAAACACATTTTCACTGAGTGCCTACTGGAAATGGCAACCCACTCCAGTATTCTTGCCTGGAGAATTTCATGGACAGGGGATCCTGGTGGGCTACTGTCCGTGGGCAAAGAGTCGGACACAATTGAGCGACTAACACTGACACTATGCATTAGAGCAAGACAGACAGAGTCCCAATCCTGCCGGTGCCCCGAGTTCTTAGAGAGGGCTTAGCGTTCAGGCTGCACCAGGTCATTCAAGGGAGGGCTCTGAGGTCAGGCTGCCCAGGTTTAGCCTGGCTTGGCCACTTCCCAGCTGTATGTGCCCAAGACAGTCACTCGGCCTCTCAGCATCAGTTCTCATCTGTAAAAGAGGATGATAACTTCCTGCCTCATAGCGCTGTTGTATAGGTGGAGGGTAAATCCATATAAAACTCGTAGAACCTATTATACAGAGTGAAGTAAGTCAGAAAGAGAAACACCAGCACTGTATATTAATGCATGTATATGGAATTTAGAAAGACGGAAATGACAATTCTATATGCAAGGCAGCAAAGGAGACACAGATGTAAAGAACAGACTTTTGGACTCTGTGGGAGAAGGCGAGGGTGGGAAGATTTGAGAGAATGCCACTGAAACGTGTATATTACCATATGTAAAATAAATGACCAGTGCAAGTTCGATGCATCAAGCAGGGCACTCGAAGCTGGTGTTCTGGGACAACCCAGTGGGATGGGACGGGGAGGGAGGTGGGAGAGGGGCTCAGGATGGGGGGACATGTGCACCCGTGGCTGTTTCATGTCAATGAAAAAACCATCACTATATTGTAAAGTAATTATCCTCCAATTAAAATAAATTAATTAATATAAAAAATAAACTTGGATTACCTCTTAAAAATATTCTTAGAGCAGTGCCTGGCACATAGTAAGTGCTCAATAATCATTCATTATTATAATTCTTCTTCTTATTATCAAACATATTTCTCAGATTCCCTCCTTATGATGGCCCCTGCTCCTGCCTTCTAGCTGCCCCTCCTCTTAAGCCCCTGAGAGCATCAGTAGCTATGTGATATGGGCCTTTGAGGACTATTTGTCCTCATATTCCTGTATGTGGTGCAGGGACCATAGTTATTCATCTCTATCCCAGGTCCTGGCACAAACACGGCAACAGTGTCTCCAGGACTACTGTCAAGTTGGTGGGTAACACATGCCCTCAACTCCAACCAAGAAAAGTCTCAGAAGCGCCTCGCTGCCGGGGCCCTAGAGGAGCCGCAGCTGGCCCTATCTCAGAGCTCACTGATGTTCCTCTAACTGTGAAGCCTGACCTGGATCCCACCCTCCTGAGCTGACAAGGGAGCGGGTACCAGGCTTCCTAGAATGCTTCTCTGTGCTGGGGAGCTGGGGAGCTCTGCAGGGCGGGTCATCCCAAACACCAACACAGACGCCCCACCAATCGGGATCTTTCCCATGGCAATGCCTTACCTACCGGTCCCTTTGCCTAGAGCGCACTCTTTGCCTTTCACAGTCCTCCTGATCTGATGAACTCCTACTGATCCTTCACATCCCCTCTTACACAGCGCTTTCCCTTTCTTACAGTATATTGTTATTTGTTTACACATCCCTTCTGGAGAAGGGACCTTCTTATTCCTGTAGGGGCCCCTAGTGTCTGCCAGTGCCTGGAAGAGAGGAGTTGTCAGGAAAGTTCTGCCAACCTAAATTTTCAAACGAAACTCTAGTCCATTGGTCTGACTGCCCATGAAGGCACAGGTGCGAACTGCCACACTTGGACCAAGAAAACCCACAGGCCTTCCCAGGACACTTGCTCCATCGCTGGGACGGGAGCGGGGGGAGCAGCCGGGAACATAAGCGTCCCGTGTGACGGGCAGCGGGCTGGCCTTTCACGGAGCTCTGGCCCCTGATTCTGGAACCACCCGAGGAGGTGGGTATGTGGGAGATGAAGACCCCCAGGCAGAGGCGGTTACACTGCTCCCCGAGGGAGTGACAAGACAGGGCTGGAGTCCAGTGCTCTGGCCCCCAGAGTCTCCTCTCCGTCTGTCCCAGGAGACAACAGATGTGAAGGCGTTTCGAGTCCTGCCAAGAGAGGAAACTGCAAAACTCCACAATTGCAGAGTGTTACCCGCCACACAGAAAACGACTCTGGGGCGGGAGCCACCTGGGTGTGTAGTGGAGGGGGGAGGGCTGAGGAAGAAGGGCTTTAGTAACAGTACTGCATTCTTTCTCTTTTCCTTTCTTTTAAATATTTATTCATTTATTTGGCTGCGTGGGGTTCTTTGTTTTGGCACATGGACTCTCTAGGTGTGGCACGTGGGCTTGGCTACCCCACAGCCTGTGGGATCTTACTGCCTGGACTGGGGATCAAATCCACGTCCCCTGCATTACAAGGCAGATTCTTAACCACTGGACCGCCAGGGAAGTCCCTGAATTCTTTTTTTAAACAAACAGTTCTTTGTCTGCATTTTTAAAATTTTCACTTTTTATATTTTTGGCCACATCGCATGGCATGCGGGATCTTAGTTCCCCAACCAGGGATTGAGCCAGCACCCGTTGGATTGGACTTAGGGAGTCTTAACTATTGGGCCACCAGGGAAGCCCCAACACTGAATTCTTACAGGACTGCTGTCTGGGGGGAGGCGGCCCAGCGTTCTTTAGGGGCGGGGGAGGAAGGGAACCGGGTCGGGTGGGAAGAGGGGTTCTGATGGCAAGTCCAGCAGCCCTCCACCAGAGAGGCCCCCCGGGTGCCTTGTGGCTGCCCTTCACTAGGAGATCTGAAGGGCCCCAGCGGGGCACAGACAGCTCAATGAGGGGTTCCTGCCCTGGGCCTCCCATGACTAATGTTCAAGGTTCTGACACAAGCATCTCCTTGCTGCTCTCAGCCTCTCCCTGGGGCCCAGAGTCTTCTCCTGGCATCCCAGACTGACCATCTGCTTTCCTTCCTCAGTCATATAGGGCCCAACCCAAGCTCCTTAACCTAGCATTCAAAGCCCCACCTGTTTCTCCCAGGCTCACTTCTATCCACTCTTTCTCTGCGCCTACTAATCCTATTTATTCCACCTTTGCACATGCTGTCTTCTTAGCCTAGAAGGCCCTTCTTCCTATTTTGCCCAGTGAACTCCTATTCATCCTTCAAAGCCCAGTTTAAGTTTCACTTTCCAATGGTCTTCCCTCAAACACCCCCACAACCAAACCCAGACAGGATGGACCCCTCCCGCCTTCACAGGTTTCCTCTACTGTGGCTATTTACACATCGCCTCCTCCTTCAGATGGGAAACTTTTTCAGAGCAACAATGTGCTTTATTCTTCTCTGAACCTCAGCGCCCTCTGGTCTCATCTCCTGGGCAGCTCTCCTGGGCTTCCTCGCAGATCAGCCGATAAGCTTTGGCCTTGCACTCACTCCCACACAAAGAAAGGCCCTGCTCTTAGGTTAACCTGCTCTCCCACCCTTTGTTGCCTTTTACCCAGCTAGATCTTCACACCCACACTCTGCTGCGGGCCTGCCCATGCTCTCAGCATGTGTGGGCCACCTTTGCCCTTCCCATCTGGGCACTGCAGTCTACAGTGACCGTGGTGTGCTATGCAGCCATGACAGGGCCATGCAAGGTGACTGTCCATGTTTGAATTCGACTTCAAGCACAGTTGGCTGGAAGGGACACAGGTCCTGGCCCCCAATGCACACATGCACACACAGGGTACACGCAAAGCCCAACCCAGGCTCCCCGTGGACGGGAGGTCCATGGAACCATCAAACAGGAGGTGAGCCCTAGGGCAGTGGCAGACAACTGCTCTGCCCTTGGTCCCTCCTCCCAGCCCAAGGCCTTGATCAGAGCCTGGAAGAGCTGACTTCTGGCCTGCCCCATTCACTGAATCCGATTCCCTCACATTCACACAGAAACAAAGAAAGGCAGGTTCCTGTCTGAGATTTTCCTGAGTAGTGAAGGCTGACATGGTGTCAGAACCGGTTCCCTGGCTCCTCTCCCAGGACACATTCCTAGCGCCATATGCTGCCATGGGTAGAAACGCCAGCTGCAGGACCCTGGACATTTGGCAGCATCTTCCTGAAGTCTTGGTAGAGTGCAGGGCTCCATTCTCCTGCCAAGGCTGGAGGCAGCCCAACCTCCCTCCTGGCCATACACACGCCCATGGTCTTGGGGTTGTGCTGAAATGGCTCCACGTCCCATGTTGGGAGGGAGTGATGGGGAGCTTACCTGCTAAGGGCCAGCCGTGGTCTCATGGTCGAGATATGTCAGAGTTTTTTAAGAGCTTGCAGGGCTGTGCTGGAGGGAGGCCTGTGGGAAGCAGAGAATGTGAGAATATTATACCACCGCCATCTGTCAACTTGCACTTGAGTTTGAAAAACGCACCCCCCACATGGTGAGCACAGCCTCACTGAGAAGAGCCTCACAGCTGAGCTCCAGCCACCACCCCTTTTCCAACAGGGTCATCCCAGGGTCAAGATCAGACTCCCCGGGGGTGCCATCGTAGCCTCCTGACCCCACTCCCAGAGCTGGAAGTCCGGAGTCAACAGCCCCCGCTGGAGCTTCTGTGTTCTATTTCTGCTTCCCAGTGGAGGAACTCTCACTTTCAAGCACTCCTTAAGAAAAACCTCCCCTCACAGGTTCCCAGAGCACGAATCGTTGTAATTCATTCATTCTTTCTTCCATTATCCATTCATTCATGCCAGCATTCCCTAGCCACTTGGGAAATCTCTTAGGTGCTGCCGTCAGGTCTTGTGGAAGCAGTCACGGAAAAGGACAGCTCAGGTCCCTGTATACCCAGGGCAAATGCCACAGCTCCAAATCCCCAGCCTGCTGGGCTCCCCTCTCCAACTGATCTCTGTGCTAGACATTGGGCAAAGCCCTTAACACTCCACAGGATGCTTCCATCAATTTTAGCATGAGGACTCCTTCTCATGCGAAAGTATTCCTCAGAACTGCCCCCCACTGCACACTTAGCAGCTTTTCTTTGAAAAAAATACAAAAGCTACGGGAATGTGCTAAGTTGTTCCAGTCATGTCCGATTCTTTGAGACACTATGGACTGTAGCCTGCCAGGCTTCTCTGTCCATGGGATTCTCCAGTCAAGAATATTGGAGTGGGTTGCTATGTCATCCTCCAGGGTATCTTCCCAACCCAGGGATCAAACCTGCATCTCTTATGTCTCCTGCATTGGCAGGTGGGTTTTTACCACTGGCGCCACCTGGAAAGCCCTACAAGAACATAATGCTTTACAATTAATTTGTATTTTAGTGATCACAGCACCACTACATCTAGTTAAATAATGGTTATACACATTGGACACATTGTTATTTCTGTCTCCCATGTTTAAGGCTTTGACCCCTTGGAGATCCATTCATTCAATATTTGTTCAATGGGTATTTAAGGGGCATCTCTGGGATGCCTGGCCCTGGGGTCACAGGTTAGGGGTCCAGGTAGGGGAAAGAGCAGTGGCTCTGCATGGTGGGGTGCTTAAGCTCCAACCCAGCACAGACTGGAAGGGAGCCCTCAGCAGGCCACTTGGCCTCTCTCTAGCCCAAAATCCTTATGAGTAAAGTGGAGATGACCACCCTGACACTGGAAAGTCATAATAGGATGAAATGAGATAGAAAGCACTCAGGTTAGAGCCTGGCATAACGCAGAAGCTCAACAAATGGGCACCAGAGGACCTTCATCATCACTGACCATCACCCTCATCATCACTATTGTCATTATTATCACCACCACCACCATCGTTGTGAATACCCTCATCGTCAGACCACCCCCACTGCCACCGCCACATCGTTCTTCCCGTCTCTTGCTGAACCCCAAGAGGCCTGTCCCTGCCCCTCCAGTAGGACACACTGTAGTCTCCACCTTAAAATAGAGTCATGTGTATGCACATTTTCTTTCTCAAAGTCATGCCCTGCTCTATAATTTCAGAGCGGTGTGAAACTGGGTAAGGTACTTAACCTGTCTTAATCTGTTTCTGCATGTAAAAATGGGACAAGGTTTAGTAACTCATGGAATTGCTACAATGTAAATGCATATAAAAACTCAACACAATATCTGGGATGTGGTAAATGCTTAATAATTGCTGGTCATTATTACTGTTATTATTACACTTCTCCTATCCTCTGAGCCCCTGAGAGCAGAGACCATGCCAAATTCATCTCAGTCTCCCCACAGAGTCTAGCACAAGGCTTTTCTCCCAACAGACATTAATGAATGTTTGCTAAAACAGTCTTGGAGGCTTACACAAAATCAGATGCAAAATAACTCAAGGGACAGGAGCATGGAACATGGTCAAGGAGAGAGAAGGAGAGAGCCCTGATGAGACTCTGAAAACTTCCAACAGACCTCCTAAAGGGAGCCATTTGTTACCTGGGGAGCCAATCTGCAGATCTGCTAGGACCTTCAGCCATTCATTCATTCATCAAGCTGACCAAAATCTCATTTGGTTCAATAACAAATCCTTGCCCAGTGCCTTTTTCCCCCTATTTTAAATCTTGCTTCCATCTGGCACACCAGTTGGTCTTCACAGAAATGCTTGGAGGCAGTTAGAACAGGTACGAACTATCCATTTTGTAAATAAAGTACTGGAGACTCAGAGAGGTGATGAAACTTGCCAAAGGGCACATAACAGTCAAGGCTATGGTGGAAAGTGGAGGAGGGTCTCGTTCATGACACTGACTCCTTCCCACTGGCCTCATGATGTCAAGCACTTTACAAATCCGGAATCGCTCATTCTCACTGCCCACTTTGCTTTTCAGCCAACAAAACTGAATTAAGTTATTTTGGTGCTATTTTAACATGCCTGTTGGAAAAGAAAGACGAGAAGTTCCATGAGTCAGGGATTATGAGAGCCACAACAGTGTAGGGGCAATTAAATGTATGGGTGCTGACCCCAGATGGCCTGGGTTCAAATCCTGACTCTGATATTCATTAGCTGTGGAACAGTGGGCAGAGCACTTAGGCTCTCTGTGCCTTGATTCCTGCATCTATAAGGAAAACTCATTCCAGCTCTCTGCGGGACTGTGACAGTTAAACGAACTCATTTATCTGCAGTATCTAGAATAGTACCTGGCACATAGAAAGGGTTAGTTGTAATCATTATTATTTTTTTAATACTTTTTATGTTATACAGATTTACATAATAATATTTTAAATTATTTATGTATTTATTTATGATGGCACTGAGTCTTTGTTGCTGTGCACAAGCTTTCTCTAGTTGTGGTGAGTAGGGGCTCCTCTCTAGTTGCAGTGCGTAGGCTTCTCATTGCAGTGGCTTCTCTTGTTGCAGGACACTGGCTCTAGGTGTGTGGGCTTCAGTAGTTGTGGCATGTGGGCTTAGTTGCCTCACAGTATGTAGAATCTTCCCAGCCAAGGATCGAACCCATGTCCCCTGCACTGGCAGGTGGATTCTTAACTACTGTATCACCAGGGGAGTCCTGTAATCATTATTATTTGTGATGCATGCTCTGCACCTCAAACAAGGCCTGGCACAGAGAAGATCCCTAAAAAACATGTGTTGGATGGTTTAATGCATGAAATACTCCCTGGAAAGAGGTTGGCAGCTGTGCCTCCAGTGTAGATTAGTCCGTCACAAAGGCAGCTGGAGTTCTGGTCTCAGAGAACCTAGGGTCCCCGAGTTCCTAGGTCAGACAAAACCAGGAGGGAGGAGATTGGTTTAGGAGGTTTTATGTCCAATGCATGTCAGGCCGCTCATGTGCTATATGCTCAGCTCTTCAGTCGTGTCCAACTCTTTGCGACCCCATGGACTGTAGGCCACCAGGCTCTGCTGTCCATGCAATTTTTCAGGTAAGAATACTGGAGTGGGTTGCCATTTCCTCCTCCAGGGGATCTTTCTGACCCAGGGATTGAACTGGAGTCTCCTGCATTGGCAGGTGGATTCTTTACCACTGCACCACCAGGGAACCTCTTATGAAGAGCAGTAAATATGATGAATAATAGCTAAGAATATGGGCTCTAGAGTCAGAAACTTAAATTCAAGTCCTCACTCTCACTCTGTTACTACTAGCTGTGTATTTACTTCCTAATAGTGCCTCAGTTTCCTTATCTATAAAATGGGGATGTCTACTTTGAAGGAAAGTTCGGTTGATCAGATATCCCATGGAGGAGGTAAAGCCTCCTATACCCAGCCCTGGTTCATAGAAATACTGATGACAAGCCTAACAAGGTCAACAGCAGCTGGCCATGATGGAACTCGTCCCATGGGACAGTTCATCCTATGCCAAGCGCTTTTCTTACCATGCTCTCCCTCATGTGGGCTTTGCGTTCCTCTGCTAAGGCTGTGACATGTTAGAAATGCCTAAGCTGCACCCTTGGCCAAAAGGCTGCTGAGAAAAGGCAAATTCTCTATTTGGCCCCAGCGCAGATTGGACTCCATGGAGGTGACATGGCTCCTTGGGAAATGGTCCCCTGGGAATGGTGGTCTCCAAAGAATCCAACTGGGGCGTCCCTCCCAAGCACCAGTGCAAGCATCTCACAGTCACCATGCAGAAGCCTCCAGAGCAGTCCCAGCCCCTATGGGGGGGTGCAGACCCTGCTGTGCTCAGCTTCCCTGTTCAAGACCCCCAGACTCACCAACTGGCCTGCTTATGGGAAGGAATGAACATTTGTTGAGCCAGAAACTACAATCTTGGTTTCATGTAATCCTCACAGCAAGCCTGCAGGTAGGGACCCAGAGGTCTCCGTGGACCAGCTACAAAACCCTGAACAAACTACTCAATCATCCATGCCTCCATTTCCTCATCTGTGAGCACTAGGTAAATATCCTTATGCAGTAAACCCGTTTTGCAGAGAAGGATGTTGAAGCACTGTGGGAAGGGAGGTGCTCTGTCCAAGGTCATATAACTAACAAGTGATGAAGCTGGAGCAGCATGACTTCACAGTTCCATCCATTCATTCATCAATTCTGTTTTGAAGACCCACCCAGTACTGTGCACTGGATCCAAACTCCCTCTCTTAAACATTCATAGATGGTATTATGATATTATACTGAAACTGTATTTTTAATTTTCTAAAACCACAGTGATTTAACAGAAGTCAATATATTTTTTATCTTTGAATAAAATTATATTGATAGGTTCTAATAATGTTTTTGCTTATTCTTTATTTTGGTTTTTGTAGATTTTTTTTAAGAAATAATAAAATAGAACCATTTAGAGTTTGACTAATATAAATAAGAAATAAAAAATATTCATGATGCAGTGGCACAGAAACAGTAAAATCCCCAAAGACTAAATTATTTACTATCTGGCCCTTTATAAAACAAGTTTGCTGACCTCTGATCTACTTGAAGTGACAAATAGATTCAAGGGATTAGATCTGATAGAGTGCCTGAAGAACTATGGACAGAGGTTCATGACATTGTACAGGAGGCAGTGATCAAATCTATCCCCAAAAAGAAGAAATGCAAAAAGGCAAAATGGTTGTCTGAGGAGGCCTGACAAATAGCTGAGAAAAGAAGAGAAATGAAAGGAAAAGGAGAAAAGGAAGGATATATTCATCTGAATGTGAAGTTTCAAAGAAGAGCTAGGAGAGAGAAGAAAGTCTTCCTAAGTGACAATGCAAAGAAATAGAGGAAAACAATAGAATGGGAAAGACTAGAGATCTATTCAAGAAGATTAGGGATACCAAGGGAACAATTTCATGTAAAGATGGGCACAATAAAGGGCAAAAATAGTATGGACCTAACAGAAGCAGAGACATTATTTTGCCAACAAAGATCCATCTAGTCAAGGCTATGGTTTTTCCAGCAGTCATGTATGGATGTGAGAGTTGGACTGTGAAGAAAGCTGAGAGCCGAAAAATTGATGCTTTTGAACTGTGGTGTTGGAGAAGACTCTTGAGAGTCCCTTGGACTGCAAGGAGATCCAACCAGTCCATCCTAAAGGAGATCAGTCCTGGGTGTTCATTGGAAGGACTGTTGCTGAAGCTGAAACTCCAATACTTTGGCCACCTATGCGAAGAGCTGACTCATTGGAAAAGACCCTGATGCTGGGAGGGATTGAGGGCAGGAGGAGAAGGGGGCGACAGAGGATGAGATGGCTGGATGGCATCACCGACTCGATGGGCATGAGTTTGAGTAAACTCTGGGAGTTTGTGATGGACAGGGAGGCCTGGCGTGCTGCGATTCATGGGGTCGCAAAGAGTCAGACATGACTGAGCAACTGAACTGAACTGAAGTGAGCAGAAGCAGGCAACATGGACCACAGCCTTGTCTAACTTAATGAAACTATGAGCCATACTGTGTAGAGTCACCTGAGATGGCCAGGTCACGGTGGACAGTTATGACAAAACACGGTCCACTGGAGAAGGGAATGGCAAACCACTTCAGTATTCTTGCCTTGAGAACCCCATGAACAGCATGAAAAGGCAAAAAGCTAGGACAATGAAAGATGAACTCCCCAGGTGGGTAGGTGCCCAGTATGCCATGGGAAATCAGTGGAGAAATAACTCCAGAAAGAATGAAGAGATGGAGCCAAAGCAAAATCAACACCCATTTGTGAATGTGACTGGTGATGGAAGTAAAGTCTGATGCTATAAAGAGCAATATTGCATAGGAACCTGGAATCTTAGGTCCATGATTCAAGGCAAATTAGAAGTAGTCAAACAGGAGATGGCAAGAGTGAACACTGACATTTTAGGAATCAGTGAACTAAAATGGACTGGAATGGGTGACTCTAACTCAGATGACCATTATATCTACTACTGTGGACAAGAATCCCTTAGAAGAAATGGAGTAGCCCTCATAGTCAACAAAAGAGTCCGAAATGCAGTACTTAGGTGCAATCTCAAACACGACAGAGTGATTTCTGTTTGTTTCCAAGGCAAACCATTCACTATCACAGTAATCCAAGTTTACGCCCCGACCACTAATGCCAAAGAAGCTGAAGTTGAATGGTTCTATGAAGACCTACAAGACCTTCTAGAACTAACACCCCCAAAAGATGTCTTTTTCATTATAGGGGACTGGAATACAAAAGTAGCAAGTCAAGAGATACCTGGAGTAACAGGTAAATTTGGCCTTGGAGTACAAAAATGAAGCAGGTCAAAGGCTAACAGAGTTTTGCCAAGAGAATTCACTGGTCATAGCAAACATACTCTCCCAGCAACACAAGAGAAGACTCTGCACATGGACATCACCAGATGGTCAATACCAAAATCAGATTGATTATATTCTTTGCAGCCAAAGATGGAGAAGCACTATACAGTCAACAAAAACAAGACTGGGAGCTGACTGTGGCTCAGATTATGAACTCCTTATTGCCAAATTCAGACTTAAATTGAAGAAAGTAGGGGAAATCACTAGACCATTCAGATATGACCTAAATCAAATCCCTTACGATTATACAGTGGAAGTGACAAATAGACTCAAGGGATTAGATCTGATAGACAGAGTGCCTGAAGAACTACAGATGGAGGTTTGTGACATTGTACAATGGGCAGTGATCAAGACCATCCCCAAGAAAAAGAAATGCAAAAAATCAAAATAGTTGTCTGAGGAGACAGCTCTTAAAAAGAGCTGAGAAAAGAAGAGAAGTTAAAGGCAAAGGAGAAAAGGAAAGATATACCCATTTGAATGCAGAGTTCCAAAGAATAGCAAGGAGAAAGCCTTTCTCAGTGATCAATGCAAAGAAATAGAGGAAAATAACAGAATGGGAAAGACCAGAGAGTTCCTCAAGAAAATTAGATACCAAGGGAACATTTTATTCAAAGATGGGCACAATAAAGGACAGAAATGGTATGGACCTAACAGAAGCAGAAGATATTAAGAAAAGGTGGCAAGAATACACAGAAGAATTATACAAATAAGATCTTCAAACCCAGATAACCATGATAGTGTGATCATTCACCTAGAGCCAGACATCCTGGAATGCAAAGGGAAGTGGGCCTTAGGAAGCATCACAACAAACAAAGCTAGTGGAGGTGATGGAATTCCAGCTGAGTTATTTAAAATCCTAAAAGATGATGCTTTGAAAGTACTGCATTCAATATGCAAGAAAATTTGGAAAACTCAGCAGTGGCCACAGGACTGGAAAAGGTCAGTTTTCATTCCAATCCCAAAGAAAGGCAATACCAAAGAATGTTCAAACTATGGCACAACTGTATTCATCTCACACGCTAGCAAAATAATGCTCAAAATTCTCCAAGCTAGGCTTCAACAGTATGTGAACTGAGAACTTCCAGATGCTCAAGCTGGATTTAGAAAAGGCAGAGGAACCAGAGATCAAATTGCCAACAGCCACTGAACAACTGAACTGACCTACTCAATGAAATATTTTGCATCCTTTAAAAACATGATTATCTTTATATTTCAGGTTGATAAAAGCAAGCTACAAAGTTTTATATACTGGATGATTTTGCCTATGTAAAAAGAACCCTATATACAAAACCACATGAAAACTGAACGTAAAAAACTCAGAAAAATAGATGAAGGTATTAACAGTTTACGGGGGGATAGAAACACGGTAATGATTTATGCTTTTTATTTCCTTGTACTTGTCTTTACTTTTAATTCTTAGGAAACATACAAGTATTATACAATTTAAAAATCACATTTTAAAAAGAGAGATGCATAGTTGAACATCTCAGCTCTGGACATCCTAGTAGCCAAGGTAAGGAGTGAAACAAGATGGGTTTTATTGTCAATGGTCAAGAAAGAGGCAGAGAACTACAGAAGCCCAATCCTCCTGGCCCAGATTTCTGAAAGACTTGGTCACCATGGTCTTTGCTTCAAGGGTATCAAAAAACACAGTGCACAAATTTACTCTTTACTAATGTACTGAGGTATTCCATGCATATGTGACTATTCGTCAAGTATTGACCTTCAAATGATGTCAAAGAGAAAATACTAAGTTATGATTCCATAAGACAGTTCTAGTGGCCAGGGTGATATAGGAGTTTATAGCTCAAGGAAAAACCTGTGGAAACTTGTGGGGGAAAAGCATCAATGTATCCAATAAACCCATACACTTTCTGCAGAGAATTTTTTCTCAGAAAACAAAACTTACATTGAAGACCAGTGTGTAAAATAGATAAAGATGAGGTGCCTTGGCAGAAGTTGAGTAGGGCATGTTTTAGGTCACCCTCACAACTTTCTCCAGGACTGCCCCTGAATGGGGTTCTGTGTCACCTCGAGGTGTTCTTGGAGCCCAGCTGGCAAATGGCTCCATTCGACCACCCCTTGGAGACCTATAGAGTCTCTGGTCCGTTGCCAGGTTGAGGGCACTGGTGAGAGCAGCAGAAAGGATGTTCTGTGCTCACAGAAGGCAGAGCCATGTCCTGCAGAAGATACAATATGAGGGCAAAGACAAAGTTTCACTGTGGATGTTGAAAAGTACAGGTTGTAACTGTGCTTTCATGAAGGGCGTTGGGTTGGGTAGGAAAGGACTTGGCATTCTGGAAAGGCGGTTCTGGGGCCATCTGAGGCTCTGAGAAGTGGCAGGCTGATGCCCAAGAGGAGAAGGGCCTTTGGTGGGTGGATAAGCCTAGAGGACAAATATACCAACCAAGATTACAGTCTCATTTCTGTTTGAAGCCTGAAGAACAAGACTTAGTTAGCAATGGGATGTGGGACAGTACAGTGAAGTGGTTAAGAGGGGGCTCTGGATCAGATTTGAATCCTCCTCTGCTACTGACTTGCCCATGGGAAAATCACCAACTGTTCCCCAGTCTCAGTTTCCTCACCTGTAGAAAAGGAAAACGGTAGCCATATGATAGAACAGTTGGGAGGATTAAATGAAATACTGTCTGCCAAGTGCTTACCGCCTTATCTGCCCCATAGTAGATTTTTCATAATGGTTTGCTATTTGGCCCAAGGGACCTGACCAAGCCTATAACCCATCCTTCCCAGGGTATGGTTAACCCGGGCATGGACCTCTGATTCATGCAGTCTTGAGGAAAGCTTCAGGGATGTTTTGGGGCTGTCACCAGTTCACTGTAATTGATGAGTAGAAGAATTTGGAGAGCAGCTGGGAGGAGCCAGGAGCAGCCATCCCTCAGGTGAGTGTCTCAGGTTGCCTCTAGAATGACTTGACAGAATCCTCTGCTTGTCAGTGTGACATCAGAGGGGGCTGCCTTTGTGGGGACCTGACGGGGTGATCATGTGTCTCCTACTCTGAGTGGCCATCCCCATGCAGTTGAGGTCATGCAGCTTTTACTCCATGTGAGGGACATGAAGCACGCCATCTCTGCTTTGGTTTTGGGTCAGGCTTCACGGGCTACTGTGGACATTTGCTCGGTTCTGGCCACTCAACTCCCCCACTCCCTACTTCTGCAATAGCACTGTGATCTCATTTTGGAGGAATGAGCTCTCCCACTGCTGATGGACAGTTAGGCAAGGCTCCCTGCAGCCCAAGGGATGCCATGAGGCTGAGATAGGTATTTTGTATGCTCCTCCCATGCCTCTGAATCTTTCATCTCTGCATCCAGGACAGGACTGCCAGTGATTGGTTCCTGTTTTCTGCTCCTCCAAGGCATCCTGCATCCTTTTCTGAACCTGGTTCTCCAGCCTTCCTACAAATTCTGTGAGAGTCTCATTATCCTTCCAACTTAATCCCTGTTCACTTGAGGTGTTTAAAGTCATCTTCTGTCACTTACACCTAAGAGCCCTAACAGATGCAGAGAGGAGGAAGTCAAAATGACTTCCCTGGCTACAAAGGGCTATGACCAGGGGCTCTGGTACCAAATGCAAACAGGAAAAGTTCAAGTGGAATACAGAGGCCTTTCTTTGGTGGGTTCAGCCCTTCCCCATACCCATGGGGTAAACCATTAGTTCAATCCTGTAATGGCAGTTTCATTTCACTTTCTAGTGACTGGTTTAGGCATAGGCATGTGACAAAGAATGGCAATCCCAAAGAATGCACAAACTACTGCACAATTGCATTCATTTCACATGCTAGTAAAGTAATGCTCAAAATTCTCCAAGCCAGGCTTCAGCAATATGTGAACCAAGAACTTCCAGATGTTCAAGCTGGTTTTAGGAAAGGCAGAGGAACCAGAGATCAAATTGCCAACATCTGCTGGATCATGGAAAAAGCAAGAGAGTTCCAGAAAAACATCTATTTCTGCTTTATTGACTGTGTCAAAGCCTTTGACTGTGTGGATCACAATAAACTGTGGAAAATTCTGAAGGAGATGGGAATGCCAGACCACCTGACCTGCCTCTTGAGAAACATATATGCAGGTCAGGAAGCAACAGTTAGAACTGGACATGGAACAACAGACTGGTTCCAAATAGGAAAAGGAGTACATCAAGGCTGTATATTGTCACCCTGCTTATTTAACTTATATGCAGAGTACATCATGAGAAATGCTGGGCTGGAAGAAGCACAAGCTGGAATCAAGATTGCTGGGAGGAATATCAATAACCTCAGATATGCAGATGACACCACCCTTATGGCAGAAAGTGAAGAGGAACTAAAAAGCCTCTTGATGAAAGTGAAAGAGGAGAGTGAAAAAGTTGGCTTAAACTCAACATTCAGAAAACTAAGATCATGGCATCTGGTCCTATTACTTCATGGGAAATAGATGGGGAAACAGTGGAAACAGTGTCAGACTTTATTTTTGGGGGCTCCAAAATCACTGCAGATGGTGATTGCAGCCATGAAATTAAAAGACGCTTACTCTTTGGAAGGAAAGTTATGACCAACCTAGATAGCATATTAAAAAGCAGAGACATTACTTTGCCAACAAAGATCCATCTAGTCAAGGCTATGGTTTTTCCAGTGGTCATGTATGGATGTGAGAGTTGGACTGTGAAGAAAGCTGAGTGCCGAAGAATTGATGCCTTTGAACTGTGGTGTTGGAGAAGACTCTTGAGAGTCCCTTGGACTGCAAGGAGATCCAACCAGTCCATCCTAAAGTATATCAGTCCTGGGTGTTCATTGGAAGGACTGATGCTGAAGCTGAAACTTCAATACTTTGGCCACCTCATGTGAAGAGTTGACTGATTGGAAGACCCTGATGCTGAGAGGGATTGGGGGCAGGAGGAGAAGGGGACGGCAGAGGATGAGATGGCTGGATGGCATCACCGACTCGATGGACATGAGTCTGAGTAAACTCCGGGAGTTGGTGATGGACAGGGAGGCCTGGCGTGCTGCGATTCATGGGGTCGCAAAGAGTCGGACACGACTGAGCTACTGAACTGAACTGAACTGATGTGACTCAATTCTGGCTAATGGGGCCTTTTATTCCCATTTTATAGCTAAAAGAAGGATCTCTGGGATAAGAAAGAGATTTTGGAAAAGATGATTCTCTTCTGCACCATCCACCATTGTGCCTGCAAATGGCCCCTGGGAACATCTTATGACCTGGGTGAGAGAATGCTGAGTCTGTGGGAAGGTGGGCAGAACAGGAAAAGCTGGAAAAGGATGGGCTCTTGTCATCACTGGGCTGCTGGGTTATTCAAATCTGGAACTGCCCCTTTCTCTAGGCTTCTGGAGTCAATAAATCCCTTTTATTAAGCCAGGGCTTCCCTGGTAGCCACCTGCAGTTGGGTTTCTGTTATCTGCAGCCCAGAGCATCCTTGTACCCAGCCAGAGCTTCAGATCTGGCAGCATGTACCTACCAGAGGGCTGGGGTTGTAGCATCAAGGACCAGTGGCAGGAAGAAGCCTGGAAAAGGGAGTATCCAGAGGGTGAGTAGGTCCAAGGAGGGCCACTCATGGCTAGATTTGGGTAGCCTCTGGCAGTGACAGTCTCTAAAGTTAAAAGAATGGCAGTGCCATTTCCTGGCCGTCTTATTTGTTGAGGGCAAGAACCCAACCAGAAGCTTGAGGACATAATGAATAAGATCCAACCCAACGTATGGTTTGGGTGGAATAGTAAGAACTAGCCAGAATCTCATGGTATGAAGTTCAATATGGGGCTTTGACCCTTGCAGGGAATTGAAGGTTAAGACAGGGAAGCAGAGGCAGAAAAAAAAACACACCCAGTTATGTAGAGTCACCAGCAGGGCAGAGTTTAGTGGAGGCTGAAACTCCACAAATACTCCCCCTTCACTACCTCCACCCACAGGAACGCCAGATGCAGAGCTCAAGGCAACCATGCCAATTCCAGGCCAGCCCCCTGGGCACTCCTACTGGTGTTGGCTCAGGTGTTGGACTGGCACCTTGGAGGGATGGCACCTAGGAGAAGCAGGGGAGTCAGGGACTAACAGAGGCTGAATTCAGGAAGCAACTTCCATCAGGAGCTGGGAGAGCCCCAGCGAGAGGTCCAGCTTATGCCACTCTGCGTCTGACAGTGTGTAAGCAACCCTCGTGCCTCGGAGAGCCAACCCTGCTCTGGTCTGAAGGCCCAGCAGCTGGACCATGCTCCTCCCTCCATCCTGTTCCTCATGCATCAGCCAGGGATCAGGCGCTTCCTCCTGCTGCATCCTCATCTGCTTCTTCAGAGCTCTCACCACCCCGACCCAGCACTGAACAAACCACAGAAAGTCTTTAGGGGCCATTTTCCCGGCTGCAAAGATCCTAAAAAGGTCATCTGGAGTGCCAAAGGGGAAACAGAAGTACAGAGAACAGGGGTGTGCTCTTAACCTGCTCTGTGACCCTGGGTGGTCAACGGCATTGCCAGCCTGCACGTTCCATGGTTCAGCTTCCAAAGGACAAGCACGTGTGAAATAGTAAATTAACTCTTCAGAGTCAGATGGAATGGCCCCTACCTCAGCCCGGAGTGAGGGCTGACTCTCCTCCCCCTCATCTCTCCTCCTCCGACAGCTGGGTCCCCTACAACACCTGAAAGCTCAGTCCCACCCCTTGTTCCACCCCATCATCATCTAAGGAACCCCCGGCTCAGACTTTCCTGCCCTAATACTGTGCACTGTTTCTGAAACTGTCTCCGCCTCGCTCCCAAGACCCGACACACCTTACTTCTCAGCCTTGGCTCAGCTCCCAGCTGCAGCCCCACGAACCCGGGGCGGAAACTGCTCAGCAGGGTGGGGAGACGGCGGTGGCCGGCAGTGGCGGTAAAGCACGTGCTCCCTGCCAGGTGCTCATCTGAGCATTTTGCAGGGATCACTTTATCAAGTCCCCAAAGAGGGCCACGTCTGGCAGTTGCTTTCATTCCTCCCATTTTATAGAAAAGGGAGCTGAAGGCCAGCTTAGCAAACGTCACCTGGCTGGTAAGTGGCAGTGCCCGGATGTCCCCAACAGCCCACGTCGGCGGTTTCTCTGGTCCCTGCTGCGGGCCTGGACTGGGTTTTCCCTCTGCCACCCCCTGGGCTGGTCTTGAGTGCCTGCCTCGCCCTGTGCGTGTGGTTGATCTTGAGTCTCTGGCCTCTCTCTCCCCAGCATTTTAGACTGCTGTCATGTCCTTCAGAGAGGACATGAGATTTCACAGGACCTGGAAGAACACACAGAAAGCATGGAGGTGGGGCGAGAGGTGAGACCAAAAATCAAGTCTGGTTACTTGCAAATGTAGACCCCACGAGTATATCCATGAGCTGGTCCCCTCTCTCACCCACTCACCCACGGTCACTGGGCTATAGCTTCAGGGTGTTGATGGCACCCACCAACCAGGGAAAGCCAAGCAGGACAGTGAAAAAGCTTGACGGCCCTGTGTTCGGACCCCAGTCCTGTCCCTTCGTGTTCTGCGAGCTTGAGGCGCATCCACAGGGAGGGTGCCGCTCTCAGCGTCCGACCCCCGTCTGTGACATGAGGCTGATGACACCGACCTTGTGAGGCCTTCCTGAGAGACGTGAGAGGCCTTCCACAAGCGCCTGGCTCTCAGGGGCGCCCGCTCCTCTTGGCCCTGGCTGTCTGCTGATGCCAGGGGTGGCCTCTCGGGGCTGAGAAGTCCGTGTGGTCCCAGCGATGCCCACCACATGGCTGGCAGGGCCCCGAGAACACTGGGCATGCACGCTGGAGATAAATACAGGGTCCAGGCACCTGTTTCTGAACAAAGGGCTATTCTGGGGTTTTAATTGCTCATCAGGGGGAAGTCAGGCTCTGGCCAGTGACCAACCCTGGAGGGTCAGGACAAGCACTGGGGCAGCAAACACACCCAGGGGCAGGTGCAGAAATGCCAGCCAACAGGTGACAAATCCCAGACTGTCACCAAGGGAGGGCGCTTAAAAGGCCTCTGAGCACCCTCACAGTCTACAAATAGGGAAACTGACGCCTGGGCGGGGGGAAGGCTTCCATTCACCGCTTCCACGAACATTGATCAAGCACCGCTTTTAGGCTTGTCTCTGTGCTCAGCCCCAGGAACCTGACAGCATGGGGGAGACAGAAGGCACACGTGCAAACCCAGTGCCTTGTGACAACTGCGGGAGGAGGCACGGACAGAGACGGCAAAGCAGGAAGATGGGACGCCACCCTGATCACGTGGTCAAGCATTCGTTCATTCATTCACTGCATGCTTGGGGCTTGTCTGCACCAGGCGCTGCTTAGGTGCTGGAGACACAGCCCTGAATAAAGTTCAGTTCCAGCCCTCGTGGGATGTACAGTTTCACAGCAGAGAAAGGTAGCCACAGATAAATGAAGAGGAATATGATAGAATGTCAGGGTGCTACAGAGAAAACAACCCCAGGATAAGGGAGCAGTAGGCACCTGCTGATGTTTCAGGTACAGACAGTCAGACTGATGCTGACCATGAAAAATGAGTTTGAGCACAAGACATACACAGGGTAGTGAACACTCTGCCTTCGGAGTGAAGAGGGGAACCAAGGCCCGGAGATGACCTGCCAGGGGGTCACAGAGGACCAGCCATGGACTCAGAAACTGCCCCAGCTCTCCTCTCCAGGGCATGGCACACACTGTGCCCACAACCGCTTTCCCCACCTCTATCCTCCCCCGGGGCTGGGGAAAGCGCCATGCAGCTCTGCTGGGTGGGGGCCAGGCCCCTCCAGTCGCCACCTCCTGCCTCACCAGTCGCCCACATCTGAGACAATGAAGACTGACAGCCAGACCTTGTCCCTCCCCTGTCACCTCCCACCGATGTCAGTGGTACCTTGGTGTCAGACACTCACGGTGCCTCCCCTTCTGAGTTGCATGACCTTGACAAAGTCAGCAGAGCATCTGTCAAAACTGGCTGTTGTACTGCACTCCCAGAGCAGAGGGGGATTAAATAAAGTGAGGTGCTGAGTGTCCGCAAGAATCTGTGGCCCACAGGGGGCTAGAGAGGGCAGCCACCTTCCCTTCCTACATTTGCCCCCTCACGACCTGTGCCTGGGCTGCATCCCAGAGCACCTCTTCCTCCTCAAGGCTCCCACAACCCTGAAAGCACTCATGGTCTCTTCCTGTGTCTGCTGTTGGTCCCAGCTGGAGAAAAAAAATCTCCGGCACCCGGAGCAGCCTCTGGCTCCTGCATGTCTCCAAGCCACCGGCTGGGGACTCAGCTTAAAGCCACACTCAGCACTGCTCCATAAACACCCCCCACCATGCAGCTTTCAGCTTGGAAAACTGAACTTGAAGAATCATGACGAAGATAGACAAGCAGATTCAGAGTCA
This sequence comes from Cervus elaphus, assembly GCF_910594005.1. Lineage (NCBI taxonomy): Eukaryota > Metazoa > Chordata > Mammalia > Artiodactyla > Cervidae > Cervus > Cervus elaphus. The sequence goes on along the minus strand of NC_057834.1, from coordinate 124,617,841 downwards.
GCTTCTTATCAGCCTAATGACACTGGGCAAGTTAACTTTTTTTTTATTACGAATGAGGATAATAATCAGTGCTCAAGGTTCTGCGAAATTATATGGTGATTTTAATATTATTGTTTTCATTATAGGATTATAGGTTGAGGCCAGAGTTTATTCTACTTGTAACCTGGTACTACAATCCTTTCTACGATGTCCTGCCCCCTGGGCAACCTCTTCTAGTTGACCTCTCCAATGATGGGGAACTTACTCCCTGATGGGCAGTCCCTACCACATTTTGACTGCTTCTGAGCATCAGAAACATCGATTCCTGTTGTTCAAAGCCCTGCCATGCTGAGCTCTGGAATACAGAGAGATGAGTGGGTGGTGAGCAAGCCTGGGGGAGGGTCTGGGGAGAGGTTCGAGATGATGGTGGGAGTGAGTCAGGAGTCAAGGGCACCTGGAAATAATACTTCCTGCTACTGGGCCAGGGAGTACTCTCTCATGTAGCCCCTCCACTGGAGGTCAGCTCCCCTTCCCAGGTAACCTCCCACTAACAGTGTCTTACTCTGCCCAAGGCTTCAGAGCCAGCCCGGCCCTTCCATAAGACATCCTGCCTGGGCTGCCTCCTGCCCGGGACTGCTCAGCGGCTGGACCACAGGGCCCCGGGTTCTCAAGCCATGATGTATGATTAATGACTCTGATGAGCTCACCAGCCCACGAAGGGAGGGTCGATCTGAGGGGAAGCCAGAGGAAGGCTGGTTATGGATTTTAACCCTCTGATGTTACTGGCTGGGAATTTAACATCAATAATTCAAAGCAGTGGAGAGTAGCAGTTGAGAAAAATGCAAAAGAGAGAGGGAGGTAAGGACAGAAACAGAGAAAGGAAGAAAAGGGATGGGGGAAGGGAAGGAGAAAGGAAAAGAAGCACAGATGATTTACTGAGTGTCTCCCAGAGCCATTTTCACCTCCTTTAGCTCCTTCTAAGCCCCACTGAAATCTGGGAAGCATATACCATCATCCCCATTACCCAGATCAAGAAACTGAGGCATAAAGAGGAAATGTGAGGGTTTCAGGGGTTGAGGGGCTATAGAAAGAACCTGGGTTCTGTCTGCTACACCTTGACTCTGGAGTGTCACCAGGTGAGGGAACACAGAGTGATGGTCCCTGCCAGCTGGAGGACAGCCAGCCCCAGCTTATACTCTGGGGCTGACATCTGGTGAGATGAGTCTGAAGGACCCTGTCCCAAGGAGAGAAACCAGGCGTCGGCCTTCTGGACAGCACCAGAACTTTGTTTCTAGAGCTGAAAAAATTAACTGCTATATTTAAAAGCATTGTTCGGTTGCTATGGCAACAGAGGGGCTAAGAATAATATAAAAAGAAGATGATATGCCAGGTTGTCACTGGCAACCCAATTTTAAGGGTGTGTGTATGTGTTTTAAAAGAGGGAGGGGGTGGGGAGGAGAGGGGAGACAGCATTTAGACTGTCTTCACCACTCCCTCTGGCACCAGCTGCCCCCATGAGATGTCCAAGATGCAGCCAGGCCTGGGATCTCACTGGTCTGCCCGAGTCAAGGGAGAGCTGGCACGGCCTGGCCCCGAGCCTAAAGATAAAGGTGGTTCTCATTCCCAGATTGCTGTCCCCTTGTGACAGCCCCCCACTGCCTGGGCAGCTTCCCTCAGCTGTGGAACCCCAGCCGGAGGCACCTCTCAAACAGATGGCCCCAAAATAGCTTCTTCCCTCCAACCTGGGAGATAGCAGCCAGCCTGGCAGACTCCCTGGGGACCACCAGGGAGAACAGATGGTCGGGAGAGAAGAGCAAGAGGCGGATTTATTGATCTGCAACACGGATGTCAGGCTTGGGCAGACGTGGGCACAGGGTGGCCCTGGCTCTCTGAGGAGTCCTGCAGAGAAACCTTAGGTCTAACCTTGGTCTGGAGCCTGGGCCCAGGTGACCTGGAGGGTCCCAGAGCAAGCCTGATCAAGGACAGGAAGGTGGATGGGGACTGTGGCCCCTTGTACATCAGCCAGATGCTTGTCAGGGCTGAGATGGACGCGCCCATGGGAGACATGGAGGAACTAGACAGCCCAAATCCCCAGGGCAGTTCATTAACAGTCACGTTTTGGAAAGAGATCTACTATTTTTACCTCTGTCACAATCATGCACTTTGGAGGGAACTGTGAAATCAGTCAACCAGGATCACTGTGCCACATCTGCAGTGTGACCTCGAGCCAGGCCCTCAGCATCTCTGGACCTCAGTCCTGCCGTAGGTAAAAAGACAGTGATTTTTTTTTTTTCAGGACAGCAGGTGGGCCTAAGTAAACTGGAGTTTATACAGCACCAGGCCTGGCTCACAGAATATCTTCAGTGGATCACACCTCCCACCAGGAGAAACTCTTGCTTTAGCACTTCTTTCTTCAAGCCAACTCTGAAGACCATGGAAGCATCTGTGCGAATGAATGAGGAATGAGGCACAGCTGGGGAGGTGCCATCACACGGAGATGGTCACGGAGGCCCTCAGGGTGGCTGGATGTGCCTAAAGGGTCAGGGAATTCTGGAGGAAGGGGATGATCTCATAGAACAAGGAGGAGAGGGAGAAGGAAAGACATTCTGGGCAGAGGGATGACTTGAACAAAGGCAAGGAGGAGGGTCTGAGATCAGGGGACAAGCTCATGGGGCCAGAAGCTACTGGCAAAGAGAGTCACTAGAGAAGGGAAATGATCGGATTGGTGTTCCAGAAGGGCCCCGTGTCTAGCTCAGCAGGGATGCTAGATGGGCCAGGTGAACTGGAGGCAGGGAGGCCCACAGAGATACTGGTGGAAGAGTTAAGGCAAGAGATAAAGGGGCTTGGGCCAAGGTGGGACAGGACTTTACAGTTTACAAGGTGCACCCATGACCTCATTTGATCAAGCCCAGGATGGACAGAGGGAACAAGTCCTTTCCCCTTCCTGCCTATGGGGCTTCCCACAGGGGAGGGGCACCCACCATGTAGGGAATAGCTACATATTGAGTCTCAAGCATTCTCTAGAAGCAAGCAAGTCCAGGAGAGCTGGAGAAGCCCAGACAAGGGATAGGTTTCTGGGTGGGTGTGGTCAGGGAGGGCTTCCTGGAGGAGGAACAGTGGAGAGCATTCTGGGCAGACAATATGGCACAAATAAGTAGAGTTTGGTGAGGGGACTGGTCTAGTGCATTGGGGAAAGTAGCTCTTGGACCCCACTGCAGCTGAGACCTCTCCTAGGAGAGCTGGGAAAAAGTAGATTGGCGATCACGGCAGGGTTAGGTCACAGAGAGCCATAAATTCCAGGTTGAGAGTTTGCATTCTCCTATGGGCAGTGAAGATTTGCGTGGAGCTGAGAAGAGTTGGGGCAGGATGAGAAGATGTGAGCAAAGCAGTTTCAGGAAGACCAGCAGGGTCAGACATATTCCTCCTTATTCTCCTGACTCTCAAATATAGGATCCTCCTTCTTCTCTGGCTATGTGAGCGACAGCAACAGACACCAGACCCCAAGCAACACACCATAAAAAACGGGTATATTTTCCACCCAGGCCTCATGGGAGTTCAGGCTAAGTTAGCCCCTGGGCAGACAGCTGTCCCAAGTGGCTCAGCATCTGGGGACCAGAACTTGGGTAGAGGTCTCAGGGCCAGGGCAACTCCACAAATCTTGGTCTCTGCCTTTTCTCCTTCCCTCAACAAATATTGTTGAGCACCTATTATGTGTCAGGCACTCTTCTAGGCACTGAATCAGGTAAACAAAACCCCTCTTGGAGTCCAATTTCCAATAGGGGAAACAGACAACAGTAAATGAATATGGGGAAGAGTATTTCAGTCAGAGGGAGTGGTACATGCAAAGGTCCTGAGGCAGGAATGAACTTGGTGTGTTTCTCTGACTCTTCGTCTAGACTTCATGGGGGAAAGAGGTGCTTAGAGAGGTTAGGTTACTTGCCTGGAGTCATGTTGCTGGTTAGTGGCCAATCAGGGCTAGAGGGCAAATTTGTTGCCTGCTGGTCCAGAGTTAGTGCATCACTGGTTAACTGGCCACATTTCAGGACATAGGCTCCAGCCAGAGTGTGGGCATGGACCTCTGACCATAGCGGGAGAGAGAAGTGGGGGTGGGTCAGTCATTCAACCAACAAATATTGATTGATGTCAAGTGCTGGCTGTGCTGGACCCTGACTTGTAGCAGGGCATGTATGGATGGACAGAAGTTAGTGTCCTCATGGAACCTATATTCTAACAAACATTGAAGGATACGGGGATTACAGGATTCCAGGATCTTAAAGTCTATGGCCAGAATCCACAAATCACAGAATGAAAATGACTGCATCTTAGCATCAAGAATTCAGAATCAGCTTCTCAGCATGTGACAGTTGGCAGGGCCCTTCAGCAGCATTTGGTGCATTTTAAGGCGGGAGAAACTGAGGCCTGGCGCAGTGAATGTCCCACAGATAGAGACTGGTGGGAAAGCCAGGACCTCACACCTAGGAGTCCAGGCTCCTGAGCCACAGGATTCTTTTGGGCAATGGCGATGAGCACAGACTTGGGGGGCAGACAGACTACTGTGGGTCTGCACCCTTTGCTTGCTGTGGCATGGAATCTTTCTGAACCCTGACTTCCTCATCTGAAAAATCAGACTAACAGGGCACCTACCTCAAATAGACCTTGAAAAAATTAAAATAACACATGTAAAGTGCTTAGCATGGTAAATGCCCTGGATGCTTGCAGCTGTTGTTATAATTATTAGTGAACCTTTAAGGACACTGGTATTTGTCTTTATAGGTGACAGAGATTGGACCCTGCTGGAATCAGAATGGCTGGCCTGCTCCAGCTCGCAGACCTAGCATCCCACAGAGGACCTGCAGGGCGCGTTAGCTGATGGAGAAGAAGAATTGCTTCACTCTCACCTCGAAACAGAAACATGGTGTGTGTGACCTGGCACCAGCCTGCTCCCTGATCCATGTTCCAGTCCCTCCCCTCCCTCTCTTTCCACTCCCTCTTCTGTCTCTGTGTTTCTCTGTATCTCTTTCTCCCCTCCACTCCGCCCCTCACCCCCCCACACACAGATGCATGTGCTGCAATTATAACCATAGACCTTGACCCACCGTAGGGCAGTGGGAGCTGAGACCAATGGGAAGCAAAGAAGCTTCCAGTGGATTCTAGTTAGGGATCTAGGTGCGTGTTCCAACCCTCCCTCTTGACTGTGCTGAAACTAACCTTGATGGTACTAGGACCAACCCGAAGATTGGGAAGGCCAGAGCGTATAACTAACTGAACTGATAAGAAACATACCCTTGGCATGGTGAGAGACCAAGGCCAGACAGCTGCAACAGAGGGCTCAGAATGTGCTGCAGCAGCCATGGAAAGTAGCTGCACAAGGGCAACCAGGCCTAAATCCAGAGGACTTCCTGGAGGAGGAGGAAAAGGAGAAGGCTTTGTTTGAGCTTTAAAGAGTGGGGAGGATTTGGCTAAACAGACTTTCCTGCTCAATATGGAAAACAGTGTCACAAGCAGAGAACAAAATGAAATTAGATAAAAGTACAGAAGCACAGAAGCTGGAAATTTCAGGGCAGAGAACAACAGTGAGGCTCCATTGACAACCTAGACTTTTTCTAAGTTGGAAGTAAAATGTGAGGGGGAAGGTGGAGCAAGAAGACCTTTTGCCCCTAATTTTCACCTTTATCTTGAGTGAACAGTAGTTCTTTCATTCATGTGAGTAACTCACCTACCTAGAAAGAGTTGAGGCAGTCTAAGTGAGTCATAGTTCCTTCCTGTGCCTCCATGTTTCCATCTCCCAAATGGGCATGTCCTTGTCCTGGGAGGGAGACTGCCCCAGGGCACTTGTTCCTGACCAAAGGACGGACCCCACTGGCCCACACTGCTCAGGAGGCCTGCAGCGAAGTCCCTGCTGGAAGTCTTAGCTCATCTGAAAGCCCTGGACTAGCTGGGACATCCATCTTCCTGGAGCAAAAGCCCCAATATCAGAGAAGGATGAGGCAGTGCTCAGACTCAGGGGGACACAGAATCCTTCCTGAGCTTCATCTCAACCTCATGCAGCCCCAGTTGGGACAACGACTTACATTTGTACCACACTGGGGAATGGAATCTTTGAGGAGCTCCATATCTCGCCCGGGTCTTCCACCCGGCTAAGTGGCAGAGTCAGGAACCGAACCCAGGACAATATGACTCCCAGCCCCCAAGTCCTTTCCATCATATCAGGCTGTCTCTTGCCTTAAGCTGCCCAGGTTGGGGGCACCCACCACGTACAGACAGAGTAGCCCCATATCTATACCCAAGCATCCCTTAAAGGAGAAGCTAAGGCAGGAAGCAATTTATTCTGAGTCACACAAGACTGGGACTTTGCAGGCCGACTGGGGCCCAGCCACACCTGCCATGCTGGAGGCCCAGCCTCTCTGAGACGGCGGACTCTGGCCCTGCTTTCAGTCAAGTGTCCTTTCCAAGCCACCGAGACCCTCCTGTGCTGCCCCTGTCCACTCTCATTCATCCTCCCAGACCCTCCTCTATGGCCCAGATGCTGACATGTCTCCAGAGAAGCCAGGAAATTCCATTCCCAGAGCAGCTTGCTAAACCCCATGCTCTCGCAACACCACCTCTGTACAGTCCCCTGGGGCTGCTTCCAGGTTCCAGACAGAAACTCTTGAAGGCCAAGAGGAAGGGAGATGCTGTAGTTTTCTTCACTGGGACCATCCCACAAATAGGATGGTTCATTCATAGGTTGATTCCATCTGGACACACACAGAATAGCTTTGAGTCCATCTAGAAACATTGTGTTCATTCAGTCCTGGCTCACTTCAAGCTCTGAAGTGAGTGCTCAATTCAAGCACTGAATTATTATTATTACTATCCCACCTTTCCAAAGCATATTATGTGCAATTCCTACACCAGGTGTTGAGGGACCTGCAAGCAGAACCAGAATCAGGCTCTGATGCGAAGAAGTTCATCAGTAGGGAAACTGGAACCCTTGTACACTGGTGGTGGGAATGTGAAACGGCATGGCCACTACAGAAAACAGATTGGCGGTTCATGAAAAAAATAAAAATAGAACTACCATATGATCCAGCATTTCCACGTGAGTATTTATCCCAGGAATACTGAAATCAGGATCTCAAAGTGGCATCTCACTCTCATGTTCATTGCAGCATTATTCACAACAGCCAAGATGCAGAAACAACTAAGGGTCCACGGACAGGTGAATGGATAACAAATAGGTGGTATCTATATACGATGGAATAGTATTCAGCCCTAAAAAGAAAGGAAATCCTGCCATATGCAACAACATGGGTGAACATGGAGGACATTATGCTAAGTGAAAAAAGCCAGTCATAAATGGACAAATATTTAGGATTCCACTTCCACAAGGTACTAAAATAGTCAAACTCAGAAGCAGAGAACAGAATGGTGGTTGCCAGGGGGAGGGGGAGGGGAGAAGTGGGGAGCTGCCATTCAACAAGTATAAAGTTTTGGTTCAACAAGGTGAATAAGCTCTAGGGATCTGTTGGACAACATCATGTCTGTAATAAATGATAATGTGTTGCATGCATAAAATTTTGTTAAATGTACTAAATGTTCTTATGAGGACTTCCCAATGGTGCAGTGGTAAAGAATCCAACTCCAATGTAGGGGACACAAGAGAAGCGGGGTTGATCCCTGGGTCAGGAAGATCCCCTAGAAGTGGAAACAGCAATGCACTTCAGTGTTCTTGCTGGAAGATCCCATGGACAGAGGAGCCTGGTGGGCTACAGTCCATGGGGTCACAAAGAGTCAGACTGACTGACTGAGCATATGCATGCAGAGCTCTCACGACAGTGAAAAACAAAGCTCACAAACTAGAACAAGAGATTTATAGGTGCACAGGCTAATTAATAATGCTGGTGGCAAAGATTTATATGATCTGTATCCTGTGCCAGGCATAGTTCTGAGTTGTTATCTGTATTAACTCATTTAACACTGGCAATGATACTATGAAGAATGGATTACTATCATCTCTATTGTACAGATGAGGAAACTGAGGCATCGAGAGGTTGAGGAACACGCCCACCATCACAATTACTCTGCCTTCAGGTGTAGAGCTGGGATTGGAACCCAGGCAGTCGACTCCAAGGTCATGCTCCTAGCCCTACATTGGGCAGTGGCTTGGTAAGCAAGAGTATATTCCCAAACAGGGCTGTGCATTGGGCAGTATAGAGGCACGCATGAATGATTCCATCCAGGGAGTGATGCCTGACCAGGACTCTCAACAGAAACCCATCAGCTCTGAAGACTAATGGAGCCAGCAGAGACACGTGAGTGCAGGAGGAGCCTCTGCTCCCTCAATCCCCACCTTCCCCACCCTGAAGTTGGGTCCCCTTCCTCCAGATGCAAATTCCCAGGGCTTTGGTGTGTGTAGTTTGCAACATGGACACAGTCTGCTTTGCTGTAGCTGTAGGTTTGTCTCAAATCCCTCCAGAGCAGACCCCTTGTCCCACCCCCTTCTCCCTCCTCCAGCACCCAGCACAGACCTGGGATGTAGCTGGTGCTTGTGAACTATAAGTTGAACTGACATGAATTTCTTACAAATGACCAGGCTGGCCCTGACTGGACTGAGATTAGCCAAATAAAGTTGAATTCCTCTTTCTTTTTTCCTTCCTTTCAAGAGGTATTTGTTGAGTATCCGCTACATGAAGCAGCTGGGATATGGCAAGACAGTCCTATTCTCCAGGTACTCACAGTCCAGTGGAGGAGAGAGACCAGCAAAAGACAATGGTAGTGTGACTAGTTCTGGTATGAGGGAGTCCGGAGGGCATAGGAGGACACTGGATGGGCAATGTCAGGTGTTGGGAGGCAGTCAAGCCACTGGGCATCCTAAACTGAGATTCATAGGAATTAGTCTAAGTGCCTGTGTGTGTGCATGTGTGTGTGTGTGTGTGTGTGTATGCACACACACATGCAATGTCTGCCAGATGGGGGGAGTGGTTAAGCCCAGAAATTTCTAGGAAGAGGGAATCATATTTGCAAAAGCCCTGAGACACAGTGGCATCACATTTTGGGTGGGTATAGCACAGAGGTGGAGAGGGAGAGGGAAACAGTGGGATAAGATCCCAAGGGCCCTTGCAAATCACACTAAAAAGGAATCTGGTGTTTAACCCTGGAGGCCACAGGGAGCTACTAAAATATTTTAGGCGTATATTCATTCTTTTTCAGATACTTTTCCCATATAGGCAATTACAGAGTACTGAGTATAGAGTTCCCTGTGCTATACAGTAGGTCCTTGTTGATGATCTATTTTATACATTGTATTAATTTATCTCCCTCCCCTTCCTTCCCCCTTTGGGAACCATAACTTTGTTTTCATAGTTTGTGAATCTGTTTCTATTTTGTAACAGATCACTTGGCTGTATACCTAAAACTAACACAATATTAATAATCAACTATATTCCAAGATAAAATAAAAATTAAATTTAAAAAAAGATTTTATGCAAGGGACAATGTAAGCAGATTGGTGTTTTTGAAAGATTCCCCTGGTGTGCTGTGGAGAAAAGGCTGGAGAGGCACAGAGGTGGTGATAGAAACAGTTACAGAAATCTTGGTAAGACACGGTTGTTAGAAGTAGGCGAGGAAGGGGGGGACAGACCTGAAAGATCTCGAGTCACCAGAGCCTGACAGCCTTGGATGGGGCAGAGAGTGTGTCAGGTGAAGCCCTGAGTTTGGAGTACCCCATCCCTTCTGGGGGCCCCATCTTCTCTTCGCCACTATGTCTATCCTCATCCCGTTGCCCAAACCAGAAGTCATGGAATTCTTGGGGGAACTCCATAAAACACCAAACATGTGCTCCCTCACATGAACTGGGAACAATTTTACCAGCAGAAAATGTACCCACACTGTAAAATCATAACCCACATATGCACATACACCATAAAAATATGCTGTGAAACTCAGCAGAACTGGCTGATTCTGATAATTCCCACTAATATTTGTTTGCTATTTGTACATTTCATTTTACTTCCTGTGAGCACTCATTAGCTGTCAAGCAGGTGCCAGGAGCTTAAGAAAAACCAACAGGAGAAAACCGAAAAATTGAGATAATTCTAAGTAGTAGTTTTGTTCTTTAACACAAACTGGGAAGAGACAGATATCAGTTTACTTTAGTAGTGGAACATCTCAGCACAGTTTTCAGAGCATGAGGTGAAGCCCTCCTATAGGTTTCTCCTGGTCAGCATGGGATAGCAATCTGATTAAGTAGTTCATGCTGAAGAATGAATGACCAGCACGGTACCCAGACCCCTCCTGGAGGTACTAGCAGCTTGGTTAAGGGATGGAGGGCGTAGCTTTCCCCACTTCTTCTAATGCCATCATCGGCCTGTCCACCCAGAGAACACAGCCTTTAGTTTCTCCTGGGATTACAGCACCCTCAGGGCAGCCCCAACATGAACCTTCCTTTCCAAGTTTGCAGGGCTAGCATCAAATAATGTCTTGGGGTGGACTTTCGCTTCCATTCCATCACCACTGTCATCTTCCAAAGTCACTCCAAGAAAGCAAACTGTCTCGGTTCATCCAGACCACTATAACAGAAATCTATAGACCAGGTGGCATATAAACAACAGAAATTTATTTCTCACAGTTCTGGAGACTGGGAAGCCCAAGATGGAAAAGCTTGCAGATTCAGTGTTTGGTGGGGACCTACTTCTTGATTCACAGAAAGCAGTCTTCTTGCTATGTCCTCACATGGTGAAAGGGACAAGTTCTTTGGATCTTTTTTATAAGGGCACTAATCCAACTCATGGGGCTTCCCTGTGGCTCAGCGGTAAAGATTCCTCCTGCCACTGCAGGAGACGCAGGAGACTCATGTTTGATTCCTGGGTTGGGGAAATCCCCTGGAGAGGGAAATAGCAACCCACCCCTGTATTTTTGCCTAGGAAATCCCATGGACAGAGGGGCCTGGAGGGCCTACAGCCCATGGGATTGCAGAGTTAGACACGGCTTAGCAACTAAACAGTAACAATCCTGCTCATGAGGGTTCTACTCTTATGACCTTAGCACTTCCCAAAGGCCCCACCTCCTAATACCATCACATTTATTAGGTTTCAACATATCAATTTGGGGGAACACATTCAACCTATGGAACAAACACAAAATCTAGGTTAAAAAGTGTGCTGACTCTGCAAATGCAGCTTCAAGATAAATCAATATGCTCTCACTTCCACCAGAACACTGCCTGCAAGATCTTCCTCTGAGAACAGCTGCTGGGGCAGGGAGAGACTGGTTCCCCCCCGGGAGAAAGAGGCTGCCTTCACATGTAAGGTCTAGGACTGAATGAACAAAAGAATGGGCTGTTTTTCTTCATGAGGTACAATTGCTGCCAACTAAAGTGAATGAGGTCTTCCCTGGTGGCTCAGAATCTTCCTGCAACGCAGGAGACCCAGGTTCAATCCCTGGGTGGGGAAGATCCCCTGGAGAAGGGAATGGCAACCCACTCCAGTTTTCTTGCCTGGAGAATTCCATGGGCAGAGGAACCTGGTGGGCTACAGTCCATGGGGTCACAAGGAGTGGGACATGACTGAACGACTAACACACAAAGTGAATAAAACTGCCCATTGAAGAACAGTCACTCTGCAGATGGGAGACGATGACCAGAGGACGGAGTCTCACAGCTGTCTCTGGGGCGTAGACATTCACAGTGCCACATGGGTAGCAAGGGGCCATGCTGGGATCTGAACTGGGAGAGCCAGGCTCTAGAGTTCAAGATCTTAACTACGCTACCACACCGTGTGTCAGGCTGGGGCAGGGGGATTTGAGGGCAAGACTGGAGCAGCCCAAGGGCAACATTCAAACATCTGGAACAGTGAGGGGAGAAGGGAGTGGTCTCTTGGGGATGGCCAAAATTGGAGATGGAAGTAAAGGCAGGCAGGTCTCTGCTCACTGGAAGGAAGAACTTTCTAAGAGCAGAGCTGTCTGGCAGTGGATGGGCTGCCCAGGGCAGGACCAAGCTCCTTGCCATAGGCAGTTGGCAAGGAAGGAGGCCTGTGTGCTGGGCAGGGTGGAGGGAATTCCTGAACTGGAAAGAGGGCTGTACTTAGAGGTCAAAACTGATAATACCTCTTCCTTTCCCAGACTTTCCCCTCTGCGCAGGCCTCAGTAGCTCATACAGAAGGCACAGATGGTAATTTCTGCCTCTGGCCAGATGTGGGGCCCCAGTGAAGACGTGTTTGTGGGAGAGATGACCACAGACACAGGGGAGTGAACTCAGAGGCAGACCTTGGAGACACAGAACTGGTATTTACTGAGTTTTTCTAAGTACTAGTTATTTGAGCGTTACATGTGTCACCTCCTTTTCTCCTCACATCTTCCGAGGTTGATATTCTTACTCTCATCACACGGAAGAGGAGCCTGAGGCCCAGGGAGGCTGAGCAGAGAGCCTGGGGGGGCCAGGGCACCCGAGAGCCACCTCGGTGTTCCCACTGGGGATCCCAAGGTGGCAGGAGGGTTGGTGGGGGGGGTTGCCGAGCAGAAAGGATGGATGGGGGTGGAGTGGGGAGACACTGCCAGACGGAAATGAAAGTGGCCTCGAAAAAAAGGAAGGAGGGAAGAAAAGCAGAAACTAAAACAAGTGACAAAGAAAACGAGAGTGTCCAGAGGAAGTGGCCAGGGGGCGTGGCGCCGCCAGAGGAATCCCCCACTGCCTGGTGTTTCCTCTCTTCTCAGAGACTGGGGGTGGGGGGGGCAGCTGGCCAACGGTGCTGTCACCGCGACACCTTGGGTCAGAGGCTGCCAGGCAGCTTTGGAAAGGAAGGCCTCCTCTCGCCAGCCCAGAGACGGGGCAGCGACACCAAGCCCAGAGCCCCAGGCAGGGGCTGGACGGACCACGTCCTGTTGGCTGCTTCTGGGACACTGATTAGACCTCACCGGGCCTGCCTCCTCCCTATAAAGCGGGCACAGCCTCCCAAGCCCACAACACGGCCGGGAGGGCTCACTGAGCCACAGCCCGGAGCAAGGAGAATGGCACCGGGGGGACCCTGCTGACGCCTGGCGGAGACAGGGGTGGCAGGATGTGCATCGGTGCTCCTGGGAGGAGCGTATGGAGGGGGCGCTGTGGAGGGAGGATCCACTGTCTCATTCTTGAACATTTATCTATTGGACGCCTGTGGGTCCTTAATCTCTCTACACGCCGTTGGCCCTGGGAGTAAAAGGCTGAGAAGGGTGAGTCTATTCCCAATACAGGCTCTGCAGAGAGACTCCCAGCTCCTTCTCCTGACTCTGACCCTTGTTAGCTGTGCCACCTCAGGCAAGTGACCTGACCTCTCTGAGCCCCCGTCCTCATCTGTAAAGCAAGAATGAGAAGCCTACCTACCTACCAGGTGGTGAGGATTCAGTGAGACTCTGCAGAAAGCACTTAGTCCAGAGCCAGCCACAAATCCATCAGCCTCAGTGGGGCCATGCCCAGCCCAGTGGGGAGCTGGGTGCTCTACAGGGACAGCACTGTAATGGCAGGTACCATGGAGGGCTGGAGCACTCACGGCTGGGCAGGGATGCGTGGCTCTGTCAAGGTGTCAGAATGGACAGAGATGAGATGGAGCTGGCTGGGCGAAAGGGTCCAGCAAAGGGAACAGCAGAAGCAAAGGCCTGGAGGCCAGGCAGAGGGTGAAGCGTTTGGGCACAGCGGTGATGGATGAGGCTGGGTTTGTCCAAGGTGAGAAGTTCTCTAACCCAAGGCTCTCCAACAGTGCCCAGACCAGCCCCAGAAGTGAAACAGACATGCAGCTGGGGATGCTCTGGTCAGAGAGGCTTCTAGGGCTGGTTCATCCAGCCAGACGTTTGCTCGGGCTGTGACTGCCTCCAGATGGACCCGGGGAATTCCCCAGGGGGTGCACATGGCTCTTGTGAACTGGTCTGGCCTGAGATTCGAGGCCAAGAATGAGGGCAGCTGCTGTGGTGAAGGTGTCACAAGGCTGGGGTCATGGGGAGGAGACGGAGGGGCTTTCTCGGCCATGCCCTTGCTCAGTGCTCCAGGCCTTGTTTGCATAGAGGACAGCTGCCCCTCTGGGGCCACATCACCTGCCTCCATATAACTACATTCTCGCTCTCTGTCACAGCCCCCACCGAGGGCCTGGGGTTACTCAGGCTGCCTTGGCCATGTGGCCTTCCACACAGCCACCCAGGAACAACCAGAAATCAGACCACTGGCTCTTCACCCCTCTGCTCACTTGCCCAAGCATCAGGGTCTCCATCTGTGAGATGGAGATAATAACCAGACCTACCTCCCAGGAGGGTTGTAGGAATGAAAAGAGGTCCTGAAGGAAATCCACTTTGCAGAGAACCCAGAGAGGGGATCAGTCACTGGGGGCCCCCTCCCTTTCTCCCCCATCTACTTCTTCCACCACATTAGAGGGACTGGCCAGACCCAGGCCCATTCTCCCCCTTGCTCCAACTCTGTGACTTGAGACAACTATATATCCACTCTCTATTTATCAGTTTATTCACCTGCAAAGTAGAGAAGAGACTGAACAGCAGGTCCTCAGGCAGAAACAGACAGTTGGAAAGCTCATCCCCTCAACCCCCCCTTCTACTTTCACAGGAACCAGGTGCTTCCCAGGACTCTGATCCCCCTTCCCAAACTTGCTGTTAGAAAAGGACCTAATGTTAGTCACTTACCTTTTAGTCTAAATAAGCCTCCGGTACCTTTTAAATTGGAATGTTTTTAGAAGGACTCTAATCTCCCTCCCAACTCCAGACCCATTTTACAGAAGGAGAAACTGAGAATAGGGGGAGAAAAAAGGCTGTGACTGGGTCAGTGGCTTGTGAATAACAGGTCTGCGCTTGAGACCAAGGCCTCACGAATATTACAGTCCTTGTAGACTCACAGCCACTGTGCCTACTTCTCTTGTTATTTCAGTTCAACTATAAGCCAAATAGCCCAACAGTTGATTCTGCATTGAAAGGTACAAGGCGCTGGAGACCAAGAAAGACAAGATGTGTTCTTGCTTTTCATGTGTAATCGTATGTTACATGAGCCTCCAGTCTCACCACTCCTGAGCCTCACACCAGCCCAAGGAGGGAGGCAGGAATTATTGAGCCCATTTTCCAGATGAGGACACTAAAGCCAAGAGAGGGAGAGTGATTAGGCCAAGGTCCTACAGCCAGTTGGTTTTAACCTTAGAAAATCCAATGGCAGAGTAAGGTGCTTTCATCTTACCTCTTCATATGGAGAGAAGGAAGCCCCCCACCCCTGCCCAAAATTCCCCTTTGTCCACTTGAGGAGGCCTGGTCTAAGGCTCGGAAGTTGACAAGGCTCTGCTCAAGGAAGGCTTAGTGTGGGAAAGGTGCCAGGAAGGTGGCTTCTACCCCCACCTTGCCAGACCTTGGACAGACTGCTTTCCTCCTGGAGCCTCTGCCCTCCTTCCATGCAGAGGTGAGGAGTAGATGAGCTGACCCTTCAACTTGCTCCCCTTGTGGATCTGGATGTGCCAGGCCTGCCCAGGCTGCAATCCCTGGTGTCAATGCTCCCAGCTCCTGCTGCTGCAGGTACCGGGTACCCAGAAAGCTAGTTCCCCCATCAGCACTCACTCCTGGGGCCAATCTAGGAAGGGGGCATCGCTGGACCACCAAAAGGATGCTACCAATGCTGCAAACTAATGCACGGGGGACGCCAGGGTGTAATACATCCACGTGGTTGTCTCTGCTCTCTGCACATTAATAATGCATGCACAGCCGGCGTGGGTCCATCACAGGCCTGAGGTCAGGTGGCATTAGGAGGCTCCTAATGGTCCTGATTATGTGGGGAAGGCTCCCAAGTGGAATGTGGGCAGCATGGGCGGGAAGCCAGGATTCCGGGCACTTAGATCCTACAGGTGGGAGGCGGGGGGGGGGGGGGTGTAAGAGGGCAGCTTCCATAGCCCATAGCTCCATTCAGAAGATCAAAGGGGGTGAGCTGAGGCTTTCCACAGGGGGCTGTTCGTGAAGAGGAGGAAGGACCCCAACCTCTGTGCACAGGTCACAAAGAGAGGGAGGAGTCTTAGAGATCAGGGCTGAGAGCAGCCCTGTCAGAATCTCCCCCTGGGGGCCCCTCTGCCCAGTAGCTCTGCAGCCCGTGCTTGCATACCCCTAGGCCCAGGACACTCACTACCTCCTAGAATGACACATAGCCTATCTCTGAGCAGGTCTGACTGTGGAAACAGAGACAGTTGTACACTTCAGTCCAGGGCACAAGTGCCACTAAATACTGATTGACTGAGCCAGGAAGCTGGATAAAATTTGACAAGAGAGACAGGGGTCCTGAGTCCTATTCCTGAGGGTCCTCTTTGTTCTCAAGAAATTCTAGGCCACCAACCTGGCCAGTTTTCTGGCCGACCGCAGCAGCAAAATCCCTACCAGAAACCCTGAGCCCACGCAGGGCCCCATGAGCCCCTGCGAGCTTTGCAGCCGTGAACAGATGGGTGAGGAGCCGAGGGCTGGGTGGACTTGTCCCCAAGCACACTCTCGCCTGCGGGCTGAACCCTACTTCTCTGCAGGATGCCCACCATTTGTTCCTGCGGAGCTTTATGCCAAAGCTGAACAGACCTCTTCAAGCTCTGCCCACTCCCCATCATCCAGCTGCTGGACCAGGAAGCTCCACCCTCTAGGACTGGCCCCCAGTTCAGGCCTGGTTGCCCCTCAACAGAACCACAAAGCCAGAGACACTGTCCAGAGCCCTGTCTTCACCAAAGGGCCCCTGCTGGGGGGTTAGATGAAGCTAGGTCCTGGGATGGGCAGGAGAGCACAGGAGAGCATAGGACATCCAGGTTTTCAGCCCCCATAGAAAGTCAGAGCGCTCCAGCCGGCCAAGTTCAGGTATGCAGAGCATTCTGGAAATTACAGGAGGAAATGCCGTGGCAATGCATTTTCATGTTGACGCCTGGTGATCCAAGTCTCTTCTGTCATCTCCCCCAGGGACCACTGGTATCTTCCTGGCTGCATGGGGCAACAGGCCATACCGGCCGTGCTGAGACCAAGTGGTGGGGGTGGGAATGTGAAGGATAAGAACACAGCCAAGGAGGAGCCAAGGGATGGGATGTCCTTTGATTCTGAAACCCCAGTACTAACAGCCAGTTGCCTGACACCAAGGTACTAAGTGGTAACTACTGTAAAAAGCCAGGAGCTTGACAGTGAAGAGTGGAGTAGAATGCCTTACTCTGTATCCCCCAGTCCCTGCTTTAACATCACAGGCCTTGTGCTGGTGGGAAGGGCCCTCTGGGCCAGACCACCCAGCTCTCTCTGAACTCAAGAGGAAACTGAGGACCTGCCAGGGCAGAGGCTCTCAAAGATCATGTGAGAATTGGTGGTGGAGCCAGATGTGAAAGCTGGAACTCCTATCTCCTGTCTATCACCCAGCAAACATAGATGGAGCCAGGAACTGGGACCTATGACTCGGCCTCAACCCCGGCATGAAGGCAAGCCTGTGCCCAGAGAGTCTGGCCACTACAGGGTAAGTGATACAGGGCTGGTTGTGCTTGCAGAGAGGGTTGAAGCCCCAATACTTGGGACACCTGATGCAAAAAGCCAACTCATTGGAAAAGACCCTGATGCTGGGAAAGATTGAAGGCAGGAGAAGAAGGGGATGACAGAGGATGAGATGGTTGGATGGCATCACCGACTCGATGGACATGAGTTTGAGCAAACTCCGGGAGTTGGTGATGGACAGGGAAACCTGGAATGCTGCAGTCCATGGGGGTGCAGAGTCAGACGTGGCTGAGCGATTGAGCAACAGCTGGAAGGCTTTCCAAGAGGTGAGTTTATGCAGCCAATGAAAGAAGAAGAAGGACAGTGGCTGTGAGGGATGCTTCACAGAGGACACGGAAGTGGAGAAGGGTGGAGAGACCTCTGTGGCGCCTCACTCTCTTTGTCTCTTTACTATCCTGTCACATCCTACTTGGCCACCAAGCCGGTGTCCCACAAGTACACTTATCCTCATCATCTCCAGCTTCCCCCTCCATCCTGATCCTGGCTCTCGGTGGGTACAGAATCTACAGCCCCCCCTTTCAGCTCATGCCTTCACCCCAACTCCTCCCTGCCTGGCAGCTGGTCATGCATGCATGCAAAGCCACTGTGTCTGACTCTTTGCGACCCTGTGGACCCTAGACCATCAGGCTCCTCTGTCCATGGGGTTCTCCAGGCAAGAATACTGGAGTGGGTTGCCATTTCCTTCTCCAGGAGATCTTCCCAACCCAGGGATCGAACCTGGGCCTCCCACATTGCAGGCAGATTCTTTGCAGCAACGGTACCTGGGCCCCTTGGTCTGGGATGGGATTGGGGTAGCAGAGAGGATAATATCCATTGACCTGGGTGGCTGCAGATACTGCCAGGTGAGATGCAGAATGTAGAAGAAAAGCAAATTGAGGGCTGTGGGCAGCAAAAATGCAATGGTGTGTTTGGCCTTGGGAGTGTTAACAGGATGTTCCTGGGCCATTCAGGGTGAGTTTTGGCCTGCGGGCACAATGTTTGTGACACCAAATAATGCATTCCTTCTCCAGTTCAAGTGACTGTCTCACCAACAGGCTCTAACACCAGTAAATAGTTTGCCAGCTCTCTGACTTCTTTCAAGCATTCTATGTGTTTCAACACATTTTAACCTCCAATAACTCTTTGCCAAAAGCACTATTATTATCTCCATTTGACAGATAAGAAACTCAAGGCCCAGAGAGGTGATGTGATCTTGCCGAATAAGTTACTGACCAAGCAGAAAACTGGAGTCAGTTACAAATAATTTCTACTGAGCACCTACTGTATAGGAAATCCTTTCATTTTATAAGGACTTTAACAGTGCCTGGCACACAGTAGGTGATCTATAAATGCTTGCTATGTTGGGGATGATGATGGTGAAGAAGATGAAGATGATGATGGTGAAGAAGAAGACAGTGCTGATGGGGGAGAGCTGAGAATTCTCTTCTTCCATTTGATTTAATCCTGTGAGGGAGAGGGGTTAGGGTCCCCTAACTATGAGGAAAGAGCAGCAAAGGCATGTGAGATCATGGATGGTGAGGAGGTGAGCTCAGATCACACGGACCAGCATCATCTTTGGGGCTTGCTCCTTGCTCAAAAATAGGAGCATCCCCTCCTACAACCAGCAGCCTGCTCCCACCATGCCCTGCTCCCACCAGGGGCTGCCTGCTGGGGCCCTCTCTTCCCAGCCCCATACCTGGGGACCCAGGCTTTGCCAGAGGATCAAACCCATCTCCCCTTCTCCACCAACACTAGGCAAGCTCCGTGACAGGCGGATGAAGGAAGTCTGCGCGCTCCCCGCCACCCACGTGTTATCTAAATTCACTGCCAGACAAAGCCTTCTCTTTGTCCTGGCGCCTCCCTCCCTCCCTGCCATTCATGCGCTGAGAGATTTCATTTCCAGTAAGTGGAGGCTGGAGAGAGAAGAAAGCAAGCAGGAGAAGGAAGAAGAAGAAAAAAAAATCTAGAAAGGAGGCAGGAGAAAGGCAACAACACTGAATCAGGGCCAAGACTCAGCCCCATTGTCCAAGTGACAACTCATTAAAAATGATTTGTAGGCTGTGCGGGGGAGATGCTGCCTCCAAGGACCTACCTTTCCCTGTTCAATGAGGCAGCACCACAGCCAGTGCCTGCCCAGAGTGTCTGGGAGCCCGTGGTTATCACACCAGCCCCCATGCTCCCATATAGGGGGCAAACCGAGGGTTCCCCCATTCTGTTCCCATCCTGCTTAGAAGTAAGGAGCTCCCAGGCTCAATGCCTTAGAACTGACAGTTCTGGGCTGCCCCCACCCCCACGGTACCCAGAGCCTAGATCTCCTACAGAACCTCAGGAGATGCATCTCCCACGGGTGAGACCAGGCCAAGCTCCCTGGGCAAAGTGCCAGATGCTCAGCTCCTTCTGGAAGGGGTGGGGTCCTGGGATAACAAGGCACCCTGGCTTCAAGAGGAAGAAGGTGGTTCCACCGCTCACTCAGCTCCTCCTCCCCGCCAGGGAAGCAGAGTGACCTCCGGGAACAAACATTCATCTCTCTGGACCCCAGCCTTCTCACCTGTGAAAGGTAAGGGATGAACTACCGACATGCCATCCTTCCATGCCCTGCCACCCCCCCCCACCCCCCAATTTTGTGAGCATTCACCACAGGAAAAGGCAGTGCTGGAAACCACTGCACACACCTGTGGCTTCCTTCAACAAACATTCATTGACTGCCCTGGAGGCGCACGGGTAAGACACGGCGGGGACGACACGTGTGTACTTTAGCAGTTCAGACACAAAAGCCGTCAGAGGTGAGGCCTTGAGGGGAGCAGTGAAGGGCAAGAAGGAGTTCTGGTTCTTTCTCTTTCAGGCCAATGTGGCTGCCTGAGGCCCTCTGTCCCCCCAGGGCCAGCCCCTCCAGTCTGCAGCTACCCTCTGCTTCTCAGACCTCAGGCACCAAGTACCGAGTGAGGCCGTCTTCACATTTTCCTTTATCTGCTGAGAAATCCGAGTCCCTTCTCCCCAGCTCGCAGGGGCCCCCAACCCTGGAGCATCTGTGATCTGAGTGGTCTGCTCTGAAGCCCATTGGAGCCGCTCACAGGCTAGGGGGCCTCAAGCAAGCTGCTTCATGGATCTCAGCCCAGTTTTCTCATCTGCAAATAACTACTGGTGGGTTGTCTGCAGCCCTAACTCAGATGCTGTGTGCATAAGGTAAGAGCTTAGCGCGGTGCCTCAGCTTAATTTCCTCTGTGTCCCTTGTCTGCCGTGTCCCAAAGCCCTGTTTCGGCTGGCTGCCTCCTGCCATCCTACCCATCTCAGAGGAGACCCCATCTCAGCTCTGAAAGGTCTCTGACTCTTCAAGCCTGGTTGGTACATCTCTGTGTCCCCAAAGGGCCCGCGACATACCCCTGGACTTCCTCTCATTGGAGTTCCTGTCCCGGGCTGCAGCAGCCGAGACTCATCCATTGGCCCCTAACCTCTGGGCATCTTGAAAACAGCCTAGTTTATAGTGACTTGTTAGCTCTAGTACCTTCGACTTATGGATGAAGAGGCAGAGGTTAAGAGGAGTGAATGACTTGCCGAGGTCACCTGGTTAATCACAAGGACAGCGGGGCATGGAACTCGGCCCCAGCATTTCTTCATCACAATTGCATTTTAACGAGAGCTGTCCAGGCCTTAACCCAAGGCCTCAGTGACCCCGAGAATCCCAGACTGTTGACAGAACTGGGGAGGGAGATGTTTTTGAAAAAGGGGCTTTTTATGGGGAAAGGGTTTACAGATTTGTGGGACTCTGCAGTCCTAAAATACAATGGGCATCCTAACCTGTCCTGGCACATCCTTCATGCCAGGCCATGATGGGACCTCTCATACCCCTGCTCTCTTCTGCGCCACCGTAATCCTGCGATGAAGGCTCTGGATCGATGTGCATATCTACAGAGGACCAGGAAGTTTGTGCATGTGATTTGCCCAAGGTCATAGCTGGTAGCTCAGACAGTAATGAATATGCCTGCAATGCAGGAGACCAGGGTTTGATCCCTGGGTCAGGAAGATCCCCTGGAGAAGGAAAAGGCTACCCACTCCAGTATTCTTGCCTCGAGATTTCCATGGACAGAGGAGCCTTCTAGGCTACAGTCTATGGGGTCACAAAGAGTCAGTCATGACTGAGCAGCTAATACTACTCCTACCTCAAAACTGCCCACTTCGAGAGGGTCCTCTCCCATCCCACTCTGGCCCAGGCCTGAGTCTGTGCTGCTGATGGCTGGGATGCCCAGTTGAGCAGACCTGCCCCATGCCTTTCCCTCTAGGAGGAGGAGCTGGTCAACCCCAAAGGGAACCTTGGCATTGTGCCCGGAGCATATGATGCATCTCAGAGCACCATGTCGACATGGCCATTTAGCGAAGAAACAAACACAAGATCTTAAAAAATTAAAACAACTCATAAAATCAGGGCAAAAAACACAAAACATGAGAATGCTTATGGGAAAACACAAAACTTCCAAGAAATTCATTTTAACCTTCTCTGTGGAAAAGCTTGAGAAATACTGAGCTACTCCAATCTTCACATGAGACAGAGAAGGAAACCAGAGCCCAGAGATGTCAGGCGACGGGCTCAAAGTCACAGAGCCAGTTCTCTCCCAGCACCTGGATGAGGACCTAAACAACAAGCCCCCACTGAGCCCCGTAGATCTGTGGCTGGAGAGCCCTGGATTCCAGGCAGGGTAATGCTGCTTATGAACTGTCCTGCCTGGGCTTGGTCAATTCTCTCCCCCATGCCTCAGTCTCCTCATCAGTAAAGTGGGGCCACAGGGGCATGTGTGCTAACCCTGTAAGGATTCATAGTCTCGCCACAAACAGCCAGCCTCCCTGCCCTCCTCTGTCCCTGTGAACAATGTAAAGAAACTTGTGAGCAGAAAAGCGCAGGCATCAGCACTCAGATCCCCAAGAAGGTGGATTCCGGCATCTTGCCTCCACTTGTCATGGACTGTGGCACCATCACACCACAGCATCCCGTGTGGGTCCCCAGATACAGCCTCCCTAGGGTGATATTGTGCTCGGAATAATCTCAGAGCCACCGGAAACCCGAGTTCCCTCAGCCGTCTGTCCACTTCTCCTGGTGGGGGAAACAGGAACTTCTGATTACAGTATCCGCAGAGATGCCCCATGTGGCAATACCCAAGGAGTGCTCACGGCCCCTGTGCCATTGGCCCGGCCGACAGGGGGTTTCCGGGGAGCCTGGGGTAGGGTTTCGACATCTTGAGCTGGAGATCACATGAGCAGAGCATCGGTCGTGACCAGGGAACTCCAGAAAACCAGGCTGAGGGAGCACTTTAGCAAGAGCTGAGTGAGGTCAGAAAAGCTCTGCTGTCTGGGTGGTGGTGGCCAGAGAGGCCAGCCCAGGGTCAGCCAGCCGCTCCTTCCAGGACTTCCAGGCAAGCACGACAGGCTGTCCTAGAGACCGCCCTCCTGAGCCCTGGGCACCCGTAAGTCTTGTCAGATGGGAACAAGGAGGCTAGGGGTGCGTGAGTAACGGAACCTCAGGAGTTAACCAGCTCGTGAGGGAAAGAGTCAGGGTTCCCCCTTCCTCCATCTGCCTTTCTCAGAAGGAAGTCCGGCTTCTTCAGACTCTTCCACAACTGTGACCAAATCCAGCTACTATTTTTTTTAATTTTTTTCCAGCTACTATTTTAAAAAGTACTTCTCAACCACAGATGCCCAATCTTATCTCACATGGTTACAGATGACCCTGGGAAGGCAGACAGGGTTATCATGTCCACTTGATAGATGAGAAAACCTGAGGTTCTCAGAGACTCTGTGACTTGCTTAAGGCCAAAATTCAAGTTCGGGCTCTCTAGTCCAGCCACCCAGGTCACTTCAGAAGAGGGGCCACCAGCAACAGCACAATGGCAGCAAAGCCACATTCCCTCATGACCATGACTCAAATGTTTCTAAAGTGTTTTCACAGTCACCCCAACATCTAGTCATGGACGGCCCTTTCTGATCCACAATCCCCGTGTAAGTATGAAATTGTTCCCATATTAAAGATGACAAAAAGGATCAGAGAGTTACAATGACTTGCCTAAGGTCACACAGCTAAAAAGCGATAGGTCTAGTTTTCTTGGGCTCCAAAATCACTGCAGACAGTGACTGCAGCCATGAAGTTAAAAGATACTTGCTGCTTGAAAGTAAAGCTATGACAAACCTAGACAGCATATTAAAAAGCAGAGACGTCACTTTGCCAACAAAAGTCTGTATAGTCAAAGCTATGGTTTTTCCAGCAGTCATGTATGGATGTGAGAGCTGGACCATAAAGAAGGCTGAGTGCTTGAGAATTGATGCTTCAGAATTGTGGTGCTGGGCAAGACTCATGAGAGTCCCTGGACAAGACTCGAGACTGCAAGGAGATCAAACCAGTCAATTCTAAAGGAAATCAACCCTGAATATTCATTGGAAGGACTAATGCTGAAGCTGCAATACTTTGGCCACCTGCTGTGAAGAGCCAACTCATTGGAAAAGACCCTGATGCTGGGAAAGATTGTGGGCAGAAGGAGAAGGGGACGACAGAGAATGAGATGGTTGGATGGCATCGCTAACTCAATGTAAATGAATTTGAGCAAACTCCAGGAGATGGTGAAGGACAGGGAAGCCTGGCATGCTGCAGTTCACAAGGTTGCAGAGTCGGACACAACTTAACAATTGAACTAGGACAACTAGGACTCAAACCTACATCGTCCAGCTCCCCCATCCTCTGTGCACCAAACCATACTCCTGGCCATCTTCATACTAGTGGGATGAGGACATGGACCCTGCTGACAGTGTGGCCCCAGTCCCCTGTTCTCCCAGGCCCCATGGCCTGGACCCGCTATCCCCAAGGCCACCCAGGAAGCAACTTCCGCAAGACCTGTGGAGGCAGGGCAACTAGGGAGCCTGCAAGGACACTCAGGTGGGCAGGACCAACGACAACACTCCCTGTCCTCTGCAGCTTGGTTGTCGCCCGCAGGTAGCCACACCCGGAGAACCGGGAAGAGACTTGCGGATGTTCAACAAGGTTCTGGAGTGACACTGCCCATTTGTCTCTCCATTCCCGCAGGGTGACACCCCAATGGCATTTTAGGGGGCAGGGGGTGGGGAAGGAGAAAACTGACATGGACAGAGAGCTCAGCTCTGGATGAGGCATCCTTTTTATTCATTCATTTATTCTACACATATTAATAAACACCCTGGGCTAGGAGCTCTCACATTTCCTCCTTCATTGATTCCTACAAGCAGCACCAAGGAAACCTTCCACCACACAGAAGCTGAGAAGGCAGAGAGGTGGGAGAACTTGGGAAGTAAGTGCTGCAGGAGGGAGGCATCTGTGGTCCTGGGGCTGGCCTGGCTCTGCCACTCATTGCTAGCTCTGTGATCCACATAAATCTTGTGCCCTCATGGGGCCATGGTCTCATCTCTGAGGCTTCTGGAAGGTTCACTTTCAGAGTGCATGAAGTAGCCCCTTCTCAGATGTCACCTGTCATGACTCGTGGTCTCTGCCCTTGGGTGGGCAGAAGCATCCTTGGTGAAGACAGCCAGGCCCATGAAAAGGAAAGAAGGAACAGGGCCAGCTGGCCGGAGAGAGGGCTCGTTCTCCCCGAGCCCAGCCAAAGACTGGCACTTTTCTCTCTTCATCAGACTCAGCCAGAAAAGGGAGAGGAGAAAGAGGAACCAACTTTTGGGACTACCCTGGGTAGTCAGCCCTAGCCAAGCATTTTCACAGAGTATCTTGTCTAGTTACTAAGATAACCCAGGGAGACCCAAACTGAGGCTCAGAGAGGGAAAGTGACTTGCCCCAGATCACACAGCTAGGACAGGGAGGGGCTGCAGTAGGAATACAGGTCTGTTCGCCTTCAAAGAAAGAAGGTAAGCCGCCTCTTCTCTTTCCTTCTTCCTTGTCCCCCAGCCCTCCCCCTCTTCCCTCTCTAAAGCTAAACTGTGTTAGACAGAATTGGAGGAGCAGGGGAGTAACCAGAAGGGAACCCACCTATCCGCCGCCCCTGCACTCTCCAAGCAGAATCTGGGTCCCCGACTGGCTTTCCGTGGGGGGAGTCTGCTCACCCCCACAGCCCTGACCCCTCCCTACACTCCCACCCACCCCTGCCTCAGTGACTAACCAGCCCTGGGGCTGACAAAGCCACCCTCTCTGGGCTCCCCAGTGGAAACAAACCCAAGCTTCTTCCTTCCTGTTTAATCTTCACCCCCATCTCCTTGACCTCGGGTCTCTGGCAAGGCCCTGCATTGCGCTGGGAGATAACCCACAATACAGGTGAGTCACAAGAGGCTGCAACCACAGGACACGGGTCTGCTGCTTGAAGAAACGTTGCCTTATTTGTCTGCTTTCCTGTGCATGCTGGGGGAGGGGGTGGGGCTGTAGAAATGGACAACCCTGGCTTTGATTTGCAGCTCAACCTGATGGTGTGACCTTGCGTCCATTGCTTGGGCTGTCTGAGCAGCCTCAAACTCCTGATGTATCAAATGTAGGGCTACTTTGAAAAGTAATGGCCACGATGTCTGTTAAATGACAGACACATAGCATGTCCTCAGCAGGTCCTACATCTTTCCTTCAACTGCCTGAGATGTACTAAAAGGACTGTGGGGTCTAGGCGTTCATTTACATTGGCCATCCAAGAAAAGTGATAGAAAATGCTCTCCTTAAGCTTGATTTTATTTGAGAAAAGATAAACAAACACTTTTTAGAACTGATCTATATTTGTAACTTAGCCCTTAATTCTAAATCATCTTGAATTGGTCCCTGAACACATCTGGCCTCTGAAATCAGAAGTTCTGTACAGGCACCAAATTTCATCTATCCAACTGTCTGACCATCAATCTATCTACCTGTCCACACATCCACCCACTTACCCACCCACCCATCCTTCACCCATTCTTACATCTACCCATTTATTTGTCCATCCATCTTCCCATCTGTTTGTCCACCCATCCACCCACCCAACATTTGAATACCTACTACACGCCAGTCACAGTGGAGGCTATAAAAAGGAGCTTCCAAAGCTTCCCCATTACTGTTGGCTCAGACCCACACCATAGGACCGTCAATAATTACTTTTCCACTGATTGGATACGGAGACAGAAAAAGGACTGCCTCCTTTCCCAGAATCTGGCTTGCTCAACATGGCCTTTCTTCTGTTCCACATGTGAGTCTCCTGTTAAGTGTCTTTCACGTGAATAATTATTTCTCAGTGAGCAGGATATTCCCTGTAAGGGAGAGGGTTTCACTAAAGTAAACATCACTATGCATGCACACACACACCACATAAACCTACCAGCTCCCAATTTTCAGTGGTACATCCAGAGCACCTGTGTGCAAAGCACAGTCAGGGGCCCGCCGCTGGTTCTCATTACTCCTCCTTATCGCCCCACTGGGCTAAAATAATGCTTCACAGAGGAAACACTCCATCCTGCTATTATATCATCTTCATTTATTTTCAGCATAGCCTCCCTCCCAGCTTAGGATCTCCAGTTTCTGTGCTTATTTGAGAGGCTAGTGATAGAGTAGTCAAGAGTACGGTTCTGAAGCCAGGCTCCTGGGTCTCGAATCCATCCCTCCAACTGTGTGACCCTGAAGAAGCTGCTGAGCATCCGTGTGCCTCGGTCTCACTACCTGTAAAAATGGGGGTCAGTAACAGCGCTTTCCATGACGTTGTTGTGAGGATGAAATGAGATCATGTCATATTTCCACTGGGGGGCAGGATCACATCCTGATAAGGCATATTTAATTGTGAGTGGGTACTTGGGTGTTCCAATGACTGGAGTGGGGCATGGGAAAGAGTGTCACTGGCAGTAGGGCACAGAACAAGAAATGCTAAAGCTTGCAACATGCTAGTCCGCCTGAACAAATAAACAGCTGCCCTGAAAAGTGCCAGCTGCACCCCCACTGAGAAACTCTGTATGGGAAGTGCATGGTAGCCATCACCACGACGTGAGCTGTGACTTGCTTACTGTCCCCTGCCGTGGAAGCTCCGTGAGAGCAGGAAAGGACCTGGTCTGTCTCCTTCCATGTTGCCAAATCTTCAGCACTTAGGACAGGGCCCAACATATGGCAGACACCGGATGAACGAACGAAGGAATGGTATGTGTTCGATCAATAACTGGTGAGTGGCTGGTTGGTGAAACACATCAATTCCAATCACAATTTGTGTTTTCAGAGCAGCTCCAGACCACAGGAAAAGGGGAGGTGGTGGAGGAACAGCTGCCCCTCCCTGCACATCTCCCAGCCTCCTTCGAGGCCTGAGACTACTGGAGATGGTCCCTGGGGGGCTGGCAGCTGCCTTTCACCAGTGAATACTGTTTGCTCACAAAGGCTCCTGCCTTCTCCCCAACCAGAATGTGGAGTAGGGCCCTCCTTACCTTCCTCTCTGTTCCTGGGCACAGAGGACCTAATCCTAAGTAAGGCTTGGCAGATATCTGAGCATAATCTCCCGGAGCAGTTGCATTTTTCTTCTCTTCCCTGCTTGTGTGCAATCAGGCACCATCACATTAACGTGGACACACCTGATCAAGCAGAGTCCTTAGGAAATGGAAGGGGTAGAGATGAGAGGAGGGAGCCCCTGAATATTCTAAGCAGAGATGGATTAACCAGAAAACTCCCATCAAACATTTTCCCATCCTTAGTCCCCTCTCCTCCTTGGTAACAAATAGATTCCCTCCCTATCGTGTGGAGCTCAGAGGCCAATGAGCTTTTGCTAAGTGCCTGTTGATGCAGTGGAAAGAGGTCCGTGATATTGTAGGTTCCCAGTCTTTAGGGAGACAGCCAGATGCCAAGAAAGCCATGATCTGAATGTGCTGGCCAGACAGGCAGGATGGAGAAGCTCTGGGAGATTATGTCAAATGGGGGCTGAGTCCCTGACACTCCTCGGAAGGTATGCTTTAGGGGTAGAAAGTTTAATAGGCACTTAAGTCCTTGCATTTAGTTGTGTTTTTCGTGTTCATTTTGATTTTGGTTTTCTGCAAATTCTGTTTAATAGATGGTATTGATCAGTAAGATCCTGGCTAATCCTGGTTTTATAAGGTATGCTCATTCAGTGAGTGAACAAGAAGATAGTCCATGCCCTCCAGAGCTCAAATCCCAACACATGCCTACCTAACCTGTCAGGTCCTGCCAAGTGCCAGAAGCAGGCCAGCTCTGTTTGAGGATAATGGGGCAGACGGTAGCGGGGCAGGGTGAAGGGGGAAGGGTGGCCAGGGAGGCCCTCTCTGATCAGGTGCCATGTGAGCAGGGGCCTGAAGGAAAAGAAGGAGCCAGCAGCATAGATCTCAGAAGAGCTTCCACGTCAGCCAGAGTCTCGTGAGTCCTAGTTCTGGGAAGTACTGGGCTGTGGTCAAAAGCTAGGAGCTCCATGGATGCATGCTGCTTGTTAAGTTGCTCCAGTCAAGTCCGACCCTTTGCAACTCCATGAACCAGAGCCCACCAGGCTCCTCTGCCCATGAGACTCTCCAGGCAAGAATACTGGAGTGGGTTGCCATGCTCTTCTCCAGGGGATCTTTCTGACCCAGGGATCGAACCTGTGTCTCTCACATCTTCTGCATTAGCAGGAGGATTCTCTACCTCTAGCGCCCCCTGGGAAGCCTCAGCACCAAAGAAGATGGATATTTTTCCTGTGTCTCCTCTCTGTGGACTTTCAGCCCAAATGAGCCCTAGACATTGATTCCCTTCCATCCTCTCACAAGTCTGGCACTCTCCTTCCATGCTCACCCCAACAAGGAGGTGGAGCACAGGGTCACCATCACCTGAATATCACCCTGGTGAAGTTCTCAAATCTTTCCATCAGAGAAACCCTAAGAAGGGAGGACACCAGCAGGTTTCCCTTGGGGAGGTTCAGTGACATGGGCCAAAGCAGGTCCCACAAGCCAAAATACCTTTAGTCTCTTGTTTATCCTTAAAATGCACATATACAATTCTGCTTCATGACCTATGCGTGTGTGTCTCTCCATGTGATGAAATATGACTGCACCCAATCCTTCTCCTGAAAGATGAGCTAAGTTTACATGTGATTCCCCGGGCCTCGGCATCCCGCATGGACTCCAGGGACATGGGCACCCAGAATTGAGAAGCACAAAGCAGAGGAAGCCTGGCCTCGGGTTCTAATCGTCACTTGCAATGGACACACTGTGCGTCGTTGCTTGAACAAAGAGAGGGGCTGTTGTGGCTCTCGGTTCCACCTTTCCAGGCAGCTCATGACGCCGAGGATCCCAGTGGAGGGAAGCACGAAGTGGATGACCAAAAACCTGAGCTAGAGGTGCGGGTGCAAGAGTGGGGATCTGGGAAGAATGTTCTGGCCAGAGGCTCTCCCCTCTCCACCGGAAGGAACATACCAAACCCCCTAAGAAGGGGGATGTAGAACCTGTGTCAAAGGCCTCCTAGCTGGGGATCAACATCTGCCAGTGGCTTCTAGGAGATCTGGTACCTAGCATAGTCCTTACACATAATAATCCTTAATCAACATTTGTTGAATGGATGGATGAATGAGTGGTGAATGAATGAATAAATAGCTACATCGCAAAGAACTAGGGACTCCCGCCAGCCTAGATGATGCTAATCCTTTCTGGCCCTAAATAGCATATTTGAGGTGGCCATACCACCCCTCCTGTCCCCACTCTAACTAAGTAATTTGATGTACTGCCTGCCGGCCCCATGGTTTCTCTCTGTGGCTAATGCAGTAGTAAAAAGAGCAATAGATTATAAACCACTAATTATATTTAGACAAAAATCACCTTCCATAAAAACAACAGTAATAATGGGTACCAAGTGCCTGGGCCTCTGCTAATCTCCTCACATCCATTATCCAGTTATTTTTCACACCAACCTGTCATCAACACCATTCTGGGGTTAGAAATCAGGGACTTCATGAGGTGGCATGTTTGCTGAGGAAACAGGGACCACAACTGGTGGTGAAGTCCTCAGTCTGTCCTCTGTGGGAAGCAAGGCAATGGAACTGGCTCCCCTTCCCATTCCAGCCTCCTGGTCATGGTCCTCCTGATAAGAAGAGTCTAAGGGACATAGTACTATTTAAGCCCATGAACATGGGGCACAGAAGCTGTCCAAGGAAGCTATGCATGGAAGTGGCAGGTCCTAGTCAGGCTGCACTGGCTCCAGACTCAGGGTACCTGTCCCTAGGTTGCTGTAACCCAGGGATCTCATGTAGGGGGGCCATGTTTCGTGGGGGTGATGCACTGGGCCACACCCACCAGCAGCAGATGCTGTCAGGGCTCTGCCCATCCTACTTGGCCCCCTGGTCATTTCCTTGCACACCAGCCTGACCTCCACAGCCAGCACTGCGCCTCAGTCTCTGGAACTCACTTTCCCACCTGCACTGCGGGCTGAAGGGCCTGGAGCTGGTGCATTCCCACCCAGGGGCCAGCTTCTATCAACTGGCTGATGGATGCAGGGGATAAATACCCTGGCTCCCTCCAGACACTCAGACCAGGTAATGAGAAAGTCAGGCAGGGCCAGCACGTGACCTGGTGCGATGGCATAACCATGGGCCAGGGGCAATGCAGACCAGGATGAGCAGTAAAAGGCAAAGTGCAGACCTCAGGGTTAGCAGGAGGAGAAAAGATTAAGTGAGGAGGAAGACCTGGGCAGCTCCTCAGCTGCCAGCCCTGCTCACAAGAATCAGGGCCAATGACAATCAGGGCCAATCAGGAGGAAACCCTGAGCAGGCAACACGTTTGATCCTAGGACACACAGGGCTAGTCGGGACCCAGAGGGCACTGCAGGGCACCCCCAACCCCAGTCTGAGCTCACGAGCTTCCACCAAGTACCCATGTCGGTACCGCTTACTGAAGACTCATCAGGCAGCTGCCTGCCACCAAGGCCACTGGCAACTCCCACCCATGTAGAAATGGCAAGGGGATGAGGAAAAGGGATGGAATCCATTTTTTCTTAATTATCAAAACAGTACATATTGTATTTCAGAAAGTATAAAAAGAAGATTGAAATGACTTATAATCCTACCCCAGAGATCTGATCACCACAGTTCACACTTGGTGTCCTTCTTGATATACTCTTTTCTATGCCTGGTGCAGTTTGGGTTTACTTTTTGTCTATTAGACTTACCATGTTTTTCATTTATCCATGTCAGTGCCTTTTCAAGTTATTGAATGTCCAACCTGTGTCTTCAATATGTCCACCCCCCCTTCAACAGCTGTGTGTTATCATGTAGATTGATCACATTTAATGCAAATAACCCCTTACTGATAGACTGGGTGTACAGTAAACAACACTGGAACAAACATCTTTAAGATACTGTCTTTCTGGGGGCCAATTAAGAAGGTGGATCAAAACTCTTAAAAAGATATTATTTCCTTTGATCCAATGATTCCACTCAGAAGTGTTTGCTCATCTTAAGGAAGTAATCAGATGAGAGAAGGCTTCTGGCATGGAGAACCCAGAAGACCTGGAAAACCAGGCACATTATCAACACGGGGAGCAATGCAGCAATAGAAGGATATACCATTCTTGAGGATGGGGCCAGAGTAGGAACAGGGCTTCTATGTAAATATCATGTGTATTTTTGCCTTGAGTGCCTGACATAGAGTTGGCACTTAATGGATTCGGAACAAAGTGTGAGATTGGTTTCAAATGCAAGCGAGGCACCTAGTTAAAAGTCTGAGTCTTTGCAAAAGTTCACATAACAGCAAGGCCAAGACATACTGGTCTAAGGTCCCAAGGGGCCTTTAGTCTCAAGGAGAACAGTAAAGGGTCTGGGGGCCAGGCAGGTGACCAGAAGCCCTGGCTTTATGGAAAAATAACAGTAAAACCAAATACATCCTTGTTTTGTCCCTGATCATTGAGAAGTCATTCCCCCTCTCCCTGCCCCACTTCCTTCAACTGCTGAATGGGAAACTGTGGTACACCTACCTACAAAAAGCCATCAGGAAGGTAACATTTGAAGACAGATCTTCCTCAACTTACAGTGGGATTATGTCCTGATAAACCCATTGTAAACTGAAAATACTGTAAATTGAAATGCAATTAATAAGCCCATTCTCCTGAACATCATTCCTTAGCCTAGCCTACCCAAGACATACTCAGAACACTTACATGAGCCTACAGTAAAGTCATGTAACACAAAGCCCGTTATTATAAAATGTTTAATATCTCATGTAATTTACTGAACACTGTATTGAAAGTGAAAAACAGAATGGTCATCGGCAGTGTACCTGCTGTTTGCCCTGGTGATCACATGGCTGACTAGGAGCTGTGGCTGTCCCTGCCCAGCATCATGAGAGAGCATGTGCTATGTATGCTAGCCTGGGAAAAGATCAAAATTCAAAATGAGAAAAACTGTTTTTATTGAATATTTCTTTGTATCACTGTAAAGCCAAAAAATCATTAAGTTGAACTATCCTAAGTCAGGGACCACCTATATAGACTTTAAAGTAACAGAATCAGCCTCATCATCACAGCAACCTTAGTAAAGGCTGTTAACATTTTTGTTTCCCACCAGGTACTGTTCTAAGTGTTTTGGTTATGTTAATCTTCATGCTAGCTCTCTGGCATTGATGCTATTACATGGCATGGATGATGAAGACACGAAGCGAGATGTCACATAGCTGACCCAACAGCCGGTTGGCTGCATCACTGGGGTCTACACCCGGTGTCTGCCAGGGCCACTAATCCGAATGCCACATGCCCTCTGCCACCTACCAGCTGGCTCCTCTGGGCTGTTGATTCAGCCTCTTTGAGACTTAAATTTCTCTATGTGTAATTCATGGATACTGATCCGTGAGGACTCTCTGTGGACTGATGTGCATAGGAGCATCCCAGGCGGGGGTGGGGGGATCACTGCTTAGCCCTCAACCTGCACAGAGCAGGTGGTTCTTCTCCCAGCAGAGAACCCATGATGGGCTCAGTAAAGAGGGCTGCCTGCTTTAGCAAAACCTGATGTTCGTGCGAAGGCGATGTGCTCCAGTCAACACACGTGGCCCTTCTCTCTTCCACTCAGGCCAGAGACGGAATGAGGGTTCTATTTTCAGGCCCGCAGGGCTCCCCTTCCAACCTTCCAACAAGTCTGAGGCAAGGAATGGCATCATCTGGGAGGTGTGGGTGCAAAAACAGGTTTGTTGGAAATGTGACTTTCTACATGGCACTATTAGGTGGTTGGGGTGTTAGCCGCCCTCCGGGACCCACAGCTGGCCCTTCACCCTGTGCCTGTTTGAGCCCCTCTCATGTCCCTCTGCATGGGTTTCAGCGAAGACAAAAACCCCAGATAAAGATTCCTGACCCTAGAGTTCTGGGTTGCTTCTGGGCTTAAGGGGCTCTCTGAACATTCTTACTCTTAAGACATATCTCATGTGTGTGTGTGTGTGAGAGAGAGAGACAGACAGACAGACAGAATAATTCTGGGGGAAGGGCCTGTAGTGGTCAGCATGATCTCATTCAGTTCAGTTCAGTTCAGTCGCTCAGTCATGTCCGACTCTTTGCAACCCCATGAATCGCTGCACGCCAGGCCTCCCTGTCCATCACCAACTCCTGGAGTTTACTCAAACTCATGTCCATCGAGTCAGTGATGCCATCCAACCATCTCATCCTCTGTCG
The DNA here is from genome assembly GCF_910594005.1 of Cervus elaphus. Lineage (NCBI taxonomy): Eukaryota > Metazoa > Chordata > Mammalia > Artiodactyla > Cervidae > Cervus > Cervus elaphus. The sequence continues at coordinate 124,583,838 of NC_057834.1, read as the reverse complement.
TCCCCTTCTCCTCCTGCCCCCAATCCCTCCCAGCATCAGGGTCTTTTCCAATGAGTCAACTCTTCGCATGGGGTGGCCAAAGTACTGGAGTTTCAGCTTCAGCATCAGTCCTTCCATTGAACACCCAGGACTGATATACTTTAGGATGGACTGGTTGGATCTCCTTGCAGTCCAAGGGACTCTCAAGAGTTTTCTCCAACACCATGGTTCAAAAGCATCAATTTTTCGGCACTCAGCTTTCTTCACAGTCCAACTCTCACATCCATACATGACCACTGGAAAAACCATAGCCTTGACCAGATGGACCTTTGTTGGCAAAGTAATGTCTCTGCTTTTTAATATGCTATCTAGGTTGGTCATAACTTTCCTTCCAAAGAGTAAGCGTCTTTTAATTTCATGGCTGCAGTCACCATGTGCAGTGATTTTGGAGCCCCCAAAAATAAAGTCTGACACTGTTTCCACTGTCTCCCCATCTATTTCCCATGAGGTGATGGGACCAGATGCCATGATCTTAGTTTTCTGAATGTTGAGCTTTAAGCCAACTTTTTCACTCTCCTCTTTCACTTTCATCAAGAGGCTTTTTAGTTCCTCTTCACTCTCTGCCATAAGAGTGGCGTCATCTGCATATCTGCGGTTATTGATATTTCTCCCAGCAATCTTGATTCCAGCTTGTGCTTCTTCCAGCCCAGCATTTCTCATGATGTACTCTGCATAGAAGTTAAATAAGCAGGGTGACAATATGGAGCCTTGATGTACTCCTTTTCCTATTTGAAACCAGTCTGTTGGTCCATGTCCAGTTCTAACTGTTGCTTCCTGACCTGCATACAGGTTTCTCAAGAGGCAGGTCAGGTGGTCTGGTATTCCCATCTCTTTCAGAATTTTCCACAGTTTATTGTGATCCACACAGTTGAAGGCTTTGGCGTAGTCAATAAAGCAGAAATAGATGTTTCTCTGGAACTCTCTTGCTTTTTCAATGATCCAGCAGATGTTGGCAATTTGATCTCTGGTTCCTCGGCCTTTTCTAAAACCAGCTTGAACATCTGGAAGTTCTCGGTTCACGTATTGCTGAAGCCTGGCTTGGAGAATTTTGAGCATTACTTTACTAGCATGTGAGATGAGTGCAATTGTGTGGTAGTTTGAGCATTCTTTGCCATTGCCTTTCTTTAGGATTGGGATGAAAACTGACCTTTTCCAGTCCTGTGGCCACTGCTCAGTTTTCCAAATTTGCTGGCATATTGAGTGCAGCACTTTCACAGCATCATCTTTCAGGATTTGAAATAGCTCAACTGGAATTCCATCACCTCCACTAGCTTTGTTCATAGTGATGCTTTCTAAGGCCCACTTGACTTCACATTCCAGGATGTCTGGCTGTAGGTGAGTATCACACCATTGTGATTATCTGGCTCATGAAGATCTTTTTTGTACAGTTCTGTGTATTCTTGCCACCTCTTCTTTATATCTTCTGCTTCTGTTAGGTCCATACCATTTCTGTCCTTTATCGAACCCATCTTTGCATGAAATGTTCCCTTGGTATCTCTAATTGTCTTCGAGAGATCTCTAGTCTTTCCCATTCTGTTGTTTTCCTCTATTTCTTTGCATTGATCACTAAGGAAGGCTTTCTTATCTCTCCTAGCTATTCTTTGGAACTCTGCATTCAAATGGGACTATCTTCCCTTTTCTCCTTTGCTTTTTGCTTCTCTTCATTTCACAGCTATATGTAAGGCCTCCTCAGACAACCATTATTTTGCCTTTTTGCATTTCTTTTCCATGGGGATGGTCTTGATCCCTGTCTCCTGTACAATATCACGAACCTCCATCCATAGTTCATCAGGCTCTGTCTATCAGATCTAGTCCCTTAAATCTATTTCTCACTTCCACTGTATAGTCATAAGGGATTTGATTTACGTCTAATGATCTCATTAGGGATCCTTAATTTCTAATGCAATTCAGAAATGCTCCAACAGAAGTCAGCCACGTGCTCTCTGAAACAGATTGGCCCTTGGGTGGAACAGAGCTCACCTTTACCCCACCAGGCCCTGACTCACTTTGTCTCCATTAGCTATGCGATTGGACAAGGCATCTTGTCTCTCTTGCTCCTGTTCCTGCATCTACAAAATGAATAAGTTGGGCATGAACAGCTTTCACCCTGCGCTCTGTGGCACTCCAGAGGGCACAGGCAAGGGTGGTGGCCTGGGGGAAGACAGGCATGACTTGGGGGCCACCTCCACCCAAGCAGAGCAGCTCCACCTCTCATAGAACCTGCAGGAGATGTTACTCAAGTAACTGGCTCTGTAGCTTAAAGCCAAAATTCACTGAAAGCCAAACTGATTGCTCAGGTCCTTCCTGACTTTGAATCTGGGCTCTGGCTGGGCCATGCTGCTCTGAGTCTCTTTTAATCCATAGATGTGCAGAGGCCTCTTGGTTAAGAGCCAGATGCCCAAGTGGATACTGGCTCTGCTACCTACTAAGCACCATCAAGCATGTTGCCTAAAGTCTCCTGCCGCCCCTCTACGAACTGTACACACCTACCTCATAGGCCACTGTGATGATTAAATAAACTCATACAAGAGATAACAAGTGTTGATGAGGATGTAGAGAAAAGGAAACCCTTATGCATTGTTGGTGAGGATGTAAATTAGTGCAGCCAGTACGGAAAACAGTACGGAGGTTACTCAAAATATTAAAAATAGACCCTCCATATGATCTAGCAACTCCACTTCTGAGTATTTATTCAATGGCAATGAAAACAATAACTCGAAAAGATAATGCACCCCCATGTTCACTGCAGCATTATTCAAAACAGATAAGACAGGGAAGCAATATAAGTATACATCAATAAATAAATGGATAAAGAAAGTGTGATATATACAATGGAATATTATTCAGAATATTTCAAAGAGAAGGAAATGATGCCATTTTCGACGGCAGGGATGGACCTTGAGAGCATTAGGCAAAGTGAAATAATCCAGACAGAGAAAGACAAATACCATATGATCTCACTTACATGTGGAATCAAAAAGACAGAAAACAACTCAAGTGGTACTAATATATTCAGAAAACAGATCAGTGGTTATCAGAGGCAGGTGATAGAGGGACAGGCAAAATGGGTGAAAGTGGTCAAAAGATACAAACATCCAGTTATAAAATAAATAAGTCATAGGGATATAATGTACAGCAAAGTGACTATAGTTAATGATACTATATTATATTCTTGAAAGTTGCTAAGAGAGTAGATCTTAAGATATTAACGATTTTTGCAGAAACTAATGCCTGTGGCTGGCAATTTGTTATGTAAGTGAATATTGATACATCTCTGATCAATAATGTTCAAGTAACATAAGATGTATTAATATGTCTCTGGTCAATAAGTTGTTAGAATTTCTCATCACAAGAAAAAAAAATTGTAACCATGCGTGATGATGGATGTTAACTAGACTTACTGTGGTGATCATTTTGCAACATATACAAATATTGAATCATGTCTTATGGCTGAAACTAATACAATGTTATGTGTCAATTATATCTCAATTAAAAACAAACAAAAAATCAAAACAGCTCTCCAAACACACAGCAAGTAATCATAAGGGTTAGCAGCTACTCAGGTCTCCTGCACTGCAAGCACATTCTTTATCCTCTGAGCTACTAGGGAAGCCCCCAGATTCTAACACAGGGCCTCAAATGTGGAAGTTAATCAATAGATGGCCCCTGAATAAATGAGACAGTAAAAGAACACATTTCTAGAGTCTGAAAATCCCATGAATTGATTCTTTAAGTGGGCACCACCCAAAGTACTAGGCTAGAGCTTCATAAGCCTAAATACGTACACGAGTCCCCTGGGAACTTTATTAAAATACACAGACTCTGATTCAGCAGGTCTGGGGTCTGAGCTCCTAGGTGAGGCCAGCACTGCGGGGCTACAGCCCGGATTTGAGGAGCAAGGCTTTGGTCCACCCCTGGTCACACTCCAGTGTGCAGGCTTTCCACCCGTAGTTACCAAACTGCTCAGGGCCCTGCGGAACATCTGCAGACTGGGATGCTATTTATCAGCCACTGGACCACCAAGCCCAGAGCACTCTTGAGCTGGGTTCTCAGGAACTGAGAGGGGAGTCAGGGTGAAACCCTGAGTTTACGTCTGGGCTCTGCCGGGCGATGATGTTGGGCAAGTCCCCCGGCCTGTTCATTTGTGAACTGAGATCAGCAACACCCTCCGTGCCCAGCTCTCACAACTGCCAGGAGGGTAAAAAGTGATAACAGATGGGACCATCGAGGGGCGGAGGGCCATGATTAACCGGCAGGCTTCATTGCCAAGTTCTCGTCTTCAGCCCTTGAAGTCCTCCTCAGCGGGAAACTGACAAGCATCGGTGTTTGCATAATGGCTTGTAAGGGGCCAGAAGAGGAAGTCAGGCCTCTAAATTTAGCATGTGCTTACGCCCCCTCACCCGAGGCTCAGCCCACGCATTTCACCATGAGTAGGTGCCTTTCTATATTTAACTTCTGCCTGCACCTTCCACTTGAGCTCTGACACCGAAAACCCCAGGAGGATGTGGTGAGGCGGGAAGGGAAGTTGACAAAATGTGATCGGGGGCTGACATCACATGAGGTCCCATCTGCACCTTCAGGTGTGCGTTCTTCCTGGAAGAAACTGGAAAGGTTCTTCAGCTTCTCCCCTGTCCCCTTCATGGAGCAAAAGACTCACAGGGTCAAAGTGCAGCCAGAGACCACACTGCCCTTTAGAATCACGGCACTGAGCGAGGGTGAGGGGCCTCTGGAAATTCCAACAGAAGTTACTTGAGGCAGGGAAGTCTCAGACACCCTCTATGTGGCAGGTAGAGTGCTAGGTTCATTCACAACAGTCGGCCAAGGCATCACTGGCTTGGCCTCATACTCAGGATACAGGTGAGCAAGTCGAGGCCCAGAGGGCTGCAGGGAGGTGTAAGAAGCCTGTGATGGGTGGGGAACCCTGGCCAGTTTCCAAGTTCATTCTCTGAGTTCAGACCACCCTTCCCTTCCCACCCTACCTCCTCTACAGGGGGCTGTCGGGGAAGTCAGGGGCTCAAGTTTCACTTGTGTTATCACTCAGGATTGTGACCTTGAGTTAGTCGCTCCCCTCTCGGGGTCTTCATGACCTCACTTGTAAAACAAGTCCACTGTCCTCGTTTTCTGTTTCATGTCTGAGTATCTTCTTGATGACATCAGAATCTGACTGTCAGAGGAAGTGAGACGGAATCCTGGGATAATTCTCCAACTGTCGCACCACAGGGGGACCTCCACCCTTCGCCTCTTTACTGACCAGCACACAGGATTCTTACATAATCCTGCAGAGATCACTCGGTCCCTCTTCATTCTTGTGGGGAAATTTCAAGGAGGCCTCTGTGCTGAGAAGTTCAACAAGCCCTGGAGGCTTGTTGAGTTAAAATATGGCCCCCATTCTAGGGTCCATCTCCAAATAGGGGAGAAAGACCCAGGAAAGACCGCATAGCCTTATAATGCGGTCCATGCCATAATGGGGGTGCCATGGGGCTGGTGGTTATCTAGCCCGAAGGGGAAAGAACCAGCAGAAAAAGATAAACTCTAGGCCAGCAATTCTCAAAGTATGGTTCCTAGACTGGCAGCATCAACATCATCTGGGACTTCTTAGAAATGCAAGCTCTTGGGCCTCATCCCAGACCTATTAAATTGGTGGTCTCTGTTTGATGCAGGTGATTCTGAGACTGTCTCAGTTTGAGAACCACTGGTCTGAGGCAGGCCTTTGGAAGAACAACAGAAGCTTGAAGTGTCGGCCCTCTGGGTCCTGTCCAGAGCTTGGCTGGGAAAAGCCACAATTCAGAAAAATGGCACATAAAATATATGCCACCCATCCTCTCCCCCAGACTCCTAAGTGCCCCCTTTACAATGTGTCAGATTCCTGAAAACCTCCGTGTCTGGACAGCTTGTCACGCTTCCACTGGTTACACCTCTTGCCCTTGGCTGATACCAAGGATGGTTACAAGAAACATCCATATGAAGACTGTCTCTGAATTGCTGTAAAAGAGTGGGTTTTGATCCAGTCATACAAAACTCTTTCTTTAAAATTCACACGGAGAATACAGTAGCAAGAAACAACTTGGCAAAGGCTTTCTAAAAATGACAACACCCCATGGTGGTGAGTAGGGGAAGAGGCACACTCACACATTTCTGGTAAGTGTGGAAATGGATACTGCCTCCCTGCAGAAACAACTGCCAAAAGCTTTTACAAATGTACATCCTCCAACCCAGCAATTGGATTTTCGAAATTAATCCTGAGGAAATAATCATGACTGTATGTGAGCATGTTTGGGTGTTTGAGAAACAGCAGGGACACTGTGGTGGTTAAAGCAGAGGGACCCAGCAGAGGTCGTGGAGGGGATGGGGCACGGTGAGCGGGAAGGTCATCTGGAAGCTTTGGCTTTACCCTGGGGGAGAAGAGAGGGTTGACCATAGAAGAGATCTGTATTTTAGACAGCCCTCTGGCTTCTGGGTTGCGAACAGATGCTGGGGGACAAGTGTAGAAGTCAGGACACGGTAGGAAGACTATTGGCAATCGTCCACGCTAGAGATGGCAGCATATGAACCACAGCAGGAATGACGGAGGTGAGACATGGTTAACTTTTTTTTTTGGGGGGGTACTTTATTATTTATTTATTGGCTGATTGATTTTTACTGGGGTTTAGTTGCTTTACAATGTTGTTAGCTTCTGCTCTACAACAATACATGGTCAACTTCTGACTATGGTTTGAAGGAACATTTGGGCTTTTCAGCGGAGGGAGGCCTGCCTGAAGATGAACATGTATGGTTGCCTCAACAGATGATTTCCTCTCCAGAAGTTAGAAGAACAAGAACAAGCTAGGAAGAAGGTGTGAAATGACTTCATCGAAGGAAAAGGCGTCACCAATGGATGCCACACAAACCCGTCTGCTTTCTCTGATGGACATTTCTGAAATCTTCCACATGAAGCTTCACGTCACAAAGATACCAAATGTTTATACCTAAGATCTGGGGGCCCTGGCTGCCTTCCTAGATTGAAAGGTAACCAAAGAAATGCAATTGAAAATAAGGATGTGATATAATTTTTCAGTTATCAGATAGGCCAAGATTTAAAAAGAATGATAACAGCCAGGGCTGGTGTGGGTGTATTCCCCACACTGCTAGCGGAAGTTTAAATGAGCACCACCTTTTGGGGGCACTTGGGCAATATGTTATCAAGGGCCTTCAAAAGTACATGCCAAAGGGGCTAGAACAGCTAAGACAATTTTGAGAAAAGTTATGGTGCGAGAAATCACTCTACCTGATTTTAAGGCTTATTATATAATTAGAGTCATTAAGACTGTGTGATATTGGCAGAACATACATCACTGGAAGAGAGGAGCAAACCTAGAAATAGTTCCACACGAGAACAGACCTTTGATGAAGGATAAAATGTAATTCAGTGAAGAAAGGACAGTCTTTTCAGCAAGTGATATTGGAACAATTGACTAGCCATAGGCAAAAACTGTGGACCTCAACACAAACCATACATTTTATACAAAATTTGACCCAAATGGCTCACAGATTTAAAAATAAATTGTAAAACTATAAATCTTTTAGAGATGGCATAGGAGAAAAATCTTCAAAACCTAGAGCTCAGTGAAGAATTCTTAGATATAACATCAAAAGCATGATCCATAAAAGAAAAAAAATCAATACATTGGACTTCTTCAAATCGAAAAACTTATCTTCTGTAAGAGACTCTATTAGGAAGATGAGAAGACAAGCTACAGACCAGGAGAAAATATTCGCAAACCACATATTTGACAGAGGACTAGAAAACATATAAAGAACTCTCAAAATCCATAGTAAAAACAAATAAATAAACAATCCAATTAAAAACCGGCAAAAGATATGAACGAACATTTCACCAAAGAGGATATACAGAAGGTAAACAAGCACATGAAAAGATACTCAATATCATTATCCATTATCCAGACGCAAAGTAAAACCTCAATGAAATATCCCTACACAACTACTGAGACAGCTAAAATAACAAATAGTGATAATGCCAAATGCTGGCGAGGATGTGGAGAAACAGACATTGCTGGTAGGAATGTAAAATGGAAGACTCACTGTGAAAAAGTTGGGCAGTTTCTAAAAACTAAACATACACTTAACATAGGATCCAACAGTAGTATTCCTGGGCATTTATCTCAGAGAAATGCAAACTTTTAGCCACATAACCTGTATGCAAATATTCGTAGCAGCTTTATTTTTAAAACGCCAACAACTGCTTTTCAATAGGTGAAGAGTTAAAACAGTGGGACATCCGTACAACAGAATGCTACTCAGCAATAAAAAGGAAGAGACTACTGATACACAAAACAACTCGTACGGCTCTCAAGGGCACTATGCCGAGTGAAAAGTTTCTCAAAAGATCATATAATGTATGATTCAATTTACAAAACATTCTCAAAATGACTGAATTAGAGATGGAGAACAAATTAGTGGTTGTCAGCATCTGGGAAGGCTGAAGAGAGAGGGATGAGAATGACTATGAAGGATTAGCATGAGGGAGGACTTTGGGTGATGGAACAGTCTGTAGGGTGATTTGCAGTGATTACAGGAATCAACATGTAATAAAAATCACATAGAACAACATGCACACATTGTCACAATGTAAATTTCTGGTTTTAACATTGTACTATAGTTACGCAAGATGTAACCACTGGGGAAAACTGGGTGAGTGGTACTTGGAACCTCTCTGCACCATCTTTGCAACTTCCTGTGAATTTGTATTTATATTTCAAAATGAAAAGTCTTAACAACTGTCCTGAAAACAGAAAAAGAAGTACATGCCCTTTGACCTCAAAATTCCATTTTTATGAATTTATGCTAAGTAAATAGTAATATCTAATAATGTCTAAAGGCATCAAAGATCATTAGACAAACATGATCATCTCAAAATTGTTTATAACGTGAGAAACCAGACCAAGTCACTTATGTATAATTGGTTAAATATTATAAATATAGCCAAATGGAATAGTGTATGATCATTACAATGATGATATCAATCTACATTCATTGATAAAACATGGAAAGACATTTGCAATATACTATTAAGGGAAAAAAGAGCCCTTAAAAGTTGCATACGGTTCTTTTTTTCTTTTTTAAGTTTAAACAAATGTATATACTGCAAGCTCCTTAAAGGCAGGGATTTTTGTGTGTATCATTTGACCACTATTCTTAGCTCCCAGTACAGTATCTGACAGAGTAGGCAATCCATAAATATTTGTTGAATAAACACATAAAGCACACAGTGACCCACATCCACACACATACACACACATTTGTATAGGAAAAAGTTTAGAAAGTTATACAAGAAGATACTAATAATGGGAGTAGAGGGATTAGGAATAACTAATTAAATCCCCTTTCGCTTATTTATATATTCTTCTCTTTAATAACAATTATGTATTGTTCATGAAATAAATTTTTTTTAAAGTAAACAAAGTGTAGAATGTCCTGTGAGGCCCTCCAGTCTGAAGTGGACAAACCTGGTGTGGATACAGCTGGGCCACCTCCAGCCAGGGCTGCCTGCCCAAGAATGCACAGGCTGTATGTGGCCCCAGGACCATTCCCAAGGACTGGGGGGACGCTGAGTATAAAGTGAGGACCCTCATAAGACATTGGAACAACAGGGAGGACCCTAAGAGCCAGAGAGTTGATAGGATGGCATTCAAAGCGGGACCAATGCTGGATATGGGGCCCACTGGCAAGTCTGCTCCCCAGAAGGCTGAGGGTGGATGCAGGATGGCAACCTGAGAACACATCTCTCCAGCAGCGTCTTGTTCAGGCATGGCGCTGTGCGCTGCAGTGGGCCAGGACGGTGGGTCTCAAATACCCACTGAAAACAGGCTGCACCACAATTTCCAGGAAGCTTCGTAAAACATGGTTTCCTGACCTCAGCCCGCTGAACCCAAGTCTTTGGGAATGAGGCCCAGGGATCTGTCATTTCACAAAATTTCCTTAGTGACTGTGATGCACAGTGGAGTCTGGGAAACTCCAGGCTGGGGGCAGAAATCCAAAACAGAATCACCCTGGACAAATGGTTAGTTGTAATGCCATCTGTGATGAAGTGACCTGGGACCTAATGATTACTGATTTGTAAGAAGCCTTTTCTCTAAAGAGCTCAGGGAATTTTAAGGGCATCCTCTGAGTTGTAGACACCTCTCCTTTAAGAGAACCTGGGCTACTGTCTAAATCACTCCTCTTTGTACTATGACCCTCTGCTTTCTCAGAAAGAAGTCCTTGGTGATTCTAAGAGCTCCCTCTTTGTTTATTGTGGCAAAACACACACAACACACAAGTCTTAACCATTTTAAAGTGTACAGTTCAGTGGCATTAAGTGCACTCATAGTGTTGGGCAAGCATCACCACTATCTAGGTCCCTGTAATCACCAGCAGTCATGCCCTATTCTCCCCTTTGCCCAGTCCCTGTTAACCACCAGTCTGCTTTCTATCTCTATGGATTTACCTGTTCAGGATATTTCATATGGAATATGAATAATATTTCATATGGAATATGAATTCACATGGACTGGAATCATACTATACATAACCTTTTGATGTCTCACTTCTCCCACTGAGTATCATGTATTCAAAGTTCATCCATGCTACATTCATGCTACAACATGTAGCATGTGTCAGAATCCCATCCCTTTTTATGGCTGAATAATATTCCGTTGTAAACCGCTTTTTGTTTATCTGCTCATCTGTTATAACTATTTGGGCTGGTTCTACCTTTTAGCTGCTTTGAATATTGATGTACACATTTTTGTTTGAACACCTGTTTTCCAATACTTGGGGTCTATGTCTAGGAGAGGAAATGCTAGATCACATGATAACTCTATGTTTAACGTATTCACAAACCTCCAAACTCTTTTCCACCCTTACTCTCTCTTATAAGGCACCTGGCATCCTAGCCTGTGCCCTGGCAACCTGGGAGACTGTGACAGAATTTAAAAAGTATGTGGGGGAATTAGGAGACCTGGGGGTAGGTCAGACTGTGACCCCCTAAGAGCTGTGAGACTCTGTGCGGGTCATTCACTTCTTTGTGTACAATCTCATAGGGTGCTCTGAATAGGGTCATCACATTAACTGAGACTGCAGATGAGAGGAGAGGCAATGAGGCAACGTGTCAGAGCAGTGGAGATGAGAGTTACCTGGCCCTGTCACTCAGGGATTGTAGATCCTTGGCAGGATCTACTTAGCCCCTCTGAGCCTCAGTCTCACCATCCAAAAAAATGGGGCAAGTGAATAAGAGTACCTACCTCATAGGACTGTTGTATTAAATTAGTCAATTCAAGTAAAACATTAATTACAAAGCCATACCAGTTTAGCTGCTGTGACAAAATGCTGCCACCACTTAGCAATACTGGTAGGGAGGGGTGTGCGCTCACTTTCTCTGTCTGAACCCATTCATTCTCTCCCCTCTTCCCCTTATTTTCTTCTCTCTCTAGGCGTCTCTGCTGGGACCCTTCTCTCCCAATGGACAGGGTGGTGCACATAGATTAATTAATCCTAGATTAATCCTCCCCCTAACAAACATTGCTACATTCAATGTGAGTGTAGACTCTAGCTTATTCTTTTTGTGCATCTTCTCAAAGGCTTATTATATGGTAGGTACATATCATATGCTTGTTGATTGAATAAAGGAAAGATGTGCTTGTTGATTGAATAAAGGAAAGAATGGATTTCCTTTCCATTGAGGCATTGGCCCCAGGGGCTGGTCACGGCAAGGGGGCCGGAGACTTGGGGGTTCTCTTCCACAGCTGGACCAGGAATGTGCCAGAATCCCCCCACAATGCCTCTCCCCAGTCTCGCAACCTGGCAAACAGCATAGTCAAAGTCATGGACAGAGGACACGCAGAGCAGACCAGTGACAAGGCCGAGCCAACTGTCCCCCTGACCTTCCTCAGCTCTCCTGTGGCTCAGAAGATGGTGAGGAGCAGGCAGGGGCCCTCCTTCCCCACCCTCAGCCCTGCTGCATCTGTCTCCCCAAGTTACCTCCCTTTGACAGGGAAGGTCATGCATTTTGTTGAAGATAAAAGATGCTCTGAGAGGCTGTGTACATACCAGACATAGAGGCACTGAAGCCACTCTGATGGGGGAAGGGACAGGGCAGGGGGCATTATAGGGACACTTGGAAAAAACATTGCTGAAGGTGTAATAATAGAGAGAGGTCCCACCTGGTGTGTGTCTGCGTGTGAGCATGGGTGTGTTTAGGGCCAGGGCATTAGCAGAAGCTGCCTCTTGTTCTCAGAGCCCAACCAGCTCCATTTTGCAGAAGCAGCTTGGTCTGAGCAGCTGGGGCTGCAGGCCTGTCGATGGTGACAGGGGTGCCTCCCCGAGAGTATGAAGGCTAACACACAAACTAGAGGCCAAGTGTGAAGAGAGTTCACACGTCATCAGTGCCACGGTCACCTTGGGCACCTTCCCTTGGGCTCTAGTTTCCTGTCCATCAAATACCATGGGAGTCACATTGTGTTAGCATCTCTGCTTAAAGCTGCCATTGTTGGTTGAGATGCAAGTTTCAAGGGGACACAGTGATGACAGCCTGCTCCATTCCCCTGAGGCCTCTATTCCCCAAGGACATGGCCTGGCATCTAAAGAGAGCCTGGAATTCCCAGGCAGCCACTTTGCCCAGCTGTTGTTCCTCTCCTGCCCGGAGATCCTCTTCATCTGCTTCCAACTGCCACGCTTGGTTGGGTTGCCACGCTTTGCTGAGCCTTTTCCTGGAGCCTGTGGGCAGGAGCAGCCATCCAGAGAGCACCTCTCCTCTCCCAGAACTGCCTGGCTCTCCCACCTGCTTCTCCTCCCCACTGGATGCTTCACCCCATGAACAGCCTCAACTTCATGCCTCTGCAGTCTGAGTCCTTCCCCCACTAGACCGGTGGTCTCCAAAGTGCAGCACACCAGAGTTCTGGGGGCACAGGGAGAAGACACCAGGCTTCTCTATCAACTATTTTTATCACACCCTTCCATAAATTCCTATTCTTATTGTGTTTCAGGTTATACAAAATATATTAGCACAATGGTCCGGTTTATAAATAAATAAAGAATGTACATGTTGGTGTGCGTTCCCAAACTTTTACTAGTGGAGTAAGAAAATCAATAAAGTTTGGAGACTACTTTAGGGGAGGTAATATATACACAATGATATCAACACTGAATATTCATTGGAAGGACAGATGCTGAAGCTGAAGCTCCAATACTTTGGTCACCTGATGCGAAGAGCTGACTCATTAGAAAAGACCTTGATGCTGGGAAAGATTGAGGGCCGGAGGAAAAGGGGACAACAGAGGATGAGATGGTCGGAGGGCATCACCGACTCAGTGGATATGAGTTTTAGAAAATTCCGGGAGATGGTGAAGAACAGAGAAGCCTGGCATGCTGCAGTCCATGGGGTCGCAAAGATTGTCAGACACAACTTAGCGACTGAACAACAACAGCTGTAATTTGGTGTTTGGTGACCAATGTCACAACAAGGGTGAAAGTTAGATGTTGTGGACATTCAGGAGGGATGTGATCACTACCAAGAGAAGGCAGGCAGAGAATCCGGAGGGCTTCTTAGGAGGGGTGGCTCTGGAGCTGAGTGTTGAAGGATAGGATGAAGCCTGTGGCCATGGGAAGGAAGGGCGTGCCCAGCAGAGGACACCGCAGGAACAAAGACCCAGAAGTTGGACAGCACAGAGTGGGCGCTGTGCCCAGACCTCAGTGTCCAGGGAACACACAGGAGAAGCAGTAGGAGATGAGATGGAGGGTGGGCCAGGGTAGATGACAGAGAAGGAACTCGGAATAGGAGGGATGTGCAGGGACTGGGGGAATGTACTGAAATGGAGACAACAGGAGGGAACCCGTGGAAGCTCCAAGAAGAGAAGAGATGCGATCCTACTGGGCTTTGGAATTTGAACGGAAGGGGAATGTAAAGATTGTTTGAGGAGACTAGATAACAACTGGAAGATGTAAGGTGAACATCACACCCGGCCCAGAGGGCCTGAACTAAACTGGGAGAATAGAGATAGGAAAGGAGGCAAGTGTCAGAAATACCAGAGAAGCCAATTCAACTGAACACATAACAAGGTGGGAGTGAAGTGAGGACAGGAAAGGCAAGAGATGACTCAACATTCAGTGCAGAGTAAACCAGAGGGATGACAGTAGGGGGTGCCCTTGAGAGAAAATTCGGGTGCAGGATAGCCTCTGTTGTCTGGGAGGACAATTCTCAGGTTACAAGGTCTGAGTTGGTGGTTTGTATACAGAAGATGAATTCTACAAGGGCTAAAGCTTTCATACGCACCTTTTTGATGGGACTAGGTTTCCATCTTCATTCTACAAATACCTTTGCATCCCTCCTACGGGAACGACCCTGTGCTGGGCAGGAAGGACAGAGAGAGGAAGCAGAAATTCTGTTCCTGTCCTCAAAGATCCCCAGCTCTGTAGGGAGACAACCACATGAAGAAGTCTTTGACAAGCTGTTGGCTGAGGGCTCTAACATGAGGCCAGAAGACGTTGTACAGAGGTGGCCTTTTACACTTGTGTTTGGCTCAGTAGACAGTCATGTCCTGAGAGCAACCTCAGCCTTTCTTCATGACTCAGGGTCATCAGCATAATCAGTTTCTAGACCATCATCACAGGTGTGGGTGGCAGGGGACAGTGACTGAGTTGGCGTGGGTGCTGGGTGCCCATGACCTTGCATTTTCCAGAGGAACCATGATGTCAACTGTGTCACCCTCTGCCAAGCAAGCCAGCCTCAGAGTGTGCAGTGCCATGGCTTTTGGATTTTACAGTCCTCCTCCACTCTTGTCTCTCAGGCTTCTTGGACATCCCTTTGTTTGTTTCTGGATTATGGAGTACCTGGAAATTTCAGGGGAGGAAGATTCCAGGCTTCTAAGGACTGAAAAAGTATGTCTGAGCAGTTTGGCTTGCTTTAATTAATTGATTATTTTCCCTCCCTGGTTCTGCCAGCCTTGTTTCTTTTTTTTTTTTTTTCAGCCTTCCTCATCCTCCCAGATATTTATAAACCCTTCTTCCCTCAGTCTACATCTTTGTTCCTTTCTCACTCTTGAGTTTTCCTGCTGTAAGGTCTCCCCAGAGAGGGAGATCCCCATCATCCAACCCCTGGATCATCCCATGTTGCTTAAACTCTGACAAGTCCTGAAACTTAGCCCTGTGGGAAGGGCCTAAGCTTCTGAGTCAGTTGGATATCGGTCAACACCTGGCTTCTCCACCTGGTAGCTGAGTATCTTTGGGCCGGTCTCTGAGCCTCAGTACCCTTAAGAACAATATGGTTCTCCACCATATTGTTTGCTGGGGAGTTAAAATTTAGTGTTGATTCATTTTGTTATTGAGTCTCAAATGCTATGCCAGTAAATTTTAAGCAACGAGAAAACTGAAATTGAACTTTTAGCACTAGATCTCAAGGCTCTTGCTGACCACCCTATATACTCTCACAACCCCACAGCTCCCCAGTTCCCTTCCCCATCTTCCCTAGGGCTCTTATCTCATATGGCAGGCTGTACATCAGACTCATTTTCTTCCTGGTGCTGTCAGGTTCTCTCCCTAGAATGTAAGCTGCATGAGGGCAGGGAGCTTGTTTCCTGCTGCATCCTCAGCACCTCGGACAGTTCCCTGTGTCCCAGCCATTCAGTAAGCCTTTATTGGTGACTAAATAAATGGGTGTCATGGGGCTATCTGAAAAGTCAGTGAGATAATGCCTGGTACAATGCCTGGCATACAGTGGGTGCTCATAATGACAACTCCTTCCCTCTTTTCATCCCACTGCCTTTCCCCACCTGTTTGGCAGTGAGGACCCATGTTATGGCTTCTCCTTCGGGGGAATGCCCTTGCCTGGGCAGTGCCTGTTGCTTCTTTCTTCCCAAGTGTCTTTCTGAAGCTGCATTGACCCATGGGAGCTGAGATGCACCTCCTGGACTGGTGACAGTTCACTTCTACACTTACCGCTAGTGGGGCGTGGCCACAGCTGCACCCGTGCCTCAGCTTCCCATGTGGCCTCCTGCGATGAGTCCCTCAGCCAGATCAAGGAGACCCTAGGATCTGAGCAATCTTGACCAGGACATGCATGGTCTATACTCACTACTGCAGCCCCATCAGAAAAATACCATGTGTAGACCAGCACCTAGCAGGTCCAGAGTTTGTGTCGTAGTTCCAAACCAGGGATTTTTTTTTTTTTTTTTTTTGCTCCAGACATCAGAAAATCTGATAATGTCTGGAGACATTTTTGATTTTCATAACTGAAATTTGCTGCTGGTATCTAGTGAGTAGAGGCCAGGGATGCTGCTAAACATCTTACAATGCATTGGACATCCCCCACACCAAAGACTTATCTTGCCCAGCACGTCAATAGTGCAAGGCTGGGAAACTGTGGGCAGTGGCAATTTAAAAAACAAGACTTGACATTCATTGAGCACATACTGTGTGTGAGGGGCTGTGCTAAGCACTTTACATGCACTTTCTCATTTACACTCACCACCATCAGGTCAGACAGGCTCGGTGGTTTCCTGTTGCATAGACGAGGAAACAGAGACACCTAAGGTGAAGTCACTTGCATAGCAATTCCCAGCTAGTGAATGGTGCAGCCAGGATTTGAACTGGTCATGCTCTTAAGTGCCAACTTGGGCATACCTGGAGCATTTGTGTCTTGGTGCTCCCAACTCCTTCTCCATTGTATTGGCTCAGAATAGGGTGGGGCAAGACATTTACTCTGGTTTTCCTGCCCAGTCCTGCCAGATCTGCTTAATTGACTCTGAGGAATCTCCATACACCTTCAGCCTTGCTGGGGCCATGTCAGGATGAACAGTCTCTTGGAATTTTTATGGAGCTCCCATCTGCTGACTTTGGGTTACCTGTGGTTTCCCTCCTGCTGCCAAGTTTTTCCCTCAACCAACCCCCCAGATATAAAAGGCTCCCCCAAATCATTCTGACAATGGACACTCTGTACCAACCCACCCACCAGCTTTAATTGTGGCTCAGCTTTTACAGCTGGCTGAGATCCCAGTCTCGGTCCTACTCAGCTCCAGATCCCACCTCCTCCACACCAGCCATCTGGGGTCGATGATGGCTCTCATTCAAGCCCCTCGACCTCTGGCCTGACACCCACACGATATTAAGTGCTTCATCAGGGCATCCTTATATACTCTGATCCCTCTCCTTTTTAAGCTCCTTCCTCCAGACTCAATTTCCTTCCAGATTTTATGCTCAGCTCCACAAAGTTCTACTGAGCCTTCACTAGGAAGGCAGCTGTGTGCTGAGTGTTGAAGACACACACAGACAAAGCAGACATATCCCACCCCCACCCCATGCACACACACAAGAGGCAACAAAGGGACTAGGGAACTGTGAGTCCTTCCCTGCCCTCCTAGAGGGATGGGCGCAGAGAGCAGTGTGGGTCTGTACATAGTACAGGCTTCCCAGAGTGGGGACACTTTACATTTGTTCCCCAAACTGTGAAGAATTGCGGGGAGGGGTGGACCTGCTAGTTCTGATATTGCAGAATTCCATTCCAGGCTCTGTTTCCCTGTCTTTTGTCCAGTGAGCCTGGCTGTCCCTAGACTCGGCCTCAGGACCTGTGGCATCTCAGCCAGTGTTGTCTGCTGACCTTCCCAGAACTGAAGGAATCTCCCTTTCAAATACTGCTTTACTGGCTCCCCTCTCACTTCCTTTATGCAGTTGACACATCTTCATTGAGAGCCTGGTGTGTGTCAGGAACCCAAGAACAGCCAGGATCACAGATTCCCTGAGCTGGTAAGAATTTTGTTCATCCAGTCTCAATTTTCCCAACCTTAGTGAAGTCTCTTTTCACTAAATTATGTTTGTCAGGCAATAAGCAGGAAGCTTCAGACTGAGTTTGCTCAGGATTCATTATTACTTCTTCTTAGCTCAACATATGTTCTTGAATTTCCTCATGAGGGTAAGTCAAGTAGAAAATGGCAAACGCCGCTCCACTTATTCTCACTTTGAAGACAGAGACACTGAGGTCAAAAGACTAAAACAACCTGCCCACTAGGCCCGACTCTGAGCCACGCTTCTCTCTGTCCTCTCACACTGATTTTGTCTCATGTAAATTTCCCACGGAGACCAACTGGGCAATGCTACCAACCTGTACATTGGCAGAATCATAAAACATGGGTGCTGGAATTAATCTTCACAGTCAAATCATCTGTCTTCTTTGATGCACAGACCCTTGTTAATCCAGCTTCCCTTCTTGTGAAGTGGAAAATCCTCTTCTCGGGGATGAGAGGAACTCCTCTGGGGGGTCAGGAGGAAACCCACCAGTTCAGAAGAAGGAACTGTCTTTGTCTCATCTCAGACAAAGAGCTGCTGCTTCTGGTCATCAGACAGGAAGCTGGGTGGGGGTGGCAGGTTCTGTTTACGCCATTACAAACACAACTGAGACAGTTCACTGGAAGTCTAAAACCTCTTCTATTGGCTTTGCTGGGCCTGAGCAAAGAGGTTACAGGGAAACTTGATCTCTGAGAGCAGGGCTTTTCCTTAGGGCTATGGGCCAGTGTCATGGCCAGGTGTCCACCAGATCTCCCCTAAAGACTCTTTGTTCTGGCTCTTACATGAAGAGCAGTCTCGTGATGTTAGGAAGTCCCGTTGACCTCATGTCCATTCTGCTGCTGAAGCACTTGGCCAGGGTGTTGCAATGCCAGCCCTTTCTGATTAGCACCTCTCAGCACCATGACCCCAAGAGTCCAAATAACACAGCAAGCGGTTCCCTTTTGTAGCAAGAATCATTTCTTCTACTTGATATTCAGAGACCTCAGGCCCTGAAACAATGGAGTATCCAAAGCTGACCAGATGTCTCAGCTTTTGCACTTGTTAAGTGTAGTCCACTCTCCAAAGCATGTCACATCCATCAGTCCAACTGGTCAACCCTAGGAGGGACAGTGACTCAGGGTTACTGTTAAATTGGGCAAGGGAGTATGCAGCATACAATTAAGAAGCAACTTCATTTTTCTCTCCCACTGTCCTATCAAACCTGTCCTGAAGAGCTGGTTATTCTTTGACCTTTGAAAGAAATCTAGAGCATATTCCACGATTTTTCTGGTCACTCTTGGGTAATTAAAAGTTTCTAGGGGGATTTTCTTCATGTTCCAGTGGTTAGGAATCTGCCCTGCAACGCAGGGGACATGGATTCGATCCCTGACCGGGGAACTGAGATCCTACATGCTGTGGAGCAACTGGGCCCCGGGACCACAACTGCTGAAGCCCACGTGCGACAACTAGAGAGTCTATGCACCACAATGAAAGATCCCACATGCCACAACTAAGACCTGACAAAGCCAAATAAATAAATAAATAATAAATATATTTTTAAAAAAGTTTCTAGGAACCAGGATTCCTTGGAGAAATGTCTGATGCTAGGGCTGGGGTACAGAAAATACAAGTTGAGCCTGCAACATTTTGTAGTGCCAGAAAGTAAGAAAGTGATTTTTAAAAGAAAGAAAAAAAGGAAGAGGAAGAAAGGAAGGATTGGAGGCATGTCAGAAGGACAGAGGAGCCAAAGTGAAAAAGCTTCCAATGACCAAAGCTAGAACACTATGAATAACAAAACAAATAATGACAGTATTGTATTAAAACTAAAAAAAAAAATATCCAGGAGCCCATGCTAATATAAATAACTTACTGAGTAAACAAATAGAAGGGCTATCTCTTTTTTACAAAAGGATTCCAAATAACAAATGAACAAGTGAGAAAAATAAAAATCACTGTTAGACACCACAGTAATAATTGCTGCAGGCAAGATCTACCTTATGAATGCTAAAACTGGTAGGTAAAACTCAAAGCCTCAAAGAATCTCCCCCCAATTATTTTTAAGTTACTGTGGTGACTTTAAAAGAGGTCCACAGATTCTTTGATATTCCTCCTTCCTTTAAGCTGGGGCTTAAATCCCCTCTCCTTGAGTTTGAGCTGGATTCAGGGACTTGCTTCTCATCAAGGGAGTACGGAAAGCGAAAGGTAAGTTCACAGTGGAGAAAGCTGTCAGACACCACCTCAGCCAAGGGACTGAGGTTAACGAGCAATAAGCTATGTTGCTGTCATGTACCCCCAGTATGATGCAATGAGAAGTGGGCATTCCCCCCATATGGTATTTCCCCAAAAATCCATAACCACAGTCGAATCATGAGAAAACCTTAGACAAACCCAAATTGAGGAAATTCAACAGTATACCAGATCACTACTAATGTTCAAAAGTGTCAAGGTCATGAAAGGCAAGAAAAGCTTGAGATACTGTCTAGAAAAGGTTGAGAATGGAGGAAACTGAAGGAGACACAATGAC
This sequence comes from Cervus elaphus, assembly GCF_910594005.1. Lineage (NCBI taxonomy): Eukaryota > Metazoa > Chordata > Mammalia > Artiodactyla > Cervidae > Cervus > Cervus elaphus. The sequence goes on along the minus strand of NC_057834.1, from coordinate 124,563,488 downwards.
AAAACGCAATATGGGTCCTGGACGGGATCTTTGATCAGAAAAAGGACTTTTGTGAAAACTGGAGAAATCAAGATATACTCTGTAGTTTAGTTAATGGTGTTGCACCAATGCTAGTCTTGCAGGTTTGACAAACATACTACAGTTACGTAACATACTAACATCAGAGGTGTTGGGTGAAGAGTGTGCTGAAACTCTCCAGACCATGCATTTGCAATGGAAGGAGTGCTCTCAAAAAGTGAAAATTGGTTGTTGTACAGAAAAAAAACTTAGCTATTACCACGGTTGGTGGCCCTCTAAAAGGCACAGCACATACATAGATACGCAACACACCTGTGGTATTAAAATTTCATGAGGGAACAATTACAGAAATGAAGATCTACAAAGGCTCTTGGGGTGGGGTAGGGTGATAATGAAGAAAGAGGTTGAATCTTAAAAGTTCTCATCACAAGAAAAAAAATTGTAACTATGTACAGTGATGGATGCTAACTAGACTTATGGTGGTGATCCTTTCACAAGATATGCACAAGTATTGAACCATTATGTTGTATACCTGAAACTAACATAATGCTATGTGTCCATTGTACCTCAATTCAAAATCTTTTAAAAAAAGAAAAAGAAGGTTGATAAATTCTACTCTAGAGGTACTATCTTTGCAACTCTTCTGTAAATATAAGAGTATTTCAAAATATTTTTTAAATGTTACTAATAGTATGTCTGCGAGGTCCTTACCACGATAGATAGATAGATCATCTATCTAGCCTCTGGTCACTTGTACACATAAAACAGTTTCAATTAGGTAATTAATAAAGCCAATAATAATAAAAATAAATAATTTTTAACCAAATTGGAGCTTCTCCTCTCCCCAGTTCAGGCCTGCTTCAAGATAGCCACGGGTGATGGGCAAGCCATTTGGTTGTCATCTGCTTTCCTCTTTGCCCAGTATGTCTATCTTCCCTCCTTGCTGGGTGTCTCTGGCCCCTTCTTGGTTTGGGTGGGGGTCAGTAGACAAGGTAAGTGGAGGAAAGGTTGTTTGCCCCATGCTCTTAGGAGCTGATGGTGCCTTTCTCTGGGCTTACAGTGTTAGTCACTAAGTTGTGTCTGACTCTTTGCGACCCCATGGACTGTAGCCGGCCAGGTTCCTCTGTCCACAGGATTTTCCAGGCAACAGTACTGGAGTGGGTTGCCCTTTCCTTCTCCAGGGGATCTTCCCAACTCAGAGCTCAAACCCTGGCCTCTCACATTGCAGGCAGACGCTTTACCATCTGAGCTTCTGGGCTTGGCAGATATTTAAGCTGACTCTTCCTCTCTTGGGCTGATTTAGATTCTTCAGAGACCCCCATGTGTTTCCTGCAGCCCCCTGCTATGAGTGATGCCATGTGTGACCACCTGGTTCTCCATGCTCACTCCTCTAGGCCACATTCTTGGGATCTGGCTTGTGCCTTCTTTGTCTGCCAATATCTAGCCACACCTGGAACACTTAATCCTAGTTGCAAAATGGCATCCTCCTTCTTCTAATTATAAGGGCAGTCCTACTGACAGGAGAGGAAAGACTGGAGGAAACAGAGCCTTTCTGACTGTCATGGTCCAACCATGACACCCCTTACTCCCTTCTGTGTAACGTGTCCTATTTCCATGTTAGCAAAGCCAACTAAAGGGGGTTTCTGTTATCTGCAGTCAAACATATCACTGTTATCAAAGCCAGTCTTACTCTGTACAGAAGACATAAAAAGGAAAAGAATAAAAGAAAAGAAAAAGGAAGATGGTAGCCATCAGGAGCAAAAGATATCAGAAATGACAGAGACCAATGGGGATGGTTTCAGCAAACTAGAACAGAGCTCACTGCAACAGAGAATAAAAACAGGATTTCTTTGTGTGCTTACTACATCCAAGGAGCTGTTCTTAACACTTTATAAGCACCGCTCATTTGTCCCATAAATGGACACATTTTATGGTGTTTATAGGAACATGGGTTCACAGAAACAGTGAAGTGGTAGATTCGGGACCCAGATTCAGGTCATGGTCTAATCAGGTTTAGGTGCAGATTCAGACACCTACTTACTGGTGATCCAGCTGCTGTGCCAGGCACATCACTCACACCACCCCAGTCATCCTTAGGCCAACTGTGTCAGGGAGAGATTGTTTCCTATATTCCAGAGAAACTGGGCACATAAGGGTTAAGTAATCTGCCAAGTAACTGGTAGAGTTAAGCTTAGAGCACAGATCTTGTGATTCCTAGTTTAATACTCTTTCTGCATGGCAACCCTGCCTTGCTTCATCTGCAGGAATGTGGAAGAAACATCACAGAGGGCTGACATGCAGCTGAGGTGCACTGAAATGGCTGTGCCAGTTGCTAAAATGCTGACATCCCTCTGCACCAGTTGGTAACCAACCTTGCTCTGAGCATCCCTCAAATGCCACCCCATCTCTTTTTGCCAAGACATATCCCACAATCCAGATTCTAAAGAGTGAAGGGGGGGTCTCTGGGATGCTGCTCTGGTGCCATGGCCTGTATCAGCCTTGACTAATTGTTTCTTTGATGCTCCTTTCTGTCCTAAATACTTCTGTGGTCAATACCTCTGATGTGCAGAGATGAGAAAGCTAAGGCCAGAGAAGGCTGCCTGGCTAATTAAGAGTTGAGCCTAGCCTAAGCCTAAATCCTTGGACTCCTGGTCAAGTTCTTTCTGTGTTATATGGCCTTTAGTCACTCAACTAGAAAATTTTACACTATGTAGAGTTAAATTTTTTAAAAAAATAGATTAAATTAGAAAATGTCACAGATTATAGATGAGTCTTTTTGAAAGAGACTTGTTAGTTAATAAATTCAGTGCTATTGGCAAAGCTTCATTAGGTCTGAGACTTAATTGAAAGATCAAGAACATATTACATACACAAGCAACTGTAGAAGATGCAACTAATATTCCCCACAATGCACTCCCTCCAGGTTTTACATCTCTGCCCATTGCCATGTGACCTGCCTGAGTGTTCTAGAAACATACGTTTCTGCCTCATTGGCTTGGTCCTGTGACATGACTTGTCACCGAGATGATTGGGAATGTGACGTTTTCTGGGACTAAGCAGAAACTTTTCGAATGAGCAGGCCTCTCTGCCCTCTGCAGCAGGAAAACAGGATGTCTCAGGTTCTGCTGTTCCTTCAACTCAGGTCCCAGGATACAAAGATAGGCCCTGAAGGGCCTCAGGGCCCAGGGGTGCCAAGTCTTCATGTAAAGGGAACAAGAAATGAATGCTTATTTTTGTATGTCAATATATTGGGATGCTTGTCACTGCAATATAAACTGACTGATACACTAGGAGAAAGAATGCTTTGAAAATTTTAAGAATAAAAATGAATTGAGTCTTAGATTTAAAGGTCTGTTACTTTCAGTTAAACACCATTTCTGAGAAAGAATTCAGGCACATAATGGACACTTACTTAGCAGCTATTTGGATTTTCCTGAAATATTTTTACATAAAGTTTTCAAAAAGTCTTATAATCGATAAACCATGGACTGTATATGGACTCCAGAGTTTCTGGGTAGATTATTCAGAAATAGGGGGTAAAAAACACTTTTTGCCTAATAAAAGGAATGATTCAATTCAGAGAATGATAAAAGAATATATTTTAGAGATGGGATCTTAGGAGCACTGCATCCAACTCAGATCATGTGTGAATTTTCCCATAGTTAAGTTTCACAATTACTTATTTTTGGTAAATAGAATAACTAAAGCACATTCTGTTTTCAGGTGTTGAAGCATGAAAACTTTGAAACACTCACTCACTGTTTTTCTCTCTCTCTATCCATCCACCCACCCAGTCAGCTAGCCAGCCAGCCAACCATAGTGTTCTTAATACAAGACAAACATCAAACCCCTCTCCTTTTAGTTGTCATTGTGGGAGAAGAAATTTCTGTGGAGCATATAAACCTGAGTTAAGACAGATTGCCATATGAGGAGCTTTAGACATTATATTGTTCTTTCAAGCAGAGTTGTTGGCTTCAGAATCTAAGTTACCAGAAACTGGCACTCTTTCAGATCACTTGAGGACTCCAAGGGAATGAAGGGAGCAATTTTGATACCTGAGCTTCCAACATGGACATTTCACGATTTCATGGATCCACAGTGTGGCAAAATAAGCCACATTGCTCCTGACGTCAAACCACCAGAAGGACCAGCAGGTTACTCTACAAATAACCTGACATCCCCAGACTCTGCCTGCCTGGTTTTGGAGAGCTCCTGGAACTGTCCCAGGAGTTACGTGGGGACACAGTTACATGTATCCCATGTGTCCTGCGCCCAGTGCCAAGTGTTCATTGTCAGTGATGAACAGATCACAGAGGATGTGGTGCAAGGGGAAATCTACATGTTTAGGCTTCTTGCAGTTGCAGTAACAATGATAAAGGGATGAGCCCCTTGGCATTTAAACAAAGTCTTCAGTCAGAATGTGGACAAAAGAAAAGAGGCTGCCCAATCAGGCTCTGCCCACATGGTTCACAAAAGAACAATCTAATGGACTCTAGAGTTTTCTAAGGACAAGAACTGTCCTGTCATTGATGCTGGGGACCCAGAACACCTGCCACATGTCCATGGAGAAAAGGTCAGAGCCTTGAGAGGTGATGAGTTCAGGTGCGCGGACATTTCCTGAGCAGGCCCCTTGTGCTGGGCAACACTGGGCTGTGTCCCCACTTGAGCCAGAGTTGAGGGCAATGGGTGTGCCCACGTGGGTGTGTGAGCACAGGCTGGGGGACCGGCCAGGCTGATCTGGACCAGAGGTAGTCCCCTCCCACTGCTGGCCCTGGGGGACCGGGGCCCGGCTTTGAGTCTTTCTGCCTGTGTGTTTCTGAAAGGTGACCTGTCCTTAGCAGCTGAAGAGATGAGGGTGCAGGTGAGGCTGTGACCGTCATCCAGGTCGGTGCTGGCTTTTCGGTGGCCTTGTCACTTCGCCCAGATTCCATCGCTTCAAGACAGCCTCTAGGGTTGGGGCATGAGGCTGTCATCTGCTTGCATTAGGAAGGTATTTCCGTCTCCATTTCTGACTCTTGTTCATTCAGAGACCATCAGGCACTCACTCTGCCGTCATTCTGGAAAGCCCCCTAGCTGCTTCACATAATTAGGGAGTGCATGCTATTTGTTCCCCTCTTTCTTTCTTAACCAGAAACCTTACTGTGTGTGGCACATACATGAGGGGGCAGATTTGGAACTAAGTCCTTCTCTGAGCTCCAGGGCAGCTCTGGGAGGACACCCAGGGGGCAGAAGGAAGGCCACCCAAGGCCACACGACATTGAGCAGCAGCACAAGGACCAAAGCTGGGGACTCAGACTCCTGGTTCGGGTTCTCTGCCCTGCAGCCACCCCTGAGCCCGCTGGAGGGCTGTGGGAGTGAAGAGGCCCTGACTCAGGCTGGGCAGTCCGGGCTGCTGGTCGCCTGCCAGTCTCGGTGCAAGAGCTGAGCTGGGCTCTCCCGGTGGCTCTCCTTGGCCGGCGAGCAGGAAGCTCTGAATCCTGGGCTGCAGCCCAGAGGGAAAGGAAAGGGGCTTCTCTATGTTTCTGATAGTCCCCATGACCTTCCAGGAACAATGCGGGGCCTCACACTGCCTCCTGCCACCAGCCTCCGCCCAGCTGTTCTGGCCACGCAGCTCCATCTCTGTGGCCTGTCTGCAGGAACACTGGGTGTTTGTCTGCTTGCAGAATCACGGCTGTGTGCCCAGGACTCTCTCCGGCCCCTCACCCCCGGCTCCAGGCCCAGTGGGATGGGCCAACAAAGCCACAAGCCTGCTTGTTAATCCCCAAACCCATCACCAAGGGAAGCCGGATCCCTGGTCCCTGACAGTTCACTATTAATATTATGTAGCCGAACATTCCACTGGGGATTGATCGAGTAAGCTCAAATGACAGGTCACCACTCAAATGTGTGCACTTTCTGGACATGCAGGGGAAAGAGCTTTGGGCTAGAGGTCAATGTAGGTCACTTATAGACCTCACCAAGTTCAATGTCATTATCCTCCAAATGGGAGCAGTAGCTCATCACAAGAGTTAATGTCTGCTGAGGACCCCTCCATGTCAGACATTGTACTACACACCACGTGCATCTTCCCTCACCCTCTGTGAAGAACCCAGAGATGCTGGGCATGGGTAGAAGGTGGCCCCACAAAAGCAGTGGACACCAGGGTTACTGAGAGCCTCATTGAGGACCACGTCACCATTCAACAACCCATTCATTTGACAGGTTCCAGAGCAGCCACTGCATGTCAGTCACTGTACACAGCCCACAGAATCCCTATCTCCCTAAAGCTTACATTCTAGAACATTCAGCAAAGGCTCAGAGATGGCAGGTGATGCTGTCAGTCAGGCAGTGACACAAAAGATGACTTTTCCCTCATCTTCCATAACTAGTACAGTAGAGGAGCCGAGCCAAGGGGGTGCTTGTCATTCCCTGGAGTTTGAGCGGACTGGGGCTGTTCTGCCCCCATAGTGACCAGAGCTCCTCCTGATTGGCCATTCTCAGCCTGCAAGAGAGGAGAACACACTTCCCTTTGGTACTGTTCCAGATACGCAGTGAGGAGCAGGTGGCCTTGCAGGCCCTGTGGGGGGTCCCAGATGCCCACCACCCAGCGTCTTGAGCTCACACTGGCCTGGCTGCTGAGGGTCACTGGTGAAAGCACCTGAAGTGACAGTGTAGCTGAGCCCCCCTGATCCCCAGGTATGGGCTCAGCCTTGCTCCGGGCTCAGGAATCTAACCACATTGCTAGGGGTGAGGCAGGTCAGCTGACAACAGGTCCTGCTCTGACACTCGATCTCAGTTCTAGGGACTTGTCTCATTCACTCATTCATTCGTTCACTCGTACAAGAAATATTGCCCAATTTACTGTACAGCAGAGGGAACTATATTCAATATCTTGTGATAAACTATAATGGAAAAGAATCTGAAAGAAAGAATATAGAGATATACATATGTAGTTTGCCGTACACCTGAAACTAACACAATATTGTAAATCAGAGCCAGAGGTCAAGGCAGGACCTCATTTCCTACATGGGAAGAAGCCTGGCAAATGGCTCTTTTTTCAAAAAAAAGAAAAGAAATATTGCCTGAGCAGGAATAGGAGCTGGGCACTACCCTAGAGACTGGGCATACCCTAGAGGGCAAAATTAGGTCCCTTCCCTTAGAGAGTTTATATTCTAGTGAAAGAGACAAATGAATAAATGTCAACAGGTGGTAAGTGGTGAGAAGATAAATACAACAGGAAAGGGGATGGAACGTGATGGAAGCCCCATGTTAGTGTGGTAAGAAAGACCTCTTGGAGAAGGAGACTCCTGAGAAGACACAGAAAGGGTGAGGGGGAGCAGGCCAGGTGTGTGTCTGGGGGAAGAGCATCACAGGAAGAAGGAACAGGACATGCACGTGGCCCAAGGCAGAAGGGTGCTTGGTCTATCGAGGAATATGCTCATATTGACAGCTGAGCCCGTCAACTCCCACCTGCGTCTCTGTGCCTGGGCCGCCACGCCCTGCTTCAGACTCTCTGACACCAGACGATGCCCACCTGCCAGGGTCACTCTGGTCACAGCCCTGACCCTGCTGCCTGTCTGGCCTTCCTCCCACCCCCACCGGCTGGGATCTTCCCAAAGGGCATCAGTTGCCCAGATGCATCTGACTCTTCCCCACATCCCCATGTCCTCCTAGTGCCAAGGAGAGGGGCTTGCTGGCTTTGGAGTCAGACTGCTTGGATTCGAATTTTAGCTCCACTATTTCCTACCTGGGAAGCCTGGGCAAATGGCTCTTTGTGACTTGGTGTCTTTTACTGGGAAATGGAGATACAGTGGTATCTATCACAGGGGCTGCTGTGACAGCAAATGAATTACACGTGCAAAGAGCACATGGAGTAATGCTCAGCAAGTATTAGTGGAAAATTACTAATGTAAGGAAGTCTTTTCTCCTACTTTCTCCTCTGCTTGCTGCATGGAGAGGAAATGAAAATGGCCCAGGTTCGGGGTCAGATAGATGTAGGTTTGAGCCCCTGCTGGTGCTCTTGGGCAAATGACACAACCTCTCTGAATCTTTTTCCTCATCTTAATATGGAGATAACGGTCTTGGAAAAGAGTAAGTGAAATGACATAGTAGGCCCAGAGACACACTCAGGACAGTTTCCTGATGGAGAACCAGCCTGACTCTGGAGCCAGTGGCAAGGTTTCAGAACCATCAGGACAGAGAGAACCAGACTGCAGAAACAAAAAGAGAAGCAGCAGCTGTGAATCTCGACGGAGGGGCCCAAGGAGACAGCAACCAGCTCACACTGTGCAGAGAGGCTCCCCCGAGAGGCAGAGAGAGCCGGGCCAGTCACAGGACCTGGGGTGACGGGGAGGTGGATGAGGCCAGGCCAGGTCACCGTCTGCCAAGTGGAGGCATGTGCCAAAAGGACCAGGTGCCAAAGGCCAATGCCAAGGGGGAGCAGCGGCCACTAGGAATCCCAGGAAAGAGTCAGGGCACCTACAGAGGGACCCAGACAAGCCACAACTTAGCCAGGTGAGAGTCAAACCAGGTGAGGGCCAGGGGGCCAGGGCAGATCTGAGACTGACTCTGGGGCTCTTCTGTGTCTTTCTTAAAGTAGCCAAATCAGGGGTCAATATAATAGTCTAACAGTCTGTATCAAAGCATGTCCCTTTGATACCCCTGCAGGAAGTGCTGGGGGAAATATGGAGATCTTCCTCCCACCCAAAATCAAACCAGAGCAGAGAGCAGGAGCAGATGCAGAGAGGAGCTGGATTCCTTTATGGGAAAAGAATCTGAAAAAGAATGAATATATGTGAATATATACCTGACTCCGTTCCTTGGAGGAACTCAGCAATAAAGAATCCACCTGCCAATTCAGGAGAAACGAGTTGGATCCCTGGGTCAGGAAGATCTTCTGGAGAAGGAAATGGCAATCCACTCCAGTATTCTTGCCTGGGAAATCCCATGGATGGAAGAGCCTACAGTCCATGGGGTCACAAAGAGTCAGGCATGACTTAGCGACTCAACAACAACATAACTGAATCACTATGTTGTATAGAGGAGGAAAGGGAGGAGAAGGGGATGACAGAAGACGAGATGGTTGAACGGCATCACTGACTCAATGGACATGAGTTTGAGCAAGCTCTGGGAGATGGTGAAGGACAGGGAAGCTTGGCGTGCTACAGTCCATGTGGTTGCAAAGGGTTGGACACGACTGAGCAACTGAACAACAACAATGCTGTATCCCTAAGCTAACACATTGTAAATCAGCTGCGCTATGCTTAGTCGCTCAGTCGTGTCTGACTCTGCGACCCCATGGACTGTAGCACGTCAGGCTCCTCTGTCCATGGGGATTCACCAGGCAAGAATACTGGAGTGAGTTGCCATGCCCTCCTCCGGTGTAAATCAGCTATACTCCAATAAAACTTTAAAATAAACAAAAATAATAATAATAAAAAGAAAGGAACTGGAGGTGCCACTTGACCCCAGAGAGATCAACCTGATCCTGTTGGGTCCCTGGGATCTGAACAGCCTGAATCAACAACCACAGTGCCAGAACACACACCGAGGGCTTCCCATGAGCCAGGAGCAGCTCTGGGTTAAGTAAGGCAGAAAAAGATAGCATGGGGTTGATTCTCAAGACAGAAGCAGGGGCCTTCTCCCCAGAGATAACCAAGGCAAGTGCCTGTGCAAGAAAAGTGTGCTGGCTGGCTGAGCTCCACCAAGGTTTAATGAAGAGCAAGGATAACAAAACTGAGAATTTTAATTACAAGTTCTTGCTTCCCCATTGTTTGTAATTTTGCTAAAGACTTTGGATCTCCCAGGGGTTACTGGCAATAAAAAGCTCTTAAAACAGAAGGGGTGTGTAGTGGAGAGAGCCATTTCATGTGGCTTTAGAGCTAACCTGAGGGAGGAGATGGGCTGGCTGTGCGCATTTGGGTCGATCAGACACCTCTTTGAGCTTTTCTTCTCTTTTTTGTAAAATCAGAACTTGAGCCATACCATGCCTAAGGTCCCTGATAGCCAGGGAGTCCCTGCAACCAGGCAGGGAGAGTTACCCTCATGACAATGGATGATCCAAGTCAGATACCAACTCACTCTCAGTTCCACTCTCCTGCCCATTCCACACTAAACCATAAATGCCATTTCACCCAGCTCAATAAATGCTGTTGACACGAAAGGAGAACCCATCCAATGACTCCTGTTTCCATCTCTTCCTCCTAAAGAGAGACTGCCCCATCCTCCCCACTCAACTGCTTCCATTCCACACTCTTTTTTCTCACCAGACTATGGTAGCAATTTTTTTCTCCAACCTCCGAGGTCTTTTTCACACGAAGGCCATCTTCCACCAGCCACAGGGTGGGCGCTTCCACCTCCTGAGGGCTCCTGACAACCCTCCCGTGGTTTCTCAAGGTCAATGGGACACAGAAAAGTATGCCAGCCCCTAGTGATGGGCCCCCCTTCCACCCACGACCCCAGTCTCCTTTGCTGCTCCCGATTCCTCCTTGCCTGAAGCCAGGCCCCACGACTGACAAGTTTGGAAGAAATCCAGATTTTCTTGCCTCTGAACATTTGCACATGCTCTTCCTTTTGCTGCAATGTCCTTCTGTCTCCCTTTAAATCTCAGTTCTCGGTCTTTTCCTGCTATCATCAGCCTTCCTGCTGTGTTTTAGCTCAGCCCTCTCCTCTGGCCCCATGATGTTCTCTGCTGCAGCCATTTCCTGTTCCATGAGGGTTCAGCCTTCCTCCCCTACCCTGGGAAACCCAACAAGGGCAAAGAATATCTGTGCATCTAGATACACCCAGTATCAAGAAGCATGTGCACAACAGCCAAAAGGTGCAAGCAACCCAAGTGTCCATCGACGGGTGAATAGATAAACAAACTGTGGTAGAGCCATACAACGGAATAGCATACAGCCTTAAAAATGAAGGAAATTCTGAAACCTGCTACAACATGGATAAACCACGAGGCCACTGAGCTAAGTGAAATAAGTCAGTCAAAAAGGACAGATACGGTGTGATTCCACTTATGTGAGATACCTAAAGTCCTACATAGAGGCAGAAAGTAGGATGGTGGATGCCAGGGGCTGAAGGGATGTGGGGGACGGAAAGGCAGTGTTCCATGGGGACAGAGTTTGGTTATGCAAGATGAAAACCATTCCGGAAATGAACAGTGGTGTGGCTGTCCATCAGTGGGAATCTAGTTAATGCCACTGATCTGTACACTTCAGTGTGGTTAAAAGGATACATTTTAGGTTATATATATTTCATCACAATTTAAAAAAAGAGCAATGTGAGCATAGAGAGAAATTTAATGACTGTTTATTGAGTGAATCAGTGAGTGAATGAGTAATTAACCAAGGGAAATCATTGGAGCCCCCACAAAGCACTTAGGGGATTATGTAACCAGATCAGAATGAAAAGCCTAGACAAGGCCCGTGAGGGGCAAGGGTGGCCTCCCTCTCTAACACTGTCCCTTCCAGCAAGGGGTCTTCCCAGTGCCCAGGACACGTTTTTTAAACCTAGACCTCCCAAACCAAGTTGAACTTTTGGGGCTGCAGCTGGATGTGAATCAGTGTTTGTTCTCAGGGACCTGCCACATCCTCCTAGGACCCAGCATAGAATAACACGCAGGGCAGAATCAAGGCAGGAAAACTTAAGCGCTTTGGCAGCGGCTGCCCCAGGCTGGGTGTTTGTGTGGCGTGGGTGCTGGGGTCAGGAGAGCGGAGAGGAGCCTGAGGGGGCAGGCTGCTGGCAGGAAGGGCTCACTCCACACTCATCCCCTGGGTGAGCCGCACGCTTCGGAAGTATCGCATTAAAGAGATGAATCACACACTGACTCAAAGAGAGGAGGCTGCAGGGTTGTAAATCAGAAGAATGGCTTTTATTTGTCAGAATGCTACAATAAATAATATCTCCATGTGCCACACGACAAAAGGAGAGTGGGAAGGAGGGCGGCTGGGCACTGCAGGGTGAGGGGCTTGCAGAGCAATATATGCTGATGGGGGGCAATCCTGCAGCCACCAGGCATGTTCAGGACACTCTCCAGTCACTGTTCTTTAATGCAAAGGGAACAAAAAAATACAGGATCATCTTTCCCCCAAGCTTCCTGAGAGCATGGGGGTCATGAGAATAACAGCATAAGGATGGCTGAGGATGGAGGAGACCCTCAAGGTCGTCGGCTTCAGCCCTGTTTTGTAAAGATAGCAGGCTGCCTTGCTGGAGGTGGTGTTTATGGTTGTTCTTCAGAATGACAGGACCAGAAAATCATCCACTGAGGGCTTCTCAGGTGGTCCAGCGATTAAGAATTCGCCTTGCAATGCAAGGGACACCAGTTCTATCCCTGGTCCGAGAAGATCCCATGTGCCTCGGAGCAACCAAGCCTGTGCATCACAACTAGTGAGCCACGGGGTCCTACTGCTCTAGAACCCTTGAGCCCGCCCATCACAGCCTGTGCTCCACAACAGGAGAAGCCTGTGCACCACAACTAGAGAGTGACCACCTCTCTCCAAAACTAGAGAAAGCCTGAGCACAGCAACAAAGACCCAGAGCAGCCAATAAACACATACATAAAAATTTTTTTAAATGAAAATCATCCATTGAGGACAGAGATCCCTTTAAAATGGGGGGGTGAGGGGATGTAAGTCCCTCCAGAATTGATGACAGTCACTGTCCTTGCATTTGTCAATCAGGTAAATGGGCATGGCCAGAATTATGGAAGGAAGCTCTTTGCAAACAGAGGTGTGGGATGTGGCAAGTAGCCCATTACCTGGGGAAGGGCATAGAACCTGATCCTTTGGCTTCCAGGGCTTATGAGTGAAAAGCTGCCTGGGTCTGCATATTCCTGCAGAGGAAGGATGGGGATTCTGGGTCTGCAGAGGGGCTGAGAGACACGTGATCAAATCAGGCTGAGTTGCCCCGGGCAACCTGAAGCCTGCAGAGGCAGCGGTGCTTCTGGAGAGCATCATTCTATCAGGAAGCCCCGGATCCCACCCCCCCTGCCTGCCCCCCCACCTTGGGCTGCTACTGGGGAGGGTGAACTCCAGGCTGTAGGGCTATGTTGCCTGATATGGAAGCCACAAACCACCTGTGGCTATTGAAACATGGCTGGTCCACATTGCAATTTGCTCTAAAGGTAAAAAACACACTGGCATCTGAAGACATAGTATTAAAAAAAAAAAAAAAAGAATGTCAAATAGCGTATTAACTTTTTAATATTGATGATGTTGAAATAATATCATTTTGGATATGTTGTGTTAAAGAAAATGCATTATTAAAATTGATCTCAACTGTTTCCTTTTACTTTTTTTAATGTGGTGACCAGAAAGCTTTAAATGATACGTGTGATTCCCACTGGGGACTCACATCATGTTTCCATCAATCGGCACCACTCTGGAAGAATCCTTGGACACAGAATAGGCAGAGAGATCACTCCAGACTTACGGCTCTTAACACTGGCTGGGTGGGGGCAGTCTGGGGATGCTGAGGAGTGCAGTAGCAGCACCCCACACTGAGAAAGGCTAGGTTAGGCCAGCTGCTGACATAAATAATGGGACAGAGACCTGAGTGATTCCATGACTTGCTCAAGTAAATTAATCAGATCTTGGCTTACAATTAAGCTTCATAAATTCTAGTGTAGTCTTCTTACCATCACATCCTAGTTTACATAGAAACTGCTCTTGAGAAATTATTAGTCATTTTAAGGAAGGTGTCATGAAACAGCCTCCTGATTAGAGCTCAAGTTTTCACAATTTTGGGGGGGAGAGCTGGTAATTCAATAATCTCTATCAAAGCCCTGTAACTTAAATAAAACTGGATCTGAATGCCCATCCTGGCATGGTGTTCCATCCAAAAGAAGTACAAACTGAGCTCCCCAAGTTTTGACTGATTCTTGACTGAGCTCTCCCAAGAAAGTAGCAAATGGAAATTACCCAGCATGAGTCACAGCCAAGTTTCTTCAACACCTGCAGCCTCCTTCTCTTGTGTGCAAGGATCACTCCATGGGGCAGCCGCTCAGGTGGCTCCCTCCTGTCTCTTACACCTGCCAACTCTTCTTCAGCCCCTCTCCTTCTAGTCGAGCTCTTCTCAGCTCGTCTTTCCTCTAGGACCTCTCTCTTCTTGCCGTACCTCCAGACCCTTCTGCATAAAGAGCAGTTCAGCTCCTTCTGCTGCTTTCTCTTCTCCAGCATGTCATCTGCCATTATCTGATCAGCCCAAGGGGCCCTACAACTGACTGAGGAGGTAAGGAATGACTGAGGAGACGGGGCTCCAGATTCAGAATTTTGCATCCTTTAGGCAATTCCATTCCTAGGAATCTAAAATGGATCAACAGCAGAAGAGATCAACGATTCGGGTTCAAAGACAGAGATCACAGTATTATTTATAACAGCAAAAAACTGGAAACAACCTAAATATCCACCAAGGATGGTTAAGTAAATGATAAAAACTCTACAAACTGGAACACTAGGAGGATGCGAAAACTTCTGTTTTTGAAAATATTTATTGGTGTGGGAAACTGCCCCTGATAACATTAAATGAGACCAAAAACTAGAATATAAAGCTGTATACAAACTGTGCTACCAATTTTGTTTGACTTATATATGTGTATTGAAAAATGCTTCTCTGGTGTCATGTATTCCAGGCTCTTTGTGGCTTCTTTGAATCAGTAAGAATCCAGGAGAAAAGTAACTGAAAAGCATGAAGTCAAGGGACTTTTTCAAGTGGATTATCAAGGTGCGACCTTCCTTTCTTTGGCCCATGATGAGGACAGGAGGTGACAAGGAGCCCAGCCAGCTCCCAATCCCCCAGGGGCTCCCACCAGCATCCAGCACGAGCGGGAAGAGCATCTGACCCCCACCGAAAGACATCACCTTCACCACATGGGCCAGGAATTCAACGCCCTGAACAAGGAGGCATGAAGACCTGGCTTCACAGACAAAAGCATTCCTTGCAAGGAGACACACATCAGAAGGAGTATGGACACCTGGAAGGCAGGTGCCCTAGGACCAAGGGTAGGCTCAGGTACAGATGTGGAGGTCAGGCAAGTTCTGGCCCCCACTCAGTCCCAGGTGCTCATCTGAAATTAGGTTCCTAACACCCACCTCATAAGAGTGTTGGGAAGGACTTCCCTGGTGGCACAGTGGATAAGAATCTGCCTGCCAATGCAGGGGACACACATCCCTGGTCTGGGAAGACCCCACATGCTGCGGAGCAACTAAGCCTGTGCATCACAACTGCTGAGCCCAAGTGCTGCAACTACTGAAGCCTGCATGCCTAGAGACTGTGCTCCACAACAAGAGAAATCACCACAATGAGAAGTCCATGCACCCCAGCCCCTGCTCACCACAACCAGAGAAAGCCCACACTAAGCAACGAAGACCCAATGCAGCCAAAATAAATAAATAATTAAAAAAAAAAAAGAATGTTGGGAGATGCAGTGAGGAAGGGACGCAGCACATAAGAAGCAGGAGAGAGCACAGGCTCTGAGCCAGGCTGCCTGGGCATGCGTCCTGGTGCCTCATCTAGAAAACTAATTATGGTACTGGTAAGAGCTTCTTGATGAGGGTGAAAGAGGAGAGTGAAACAGCTGACTAGAAACTTAACACTAAAAAAAACTAAGACCATGGCATCTAGTCCCATCACTTCATGGCAAAGAGAAGGGGAAAAAGTGGAAGCAGTGACAGATGTTATTTTCTTGGGCTTCAAAATCACTGAGGATGGTGAGTAAAATTAAAAGATGCTTATTCTTTGGAAGGAAAGCTATGACAAACCTAGACAGCATATTTAAAAGCAGAGACATCACTCTGTTCACAAAGGTCTGAGGAGTCAAAGTTATGATTTTTTCAGTAGTCAATTACAGATGTGAGAGTTGGACCATAAAGAAGGCTGAGTGCCAAAGAATTGATGGTTTTGAATTGTGGTGCTGGAGAAGACTCTTGAGAGTCTTGGACAGCAAGGAGATCAACCAGTCAATCCTAAAGGAAATCAATACTGAATATTCATTTGAAGGACTGATGCTGAAGCGTCAATACTTTGGCCACCTGATGTGAAGAGTTGAGTCACTGAAAAAGACCTTGATGTTGAGAAGGACTGAAGGCAAAAGGAGAAGGGGGCAGCAGAGGATAAGATGGTTAGATAGCATTACTGACTTGATGAACATGAATTTGATCAAACTCTGGAAGACACTGGAGGACAGAGGAGCCTGGCATACTGCAGTCCATGGGCTCACAAAGGGTTGGACAAGATTTAGCAACTGAAAACAATAAAAATCCACCCTCCAGTTTTGTTGAGAGGATTAACGTAGTCAATACAAGTAAATATGTGAAAAATGCCCAGCACACGCTCGGCACTCAGCAGCTGAGTTTTCTTTCCCGCATTATCTTTCAGGAGGACTTTTCTTACTCCATCCTCTGCTCAGGGCCTGTCCTTCCTTCTCAGCCCATCCTTTAGGATGCTCCTTTAACCCTTACCAGTTCCAGTTTCACATTTACACTTCACTTCCTATTGCCTACTATGACTCTAGAGCTGGTGTCTGCAGGTGAGAGCCTCCAGGTAAAATTCAACCTGCCACCTACTTTTATAAATAAAGCTTTATTGGAACACAGCTCATTCATTCACTTCTGTATTGTTTATGGCTGCTTTAGCATTACAACGGCAGAGCTGAGTAACTGTGCCAGAGACCAGATGTCCCACAAAGCCCAAAATATTTACTATCTGGCCTTTTATGGGAAAAGCGTGCCAATTTCTGCTCTAGATCCACACTGTCCAATAAAAATACAGTATGAGTGATACAAGTAAATGTCTCATAGACACGTTAAAAAAGGGAAAAGAAACAAGGTGAAACTAATGTTAGTGATATATTTCATTGAACTCACATATCCAAAATATTCTCATTTCATTGAGAAATAAAAAACTGATTAATGAGGCACTAGAAGCAATTCTGGCATCTGACATATGCACTGTACACAATAGTAACATCTTACCGGAGGTTAAAAAGTGAACTGTAATACTTCAAAAATAATAAAGTTGTATTTCACGAGAAAGTGTTCTATGCTGCTTTCTTTTCTTCTTTTCCTTCTCAAATATTTATTTATTTATATATTTTTGGCTGCATTGGGTCTTAGTTGAGGCACACAGGCTCTCTGTTGCAGCTCATGGGCTTAGCTGCCCCTTGGCATGTGGCATCTTAGTTTCCCAACCAGCAATGGAACCAGCATCCCCTGCACTGGAAAGCAGATTCTTAACCACCAGACCATCAGGGAAGTTCCTATGCTGCTTTATTTTCTAAATTCAAATGTAAATGAAAATTTCTTAAAAATCCAGTCCCATGGTTGCACTAGTTACATTTCAAGGGATTACCATACTGGACAGCACAGACCTGGACAATAACCTCTCCCCACATATGCTTAGGACCCTTCCACAGACACAGCACACCACTTTGTGTGAGGTTCCACCCGTATGCAAGGGGATTTTCAAGCTGGGAAAGGAGGATTTGGGGTGAGGATCAGAGCAGAGGTAGTGAGAGAAATAAGTAAGGGGCAGAGTGGATGCCCCTAGGTCCTCTGGCCAGTTCTGAGCTCCTGCAAAGGGAGAGGTCAGAGACAGAAGACAACAGAACTACTCGAGAGAGGTTTCCTGTGACTCTGGGCCCAAGCAACACTACTTTGGGACTCAGGGGATAAAGTGCCACCTCTCTCTCTCCCTAGCCTCTTATCTCTGTCCAATGTCCTGGTTGTCCTGTGTCTGAGGACTGGAGGCCTTGGGACTGTCCAGACCAAGCCCCCTGGCAACATGTGGCCACCACCTGCTAGGTGGAGGCAAGAATGAAGCTTCTCTGAGCAGCTTCAAGGAGGGTAGATGTGCATAAGTGGGAGCCGGAGCAGGAAGGGAGGAAGTCAACAGATGCCTGTGGGGACCACAGCTGATGAGCAGGGTGGGTATATGGGAGACCCCTTGGAGAACGTCTCAAAATCACTAGGAGACTGTTCGGGCTGCTACCAGATGAGCACTGACCCCGAGAGGC
Source organism: Cervus elaphus (assembly GCF_910594005.1). Classification (NCBI taxonomy): domain Eukaryota; kingdom Metazoa; phylum Chordata; class Mammalia; order Artiodactyla; family Cervidae; genus Cervus; species Cervus elaphus. The sequence goes on along the minus strand of NC_057834.1, from coordinate 124,545,487 downwards.
AAAGTAACCCAGCCAGTGACCCCTCACAGGTCAGGAGCCAGGGACCCTGTGGGGACGAGGGAGAGAGAAGCCTGAGCGGGACAGCCAGGTGGTTCCCCTTCCCAGCTGGTGACAAAGCGCAGTGGGTCCTGCAGCTCTGATGTGCTCTGGGGCCCGGCCAGGTCCACTTGTTACAGGGAAGCACAGGTGAGTCACCAGGCCTCCTGCTAGCAACGGCGTCCTGGGACGTGGTCCAGGTAATTAGTGCCCTGGGCACAAGGGTTTCTCCATATTATATCTCATCCATGGAAGTGAAATGTGAAAAAGCTGGGAATGGTGTAAATCATTCTGCTAGCAATGGATAGCTAATGGCATAAGGAAAACTCCAAGTAAGTGCCTATAAACTTGCCCATGGAAAGGAGGGCATGTTAATCAGCTGCTTCTCTGTCCTTCATCTCAACTCGCTCAGCAGCTGAGCCCGGCCTTCTTCTCACGTCAGCAGAGTCCCCTATCTTCTGCCAATCCAGTCTTTTCCTCTCAGAGGGACACCAGAGCAAAACCCTGGAGCCACCTCACCTCTCTGCTCCCTGTCCCTCATCATCCTTCCACTCCTTGCCTCTTAAGGTACCACCTCCTTTCCTGGACTGTGGTCACAGAGGGCTAGCTCACTTCACACACACATCACTAATCCCACTGCAGCAAAATCCATTGTAGTATTGTGGCTCCTCAGACAAGCCAGACCTTGCCTTGAGCTTCCTAAGATGGGGATCGGGTACTGTTGGCCAATTATAAGATTATCTGAGGTTGATCTAGCTATGTGATCTTGGGCACATTACACAGTCACTCTGTCTATCAGTTTCCTCATCTGTGAAATGGGACTAAAAAGTTACTGACCTCACAGAGTTATTTTGAAGATAAATTGAAGACAAACTGAGCTCACAGATTACTCTGCTTAGGCAAGTGCAGCTCAACTTTTCTTAGCTGTTATTATTACTATTGGACTTCCCTGGTGACTCAGATGGTAAAGAATCTACCTGAGATTCGGGAGACCCGGGTTCAATCTCTGGATAGGGAAGAACCCCTGGAGAAGGCAATGGTTACTTACTCCAGAATTCTTGCTTGTAAAATTCCGTGGACAGAGGAGTCTTGAGGGCTACAGTCCATGCAGTTGCAAAGAGTCAGATTGTTAGGAAGGCAAACTTTTGTGTTTTATTTATAGTTATGAGTTTATTTTAATGTTACTCAGAGAAAATCAAATCAAAATAAACCCATGATTTTACAGACTCAAAAGAAAAGAGAGAAAGTGAAGTTGCTCAGTCATGTCCAATTCTTTGTGACCCCATGAACTGTAGCCTACCGGGATCCTCCGTCCATGGAATTTTCTAGGCAAGAGTACTAGAGTGAGTTGCCATTTCCTTCTCCAGGGGACGTTCCCAACCCAGGCATCACACCCAGGTCTTCTGCATTGTAGGCAGATGCTTTACTGTCTGAGCTACCAGGGAAGCCCTTTACAGACCCATGTTTAGGTCAAAACTGGATGGAAAAAAAAAAAATCAATGTAAATATATTCAAAGAAGAATTTAAAAAACAGTGTAGGGGACAAGCTAATGCGACATGAATTGTGATGGTGGAAAACACAGACAATTTGGGAAATATTCTTCTAGTCTGAACCCTCTAGTTCACTGGAAAGGACACTCGGAGCAGGAAGCTGGCTCCTAGGCCACCCGTGTAGTCACAGGCTGGGACCAGACTGTCCCCCCCTGTCTTCTAGGTCACACTGCCTCAGCAGGAGACTCATCTGCGCTCACCTGAATAAGCGTATGTAAAGGAAGCTCTGAATACAAGGCTTGTCACCAGATTGGATCACAGATGACATGTGGGTCAAATCCCATGTCATGTAAAACAAAATAACCCTGCAGAGGAAAAGCCACCCGTCCATGACACAGAATCAGGTTCCTCCAGGGTCAGAGGTAAGGCAGAACTGGCTTCTCTGGTTCGGCCACTTCCTAGCTGTGTGACTATGGACTTGTTGCTTAACCTCTCTATGTTTTCATTTGAAGATCTGCCAAAGGAGATAAGAGGCAGTAAGCCTAGTAGAGAGAGTTGTTCAGTCACTCAGTCATGGCTGACTCTTTAGAGACCCCATAGACTGTAGTCCTTCAGGCGCCTCTGTCCATGGGATTTCCCAGGCAAGATTACTAGAGTGAGTTGCCATTTCCTACTCCAGGAGCTCTTCCTGACCCAGTAATCCAACTTATGTCTCCTGCATTGACAGGTGGATTCTTTACCACCAAGTCACCAGGGAAGCCCAGGAGACAGAATACTTGGTAAAAAAAAAAAAAAAAAAAGGGAGTTTCCTTTTTTCTTTCCTCCAAAAGCCAGAGCAAGCACCCCTGCTGAAGACGTGTCCCCACTAGTTGTGGGAAAATCCTCCTCCCAAACCTGTAGTGGCTCCCTGTTGCTTACCACAGCAGGTCTCTGGGCTCGACAACATGGACCCTTCCCTCCAAGCCAGCTTCATTCCCCTGACCCCAGCACCCATCCTAGTTTGTCTCATGCTCCCTCACTGCCCCTTGAATAAGAGGCATGCATTTTGACACCAGTACTCCCATCCCCCGCTTTCTCTCCCTGTCCTGAGTGCTCAGACTGACCTTCCTAAAACCCAAATCTGGTTAACATACCCTCTGAAAGTCTATATGATTTGCCCTTTCCTGCAGAATCAAGTCCAAACTCCCTCCAGTCCCTCATAGTTGCCCTATCCTCCCTCTCAGAACCCCTCCTAATCCTTCCCCACATATATGACACAAATATGTACAGACACACGTGTACATACACATTTTGTGTACACACACACACACAGTCTACCCTCAAGCCGGCCATACCTATTCACTGTCTTCCAAAAGCGTATGCTCCTTTATATGTGCACATCTTTGCACCTGCTGCTGCTTCTTCCTGGAACACCCTATTCCCTTTCTCTGATGGGCAAATTCCTACTGATCTTTGAACACCTTGCTGAAATGAAGTTTTCTGTTCTACAAACTCCCACCTCCCCTCATTTCTTGCAGCTAGATAACTAACCCCTGGCCAATAAGATGTAGGTGCAAATCTCCAAGAAGGTTCTTTGAAAGGAGCACAGATGACTTCATGACCCTCCTGCCTTTCTCTTGTTCCTTTAAATAAAATGGATGTGATGGCTGGCAGTTCAGTAGCCACCTTAGAACATAAGGTGGTCTTCAGGATGGAAGCCAGGCTCTGTGGATGGAAAGCCTGAAAGAGAGGAGCTTGGATTCTGTTTATATTGTGGAATCACCATATGGGAAGCCTAGGCTGGCTACCTTTGGTTCTTTTATGAGAAAGGAAAAATAAACCCTATGTGTTTAAACCACTGTCATTTTAGTTTCTTGTCATTGTCTTATATGCAGAAAATCTAATCCTATTCAATACAACAGCCATACAAGCCATTTCCTGATTTGGCTCCTATTCCTCTCTCCAGGAAGCCCCTCTCTCCAGGCACACACTTCCCTTCCCTGGTGTAAACCTACTTATTTATTTTTAGATTCCTCCAGCATCATGCTCAGGTACCACACCATCTGCCCTGTCTTCAATGCCCCTCCTCCAGCTCCTTGTCCCTCAGCTTTCCAGACCCAGCTCGAGGGACACCTCCTCCAGGAAGCCTGCCGAGAAAAGCTTGCCACACCCTAGCTGGGCAGAAGTACGCACTTCCCCTGTCTGTATGCTCCCAAATCACCACTATGGTACCTCTACCATGTCATCATTTTCTTGTCCATCCCAGGTTCTGGATTGCTTGAAGCAGGAGCCACATCATCTATCTTTGTCTCTGGCATCTAGCCCAGGACCTGGCAACACCAGGCATAAAATGAAGTTGTTCAAGGAACGTTCTCCAAGACAGGATTCATCATTTCAAGCCTGGGGTGGGGGCTCAGGGGCAGAGTTGTGTCCTTGGGGGAGAATGTGGGTCCCTGATGGGCAACAGGGCCAGGTCTCCGGCACAAGACCCCAGAAATGTGTGCTGAGAGGATGAATGAATTTGCAGCTCAACCTCCCTTCCAGCTTCTCTGATGCTCACAGAAACTTTGTCTAGAGCTCTGACTTCTATCCATGGTGGCCCTGCCTGTCACCATCTGCCCCTCCCCCGTTCCTTCTCTGCTGCAGACACTCACCCTCCAAGGCAGGAGGCTCAAGACGTGAAGGGGAAAACACCCAGATTCTTGAAAGCTACCCTCCTGGGGCCACCTACTGCCCAGGAGCACGGAAAAGCAACAGACAGTTTATATTAGTTTTGTATCCTGCAACTTTACTGAATCTGTTCATTAGTTCTAACATTATTACTTTCTTTTTTTTGGTGGAGTCTTTAGGGCTTTTTATGTATAATATCACGTCATTTGCAAAAAGAGAGTTTTACTTCTTCTTTTCCAATTTGATCTTTTATCTCTGATTCTTGCTTAACTGGTCTGACTAGGACTTTCAATTACTATGTTGAAAAAAAGTGGCAAGAGCTGGCATCTTCGTCTCTTCCCTGATCTTAGAGGAAGCACTTTCAACTTTTCACCACTGAGCATGATATCAGCTATGGGCTTGTGGAAGTTTGCACCCTTATAAGTGGTTGGCAACAACGCCCAGGTACCTTGTACCCTACATAGCACTATGAGTGTTTAGGATTTATAACAAAAAATTGGCCAGTGTGACAGATAAAATCTATCTCTCATTATTGTAACTTGCACCTTTTTTATTATTAGGTAAACTCAACTTTTTCTCTGTTTATTGGGCTTTTATATTTCTTTTGGGCACCACCTATTTTATAAGGGAAGAATTTTCAAAACTTATTTTGAAATAATCTTAGATTTACAGGAAAATTACAAAGATGGTACAGAACATTCCCCTATCCCTTTACCCAGCTCTCATTAAAGTTAACATATTCCATAGCTATCTGTTGTCAACACTGAAAAATTAACTTCAATACTATTTATTGAACTCCAGACTCTGTTTGGATTTGACCAGTTTTTTCCACTAATGTCCTTTTGCTGTCCCAATATCTGATACAGAATCCTACATTATAATATAGCTGTCATACCTCCCCATTCATGTGACAAAATCTGTGATGGTTTTTCATGACCATACTATTTTTGAAGAGCACTGGTGTAGTATTTTGTAGATCACAGACCTACACAGACCTCAGTGTAGGTCTGTCTGATGCTTCCTCACGGTTGGATTTGGGTTATAAGCTTTTGAGAGGAATACCACAGAGGCGATGTGCCCTCCTCCTTACATCAGTTCTTGGGTCACGTGATAGCAACATGACTTAGAACTGAGGATGCTAACCTTAGTCACTTGCTTAAGGTGGTGTCTGCCAGGCTCATCAACCGTGAGTTACTATTTTCTCTCTCCACAATCTATTCTTTGGAAATGAGTCACTAAGTCTAGCTTACCCACAAGGGGAAAGGAATTAAGCTCCATCTACTGGAAGGGGAGTAGCATAAATTAATTGAAATTCTCAAAAAGAAGATTTGCACTTTCTTCCCTACTTATTTATTTATTCACTTGTTTATCTGTAACACACGGATTCAAGGACTCTTTTGGTTATAATTTGATACTATTATTATTTATTTTATTGCTTCAATTGCTCGGTTTTGGTCATTGAGAGTTCTTTCTAGTTGGCCTGTAAGTCCTTTAGACATGCTTGTATTTTTTGTTTGGTTTAGTTTTGGTTTTAAGCACTGTCTTTACTTTCTAGAACTATAAGATGTTTCAGGCTCGTGTATTTTCCCTGCCCAACTCCAGAATCAGCCATTTCTCCAAAGAGCTCTGGTTCCTTTCACTGGAGAATGGTACTCAGAAACTAAGCTCTGTTAGTGGAGTGTGCTCATTTCTAACTGGAGTATCATTACTAACGGTCAAAGCTAGGGAAAAAAAAAATGTGTGTCCTGCTGCTGCTGCTGAGTCACGTCAGTCATGTCCGACTCTGTGTGACCCCATAGACGGCAGCCCACCAGGCTCCTCCTTCCCTGGGATTCTCCAGGCAAGAACACTGGAGTGGGTATGTGTGTCCTAACCCAAGCATAAACACACATCTCTATTTATTTCTGTATTTTGTTGTTGTTGTTGTTGTTCAGTCACTAAGTCATGTATAATTCTTTGCGACTCCATGGACTACAGCATGCCAGGCTTCACTGTCCTTCACTATCTCCCAGACTTTGCTCAAATTCATGTCCATTGAGTCGGTGATGACATCTAACCATCTCATCCTTTGCTGCCCCTTTCTCCTTTTGCCTTCAATCTTTCCCAGCATCAGGGGCTTTTCCAATGAGTGGGCTCTTCAATCAGTCCTTCCAATGAATATTCAGGACTGGTTTCCTTTAGGAATGACTGGTTTGATTTCCTTGCTGTCCAAGGGACTCTCAAGAGTCTTCTCCAGCAGCACAGTTTGAAAGCATCAATTCTTCAGCACTCAGCCTTCTACATTAAAAATATATCCCAGGTGGCACAGTGGTAAAGAATTTGCAACCAATGAGGGAAACACAGGAGATGTGATCCCTCAGTCAGGAAGACCCCTTGGAGTAGGAAGTGGTCCCATTCCAGTGGTCCTGCCTGGGAAATCCCATGGACAGAGAAGCTTGGTGGGCTACAGTCCATGGGGTCAAAAAAGAGTCAGACACAACTAAGTACTTACACTCAAAAAAAAAAAAAAAAAGACCCCAGCTCTACCATTAATTTTATATCCTGACAGATTCTTTTCTTGTGAAATTAAATTAGATAACGTTTTCTATGATACACAGAAAGCGCTTGATCACTGGCAGTTGAGTGAAAGAGTGGATTTGGGCACATGCTGTGGCCTCTCCCTGGTTCAAATCCACACTCCATCACTTACATGGGCAGGTGAAATACTCTTTCCAGGTCTCAGCACTTTTGCTGTTTCCTTCCTGGTAATTCTAAATTGTCTAAAACAAACATGTTTTATAAACAATAAGAGAAAACAATTAAACAAACAACAAAATAGCATCTCTCACACTTTTCCCTACAATTAATATTAATAAGCTTTTCAAAGGCTTGCACTGAGGACAGTATGCATGTGTGGATGAAAACACACATGAGCTGCAAGTTCTTGGCATAAAGTAGACATTTAATAGGTGTTGGCTGCCATTTTCTTTCTTATCTTGGCTGATCCTTCCAGATGCTATGTTGTGAAATGGATGAAAAAAGTCTTCCTCTCCTCTTCTCCAGGTTTGAGCAGGGAGGGTCATCATCAAATGAGCCCCTTTCTTCGTCACGTGGAATCCTCCTATCAATGCACTCCCACGGTGGAGGTCTCTGGTAGGAATATTCTAGAGGACATGGAGGGTCCACTCCCAAGGCCCATGCCTGGGTGTCTCCCAGCCCAGCATGAGACCCTGGTTAAAACTCCAGGCTCCTCTGTTCATCTGCAACCAGGGTTCAGCTGCCTCACTCTCCTGAATCAGCACTGGAAGACTATGGGTCACAGGGTTTGCAGCCTCCAAGCAAACACAGCAAAGTACCCAACCCTCGGGTGACATGTCCTTATTTCTCTTTCTACCCTCAGTGAATTCCTCTGGGAAACTTCTCCCTTCCTTTCGTCCAAGAGGAGGGAAGAAAGAGCATTTTAATTTCTGTACCTTTTTTGATTTAAAAAAAAAAATGAAAGAGAACCACCCAAAAGGAGAGGAAATATTCTGAATTTTTAGAACCGAGAATGCAGAGATGTTCAACCAGCAAAGGTTGCAAGTCAAAGAAAATGCATCATTTTCAGCAAAAGCCAAAGGGAACTGAAGGCTTGTCATGAAAACAAATCTGGAAATACTCAGTTCGTTGAAAAAAAAAAAAAAAAGCATTTTGTCAGAGGGCTCACGCTCCACATGAGTTTATCCCTTTCGAATGGATTTACAACCAAGTTCCCCTCTGCTGCCCCTTCCATTTTCAAAAGAATTAAAGTGCTTTGCCCTTGTACCATCCCACAGGACAAGGGTAGGGAGGGAAAAAGGCCTCCTTTCTACTTGTGGACAGAGAGCACTTAGCACTTCTCACCTGGAGCACCACTTCAGCCTCTCAGATGGTCTCCTCCTATGTTTTTGTATTTGTTTTTTTTGTTTGTTTGTTTATTTATTTTTTTTTTTTTACTACAGAACTTCCCAGAGCCTTTAGTATCTTGATGATCAAGCCAAGAGAGAAATATTAACACATAATGATATACAGGTTTCCGAAACTTATGTGCTCATGGAATCCTTTATTCAAGGAGCATCTACTAGCATATCTCAGGTCACTATGGTTCCAGAAATCCAGTGTGGAAAACTCTGGCCTCCAGGATATAATACCAATTCCTTAATAGTTATTAAAGGCCTTCCCTCGTCTGATGACTACCTCCCATTCCAGGCTCATCCTCTGTTTCTATCCTGCCACTCACCCATGAACTACCTGCAAGTCCCTAAATAAGATCACCCTATTTCAAGGTTCAGTGCCTTTGCATATGCTATTCCACCAGCCTGAAATGCTTTTCTTAAATGTTTTTCCTTGCTTGTCCTCTGAGGTTGACACTGCTCATTCTGTGAAATGCCCCCAGCTCCCTCAGGCTGACATAGACATACCAGCCCTGATGTTCCAGCAGCTCTCTGCTGGCCCCCTGTGAGCATGCCCTCAGATTGTATATGTATATTTCCAAACTGACTCATTGGAAAAGACCCTGATGCTGGGACAGACTGAAGGCAGGAGGAGAAGGGGACGACAGAGGATAAAATGGTTGGGTGGCATCACCAACTTAATGGACATGAGTTTGAGCAAGCTCCAGGAGTTGGTGATGGACAGGGAGGCCTGGCATGCTGCAGTCCATGGGGTCACAAAGAGTTGGGCATGAATGAGTGACTGAAGTGAACCTATCAGTCCTCTGCTTTGCTTCTTGCTCTCTCCTGGCCCAATTCTTCAGCCTCTCTCCAACTCCATGAGACCCCATTCCACTTTAATACATCCCCTTTTTTCAATTTAGTGAGAATTAGTTCTGTTGCTTATGATTTAAAAACAAAAAACAAACAAAAAAGCAAAACTAACTTCTATATCCAGGAAGAAGAATTTTAAAATATATTGAGCTCAAGAAACAGATATTGAAAATGGCAAAAAAAAAAAAATTCAGGTCTATTTTCACAGGGGAATTAATGCTCACAGGACTCCAGGGAAAATTCAGCATGATCTGAGTGGTGACTGAGGTCCCCACTGTGACTCTAATCCTGAGAAAGCCCTTTGTCCGGTGCAGGTTGGGGGTGGGGTGGGGGGGATATGCCCTAAGATGCTGCTCCTGTTAATCAAGAAGGTGGGTGCCCACATTCCTTAGAAGCAGCCATCCCCAGCTCCACTATGCAAATAGACTCTTCCAGAGCTTTGCAGCAGGCACAGACCAGAGCATCAGTTCCTAAACCTGCCATGCCATATTCAGAATGCTCCCCTAGAAATCATTTCACAAAGGTTTCCAAAAGGGGGGTTTTATCTTTCAAAGCAAATGAAGCGGGGTACAGTGGATCATTGCTAAACACTCCCCAAGTCTTTGCAATGTGATTTTGCTGCTCCTTTCAGTAAAGGGTGGGTCTATTTCCCCTCCCCTTGAATATGGCCACCCTTGATTTTTGCTTTAACCCAAAGAATGTGGCGGAAGTGCTGTTGCGTCAGTTTTGGCCTAGGCCTTCAGAAGCCTAGCAGCTTTGCCTTCATAACTCTGGGAACCCTGAGGCCATTGCACTGTGAAGAAGCCAGATCTGGCCTCCTGGAGGATGAGAGGCCACATGGAGGAGACCCGCCAGCACCGAGACCCTAAGCATGGGGGTGAGGCTCTCTCGGCCCTCCCTACCCCACCGTGAGCTGAGCGCAGCTACAGGAGTGAGCCCCGCAAAGCCCAGGGGAGAACAGCCCACCCACAGCTGTGAGAATAAGAAATCACTGCCCTGAGCTACTAAGTGTTGGGGTAGTTTGTTAGGCAGCAATAGATAGCAAAAAATGGAAGGAAGGTTCAGGAGGAAGGATGGAGCACAAGTGTGGCCAACCATAGGGGAGAAGATGCAAAAGCAAGGTAGGTGCACCTTTTTCCACAGAATCGAGGTATCAGAAACCCAAATGACAAGATTGCCTCCCCAAACAGAGAGAGGACAGGCCCAGATGTGGAAGAAGGGCTTGACCTTGACCTTGACCTGTCCATCTCTGCCTCTCCCATAATGTTCCAGCCAGAGTTTACCCTGAGGCAAAGGAGGAATGAATTACCTACCTGCCTAAGTGCCCTGCGGCCCTTTTTTCTACATTCTCAGGGTCTGAACCATGATGTGGAGAGAATAAACTCTGATTAGAACACCTTTACATGCAAACAGCTACAATTGCCAAGTGGAGTTAAAGTCACAAATAACTTAAAAGCAAATACAATGAAGGCAGGTCAGAAGAGAGGCAGTATAACCAAAGGCTTAGCAGGATTTGGAGGAAGGAGAAGATACAAGGCGTCTTCCCTCTGCTCTAAGCATGGAAAGAAGAGAAAGCTCAGCAGGAAGAGATGGAGATGAAACAGGAGGGAAGGTGGCAGGGCACAACCTTTAAAAGAATGACACAGCCAGAGGACATGACATAAACTTAATAGAACCAAAAAGGTCCAAGGTGTAGGATGAATCAACTTCCACCAGGTCTTCAGCCTCAGTATATGCTGGAGAAGACTCGTGGGAGTCCCTGGGACAGCAAGGAGATGAAACCAGTCAATCCCAAAAGAAATCAATCCTGAATATTCATTGGAAGGACTGATGCTGAAGCTGAAGCTCCAATACTTTGGCCTCCTGATGCAAAGAGCTGACTCCTTAGAAAAGCCCCTGAAGATTGAGGACAGGAGGAGAAGGGGGCGACAGAGGATGAGATGGTTAGGTGGCATCATTAACTCAATGGACATGAATCTGAGCAAACTCTGGGAGACAGTGAAGTACAGGGAAGTCTGGCGTGCTGCAGTCTATGGGGTTGAAAGAGTCAGACATGACTTAGCGGCCGAACAATGAACACCACCACATCAGCAAGCTAAACGACACACCTACAGGTGCAAAGACAGTTCCACGGCTGAAAATGAAGGTCAAAAAGTGGGCGGTGGCCCATGGAAATCCCTAACCCTTCCCCAAAATAGCTGGAATACTCCTCCCACTCATTAGCCTATGAAATCACCCACCCCTATAAAAACTGACAACCCCATACCCTGTGCCACCCTTGCCTCCTGACATGGCCACACTCTGACTGTGGAGTGTGAAAGTGAAAGCGTTTGTCATTTAGCCGTGTTCAAATTTTTGTGACTCCATGGACTCTAGCCCACCCATCTCCTCTGTCCATTGGATTCTCCAGGCAAGAATACTGGAGTGGGTTGCATTCCCTTCTCCAGAGGATCTTCCCAACCCAAGGATCAAACCCAGGTCTCCTGCAATTGCAGGCAGATTCTTTACCTTCTGAGCCACCAGGGAAGTCCCTATGGGGTGTGCTTCTCTCTAAATAAATCCACTTCTTGCCTATCACTTTGTCTCTCACTGAATTCTTTCTGCGATGAATCATCAAGAACCTGAGCTTCCTGAGACCAGGTGTGTGATCTTAGTTAAAAGTCTCTAGGTTCAAGTCCCAACCTGAGTTACACGGTCTGAGAGACAGGACATTATCCAAGGCAGAGGGAGCGGGAAAAAGGCAGAAAAGTAGGGGACACTGTCAGAAAGCAAAAGCACCCCCCAGGTCATTCGTCCCCCCAAGCTAGTCTCCCTTCTTCCCTCTCCAACACCCCTCAAGGCAATGCCCTCTCGGCTGATGGGTTTTACTCTGCCTCTACCCCACCCTGTGCCCAGCTATGGGCTGAGTTAATCTGGAAAACTAAGCATTTGAGAAGAATCTGAGGTACTGGTACCTCAGGTACTGGTACCAGTACCTGGTACTGCCCCCAGGTACTGGTTCTAGCTTTGGGAATTTAAGAATTCCTGCAAGAAATCAGGGGTAACTGTTAGCATCTGTTGCTTGAGAAAATATACCTGTGAAAATAGATTTCAATCCTCTTTACAATAATGCCCCCAGGAGTCAAGAGTGAGGTTGGAAAAAAAAAAAAAAAACACCAGTAAAAGGAAAATAGCCAGCAAATAAAACAGACCTACACTTTCAAAGGGATTCCCTGGTTGCTCAACAGGTAAAGAATCTGCCTGCAATGCAGGAGACCTGGGTCTGATCCCTGGGTGAGGAAGATTCCCTGGAGAAGGAAACGGCGGCTATCCACTCCAGTATTCTTGCCTGGAGAATCCCATGAACAGAGGAGCCTGATGGGCTACAGTCCATGGGGTCTCAAAGAGTTGGAGACAACTGAGTGACTAACATACACACACACACACACACACACACACACACACACACACACACACTTTTAGAAGGACCATCCTTATTTTACCCCAAAAGACAGCGGCGGAGTTGCAGGGTCTGGGATGACATGTGGGGAGGGGCAGGCAGAAACAGAACCCTATCCCCTCCAGGTCTGTCACCATCAAGCTGCTTTGAGAGGCAATATTCACAAAGGCACCCCTCACACACGCACAGGCTGGTCTGGGTGCCTCGCTAGGAGTTCCAACTCTGTCCCAGGTCAAACTAGCATCATTTCTTTGTCAGTGTAGAAAGTATCTTAGGCAGTCTAGAAAACCAGTAGTCTAGAAATCATGAATTAACTTTATGATTCTGTTACTAACTAGCTATGTGAGTTTCTACCAGGTGTTTTTTGTTGTTGTTGTGTTTTTTTTTTTTTTTTTGCCCCTTGAAACTTCAGTAAGAAGGGATGGGGGAAGGTGGGAATAGGAGAGAATATTGAACTTGCTTCCCAAGGGAGGTCAGACTGCCAGCTTCTGAGTAAGTGACTCTAGTCAACAGAATGTTTCTGAGCCTCAGTCTTCTTACCTACAAATGGGAATCAAATGTAACAAGTGCGAGAGGAGTTGTGAAAATGACAGACTCCTACAATTAAGGTTAGTTTTTCCTCTCTTCTCCCCTGATCCTTCTAATGGTAGCTGCTCTTTCTTCCAAGTCCCACCCTCACACTCTTTCTGAGTCTCTCATTTGACCCTTGAGAATGAACTGCCCCCCTTTTGTAAAACAGAGCTAGTCTTCCCAGAGAGGGACCCTGCAGAACTGAGCGTGGTGACCTCAAACCTCTGGGTGTCCCAGGAAGTAGCTGGCAGGGTGCCCCGGCCCCTTGCCCCCACAATCCTGGGTTCCTCTTTGGCTCCTGCTCAGAAGGTAACTGGCTCGAGGGAGAACGAAGGGCCTCAGTGGGTGAGGCCACCTCCCTCCAGGCCAGGCACAGACAGTGACAACCACCCATTTTGCAACAAACAGGAAACCAGTTTACCAGCCTCAAAAATAGAACAGACAAAAACCCCAAAATATGAGGCTCCGACAGAGGGGCAGCTCAGGTTTCTCACACTGCTTCCTGACAGCCTGCAGTATGTGTTTCTTTCTTTTTTTTAAATTTCATCCGAGAAAAGCCTTGCAATGTCTTTATAAAGGCAGCTAACCTCTGGGGGCCCAAGCCAGGAGGCAGCCCAGGCAATCAGGCTTCTTGCGCCATCGCCAAGGCCCCGCCTTCTGAGTCTCCTACATGATTATAAATGGTCAGACCACAGGGCCAGAGAAGCCCAGATCCTTATCCTGTCCAAGTAGGTCTCCACACTCCAGCAATGCACCTCCTGTGCACCCTCCCATGCAATCCCATCCACCCACTTCTTCCACAGGTACCCGGAGGCCCCACTGGGTCACCCCATCTGAGGACCATGCCGAGAATTGGCCAGAAGACATTCCCTCCAAAGACCCATAAAGCCATGGAGCTGGGCTCACGCTGTTCCCACTGCCAAGAACACTGTTCCCGGCCTGATACACTCCCTCTCAGAAACATTCACATTGGAATTATGACTCGATGCTACAGTAATATCACCAAGGACTGGGCTTCCCAGATGGTTCAGCAGTAAAAAATCTGCCTGCCAACACAGGAGATTTGGGTTCAATCCCTGGGTCAGGAAGATCCCCTGGAGAAGGGAATGGCTCCAGTATTCTTGCCTGGAGAATCCCATGGACAGGGGAGCCTGGCAGACCACAGTCCGTGGGGTTGCAAAGAATCGGACACGACTTAGTGGCTAAACAACAACAATGACATTGTATCACACAGCGTTCCCTTATCCAGTGGTCCTGAGGGAAAAGAGTCTTCGTCCTTGGCCTCTGGAAAGCTGTGCACACCCTGGGCTCTTGATCTGTTTCTATTCTGTGAACACAGTGATTAAGAACTGCCAACCTGATCGTGTTCCTGTTCTGTTTCCATGACTAAGAAGCTTAGTTCCAAATGTGTTAATCACCTCCATCAGTTTTATGTCTTAACCTGCCCCATGGTTTTATTTTAGTTCTTTCTCCTTATTTCCCTTGTACCCTATTTCCTCATTTACCTCATTTTACTCTCATGTAGAGTATCTGTATATCATTTAAAATCTTTATATGGAGTAAGATGTGTGTGCATGCATGCTCAGTTGCTTCAGTCACATCCGACTCCAGGCAAGAATACTGCAGTGGGTTCCATGCCCTCCTCCAGGGGGTCTTCCTGACCCAGGGATCAAACCTGGGTGTCTTGAGTCGTCTGCATTACAGGCAGATTCTTTACTGCTGAGCCACCAGGGAAGTGCTGGAATAAGGTAAAGGATACATAAATAACCAATTAAACAGCTCCTACTTACTTTGCAAAACCCACCTAGAATGTCCCTAACTCTGACTTCTCCCTAACCACTCCATGAAAGTGGGGCTCCCATCTGCAGGGACCCCATAGTCTCTGCGTGGACTTCCCCGGACTGGCACTCAGCCACAGTTCTGTACTTCCTGTTTTCCCCATTCTCACCACCACCAGATTAGAAGATTCTTGGATGTAAAACCTGAGAGCTTACCTTCTGCCAAAACTGGTACCCAGTGCTCCATATACATCAGCTTGTTTACTCCTTAAGACAAACCTGCCAGATAGGGAAGGTTGTGCCCATTCTACAACTGAAGAAACCAAGAGTCAGCAACCTAAGATACTTAGACAAGGCCACCGACTGGCAGAACTGACACCAAACTGTGGTGTTCTAACCTCGTCTTGGGTTCATTTCCCTAAGTTGACCCAACATATGAAGAAGAACTTTACATAAAAGAAAATAAGAAAGAGAAAAAAGAGAAAGAGGGAAGGAAATTAGATTTCCTTAGATTATTAAATAATTTACTATGGACGCCAAACTCATCCACACCACTTGAACCATTTAAAATATGGCTTGGATTATAAAAATCCATTCTCTACAACTGTCTGGAAAATTTTACACGCATTTAATTGTGGTTTCCTCATGCTTACCCTCCCATAGGCTGCTTAGAACAAATAGATTAGAGAATTTAATCACATGCTTGACTGTTTTCGAGCACCCCCATCCTCACTACACCCCTCAAAACATACACACACATTTTTAAATTCTGGGAAGTGGTTACAGAATAAAATGAAACCAGAAGCAAGAGCTAATTCTGCAAGAAGCTTCCAGAAGAAAGTGAGGCCAACTTTCCTGATGAGTAGGTGCACATGAACCATGAGGCCATTCACTCCTCAGCTCTACAGCGGCCAGACTGTAACTAAACTCTATGAAAGAATTTTAAATATTTAATGTTCCAGTTGGGAACCTAATTGGTCTGATGCTTTTAAATTAAAATGCCTACTACATAGACCAGTGCATTTTCATTCAACTTGGGAGGCAGAACGGCAGAAGGCTGCCTGGGTCTGGGTCCAAATGAACCTGTACAACTCCAGGTTCCTCCCTCTAAGCTGCAGGCTCAGATGGTAAAGAATATGCCAGCCATGTTGGAGAACCCGGGCTCGATCCTCGGGTTGGGAAGATCCCCTGGAGAAAGGAATGGCAACCCACTCCAGTATTCTTGCCCGGAGAATTTCATGGACAGAGGATCCTGGCAGGCTACAGTCCATGGGGTCATAGAGTGGACACGACTGAGCAACTAACACTTTCACTTTCAAGGGAATGAGAATAGTACTGCCTCCCAGGGCCAAAGAGAGGATGGGCTAGCACAGTGGGGAATTATCACTGCATTCCAGGCAAAAGATATGCCAGCAAGAATGGGGAGCCTCTTTTCAGACCCTGTGTTCCCTTGTTTTAAAGTGAGAGCAAAGTTGGAAAGAAAAGGGAATACTGCGTATAAGATGTGCATAGACAGGGAGGAAAAGGGTTTCTGAGCCACTTTTTCTGTAGGAGCATTCCAAGTCCCAGTGGAGACTGTCTCTTCCAAGGGTTATGTTTGTTTTTCCCTTGGGCCATTTTATATCATGTGTGTGTGTGTGTGTGTGTGTGTGTGTGTGTGCCCGCGCGCGTGTGTGTAGTGCCTCTGCTATGTGGAACTGTGGACTCTGTGCACCCAGCTGCCATGCCTAATTCACCCAGAGCCCCCCACCCCCACCCCCAGCATCTGGCACGCGGTTGAGATCATTATTCGCTGAGTAAATCGATGAGAGCAGCAGCTATCTCAGAGCTGGGGAAAACCACAAGCCTGGCAGAGTCCAAAAGCTCTAAGGTCAGAGGGGCTCAGTGTGCAGTTTCAGCTCATCCGCCAGGTGCCCTGGGGGTAGCTTACTCACTCTCTCTGACCCTCCAGCTTTTCATCTTAAGTGTGAGCATAAGACACCTGCCTGGCAAGCAAAGCGCCCAGCCTAGTGTCTGGCACAAAGCGGGCCCTTGACAAGTTCAGTCTGGCCTGTGTCCTCCTGCCTCCATCTGCAGGACCCTGGGCCACCCAGCTTCACCTTTTCCTTGGTCAGCACCCAGGAGCGGGGAGCCAGGGGGTGCCACCTGCCCCATTTGAGATGCCCAGATTCCATGTGGTGGGCTGGGCATCAGGTGTAACTGTTGACAAGGCTCTCCATCTGTCATCCTCAAGACAGGATCTCCCAGCCTCCCCATCAGTCCCAGCCCCCATACTTGTCCATCTCCCACACTGACTGCCAGAGTCACTTCTCTGATACCTATCAAGGGTTTATCTCAGTCACTCCTCAGCTTCACACTCCACTGATGCGTGAGCCACGGGATGAACGCTGTGGTGGTTCCCCACTGGCCTCTAACCCTAACCCTCTGCTGCTCCTTCCAGAGGCCCAGCCTGTCTGTCTTCCTCCTCCTCTTTGCCCAGGAGCCGTCCCCACCTCCCAGCAGCTTCTCCATGCTGCCTGGTGAACTACTGCTTGCCATTCAAGATTCAGCTCAAACAGGCACCCTTCTCAGCCATTCCCACATCCTTCCCAGCCCACACCCACCACCCCTCTGCACTACCAGTCCATCTTATACACGTCTGTCTCTGGCAGTGCATCTTGTATTACCCCAATGCTATGGACCATCGCCTGCCTCCCCCACTCCACTGGGCTTCCTCAGGCTGAAACATATCCTGATTTGGGTGCCTGGCTCCCAGCACATAGCTCGGCACATGGCAGGCATCTTCAATAGATGTCAGTTTTCTCTCCTCCCTACCAGATAGGGCCTGGGCACCTGCCCACTCCCCACCTTCCTGAAGGTTCTGGGACCTCGGGCTGCTCCCCTCTGTTTTCTGGGCTAGCTCCCTCACTGCCCCACAGCTGTTTCTCTCAGCCCAGATCAGCTGTACCTCCCACATCTGCCCCGCTCAGTTCAGTTCAGTTCAGTTCAGTCCCTCAGTCATGTCTGCTTTGCGACCCCATGGACTGCAGCATGCCAGGCCTCCCTGTCCATCACCAACTCCTGGAGTTTACTCAAACTCATGCCCACTGAGTCAGTGATGCCATCCAACCATCTCATCGTCTGTTGTCCCCTTCTCCTCCTGCCTTCAAGCTTTCCCAGCATCAGTCTTTTCAAATGAGTCAGCTCTTTGCATCAGATGGCCAAAATATTGGAGTTTCAGCTTCAGCATCAGTCCTTCCAATGAATATTCAGGACTGATCTGCCCCACCCAGGTCTCCCCAATTCTTATTGATAGCCTTGGGTGCCATCCCCTCAGGAAACCCAGCCATGGTGACCAATCTGACCACACGGGAGGACAAATGACCCAGGATCTTCCCGATGTATCCCTTCGTCTGCTCCCCTCATCACTGCCCCGCCCCATCAGTTTCAGAGAGCGTCATGGTGCTTAACTGCGTTGGGGGCCCACAGACTCAGGAATGAGTCCCCACTGTGTCAAGGTCCTTTCAGAACTTGGGCAAATGAGTTCACCCCCGCGAGCCTCTGTTTCCTCACATATTAGGTGGGGCTGGAGGGCCCCTGCCCCCAAGGGTTGTGGTGAGAATGTGAAATGCTTACGCTGCGCCTGGCACACAGCCAAGGCCAGCGCGCGGCGGCTTCCGTCACAGCATGGTTCTGAGTAAAAGCTGAGCAGGAAGGGACACGTCTGGGCTTCCCTTCTGAAGAAGGGGCCGGGCCGGGGCCAGCAGGATGGCTCAGGCCTGACTCAGATGCTGGAGGGAAGGAGAGTCTCGAGGGGAACCCAGGGGTGGGGGACTCCCAGCTCAGTGCCTTTGCTACTGTGCCCAAGAAAGGTCAACCCGACAGAATCTAGGCTGTGATATGCTCACCACCCCCACTCTCAACCCAACTCACACCCCCACACCCCCTACACCCCCAAGAGTTTAGGATGAGTCACCCCCGGGTCACCTGGTGACTGAGCCAGCAGCTCAGGCTACTGGGGCTCAATTTCCTCTCTTCCTCCTGATGTATCAGACCCCCCCCAGCTCCCCTCCCACTCTCAACCCCTGTTCCTTTCCTGTGCTGTGATGTGGGAGGGATCATGCCCATTGAAATGCTTCAAAATTAAAAGTAGAGGGCATTTAATTCTTCCCACTGTAGAGCAAGGCTCAGCCAAGCACAGGGTCCGGGCCTGGCCCCCAGAACTCTCCCCCTACCGCTTGGCCTCTGTTCCCCCCACTCCTCACCCTCACACTGAGGGCCCCCTCCCCACTATTTGATAGCCCAATGCTAGAGAATGAGAGCTTCCCAAATGGCACAGTGGTACAGCATCTGCTTGCCAAAGCAGGAGGCTCAAGAGACACAGGTTTGATGCCTGGGTCGGGAATAGGAAATGGCAACCCAATCCAGTATTCTGCCTGGGAAATTCAGCTACAGTCCATGGTGCCACCAAGAGTCAGACATGACCGGGCACACACATACAAGAGAATGAAGACAAGAAATGAGGGGAGAAGGGAAAAAAATACAAAGATAGTTCACCCCTCATGCTTTAGACCTGGAGATGGATCCCAGAAGCCCAGAGCATAGAAGGGGAAGGATGCTTAGAAACCAGCGTGTGTGGGCTCTTGCTAGGTCAGGGAGACCAAGTTGAGAAGGGAGGGAGGGAAGGGGCTCAGTGATGGTCCAGACACAGTCTCTACACAGCCTGCCAGGTGGCTGCGCCCACCTGCAAAGACACAGGGGTGGGGGGTAGGTAGGTGCCCAGTATCTCACCCCTAACGAGCTGGGAGTCAGAATGCACATCCAGGTCTACTGCCTCCTATGTGGTGGCTGATGGATACACACGAGGAGCCAGATCACTGGGGCAGGAGTGAAGGGGTTCACAGTGCAGGTGAAAGGTGCTCGGAGAGCTTGGAGATGGGTGGACAAGCCCTATGGGGGGAGGCAGAGAACCCGAAGGATTTCATGACAGTCCTGATGTTTGGCCTGGGTCTTGAAGGCTGCATGCCTGGCAAAAGGTCAGGAGATCAAGAGGGCAAACAGCAGAAGCAAAGGCCCAGAGATGTCCAGTAGTGGGGGCTGCAGCCCAGGGCAAGATGGTGGAGGAGGCCTCCAGCGTTCCATGCTGTCTTCCCTGCTCACCTGGAACCCAGAAGCCATTCTGTTTTCAGGTAATTAAAGCTATAACTCCAATAATAATATCAAATATGTACACCATCTGCTAGACACAGTCTTCAGCACTTGATCAACACAACTCAAAGAGGTTAAGTGTGATGATTTTCCCCACTTTACAGATTAAAAAAAAAAAACAAAAAAAAAAACTGGGCCCTGAGACTCCCCTCATGGTCCAGTGGCTAGGACTCCAAGCTCCCAGTGCAGGGGGTCGGGTCCCTGGTGAGGGAACTAGATTCCACATGCTGCCACTAAGAATTCACATACTGCAACTAAAGATCTGCATGCCACAGTGAAGATCAAAGATCCTGCATGCTGCAGCTAAGACCTAGAGCAGTTGGATAAATAAATAAAACTAATTTTTTTTTTTAAAGAAAAGAAACTGAGCCAAAGAGGCTACGTAAGGTCCAAGGCACACGCCCCTGTGAGTGGTGGGGCTGGATCTGAACTGACCAGCAGGCTCCAGCAGGCAGCTCTGCGGACCACGCTGCCTTGCTGCCTCCACAGTCCTGCCCTGCCTTCCCTCTTCCCGACAGGTCCATCTCTGCTAGTCTCATCCACCCAGGTTGCAGGCACCTCTGCAGCGGGCGCTGTGTCTCCTCCTCCCCCTGGCTGTCTCCCCTGACACTGCGCCTGGTCTTCCTAAAGGAATTTGACTGGCATGTCCAGACCTGAAGATTCCAGCAGCAGAAAGCCCTTGTCGCTGTCTGGTTGGGGCTGGGAACCAACAATTTGTTGACTTAATCAGGCAGATGCAGAAAGGTGTTGTCATGGTGGCAAGGTTTCTATTCCAGGAGGCCAGGCCGTAATTAAATGTCCCAACCTGCACACCTCCAATTACTGCGCAAGAGCCGGTTTCCCGGGCCTGTTAACTAGCAATTATAGAACCTTCCGCTGAAATTCCAAATCACTTAGTAAAGGTCATTTCCTTTATTTATTTTTTGGATTTGAGAGTAGCAGTGAAACCAAAGTACAAGTGACATCCATTATTTAAAATAGGTTTATTCAAATAGCCAATCAGGAGCAAATGATATAGTCCAGGGTCCTTACAATTTGTTAGAAGGGCTCCTATTTAAGGAGTACCTACTCTGTGCCAGGAACCACTATAGGTGCTTTAAATATGTTATATGATTTAATTCTTATAATAATAAGATCATAATACAGATTATTTCCTTCTTTGAGAAGAATAAACTGAAAACCAGAAAAGTGGTGTGTGTGTGTGTGTGTGCGTGCTCAGTCCTACCCGACTCCTTGAGATCCCACAGACTGTAGCCCACTAGGCTCCTCTGTCCATGGAATTTTCCAGGCAAGAATACGGGAGTGGGTTGCCATTTCCTATTCCAGGGGATTTCCCAACCCAGGGATTGAACATGCATCTCTTGTGTCTCCTGCATTGGCAGGCAGATTCTTTACCACTGCACCACCTGGGAAGGCCCCAGAAAAGTTAAGTCATCTTTTTAGGGTCATACAGCATACCTGGAACATTCAAGATTTACAGCCAAGTCTGTGTGCTTCCAACCTAAGTGGTCTCTAGGTAAGAATGCAGTTTAGGATTCAGAACAGTGCTGGCTATGTGCTTGGCAATGAGTGCTGAGAAGCTACAAAATATCCCATTCTCTAAGCCTATCTCTGGAGGCTCAGTTGAGACATAAGTCTCTTCCATCCTCTGGTTGTGGTTACACATTAAGGTAATAATTCCTCACCACTGATGACTAAGCCAGCTTTTTTCTGTTGACAAGAGAGACTTGAAACAGCCTGAGAGCAGGAGGACCTTGGAACACAAATGCCTGGTGCCAAAGACAACACCAGAGGCCATATGATGTAGACATCACTAATCAATCATGACCCTCTTTCCCAGAGGCCATATGATGTAGACATCACTAATCAATCATGACCCTCTTCCCCAGTAGAGCTTCAGGCTCCTTCTCAACACAGGTGATCCCTCCAGTGGATTGAACTGACCCAGGAGATGAAACTTATTTTTCCCCGACATATGGTGACCATATTTCCTACATGCAAAATTCGGATGTGTGGTTTGACTAAAGGTTATTTTCCTGATTTATTAATTCACTTATGTTTTACAAAAGCATAAAATGAAATCACATTCAGTTATACACTTAGCAAATCACTTTTAATGAACAGAATGAAAGTACTCATAACCAGAAATGTCCCTGAAAATCTAGGTCATATGGTTGCCACAGGTGACCATGGGTGCATATCTCAGCCTTGTGCAGAAAAGACAATAAATGCCCAGGGAAAAGTGAAGGGGAAACCAACTGAGAAGAGGAAGTGGAGGAACCATGAGGATAAAATCCGTGGACATCACCATCTCACCAGGGTCCACACCTGGCTGTGGACTGAACCTATAAATTATATTTTAACACCTTGTTTCAGAAGAGAAATATCCAAATCGCATGCCCATCTGCACACATACAACAGATGCGTGTGGGTGCATCTTCCCAAACTGCAGTCAGCCAAGCTTTATACCAAACTTAATCAGGCTCCACTGTTCAGGGCCAGCAGTCAATCACAACGTGTGAAAGCTTAGCTCCACCCTGCGTCTCGCAGACAGTCCCGGCCACCCACGAGAAGTGAATGGATTCATTGGAGAAATCCACATATCCATGAGACTGAAACAGCACAGCTGCCGCTGAGCTTGTCCCAGTTCTTTGGTTCTGCCTTCAGGGGGCAACAATCCTTTCAATTTCTTATTTCAAATAACCAAGTCACCTCCATTAGAGGAGAAACGCTACCAGCTGCCTTTAAGCCAGCAAAATGCTACAAACACCTTAGTGACAGGCACTAACAGCTGACCCCAGGATCAGGGCAATGATCTCTCCTGGGAACAGGAAGACTGCAACCAGGAAGAGGGCAGATGCCCAAACTCCATCTTGCTCCCCATCTGCCACCATCCTAGGTCCAGGGTCTCCACCTAGAGAAGCACCAGCCTTCACAAATCAATGCCCACAGTACCTAGGCAGTCCAACAGCAGGGTTCTGCCTCATGCTGAACTAAGTTGTCTTCCTCAGCTATTTGGAACCCCCTTGGAACTCTCCAAGGTACTGACCCTCATTCTTGGCTGGGCCCCTAAAAACCATGCCCTGGTGAACAGTGGTTGTTCAGAGTTTATGTAATATACAGGCACACTTTGGATACATTATGGGTTTGGTTACAGATCACTGCAGTAAAGCAAATATTTCAGTAAAGCAAGTGACGTGAAATTTTGTTTTCCCACTACATATAAAAGTTATGTTTACACTGTAGTCTGTAGAATGTGAAATGAGATTATGTCTAAAAAAAAAGTATATACCTTAATTAAAAATTACTTTATTGCTAAAAAATGCTAACCATCATCTGACAATCCAGGGTTGCCATACACTTTCAATTTGTAAAAATCACAGAATCTGCTAAATGCAATAAGGTGAAGCACAATTAAATGATTATATTATTTTAAAAAGGAATCAATTTAAGATAAATTTAGCTTAATTGCTGTCCTATTTGTGTCTCATGGGCTTCCCAGGTGGTACAGTGGTAAAGAATCCACCTGCCAATGCAGGAGATGTAAGAGATGCAGGTTTGATCCCTGGGTCAGGAAGATCCCCTGGAGTAGGAAAAGGCAACCTGCTCCGCATTCTTGCCTAGAAAATTCCATGGACAGAGGAGTCTGGCATGCTATAGTACATGGGGTCATGAAGAGTCGGACACAACTGGGCACCCACACTTGTGTAGCCTATCCCTTCTCCAGAGGCTCTTCCCAACCCAGGAATTGAACTGGGGTCTCCTGCATTGCAGGTAAATTCTTTACCAGCTGAGCAACCAGGGAAGCCCTGTGTGTTTCATAGTGGGAATAAAAGATATGTTCTTATCACTTTGAGAAGTAGCTTTCTAATTTTTTATCTTCCATTTAAAGTGTGGGTCTTTTTTTGAAGCCAGGAGGCCCGTGTGGCATGTGGACCATGGGTTTGCCTACAATTGCCTTGAGCCTTTGATTTCACCAAGCTTTCACTCTTTTGGATCTTGCCTGTTCTATTATCTTGGCCTTGGCTACTTTGCACCCCCTCCCTAGGAACTCCAAATTCCTAGGATGCTGCTTTCAGCCCTTAAAGGGCACTCCATTTATCTCTTCCACTGGTTTGGGTCTTTCAATGACCAGATGCTGACTCATCCCCACTGTAGGGAGTGCTCCTCAGGATCCTGTTAGTGCTTACTGCCTTATAGACAGACAATGAATAACCTCCTGGCTGTGACCCCATCTCTTAAACCCTTGTCTTGACCTGCTCTCTGTGGCCCATTCTGCTGATCAGACAGCTGGGCTCTCCTGACACAGTGGCCTGTATTGGTCTTGCACTCAGAACAGGCATCACTGTCAACTTCAGGGTCCACGTTTTCTATTTATTTGCTTGTTTGTTTGTTGTATATTCTAGACAAAATGAGGCTGATAGTGACCCGGGGTTACACTTCCCATTTCACCCCATAAGAAGCAGCCACGACAAAATCGCAACAAATGGATGTTTGGAATACTATTCTAAGCACTTTACATGCATTTGTTTATAAGGTGCTGGCGTTATCCACAGCCCCCACCCACGCCGCTTTTTTTAAAAAAGATGATAGAGTAGACACAGAAAGATTATGTGATACACCCAGGTCACCCAGATGGTCAGTGATGGACCCAGACCATACATCCAGGCTGGACCGCTCCAGAGACACTGTCCTTAACCACTGCGCTATGTTGCTTTTCCTGATAAACTCAAAGCATCTTCAGGTTAGGGGGGCGCGAAGCGGCAAACCATCAGGAGGAGGTGAGAAACAGGTAGAAAGTTAGGGAAAGGATGAGTTCTTTTTCTTAGTGTTAGTTGCTCAGGAGTGTCCAACTCTTTGGGACCCCATGGGCTGTAGGCCTCCACACTCCTTTGTACATGGAATTCTCCAGGCAAGAATACTGGAGTGGGGAGCCATACCCATTGAACCCAGTTTTCCTCCATTGCAGGCAAATTCTTTACCATCTGAGCCACCAGGGAAGACTTTTTCTTTTTCTTAGGGTCACAGTAAATTCTAGCAAGAGAAATAATACTCCAAAAAAAATAGCAGCTACTGTAGTTATAAAGGCAGATCCTATCTAACTCCCCAAGCATCATATAATTTAGAGCTAGACAAATTGCCTTATTTCAAAGCTGGGTAAGCAGAGGCCCAGAGAAGCTCCTAAGTGCCAAGTTACAAAGAGAAAGACCCAGAGGCACCTGCTTAAGAAGACAGATAGATACTCAGTCAAACCTGCCTTATGAGGATATAAAGAACCCCCAAGATGATATTTTAATAAACAAAACAACCCAGGTCATAAAAATATCTGCTGCCTTAGGACAGACAACAGTGCAGGGCCAAGACAGTGTGTGAGGCTACGTATCCTAATCGCAGCCAGCTGTCCTCCAGGGGGAGCCAGAGTCAGTTCTTGTCTCTAAATGGAGCCTTCACACACACTTACAAACGTAAGAAACACAAACGGAGAACTGTCTCAGCCTGAAATGGGCAGATGTCTAATAGGATGCCCTGGATTTGGCACAAACAGAGGATAAGGCCAGCTGGGGAAATGTCTCAATTCCAGACGCTGCTCAGCAGCTTTCGAGCATCCCCTCTGTAATAGCTGGGTTACATCTGTATTGTGCTCCCATCTGGACACCTCATTTCAGGAGTGATAGTGATGAGTGTCCCCAGGAAGGGAAATTAGCAAATACCAGGGCTGCTGGGAGGACTTGTGGTTCCTCAGCTCAGAGAAGGCAAACCACTGGCCTAGGAACCCACTGCCCCATCTGAGAATGAGAAGCATCCCTGCCCGCCCCTACGCCCCCACCCCCCAACCTCAGACAGATGAGACAGAACAAGGCTCTCTGCAGTACAGATGCAGCCTGTTAGGATGGGGGCAGAGGAGGAGGGTATCCCCAGCAGCATTTTTCTGGACCTGGATCAGCCTGGCCATGCCCATGAGCCTGTGTTCTGCAGGGCCTCAGAGACTGTTGGAGGAACCACAAGCCTTCAGGGTGTCCAGGTCCTAGTCCAACGTCCTTATTCTAGAGATGAGGACTCTGAGGTCTCAGACCCCACAGACAGTAAGAGACAGAAGTGGGACTGGAATTCAGTCATTGAGACCCCCACCTAGCACTTTCTTAACGTCTGGCCTGTAGCCTCTACCGGCAGGGGCAGCCACTATATGTCAAGCACATTTTGTCTCTCTGGTGACCCAGAAGCAGCACTGCCATGGCATCCCCAAACAGTGACTCACACATCTGCCGGGCAGTCACCACCAGCTGGTCCTCTCCCCAACACCGCGGGCAAGACTCAGTGACCCGGAGGGAGCGTCAGAGACGCTCTCCCAGCTATCTCCCTCTCGCCATGAACCGAGGTGCTATTTCTCTCCCCAGGACCACGGTGAACAGAAACTGCTATGGAAATCTCTTCTTTGCCGCTGACCCTAAAGAACGTATCTTCTAGGCCAAAAGGAGATGGCTTAGAGTTACAGAGCCATCAAATAGGAATGGCTGTCAGAAGTCGGCAAGTGCCCTCCAATTCTGTGCATGATGTCCAACAAGTAATTCTAACACATGAGAGATGATATTAAAACTGGAAAGCTGACATCAGGCCACTTAACACCTTCCCTTTAATTCTATGTCAAAGCAGCAGATCTGCACACTGGGTCTTTCCTAGTCAGCCCCTACCTTTGTCCCGCAGAAGAGGCACAAATAGAAAAGAACCATCAGTATCTGTCTCCCAGATTCCTTAACCATTTGGATGGTGACCTGGGCCTCCCCACTTAAGGGGTGTTTGGGGCTCCTGTGCCTTCCTGCAGCGACCCATGGCAGCCCCCTGCTGACCCCCACTCAGCTCATCCTCCCATGGCGGGGCGGAGTGGGGGGGAGGCGCTTCATTTCTTGACAACCTTGTTCTAAGAAAAATCCCCAGAAGACACAGCAAGAGCCTTCTTGACCTGGATTGTTTTTTCAGCCATGAATAAAATTCATGCCCCAAGATGTCATGTCTATGAGGTTGTGGAAAGCTGGCTTCTGACCTCAGAGGTTAGAGAAGACTGCCCTCAGCCAGCACTCAGCAGACACTTCTCTGGCATGACCTCTGAGCTCACACTGCCAGGGCCAGAGCTGTCCAGAGCAGGGTCATGTGATCACAATCCCTGTTCCCTCCCTATGTTTGTTTCACATGCACCATATCCATCACTTTGTTCAGAATGTCAAATTCTGAATTTGGCAGAAATTCAAATTAGAATGCTCCCATTTCACAGATGAGAAAATATAGGCCCCCAAAGCTGAAGGGAAATGCTCAAAGCCATACAGCTAAGAAGATACAGAAGCAGAACTTCAACTCGGCCCTTCTTCTCTAAGGCCAGTGCCTCCCACCACATTGCAGCCACGGAGCTTATATAACCTGGGTGAAACACTTTCTCAAACTCTATTTCAGAATCAAGAGTTGTCCTAAAATATGCTAGGCTCAAACCCCAGTGCCTCCCACAGCATGCTAATCTGGTAATTATTACTCATTTATGATCACTCTCCATGGTGCTCTCAACCAAAAGCTTTATTAAGCATTAATGTGTTTCAGTTCCACAAATATTTGTTTCAATTCCACAGATATTGATAGGCACTGAAGAAGTTAGTTTCCATATTTTTTAAATGGACAGTTGCTTCTTCTTTCAGTAAGTCTATTTACTCCATCACCCACGCATTCAAATTTTATACATTTATTGAGTGTATAGTGTGTACACAGCACTGTTCTGGGGATATAACAGTGATCAAGACAGATAAGATCCCTGCTCAGGCAGAACTTACATTCTAGCAGAGTAGACAAGTAAATAAATAAATAAGATGATTTCAGGTAATAAGTGCTACAATAAAAACAGGTGACCAAGAGGGCAGCAAGAGATGACATTTGAACTGATAATGGAGAAGAAGCAAATCTTATAAAAATCAGGTGAAAGAAAGTTCTAGGCAGAAGGAACAGTAAGCACAGAATCCCTGAGGCAGCAATGATCTTGGCCAGTGTTAATGGGACTTGGAGAGCTCAGAGAAAGCAGTGGAAGCTGAGGTAGGCTCATTCACATAAGACTATGGGCCAAGGGAAGAGGCTTGGCCTTTCTTTTAGTTAAATGCAGCACGTGCCCCTGGAATTAAGGAATAAAATCATCTTCAGAATTAAACCATAAAACCTGCACATAACTGGTGTAACCAGCCACCTGTTGGTTCCTGGAGTGAGCACCCAAAGAACTGCAGAGCACCCCAAACTAATCAAGGTGGCCTTGGAGGCAGAGTCAGAACTGGTAAATTTAATAGAAAGTGACACACCCATCATCTGACCTCCCATCAGCCTGACTCCAAAGTCTTGAGTCTTTCTCTGCTCCAGGCTCCCACGTAAAGTTTAGACGTGGAACACATGTAAAGATAATAAGGAAAAAGGAATCACAACACTGAATCCAAAGTGTAGTCTTATATAGCACATTCCTTATGTACAGTTGGGGTGGGTACGTGAAAGCAGGCCACCCAAACCTGGTGAGACAGGAGTCCAGCATTTCTCTTACTTCAGACAAACCCTAGAGGCAAATTTTTAGTCAAACAACTAACAACATCCATCCCTACAGCACTTGTTGGCAATACAACATCACCCCTCAGTATCTGTGGGGTCTTGGTTGCAGGACACCCTGAGAATACCCATATCTGCAGATGCTCGAGTCCCCTGCTGACATTCTGGAAAACAACATGAAAATTCTTAGTTTAAGTCAGTGTTTATCTTCCTTGTGACCCAGGGTTCCATAAGAGGTCATCTATGAAGAAATTCCCAAGTATTATTTCTTGTGGCCCGGAATTAAAGGCAGTCTAGGTTCCTGAGACTAAGGGAAAGGGTAGAAGGGAAAGGGTAAGAAGAGGTTGTGGCGGGATCTGGCTCACCACTAAAGTATCACACAGTCATTAGAGGCCCTAACTAGATGCATGGCTGCACAGAGATAACTTGATGAGTAATGCCGATGAAAACAAATACAGTTAGTGGTAGATAACACAGTTATCACCTTTCATAGAAAGGAAGTAGGTGTTCACATCTAGCACACCAGCTGATGCACTGTGGGGATTTAGTAAATACTGGTTCTTTACCTGAACTTCTCTGGTAGTTCAACTAGTAAAGAATCCGCCTGCAATGCAGGAGACCATGGTCCGATTCCTGGGTCAGGAAGTTCCCCTGGAGAAGGAATAGGCTACCCACTCCAGTATTCTTGGGCTTCCTTGGTGGCTCAGATGGTAAAGAATTCGCCTGCAGTGTGGGAGACATGGCTTCGATCCTTGGGTTAGGAAGATCCCCTGGAGGGAGCATGGCAACCCACAGTATTCTTGCCTGGAGAATCCCATGGTCAGAGGAGCCTGGCAGGCTACAGCTCATGGGGTCACAAAAAGTCGGACACGACTGAGCAGCTAAGCTCTTGGCAACTTCCCAGCTCTGGTTCTCCTTCTACAGCCTCCCTTAACAAGCCCTCCCCTTCCTCCCAGGTCAGGTCTAGCACAACAAGAGAACTTCCTAAAGTCTCCAAAGTAGTTTAAACATTCTTGTCTCGAGGTGAGGGAGATGGGTTAAGTGATTCTGGGGCAAGCTTAAGACTAGAGAAAGAGTTTTGAAAATCAATGTCAGTGTAACCTTGGCATGAGATTCCAGCATCTCAAGCAGGGCGTGTGAGCCGATGTTGGGATTATCTCCATTTTACAGACAGGAAACAGGAGAGGATGGAGAGGATTTAAGTAACTTGCCCCAAGGCATTCACTATGAAATTCTAGAACTGGTCTTAAAGCTCAGGCAGTTTGAATCCAGAGCTCCCGCACGCTCTTTGTTTACACATTTTATGTGTGTGCATGTGTATAAGGAAATCTCTCAAACATACAGAAATGTACAGAGACTAATAAAAAGAATACATTGTGCCTATCTCCTGGGTCTATCCAGTCCACAGCCATTTGACTACAAAGAGTTTCATTCTCAATAGTATTTATTTGTTCTTGTCTTCCCCCCCGCCCCCAACTTGGTCTGTCTTACTGAAGGATTCTTTATCTTTTGTTTTCTAATTTACTGGATCTTTTCTATTGGTTCTTTATTTTCTATTTTATTAATTCAGTCTTTAACATTTCCTTTCCTCTTTCTTTGAGTTTGCTCTTCTGTTCTTTTCCTTACTTTTAGACTTGGATTCTTCTTTTCAAATATAAATAATGATAGTTCTACTTTTTCCTCTCAGAATTGTTTCAGCCATTCCCACTCACTTTTGAAACACAGCATTTTCACAATCATTCAGTTTAAACATATAATTTCTATTATGATTTCTTCTTTGATTCACTATTTGGAAAATTTTTGAAAATTTCTAACTTGACAGGGTTGGTTATCTTTTCATTACCAGATTTAATTGTTTTGTAATCAGAGATATATATGATACTGGCTTTTTTCCTGTGGTTAGAGATATATATGCCACTTTTTTATTAGTCAGTATTTGCTACATTATCAATTTTTACAAATGTTCATGCATGCTTGAAAAGAACATGTATTCTTCAATTGTTACAGGCAAAATTTTGTTAAATGCTTTCTATCAGAGGTCAACAAATGTCCGGTAAAGGGCCAGCTAGTAAATATTTTCAGTTTTGCAAATACTGTCGGTCACAGCTATTCGACGCTGCCATTGTAGCACAAAAGCAGCTGTTGTCAATACTAAATAGATGAACAAGGCTTCTTCCAATAAAACTTTATTTATAGAAACAGGCAATGTGCTGAAATTTGCCCAGGGGTCATAATTTGTCAATCTTTACTTTAGATCAAGCTTGTCAGATGTGTGTTAAAATATTCTGTAACCAACTCTAATAAATTTTTTGTCTGTTTACTCTGTCAGTTACAGAGTTATGAGTGATGTTTAAATATCCCTTTATTTATACTGGATCTGTTCATTTCTCCTTGTCATTCTGCAAATTTTTGCTTTAGGTATGCTGAAATTATGTTATTAGGTACAAACAAGTTTAGAATTGTTATAGCTTCATGAACTTTTTAAAAAGTCCTTAACATGCTTTGTTTAGAGACTGTTTTCTGATCATAATATACTTTCTTTGGCAGTATTTGTCTGGTAAATAACCATCCATTAAAATTCAAATGTTTATTTTATATTTACTTACCCCCTCAAATTTCTATTTTGTTGTGGGTAACAGACAGTTTTGTGGTCACTTTAAATCACAACATCAAATATCAATGTTAAAATTTCTAGTCCTAGATATTAATCCATTAAATTGTTAGCTCCATGAAGGAAGATATTTTTATGTATCTTGTTCACTAAGAAATCCCCAGTGTTGAGCAATACCTGGCACAGAATAGGCACTCAATACATATTTATTGCGAGACTGAACTCTTGAATCTCCATTTCAAAGTAAGAGCTCTTCTGTCCCCAGATTGGCCGACTAAAGGTAACTTCTCCCTTCCCTAAACAGGGCCTGTGACAGGTGGGAATTTGGGACCAGGGAAGGAAAGTATGATGAGCTTCTTTTTCCTCTCACCCTCTTGCCCCTAGTCTATTAAGCAGGGCTTTAAGTCTCAGGAGGAGGGTGCCGAGGGGAGAAGTAGGGGCAGTGAATCTCTTACTTGGCTACTAGGTGGTCCGAGAGCCTTGACACTCTCTGAGCCCAGCAGAAGTTACAGCTGGGTTCCCCTGGCTGCAAGTCCCCTGAGGTGGGGGCTGCATCCCATCCCTCTGACTGCCCCACCCCTCTGCCCCCAGGCCTCCAGAGGTCAATGTCATAGGATCTCACTCTGTCTTTTCCAGTGGGTCTTAAATGTTAAGACTCCCATCTCTCTGCATGATCTATATCTCATCCGTGGAAGCCATCCTCAGCCCTGCAGTAGTGTCTTGTGAGTGAAGTCACTCAGTCGTGTCCGACTCTTTGCGACCCCATGGACTGTAGCCAGTCAGGCTCCTCTGTCCATGGGATTCTCCAGGCAAGAGTACTGGAGTGGGTTGCCATTTCCTTCTCCAGGGGATCTTCCCAACCCAGGGATCGAACCCAGGTCTCCTGCATTGCAGGCAGACACTTTATCCTCTAAGCCACCAGGGAAGTTCTTCCCAAATGCAATCCTCTACACTCTCTTCCTTGCCAAACTCCACTTTGGTGTCTCAGTCCAATGTCAGACATCAGAGCAGGTGCCTCCCACCTGCAGGAGACAAAGTCAGGCTCTCTGATTGTCTGGTTGAAGTCTCCGCCCCAACCCCATTCCAGCACCAAAGACACTCAGGTTGAATTGGACCTTAGGGGATGGACTTCAAAACTGCATCACAAGATCTCAGCTTCTAAATCTTCACCCTCTGGGTGAATCCTGGGTCTTGTTCTTGGGTCTCAGAGTCATGGAATGGGGGATCAACGTTTCCACTGGAAATTCTGCAACTGGATCAAGCACCTTGTTTTAAAAGAAGCAGATTATTACATCTTGGTGCCTCTGTCAAAACTTCCATTTAACATTCTATTTGAGTTGTATTTCCTAATGCCTTTTTTTATTGTTTATCTTAAGATTTTTAAAATGTTTTTTTATTGTGGTAAAAGTCACATAATATAAGACATACTATCTTAACCATATTTAACTGTACATTTTAGTGGTTACATTGTTGTGCAACCCTCACCATCATCCATCTCCCAAATTTTTCACTTTCTAAACTGAAACTCTGTCCCCATTAAACTCTAAGTCCCCATCCCACCCACCCTCATCCTGCCATACCAGCCCCTGGCATCTATCAAAGTACTTTCTGAGTTTATGAATTTGAGTATTCTAAGTACCTCATAATAAATTAAGATTTTTTATGCACAAAAAGACTTAAGTTAGCTCTATTCTTCTGCCAGATATTCAAAAGATGGATATTTAAACTGCAACCCAAGATATTAAGTTTTTAGCTTAGATCCAACCAAGCTAATTGCCTGCTAAAACCACCCAACAAACAAATAAAATTGACACACTTTTTGGAAGAATACGGAAGGCCCAAGTCTGTAGAACATTAACAGTGTTTAGGATTCTTGATACTTGTTCAGAATTACCTGATATATGAAAGCAGGAAAAAATGATCCATTTTCAAGAGAAAAGGCAATCAACAAGATCAACATCAAGATAAACAAGATGTTGGAACCAGCAGACAAGAATTTTAAAGCAGCTTTTATAACTACATTTGATAATGTAAAAGAAAATGCAATCACAGTGAAGAATATAGGGAACATCACTGAAGAAACATGAGCAATAAAAGAAGGATAAAATGAAAACTCTAGAATTGTAAAATACAATATCTGCAATAAAAATTCATTGTCTAAACTTGGCAGCATATGGAGATGACAGAAGAGACAGTGAATTCAAAGACAGATCAACAGAAAATATTCAAATCTCAAGAATAAAGAGAAAAATATTTTTTTAATGAATAGAGTGAACTAATAAATGAATTTGGTAAAGTTGTAAGATAAAAATTCAATATACAAAAATCAGATGTGCATTTATACATTACTACCAAACTATCAGAAAGAAAAATTTAAGGAGCAATCCACTTACAATTGCATCAAAAATGAATAAAATATCTAGGAATAAATTTGACCACGGAGCAGAAATACCTGAAAACTCCAAGACACTGATAAAAGAAAATGAAGGTTCAAAGAAATGGAAAGATAGTCATGCCCATGAACTGGGAGAATTAATATCCATACTACCTAAAGCAATTTGCAGATTCAATACAATCCTTATCAAAATGCCAGTGACATTTTTCACAGAAATAGAAAAAATAATCCTAATATTTGTATGGAATCACAGAAGACTTTGAATAGCCAGTGCAGTCTTAGAAAAAGCAACAAAGCTGGAGGCACCATACTACCTGCTTTCAAACTATATTACAAAGCTATAATAATCAAAACAATATGGTACTGGCATCAAAACTGATGCAACAATCAGACACAAAGATTGGTTAGGGATCTCAGAAATAAGCTCATGTACATATGGTCAATTAATTTATGACACAAGAGCCAAAACTATACACTAGGGGAAAGGATAGTATCTTTAATACATAGTAATGGGAAAAAGCAAGAAAGTTCCAGAAAAACATCTATTTCTGCTTTATTGACTATGCCAAAGCCTTTGACTGTGTGGATCATAACAAACTGTGGAAAATTCTAAAAGAGATGGGAATACCAGACCACCTGACCTGCCTCTTGAGAAACCTATATGCAGGTCAGGAAGGAACAGTTAGAACCAGATATGGAACAACAGACTGGTTCCAAATAGGAAAAAGAGTACGTCAAGGCTGTATGTTGTCACCCTGCTTATTTAACTTCTATGCAGAGTACATCATGAGAAACGCTGGGCTGGAAGAAGCACAAGCTGGAATCAAGATTGCTGGGAGGAATTTCAATAACCTCAGATATGCAGATGACACCACCCTTATGGCAGAAAGTGAAGAAGAATTAAAAAGCCTCTTGATGAAAGTGAAAGAGGAGAGTGAAAAAGTTGGCTTAAAGCTCAACATTCAGAAAACTAAGATCATGGTATCTGGTCCCATCATTTCATGGGAAACAGACAGGGAAACAGTGGAAACAGTGTCAGACTTTATTTTTGGGGGCTCCAAAATGACTGCAGATGGTGACTGCAGCCGTGAAATAAAAGACACTTACTCCTTGGAAGGAAAGTTATGACCAACCTGGATAGCATATTAAAAAGCAGAGACATTACTTTGCCAACAAAGGTCCATCTAGTCAAGGCTATGGTTTTTCCAGTGGTCATGTATGGATGTGAGAGTTGGACTGTGAAGAAAGCTGAGCACCAAAGAATTGATGCTTTTGAACTATGGTGTTGGAGAAGACTCTTGAGAGTCCCTTGGACTGCAAGGAGATCCAACCAGTCCATCCTAAAGGAGATCAGTCCTGGGTGTTCATTGGAAGGACTGATGCTGAAGCTGAAATTACAGTACTTTGGCCACCTCATGCGAAGAGTTGACTCATTGGAAAAGACCCTGATGCTGGGAGGGATTGGGGGCAGGAGGAGAAGGGGACAATAGAGGATGAGATGGCTGGATGGCATCACCAACTCGATGGACATGTGTTTGAGTAAACTCTGGGAGTTTGTGAAGGACAGGGAGGCCTGGCGTGCTGTGATTCATGGGGTCACAAAGAGTCAGACACGACTGAGTAACTGAACTGAACTTAATGGGAAAACTGGACAGCTACATGCAAAAAAATTCATCTGGGCTACTCTCTTACATTATACACAAAAATCAAGTGAAAATGAATTAAAGGCTTGAATTAAGAACTTGAAACCATAAAACTCCAAGAAAATTTTAGTGGGTAAGTTCCTTGACATCAGACTTGGCTGTATCTTTTTTTTTTTTTTTTTTTTTGCATTTGATACCGAAAACGAAAGTAAAGCTAAACAAGTAGGACTACATGAAACTAAAATTTTTCTGTAGGGCAAAAAAAAAAATCATCAGCAAAATGAAAAGGTAACCTGCTTAGTGGAAGAAAATATTTATGAGTCATATATCTGATAAGAGGTTAATATCTAAAATATAAAAAGAACTCATACAACACAATAGCAAAAATAAACAATTTGATTTAAAAATAAGTAGAGGATCTGAATAGACATTTCTATAATAAAGACATACAAGTGGCCAACAGGTGCATGAAAAGGTGTGCAGCATCACTAATATTTAGGGAAATGCTAATCAAACCATTATCAAAACATTAAGAACATACCTGAGACTATCACAACATTGTTAAGCAATTATACTTCAATATAAAATAAAAAGTTAAAGCAATGAAATTAAAATATTAAAAAATAACTATGCTATGAGAAATAAATATACTCTATGCAGAGTATGTGACCCTTGATGTGTCTGACTCAGGAGGTAATAGCAATCTCTCTTGGATCCTCAAATATTTCCTATCTGCTTTGTAGGATGGAAAATTTTAAATTGTTTATATATAAGTGCTTTTACATAAGCAGGATATCCACAATGTAAATATGATTGGAAAGTTGGCCCAATAATACACTAAGTTAATGTATATTCCATTGTCAAATATATGCAGCTGAGAAAAAAAAAAAATTGTTCCACAAAGAAAAAAAAAAAAACATTAAGAAATAACAAGTGTTGGTAAAGATGTGGAGACAAGGCAGACTCTGTGCACTGTTGGTGAGGACGCAAACTGGTGCAGCCACTACAGAAAACAGTATGGAGTTTCCTCAGAAAATTAACAATAAAACTATCATATGATCCCACGCTTTAACTTCTGGGTATTTATCCAAAGGACATGAAATCACTGTCTTAAAAAGATATCTGTATCCCATGTTCATTGCAGCATTATTTACAATAGCCAGGACACGGAAGCAACCTAAGTGCTCATTAAAGAATGAGTGGATAAAGAAAATGTGGTAAATATATGCAATGGGATATTATTCAGTCATAGAAAAGATGGAAATCCTGCCATTCACAACAACATGGATAAAAATGGAAGGCATTATGTTAACGGAAATAAGTCAGATTTAGAAAGACAAATACTGTATGACATCACTTACACGTGGAACCTAAAAAAAAAATCAAACTCACAGATAGAATAGATTGGTTTCCATAGGGTGGGGGTGGGGGGTGTGGTGGTGGTGGTGATGAAATGAGTGAAGGTGGTCAAAAAAGTACAAACTTCCAATTATAAGATGAATAAATCCTCAGAATGAAATGTACAGCATGGTAACAATACTCCATTGTTTATCTGAAAGTTGCGAAGAGAGTAGACTTAAAGGTTCTCAACACAAGGGAAAAAATTGTAACTAACTGCTGGCTAACCTTATTGTGATAATTATTTCACAGTGTATACATACAACAAATTATTATGTTGTATGCCTAAAACAAATATAATATGTTAATTAAATCAGCTAAAAAATTCCACCATGGTCAGCTGAAATTTAAAAAAAATTTAATAAAAGAAATGCCAAAAAAGGAGAGCCTCAGGGGCTAGAGGAACAATATGAGAAGGTTTACATATATGTATGTGGAGTCCAGGAAGGACAGAAGTGAAAGAATCAGGGTAGGGAAAAAAATTTTGAAAAATTATTGGCTTAAACACTCCCAAATTTTGTAAAAGACATACATTTTAGACTTAGGAACCTCAAGCAGAACTTCAGGTAGGTAGAATATGAAGGAAATGATGCCTAGTTCATAGAACACCTGCTAAAAACCAAAGATAGAAAATCTTAAAAGGAGCCAGAGAAAAATGGCATATCTCATACAAAGGGTCAAACTTAAAATTTCAGGAACTGTTCATTAGAAAAATGTGAAATGGCAGCCAGACAATGGAACAGCATCCTTAAAATACTGAAGGAAAAAAAAATTAAACTCAGAACTCTGTATTAAGTGAAGATATCCTTTAAGAATGAAAATGACCCAAACACACTATGTTAAGTAAAAGAAGCCAGCCCAGAGAGCATGTACTGTATGCACCCATTTAAACAAAATATTCAAAAAAGGCAGATTTATAGAGCCAGAAAGTAGGTGAGTGGTTGCCTGGGGCTGGGGGTAGGAACAAAGATGGACTGCAAATGGACAGGAGGGGTGTTCATGGGGGCGGGGTAGGGAGGAAATGCTCCCTGACCTGGAGATTTGGCCATCTCCCCAATCTCTCCCTACAATGTGTTTCCAGAGCACCTTGTCTATTTCCCACAGTAACACTCAGTGGGTACTATAATCATGTTTAATATCAACACAATTCATGAAGACAGGCTCTGGCTCCAAATCATTTTTCTCGGTATCCCCTGAGCCCCACACAGTGCTTGGAGCTCCATACATACTTGATGAATGGAATTAAGTTTCTCATTTCCTATTGCCTTTCCCGGTGGCTCAGTGGTACAGAATCCGCTTTCAATGCAGGAGAGCAAGAGATGTGGGTTCAGTCCCCTGGAGGAGGAAATGGGAACCCACTCCAGGATTCTTGCAGGTAAAAGTCCACAGACAGAGGAGCCTGGTGGGGTCCATGGGGTCGCAAAGAGTCGGATACAACTGAGCAATGAGCAGCAGCAGCACAGCAAGCAGCAGCGTTTCCTGCTGATGAGCCCTTTCCACAAACCGTGGGCCCCGGGATTCTCCTCTGTGTGGCCTCTCTCTCTGTGGGGTTTCTTCTCCTCCAGGGCCTTTCTCTCTAGCAAGAGAGCCTGGATTTCTTCACTTTGCAGTTGAGTCCTGAGGAAACAAAGGTAGAAGTTGCCAGGCCTCACTTCTACCACATCCGATTGAGCAAAGCAAGTCACAGGGCCAGTCAGGATTCATAGGACTGGCTTCTGGATGGGAGGAGCAGTGGGTACATGAGGGGCTGGGAGGAAGTGTGGACAGCCAGCTAGAATTAGTGCTGGCCTTCGGCTCATAATCCTTGCTAACTCCTTAGAGATTATTTCCCATCCTTTGCATGGGACAAAGAAAATAATGGTGTGGTTAGAGGTTCACCTGGCCTAGGCCTTAGGATGCTAATATTAACTGGAGGAGGAGCTCCAAGAAGGCTGCTCTGCATTTTTCCCAGTTCAGCTACACCACCAGAGTCCCCATATTTGGGAGTAACAGTGGGGTTTTCTCAAAATTTCTTGCACTTACTTTTCATCACACAAAACTGCTTTTTGTGGAAGAGCAAGCTCTCCATCAACCCAAGCATCTTCCTACTCTTTGGTCCACACTGCTCTGAGCCTGAAAGAGGCCTGCTAATGTTTGCAGAATGCAGTAGAGACTTGTCCTTAGTTCAAGCATTTATATTCTATTCTTTGCCATTTTCACATCCTTTTGATGATTTTGTCCAGTTTCACTTTCCCTGATGCTAAGGACTGATTTATGTCCCTCAAATCAATGTGTTAAAACCCTAACCACTGGGACCTCCCTGGTGGTCCAATGGTTAAGACTTAACCTTTCAATGCAAGGGGTGAAGGTTCAATCCCTGGTTGGGGAACCAAGATCCCACATACGTTGTGGCCAAAAAAACAAAACATAAAACAAAAACAATATTGTCACAAATTCAATAAAGACTTAATAAAATGGTCCACCCACACACAAAAAAAATCATAAAAAAAAATAAAAACAACCCTAACCCCCAATGGGACTGTATATGGAGATAGGGTCTTTAGGAAGTAATTAAGGTTAAATGAGGTCAGACATGCCATGCTTAGTCGTTCACTCGTGTCTGACTCTTTGCAACCCCATGAACTGTATAGCCCACCAGGCTCCTCTGTCCATAGGGATTCCCCAGGCAAGAATACCGGAGTGGGTTGCCGTGCCCTCTTCCAAGAGATCTTCACAACCCAGGGATCGAAAACAGGTCTCCGTGTTACAGCTGGATTCTTTACCGTCTGAGCCACCAGGGAAACCCAGGTCAGAAGGGTGGGGCCCTAATTCAGTAGGACTGGTGGTATTCCTAGGAGAGGAAGTGAAAGAGATCTTTCTCTCTCCATCATGTGAAACAGCTGTCTACCAGCCAGAAAGAGAGCTCACACCAGAATCGACCATGACAGCACGCCAATACTGGACTTCCAGCCTCCCTAACTTTTAGGAAAAAAACATCTGCTGTTTAAGCCACCCAGTCTGTGGTATTTTGTTAAGTCAGCTTGAGCAGACTACAACACTGCATCAATGGCTTAAATCTCCTCACAGGGACCCAACGAGACAGGTATCACATCTCACAGATGAGAAATGAGACCTGGTTTTAACTACTGTAAGTTGACCAAGGTCACCCGGTGAGTGACAGATCAGAACCCAGAAAGCCTGGTCCCAAGACTCAAGCATCACCTTTTTGCCTCCAGTGCATCTCCTGGTAACTTGTAGTTTGGGGAAGGAGGTGGAGTCCTGGACTTGTGCGGCTGGAGGCTGGCTGCTCCTGGCCCTGCCCTCTGCTGCATTCTACCCTCTTCTTAGGCACAGGCCATCCCAGAGTATTGACCCTGGGGGGACAGAGAGAAGAGGAATTCTGCTTGGGCTGCACATTCCTTCCCAGCCTTTGGGGAGGGCAACAAAGAAGCCCAATTAGCACGGAGTATGTAAGTGGGCGGGGAGACAGCGGCTTTTGTCTTCCCTTCTGGGGAAGTACACACACAGCTTCTTTCTAGGTCCTGGTCATTCCAAGAGGGTGCTAGGACATCAGCATACACACTCATGTCAGTGATTCAAAAGCCCTGGAACCAAATATTTTTAAAATCCACTTATTTCTCTTTTGGCACATAAAAGTCTAGTTACTTGCTATTTCAAAGTAGGCAGCAGAAGCAAAGAAGGTGGTTTGTGAGCTCTAGTGATAGATTTAATCTCCAGTAAAAACCACCATTGTACAAGACTTTTCAGTATTCAGGGCATGTTTATACCAACTGAGCTTTATGCTCATATCAGGCATGAGTAGGGTGAGTATTTGAGTATTATGATCCCCATTTCATAGGTGAGGAAATGAAGACATAGGAAGTAAGAAGCTATTAATAGCCCAAGAAAGCACCATAAATCCACCCCAGAGCCTCTCATTCAGAGTGCAACCCTCTTTCCATCTCAGAAGGCTCTAACATCGAGATGGTCATCACCTGTTTCCTAACTACTTCAAATAGAAATCTCTACTACTTCCCACTAATCATCTTCTTGCTTTATTAAAGCCACCACCTACCATCTTATAACCTAATCATCAGTTCAGTTCAGTTTAGTCACTTAGTCGTGTCCTAGTCTTTGCCACCCCATGGACTACTGCACCCCAGACTTCCTTGTCCATCACCAACCCCCAGAGTTTGCTCAAACTCCTGGCCATCAAGTAGGTAATGCCATCCAACCATCTCATCCTCTGTCATCCCCTTTTCCTCCTGCCCTCAATCCTTCCCAGCATCAGGGTCTTTTCCAGTGAGTCAGTTCTTCACATCAGGTAGCCAAAGTACTGGAGCTTCAGCTTCAGCATCAATACTTCCAATGAACATTAAGGACTGATTTCCTTTAGGATTGACTGGTTTGAT
Source organism: Cervus elaphus (assembly GCF_910594005.1). Taxonomy (NCBI): domain Eukaryota; kingdom Metazoa; phylum Chordata; class Mammalia; order Artiodactyla; family Cervidae; genus Cervus; species Cervus elaphus. Next base: position 124,504,577 of record NC_057834.1, on the reverse strand, counting down.
CTCCTTGCTGTCCAAGGGACTCTCAAGAGTCTTCTCCAACACCACAGTTCAAAAGCATCAATTCCTTGGCACTCAGATTTCTTTATGGTCCAACTCTCACATCCATACATGACTACTGGAAAAAATTTAGCTTTGACTAGACAGACCTTTGTCAGCAAAGTTATGTCTCTGCTTTTTAATACGCTGTCTAGGTTGGTCATAGCTTTTCTTCCAAGGAGCAAGTATCTTTTAATTTCATGGCTGTAGTCACCATCTGCAGTGATTTTGGGGCCCAAGAAAATAAAGTCTGTCAATGTTTCCATAGTTTCTCCATCTATTTGCCATGATGGGATCTGATGCCATGATCTTAGTTTTTTTGAATGCTGAGTTTTACACCAGATTTTTCACTCTCCTCTTTCACTTTCATCAAGAGGCTCCTCAAGTCCTCTTTACTTTCTGCCATAAGGGTGGTGTCATCTGTGTATCTGAGGTTATTGATATTTCTCCTGGCAATCTTGGTTCTGGCTTGGGCTTCATTCAAACTGGCATTTTGCATGATGTACTTTGTATATAAGTTAAATAAGCAGGATGACATTATACAGCCTTGACCTATTCCTTTCCCAATTTGGGACCAGTTCATTGTTCCATGTCCAGTTTTAACTGTTACTTCTTGACCTGCATACAGATTTCTCAGGAGGCAGATAAGGTGGCCTGGTATTCCCATCTCTTGAAGAATTTTCCACAGTTTGTTGTGATCTACACAGTCAAAGGCTTTGGCATAGTCAATAAAGCAAAAGTAATATCCCCTTTTCAACTGAGGCCAAGATCACACAGCTAATGTTATAAGTGGCCTAGACTCTAGTCCTGCCATTTTCCCGTGCAATCCATACAACCCACCTTTCAATTAACCTCAACAACCCCCAACCTTCATTAAAAACCCTCTCATACCTGAGTGAAGTCAGTCAGTCATGTCTGACTCTTTGTGATCTCATGGACTATAGCCTACCAGGCTCCTCTATCCATGGGATTTTCCAGGTAAGAATACTGGAGTGGGTTGCCATTTCCTTCTCCAGGAGATCTTCCTGACCCAGGGATTGAACCCAGGTCTCCCACATTGTAGGCAGACACCTTACCACCAGGGAAGTCCATTCACACCTAACCAACTAGAAAAGACCTTTTGCACCAGTCTATAATGTTTGCAACAAGCTAGTCCTGCTCATGAACATGAGGAACAGTAACTCACACAAATCAGAGTTAACATGCATTGGTGATCACCAGATTCTGTGTCCCCTGTTTCAAATGCTTGACATGTAATAACATTTAAATCTCACTAGTTTTGGTGTGACCTCCAGAGACCCCTTGATCCCATAGCAGTCTCACCTTCCTGAAACCGTAAAAGAGTGATGGACTGTAATGTGAATGATTCACCCTTGTCATGCAGTGCACAGCCTGTACAACTGGACATGATCACCCAGTGGCCTATGCCACTGTTACCCTCCTTGCTCTGGTATAGGGCTTACTTTAGGCCTTCTCTCTCACAAATGAAGCTGCTTCCCTTCTTTCCCAGTCTGTGAGCCATCTGCATATTTTATCATTCATTAATAAATATTTTGTAAAAGCCTTATTTCCCTTTTGCAGTTGCTTTCCCAGGAGTCATCATCACAGCAATGAGGGTACACTCCCCCTGGGAAAGAATGAATGAGGAATTTAGGGACTTGAGGAAATAGGAGATTCTAAACAGAGTGCATGGCCTTGGATGTGTAGCTGCCCTTACTCAGTATGTGTGCACAGGTATGAGTTGTCCTAGGCTTTTAAGGAACACGTAATTACAGTGTGGTTTATCTCACACAATAATTGGGCTGAGCATTAGAGAAGACAGAGGGAGAAGGCACCAGGAGAGGGACTTCACTATCCATGTGCCATTCAAAACTATTCAACACCAAAGGAAACACTGCCTAGTTCATACCACTGTCCACATTTTACAGAGGAGGTAACGTAACTCCAAAAACGGCTCCTCCTTCAAAACCCAGCTCAGAGGTGTGAACTGATGCAACCTTTCTGTTTGGCAACAAATAGTAGGAGTCGTATTTTCCTTTTGACAAGTAATATATTCCTTGCAATTTACTCCAATAAAACAATGAGACTGGCCTAAATATGTAGAGGGAAATTCATTACAACATTAATCATTGATATTGTTATTAACTATAATTGAGAATGGCAAAAAATAAGGAACATCTTAAATGACCACTGGGGAAATGGCCAAGTAAATTACGGTGGATCCAAATAATCATGCGGTCACTAATACTCTGATTTTCCAGATGATTGTGGCATGGGAAAATGTTTGTGATACAAGAATCTAAAACTATTTATAGTAAAAAGTTATTTATATGTATGGATACACACAAGAAACAGTAGAAAGAAATGCACCAAAACATTAATAGCAGCTGTCACTAGGTGGTTAGACAATGGGGAAATTTTTCTTCTTTACTCATGTGTATCTTTTTCAAATATTCTATGGTGAATATGTATCACTTTAGCAAGGAGAAGTGTCACCAGTGAAGGTGCCCCAAAGCTCAGGCGCTGCTGACAGCAAAGATTAGGGAATTCTTCCAGAAATAAGTAAGAGACATGAGCCTGGATGGATGGAGAAGTGCTTTCTTGTCTCAGACAAAATCCACATGACATTCAGCTTTTCCACCAGCTTTTTAAAGAATATTTTATTTATTCATTTATTTGGCTGCCACAGATCTTAGTTGCAACATGTGATCTCTGATCTTCATTGCAGCACACGGAATCTTTTCAGTTGTGCATGCAAACTCTTAGTTGTGGCATCTAGCTCCACGACCAGGGATTAAACCCAGGCTCCCTGCATTGGGAGTGTGGAGTCTTAACCACTGGACCACGAGGGACGTCCCCCACTAGCTTTTTGACTAGGAGCACTTCACTGCATGTCCTCACTGACAACACCTGAAACCTAAGACCAACTCGATTTTTTTTTTTTTTCCCTGAATCAGTGTCCATGCCTTTCCCTCTTGGCCGGCTTTGTGACACCTCTCCCTTGTTGCTGTTGCCAACTTTAAGAATTTACCATCACCTGCAAACAAATACCCACTTTTGCCTAATCCTAGATAAGCCATTTTTTACATTGTTTCAGGGTACCATGCAGGTTCCACATAGGACGCCCAAGGCACCGCTGGGAAGGTATGGACTGGGGACAGTGACACAAGGCCCAGCCTGGGCCTGCTCTCCCCTCCCCCACCCAAGCAGAGCCGCCACTATCCATCTTTGGGAGAATACTGGGCTTTGTTTGCAAAAGGGACCTAAGAGTGATTGGAGGCTACATACAGGTCTAGATCATTAATAGATACAGTAAGCACTCCAGTAATTAAACTATTCCTGTAAAACTAAATCACAGTACAGAACATAAGGATGGTTCTTTTCAAGGCTGCACTTAAACCTCATTGATTCTAATTCACTGGACAATTACAGCAAGGCCTACCTTTTCTAAAGGCTTATTGGGGAAAGTGTGTGTGGGGTAGGAGGGATGGGTGTGTGCGTGCATGTCGTGTCTGATTCTCTGGGACCTCATGGACTGTAGCTCACTAGGCTCCTCTGTCTGTGGAATTTTCCCAGCAAGGATACTGGAGTGGGCTGCCATTTCTTCCTCCGGGGATCTTCCCACCCCAGGGATTGAATCCATATCTTCTATATCTCCTGCAGGTGGATTCTTTACCACTGTGCCACCTGGGAAGCCCATGGGGGATGGCAGGTGAGTAAAACGAGGGGGAGGCTGGAGAGGACCAGGAAGGAGAGAGGAGAAAAGAGGGAGGGGACAGGAGGGAAGTCAGGGGCCTAGGAGAGCTTCTTCAAACACTGCTATCAAAGAGCACTTTTAAGAAGGTCCATAATTTTTATTTGTAATTTCTCAAAAAGCCATGACTCTGGTCTCTCTGCCTTTGTAGGTGCTATTTCCTCTACCTAGAAAGCCCTTTCTACACTGGTTTAGCCTGTAAACTGCTCAGACCTCACCTGGCTCAGATCCTACCTCCCAGCCCCATCCCTAACCCCCTGGGAGCCAGCTCCCCGTGCAAACCCCACTGGAAATGGTCACAGTTAGCTGGATGCCTCCTCCATGCCAGACTGAAGTCCCCTTGAGAACATGAGTCCTCCTTGTCATCTCTGCACTCCAAGCCCAGATCCAGGCCTGACACCTGGCCACACAGCTTTCCTGCAGAGTCAGACAGTCCCGTTTTTGAGTCTGGGCTCAGTTACTCACTGGGTGCGGGACCTTAGAATGTTGCTTAACCCCCCAGGAGCCTCAGCTCCATTACCTATAAAATGGGTATAATGCCACCTATCAGAGGGTGGCTGGGGGGGACTGACTGGCATCCTTACCTTTATTTATCTCCACAGCACCCAACACCATTTGACGAATTATATATGATCTTGTTTCTTTATTGGCTATCTTCCCTCACAAGAAGGCAGGGATGTCATGCAACAGGAACTTGCACCTGGTAGGTGCTCCAAACATGTTGTTGCATGAACGAATGGGTTGAATATATACATGGGCAGCCCCTCAAGTAATGCCTGACCCTGTGCCTGTACTCACAAAGAAGACAGAGAGTGTTCTAGCCAATGACCCTTTGGTTCCCCAGCGCAGGCTGACTGTCACCAGAAGAGTGAAGAGGAAGTTAGTGGAGCAATTAGAAGTGACCCATGTAAAATCAGAAGCCTGCACGCCATCAGTGGGAATGCAAAGTGGTGTGGCTGCTAAGGAAAACAGTATGCAGTTTCCTCAGAAAAATTAAAGATAGAACTACCATATGATCCAGTGATCCTACTTCTGGATATCTATCCTAAAGAACTGAAAACAGGATCTCAAAGAGATATACACATACTCACATTCATAGCAGCATTAATCACAATAGCCAAGAGGTAGAAAGAACCTACATGTCCATCAATGGATGAATAGATAAGCAAAATGTGATACATACACACAGTGGACTACTATTTAGCCTTAAAAAAAGAAAATCCTCCCCTATGCGGCAACATGGGTGAACCTTGAGGACATTTTGCTAAGGGGCAATAAGCCAGTCACAGAAGGACAAACATTACATGATTCCACTTATATGAGACATCTAAAACAGTCAAATTCATAGACTCAAAGGATGGAATGTTGGTTGCCAGGAACTTGGGGAGCGGGGTACAGGGGGTTGTGGTTCAACGGGAACAAAGCTTCAGTGAAGATGAGTAAGCTCTAGGGATCTGCTGCAGAACACTGTATCTATAATCCCCAACACTCTATAGTATACCAAAAAAGCGTTAAAAGGGCAGATCTCATGTTAAGTGTTCTTACCACATTGAAATAAAATTTAAAAAGTGATCTCTGAATTAGAACTCTCACAAATCAATAATTAAAAGAAAAAGAAAGCTTAAAATGTGCAAAACTTTTAAAAAGAAGAGCAATAACAGGAGCTGCTCCAAAAAAAAAAAAAAAAGTGATTCCCACAGGAATAGGGTTTCCCTCCTGGTTCAATGAGTAGAGAATCTACCTGTAATACAAGAGACTGCCTGCAATGCAGGAGATCCCTGGGTCAGGTCAGGAAGATCCCCTAGAGGGGAAATGGCAACCCACTCCAGTATTCTTGCCTGGAGAATCCCATGGACAGAAGAGTCTGGCAGGCTACAGTCCATGGGGTCTCAAAGAGTCGGACACGTCTTCATGACTGAACTGCAGGAATAGCATTCTCCAGATTCACAGTTTCTACAGCCACTCCCATCAAGCCAGTTTGTGTGTCTCAGAAACACTACTGGGCTCTGTGGTCCTCTTGGCAGTAGTGTTGACTGGAAGTGCAGGGGAAAACGGGCAGCTCCATCCTGACAGCAGTTCTGAAGAGGGAATCCTCACTAACATGTGATCCGGCCTGGTCCAACCCAACCATCTGGCAAGACTGCTGAGACCCGGGAGGGGCAGAAGTCCCAGGCTGTAAAGCTAGTGAGAAAGGATGGGAAGCAGGGGGCAAGTGAATGCAGGGGGGTGATCTCTACCCAAAACTCACCCTGTCCGCATAATGCCCTCCTTGAGATCACACTCCCTTTTCATAAAGCTCTTTCCACTTCACAGAATTCCTCTACATCCCAAACCTCTCACCCCACTGTACATAACAGGAAAGAATGCTTTTAATTCTTTCAAGTGCACTCTGGACTCTGATAAAGGCAGCTGGTATGTTCTGGAGCTCAGAGGGTTTTCTGGAGGTCAGGGCACCCACTGGGTGGGCATAGACCATGCTCCCAACTGGACTGGGGGACTCCTCAAGGCCCCTCATTGATGCTCCATCAGGCCTGCAATCCACAGATGCTCACAAAGGTCTCTGGAAGGAACTGTCTTCATCAGAGCTAACTCTTAACCACACCAGGGACTGACTCTCCTTATTTAGAAGAATTCCTAACCCATGTTTTGAAACAATCCAAAGAGTTTTACCAATTTGATGGACTTTTGCCTTTCAACCATTTCCAAAACATGACCTCTACCTAAAAGATATAGAATGGCCTTCCCTGGGGAATTCCAGGAATGAACCATAGACTCTGAAGGCATTTCTGGGAGGTAATTAAGGCAGTGATTCTCCACCTTGGCCACCATTGGCCCAACTGGGAAGATTGGAAAAAAAAAAAAAGTCCAAAATCTTACTCCCAGAGACTCTGGTGTAAGAAATCAGGGGCACTGCGTGATGGAGTATTTTTAATCCCCAGGTGATTCTAATGTGTAGCCAAATTGGGGAACTGCTGCTTAGAACTGGGACTGTAAACACACAAGCAAGGTACCCCACTCTGGGGGCGTTAGATGCCTACTTGCATGTTATGAATTTTTTGAATTTGCAAAGCCCTCATCGTAGAAGCTGATCAAGAATAAATGACTTGCCCAAGATCTCAGAGCTAAATGTGCCAACTGAGGCTACTTCAGGGGTATCTGTTGAGAACCTATACCCTGGTCAATCTCCTAATCCCCAACCAGGATCCAAGCCACGGTACCAGAGTTTATATCCAGTGCACCTGGGCAATCTAGTCTGTGCATCTGTTTTATCTGACATTCACAGGCTTTTATAAAAGTCTGAATTCGTTGGCTCAGAATAAAAAGATTTTACAGTAAAACTCTGGATTTGGGGCCACTGCCATGTAGCACTCCCACAAGGCAGAGCTCATCTGTTGCTGGCTTGCAGGGGCCCTTCCACGGACGCTTCCCCCACTCCTTGAGGCTCTCTGAAGGCTACCCTCTCCCCACCCTGCATGGCCCTTGATTTGACAAGTCTGTTCATGTCACATCCACTTTTGTGACCCCTGCTTGATATCATGAACAGAGGTGACGCTTCACAAAATGGGAAAATATCTTAGATACCTCATGATTTCTGGAAAAATCAGTCTTTGCTCTTACCTAAAGAAATGGGAATGAGACCCGATACATAGAAATGTAGATTATAATGATAGAAGGAAAATACCACACTGACAAGAGTGTTTTATCATTCTCAAACTACTTTCATGCACCTTAACTTACTTGAGTTAGAAAAATCCTTCCCTCTCTGTCTCCATCTAACTCTATTGCTTAACCACATCCTGAAAATGGTCTGGATGTAAATCCAGATCAGTGGCCACTAGACAGTCATAACAGAAACCCATCAGCATAGGAAGCATTGGTCCTATTGCTTTTCAGAATAATCCTCAGAGATGCAGAATTAAAAGAGAAAATGCGATTCCAACATATAATAAGGATATCAAGGGGCAGCATGTAATCTCAAACATACAGATAGAAACCATGAAACATATTCATATACATGCAACAAAAGTCAGAAGGAAATTTGAGGGATCCACATAATTTTAGATTTGTTAATTAGCCTCTCTCAAAAATTTTGCCTTTATGTTCCTAATTAAAAAAAAATAATGACTCAAGCCTGAGTGCCAGTGGGAATCTGTATTCACATTTTACATGTTTTCCATGTAAAATGGAATAAGAACGGTATCTGTTGTGCAGAAATGTTGAGGGAACTGAAGGAGTTAATGCACATGCAACAGAGAAGAGCACTGGGACAGTGTAAAGGACTCAATTACTATCTGCAATTATTACTGTTATTCAGGTATCTAAGGCAACGCAGCTCTCCCTTTTCTCCCTCCTTTGACCAAAAGAAGCTGATCAAATGGGTCTATGGAATGCCCGTGACTTGTGTCCATTAAGTAAAGGTGAACACGTTCAGATGTGGCACACTTTGGGCAAAGTTCTTGTTGAACTCACAGATTTAAATGTTTAAGTGACTATAGTGTCTATTACAGAAGAAGCATTTGTGTACAATTCACTGGTTGGAAGAGCTACATGGAGATACTTGTTTAACTCTCTCTCTGTCTACTTTTCTCTCTCCCCATAAACTCCAGGATGGGAAATGTGCCTAATTCCTTTCTGCACCTTCAGTGTCCAGCCCCATAGCTGGAAGTCATTAAACATCGCCAATGTTGAGATACAGAAACGAACATTCAGACGAGGCAGATATAAATCAAGATAAAGATTCTTTATTTTGGTTTGTGGGATCGTCTTGCCAGCAATAAGTCTTGGCACCTGAGTGACAGGCTGTGACACTGCTCAGATGCCCCTTAAAGATAAAGGTAGTCATTCTCTCAGATGCCAGGAGTGTTGCCAGCTGACAGCTCACAATTGAATCTCTCCCCAGGAACTGCCTTCACCAAAGGGAACTGCATTACCTAAAATGACCCACCACAACCCTCCCCCACGAGCAGCCTGAATCCAGTGACCGGTCAGTTGCACAGGGACAAAGCTTGGCCCCTTGGCCTCCACATGGACCAACTCTGTGAAGTTCCATTTCAGCTCCAGAAGGAACTGTATAGAATTGACCTTTGTTGCAACTGCATCACAGTCTAACTTTTCCCTTGGCCTAACCCTGCTCCCTCACTCCCAGCAAGCCTTCTGCACACAGATCTCCATCTCCAAGTCTGTTTCCTGGGGAGCATGGCCTGTGACAGTTGGTACCAGGGTTAAGAGCTAGGAGGTGGGAGCAGGTTGGCTCTTACTGGAAGTTTCTCATCCCCATACTCACACGACTGACTGCCTCACTTTATTCATGGCTCATCTCAGATGCACCATCTCAGAAAGACTTCTCTGACATCCTGTCTAATGCTCCCCCACTCAAATCAATTGTTAGCACATTATCCCACTTTATCTCCTCTACAGTCATCACATCTGAAATTGCCTTGTTCTTACTCTTTGCTTTCTTACTTGATCATGGTCTTTCCCCTGCTCTCCTGCCAGATGTAAGCTCCAGAGGACAGAAATCTTGCTAGGCTGCTCACCAGTATACGCCCAGCTTCTAAGCTACACCCAGCACAATGTAAACCATTAATAAATATTTGCTGCATGAATGAATGAATGAGAAGATGTATACACAGTCACAGTGGAAAGCACTGGGCTAAGAGTGAGGAGCCCTTACCTCTAGCTCTGTTTCTGCCATTAACCACCTGTGTGACTTTAGTCAAGTGCCTTGACCTCTCTGAAATCCAACAGTCTCATCTGTAGAATGAACTGGCCGAATGTGGTAATCACTAGGGGTTCTGGCAGCTCTAGCATGCTATAATTTTATATGATTATGCAACTTGGAATTACTCTGTCTGTAAACTACATGGGAATCATAGAATGTTTTAGCTGGAAAGGAGCTTCCCAGAGCATTTCACCATATCCGATGACTATGTGCTTTCAAATGCCAATTTCATGATTTTTTAAGTGCTAGAGAAACTTCCATGGGAGACCCTGCATTAAACAATATACTTAACATATGGGTCATCAAAGCATTAAACACCAGGAAATAACTATTTTCCTCTTTCCATAAACACCAGGAAAAGTGTGAAGTCTCTTTCTCAAGTCCTATGAGGCAGTGGCAAAAAGAAAACAGTGCGGGAGGCTGCCTGAGAGCCAGTGGGAATCTGTGCTCACATGAGGCCCTAAGACCAGCGCCTGGCCTGGAGAAAGCCCTCAAGGGATGTTGGCTCTCAAAGGCTAGTTCTCTGAAGGCAAACAACACTCATGCTGAGGCAGGGACTCTTATTAGGCACCCTGGAGTACAGAGCCTGAGCACGGTCAGCCATGTCATACAGCCTATAAGCAGTGGGGCCTGGGTTCGAACCTGGACAGTCTGGGTCCAGAGCTTTGCCATTTAGCACCAGAACAATGATGTCAGCCACAGGAGGCTTATTCTCTTCTTTAATGATGGGAATCCTGACCTGGAGATAAGTCACCACCTGACTCAACTACGGGTAGTGGGTCTGTTCTAGAGACAACTTTCTCAAACATTTATGTGCACACGAATCAGCTGAGTGATCTTCTCAAAAGGAAGGCTCCGATTCAGAAGATTTGGGGACTGAAACCTGCATTCCTAACTGTTTCCAGGTGCCCCTCATGCCACTGGCACCAGACTTTGAGTAGCAAAGGTGTAGAAGAAGGAACTCCTTCTAAAAGTCAGAGACTAGCTGCTAGCCCAGCCCAGGCAAACCCTGGTGATGAGACCATAGCCAGGAAGCACCTCACCTCTCTGGGACTCAGAATCCTTGCGTACAATGTAGAGATGAACTCACCTTTGCACCTACAGCCCAAGATGCTCCTGGTGACCAAAGCATAGGGTGTGTTTGTGTTTGTGTGTGTGTGTGTGTGTAAGCACATCATAAACCAGAAAACTCATAAGAATAAGCTAGGGGCAAGAATGTGCTTGTCCACTAGTCTCTAGTCCCCAAGGACACAGGTCCTTGAGGGATCACCAGCAGAGTGCCTGGCACATAGTAGGTAATTAGCGTTCAAAGAGCCAAGCACTTTAAGAGATTATCTAATTTAATCTCCCCAACCATCTTTGATGCCCATTTTACAGATAAGGAAACAGACATTACTGACCACACCCCAAACCATCCATGCCATCAAATGCTGAAACCTGGATTCAGACTGAGGTCTTCCTGGTTCCTATACCAAGGCGGTTTACACCCTCACTCCTATTACTCCTTTAGCTGAGAGGCTTGGCTGAGCTCTCCCAATGGACCCAGATTTTACTTCTGCACCTGTCAGTCAGATTTTACTTCTGCCGTCTAAGTCACTTGGGCACTTAGAACAAATGAGGACCCTAAACGGTGGGCTCTGGCCTGGGGACAGATCCTATAAATATAAGTTGAGGCTTTTCATTTTAGGGGTTGGAGAAGGCATGGAACAATTATCTGGTTAAAATAAACTCTTTAAGTATTCTGCAATGAGAAACCAAGTCAAAGGCTTCTTATTATCAGGGACCCCAAAAGTCAGTGTCCAGACTGTGAGAGTTTAACAACTTAAATGGTTAAAAGGAGCAAATGCTTGAAACTGTTGTTCTTAAAGTGGGGTCCACCAAGGTCTCCTGATGGGCCCACTGTCCACAATATTTATCCTTGACACTGATATAAAGCTCTGGCTCTGGCAGGAAATGTAGAAGTCACTGAGTCCAGCTTCCCACACAAGACAAGGCCACAAGGGAAGCCTGGTTTTTGAGGCCAATCATCCACTAAACAAATATATTTGAGGCCCAGCGGCTTAAGGGAGGAAGAAAGTAATATGAGAGGATGACATTATCCTTATTTTGTGTGTGTGAAAGTGAAAGTCATTCAGTCACGTCCGGCTCTTTGTGACCCCAAAGACTGTAGCCCACCAGGCTCGTCTGTCTGTGGAAATCTCCAGGCAAGAATACTGGAATGGGCAGCCATTCCCATCCTTATCTTAGAGGCAGGGAATGGATGCTCGGAGAAGCTAAGGAGTTTAGTCCAAAGCATAAAGGAATGAATGGTAGAGGTGAGACTTGAATCCAGGGCCACATGACTCCAAAGTCTATGTCCTTTCCTCTGTCTCCCTCTATCTGTAAAAGAGCAGTAGGACCCCAGAGCCCAGGCAAGAGCTGGGTGGGGCTCTAGAGGCTCCCCCAAACACTGCAGGCTTCAAGCATAATGGTGACCAGTGCCTCATCTTGGCCACAGTGAAAAGGTGCTTCCGTTTTTATGATTCCTTCTGCTGGTGGCCCCCAGCACCTATGGACAATGACTAAACACAAGCTGGCCACAGAGAGAAGTCCAAGACCTGATGAACCCTCAAAGGAAATCACTTCAGAGGAGATGCTGCCAAACCCGTTCAGTGTGGGAGCGTCTAGCGCATGAACCGGTGGGGCCATAAGCCCCAGATGGGGACACAATAGTGGGAGTGGGAAGCAGTGATCTCACCCCAGAAAGAACCCTGCTCCCGGGGGTCTGCTGTCCTCTGTGTCAGAGGTGTGGCCAGCAGGCCCGGCACAATCACAGAATAAGAAAGGTCAAGAGGCTGGAAGGTCATGAGACCAGCTGACCCTGTTCATCTGGGCCTGTGTCTGGACCTTACAAAGAGTGAAAAGTGAAAGTTGCTCAGTCGTGCCAACTCTTTGTGACCCCATGGACTGTAGCCCAACCAGGCTTCTCTGTCCATGGAATTCTCCAGGCTGGAATACTGGAGTGGATAGCTGTTCCCTTCTTCATGTGATCTTCCCAACCCAGGGATCAAACCCAGGTCTCCCACACTGCTGACAGATTCTTTATCATCTGAGCCACCAGGGAAGCCCAAGAATACTGGAGTGGGTAGCCTATCCCTTCTCCAGGGGATCTTCTGGATCCAGGAATCGAACCAGGGTCTCCTGCATTGCAGGTGGATTCTTTACCAGCTGAGCTACCAGGGAAGCCCTAGAACCTTACATAACATGTCCCCTCATTTAACCCTTCTCACAAATGGGTCAGAAAAGCCTGAAGCCATGGAGGACAGGCTGAGTGGTGGCCACCTGGGACCCTGCCAGCCTTCTGATATTATCAGAACCTCTCTTGTTCTACCTAGAACCAGCCGCTCCTTGCTCAGCTCTCGGCAGAGATGGGCACTCTTCACCAACACCCCCACGGCCCTGCACTGAGTCGACAGCTCCCTCGCCCCTTCCCCAGGGGGCCTTGTCACTGCCATTGTTCCGTGGGCTCTGCCTGGCTGCCCCTTACCTCTTTACCCTATAAAATACAGAGAACGAAATGTAGCTTTCATCAGCACTAGTGTATTCATTCTCTGGCACAACAAGTGCTTAGTAAATGCTGGCTCAGTGACAGCAACAGTGTGAAGAGTCTGACTCAGGAGAACAACACTGGGGAAGGAACAGTTCTCCAGTCTTAACAGCACGAGACAATGATGCTGGAGCTCCTTCACAAAGCCAGGCGAGAATTCTATTGGGGGCGTGCAAAGTACTTACTGATCATATACTATGAGCAGGCACTATGTGGGGACTTGGCAACCTACAAAACAGACACCAGTCCTCATCTTCACAGCACTTACATTCTAGTGGAAGAGACAGACAAAGATATTATATAGTGTCAGGTAGTGACAAATGCTCTGAAAAGATAACAAAGGAAGGTAATAAAGGTAATAAAGTGATACTGTGGCTCAGATGGTAAAGAATCCATCTGCAATGCAGGAAACCAGGGTTCAGTCCCTGGGTTGGGAAGATGCCCTGGAGGAGGGCATGGCAACCCACTCTAGTATTCTTGCCTGGAGAATCCCCATGGACAGAGGAACCTGGTAGGCTTCAGTCCATGGGGTCGCAAAGAGTCAGACACAACTGAGTGACTAGGCACACATGAGATAAAGAGTTTTAAGGATGCTATTTGAAATGAGATGGCCAGAGAAGGTATTCCAGGCAGAGAGAAAAGCAAGTGTAAAGGGCCTTGAGGTGGGAATGCTCTTGGAGCCAGAAAGCAGTAATAAAAGTTGAAGGGTCGAGAAGTGAAGCTGGAGCAGCAGGCAGGATTATACTGGCCCTGGTAAGATCTCTGGATTTTACTCTAAGCACCATGGGAGATACTGGAGAACTCTCAGCACAGCACTGATACTACCCAATCCACAAGGTTTGGGGACCAGAATAACTGATCTCCCGTGTGAGTTCCAAGGACATCTAGAGACATTAGAGGAACCCTTGTACAGAAAGCAATTTGTTTTGAAAATAAAATGTCACTGTCTGCTTAGGCTGTCATAACAAAACATAACAGACTGGGTGACTTAAACAACAGAAATTAATTTTTCATGATTCTGGATGTCGAAAGGTCCAAGATCAAGGTGCCAGCCAATTTGGTTTCTGCTGAGAGCAGATGGTGGCCTTCTCACCGTGTCCTCACATGGCCTTTCCTCAGTGCATGCACTCCACGGGGTGAGAGAGAGAGAAAGCAACCTCTCTGGTATTTCTTAAGGATGCTAATCCTATCAGATCGGGGCCCCACCCTTAGAACCTCATTTAACCATAATTACCTCCTAAAGATCCTATTTCCAGTACAGTCACAATGGGAGTTGAGGAGTACACAATTCAGCCCATGGCAACTGTACTCCTAAAGAACTAGAAGGAAAAAAATCCTTTCTGCTCCTTCATGGTTAGCTTCAGAAGAGCTGATGGAGAAAATCAATGCTAAAGTCAGAGTCAGCCAAATACAGAGAGAAAGGAAGCAGATCTCTGCAGTAACCCCAGGGCGGTAGTTCTCTACCTTGGGGTGGTTCTAATTCAGAAGCACAGACAGAGCCCAGGGAAAGTACATGTTAACAAGCACCCTCAATGGACTGATGGATGGCAGATGACTACAACTCTCCCTGGGCCAAAAATAAAGCTAATTCCAAGTCCCTAGAGATAAAGTATGCAAATAAAAGGTGATTTTGTGTCCCTCACACTTTCAACAAAAATGCTTTAACTTAACCTGCCATGTTAACTCCTTCTCATCCACCTGACACTTGTCTCTCTGGATTGTATGTTTGTACATTGGATAATCCATGAGCCAGTGAGTCTACAAACACTGGTGCCTGCATGTCCTCACAGGGTCAGAGCTGGATCTTGGCCCCCACGCTGCCATGTTTCATGTACCATACTCCCCTCTACCCAGGACTCGGCCAAGAATATGTGAAGAAGCCATAGACAATGACCTTCAGGAGAAATTCAAGGACTCCAGCTGCCTGAGCCCTCTGCCCTGCAGACACGCCCTATGGTACACCAGCCAAGCCAAGCAGATGCTCCCAGGAGCCATCGTGTAGAGATGCCCTGGTCTGGAGAGCTGCTGATGGCCCTAGGTGATGAGGAATGTGCTCTAATTCTCCTTGGTGCTCAAGGGGCAGCTGCCAGGATGTTTTCAGTAAACCTCACCATCGTTACAATTAACCCCATCAACAAGACAGTCTGAGTGTGTTCTCTGTTCTCTGCAGCAAGAATGAGCCTAAGAACCGAGACCAGTGAAATTGGTGGCATAGATTCCCACACCACTGCAAACTTACTGAGTCTCAGCTGATCCTCATCTTCCTCCTATGCTGTGCCCTGATGGCAACTCATAAGATCCAGAAGAATATGACCAGGTCCCTGGAGTCCACTGTGTGTGTGACTGGCATAACTAGGAGGTCACCCTGGTGTCTTTTGTTTCCACTCCACCCATGTTCAGACTACCAGGAAAGCTCTGATGGTCTTACTTCCAGAGTATCCTCAAACCGACACCTCTTTCCATTTCCACTGCCAAAGCCCTATCACACAATCACCATCTTGCCTGGACTACTCCAGTAGCATAGCATGTTCTCCTTTTTTCTACTCTTGCTCCTCTGAAATCCATCCCCACGTGGCAGATCATGTCCCTCATATACTTAGAAACTTCCAGGGGCTTCCCAATACCAACCCCTTAGCCCAGCCTACAAGAACCTCAGGATGTGGCCCTTGCCCATCTCTTCAACCTCTTCATTCAGGTCTTCCCTCAAATGTCCCCTCCTCCAAGGAGCCTGCCCTGACCACTCTAGCTAAAGCAGCCCCTCAGTCACTTAGTCACACTTTGCTTTTCCATCTTCCTCAAAGCACCTGTCAGCAGCTGACAAGCTGGATTTACTTTTTCAGTGTTTAGTGCCTGTCTCCCATTCTACAATATAAGAATTACAGAGAGGCACGCTGGTTTTCTTACTGCTGAGTCACCGGCCCTGGAACAGGGCCTGATGCCTCAGAAGGTACTCAGTGAGGGTTTGTTACCTGCCTTACTGGTATTGACCAAACATCCCACCACTGCTGGGGGTTATGAGTGGCCTTCATCACTGTCTTATTCACTTCT
This sequence comes from Cervus elaphus, assembly GCF_910594005.1. Classification (NCBI taxonomy): domain Eukaryota; kingdom Metazoa; phylum Chordata; class Mammalia; order Artiodactyla; family Cervidae; genus Cervus; species Cervus elaphus. The sequence goes on along the minus strand of NC_057834.1, from coordinate 124,488,431 downwards.
TTGGGTCATGACAGCTTCCACTCAGGGGTGGCTCCATTGGCTCTGCAGCACCCAAACCAAAGCTTAATGCCTCTGGTACAGACATGTGAAGACGTCTCTGCTGCAGAACACAATGATCAGGTTTTGCTTCCGAGGCATGAAAGGCATCAGGATTCTGCTCCTTTGACACAGATGGCCCCATAAACTCCTTGCTTTCTTTGTTTCAGGATTTATAGACATTAAAAAAAATAACTTTTATTGGCATATAATTGATTTACAATATTGTATTAGTTTCAGGTGTACAAAAAAGTGAATCATTTATACATATACATATACCCACTCTTTTTTAGATTCTTTCCCTGTGTATGTCATCACAGAGTATTGAGTAGATACATTTTTAATTAAACGTGTTGAGATCAATGTAGATTCACAGGGAGCTTAAAGAAATAACACAAAGAGATCCCACATCTGCTTCACCAAGTTTCCCCCAGTGGTAACATCCTGCAAAACTACGTCATAATATCTCAGTGTCTGGATATTGTCATCAATACTGCACGATACGGAGCCTATCTGTCACCGCACAATCACTCCGGTGGCCCTTTCAGAACACAACCACTGCCCTCTCTGACCCTGACAACCACCGAAGGTCCCTTTTTCTGTAATTTTGTCATTTCACTCCTGGTGTTCTTACCACACTTTCAGACCCCACGTCATTGCTGCTGGATGCTGGCTGTCTCGCATCCGCTTGTGGTCAGCCTCAGGTCTGGCCCCGTCTTCCTCCTGAGTCACACTGTCCAATCTTCACCCTTAAATGGCACTCTGATTTTTTTTTTTAGCAACTTCTTTCTACTGTATTCAGGGTATTTCACATGTATCTCCATCTTCCTGGGTGGACAGTATATCTCTGTATAAAAAGCAGGAACTTTGAATACTGTCTCCACTTCTTTCAGCCTCAGTTTCCCCATCTGTACAATGGGGTCAGTAATACCAACCTCCTTGAACCATGGAGATTAAATGACATAAGGAAGGAACTTCCCATTACCTAGCACACAGTGGGCGTTTAATGCCTGGTAGGTGGGAGGGGCAACCATATGTAATTTACAAATTACACTTACAAATCTCAGCCAGTCTGCAAAACAGAAATAGCAACTATACAAAACACCATTTCCTGATGGGACTAAAGTCAGAAAGGATTGTCCTGGTGCAGAATTCCTACAGTTTACACACCACAGCTGAACACTGGGCTAAGTTATCTTCTCTCAGAAAGGGTATCCAAGATTTTGGAAAGGAATGGGTTATTAGAAATCTACCAATAAAGAACATTCATCACCCAACTTGCTGTGTGCCCTTGTCAAGTTTCTCTACTTTTCTGAACCTCCACTTCTTGGTCTGCCACAGGGGGAAGCCAGCCTTGACCTGTGGTTTCCTCAACCTGTGCTTCAGAGTCCACCGGGGAGGACAAAGCAGGGTCCTACGAAGGACTCTGGCCCCTCCTCCCCTGACCCACCAACCCAAAGCAGCCTTCTATTACCGAACCTATGTATTAGTTCTGCGGAGTTTTCCTCTTTTTTTTTTCTTTTCTCTTTTTTTAATTTTAATTTTTTAAACCTATTATTATTTTTTCTACATTTATTCCTTTGTTTGCTTTTCCTACTGCTCTTTTCTCCTTGCAGTTAATCTTTAACATATATAAATCTCCTTTATCTACCTCTATCTAATTCTGCATATCTGTTTTTTCTTTCTTTTCTTTCTCTCCTTTCCTCTCAACTATTTGTTAGCTCTATTTTCATTGCTTTATTCCCCAGTTGGCACCTTGATTTAGTTTTGTTTTCCAGTTTGTGCTTTAATTAGTTTTACTCTGGTAGATATAATTTTTGGTTTCCTTTGTTCACCAGGTCAATCTATTGTACGTAATTTTTGTTGGATTGTTTTGATTTTGCTTATGAGTGTATATGTATATGTGTATATTCAGTCACACTTTCTATTGTTGTTATAAACCTCTGCCTCTACATTGGGTTTTTGCAGTTCTGTGGAGTTTTCCTTTTCTCCCCCTTTTTTCTTTCTTCTTCTGTTTTTTTCTCTTTTTATATTTTTAATTTTTTAAACCTATTATATTTTTTCCACACCTATTCCTTCATTTGCCTTTCCTACTGTTCTTTTCTCCTTGCAGTTAATCTTTAATGTATATAAATCTTCTTCATCTACCTCTATTTAACTTTCCATATCTATTCTTTCTTTCTTTTCTTTCCTTTCCTCTTAACATATTTGTTAGTTTTGTTTTCAGTGCTCTTTTCCCAACTTGGTACCTTGTCTTAGTTTTGTTTTCCAGTTTGTGCTTAAGTTAGTTTTGTTCTTAACTGGTAAATGTAATTTTTGATTTCCTTTGTTTGCCGGATCAATCTACTGTACTTTATTTTTGTTGGAATGTTTTCACTTTGCTCATGGGTGTATATGTATATGTGCATATTCCATTATTTTAATTATTATTTGCCTGATTTTGTAACTGCCATTGGCCTGGGGTTCATCTTTGATTTCTCGTTTTTGAATATTTGTTTTACTCTCCCTCAATGCCATAACAAACCACTTGTGGAATCTTCATTCCTGACCAGAGATCAAACCCTGAGCCTTTGGAGTGGGAGCACTGACTCCAAGACCCTAGACTGCCAGAGAACTAACCCTAGAGAGTATCCAACAGTGAGCACTCACACAAAGGAAACCACTTGAATATAAGACCTGGCGTCACCCAACCACCAGTAGCACCCTGTGCAGGATGCCTCATCTAAACAACAAACAAAAGAAAAATACAAACCCAATCATCAGCAGACAGAGGTACCACCTCACTCAGCTTTGCCCATCAGAGGGAAAGCAAACAAACAAACAAAAGCTCAGCACAAATCTCACCCTATACAAAGCTCACACAAACCACTGGACCAATCTTAGGAGGGCAGAGACCAAAAGGAAGAAAGAATTCAACCTTCAAGGAAAGAATTCAACTTTCCTTGAAGCCTGGGAAAAGGAGACCTCAAACACAATAACTTAAAAAAGGCAGAGAAATACTAGAAAAATGAAGGAACAAACTAGAAACACAGAAGTCCAAATAAATAAAGAGGAAATAGGAAAATCACTGGAAAAAGAATTCAGAATAATGATAGTAAAGATGATCAAAAACCTTGAAAACAAAATGGAGGAAATGCAAGAATCAATTAACAAAGACCTAGAAGAATTAAAGAATAAGCATACAGAGACAAACAACACAATTACTGAATTAAAAATACTCTAGAAGGACTCAATAGTAGAATATCTGAAGCAGAAGAACAAATTGGTGAGCTGGAAGATTAAGTGGTGGAAATAACTTCTGAAGAGCAGAATAAAGTAAAAAGAATGAAAAGAGTTTAGGATAGTCTCAGAGATCTCTGGGACCATATAAAATGCACCAACATTCGAATTATAGGGATCCCAGAAGAAGAAGAGAAAAAGAAAGGGTATGAGAAATTTTTTTGAAGCGATTATAGTTGAAAATTTCCCCAACATGGAAAAGGAAATAGCCAATCAAGTCCAAAAGGCACAAAGAGTCCCATACAGGATAAACCCAAGGAGAAACATGCCAAGACACATACTAATCAAACTCACAAAGACTAAACACAAAGAGAGAATATTAAAAGCAGCAAGGGAGAAGCAACAAGTAACATACAAAGGAAACCCCATAAGCTTAACAGATGATCTTTCAGCAGAAACTCTGCAAGCCAGAAGGGAATGGCAGGATATATTTAAAGTACTGAAAGGTAAAAATTCTACAACCAAGATTACTGTACCCAGCAAGGATATCATTCAAAATTGATGGAGAAATAAGAAGTTTTTCAGACAAGCAAAAGTTAAGAGAATTCTGTACCACCAAACCAGCTTTACAACAAATGTTAAACAGACTTATATAGTTAACAAATACAACAGAAGAAAAAGATCTACAAAATCAACCCCAAACATTTAGAAAATGGCAATAGGAACATATATATCAATAATTACTTTAAACATAAATGGATTAAATGCTCCAGCCAAAAGACACAGACTGGCTGAATGGATACAAAAACAAGACCCATATATATGCTGTCTACAAGAAACCCACTTCAGACCTCAAGACACATATAGACTGAAAGTGAGAGGATGGAAAAAATATATTCCATGTAAATAGGAAGCAAAAGAAAACTGGAGTAGCAATCCTCATATCAGACAAAATAGACCTTAAAATAAAGATTACAAGAGATAAGGAAGGACACTACATAATGATCAAGGGATCAATCCAAGAGGAAGACATAACAATTGTAAATATCTATGCCCCCAACATAGAAGCTCCTCAATACATAAAACAAACACTAACAGACATAAAAGGAGAAATTGACAGTAACACAAGAATAGTAGGAGGCTTTAACACCTCACTCACATCAATGGACAGATCATCAAAACAGAAAATTAATAAGGAAACACAAGTCTAAAATGATACATTAGATGAGATGGATCTCATCGATATCTTCAGGACATTCCATCCAAATGCAGAAGAATACCTTCTTTTCAAGTGCACATGGAACATTCTCCAGAATAGACCACATCTTGGGTCACAAATCAAACCTCAGTAAATTTAAGAAAATTGAAATCATATCAAGCATCTTCTCCAACCACAACACTATGAGACTAGATATCAACTACAAGAAAAAAACTGTAAGAAACACAAACACATGGAGATTAAACAACACGTTTCTAAATAATTAACAGGTTACTGAAGAAATCAAAAGGGATATCAAAAAATTTCTAGTAACAAATGACAATGAAAACATGACAACTTAAAAACCTATGGGATGCAGCAAAAGCAGTTCTAAGAGGGAAGTTTATAGCAATACAATCCTACCTCAAGAAACAAGAAAAACATTGAATAGACAACCTAACTTTACACCTAAAGCAACTGGAAAAAGAAGAAGGAAAAAAACCCAAAAATTAGTAGAAGGAAAGAAATCATAAATATTCAAGCAGAAATAAATTAAATAGAAATGAAAGAAACAATAGTAAAGATTAATAAAACTAAAAGCTGATTCTTTGAGAAGATAAACAAAATTGACAAACCCTTAGCCAGACTCATCAAGAAAAAGAGAAGAATCAAATCAACAAAATTAGAAATGAAAAAGGAGAGGTTACAACAGACAATGCAGAAATAGAAATGATTATAAGAGACTATTATGAACAACTATATGGCAATAAAATAGATAACCTGGAAGAAATGGACAGATTCTTAGAAAAGTTCAATCTTCCAAGTCTGAACCAGGAAGAAATAGAAATTGTGAACAACTCAATTACAAGCACTGAAATTGAAGCTGTGATAAAAAATCTCCCAAAAAACAAAAGCCCAGGACCAGGTGGCTTCACAGGAGAAATCTATCAAACATTTAGAGAGGAGCTAATGTCTGTGCTTCTAAAACTCTTTCAAAAAATTTCAGAGGAAAGAACACTTCCAAACTCATTCCACAAGGCCACCATCACCCTGATACCAAAATCAGACAAAGACAACACAAAAAAAGAAAACTACAGGCAAATATCACTGATGAACATAGATGCAAAGATCCTCAACAAAATCTTAGCAAACAGAATTCAGCAACACATCAAAAAGCTCATACACCATGATCAAGTTGGGTTTATTCCAGGGATGCAAGGATTCTTCAATACATGCAAATCAATCAATGTGATATGCCATATTAACAAATTGAAAGATAAAAACCATATGATCATCTCAATAGATGCAGAAAAAGCCTTTGACAAAATTCAGCACCCATTTATGATTAAAACTCTTCAAAAAATGGGCACAGAAGGAACCTACCTCAACATAGTAAAGGCCATATATGATAAGCCTACAGCAAACATTTTTCTCAATGGTAAAAAACTGAAAGCTTTCCCCCTAAGATCAGGAACAAGACAAGGGTGTCCATTTTCACCAATATTATTCAACATAGTTCTGGAAGTCCTAGCTACAGCAATCAGAGAAGAAAAAGAAATAAAAGGAATCCAGGTTGGAAAAGAAGAAGTAAAGTTCTTACTGTTTGCAGATGACATGATACTGTACATAGAAAACCCTAAAGATAGTATCAGAAAATTATTCGAGCTAATCGGTGACATTATGTAAAGTTGCAGGGTACAAAATCAATACACAGAAATCACTTACATTTCTATATACTAACAATGAAAAATCAGAAAGAGCAATTAAGGAATCAATCCCATTTACAATTAGAACAAAACGAATTAAATATCTAGGAATGAACTTACCTAAGGAGATGAAAGAACTGTATATAGAAAATTATAAGACACTAATGAAATAAATCAAAGATGAAATAAACAGATGGAGAGAGAGTCCATGTTCCTGGGTAGGAAGAATCAATATTATGAAAATGACTATACTACCAAATGCAATCTACAGATTTAATGAGATCCCTATTAAATTATCAATGGCATTTTTCACAGAACTAGAACAACAAATTTCACAATTCATATGGAAACACAAAAGACCCCTAATAGCCAAATCAGTCTTGAGAAAGAAGAATGGAGCTGGAGGAATCAGCCTTCCTGACTTCAGATTATACTACAAAGCTATGGTCATCAAGACAGTATGGTACTGGCACAAAAAACAGAACTACAGACCAATGGAACAAGATAGAAAGCCCAGAAATAAACCATGCACCTATGGGTACCTTATTTTTTTACAAAGGAGGCAAGAATATACAATGGGGCAAAGACAGCCTCTTCAAAAAATGGTGCTGGGAAAACTGGACAGCTACATGTAAAAGAATGAAATTAGAACACTTCCTAACACCATCACAAAGATAAACCCAAAATGGATTAAAGACCTAAATGTAAGACCAGAAACTACAAAACTCTTAGAGGAAAACATAGGCAGAACACTTGATGACATAAATCAAAGCAAGATCCTCTGTGACCCACCTCCTAGAGTAATGGAAATAAAAACAAAATTAAACAAGTGGGACCTGATTAAACTTAAAAGCTTTTGCACAGCAAAGGAAACTATAAGCAAGGTGAAAAGACAACCCTCAGAATGGGAGAAAATAATAGCAAGTGAAACAACTGAACAAGTATTAATTTCTAAAATATACAATCATCTCATACAACTCAATATCAGAAAAACAAACAACCCAATCAAAAAGTGGGAAAAGGACCTAAACAGACATTTCTCCAAAGAAGACATACAGATGGCTAACAAACACATGAAAAGATGCTCAACATCACTCATTAGTAGAGAAATGCAATTTAAAACTACAATGAGATATCACCTCACACCGGTCAGAATGGCCCTCGTAAAAAAGTCTACAAACAATAATTGCTGGAAAGGGTACAGATAAAAGGGAACACTCTTGCACTGTTGGTGGGAATGTAAATTGATACAGCTACTATGGAAGACGGTGTGGAGATTCCTTAAAAACTAGGAATAAAACCACCATATGACTCAGCAATCCCACTCCTAAGCATATACCCTGACAAAAACAAAATTGAAAGAGACACATGTATCCCATCATTCACTGCAGCACTATTTACAATAGCTAGAACATGGAAGCTTCCTAGATGTCCATCGACAGATAAACGGATAAAGAAGTTGTGGCCACATGCATGGCGATAACTTGCCCACTGGAGCATTCTAGGGGTAGAACTAAGGAATCTCAATGTCCAGAGCCTGAGCACCCCAACAGCAAGGTGATGGGGATGCTCTGTGAGTGTGAATACCCGCGAGGGGCTGACCAGCCCCGACTAATGGCACCACTGGGGGTGAGAGGACCCCACGTGAATTGTAGCATGGCTTACTTGGTGACATAGTCACAGCAGAGGACTTTGTGTGACACCCTTTCCTAATCCAGGGGGGCAAAGAAGAAACAGTCCATCTTGCTCAGCTTTGTAAACACTTGGTAATCATCATCGACGCAAATGACTGCCCAAGTCTGTTAGGGTAGCCACTTGTCATTTTAAATTATTTTAAATTAAATACCATTTAAAATCCAGTTCCCCAGTTGCATTAGGCCTATTTCAATTGTGGCTACCCTAGTAGACAGTTATAGAACATTTCCATCATCACCCAAAGTTCATCTGGACAGTGCCACCTGAGCTCAGCCCTCTCCAAATTTCCTCCTGTGAATCTGTCACCACCATGGTCCCCACATCTTTACCACATGTTCCTAAAGGGCTTGGACTGGGGTGAATGGTGCCCCTCTAAATTCATGTTCACCCAAACTATGACCTTATTCTGGAAGAGGGTCTTTGCAGATGTAACCAGTTAAGATGAGGTCACAGTGGATTAGAATGGGCCCCCAATCCAAGAAGACTTATAAGAAGAAGAGACACAGAGCAGGAGAAGGCCATGTGATGACAGAGGCAGAAACTGCAGGACATATCTACAAGGAAAGCCAAGCATTGCCTGCAGCCACCAGAAGCTAGGAAGAGACTTTGCTTCTCCTGACACCCTTGACCTTGGACTTTCAGCCTCCAGAACTGTGAGAGAATCAACTCCTTGTTTAAAGCCACCCAGTTTGCAGTAATTTATTACGGCAGCCACAGGAAACTAACACAGGACTCTCCCTGGAGACCTCCACATTCTCACACAACTCTCCCTCCTTCCCAGACATCTCAGACCACTGGCTCCTTCGGATATTAACCTCGAGACATGACACCCACAGAGTCAAACATTTCCTCCACCACTCCAGCCAGCCAGTCTCTGCACAAGGTGAGGAAGCCTGGCACTGGAGGGGCGCGGGCTGGTGGGACTGGCAGGGGCTGCCCAAGAAGGATCCAGGAGACTCCTGCAGAGCCTGCAAATCCCACGCACTCACTCTTTTCCATTCTAAAACAATATCACAGGGTTCCCAGAAAGCAAAAAGCCCCAGGCGATCCAGTCGGTGGTTAAACAGTGGAGCCTGATAGCTTACTTTATTAACTTGCTAAATCAAAGGGCTGTTATAGTCTCTGTCCGGTAATAAAACTCAGGAAGGAGCTGAATCACCCACCTATTAGCGTGGGGTTGCCATGGTTAATGGATGTGACCCGACTGGGCTTAGGCCGGACCACAACAAAGCCGGCCTGCATTTCCACCTACAAACCCTCCACCTGCCACAGCCCCCTGCCTGTGAAGGCTGCAGCAGACTCTGTTTGCCTTGGCTTGCTTTTTAAATACACCCAGAATTATCGCTCTCAAATACACTCCCACCCAACTCTTCCACGACCCCAAACAAACACAAAGAAACCAAACATCCAGAAATCCAGGGTTTATTGAATTTATCCTTTAAGGAAGCAGCCAGCCCTAAGTTTTTACAACACATTGTAAACAGGTGCAAGGCCCCCAGAGCCCAATGCTGGGCAGCATGGGTAAGCCGAGCCTTGATCCAGCATCGCCCTCTGACCACACAGGGCCAGGAAACACCCCTGGCTCTTTCTGCCCCTCACCCTACCTTCTTGTGGCTATTCTCTGGAGCACTTTTTCCCACTGCTTTAAAATGGAAAAGAAGGGCCCCGCTCTGAACAGACAGGCCTGGAACCACTGTTTTTCTTCCTGGAGCTTACTAGCACTGCTGCTCTGGATAGCTGATCAAAGGCTTGGTATCTCAGACTCTTCCCATGGAAATGATGACTCCCAAGGGACCTTCCTTCTAGGAATACCTAGGAAGGTAAGTATCTAAAGTGCCTAAGTTTGCTACATCATAAATGCTCCATTAATGTTGCTTGTTAATGATTTTGATGAATAATGTGCCCAGCATACAGTAAGTACTCAGCAAAAACAATAATTACTGTTATTATTTCTAAAGTAACATCTAGCAAAACCAGGCTCCAAGTGCAATAAAAACTCATTATAAAAAGCTCATTATAACAGATTCAACTCAGCAACCATCTAAATTACATCCCTAAAAACGTTCCAAGAATACCCCAAAAAGACTGAGACTGAATCCCCCACTCATGTTAAAAGCAGGACACGCAAAGATTCACAGAGTCCCAGGAAGCCAGGTTTGGCAGATCGCTCCCTACCATCCCATTACTGGCCCCTCATACAGGCCACTTGATTTATTACCACACTAGGACTGAGTTCTTCGACCAGGAGCTCAGGTCCATTACGCTCCATTACTCTCAGCCTCGTTTGCGGGCAGCCTCTGGGGCTTCATCCACTTCCATCAGGAAGTCTTGGTGGGAAGAGTTCCATGCGCCCCCGTGATAATATAATTCTCGATTCCCAAGGCTCAGACCCACTGAGGATCCTGAAGAAGCAACCCAGCATGAGTTCATTCTTCCCAAGAGGAAAGAGAGAAAAAAGAGGATCATTCATTCTTGTCCTTTCCTGAGAGGGTAACGTTCCTTTGCATTTGCTTCTGAGGTCTGCTAACTGAATGGGGATTTTGGCACCATCCTTCTTGCCAGAGCATCAAGAAGGTATTAAGGCCAGTAACCTCTCCTTCACCTGCAATAGGAACTACAGCTGGGATCAGTCCGCCTGGCATTGATCCTGGGTGGTGACCTCAGACCCGATCTCTGTGGCTCTCCAGAATGGGTCTTAGGTGCAAGAAAGCTAAGGCTTTTCTTACACGGGAAAATGATTCGCCCTGGAAATTGTTGCTATGAGAACAGGAAGGGAGGATGCATGCGTTCAGCTACAAAGTCAGGACTCCGTTCTCACTCACAAAGCACCTCAACTTCCTCCCAGACCAAAGAGCTGGTGAAACACTAAGAGTGGGCACACGCGCTACACAGCAAATCCCAAATTTCATGGCATATGTGCCTTTCCAGATGACTGCATGGATACACTCCATAACACATTGTTAAAGTGATAATTAGCGATAGACTTGTTATGAATATTCCAAATAAAATTTCCCTCCACGACAGTTGATAGAGACAAAGGGCATCACAGGAAATGTAAGAAGTGAGAGGGATTTTTGTATTTATGTGTGTGTGTGTATACATACATACATATATATCTTAAACAGGCATTGGGAAAATAGCATAAATCCTAAGTTCAACAATTTAAACAATCTTAGAATCCATCCTCAATGAAAGGCATGTGGGTATTTCTCACACAATGCTGAGGGAACATAGTCCTCCCTCTTAAAAAAAAAATCCAGGTGGCACTAGTAAAGAACCCACCTGCCAATGGGTTTACTAGTGGTAAAGAACCCACCTGCCAATAAGAAATGTGGGTTCAATCCCTGGGTCGGGAAGATCCCCTGGAGGAGGGCATGGCAACCCACTCTAATATCCTTAACTAGAGAATCCCATGGACAGAGGAGCCTGGGATGCTACAGTTCATAGGGTCACAAAGAGTTGGACACAACCGAAGAGACTTAGCGCACACACACACAAGAGAAGAGAAACCCGGTTTTGGAAGCCACTCTTCTGTGGCCCTGTTTAACAGCAGCCAAGGATGCTAATAAAGATGGGTAGTTTAAGAAAAACCACAGGTAGCACTGAAGAATAAGCAAGGAAGGAACTATGACCAAGGTGACTCACATTTTAAGAGTGAAAGAGAAAAGCCTCCTATTCATGTTTAACATTTTTCCTCCTAAGTGAGGAGGAAAGATTGCTCCTTAAGATTGCTAAAGACTCCAGCTCTGCCCCCACAACCTTTAACACGCATTCCCACTTTGAAATTCACAGCGATTTTGCTCCACATGGAACAACGGTGATTTCAATGACACACTCCCTCTCCTCCCCACTGCCTAATTCAGCAGCACAGACGAAAGACTCCAGGCATCCAAACTGGTGAGAGTGAGATGGAGAGGGGACCTCTGAGGTCAGAAAGAACAAAAGAAGGAGCCCCAGATCCTGCCACGGTCACGTCCACTGCAGACGGAGACCCAGTGCAGCTCAGGGGCACGGGGAAAAGCAACCCGTCAAGGGCACAGAGGAAACAAGGAGAGGAATGCAATTAGCAGTGTTGCTGTATCTCCCCTGTTATCATCAGGGATTCTGGACTTGCTCAGATGGAATATTCTATTTTAAGGGTGAAGTTGAGCTCTTCTAGTCCAAGATGGAAAATCGGGTGGCAGCACACATTAGCACATGCACAGAGTCCTCCTCAGGCAGAAGCCCCCACCGCCTCTCCTGCAGTATCACTAGACATCACCTAACACCATTTCCTATCTTAACTGGTTACAGAGTCTGAGGACAGCCCTAAAGCCATCTAAGTATGCCCCTTTCAATTTCTAAATGAGGAAACCGAGGATCAGAGAGAGAGAGAAGTGTGTCCCAAAGGCTTTAAACTATGTGGCAGGATCTGTTTATATAACCTAGGACCCTGGGAGTCTTAACCTTGCTTTTTCTACTACAATGATGCTATTCCCCTTCTTTCTTTATTTGGACTACATTAACACCCAAACCACAGAATTATCTTGAAAGGGGTAAAATTAAACATTAGGATCAAAATTTAGATAAAGGAAAAACTAACATCCAGTATACAATAATCTCAGCGCTGCAGACAGAACCCACAAGTCTGACTTTTGCTTCTTCAGGACCTGAGGGAACCCAGCATCAGGGCCGAGGTCCCCAGGAACAGCCTGGGAGTGAATGCTGCTGACAACTGCCAGGACTCATTCTTCTGCCTCGGGGCCTTTGCACTGCCTCTTCCCTCTACAGGTGCTCCTTCCCTGGATATCCACAGGGCTCACTCTCTTGCCTCCTTCAAAAGCTGCCTTCTCAAGCCCACCCTGACCATTTACTTTTAAATTGTTCCCTGATACTCCCAATCTTCTGAACCCTACTTAATTTTTCGCATAGTAATTTCACATTCTAACCAGGCTATACAATTTATGTATTTATTATGTTTTATTATCTACCACCTTCCATTTTTAATAAATATGCATGAGGAAAAGGAATTTTGTCTTTTGGTTCACTCCTGATTCCCCTGGGTCTAGAATAGTATCTGGCATGTAATAGATGCTCAATAAATACTGGTTGAATAAATGAAAGAATGCTTACTCTTTCCCTCTGCTCCTTGTCCCTTCCCTTTCTCCTTTAGCAACAACCACCTACTCCCCTCACACACACTCTCTCTCTCTCTCTCTCACACACACACACACACACACTCTCACACACACACACACACACACACACACATATAACCCGATCCGCCCCTTTCTCTTCTTTGCCAGCTGTATCTCAGGCCTGCCACTAAGAGCCACAGGATAGTTTAGACTAAATTACAACAGTCAGTAAAGATACTGATATTACCAAGTCCTCCATTAGAAATTCATATTTTATATGGATATATCATTTTGTATGGATGTCCCACTGACTCAGTGGTAAGGAATCTGCCTGTAATGCAGGAAATGTGGGTTTGATCCCTGGGTTGGGAAGATCCCCCTGGAGGAGTAAATGGCAACCCACTCCAGTATCCTTGCCGAGAAAACCCCATGGACAGATGAGCCTGGCAGGCTACAGTCCATAGTGTCACAGAGTCAGACACATCTGAACAACTGAGCACACCCACTCACATGGTTTTATATGCACGAAAAAACTCTAGAAGGATATGTAAGAAACTGATACTCTTGGGTCTCTCCAGGAACCTAGGTGGCTGGGGCATAGACTTATCATTCTCTATACTTCTGTATTATTTGAACTTTAAACTACATGAATATAATTAACTTTTAAACATATTAAATTAAAAGTTAAAATAATAAAAAAGCTAAAAAAAAAACCCCTCACATATTCCTCCACTCTTATCCTCAATACCATCTTAATACACATTTTTCGGGGTGAAGCTGACCCGAACACCACCAGTCATGGGTTAGGATGGTGAGACAGGGTGGAAAGTGGTCCTTTTCTCTAGTTCCCGTATTTTCTTAAATGAGATTGTTACTTTTATAATGAAATATTTGAAAAAGTTTTCATCAACAGAAGGATATGAATTAATGCAAATTTCTCTGCATACATAAAACATTGAGACTCTGTTTCAATTCATGAATCCCTTTACCTTTAATTTCGTTTCCTCCCATTTGGATTTCACATTGAACAGATTTCTGAATAAGTTGTCTAAGATGGTGCCAGAGTCTCTGGAGGTGCAGATGAAGAACAGACAATGCCGTCATGGAGGTTTCACCCAGTGAGGACAATCACAAGCAAGCAAGATTCAAAGGACATGCTTGAAAAGGACAGCTGTCATGAATAGGCCAGTGGATTATGTGCAATTTTCATGTTTTCCCTTTGGGATTTTCAAATTGTTCCAAACGTTCTGCCCTGAGATTTACAATTGAACTTACAACCTTTCTCCCTTACTATACTGTGGAGTGAGAGTGAAAGTGTTAGTCCCTCAATTGTGTCCAACTCTTTGTGGGTGCCATGGATGGTAGCCCACCAGGCTCCTCTATCCATGGAATTCACCAGGCAAGAATACTGGAGAGGGTTGCCATGTCCTTCTTCAGGGGATCTTCCCGACCCAAGGATTGAACCCACATCTCCCACACTGCAAGCAGATTCTTTACCATTTAAGCTTCCCAGGAAAGAGTATACTGTGGAGTAAATATATGTTATTCATCAATGACCTTCTCTAGGCTGTGATCTGAGATGAAAAATAACAACCAAAGTTACTTCTAATTTAAAAAAGAAAAGAACAAGTACCCTGGATCAAGAAAGACACTAAAAGGTGAGAGTACGAGTTAAGAGAAGAACACCGAAACAAGGTCTCTGGGCTGTGACCTTCCTGAGAATGTTTAATTCATCTTTGTGTTCTCAGCCTCCACTTGGCACTTTGCAACAGTGGCTACTCCATAAGTGGATAATGAATGAATGAATGACTATCTCTCAGCACCCAGTGAGGAATTGCAAGATATACCCCAGTACCTAACCTGAAGAGACAATGCCTACTCTCTGTTCACCATCTGTTCACTTTCGCCATCATTCATGGGTGAGTTCTGTTCTGGGCAAGGGAAAGGAGGCCAGAGCTACTCAAGCATGGGTATGTGACATCCTCTAAGAAAGGGTGTGTGCAGCCATTCAGTGGCCCAGCCTTAATGTAATTGGATGCCAAGCAGTTAATGCTGGTTTCATGCTTGGAGGTCTTAGTAACTTTCACTAACTGTCCTTTGATCTCCTTCTGGGCATTCACCTCAAGGAAATAACTATATATAGATTAAACCAGAACCATGTTCATTAAAGAACATTTTAAAACAGAGAAAAGCTGGAAATAACCTAAACATGAAACCATATGAGATTAAGTAAATAAATACTAGGATAACTCTATAATTGAGTACTCTCATGTTACAATTGCTGTAGACTCATATAATTCACAGCCCAAAAACTGGTGGTGTGCATTCTTTGAGCTGTATCTGCTTGGTTTTATTCCCTTATACCAAATGACTTAACAGTCTCATTTTTTTGTAAATTACTTTACATTTTGGCCTACATTTTCTCTTCTGTAATTAAAGGCATTACTTAATCATTTAAAAAAAGTTCATTGACATAGAAATGCTGTTCATGATAAGACATTAAATGGCAATATATATTATTAAAGAATATATGTGGTATCATGATATCACAATATGAGAAGTCATATTGATATATGATATATATTAATATATGTGATACTATACGTCTAAAGAGGGATCTAGAAGGCTCAATGGTTGTCTTTGGGGTAAATAGGATTTGGGCCTGATTTTTCCTTCTTTCATTTGTCTTACATTTCTGATGCCTTCGTAATAAGCATGTGCTGCTTTGCAACAATGAAAAACAACAACCAAAGTCACTTCTAATTGAAAAAAGAAAAGAACAACACCCTGGATTAAGAAAGACACTAAAAGGTGAGAGTAAGAGTTAAGAGGAACATGGAAATAAGAACCAGCCTCACTGAAGCTGCCTTCTCCCAGAGAAAAAGCCCCGCTCCAGTCACCTCCAAATTTACAAAGATATCAGTTCCACCAGACCACACTTGCCCTCATACCTCAAGTCAAAGCACATCTACCACACATGTGGTCCTCACCAAGAGTGGCAGGATCACTTGAGTCTCCCTTGGGACAGGGCCGGGGAGTGGAGAAAGGTACCATGGAACTGACAGGAGACACATTGCCCAGACCAGGCAACATCTGTCAGAAAGGGACCCCTGTTCACAAATGAAACAACTGTGACATGCACTTGGCAACTTCTGAGAAACAGGAATGAATGTCCAGAGGTGCTTCTCACCTAAAATAACCCAGTTTCGGGTAAGAAGACAGTTCAATCCAGAATGTGGAGGGAGGGGAAAAAAAATTAACATTTTCTCATAAAGATGGTTAACCAGAACTACCACAGCTGAAGCAGGAACCGCATGCTTCAGGGTAGATGGGAGATCAAAGTCCATAAGGAAGGGCATCCAGATAGGGTGGAACTGAGTGGTGGGGGGAAGATCTCTTCTCATACTATCCATCCACACAACTGGTTGTAAGTCAATAGATACTTTTCTCGGGGTTATTCTGAAAACTTCTGGACTCCTGCTGCTTCTTCGGCTTCTCTGGCTTTGTTCCAGCTTTTGTGGTTGTAAAGTAAGAGAGAGTCACTACGTGTCCTCCATTCGGTGGGTCCTGGGTAGACAGCCAGGGAACTGTTATGGGTGGCCCTTGGTCATTGCTGGCATCTGTGAACAGGGAGAGTGCTTATCACGATGGGACTCTACCATTCTCCCATTTCCATCACGTCAATGATGCACAGGAGCAGGACAAGGAGGATGGAGTGGGCAGTGGGCAGGGTACAGCAGGAGCCTGGGGAGGGAGCTGGGCAGGGGGTTCACAAGGGTGTCAGGGCTGCCAGGAGGAAGGAAGGACCCCAGGATGGAATGACATGGTCAGAGATGAAAGAATTCAGAAAGAGGGGCAGAAGGCAGGAGGATCAGGAAGAGGGGCAGAAGGCAGGAGGAGAGAGGCAAGGCCAGCTTGGGCTGGAAGGCTCATCATACTCCTTGCCATGCCCTTGTCACCTCCTGCTTTGCCCATCTGCCTCCCATTCCTTGCCTTCTGGTCGGTAGAGGCCATCCCAGTCCCACTCCCAACCCCTACCTGGTACTAACCCTCCTCTATGCCCTACTGGGAAAATAAACTTACTTCTGCCCTTCTTGGGCCTGTGTGCCTCCAGCTCCAGTATCCTTGATGCTCCTCTTGGTGTGGAGGCAATCCCTCCAGGCATCGGTTTCCTTGGCCTCTGGCAGAGCATTGCAATCTGTGCTTTCAAAATCTCCTCTCTTCCCATTCTTCAGGAGGGCGTCAGCACGTTCTGTCCCTCGACAGGACTAGATCCAGCAGGAGTGGGCAACGCGGGGTCAAATCCGAGACACCAGACTGAGAGGACAGGAAGGGGAAACATGGGACAGTCCTGGGTGATCTGGACCATCTGGTCACCCCATTCTAGTTTTACGAGTGGACATTTAGACAAGGAGACTAAGGGGGATCAGCATTCTAGATCCAGTGTACAGCAGTGTACGGGGTCACCCCGTACTTTTTACTTGGCACCCAGACCTTTCATCACCATGGATCTTCACAGGTGCAAGCAGGACAGTTTCATGCTTTAAAACCATGTGAACACGAATGTAATCAACAACCAGCTCAGTTTGAATCAGCCTCCATGGAAGCAGGTCCAGCAGTCCTTCTGCCAAGGCTTCCTCTAGGATGAGCATGCCCCCTTGCCAACACCCTCCTCTTAGCAGGCCCTTGCCTGGAGTAGTGGACAGGACACAATGCCAACAGAAGACCTTGGACCCAAGCCCAGCAAAAGCCATGAGCTTTCCTTCTGCCTTTCAGCCACAGGACTGTTTGCTAAGCCAAGTTGGATAAACATCTTACAAATGCAAGCATTTCCTGTGGCCACCAGAATGACTGAAATATAAGAATCCATCACTGGTAGCTCCCAAATCTTACAGTACACACTTTATACCAGACTTTACCATACATCAGAATCAACTGGAGGCCTTGTTAAATCTAGGTATCGGGGTGACACACCCAGGGTTTCTGATTCAGTAGGTCTGGAGTGGAGGCTGAGAATCTGTATTTCTAACAAATTCCCAGGGGCCGCTGATCCAGGGACGATATTTTGGGAGCCACTGGTCTATACCAAGAGAAGTCAACAGTAGCACCTGGCTTATGTTAAGGAATCACTACCATCACAAATGACTCAGACTTAGTACTCTAACCTCACTCAAAGCAGGGGCACAGAAACGCCTGCGACAAGGAGAAAACTAACTGCTGGTCAATGTATTCATTTTAAGGCATTAAAAGGGAAAGAAGTACCTTAGAGTTCATTTCATCTCTCTCCCTCACTTCATTTAATAGTTCTAAGTTTATGGAGATTAAATGACTCACCCAAAAAACAATAAAACACAGATAATCGATAGCAGAACCCAAAACCCCACAGCACAAGGTCAAATCATAAACATGGAGTCTTAGAAAACCTGGACACAAGGATCAAGAGTTTCTACAATCGGTGAGTTTGGGCTTTCTTCCTGTCCTCTCCAACAAAGCACTCATTCCATGCCATGGTCATTTCTTAGTAAACCTATGATAGAAGCAGTTCCTGGGTCTCCAAGGTCAATGATGAGTTCACTGGCACTTAGACTGGTTTTCTCACAGAAATCCCCTTATTACATGTGTAGGGCCTGGGGATAACTCCTCCCAGTAGGCACAGTATTACTGAACCACAGTGATCTAACACCATGAGGAATGTGATTTCCTTAAAATCTCACTCTGAACTCCCACATGGGCCTTTGCCCTTCCTGGTCCCTCTTCCTGGCCCGCTTTTCTCATGCCCAGCTCCTCCTGTCACCCAAGTCTAGTTTTTATGTTTCTTCTTCAAGAGTCACTCCTGAGAGACTAATCCAAGCAGATATCACTCCCACTCTTCCTATCCCATCACCTTCTCTATTTTCTTTACAGGCCCCAGCATGGTGCGAAACATTGTATTCATCATTCACTAGCATGTGAGCTCCAAGGGGGCGGGGACTTGGCCTGTCCCATTCACCGCTGTGATCCCAGCTCCTGCACCTGTGCCTAGCACAGAGCCAGTTCTTTATACATATCTGTTAAATAAGTGCACAGAGAAAAAAAGACCCTAAAGCGCCAGGAGCATCTTCTTCCCAAGTGGTTCTCAAAGTTGGAATCTGAGATTTTCCTTTTCTCTCCCTTTGTACAGTAGGAGTTGGGCCCCTTGTGCTTCAACAGGATGTAGAAGGAGAAAGTGTCCCCTTAGGCTGGTGTCCTCGATGACAAGAGCAAAAAGACAGGAAACTCCAGGGATCAGAGTGGTACTGAATCACTTCCCAGCGCCGGTGCCCCTTCACATAGAAAGGATGCTGGTGAGTCAGGTCTGTCTGGGCACAGGATTGGGGAGGTAAAAGATGTAACGGAAGGATGAGACGCGTTAGAGTCAAGGGCTTTGGGCTCCAACCCAAGGCAAGTCATTTCAATCTCTCTGAGCTTCATTAGTTTCTTCATCTGTTAAATAGGAATAGTAAAAATACCCAAGACAGGACTTCTTTCAAGGTCCAGTGTTAAGACTTTGTGCTTCCAATGCAGGGAGTGCAGGTTTGATCCCTGGTTGGTGAACTAAGATCCCACATGTCGCGTGGTACAGCCAAAACTTTTTCTCAAACTTTTTAATAAATAAAAAATACCCAAGACATGGGGTACTTGTGAGTTTCAAGGAAATTAGCATAAATAAAACTCTCTGTAAACAGTAAAAGACTATAACTTGCTGTTCGCTAATCAGTCATAAGACCAGGTAGTCTCTGGAGGGATCCAAGCTGATGAAACGTATCAGGGCAGGAATGTCCACTGGTTCCTGCTCTGCCCCCTCATGGTTCTCCCCAGTGCCTCCAGGTCTCAGGCTGCTGGGTGGAAACCCTGGCCCAACAGTAGCCGCCTTGGGGTGCTGGCACAGGCCACTCAAAGCCCTGGTGCAGCTGCCAGCAGCATCACGGCCACAGATGGTGCGGCCAGAAGGAGGCCCAGGAGAAGACCACTGTGGGAAGCCGCAGAGGAGCCTGGGGAAACCGTCAGTGGAACTGAACCAGGGCAAGTGGTAGAAAATAGCCTGAGATCCCTGGCCAAAATCTCTGGATAACCTAGAGTCCCATAGCTGGTGACTTCAGAGTAGCCAAGATTCCCGCTTATCACCCTGATTTTTCGACATCCTTGGTGGAGGGTGGGGTTGGGGGGGTACAGGGTCTACACTCCTTCCCTTCCCCCAACCCTATAGTAACCTGGGTGCTGCATGAACCAATTTCCCATAAGCCAATTTTTTTAAAAAAAATTTTATTGGAAAATAGTTGATTTACAATGTTGTGTTAGCTTCAAGTGTATAGCAGATTGAATCAGTTATACATATACATATATCCACTTTTTTCCTAGATTATTTCCCCATATAGGTCATTACAGAGTCAAATTTTCACACTGCAGGCAAAGAAGTTCTTGGCCACAAGGTGCCCTCACATTACACGTGTCACCTCCTCTGACCCAGTCACTCCCAAATCATTAATCATTCTTCCTCCAGTGATTACCTTAATGACAAATCTGCATGCATGACCCTTCTACCAAGAATACAATTCATGGGGGCAACTGGCTACCAACCACATACAACTGGGCATAGTCGTCACATGGCAGTAAGTACATCTTCGGGAAAACATACACAACAGCCAGCTCCCACCTTAGAGCACTACATGACCTGGTTGGAGGCACAGAATTCATTACCCTCACTGTGAACCCCTATGTTCCTCACCAGGAAAAAACCACACAGGGTGGGGAATAAAGCCAGGGGGTCATCTTCAGTGGCTGAGTTCTCTTCTGACTCTGAAATGCTGCACTGATTGGGTCATCTGTATCACAGGTGAGTTCTTTTATTTCTGGCAATGTTATAAAGTGATTGATGCTGGTGGATCCCAAATCAGAGATGTTCAGGGAGGCATCATGCATCAAGGGGCTTAAAGGAGGAAAGATTTCAACAAGTCAAAAGGGTGAGAAAGGGAGGTCCGGGCAGAGGGAGGTGAGCAAAGCAAAGATGGGGCAAAGAGTGTGCCCAGGGCCAAGTCAGGACTGGGATGTGGAGGGGTGAGAGCTAGTAGAACGAGAGGCTCTTATGAACTCTCTAAGGAGAATCTACAGAAGCTATTGATACAAGTCTCCCCAACCCCTCCCCACTCTAGGTTGAGGATGCCAGCTGGGGAGACACCAGACTACTATAAGTGATGATGAATGTGGGAGTGCCAAGGGAGGACCAGCGGAATGCACGTGTTGAGGATCTCTGGCTTTCAAGGGGTGAGGAGAAAAGGTGCCAGAGAGGGAGGGGACCATGGAGGCTTAGTCAGCCTGTCCACTTCCTGGGCCTGTACCCAGGGCCATCTACCGCCCCTGAGGGTGGAAACAGGCCTGCCTTGTTCTCTCCTTCTCTCCCTCCCCTCCCTGAGTTCTGGTCTGGGGTGGAGAGAAACAGCACGACTCTTACTCCAAATTTTGGCGGGCAGGTTGGGACCTGCTCACAGGTCACCCAGCT
Organism: Cervus elaphus; assembly: GCF_910594005.1. NCBI lineage: Eukaryota > Metazoa > Chordata > Mammalia > Artiodactyla > Cervidae > Cervus > Cervus elaphus. Next base: position 124,466,945 of record NC_057834.1, on the reverse strand, counting down.
ATCTGAGACAGGTGCTGGAGGAGGGGTGTCTGCTAGTCAGAAACAGGTGTGAAGGGCCCTGGGGTCTCTGGTTTGGGCTTAGGCAGGGTTGGCTGAGGAGCATCCCACCGGACTTCTATGCCCCTTCATTCTCTGAGCTGCTATACAGACCAATCCTTGTGTCGGGGGGTGGGGGGGGGGGCCCTTCACAGCTACATCTTGGCATACTCTTACTGTGTTTTCTGACTCTTTGTGACCCCATGGATAGTAGCCTACCATGCGCTATCCATGGGATTCTCCAGGCAAGAACACTGGAGTGGTTACCATTCCCTTCTCCAGGGGATCTTCCTGACCCAGAGATCGAAACCAGGTAGGTCTCCTGCACTTCGGGCAGATTCTTTACCATTTGAGGCACCAGGAAAGCCTGAAGTCAGGGTCTAAACTCACTCTCCCCATCAAGTCCCTGACTCTTTTCATCAATAACAATCTTTCCTTTCCACGTTCTCCCAAAGGACACAGTTCTTATAACACTCTTCATCTCCTAAAATTACCTGTGGATCTGTCTATCTCCCCCACTGGACCAGAAAATCCCTCAGATGAGGGTCCACGTCAGATTCAAATGCACAGGCAGCCAGGCAGATCCCATAAATGGGTGATGCAGTTCATTTATGGGACCAGGATGGTATTTATCCTGGTGTGGACCAGAAAATTGGGAGTCTCAGTATCTGTGATGAATAGGGGAGGGGACTTGCCTCACCTAAAGGGGTAGCTGCTCTCCTTGAAAACACTACCATGTGGGAGTGTGGGCATATATTGCCAGAACTTCAGATTTTCAGGGAGAAGAAGGTATCAGCATTCTCATGTGAAATCACCACATCTTTAGTGTCAGCAGTAAATTCAAATTTAAGACACCACATTGTGAGCCAAATGAATGCATCTGCAGGCCAGACTGACTTGAGTGCCACACATTTGCAGCCTCTAGATTTTTTGTATATTGCCAGTGCCTGGCACATCATAGACGCTCAATAAATGCTTGTTGATTGAAACGCAAATGAGCAAACGAATGAATGAATAGAAAAGAAGGAGCAGATGGCTGGGAGAGGGGAAACAGGATGGATGCCCAAGAGTCAAGATGCCAAGTGGCAGGTCGGGCAGTTCAAGGTGACCCCAGTGCCAAGCTGTCAGTGTGAACATCATGGTGGTCTTGCTGGCTGACTGGGGTTGGGGGGCAGGGATGAGAGACTCGGAGCCTGTGAACTCAGAGTCAGCATCCAGCTCTCAGAAGGCACTATGCTAAACACTCTCACTGCACACAAAACACAGACACAGCAGACAAACGTGTGCGCACGCTCACTTGTACAAGGTGTGCAAAAGTGGAGACTCAGGCATGCCACAGATTCCACACTCCCTGAGACGTCCACCCTCTGCCACGGGAAGAAAGAAGAGATGATTCTGCAATTTGAGGGGAGCAAGGCGGAAAGAAAAGAGTCATCCAGCCAGAATTCTGTCTCTAACTCCTTCTCTGCTGCCTGTGGACTGCACTGAAGCCTTGGGTGGGGGTGGCCATGAGTGAGCCTGGCGTGGACCCTCAGCCTCCAGGAACTCTATTAGGAGGGAGTGGTGTGCAAGCTGCCCGGGTGGAATGCCTGGGGCTGCAAAGAAAAGTTATTTCAGGTTCAACTGAGTTATAATTTATTTTTTCTAACCGATCATTACTGCTGCCGGCTCTATAAATAACCACCCAGGGAGGCTGCTTTTCTGCTCCCAAATCCTCCAGAAGCACTGCCAGGTTCTCTGTGGTTTCTGGCCTGCCAAACACACAGCACATTTCTTTTCTGTGCAGCCCTTCAGGGAATCCTTCTGCAGTGCATGCCAAGGAATCTGCTGAGTTCTGCCCAACTCAATCCTCCCCTTCCCGATCCAATTCCTCTCCTCCAAACAGGCCACTCAGCCCCCCACCCCCACTCCACAAGAGGCCTCGCCGCCTGGACACAGGTGGTTTCCAGGCCAAGGTCCCAGCTTCTCCCTGTTTACTCTGCTCAAGCCAGCAGCAGTCCTCCATGCTCAGAAGACAGGAGTTATTTGCCGTACAGAAGCTCAGCTGCTGCAGCATCCAAGCTTCAGCCCAGGAAGGAAAAGAAAGTTAGCCTGATAGCATCACCAGCAAAATATCAAAGGTCAATACAGCCCCAGGAAGGATGGCTGTGGTTTACACGAAGTCAACTTAAATTATTTAAAGAAGAACATATTCAAGCATGACTCAGTTTAATCAAGTACAAAAAGAAAAAAGTATGTTCTTGGTGGTGTTCGGAAGGATGGAGAAGTTCTTTCTAAGTGCATGGCACTTTCTCTTTATACAGAGGAACTAGGAAGGAACTGATATTCAGGGAGATCCACCATGTGCCAAGCACTATGCTGGGTCCTACTTGCTCATTATTCTGTTTGATCTTCACAGCATGGTGTCTCGGAGGCAGGCATCTGTGTGTCCATTTTGTAGATGAGTGACCCAAGAAAAGAGACTTACTTGAAGTCATACAGAAGGAAAGATTCCAGCCCAAGTTTGCCAGACTCCAAAGCCCACATTCTTCCACTGCAATGTCCTGTTGCCTCTCTAACTGGGGGACCAGAGTCTGAAGACATGTTTATTTTTCTATTCTTCAGGTTAATTTTGCAGCTCAGAAAGCAAGGACAACTTGGATATTTAACCACACTCATCCACTGCTATATTTAAACTCCTTGGAAACTACTCGCTCTAGCTAGTCAACTGTGAACCCTTAGGTGGTCACTCTCCCGCCATCTATTAGGAAAATGACCATAAGGGCCACTTGTTGCTCTGCTGCTGTTTAGTCATTCAGTCATGTCTGACTCTGCAACTGACCATGTTGCTTTAATGGTCTAGAACTAAGAGCTTGTGTATTCTTGAATAATTTTAGAAACAATAATTACTGAGACTTCCTCAGTGGTCTAGTGGTTAAGACTTCACCTTCCAATGCAGGTGGTGTGAGTTCAACCCCTGGTTGGGGAGCTAAGATACCACATGCCTTATGGCCAAGTCACCAAAACATAAAACAGAAGCAATATTGTAACAAATTCAATAAAGACTTAAAAACAATCATTACTAATATTAACAAAACAACTTTTGAAAATGTCAAGTATTTACAATTATTCAATCTCCCAAGACAAGTTAGGTAATCCCTCTATATGTTGCCTTGACAACGCCTCATGCTCACACTGTCAAGGAACACTAATAACACCATGCTGTTGTTTAGTTGCTAAGTTGTGACTCACTTTTTTGATGATTCCATGGACTGTAGCCCACCAGGCTCCTCTGTCAACAGGATTCCCCAGGCAAGAATACTAGAGTGGGTTGCCATGTACTATATTGTAATACATGGTATTAAATACATAACATTGATAAATATATTTTAGTAAATAAAATGAGACCTCTCATATCAAAAAAGAAAAAAAAAAAGGATAAGGAGCTTGTTTTCCATGGAGCTTACAATGCAGTCCATGAAACAATGTCAGGTAATGTCAGCTAGTGATAGCTGGCACAAAGAAAATAAAACAAGGTGTTGTGATAGAAAATGATAGTGAATGACTGTGGGAGTGAGAGGGAAGCCACATAGGGACCTCGAGGAAGGTCTCTGCGAGTTGCATGATGAGAAGGCCACCATGCTAAGGTCTACTTGGAGAGTAAGTGCCCTGGGCAGAGAGAATGTCAAGTGCAAGGTCCTAGGGCAGGAAGGAGGCCAGTGTGGCTGGACTATAATGAGTTTGTAGTAGGAGTTCAAAGTATGAGTGTAGTAGGAGAGGCTGGAGAAATTAGAAGCTAAGGGTGGAAAGTCCCTGCCAGAGACAAATCCTAGCCACAATGCCTACTAACTGAGTGAACTTAGAGATTAATGCCACATGCTGCTCAGGGTTATAAAAGGAGTTCTGTAAAAGATAGGCTTCCCTGGTGGCTCAGACCATCAAGAATCTGCCTGCAATGCAGGCAACCCGGGCTCAATCAATCCCTGGGTCAGGAAGATCCTCTAGAGAAGGGAATGGCTACCCACTTCAGTATTCTTGCCTGGAGAATTCCATGGACAGAGGAGCCTGGTGGGCCACAGTCCACAGGTTGCAAAGAGTCAGACATGATTGAGTGGCTAATACACACAGGTAAAAGATGAAAAGAATAAACATATGAAACATCAATATCAATTAGAAGCATGCACAGCACACAGCTTATGTCAATAAATGGCAGTCTTTGGTATCTGTTCACTTGTTTAACATTGATCTCCCCATAGCATGGAAGTTCTGTACCAGTTGGGCACAGTCAGTCTTCTACTCTGCTGATCCAGAGCAGCTGTCATCATGCTTTGCCAATTGAAAGAGCTCAATGAAAATTTAGTAAATGAATGAGTTGAAAAATGGATAAAGGCTATAGAATATCAGACCTTAGCTGAATACAAAAGACAGATTTTAACTAAACTTTTTTCTAATTATAAAAATAACGTCATGTACATTCTGTGAGTCTTTGATATTTGAAACAAATATAGAAGCATATTCTACACACCACTTAAGACGTATTTTCTGCTTCATATGTTGATATGAGAGGTAGTAGATCATATGGGTTAAGAATGTGTGGGCTCTAGAGAGACTGCTGGGATGTACTGTACATCCTGCCCCCATCATTGGCCATCTATATCATTTCACTGAAGTTACTTGCCCTCTTCATGGCTCAGTTATTTTTATCTGTAAAACCGCCTAAATAACCGGCCAACCTTGCAGTAGTATCATGAAAATTGAGTTGATACAAAATGCCTAAGTACTTCTTGGTCTGTGGCACCACTGACTTAACCAATCCCCTCTTGTTAGAAGCATGACTACTTCTCAGGTTTTATAATAAACATCACACTAGAAATATCCTTACAGCTAAACTCTTATAACATAAACAGGATTTCTTTTCTCAAGAGAAAGCACTAGAAATGGCATTACCAAATCAAAGGTTATACAGATTTTCAGGCTTTTAACACAACTGCCAAACTGTCCTCAAAATACAAGTATGGGGACAAATTTCCTCAAATTTTCATCTATGCTAAGTACTAACCTTTAAGAAAATCTTTGCCAATTTGTTGGGGGAAAGAAGGACATTTTATTGTTTTAATTTGCCTTTTTTTAAATTACCAGGAATGTGGAACAGTTTTCATTTGTGTTGCATCTCTTGTGAATTGCCTGCTAATGTTTAAAATGGAAGTCCATTCTATGGAATGGAAGTAATTAGAAGCAGCAAAATAGGTGGCTTAAAGTGAATTCCCTGCTATAGGGAACAGTCACACTGAGCCAGATGGTTGTATACTATGAAAGTTTCACATCTCTTTATCTTGTGGAGAGCCGAACTAGGTGAGCTCTGCAGTCCTCCCTAACCCTGAGATTTAACTCTGGTTCAAACCAGCAAGGGGAGTCACCAAGCCTGATAGGAAAAAAATCCCTGCAAATCAACAGCTGGACTCTAGGCCCCTCTGAGACCAGTGGTCACCATGCTTTCCCAGGATAGATTTAATAGCTAAACCTCCACCAGGAGCCTCTGCATAAGGATGCCCACATTACATCAGAAAGAAAAGTTCAGGTGATGAGGTTATGCCTCGAGCAGATGAGAACACGCCACAGTGGGGAAAACGCCCTAACTCTCCCCCTTGCCAAGATGGAAACCTTTGAGGGCCACAGACCAAACCTTGCTACAACACACACCTTCACACTCCAGGTTGATGGAACATGAGATTTCCAAGGTGTGGCTGTGGCCTGCTTATCTCAAGCCATATCTGTATAATTTTCCTTGTTGCTCTGCATTGGCTTTGGGACAATAATTTGACATAAAACCACCTCCATATCTCACCCCACCAACAGGTATTAATATTTACACAGCAATTTTCTCCTAAGCTGGCCAAAATTCCACCAGACTTGGAGAGTATACTGTGTTTGCAGTAAGCAGACACCTGGACCCAGATTTGCTAGTTGTCTGCTCTTAGAGCATTACTGTTCTTGGATTAGAAATGGGCCTGAAAGTGTCTGACTCCTCCAGCCAGAATTCTGCCCTGTTTTCAGAGGACCATCTTCATTTTCACCAAGGGGACTTTCCTCCTCTAAAACCTCCCCCATTTCTGCTGTCACAGTTGGAGTTTCTTGCTGGGTTTGGCCCCACTGGCCTAATGGCAGTTGGAAACACAACACTCGCATCTCTTAAATGACTGATGCGCAGAAGGAGTCACGTGTGGGGTGAGAACCCTGGCGAATTTTCCTGCGGGCACATGGTAAGCCCACAAACCTGAAAGCTGCAGAGTGGTAAAATCAGCAGCCAACATAAAGCAAAAAGAGGACCATCTTCCAGGAGGGAGGTGGAATCTGATGGAGGCAAAGCCAGGACTAGGTTCTTGGCAACATGAGTGGAACCCCAAACTTGGAGGGGAGTGCTGCTTGCCAGCCTCTTACTTAGCACACCCCTTGGAGGGGGACAGGGTTGGGGGAGCTGGGTGCTGTGCATGTGACCCTCGGAGATGGGCAGACTGACTGATAACCCCCAAAGAAGACCCTTCTCCATCCTCAGTCTGGGATCACATTGTAGCAGAGGATACAGAGTCACTTGGTAGCTTGCTTGAGCAATGCATGAGAATCCACCAAAGCCATATCCGGCGGCGAATGTGCTACACTGGGCCAAGCGCTGGGGTTGATAAGAAATCAAGTCGCTCTAAAGGCTTGTGATTTCACCAAGGAGATGATGTTCATAACAGTAGCTCGCAAGTCAGGTGCCAGAAAGAGATCCCAGCAGTGGGCGCCACTAAACACCCCTGAGGGAAGCTGGCAGACTCAGGAGGAGGCTGCCTGGCTCTTCTGGGAAAGCGGGTGCTTTCACCTTGGACTGCAGGCGGGGTGGAGTTTAGGCCAGCTGATAAGAAGTGAGCTGGTTTGTTGGGGGGAGCACAGACTGGGAGAGCAGCTGAGCACAGGCACAAGCTGCCTGCATTCCCCGCCCTTGGAGGAGGGTTCCTGCAAGGCAGACACAGAGAATTGGATAGGGAGGGAGGAGGCCAGATTTCAGAGAGGTCTGAATCCCACACAGAGAAGTCTGGGGTTTATCCAATAAGCAGTAGGGAGCAGTTGGAGACGTGTGAATAGCAGATTAACACACTTAAAGGAGAATCTTAAAGGCTTCAAGCTTTCTGTGGGGCTGCAGAACAGGCTAGGGTAAGGAGCACGCTAGAAATTTTTTTCACAGTGGCTGTGATAGAGATGGACCATGGGAGAGAAAGAGATCTGAAAGCTACCACAAAGCAAATCTCTAAGGGAGAAGAATCTGGCAAGATGGCTTAAGGATGAGTCAGAGGCAGTTGTGAATTTTGCAACTTGGTAGCTGTGAAGTAGAGGTGGCCTTGTCAAAGGCAAAGAAACAGGTTGCAGCTGAGGAGGTAAGAAGTGATGAGTTCAGCTCTGAGAGTAACAGCCGTCTTACAAGAACTTAAAAAGGCCCAAACATCCAAAAGACAGGCAGCAAAACTGGAAGCAGGAGGCCACAGATCATGCTTTGTAATTTCTGTTCAAGGGAATTAAAAATAAGGACTGAAGTTTTATCCAGTGCCAATGAAAAGGCTGTCTGTCCAAACAAATAACCAGTTGGTATGGATTCTGCACACCTTTTCTGCCTTCCCTGCCTGCAAGCCTCCCCAGACAGTTTCTCAGGCTAGAAGCAGTGATTGGGCTTAGAGAACAGGACCTAGAAAATGCAGAAATCCAGATTTCTAATCCTCTCTTCTGCTGACAAACCCCTCTGAGATCAGTGGTCCCCATGCTTTCCCAGGATAGATTTAATACCTAAACTTCCACCAGAGCCTCTGCATAAGGATGCCACATTACATCAGAAAGAAAAGTTCAGGCTATGCCTCCAGTAGATGAGGACATGCCATATTTTCACACTTAGGCACATGCTTTCAGCTCAATGTGTAAGTACTGAGTCACTTCTTCCTTTTCCCTTCCCCTCTCGGCTCCCTCTTCCCCTCCCACCAGTACCACCACCTCCTCCTCCACCCCCTAAACCACTGCTAATGTCCCGGCACATGGTTTTCTGCGCCACATTGCTATGTGACCCTGTGCACCTCCCATTCCCTCCAAGCTTGTCTTCTCCTTTAGAAACTCTGGGAGTCTAGTAGGAGATGAACTCCAGATTCGACAGGACAGAGAACCGCAGATTTCAACAAAGACAGGCAGCTTGTTGTGAGAAGAGCATTGAGACAAGTCAGGAGACTTGAGTTTGTGGAGTCAAGCAAAGGGAATCAGATAAAGATCCTTAGGGACCAGGGGGCTCACGATGACCCAGCTCTGCTGACGTAGACAAGTTTTCTCACTCCACAGATACAGATGGGGGATAAGCAGCACCCTTTCAGGGAGGTAACCCCAAGCACAGTGCTCACAGCTGCAGTTGCTCTGAATGACACTGGGAGGGAAGGAAACAATGAATGCAAAAAAAGGGCAATGCTTAAGGTGGAATGGATGTGAACAGTCTGAAATGCACACCTCCTCCAGTTCCTGGAAAACAAAGATGAGTCAATCAGAAGCTTAATTTCACAGGCTTTCCTCCTCCGCTCGTCACACACATTCCCAGACACAGACTCATCCGTCCCCAGGTCACCCAGCATCGAGAGCTACCAGCCACCGCCTCCTTGTAAATTCAGCTGGAGGGACAGATCCACTGCCACTGGGCCGTTGAAAACAAACTAGGCCACGTGGGGATGATTCCAGGGACCTGAGGGCAGGTGAGCTGAGCGCAGTAGAAAAAGCAGAGAAGGCTGGTCTGACATTGTTCTGAAGGAGCCAAGCATCACTTGAACTGCACAGCCTGGAACCTGCTGTTATTTCTAGTTTCCTAGACAACTTTGCCTAAACCAGGTAGAAACTGGAACTCCTGCTCAGAGAATAATACAGGTCCTGGGAAAGGGACAAAATAGGAAAGGCAAGAAGATGATGCCACGTGCCACTTCAGGGAATGGGGACAAGCAGAGAGCGGGAGGTTTTCCTAAAGGGAAACTGAATTCCCATCAGGTTCATGCTTTTAGTATTCTTGCATTTGTGGCCAACAGCATGATTCTAATTCTAGTTTGCTGCTGAGGGTGTAGATATCACAGGTGCATAGATTTGTCCAAACAGATCTGTACATTTCACTGTACATTCCATGTTATTGTTGTTCAGTTGCTCAGTCATGTCTGCCTCTTTGCGACCCCATGGACTGCAGCATGCCGGGCTTCCCTCCCTGTCCTTCACCAGCTCCCAGAGCTTGCTCAAACTCACGTCCATTGAGTCGGTGATGCCATCCAACCATCTCGTCCTCTGTCATCCCCTTCTCCTCCTGCCTTCAATCTTTCCCAGCATCAGGGTCTTTTCTTTTTTTTCTTTTTTATTTATTTATTTATTTTTGCATCAGGGTCTTTTCTACATTCCTTAGATACCAGTAAATCTGGCTCTCCCAATTAATTGATTATGTGACCTTGGATGAGTCATTTAACCTGTGATCCAAAGTTCCCCATCTGTCAAACTGAAACTAAGAAGCCAGCATCTAAGTGTCACATGACTGTAAAATTTATAATTGTAAGAGCTGGTTGTGGCAAGAAGTGTGCAGTACATTCAGATTAAGAAGCACCATGATCATCAATCAAAGCTAAGAAGAATTTATGAATGAGATTTGCTGCCTGCAGAAAACTCCTCCAAAATCATCCATCCTGGAACCAAATGTGGATATATGGATAGAGGTGAAGATGCCATCCTCCACATCAAGGAAAGAGGCCAACAATCACTCCCTTTGCAGTATCACCTGCCCCTACAGGCTCTCTTAACCTCTTCCTCCTGAAATTCCCTACTGACCTCAAGATTGGGGCACACAGTTCTCTTCCCTTGCTTCCAAACTCCCTCTGGGTTTGTGATATCCAGGTGCCTGCAGCAGGGCTCGTGCCAGGAGGGGAGGAGAAAAACGATTCATGCTTGGGTGCAGACAGCATCCAGAGAGAACTGGATGGTTGCAAAGACTTTGAGGATGTGAGAACCAGCCAGCCAATATCCCTATCATCCTTCTTATGGATAAGAAAATGAAGACCCAGAAAAGTGGTATCACTTCTTACCAGAAGTGAACAGAACAATGAAGCAGCCTCTGGCTAACCTCAGGCTGGTCCTCTCACAGTGAGTTGCATCTCTTACTCCACAAACGGGTGACCTCTGGACAAAGGGACTGGATCAACCATGAATAGGCGCTGAAGCATATCCAGGTGACTAGGCAGCTCACCTGACTCTCTTCGCAGAAGGACTTTGAGACATGGGAAGAGAGTTCAGATATACAGGATGGAGCAATGGCTTCTGTCAGGATGGAAAGGAATTCCCAGAAGATGTCTTGATAGCAGCTACCCTCGGACATAGCTGAGTGGCAGCTGATCCCTGGAAAAACTCCATATAAGAAAAACTATCAAAGGAGCATCAGATCCAGATTGCAAATTGCTTTAGCAGCTAAAACAGGCATAAAGATAGAGCAACTCACACTAATCCAAGGGGTTTATGCTTCAGTGCTGGCTGCCTCTGACTCTCACCCTTGACCCAGACCATTCATCAGTATTTTGATAAGCAGATTCCCTTCACAGAGCTACTTAATCTGGGTTCCCAGAGAAGTCTTGCAGAGATTAATGAGAGCAGTGTGCCTCCTGCCAGCTCTGGAGGCTGGGGCAGTTAAACAGCAGAAGGGAAAGGATGTGTCATAGGTGCCAAACTTTCTCATCTCTGGACTTGACTCCACGAGAGGTGAGGTCAAGTATCTTTTCCATTTAAACACTTGGATCTATTTTTTAAAATCCACTTTTTCCTTGGTATCCAGGGAAATTAAAGCCCTGGCTCCTACCCTCCTGGACACCAGCTTTTAGTCCAGAGCCATAACAGCATCTGGAGCTAAACAAAGATTAGGAGCCAAGATGGTAGGAAGGACAGTGACAGAGAAGAGATCTGGTGGGACCAAGGGTACAATCAATGAGTTAGACCTGCCTTGCAACCCTCCCGCCAAAAGCTCTCTGGCTATGCCCTCTTAGGCAGTGGTAGTAGGGAAGCTGGGGCTGGAACCCAGGATCCTGTGGCCTCACAGAAGTGCAGCCAGCACCTGTCACCCAGGCCCTGCCCTCAGAGGGCGCTCTGCAGAGTTGCCACACCCCAAACCGCAGGGATGGTCTGCTCTGGGCATTGCCGCTGTCTCCTCCAATTGCCTTTAAAATAGAGCAACTCTGGGTGCTGTGTTCCCTGTTAGAAACGATCCGGGAAAATTTTCTGGATTGTACTCTAGAGAGATGGGAGTTATTTTAAAGCAGAGTCAGACATGACCAGGAAACTTTAGATTCGAATTCAGTTTGTAAATTATTGTATGTGTGCTCAGTCGCTTCAGTTGTCTGACTGCAAACCCATGGACTGTAGCCTGCCAAGCTCCTCTGTCTATGGAATTTTCCAGGAAAGAATACTGGAGTGGGTTGCTGTTTCCTACTCTAGGAGATCTTCCTGACCCAGGGATTGATCCCACATTCCTGTATCTCCTGCATTGCAGGTAGATTCTTTATCACTGTGCCACCTGGGAAGCCCTTGTGGACTATCAGACAGGAGTAAAATCAGTCTTGAGTAGTTGGTAGAACCTTATATTTGCTAGGAGAAAATAGTCTTAAAAATGAAAAGTTACAGCTGGAGCAAGAAGGAGGTGGATGAGCAGAGGCAGCAGCTTTTACTATGGTGACTGCTGATGCTGACAATATCTATCACATGTCACTTCAAGATGTGGGGGAAAACATAACACAGAACTTTGGGCTCACAAATAGGTCTGAAGGAGCTGACAAGTCAACTAACAAAGGCTTCTGTGGTAGAAAAGATAGTCAGAATCTGAGCCCCTCTGTGCCTGCCCTCCTCCCTACTGTGACTGCAGCTGGCATCTCAGCCCTGCTGCCTGTGAACAGACAGGAAGATGGATAACTACCCGGCTCAAAGTTCACCATCAGAGGAAGATACAAGGCCAACTTTCTAGGAATCTTCAGTTCCACTAACACCGACAGTTCTCAGAGTATGGGGTGCAGATGCCCTAAGTCTGTGGACAATGAACTGGAGGAACGGGGGGTGAACATGTCTTGGTCAGGGGAGGGGACGAAGATCCCAGCCCTTCCATCTAGGCCACTGCTCTTCAGAGGCTTGTTTTCTGGCCAGTCCCCAGGGCTGGGGGTCATGGGCATACACCCTGAGAAAACCATAATTCAAAAGACACACGTATCCCAGTGTTCACTGCAGCACTATTTACAATAGCCAGGACATGGAAGCAACCTAAATATCCATCGCCAGAGGAATGGATAAAGAAGATGTGGTACATATATACAATGGAATAGTACCCAGCCATAAAAATGAAATCAGGTCATTTGTAGAGATGTGGATGGATCTAGAGTCTATCCTACAGAGTGACGTTAAGTCAGAAAGAGAAAAACAATATATTAACATATATTAAACATATATAAAACATATATTAACACATACATATGGAAGCTAAAAAAATGGTACAGATGAGCCTACCTGCAGAGCAGGAATAAAGATGTGGACATAGAGAATGCATATGTGGACATGGGGCGGGGAAGGAGAGGGCGGGACAAATTGGGAGAGTAGGATTAACATACACGCACTATCATGTGTAAAATAGATTGCTAGTGGGAACCTGCTGAATAGCACAGGAAGCTCAGTTCTTGCTCTGTGATGACCTAGAGGGGTGGGGTGGGAGGGTGGGATGGAGGCTCCAGAGGGAGGGAATATGGGTATACATATAGCCAGTTCACTTCATTGTACAACAGAAAGTAACACAACCTTGTAAAGCAATTAGACTCCAATAAAAACAAACAAATAGAAACCACTGGTGCCACTGCCTCAGCTGCAGTAGGTGCGAAAGACCCTCCCTTCTCGATCCAGAGCAGGACACCAAAGAGGTCAGGCTGACCTGCAGCTCTGGGTCCAACCCAGACCAACTGCTGCCTGGCCTGCCTCCTGGCCTCTGAAGCACGGCTGGTCCCGATGGCAGGCTACTTGCTGAGGAGTCACTCCTTGTGGGATTCACTGGGTCTGGATCCAGAACCCGTCTGTCTTGCCTGAGGTAGAAGGTCGAGTAGGTTCAACAAGATAACCCCTGTCTCCTAATTTTTCCCTCCCCCACTACCTTTTCAGCTCCAAATCAGCCTTCCTCTCGATCAGTTTCTCTCTGACTTTGACTGACCTCTGGGGTGCTGGGTATTTATTGGAGGAACACAGCTGATGCATAAGGCACTCGGAGAGGCAGGAGGCTGGTCTTCTCCCCCAGCTAACTAACCACCCCTGGACAGCCAGCAGCACAGTGAGTTCCTGATGTGCTAAGGTTCGTTCAGAGGTCACTTGAAGAGCTGGACAAGACTCTAGAAGTCCTCACTCACCATATACATCCTGCCTTAAAGGCAGACTCTCTCTCAAGGGTGATCACTGCTGGGAGACCTATGACAGGAAGGGCAGCCTCTGAGTATTTCAAACACAATGGGCAAAACTGTGACCTGCAGAGTTTCTCCAACACTATCTCCCCCCGGATTAGATTCCTCACAGCCACCCTGACGGACAGCGAGGGCAGGTTTTTCTAATCACTCAGTCTTTTCATTTATTTATTTTTGGATGCACTGGGGTTTCCTTGCTGCTCCTGGGCTTTTTCTAGTTGCAGCTGGGGGGGCTACTCTTCATTGCGGTGCTCGGGGTTTTCGTTGAGGTGGTTTCTCTTGTTGTGGAGCACAAGCTCTAGGGCGCAGGCTTCAGTAGTCATGGCACGAGTTTAGTTGCCCCATGGCGTATGGGATCTTCCTGGACCAGGGATCAAACCTGTGTGCCCTGCATTGGCAGGTGGATTTTTAATCACTGGACCACCAGGGAAGACCCAATCATTCAGTCTTTAAAAGGCTACTGAAGATATTCCCTCTCAGAGAGGCGTGCTCAGCGGAGACCCTGGGGAGCACACTGTTCTGTATTGGGTATTCCTGGACCAGGTGCCCCCCCAGCATCCTGGAACACCATCTTCCTAGAAGCTGCAAGAAGTGGAATGAATGGGGCATTCTTGTCTTGACCCCAGTTTCTCCAAGCCATCATCTGCCTACAACAAGCTTTTCCTGTAAAGGGTCAATAGGAAATGTTTTAGACTTGGCAGGGTCATATGCCACTTCTACTGCATACTCTATTCCTTCAGGGTCTTTAAAAAAAACAACAACTCTTTGAAAAATGTAAGAACCATTCTTAGCTTGAGGGACTGAGCAAAAATGGGCGGTAGGCAGATCTGGCCCACAGGCAGGCTGCAGTTTGTAGACCCCTGGCAAACAGGAGGAAGCTGCAACATTTTTTTTACTGGTCTCCACCCAGCGGCCCCTTGCCAGCTTCCCTCCTTGCCCTGATGTCTCTAGACCCTCCCCCAAGCTGAGGGACTGCCCCTGACACTGCTCCAGCTGCACCTGGCATCTGTGCTCAGACCGAGGGCAGCCTCTCCGCAGCACACATTTCACTGAGAAAGCACACTGTACAGATGCAGACGGTACGCTCTTCTGTCCTCCGTGTGGTTAACCCCAAGATGCTGAAGGCCCAGGCAGCCCCGTCCTGCACTGAGCGGCCTCACCTGATCACCCAGGTACATCCGCCTCCCTGCCACGGTGGTGCTGTCTAGTAAACGACTTAACTTGGGTCCATTCTACTCTTCCTCCTATTCAGTACAGGACAGGCAGACCCAGAGCATGGCAAATCCCACCAGTTCCATCTCGGAACAAGGTCAGGATCCATCACTTTCCTCGTGTCCACTGCTGTTACCTAGGCCACACCACTTCTCCCCAGACCAGGCTTCCATCTAAGCCCACTCCTTCCATCCCTGCCCTTCTCCCTCCCCCTTGCTTAAAGCCTTCAAGGGTTTCCCATCTCTTTCAGAGTAAAAGTGAATGCTTATGAACAATGAAGGTGCTTCCCAGGTGGCACTAGTGTTAAAGAACCTGCTTGCCAGGGCAGGAGACATAAGAGATGTGGGTTCAGTCCTTGGGTCCAGAAGATCCCATGGAGAAGGGCATGGCAGCCCACTGCAGTATTCTTGCCTGGAGAATCCCAAGGACAGAGGAGCCTGGTGGACTACAGTCCACAGGGTCGCAAAGAGTCAGACACGACTGAGGCGACTTAGCTTGCACACATGAACAGTGAAAATAATGCTGAGGTCCTTCCACTGGCCTACTAAGTCCCCTGGGTCTGCGTGGATACCTGCCTGGCCTCACCTCCCATCTCCTCCTGGCTAATGCCAACTCTAACCACGCTGGCCTCCTTCCTTACCCAGGTTTTCTTTTTCCTCTTAGCACTGATCACCAACCGTTTACATAATTTTTCATGTTTTTTTCCCTCTTTGGTCTTACTTTTAGCTTTTCTCACTAGAATATAAGCTCCATCAGTGAGAGGTTTAACTTCTACAATGTGGCACCCTAGGGCAAAGTGCCCAGCCCAGAGTAGGGGCTCCACAAACACACAAATATCTGTAGAATGCATGGGGACAGGTCCGCTGCTGATGGGGGAGAGATGGCAGCATTGCCATGACACTATGTATTCATCTGCACTTGGATACCTTTATGCAAATAAACATCTGGCTCTGAAGTCCCCTTAGGACAAAACAATGAAAACAGATCCACCCCTGGAGCCAGCAGTCTCAAACTGTTTATATTCAATCCTAAAGCAGCAACAAACTCATATTTCAGCCAGACTAACCAACTATCCACAGGAAAAAACAAATGATTGCTTCAAGGTTTAGAACACACCTGCTCGTGGTTCTTCCTCACTCACCACAACCATACAGCAGGCCCAGAAAGAGCAAGGGGAGCTCCGGCTTTGCTGGCAGGTTAGATTTCAAATCCTAGAGTTGCCTGTACAAGTGGTCTGATTCTGGATGCAGTATCAAGCTATCCAGGCCTCAGTTTTCTCATCTGTTAAATGGAGATGTTGTTTTTATCACTGTTCAGTTTCTAAGTCATGTCTGACTCTTTGCAACCCCATGGACTGTGGCATGTCAGGCTCTTCTGTCCTCCACAGTCTCCCGAAGTCTGCTCAAACTCATGTCCATTGAGTCAGCAACGCTTTCCAACCATCTCATCCTCTGTTATTCCCTTCTCCTGCCTTCAATCTTTCCCTACATCAGGGTCTTTTCCAGTGAGTCAGTTCTTTGTACCAGGTAGCCAAAGTATTGGAGCTTCAGCTTCACCATTAGTCCTTCCAATGAATATTCAGGATTGATTTCCTTTAAGATGCACTGTTTGGATCTCCTTGCAGTCCAAGGGACTCTCAAGAGTCTTCTCCAACACCACAGTTCACGAGCATTAGTTCTTTGGCGCTCAGCTTTCTTTATAGTCCAACTCTAGCATTCATACATGACTACTGGAAAAAATTCAACAACCCTACCTATAAAGTAAATTTTTATACTGTACTAGTGCCATGATCATAAATTTGAAAACATGTTCCTTCTGGAGAAAAAGACAATTGGCTTCAGATGTTATGAAAACGTGAATTATTAAGGAATAGACATTTTAGGTAAGGAATTTAGAGAACAATTAATAAGGAGACAGCCCAAACGACATCTAAACAGCTTTGAAAAGCAGAACATGAGTATGGGTGACAGTAAAACAAGAAAGCTTTGCTTCAGATGTGAGTCGGAAGTCCAAATGTGTATGTTTCAACGCTACTCTCTCAAGTCATCCCAGTCTCTCCTTCCCCTGTTGTATCCAAAGTTCATTCTCTATGTCTGTGTCTCTATTCCTGCCCTGCCAATAGGTTCATCGTTACCATTTTCTAGATTTCATATATATATGCTTTAAAATATGAAATTTGGTTCTCTTTTTCTGACTTATTCATTCTGTATAATAGGCTCTGGGCTCATCCACTTAACTAGAACCAACTCAAGTGCAAAAAGTTCCTTTTTATGGCAGAGTAATATTCCGTTGGATATATGTACCACAGCTTCTTTATTCATTCATCTGTTGATAGACATCTGGGTTGCTTCCATGCCCTAGCTATTGTAAATAGTGCTGCTATGAACACTGGGGTATATGTGTCTTTTTCAATTATGGTTTTCTCGGGGTATATGCTCATTTGTGAGATTGCTGGGTCACATGGTAGTTTTATTCCTAATTTCTTAAAGACTCTC
Source organism: Cervus elaphus (assembly GCF_910594005.1). Lineage (NCBI taxonomy): Eukaryota > Metazoa > Chordata > Mammalia > Artiodactyla > Cervidae > Cervus > Cervus elaphus. Next base: position 124,449,730 of record NC_057834.1, on the reverse strand, counting down.
CATACTGTGCTCCATAGTGGCTGTATCAATTTGCATTCCCACCAACAGTACAAGAGGGTTCCCTGTTTTTCATATCCTTTCCAGCATTTATTGTTTGTAAATTTTTTGACAATAGCCCTTCTGACCGGAGTGAGGTAATACTTCATTGTAGTTTTGATTCACATTTTTCTAATAATGAATGGATTTCCCTGGTGGCTCAGATGGTAAAGAATCTGTCTGCAGTGTGGGAGAGCCGGGTTCAATCCCTGGGTCAGGAAGATCCCCTGGAGAAGTTCATGGTAACCTACTCTAGTATTCTTACCTGGAGAATCTCATGGACAGAGAAGCCTGGTGTCCAAAGAGTTGGACACGACTGAGTGACTAATACTTTCTACTTTTCTAATAATAAGCAATGTTGAGGATCTTTTCGAGTGTTTGTTGGCCATCTGTATGCCTTCTTTGTAGAAATGTCTGTTTAGGTCTTCTCCCACTTTTTGATTGGATTGTTTGTTTTTCTGGTATTGAGTTGCATGGGCTGCTTACATATTTTGGAGATTAATCCTTTGTCAGTTGTTTCATTTGCAATTATTTTCTCCCATTCTGAGGGTTGTTTTTTCATCTTGTTTATAGTTTCTTTTGCTGTACAAAAGCTTTTCAGTTTGATTAAATCCCACTTATTTATTTTTGTTTTTATTTCCATTACTCTAGGAGGTGGGTCTGGAGAAGGCAATGGCATCCCACTCCAGTACTCTTGCCTGGAAAATCCCATGGATGGAGGAGCCTGGTAGGCTGCAGTCCATGGGGTCACTAGGAGTTGGACATGACTGAGCGACTTCACTTTCTTTTCACTTTCATGCATTGGAAAAGGAAATGGCAACCCACTCCAGTGTTCTTGCCTGGAGAATCCCAGGGATGGGGGAGCCTGGTGGGCTGCCGTCTATGGGGTCGCACAGAGTCGGACACGACTGAAGTGACTTAGCAGCAGCAGCAGCAGGAGGTGGGTCAAAGAGGATATTGCTGTGATTTATGTCAAAGACTGTTTTTGTCTATGTTTTCCTCTTAAGAGTTTTATAGTTTATGGCCTTACATTTAGGTCTTTAATTCATTTTGACTTTATCTTTGTATATGGTGTTAGGAAGTGTTTTAATTTCATTCTTTTACATACAGCTGTCTGGTTTTCTCAGCACCACTTACTGAAGAGACTGTCTTTTCTCCATTGCATATTTTTGCCTCCTTTGTCAAAGATAAGGTGCCCATAGGTGTATGAGTTTATCTCTGGACTTTCATTCCTGCTCCACTGATCCTTATTTCTGGCTTTGTGCCAGTACCATACTGTCTTGATTACTGTAGCTTTGTAGTATAGTCTGAAGTAAGGAACGTTGATTCCTCCAGCTCCATTTTTCTTTCTCAATATTCCTTTGGCTATTTGGGGTCTTCTATGTTTCCATACAGACTGTGAAATTGTTTTTAATTCTATTGTTTTATAATTGTTTTATAATTCTATAAAAATGCCATTGGTAATTTGATGGGGATTACATTGAAACTGTAGATTGCTTTGGGTAGTATAGTCATTTTCACAATATTGATTCTGCCAGTCCAAGAACATGATACATCTCTCCATCTATTTGTGTTGTCTTTAATTTCCTTCATTAGTGTCTTACAGTTTTCTGTATACAGGTCTTTTGTCTCCTTGGGTAGGTTTATACCTAGGTATTTTATTCTTTTTGTTGCAATGGTGAATGGGATTGTTTCCTTAATTTCTCTTTCAGATTTTTCATTGATAGTGTATAGGGATGCCAGGTGTTTCTGTGTATTAATTTTGTATCCTAAAACTTTACTAAACTCATTGATTAACTCTAGTAATTTTCTGGTGGCATCTTTTGGATTTTCTATGTATAGTATCAAGTCACCTGCAAACAGTGAGAATTTCACTGCTTCTTTTCCCATATGGATTCATTTTATTTCTTTTTCTTCTCTGTTGTGGCTAGGATTTACAAAACTATGTTGAATAGTAGTGGTGAGAGTGGGCACCCTTATCTTATTCCTGAACTGAGAAGAAATGCTTTCAGTTTTTCACCATTGAGAATAATGTTTGCTGTGGATTTGTCATATATGGCCTTTATTATATTGAGGTAGGTTCCATCCATGACCATTTTCTGGAGAGATTTTATCATAAATGAATTTTGGCAAGAGCTTTTTCTGCATCTATTGAGATTATCATTTGGTCTTTATCTTTTAATTTGTTTATATGGTATATCACATTATTTGATTTGTGCATATTTAAGAACCTTTGCATCCCAAGGATAAACTCCACTTGGTCATGGTGTGTGATCCTTCTAATGTTTTGTTGGATTCTGTTTACTAGTATTTTGTTAAGGATTTTTGTGTCTATATTCATTGTGATATTGGCCTGTAATTTTCTTTTTTGTGATATCTTTGATTATGGTATCAGATAATAGTGGCCTCATAGAATGTGTTTGGGAGTGTTCCTTCCTCTGCAATTTTTTAGAAGAGTTTGAGGATAGGTGTTAGTTCTTCTCTAAACATTTGATAGAATTCATCTGTGAAGCCATCTGGCCCTGGGCTTTCATTTGTTGGAATATTTTTTATCACAGTTTCAATTTTGCTGTTTGTTCATGATTTCAGTTTCTTCTTGGTTCAGTTTTGGAAGGTTGCACTTTTCTAAAAACTTGTCCATTGCTTCCAGGTTGTCCATTTTATTGGTATAGAGTTGCTCTTAGTAGTCTCTTATGATCCTTTGTATTTCTGTGTTGTCTGTTGTAACTTCTTTATTTTCATTTATAATTTTATTGATTTGTGTCTTCTACCTTTTTTTCTTGATGATTCTGGCTAGTGGTCTGTCACTTTTGTTTATCTTCTGAAAGAATCAGCTTTTAGTTTTATTATCTTTTCTATTGTTTCCTTTATTTCTTTTTCATTTATTTCTGCTCTGATCTTAACAATTTTTTTTCTTTCTACTAATTTTGGGGTTTTTCTTTTGTTATTTTTCTAGTTGTTGTAGGTGTAAGGTTAGGTTGTTTATTTGATGTTTTTCGTCATTTCTTGAGGTAGGTTTGTATTGCTATAAACCTCCCCCTTAGAACTGCTTTTGCAGGACTTAAATTTACTAAAAGAGGTTAATTTATGTATAAATTTAGGAATAAAGGAAAACAATAGGATGTATAGCAACTGGCAGAAGGTTATTTTCCCTGATAGACAGCCCCATGTGAAAGACGAGAGGACAGGACTATGGGTGTTCTCCTGGGATTGGGAGAGGTACTGAAGAATAATGGTTAAGCGGAAGGTGGAAAGAGCCAGACTGCCTGGGATAGGGTCTTGACCCCACCACTGACTAGCTGAATGACTCTGGGCAAGCTATGGAACCTCTCTGTCTTCTAGTTTCCAAACTGGAAATTGGAAATAATAAGAATATTATCTTCAGATAACTGAATTAATAATGAAATGAGTTTGAACATATGAACTGCTTAGAACAGTGCCTTGCACATGCTAGGTACACACAATGTTAGTTACTTTTATGCTTTTGAAGAATGAGCAGAAAGCTAGCTTAAAACCAACGAGTTTGATGTGCTTTCATTAAGTCTGCAAACCACTCAGAACAAATCTCCAAGATACCCTATTACTTAAGTAAGTCAAGGGCAAGTGACGGTTTATTTACTTCAACTTTCCAGCCTCAGTTGCAGTCATAATCAAGCTATCATAATAAAATACCACAGGCTAAGTGGCTTTAACAACAGATGTTTATTTTCTCACAGTTCTGGAAGCTGAAAGTCCAAGATCAAGGTGCAAGCAGGTTTGATTTGTTCTGAAGCCTCTCTCCTCAGCTTGCAGGCAGCCACCTTCTCACTGTGTCCTCGTGTGGCCTTTCCTTTGAGCACTGCAGTCCTGCTGTCCCTTCCTCTTAAGAACACCAATCCTATTTGACTAGTCCCCTCCCCCTCACGACCTAATGTAACCTTAATTACCTCTTTCAAGGCCCTATATCCAAATACGGTCACACAGAGGTTAAGGCTTCAGCACAAGAACTTGAGAGGAGGGCATAATCTAATCCATAACAACTGAAATGGTAAGAATGCCACATGTGTGTCTGTGTGTGCTTAGTCACTCAGTCATGTCCGGCTCTTTGAGACCCTTTGGGTTGGAGCCCACCAGGCTCCTCTGTTCGAGGGATTTTTCAGGCAAGAATACTGGAGAAGATCACCATTTCCTCCTCCAGGGGATCTTCCCAACCCAAGGATTGAAACCATGTCACTTGTGGGCAGATTCTTTACCCACTTAGCCATCGGGGAAGCCCTAAGAATGCTATGCTCATCTAAAATAACAGCTGGACCTACAGACAAAGGATTAATCTCAAAAATATACAAGCATCTCCTGCAGCTCAATTCCAGAAAAATAAATGACCCAATCAAAAAATGGGCCAAAGATCTAAACAGACATTTCTCCAAAGAAGACATACAGATGGCTAACAAACGCATGAAAAGATGCTCAACATCACTCATTATCAGAGAAATGCAAATCAAAACCACAATGAGGTACCATTACACGCCAGTCAGGATGGATGGCTGCTATCCAAAAGTATACAAGCAATAAATGCTGGAGAGGGTGTGGAGTAAAAGGAACCCTCTTACACTGTTGGTGGGAATGCAAACTAGTATAGCCACTACGGAGAACAGTGTGGAGATTTCTTAAAAAACTGGAAATAGAACTGCCATATGACCCAGCAATACCACTTCTGGGCATACATACTGAGGAAACCAGATCTGAAAGAGACACGTGTACCCCAATGTTCATCGCAGCATTGTTTATAATAGCCAGGACATGGAAGCAACCTAGATGCCCATCAGCAGATGAATGGATAAGGAAGCTGTGGTACATATACACAATGGAATATTACTCAGCCATTAAAAAGAATACATTTGAATCAGTTCTAATGAGGTGGATGAAACTGGAGCCCATTATACAGAGTGAAGTAAGCCAGAAAGATGAACACCAATACAGTATACTAACGCATACATATGGAATTTAGAAAGATGGTAACGATAACCCTATATGCAAGACAGAAAAAGAGACACAGATGTATAGAACAGACTTTTGGACTCTATGGGAGAAGGTGAGGGTGGGATGATCTGAGAGAACAGCATCGAAACATGTATATTATCAAGTGTGAAACAGATCGCCAATCCAGGTTGGATGCATGAGACAAGTGCTCGGGGCTGGTGCACTGGGAAGACCCAGAGGGATCGGATGGGGAGGGAGGTGGGAGGGGGGTTCAGGATGGGGAACACATGTAAATCCATGGCTGATTCATGTCAACGTATGGCAAAAACCACTACAATATTGTGAAATAATTAGCCTCCAACTAATAAAAATAAATGAAAAATATTTTTTAAAAAACGTAAAATAAGAGCTGAACCAAATAACCCCCTCAAGGTGTTTTTATACCTAGAGTCTAAGATTTTATTTTGTACATCCCAAGGTGCCCAGTACAATGACAAGCAAATGTTTAAAGTTTAGGAAATGCTCACTGAATTAATTTATAATGAACACTATTTAAGGCTGAGAAAACTGTGTACCTTCCAAAGTCTATACATCTTATTGTTCACCATATATGTATATGTGGCTATGTGTATAGATACACACACACACACACACACACACACTCCCAGGAGAACAAAATGCAGTAGTGAGGAAGAGCTGCTTGATGAAACTGAAGCTAACTATACATAATTATCTCTGAGATCTTCAGACATTAATCCAGTGATGAACACAATCCCACAGAGGACAGCATCAGTCTCACCTTCTGAAATAGCCAGCTTTCAGTGGAATGACTTCACTATTTCTATGAAATATTGTTCTGGAATCTATGCATTATCTGACAACTCAGGCAATAAAATAATAGTCTTATCAATGATTTCAGAACAACTTCAATGGGTTGATAGGAGAAAATATTGCAAACAGACAGGAGAGACTCAAAGTCAAGAAGCTCAAAATCCTCTGCTGCTAATATGGCAAAATCCAGGCAAATCAGTAAACCCAGACTGTCAACAGCAAATCTCTATACACTAAAAAACTTTTAAAGAAAACTTTTATATTATACTTATTGGGTCCTTTCATAAAAATCAACTTTACTGAGGTATAACTTACACATAATACAATCTATATATTTCAAGTGAACAGTTGGATGTTTTTGACAAATGCATACACTGGGGAAACCATTATCTGCAATCAAGAGGCAGCAATTTCCATAATCCCAGAAAGTTCCCTGATACCCCTTCCTGGTGAGCCCCTGGTCCTATCTCCCCCACCCTACACCAGAACAACCATTCTTCCACTTTCCCCTCACAGAGTAGTTTTGACTATTATGAGATTTCATATAAGTAGAATTATGCAATATATACTCTTTTATATCAGCTTTTTAAACAAAAAGAAAACCCATGCCTGTCCTTGCCTGTATCCACAGTTTATTCCTTTTATTACTGAATTGGATTCCTGCATGTGAGTGTATAATAAGTTGTTTATACATTTCTCTAGTTGATGGGTGTTTGGGTTTAGATTACTTCCAATTTTGGATTATTGTGAGTAAAGCTATTATGAACATCCATGTACCAGTCTTTTTGCCAACATAAATTTCTCTTGAGTAAATACCTAGGTGAAAAATTGCTGGGCCATGAGCTGTTAGCTGTTTAACTTCATAGGAAAATGCCAAACTTATCTTGAGTAACAGAAATCATCAATAGATTCACTCTTTTTTTTTTTAAACCTATTGTTTCTTTTTTTCTTTTCCATTTATTTTTATTAGTTGGAAGCTAATTACTTTACAATATTGTAGTGGTTTTTGCCATACATTGACATGAATCAGCCATGGATTTACATGTGTTCCCCATCCTGAACCCCCCTCCCACCTCCCTCCCCATCCGATCCCTCTGGGTCTTCCCAGTGCACCAGCCCCGAGCACTTGTCTCATGCATCCAACCTGGATTGGCGATCTGTTTCACACTTGATAATATACATGTTTCGATGCTGTTCTCTCAGATCATCCCACCCTCACCTTCTCCCATAGAGTCCAAAAGTCTGTTCTATACATCTGTGTCTCTTTTTCTGTCTTGCATATAGGGTTATCGTTACCATCTTTCTAAATTCCATATGTATGCGTTAGTATACTGTATTGGTGTTCATCTTTCTGGCTTACTTCACTCTGTATAATGGGCTCCAGTTTCATCCACCTCATTAGAACTGATTCAAATGTATTCTTTAAAGTTCTAATGAAAGAGATTTTGGAGAAGAGAATGGCTACCCACTCTTGCCTGGAGAATTCCATGGACAGAGGAGCCTGGCAGGCTACAGTTCATGGGATCACAAATAGTTGGACACAAAAAATAAGAGAGGAATCTAGAGTAGGGAAGGCCAAGAAGAGCATCCAGAAACAAATTCAGCTGCTTTACTGGGGGAGCTGGCAAGGTCTTCTCTGGACACCTCTACTGGCCACCTCCCCTGTGCCCACTTCACCCCAGAATAAAGGCTAATTTTGCCCCACTTTCAACAGATGTGTGTTCCCCCTCAGTGTTGTCTCTTCACTGTCTTCAGGGGAACTCCTGATTGGTATGTCAGTGACAGAGTCTTCTAGGAAAGTCAGGTCTTGGAGGGGCCATCAGACCAACTCACCCAGGAACTCCTACCCGGCTCCATTGCTATAATGGCATCAGGCTATGGAGCCATCTCATTAGTCTTAGGCATATGCAAGGGGTATTCCCCCACTTCTCCCCCCTTGAGAGGGGCCAGGCAAAGCTCACAGTGGGGACTCCAGCACTTCCCGCTGCCTGACAGAAACCAGCATGGGCCACCTGTCAGCGAGGACTGCCCACAACCTAGCATGTTCTTGAGAACATGTGGGATCCCAACAACTACTGTCCCTAGTCAGGCCAGAAAATGTCTCATTTAATGTCATGTTACAAAAATTGCATCTGAACTACAAACACCTATACGTTAACAATCAGGTGCCTGTTTTCATTATTTCAGAGGCATTCATTCTTCTATACAAGATAACTTCCCAAGACACCAAACTGAATTTGATAACTAGGTTTTCTATTTGTTCACTGACATATATTTTTCACACAGGCTTTATCTTGTTTTCTAAGAGATAATAAACTCCCCTTAAAATCCTACCAGAATTCCCATCACCTTCAGAAAGGAAGAAAGAAGAGAAAATGATAAGGGGGTGGATTGTAATTTCCCAAAAGCAGGGAGTCTTGGAGCTTTGAAGCTTAAAAAGTCAGGATACTAAGGGATCAAAGAGATCAATTGTGGGTGCAAGGGGAACAAAGACCCCTTGGAATGCAAAGAAGCTTCTCAGAGCTGCTGGCTCTGGAGGCCTCATAGTGGCCTTGTGCTGGGGTCAGGAACCCCATTGCCATCCTCCCCTCCCTTCTGCTACCCCTGCCCCAACTCACCTCCTCCTGACCCTGTACAGGCTCCCCCTGGCTTCACTGAAGCCGATCTTTCTTGCCTTGCTAAGTAACCAGAAATGTAGTTAAGGTGCCTTAAAATTCCCTTGTCCCTGAAATGAGCAGATTGCAAAGTGCCTATTTGCAATTTTCATCTTATTCACTGTTTTTAAAAGGGAGCCAAATATACCCAAAGAAAAACATAATTTGAAAAGATATATGCATCCCAATCTTCACTGCAGCACTGTTTACAATAGCCAAGACAAGGAAGCAACCTAAATGTCCATCAACAGAGAAATGGATAAAGAAGATATGTTACATACATACAATGGAATATTATTCAGCCATAAAAAAGAATGAAATAATGCCATTTGCAGCAACATGGATGGATCTGAAGATTATCACACTAAGTGAAGTAAGACAAAGGAAAGACAAATATCGTATAATATTGCTTATAAGTGGAATCTAAAAAAGGTACAAATGAACTTATTTACAAAATAGAAAGAGAATCACAGACAAAGAAAACAAACTTGTGATTACCAAAGGAGAGGCAGGAGAAGGATAAATTAGGAGTTTGGTATTAAAATATACACACTACTATGTATAAAATAAATAACCAACAAGAACCTAATATATAGCACAGGGAACAATACTCAATGTCTCGTAATAACCCATAATGGAAGAGAGTGTGTGTGTATAATGGAAGAGAATACGCTGTGCTGTCCTCAGTCACTTCAGTTGTGTCCAACTCTTTGTGATCCTATGGACTATAGCCCACCAGGCTCCTCTGTCCATGGGATTCTCCAGGCAAGAATACTGGAGTGGGGTGGGTGCCATGCTCTCCTCCAGGGGATCTTCCCAACCCAGGGATTGAAACTGGGTCTCCTACAATGCAGGCAGATTCTTTACCACTGAGCCACCAGGGAAGCCCATGTAAGATGTTATGAAAAAACCCAAGTGAAATTTTTGGCCAATCCAATACTTGCTGGGATTTCATGAGCTGTTCATTTGGAGAGCAAAATAAAGGCAGAAGATTTCACACTAATTCCCTCTCACTCAGAGAATTCTGCCTGAGTTGGGCTTGGCTGACTTGCACATAATCTGTAACGACAAAAGTCTTTCTTTTCCTTGGCTTGCTGTATTGACCCACGCAGAGCCTCAGAGATGTGGTTTCCACCAGCAGGATGGCCACGCACGGCAACAGACTTGACATGAGGCTTCCCGAGTCAGGCTGCTGCCAAATGCTCTTCTGCTCTGACGGAAAGCCAGGCCCAGACTCCCCATCACTGTCCTCCCTGACCTTTCTCTGGGTGATGGGTAGAGGGTGAGGAGGGCTGGATTCTGGAGACTCAGAGAGACTCCCTATAAGAGAGTCCTTGTAGGGTCCTCTAGGAAGATAGCTGGAAGGACTGTCCAGGTTATTCAGTCCAGTGACTGCTTTTACAGAGGAGAGCTCAGAGCCCTGGAGGGATTCAGCCCTCCATGGGGACAGGACACCTTGACTCCTCCCCCTGACTGCCTTTCCCAATCTTTCCACCGCAGGAGAAGGCTTCCCTCCACCTGCCTGTTCTGACACAGGTCTGGGAGTCGTCTTGGTGCTGGCTACGTCCTGCTTCCCACCAGATCTGCCCTCTACCCTCTCTTCTCTGGTCCTGGCTCACGGGCTGGCATGGGAGGACCACATCAATGGGCAACCTCTGCAGTCTGGCTCGTAGCCAGTGGGGTGGTCCCACAGGAGATCATAGGAGGTGGAGGGAGGTCAGTGGGTTAATTCCCCACCTCCCTGCCTACGAGGGAGAGTCAGACACTGGCCTGGCTTGACCTTCCCCTGACAGCCACTGCTTCCTTCAAGGCAGCCCCTCTTTCAGGGTTCCAGTAATTTCCCCCTCTCCCTGGTCCTTCAGGCCTCCACAGTAACAGTTCCATCCTACCAGCCCAGCATCATCCCTGTGGTTCCCCCACAGTCTTGCCTTTGTAGACAGTCCTTCCTGAACGGTTCTCCTATGAGAAGGCTGTTTCCTGTTCCCACCTAAATGGGACCCCCTCCATGTCCCCATCTAACCGTATTCCAGCCCTGGCCTCTTCAGGCTGGATGGCTACAAAAGCCTCCTGAATAGGCTCCCAGCTTTCCTCCTGGCCCCTCTTCAACTGTTCTCCCCTGGAGCAGCCGAGTTATCAATGAAATGTAAATCAAATCACGTCATACACCTGCAAACCTCGCAATGATTTCCACCATAGCCCCCAGTAGAATCAAATCTCTTCCCCTGACTTTGAAGGGCACACCAGACCCAGGCTGTTCTGAGCAGTCTCCTCATGGAACCTGAGCAGCCACAAGGCTTCCTCTCCTTCCTTCTACTACAGGCGCTTCCCAGCACTAAGACTTAATACCTTCTGGTCCCTCTGCCTGATAGCCTGATATTTGCCACTCTGCCACCCCGCCCCCGCCCCCACTGTCTCCTCATCTCCTGGAAGAGGTCTTCCTTGACAGTGAACATCTTGCATTTTATTCTCTGTCCCTGAGCTGTGCTCACATCCTTCCAGAGCTTAACAAATTCATAAATGCTGGATTATGTAATTTTTTTGCTTACTTTTAAAATGACTAACTCCCCTACCCTAACAACAGAAGTTCCACATGGGTGGGAACTAGGTCGGCCTTTCAAACCCTGCCCCTCACCCAGAAGAGGTACTCCAGGCACATGTGCCAGATGGACAACTCAGTGCATGTTTCAATAAATGGAAGGACTGTCCTTTAAAGTGAGATTGTGTTCTTACTTTGCTGACAGGTTGTTAATATGGTCCTTTCTTTCATGATATGACTATAAAAATATATGACAATTATCAAAAATATTAAATGGCAACCTTATACAAGTTCTCCCAAAATATTTTTGAAATTTTATGAGTCTATGATATCCCATGGACTTCCCAGGTGGCACAGTGGTAAAGAATTTGCCTGCCAATGCAGGAGATGCAGGTTTGATCCCTGAGTCGAGAAGATCCCAGGGAGAAGGAAATATTCAATATTCTTGCCTGTAAAACCCCATGGACAGAGAAACCTGATGGGCCACAGTCCATGGGGTCACAAAAGAGTTGGATATGACTTAACGACTAAACAACAACAACGTATGCTATACCAGATTAAGCAAAGTTTCAAAGGTCACAGTGCTGGGCCCCTGAGAGGTGAACTGAGTGACTGAGAAGAGGTAAGCTCTGCAGTCAGACTCAGGGTTAGAGTTCAAGTCCCCACTCTCGTTTGGTAGCTGTAAAACTGTGAGCAAATTATTTAACCGCTATGTGTTTTGGTTTTCTTTTCTGTACAACAGGGATAATAGAATCTACTTCAGAGGATTTTTGTGAGAATTAAATGAATTAATACTTGTGAAGTTCTTAGAACAGTGCCTGGCACTGGGCTGTTCAATAAATGTTGAACAAAAAATCTGTAGCACAAAAATGTTCAGCAAATATTAGTGCGACCACCATCACCATTATCACCATCATCACCATCACCACCACCATGCTCATTACCACCACCATCATCATTACCACCACCAGCATCATCATCATTATAATCGTCATTACCATCACCATCATCATCACTATCATCACTATCACCACCATCATCACCATCATCACCACCACCAGCATCACCATCATCACCACCACCAGCATCACCATCATCACCACCACCAGCATCATCATCACCATCATCATCACTATCATCACTATCACCACCATCATCACCATCATCACCATCACCATCATCACCATCACCACCACCACCAGCATCATCATCACCATCATCACCATCACCATCATCACCACCACCAGCATCATCATCATTATAATCGTCATTACCATCACCATCATCATCACTATCATCACCATCACCATCATCATCATCACCATCATCACCGTCACCATCACCATCATCACCACCACCACCATGCTCATTACCACCACCATCATCAATACCACCACCAGCAGCATCATCATTACAATCACTACCATCACCATCATCATCACTATCATACCATCATCTCCACCACCATCATCATCACCACCACCATCATCATCACCATCATCATCATCACCCTCACTATCATCACCATCATCATCATCATCAAACCAGGTCTTCTAAATCCCCCACCAGAACTGTTATCTCTTTAAAATGTTATCTCCCAACATTTTCTCTTCAACTGTTATCTGCTGCTGCTAAGTCACTTCAGTCGTGTCTGACTCTGTGCGACCCCATAGATGGCAGCCCACCAGGCTCCGCCGTCCCTGGGATTCTCCAGGCAAGAACACTGGAGTGGGTTGCCATTTCCTTCTCCAATGCATGAAAGTGAAAGTGAAAGTAAAGTTGCTCAGTCATGTCCGACTCTTAGCGACCCCATGGACTGCAGCCCACCAGGCTCCTCTGTCCATGGGATTCTCCAGGCAAGAGTACTGGAGTGGGGTGCCATTGCCCCACTGTTATCTAACCACCCCTAAATGTCAGGTCAAAATTCGGCACTGAGAAAACTACCCTATTCCAGCCAACCAGATTTTCTGGATATCTAAGTGCCCACCCTAATAACACATTTGTAAAACATATTATTCTTTCCTACTTCGTAACCAATTTTGATGAAATGAGCATCATCACAAAAAGGCATGGTGCTACAGATCCCAGAACCACCACAATGAAAACACCACAGGCCTGAGGCTCTGCAGCCCCAGTGGAGCCCTCTGTCCTCACAAAGCACTCACCACGCTGAGCTTCACTCCCCTTGTCTGCTAGTGGGAAGGTCACACGTGCTGAGAGCTCACTGCGGTCCTAACGAGTCAGGTGCACACACTGCAAGCTCCTCAAACACTCCTTTCTTTTTTGGTTAATTATATCATAATGCATCTATATTATAATTCACCTAACACCTTAACGTAGGTCTCCCGACAGATTTGTCTCTTCCTAAAGATCTGTCAAACACTCAAGCCCCTGCCTAGAAGAGTGGGGTTAATATGTCAGGGGGCACCAACTCCTCACACTCCGGGCAGAGGGAATCCCTCTCTGGGGGTATTCACATGACCTACAGGGCAAGTCGCCCGCAGGCTGCTCCTGAGGCCAGGATTAGCTTTTGAAGCTGTGATATTTCTGAATTTAGCCTTGGACAAAGACACCATTCTTCCTCACAGCCATTTACACTCTGACTCAAGCAATTTTAACTGAATTCTATTTCCTTTCAACACAAGGCCATTTGAAGATACGAAAACCATATTTGTGAATGAATTCTAGCATTCGATTTGCAGAGTCAATTCCACTGAATTCTTACTCAGAATTTTGACTTTCTGAGGCTCAGAACCCTTCTCCCCACCCTCAGTAATATCACACACCCACATCCCAAATATGCAAATACACATGGGTATACAGCCAATGCCTCATGTTAAAGAGGGCCTGTATTAAATCAAATAATATTGTTAAGTAGGTATTAATAAGGCTAAGATAAAAGATGAGAAAATAGAAGAGTCTTTGTAATTTTTTAATGGTGTTCATTATATAGAACCTGAAAACCAAATCAATAAATTTTCTGACTAGAGTCAACAAAACTTCCTCATTTCTAAACAAGTCCTGGAGAATACATACAAATAAACAGCACTGCTACAGAGAAGAGATAAAAGCATAAACCAAAGGCAGGAAGCAGAACTGGATACCGAAATAATATTCTTGCATTTGAGATCAAAAGAAATATACATACATCTATAATTTTACAACTCCCACAAAGCCTAATTTCATTTGTAAAATACACCAGGGAATCCAGGCAAGTTCCTGTGGAATCTAGCAACTAGGAGTGTTTTTTAATTAACTGCACATCTAGCAATGCACAAATATGAATTAAGCATCACCAGTTAGTTGGCACTGTGGAGAATTTAGGTCTCTGCCCCCACAGAGCAATCAATTTGTGAAACTTTACCCTACAACACAAGAAAACCGTGGCCCCAACTACCAATTTTAAGGACATTCTATTCTGTAGGGATTCATCTTCATTCTCTCCAAAAGTGCATCAGCGTCCTGCTGTGTTTCAATGGAACCAAAGGATTAAGGCTCTGAAAGACACCATTTCAAAGAACATTACAGCATACTAACACATATATATGGAATTTAGAAAGATGGTAATGATAACCCTATATGCAAAACAGAAAAAGAGACACAAAAATACAGAACAGACTTTTGAACTCTGTGGGAGAATGTGAGGGTGGGATATTTCAAAAGAACTATCTATGGTGAAACAGATCACCAGCCCAGGTGGGATGCATGAGACAAGTGCTCGGGCCTGGTGCACTGGGAAGACCCAGAGGAATCGGGTGGAGAGGGAGGTGGGAGGGGGTATCGGAATGGGGAATACGTGTAAATCTATGGCTGATTCATATCAATGTATGACAAAACCCACTGAAATGTTGTGAAGTAGTTAGCCTCCAACTAATAAAAAAAAAAAAAGAAATGATAAATTATAGCTAGAACATTAATTATGTCATAATCAAAGTGACTAATCAAATGAAACCAATCTAAGTACACAGCACATGAAAAAATTCTGAGTTTTCATAAGAAAACTCAATGACTAAAAGACTTAACAATACCACTATATTAGAGCAGTAATTTTTTTAATATTTATAATTCATGTTTTACAAATTACAAAAGTAAACCATTTTAAAAACTTCAAGTTATATGAAAGCTATAAAACAAAATACTGAAATTTCCCTCTGCCCCCAACAGGGGTAACTATCTTTTAGTGTTTTGTTTTTATTAATCTTTTTATGAGCATGTATTCAAGTGTTACATGAGATATAAAGGGATATTTTACAATGCAATAAAAATGTAAAAAAAAAAAAAAAAGAAGTAAAACGGGTGAGATTACCTCTGAACAATCACTCTATTAGCATAAATTTGAGTGTGTGATAGTGGTCATTTTGTTTTAGTTTACAACCACTTTTGCAAGTGATAAGATTTAAACTGACTGATGGGGAGAGGGTGGGAAAGGAAAACAACACGCATCCATCACAAACACACACATAAGATGCACACACATCACAGGACCCAAATTCAACAGGCAGAGGTGAACACAGAACTGGTCCAAGTTGAATGTGTGCACAAGACTCCCTCCCTCCCTTCTTTCTCTCCTCCCTTCCTTCCTCTGCCTTCATTTCTTCCTCTCTCCCTCCCTCCCTCTTCCTTGCTTCCTTTTTCCCTCCCTCCCCGCCTCCTCCCTCCCTCCCTTCCTTCCTACCTTCAGTCTTTCTTCCCTTTCGTGTCCTACCTTTTCTAGTCCATCAATAAGACCAGGTGACTGTGGAAACACCTCACATTCACCCTGCTTCAAGTAACAAGGGGGTAGATTGTGCGAGAATGCAAGTGATTGAACTTCCAAGGTTGGGAATGCCTCTACCAGCATCTATCCCACTTGAAAGTTTTACTTCCGAGGTTATCCCAAATTTGTAATTCATGCATAACACAAGCCCCTAAGCATTTTTTGAGACCTCCTGGAAATCCAGAGATGAAGAAGGCCCAGACTCTATCTGTTCTCAAGTCCTCAGGGGATGAGCAGCTCAGTGGGAGAAAAAGCACTCTGGGTTCAGTGGGGGATCATAGTTTGCTCACATGCTCTATTCCATGTGCTGGAAGTTTTCTAGGGGAGTCCTCCCCTTTACCAGTTACCCTGGCAAGAAGGGCTGCCTCTCCTAACTGGACAGGATGCACCATTCACCACAGGAAGCCTGGGCATCCCATCGATGGGCCAAGTCTCAAGTAAGATTCTCAAGCCCTGTAAGCCTTGTTTCCCTCTGTCAGGTGAGTGTATGCTCCTCATTTCTTTGTCTCGTCACAACAATGATTTGGAGCAATGGACATTAAAGCCCTCGGCGCGTCACAGCTCTTGGGTCTTGGACAAACCGTGTCATAGCTCTTAGACAAATCAGTGTTACAGCTCTATTTTATTTAGAAGATAGCAGGAGAATCCATCCTGGAAGAAGAGAAGAGAGTGGAGGAGCGCGCCAGGACGTGGGGTGGGGGGCAGGTGAAGAGAGAGAAAGAGAGTATGCATGAGAGAGCATATAAAAGGAGGAGCCAAGTTCTCTCTCTCTCTCTCTCTTTCTCTCCTCGGACCTTTCTTTGACCTTCCTTTGTTCTATTTTCGCGGGCTTTTCCCTTCCTTGTCTTTTAGCCACCACCATTTTGGACTCCTTTTCCCTATTCTAACTACCTAACACCTTCATGGACCACACAATACACAGACCCCAACCCTCCATCACATCTGTTAGCTTGGGGCTGCTTGTTACCCACAACCTTTTCTTCCTCTCTTCCTGTGATAATACCATGGCTTTCTCAATTGAAGTATATGAAAACCAATTCTGTTTTAACATACCCCAGAGCCCTTTACAGCATGCCTTAAATAAAGCACAAACACTCTGGTCTCCAGACCACAGTCTCTCAGACCAATCTCCCTTCATTTCCAGGACTCTGGCAAAGAGTCCCCTCTTGGTCTCCCCAGCCCACTGCTCCCTGTCAAATTCTTGTTTCCCCCAACTTGAAAGAGTACATCTGATATATTTTACATCCTTCAGACCAAGGAGTACCACCATGTGAAATCTCTGCTTCTATTTCCTTTTCTACAGCTTGTATTTGAAGTTTTTAGAAAATTAGGGAAGGTCACAGCCCAAGTAGTTATTTGGTAAAAGTAAAATCAGCTACAACAGCAAATTCTCACATAGCCTTGTTTATGTGCCTGGTAGGGTTCCAAGTGTTTTACATCTACTAACCACTAAAACTCACTGCAGCCATATGAGGCAGTCTTATTTATTAGCCCCATTTTAGAGGTAATGAAAGTGAGACCTCTCAAAGAGGTTATGAGAAATTAACTTGCCTAGAGTCATCCAATTAATAGTTGGTAGAGCCAGGATTTGAACCTCTGTCATCCATCTTGGTGGTGCAGTTCACCAGGAAGGGAATGCTGTTGGCATGACAACAAAGACACTTTTATGCCCCATTAAATGCAGCATTAACTTCTATGAACACCTCACAAGCCCTGTAGATAAGCTACATTTGTATGTATTTAGTTGTCACCTTCAGGAAGAGCAGGGTTTCTCAGGGTGAGAAGCAGGAAGAGACTTCTGCCCTTGAAAGATCCTATTTTAATTAAAAAAAGAAAAAAAACACTGAACAGATCCAGTCCTGGATTTCAAGATCAGTTTTCAAGGTCTCCAGACATGAGGCGGTCATCTGAAAGGGGAAGCATGACAGGAATCTGACCTCTGAGTGGCTTCCTTGCTCTCAAGACGCTGCTTTCAGATCTGACAGAGAATAGGAAAGCTGAGGAGCCAAAATCTTTCTCATCTCGGATCAAGTATCAATGCCATTAGGCTTTGGAAGGTTGTGACAGCTGATGTCACATTGTCGAGTGCTAACATGGTGGCATCTATCTAAATGGATTGATAACCAAGCTAAGACATACAAGGTCAATTAACTATTTCTAGAAGTTCTATCTAAGACTCAGAAACTTGCTTGTTATCCTATCCCAACTTCCTAGAAACACTGAATCATAACATTGTGCAATGCAAGTGCCACAAACCCAGGTCCCTTTGGAGAGAGGAAGTGACTGCAGCAAAGGCCCTGACAGGTGGAGGACGATCATGAAAAAGGTGATGGCAATGATGATGATGGAGAAGACAGTGGCAGCCACAATCACGAGAACCAGCATCAGTGCCACATCTAGTATGTGTCAGAAACTGTGCTGAGGACTCTTCTTGCACTGTCTTAATCTTCACAGCAACCATGAGAGGCAGATACTGTCACAACACCCATTTTAAAGATGAGGAATCAGATGAGAGAGGTCCTAGAAGTCAAGGTGTCATGGTTGGAATCACAATATGAACCTGGGCCAATCTGCCTCTATAATTTCACATTCTTATCTAATGCTTGACTGTCTTTCTACAAAAAAAAAAACTTACTGTAGAAATTTCTGGAAACAGGGTATGCTGATTACTCACATTTTCTGGTAAATATATGTGCAAGCAGTTCTAAATACTCATTTGAAAAATGTTCCACAACATTCATGGTCCTCTTTCCTGCCTTAATGAGTACAGTATACTAAATATAAATGTACTTGTACTTTATGAATAGATACATTCAGGGCTATCTCCTTGCTATTTGCCATAACAACCAGGTCTGATTGTACAGTATTTCAGATATGGGCTTCCCTGGTGGCTCAGACCGTCAAGAATCTGCCTGCAATGCGGGAGACCTGGGTTTGATCCCTGGGTAGGGAAGATCCTCTGAAGACGGGAGTGGCGACCCACTTCAGTAATTCTTGCCTGGAGAAACCCATGGAGAATGGAGCCTGGCAGGCCTCAGTCTTCAGGGTCACAAAGAGTCAGATATGACTGGAGTGACTTAGCACACATGCACGCACATATATTTATATATATGTGTGTATAAATATATGTGCGTGCACATGCATACATAAATATATATGTGTGTGTACATATATATAATACATACACATGGTATCTGACTTATAATGGTTTGACTTACAGTGGTGCAAAAGCAATATGCATTCAGTAGAAACCATAACTCAAAATTTGAATTTTGATCTTTGCCTGGGGCTATGATATGCTGACCAATCCTCTTATGATGCTGGGCAGCGGCAGCTCCCAGTCAGTCATACAATCACAAGGGTAGAAGACCAATACATTAACAACCATTCTGTTTTTTACTTTCAGTACAGTGTTCAATCATTTACATGAGATATTCAACACTTTATGATAAAGTAGATTTTAAGTTAGATGATTGTGCCGAACCATAGACCAATGTGAGGGTTCTAAGCATGTTTAAAATAGGCCAGGCTAAGCTATGATGTTCAGTCAGTTAGGTATATTAAATATATTTTCAAGGTATAATATCTTCACATTATGATGGCTTTATCAAGATGAAACTCCAAGAAAACCCCAAGAAAAGTCTATATAATAGTATATAAAATATATTTTTAAAATATTTTTAATTCACATATTTTTATAATTTATATCATATCTCATTTTTTATAATTTATATTATATCCTATTTTTTAATATCCCACTTTCAGAGCATCCTCATAGCATGTTAAAAAATATATCTAAGAAAACTGATTTCATGATTTGCCTTTCTCTTGTAAAACTTCAGCCCAAATTATTTTGGTTGATCAGTAGAAGTTTCACAACAGTGAACTGTACCAATGATTGCCCCCTCATAATGTGTCTAAAAGAAGTGTTGAGAAGCAGGAGGAGGAGTAAATGAAAACTTACAAACAAAAAAAAGCCAGCATAAAAGCTAAAATGACCAGTCCCCTAATGCTAAGGAAAGTCCAATTTCTCATAAAGAGCAGTCAGTGTATTTTTATCTGTGGCTTAATGTTTTTGCAGACACATTAAATCATAAAAATCCAAGAAACCATATCATACCCCCAAACCACACAATATATTTTAAGGAATGTGTCCCTTTTCTAAGAAACTGCTTGATTCTCAGGAAGTGGCAAAGTGGCAGGTGTGTTCCCAGGATCAGCCAAAGAAACCAAATAAACGTTCCACTGGGCAAACCTGTTTCTCTGTGATAAACAACCGCCTGCTGCCTTACAGGGGGAAAAGGAACCACAGGACTGTCCCTGTGTTTGCCTGGCACTTCTGTTTTTCTGTTTAAACTGAAAAGGAAGAAGGCAGTCTACACCTATGCAGACAGGCCAATCCCAGGACCTGCAGGGGCTGGGGCTTCAACACCCCAACTCTTGATGGAGGCCTCACGGGTCTTCTGTGCTTTAGGTATGCAGGTGAGAGGATGGCTAAACTAGGAGTTGCAGGAGAAGTAGACTTCACTTAGAAAAGAGATCATTGTGCAATTAGCTATATTACACAATAGTCAGGCTCCAGAGTAGTGGGGCTAGAGGGTGGGAAAGAGTGGCCATCTTTACTTGCTCCAAGGCAGCCCATTCTTTCCTTCTCACCATCCTGTAAATAACCACCTGCCTGTCTGTATCCTCAGCAGAAGGTGATCTTCTACAAGTCAGGGACTACCCATCCTGGGCACACAAAGAGCCTCTGTTGCATGCATGCTCAGTCGTGTCCGCCTCTTTGTGACCCCATGGAAAGGGGGTCACAGAGGAGCCCATCAGACTCCTCTGTCATAGAATTTTCCAGGCAAGAATACTGGAGTGAGTTGCCATTTCCTACTCCAGGGCATTTTCCCAATTCAGGGATCAAACCTGAGTCTCCTGCATTGATACACAATACAAGATAATTCTTTTTTTTAACTTTTTATTTTATATTGGAGTATAGCCGATTAACAATAATGTGATCATTTCAGGGAGACAGCAAAGGGATTTAGCCACATATATCCATGTATCCATTCTCCCCCAAACTTTCCTCCCATCCAGGCTACCACATGACACTGAGCGGAGTTCCCTGTTCTATATAGTAGGACCTTGTTGGTTATCCATTTTAAATATAGCGTATACATAATTCTCATTGTTACAGTGTGTCCTCAAGAAATTTCTGTTGAATGACTGAAACAGAGAAGGAATGAAAGAACATGACTTTCCATTTGGAAAGTCTCTTGCTAAATGCTTGGCATTGGATAAGACTCCCTATATTGCAGCTCTGGTTTGTCATGTAAGCAGGGTTAAATAAATAAAAGCAGACTTTGAAAAATACCAAAGAGGAGCAGAGCTGAATTGGCTTGCTGGAAGTTTCTGATTAAAATAAGGAACTGTCTAGGAGAAAGGAGCCAGCTGGCTGCTTAGGGGGCATGGAGGGTAAAGCAAAGTCCTAATGGAGGTGGTCTGAGGGAGACCATCCAAGGAGATCCTGAGCCACACAGACAATAGTAGGGACAGTGTCCAGACCACCTAGGAGCTCTGAGGATGCACAGAGACAGACAGACTAGGATAGGGCCAGAAGGGAGCTGTTGGGTCAGGCTGGGCCAGCTACTTAGTCATCCTGCCAGTAAATATCCTCCAGGAATATTGTGCCTTGTAATGAAGGAGCTGTTGTGAAAATGACCTGGGCAGACAATTTGACCGCAGCACACTATTGACAGGGCTGGGTCCTTCCCCTTGGCTAAGAGGTCTCTGGTACTTCCTTCTCCCAAGCAGATGGCAAATAAGAAAGGATAGACAACGAATGTTCATGACCTCCTGCTATGGACCACTTCCTTCTCCCATGAAATGGCTATGCAGTTGGTGGCATCATTGACTTTACACAAAACTCAGGTGAGAACTGTAACTCACCTACAGGCACACAACTGGGAAGCAGCAGAACCAGAACTCTTCATTTTAGCCAGGATCAAAAGAGAACCTCTGGCCCCACGGGATCCAGCCTGCCCTCCCAGCCTCAGAGGCAGCCTGATGGGGTGCAGAACTTGACAGCAAGATGCTGCTGGCACAGCCTGCTCCTTGGAGAACTTGGCAGGCCTGTCCTGACCTCTGTCCCAGAATCACCTCTATCTGGAGACATCATCTTATTGGAGTCTCAGCTTGATTTACTGGATGTTCAGCTCACCTGCCTGCTTCTAGCTAGATCTCTCCCGACACTTCTGTTAACCCAGTTCCACATAAAGGATGAGTCCCCAGACCAGTGTTCCCCAAAGGGCGGTCTCTGGGATGGTTGTGTAACTGGCAGATTTTGGGCCCCACCCCACACCCACAGAGTCACAATCTCTAGAAGTGGGGCCAGGAACATGCAGCCATAACAAGTTCCCTGAATGATCCTTATGCCAGCTAATGTGGAAGCGGCTCTGTCCTGGGGTCTCCCAACCCCAGCTCCCCATGAACACCTTCCATTCATCCCCCATCTCCAAATTACAAGAGTACATACTTAAGAGAAAAATTGGGGGAAATATTTTTAATTAATTTTTAAAAATTTTTATTTTACCTTGCAGTATAGTTGATTAACAATGTTGTCTTAGTTTTAGGTATACAGCAAAGTGATCCAGTTATGCATATACATGTATCTATTCTTTTTCAAGTTCTTTACCCATCCAGGTTATTTTTTTTTAATGCTACAAAAAGATTTAATATTTTTAAATCAGAGTCCACATCAAATAATTTTTCTTTATTCAACTCTTATCTGAGTTTCCAAATCTGAAAAATCAAGAAATACATTTAAAAATTATAGATAGCTGTAAATATAAAATTTTTTTAAATTAAGTGACTAATCATTTTACCACATAGAGAGAAGCACAGTTAACATTTTGGATTAATTCTTTCTGGCATTTTTCTATGCATATAGACAAAGATATAGTTTTCCTGTAAACAGCCTTACACTGGACTGTTCAGAGGCCTGCTTCTCTCATGCAGCCAAGCACGAACACATATGCCTCTGCCACCTGAAAAGATACACGGGTGTCCCTGCAGGCCATTGACCTACAGTTCTCTGTGGCTGCCACTGACCACCAGAGGATGACAGCAAGTGGCACTGGTACAGAAGGATGGGGAAATGGAGTCAGGGTGCCAAGGATTGAAATGTGTTTCTGCTGATATTAGCCATCTCGCCAACCTCAGAAGCATACCGCCTGGAGGTGGGTCAATTCCAACATACCTGAATATTTTTTAATCCTAAAAGGTTAGCAGAGGAAGAAATTTTAGAGGCTAGCTGGACTAATTTCCTCACTTGTAAATAAGGAAACCAGAGTCAAGACAAATCTGGCCTCAGCTGGATTCTCATGATGCCTCCTCAGCATACTCAGGGTCCCCCAGGCCTGCCATCTGTGCCTGGGTTCTGTTCACCAGCCTCCCTCCCCTCGCGGCCTGCCAGGCTTGACAGAGGGCAGCAGCTACCTAGGGCAGGCCCAGGTGGGGATCAAGGCCCCAGGAAACACCTTTCAAATTTCAAATGTTTCTCGATATCATCACCACAGCTCTTGATCCAACAACCAATTTTTAGATCCAAGGGTATCTAAGTCTGGCCATAGAACTTTGCTGGGGAGTGTCCTGGTCAAGGCTATTGAATTCCAAAAACATCAGGTCCCCACATTGTTGGCCAAACAGCCTTTATACAAAGGAGGCTCTGAACCAGCTAAGAACCATATTCCAGTCTCATGCTGTTTAAGACTGTTCTCCAGCCTTAATGTGATAACCCAGGCACAGTGCCCCTGAACCACAACACATCGAAGAGTTATGAACAGCAAGACTTGGTTGAGGAAAAATCATCAAATTCTGCCCACTTAAAAAATACCTTGAGTATTTCCACTCACAAGAGTTTGGTTTCAGCTTCTGCCTCTCCACTCCCATTTCTGGTTGGAGTGAGGGCTCCCCTAGGACTGCTCAGCAGTCTGGGGCCCACTGTGAATTAAAGCATGCCACTATGGATTCAAGTCAATGTATGGCAAAACCAATGTTGTAAAGTAAAATAAATAAATAATTTAAAAAAATAATAAAGCAGGCCACTAGACTTGCAACAGATGCTAACAAACATTAATTCTGTCATTCATTCATGCATTCATTCATTCTTCCACACTGAACATGTCTTAATGGGTTTTCAAATACAAAAACTCATTTAATACTCAGTATGACTATGAAATGGGCCTCATTCTCCCCATTTTAAAGATGAAAACTTTGTGGCTCAGAGCAATGAACAGATGCAGATTTACTGGGAGGTGAATGAGGAAAGCTTTAGGCCTCTCTTGGATGGGCTTCTTTCAAGAACCTAGCAATGTATTTGCAAAATCATATAATCTTTTTTTTAATTTATAAAATTAAGGTATTTTAGCTGCAATTTATTAGGAGCACTGTCTCTTTCCATTCTGATGTCTCTTCCTGTTGCATTTCCCTTCAAGTCAAGTGATATTAAGGCAGCTAAAGGCACTGGGGATCCAGCCAAGTGGAAGTCGACTTGGGGATAAATTTAGTTTGGGGGCAGTGGGCTTGAGGTCTGCGGTTTAATCACTTTAATACAGGGGCAGGTTATTGCTAGCTGCCTCTGCAGATGTCCCCATGGCTTCCAGGAATCCACCTACTGGGCCCACTCACTGTCATGGAGACTCGAAGGTGCACCATCTGGTACCTGAGATACGTGCGAAGTGGAGGAAAGATGAAGACTGAAATACACAGAGCCAGAAGCTAGTCAGTGGACATTTCTCCCATTCATCAGACATGTGGAATTGTAGGAGAATTTAGTTGTCACTCAGTGATGCCTACTCAAAAAGGGAAGTTTTCTCCTGTCAGAAATACATTTGATAATACATCAAATATGGTTATAAACATGATAGACACTTCTTCCTTTTTGATGGGAATTATGCAAAACAGGTTTTATCAAAATTTATCTACTACAGGACCCAAACCCATAGCTGTACAACAAAAAAAGTGAATCTGTGTACAAAGTCACATTTTATGCAATAAGGCTATCAGTAATAAAAAAAAAAAAAAAATTTCATCAACCATGCCAGAAGAAAATTAAATGATCTTTTCAGCTTCCATTTAGAAAAATTACAAAATCATTATTGCATGAAGAGATGATCAATGAGTTTTCAGCCAAAAGATGTTAAGGGGGAAAAAGTATAGAGGTTTGCTAGACAAATAACTAATAAAAATATTTTATTTTTCTGGATTTTGTAAAATTTGTGACATATATCAGGCTTTTAAGGCTCATGTTGGATGTGATTTCATCTCTCATTTTAAGGAAATTTATGTGATCATATCTAAGTTTGTATTTGTTAATTGCAAATATAAATCTTCCCTACTCAAGGATCGAACCCACTTCATTGCAGGCAGATTCTTTACTGTTGAGCCACTGGGAAACCCTTATTACTGTACCCAATACACAAAGTTTCTACTTCACCTGGGTAGGCAGGCAAGGGCAAGAGGCATTTTCAGGACTTGAGTGTGCAATCTGCAATCTGACTCTTTTAGAACCAAAAACCCAGATTAAGGATAAATAATCCCGAATTCCTACACCGCCTCATTAAACATGATTTGACTCTTCTAGGTGTTGTATTCCCTAGATTTGTACTAAAATGGCAGCCACTAGCCACGTGTGGTTCTTTTAAGTTTAATTAAAATGAAATAGAATAAAAAATCTGCCTTAGTTGCGGTGGCTGCACTTGAAGTACTCAGCAGCCTCACGTGACTAGTGGGGACTGTATTGGACAGTTCAGAGATGGACTGCTTCCATCACCCCCATAAGTCCTACTGTCTGCTCAACTGCTTTAAATCTTCATTACCAAGACAATTTAAGGGCTCCTTCTTAAGCAGAGGGTGTTTTCAGATAAGTGTGGCAGACACGTGAGGAAAGTCTCTTCACAAAGAAAAGCAAAGTGGGGCAGCTTGTCTGCAGAGAAGGGCCAAGGAAGAGCCAGAGAGGAGAGGCAACCCAGAGCAGCTGAGGTGTGCAGACTCAAACAGAGGAATGGCACCGGTAGACACGTGCGCCAGGAAAAGGACTCAAACCGCACCCGAGAAAGAGTAAGAAGTGGAAATTATTATTAGCTCCAGGATCATGGTTATTTTCTCTTTACACACACACACACACACACACACACTTTCTAGAGTGTACTTAGCACAGAGAGTCTTTACTGGGGACTCAGACAGCTTTGTGCAGTTGGAACACCTACAGGCATGAACCGCAGGGTTACTGGCAGGACACCATCCTATGCCCCAGGCCTCTCCTTCCAGTGCCACCCCACTCCCCAAAGAGCTACAGCCAATTCCAGGCCTCGGCAGAGATTTGAGGTGTTAGCACCCCTTTCTCCTGAGGCTGAAGGGATCCCTTACTTCAATTTTTCTGCTGGGTTGGACTCGGAATAAATCCTACGTCCAGTCTCCCATTATTTCTGAGATGAAAGGACAGCTTGGGGGCCCCCACCTCCTCTCACTGGCTGCCAGGGGCACATGTGCAATGAACTCTAGAGCCTGGCAGAGGCCTAGAGGGCCTGGCAGAGTGTGGGACCCACATTTCTCCACTATGTCAGGGTGTGGGGATGGAGACGCAGATAAGTCCTGAGAAGGATGATGATAACAAACTGTGCCCTTGTGAGCAACTCTCAGATGGAACTCTCAAAAGGAAGGAGCTCTCATTTCCATGGTGACACTGTGAAAGCAGCAGCTCGCCACTCCTGGGACACGGTGGCAGCATTTGCTTTCCAGTCATCAGCCCAGTTCCTCCTCATAATATTGCCCAGCCATTCACCTCCCAACAAACAACTCCTAAGAGATAGCTTGCGTGGTGGATTCAAATCCTGGCTCTGCCAATTGCTAGCTGTGTGCTACTAGGCGTGTTATTCATTTACTTCAAAGCTCAGTTTCCTTGTCTGTGAAATGGGAGTCAAAATCGCAGTACTACCTCATGGGTTGCTGTGTGGATCAAGTGTATACATGTAAAGTACAGAGAACTGAGCCTGGAGTGGGATAAGCACCCCTGAAGTGTTTGCTGCCATGTTCCAGGCACTGGCAACATGAAGACAGCTAAACACAGTACTTGCCTTCGAGGAACTTACAGCTTAAGAGAAAGATGAACAAGGACTAGTGGGTAAAGGGTGATTGGGGGCACAAAGGAGGAACCCTGAAGCCAGAAACGGCCTGATTTCTGGGCAAAGCAACAACTCTGTTAAGTGTCAAAGAACTACAGACAGCCACTGTTCCAGGCCCTCTTAATACAGTTTCTCATTGAATACTTGGCCCGTTTGACAAAGAGCGTGAGGCTCAAAGAAGTTAAGGCACTTCCCCACCGTCACCCAGCTGGTCAGTGATGGAACCAGGATTCAAGTCCATGTTCAGTGTGGGGACCAGCCAGGCAGCTGCCTGGAGGATGGTTCTCTAAGGCGCTCTACAGCAGTACAGGGTGGGAGAGGTGATGAGGACTGCGGGGCTGGTTAACGCTGGCTGGTACAAAATGAAATGTCAGTGGGCCCTGTGCCATGCTGTGCTGTGCTTAGTCACTCAGTCGTGTCCGGCCCTTTGCAACCCCATGAACTGTAGCCCACCAGGCTCTTCTGTCCATGGGGATTCTCCAGGCAAGAACACTGGAGTGGGTTGCCATTTCCTTCTCCAATGTGTGAAAGTGAAAAGTGAAAGTGAAGTCACTCAGTCGTGTCCGACTCTTAGCGACCCCATGGACCGATGCCTACCAGGCTCCTCCATCCATGGGATTTTCCAGGCAAGAGTGCTGGAGTGGGGTGCCATTGCCTTCTCCACCCAGTGGTCCTATATGGGCCCAAAAAGCTAGTGCCCTCACCTGGAAATAAATAGTCCACTTTCACACATCTCCTGCTCCTCACTATGTGATTACTGAATAATCTGTAAGGAGGAGGTTTGAATTATTAGCCAGCCTGGAGACCTGTTTCCCACAGCTCTGTTCTAACCAGGGAGTGGGGGAGCCCTGAAAAGAGCAGGCGAGTTGGAAACGTGGGCTGACACGTAGCTTTCTTCACCCGGAGGCTCCAGGCTCCCCAGACTGCCCACCACCCTACCTCACAGCAGCATTTAGCCAGAAGGGCCCCAGCTTTAGACCCAACCTGGTCCTTTTCCAGGAGACTCGCCTGCTATCTGATTTATGTGTTCCAACTTCAACCCTGGGCTAACAGGGACAAGAATTTCAGGAAAGGCTCAGCAATCACAGAGAAAACCAAAGAAACAGTAGGCAGGCCATACACTCAGAGCCCCGAATGTAAATCCCAACCCTGCATTTCACTTTTATTTCTACTCACAGACGAGAGTTTACATTCAAGCAGAGGGACTGAGAGTTTTAATTAAATGTCATCAAAACACAAAACTCATTTCCCCTAACTGTGCATCCCAACCCCCAAATGATGACATCAGGGGGACAGAAACCATGATGCTGTGTGTGCCTACACCGACTGCCTGGCTCTGCCCTCTTCCTGCTCTGGGCACCCACTCCACTTGGATCCCTAGGCCCAGGAGCTCCTGCAAGCTGTCCTGGGTGTGCCCCCAGCACAGTGTCCAGCTGGGACTCAGCAAATATTAGCTGGCAGTCTGACAAATGAGTCTCCCTCCAGGTAGGGAGGGAAGCTCTTGCTCGCAGAACCCTCCAGAAGTCCTTGGTAATTCACTTTCTCTCTCTGTTCTGAGCATCCCTGTGGGCTGGTTTAGCCTACAAGCTCACTCAAAAGGCGCCCCCTCCCCCCAGAGAAGATCAAGGGTTAATTGTGTCTACTGTGGAGCTGTCTTCCACAGTCCAGCCCACAGTGAAGTCTTCCTGCATCCTGATTTCATAGCTTGTAGAAAAAAATGGGTTCCAATGGGAAAAGAGGAGCAGTCAAACTCATAAGAAGCAAGTGTTGGAGAGGGATTTTCATGGGAATGGCACCTCCAGACCTGTCAACGCTTGAGGACTGCCTGCTTCCCAACCGCAATTCAACACAAGGGCAAACATCGTCCTTCTGCTGACAGGTCAAGAGCAGGCTGGGGAGATAGCTTGCATCAAAATGAGGGGCCAGCAAGATCTGGATCAGCACAAAAAATGTTGGCCATCCAAGCTGTGAATACTGATGTAAAACCATCAACCTACAATAACAAGTATTTGAATAGGACCCAGCAGAGTTCTCTTTAAGTGGCCTAAACACTAGAGCTTTACTTAAACAAACAAAAAAAATTATCTGTTCCCCATCTGCCCTCCCCCCAGGCCTCCCCTGCACCAAAAGCCACACACACTGCTAAGTCAGAGTTTTCTAAGAAGCTGGTCAGAGACCCCGAGTGGCTGGCCAACGTATTTCTTGCAAATGAGGCTCAGAGAGCGGAATCGGCAGCTGTGTGCCAAGAACGCGGCAGCCCCACTCACAGCCCGCATCTGCCCTGACGCTCTGAAGCACAGCCCATCCCTGCCACACGTTCAAGTTTGTGAAACTGAAAGAGAAGGGCAGGAGGGGGAGAAAACGACACAGGAAGAAGCACAAGCAAGCAGGAGGCGAGTGGGGTGGCTTCAGGACACGGCAGGAATGGATGTCAGCTCTCCTCTCCTCGTCCGCTGACCCTCTCCCCTCTGGAACCTGCACACGGACTCCAATCAAACCCACCAGCTGTGCTTCCGAGGAGCGCCTGCCTCCAGCAGTCTGGCAGCACAGACACTGGCTCTGACAGCCGCGGAGAGAAACTCAAACCAGCCGCATGGCTCAGCCTACCCTGTGGTCTGGTGAAAACACATATAGCCAAAAGAACAGCAAACGTCTCGAAAACATGCCAGAGAAGCTGCTGGTTGGGCCTGGATGCAGGAGCTTCTTGGCTGCAGTGTGTGTAGACACCAGCCATCAGGGTCCCACGCCTTCTCCCACCACTGGTCTATTTAAAAAAAAAAAAAAATTGATAGCTGGGAATTGGACTTTTAACTGAGAGATCAGACTGTTGCTACCCACTCTGGGGCATTAGACCCTCACACCCAGCACCTCTCAGCCAGGAGTGAATCTGGAGACAGTTCCAGTTGTCATAACTAGGGTCAGGCTCTTGCTACTGGTGTTTAGGGGGCAGACGCCAGAGATGCCGCTATATGCCCTCAGATGCACAGGCCGGCCCCCACAAGAAAGGATCTGGTCCAATATGCTGGGGTTGAGAAGCCTTGCTCTAGGGCCAGTGAGCCCTGGGTTCAAACACCAACTCCACTACTTAGTAGTTCAGAGGTCTTGGACAAGTTGCTTCTCCTCTCAGAGCCCCAGTACCATATATATTTAATAAATCTTATGTAGAAATTTTTAAATGCCAGGCACTATTCAAAGCACTTTGCACATCAGAACTCATTTAATCTTCCTAACCACTCCATGCCACAATACCATCCTTATCCCCATTTTACAGATGAGGAGACTGAGGCCAGGATTACTCAACTAGTTGGTGGAAGAACCAGGATTCACAGTGTGGAGGCACAGCCTACACTCTCACATTACTCCCCTCTGAGGTTGCCTTATAGATTAGAGCTCATGTTTACTATCTAACTTAGTCCCTGGTACAAAGACATGCAGCCACAGGGCTTCTCAGCCCTCCTTCAGCACTTCCTCCATGTTGTTTGTACTGTCTTCAACACTGACACCAAGGATCCTGACACTTGCTTTTTCTCTTTCCCTTCCAGCATCTAAAAAATGGCAAACATTCAAACACTCCCATTTCCCCGACGCCAGCAACACCAAGATGTTTATTCAGAAATGCAAACTGACCTCCAGCCAGGCTGGCATTAGCACACTCCAACACAACATTCCCAAACATTGTCATGGCTCCAGGAGGATCAGCACTGCAGGGTCACTGAGAACGACATCCCAGACACGACACTGCTCTCTGCCAGCCCCCTGGTTCCTCCACACGTTGGCCTTAGAAGGTCCCAAGTGTGCCTCTTTGGAAACACATTGTCAGGTGTCATCTATATTTAACAGACAAGCGGTCCTTCCTAAACAATCTGAAAAACATGCTCTCAGGAGCACACTCTCAGGGCCCCCAGGCCAGCCACGACACAGAAGTGGAAATTCAGCTTGCACCAGCAAGTTGGGACAAAAAAAAACCCAGAACAAGTCTGAGTGTGGCCAGGTCTGGAAGCACAGCAAATGAGTAATTGGCCAAGCCAAACATTGGACAAGTGGATACTTTTATGAGAGGACGGACAGTTTCAGCTGATTCATGTGGGAAAGGAGCACAGGGTCCCCCCGCCCCCACAGACCCCTCCCATGAAGGCTCTCCTCTCCCCAGCTCTAAGCCATGGGAAGGATGCTCCAGGACTCTACCTCCTTCTCCTCCACATCTAGATTTCACTTCCATCTTCTCTTACTCTACCCCCCACACATCCCACATTTGGTCCAAGCCTTCATTCTACCCCCTTTCATTAGAACAATTCCCATACTATTTAGATCCGTAAGGTCCAATCTTAAAAGATGATGCTGTGAAAGTGCTGCACTCAATATGCCAGCAAATTCGGAAAACTCAGCAGTGGCCACAGGACTGGAAAAGGTCAGTTTTATTCCAGTCCCAAAGAAAGGCAATGTCAAAGAATGCTCAAACTACCACACAGTCGCACTCATCTCACATGCTAGTGAAGTAATGCTCAAATTCTCCAAGTCAGCCTTCAGCAATACGTGAACCAAGAACTTCCAGATGTTCAAGCTGGATTTAGAAAAGGCAGAGGAACCAGAGATCAAATTGCCAACATCCACTGGATCATGGAAAAAGCAAGAGAATTCCAGAAAAACAACTACTCTGCTTCACTGACTCTGCTAAAGCCTTTGACTGTGTGGATCACAACAAACTGGAAAATACCAGACCACCTTACCTGCCTCCTAAGAAATCTGTATGCAGGTCAAGAAGCAACAGTTAGGACTGGACATGTAACAATGGACTGGTTCCAAATTGGGAAAGGAGTACATCAAGGCTGTATATTGTCACCCTGCTTATTTAACATATATGCAGAGTACATCATGCAAAATGCCAGGATGGATGAAGCACAAGCTGAAATCAAGATTGCCTGGAGAAACAGTATTAATCAGATATGTAGATGACACCACCCTATGGCAGAAAGCAAAGAGGAACTAAAGAGCCTCTTGGTGAAAGTGAAAGAGGAGAGTGAAAAACCCAACATTCAAAAAAACTAAGATCATGGCATCCGGTCCCATCACTCCATGGCAAATAGATGGGGAAACAATGAAAACAGTGACAGGCTTTATTTTCTTGGGCTCCAAAATCACTGCAGATGGTGACTGCAGCCATGAAATTAAAAGACGCTTGCTCCTTGGAAGAAAAGCTATGACCAACCTAGACAGCATATTAAAAAGCAGAGATTTTACTTTGCCAACAAAGGTCTGCCTAGTCAAAGTTAAATAGTTATGGTTTTTCCAGTGTTATGTATGAATGTGACAGTTGGACCATAAAGAAAGCTGAGTGCCAAAGAATTGATGATTTTGAACTGTAGTGTTGGAGAAGACTCTTGAGAGTCCCTTGGACTGCAACGATATCAAATTAGTCAATCATAAAGGAAATCGGCCCTAAATATTCATTGGAAGGGCTGATGCTGAAGCTGAAGCTCCAATACTTTGGTTACTTGATGTGAAGAACTGATTCACTGGAAAAGACTCTGATGTTGGGAAAGACTGAAAACGGGAGGAGAAGGGGATGACAGAGGATGAGATGGTTGGATGGCATCACCAACTCAATGGACATGAGTTTGAGCAAGCTCTAGGAATTGGTGATGGACAGGGAAAACTGGCATGCTGCAGTCCATGGGGTCGCAAAGAGTATGACACAACTGAGTGACTGAACTGAACGAATTGAAGGTCCAGTAGTTATTCTGAATATTTCACATGGCCCAACCTTCACCTGTGATGAAGATGTTCACAGGAATCAATACTCAGGGTTGGACTGTTGGCAACCACTGCATGCTAGCACAGGCCAGCTCAGGCCAATCAGCAGTGCTGACTGGCAGAAAGGCATATCTCTGATTAAATTAAAATATACCCTTTTTTTTTAATGACTTGGAAGATTGCAATTGGTTTAGAAGTACAACTGGATGAGAATCTTTCATTCTGGGATACAGAAAAGGCTAGAATAACAACGTGGTTCTTGGTGGTTTACAAACTGGGTGAGGGGCTGCTACCCTTGCCCACTGACAAATGACAGTGTCCTGGGATGCTGAAGGGGCCAGCCAGCTGAGTGTGACTGCTGATCCCACCCCCTGGGGGCCTCATGAGCAGCCAGTGGCCTCAAGGCAAGGCTGTTCTGGCCAATGGTAAGGAGGGGGTGGAAGTCAAGGCTGAGGAAGTTCTGGGCATGGGAAATCAGACAGCGGGACGGTGTGGCTGCGACCATCCTCAAGGGACACTGCAAGTGACTGATAAACATGTACTGTGTCTTAGATTAGGATAATGAGGACATGGTGGGCAGGGAAATGGAAGTGCTGGGGCAAGAAAAAGGGTTAAAGATAGACTGGGTTTGGGTAAAATGAGAAAGACAAGAAAGGTAATATGGAACTTTTCTTGCTGTAGCAGATCCTTAGAAAACCACCCGCAATTCTGGAGTGATTTTTCCAGAAGTCAAGGACAGCAACAGGCAACATTCCGAAGGAAAGACTGTTCATTGGTCAAAATGTACCCTTAATTGTTAATATACAGCATACCACTAATCATAGCACTGCCCCAGTGAACATTGACTATATAGTTCATTATACACTGAATGTCAAAAGTTGCTTCCTGTACCTATTAATATATTTGAACATATTTGAAAATAAAGTGTGGCAAAAGAGGAGGCTTGTTCTGGAACCAGGCTTCCTGGATACAAATTCCAACTCTGCAACACTCCAGCTGTGTGACATTTGGCCAGTTCTTCAACCTCTCTGTGCAGCACTTTTGCCCTCTGTAAAATGGAGACAAGAACAATGCCCGTCTCAAAGTGAACTCTCAGTAAACATTAGCTGTTTTGGGGGGCTGTGCTGGGTCTTTGTTGCTGTGAGTGAGCTTTCTCTAATTGCAGTGAGCAGGAGCTACTCTCTAGTTGCTATGTTGACGCTTTCCTTGTTGTAATGCGTGGGCCCTAGGGCAAGCGGGCTTCAGGAGTTGTGGCACACAGGCCTAGTTATTCCTAGGCATGCGGGATCTTCCCGGACCAGGGATCAAACCCATGTCTCCTGCATTGGCAGGCAAATTCTTTATCATTTAGCCATCAGGGAAGTCCATAAATGTTAGCTTTTATTTTTAAAAAGCCTTAGGATTAAAATAGACGAGTGAAAGACGTGGGGTGTCAACCAGTTTATGACGATTCCTTTTCTTCTCAAGTTAGTGCTGAATTAGCTTGTTCTTCGTTGATCATGGTGAGCTTAGGTTACATCCAGAGACACAGCCTTTCCTGTCTGTCTGTCTGTGGAGGCAACCATATCAGTTGCTTGGCTCACTGTTCCTCTGATGTCTATTCCGCTAGACCTGAGTTCCCCTCCAGTCTCACTTTCAAGTCCTCTGAATACTCCTACAAAAGTCAGGCCTCTTAGTTACATTTTACTGTTCTGTCCAAGGTACCTCAAACAGTCTTCAAGAAGAGGTGACCCCACCATGACAGACGATCCTGACAGCACCCTTGTAGGGCTTGTTGGATAAAAACTATTTAATGACACCTGTTAAAGCATAAAAGGCAAACTTTTATTAGAGGGCCATCATGATAGATGTAGGGATCACTATCATGGGGTTTGCAGTAGGTGAGAGAGGTGGGGCTCAACTCTGAATACAATAGAGAAAAGGGGAAAGTTATAACCACAGAGCAAGGCATGGGTTAGTGGATGGAGAATTACTAAGAGGAAACATCAAGGGTTAGGGATGTTCTGACTAAGCCAACCCAACAGGTTCCTGCTGAAGACAGGCTGGGGTGTTATCACCGGGGGAAGGAGATGGAGGAAAAGGAGACTGATCAGATATTGAGGGTAATCAGGCATGCAGAATAGAGGATTCTGACTTAGCAGGGCTGGCTAAAACTGGACAATGCAGAAACAAACACAGAGGCTCGAAAGGCAAAAACTAATTGAAAAAGAAGGGCCTGCCTAAAGTTTGGTCACCAAGAGAATCTTTGTCAGGTCCTGCCTCCAGAACAGTGTGTTTGCGAATGAGGCCCACATTCTTAACAAGATATGAGTCTTTGAATGAGCCACTTTTGTGCTGGGAGAAGGAGGACACAGGGGCTGGGAAGGAGGAGGTGTGGAATAAAGGGGGAGGGCGTGGCCATGGGGGAAGGGGTGTGGCGCTGGGGGGAAAGACCAGCCTAAGTGCTTCCATCAGCAGGGACACAATTTTGCTCTTAACATGGTTCAACTCCTGTATAGGATAAAGCAGTCATTCAGCCTCCCAGCATCCTAAGGCCAGGACGGTTTCATCCTTTGGTTTCATGTTTATTTGTTTCCTTCTTGGTTCACAGGGGCATCAAAGTTTCCATTGTATGGATACCAAACTAATTCAGGCTCTTCTAATCCAACATAAGAAAGAAAAATGTGGTTTCCAGTGAGTTAATGTCGATGGACACAAGCCAAGGGGGCAGAGAAAAGGCCTCTCCTCCCCAGACGGTCTTTCTCTGCAGTGGAGTGGTGCAGGGGATGGGGTGGGGGGAGCGAGAGGAAGGAGTGATCTGGAGTCCCACCCCAGAAATGCTGACACCATGTCAGCAAAACGCATCGCCTTGCACCTGTCTCAGCTTAGTGCCTTTCCACAGCCCTAGAGCAAAGGCTCAGAACTGTCCACAGGATGTCTGACATTCTCCCCACATCCTAGACTGGGCTCAGAGGAGAACCCTCTGGGATTCAGGGATAAGTTGTGTCTTCAGGTCAGCCTGCCCACACAATCAAGCCCACATGCACATATGCACATGCGTACACACACACACACACACACATCTCTGCACGCTGAAGATGCACAAGAGAAGCAACAGAACCACTCTAAGAATTTACAAAGGCACTGGACCACCATCAGCAGGGGTGCACAGAGCTGTGTGTAAGTCTGACTCTGAAAGTAACTGTCTCCACAGGTAAGAAGAGACACAAATGAAGCTGCCTTCTAGCTGGAGCAAACAGAGGCTTTGTTTTCTCACTGGAGTGCTGTAAGAATTGACAGTTTGGGGAAAATAACATAAAATCTAAGAGCCCTGGTTCCCAGGCTGGAAGACAAACCAGATCTATTCATTCAACAAGCATTAAATACCCACTGCTTAATTAATACAGCAACCATGCTCTCTCTGCAGAGACGCAGGGCCGGGCAATCCCGTGGGGTGGCGTCCTCGCCACAGAGACCTCTCAAGAAAGGGACGGTGAGCACACAGCTCCTGTCATTGTGGATGTTTCCTTGTATCACTGGCGAGGGGATACTAATAAAAACTGGGCAAAATCAAACCTCTGCCATGATGTCTTCATTTGCATCAATGAGTTCCTTTTTTAACAGTGCTATGTTCAGGGAACACATCTGTTTACTGATTGTTCCTACAGAAAAGCCCTCTCTCCACCAGGAGACTGCTTCAACCAGAAATCTGCTTGCTTGTTTGATGGGGTTTGTGCATCTTTGGGCATTTTTAGTTCCCTCCTGTCTGTTTCACGACCCCACTGAGGAGGGGGTGTCTTCCCAGGAATATGGATGTTGAAACTCCTCCAGATGACCTCTGTGTGGAAGGAAAACATGTATGTCCCATGTCCCTTACACATCATTTACTCTACCCTGAGCTTGACGTACACAATAGAGTCTAAAATCTAATGAACACAGTGGTAAAGGCTTCACCCTCACTGAGTCATTTGGCTCTCCCAAGAGCTCTATGAAGTAAATTTTATTATTATCCCTATTTTACAGATGAGGAAACTGAGGCTCTAAGAATAGTCTTCCCCAGGTCCTGTAAAGCGGTAGGGCCAGAATTCTAATCCAGCCCAAGTTTCTCCAAATCTAGGGTCTTGTCCCTGCACCAGAAAGCTTCCAGGCCATAGTCATCTCCCCGGTCAACAGAACCTTGGCATCCTGGAATGGCTGGACCATATCAGGAGTGTTTCTGGGTTAGTTCTGAATTACAAAGCCTTTCCCTAGAGCAGATTTCTTGGAAGCGCAGGCCTTGCGAGACCCATGAGAAGAAAGAACAGAACAAGATCAGGAAGCCTACTTTGCATCCGGCGAAACACAGCCACCTGCTTCAGGACCAACTGCCCCTGCTCAGGGCTTCCTCAGAGGGGCCTTTGTCGACTTCGCCTTTTCTGTCTCGGTGTGCCTGCCTTTAAACACACGATCATGCCTGTCCTATAGGGCTGCCATGAAGAGTCAGTGTCTTATGAATCCTTCCACATCTGACAAGATGCCTGGCACATGCTGGTTGGTAAATGATACAATTATTGCTATTATTTCTTGGTGGAGTCCCGGACTTATTTCTAGATCCACCTGAGGGAAGAGGAGAGCAGCCCTCCTCAGTGGGGGAGAGCGTTTTGTCATCAGCACTTTTTAGAATTTCTGGTGCATGGTAAGAGTAAAAAGCAAACAGACTTTTAATGGGTTTTATTATTGCTTTTAAATTCTCTACAGACAATGTACCTCCTTCTTGCCTGAACCTGTGGGAGATTTCCTCCCATCCCCTCCCTCCCTCTCTAAGTTCCTTCCCCACCGGATGCATGCCACAGCCTAGATGGCTTCCAGTTTCCCCAGAGAGGGAATAGAGAGACAGTGGCCATATCCCCTACCCGCCATGGTGATCCTAGCACTTCAGGGATAAAGAGAGCAGATCCTTCATATACATGTGAGCCTGTCCACAGAGGGCCTCCCTGAAATGCTATCCAGGGAGAGGGAGACGCACATGCAAAGCTAAGCTCATCACTGAGAAAGAACATGCTGGTTAGGAAGGCTGGTGGTGGCAGGGTGGGGGAGGTGGGAAAGGAGGGACTGGGCTGGGGAAATAGTCAGTGGTCAATCTTCTAGGGCTATGTAGCTCATATTAAGAATTTTCCATCATCTTTCATTTAGCAAGAAACCACAGACAGGATCAGGGCCAGGACAAAGAACAGTCTGGAAGGATCGAGGTAGGGCTTGGGGGACCAGCTAGGAAGCTTTTGCCAAAGCCAAGCCTGGACAAAGGGGTGGAAGTCAGAATGGACAAGTGGATGGATCCAAACCCATGAAGAGGAATGGAGAGGACGTGGTGACAGGTGTGATAAGCAGTGAAGACGAGAGGAGGAAGTCTGGTTTCTGACTCAAGCGGCTGGAGGTGCACCTTCCTGATAGGGGGATGTCAAAGAGGAGAGACTCAAAGGCTGAGGGTGGGGCTGACAGGGTGGGGGAGTGGGTGTGAGCAGATATTGAGCATACGTGCTGTGCAAACAGAGATGTCAGGAAGACAGTTGTATAGATAGTCAGGTGTTCCAAAGAGTGGTCCAGACGGAATGTACGGAAACTGACCCCAGCGGGGAGTCC
Organism: Cervus elaphus; assembly: GCF_910594005.1. Classification (NCBI taxonomy): domain Eukaryota; kingdom Metazoa; phylum Chordata; class Mammalia; order Artiodactyla; family Cervidae; genus Cervus; species Cervus elaphus. Next base: position 124,411,438 of record NC_057834.1, on the reverse strand, counting down.
ACAGGAAGAAGAGGTCCTGGGCTACTTCAGCTCTTAATGGCCAAGCAGAGGGGGTGTGAGCCATGGCAAAAGGGACCAGGCAGAGTGAGCCAGGAAAATGGGACAGAAACCAGGAGGGGATGGTGGCTCAGAAGTCAAGGGCAGAAAAGAAGATGCAGAGTTTTAATGAAACTTAATAAAATACTGCTCAGAAAGTAAGAAAGATGAAGTCTGAACTCCACCGGTCGTGATGGGCGTGCAGGTCAGAGGTCTTCTTATGAGGAGTGGGTGTGATTCACACAGAGGCTGAAGAGGGAGTGTGAGGGGAGACAGGCACTCAGACCTGAGGCAGCTGCCCCCAACATTACCCTTCTTCAGCACCGCTCAGCATCTCCCTCCCAGCCTTGATCTTAATGTGTGATTATCCTGCTTATTGATTTGTTTACTTGCTTGCTGTTTTCTTCCCTCCCAGAAGGGTAAGGTCTGTTAGGACAAGTACTGAGTTTTCTGCACAGTTGTTTCCCCCAATACCTAGCAGAATGCTCGGTGCAAAACAGGAACTCAAGAAATACTTCTTGAATATTGAAAGACTGAGATAGAAACAGACAGTAGTTGATAGTTTGGTAAATAAAAAGTGAGAAGGGGATCTGGAAAATGAGCGGGCTGCAAGCAGAGGCTACTGATGGCATGAGCCTTTGGTGAGGAGAAAAGAGATGGATGGGTGCCCCTGAGATGGCGGGGTACCAGGTGTAGGGAGACAGTGCCTTGCATTCACCCTACATGAGAGTTAAAACAGAGACTGAGAGGTATCTTTTGGGTCTAAATGACATCTAACCCATAGCTCTGGCCTGAGAACATGTTCCCCCAGAGTAGGACAAAGATTCCTGGGCAGGGGATTCATTAAAGAAATGCTCCCAAGAGACTCAGGAAAAGAGTGGGGGGAGAAGCCAAGCCACTCTGACCTCAGGTGAAGTCCCAGCCTCAGCCTGACCCCAGGAGACCCTGGAGTACAAACTTCGCCTCCTCCTGAATCTGCTGCCTCCTCCCCAAGCAGAGGCAGCTGAGTTTCTCATTTCCACACCAGTTAATGCTGGCTAACGAGATACCGAGATGTCAAGACGTCAGTTCTTTAAAGGGGCAGCAAAGGCCATAAAGCTGTGGGGTGGGAGCACAAAACTGGTCAAAGTGACCCCAGGGTGTCCAGGCAGAGCACCAACAATGTCTATTAAATCTGTCCCAATCACCCCAGAAGATCCACCCAACAACCAACTTCATTCCAGGAGGCTGGAGGGCACAGGGCTAGTTACCGGTTAGAATCACTTTTTTCTGGAAAACAATCCTACAAAGAAAGATATAAAGGCTGCTGTTGCTGCTCTTGTTAGTCCTAAGTCATATTCATATCTGACTCTTTGAAACCCCGCCAGACTCCTCGGTCTATGGGATTTCCCAGGCAAGAATACTGGAGTGGATTGCCATTTCCTTCTCCAGGGGATCTTCCTGACCCAAGAATTGAACCCACGTCTCCTGCATTGAAGGTGGATTCTTTACCACTGAGCCACCAAGAAGCCCTTATCAAGGCTGCGAGAGCACACACAAAAGTGCTCTTCTTTAAAAATGATAAGGGCATGAATTAGTCCGGCTACTAATACTGAATGTGATGTGTAATTCTCAAGAAAGTATGTAGACTGTTCAGAAATACTTAAAAGTCGAAAAGGAGGAAACTGGAGAACCTGTATTACAATCCTGGGACATATTTACTATTATCACAGAATGTGATATTGTGGCATCCTCAGAAATAAAATCAATTGAAATAAAATAAGATAAATCAACCAACTAATATTTACTGAACACCTGCTATACATCCAGCTATGTGCCAGAAAAGGTGATGTGGAAAAATGACTTCTCTGCTAGAAGCTCATCATCAGGCCAGGGAGCAGGTGATATTCCTGAAATGAAGACCAAGGCAAGATAGGATCCGTGGGAGGCAATGTAGTTTGATGGTTAAAAGTGGGGCCTCGGAGTCAGACTGCTTGGGATTACTTGAATTTCTGCCTCAGTTTTCCAATCTGCAGAATGGAGTAATAATAGTACTTCCTTCACAAGATTCTACTGAGAATAAAATGAAGTCATTTGTGTAAAGCCCTTAGAGCAAGGCCTTATGCATACAGTAAGCACTCAGTCCTTGGGAGTTTCACTGCTGCAGGCATTATCAGAGGTGAGGAATGGAAAAATTACCCGACTTGTCTTATATCTGGCTCTGTTCAAGAAGGACCCAGACATTTATGCCTGGCTAGGGGCCATACCAGACAAGAAATCAAGAAATGAATGAGGCTCAAGAGGAAGGAGATATATGTATACTTGTGGCTGATTCACATTGTTGCCCTGAAGAAACCAACACAATTGTAAAACAATTATCCTCCAATTAAAAGTAAATTTAAAAATAAATCCATTTCTTGGTGAGGAAGATGGGAGGGAGGTTCAAAAGGGAGGGGATATATGTATACTTGTGGATGATTCACGTTGAGGTTTGACAGAAAGCAACAAAATTCTGTAAAGCAATTATCCTTCAATTAAAAAATAAATTAGTTTAAAAAAAGAAACATCCATCCTTGTTTTCCTGGACACAAGCGAAAACTAAGCAAGGATCAAGAGTTGGGACATGGCATGCACCTCTCCTGGGCTGGCCTGGGGTGGAGGCCAGTGGCTTTCCATCCTGGGAGCCTATCAGACGTGAAACACATACATGCTCATACTCCAGAGAGCGTTGGGTCAGTAAGGTAGCACTGGGAAAGTCATCAGCATCTTTGTATCCTTATCAATGCTTTCCTGCCCAGCACCTGGGAGCCAGTGCTGACAGGTTCCTGATCAGCAACAGAATGGGTCATTCAGGCCCAAGCGATGCAATCACACATGTGTTCCCATCCTGCACCTCCACTCCAGCTGTGTGACCTTGGGCCAGTGACTTTGACCTCTGGAGGCTCGAGTCCCTAGTCCGTAAAATAGTTCCCAGACTTGGCTGCACTTTAAAATCACTGCAGGAGTGTTTAAAAGTCCAAATGCCCAGGACTTACCCCAGACCAATAAAGTCAGAATTCCCAAGATGGAAAACATCGCTGAAGGGCAAATGGTCATCATCTACCCATCGGAATGAATCAACTGAGATTAATCATGGAAATGTTTAATACCATGTTTTACACAGTGTCCGAGCAAAGGTGTTTAACACATCATACCACTCAGAGTTCTCTGCACAGATCCACAGAGGATCATACTCTGGGAGCTTCATTCTTTCCACAGGAAACTTCTGTTCAGATGCCTCACTTTGACAAGTATCAAGGATCAAACCCACATTTTGATATCTCTAGTTCTTTGATCATCCTGGCCCTGAATCATCTTATTCTTCAAGAGAAAAAAAAAAGTCAGACCCAGAAAGAGTTTCTCTGGATGTAAGGTTGTGAAGCTAAGTCCTCATTTCCAATTACGCACTCAATGGCCTCTTGTCCCTCATCCTAATAAGAGAGTCACCATCCAAAGGAAGCCTGAGTCCTTGGCTTACAGGGTGACAGGGCCCAGGGATGGGCATCCACAGCCCTGGCTGCCCTGGAGGCTGCCTGTACAGTTACATCCTTAATAGAGTTGTAGGAAAAACAGTTCTGGGCCTGTGGCTCCCCTGCCATATCATTCATCAACACAAGGACTTCAAACCTTGTAAATGACGATGTATGCAAACCTGGGTGTGAGGATTTCAGAGTGTAGCAGGGGCCTTTCCTTTCCAGGCCGTGTTTCCTACCTTACTGATGTGTCCAGAAAAGGAACTGAGACAAAGCAAACAAGTGGGATCCCTTGCAACTTGTAGTTAACACACTTACGTTTTTTCTGTAATAAACATTTGGGAGAAATGAACAGAGTTCCAATTCAAGGAGTAAAAAAGGGTAGCCAGCATCCTAGCTGGAAGAAGATCCGGTGGGTGACAAGGGAAAACAGTGCTGCCCAATGGTGGAGAGACAGTGTTTGTGGTTCAATGCAAGCTAGGATGCCAGGGTGCCAGGCAATAGAGCTTGATGGAGACTGTTCCAATCTGACCATAAGTTGAAAAAAAAAAGAGAGATCTGATCATGTGTGTCCCAGATTCTGAGATCCCTTTTTGTCAAGCCATTCAACAACACAGTATTTATTTTTTATTTTATTTTATTTGGCCGCATGGTTTGTGGGATCATAGTTTCCCAACCAGGAATCGAACCTCAACCCTCAGTAGTGAAAGCATGGAGTTCAAACCATTGTACCATTGGGGAATTTTGAACACTGTATTTACTATAGGCTAAGCATATCCATGTGAGAAGGCAATGGCAACCCACTCCAGTACTCTTGCCTGGAAAATCCCATGGGCGGAGGAGCCTGGTAGGCTGCAGTCCATGGGGTCACAAAGAGTCGGACACGACTGAGCGACTTCAGTTTCACTTTTCATTTTCATGCACTGGAGAAGGAAATGGCAACCCACTCCAGTGTTCTTGCCTGGAGAATCCCAGGGACGGCAGAACCTGGTGGGCTGCTGTCTATGGGGTTGCACAGAGTCGGACACGAGTGAAGGGACTTAGCAGCAGCAGCAGCAAGCATATCCATCTGTCCATCTATCAATCAACTGGTCAATATTTCACAGCCCCATTCAATAAGTACTCTGATTACCTTACTTTGAAGATGAGGAAACTGAGGCATGTAGAGGTTAAGTAATTTGTCCAAGATCATACAGCTAACATGTGGCAGAGTGAAATATAAACCCTGGAATATGAACCTGGCAGCCGGGCTCCAATGCCTGTGCTCTCAACCCCTATGCCACATTGTTTCTAGCCTAGTAAGGGTGTCAACAGACAAATAGAATAACATGTCTACAGGATATACTAACGATGAGCATAGGTGATGGTGTCCAAAATTCCATTATTTAGTGCTCACTCATAAGAAAGAAAACGGAAGGAGCCACCTGGTGACAGCCTGACAGTCACAAAGGCAGCTGAAATGAACCTTCCAATTGCTGGAGAGATAAAGAAGAAAAGAAACTTGATTCACCCAAGAGAAATGAAAATATATGTACACAAAAAGATCTTAAGTGATTGTTTGCAGCAGTTCTTTTTACAGTAGCCAAAAATTGGAAGCAACATGAGTTTCAATCGAGAGATGAATGGATCAACAATTTGCAGTATATCCATTCAACAGAACACTACTTGGCTACATAGAAGATGAATAGCTGATGCTCCCATCATGAATGAATCTCAAAGCCTTGGGCTGAGGGAACAAAATCAAAAGCAAAAAAAGGGGGGAGGGTTTTATTTTATGATTCCATATAGGGAACAAAACCAAGAGCAAAAAAAATGGCTTTATTTTATGACTCCATCTATATATGGAGTTCTGTGTGTGTTAATCACTCAGTCATGTCCAATTCGTTGTGACCCCATGGACTGTAGCCACCAGGCTCCTCTGTCCATGGAATTTTCCAGGCAAGAATACTGGAGTGGGTTGCCATTCCCATCTCCATTTATGGAGTCCTAGAAAAGGCAAATTCCAGTTTCAGGAAACAGGTCAGTGCTTGCCAATGGCAGACAGGAGGAGGGAAAAAATGAATGAAAGGGGTCCAAGAGAACTTTGGGGAGATGATGAAAATGTTCTATATCTTAATTGTGATGTAGCTACATGGATGTTAAGACATTTTTCAAAACTCATTGAATTGGACACATAAGAGAACAAGTTTTATTATATGTACATTATACTCAATTTTAAAAAGAGATCTGATGTGATACAGCCCCCTCTGAGGTGCTAGGAGTGAGAGCGTATATGTTCTGCTTCCTTCACTTCTTTCTTTTCTTTTCTTTCTTTCCCACTTTCCTTCCTGTCTTCCCTCCTTCCTCCCCCTCCCTTCCTTCCTTCTTCCCTCCCCTTCCCCTTGCCTCTCTCTTTCTCCCCACCCTTCCTTCCTTCCATCCTTCCTCCTCTCCTTCCTTCCTCTCTCTCCTGAAAGCCTACTCTCTAGAGCCCTTTCCAAGCTGAGCCTCAGGCTGCTGAGTTCTGAGCATCCCCAGGGCTGCCATTACAAATTAGAAGTGAGCAGACACCCAGGCAGACTGATTCGCAGCTGACCTCAGAGGGGCAGATGTTCAGCAAAACTGGCCAGTGACCCACAGAGAAGGCTGGCAAGCCCACGAGGCTCTCCTTGGGCTCCTCTGTGACTCTGGCCTCCCAGGTAGAAACTATGCATATATGAGATGAAAAAGAGGAAGCGCCTTTCCAAGATTCACTTGGCCTGGGGAGGGAGGGAGATCATTTGTCTCTGTCCAAGAAAAAATGTTCACTCACCCTTGAATTGTTCTCTCCAGAACATTCAGGGTTGGGGGCAGGGCTGAGGGGATGCAGCAAGGCAGAGGGTCATACTGCTCTGAAGTGGCAACAAGATGAGCTCTTAGCATCCAAAACCCTGAAAAGGATGGAGGCAGAGGAGGAAAGCTGCCCGCACCCCGTTCTCACCTGGCTCCCTAAGTAAGACAGGACCACATCAGGGTGACCCTTCCCCAGGCTGGACGAGAAAGGACCCAAGACATCGACAGCGCAGGCAGGCAGCGGGCATGGGAACAGAACACGAGCCTGGCACGGGTCCCTCCCCGGGGCCCGCAGGAGGCTCGAGGCAGCCGGAACGCCCATCTGCTGTGCCCCGAGACTAGCAACCTCCCAGGAAGGGAAGGGGACAGTGATGACCTGAAAGCCCTTTGCTCAGAAGTCACTCCAGGAAGTGAGAAGCAGGGCCCACCTGCCTAGGGTGAATCACATTGCAATCATCCGTCAGGACTCTCTTGGACGAACCCCTCACAGCAATAGAGAGCTATGAAAGCCAAAAGGCCTGAAAGTTGAGTTCAGCGAAGCACAACCAGCCACACGGGCAGTGGGAGGGGCAGGGGATGCCAGCTGCCATCTGAGCCTTTTGCTGGAAATGGAGCGAGCCAGTCTTAGAGAATAAGATGACAGCATTTTTATTTTTCCCCAAAGAGTGTTGGTCTCCAGGTGGTGAAACCTATCATTCAATAACAAGCTAAGAATAAAGAAATAAGGGTGGCATGAAGGTAGAACTCCAGCCCAGCACATGGGGAAAACACACACACACAAACAGGCATCCAGAGGAGAAGAGGTGAGAGACTCTAGGCACCTAGTTCTTAGTAAATGAAAGAAGGAAGAGACAGTCTCTAACCCTAATTCACTCTGTTCTAGGTTTGGAACAGAACTGGATCTCGGGGAACTGTTCTATCAAAACAGGATTGCCAAGCAACCAAAAACTGGAAAGCAACCAAAAACCCACCAGCTCCCCCAGGTGACCAAGAAAGAAGAACGAAGTCCCTAGTGGCTGATGTGCTTCTGCATTTACAGGACTAATCTGTCATCTCTTCAATATCACTCATTTCTACTTTGCCAGGCTCTTACTGGCAGGTTTAGAATATTCACACTCAGTCCACTAGCACCAACTCATCTTCTACCTTAGAAAAAAAATAATAAAACCTGGAAGAAACCTGTCTAAGTTACACTGCTAAGCACACACCATCCTATCTATGGAATGAATCATGGAATAAACTGAATAAATCATTGCAATAAAGTATTAGTCGCTTAGTCATGTCTGACTCTGTGAACCCATGGACTGTAGCCCACCAGAATCCTCTGTCCATGGGATTCTCCAGGCAAGAATACTGGAATGGGTTACCATTCTCTTCTTCAGGGGGTCTACATGTGTAAATATATACATCCTGTAAAAAGAGTCAGCATTGTCTTTCATAATTAACAAGAGTTAAGGTTTACTGTGGTATCTGAGAAAACTCTGTAGACTTTCATTTTCAGTGCTATGGTGGGTCCAGTATATAGGCAGCTTTACTGAAAACAACTAAGAAAACTAGATACTAGAAAAAAACATATTTTAAAATGACTCACAAGCTGAGAAACTGATAACTTTTTTATCAAGGTGAGATTCACATAACATGATGGAAATTAATTTTCAATTATTCTGGAAGCTTTGAAGATGTCCATAATTGAGACTAGTAATTCTACTCCTGTGTATATTCCCTAAGTCAACTTATATATATGCTCTCCGGGGGAAGTTCACAGCAGTACCATTTACAGCAGCAAAAAACTGGAAATAATAATAATTTGTGTTCACTGATAACAGAATAGAAACATAAACCATACTATATTCATTCCATGGAATTATAGTTCAGCAAAATGAACAAACGAGTTACACCCAACTTTTAGACTCTGTGGGAGAAGGCGAGGGTGGGATGTTCAGAGAGGACATCATTGAAATAAGTATACTATCAAGGGTGAAACATATCACCAGCCCAGGTTGGATGCATGAGACGGGTGCTCAGGGCTGGTGCACTGGGAAGACCCAGAGGGATGGGATGGAGAGGGAGGCGGGAGGGGGGATCGGGATGGGGAACACATGTAAATCCATGGTTGATTCATTCAATGTATGGCAAAAACCACTACAATATTGTAAAGTAATTAGCCTCCAACGAATAAAAATAAATGGAAAAACAAACAAACAAACAAAAAAAAAACAATATGGACAAATCTAGGAGTGAAATATTTAACAGCTAGTTGGCACAGGGATTGATAGTCAGGAGGGACTCCAAACATAGTATTAGAGATGACCAACACCCACTGCTGTGCCATATGTAATCCCTTTAGGAAGGTGAAGGGTCTTGAAGTCTCATGGGAGTCCTCAGGTAAGCAGCAATTCACCACCAACTAACATGGAAATATTTCAGTATTTCTGTTATTTGCCACCCAGTGCAGCCTCTGGTATGCATGGGCTAACCAGAAACACAAGTATATAAGCAGTATGATTCCACTGATGTAATGTTTAAAAACAAATACGACTAAATATCTGGTCTAGAGATGCAAATATAAAGGGTGAGACAATAAAGAAAAGCATGGGGAAAGGATACAAACATGTCCAGAAAATGACTATCCCTAAAAAGGGAGAAGTAGGATGGGATGGAGAAAGGTACCACTCTTCCAATGTAAAAGTAACTGTCTTTTTTTTCTTAAATTGACTGGCAAGGACATGAGTGTTGGTCCTAATATAATATAAAGAATGATTATTCTTTATACCTTTATATATAGTATACAAGTGTTCTTTTGTATTCAGTGGTTATTTCATTAAAATCATTTAAAAGGAATTCATTAGGAAAAATTTAATAAGAAACTCTCATATCATATCTCTATGGTTCCTGCCATAACTCTTCTAGGGGCTTGGCAAAAACGATCTCCTCAATTGTAATTGTAATTGGTGGAACTCTTAAACCCACTGAAAATTCTATGAGCTTCTCCCCAAATCACTCCACAAACATTCTTGTAAGAATCCCTTCAATGAGAAGCAGCAAAGTCCAACCTCCAGAGTACATCCTGCTCTGGCTCTTTTACTTAATATAATCATAAGCATAGTGAGTTTTGTTTTTCTTTTTTTTTAATCTCCTGGAATCTTCTCAAATTTTGAAATCTTTCAAATGAGGGCATGGTGCAAATGACTACATTCTGTCTCTCTTGCTTAGATTTCAAATGGTGATGCTCTCATTTTGTCTTTCACCACACGCTTCAGCTGTGTGATGCCCCAGTTCTCCTCCTGAAATACACTGACAATCAGGGGAAGTTTCTAAGAGTGTATTAAATCTATATCGAGGGCCAAAGAGTATGTTTGGGAGGTTGCAGACATGTGTGATTTTTTAGCAGCTTCAACAGCTGCTTGGCATCTGTAGACTCACCATTCGCTATTTTCAGTTATTTGTGAACCACTCCTAAGAGTCACACCACATGGCAACTCTCTTTTTTCTAAAGCACAAATGTGAACTGTGTAGCAAAACTACATAGCACAAGAGTCAGAGAGAGAGTCTTGTCAAAGCTCCCCTTCCCAACACACCACCAGGGAAACAGAAACTCTCTGGATGTGAAATTACTTCCTTGAGTGCAAGCTGAAAAGGCAAATCATTGGAGGGCTGTGAATAATTATGGGAACCTCTCCTCTCTGGACAGAAACCTGATTCAGAAGGAAGTCAAGAGCCTATGCAAATGTTTCTGCATTTGCAAATTTGGGAATTTGAAAAGGGTCTGAGCTGCATCCATCAAGAATGTCAAGAGTCCACTGCATAGAATCTTGATTGAGGAGGTTTTCAGAATTCTTCTTCTAATAAAATTGTTGGTCCGTTTTAATCAGGGCTCCTCTGATTTAAAGACAGCTTCAGCATCTAACACTGAGCCTGTAAGTCCTGAACAGACCAAGTTTGGTAACAGAGGCTCAGTAGAGCATCCCATGTATTAATAACACTGTTTTTCTTTTTTTCCATCTCTACCATTTGTTTACCAGTTTTTCTTTGGATCCCAGTCATGTATAGTACTCTTTTTTTTTTTTTAATGTTGGCCGTGACCTCCAATTCAAGGACCCATGGACATCCAGAGAGCTCCAAGATTCTTGAGATTGGCTTCTGTAGGCTTTTCCCTAGCTTCGCTACTTGAATCTAAGATGTAGTCTCAGTTCACCTCTACTGAACATCTAGATGTAAAGCTCCACCCTTCTTTTTTTTCAGATGGTGGCCAGCCACACCTGGTATTTTGTAAAAGTAAAAAATAGAGGAATCACATCACTCATGCATGCATGTTTTTCATGGACAGACCAGATCAATAGCCCAAGCCCAATTCCCAAATGTTATCCTCCCAAAGGGGCAGCCCCTTGGAGACAGTGATTCAGTTACCCCACCACCAGCAACCACAATCATCTCCTACCTCCTCTGCCTTTCAAGCCCCTTGGAATTTCAGAGAATAGTCTTTTATCCATCTTTCTACATCAGTATCCTTTTGCTTATATACATAGAAACTTTGGATAGTTCTGAACATTTCTGATCATATTCAAAGGCCTGCTACTGACAGTTTCTTTTAACAAGTTCAAAACTTTTTTCAAACAATTTACCAAAATGATGAATTTCTGTGTATCTAGAAACTGAGCGAGACTCTTCTGGTCCTTTTAATTAGGGTCTTCACATTTTCAACATATGCATTAAACTTTAAAAACAGTACTCGTGTCAGCATTCATTTTCTTCTACTTTTGTTTTTCCTGTTGCCTTTGTCTTGGAACACGTTGTAACTAAGCAAATTGGCAGAGGGTTGGACAAAGCTCAGCACTGCTTGTGTAACTCACACATCCTTCCAGTTTTGAGCACCATGTCTGCATTGAGCCAACACCACAGTTTAACATGACGGTGTTGTCATGCCACCTTAAACTTTTTTAACAGCACACTGGTGGGGGGAGTCCACACTCCCTACACTGACCTAAGAAACACACACCTCGCCTACGTCATCTTTTCCATTATCCAGTCTCTTCCAATTATTTAGCATTAAAGTTGCCAAGTTAGAAGGTTCTAAGTGTGTCTCTGATCACAACAAGACAGGCTGAGGCTCCCATGCCTTCTTCTTAGAATTTTCTACAACTTCATATGTGAGAACATAAGCACTACTAATTCTAGCATAATAGTTCCCTGCCAAATTTCAGCAAAATATCATACAGTTCTCAATTAATTTCAGTGGGGGGGGGGGTGCTTATAGTTATAACATAATTTTGATCAGTAAGTCTTTGGCTGTCCAGAAAACTCAGGTATTCTGTTGTCCTGCATAAATGAAGTTTTTTCTTTTAGCATCATGTTGAAAAAAGTCATTTGGGGTATACTTCAAATTCTTATGCTTTTTGAAACTGGGCACACAAAAAGTCATTTAAATTCCTCTTGGTGCATAAAAGTCACTGTAAGCATCAGTTTTTAAGCTACAAAACAGAGTTCTGAAGACCCATCAAAATGCATAAAATTTCACTGAATTGCTCCCATTAAATACTTATATTAAATTCTATGCTTTGAATTCCCGTGCCTTTTAAATTTTATTTTAAACTTGTTTAGTATTTCTGTCTTACATTACTAACACTTCTTAGTGATATTTTACAAAAGAGCTATATAGGAAACCTTATATACTACTTTATCAATCTTGTCCAATTTGCTGGGTGTATTTGCAAACTAATCACAGAGCCTCTTAGAACTTTGTGTAAATGAATCCTGCAAGAGGGTATGAAATTTTCTGCAATGAAATTTTCCAATGGCTATAACACCTGACCTGAGCTCATGACTTACAATATCTCTCTTGCTTTATCACTTAGGTCCCAACTGGATAAGTGACACTCTGTCAATGTGCATTCCAGATGGTCATGGTATCATCCTAACACCCAGCAACTATAGGAGACATGTTTCTTTTTAGCCCAACTCATTTTCTTCTCAAGATATTTCAGTGCACTTGGTAAAGCTATGATGGTGACATCCACTTTACAGAATGAAGAATGACTTTGGTCAAGGGCTTTGTCTAAGTCTGGTCTGAAAGACCAGTGCTGTCTATTCATATAACCAGTATTTCCTGCCCTGCTTGCCCAGTGTATCTGCTGATTTATAAATATGCTTTGATTTCATCAGAAAGAGAATGAAGAACAACATGTCTGAGCTTCCTTGATGGGCAGCTTGGAGAGCAGAAAAGGACCTGAAAGGCATCAGGGAACTCACAGAGCAAGTTAGAGACAAGTTAAAAGCTATCCAGTTGTCACACAGCTTTCTTAACATTATCTTCCATCAAGTCGGGGCCTGGAATCTGCCAGGATTTCTGCTTGCCGGTATTTTTCACACATTGAGTGCCTCAATGGTTCACTTGGCAAGAACCCAAAGGCAGCACATGCTTCTCCACTCTAAGGAGGGTGGCTGCCACTGAGACAGTGGGTGGAGACAGTTCAATAACAGCGCCCGTGGGGCACATCATCCACTGCCAAATGCACACCCTTTGTCATGGGCCCTTAGAGCAGATACAGCAGGGTGTTGAGGACAGTAAAACCATCTGAGGCTGAAGAGGCCAGTCCGTGTGTGCGTGTGTGTGTGCACACGCTCAGTCATGTCCGACCCTTTGCGACCCCATGGGCTGTAGCCTGCCAGGCTCCTCTGTACATAGAATTTCCCAGGCAAGAATACTGGAGTGGGTTGCCATTTCCTTCCTCCTCCAAAGGCATCTTCCCAACTCAAGGATCAAACCCGAGTCTCCTGCATTGGCAGGTGGATTCTTTACCAACTGTGCCACCTGGGAAGCCCCTGAAGGGACCAGACTTACCGTGAAATTAATGTCTGCCCAGGAGCCCGAGGCTGAGGCACTAAGGGGTGTGATAAAAACTTGCAACAGTTCTGTGTCCTGTGAGTGCTTTAGCTAAACAGATGGAAGGAGAGAGCGCTAAGTGTCATACCCACCTTCCCCCCTTTGCCTGCAGATATCTCTGTGGGACAGGTGTTCTCCTACCTTGCAAAACGTAGTAATAATCCCACAGTATTTAATGCAAGAATGTACAGGGCCTCCAGTGTCTGCAAGTTATCAGAACTTTAAAGAGCATATGTCAAGCAGCTCAGCCAGCATCTGGGTTCTGCTATTCCGCCACACACTGTGGCCCAACCCCAGAGCAAAACTGAAACTCTAAGAGTGGCAGAAACTCTTTCCCTTAGCAGGAAGCATGAGGAACAGCTGGGACCTAAAACAAATGAACCTGGTGGTCACCCTGGATTCGGGATTCCGGTTGTGCATAAAGCTAGTCACCCAGGGTTCTTGCAGGGATGACGGTCAACCTTCTCCCTGGTTCAAGCAGGGGTGAAATGACCACATGAAAGTCCAGACAAGCAATGACTGGCCAAAAGGGATGTGGGAGGATCTTTAGATCAACACCAACCCAAAGCCAATTCCAAGCTCATCCCAATGGACACGTGATTTTTGCCTCCCACCCCACTCCCGTTCCTCACATAAATTGCTCAAATAGTTCTCTCTCTTTCCCACACTCTCCCTGCCCCCTAATACACACAGTTACATAAAAGCATCTTAAACATAGGACCCAGCTTCTTCAGTCTGGGGGAGGACCAGGAGATGGTGGGAGCTGCTGGGGTGCACGGTCTGATCATTAGTTGAAATTACATAATCATGCAAACAAGGGCTAGAGAACTGCTCGGATGGAGATCAGTTCAGCGCACACCTCAGGCGCCCCTCTTCCCCTTCCCCAACAGCCCGAAAGCAAGCAAGTTTTAACATAACCACAACCGAAGCACCAGACACGGCTAGGGGGTGGCGAGCAGCCGACTGCTGAGGTTGCAATTCCAATGGTGGCCCGAAACTTGAGGTGCATAGCAGAAAGAGGGCCCAGGGGCCGCTCACCCAGCAACCAGACCCCGAAGACCCTCCTGCCTGCATCCTCGACCCCCAAAGAAGTCATCCAGACCTGCGAACCTGCAACATGAACCAAAGAAGTTGCGATCAACCAAACCTAAGCCTGGCCCCCAGCGCCTTGCCACGACTTCCTTCCAAGTCCCGGCGAGTTCAGATTGTCTGACACACTCAGGAAAAGAGTCCTCCAGCAGCTCCTACCGTCTCAGCGGGAGCCACTCAGCACCCGCGGTGTTTCTAATTTTGAAGGATGGTAAAATGTGGGACACTATTGGGAGAGGGGGTACTTGCTTTGCTAGCGGTAAGGCAAGACTCCCCAACAGAGGAAGAGTTTGGGTTTGCTTTGCTTTTCTCGGGGTGGGCGCGAGGTTGTGATTTTGCTTTTGGAACATTTGCAGAGGGGCGCTAGGATTTCAGGGACCTGGAGAAGATCTCCCATCTGCCTGGGCACCTAGCATCCTCCGATCGGATTTCATTTTCGGCAACAGAGGGCTCGCGGGGGTCGGTGGGGGGGGGGTGGGGGGGGCGGTGCTGAACAATCCTGGAGCCGCAGCCAGGGCAGCTGAAGAAACTGCAGGTTCTGCGGCGGACTAGGCATCCGCCTGACCGCTGAGGTTCAGAGCAGAGTCAGCCACCAGTGCGCGGGTGCAGCGGGGCCGCCAGGAGCTGGGAGCGCGCGGCGCGCACAGGGTTACTGCCGCCGCTGCCGCCGCCGTGATTGACGCGCGGGGGTCACTTGAGGCTCCAGCCGCTCCCCCGGCACCCGGCCGGGCAGCCCGCTCAGCCCACCGAGGGCAACGCACGCCCCGCGGCCGCCCACCCGGTCGTTCCCCGCGCCTCTGCCCGCGGACACCTCGCCCAAGAAGGACCACGACAACATGGAATCGCAGCTCGCTATTTCACTTGCCCATGGCGGCCGCCGGCAAAAAACAATAAATAAAATGCGAGGCAACCATCAGCCGAATAGAAATCCAGAGTCCCCTACCTTCGGGCCTTGGGATGGCACGCTGGTCCTGTGTTCTCTGACCCACGGATCCAGCCCCTTCTTCATGAATTATTCCGGTCAGTCAGGATTTTGTGCATTTTTTTCCTGAACACCTGTTTCAAGTAAGGGGTAAAGACCTTATTGAAAGAACTGTCCTTAAAAAATAAGCTGTGCACACATATGTCCATCCAGGCATGCATGCGTGTTTGTATACACACATATGCACACGAAATATACATGTACATTGAAGCACCAAACTAGGCAGTTGGATAATGGGAGAGTCGGCTGGTTGTGAGCATGCTCGCGCCGGGAACAGATCCACCCTCTGTTATTCCTCTGAATAAATATAAATCACGATCAGAAACCCAAACAGCAGCATCCCTCTTGAATTCCTGCTGCTGAAAAACACGGAATAAACGCAGCCCGGAGACACGGCATCTAATCAGCAGCTGTTTTCTGAATCCAGAGCCAACCCCTGCCTACCCTGTCTTTTCCACTATGAGTTCAGACCTTTTTTGAAAGGGGTTTTAACCTTTTAAAGATACAGTACACCAATTATCACTTCTGAATAGCTGTCACTCCAAGAGCAGGAAGCCAGTCCCATGCCTAAAGCCACAGGGCAGGCTTGCACGCAGAGATAATGATCTCATTCATCGGTGCCTTTTTACAAACATACAAACATATATATATATATATATATATATATATATATATATATATATATATATATACACACACACACACACACACAGAGAACTAGCAAAGGCAAGCCATAAAACTAGGCACATATTTATTGCAGTGACGAGTTCCTCAGTGACTAATCAGCATGTTATGTAAACACTACCATCCTTCACTTCGGAACACACATGTTCATGGGGTCAGACAATGCCAGGGACACTTGTCAGCATGAGTGTCGCCCCTCAGAAGCCCCTACCTGCTGATAAAGGACTAGGAAGTCTGGCAGGGCAGCTGAAGGAAGTGGGGGGCCCTGCCAGCTCAAAATTAACCACAGGGCATTGCCATGTCCTCAAATTAAAGAATCCTCTAGCACTACTTATAATCTAGAACCAGATCTTGTTCCAACACACTTTTTTTTTTCCAACCAGAATCTGGAATCAAAACTACCACCTGAACCTTCACCATCTCTAACATCCAGACTTAGGTCCTTCTTCTTCAAGATTTTGTTAACAGGGTTTTGTTTGGTTGTTGAGTTTTGTTTCTTCTCCCCCCCCCCACCCCCCACCAGGGCTAGATTAAGAATTAAGGTAGAAAAATGGGGGCTGGGGATTGAGGATAAACAACCCCCACCCTGCCCTAATTTTTTCTTTTTTTTTAATTAAATACTTTAGCCACCCAGCTGGTGTTTATTAGTCCAGTTTTGTTTTGGCTTTTAAAGAAGCAGCACTGAGAAGAAACCAAAACTCCCCACCTCATGTATGTTTGGAAGGAAGGAAAATGCCTTTTACAGTTTCTTTTTTACCCCAAGAACCCCAGGGCTTCAGAATAGCACTGGCTGTTGGTCCCCTGGTTCCCGCCCAGCAGCAAAACACTAGTAGCTTACCTGAAAAGCCACCCCGATGTCCCCACAGCCACTCCTGGGCAGTCCCTCTAGCCCTGGTCTCAGAGCCCACCCTCCCTGGGCAAACCACTAAAACCAATGCACTGTCACCCTCTCACCTCGTCACAGCCACTGCCTGCACTGCCCTCTCCCAGACACACACACACACACACTCCCTTCTCTCCCAGCTTCCAGGGCTCTTTAGCAGAAAATTATCATATTTCATGTGTCATCACCCAAGCTCGCTGGGCCTCTCACTGATTGGCTGGGCACCGGCAGCCGGAAATGTCAACAGCCACACAGCTTGGAACTGACTCTCCCGCGGCCACCCCAGACCTGAGCCCAGGAGGCTCTGTGACAAGGCGAAGACCTGCCTGCCACCGGGAGCTTGTCACTCTCCTCCCTGGTCTGCCTCAGGCCCTCTCCTCCCTGCTGGTCTCCCCACCCCGCCCTGGGGGAGGGGACCGCCAGGGGATGTGGATCCAGTCTCCAGCCAGGCTAGCAGCTGAACTGCCTCCAACTGCAGGGAGGAAGGGAACCACTGAAATTCCTGTTCTTCCCAGCAGGAAGATGTCTCCATTCGGTTTTAAAGATTTGGAGAAAGTGTTCCTGATAGAAAACTCTCTCTCCTCACACTGAAAAATAAAAATTATCAGTAAGGCTCGGGGAAAACAAAATTGTTTATCCTCGGCAGTTTATCTGTTGCTGCTCTTCATCCCCCATCTAATATCACATGCACTAAGGTATCATAACCATAATATCCCAGGGGAAACCGGAAGACAAATTAGTCCATCCTCTTCCCTTAAATAGAACAGCTCTTAACCCTCCAAGAAAACTCACCAGAAAAAGAGGCTTCCTGACTTGGCTACCCAATGCTTTGTGATGCCACCCAAGTGTTTCAGAGTTAACTGGTCTTTGTAGTGACCAACCTGAATCATTTTGACTGTAATTGAAGCATAGTCTCTCTGGCTGTATCTTTAGCAGGTTCAGTGTGACTCACCATTTCAGTCTCACCTCACTCTGTTCTCCTAGCTAAAATTAAACCCCATCTCTCTGGACTGTGGTGTAAAAGTTGTTTCTCAAACCTTTAATTATGCTGCTTTATTCTTTAGACTTCAGAGACAAGCCTCCCAGAGCTGATGTAGTTCAAAGGTTATTCCACTAAGCCATGCATGTGATGCTTCACTCCTGTCGGCTGTTTCTACTCTGGAGTTTTGCGTTTGGGGGAGAGAAAATTGGGCTTAGATATTTACTCCTTCCTTCTCCTCCAAAAAAAAACCCAAAACCAAAACAAAACCCCATATGTACATGACTGAAACAATAGTGGCAGACCCAGAGAAAGACGCCATCAACAAAGCCAAAATTTTGAAGAATGTGGGGAAGATATGAGGTCGATGAGAGATCTGTTAGGAAAGGCTGATTAGTGCTGATAAGTCCACGCATGATTCTCCCTAGGCCCCTTAAGAAGAACGTGCACAGACTGCCAGAAAAGGGTCCTGGAAAACCCCAAGCTCAGAGGATCAAAGGTCACATGAGGGTCACAGACATCAGCTCAGAGGCAAATGAAAGGACATTAGGAACTAGGAAGATTCTCTCCACACAGAACAGCAATTATTCCCTAACATCTTTGGAAAGTGGGAAGTTTGTCCCTAATATAGGAAAAAAAAGTCTGAATAGAGACAGCACCCCATTTTATTTAGGTATCCCACACATACACACGCACACACACACACACACACACACACACACAAAGATGAAGAAGACAGAAAAAAACAGAAGAAGAAAAATATTTACAGTCAAATAAGACACAAGTCATAACAGAGACATCCAGAACAGCCTATATTAGTCTAATAGAAGTACTGGAAGGAGATGACATCATTAAGAAAGGGGAACAGCAACAATCAAGGGAGAAATAGAAGACCATTTCCTCGAGCTGATGAGACTGGAGGCCTTAGATCATATGGGTCTATCGAGTGCTGAGTAGCAGGAATACTGAAAGAATACACAATTCTAGATGCAGTCTCTGACTCCAAGAACAAAAAGAAACAACTACAGGCTTCCTGATAGAGGAGAAAAATCAGGTTGCTTAGAAGGAAAGAAAATCAGACTGACAGCATACCTCACATCTGCAACACGAGGCTAAAAGACAGTGGCACGATTTTTATAAAATTCTCAGGAAATCTTATTGTAACTCAAGAATTCAACCATCTGCCAAATTATAATTTCTCTCACATGTGATGACAAAAGAAAGGCATGTTCAAAGACACAGTAATATCCTTTATTAAATTAAAGAAAAAAAAGATTACTTGAATATCTGTTCCAGCCAATGGAAAAAATAAGCCAGAATAATAAACTCAAGAAAAAAGATATTATATAAGAAAATGTAATGAATAAAGCCAATAAAATGTATGGTTAAGTACAAATACAATTGATAATGTGGTAGTAAAGTTTAATTGTTAACATAAGATAGGTAGAAATAAAGAGAGGACTAGAGAAAGAAATCAAGAAATCTGGAATTAAATTTCCATATGATTTCATCCAAAAAACTGGAAAATCTCAATGGAGATGGGTAAGTAAAATCACACACAAAAAAAAATAGGGTGGGAGGATCATTATGGAAGGCAATTACAACTCCATTTATCACCTCTCTTCCCAAGACCACATTAAAATGTAATCAAGAATTTTTTAAGTTCAAATACACAATGAGAAAGAAAAGAGTAGAAGAGCCATTAGCCAAGAAAATTGAAAAAGAAGAATAGAGAGGAACTGAATTTATCAGCTATGAGTATCTACTTAAATGCTACAATAAATAAAATAATATAGCACAATTGCAGAAACCTAAAAATGGATGATGGAATTGAATAAAGTTAAGAAACAGCTTCAAGTATAGTGTTTGCTATGTGATAGGTGATAAAAACTGAATTTTAAATCAATGGGAGGAAAAAAATGTATTGTTCAATAAACAGTGTCAGTGTGGTGTTCGGTATTGCTTCTAACTTATACCTTATACAAAATATATTCTGTTTCCACACATACACACACACACAATACTGCAAGGAAAAACAGGTGCTATAAATCATATAAATCATAGAATGTTATAAAGTTGCTGGGTTTTTTTTTCCTAATAGTGGAAAGAATAGAAAAATAGTGGTTATTCAATCTATTTAAATACCATTGTGGTAGGCTACATAACGGCCCCCCAAAGACTTTCACTTATGTAAACTGACTATTACCTTATATGGCAAAAGATGTATCTAATTGAAGGCTCCTGAGATGGGAAGGTTATCCTGGATCATCTGGGAAGGTACTAAAAATAATCCGAGTAGCCTTATAAGGGGGAGGCAGAAAAAGGAAACAATAATCAAAACAAAAAGACAACCCACAGATGGGGAAAAAAATGTTTGCAAATGTCATGACCAATAAGCGATTAGTCTCCAAAATCTACAAACAGTTTATGATACTTAACAGCATCAAAACAAACAGCCCACTCAAAAAATGGGCAGAAGAACTGAATAGACATTTCTCCAATGAGGACATATAAATGGCCAATAGACACAAGAGATGTTCAACATTGCTAATTACTAGAGAAATGCAAACCAAAACTACAATGAGATATCACCTCACACCAGTCAGAATAGCTATCATCAAAAAATGCACAACAAAAGCTGGAGAGCATGTGGAGAAAAGGGAATCCTCCTGCACTGTTGGTACAGCCACTATAGAGAACAGTATGGAGGTTCCTTAAAAAAACTAAAATCAGACCTACCATATGACCTTTCAATCCCACTCCTGAGCATATATCCAGAAAAAAGCATGATCAGAAAGGATACATGCACCCCAATATTCATTGCAGCACTCTTTACAATAGCCAAGACCTGAAAGCAACTTAAGTGTCCATCAACAGAGGAATGGATAAAGAAGATGTGGTACATATACACAATGGGATATTACTCAACCGTTAAAAAGGATGAAATAATGCCAACTGCAGCAACATGGATGGACCTACAGAGTGTCATACTGTATGAAGTAAGTCAGGAAGAGAAGGAAAAATATATGACATTCCTTATATATGGAATCTAAAAAGAAATAATACAAATTAACTTACTTGCAAAACAGAAAAGAGACTCACAGACTTAGAAAACGAACTTATGGTTTCCGGGTGGGGAGGATAGTTAGGGAGTTTGGGATGGACATGTACACACTGCTATATTCAAAATGGATAACCCAAAAGGGCCTACTGTATAGCACATGGAACAATGGAACTCTGCTCAATGTTACGGGACAGTCTGGATGGGAGGGGAGTTTGAGGGAGAATGGATACACGTCTATGTATGGCTGAGTTTCTTGGCTGTTCATGTGAAACTACCACAACATTGTTAATTGGCTATACTTCAATATAACATGGGCTTCCTTGGTGGCTCAGACAGTAAAGAATTCACCTGCAATGCAGGAGACCTGGGTTCAATTCCTGGGTTGGGAAGATCCCCTGGAGGAGGGTAGGCCACATACTCCAGCATTCTTGCCTGGAGAATCCCCATGGACAGAGGAGTCTGGTGGGCTACCAGTCCATGGGGTCGCAAAGAGTCAGACACAACTGAGTGACTAAGCGCACACACACACAATATAACATTAAAAGTTTAAAGTTTGAAACATAAATAAAGCACATGAATGATTTAAAAAAAAAAAGAAAAAGAGAGAGGGAGGCAGAAGGCAGAGAGGAGAAGAAATGTGACCACAGGGGCCAAGATTGGCACGATACAGCTACAAACCAAGGAAACCCAGAAGCACCAGAAGCTGAAAGAGGCAAGGAACAGATCCCCTCCTTAGAGGCTCTGGAGGAAGCGCAGCCATGCTGACACCTTGATCTTAGCCCAGTGAAACTGATTTCATATTTCTGGACTCCAGAATTCTAAGGAAATAAAATATTGTTTTAAGCCCCAAAGTCTGTGGTCATTTGTTATAGGAGCGCTAGGAAACTAATACATCTACCATGATGAGAGACAGTACTTCCTAGAGATTAAAATAATTATTATTACCAGCAACAATACTTACTGTGTGCCTGGCATTGTTAAATTATATATAAATCTAATCTCATTTAATTTGCATGCAAGGTGGCAATAGAGAGTTGTAGTTAATATGGCTCCACCACTTAGTAGCAGGTATGCCTGGGAAAGCTATATAACCTTCTAATGCTGCTTTGTCTCATCCATAAAGTAGAGGTGGTACCTAACTGTCAGGGTGGTTGAGGATAAAGTGAAACTATCTATGTAAAGGACTTAGAACACTGCCTGGCAATAAAAACTCCACAAATAATAATTAATAATGAGAAAGTTCTTCCTTATGCCAGGCAGCAGTCTGTCTCCCAGAGCATCTCTCATTGATTCTAGTTCTTCCCTTTGGATACTTATAGAACAAAGGTCTCTCCAAACCACCTGACTATCAATCAAATATCTAAAGATAATGATCATTTCATTAAGAGTCTCAGCTTTGGGAACTTCCCTGGTGGTCCACACTCCCAATGCAGGGGGCCCATGTTCGGTCCATGGTCAGGGAACTAACTAGATCCCACATGCCACAACTAAAAGACCTCACATGCCGCAGCAAAGACTGAAGATCCTGTGTGCCACAACTAAGTCCTGGTACAGCCAAGTAAATAAATTAAAAAAAAAAATTTTTTTAAGAGTCTCAGCTTCTCCAGACTGAAAGTAACTAATGCCTTCAATCACTGCTCTTGTGAATTCATCAAAGTTCCTTTCTCATCCTGACCACCTCCTCTGGACATATTCTTGTATATCTTTAGATAAGATCCCAGACTTATCACCATTCTTGTTCTAGAACAGCAGTTGGCAAACTAGCCCTCCATGTAGGTTATATTTTTTAACAGTCTATGAGCTAAGAATGGTGTTTACATTTTTTAAGGATTGTAAAAAAAAAAGAAGAATTTTCCATATAAACTATATATGGCCTGCAAAGTTGAAAATATTTATTATGTGGCCTTTTTCAGAAAAAGTTTACCAATTCCTGTTCTAAAAGATCCTATACTTCTATCAATACAGTGTAAGATTACCCAAGACATTTGTGCAAACAAAAAAGTCTTTTGCACTCTTGTATCATACCAACTTAACTGTAAGGCTGCTAATTGTTCAGTCAGTACCCATTCTCTCTCCCCTTCTTACCTAGTAATAAAAATCTTAGCTAGGAATATGGCTACCAGTTTAATACTACATTTCCCAGTCTCCCTTGTCATAAGGTGTGGCCAAGAGGCAAAGTTCTAGCCAATGGGATGTAACCAGACATGACTAGTGTAATTTTCTAGTTCTGCTCTTAAAGGGGAGGACCATGCCCTTCCCTTTCCCCTTTGCCATTGGGTGGAAGGTGGATCTGACAGTCCTGTGATTGAAGGGTAGCAGAGCAACAACATAGAAGGATCAAGGGTCTCTGGTGCTACCATTTTACCCAATACTGCTTATTCTCAGTCTGAGAGAGAAATAAACTTGTAGTTTACTTAAGCCATTGTTACTTTAGGTCTTTGTGACAGCAAGTGAATCTATGCCCTAACCAATACAACTATCAATTTTAACTCCCGAGTATTTTTTATATTTGTGGCCACTAAGACACACATCTCCTCCATTCTGCAATCATGCAGTTAATTTTCTGGACACCATCACAAGACCTTGCATTGACCTTGTAAGAATCAGTCTATCATTTCACCCTGACACCTGGGACCCAATTCTGTCATCCAAAGTAGCTACTGTCCCTTCTAATTTCATGTCATTTTTCAAGAAGCACTTTAGGTGTGGCACTCTAACTAAACACAGTGCTTATCAAAGTACCTGATCAATGTTCAGTGTAATATAATGGAGAAGACTGTGACCTCAGTTTGTGGGGAAGAAAATAACAGATTAAACTAAGGTCAAATGAAGGAGAAGGTGTGGAGGATGTAGACAAGCAGCTATGAGGAGCTTACTGTGTTCCAGGCACTCTTCTGTGAACTTCCTCAGTGTTATTTATTAAATATTTCACTGATTCATTCATTCACTCATTCATTTTTAAAGTACTAATTTTAATTTTTTGAAATAGTAACTACTCATACCCCAGTTGGGGCAGAAAACTATTATCCATAAACACTGATGAAAACAGAGCCCATCCAAACCTCTCTTTATCTAAGACCATAGGCACCTACCCTGTCTTTGCACACCTAAAGAGTTTATTGCTGCCTTTCCTTGCAAGATTTAGAGTCAAAGATAAAAATACCCCAAGCACCAAACTCAGGAACTGTTCAGTGTAGAAGAGCGGACAGTATTTTCAGAAACCTCTACCATTTTAAGACAGGTGAGAAGTAAGTACATGTTGACCTTCTGCAAAGCAGGATGGCAGAAAGACAGAGTGTGCGGGCTCTGAGTAATGTCAGACTATATGGATTCAAACCCTCTGGGTTTGAGCCAACTGCTTAATCCTTTCCTGCCTCAGGTTTCCTTATCTGCAAAATAGGGACATGTTATTCTTACCAAACAATCTCCAAGGCAGATTTCCACCCCCTTTTGTGCAGATGATGAATATGATCATGAATATGTCCTTGTCCAAAGGTAATAATCCAGTAAAATGTCAGCATGAGGCTTAAACCTTAGGTCCTTTTGGTTCCCACCTTGTGCCCATATGATCAAAGAGAAAGATAGAAAATAAAGTTACTGAATCATGCTGAAAAAGATGACCTGCCCACCAGAAGGAAGGTCAGAAAACTCTTAATGTGGTACTTGAGATGAGAGACAACTGAGGATAATGGGGGTTTTCTTCTAAATTCCTTCAGAGCTTTCATTGCTTAGAGTGGAATAACACCCTAGAATGGTGTTAAAAAAACAAAGTGCTGGCTCAAGACCCACTCCCTTTTTACAGTCATTCACCTGTCTGGGGATCTTGGTAGGGTGGTTTCCAATACATAAAAAACCAGCCAAGGTCAACATGCATCTTCTTTCTTGCTTCTGGTTACCTAAAAGTGCATTTTTCAGAATCTAAAGGCACACACAGGCAAAACAAACAAAACCTCAGGGCACTGGTTCTTAACCTTTCTTTTACCTCTTACACCTAAGATGTGAGAGGCACTATCTGGGACCTCAGTAACCAGGGAATAATATCGGAAAAGTTTCTAGTGCAAAAGGAGTGTAGTATAGCACAAAACAAACTTCTCAGACCTGGTGAGACCCTACTGCGGGCAGCCAGTAGCAAGGCATCCAGGGGCCCCAAATGGGTACTCTGAGTGCCAACTCAGCACTGAGACAGACCTCACAGCTCCCATTCCCTGTGACCACCTGGCTTCTGTTTGCATCTCCTGGCAACATCAACTCTACGTGTGTGTACAGGGCACAGGGTGGGGGAAAGGCTGTCTTTCAGCAACTCACAGCCCATCTAAGAATGCTGCAAGAACAAACAAGAGAAAGTCATAATAAAAAGCAAGTCAGAGTCTACAACACACAAAGAATCTAACCAACTATAGAAGCAGGATGAGATATTTTGTTTAGACTGGAAAGAACTCTGACTAGCACAGATGGTGAGTAAATACCAGAAATTATATGCAACTTATTACATTCACCTGGGGTGAAAAACTCACATGCCTTCAGGGGCCCAGCAAACAACATAAGTGTGTGAAACAGTGTGGTAATAAGAGATCAGGCTTCCTTGCAAATCTAACTTCAATATAAATAAACAAAGGGCATGTAGGCTAGCATTGACATCAAAAGATGGACTGCTGGTTTGCAGCCCCTCCCCACAATGATCAAGTCAGTAAAAGAAAGAAGAGAAGGAAAAAATTTTCATCCCTCCATAGAAGGATAAAGAAAATTAGCTTTTCTCACAAAGCAGTTTTCTAAAAGAGATTTTTAGGTCATCATCACTTCCAAGACCTAGTTAAGACTGGATAAAAAGCCAAAGCAAGATATAGAAAGAGTTAAAGAACACCCCTCAAAACTGAATGTCTCCAGATGAGTTGAGTTAGATGGTCTGATCAGCAACTCTCAGACTAACAGTTCAGTGAATCACCTGGGGGCCAACATAGCAATGAAAGATGTTCATCTACAAGTCTCATTTACAGTCGAAAGGTGTCTCCACACTGAAACAGAAGGAAAAGGAGCAGGGCACAAGGAACAACATAGCCCAAGGACTATATATGATTAGAACTGATTAGCTATAAACTGATTAGAACAAAATAAGTTCAAGATGGCAGACAAGTCAACTTCCACCAGACCTTGAATCCTCAGGATGCACTCTTCATAAGACATCAGCAAGCTAAATGACACAGCTGCCAGCACCATGACAGTTCCAAGACTGACCATCAAAGACCAAAAGGTGAGTGGGAGCCCAATTCCTGGAAATTTCCACTCCTTCCCACAAAATAGTTGGAATAATCTTCCCACTCATTAGCCTATGAAATTAACCAGTCCATAAAAACTAACCGTGTCATATTTTGGGGCCATACTCACCTTCTGAGCTGACCCACACTCTTGTTTGTGGAATGTATTTCTCTCTAAATAAACCAACTTCTTACCTATCACTTTGTCTCTTATTGAACCCTTTCTGAGATAAGACATTAAGAACCTGAGCTTCACCAAGTCCTGAAACCAGGTGTGTGATCTCAGTTAAAAGACTGTGGGTTCACTACTGTAAAGCAATCATCCTTCAACTAAAAATAAATAAATTTAAAAGAAAAAAAAAGACTATGGGTTCAAGTCCCAATCTGGGTTTTGGCTGGGTTTGAGTCTTGGCCAATGGCTTCAAGTATCAATCTGAGTTACACTGTCTCAATACTACTTTCTTATAACATAAAGGAGCCTTTACTCCTCGGGTTATTTCATCAAAAGCTCTCCCAACTTTTGGTTTTTATTATTTTGAAATAATTTTAGACTTATAGGAGAGCTGTGACAATTACATAAAGAATCCCGACATACCCCTCACCCAGCTTTCCCTGATGTTAACATCTTACATAACCATAGTATCATGATCAAAACCAGAAAATGGATATGATACTATTAACTAGAATGCAGAGTTTTCTCTAATTTTGCCAGTTTTTCCACTAATGCCTATTTTCTGTTCCAGGGTTCAATCCAGGATCTGACACTACATTTGGTTGTCGTTTTGCTTTGATTTCCTTTGATCTGTGACTATTCCTAGTCTTTTCTTGTCTTTCTTTCCCTTGACACTTGAAGAGCACCAATCAGGTATTTTGTAGACTCTCAAAGTAGGTTTGTCTGATGTTTTCTCATGTTTAGACTGGAGTTACAGGGTTTTGGCCAGAGTACCGCAGAAGTGATATGCCTTCTCAGTACATCAGACTGGGGAAAGGAGGCATGATGTCAATATGTCTTATTACCAGTGATGTTAACCATGATCCTTTGGTAAAGCAGCATCTGCCAGGTATCTCCACTGTAAAGTTAATATTTTCCCCTTTGTAGTTAATAAACACAGCAAGAGGATACTTTAAAACTTTGGAAATGGTCTTGCTACTCCTTAAAACTGTCACCCATTAATTTTAGCATCGTTCGGGTGAGGTATCTACAACAGTTATGACTATGGTATCCTAATGTGATTTTCTATTTCTCTCATCCCTCTACACTTAACTGGAATTCTTCTGTAAGGAAGAGTTATCCTTTCTACCTATAAAATAACAAGTTCATTCAACTTTTATTTTCATCAAATATGGACTCATGGATAGTTATTTTATTCTTTTGAGTTATGACCAAATTTTTAAAATTTCTTTCAGCTAAAATTGTCTCACCTTTGGCCATTGGAAGCTGTTTTATGTTGGTTCCTGTATTTGACACAATCCTGCTGTGGGTTATTTTGCTGTTGATTAGCACCACAAGATGCTCCACAATCATCTTGTATTTTGCCTGCTCAGTCCTGGAGTTTATTTTTCCAAGAATTCCTGGTTCCTCTTCTTGGATAATGGCATTTAGAAACCGAGACTTAAGCACTGAGTGTGCTCACTGCTACCAGAATGCACTGTTTCTAGGCCATCTTAGTGGTTGTCAGTCTGGCTAGAGGTTTATTAATTTCATTTATCTTTTCAAAAAACCAGCTTTTGGCTGATTAATAGTTCTGAATTGCTTTTCTGTTTTCAATTCATTGATTGCTGAACTTATTTTTATTATTTCCTTCCTTCTGATGGCTTTAGTTTTAATTTTTTCTTATTTCTCTAGTGTTGCTTTTTTTTAAGACAGATATTTCTATTACTAATTGGAGACCTCTCTTCTTTTCTAATATAAATCACTTAATACTATCATTTCCCACCTAAGCACTGTTTAGCTGCATCTCACAAATTTGACAAATCTGTTTAGCTGCATCTCACAAATTTACTTATATTTTCTTTTCATTCAGTTCAAAATATTTTTAATTCTTCTTCTTTGATACATAGGATATTTAGACCAATGTTGTTTGTTTTTCATATATTTGGGGATTTTCCAGACATATTTATATTTTGATTTCTGGTTTAATTCCACTATGGTTCACAAACATACTTTCTGAAATTACTATTCTTTTAAAGTTGTTGAGGTTTGTTTCATGACCCAAAATATAGTATCCAATGGTGAATACCCCATGTGCGCTACAGAAAGATGTGTTGTTGGGTAGTGTTATATAAATGTCAATTAGGTAAAGTTGCTTGATAATGCTATTCAGATCAATATACTTTTATTGATATTCTTCCCATTTATTCCATAATTAACTAAGGAAAAAAGCACTGAAGTTTTCACGTTTAACTGTGAACTTGTCTAATTTGCTTTTTGATTCTATCAGCTTTTGCATTATGTGTTTCAGAGCTCTGTTGTTAAGTACATGTATATTTAGGGTTACTACTTCTTGGAAAATTGGGGCCTTTACAATTATTTAATGCCCCTTTTTATCCCTGAGAATAGTCCTTGTTCTGAAGTCTATTTTCTGATATTACTGGAACAACTCCAGCTTTATTTTAGTTAGCATTTGCACAGCATCCTGTTCTATACTCTTAATTTTAACCTGTCTTTATATTTGAAGTGAGTTTCTTAGAGACAGTGTATAGTTTGTTCTTGCCTTTTGTATCCAATTCCAGCATTTACATCTGCTCTTTTTCCAGGGGTCAAGAGTTGTTTTCCTGTGCCCTTGCTCCAGAAATGACAAGATTTCATCAGTACCCTAAGGGTAATAGTGTCCATCCCCTTATACACACACACACACCACAATTTAAGGCTTTTGTTCACAGAAAAGAAGGGTCCGGGCAGAGTTTTCTTTCCCTCCCACAGCGGCTTTGTTCCCTGTGCAGCACAAGGGAGACTTTCTGTAGATGTTCCAAATCATTCCAGGGAGCTCATGGTGGGATTCATGGAAAAACACCTATAAGAAGGCATGCCCCCCCTTTATTTGTGACCCTAGATTCATCTTCTCTTGCCAGTGTGCACTCAGCCAGACTCCACCTACTCAACCCTAGCTGAATTCTTACAAGGGTCTAGCTGGTTCTTGTACAGGTAAATCAGGGCTCGTGTCTTATTTCTTACTGCAGATACCTGTCTCTTCCTAAATTCTGGTTTCCCAGCAACCTCAATACTTCAATATGTTCAAGAAAGGATGTGAATCTGCTGTTGGTTTATTTTTTTTTTTTTCATTGTAAGTTTGGAAGTAATTCTCTTTCTAGCTCTCTACATCTTTGAGTAGAAACCATAATCCTGCTTTGTTTAATGAAGTTCTTATGCATCTTCTGCAACAGCAAGCAGGAGAAGATATAGCAGGTAGTCAGGGTAAATCATTATCCTTTTGGTAACTTTCCTAAAGGACTTTAGAAATGGCATATGTCCCAGAAACACTTCCTGTTTTTTGAGAAATGTAAGGTGTAGGAAAATATCCCATAGTGGTTAAGTAAAACACAAATGATGTACTGATTCTTCATGAAGTATAAATTATAGATCAGTCAGCAGTAATCCAGGACAACTGCCTGGCTGAAAGCATCTACCAGTCTGCAATTGTCTGGCAAAGAATATGATGGTATACAACAAACTGCATGGATATCTAAGAATAAAGTAACTCAAAACGATTTCTAGCCCACTAAGCCAATTTCAGAATTTTTCATACATGTCACTATTCAGTGAGAAATATGACAGGTGACTAATTACTCAAAATGAGGCCAATGACAAAAATGTCATGCCTTGTTTATTATTTATTATATTTTCCCCAAAGGTGAGTCATTCCATTAACGATTAACTCCAAATTATTATTATTAACAATGATGGCAATGGAACAATATGATTTAGTGATCACTTATGACAAGCCAGACATATTAAAAACTCTTTCTCATTTCATCATCACAAAAACTCAATGAGAGAAATAGAACTCAGAGGGGTTAAGAAAGTTGTCCATTACACAGGGCTAATATGTGCTAGAACCAGAATTCAAACCCAGGTCAGTCTTCAAAGATCTTGTTTTTAGCTTCTGAGTGAGACTGCCTTAGAAGGGTACGAGTTAAGATTTTGTGTGGCCCATTGAGTATTTCCTTCTCAAGGAAAAGGTTGGAAGAGGTCCACCCTTGCATAAAAACACGAAAGCATCAGAAATGTCATACAGGCTAACAGCAGTTGTCCAATCAGAAGGCTATTCAGTTTCGAAATGGTAATAAAGGACCAGTTGAGAGAAGATGACAACTGACCTTTATGAGGTTAGTTTGAAAGGAAGGTATAACTGTCCTCCACATTTTTTTAATTTCTCTCTGGCCATCTCCTTATTCATGTGTGTGTGTGTGTGTGTGTGTGTGTGTGTGTGTGTGTGTGTGTTGAATATTCTTCTCTTCCACATAACACTGCATTACAATGCTGTCGTCAGTATTTACTTACAGTCTTCTTGAAATTATATTTAGCTATCTCAACCAAAACTATCTCTTAAGAATAAAGAGTTCAAAAACAAATAAAATATACAAAAATTTCAACTAAAAATCAATTGGTTCATTCAATAATAAAAATAAAGAATAAAGTGGCTTCCCTGGTGATCCAGTGGCTAAGAATCCCTCTTGCAAGGCAAGGGACACCCTTTCAATCTCTGGTCTGGGAAGATCCCACATGCTGCAGAGCAACTAAGCCCATGTTCCACAACTACTGAGCCCACACTACAGAGTCTGCAAGCCACAACTACTGAGCCACATGCTGCAACTACTGAAGCCTGCATGCCTGGAGCCTGTGCTCCAAAACAAGAAAAGCCACCACAACAAAAAGCCTGAACACCACAAAGAAGTGTAGCCCCTGCTCACCTCTGGAGAAAGCCTGAATGCAACAATGAAGTCCACCACAGTCAAAAAATAAAATAAGTAGATTATTTTTAAAATGTATAAAAAAATAAAGAATATGGGACATCTACCATCTCTAATGAGGAGGCCTAACATGACATCCTGAACTTATCTTAGACATATGGAGTACAGCAACAGCACAGAAATGAGTTAGTTACAAAGATAATAATGCAAACAGCCACTACTAAATCTTCAGCTGGAAGAAGCAAGCTCCACACAAGCATAGTTCATCTTTACCTAATAAGCTTGTGCAAAACAAGATAGCAAGTGAAATACAAAAAAAAAACAGTAAGAAGTAGTGACAATCACCAGACAAGGAAAGAAGAAGAGTTCCCCTCCAAAAAACAAAGAGCAGTAGCCATCAGGGGAATTTCACCCACGATGGAGAACTTCACCAGGTGG
The DNA here is from genome assembly GCF_910594005.1 of Cervus elaphus. NCBI lineage: Eukaryota > Metazoa > Chordata > Mammalia > Artiodactyla > Cervidae > Cervus > Cervus elaphus. Next base: position 124,379,938 of record NC_057834.1, on the reverse strand, counting down.
CCCTCCCAGAATCTGAGTGACAACACAAAGCAGTAACTGGCTCTTTCTGACCTTTCACAAGACACACATGGAAAATGAGGCTTCCCAGGTGGTGCTAGTGGTAAAGAATCTGCTTGCCAATTCAGGAGATGTAAGAGACACAGGTTCGATCCCTCAGTTGGGAAGATCCTCTGGAGAAGGGCATGGCAACCCACTCCAGTATTCTTGCCTGGAGAATCCCATGAACAAAGGAGCCTGGAGGGCTACAGTCTGTAGGACTGCAAAGAATCAGACACAACTGAAGCGAATTAGCATGCATGCAGGCATGGAAAATGAGTCTATTTAGACAACACATTGGGCAAACAGCCAGAGGCAACTGATTCAGGGGCCTCTGTCACCCCAAGCTCCACCTGGCTTCCCTGAGAGATGAAGATGGTGGGGGGTGAGGAGGAGATCATATCTCCACATATCTGTAATCCATTCACGACACACCAGTAAGTGGGCTGCCCACCAAGGCAAGCTCTGCAATAACATGTGTCAACAGGTACTCCGATCATGTTTGATTTACTCTATTTAAAAAGTTAGGAGAATATATAACACATCAGAGCAATATTTTCATCAAAAGAGGTTAATGTTCAAGCATTTTTTTCAGTTATGAAAAAAATTAACTCTTGGAATGCGTCCCTCCGTGAGGATGCAGAACCACCAGATATGAATACTTTGCCTTTTATTAAGCTGTCTGTCAAAACAGCCTACTATCTCAAAATATTGTTTTAAAATCTGAATCAACTTTATCAGTACTCACCATGGAGTTAAAGCATTAGATTGAATGACCATATGCTTCAATGCTGGGACCTTTTAGAGGTAAAGAGCGTTCTATTGTAATTACTCTGTAATAACAAGAATAAGCCAGGACTCTCCTAGGCTTCCCAGGTGGCTCAGTGGTAAAGAATCCTCCTGCCAATTCAGGAGACACAGGTTTGATCCCTGGGTTGGTAGGATCCCCTGGAGAAGGAAATGGCAACCCACTCCAGTGTTCTTGCCTGGAAAGTCACATGGATAGAGAAGCCTGGTAGATAACAGTCCATAGGGTTGCAAAAGAGTCAGACATGACTTCGTGACTAAACAACAACAGCTCCTAAGTAACCAAAACACTTGGTCACTCAGGTATGAGACCATATTCCCATATTAGAACAAGGAAACCTAAGTTCACCTATCTTCCTCTTTAAAAATAAAAATAAAATAATAGCAAGAAAGTAAAAACTGAAATATATAAAACAGAAAATAAAAAGTGTGCTCTTTACAACCCCTAGAATCTCATCCTCAGATATAACTTCCACTAACAGTCTGTCTTCCAGTCCTCCTCCACATGCAGAGGACAGAATTCCCAAACACTACTATCTGAGACCAGATGAATGAGTACCAAATGGCCAAAAATAGAAAATGTCTACCCCATACACTGAGTTCAGACAGGACCTACCCCTTTCCTGCACTTCTGGGGTTCAGCATATGATTTGGGTGATTTGAGGTCTAAACCATTGGGTGAATCACTTTTTACCCTGGGCATACAGTTGATTCAACTGTATGGTTCAATATGGTCATAGAATTCTTTTAGAGCCAATGAGGTACAAAGAAACTTTTACCTGGGCTTCGTTGAAGACTCATTCTCTAGCTCACTCTCACATGTATTGAAACTGAAAGAATCTAAGGCCTTGACTTGCATTGTCCAAGATGGTAGCCACTAGGCACATGGAATGACTGAGATTTACATGCACATTACATGTCCAACTAGCCCCTTGGAATGGAACTAGTACAAATTGAGACATGATGTAAGTGTACAAGGCACACTGGACTTCAAAGACAATAGGAAAAAAGAACATAAAATATCTCACTAATAATTTTTGTTGATTACATGGTGAAGTGATGATGCATGTGGCTCATAGTGAACTACTAAACAGTGCTGATCTAAAATATTTGAATTCATGATAAAGCCAGGCCTAGTGGTAACCCTATCCATGGATTTTTCAGCTAAATGAACTAATGCATATTATGTAGCTTAAGTAAGTTTTGATTAGGCTTTCTAGGACTTGCCCTTGAAGGTCTTAACTGATAATGCATAGTCATATGAAGAAACATACTGTACATTCAGGAAACTTCTTTTTTCCATACCACTTGGCCTGTGGGATCCTAGTTCCCCAACCAGGGATTGAACCCATATCCCCTGCACTGGAAGCACAGAGTCTTAAACCACTGGACCAACCCTACTACTTACCCCAGTAGTCTCCAGGATACCACTCTTCACTGAATGAAGATCATGGGCACTTCTGTGCGCAAAGCGTTCCATACGTGGACCAGTCAGCCATTTTTTCTGTGAACACCACTGGATGTGCCCAGTGTATAGCACCAGCTTTCTTTCAGGTCCCTCAGCGTAATGCTCTTTCTTGTCTTGGGCCTTTGCACAAACTTTCCCTTCTGCCTGGAACATGCTGTCCTCTCATTTGCCTGTTCCCTCAGGTTGCAATTTAGTTGCCATCTCCTCAAAGGTAAGTTCCCTGGTCATTCAATTTAGAGAATATACCCTGTTCTTGCCTCTCACAACACCCCACCTTCTCTATATGTGTAGGGAAAAATATACGTTAATTTCTTAGATGTCTGTTTGACATCTACTTTCCCCCTCCCTGTTATACTATAACCTGAATTAGGGCATGTCATGGCTATGTGGTCCTTTTCATCCCTAGCACCTGGACACGTAGTAGGTGCTCAATAAACATTTTCTGACGTCCAGGCATGAATGTTAAAGGGAGCAGGAGAAACAGGAAGGCCAGGTGAAGGTGAAACAATGTGGTAAGGGAGCCTAGATAATCCAGTATAACCAAGCTAAGGAAAGTTTCTTTATGGTTCAGGCTGTCTAGTGGAACCACAAAGAAAGTAAGGATAAGAACCGACAAAGGAACAACAGGTCTGGAAGAATTTCAACAGTTAATAGCTCCCTGGACCTTCCCCTAAGCATAAAAGTAAATGATCAGAGACTCAAAAGGTAAAGTCTTCAGTACAAAGCATTCCTGAACTTCACACAACAAAAATTCTACCTAGGGTTTGTTCTGTTTTAGAGACAATGTGATTCTTAGGCTCCTTTTTATAACCTGACTGCAAAAATATGGAAGGATCTAGGGTCTACTCTAAAAGCTCTCATCTGACTCTGCTCTAAGGACAAGATCACACTCTTGACCTCTGCTTGTGGAACTTCTCATGAGCCTGGTTGAAATGTTGGCCTGGCCATATCCCAACCAGCCTTTTTGGGCCCATAAAAGTAGAAAATATCTGCTCTTTTTCTGTTCACATTCTTGTTCTCCCATGGGATCTACCTTGCTTGGTTTACTCACCTTACTTTACTTGTCAGGGAAGGAGGATGGTTAGTTACTGAAACTCTTTAAGATTGATATATAAGCCTCTTAATTATTCCTTTGGATATGAGATCTCTCTAAATGAGAATGTCTCTTCATTTTGCTTTAATGAGATACATTTTTTTAAATTTACTTTTTATTGAAGGATAATTGCTTTACAGAATTTTGTTGTTTTCTGTCAAACTTCAACATGAATCAGCCATAGGTATACATACGTCCCCTCCCTTTTGAACCTGCCTCCCATTTCCCTTCCCATCCCACCCCTCTAAGTTGCTACACAGTCCCTGTTTGAGTTTCCTGAGCCATATTTTTTTTGAGCCATATTTTTAATGCATTACTTTTATTATGGAAAAGTGACAGACACAACAGAATTCATGTAATCTGTTATGATATAATCACAAGAGAAAAATGACGTTCTTAAACCAAGCACCCAATTTAAGATCTAGACTACTACCTTTGAAGTCCTCTGTATGGCCCTCCCTGGTTTCATATATTTTTTGAAATAATGCAAGCCACTTAATCAGTGAACTGCAAGAACCTCGGCTTAGATTAGAGGGGTGAGAACTTTGGAAGAGACTTGGTGCTGTCCACCCTGTGGGCGCTGATGAGTCTTCAGAAAGGTGGGAGCGCTACCATCTCTCAGAGGGAAAAAGAAGTGTTCCTCTTCTTTCTCTCTTTCTCCTCTCAACTTTTTAAAATCACATACCTCCTTTCTCTGCTGGAAGGACCAGGGAAGTCTACTTATAGAAGAAACAGGTACAAAGCCCTGCAATTCTGTCTCCTCCCCTTTCTACCAGTTGGCTTTCATTAGGGATTACTAGGTATTTTTTCTTAATAAAATCAGATATGCACTAGGAAAGCAAACATCAGGATCATAGAGCTGGTAACCATTTATTTATTACATAAGTATACAGATTTGATAGCTGGAAAATATTTTAAAGATAATTAAATCCAATCTTCTCATTTTATAGCTGAGAAAACCAAGGTACAGGACTTGACAAAGTCATTCAGCTAAACACATGTTTTTAGTCTCCATTATTTTTATTTCCTATTATTCAATTCCCATCATTGATAGATTTTCATTATTAAAAATTTGATCACATTATTGACCATCTTACTTTAGTCTGAGGCACCTTGCCTGAACCAAGTATCAGCATTTTCACTTAGCAATATTAATAAAAAATAACTTTTGGGTGGTATATAAAAAGGGGATATATATTCATGTCAATGCAAAACATTTTATCTTATTCACAACAGGATTTCTGCTTTCAATAAAAAGTCAATGAATATTCTATCATACTTTTTTTACAACCTTACATTCTTCAATCTTATTTCTACTTCAAATAAACCACAAAATTGAGCTGAATCTTCAAAAATAAAGATACTTTAGCATACTTTTATAAGGTGAAGATGATAATCATTAAGTTTTTTGCCACACCAGGAACCTACCTTGCTACTACTTAATTAGTTAACCAAACATTTTGAATGACTATCAGGTGGCCAACACTGTTCCAGACATATATCTTCTTCAGGAAAAAAAATGTTTTCAATTTAAGATTTTTTAAGAATCCCTTTATTTATTCATTTGTTTATTTATCATATTCAACACATAATTTTACTTCTATTATTCTCCAGGCATTTTGGTAGGCACTGTTAAGAATAAAGCAGATACAGAAACAACTCTTAGAGAACATACAATCAACAGATAGAGGGACATGTTTACCTAAATAACTACAATATACAGAAGCCAAGCAGACAACGTAAATGCATGAAACAAGTTGAGTTTAAGGCAACAAGCAGTGAAGAAGAGAATGTTATTCTTTATTTTAGGAGAAAGAGTGAAAAAAGAGAAGATATAGAATGCGAGGATAGGAGGAAGCAGAGAGAGATGAAGTGGTGGGGAGAAGAGTGCGGAGGGAGAGGAGGGGAGAGAAAGGAGAGGAAAGGACCCGGACTGCGCCTTGAGTAACCCCGGAATTTCAACCCTGAGAGGTCACAGGGAGGAGGTAGGTAGAGGGAGACCACTGTGATAGGAGAGAAGCCAGGAAAGCATGGTGTCCCAAAAGCCACAAGGCGAAAATGTTTCAAGATGGAGTAGAAGTTTAACTGTGTCAAATTTTGCTGAAAGCATCTACTGGATCTGACAACATTGAGGTCACTGGTGCCCTTGACAAGAGGAGTTTCAGCACTGTGGTGGAGTTGCAGACCAGGCTGAAACTCTTTGAAAAGCAGATAGAAAACAGAAAAATAGACGTAGCATGAAGGCAACTCTTTTAAGAAGTTTTACTCTGAAGGGAGCAAAGAAATCAGGCAATCATTAAAGTGGGACAAGCAATCAAGTAAGGTGGTTTTTAAAAGACAGTTGATATTAACAAATGCCAATAAACACATGAAATGATGCACAACACCATTAATCATTAGGGAAATGCAAATTAAAAAATACATTGAGGTACTACATCAGACACTTTAGGATGGCTACTATAAAAAAAAAAACAGAAAACAAAAAATGTTGGAAGGGATGTGGTGAAAATGGAACACTTGTGTACCATTGATGGGAATGTAAAATGGATGGTGCAGCCACTATGGAAAACAGAACAGCAGCTCTTCAAAAACTTTAAAATAGAAATATCACATGACTGGCAATTGCACTTCAGTATATATACCCAAAATAAATGAAAGTAAGGTATCTAAGAAATGTTTGTACATCCATATTTCATAGAAGCACTATCCACAATAGTTACAGTGTAGAAGCAACCAGTGTCCATTGATGGATGAATGGATAAGCCAAATGTGGTAAATACCTACAATGCAACATTATTCAGCCTTAAAAAAGGAAGAAAATACTGACCTATTTACCATATGGATGAATCCTGGGCCTATTATGCTAAGTGAAATAAACCAATCACAAAAAGACAAATACAGTATGATTCGAATTATATGAGATACTGAGAGTAGTCAAAACCATAGAGACAAAAAGTAAAACGGCAGTTTCCAGGAGATGGGGGGAGGGAGAATGATGTGCTATTGTTTAATATGGCCAGAGTTTCAGTTTCATAAATACAAAGAGTTATAGAGATGGATGGTGGTGAGAGTTGCACAACATTTTAAACGTATTTAATTCCACTAAACTTCACGCTTAAAATTGTCAAATGGTAAATTTTATGTTATGTACACTTTACCACAATAAAAAATGAAAGACAAAAAGACAGTTGCTATCAGATCAAGTTTGCCTACTGATTGGGATAATCTGGGAAAGATGAAAGTATTGATGGTGCTAGAAAGAGATGGACAAAGAAGGCAAATCGACCAAATCCTAGAGAAGGAGAATGGAATCCAGGCAGAGAGATGGAGAGGGAGTAGGAAAGAGGGAGAGGTGAAGGGAGAGATGGGGAGGAAGAGGCAGGGAGGGGGAGAGAGAGACAAAGGGAAGGAGGAAGAAAGAGAGGAACGGAGGGAGGGAGAGAAGGAGGAAGAAGGGGACAGAAAGTGAGGGAGAAAGAGCGGGGGAGAAAGAGAGAGGGGAAAAGAGAAGGAGGGAGGGGAGAGGGAGAAAGGAAGAAGGAGGGAAGAAAAGAAGGTAGGAAAGAAGAAAGGACGGTGGGATGGAGAGTTGATCTAAAGAGGGACACTTCTTCCATCGCACCATAAACAAGAAGGAAAACATGGTGATAAATGTGGTGGTGGAATAATGAGGGAGTTCCCATTTAACACCTTCTATTTTCTACCTAATATAAGGGAGGACACCATTTGAGAATAAGGAAGGAGGGTGAGTGAGAAACTGGCAGAGGCAGGAATAGATATGAAATAATCCCTTCAGAGAGTGAAAGAAGAAATCCCTCTAGAGAAACATGGTAGGAAGTGCAGAGCATCCAGCTATGATTTGGGATTACAAATTTAAGGCACAATCAGTCAACTCTATTCTTATTTACTCCAGCAAAGTTCAGCTACATGGAGAAGCCAAAAGTCACCTGTGCATTGTGAGATTCTGAGTTGTAGACCCAGGGTAGAGCCTGAGCTTCTGGGTTTCTAACAAGCTTGCAGGTAATGCCCCTACAACTGGATCACCTCACACTTTGAGTAACAAGGGACTACAGCCCATTCCTTTGTCATTTTCTTCTCAAGCACTTAAGTAGAGAGCAGGTCTGTCACCTCTAAGTCTCAAAATAACAAAAAAGTTAAATTAAAATGATAATAATTAAAAAGCAGGGAAGCATGGAGAAGATGGAGGAGCATCTGTACTGGAAATACCTTTTCTTGCCCCTCTTCTCCTCTACATTTCCAGGCTTGGCAACATCATACAATCTCACAGCTACAATCACCATCTTTATGTGGATATGATGACTCCTTTCTTGGCTCCAAAGGCCTAATGGACACATCCATGTAAGTGTCCCACCAGCAATTAAAACAACAAATTGCCCCCAATATTTGCTTCTCCTTGATCTTTCAATGTGTTGATTCTTCTTACTCTCTGGCTTCCACATTTAAGAAGTTGTTAAGACCCATTGATTTATTCCTAAAGTATTAGTAACTTCAGTGAATGCAAATTAGAACTACACCAAGATACTACTTCCCCTTTAGCTGATAGGCAAAAATCCAAAAGTTTGACAACATACTCTGCTAGCATGACTGTTACAGAGACTTACATGCATTGCTGCTGCTGCTGCTGCTAAGTCGCTTCAGTCGTGTCCGACTCTGTGCAACCCCATAGACGGCAGCCCACCAGGTTCCCCATCCCTGGGATTCTGCAGGCAAGAACACTGGCGTGGGTTGCCATTTCCTTCTCCAATGCGTGAAAGTGAAAAGTGAAAGGGAAGTCGCCCAGTCGTGTCCGACTCTTAGCGACCCCATGGACTGCAGCCTACCAGGCTCCTCCGTCCATGGGATTTTCCAGGCAAGAGTACTGGAGTGGGTTGTCATTGCCTTCGCTGACATGCATTACTCGTGAGAATTAAAGATGGCACATCCTTATGGAGTGGATTTTTGCAATAATACAGCACAATTACCTACACCTTGACTTCTGACCTAGGAATCTATCCTAAAGACACATTGGCAACACATAAAATAATATGTACACATGCCCATTCACTGTAGCACGATTTATAATGACCAATGATTCAAAACAACCCTCAATGTCCATCAACAAGGGACTGCTGAATAAGTTACAATATATTCATATGATGGAGTATTATGCAGACATAAAAAGGAATGAGAAAACTCCCTACATACTGATAGGAAAGAATGTATGTAAAAATGCAAAATGCAGAAGAGCATACATAGTATTTGCTTTTTAAATTAAAAAGAGAAAGAATAGTAATACTTATACATATTTCCTTATGTTTTCAAAAAGAAATGTAAGGATAAATCAAAACCTTAAAAAAAAGGATTACCTATAACAGAAAGGAAAGAACAATGAGGAGGGGATAGGCATGGAACTTATGTGCTGTATTTTATAGTTTTTACTTTGAAAGCACTAAAATGTCTTATATAATCAAAACATAAAATTAAATGGAAAAAACTCGAAGCAATCAATAAACATCAAACAATCTGAAATCTTCAGTGGCTTCCCACTACCTACCCACTAGGTCCAAACTCCTCAACCTTGTCTCAGTGCTCTGAGGCTGATCCAGCCAGGCATTCCCATCTTACTTTCTGATGTCTCCCACCCTGCCCCCCACTGGCATCACATACTCACATACGAACCACTAACATCCAAGTACCCAGTTTATTTCCCTAGTTAGATCATACAGCTCTTGAAAATGAAACCCACTTCTGATCCATTTTGGAAACCTTCAGTGTTCAATCTCTAGAATTATCATATGGTAACATAAATTGGTGATAATTCTGGCATCTGAAAGCTACTGGCTGGAAATTTTATATTTATTTTGGAGAACCCAAGGAAGCCACAGCTCCTTGATATTAATAGTATATCAAATATCTGGCTAAAGTGTAACTTTTTAGTTACAAAACAAAGACAATGGAAGCAACCCAACAGTCCTGTGGGTGAATGGATAAAAATGTGGTATATCCATACAAAGGATGATTATTCAGTCTTAGAAAGGAAGGAAATTCTGACACCTCCCACAACACAGAAGGACCTTGAAGACATTATGCTAAGTGAAATAGGTCTCAAAAGGACAACTACAATATGAATTCACATGTAAGAGGTTTCCAGAGTAGTCAAATTCACAGTAACAGAAAGGAGCATGGTAGTTGCCAGAAGCTTGGAGTAGCAGGCAGTAGGGAAATATTATTTAATGGGTGCATAACTTCAATTTTGCAAAAAGGAAAAACTTCTGGAGATGGATAGTGGTGATGGCTGCACAAAGTGAATATACCTAATGCCACTAAACTGTATACTTAAAAATAGCCAAAACAGTAAATTTTATGTTATGTATATTTTATTACAATTAAAAAAAAATTTAAAGCAAAGAAAATGAGCCACGAGAAAACATTTTAATGGTGACCTTTTAATACCTTGTGCATGGGTGCATGCTAAGTCGCTTCAGTCGTGTCTGACTCTTTGCAACCCTACGGACTGTAGTCCACCAGGCTCCTCTGTCCATGGGATTCTCCAGGAAAGAATACTGGAGTGGGTTTCCACGTCCTCCTCCTCCCAGGGATTGAACCCACGTCTCTTATGTCTCCTGCAGTGGCAGGTGGGTTCTTTACCACTAGTGCCATCTGGGAAGCCCTTTAATACCTTATATTAATATAAAACAATTTAACCAAATTTCCTAAAGGAAATCAGCCCTGAATATTCATTGGAAGGACTGATGCTGAAGCTGAAACTCCAATACTCTGGAAACCTGATGCAAAGAACTGATTCGTTTGAAGAGACCCTGATGCTGGGAAAGATTGAAGGAAGGAGGAGAAGGGGATGACAGAGGATGAGATGATTGGATGGCATCACCGACTCAGTGGGCATGAGTTTGAGTAAACTCCGGGAGTTGGTGATAGACAGGGAGGCCTGGCGTGCTGCAGTCCATGGGGCCACAAACAGTCGGACATGACTGAGCGACTGAACTGAACTGAACTAATCTCCTCCAGGGCCATTAAATATTACCCAGGGAAGAGAAAGTTGGCTTTTTGCAACTTTAAACTCGGTACCATGTTCTCCCCTTAGAGGAGTATTTCCAACAGAAACATCCTGCTTGTGGACTGCTTTACCCCCTGGGCTTTGTATAACCAGAAGTTACACATAACCGATTACTTTAAAAGGTGTTTCTAAGACTCTGATAGTTGTTTCTAATCAAAGCTTTGTATTGGCATTGATCCATAACATTTGCTTTGATGCTTCTGAGTAGAGGAATGCTCTATCCTTCCTTTCCATTCCCACAGAAAAAAATCACTGAACAGTGAGTTACTGCTGAGGTTGAGAAATCCCTTGGGAAGAATTTACCTTCACAAGGTAAAACTCTGCATCTTGCACCACACTTATACAAAATACAAATAATAGGGGACATTGTTGGGGGCCGGATAAGAGGTATGTGGGAAGGTTCTGCACTTTTCAATCAATTTTTTGTAAAACTAAAACTGCTCTAAAAAACATAGCCTATTAATTGAAAAACTAGAGCTCTGCATCTTAAGTTCCCTGAGCTTGTTATAGCAAATAATCATATTGATCCATGTAAGTAAAATGATGCTTTCTTAATAAGGAAATGCATTCTCCTTTAATATGCAATATATCTGGCCATAAATTAAGGGATATTTTGCTAGTCAGCCATTTTTTGAAATATATTTGAACATTAGGAGAGGAAAAAAAAGGAAAAGTTGTAAGAATGCAATCCCCAAGTTATAACCCCATAATTTCTGCTCCTGTCTGCACTGGAAACTCCACATTTCCAACTCATGGCTTTCCTTTTCTCTTGCCATTTAGAGAATATAAACAGACAAGTTGAAATCCTTGACTTTAGAGGCAATTAAATACTGGAAGGAATAAGTTATTGAAATGCCCTTCTAAGAGTTATTTAAAATGTAGATAACAAGCTTACACTTTCAGCTATGATGGCGTAACTGGTATCAGACTAATCTTCCTGCTAAGAACATCTATAAAAGCTGGGGGAAATATCACACACACACACACACACACACACACACACACACACCCCAACTGCTTGAAGATAGGGAAGAACAAGTAAAACAGCCAATACTAGACGGACAAAGATCTCAAAGAGCAGAAATGCTCCCTGAAGGGAACCCTTTTGCAGAGCCACATTTTCCCCTCAGGACATTTAATACTATACAGTGCAAAGCATGAAGGTCAGAAATTAGCAGCCTAGAGACTGTGCAGTCTCATTGGGCTGGAAAGATAACACCTGGGATTTATGGACCACTGAGGAGTAAGGGGGTCATTAAACAGTAGGCTTTCAATTGAGACTCTAGAAGAGCCATGACCTATGACTAAGAAAAATCTAGAAATAGACCAGCCTCAACCGGCTCAAGGTGATTTTCCCATGCTCTATCTGGGAAAATTAAACTCCCTCTAAAGAACATATCTTGCTTTCCCCCTGGTGGCTCAGATGGTAAAGCGTCTGCCTACAATGCAGGAGCCCCGGGTTCAGTCCCTGAGTCAGGAAGATCTCCTGGAGAAGGAAATGGCAACCCACTCCAGTATTCTTGCCTGGAAAATCCCATGGACGGAGGAGCCTGGTGGGCTATAGTCAGTCCATGGGGTCACAAAGAGTCGGACACGACTGAGTGACTTCACTTCACTAAGGAAGATGTTATGCAGAGACTCTACAATTTTCATATATAATGTCCAGCAGTCAAAGAAAAATACCAAACATTTCAGTTAAAACAGAACCAAATGACTGAAAACCAAGGGAAAAAATAGACAGAATAAAATGATTGAAAGGTGATCCATATACTGGAGTTACCAGACATGGGTTTTCCACTAACTGCCTAAATACTTAAACCAATACTTCACAAGAAAAAGAGAATACTTTAATGGCCAATAAGTATATGAAAACAAACTCAGTATCATTAGTAATCATGAGATAACACTACAAATCTTCCAGATTTGCTTAAAAAATACATTAAGTATTGATAAGGACATAAATTAATTTGCACTGCAAAAACTGCTGGTGTAAATGTAAATTGATGCAAATACTTGAAATGTTGTTATGTAGAAGTTACAGAAGCTAAACATACATAGACCCTGTGTTCCAGTAATCCATTCCTGGGTATACACATAACAAAAAAATGAGTGTTTATATCAACTGAAAGATAATAGATATGAATATTCATAAACACCTTATTTATAATAGTCTAAATTGCAAATATGGACTTCCTAGGTGGCTCAGTCGTAAAGAACCTGCCTGCAACGCAGGAGACACAGGCTCAATCCCTGGGTCAGGAAGATCCTCTAGAGGAGGAAATGGCAAACTGCTCCAGTATTCTTGCCCAGGAAATCCTATAGACAGAGGAACCTGGTGGGCTACAGTCCCTGGGACTGCAAAGAGTCAGACACAACTTAAGGACTGAGCACGTGTACAAAGTGCAAATGGCCCAAATGTCCACCAAGAGCAGGACGGCCTCTTCCACTACATCCAATGCAATAATAAAAGAAAATGAAAAAGAACAAACTTCATTCACCCAACCCATGATGATAAAGCTTATTAATATAAGGTATAAATATAAATATAAGCACAAGCTGGAATCAAGATTTCCAGGAGAAATATCAATAACCTCAGACACGCAGATGACACCACCCTGATGGCAGAAAGTGAAGAGGAACTAAAAAGTCTCTTGATGAAAGTGAAAGAGAAGAATGAAAAAGTTGGCTTAAAGCTCAACATTCAGAAAACTAAGATCATGGCATCTGGTCCCATCACTTCATGGGAAATAGATGGGGAAACAATGGAAACAGTGTCAGACTTTTTTTTTTGGCGGGGGGTGAGGGGGGGCTCCAAAATCACTGCAGATGGTGATTGCAGCCATGAAATTAAAAGACACTTACTCTTTGGAAGGAAAGTTATGACCAACCTAGATAGCATATTAAAAAGCAGAGACATTACTTTGTCAGCAAAGGTCCATCTAGTCAAGGCTTTGGTTTTTCCAGTGGTCATGTATGGATGTGAGAGTTGGACTGTGAAGAAAGCTGAGTGCAGAAGAATTGATGCTTTTGAACTGTGGTGTTGGAGAAGACTCTTAAGAGTCCCTTGGACTGCAAGGAGATCCAACCAGTCCATCCTAAAGGAGATCAGTCCTGGGTGTTCATTCAAAGGACTGATGCTGAAGGTGAAACTCCAGTACTTTGTCCACCTCATGCAAAGAGTTGACTCATTGGAAAAGACCCTGATGCTGGGAGGGATTGGGGGCAGGAGGAGAAGGGGACAATAGAGGATGAGATGGCTGGATGGCATCACCGACTCGATGGGCATGAGTTTGAGTAAACTCTGGGAGTTGGTGATGGACAGGGAGGCCTGGAGTGCTGCGGTTCATGGGGTCGCAAAGAGGCGGACATGACTAAGCGACTGAACTGAACTGAACTGAACTGAACTGAATATGACCCAGGAGAGTGGTGATATTCAGTGGAAGCAGATAATGACTGAGAGAAGGCACAAGCAAATTTCTGATATCAGAATATTCTAGTCTTCTTTTGGGTGGATAGTGGAGAATTATGTTCATTTTGTGAACTGAGTACTACAAACTGTATACCTAAGATTTGTGTAGGTATAATGCACCTAAATAGAAAGTAACCAAAACACTCACAGTAGTTAGAAAAATAAATTATCTGGACAACTAAACATTCCATCGGAGAAGGCAATGGCACCCCACTCCAGTACTCTTACCTGGAAAATCCCATGGACGGAGGAGCCTGGTAGGCTACAGTCCATGGGGTCGCTAAGAGCCGGACATGACTGAGCAACTTCACTTTCATTTTTCACTTTCATGCATTGGAAAAGGAAATGGCAACCCACTCCAGTATTCTTGCCTGAAGAATCCCAGGGACAGAGGAGCCTGGTGGGCTGCCATCTATGGGGAGACGGACACGACTGAAGTGACTTAGCAGCAAACATCCCATAACAATGAGGCAAAGGGCGCCTGGACTACAAGGCTCTAGAGACAATGTTCAATTGTGATTCACTCATGGCAGCTCCCTTTGGAGCTATCTTATCTCTCTCTCCCTTTGGTCCCTGTCTTCCACATCCAATTTGGATTTGTAGCAAGTGGTTAAATTTTTTAACAATTTAACTCCAAAGTTAACATATTCAAGATTAAACTCTTCACCATTTATCATTTCTTACTTCATGCATTCCTTTCCATAGTCTCTATCACAAATATGAGGATCATCAACTTCCTGCTGATGAAGGATTTGGTTGGTGCAAAAGTAATTGCGATCTTGTATTGTTGACCTTTGTCATTTGAATAAATGAGACCTTACTAACCTCTTGCAAGAAAATAACTGGACATGATGAAACTTTCAGGTAAATGAGATAAAAACTTTTGGATAAAAGCTTTAAAGTAATCATGTTTTAGTCTACTTAAAGTAATCTTTCCAGATGTTTGGTAACTTAAGATTCTAAAGCTGCTCCAATTTAAGCTAAGTGAAGCAAGTTTATTTATATAAAAGATACTAAGACATTAATTACTAGAAAAAAATTAAAAGTATCTGAAAATATTAATGAAAATGCTTGGTATCACCTAAGATGTTCTCTATAAGAAAGTTTCTCTGGTGGCTCAGATGGTAAAGAATCTGCCTACAATGTGGGAGACCTGGGTTCGATCCCTGGGTTGGGAAGATCCCCTGAAGAAGGGAATGGCAACTCACTCCAGTACTCTTGTCTAGAGAATTCCAGGGACAGAGGAGCCTGGTGGCCTACAGTCCCTGGGGTCACGAAGAGTCAGACACAACTGAGCAACTAACACACATTGGAATACATTCTTAAATAAAGATGGTTATGTTACACATAATTTTTAATGCATACTTACTTATTGCTTTATGGTTTTTTTTGCTAATGACTTATTACTTGCTTTTTTTTTTTTTTTTTTTTCGGTTACAGCTCAGAATTTTATTTGGTAAACAAGAGCCAACTCACTGGAAAAGACTCTGATGCTGGGAAAGATTGAGGACAGGAGGAGAAGGGGATGATAGAGGATGAGATGGTTGGATTGCATTATCGACTCAATGGACATAAGCTTGAGCAAACTCTGGGAGATAGTGGAAGACAGAGAAGGCTGGCATGCTGCAGTCTGTGGGATCACAAAGAGTCGGACACAACTGAGGGACTGAACAACAACAACAAAGGACAGTACACCCCCAAGGTGTGAGGGTGGGTTGACTTCAAAGGAGTGGCCTCAACCATCTCGGCTCTCTCTTTTTATGCTTTTTGTCTCCTTCCCCTCCACTCCTCCACCCCGAGCCTGCCCTATGCACATTAAGGCTAGTACCCCTACCCATCATCCATCAGGAAGGAGGCGTGTTTTCTTTTTCTTCCTTTTTTTTTTCACCTGAGGTTCCCATTCTGGCCCTGGGATTTTTCCTTTGTTTCCTTTTCATGGGCTTTTCCCCTTTCTTTGTCTGTCTTTTAGCAGCTGCCATTTTGGACTCCTTTTTCTATTCTGTCTACCTAACATTCCCCCCTCAAGAGATGGGAGGCCCAATTCTTTGGGAATAGGGGCATTGAGGTCTCTCTGGCTACTTCCTGTACTTCCTGGCTACTTCTGAGCTGGGATGGTGAGGGGCATTGGGCCTCCCTCTCTTGCTAGTCTCAAGTCTCAGAGTCTTTATATCAGTGTCAGTCTAAGGGTATATTTATTTTAGACTATGGAAATGATGAAAACTAAGATCATGGCATCCGGGCCCATCACTTCATGGGAAATAGATGGGGAAACAGCAGAAACAGTGGAAACAGTGGCTGACTTTATTTTTTGGCGGGGGCGGGGGGCTCCAAAATCACTGCAGATGGTGATTGCAGCCATGAAATTAAAAGACACTTACTCCTTGGAAGGAAAGTTATGACCAACCTAGACAGCATATTAAAAAGTAGAGACATTACTTTGTCAACGAAGGTCCGTCTAGTCAAGGCTATGGTTTTTCCAGTGGTCATGTATGGATGTGAGAGTTGGACTGTGAAGAAAGCTGAGCGCCAAAGAATTGATGCCTTTGAACTATGGTGTTGGAGAAGACTCTTGAGAGTCCCTTGGACTGCAAGGAGATCCAACCAGTCCATCCTAAAGGAGATCAGTCCCGGGTGTTCATTGGAAGGACTGATGTTCAAGCTGAAACTCCAATACTTTGGCCACCTGATGTGAAGAACTGACTCATCTGAAAAGACCCTGATGCTGGGAAAGATTGAGGACAGGAGGAGAAGGGGACGACAGAGGATGAGATGGTTGGATGGCATCACTGAATCAATGGAAATGGGTTTGGGTATACTCTGGGAGTTGGTGACGGACAAGGAGGCCTGGTGTGCTCCGGTTCATGGGGTCGCAAAGAGGTGGACACAACTGAGCGACTGAACTGAACTGAATGATGTTAGACAAAAAGCAAATTCGAGCAATTTTCTCATTAGAGTTCAAAATGTGTTAAAAAGCAGCAGAGACAACTCACAACATCAACAATGCATTTGGCCCAGAAACTGCTAATGAATGTAGTGCAATGGTGGTTCAAAAAGTTTTGTAAAGGAGACAAGAGTCTTGAAGATGAGGAGCATAGTGGCTGCCCATCAGAAGTTGATGACCAATTGAGAGCAATCATCAAACCTCTTAACAACTACACAAGAAGTTGCTGAAGAACTCAACGTTGACCATTCTACAGTCATTCAGCATTTGAAGCAAATTGTAAAGATGAAAAAGCTTGATAAGTGAGTGCCTTGTAAGCTGACCGCAAGTAAAAAAAATTGTCTTTTTGAAGTGTCATCTTCTCTTATTTTATGCAATGAAAATGAACCATTTCTCCATCAGATTGTGACATGTGACAAAAAGAGGATTTTATATGACAGCTTAGTGCCTGGACTGAGAAGAAGCTCCAAAGCACTTGCCAAAGCCAAACTTGCACCAAAAAGAGTCAGGATCACTGCTTGGCAGTCTGCTGCCAGTCTGATCCTCTATAGCTTTCTTAATTCCAGTGAAACTGTTACCTGTGAGAAGTATGCTCAGCAAATTGACAAGATGCACCAAAAACTGCAATGCCTGCAGACAGCACTGGTCAACAGAAAGGGCCCAGTTCTTCTCCATGACAACACCCAACTGCACATTGCACAACTTCAATGCTTCAAAAGTTGAATGAATTGGGCTACAAAGTTTTGCCTCATCTGCCATGTTCACCTGACCTCTCATCAACTGCTATCATTTCTTCAAGCATCTTGATAACTTTTTCAAGGGAAAATGCTTCCACAACCACCAGCAGGCAGAAAATGCTTTCCAAGAGTTCATTGAATCCTGAAGCACAGATTTTTACACTACAGGAATAAACAAATGTATTTTTGGTGAAAATGTGTTGATTGTAATAGTTCCCATTTTGATTAATAAAGATGTGTTTGAGGCTAGTTATAATTATTTAAAATTTAAGGTCCAAAATTGCAATTATATTTGCACCAACCTAATAGAAGCCTCATCCCCAGGGCAGCATTATGCAGTTTCTAGAGGTTCTCCCTCAGAAGCCTTCCTCAAGTCCATGCCCTCTTCTCCAGCCACATTGCTTTCATTTTTCCTCTTTTGTCCATTCATTCATTCATTGACCTACTGTGTATTTGTGAAATGTGGAGAGCATTCTGGTCCCTTTGAGAGGGGCTGATGATTGTGGAGACAAGTCAGACATGGTCTCCATTAACCAAAGCCCTTGACTTTCTTTTTTCTTAACTTTCTATTTGGTACTGGGATATAGTCACTCAACAAACAATATTGTGATAGTTTCAAGTTAACAGCGAAGGAATTCAGCCATACATACACCTACCTGTATCCACTCTCCCCCAAACTTCCCTCCCATCCAGCCTGTCACATAACATTGAGTGCAGTACAGTAAATCCTTGTTTGTTATCAATTCCAAACATAGCAGTGTGTACATGTCCATCACAAACTCCATAACTATCCCTTCAACCATCCTTCCCCTCTGGCAGTAATCATAAGTTCATTCTCTAAGTTTGTGAGTCTCTTCCTGTTTAGTAAGTTCATTTGTGTCATTTCTATTTAGATTTCACATATTAGGATTTCACAATATTTCTCCTTCTCTGACTGACTTAATTCACTTGGAATGATAATCTCTATATCCATTCATGTTGCTGCAAATGGCATTATTTCATTCTTTTAATTGGCAGAGTAATATTCCATTATATATATATATATATACACAACATCTTCTTTATCCAGTCCTCTGTCCATGGACATTTAGGTTGCTTCCATGTCTTAGCTATTGTAAACACTGTTGCAATGAACATCGGGGTGCATGTATACTTTTGGATCACCTTTTTCTCCAGATATATGTCTAGGAATGGGATTGCAGAGTCATATGACAGCTATATTTTTATTTTAAGGAATATACATACAGTTCTTCATAGTGGCTGTACCAATTTACATTCCCATCAACAGTGTAGGAGAGTTCCTGTCTCTCCACACCCTTTCCAGCATTTATTTTTTGTGGATTTTTTGATGAAAGCCATTCTGGTTGGGTATATTAAAGAAAAGATATTAAGAAAAGGTGGCAAGAATCCACAGAACTATACGAAAAAGATCTTAATGACCCAGATAACCACGATGGTGTGATCACTCACCTAGAACCAGACATCCTGCAGTGTGAAGTCAAGTGGGCCTTAGGAAGCATCACTATGAACAAAGCTAGTGGAGGTTATAGAATTCCAGTTGAGCTATTTCAAATCATAAAAGATGATGCTGCGGAAGAGCTGCACTCAGTACGGCAGCAAATTTGGAAAACTCAGCAGTGGCCACAGGACTGGAAAAGGTCAGTTTTCATTCCAATCCCAAAGAAAGACAATGTCAAAGAATATTCAGACTACCACACAATTGCACTCATCTTACACACTAGCAAAGGAATGCCCAAAATTCTCCAAGCCAGGCTTCAACAGTACGTGAATGGAGAACTTCAAGCTGGATTTAGAAAAGGCAGAGGAACCGGAGATCAAATTGCCAACATCTGTTGGACCATAAAAAAGGCAAGAGAATTCCAGAAAAACATCTACTTCTGCTTCATTGACTACACTAAAGCCTTTGACTGTGTGGATCACAACAAACTGTGGAAAATTCTTCAAGAGATGGGGATACCAGACCACCTTACCCACCTCCTGAGAAATCTGTATGCAGGTCAAGAAGCAACAGTTAGAACCAGACATGGAACAACGGACTGGTTCCAAATTGGGAAAGGAGTATGTCAAGGCTGTATATTGTCACCCTGCTTACTTAACTTATATGCAGAGTACACCATGCAAAATGCCAGGCTGGATGAAGCAAAATCTGGAATCAAGATTGCCAGGAGAAATATTAATAACCTCAGATATACAGATGACACCACCCTTATGGCAGAAAGCGAAGAGGAACTAAAGAGCCTCTTGATGAAAGTGAAACAGGAGAGTAGAAAAGCTAGCTTGAAACTCAACATTCAAAAAATAAAAATCATGACATGCAGTCCCATCACTTCATGGCAAATATAGGGGGAAACAGTAGAAACAGTCACAGGCTTTAATTTCTTGGGCTTCAAAACCACCCCAGATGGTGACTGCAGCCATGAAATAAAAGATGCTTGCTCCTTGGAAGAAAAGCTACGATCAACCCAGACAACATGTTAAAAAGCAGAGACATTACTTGGCCGACAAAGATCCATATAGTCAAAGTTATGGTTTTTCCAGTATTTATGTATGGATGTGAGAGTTGTACCATAAAGAAAGCTGAGCACCGAAGAATTGATGCTTTTGAACTGTGGTGTTGGAGAAGACTCTTGAGAGTCCCTTGGACTACAAGGAGATCCAACCAGTCCATCCTGAAGGAGATCAGTCCTGAATATTCATTGGAAGGACTGATGCTGAAGCTGAAACTCCAATACTTTGGCCACCTGATGCGAAGAACCGACTCATAGGAAAAGACCCTGATGCTGGGAAAAATTGAAGGCAGGAGAAGAAGGGGATGACAGAGGATGAGATGGTTGGATGACATCACCGACTTGATGGACACAAGTCTGAGCAAGCTCCAGGAACTGGTAATAGACAGGGAAGCCTGGCATTCTGCAGCCCATGGGGTGGATACAACTGAATGACTGAACTGACTAACTGATTCTGGCTCGTGTGAGGTGATATCTCATTAAAGTTTTGATTTGCATTTCACTAATAATTAGCAATATTCAACATCTTTTCACATGCATATTGGCCATTTGTATGTTTTCTTTCAGAAGTATCTATTTAGGTTTTCTGCCCATTTGTTGATTTGGTTGTTTGTTTTGATGTTCTTAAGCATCATGAGGTATTTATACATTTTGGAGACTAATCTTTTGTCAATTACATCATATGCAAGTATTTTCTCCCAATCTGTCCGTTGTCATTTTGTTTATTGTTTGCTGTGCAAAAGTTTTTGAGTTTAAGTAGGTTCCATTTGTTTATTTTTATTTCCATTATTCTGGGAGATGAATTGAAAAAGATATCGCTAAAATTTTTGTCAGAGAGTGTCCTGGCCTATGTTTCCCTCTAGGAGTTTTATAGTGTTCAGTCTCACGTTTAGGTCTTTAACCCACTCTGAGCTTATTTTTGTGCATGATGTTAAAGAATGATCTAATTTCATTTTTTACATGTAGCTGTCCAGTTTTCCCAGCACCATTTGTTTTAGAGATTCCTTTCAACCTTGTGTAGTCTTACTTCCTTTGTCATAGATTAATTGTCCATAGATGCATGGGTTTATTTCTGGGTTTCCATCCTGCTCCATTGATCTATATGTCTCTTTTTCTTCCAGTACCATGCTACTTTGATGACTGTAGCTTTGTAGTATAGTATGAAGTCAGGGAGCCTGATTCCTTCAGCTCTGTTTTTCTTTCTCAAGATTGTTTTGCCTATTCAGGGTCTCTTGTGTCTCCACACAAATTTTGAGATTTTTTTGTTCCAGTTCTGTGAAAAATGCCACTGATAATTTGATAGGGATTGCACCGAATCTGTAGATTGGCTTGAGTAGTACAGTCATTTTGACAATACTGAATCTTCCAGTCTACAAACATGGTATATATTTCCATCTGTTTGTGTTTTTTTCAATTTCTTTCATCAACATCTTATAGTTTTCAGAGTACCAGTCTTCTATCTCCTTAGGTAGGTTTATTCCCAGGTGTATATTTTTTTGATGCCATGGTAAATGGAAGTGTTTCTTGAATTTCTCTTTCTGATCTTTTATTGTTAGTGTATATATATGCAACAGATTTCAGTGCATTAATTTTGTAACCTGCAACTTTACCAAATTCACCTGGACTCTTAACTGCTTCCTACATAGATGAGACTTTCTACACAGTCTCATCAACAAGCTTCCTCCTCAATTCAATCTTCCCTCTGCACTGCCACCAACTTACAACACCCTTCTACAATATACATGTAAATTTGGGCACATTGGTAAAATACATACACACTGTTTAAATAAGCAAGAGAAGCTCATTAAAGAAAATTTGGAAAATATATAAAGGAATATCACTCATATTCCATCATTCATATTTTTAATACTCAAAGATTTTTTAATAATGTGACCATTTTATTTATAACTTTTGAAAGAATATATCTCTCTTTAGTACACAAATCTGATCATTTTCCTCTCTTCTTAGAAGGGATCAAGTTATTCCACTCCCTAAGGGACAGCAGTCATGGCCTGTGGATGCAGAAGTTCTGAGCCACCCTGTCTCTGGTCAGCCCAGTCTCTAGTCACACCATTCCCAATGTCCACAGTGCCCTTCCCTCTCCATTCTTAAACACTCCATCCTTAAACACCTTTCAAGGACAGGTTAAAAATCACACTTCTACTAGACTCTACTTATGTGACACCTGTCACAACATGCTGTAACTATGTGGGAAGCAGCATTAATGCTGACTCTGAAGTCAAACTGCCTGAGTTCAAGTCAAGTCTCTGACTTGCCAGGTGTGTAACTTCAGTCAATTATTTAATCTGTCTTTGCCCCAGCCTCAGGGATAAAAGGATAAAAAACTAGAACTCCACTCAGAGTAATTCTAAGAAGACTAAATGAGGTGATCTTGTCACTTAGCTCATGGCATCTGGTCCCATCACTTCATGGGAAATAGATGGGGAAACAGTGGAAACAGTGGCTGACTATTTTTTGGGGCTCTGAAATCACTGCAGATGGTGTTTGCAGCCATGAAATTAAAAGACGCTTACTCCTTGGAAGGAAAGTTATGACCAACCTAGACAGCATATTAAAAAATAGAGACATTACTTTGTCAACAAAGGTCCGTCTAGTCAAGGCTATGGTTTTTCCAGTGGTCATGTATGGATGTGAGAGTTGGACTATGCAGAAAGCTGAGAGCCGAAAAATTGATGCTTTTGAACTATGGTGTTGGAGAAGACTCTTGAGAGTCCCTTGGACTGCAAGGAGATCCAACCAGTCCATCCTAAAGGAGATCAGTCCTGGGTGTTCATTGGAAGGACTGATGCTGAAGCTGAAACTCCAATACTTTGGCCACCTGATGCGAAGAGCTGACTCATTGGAAAAGACCCTGATGCTGGGAGGGATTGGGGGCAGGAGGAGAAGGGGATGACAGAGGATGAGACGGTTGGATGGCATCACCGACTCGATGAACATGGGTTTGGGTGGACTCCGAGAGTTGGTGATGGACAGGGAGGCCTGGTGTGCTCCGGTTCATGGGGTTGCAAAGAGTCAGACACAACTGAGCAACTGAACTGAACTGAACTGTCACTGAGCACAATGCCAGGCACATAATAAGTCCTCAGAATGTTACTTATTATCATTGTCAAATGTCTGTCTCCTCCCCCCTACACCACACACATCCTACAGGAAGGATTTCTTTTTCGTCTTTTTACCTCCTGCCTATGCTCAGTTTGAAGTGATTTATAAATGTATGAGAAATAAACGAATGATCTGTCAAATCTAGCTGACGTATACTCTTGCTATACGTCTTCTCATAGTGAAAAAAAGAGGGGAGGGAAGATGGGGAGAAAAAAGGAAGAGGAAGAAGAGATGAAAAATGAGAAGAAGAAGGAGAGGGAGAGGAGAAGGGAGAGAAGAAGGGGAAGGAAAAAAAGAAGGAAGAAGAGGACGGGAAGGCAGAGGAAGAAGAGGAGGTGAGGAGGAGAAGGGGGATGAGGCAGAGGAAGGGGGGAAAGAAAAAGAAAGAAAGTGGAAAGGAGGAGGAGGAGGAAGAAACAAAGGCGATCAAGGAATTTTAAAATTAATTTATTAATTAATAATCAATCTATTCATTTATTAATGATTTTAATTGGAGGATAATTACTTTACAATACTGTGATGGTTTCTGCCATATGTCGACATGAATTGACACTACTAATGATGGTATTTGAGTTTTGTGTGCACAGAAAACAGGCAGCAGCCATCACAGTACTCCAACTTGCCTCTTGCTGCTAACCCCTTAGAACTCAGGAATACATTGGTCCTTAACCTTAGTACAAAACTCAACATTACATTCTGGACCCTGGGACAACCAAACTGTATAACCAGAACTCTTCCCAGAGAGCGGGCCCTTAGATGGATTCAAGTCTACCATGACTGCACAGCGCCTCCCAAGGAAACTCTGGGCCAGCTGGGGAAGAAGAAGGCACACCAAGCATCCTGTGTAGGGCATACTCTCATCCTCACACGCCCGGGGACGGATGTAGTGCTGTATGTGTGGAATACTTAAAGGTTCCCTTGCGGCAGAAGTATCTTGGCAAAATCTGCTTTTACTGACTCCAGCTATCCTGGCTTCTACTTTGGCCACCTGATGCAAAGAGCTAACTCATTTGAAAAGGCCCTGATGCTGGGAAAGATTGAGGGCAGGAGGAGAAGGGGACGACAGAGGATGAGATGGTTGGATTGCATCACCAACTCAATGGACATGGGTTTGGGTGGACTCCGGCACTTGGTGATGGACAGGGAGGCCTGGCGTGCTGCGGTTCATGAGGTCACAAAGAGTCGGACATGACGGAGCAACTAAACTGAACTGAACTGAACTTCTATTCCAGATTCAGTGATAAATCCCCAAGAACTCATAGGTGTTTTCTAGCACACATAAAAGCACAGAAAGCCTTTGTTTTTCTGATTAGGGAGACTACATAAATTTTTAATTGATTATTAAGAAATAAATGCCAACCTTTGCAGAAAAAATACATTTCTCTCTGTCTCTGACTGAGTATCAAAGAGGCCTTCAGGGCCTTTACCCTGGCTGAGGCCTGATGATTTCATGCCAGGAGTGGGGGCCAGTTCCACCCCAACAGCTGTTCTCAAGGGCAGTTCACTCATCACCAGAGGCCCAGAGTCTCTGAGCCAGGGGTCACAGTCCTTAGGGGTCAAAACCCACAGAAAGAACACATGCCTTCCTGGTGGCTGGCAGCACCACTGGCTTGCAGATTTTTGCAAAACCATTAAGCCTTGGACTTGGAAGGCAGTCAGGCCTGAGTTTGAATTCCAGCTCTACCACTTACTAGCTATGTGGCCCCGGGGCAAGTTGCCTCATCTCTCTAAATCTGAGTTTCCTCATTTGTGAAATGGGGATAATAATAGCATTCACCCTCGAGGGTGGTGGTGAGGATTAAACAGATAATGCATAGAAAGGATGCAGGATAGCACTTGAACACAGGGTACACTCGCTAAATGACACCTATTGTTACTATTATTTAGGAATCATTTTCTCAGCCTCCAGATTTTTTCCTCTAGTGCTTCCACTGAGAGAGAAAGTCAAATCTGAGACTGAGGATGCAGAATGGGAAATGATAATAATAGCAAACCATTAGGAGCATTGACAATGTTCCAGGCACTGTATAGGTGACATTTCCATATTTTCTCTGGGTTAATCCTCACAACAATATATCATCCAAGTACTACCATGGACCCCATTTTATGGAGGGGTGTAAGAGGCCCAAGGGCATAAAATTACTCACCTTGAGGAGAGGGTGAGATAGGAGATAGTTCTCCTGGCTGACTGGTAGTGGGCAGGGAGGTTGGAATGGTTCTTTAAAAAATGGGAGTGGAAAGGAAAGGGAATATTAAGAAGTGCCTCTGTGGGTTATGAATCAGTTCCCTTTAATGTTCTTTCAGAGTCACAAGTTAAGACTGGAATTCCTTTTTAATTAGTGGCTCCATCGTTGTTTTGAGACCACCTAAGTCCAAAGGGCAGAGTTAAGCAGGAGGGAAGGACTTTCACCAAAACTGTAAGCAGACTCCTACCATGGTAAAAACTCAATTTCAAGCCAACCTGACCAATGACCACCCTATAGTTGGTACACTGCCCTGCAGTGCAGAGAACACCCTAGACGGGGAAGAGCTAACTGAGGCCTCCAGAGACTCAGCTACACTCAACTGCAGAGATCCTCCCCAAGTTCTTCCCAGGGCACAGCTCCTTTTCATTCTTTCATTTCCCCACTTCACCCCCTTTTTAATAATGAATGTGTGACTCAGAGGTTTAATGAGTTACCAGGAGAAGTTCACCAGAAGGGAAGCCCATTGAGAAAAGGCATAATTAAAATTATGAATGGACAGAGGAATACAATCATTGCAGGAGACGAGGAGCACACAGGAATGACTCAGGGGTTAGGCTGGTTAGAAAAGGGCCTCTGGGACTTAAATTATTTCTGATGACGATCTGGAAATGAAAGGAAAATTCTGGAACCCTTCCACACTCAAAAGAGACAGAGGAACCACCCAGGACCCCTTCCTTCCCTCCCCAAATGATCTAGATTGGTAGCCAGGAGTCATTTCCTGCAGAAGTTGAAAATAGCAAAGGCTGAATTCACCAAGGGAGTCATCATCCCTTTGGTGCTAACAGCACAAGGCTGTAGCATCAGTTACTTCCCTGGTGTAAATATCCTGCGGGAAATTATAAGTTAGGAGAACGTGAAAAGCTAAGGCAGCATCACACTGGATTTTCTCTCTTGAGCTCAAACCTAGAAATATTCTGTATCTGTGGAGGCCTGGCTGGGGAGAGAGACCAGGCAAGATGACCACGCTCTACCTTTAGGAGAAGGAGGCTGGGCTGTGGTAGTTGGCAGAAGTGTACGCACTAGTCTGCAGCCAAAGATCTATTTCTGTATGGTCAGGATGAGACAGAATAGTCCAGGGGACTATGAGTTCTTAGGAGAAATGTGGGCTGATCCGAAACAAGAACTCTAAGACTCCTTGTGCAGGATCTCTAAAATGAAAGCAACAGAAAGCAGGTTCTGCCTTTGAATCTATTCCAGGAGCTTCTATAACTGCAGCCGCTCCAGGTCGGCTATGCTAATACACCAGTGGTACAAATTCATGCCAAACATCAAACGATCTAAGAATGATATCTTAGTGTCTTGCTCACATCCAAATGTGCTTGGCGATCACAGAGGGCCAAGGCTACCCTATTTTTTCTTCTAGAACACAGAGCAATTGCTTTGGCAAGGTGGAGGGGCAAGAACAACTCAAAAGTATTTCCACTAATGGTAATAAAAAGAGATATGGGCCCAAAAGGTATGTATAGAGTTGGAAGTCATTTTTATTTTTGTTTGATTATAAAGTGACACAGTTTTTAAGTGGTACTGGAAACAAACTGCTAAAGCTATAATGTCAGCTAGGAAGGAAAGGGAAGGTCCTCCTGCTTTTTTGTCTTTTCATTTACATACATTTTCCAAATGGCTTTCTCTGTGTTCAGGTTGATAGGAAGTGAATCCCTCAGATAGTCAAAAAGCCTTACAAGGGGTAGGGAAGGGGCCTGAAATTTTCTTTTAGTCAAAAGAAACCTATATCCATTTTATAAAAGAAAAATAAAACATGTACATATATACATATATATATATATATATATATATATATACACACACATACAGACACATAGATACACTTAGAAGGTAAACTTAATGTGAAATTAATTATATTAGCATGGAAGGATTCAGTGATTTATTTTTCTTTACTCAATAAAGTAAGGGAAATCATTTATGTTTTTACCATCCTTTCTAAAAATTTGCCTCCCAATAATCCGTAAGCCACTATAAACGAAAGTTAAAAAAACAGTCCTACATCCCAAGAAAAAGTAAATTTTTGCCATAAAAATCTTTATGCAGGTAACTAAAAGTCCATTCCATCAAAGCAAGTGGAATACTATCCAAAATTGTACTATACTAATCTTGATCCAATCCCCAAACAGTCGTTAATTCTGTAAAACACTGCTAAACAAGTTGGTAGGAGTTTCTCATCCATAGTTGCCAGTAAATATAAAATATATTTTGCACAGCCCTAGTCTGATACAGCGGAACAAAGGATGGGCTCTGGAGCCAAGCCATTTGGGGTCAAGTCCTGGTTCCCACATACAAACAGCTCAGACAAGTGAATGAACCTCTCTGAGCCAACCATGTCGTTAATGTTCCAGTCCATCTGGAATTACCTGGGAGAACTCACCATTCAAGGACAAACTGGGCAAAGAGAGAAAAGTTCAAGATGCAGTCATCCCTATTGCCTAGATTGGACACAGAAAGAAAACTCAGAAGGGTAGTAGAGGAGAAGGATTTCAGAAGGGCTTGTTCATGGTCCAGATCTATCTTTAGCTAAGGGGTAAGATGAATACCTAAAAGGTTATAATACAATGAAAAAATCCTCCAGATTTAGCCAGCTCATGGTCTGAATCACCCCCTGAGTCAGGGCAGGACACAACACCCGCCCCTGTCCTTGAACAGTACAGTTACCTGAGTCAGAGCCTATTTTGAAAAGCTAAAACTGATCTACATCTGGCATTTCAAGGGCAAGCCAATTTACCCACATGCAATCAACCACAGGTGACTTTTTCTTCTATTCATAGATAGTGTGGAAATCAGTCTGAAAGCACAGAAGAGGCTACACGGTGCAGCAAAAATGGCACCTATAAACTCCTGAACCACCATGCACTGGCTCCGAGACCTTGAAAAATTATTTAACTTCTCTGAACATACATTTCTCATCTGTATAATGGATGGCATAGAAGGCTGCTAGTTTTGAGAGTTGCCCAAGAATGTGCTGGGGCAGTTTCATGAATGGAGCCGCCATGATGACAGGGACATAGGCTACACATGTGTCCAACATATAAGCTCCCACTCTCCAAGCCTTCTCTAGTTACTCTGCTGCTAAATGTTCGACCTGCCAGACATAAAGGGCCCCCAACATGGTACGTCCTTAGAGACCAACTGGCTGGTTGGCAATGAGTTGATTCCCTTCTATCTTGAAAAGGGTAATATTTCAACTATCAGATCATAAAATATTCTAGATATGAACTTATCTTTCCTGCCTGGAGGCCTCAGCCATCACCATCATCCAAGGGCTCATACAGTGTCCAACTGACTGCTACATTGAAAGCCTGATCCTGCATAAATTCACTTTGGACAAAGAAATTTATTCTGCCGCAAAGAAGGTGCACATGGGCACAGGACTGTGTGATCCTCTGGTCCTACTATTAGCAATCCTTCAGAAACTGCTGGCTTGATAGAACACTGCAATAACCTTGAAAGCATAGCTAAGGTGTAAGCTTAGACATTATACCTGCACAAGTGAGACACTATTTTGGGGGAGGCAGCATACGGTGGCAGATTTTATTTTCCTGGGCTCCAAAATCACTGTGGATGTGACAGGAGACATGAAATGAAGAGACACTTGCTCCTTGGAAGAAAAGCTATGACAAACCTAGACACTATATTAAAAAGCAGAGACTTTGCTTGGCCAGCAGAGGTGCATAGAGTCAAAGCTATGGTTTTTCCAGTAGTCATGTATGGTTATGAGAGTTGGACCATAAAGAAGGCTGAGCACTGAAGAATTGATGCTTTTGAATTATGGTGCTGGAGAAGACTCTTGAGAGTCCCTTGGACATCAAGGAGATCAAACCAGTCAATCCTAAAGGAAATCAACCCTGAATATTCATTGAAAGGACTGATGCTGAAGCTGAAGCTTCAATTCTTTGGCCACCTGATGCGAAGAGTCAACTCACTGGAAAAGACTCTGATGCTGGGAAAAATTGAGGGCAGGAGGAGAAGGGGGTGACAGAGGGTGAGATGGTTGGATGGAATCACTGACTCAATGGACATGAGCTTGAGCAAACTCTGGTAGGCAGGGAGGACCGGTGTGCTGCAGTCTACAGGATCGCAAACAGTAGGACACAGCTGAGCAACTGAACAACATACACTTTAAATAAGAGCCATAATATGGGGCTTGTTCCCAATAAACATAATACACAGGTCTGGGAGCCAAGAGAGGTAGAGTGACAGTAACCCTACTCACTAAAACTCCCAGTGGCACTTGTGAAATCTGTTTCTTAGATTTAACAGTTTAGGCTTTGTGGGTCTTACAGATGTTTCCATCACGGGACACAGTTTTTGCTAAAATTAAAGCTATAAACAAAGCTATAGCTGCTGCCTGCCTGGTTACTCTTGCCTATGCATTCCAATAGCAGAGAAAGAAATTGAGTTGTGTTACTGGCAAGGGGGTTTGACCATCATAAGAAAGTGGTAATGCTGCCATATAACAGGACAGAAAGGAATATGGATGAGGTGTTATAGCCTGACAGGTGATCCACAGGGTGTGTCTTGGTACTTCAATGCCCAGCCTTAACTGTACATCATCAAGTACATCAACCACAGCCTGATAAGGGCATGGTAACCAGGGGCTCAGACCCCTCAAGAATGAAAATCTGACTCACTTTACCAGACAAGCCACCTTAATCAGCAGACGTGCTAGCCAAGGGAGGAAATTCTAGAAAGGATAGCAGACAAGGGAGATGATGGGTCCAAGTTATAGTCTCAGGACCCACTACAACAATGGAAGCTGTAGTTTATCCCACTAACCCGAAATTCTGACCAAGAAGAATCCTGAACAAGTTGTGAGACAACAGAGTAAACTTAAAGTTAGAAACCAGTGGATCTGAATGGTACAAGGTACAAGGATCTGAATGGTACAGTGCAGCAGATGCTATTGGTGTTCCACTCAGATCCCCATTCACCAGCAGGTCTACCCATGCTCCTGCTAGTTGGAGCTTATGTTGGCTGCTTATGGCTCACACCTGTACCCCTCTCTAGGGGATTCTTCTTAGCTAATGGGAGATGCCTCTTCTAGAAATGCATTTCCCTGCTCCCCGAAGGGATACCTGTGACTGAATAATACAGGGAAGTAAAAGTTCAACCCGTTTGCCTCAAGGTAGTAAACACGCTATAGTACAATTCACACTCTAGAGCTCCTTCCTCATGGAATTAGGCTGTTAGTTCAGGCTGATATAATAAGCTCCCACAGACTGATAACTTATAAACTACAAAAATTGATTTCTCACATCTCTGGAAGTCCAAGATCAGGGTGCTACATGGTTGTGTTCTGATGAAACACAACTTGTAACTCCCTTACAAGTTATAGACTGCTTTCTTCCTACATCCTCATATGGTGGGACAAAAAGCTAGAATGCTCTCTGAAATCTCATTATAAATGCATCCCCAACCATCATGATGATGGTTAAATTACCCCCCTTCCCAAAGCCCCATTCCTAATATCATCACATTAAGGGTTAGGATTTCAACATATGAACTGGGGGAACACAAACTTTCAGTCCTTAACATAAGCTGAAGCCAGACTTCTTCTAAAACCACCACTAGTTCCTTCCTGTCCTTCACTGCTTCTCTCATCCCATTAGGTGTTTCACAAGAGCAATCCCTCAATAAATCTCTGCACATGCTCCCATCTCACCATGCTTCTGGGTACTCAACCTAGTAGAGCTATCTATCCAGTGTACATTTCTGTGCATCATCCCACATGCTTGCGGGCTTTAGTCACTTTAGTCACTTTAGTCGTGTCCAACTCTCTGTGACCCTATGGACTGCAGCCCTCCAGGCTCCTCTATCCATGGCATTCTCCAGGCGAGAATACTGGAGTGGGTTGCCACGCTGTCCTCCAGAGAATCTTCCCAAGTCAGGGATCGAACCTGCATCTCTTTTGTCTCCTGCATTGGCAGGCAGGTTCTTAACCACTTGTGACACCTGGGAAGCCCTGTGCATTCCACATAAAGTCCTAAAGACATAAGATAGTCTAGGTTTGTGTTTAGCAAATATCTACTCTCCTCTCCTCCACTGTGGGCAGAGAATCCCATCTGCTCTGCTGCAGCAGACCATATTTTCCCAAAATAGCTACAACACTGTCTCCCATCCCTCATGTGCTTCTTACAATGTAACCTTAACACCCCTTGAATCAAGATTTGGGAACTGTGACTCTTACCCTTGAATGTGGGCAGGCTTTTGTGACCATTTTAACCAAACAAGAGTGGCAGAAGTGATGCTATGTGACTTCCAAGGCTGGTCAGAAAGAGCAACGTAGCTTCCACTTGGTTCTCCAGAACAATTGTGCTAGAGTTCTAAGCCTCCTTGTGAGCAGTCTGACAGCCCTTCAGTCACCAAGCTGAGAAAGGCCGAGCTAGCCCATGGAGGAAGATCATGTGGAAAAGCCTAAAAATATTGGCCAGCCCCCTGTTATGCCAACCCCAAGCATCTTGAGACTGCAACTATACTGGTGACCCTGAGCCAGGATCACCCAGTGGAACCCCTCCTGAATTCCTGACCCAGAGGAACCATGAGAAACAATAAAATGATTGTTACTACTTAAGCCCCTAAGGTTTAGGGAAATTTTTTCCATAGCAATAGTAACCAGGATACCTACTGATACTGAGTTTAGTCACATCACTTGTTTTGGCCAATGGGATTTTGCATCTTGTACTTCTGCCATCATCATCAGAAGAGCATGTCTTGGGTGCAAGCAAGCCACAGATACAAGTGAGAGATGTGTGTAGCAGACATAAACAAAACATGCAACCTGGAGCCAGTCCAGATTAGTTTAACTTTAGCCAAACTGTCTTGCAGATGCATGAATGAGAAATAAATGCTTACAGCTCTAGGCCACTGAGATTTTATGGGATTTTTGTTGTTGCTGTCGTTGTTGTTATATAGCATGATGGCAATAACTGATCCAAGAGGAAACAGGAAAGCATTCCCTGTTCCCAAGAACAGGATACTTCATAATTTATAATTAAAGGGGCTTCATGATGATTATCAATATAAAAGTGAAAATGGCAGCATTTTCCAATAACACATTTATCCTGAAATTTCAGTATTCTTCCCCTTTCATTTCAACTAAGCCCAATTAGTGATATAGGTCCCTTTTCTAAGGCCCTAAAGACATGTAACAAATGACCTCATGGGCTTTCATTAATCAGCCTCTATAGAATGAAATGTTGTCAGGTGCCCTGAGTGCCTCAAAAAGAGGACAATGGATAGACAGAAAATCTCCTCAGCAACAATTAACTAGAATGAGAGGCAACAGAAGCCAAGAATTAATTTATAAGTCCCTTGAGATAAGAGATCAGAAATCCCTTCAAAAAGGGACAGATAGTGATCCATCTAAGAAGCATATTATTGTTATAAGTAAAAAGCACCAATGATTCATTTAAGCCAGGAATATAGAAAATAAACCTAAAAGAGAAAGGATTATAGATATTTACCCATACATGATTAGGACCAAAGTGAAGAGCCATGCAAAACAAGAAAAGGAACCAGGGGCCAGGTGTCCAAATGAAAGCAGATGTCAAATCTGGGGCTTATTCAGGGTCAGTCTTGGCCAAAAGGGCTCAGCTTTCCTGGGTCCAGTGATCCAAATGAATATTTGAAGATAATTCACAGTATACAAAGAATAATCATTATCTAATACCTTTTTAAAATGGAATATAAATTGATTGGGAAAGGAAATTTCATATCAAATTATTCAACAACTCATGTGTTGGTGTTAATGTTAGCCTTGTCATTAATCAAAACTGTATTTCCTGAGTATCCCTGGGGCTTCACTGGACCATGAGTATATGAAAGTAATTGTGTATCTTTCTCTAGTCCATAAAGTGGGACCAGATGGGATACTGAAACTCTTACTCATTTTTGAACAACTTTAGACACTGACTCTGGGATACCGACTTGAGTCTACATTCAAACTCACTTCATCACACTAACCAGACTGACAAATGTATTGAGACTATCAGAGTCTCCTAGAAAGTCGGCCTTGAAACATTTCTAAGAGAAGGAATCACCAGAGCCTGATCTAATTCAGATCAAGCATTTTATTACGACCACCCTAGAGGTGGAGGCCCACAAAACCCACCGTTTCAGGATTTCTCAACACCAGCACAACTGACATTCTGGACCAAACAACTCTTCATTGTGGGGGTCTCTCCTGTGCACTGCATGATGTTTATTTGCTAGTATCCTTGGCATCTACCAATCAGACACCGTAGCCCTTCACCCCAGCCACTGGTTGTCACAGCCAAAAATGCCTCCAAACATTGCCAAATATCCCCTGTCAGGCAAAATGTCTCCAGTTGATGACCAATGCCTCAGTGTAGCCTAGCCATAAAGGGCCAGCTTCCCATGGATGAAAGAGAAGCAAAAAGTCTTTAAGATTTAAGGGGATAATCAGTTAGACAGGCTTATATTATTGCACCAGTTCTCAAAATTTTTTGTCTGCCTGAAAGATTCAAATTCACAAGTGTAACACTTTCATGGACATATTCAGATTCTGACACACTATGACTAGGTGAAATGCAAAACTCTACCAGTTTATTCTGACTAAAAAAGAATATTAAAATGCAAATTGGTAAAAAATTTTGTTTCTATGGATTGAACAGTATCCCTCAAAAAAAAAAAAAAAGATAGGTGGATACAGATGGCCAATAGGCACATGAATAGATGCTCAACATCACTAATTATCAGAGAAATGCAAGTCAAAGCTACAATGATGTATCACCTCATACCAGTCAGAATGGCTGTCATCAAAAAACCTGCAAATAATAAATGCTATAAAGGGTGTGGAGAAAGCAGAACCCTTCTACATTGTTAGTGGGAATGTAAATTAGGGTGGCCACTATGGAAAACAGTATGAAGGTTTCTTTAAAAAACTAAAAATAGAGTTGCCATATGATCTATTAACAGCAATTCCACTCCTGGGCATATATGCAGAGGAAACCCTAATTTGAAAAGGTACATACACCTCAATGTTCATATCAGCACTACTGACAATAGCCAAAACAACTTTAATGTCCATCAGCAGGTGAATGGATAAAGGAGATACAGTATACATGGCTTCTCTAGCTGTCTAGTCATTAGGACTTCCTGCTGTCACTGTCAAGGGTGCAGGTTCAATCCCTGGTTAGAGAACTAAAATCCTGCAAGCCACGTGGTATAGTCAAAAAAAAAGAAAGAAAAGATGTGAGAGAGAGATATATATATACACGTACATGCATACATATAACAGAATACAACTCTACAGGTTTCAGAGGGAGCATGACCCTCTCGACACCTTGATTTTGGACTTTTAGCCTCCAGAACTTTGAAACAATACATTTCTGTTGTTCTAAGCCACTCGGTTTGTGATACTTAACCACAGCAGCCCTAGGAAACTAACATGATTTGATCTAGGAAAAATCTTAAACCTGAATTAATTTTTAAAATTTAGTGATTTCCACATGAAAACCTGCACAAAGTTGTTTACAGTAACCTTATTAATAATTGTCAAAATGTGGAAATAACCAAGATGTCTTTTGGTAGGTGAGTGGATACATGGTGGTATAGCCAAACAAAAAAATATTTTTCAGAACTAAAAACAAAAGAGCTATTAAGTCATGAAAAGACATGGAAGAACATTAAATGCATATTGGTAGGTGAGAGAAGCCAATCTGAAAAGGCTACATACTGTATGATTCCAACAATATGACATTCTTCCTAGAAAATGCAAAACTATGGAGACAGTGAAAAGATAAGTGGTTGCCAGGAGTCGAGGGAGGGGAGATGAACAGGCAGAGCAGGGAGGATTCTTAGGGCACTGAAAATACTTTGCATGACAGTATAATGATGAATATATTTCATCATGCGTTTGTCCAAACCCACAGAATGTACAGCAAGAGTGAGCCCTAAGGTACACCATGAACTTTGGGTAATTATGCTGTGTCAGTGTAGGTTCATCCTTGGTAACAAAGGTACCGCTCTGGTGGGGGATGTTGATAAAGGAGGCAAGGAGTATGTGGAAAATCTCTGTACCTTCCTCTCAAGTTTGATGTAAACCTAAAAATGCTCCAGAAAAAATTAAGCCTTTTAAAAAAAAATTATGGCATATTGTGAAAACATCTACAATGTTTTACTCGTTGCAGTAAATTATTGGGTTGGCCAAAAGTTCTGTAACGCTTTCTGGAAAAACCCAAACAAACTTTTTGGCTAACACAATACTTGTGTTAATAATGCACTCATAGCTGATCCAACGCGTCACCACACGAGAGTGAAATTTGCCACAGCTCAGGATTCTGGTGTTGTGCCCCTGAGAATTCAGAGGTAGAACTTATAACAGTTATTCATTTTGGCCACATTAATTTAAAATCTACAACACGTATACAAAGTCTAGGAATAATCTTAAGAAGATTGAGGAGGAGACTGGAAGAGAGAAAGTCCAACTACTACTGTCTCACCACTTCCCACGTTGCAAAACCCAAACTCACGAGCAGAGAATGGACGCACTTTGCAGTCCACCCACAGCCTTTTCTCTAGGCTCGTCTTTGCCAAATCCTATACCCTACCTGCTCTGCTTCATCTGAAGCTGATCCAGTGCCTCCCAAACTTTTCCAGGTCAAGGCACACTCAGAAAATAATAATCTCTGAGGGTACATGGGGATAAATAGACAAAGGTCAATAAGGAGGCAAACCTGTCCCTCTTCAAGGCCCTCCGGGTCACCACAGCTCACATTTTGCTGGGAAGTTCTGTTCTAATACACCAGGATCGTCCCTGCCTTTGTTCTCATGTAGGAAAGCCCTAACTCTCAGTGAATCCACCCTCCTCCACCTCACAAACTGCTGCTTCTACTTCAAAACCCAGCTCAATGACCATTTCATCTCTGATGTCTTTCATACCTCAGCTCTGCCAGCCCCCCGGCCCCCACTGCATCCAGAACCAAGACCTATGTCAAGGCTCTTGCCGTCATGCTGGACTGCCATTGGAGCCGCCCTACCCAGAATGTGATCTTCTGTGGTCCAGGGCAAACGGGGTCAACAGTGATCTAGCCTCCTATGAGAGGCAAGGCATGGGACCAGACAGTTGTAAAGATTCAAGGATGAATGAGGAGAGGGAAGGTCCCTGGCCTTCTGGAGCCCACAGTCCAAGAGGGATGATGGGTATTAAGCTTTCACTCACACAATTACTTATTTAATTACAACAGAGGGGCATGTTTCCAAATCAATGAATGCATCTAACAAGTAGACCTGATCTATTTTGAGAGTCAGAGAAAAGTGCCTTAAGTGGGTGACACATAACTGATGAGATCTAAAAGATAAATAGGAATTAATTAGCTATGAGTTGAATGTGTATGAAAGCAGCACTCCATGTTCTAAACCAAGCTTTCTGGTTCTTGATATCTTCATATCCATAGGACCTGACTCAGGCAGATTCTAAATAAATACTGACTGAATTAAATTTTCAAAAGTGTTCGAGTACCTCTAAGCACTTTGTCTGTGTGTGTATGTGTGTGTGTGTGTGTGTTCAGTCGCTCAGACATGTCCAACTCTTTGTGGCCCCATGAACTATAGCCCACTAACTCCACCCGAGAAGCCCCTTATCTATAAGTGGGTTCTTTCAAATAATAATTGTTACTTTTGAAATCCTTTTCAACAATTAAAATGTAAAGGCATTTACTGAAACATTATGATATGCAAGCATCTAAGTGCCTAAGACATAAAGACAAACAAGAATTTTTCAGGAGAAGAAGACAGATGAAAGCCTTCTAAGTTAAGTCCACAGGAAAATCATGAAGGCAAGAAAGCAAACAGCATGGACTCTACTTCCAAAGATGTATGAGGCCTTGGGAAGGGACAGAGACATTAGAGCATACATTAGTTATCAATTGTTGAATAAGAAATTACCCCCCAATCTGAGAAATTTACAACAATACACATTTATTATTTCTGCTTCTGTGGGTCAAGAATCTAGGGCAGGTTTAGCTGGGTCTTCATTATCAGCTGTAGGGTCTCTTCAGCCTGCAATCAAGGTCCTCGCCCTGGGTCTCTCATAAGGCCACCATCAAGGCATTTGCTGGGGCCCTAGTCTTCTCAAGGCTCAGCCGGGGTGTGATCTGCGTCCAAGTTCACTCAGCAGTTGTTGGCACTCACAGGCTGTTGGCAGGATTCAGCGCCTTGCTGGCTATCGGCCAGAGGTCATCCTCAGTTTCTTGCCACATGGGCCTCTCTAACAGCTGACTTCATCAAAGAAACAAGACAGAGAGAAAGAGAGTCTGCTAGCAAGACAGAAGCTACAGTCTTTTGTAACCTAATAATGGAAGTAACACCCATCACTTTTGCCCTGTTCTATTCATTGGAAGCAAGTCACTAGGTCCAGTCAGCATAGGGAATGAGGAGACGGGGATCACCGGGGGCATCTTATGTCTGTCTGAGATGGCACATACCATGCAGACTCCTGAATACCAGTGAGGGGAACTTGTATTTTACTAGGCAGTGGGGATCCCATGACAGTTTTAGGGGTACAGGGGTGACAGGAGCAAAGTTCCTCTACAGAGAGATTACACAGTACTGTGTGGGAGGGACTGGAAGCAGAGTGTGTTTGGAGTTAGGGAGATCAGTTAGGAAGCAAAGAAAGGGGTAGTGACATTTGCAGGTGTGACTTCTTGGAAGCAGAATTAGAACAGACCAGAGACTGAGTGGTCCTTTAGCTGCCTGTTTCAGGGTGGCATTCTGGAACAAGCAAGCCCATCAAGTCTGGCTATGAATTGGGAGCTCCCAATTGGGTTTCTGGTTTCAAATGCCTCCACCTGAGGCAACTGCTATCCTCTCTGAGCTTTAGATGACTCTTATCTTGGGGGAGGATCTCCTAAACACATAACACATTCCTTTCTGTTGCTCCTCTCCAAGACAGTGTTATTCCATCCCTGAAATCATCTGTTCTAATTCTGTCTCCAAGATGTCACACCTGCAAATGTCACTGCCCCTTTCTCTGCTTCCTAATGTAAATAAGATGTAACTTCCATCTCTTACTATCTTAAAAGTAAGGATGATATAAACATGTAGGAGGCTTATTTACAAGCATATTCTTAGAAACCCTGACTCAGCCTATCTAAAGTTATTTCTCATAGTAAATCGAAACTGCTGTGAATATAGGGTCATTGACAATGTAGTTTGTTAAATTAAGATGAGATTATGCTGGAGCAGAGTAAGCCTCTAATTCAATATGACTGGTGTCCTTATAAAAAAGGAGAAATTTAACTATTTACAATAGCCAAGACATGGAAGCAACCTAAATGGGTATCAACAGATGAATGGATAAAGAAAATGTGAGAGATATATAGAGATAGATAGATAATGGAATATTACTCAACCATAAGTAGAAGAAATAATGCCATTTGCAGCCACAAGAGGGGCTTCCCCAGTTCATGGGGCCACAAACAGTCAGACACAATTAAGTGACTAAACCATCATTCAGGAACATGAATGGACCTAGAGATTATCAAACTAAGTCAATCAGATAGAGAAAGACAAAAATCATATGATATTACTTACATGTGGAGTCCAAAAAAATGGTACAGATGAATTTATTTACAAAACAGAAACAGACTGATAGACATAGAAAACAAACTATGGTTACCAAAGGGGAAAGGTGGGGAGGGGGATAAATTAGGAGTTTGAGATACACATAAACACACTACTA
The DNA here is from genome assembly GCF_910594005.1 of Cervus elaphus. Lineage (NCBI taxonomy): Eukaryota > Metazoa > Chordata > Mammalia > Artiodactyla > Cervidae > Cervus > Cervus elaphus. The sequence goes on along the minus strand of NC_057834.1, from coordinate 124,340,704 downwards.
TATATAAAATAGATAACCAACAAGGACCTAGTGGATAGCACAAGGAACTATACTCAGTATTTGCAATAAACTATAAGGGAAAAAAATCTGAAAAAAAAATATATAGACTATATAACTGAATCACTTTGACATGCATCTGAAACTAACACAAGATTGTAAACCACTTATACTTGAATTAAAAAAAAATTAAAAAACATTAATAAAGAAGAAATTTGAACACAGACACACACACACACATGCCATGTGAAGACTGGAGTCACACTACCACAAGCCAAGGAATTACAGAAGCTGCGAGAGAGGCCTGAACAGATCCTTCCCGAGTGCTGTCAGTGGGAGAATGGCCCTGCCAACACCTTGATTTCAGACTTCTGAAATCAAGAAATGAGAGACAATCCATTTTTGCTGTTCTACAAAGCTCAGCCACCCCATTTGTGGCCCTTTATTTCAGCAGCTCTAGCAAAAGAATACGACCATAGTACAGAGCGTCAAAGTTACAACTTTAAAACCCTGACGGTGCTCAGAGCTACCTGTTTAGAACTCAAGGATCAAGGAAGCAGGTGAGCTGAAAGCTGGGAAGAGGGAGCTTGGGCAGGTGGAGTCTGTAAAGTAGGGTGAGTTGACTCAAGTGGAAAAGGAGAGAGAAAGAGGCAGGGCAAAAACAGAAATCAAACAGGGGCATTCGGGACAGGGCCTGGCAGGGACAGTATGAGAACGATCATCATCTTTGGCTCCTGCAACTATACAATCCAGAGGCGCCAGCTGGTTCTAGCTGGCACCTGCTGCCACCACCAAGTGAGGGAAATAACCACGCTAGGAGAGCGAAGCGACCCCCAGTTCTCCCACCTCCCAGCTGCCTGCCTGCCTTCCTCTCTTGGCCTCAGGAGGCCCCAATCTGCCAGTCTGGGGAGGAAGCAGGTGCCTGCAAAGAAGTGAGTACTGTCCCTCCTGTAGCTCCCAGATGGATGATGCTCCCACCGGAGCATGAACAAGGGAGGGAGAGCAGGCGGTTCCGGAAACATCAGCCTGTCACCCCAGTGATACCAAAGTCATTAATCATAACATTTGCAAATAAACTAGAGGCCTCCAGTTTAATGGATTTGATAAGAACCTGCAATGTTCAGGGACTATGCTGTAGGGAGACTAGATGCTGAGAGACTCAAAGCTTAAGTGACAAATTCCACATTTCCTCCCTCCACCCAAAGGCAAACAATAAGACTCCCTGCTGTGTCTACCCATCTTCTTTTTTATTTATTTATTTTTTATTAGTTGGAGGCTAATTACTTCACAACATTTCAGTGGGTTTTGTCATACATTGACATGAATCAGCCATGGAGTTACATGTATTCCCCATCCCGATCCCCCCTCCCACCTCCCTCCCCACCCGATTACTCTGGGTCTTCCCAGTGCACCAGGTCCGAGCACTTGTCTCATGCATCCCACCTGGGCTAGTGATCTGTTTCCTCCAGGAAGCCAGCTTTCCCTAACCACATTCAGGGCAAGACACTTCTCCTTAGTGCTTTAGCTCTACAGTCAAATTTTAGAAGCAAAGGAAGATTTGCGGTTGTGAACAACGTGTAGCTGAGGAATCATCTCACAGTCTCATGCTGTATAGTCAAGAAAAATTAATTATACTGCCTATAGGCAATGGCTCTGGAATTTAAAAAATGAGTGGTTTGGGGCTGCCCTGGTGGTCCAGTGGTTAAGAATCCACCTTGCAATGCGGGGACACTGGCTCGGTCCCTGGTTCAGGAAGATCCCACATGCGGGGGGTTCCACAACTACGGAGCCTGAGCCCTGGAGCCCACAAGCTGCAACTACTGAAGCCCATACACCCTAGAACCCATGCTCTGCAACAAGAGAAGCCAGTCCAGCAAGAAATCTGCACATTGCAACAAAGAGTAGCCCCCGCTCTCCACAACTAGAGAAAGCCCATATGCAGCAACAGAGATCCAGTGCAGTCAAAAATAAATAATTTTTTTCAAATGAGTGGTTCCCCACCAAAACTTTGTCGATTGGTACTTTTATTTCTTTTTTTCAATTAGAACCCAAGTTTATGTCTCTACTCAGCGTTTCAGTAAGAAACAAAGGAATCTACTAGATTGGAGGTTCTCAACCTTTATGGAACCTCAAGCTAGAAATATGACTCCTCCAGTCTGCAGCTGTGGTTCATGATGGTATGGACTAACTTCTGTCCCCCTGAAATTCATATGTTGAAGCCCTATCCCCTGATGTGACTGTATTTGGAGAAGTGAAGTGAAAGTTGCTCAGTCGTGTCCAACTGTTTGTGACCCCACAGACTATACAGTCCATGGAATTATCCAGGCCAGAATACTGCAGTGGATAGCCTTTCCCTTCTCCAGGGGATCTTCCCAACCCAGGGATCGAACCCTGGTCTCCCACATTACAGGCTCATTCTTTACGAGCTAAGCCACAGGGAAGCCTTAAAAGAGATAATTAGGTTAAACAGATCATAAGGATGGGGCCCTAATCCAACAGAACTGGTGTCCTTATAAGAAGAGGATGAGACAGCAGTGGTGCACACAGAGGAGAGGCCATGTGAGGACACAGTGGCGACAAAGTGGCTATCTACCAGCCAAGGAGCCAAGCTTCACGAGAAACCAAACTTACTGGCCCCTTGATCTTAGACTTCCAGGCTCCAGAAAGGTGAGAAAATAAATTAATTTCTGCTGCTTGAGCCCCATACTCTGTGGTATTTTGTGACAGCAAGCCTAGTAAACAAACAACAAATGGTAATCCTCAACGTTCATTCATCTATTCAACAAATATTTAAGGAGCACCTACTAGGTGCCAGGCACTCTTCTGATTACCAAAATCCAGCAGGGAACAAAAGAGACAAAGCTATAGGGGATGGAGATGTGGACAGGTGGAGTTTGGAAGGGTCCCCACGAAAGATCTAATATGGACATCAGGAACTACCTTTAATAGTCCTCCCTCCAGCCCCCGAGAATCAAGGCACATAAATAACAAGGACTGACTGCATAGCACAGGGAAACTATATTCAATATCTTATAATAAAGTACAGTGGAAAAACAGAATACAGATATGTACATATATGCATATAACTGAATCACGCTGCAGTATAATGAAACTAACACAATACTGTAAATCAACTATACTCTACTAAAAACTCACAGCACTAGACTGGCAGGTCGAGGACAGGGACTGTGTCTGCCTCCCCTTTTTAAACAGTCTGGGATGCAGAAGGCATCAGGAGGCACCCTCTCCTCCCTGGGAACAGGGACCTGGTTCCCAGCAGCTCCTCCCCTCCGCACCTGTGGCTCTCAAAGCAGCGTGTGCACAGTGACCTCAGCAGCACTGGAAGCTTACTAGAAATGCCCATTTCACCCTGATCGCCTAGATCATAAACACTAGGGGTGCCACCTGAGCCTCCAGGTGATCATTAGGCACATGGAAGTTTGAGAACCCCTGGTCTACACTCCACAGCATTCACCTTGACCCAGAACCCAGCCTTACTGCCTCCTCCGCAGTCCTTTTGCAGCACCCCGAGGGCCAGGCTCTGTGCAAGGCACTCCGTACAGTGGCCCCACGCTGTCAGGGCCCACAAGGTGGATACAGTCACTCCAAGGTCCTGAAGAAGAAACTGGGGTTCAAGGAAGCCTCCTCCTTTCTAGAAGACTCACAGTCAGGGTACCAATGCAAGGGCCAGAATGTAAGCATTTCCTCGGGCCTTTCACCATCCTGTTCTCTCTTCCTATTACTATCAGTAAATTTCTTTCTTCTTTTCCTTTCTTTTTTTAGGCTCTTGCAGCACCCTACAGTCAGATTCCACCTGACCTAAGGAGATTCAGCTCACCTTTCCTTGGTTTAGCCATGTCTGCATTTTGAAAGTAACTCTGATTGATGTCTACACACTCAGAATGCTCATCTAAAATTCAACATGAAAACCTCCTTTCTCATGCACAGTATATTACTAAGTTCACTATACTATTCAGGAAAATAGAATACTCTTCCTTTCTTTACAGGAGAAAAAGGACAGAAAAAAAAAAAACACACTAAACTACCAAAAAAAAAAAAAAAAAAAAAAAAACTAAATAGAATCCACTACTAGTTAGGGAAGCAAGAATAAAAATGTTGGGAATTATCCCTGGCCATTTTAGACTTGCTTTCGGGGAGCAGAAATGCCCAAATGAATAAATCTTTAGTCCAGTGAGGGAACAATGCCCAGAAAAGGAACAGACTGAGTAGCAGGCTTTCAAAATGTGTCTGAGTTTATAACACAAGGGAACATATTGGCAAGGACGGGGAGAAACAGAACCCTTCCTACATTGCTGATAGTAACATAAAATGGTGCAACCACTTGGGAAAACAGTTGGGCGGTTTCTTAAAAGGCTAAACATAAACTTATCCAATGACCCCAGCCACTCCCCCTCTTAAGTATCTACTCAAGAGAAATGAGGACGTGTCCACATAAAGACGTGTACATGAATGTTCACAGCAGCATTATTCACAATTGCCAAAAGATGGAAACAGCCCAAATGTCCATCAGCTGGTGAACGGATAAACAAAACGTCGGCTAGTCATACAGAGGAACACCATTCAGCAATAAAAAGAAACAGACTACCGATACAGGATACAACATGGACAAATTTCAAAAACCACATGCTTATTCAAGGAAGCCAGCTGTAAAAGAATATACACTGTATGATTCCATTTATACGAAATGTCCAGAAAAGGCAGCTCTGCACAGACACAAAGTAGATTATACTTTGTTTGAAACCCGTGAATCTCATGGCATGCAAATTGCATCTTGATAAAGCTGTTTTTACAAAGGGCGCTGTCAATGGGACACTTGAGGTGTGCAGGCATGAGCTGCTGGACTTGGTACAACTAAGGCTTATTAACGCTAACACACAGGTAAGCCCCAGGGAGAGGAAAGGCTGTCATCATTTTCTTCTCTGATAAATGCCTTGAAAGATAACCTGGGGGAGACAGTTCCATGGAGGCAGAAGCTCTGCGGCTGAGCAAATATTCCAGAACAAACACAAGCAAGGTAGGGACGGACCTGCTGGAGTCTCAGTCCAGGGCGAGCCGTGCCCAGTCAGGTAAACACCGCACGACTGAGCTGAGAGAGTCTTGGAGAAGCCTGGGTCAGAAGCACAGCCAGGATCCACTGTCTGGAAAAGGGGAGGCACCCAGTGATCACAACGTGCAGGTGGGCCCTGGCAGGTAGGGCCCAAGAGTGAGGGGAGAAGGGAAGCACTTCCCTCACAGGAGGAGCCGGGAGGGTGGAAAGCAAACAGCAAGTGACAGGAAGCTTGTGGTCCCCAAGGCAGCAAGCTCTTTCCAGGAGCTTGGCACCACCTCAGACTTCTCTTGGGCTGGGTAAGATGTTGAAAAAATACCTGGAGAAAGCTCATGGGAGCCTCATCAGAAAATAAAGTCAAAAGATTGCAGGACCTTGGACTATGGGGAGAGGGGAGGAAGGGGAGAGGAGAAGGCAGAGGCCTGCTGGGCTGGATGTGGAGAGAGGAAACGGGACTCAAACGGCCACCATGAGTCCTCCTACACACCTGACTCATTCTGAGACCTTCCCCAACTTACAGGGCCACTGGGGCCCACCCCCCATCATCTCCTCGGATGTGCAATGGAGATTTTATCCACTACAAAAAGTTTTTGCGAGGATTAACAAGGGAATGTAAGGCACTGAAAGAAAAGGGTATTGTATCTTAAAGAAAATATAGAGTTTTTCACGGTTCCACTGCTGGATTCATCACGCTGCGACTCCCATTCCTCTATATCCCCTTAAAGGTAATGGAAAAGAAAGGAAAAGAGGAAAGAAAATATCATATTTCACATTATGCCCAGATTATCATGAACCAAGATCCAGGAACGGTTGGAAAAGTAAACATGAAGCAAGTGGTCCAGTAACATCAACCACTCTGGAGGAAGAGTCAAGACGTCGCTCTTTCGCCAACAGTCCAGGGAGGGTAAAGCCCACTGTATGGGGCTGCAACACATCTTGAACACTTGGCATTTCTTCAGAGAGTATGCCTATCTCAACTGGCTTAGCACAGTCCCTGGCTACAGAACCCATTCCCTGCTGAGACTGCCTACTTAAAACTTAAACATCTTAATTTTGGAAGACTCCCAAAAGGCCTCTTTACTGTAAACCATGACTTTAATTCCATGTGGGGAATGCATGGAGGTCCAAGATCAACAAAGAGTTCCCTCCCATCTTTAGGGCGTAAACTTCCAGCAATCAGCAGCTGTAGGAGATATGACAAAGGTGCCTCTTACCTAAAATTTAAACGGAGGGAGGAGCAGGTATTTCTGAAAGTCAAGAAATGCTTTGGGGACGAAAGGATAAGGGGATGGGAATTTATTTACTCCTCTTGTGAGTACCCCCACACATACATCAAAGCATGTACCTCCAAAGTGAATCGCCTCATGGTAGTATTTTACAAGCTTTCCTAGTTTGCTTATTTCTAATTAGCAACAAATGAAATTGGAGCCTAATATGTCATTTACGTCAAAGGGGCTGGAAAGGTCAGTATTGACTTGAATGATAACTACTACTAAAGTTTTCAGAATGGAAATTTTAAAAGGAATTCAAAGATAACAAAATCCTCATTATAAACATCAACAGTGAAAGGCATTAGTGGAACTAATTCCTTGCCTGTTATAGCGCTCAAAGTCTGGAAAAAAGGAAAACCGGCTCTTATTTACTTTAATAAACAGCACCAGCTAGAGTGAAAATTAACATAGTCTTGAGAATAAATCTGATGATTCTTGTCCTTCAAGGAGAGAAATTTAGTTAATGCTGAAGGTTTTATCTCTTTTGACCTACCCATTATGAAACTGGGAAACTATAATTTATGTATCTAGTGAACGCAAAATTGATTAACAGGTCAGTGTAAATGTCAGCTTGAGGGAATTTAACAAATGTAGTTCTACAAGGGTCAGTTCTTGCCCAGTACTATTTAACATTTTCATTAATTACTTGCTGACAGAATAGGTGATAGAATTGGAGGTATATCATTAAACATGTCAATTTAGAAAAATAAAATAGTTAAAATAAAAATAGGTGTTAATAAACTGGAAAACAAAGAGGTACCATTTGGTACTTCCAGGGCTCTGCTTGGTATAAAGCAGGTGTCGAATAGATGTTGGTTGAATTGAATAAATGCCAACAAAATAAAAGACCAACATGAGTGACTCCCTGAAGGAGGAAATGATACTCTCTAAGTTTTCATAAATACTACCATGCATTTGTGGCTCACCTGGTAAACAATCCACCTGCAGTGTGAGAGACCTGGGTTCAATCCCTGGGTTGGGAAGGTCCCCTGGAGAAAGGAAAGGCTACCCACTTCAGTATTCTAGCCTAGAGAATTCCATGGACTGTATAGTCCATGGAGTCACAAAGAGGTGGACACAACTGAGTGACTTTCACTTTCACTTTTCACCATGCAGGTATTTAAATTTTTTTTTTTTAACTTTTGGACCATTTTTGAAGTCTTTATTGAATATGTTACAACACTGCTTCTGTTTTATGTTTGGGGTTTTTTTTGCTTTTGTTTTTGTCACAAGGCATGCAGGAACTTTGCTCCCTGACCAAGGATCAAACCTGCACCCCCCGCACTGGAAGGTAAAGTCTTAACCACTAGACCACTACGGAAATCCCCTCAGTTCAGTTCAGTCACTCAGTCGTATCCGACTCTTTGCAACCCCATGGACTTCAGCATGCTAGGCTTCCCTGTCCATCACCAACTCCCTGAGCTTGCTTGAATTCATATCCATTGTGTTGGTGATGCCATCCAACCATCTCATCCTCTGTCATCACCTTCTCCACCTTCAATCTTTTCCAGCATCAGGGTCTTTTCTAATGAGTCAGTTCTTCGAATCAGGTGGCCAAAGTATTGGAACTTTAGTTTCAGCTAAATATTCCAATGAATATTCAGGATTGATTTCCTTTAGGATTGACTGGTTTGATCTCCTTGCAGTTCACGGGGCTCTCAAGAGTCTTCTCCAACACCACAGTTCAAAAGCATCACTTCTTTGGCACTCAGCTTCCTTTATGGTCCAACTCTCACATCCATACATGATTACTGGAAAAAACATACCTTTGAGTAGACAGACCTTTGTCAGGAAAATAAGGTCTTTCCTTTTAATATGCTGTCTAGGTTTGTCATAGCTTTTCTTCCAAGAAGCAAGTGTCTTTTAATTTCATGGCTGCAGTCACCATCTGTAGTGATTTTGCAGCCCAAGAAAATTAAGTATGTCACTGTTTCCATTGCTTCCCCAACTATTTTCCACGAAGTGATGGGACCAGATGCCATGATCTTCATTTTCTGAATGTTGAGTTTTAAGCCAGCTTTTTCACTCTCCTCTTTCACCTTCATCAACAGGCTCTTTAATTCCTCTTCTCTTTCTGCCATAAGGGTGGTATCATCTGCATATCTAAGGTTATTGATATTTCTCCCGGCAATCTTGATTCCAGCTTGTGCTTCATGCAGCCTGGCATTTCACATGAAGTACTCTGCATATAAGTTAAATAAGCAAGCAGCATTATATATACAGTTAAATATACAGCCTTGACATACTCCTTTTCTAATCTGGAACCAGTCTGTTATTCCATGTATGGTTCTAACTGTTGCTTCTTGATCTGACAGATTTCTCAGGAGGCAGGTCAGGTGGTCTGATATTTCCATCTCTTGAAGAATTTTCCACATTTTGTTGTGATCCACACAGTCCAAGGGTTTAGCATAGTCAATGAAGCAGAAGTAGATGTTTTTCTGGAATTCTCTCACTTTTTCTATGATCCAATGGATGTTGGCAATTCAATCTCTGGTTCCTACGCCTTTTCTAAATACAGTTTGAACACCTGGAAGTTCTAGGTTCATGTACTGTTTGAAACCTAGCTTGGAGAATTTTGAGCATTACTTTGCTAGCATGTGAGATGAGTGCAATTGTGCAGTAGTCTGAAAATTCTTTAGCATTGCCCTTCTTTGAGATTGGAATGAAAACTGACCTTTTCCAGTCCTGTGGCCACTGCTGAGTTTTCCAAATTTGCTGCCATACTGAGTGCAGCACTTTCACATCATCATGTTTCAGGATTTTAAATAGCTCAACTGGAATTCCATCACCTCCACTAGCTTTGTTTGTGGTGATGCTTCCTAAGGTCCACTTGACTTCACATTCCAGGATGTCTGGCTCTAGATGAATGATCACACCACAATGGTTGTGTGAGTCATTAAGATCTTTTTTGTATAGTTCATCTGTGTATTCTTGCCACCTCTTCTTAACCTTCTGCTTCTGTTAGGGACGTCCCCTATGATGCATTTAAAACTCAATGTAAAATTTCTTATAACAATGTAACCATAACCCAGCAAAAGCAAGATCTAGACAACAAAAATGTACATGTATCAATAAATTGATACAGTATGCAAATACTGTATAGTAGGGAACACACTCAATAGTTCAAAACTTGGTGCACACTGCTATCCTTTTCCTTAAGTATAGACACATGGATAGATAGATCCACCCCTGTCTGGAAAGTGAATGAGAAGGAGGAAAGGGATGAGAGAATAACCAACAAAAATTAACAGTCTCAGTAGAAAACAGCAACAGCAAACAGAGGTGCAGCTGGGTGGAGAAAAAAATACAGTCACACCAAGCCAAGCCCTGGCAACACAAGTTCCATACTCCTAAGTGGCTAGCTCACCCCCATGCAGGATGGACAGGACACCAGAGCTAAAGAGAATCTCTAGGACATCATGATTCACCTCCCTCTGAGTGACTGGGTAGCTCCTGGAGGTTTTATTTCGTTTAGGGCAGGGGGAGGCTTTATTTTTAACTAGAAAGAGAGAAAAGTAGAAGCATAGTTTACTGATGGTGACTACCCTACCTAAAGGCTCAGCCCTCGACCCACTTTCCATGGGCAGTGGAAGGACTTAACAAAAATATACAGACTCTCACATGTCAAGTAGAGTACTCCAGTATAGCCAGGTAAGGAAGTAGAGGAATCAAGAAAAAAAACTTCAAACTATTTTTCGGACTAAATGGTAGGTCTCGGTAGAATTCTCTTTGGTTAAGTAAAAAAAAAAAGAATAAGCAGACAATAAATAAGGGCTCTTCAGAACTACAAGAAAAAATATAAGAAAGAATTTAAATAATGTTTTGTTCTCTTAAGGAAATTTAAAAGGAGTATCACCTAAGTGGAGAGGCTTCCCAGATGGTGCTAATGATAAAGAACCCACCTGCCAATGCAGGAGACATAAGAACAGCAGGTTTGATCCCTGGGTTGGGAAGATACCCTGGAGGAGGGCATGCAACCCACTCTAGTATTCTTTCCTGGAGAATCCCATGGACAGAGGAGCCAGGAGGGCTACAGTCCATAGAGTCAGAAGTGACCTGGCATGCACACATCTTAGTGGAAAAGAAAAACAAAGATATCAATGCTGTAGAATCAAAGTTGACATGCTAGAGCTAATGAGAAATGAAGGAAAAAGCAATATGAATTCAGAACTGAAAAAATGCTGGAGAAACATCCAGAAGCAGAATTAACATTGCAGAAAATTAAATCTATGGTAAGGAGCCTGGCTCCAGAGGAAAGAAAAAAAAATCACCTGAAAGGCAGAGGAGCTGGATAAAGAGATAAAGGACAGGTAGAGAAACTATAGAGGACAAGATGGCATAGAAGTTTTGTTTATTGTGAAAAAGTATATTCACTCTAACAAATCAATCTGATTTTGCTTCGGGGAAAGTTCCCTGCAAGCCACAGGACAGAGAGGTCAGAGGTAACTCTGAGGTCATTTAATTATATATTCATTCATTCAGTAGGTGTTTACTGGTTGCTTTTTATATGCAAGGAGCCCATAGGCTCTCTAAATCAAACCCAAGAGGTTCCAGTCCTCCTGGGGTACATCATCTAGTAAGGGAGCAGAGAATGAATAAATTCATGAACGAACAATAAAGAAATAAACAAAATGATTACAAACTGTCACAGGTAAGAAACAAACAAGGTGCTGAGACAGAAAACAAACCAAAAAAAAAAGAGCCTGCTTTTGACAGAGCAGCAGGGAGGACCCTTCTAAGGAGACAACTTTAAGCTGGGAAATGAAGGGTGAGAAGGAGCCAGGCCTGGGAAGAATGGAAAGCTAATGCCAGGCTATGAACTATGAAAAGCATGGTGAATTCCAGGAGGAGCTAGATTGTAGTTAGATTGTAGCAGTGTTAAGTTAATATGCAAGAAGTATGCAGGGGCCAGACTTCCCTGGTGGATCAGCGGTAAAGAACTCATCTGCCAATGCAGGATAGTGGGTTCAATCCCTGGGTTGGGAAGATCCCCTGGAGAAGGAAATGGCAACCCACTCCAGTAAACTTGCCTGGGAAATCACACGGACAGAGACTGGCAGGCTACAGTCCATGGGGCAGCAAAGAGTCAGACATGACTTAGTGATGAAACAACAACAGGCAGGGGCCGGGTCGTATGGAATCTTTGGGGGTTTTTTTTTTAGCATTTATTTATTTATTTGGCTGCACCAGGTCTTAACTGTGGCACATGGGATCTTCAATCTTCATTGCACTGTGAGGGATCTTCAGCCGTGGCATGTAGGATCCAGTTCCCTGACCAAGGATCCAACCCAGGCCGACTGCATTGAAAGTACACAGTCTTAACCACTGGACCACCAGGGAAGCCCCAGTCACATAGAATCTTGGAGGCCACTGTAAAGAATTTGAATGATCTCCTTAGTGTCTATTCTGAGAAATGCTGAGTTCCCCCTGCTTGTTGGATCAGGGGGATGAGCAATAGGTAGAAGGAGGGGATTCTGTGCCATCCACCTAGCCACCAAAGATAGTGGCTCAAAGGGACCTGTCTTAGATGTTTGCCCATTTGCCTGTGTTAGACGTAGTCGGCTGCGACTTTGCCTCCTAATAACACTAGCGGCTTCGCTGGTTGCTCAGTTGGTAAAGAATCCACCTGCAACACAGGAGACCCCAGTTCAGTTCCTGGGTCAGGAAGATCCCCTGGAGAAGGGATCAGCTACCCATCCAGTATTCTTGGGCTTCCCTTGTGGCTCAGCTGGTGAAGAATCCGTCTGCAGTGTGGGAGACCTGGGTTCGATTCCTGGGTTGGGAAGATCCCCTGAAGAAGGGAACAGCTATCGACTCCAGTATTCTGGCCTGGAGAATTCCATGAACAGAGGAGCCTGACAGGCTACAGTTCATGGGGTCACAAAGAGTCGGACATGACTGAATGACTTTCACTGTCACATTAGCAAAACGTTCAGCCCAGGGCTAAGGTATCAAATCACTTCTGTGAATACAAAAGTGAATTTAAAAAAGCAATACATTCTGGACCTAGAGACTGTCATACAGAGTAAGTCAGAAAGATAAAACAAATATCATATATTAACACATATATGTGGAATCTAGAAAACTGGTACAGATGAACCTATTTGCAAAGCAGAAATGGAGACAACAGATGTAGAGAACAAATGTATGAACACTGAGGGGGAGAGGAGGGCGGGTGAACTGGGAGATTGGGACTGACACAGAAGATTGAGCCTGACATATATGGGCCTTCCCTGGTGGCTCAGTGGTAAAGAATCCCCCTGCCAATGAAGGAGACGCGAGTTTGATCCCTGGATCAGGAAGATCCCCTGGAGGAGGAAATGGCAACCCACTCCAGTATTCCTGCTTGGGAAACCCCATGGACGGAGGAGCCTGGTGGGCTACAGACCATGGGGTCTCAAGAGTTGGACACAATTTAATGACTAACCCACCGCCAACCATGTATAAAATTGGTAACTAATGAGAACCTACTGTATAGCACAGGGAACTTTATTCAGGGCTCTGTGGTGACCTAATGGGAAAGAAAATCCAACAGAGAGGGGATATATGTATGGCTGATCCACTTTTCTGCATAACAGAAACTAACACAATATTGCAAAGCAACTATACTCCAATAACTACTTTTTTAAATCAATCTATTCATGCTAAACTTGTCACAGACATAGTCTCTCTAGTTCAAAGTTAAGATCTTTATAGAAGAGGAGGCAGCCATAGCAGATGGGAAGTCTGCTGAGCTGAGACCTGGATCCTTATCCCATTCTTGCTCTCTCTTCTCTGTTGCTGGACTATATCATTTCTGTATCTTAATATCCTCTCTTAAGCGTGACCTCGCTCATGTCATACTGCCTATGCCTCAGTTTCCTCATCTGTAAAATCCTGGGGAGAGAGAACAACCTGTTCTCTAAGCCCCCTTTAGAATTTAAAACAGGAAATCTCTGAGATAGGAGAGCCCACTTATATATAAACAGCTTATTGCTGACAGTTCAGAAGTGGAGGATAATTTTAATGCCAAACTGAAGTAATCTGCTCAGGTTTTTCCTTGCACAAGATATCAAATATTATTTTAACAAAAACATTATCATATTAATTTCCACAATAGCAAGTCTTCCATGTATAACATAGAGGTTCTATATTTGTTGAACTAGTGACATAGCTTTCCTATGTTGAATAGGAAAATTTTAGCACAAATATATTTATTAACCATTGTCCATTTAACAAACTATTCTTTAATATATGCACTCAACTTCTGGCAGAGTATTCAATGCAAACTATTCAATTATATTTAAAATGTAATGCTTTAAAAACTGAGTTAGTAGTGGGGAGATAAAGAGGCTTTATTTTTTAACTTAGCAGATCTATAAATGGCAATACATTATTCCACATGCTATTTGATTAAAAAAATCTGTCTGCTGTATTATTTTTTTTTCTGTCTGCTATGTTATGGGCTTCCCCGGGTAGCATCAGTGGTTAAAAAAAAAAAAAAAAAAAAAAAAAACCCACCTGCCCATGCAGGAGACATAAGAGACACGGGTTTGATCCTTGGATCAGGAAGATCCCCTGGAGGCCTGGAGGAAGGCACAGCAACCCACTCCAGTATTCTTGCCTAGAGAATCCCATGGACAGAGGAGTCTGGCAGGCTGTAGTCCATGGGGTTGTGAAGAGCTGGACATGGCTGAAGCGACTTTGCATGCACACAGGCATGCAGTATTATACTAAATCAAGTCTAAAAGATTCTGAATATCTGCATGTTTATTCACTCATACGTGATAGGGAAAGGAGAGTCTCAACAAACACATAAATGAGTAATTCCAAAGCATTCTCTATGGCAAAGAGTACCATGAATAAACTAAGGTGGGATAGAGAGTAGCACTATCCAGGGATAGTATTAGGTTGGTGCAAACGCAACTGCAGTTTTGGACTGTGAATTGTAAATCATTATAACTAGGCTCAAACTCATCTTTATTAATCAAAATAGGAACCATTACAGTCAACAGATTTTTTGCCAATGAGAAATATGTTTGTTTATTCCTGTAACATAAAAATCTGTGCTTCAGAATTCGATGAACTTTTGGAAAGCATTTTCTGCCTCCTGCTGGTTGTGGAAGCGTTTTCCCTACAAAAAGTTGTCGAGATGCTTGAAGAAGTGGTAGTCAGTTGGCAAGAGGTCAGGTGAATGTGGCGGATGAGGCAAAACTTCGTAGCCCAATTCATTCAACTTTTGAAGAGTTGGTTGCACGACGTGTTCAGGTATTGTCATGGAGAAGGATTAGGCCCTCTCTGTTGACTGACGCCTGCTGCAGGTGTAGCAGTTTTCGATGCATCTCATCAATCTGCTGAGCACACTTCTCAGATGTAATGATTTCACTGGGATTCAGGAAGCTATAGTGGATCAAACAGGCAGCAGACCACCAAACAGTGACCATGACCTTTTTTGGGTGCAAGTTTGGCTTTAGAAGGTGTTTTGGAGCTTATTCTCAGTCCAACCGTTGAGATGGTAGTCACTGACTATCATATAAAATCCACTTTTCATCACATGTCACAATCTGATCAAGAAATTGTTCATTGTTGTTGTACAGAATAAGAGAAGATGACACTTCAAAATGACGAATTTTTTGACTTGCGGTCAACTCAGGAGGCACCCTCTTATTGAACTTTCTCACCTTTCCAATTTACTTCAAATGCCAAATAACCATAGAATGATCGACATTGAGTTCTTCAGCAACCTCTTGTGTAATTGTAAGAGGATCAGTTTCTAGAGCCTCTAAATTTGTTGTCAACTTCCAAAGGCCAGCCACTATGTTCCTCATCTTCAAGGCTCTCATCTCTTTGCAAAACTTGAACCAGCACTGAACTGTACATTCGTTAGCAGTTCCGGGGCCAAATGCCTTGTTGATGTTGCAAGTTGCCTCCGCTGCTTTATGACCCATTTTGAACTCGAATAAGAAAGTCGCTTGAATTTGCTTTTTGTCTAACATCATTTCCATAGTCTAAAACAAATATAAGTAATAACTCATTAGCAAAAAAAAATAAAGCAAGAAATGTGCATTAAAATGATATATAACATAACCACATTTATTTCAGAATGTACTCCAATATCAAAGGCAAATTTCAATAATGTAAAAACAGCAATTATTTTTGCACCAACCTAATTTTTTTATATTTTATTATTTTTATTTATTTATTTCATTGCACGGGGCCTTAGTTGCAGCTCATGGGATCTTCAGTCTTCACTGTGACATGTGGGATCTTTAGTTGAGGCATGTGGGATCTAGTTCCCTGACCAGGGATTGAATTGTGGTCCCTTGCCTTGGGAGCATGAAGTCTTAGCCACTGGACCACCAGGGAAGTCCCAAGGATAGTATTTTATATTGAGTGGTTAGGGAAGGCTCCACTGATGTGATATTTGAGCAGAGATCTGTGGAGAGCTAAGAAATGAGTGGAAAGGAGAACTAGAGAAAGAAAAAAAAGCAGTACTTGCAAGAATTCACTGCCCAAATGTATTTCCCCTGTGTAGGACCCTATCCCAAAAAAAATTAAGCTGTAAATTTATTTTAAAATTATATTGGAGCAGGAATAATCCTAGGCACCTGATAGAAACAAACAAACAAACAAACAAATCTCTCTGGAGAAGAGCATCTGCATCTCAAAGAATTCCAACAAACTATTTTTTAAAGGACAATGAGAAATTCCAAAAAAAATCCACCTAAGCACCCTAGTAAATGATATATTATAAGCAGACAACATCAGCAGAAACACATAAGCCAAGACTACCATTATTGTAATTATGAAATGCAAAGTATACAACAATCGTGCTTACTTTGTTTAAAGAAATAAAGCACAAGTCTGACAATATCTGCAGGGAACAAGAATCTGGAAATGACATGAAAGATTTGGAAAATAACCAAAGAGAATCTCCAGAATAAAAAAAAAAAAAGCACAAAAGATCAATGTCTGGGTTTAACAATAGATTAGACATTGTTGGAGAGAGAATTAGTGAAAAAGTCCAAAGAAACTACCCAAAATACTTCAAAGAGAGAAAATACTAGAGCAAATACAGAGAACATATTAAAATATAGAGAGGATACAGTCCCACATGAATTCATTTCAAGTCCCAGGTAGAGAAGAGAGAATGGGGTAAAAGCAATATTTTAAGAGAATCACTGAGAATTTTGCAGAACAAATGAACAATCACAGATTCAAAGGGTTCAGTGAAATACAATCTGAAAAGAAACCCACTACCAGACACATCATAGTGAAACTTCGTAAGAGTAAGACAAAGAAAACATCTTAAATATCAGTTCAGTTCAGTTGCTCAGTCGTGTCCGACTCTTTGTGACCCCATGAATCGCAGCACACCAGGCCTCCCTGTCCATCACAAACTCCCGGAGTTTGCTCAAACACATGTCCATCGAGTCGGTGATGCCATCCAGCCATCTCTTAAATATAACCAGGGGTAAAAAAACAGATTACTTTGAAAGACTGGCAGTTGTCTTCCTAGTAACAACCATGGGGGTCAAAGACAATGGAATGACATCTTCAGTGCATTAAGAGAAAACAATTGCCCATCTAGAAATATAGCCTCATTGAAAACACCTTTTTAAAATAGGAGCGGACTTGCCTAGTGGTACAGTGGATAGGAATCCACCTGCCAATGCAGGGAACATGGGTTCGATCCCTGGCTCTGGGAAGATTCCACACAGAGCAAATAAGCCTGTGTGCCCCAAATGAGCCCATGCTCTAGAGTCTGCTCTGCAACAAGAGAAGCCAGAGCAGTGAGAAGCCCTTGCACCACAACTAGAGAGTAGCACCTGCTCACTGAACTAAAGAAAGCCCATATGCAGCGACAAAGATCCAGCACAGACAAAAATAGATAAATAAGTAAAATAATAAAATGGGAACAAAATAAAGGCATTTTCAAACAAGAACTGAGAGAATTTGCTCTGAAGAATTACTCGCTAAAAGAAATTCTAAATGATGTTTTTTGAGAAGAAAGGTAATCCCAGGTAAAAGATCTGAGCTACAAGAAGGAAGAAAAGCAGAAAAAGTAACAAAGCTGTAAATAAATCTAAATTAATACCATTTGCCTAAAACTAAAAAATTTCTTGTGAGATTTTTTTTTAAGGAAAAAAATGCATAATAACATGATTTATAATCAGGAGGGAGGTAAATGAAATTGAAGGGTTCTGAGGTCAGTGTACCATTCAAGAGAATAAAGAAATTTATTAATCAATTTTAGACTTTGATGAGTGAAACATGTATGTTATAACTTCATGAGGAATCACTAAAAGAATATAAATGGAGTGCCTATATTCAGAACCAGAAAAAAAAAATGGAATGATGTGAAAGTGAAAGTGCTAGTCACTCAGTTGTGTCTGACTCTTTGTGACCCCATGGACTGTAGCCCACCATGCTCCTCTGTCCATGGGATTATCCAGGCAAGAATACCGGCGTGGATTGCCATTCCCTTCTCCAGGTGATATCCCGACCCAGGGATCGCACCTGGGTCTCCTGAACTGGAGACAGATTCTTTATCATCTGAGCCACTAACCAAAATGAGGCAAGAAAGGAAACAAAACAAAATATAGAAATAGGTAGAAAAAACAGCAAGCCCAAATAAGAGATGTAAACCTAAACAGATCTGAGGTAAAATTAAATATGAATGAGCTGAATATTCCAGCTAAAAATCGGACTGTCGGACCGAACACAAAAAAATCCTGCTGTATGTATGCCATTTGCAAAATAATTATTAAGAAACTTGGAAAAGATATATAATAATATATAATTCAAATACCAAATGAAACTTGATATCAATATATAGATATATACACACACAAGAGCAAACATATACATCATTCAAAATATGGAAATATGCTTTATCTTAAGCAAAATGAAGGATGGAGATGGATTTAATGAAAGATGAGAGAGATTATAATTGTTGGGTTATGGTTTCAGAGGTCAGAAGTCCCAAATGGATCTCACTGAGCTAAAACTGAGGTTCTGGCAGAGCTAAATTTCTTCTGAAGACTCTAGGGGAGCATTTATTCCCTTGCCTCTTTCACCTTCTAGAGACCACCTGCACTCCTTGGCCCACGGCCCCTTCCACCATCTTCAAAGCCAGCAGCATAGCATCTTCAGATCTCTTTTTACCTCTAACACTCTTGCCTCCCTCTCATAAGGACCCTTGTGATTACACTGGGTCCACCAGGATAATCGCAAAATCCTTCCTCACATTGACAAAGCCCATTCTGTGACTAAGGCAACATATTCAGAGATTCTAGGGATTAATTAGGACGTGAACATCTACAAAGGGATGGAGGAAGGGCATTATTCTACCTACTACTATACTGCTAAACATTGGAAGTCACACGGTGTCACTCCTGCTCTACCCTAGTAATCAAAGCAGCCGCAGCTGGTTCCGATTCAAGAGGAAGGGGCACAGACCAGCCTCTCAATGGAGAGAGTGCCAATGACTCTATGGCATGTTTTTAACAGCCCACCACCACCCCTGTGTGGCTGCTCCGTGCTTCCTGGGCAGGGAGGAGCTCCATTACCTTCTTCACTCAGCAGCAGCAAAGAGATGGACAATATAAGGATTCCCCATGCATGTGACAGAAGGCAAAAGATACACCGTGCAGTTGCAGTTTTGGCTAATTTTAAACAGCATCATATAAAACAATTAACCCCTCTGCTCTTTATGCACAGTCAACCAAATCCTAGTTTAAATGTATTCCTCTGTGAGAATCAGACTTGAACTGTGTGAGTTTTGAATTATGTGAGTGCTTTCAGAATGCATCCCTTACATAAACTCTGAACACGCTGTACTTGTTTTGATTCTGTGAGGGTTCAAAACATAATATGACACGAAGAAAGAAAACAGAGATGTGAAAATTACAAGCAACTTTCAGCATAAGGATTAAAGAATCACCAAATGATTAACTTCCTTCAAAATACGAGTTTCCCATGCTGTTTGAATTGAAGGAATGTTTTTTGCTGTTGAAATCAAGCATTATTAGTAAACAGCAGTTGTGAGAACTCGAAGTGGCTAAATTGTAGGCTTTGTTGGAAACAGGCCTGAATAGAACATATTAGCATAAATTGTATTTTTTATGGTTAAGCTGCAGTGTTAAATATCAAACTGTGCTAAACAATTGCTCTCCTTACAGCAGTTAAATTGAACTACCTGTTGTATCAGTTTAGTAAATTGTCAAAACTGGAGAAGTCAGCAATTTCAGTGGATGTGTTTGTAAAATATCCTAAGGTCCTCTGGCTTAACTTCAGTGAACAAAATGCTCCTTAGGGTGTTAAAAGCCTGCCTATTAAAAATAAGGATTAGCAATGGGGTAAAATACAAGACTAATGTTTAAAAGGAAAGTCAGTATACCATAAAAAATGAACATAATACATTGTTCACATTTCATATCAAAAAAAATCTTTATTCTGTCTTAATTTTCTCTAAATTAAGTATGGGATTCAATCATTTTTGTCTCACTATTATAGCTTCAGGAGACTGGACACTGAATTTTGCCCCATTAAATGGAGTATCATTGTTTCCTTCTACTTTTGATCCTGGCTATTTCACACAAATGAGAAGGGGAGATCAAGCAAAATGTATACCCTCATGACTTCATGGTTTTTGTTCAATTTTATGTATTCTTTGAGAATGCTAAGTATTGCAAATAGGCCTCTGTCTTCTACCTTAAGTGAATGTTTGTATACTACTCAGCAGATATTAATCATCCTGAGAGTTAAGTAGTTGGTATATGGCTTAGTTCTGTCAAATGTAAAGTTGAGCATCTACATCAGAGAGTGTTAGATGGCAAAGCAAATAGTTGAAAATAAACCCTTGTCTGAGGTCTGACCATTCAAAACCACTCGAAATATTTGAAGTAATCGAGCATTAGTTCATAAATGGTTTTCTTATGACTCCTATAATACAAGAAGATTGCTAGAGGATCAAACAAGCTGTCCTTAGCACTTCCCTCAGGATATTTTGCCACTCTTATTTTGATCTCATCTACATAATTGGGAATCATTTTTCATGTTTTTAATACTCTTGTCTAATTATAAAAGCAACACATGCTCATTGTAGAAAATTTAGAAAACATAAACCAACTAAATAAAAAAGTAAAACTCCTCCATAACAATTTTTAAAGCCCCTGAATTCAAAAGAAATTAGAATTGGAGCAAAAAGGTAAATATAAAAATTAACTCATAAAAGTGCTGGAGGGTGGATTTTTTATGAGTACCTCCCCAGCAATCCCACCCCAAGGATCTTATCAGCATTTCCCCCACATCAGTGGGCATCAAGCCAGTACCATCAGAATCTCAAAGCCAGGAAAATTCCAGAGGACAAATGGGACATGTGAAAAATTCATTAAAACATAATGCAAGTTGAGATAGAGAAAAATTAGAACTCAGAGAAGAAAGAAAAGGGATCTGACTAGCAGGCTCAGAGACTGTGTCAGAAAAGGACATTTGAGTGGACCTGTGAATGATGACCTTAGCTAAGAAGCTAAGAAGTCAAAGGGAATGCACTCCAAAGGATAGGGAACACGATGGAAAGCACAGAGTTAGTTGTGACATTCAGTAAGGATAGTGATCAAGTCACAGAAGAAATGCCTTGGTGACCTACTCTTCAATCGTCAAGGAAGTCAAACCAGACAGCAATTTGATCCATCCTTTTTTTTTTTTTTTTTTCCCCAATGTTTTCTTATGAGTCCATGTCAGGGCACTCTAGAAAATCTAGCATCTTCAAACATTTCTGAACTGTGCTAGATGGGGTTATTTTAAAGGCAGTTAACAGAAATTCAATTCAAACTATCAAAAAATAGGAATTTATTAACTCACATATAGAGAAGTTCAGTGAGCTGACTGGTTCAGGTAAAGCTTGATCTAGGTGCTTATATGATGCTCATGTTTCAGTCTTTCTCTACTCTGCTTGTTTCTGCTTCTCTTTGCAGACTAGCTCCATTCTTTACGGCTGTAAATGAACTCTTCCCATATCACAGGACAGAGAATTTCTAGCAGCCCCAGGCCAACATCCTTACCACTTGCTGGCACAAATGAAGAGAATAGTCTTCCTCCCTATATCTAGGAGAAGAGCCTCGGGGAGGCATCTTTGTGGCCCATCCCTAAAACCACCCACCATGACTGGAAGGATATATAAGACTACAGTCAGCCCAGCCAACTGCAGGTCACATGCCCCACGTGAGAGCAGGAGGCAGTGTATGTCACCTTAATAGTCAGCCCCTCCAGGACCACATGAAGTGAGGGAGCAGCTTCCCAATGGAAGAAGAGAAGGGGAGAGTATGTCTAGCACATAGCAGTTTTAACCATCATTGTCTATCTCCCAGATATTTGGGAGGATTTCTTCTTCCCAAAATCTTCACCATCCCCCCAGACTTGAGTGTGAGTGTGCCTCCCTGAGTGTTACGGCGGCTCTCCCACAATACATGCTACTGAGAGGTATACTAAAGACACACTCAACAAAGTGAAGTCACTCAGTCGTGTTGGACTCTTTGCGACCCCATGGGCTGTAGCCTACCAGGTTCCTCCATTCATGGGATTTTCCAGGCAAGATGACTGGAGTGGGTCGCCATTTCCTTCTCCAGGAGATCTTCCCGACCCAGGAATTGAACCCAGGTCTCCCGCATTGTAGGCACACGCTTTACCGTCTGAACCACCAGGGAAGTCTGGTGAAAGACACACTCAAGCTAGCACCCAAACAACTCCCCTGGCAAAGATTTTCACCAAACACTCAAAACGGAAAGCTTCACTGAACTGCAAATTGGAGACCCAAAGGATCCAATCACTCCCTAACCACACCTCCAAGTATAAGAGATATCTAAGTCCAGCTCTTGTGTCTTAGGTTAGAATATTTAAAATATGGTCATTTAAATCAGATCAGAGATTGAACAAGCATTCATACTGTTACTAACCAGGGTTCCTGGCCTTCCCCAATCAACAGAAATTGATAAGAGGCCAGATAAGAAATCCAGGCAAGGGTTTGTTGGGGCTTCTGCCACAGCAGTGGGGAATGAAAACAAGTAGCAGGTTCTCTTGCTTGCTGGCTCCCTGAGTCAGGGCGAGCTGGTTCCTTAAATGGGGTAAAAGTAGCAGTGCATCAGGGGTCAGGCCAGAGGGCTGGCTTAGGTGACTTGCCCATGCCTATATGGTGTTGAGTGCAGCAGGCATGCATAGACCCCTGCTTTTCCTCCTGACACCCTGGTTTTGCTCCTGGCTCTTCAGAAGTGGCAGCTGAAGTTTTTTTGGTCTTTTTGTAACATGTTGTCCATAATTTGCCCCAACTGCAGGGGCACCCAGTTATTTTTAGTTCCTTATAGTTTCTTTGTGTTTTGTTGCTAGAGGAGACATTTGTCCTGATGCAAGCATTGCAGCACTGCAGGAAAGGGTCCCTGGTCTCAGGTCCCAGCCTGTCTCAATATGTCCCTTCATACGTGCCAGGCCCTGTCCTAAGTGTGTATATACAGTAATACTTTCAGTGATCCATGAGGCAGGATCTATTATTATTTCCATCATGGATGGGGAAGCCAAACCAGAGAGAGGCCACACTCACACACACCTGGATATGAGCCCAGGCAGTCCAGCTCCAGAGTCCGTGCTATTAATCCCAACCCTGGAATCACCCCACTCAAGACAAATCATAAGGTAAAAATGAAGATCCAGGGGACAGAAAAAACAAAACAGTGATGAATACTACACTGAAAGAAGTAATCTACAAGAGAACAAGCAAGCAGATGTAATAACATAATCTAGACACAGAGCTGTCAGCTCCACAGCATGAACCTACGGGCACAGTCCCAGCGCTGGCTAGGACAGCAGGACACTGTCACGAGAAGCTGGAAGCAATCTGCTTTAACTAATCCAGATTAAGGGCTCCTCCTACACCAAAGGCATGAAAACATCCTCTCCCTGCCGCAGATGCTGGGCCCACAGAGGCAGCCTGGCACGTAGGGATAACCTTTATACACAGGACCCAAGGCAGCTCATCCATGTGTAATCGTGCTCCTTAATACTATGGCACCTATTATTAGGAGAATCACAAGGGCAGAGAGACTAGGTTCTGGGATCAAGTATGTATTTACTGAGCACCTACTATGTGCCAGCCATGGACTAGGTTCTGAGGACATAGGACAATGACCAGACAGATACAGCCACACCCTCACAATACTTTCTACCTAGCCCTGATTTGCTTCACATTCTAGCTGAGGTTAACTAGAGTTTCTAGCATCTTTTACAAGCAGACCTGGGATCTGGACAGTATGCACCTGACAGGCATACAGTTGATAAAATACTGAATTTGTTACTGTTGTTTAGTCACTAAGTTGCATCCAACTCTTTGCAACCCCATGGACTGTAGCCCGCCAGGCTCCTCTGTCCATGGGATTTCCCAGGCAAGAATACTGGTGTGGGTTGCCATTTCCTTCTTCAGGGGATCTTCCCCACCCAGGGATTGAACCTGCATCTCCTGAATTGTAGGCAGATTCTTTACCATTGAAGCACTAGGGAAGCCCAGATATTTTTCACTGTTTAGTACATAGCCATTACCTAAATCTCTTAACTGCCCCACCATTGCACACCATAATCTGGCCTCCTTTCCAGGACCCCCTGGAAATATTCTCACAATCCATTAGCTAGAGGACTAACCCAGGCCGGGCAGGGCATCTCCAGGATGCTCTCCAGCACGTGATCTTTATGCAGTGTGATTGGTGGGTACCCATGCCTCTGTTCATATGCACTAAAAACAGCCAAATTGCAAAAAGTGTCTCCCCCATCTATACAAGCTTTAAACTCACACTTTTCTGGTTGACTGCCAGTTCTCTTTAGAAACAGTAGTTCTTTATGCTTAAAAAGAAAAAAAAAAACAAAAAGCATCCGACACACAATGTGACAATCAGCAACTGAGTGCTGCCTGTTGATTCAGAGAACGTCTTGCCAGGATGAGACCAAACTACCTCCTCCGCCCCTGCCGCCCACTGCAGCTCCTCTCAACAGACACCTTCAGAACAGAGACCTCGGTGAGCCAGACCCAGATGGCCCAGCAGTCAAGGTAACCAGAGCGGCCTCTCACAGCTCAGACTCCTCCTGGCTACATCAATCAAAAAGGAATGCAAATCACACCTGTCAGGGAGTTTTACCTGCAGGTTCACACGACAGCCTCACTCACTGGGATATCCCGGTACCCGCCCAGTGCCAGGAAAGATGAAGACTGGCCCTGAGAGAGGTCTGCAAAAGGCAGACGGGTTCCCCGTTATTACTATGCTCTCAGTTCTGACTGCCCCTTAAAATCACCTGTGTTAATGTGTGTTAGTCACTCAGTTGTATGTGACTCTTTGCAACCCCATGTAGCCCTCCAGGCTCCTCTGTCCATGGAATTCTCCAGGCAAGAATACTGGAGTGGGTAGACATTCCCTCTTCCAAGGGATTGAACCCAGGTCTCGTGAATTGCAGGTGGATTCTTTACTGTCTGAGCCATCAGGAAAGTCCATAAAATCAACTAAAGGTGCTTTAAACATAGAGGCCAGGCCACAGCTGGGCACCACCATGTTGACCACCAATCCACTGGGACCTATGGTGGTGTAGGGAGCTCCAGACCTGTGAACTGACTCCATGGATCAGTTATACCCCAAGAATTCCCCTTTCCTACAGACAAGCCTGCAGTCCAGATGGAAAGTGTTCAGATGTCATTCTGGCTGCAGGTCTTCCCCGCCCACCCTGCCATGCACTCATGCAGCAGATTGAGCCATGGGCCATGAGAGGTGCCCTCCTTCTGCCTGGTCAAAGTCTGGAGGCTACCTGATTCTGACATTTTGCTCACACATGGTGGCAGGACAGTGAAAACAAGAGAGACATTTATTCAGATCCTAAGAAGAGAGTGCAAATTTTTTGTGCCACAAATTATTTATCCATCCTAATGTTTATGGAAATTTGGGTGGCTTCCAGTTTGGAGTTACTAAAAATCTTCTTGTACTTATATTTTGTGGAACAGATGTCCACACTTCTGTTGGATATGTATCTAGGGATGTGATTGCTTGGTCATAGAATAATATGCATATGTTAAGTTTTGGTAGATATCACCAAAGGGATTTTCAAAATGGTTATACCAATTTATTATATGCTCCCACCAATGGTATATCAGAGTTCTACATGTACTGCATCTTTGCCAATACTTGCTGTTATTTGTCTTTTAAAAATTTTAAACATTAGTCGGTACATGGGTATTTGAATTTCCTAGATAACTAATACCATTGAGCACCTTTTTTAATGTCTACTGGCCATGGGGACAGCCCTTATTATGAAGTTCTTGTTCAATAATTTTGGCCATATTTCCACTGTTTTCTATCTTTCTATATTGATTTGTAGTTCTTTATATATCCTTGATGCAAATCCTTTGTCAAATATATGTTATCTTCTCCTACTCTGAGGATTATATTTTCATTCTCTTAATGGTATCTTTTAACGAACATATATTTCTTACTCTTA
This sequence comes from Cervus elaphus, assembly GCF_910594005.1. NCBI lineage: Eukaryota > Metazoa > Chordata > Mammalia > Artiodactyla > Cervidae > Cervus > Cervus elaphus. The sequence goes on along the minus strand of NC_057834.1, from coordinate 124,314,865 downwards.
ATGAAGTCAACATTTCCTATCATGGTTAGTATATTTTGTGTCCTGTTTACTTATTTTTGCTTACTGTAGGGTCACAAAGATGTTTTCCTTTGCCTTTCATATTTAGATCTGCAATTAATCTGGATTGTCATAGTAGAGATCAACCAGATAGACAGACAGATACCAAGTGGATTGTGAATGACCTAGAACCATTTATTGAAAAAACTGTCATTCCCTACTGCACTTAAGTGTCACCTTTGTCAAAAAGCCAGGTGATCATTTATGCGTCAGTCTAGCTCTGAACTATATTCTGTTTCAATGGTCTATGTGTCTTTTCTAGTGCCATATGACAGCTTTAAAATAGATCCTGATACCTAGCACAGGACTTCACAGGCTGTGCTAGTGGTAAAGACCCCATGTGACAATGTAGAAGACCTAAGAGACGCGGGTTCGATCCAGGGGTTGGGAATATCCCCTGGAGGAGGGCATGTCAACCTACTCCAGTATTCTTGTTTGGAGAATCAATGCCACAGACAGAGGAACCTGGCAGGCTATGGTCTATAGGGTCACAAAGAGTCGGACACAACTGAAACGACTTAGCACGCAGGCATGCACAATATCTAGCACTGTAATTACTCCAATTTTGTTCTTCTTCAAGACTGCCTTGGCTACTTTTATATAAATATTAGAATAAACCTGTCAATTTCTATTAAAAAAAAATCTAGCTCTTTTTAAAAATTATAACTGCACTAAACCTATAGATGGCTTTCCTGGTGACTCAATGGTAAAGAACCCTCCTACCAATGGAGAGAGGTGGGTTCCATCCCTTGGTTGGGAAGCTCCCCTAAAGGAGAAAATGGCAACCCACTCCAGTATTCTTGCCTGGGAGATCCCATGGACAGAGGAGCCTGACAGGCTACAATCCCCAGGGTCGCAAAAGAGTCGGACAGAACTCAGCAACTAAACAACAAACAACAAAAACCTGTAGATCAATGTGGAGTTGACATCTTTAAAACACTGACTTTATAATCTGTGAACATGGTATAACGCCCCCCCATTTATCTAGGTTTTCTTTATTTCAATAATGCTTACAGTAATTTCATATAGAGATTTTGTATATCTTTTATTAGATTTATGGCCAACTACATTATGGTTTTGACACCATTGTAAATGATACTGTTTTTTAAATTCAACTTTTATTTATTTGAGGCTTGCATACAGAAATATAAAATATTATCCTTGTGTCAGTAACTTTGATAAAGGTCTAAAATTCTTTTGAATTATCTAAATATACAATTATTATATTATCTGGAAATAATGGTGGTCTTTATGCTTCCTTTCAATATTCATGCCTTTTAATTCTTTTTCTTTTAACTTTTTTCTTTTTGTTTATTTTATTTTTTGGTGATGCCATGCAGCATATGGGATCTTAATTTCCCAATCAGGGATCCCACCTATGGCCCCTGCATTGCAAGTGCAGGGTCTTAACCACTGGACCATGGGGAGTCCCTAATTCTTTTCCTTGTTTTATTTTACTGGCTAGGCCCTCCAGTAAAATGTTGAAAAGAATTGGTGGATAGCAGGCTTTCTTGTAACATTTCTGATCCCATCACTAAGGAAAATGTTTGCTAGAGGGTTTTAGTAGATACTCTTTACCAGAACAGGAAATTCCCATTTATTGCTAATTGGTTAAGAGATTTTTATCATGGGTACGAGTACGTGCTAAGTCACATCATTTGCGTCCAACTCTTTGTGAGTGGACTGCAGCCTGATAGGCTGCTCTGTCCATGGGATTCTCTAGGCAAGAATACTGGAGTGGCTTGCCATGCCCTCCTCCAGGTGATCTTCCCCACCCAGGGATCAAACCCATGTCTTTTATGTCTCCTGTATTGATAGGCAGACTCTTTACCACCACCACCACCTGGGAAGCCCTTATCATGGGTGAGGAGATTGCAGATTTTAAAGGTATCATTCATTGTTGCCTTCCAGGGATTTGGAGTTTTTTCCCCTAACCACCAACTAATACTTTAATTTTTTAATGTTAGTGACCTATACAGAAATTATAGTTGGCATCTAAACAGGCTTACAGATATAGAGAATAAACTAACCATTAACAATATAGAGAGGGAAGGGGGAGGAGCAAGACAGAGGTAGGAGATTGAGAAGTACCAGCTAGGGACTTCCCTGGTGGTCCAGAGGTTGCGAATCTGCCCGCCAGTGCAGGAGACACAGGTTCAATCCCTGGTCCGGGAAGATCCCACATGCCTCAGGGCAACTATGCCCATGAACCAAGACTACTAAGCTCATGAGCTGCACCTACTGAAGCCCATGCGACCTACAGCCCATGCAAGAGAAGCCACCACAAAGCCTGCACACAGCAACGAAGAGTAGGCCCCACTCACCCTGCAACTAGAGAAAGCCTATGTGCAACAACAAAGACCCAGTGCAGCTAAAAATATTTTTTTTTTAATTGAAGGCAGAAGGAGAAGGGGATGACAGAGGATGAGTTGGTTGGGTGGCATCACCTACTCGATGGACATGAGTCTGAGCAAGCTCTGGGAGTTGGTGATGGACAGGGAAGCCTGGTGTGCTGCAGTCCATGGAGTCGCAAAGAGTCAGACAAGACTGAGCAACTGAACTGAACTGAATAAAAAAAGAAGTGCCAACTAGTATGTATAAAATAAATAAGCTATAAAAATATATTGTACAGCACAGGGAACATAACCAATATTTTATAATAACTACAAACGAAGGATAACCTGTAAAACTTGTAAGCCATTCAGTTGTACACCTGAAACATAATATTGTACATCAACTATACATAATAAAAGTAAATAAATAAATGGTTCCTCAAAGATAATGTGATACAAAAGAGGAGAAAAGAACACATAGTATAAATGAGTCCTCATTGTCTTCTGAGCTCCTCTGCCAAGCACACCGTGCTTAATTCAGCAAAGGGCTCCTTGTTGACACACCCTGATGCCAATGGATCCAGAGAGAGGGCCAAGGCGATGGAAGAGAACCTGCTCTGGGAAGCGAGTCTTTCAGGCACTCCTTCATGGCACAGATCCTGAAATCTTGCCCCTCCCCTGAGGCTGCGCAGATTGGCAGGGAACCAAGCCATGGTGCCCCAGAACCTTCAAAGGTCTCCTTTCTAAAGAAAGATCATGTTTCTTGCTTTGTTGACGAGGAACCTAAGGTTCAAGGAAGCAAAGAGACTGATTCAATGGGCAAATGTCTTTTTAGGGCAAAAAATGTCACCTTCAGCACCTCAAGAGCACAGGAGAGAGAAAAACCTGTTGTGCATTATGCAGACGTGAACTTGAGATTTCAGTTAAATTAAACTGCTGTTTTAGAAAAGGCAGAGGAACCAGAGATCAAATTGCCAACATCCGCTGGATCATCGAAAAAGCAAGGAAGTTCCAGAAAAACATCTATTTCTGCTTTATTGACTATGCCAAAGCCTTTGACTGTGTGGATCACAATAAACTGTGGAAAATTCTGAAAGAGATGGGAATACCAGACCACCTGACCTGCCTCTTGAGAAACCTGTATGCAGGTCAGGAAGCAACAGTTAGAACTGGACATGGAACAACAGACTGGTTCCAAATAGGAAAAGGAGTACGTCAAGGCTATATATTGTCACCCTGCTTATTTAACTTATATGCAGAGTACATCATGAGAAATGCTGGGCTGGAGGAAGCACAAGCTGGAATCAAGATTGCTGGGAGAAATATCAATAACCTCAGATATGCAGATGACACCACCCTTATGGCAGAAAGTGAAGAAGAACTAAAAAGCCTCTTGATGAAAATGAAAGAAGAGAGTGAAAAAGTTGGCTTAAAGCTCAACATTCAGAAAACTAAGATCATGGCATCCAGTCCCATCACTTCATGGCAAATAGATGGGGAAACAGTGGAAACAGTGGCTGACTTTATTTTTGGGGGCTCCAAAATCACTCCAGATGGTGATTGCAGCCATGAAATTAAAAGACACTTACTCCTTAGAAAGAAAGTTATGACCAACCTAGACAGCATATTAAAAAGCAGAGACATTACTTTGTCAACAAAGGTCCGTCTAGTCAAGGCTATGGTTTTTCCAGTGGTCACGTATGGATGTGAGAGTTGGACTATAAAGAAAGCTGAGTGCAGAAGAATTGATGCTTTTGAACTGTGGTGTTTGAGAAGACTCTTGGGAGTCCCTTGGACTGCAAGGAGATCCAACCAGTCCATCCTAAAGGAGATCAGTCCTGGGTGTTCATTGGAAGGACTGATGTTAAAGCTGAAACTCCAATACTTTGGCCACCTGATGCAAAGAGCTGACTCATTTGAAAAGACCCTGATGCTGGGAAAGACTGAAGGCAGGAGAAGAAGGGGACAACAGAGGATGAGATGGTTGGATGGCATCACCAACTCCACGGACATGAGTTTGGGTGGACTCTGGGAGTTGGTGAGGGACAGGGAGGCCTGGCATGCTCGGTTCATGAGGTCACAAAGAGTCAGACATGACTGAGTGACTGAACTGAACTGAGCTGAAACTGCTGTTAAATATGTGATTTTTCTGTCTCACAAATCTTGCCACCCATAAAAGGGACAAATCAATGCCAATATCCCAGGCTGGCCACAAACACTGGGCAGAGTGACAAGGCGTCCTGTGTGGCAGGCTTCCTCTCCATACTGTGAATGCTGACGAGGTCAGTCATAGGATACAGCCTGGCCACCCCTCCTACCTAGAGGACATCCTTCACAGAGAGGACGACAAGCAAGTGAGGGGACAGGTCCCAGGGCGTAACCAAGGAGGAGAGAGAAGTAAACCTAGGAAATGAATCCAAGGACCAAGGGAGAAATCCAGAAGAACGTGAGCTCCAAACAAGCAGAGCCTAAAGTGCATTCCAGGTCTAAAAATGTGGCAAAGAGAAAGCAGGGTTTTCGGAGCTGTGGCTTTCTCTGTTAAAACCAAAATGTGTCCCTTCCCCAACTACAAAGCAAACCTTAAGTAGGTTGCATCTCCTGGTTCTAGAAACAAGGCAGAGGGGGGACTTTAATTTTCATTACTTTTGCATAAGCAACTTCTATCTTAAAACTTAAGTATGTGACTTGGGCAAGCCATAACCTTTCTGGGTCCTGACTGCCTCATTAGTAAAAATGGGGTTGTGGTGTTATCACGCTCAGTTGTGTCCACCTCTTTGCAACCCTATAGACTGTAGTCTGCCAGCCTCCTCTGTCCATGGAATTTTCCAGGCGCAAATACTGGAGTCCCGGTTGCCATTTCTACTCCAGGGGATCTTCCCGACCCAGGGACTGAACTCACGTCTCTTTGCATCTCCTGCACTGGCAGATGGGTTCTTTAACATGTGCCACTTGGGATGCCCTAAAATGGTAAGAATGATTGCCCAAAAGGCAAAATGGTTTGGCCAGATGACCCGTTGAGTTTCACAACATATCACTGTACACACTACTGAGGTATTGACTTTATTCATGTGAAAGATATATCCCTAAACATATCATCAAGAGGTTATACCTAAAACATACTGCAGACTTCACTATTAGAGAAATCCCGTTGTCCATGGAGCAGTGCTTCTCTAAGAACAGTGACCAAAGGAGCAGCACCAGCACACCTAGGAACTTTCCAGAAAGGCAAATTCTGGAGCCCTCCACCCAGACCCACTGGCTCAGAAACCCTGGGATGGAGCCCAGTAGTCTGTGATTCCTGATGCACTGATACAGTGACTCACTTAGCAAACATGTGCACTGCGCTAAGTTGCTTCAGTCACGTCTGACTGTTTGCAACCTTACAGACTGTAGCCCGCAAGGCTCCTCTGTCCATGGAATTCTCCAGGCAAGAATACTGAAGTGGGTTGTCATGCCCTCCTCCAGGGGAATCTTCCCAACCCAGGGATCAAACCTGTGTCTCCCATGTCTCTTGTATTGGCAGACAGGTTCTTTACCACTAGCACCACCTAAGAAACCCGTTTGTTTCAAGTGTTAGCTTTACCTGCAAGCATGTCTGTCATATAGAGCTCTAAAGTCTTTACCTCCAACAGTATCTGTTTTAGGGAGGAAGAGAAACCTCCTCACAACAGTCCTCCTTGCTGTTCTGGATGCTCCCACCTTAGGGCCTTTCTCCTGGCCATTCCCTTTGCCAGAGAACTGCCCTCTCCACCCAACTCCCTACAGGACTTGACTCCAGTGTCACCTTCTCAGTGAGGCCTCCCCTGGACCTCTGATTCTCCTCACCCTGCTCTACTTGTCCCAAAGTTCTTACCTCCTTCCAAAGAATAAAAAATTTCCTTATTACTATATAGGGTTTTCTGTATGTTGTTCAGTTGCTCAGTTGTGTCCATGGACTGCAGCACACCAGTCTTCCCTGTCCTTCATCATCCCCCACAGTTTGCTCAAACTCACGCCCATTGAGTCGGTGATGCCATCCAACCATCCCACCCTCTGTCATCCCTTCTCTTCCCGCCTTCAATCTTTCCTATCATCAGGGTCTTTCCCAATGAGTCAGCTCTTTGCATCAGGTGGCCAAAGTACCAGAGCTTCAGCTTAAGCATCAGTCCTTCCAATGAATATTCAGGCTTGATTTCCTGTAGGATTGACTGGTTTGATCTCCTTGCTGCCCAAGGGACTCTCAAGAGTCTTCTCCACAGTTCAAAGGCATCAGTTTTTCAGTGCTCAGCCTTTTTTATTGTCTAGCTCTCACATCTGTACATGAATACTAGAAAAACCATAGCTTTGACAATACGGACCTTGTAGGCAAAGCAATGTCTCTGCTTTTTTAATACACTCTCTAAAAAGTAAGTTGCATGACTATAGTTTGTTTCATCTATTAGGAGAGCCTGGAATAGTGTCAGGCACATAGTAGACCCTCATATATTTGTTGAATGATAAGTCGAGCAAATCCCAGGACAAACCTTGGGGGTGCACAGCCTTCCTTTATTTTGTAAAGATTCAAGTGAGGGGCTACCTTTATGAATGTAAGAGGTTTCTAATTCCCATGGAAGACTGGAGGACCTCACCTGAGGTCCCAGTGTTGCTGCCACAGTGTATCTTTCTGAAGGTGATCCTTCTGATTTTTCAGCCAATATTAAGAAAGAGTGAATTGTTAGAAGCACACTATGAATCAGTAGTTGAGGTGTTGAGTCTAGAAAGCTTTGCCATCAATTGAATGCACCATGCATCTGACAAAACTTTCTCTCAAAGCATTCTCCAGTGTTTAAAAGTTAAGACTATTAGTTAAATTGCACAATCATCAGAGTTAACTGAAATTCAACGCTCTTGCTTCTAGCTTAAAGTGGGAAATGTGACACAGTGCCAAATGCCTATGATCTCTTCTTGGCTGGTTCAACAGGAATGATTTGGAAGTAGGGTATCGTCTTTCATAACTAACTTATTTTTTATGATTTTTCTAGGAATTTCCAGATCTATAGAAAATAATTTTTCTATAAAATATTCTACTCAGATAGCTTTAAGGTCACCACAGGGTAAAAGTGAAAGTTTACCAACTAGGAAAGGTCATTGGATCATTGCTAGATGTTTCCATAGTCTTTCCATTCCCCATTTGCTTCAAATGATCAAACCATAATAAATAAATTTTCCATAATGTATTTTAGTCTGGAAATCAAGATCTGATGCACTAGTGCATCTCATAGTATTCACAAGCTTCCACTCCCACACTTTTCATAATAGACTCTTCTCTTATGCAGGGTATCCTCCTTCTCCATGTATCCACCAGGGGTACTTCCTGACTGATCTAAATCAATTATGGCTATCCTATTACCTAATGATTAGTTTTAGAATAAGTGTGTGATAAAATTTGGTCAAAACATGAAGGAAAGTCTGTTGGAGCTTCTGAATAAGAAACATTGTCATCTTCCTCTGGAGATTGTTATTTCTGGATGTGATGCTTAGAATGACTGGACATCTTGTCAACAGAGAGGAACCAGCCTGAGCACAAAGCTAACAAGCTGAGGATGACACAGTAGAATGAGAAGAATCAAGAATCATGCACTGGGAAGACCCAGAGGAATCGGGTGGAGAGGGAGGTGGGAGGGGGGATCGGGATGGGGAATACGTGTAAATCTATGGCTGATTCATATCAATGTATGACAAAACCCACTGAAATGTGAAGTAATTAGCCTCCAACTAATAAAAAAAATAAATAAATAAATAAAAATTAAAAAAAAAATAAAAATATAGAAACCAAAAAAAAGAATCTTGATTGTTATTTGCCATTATGAAGCTGATTAATTTACCAACCCTGGTGTTGTCCTATCTCTGAATTTCCTATAATGTAATACAATACATTTCCTTCTTGTTTAAGCCACTCAAGGTTTTCTTTCTGTTCCTTACAGTCAAAAACACCCTGATTAATATAGCTGGGTAGAGAATTTTTGGTTCACTCTCCTTTAGAATTTTGAAAGCATTATTCTCTTATATACTAGCATCTACCATTGATTACTGAAATGATATGCAAATCTGTTTCTCATTTCCTTGTGAATAATCTGATTTTTCCCCTTTCTGGGCTTCTATAGTGTTTGCCTTCATTCTCAGAGAAGTGAAATTTCATCAGAATGTGTCTTGGTTTGGATCTTTTCTCCCTTAATACTCAATGGCCCCTTTTAATTGAAGAATTTGATTCTTCAGAGAACGTTTATTTTTGTACCAATTATATAGATGTTAGACCTTCTCAAACTATAACTATTGTCTTTTTTTCATATCTCTTAATCTTGTCATCTTTTTTTGCTCTAGATTCTGAAAGATTTTCTTAACTTTATCTTCCTGTTCATTCATTTGGAAATTATCAGTGTCCTTTCTATTATTTAGATATTTTTGTTGTGCTTTCAAATTTTCAATAACTATATTTTTAATTTCTGAGAATTTTTTCTTGTCTTCTATGTCATTGTTTTATCTATGTGAAATCCCTGAATTGTTTTTTACAAGTTCATATTCTCTCAGATGACTTGTTTATCTTCATGCTTGTCTTTTATGATGTTGATTTCCCTCAGACATTTGGTGGTCCTTAGTTAACCATTTATATTTACTGGTGAAGGACCTTGTGGGCTAGTGTGAGTAACATGTCTGACTTCCTTTTGTAGTTAAGAAGGTCTGTTTGTTCTGAATGTGAAGGCAGACTGAACCTTTGTGTAGAGAGAGGTCCTTCTTTTCAGTGTATCTCAGTAGGAAACAAGCAGATGGATTTGGAAACCCCAACACTGTCAAAGAAAAGTGGGCACTTAACTGCATTTCCTTCCTCGTCTGAGATGACTTTCTTTTTTAACCTTCTAGCTCTTCCCCAGAATTTCCATTTTATCCCATGGATCTCCTTCAAATATCAGCCTGCCTTGCTGCCTTGTTCCAACTTCATTACTTGGACTGTCCTTTTGCAAATCTTTTACAAGTTCAGAAAACAATTCTTAGAATTCAAATTGTGCTATGCACACCTAAGAAAGAAAGGAGCTACTTAGCCAAAATGTCCTGAGGATATCCTTCTAGTTAACCACCCAGATGCTGCCTCAAAGTTTACTCATCCTCTACATGTAACAATTCTATTAACTCTTTGAAGAAAGGCTCCCACTACAACACAATTTCCCACTTGCGAGCTAGGCCATGGATTCCTATTATACATGGCACACGTGAAATAACAGAATGCAAGCCCATCTCACTTCTGTCTACCAGAAATTTGACGAAATTTCTTATCTACGCTTGGCACACATTCCTATTTTCAGAGCTGTCATGGGTTCATTTTTTTCTACATTTCTTTAATTGTCATTTCAGTGGGTCCTAGAAAGGCAGGGAAAGAAAATGAATGCACTCAAGTCTATCATCTTAAACCAGAACTATTAATATATTTCTATTAACACAAACCAATGTTTTATTCCCATTTCTGACAATGTGAGAGGTTTCAGAGTATCTGGGAAGTCCCTGAAATTGTATGCCAAATTTGATATGTACATGCATATGTGCATTTTTCTAGGGAAAGCACTCAGTTTTCATCACATTCTCAGTGGCCTGTAATCCAAAACAGATTAGGAAACCAAGAGGAAATGGATAAGACAAACAACTGAGTGTTTTTGGTGCTAGTGAAATTTATATAATGTGGGAGGTAACGGGTTAGAAGCAAAATTAATGGTCTGTGTAAAAAAATTTTAATCTAGATTCAAATGTATAAAGCCAAATATGTTTTTCTCAAATAAATTTTAACCAGAATTAATTTGTCTTGAGATACCTCTCTCCTAATTCCCTCCAAAGACAGAAATTTAATCTAGGTAATTTCCAGGTAAACCCAGTCACTTCTGGGTAAAAGTAAGCATTTCAAGCTACAACTTGTCAATTCAAAATATCACACCATAATCATCCTTCTTGCCAGGGTTCTGTCCAGCATGGCTCAAGCATTTGGGAACATGGTGCCTGCTCTGGCCTCCATCACACTGACCTCCTTCCACCTGATCTTTGGGTACTGGTCTCTCTCCTCACCAAATCCTTCACTAATACCTGGTCCTCACGTTAGCCTCTAAGCATCACGTCAGAGGGGTTATCTGTATTCTTTTCATCTCAATCACAAATTTCAGGTTCACCGGTTCACTGGCTCACTCATACTTCATCCACAGCTCTGTTTGCTACTTCAAAACTACCTTGAAGACCAGGAGTTTTGGATGCTATCGTGAGCTACATTCTCATGTCAGACTTAAACATCCCACGCTGGCATTTTGTAACTTGCTGGTTCTGTACCGTGATGATACAAAGAACTTCTCTACAGGGCTTTTACCTGGGAAACAGCCAGAATGGGAAGTGCGGTAGTAATAGTCTTGCTCTTGAATTCACCTCAAGCCACCTTCAAGGCTCAGCCTTACTGCATCAAGGTAGGACACTGGACCTTCTTCCCTGAATCCATGGCAAGATAAGCTCTATCACAGCTCCTCCAACTGATGACATCTTAACTTCAATGAAAGATGAAATTTCCAATCTGTTGCTTCTAGTATAATTATTACATCTCGTGTCTTAGATTGCTAGGGCTCCCGTAAACTGTCCCAAACAACAGTAAGTTATTGCCAACAGTTCTGGAAAAACTGTAGTTTACAGTTCATAGAAAAAGCAAGAGAATTCCAGAAAAACATCCACTTCTGCTTTATTGACTACGCCAAAGGCTTTGACTGTGTGGATCACAACAAACTGTGGAAAAATCTTCAAGAGGTGGGAATACCAGACCACCTTACCTGCCTCCTGAGAAATTTGGATGCAGGTCAAGAAACAACAGTTAGAACCAGACATGGAAAAACAGACTGGTTCCAGATTGGAAAAGCAGTACATCAAGGCTGTATATTGTCACCCGGCTTATTTAACTTATATGCAGAGTACATCATGCGAAATGCCGGGCTGGATGAAGCACAGCTGGAATCAAGATTGCTGGGAGAAATATCAATAACCTCAGATATGTAGATGACACCACCCTTATGGCAGAAAGCAAAGAAGAACTAAAGAGCCTCCTGATGAAAGTGAGAGTGAAAAAAGTTGGCTTAACACTCAATATTCAGAAAATGAAGATCATGGCATCCAGTTCCATCACTTCATGGCAAATAGATAGGGAAACAATGGAAACAATGACAGACTTTATTTTGGGGGACTCCAAAATCACTGCAGATGGTGATTGCAGCCATGAAATTAAAAGACGCTTGCTCCTTGGGGAAAAAACTATGACCAACCTAGATAGCATATTAAAAAGCAAGAGACATTACTTTGCTGACAAAGGTCTGTCTAGTCAAAGCTATGGTTTTTCCAGTAGTCATGTATGGTTGTGAGAGTTGGACTGTAAAGAAAGCTGAGCACCAAAGAATTGATGCTTTTGAACTGTGGTGTTGGAGAAGACTCTTGGGAGTCTCTTGGCCTGCAAGATCAAACCAGCCAATCCTAATGGAAATCAGTCCAAATATTCATTGGAAGAACTGATGCTGAAGCTGAAACTCCAATACTTTGGCCACCTGATGCAAAGAACTGACTCATTGGGAAAGACCCTGATGCTGGGAAAGGTTGAAGGCAGGAGGAGAAGGGGATGACAGAGGATGAGATGGTTGTATGGCATCACTGACTCGATGGACATGAGTTTGAGCAAGCTCAGAGAGTTGGTGATGGACAGGGAAGCCTGGTGTGCTACAGTCCATGGGGTCGCAAAGAGTCAGACACGAATGAGTGACTTAACTGCACAGTTCTGGAAGCTAAAGTTCAAAATTAAGGTATCAATAAGGGGGGGTTCCTTCTGAGGAATTAGGAAGAGATCTGTTTCAGCCTTTCTCTTTGGCTTATAGATGGCTATATCTCTATGTCCCTTCACATCACCTTCCTTCTATGAGCATCTCTGTATCCAAAATTCCCCTTTTATAAAGATACCAGGCTTATTGGGTTAGAGCCAACCCTAAAGATCTCATTTTGACTTGAATACTTCTATAAATACTCTATTTTCAGATAAGGTCATATTCTCAGGTACTTAACTCTAGGAGTTAAGACATATGAATTTTGGAGGGATATAATTTAAACCATAACATCATGATTCCTTCAAAGATTTGCTTTTGATGTTCAAATGCCAACTCTTACAACTCAGAAGTCATTATGAATTTACATTTATTTATTTATAAACCTCAATAGGATCTCTGATTGTCTCTTTATCCTTACATTCCTGCCATAACAATCCAAAGTTAAAGCCATTCAGTCATGTCCAACTCTTTGAGACTCCATGTACTATACAGTTCATGGAATTTTCCAGGTCAGAATACTGGAGTGGGTACCATTTCCCTTCTCCAGGGGATCTTCCCAACCCAAGGATCGAACCCAGGTCTCCCGCATTGCAGGTGGATTCTTTACCAGCTGAGCCACCAGGGAAGCCCAAGAATACTGGAGTGGGTAGCCTATCCCTTCTCCAGGGGATCTTTCCAAGCCAGGAATCAAATCAGGGTCTCCTGCACTGCAGATGAATTCTTTACTAGCTGAGCTACCAGGGAAGCCCCATAACAATTCAAGTGCTCCCCAAACAATAAATTAATAACAGAATAAGCAGGACATAGGAAAACTTTAAGGGGCGGGAAGAAAAGAAATCTCTATTAATATTTCAAAAATTTCCCCAACTTCATTAAATCAGGCCAAGGTGCCAAATTCACTACTGCTACTTCCAGGGACTGCTTTATGTGCTGCTCAAAATTCTTGACAGAAGTCCTTCCTAACAGTAGAGGAGTGGAAAGAGAGCCCCAAGAATCTTCAAGACATAACCCAAAGCAGCTTTCTCAAGCAAGAAATTTTTGTATCTTCAGTTTACTCTTTAAATGCCATTGGAATTTTATGTTGCCCTCCAGAATATTCTTCAACTCATGTGGCAATCGTTTTTATGAGGAAGAAAAATGCAAAACTATTTTCCCTCAAAGTTTCAAGTGACATCCAGGAAGATGTGCCCAGTTTATCCTATGATTCCACATGCCCCTGGCTTAATGCCCCATGTTTGAAAAGCACAGCTTTCAGTGGAGGAAATGGGAAGTTCCACAGATAAAGGGGTTTTGTTTGTTTCCAGGGGAGAAGGAGCTTCATGCTGGTACTGCCAGGAAGCCAGTCCTTTTCCACCAAAGGACAGCATTTCCTGAAGAGCAGATACATGTTTCTCCCCAGCTGGGGGAAGAGTCTGAGAGGTGAAGAGAAAAAGGCCAGCCACAAAATTAACAATGGAGTTGCTCTTGAGCAAGGATGCGTACATCACAGGGAAAGAATGGGACCAACCAGGGGACAGAGGGGCCAGGAGCAAATGGGGTAAGAGTTCAGGAAGGAGAAGAAAAATCAAAGCCCAGCACAAAGCAAAGTCAGCAGAGTGTGCAAAGCACATGCAAGAAGGCAGAAAGGGCCCGGGAAGAAGGGTTGAGTAGATTAGACTTTGTGGCAAAGGTCAGCAAAGTCTGAAATGGTAGTGGGACAGCAGAGCCCAGATACAGCTGAGCCAAGCAAAAACATCCTCGGCCTGAACTCAGAGAGTACCCAGAACTGCTATGAAGAAACAACTTCCTTGGGAATTCCCTAGCAGTCCAGTGGTTAGGACTCCAAGCTTTCACTGCCTGCCAAGGGCATGGGTTCAATCCCCGGTTGGGGAACTAAGATCCCACAAGTTGCAGGGTAGAGTGAGGGACAATTTCCTCTACTGTGTGTCCAGCGGTGCTATTCTGTCTTATTTCCATTAGCTTGTTGTCTTGTGACATCTACTTGAGTGAAGATTCTGGGCACTGATGATGCTGAAGTTGCCAGGTGGTTTCCAAAATTAAATTCTATGAATCAGTGCTAAGTGTAATTCTGAAAATTACTCAACCAACCCTTGAATTAATGTTAAGTCTGTGACAAGCACTGTCCTTCACATTCTCTAAGTTAAGAAATGATTCCTTGTTGGTTTTCATTTGTATCTCCTGAATTATTCAGCAAGCGCTTTGAGTATGTTCCAAGCTGGGTTCCTTTATACACTTGCCCTAAAAAGTCCCATTCCACTGATTTCATCTTTCCCTGATTTGCTCGTGTACAGATGTGACAGAAAAGACATCTGTGACTGTCAAATCAGTGTCGGCCTCCGAAGGTCCATGGCAGCTCCCCTCCACTAAAATCAGCAGATCAGGGCAAAAAGTGAGACAGCCTCCCCAGGCCATACTTAAGGAAATCCCTGGGATCATGGCCAATTACATCAAAACCCAACAGCACCAAAACGAAAGCAAAGAAATAAAACTGAACCTCTTCTATTTATAATGGCGACAATTCTCAGTCCTCAGACTCAGGTGTGTAAGGAATGAAACTTTGCTGTTCTCCAATAATCTGATGTACTTTGAAATTCTCCATTTGGTAATTGTACGCAGTTCAAAGTCTACCCAATCCCATCTTCCTAGGGTAACGTCCAAATTCCATGGCCTTCCTTATTGCATGCCAAGGTGCCAGAGGCAGAGAGGTGCCTGGTCCTGCAACTTATCCCCCACTCCCGTCTGCCTACAGAGGGTGGGATCACTGGTCCTCTCTGGGTACCATGGAGACCTTCTCTCCTAACCACAGGGCTTTCTCTGCCACTATCTAAGCCAACCTCCAAGCCTTCCATGCCCCTTTAGGAGCACTTTCCCTGCACTGAGCAAGGGCCCTGGGAAGTGCTGGGGGACTTCTCTGCCTCCTTAAGATGTGAAGCCATTTCTACTTGAATCCTCCAGGGCCATATTGGTGATGGGAACTGGAGTCATACCTCCTCTCCAGACTTTGCCTAAACACAGGGGCATGGGTTTCCACTGCACTCTGGTTCCCCAAGCTTGTGAGTATCTGGTACTCACTGTCCTTTAGGACTCATCCTAGACACAGGGCACAGCCTGCCTCTTCAAGGGCCATAAACATCGTCCTCTACTCCTTCCTCTCCACCATCCCCACCCCTCACCAAGGGCATAATTAACCCACTAGGAGGGGGGATGTCTGAGGAGCACTTCTCTTACGCATCAGGCATCCTTCGAAATCTGTTGTCTACGTGCTGAGTTCTTTGGTGCCCCCAAGAGGACCAGGCTTTGGAAAAGCAAGAGTCAGGCATTGATTTCTAAATTCCACTATGTCACTTGTCCCCTGAGGCAATGAATGTGAAATGCCCTAGCTGCCTAGGCAGGGGGATGTGCCATGACTAAGAGGAACCAGAGAGACAAAAACCTCAGTGAATAACTTGAAATAGTATCCTGCCACCTTCCCCATCATCCTTCAGCTGTCCACATGGCTAGGGCTCTGTCTGCTTCCCTTTCATGCTTTGTTCTTCTCCCATTCAAAGTCCTTAGTGAAAGCATCAAAATAATTAGGTGTTGTCATTGCTGTTGCACAGGAACTAGAGGAAAAAGGGCAAAGGGGGCATTTGGCTAGTCATGCCCGGGTAAAACAGCAGGAACAGTTCAAGGAACAACAAGCAATAGAACATGGTTAAGAAGTAGAGGGCAAGTATCTCCTTCAGGCTTTAAAGAAAGCCTGTATTTGTACATGGACATACATACGTGAGCAAAGCTACAGAAAAGGATCTTGGGAGGGCAGTGGAATTGGGAAAGGAACTTCCAGGCTTTTTCTCTGTATGCTTTATTTTCTTTACATTATTTCCAAAGAGAAAGAATCTGTGTTCTGTAGAAAAATGAAAAGCCGGATGCATGTGGAAGATGAGTGGCAGATAAAGATGGATAGACAGGCAGGAAAGATGAAAAGAAACTCCTTCACAAGGAGTTGATCATTATTGTGAAGCTGGTAAAATACAGACAGAATTTGATGGCCCTCATTAGTATCTTTTGATTATTAAATTAACACACACTTACTGTAGGGGATTTGGAAAATACAAAGAAATATGAAAATAATTAATAATCTCATTCCCAAGAAATAGCCAATGTTGATTTCATTTTGGTATATTTTCCACCAATTTGAATACATGTACTTGAATATTTTTACTTTTATGGGGTCACTCTGTATAAATAATTATTTTGCTTTTGTGTGATTTTTATTTACATTGTTTACTGATTACAAAAATATTATTCTCATCATTATTAAAAAACTCAAACAGATACCTTAGAAAGTGAAATTTCCCATAATCTCATCATCATAGTTAATAGTTTGGTATAGATTTTCCCAGACTTTTCTCAAACAGGAATACACTGCACAAATGTTCACCAACTTACTCTTTCCATTTCACAATCAGTCTCCCCCAGTTATCTGATTTCTTCAGTTGATAGAGATCAACC
This sequence comes from Cervus elaphus, assembly GCF_910594005.1. Taxonomy (NCBI): domain Eukaryota; kingdom Metazoa; phylum Chordata; class Mammalia; order Artiodactyla; family Cervidae; genus Cervus; species Cervus elaphus. Next base: position 124,298,145 of record NC_057834.1, on the reverse strand, counting down.
TCAGTTTTTCTACCAGACATAGTATGTTTTATTACATGGGATGTATCTTATTTAACTAGTGCCCATTGATAGACATTTAAAACATTTCCAGGTTTAACTATTACAAAAAATGCTTTAGTGAATATTCTTATATGTATGTCTGTGTGTACATATGGATAAATATATATATATATATATATATATATATATATATATATATATATATATATATATAATTCCATGCAGTTATGAAAATATTTCCTAAGATAAAATTCCTAGAAATGAATTGTTAGGTCAAATAGGAAGCACATTTTAAATGCTAAAGGATGTCAAACTCCTCGAAAAATGCTACAGAAATAGACAGTTCCAATAACAGAGAAGGAGAGTACCCTTTAGCCAAATGTCAGCAATACTCGCTATTATCAATCTTTTAATATTTAATATGATTGGCAACACATATTATTATTTTACAAATGCTTTTCTCAGACTGACACTTACTTTTGGTATTATTATAATTTTAATTTTGCTTTACAAAGAAAACTTTAATCGTACGCAGCCCAATTTATGGTTCCAAGATTGTAAAATCGTTCATCTATTTTTAATTGTGTAACTTTTGTTTTATATTTAAATATTGAATCTAGCTACAATTTCCTTCAGTTTAAGAAATGAAGCAAAGATGCAGGTTGCTTTCAGTAAAAATTTTAATGCAATACAAGATACATACAGAGAAGTGTACAACACATAAATGTACACGTTGATGCATTTTTACAAGTAAACTCCCCCATGTACCATACCATCCAGTTCAAGAGACAGAACACAATCCACACCTCAGAAGGCCCCTCATTTCTCTTTCCAGTCATTATCACCTCTGGGTAGCCACTATCCTGGTTTATATACCCAGGTATTAGTTCTGCCTGTTTTGGTGTCTGGCTTCTTTTTCTCAGCATTATACTTGCGAGATTCATCAAGTTTTTCCATGTAGCTTAAATTACTTATTCTCATTTCTACATATATTGCTAGAGTATGAATATACTACTATTTATTTATCCTTTCTATAGTCTTTGGGCATTTGACTTTCTTCTAGTTTGAAGCTATTGTGAATAATATGAATGCTATGAACATTCTTATACATGTTTTTGGTAATCATATATATATATATATATATACACACACACACACACATCTCTGTTGGGTACATAGCTAGGAACGAAATTTAGGGTAGGGTATAGGGTGTTCAGCCTTAGTATATTCTACCAAACAGTTTTCCAAAGTAGTTGTATCAGTTTACACTCCTACCAATAATGTTCCTGTTGTTTGGCTACTAAGTTGTCTCCAACTCTTTGTGACCCCCTTGGCTGCGACGCGCTAGGCTTCCTGTCCTTCACCATCTCCTGGAGCTTGCTCAAATTCATGCCCGTTAAGTCAGTGATGCTGTCTAACTATCTCATTCTCTGCCATACTCTTCATTGTTTGCCTTCAATCTTTCCCAGCATCAGCGTCTTTTCCAGTGAGATGGCTCATTGCATCAGGTGGCCAAAATATTTGAGCTTCAGCATCAGTCCTTCCAATGAATATTCAAGGTTGATTTCCTTTAGGATTGACTGCTTTGATCTCCTAGCTGTGCAAGGCTTTCTCAAGAGTCTTCTCCAGCACCACAGTTCTAAAGCATCAATTCTTCGGCACTCAGTCTTCTTTATGGTCCAACTCTCACATCTGTACATGACCATTGGAAAAACCATAGCTTTGATTATATGGACCTTGGTCAGCAAAGTGAAGTCCTTGCTTTTTAATACACTGTCTAGGTTTGTCATAGTTTTCCTTCCAAGGAGCAAGCATCTTTTAATTTCATGGCTGCAGTCACCATCTGCAGTGATTTTGGAACCCAAGAAAATAAAATCTGTCACTGCTTCCACTTTTCCCCCTTCTATTTGCCATGAAGTGATGGGACAGGCAGCCATGATCTTAGTTTTTGGAATGTTGAGTTTTAAACCAGCCTTTCACTCTCCTCTTTCACCATCATCAAGAGACTCTTTAGTTCCTCTTCACTTTCTGCCATTAGAGTGGAGAAAGGAATAGCAAACCACTCCAGTATTCTTGCCACGAGAACCCCATGAACAGTAGGAAAAGGCACCAACAATACATGAGATTCCAATTGTTCCACATTCTTTTCAACAGTTGGAATTGCCTGACTTTTTAATTTTAGCCATTTTGGTGGATACCAAGAGATACTTATTGTAGCTTTAATTTACATTTCCTTGAGAATTAGTGATGTTGGGTACTTTTTTCTGACTATTTGAACATCTGCTGTGTAAAGGTTTTTGTCCATTTTTCTATTTAGTCTGGATTACTTACCTTTCTCTTATTGATTTGTAGTTCTTCGCAGTATCTTCTACTCTGTTGGAGAAGGCAATGGCACCCCACTCCAGTACTCTTGCCTGGAAAATTCCATGGCCGGAGGAGCCTGGTGGGCTGCAGTCCATGGGGTCGCTAAGAGTTGGACACAACTGAGCAACTTCACTTTCACTTTTCACTTTCATGCATTGGAGAAGGAAATGACAACCCACTCCAGTGTTCTTGTCTAGAGAATCCCAGGGACAGGGGAGCCTGGTGGGCTGCTGTCTATGGGGTCACACAGGGTCAGACACGACTAAAGTGACTTAGCAGCAGCAGCAGCAGCAGCTATTACTCTGTGGCTTGTTCTGTCATTCTCTTAATGATGCTTTTGATGATGAGTTCTTAATTTCAATCTAATCTAGCTTATCAATATTTTCCTTTATAGTTAGTGCTTTGGTGTCTTACCCAGGAGATGTTTGCCCATTCTAAGGCTGCAGACATTTTTTTACATTTCCTTCTAAGAGCTTTATTATCTTACTACCATATTTAGATCTACAATGCGTCTGGAATTGAATTCTATGAATGGTTTGAGGAAGGGTATCAAGATTCATTTTTCCTACATGGCTATTAAATTTGAACCAGCACCAATTTATTGAAAACATATACTTTCTCTACTACATTTCAGCATCAGCTTTGCTGTAAATCAGTGAGCCCATGAGAATTTCTTCCTAAGCCCTCTACCATGTTCCATTGTGCCATTTGTCTACTCTGGTCTATACATCACAGTCTTAATTACTACAGTTTTATAATTAGTCTACATATCTGACAGTTCTCTCAACTTTGTTCTTTTCCTTCATGTTTGTTTTGGCCCCTTTCCTTTCCACACAAATTTTATAATCAGTTTGCCAATGCCCATTTTAAAAGCTTACTGGAATTCTGAATGGTGCATGTAATTCATAGATTGATTTGAAGGAAACTGACATCTTTACAACACTGAGTCATCCATTCCATGAACATGGTATATCTCTACATTTCTTTAAGTCTCATTTAATTTCTCTCAATATGTCTTCTTGTATTCAGTGTAGAGATCTTGTACATCATTATTACATTTATTCCTATAAATGTAATATGTGTGGGGGGATAAGTGGTATCATTTTTTAATTTTCATTTTCTATTTTTGTTACTAAAACATAGAATACAATTGATTGTTATATATTGACCTCATATTCAGCAGCCTTGCTAAACTTACTTATAAATTCTAAGAGTTTATCTTAGGTTTTTCTAAATACACAGTCACGTTACTCCTAATAATCACAGTTTTATTTCTTACTTTCCAATGCCTCTCATTTCTTTCTCCACCCATGCTGCAATAGCTAGGACTTCTAATGCAAAATTAAATAAAAGTGGTGACAGCAGATGTCCCAGGGAGAAAACTTTCAACATTTCACCCTGGCATACTCCAACTTCAGAAACCAGGAAGAGAGGATCTATAACAAAGAAGACAGAGGAGCATCCAGTAGGGTGAAATTCTCATGTGTATTCTGAGCCTTTCTGAATTCTCTACTCTGTTCTCCTGATCTTTTTGTCTGTTCCTGTGTCAGTTTTCATTCTTTTAATTCCAAATGACAGACAACCCAACTCAAATTTATATCAGCAATGAAAGAAAAACCAAGTGTGACTCCAATAATGTCTGCTACACTCTCCCCCATGGGGGCCTCATCCTTGATTTCATGTAATGATGACAGAGCTGGAGTCCCATGAGCAGGAAAAGAGTGAATTCTGCTGGGCACAGAGTCCACAGATGTCCACCACAATTACAATTCCTCTGCCAACACCGAAGGGGTTTACTTACTTTACCTATGGATACACTTTTAATAACTAGTAAAGTTTTTAAGTTAATATCACTGGTTCTTTTAAAAAAAATTTTTCCAGCTATTCACTCATATTTATTCTGAGAGAATCTACACTTCTAATCTGTCTCCTTCCACTCTTGTCATAGGGGCCTGCTTCCCCAAAGCACCTTAAATTTTTTTGCCTACAAGCATGCTTCATCCTCATCCCTCCCTTAGAATACCTTCTCCTTTTCTCTCTTCCTAACCATAAGTTGACCCTCCATTAATACACAGATCAAATCTCCCCCCCTCCATGATATCTTTCTCAATTACCACATCTAAAATTGTTATCTTTGTCTTCCTATGTACTTAATAGCATAAAAAACACTTTTTTAATGATCCAGATTTGTCAAGTAGCTTTTCCTATTTGTCAGTTTCCCAGCTAGACTATAAATTCATCCAGCAGGAAATCCTTATTTTCCCATTTCTATATAGGCTTCTCAGCAATCTGCCCAACCCTAAACACATAGTTTCTACAATGAGTATTTTTAAACCATGGGCTGGTTAAGCTATCACCCCTATTTTTTCTCCTCTTCCTTTAGAAAGAAAGAAAAGCAGTAGAAGAACGTAATAAATAATGCGTGTGGTTTACGATGTGGATTCTGCTCTGCAGGTGGACCTCATCATTTGGGAATGGTTGTAGGTACTTGGTACATAGCACCCTGGATGCTGAAGTTTTGGTTTTAGATACCGTGCAAGGTGCTGGAGTACAGTGATGAATAATATAGACATAGTGCCTGTCCTCATAAAGCTCAAAAATTTCTTTTCCAGTGCTGCAATTAATTATTACATTCTTTTCATAATAGTTTTAATTAAAATAAATTCTTACTTTTAATCTAATCAATTTTCTTAATCTTTTCTTAAATTTAACACTCTTTGCATCTTATTTAAGAAGTCCTTCCCATGCAGAGATTATGAAGGCATTCTCTCGTTTATCAAAATGTTTATAGTTTTTCCTTTCATGTTTGATTTTTTAAATCTCCTTGCAATTTATTTTTACATATCGTATGCAGTGATAGTCAGATTGTGTTTTTCCATATGCATATCCATGGGTCGAATACCATTTATCAGAACATTTAATGCTAACCTGTAATGTGTACTTTGCAATACATAAAAAGTCCATAAATGCACAGTTTTGTTTCCGGGCACCCTACCTTGTGCTAATTGATAAGCTATCTTTGAATCAATTCCACTGTTTTGATATTACTACAGCTTTATAATAAGACTTGATATCCATAGAGCAAGTCCTCTGACCTAGTTCTTCTTCAAAATGTTTTAGTTATGATTGCAGATATTTCTATTGCTCCTTATAGTTCTGTCATCCTTTTCTTTATATATTATGCTATGCTATTACCATATATTTAATATTTCAAACTGATATTTTTCCTGGTAAAAATAACTTTTTATCCCTAGTGATTTTTTTAACCATAATGTCTGGTTCACTTGATACTGTGCTTATTGTTTGACAGTATACATTTTACCATTCTTTCCCTTTCATTCTTTGTATAGTTTTAAGTTACAGATAAGTCTTTCTCAACTAGCTGGGATATCATACACTTTGTTTCTATTCTTTCCCTGGTTATTCTAGAAAATGCAACATACATTATTAACTTATCAGTCTAAGAATAATTATTAATCTTTACTCTCCTTAAAGGAAATACCAGGGCCTTAGAATGCTTTCTTAACTTATATGCCGTTGTTGTCTTATATTCAATTTTCCATATTTTAATGCATAAGATATTAAAATTCTATTTTATATTTAATTTTTCTTATGTTTACTTACATAGTTTACCTCTTTACTATCTCTCATCTTTTACCACTGGAATCACTTCATTCTGCCTAAAGGAAAAAAATCAGTGAAGTTTGCAGAAGGCAAACTCATAAAGTGGTAGCAAAGTACATTTTCTTTACATAGAAATGTCTTTATACTGTCATCTTCTTGAAAGATAGTTTCTCTGTACATAGAATCCTAGGTTATCAGCTACCTCATTGCAGAAAACATTCCACTGCTTGCTTTCTTCCATTGTTGGGAAGTGTGCAAATCACTCTTTTCAAGACAAATTGTCTTTTTCTCTGGATATTTTTAGAATTTTCGCTTTGCCTTTGGTGCTCTTCTTGTGAACTTTTGGTTTGATATATTTTATTAATTCTGGGAAAATGTCAGTCATTATCTCCTCAAATAGTTGCTTCTGATCCATTCACCCTTTCCTTTTGGAACCTCAATTAAAAGTACATTAGAACTCCTCACTTTATCCTCCATGTCTCTTTTTTAATTTTATTGAAGTATAGTTGATCTACCCTCTAGATGTCTTTTAACATCTCTTCCATATTTTCTGTCTTTTTATCTCCCTGTGCAGCATTTTGGGTAATTTCTTATAATGCAGCATCCAATTCACTATCTCTCTTTGCTTTGATCTAATATGTTGTCTAATGGTAATCCACTCAGTTTTTAGATTTCAGTTGTGTATTTCTATTTCTAGAAGTTCAATTTGGTCGTTTTCTAACGTGCTAAGTAACTTTTAACTACTAGTCATTCTCTGCAGACATTTATAAGTTTGCTTTAATTATTATGGACATAATAAGCATAGTAGTTTATTTGTCCCTGATAATTCAATACATAAAAAATTTAGGAGTCTTTTTGTTCACTCATCATGTTTTGTTTCTGACTGTTACTGCTCACTGGCCCTGGAAAACTAGAAAGATTACTTCCTTTAGAGAAGATTCATCTTCTGCCAAATTAGGGGAGTGTAGGGGAAGGGAACACTAGCAACCTGGAACAATCTTAAAGTTAATTCATGGTTTGAAGTTCTCTGAATCAAGGTGATATAAAACCATCCTCAAAATCTGTACAAAGGCTAGCCAATGACTGCAACCTACCTTTTCTTTTTTCTCTCACTCTTCTCAGTACCTGAGCACCTTCCCTGTTGTCACTTAGGATGGGGAAACATGGTTTTACTTCTGGTTCACCTTTAACCTGAATAGTTCTAGCTTTGTTTGGAGACAGTCTCCTATGAGACTATCCACCTTGAGCAACCCCTGAACTTTGAGTGCTAAATTCCTTATCTTCAAGACCGCCAAAACCAAAGCCTATATTTATTAGGATCAAAAAATCTTCTCAGGATCAGTTCAGTTCACTCACTCAGTCGTGTCCAACTCTTTGCAACCCCATGAACCGCAGCACACCAGGCCTCCCTGTCCATCACCAACTCCTGGAGTCCACCCAAAAACATGTCCATCAAGTTGGTGATGTCATCCAACCTTCTCATCCTCTGTCATCCCCTTCTCCTCCTGCCCTCAATCTTTCCCAACATCAGGGTCTTTTCAAATGAGTCAATTCTGCATCAGGTGGCCAAACTATTGGAGTTTCAGCTTCAACATCAGTCCTTCCAATGAACACCCAGGACTAATCTCCTTTAGGATGAACTGGTTGGATCTCCTTGCAGCCCAAGGGACTCTCAAGAGTCTTCTCTAACACCAGAGTTCTAAAGCATCAATTCTTCGGTGCTCAGCTTTCTTCAAAGTCCAACTCTCACATCCATACATGACCACTGGAAAAACCATAGCCTTGACTAGACAGATCTTTGTTGACAAAGTAACGTCTCTGCTTTTTAATATGCTGTCTAGGTTGGTCATAACTTTCCATCCAAGGAGCAAGCGTCTTTTAATTTCATGGCTGTAATCACCATCTACAGTGATTTTGCAGCCCAGAAAAATAAAGTCAGCCACTGTTTCCCCAACTATTTGCCATGAAGTGATGGGCCCGGATGCCATGATCTTACTTTTCTGAATGCTGAGCTTGTTTTTTTTTTTTTTTTTCCCATTTATTTTTATTAGTTGGAGGCTAATTACTTTACAATATTGCAGTGGTTTTAGCCATACATTGACATGAATCAGCTATGGATTTACATGTGTTCCCCATCCTGATCTCCCCTCCCACCTCCCTCCCCATCCCATCCCTCTGGGTCTTCCCAGTGCATCAGCCCTGAGCACTTGTCTCATGCATCCAACCTGGGCTGGTGATCTGTTTCACCCTTGATAGTATACTTGTTTCAGTGCTATTCTCTCAGAACTTCCCACCCTCGCCTTCTCCCATAAAGTCCAAAAGTCTGTTCTGTACATCTGTGTCTCTTTTTCTGTTTTGCATATAGGTTTATCGTTATCATCTTTTAAAATTCCATATATATGTGTTAGTATACTGTATTGGTCTTTATCTTTCTGGCTTACTTCACTCTGTATAATGGGCTCCAGTTTCATCCATCTCATTAGAACTGATTCAAATGTATTCTTTTTAATGGCTGAGTAATATTCCATGGTGTATATGTACCACAGCTTCCTTATCCATTCATCTGCTGATGGGCATCTAGGTTGCTTCCATGTCCTGGCTATTATAAACAGTGCAGTGATGAACATTGGGGTGCACGTGTCTCTTTCAGATCTGGTTTCCTCGGTGTGTATGCCCAGGAGTGGTATTGCTGGGTCATATGGCAGTTCCATTTCCAGTTTTTTAAGAAATCTCCACACTGTTCTCCATAGTGGCTGTACTAGTTTGCATTCCCACCAACAGTGTAAGAGGGTTCCCTTTTCTCCACACCCTCTCCAGCATTTATTGCTTGTAGACTTTTGGATAGCAGCCATCCTGACTGGCATGTAATGGTACCTCATTGTGGTTTTGATTTGCATTTCTCTGATAATGAGTGATGTTGAGCATCTTTTCATGTGTTTGTTAGCCATCTGTATAGCTTCTTTGGAGAAATGTCTGTTTAGTTCTTTGGCCCATTTTTGATTGGGTCATTTATTTTTCTGGAATTGAGCTGCAGGAGTTGCTTGTATATTTTTGAGATTAATCCTTTGTCTGTTTCTTCATTTGCTATTATTTTCTCCCAATCTGAGGGCTGTCTTTTCACCTTGCTTATAGTTTCCTTTGTTGTGCAAAAGCTTTTAAGTTTCATTAGGTCCCATTTGTTTATTTTTGCTTTTATTTCCAATATTCTCGGGGGTGGGTCATAGAGGATCCTGCTGTGATTTATGTCGGAGAATGTTTTGCCTATGTTCTCCTCTAGGACTTTTATAGTTTCTGGTTTTACATTTAGATCTTTAATCCATTTTGAGTTTATTTTTGTGTATGGTGTTAGAAAGTGTTCAAGTTTCATTCTTTTACAAGTGGTTGACAGTTTTCCCAGCACCACTTGTTAAAGAGGTTGTCTTTTTTCCATTGTATATCCTTGCCTCCTTTGTTGAAGATAAGGTGTCCATAGGTATGGGGATTTATCTCTGGGCTTTCTATTGTTCCATTGATCTATATTTCTGTCTTTGTGCCAGTACCATACTGTCTTGATGACTGTGGCTTTGTAGTAGAGCCTGAAGTCAGGCAGGTTGATTCCTCCAGTTCCATTCTTCTTGAATGTTGAGCTTTAAGCCAACTTTTTCACTCTCCTCTTTCACTTTCATCAAGAGGCTCTTTAGTTCTTCTTCACTTTCTGCCATAAGGGTGGTGTCATCTGCATATGTGAGGTTATTGATATTTCTCCCGGCAATCTGGATTCCAGCTTGTGCTTCCTCCGGCCCAGCGTTTCTCATGATGTACTCTGCATATAAGTTAAATAAGCAGGGTGACAATATACAGCCTTGACGTATACCTTTTCCTATTTGGAACCAGTCTGCTGTTCCATGTCCAGTTCTAACTTTTGCTTCCTGATCTGCATACAGGTTTCTCAAGAGGCAGGTCAGGTGGCTGGGATTCCCATCTCTTTCAGAATTTTCCACAGATTATTGTGATCTACATAGTGAAAGGCTTTGGCATAGTCAATAAAGCAGAAATAGATGTTTTTCTGGAACTCTCTTGCTTTTTCAATGATCCAGCAGATGTTGGCAATTTGATCTCTGGTTCCTCTGCCTTTTCTAAAACCAGCTTGAACAAGTGGAAGTTCACGGTTCATGTATTGCTGAAGCCTGGCTTGGAGAATTTTGAGCATTACCTTACTAGCGTGTGAGATGAGTGCAATTGTGCGGTAGTTTGAGCATTCTTTGCCATTGCCTTTCTTAGGGATTAGAATGAAAACTGACCTTTTCCAGTCCTGTGGCCACTGCTCAGTTTTCCAAATTTGCTGACATATTGAGTGCAGCACTTCCACAGCATCATCTTTCAGGATTTAAAATAGCTCAACTGGAATTCCATCACCTCCACTACCTTTGTTCGTAGTGATACTTCCTAACGCCCACTTGACTTCACATTCCAGGATGTCTGGCTCTAGGTGAGTGATCACACCATCGAGATTATCTGGGTCGTGAAGATCTTTCTTGTACAGTTTTTCTGTGTATTCTTGCCTCTTCTTAATATCTTCTGCTTCTGTTAGGTCCCTACTATTTCTGTCGTTTATGGAGCCCATCTTTGCATGAAATGTTCCCTTGGTATCTCTAATTTTCTTGAAGAAATCTCTAGTCTTTCCCATTCTGTTGTTTTCCTCTATTTCTTTGCATTGATCACTGAGGAAGTCTTGCTTATCTCTCCTTACTATTCTTTGGAACTCTGCATTCAAATGGGAATATCTTTCCTTTTCTCCTTTGCTTTTCGCTTCCCTTCTTTTCACAGCTATTTGTAAGGCCTCCTCAGCCAGCCATTTTGCTTTTTTGCATTTCTTTTTCTTGGGGATGGCCTCGATTCCTATCTCGTGTACAATGTCACGAACCTCTGTCCCTAGTTCATCAGGCACTCTGTCTATCAGATCTAGTCCCTTAAATCTATTTCTCACTTCCACTGTATAGTCATAAGGGATTTGATTTAGGTTATACCTGAATGGTCTAGTGGTTTTTCCCACTTTCTTCAATTTCAGTCTGAATGTGGCAATAAGGAGTTCATGATCTGAGCCACAGTCCGCTCCCAGTCTTGTTTTTGCTGACTTTACAGAGCTTCTCCATCTTTGGCTGCAAAGAATACAATCAATCTGATTTTGGTGTTGACCATCTGGTGATGTCCATGTGCAGAGTCTTCTCTTGTGTTGTTGGAAGAAGGTGTTTGCTATGATCAGTGCATTCTCTTGGCAGAACTCTATTAGCCTTTGCCCTGCTTCACTCTGTACTCCAAGGCCAAATTTGCCTGTTACTCCAGGTGTTTCTTGACTTCCTACTTTTGCATTCCATTCCTATAATGAAAAGGACATCTTTTTTGGGTGTTAGTTCTAGAAGGTCTTGTAGGTCTTCATAGAACTGTTCAACTTCTCAGGATAAAAGCTACTTAAGTGCTCTAGTGATTTGTACATCTCTATGATTTCACTTGATCATACATGTTGGCCTGACAGTTCTTTTTTCTCTTCTCAGCTCTTTAGAGTTTTTGTCTTAATTTTAAATTTTAAAAAATATCTCCAACATTTTAATATTTTTCAAAGGGCACTACAGTCCAAATAACCTTACCTATCATTATCAGAAACAAATGCCTACCATTTCCTTTTTTCATGATCACTGAATTCGTTTTCCTTAACAGCTACAGTATTTGCATGAGGCTCCTCTTGGCAGGAGAGGGGAGGACGACCAGGATACCCTTTCAAATTACCTGTTTTCACAACCCAAAGGCTCTCTTCCTCCTTGCTACCACAAAGACAGAATACTTCCTACAGATATGGGTACTTTCCTATGTGATTCTTTAACAATCATTCTTCTTTTTCCTCTTTGAATCAAACTATGTCAGGATACTGCTTCTACCAACTATACATCCAGTTTCCACAAAAATTACTGCAAGCAAGGGATACAGCTTTTACACATCATGGTACACTTTTCACCTTAAAGAATGTGATGTTTATGGTACTTATTAAGATCTGATCTTTGTTGCTGCTCTCTCTCTGTCTCTGTCTCTGTACCGCCTCCCATCACTTCTTCCCACCTGGCTTCCCCCGATCTCATCTATTTGGGACAGTCTTTACACACATTTTGAAGTCTATAGATTAAATTTCTCTCCTAGTTGAGCTGGAAATGGAGTTTCCAAGATTTTCATTATTATTTTTTCACCTTTCTTGTTGTTTTTGAATGTTTTCAAGGGAGACAGGGGAAAACGCTAACTACTGAAATAATTACACTCAAAGGTCAGAATCATCTTGATTCCTGTATCTCATATCTAGTATAAAAATACATCATTAAGTCCTATCAACTCAATCTTTGAGATATATTCATAACTTGTTCCTTTTGACCTCCTCCATCTCTACCCTAGTCCAAGTCACCATTCTATTTTATCTGGTTTATTGCATAGCCTCCTAACTAGCTGTCCTACATACACCTTAGTTGCTTTGCTGTCTATTCTCTATAAGGTATTTACGTTTTTAAATTTTTTAATTGAACTATAGTTGATTCACAATGTTGCATTAGTTTCAGGCATCCATCAAAGTGATTTGGTTATACTGAGAATACATATATGCCCTATTTCAGATTCTTTTTTCATTGTAGGTTATCATAAAATATTGAATTTAGTTGCCTGTGTATACAGTCCTTGCTAACCTATTTTCTATACAGCAGTTTGTATCTGCTAATCCCAAACTCCTAATTTATCCCTCCCCTCATTCTGTTTCCCTTTGGTAACCCTAAGTTTATTTTCTATGTTTATGAGTCTGTTTACGTTTTATAAATAAATTCATGCATATTATTTTTAAACTCCATACATAAGAGATATCATATGATATTCATCTTTCTCTGTCTGACTTCATTCATTTAGTATGATAATCTCTAGGTCCATCCAGGTTGCTGCAAATGGCATTATTTCATTCTTTTTTATGATTAATATTCCATTGTATGTCTATATACCAAATCTTCTTTATCCATTCATCTATCGGACATTTAGATTGCTTCCATGTCTTGGCCACTATAAATAGCAACATTTACATTTTTTAAGACATAAGCCAAATCATGCCACCTATTCTCAAAATCTTCCAATGGCTTCCTATCTCATTAGAATAAAATTCAAAGTATTTAACATAGCCGTGAGGCCCTAATCCCCTCTCTCCTTTCTCTCCTCTCCCATTATTGTTACATTCCAGCCACAATATCCTCCTTGCTGTTCTCCAAACAGGTCAAGCATATACCCACCTCAGGACCTTTGCACTTGCTAAATTACTACAACCTTAGTTCCCTCATGGTTCATTCCTTCTCACTTCTTTCACATCTCTGCTCAAATACAACTTTGTCAGGAGGTCTTCCTTGAACAACTGCTCTCACACATCACTACCCCACACATCCACTCCACGTCTCCTTACCCAGTTTGTTTCTCTTCTTGGCACTTATCACCACCTTATTTTTCTTATACTTACTTGCTTTTTTGTTTGGAGTTGTTTTCTACAGCCAAAATATAAACTCTATGAGAACAGGGCCTCTGTCTGTTTTTGTTCACTAATGTATCACAAGCATGTAAACGGTACCTGGAGCCATAGTAAGCACCCAATAAATGCTAATGCTAATGAATGAATGCTATGCTACCAAGGAACCCAACTGCAAGAAGTACAGTGAAAGCAGAAATTGCACAGCTCCTCCATCTTTGCTGCCACGCTGTCTCTCACTACTTGCCGCCCAGCTTCTCTGCTCATCAGCCACCCCCAACATCCTCACTTTCAGCCTGAGCCTACAAGTCTTTCCCACCTGAGGATCCTCAGCGCAGTGCCTAAATCCCAAATATCTGACTGGTCTGCCTTAGTCCAACAACCCATCCAGAATCCAAGTAGCCACTGTTGAGGGACAGATGGGGGGTGGGGTAGGGGTAGACATGTCTACTCACATGCCAAGTAGAGTCACCTTCTCCAAACTCTCTAAAAATAGGGGAAATGCTGGCAATCTTTAATTCAGATGCAGAACAAGCCTCCACTAACACATCCTTGACACTGGCAGAGAGAATGTATGTGAATTCTATTGATACAAGGGTGCCTCTAACAAGTGTCTTCAGAGTCCTGCGAGTAATATAAGTGAGTAAAGAGGGCAAGGTGGTAAAGATGGCAAACTCAGGAGTCTCTGCTACATCCAGAGAGGTGCAGCTACTAGAACTAACTCCTGCCAAGGAGGAATGTGGGTCTGGAGTTGCCAGATCTTCTGATGGTTCAAGAGAAGCCAAGAAATTTGGAAATTTGGAAATTGTAGTGTGAAATCTCCCACTTTAAAAATGATGACAACTAATCCAATTTTTGAAAAACAAAACACCGTGCAGACCAAATAAAACACATCTGCTGATCAAATTTGGCTCAGGGCTACTCGTGAGCAATTCTGTTTTATACAGTCAGCTCAAAAATAGGACACAGGTAATTTATCACACTCAAGAGCAATGTTTCCCAAGGGGTTCAATGTGAAGATTTCATTAGCTGGAGTAACCAGAACTCTAGGTCCCCTTTTCCAGCACCTGCCCTATCTTCTCTGCCAGTCCTGATACAAATGCCCACTAACTTTTACCCATGAGAGACATGGCTTAGTGGAAAGAATGAGAGCCTTGGAATCAAATAAAGTGGGTTAAAACCCAGTGCTACCTCCTAGCTTTCCTTAACTTTTCTAAAATTTAGTTTTCTCATCTGCAACCTGAGAATACTAATTCCTACCTAGAAGCATTCTAAGGAATGAAATTAATATAAACAAAGTGCCTGGTACATAATAGAGGCACAGAATAGGTAACTTTTATTAATAGAGTTGGAGCCAGTCTTCCCACAGAAAGGCATGATAGCTGAAAATCTACAGTTGTGATACAGGATGTTCACAAGCTCATACCACCTAAATCTTTTTGTGGGGTAAGTAGAAGGAAAAGATACATTTAATAAATAAAATGCAGATGAGAAATACAGTCATGCAAGGGCCCAGGTCTTCACACTAATGGAAATACTGGTGAACCTAGTCCAGAATGAATACATTTGTAGAAACCAGCACTAATTAAAATTCATAGACATCAATTATCTTATTATTCAAGAACTCTCTCAACTTTTGAAGCCAGGTTTTATATGCATTTACAACACAACATTGAGTCAAGTAGATGCACGCCAATTCTCCAACGGCCTAAAAAATTTAATCCTGTAGCTCATGGAGACATAACCAGGAGAAAAAAAAAAACCTGCTGGCCAGGTGTAAAGGGCAGTGCTGACTCCATCTGGTGTGGGCTGCCAGGGGGCTGGAGCGGGACTGTCCAACATCCACCATCAAATGCAGGGGAGCAACTGCTATGGGGGAGAACCCAAGGCCATCAGGAGGAACGCCTCTCTCGTCCACCCTGCCCTGCGCTCTCCAGGAAGGAGCCAGGTGCAGGCTTGAAGGCCGCACAGCGCACACCCAAAGGGTCATAACCCAGGAAAGGGGTCATCCTAAAATGAAACATGTAAATGAAGCTCACTGCAAGAACTGAGCACCCTGGACTGCAGAAATCAGAAACACCTTTCTCCTGGCAGGGGACTCTAAACAGGTTTCCCCCTCCATGAGGTTTAAAAAGAGTTCTGTCTCTGATTGGCTGTGCTTCCCAAGGAAACCTGACCTCCCCCATCCCAGATCGGCCTGGGCCTATTCCTATTCCTCAGGCCCTCATGGCTGTTATAATCATGCACGTCCATTATCAGCTTTCCTCCAGGGAGTACCAAGCACCGGAAAATCACTTCTCTCCTTCACTGTCAAGCCTCCCCTGATAGGCAGCCCATCAGTAATTATTTAAGCTATTTTCTAGATTTAAACGGTGGGGGGTGGGGGGTAGTCTAACATGGGTGGAGTACAGATCAAGATAGACAGGAATTGGCAATTGTTGAAGCTGAGCATTGGGCAAATAGAAGCTCATTATACTCTTTTTTTCTCCATGTTGGGGTATGTTTCAAATCTTCCATAACATAGAAGTTTTGAAACAAAGGTTTCAGGAGAACACAGCTACAACCTGAAAACAAAATCAGGTGCTCAACCCTCCCCATGCAGTGTCTGGACACAGAAGAATCTGGAAAGTGCTCAGATCGACAGCCTCCAGGGTTCCGGCACTCCCAGGACAGAGACCGTATCTTCGAGGCATTACACTCAGTGTCCTCAACAAGCCACCTTTGAAAAATTCCCTAGAACTTTTCAGAATTATTCTGGCAAGACCCAGCTTCCCTTCTTGGCCTATAAACCCTTGTGCCTCCACAAATTACCCTGACAACCTCAACCCACTCCAAGGGCCTCTACTTCCTGTTCCAGACTACCGTGTTGAGCAATCCAGTTATTGAAATAGCTCCTGGTGGCAGACGAGCGCCTGTTAAGCTGGTTCTCCCTCCTGCAAGTCAGAAGCAAGGGTGCTGTTATCACTTTCAAGAAGCCAAGGAACACTTTATATTTTCTTCTTCCTCTTCCTTCTAACTTCAATTTGCTCCTAATAAGAAACTGTTTTCACTATTTAAAGTGGAGTTTTTCAACCCCAACCCTATGAGCATCTCAGCGTTTCCTGTTTGGGGGGCCAGCCTGTGCATTGTGAGGTGTTCAGCAGCTTCCCTGGTCTCTGCCCACTGGATGCCCATAGCATGTACACTGTCACCAGCTGCCACAACCAAAAATGTCTCAAGACATTGCCAAGAGTTCCTTAGGGGGTGAAATCACCACTGGTTGAAAACCACTGGACCAAAAGATAGTGAAAAACCAAGATCAAGAGTGTCCTGGCAAAAAAAAGAGAAAGAAATTGAGATATACAGTTTATTTCCACATACACTATTAGATAACATATTTCAATGTATATATTTATAAATAAGAATACTGAAGAAATATCACATCCCAAGTCAGAAATACATAAAGGAACAAGAGAAAAATGAACTCATAATGCTTGCAACTATTTCTTCTGTCTTTGTGGCTTCCTGTGTAAATCTTATTTGTTTCCTCCAGATTATTCTGTTTTCAAGCCAACGCAGACATCATTTCATGTGTTGGGAGGGGGAACTCCTAATGCCCCTCTGAGCATTCCCTGTGAGGTGTGCTGGCCTTCCAGCACACAGTCCACAGGTGTCACTGGAGAACAGAAGCCCCCAGAGAAGATTTCCCCAAGAAATCAGAAGAAAGTGCCCGGAACACATCCTCCTGGTAGAGCTTCAAATATCAATAGATTGCCATCATGGCCAAGAAGCAAAACAAAAGGCTAAGCAAGCAGCATGCGAGGTGACAACACCCAAGGGGAAATACTATTCTATTTCTTCATTACACAGAGGGAGTTTCCCGTGGTACACTCCCCGCTAAGAAGAAAGAAAATCTGCTCTCTGCTCTCTATTCTGCACAGGTCTTATACTAGTCAGTCTATTATTCAGCTTCGGAGGATTTACATACAAAGCTGTCTCTCCCAGCTCCACTCCCAGTGGCCCCCTGGCCCCACGGAGATGTTAATATGTTCCTCCTCTCTGATGCTATGGACAGGCAGGTGCTGGGCGCAGGGGATACTGTCTTTTGGGCTCCATTCCTCCCGCAATCCCACTTCACTGCCTGTCTCAGCCTGGATCTCCTCAGTCCCAGATTCTGGCCAAGACCTCCTAACTGATCTCCCTGGTTGAGAGTTTCCCTTCAAACCCAGGTTTCACACGGACGATGATCTTTCAAGGGCACAAGCCAGAAGAGGCCAGAATCCTTCTGCCGTTTCTCGCTCCCTATCACTGGATACAATCCCAGCTTCTTTGGCGCACATTTGCGAAGCACAACAAATGGATGGCCCAGGAGGTGTCCAAACAGGAGCAGGATGGGCACTGAGTGAAACAGGTGTGCACCCGTGGGGGATTCATCCACTGGATAGGTGGTGAAGGGAGGAAGGGAAGAGGGTGTTAGATGCAAGGACCTTAAAGTTTCCTTTTAATCCTGACTTGCCATGATGCTGGGAACTCCTGGATCTGCCATTCAGGTCCTGCCATCTGACCCCAAGCCTCCTGTAATGTGATACTAAATGATCATCCATGAATGCTCCTGAAGTAATCCAGCACATGGTACCCCACTTCCATAAGATAACTTCTTCTCTGCTTGTCTTTTTTTTTTTTTTAATTACAAAGGAATGGTTTTGGCGGTAACAGAATAAAACAGTCCTGAAATATTTCAAGATGAAGTGTCTCAACGACTGCACTCCCATGCTGACTACTTCCAAGCGTACGACATGTGCCCTCTACCACCTCTTCTCCATAACACATACACACACAGATACATACCCCACTCGTTTGATACTTGATCTTATAGTGTGCCTTAGGGAGGAAAAGATTTAATTCTTGCATGCATTGACTCATCTCTCTAGCTCCCCAAGAGGTTAAGCCTGGTTAGTTCATCTGCTTCAATTGCAATTATCCCACCAATGAGGAAATGGGAGGCAGGGAGATCAGGTACCTGCCTCAAAATCACAGATTAGTTGGGAACAGAGTTAAGACCAGAATAAGAACTCCTATCCCAGTGTTCATTATTACACTGTAAGTGCTCTTCTCCACACAGCGCAGAGCACGTTCAGGAAGCAAGTAGAAATAAATACTTGGGGAAAAAATAACCTACAGAGGCAGGATAGCACAGTGGTTAAGTACTTGGACTCTGAACTCAGGCTGCTGTCATTAAGAGGTAGCTGTCATCTACTTGGGGCTTCCCTGGGGGCTCAGACAGTGCAGGAGAATGGGAGTTTGATTCCTGGGTCAGGAAGATCCTCTGGAGAAGGGAATGGCAACCCACTCCAGTATTCTTGCCTGGAGAATCCCATGGACAGAGGAGTCTAGCGGGCTACAGTCCACAGGGTTGCAAAATTTACTTAACTATGTGACCTGAGTCAATCAACTGGGCCCCAACTTCATTGTCTGAAACTGGGGTAATGATAGTACCTCCTTTACAGGGTTGTTGTGAGAATTAGATAAGCTAATACCTATAAAGCACCCAAAACAATGCCTGCTACCCATGCTAATAAAATCAGCATTATAGTTCTAATATAGCCCCGAAAATACAGTAAATATCATCCTTCTTAAAATTAAGTCTGGAAAGTCAAAATTAAATCTTGTTTACTTTGTTCCTTGTTCAAAAAGAAATTAGCATGGGGGAAAAACTCACATGCTATTAGTCCACAAAAATTTAAGTGACACAGTGACTGAAATCATTTCTACAAAGAGGAATGACCTCATAATGACCTCATAGATCAAACGCATTGTAATACCTACCGTGCCAAAGAATAAAAAACCTTAACAGCCTCTAGCAGTAATTATCTAAGTAAAGTGGACTGCAAATCTGTTGGAGAATTGTTTTTGCCATGATAATATTTCGAGTAAATTGCTGCTTCTATACTAAAAGTACTGGTGTTGCAGAAGTGGCATACTAATAGAAAGATTATTAAAGAAACACTATTAAAATGAATATGGTATTATTAAAGATTCAACACTACAACAGTGCCTGATTACAAGAGATTTCAAGCTATATTGCTTAATGGGCAGATAAAAGTGCTAATTAAGCCCACTCTTAGAGGATGTCCCTAGGCAGGTCTACAAACCACAGGCAGCAAGGGGACTAAGGAAGATCTCCCCAGAAGATGGGGAGAGATCAGGAAGAGCCAAGGTTTTCTGCACAAGAGAGGTAACCTCGTAAAGCACACAACCATCCAACTTTTTTGAATCTCAGGATTTTTGTTTGTTTTTTAACTGCTTTGTCAGCAACACTTCTAATTGCTCCTTTGCTTAAGTGAAGAGATCCAAATAACCCACCATAGATTGGCGACCCTTAATAAACAGTATAAGCAGGGAGGGGCAGAGAAAGCCTTGCCATGATCACCAAAGCCTTCTCAGGCAACCAGAAGACACTGAAGAGCTCTCACGGCAGCACCTCGGCCAAAAGCATCTCTCACCGCAAACAGCCTAAAGCTCTCGGTGGTTCTTAAAAGAGTTGCTAGACTAAAGGCATTAGCCATGCGTTTCAGGATCTATTTTGCTTTCCCACCTTGTTAATTAACTAATCAGGGATGGCAAAGCGCCTCACAAATATAAAGTGTCAGGGAAATGCTAAGTAAATTCACCTACATGTTCTATCAACGCTCAATTAGGAAAGGGGGAAGAGCTAGAGGCTCAGCTGTCCCCAGAATGCTGCAAGCCAAGGGCCAGCTAACGTGAAGGCGGAGAGACCCGTGTGCCCTGCAGCAGCCTCCAGCCCAGAGCAGGGCCCTCGGCAGGACTTCTGGAAAGGAAATCTGGACCAGGGCCACCCGGGGCAAAGGCAAAGCTGCTGGAGAGGCGCATCCTCGCGGTGCAGCCTCCATCTCCCCGCATCGCTCAGATGTCAACAAACCCGGACCACAAAGTGAAACTTTCCGGGCCCCCGCTGTCGCGCTGGGTGTCTGTCCTTTGCCTGGGAGCGCGGCGCGGGGACAGGTGTGGGGCCGAGGCTCAGGAAGGGACCCCCGCCCCCAGCCCCAGCGATTGTGTAATCGACCTGAGAAGGGGGTTCTCGGGACCAGCCCCACGCCGGGATGCGGAGGCGCGGCCCGGGGACCCGTCTGTAGGCGCGGCGCCGGGAGGTGTGAGGGGGATGGGGAAGACGGTCGTCCCGCCCCCCGGGACCGCCCCCGGGAGGCAAGGGGAGCCGCGGAGCTGACACAGCCCGGAGGGGGCGCCCGCGCGGCGGACCGCTGCCGAGCTTGGGGACGCGATGGCTCGGCAGTGCGGCCGGCCTTACCTGTGCACCGGCCCGGCACGGCGGAAGGCGGTTCGGGATGCCGAGGCGGCGGGCGGCGGACGGCGGTCAGCAGCGCCGGCAGCCACCGGGCCACGGCATGTAAGGAACCGCGGCGGCAGCGGCGGGCGCGGGACTGACAGCCCCAAGCCCCGCCTCCAGGCCCCGGGCCCCGCCCCCTCCGCGGCCGCGCAGCTGGCCCCGCCTTCTCCGCCCACCGCCGGGGTCAAGCTCGGTCCACCGGCCCGGGGGGGCGGGGACTTTCGCTTCCGATTGGTCCGGGAGGTAACCGCCCCGCCCACCCCCCCGCCCCATCCTTGGCGCGAACCGGCGCGTGCGCAGTGGCTACGATGTGCAACGCATAGCGCTGAGTGCTGGCGTAGTTGGTCTCCCACCTCTTGTGCTGGGCATCTTACTTTATCCGGCATGACTAGGAGCCGTGGGTAACCTGAGGAACCAGAAGTCAAGACTCAAGCTCCACGGTGAATTGTCTTTATTCACCTATGAAGGAATCTACGGGAAATAAAACAGAATGGGCCAGGCTCTAACCAAAGGAGACCCCTAAACTAGAAACTGCTGCAAAAAAAACGTACCACCGGCCCGGATGCATCTGCGCCAGGTCCGGGGGTGCTTTATTCACGCGCTGGATTCTATCCCTGGTCAACAAGTATGATGTGTGTGCTGAGGGTCCAGCAGTTGTGAAGCGAGGTTAGGGCATTAAGGTTGTGCCAACAGAGAAAGTGAGGGATGCTGAAGAAAGTAGCCCTTCTCCAGCGCCAGCTTCCTTCTCCCCAGCCCCTCCCTATATCTGTCACCGCTCCCTCTGCGCCACCCTCAGCCTGTAAACAAGACCAAGTCTCTCTCAACAAGAATCAATTTTGACCCAGCCATTCCACTCCTAAGTACTTCTCAAGGGAATTGAAAACTTATATCTACCCAATAACTTGTACAGAAATGCCATAATGACCCAAAAGCATATTCGTAATGACCCAAAAGCATATTCGTAATAACCCAAAAGTCAAACACTCGAACGCCCATTGTTTGATGACTAGATAAACAAATTATGATTTATCCATACAGTAGAATTTCTCTGGGCTATGAAAAGAACTGAAGTACTGATCCCCGCTATAATTTGTAGGAACCTGAAAACGAAGTGAAAGAAGCCGGGCACAAAAGATCAGATTGTATATAAGTCCACTTCTATGAAGTATCCAGAATAGGCAAATCTATAGAGACAGGAAATAGGTTGGTGGTTGCCAAAGGCTGGGGGAAGGGAAAATGGAGAGTGATTGCAAATGGGCATGGAGTTTCTTCTGGGGTAATGAAAATGATCTGGAGTTAAGAGTGATTATGGCACAATTTTGTGAATATATTAAAAACCACTGAATAATACATTTTAAAAGAATGAATGTTATGGTATGTGAATTATCTCGATTTTTTAAAAAGCTGAACTACAGTTAAAAAAAAAAAACAACCCACACCTAACTACCTTGAGGCTGTACGCCTTCCAGTTACCATGCACTTTCCCAGCCTTTCTCATCCAAGATTTGTGCAAGGATGGTCTGCATGTTTTTATTCCTACTTCCTTTTCTCCCATTTATATTAATTCCATAGAATGTGGCTTCTGCCTGCGCTAGAGCTCAAAGCTGCTCTCTCCCTAAATCCTGCAGCTTTCTATGACTCTGAACATTCCCAGTTCTCCCCCTTCTCTCCATTCTATCTTTTGATCTTCCTTTCCTTGGCAAATCTATTTTAAATATTGATGTTTTCCGTGGCTCATCACAAAATCCTTCCTATGTTCTACCATCCACATCCATGAGTTCAGTTGCTGTGCTTCAAATTTGTACATCCACCTGATGTCCCACAGGTTTCTCAAACTCCATGTGTCCTAGTAATTTAGGACAACCCCCAACTCCCAATCCCCCACGCTACTGTCTTTCTAATAGTGATATCTATCACTGCATGCTGGGACCTGGGAATCATCCTGGATTCTTCCCTCATTCTTCTATAGTCAACCACCAGTCTTTATCCAGTAGATGTCCTTAAATCCCACTGTTCTTCTCTGTTGCTATTACCACAGCACTGGTCCACATTCCCTCATAATTTAATTCTCTTCATCTTTTGTCTCCTTCAAATCCAGCTCCCAAACAGCTGTTAAGGTAGTTGCCCACTGCTTTAGCTGACATAGTGAGCATTCCTCTTTCTTACGATGGTGGTTAGTCACTCAGTCGTGTCCAGCTCTTTGCAACCCCATGGACTGTAGCCTGCCAGGCACCTCTGTCCATGGAATTCTCCAGGCAAGTATACTGGAGTGGATTGCCATTCCCTTCTCCAGAGTATCTTACAGACCCAGGGTTCAAACCTGGGCCTCGTCCATTACAGGCAGATTCTTTACCATCTGAGCCACCAGGAAAGCCCTCTTATGATGGTAATACTCTGATTTTGCTTTAAGAACTCACCCTTCCCCTCCCTTGGTGAGACTGCCAATCAAGATGCCAACTTTACCTGGTTCTGGCTGGACGTGCCCTTGAGAATACAGCATCCTTCTTCTAAAATTTGAATAAAATAATAGTAAAAAAAAAATTGAAGGTGTTTGCACCTGATTTTCCCTGACCGAGAAGCCTGCCAGTTGACTCCTAATAATTCTGTCCTGGGAAGTCCTTTCAGAGCCTGGGTGCTGTAGCTTTTCCTTCAGTTTTCTGAATGAATCCCATAGCTCTCCAATGAATTCCATTTTTGGAAGTTAATCAGAGTTGCCTGCAGCCATAGAACCCAAGGTATACAGTAATATGTTTAAGACACAAACCATGCCTTTCCCTACCTAAAACTGTCTAGAGGCATCCTATCCCCATGGGATAGACTCCAAGCTTCTTGACCCAATCCCTGCCTGCCCTTCCCATGTCTTCTTTCTCTGCTCCCTGCCAGACCCTTCTGAATTACTTGGAGTTTCTTGAAAATTTGCTATAAGGCTTCAGGCCTCAACATTTTTTTTTCATTTATTTGTATTAGTTGGAGGCTAATTACTTTACAATATTGTAGTGGGTTTTGTCATACATTGACATGAATCAGCCATGGATTTACATGTATTCCCCATCCCTATCTCCCCTCCCACCTCCCTCTCCACCCGATTCCTCTGGGTCTTCCCAGTGCACCAGGCCTGAGCACTTGTCTCATGCATCCAACCTGGGCTGGTGATCTGTTTCACCATAGATAATATACATGTTTCGATGCTGTTCTCTTGAAACATCCCACCCTCGCCTTCTCCCACAGAGTCCAAAAGTCTGTTCTATACATCTGTGTCTCTTTTTCTGTTTTGCATATAGGGTTATCATTACCATCTTTCTAAATTCCATATGTATGCGTTAGTATACTGTCATGGTCTTTATCTTTCTGGCTTACTTCACTCTGTATAAGGGGCTCCAGTTTCATCCATCTCATTAGAACTGATTCAAATGAATTCTTTTTAATGGCTGAGTAATATTCCATTGTGTATATGTACCACAGCTTCCTTATCCATTCATCTGCTGATGGGCATCTAGGTTGCTTCCATGTCCTGGCTATTATAAACAGTGCTGCGATGAACATTGGGGTGCACGTGTCTCTTTCAGATCTGGTTTCCTCGGTGTGTATGCCCAGAAGTGGGATTGCTGGGTCATATGGCAGTTCTATTTCCAGTTTTTTAGGGAATCTCCACACTGTTCTCCATAATGGCTGTACTAGTTTGCATTCCCACCAACAGTGTAAGAGGGTTCCCTTTTCTCCACACCCTCTCCAGCATTTATTGCTTGTAGACTTTTGGACAGCAGCCATCCTGACTGGCGTGTAATGGTACCTTGGTGGTTTTGATTTGCATTTCTCTGATAATGAGTGATGTTGAGCATCTTTTCATGTGTTTGTTAGCCATCTGTATAGCTTCTTTGGAGAAATGTCTGTTTAGTTCTTTGCAGGCCTCAACATTTTTGAGTGCCCTCTGTAGAAGAGCCTTCCCTATTTTCCCCCAGCTAACTGCAACCATTCTTTAAGGAGTTCTCCTTCAGAAAGCCTTCCCTACTCCCAGTATTCTGCTTCCTCTATGTCCTCAAACACCCTATTCTTCCAGCTGTTACTATACTTAATGCTGTAGTATTTTACTTACCCATTTCTATCTTCCTCTACCACTAAACTTCGCATTCCTAAGGGCTATACCCTTCTCTGTCGTATCCTTAGTGCTTAGCACAGTGCCTGGCATGTGGCAGGTGCTCAGACCTTTCCTTTCTTCTTCTTTGCCTCTGTAATTCCTGAATAAGTGAAATGGATCTTGCTGAGGGACATTAACAAGCATTTTCCCCAGAGACATGAAAAGCAGAAATTCAGGCCTAAAACACCTCATACAGTTGCCCCCAAACTGTATTCCAACTCCAAAAATTTTCCAGAAGATGGCTAAAATATCATTATGGTTAAAGGGTATTTATTTAAATGATACAGCTCTCATCTCTAAAATCTACTCAATTTCTCCTGAAAGCCTTTATGGCTTAATGAGACGCAAAATTAAGTAACTTAGACAATTGTATTCATTATTGTGACTAAATAGCAAGGTGCATTTTTTGTAATCATAGCTGAAGAATAAACCACATGAAAAGCAAATCCATAGTTCTATCTTGATGTCTACTGTGAAACATGTACTACCTTAAGAGGAATTATAGAATCAGCCATATGCAAATGTTGAGTGAGAAGAGCTGGGTTCTAGTTTCAACTTAGCCATGACCATCTACTTGATCTTGGGTAAGTCATTGCTCTTGGCTGCTTGCAGTCAGTCTCTCCAGTATCTATTCCTCCATTGTCCCACCACCAGAACCACAAAATTTCTTTGGAAAATCACTTTTTCTGCATTCAAATCCATATGATCTCACCTAACCTGACCCCAGGCTTCCCTAGTGGCTCAGACGGTAAAGAATCCGCCTGCAATGTGGGAGACGTGGGTTCGATCCCTGAGTTGGGAAGATCCCCTGGAGGAGAGCATGGCAACCCACTCCAGTATTCTTGCCTGGAACATCCCCATGGACAGAGCAGCCTGGCGAGCTACAGTCCATGGGGTTGCAAAGAGTTGGACACGACTAAGGGACTATGCACACACAACCTGACCCCAAACTCCAGGTGTTTAAATCTATCGTTACACATCATTTAGCTACAGAAATTAGTTCAAAGGCAGACATGAAATTCAAAGCAATGAGATTTGAGAAGACCATTTCAAGGACTTCTGAAAAAGAAAAGATTCCTGTCCTGCTGTAGCTCCTATCAATTATATAAGGTCTAGAATTAATGCAACCACATTTGATGACAAGGATAGAGACTAGATTCCCAGACAGTGGATGAGTATTGAGAAATGCATAATGGGAAAATGGAAAATAAACAAAACCTCAACTACATTGTTGAGTAGAGAGCAGCTAGACCAAGCCATACCTGAAACTGTTAGCCCAAACTTTCCAGTTATATGAGTCAATAAATTCCCTACATTGTTGGAGTTTGGTTTTCTGTCTATAACATAAGTTGTCCTAATAATAACACTTAACAACCTCTGTGGGTCTCCACATTCTCATAAATAAAATAAAGGTAATATGAATAATTTCTAGGAATTTGCCAACTCTCACATCCTGAGTCTCCAAAGGGTTAATATATTTATAAAGATGTAAGTGCATTATAATTTCCTAGTAAGCACTAAGGAAATTAAGACTTTCTAATTCAACACAACAAAAGATAGCTGAGACTAAAAACGCAAACAAAAATCCTTAATCTTTAACCTATGCCAAGGGTTACCCTGATCTCCACCCTCTCCCACTATACTTCAGCCACTTCTTCCTATACTCTGAGAATACCTTTGAAGAAGGGGTGATCTGGAAAGAAAGCCCCTAGGTGGCCCTGCTTTACGAGACCTCAGATTCTTGTTGGTGATGCCCACGGCCTGGACCCCTTGTTCAGATTCTAACCTCTTCTACTTGAACTCTTTGACCTGAACCCTTCCATGTGCCTTCTCTCCCTCCCCAGATCTGACCTCTGAGTCATATTTTTCACTTGCCAGCCTTCCCTCACTCCTGCATTCCCAGCCCTGACCACCTTCAATCAGCCGGAAGTGGCGATATATTAACCAACAATTCCAGAGCACAGATTCGTTTATTTGTAGAAACAGGACCTAGAGGAAGGAGACTGGGATGGGATGGTTATTTAATGGAGGAGAGTCACTTAATAAAAGAGATCAAGCACCTTAGAAGCCCAAAGGGTTGAGCAAATTGTTTGGTACAATGCACCAGCAATTATGTGTGAAAGGTTTCACTTACGGGATATGTAGCTCATTTACAATAATGCATTTGGACATGTAATTGTAGTCAACATCCTAATTTGAAAAAGCGTTGTCTGGGTGCTTATTTGGTATGGCACTGGGGCTAAAGGCACTGGGAACCTCAGGAAGAGGCGATGCGGAAAGAATCCAGGTTGTTTTCCTGGAGATGGAAATTAAGAGCATGCTGCTAGTGAAGTTTGTCCTTTGTTCTGGCTTTTCAAGATTCATGGGGAAAGGTCTTCAGCACAATTCTGATTGATTCCTTTAACATTTTATGACCAGATCACCTTTGTATACTGAGACGACTAAGACAATGTTCCTATCCTCCAGGAGCTCAGGAACTCGGGCAGGAAATGGCCACTGGATCAGACATGTTACAGCTCATCTGAACAGAAAACCCATCAGCAAGGGAGTCCAGATGATACAGTTTATAGGGATCAGCCTCCCGGGGAAAGAATAAGCAGAGAAGGTGGATAGTGATATTATTTAGTCACTAAGTCTTGTCTGCTCTTCTGCAACCCCATGGACTGTAGCCCGCCAGGCTCCTCTGTCCATGGGATTTCCCAGGCAAGAATACTGGAGATACTGGAGTGGGTTGCCATTTCCTTCTCCAGGGGATCTTCCTAAGCTAGGGATCAAACCTGCATCTCCTGCATTGGCAGGCAGATTCTTTACCCGTGAGCCACCAAGGAAGCCAAGAGAATGGATATAGCAGCATAAATACAGAATGATCAGTTCACTCTACCCCAATTACCATCCAGCTTCCATTTCTGCTTTTCATTTGAGTGATGAAAATCTCATCCCAAACACAAGGAAACTCAAGTGTCATCAGCCACTGTATTATCATTGGTGATGTAAAGTGTACTCCCACCTGGAATCTAAATTTTGTGGTTAGGTACCACCAGTATTCTTCATATAAAGTAGTTGGGAAGGAGGAAGAGAAAAAAGGAAAAAATTAACATAAATATGACAATTAGAGTCACCACTTTTGTAGTTTGTCTTGAAGCCAGAGCTCATAATAAATCATGACTTTCTTCTTCAATTATCCGTTCTGTGTTCATCTTACCCTCTACCAGCAGCTCATCTGGTAAGGAGACCCAATCTTCATCTCAAAGTAACTGAACCCTTACTAACCCTCTCTGAGCTGGGTTGCCAGGTTCCCCCTGAACTTTATTACTGGAATAGATTCTATAAAGTGACCCCATGAACCCTATGGGTTCCAAGCAGTTTTTTCAGCCCTAGCACATAGCAGAAACCTGATTTCCTCTTGACAGTCAGGACAGTGATCCACTTCTTTTCCTGTTGATTCAGTGGCATGGGGAGTCCCCACATGGTCAGGGGACAAGCTCAGCTTCCAATCTATCAGAACCAAGGCTGCATTCCGTGGTGGGAATACTCTTCTCTTAGAATCAACACCCCAAACCTGTGAAGTCCAAGATCATGGACAAAGAAGTTCTATTAAGGAGAGTGTTCATTTTAATTGTTAGAAGGACCACTCCTAACCCTTCCCTTTTGGTTGCTAGCCCATGTGTTTTTTGTTGCTATGGTGACAGCACCAGCTATTGACTGCTGATTTAAAGCCTACACTGCATCCTACAGGTAAGCTCAAGCCTTGCATGGGATCACATCCTAGATGGCTTACTGGCCCTTCACTACAGACACCTCAGAAGCCCTATATTGAAGATGACAGAGATGCTATCAGTCTTTTTTCCTGTATGACAACATGGAGCAGAGTTGCCTGCGGATTTCAGAATTATAGTATATGAAAGAAATGCATGCCTATGTTCTTTAAGCCATTCTCCTTGTGGGGCAGGGGAGGGAGTGTCACTTTGGCTCTAACTAAAATAGCAATCATGTATGTTAGCATGGCCCCAGCTTGTGCTCTTTTTGATTGCATTTTAGTGGGGGCGGTGATAGGGGGGCAGGTACGGGGCAGGGAGTTTAGAAAGAGGAGGGCCTCTGACACTATAACCCATGTTCAAATCACCTGTTTGCTGTACATTGCCCACAGGGCAATGCTATGCCTCAGCAAACCTCCCCTGGGCTTCAGTTGCAGGCACTGCTGTTGCTCAGGGGTTTCCTCTCAAATTCGGAGGGAAGACTGGGACACTCAGGTGGTGGTAGGACTGCTTGAACCTGCTCTGACTCACTCCTGCCCCATCTGGTCCACTGACTCTCCACTCTCAGCCAGCACTACTGGGGTCCTGCTCTTTCTCTGTCTTGAATAGATGAAGGGGTGGGCAGTAATCTGCCCAGAGAGAGAGAAAGAATTCAACTCAGCTAAAATGCTTTCTCCTCACCTACTCCAGCCTCCTACCTAGCCCTCCTCAGTTCTGTATGGTTGTTAATCCTACAGAGGCACCCAACTAAGTTCTGTCTCCCTAGAGGAGTCTCACCATCTTTCTGATGGTTTCTCAGATACATCATCCTCTCTCTCCCTTCTGTGGCTTTGTCGGGAAAAGCTGAGTAACCAGTGTTGGTTCCCTGTCCTGTGCTGAGATGAGGTTTCAGAGGTAGTGGGGAGACAGGTCATGAAGATCCTGTAGCAGAAGGAGGTGAAGATGAATAGGAAGGTGTTTGCATAGCATATGATTTCATTTATATGCAATTTCCAAAATAGATCAATTTTGGAAAGAGAAAGAATGCCTGCCGACGAACGGTTTCCAGGGGCTCCAGGGAGGCAGGGGTGGGGAGTGACTGCTTCATGGGTGGGAGGGTGGTAAAATGTTCCAGAACTAGACAGCGGTGATAGTTGCACAACATTGTGAGTGTACTAAATGCCACTGAATTGTATACTTTTAAAATGGCTAAAATGGTGCATTTCATGTTATGTGAATTTTATCACAATAAAAATAATAGGCTGCTGGCCTTTAATTGGACAGAGAAGACACTCAAGAGTTCCAGGGTGACTCTGATGGAGATCAAATTAAACAGAGCTGTAAGAGAATTATTTGACCTTGGAGTCCTTCTTGGATCATCTGTTCCCTTGAACATAGGGATGAATGAGAGTTAGGGAGAGAACAGGATGAGTAGAGGATGTTGACTCCAGAAAGGGAAGAAGAGCAGACATCCGGTACCTTTCCTGGATTCTCCTAATGTCATGAATTTTCTGTTGTTTTTGTTCATTTGTTTGTTTCTGATTCCTCAGCATGCTGTCACCTCCTTATCTGCAAAGAATTCAAGCCAAGCAAGCAGGAGGTGGGTGGTGGACTCCTTCGTAAATCTTGGCCAGAGGCAGGGACCTTCCTCCTAGTCCTCAGTCTGAGAAGGCCAGAAACTTTTCCTCTAAGCCCCATACCCCTGCTAACCATGCTGAACCTCGGACGTCTGATTCAGCTCAGTTGACGGGCTATTCCTTCTGGAACTTCAAATCGTGGAGAGTGATGCAAAGACACAAAAGTAGGAGACTCACACCACCAAGCTCAAGGATGAGAATTCACTGGTGGCAGCACTGGGCTGAGTGTGGGGTTTTGGCATTGAAGTCCAGGGGCGTCTGCACCTAGCAGCATCTCCACCACACTGACCTTGAGGATGACCTTGACTGTGGCAGCCACGGCCTGCCCTCTCATCATGGTTATCTTCCAAGATTTGTTTGCCAGCCTCCCTTCAATTCTCAAGCTACCTGACACCCTTCCAATAAATCCTTGACTGCTGCAGTTAGCCAGGACTTGTTTCTGCTACTTGTGACTAAGGACCCTGGAACATGGATGTTGCCTTACTGCCTCCCTCCCAAACTGAAAACATGGTGCATCCCAATTAAATGCAGACGGCTTCTTGCAAAACCGAAGTGCTCTCTGCACCTTGATTGTTGTGTATGTATGTAGGAGTGTGTGTATTTCACTTTAAACATTACAGATATGAAAACAAAATGCATTTCCAGGCCTGTAACTATGGTGATGGGCAGAAAGAGCATTGCTCTAGCAATTAGAAGACCACGCCACACTAGTAACGCATCCTCGGGCTTCTTCTTCTTTTTTTTTTTTTTTTTTTTCGGGCTTCTTCTTTATGCGGGCGGACGTGATTTGTGAGCCCTTCTCCAGTACTTAAGATTCTGTGATTCAGGAAATGCAAAGGAAATCGTTTATATTAGCCATGTGCCTGGGAAAACAAAGTATTCTTTCTCACAAAGAGGTTCCGTCTGAGTCAGTGTCATACAGTGAAGACAACCTCAGTTGTCAATCTTGACTTCATCTATTAAATGAGGCACGGGCTTGCAGACAAGCAATAGAAGTTAACAAAAGTCTCATCTCCCTGTGGGGTAGACCATCTGCAGTATTCGTACTAGTGAGAGTTCTCATGTGGAGCTCTCATTTAATCCCTATGATAACCCCATGGAGGAAATGCTATTTTATAGATAAAGTAGCAGAGGCACAGAGAGGTTAGGTAATTTGCCCAGGGTCCACACAGCTAGTCAGTGACAGAACCAGGATTGAAACTGAAAGCTTCTGGCTCCAGAATCCAACTGCTGTGTGTGTGTGTGTGTTAAAATACACATAACACAAAATTCACCATTTTAGCCATTTCAAGGTGTACAGTTCAATGGCATTTAGTACACTAATAGAATCCGTGCTTTTAATGTGACACTATGTTGCCAAAACTATATATGTCATATTACTAAGCCATAAAAAAAGAGTGAAATAATGCCACTTGTGGCAACATGGATGGACCTAGAGATTATCATATTAAGTGAAGTAAACCAGAGAAAAACAAGTATATGATATCACTTATGTATAGAATCTAAAACAATGATATAAATGAACTCATTTATAAAACAGAAATAGACTCACATTCATAGAAAACAAACTTATGGTTACCAAAGTGGTAAGTGGGGAGGCACAAATTAGGAGCTTGGGATGAACAGATACACATTAATATATACAAAATAGGTAAACAACAAGGATTTACTGTGTAGCCCAGAGAAACAAACTCAAGATCTAGTAATAACCTACAGTAGAAGAGGAGGGATAGACACATATGTGTACATATAACTGAATTGCTTTGCTATACATTTGAAACTAACACAACATTGTAAATTAACTACATTTTAATTTTTAAAAACGATATATGTCATCAAGTAAACAAACCCAATTTGCCTTCAGTTTTAGAGACTGAGAGACTATGAGATGCAGCAGTCGGTGCTTTCATCCACTCCCTAAATTCGATGGTAGCAGTGTAACTTCCCAGTGACAGTTTCAGAGCTGTGGTGTGATTCATGGTGTCAGGTAGCTTCTACTTCTAATCCACTCTGCCTCCACAAAGGCAGCATCTAACCTTTTTTGATAATTTTATTTATCTTTTGGCTGTGCTGGGTCTTCACGGCTGTGTGGGCTTCTCTCTAGTTGCAGTGAGTGGGGGCTGCTCTCTAGATGTCATGTGAGGACTTCTAATAGCAGTGGCCTCTCTTGTTGCTGAGCACCGGCTCCAGGGCGTGCAAGCTTCAATGGCTGGTGCAGTCATTGTGAGTTCCAGGCTCTAGAGCACCGGCTCAATAGTTGTGGCCCACAGGCTCCGTTGCTTCACAGCATATGAGATGGTCCCAGGGATCAAACCCTTACCTCCTGCATTGGCAGGCAGATTCTTTACCACTGAGCCACCAAGGAAACCCCGGCTGCATCTAATCTTAATAAATCTCAAAAGATGAGTTTCCATCACACTTGAACGTTTCAGTGGAGGATCTAGCAAGAGAACACTTCCTCTGAGGGCTGGTCCCACCTTTTAACAACATCCTATCTTCAGAAAGTCCTGACCTACATCCCCTTTCACATTTGGAAACTTTCAACTTTAATCCTGACTTTGGGGACAGAGGGGAAGGTGTTGAAAAAAGATGGTCTCCCTCTGCAGTGATCCTCCATGTTGATGGAATATCTGAATCACCAAGATCTGACCATGTGTGGCTTTAGGCAAATGATCAAGGCTTCTCTAGTCTGTCTGTGACACTCATTCACTCAACAACTATTGATGGCATCTGTTTGTGGAAGCGCTAAGCTGAACCCTGGAAGCAGAGAGGGCTGGAGGGGTCACCGGGAGTGGGGTGGTGATGGGTAGGAGCCAGTGGTTCTCAGCCTTGTTGGGCTAAGAGTCACCTAATGGAGCTTCTCAAAATACAGTGTTCACTCTCATTGGATTCTGATATCTGAGTAGAGGCTGAGATGGTAAGTGAACTTGAGCAACACATGCTTCAAAAACTGTTGCATGAAAGGTATCAACTTCCAGTTACAAGACTAATAAGTACTAGGGATGTGATGTACAACTTGATAAATATAACTAACACTGCTGCATGTTATACATGAAAGTTGTTGAGAGTCAATCCTGAGAGTTCTCATCCCAAGGAAAAAATTTTCTCTATTTCTTTAATCTTGTATCTCTATAAGAGGATGGATGTTCACTAAACTTATTGTGATAATCATTTCATATATATGCAGGTCAAATCATTATGCTGTACATCTTAAATGTATACAGTGCTACATGTCAATGTTATCTCAATAAAACTGGAAGAAAAAAACAATTCAAGTTTTAAAAATTCTCTCCCAAATGTATTTCATCTTCCTTATCCTGCCCCCTTGCCATCCACCACTGCCCAAAATCTCACCCCAAATACATTTATTCTTTCAGAACCATTGGAATTAATGATCTCTGAAACTACTTTGAGCTCAGAGTAAGATTCTGTGGTTCATTCATTAATATACTTCTCAAGTCAACATTTACTGAGTACTTCCTCTGTGCCAAGCACTGGAGACACAGGGTGGATAAGACCTAGGTAGATACTGTCCCTAAGCCCAGGAAGCTCTCCATCTGGTTGGTGCAGACAGACAAGCAAACCAACAGCATCTGTATCACATGAGGGTCCTGGAACACAGAGGGGCATTTTATGAGTTGAATGCCCCTCAAATTTCATGCTCCAGAATAAGTGATTCCTTTGTCTTCTTTTCATAGTTCCTATTTCCTGATGATCAAACTCAATCAGGTAAGAAACATCTGACAAATCCTAACCCTAACGCATCTACCTTCCTTCTGGTTTCAGATACAAGGAATATTCTCCCAAGCATCTTGCACCAGTCACAAATCCTGCATGCTAACACTCCTCTACCCAAAGGCCATTTTAATGAGGAGCTCGGTTCAGGCATCACTATAGAACATTAATATTCATGGTTAGTATTTGTAAAAAGCCTTTATTTCAATCTTTTTTATTCTGTTGAGGGGGGGAGTCTTAAAGTGGCCAGAAATTCCCAATTCCTGTATATCCTCCCTGGGCCTCTATTTTCAGAGGGTGTTTTTTTTTTTTTGGCTTCCATTATTTCATCAGGGTTGGCAAGGAAAGTTAGTTCTGCTCCTGTCCAAATGTTAAATGGATACTCATGTGTCTCTTTGCCACATTGGTATAATTAATTTTATTGCAAATAGGATTTTTCTTTTTTTCCCCTTTGCATGCAAATGTGGTACCCTTTCAGTGTTTGCATAATAGCAGTAATTCTTTCATTTGTACAAAAGGACATGCATTATTTTGGCAGATAGATGGAGCTTTGATGGAGAGATTATTACATTTCCAAAAGCAAAGAGAATAAATCAGAATTTAGCCAGACGCTGACTACACACCCCCTCCCCCCAGCTGCACTTTTCATCCACTAAATGTCTGACACACTACACTTTCCTTCCAAATAATAAACCTTCCAGCCAGCAAGTAGTTCTCCACTCTTTGCCCTGCTCACCTGGGTTTTCCTGCATGCTGGCTTCTGTTTGGGTTTGGCCAATGAGAGGCAGCAGCATGAAAAGGGAGGCTGGGAACAGAGAGAGGCTGGAGTAATTACTCCTCATTTTCCTTCCTTGCTTGCTGGAGCTCAGGCAGTGGCTGTGCTCCCCATAAGACCACAGCCCAGCTCTCACTGGACTTTGGTAAGCCCATTCCTTCTTCTTGCTGCTCCAGGCTAGCCCTGGGAACCTCACTACCCTACCC
Organism: Cervus elaphus; assembly: GCF_910594005.1. Lineage (NCBI taxonomy): Eukaryota > Metazoa > Chordata > Mammalia > Artiodactyla > Cervidae > Cervus > Cervus elaphus. The sequence goes on along the minus strand of NC_057834.1, from coordinate 124,263,080 downwards.
TGGCTAACCCTGCCCACATCTAAATGATCCTTTTTGCTCAACCCCTTAGAGTGAGCCATCTCCTTGCTTCCAGGACACTGAGAAAATCACCACATTCCTAAGATGTCGCTTAGCTCACTATGAACACACACACACACACACACACACACGCATAGCACAGGGAAGCCCCAAACCACTGAGGTATGGAGGCATCTATATGACTTCCCAGAGTTTTTAGGAATCCCGTCAAGCAGAAGAGGCATTTTCCCTTGAAGTGTCCAGACTCACCAAAGTCATGTAGAAATAGTCAATATCTGTTGTTTTGCCTGCCTGTCACTGGCCCCCTTTCTAGGGTCACAGTCCCCTGATTTTCCTTGAGGAGCCATCTCATCCCTTCTCTTGGTACATGTGATTGGGTGGGGCTGTTCTTACCCTCAGCTCAGAAGAAATAGAGATCCTAGCTTGGCCACTCAGAACATCACCTACCTCAGGCCCCGTTGTTGGTTCAGGGATGGGCATGGGATCTAAGCCAGGCCAATGATAACCACTAGGATGAAATCCTGGGAATTTGCCTGGGGCAGCTAGGGAAAAGGATGCTTTTCTGCCTCTGAGGTTGCTAGGGACATAAACCAAAGCTTTGGTGGCCGTCTGCCATGAGGCGCAGAGCCTGCCTGAGAAGTGAACAATCACAGAGGAAGCACAGCTAGCAAGTGAAGAGAGACAAACTGGGCTCCGAGCACATCATTTGAGCCCTGGATCAAGCTAGCAAAATGTTCTGTTTTTTAATTTACTTAGGCTGAGTTTCTGTCACTTGCAACTGAAAGGATCCCAACAAATACATTAAAGATAGACCTTCTTTATAAACTAGGAACCATTGTGTACTGGGTATAGAGAAGAAAACAGAATTGACTATTTCTGGAGCATCTATTGTGTGCCCTAGAATAGAGCACATATAAGTGTAGGTTAACTTATTTAATTCTCAAAATAACTGTTCAGCTAAGTTGAGGAATTTACCAAGTGCTACACAATTAGCATATGGCAGGGTTACGTTCAAACCAAGGATGGTCTACTTGCAAAGCTGCACATCTACTCTGATGTGACGCCATCATCATCATGATCTTCATCTTCCTCCTCACTAGCATCATCCTCTTCAGGAAGCAAGCTGCCAGGATCTGGACAACAGAACAGGAAGTTGAGTTTCCTGGCCACTAGAAATCACACACCCTGACACATATGTTGTTAGTGTTGTCGTTGTTCAGTTGGTAAGTCGTGTCCGACTCCTTGTGACCCCATGGATTGCAGCACACCAGGCTTCCCTGTCATTCACTATCTCCCAGAATGTGCTCAAACTCATGTCCATTGAGTCGGTGATGCCATCCAACCATCTCATCCTCTACTGCCCCCTTCTCCTCCCGCCTTCAGTCTTTCCCAGCATCAGGGTATTTTCCAATGAGTCAGTTCTTGGCATCAGGTGGCCAAAGTATTGGAGCTTCAGCTTCAGCATCAGTCCTTCCAATGAATATTAATTGTTGATTTCCTTTAGGATTGACTGGTTTGATCTCCTTGCTGTCTAAGGGACTCTCTAGAGCTTTCTCCAGCACCATGATTTGAAAACATCAGTTCTTTGGTGCTCAGCCTTCTTTACGGTCCACCTCTCACATCTATACATGGCTACTGGAAAAACCATAGCTTTGACTATATGGACTTTTGTCAGCAAAATGATGTCTTTTCTTTTTAATACACTGTCTAGGTTTGTCATAGCTTTCCTTGCAAGAAGCAAGCATTTTTCCAGTGATTTTGGAGCCCAAGAAAATAAAATCTGTCACTGTTTCCACTTTCAGTTCAGTTCAGTTCAGTCGCTCAGTCATGTCTGACTCTTTGCAATCCCATGAACAGCAGCATGCCAGGCCTCCCTGTCCATCACCAACTCCCGGAGTCCACCCAACCCACGTCCATTGAGTCGGTGATGCCATCCAACCATCTCATCCTCTGTCGTCCCTTTCTCCTCCTGCCCTCAATCTTCCCAGGATCAGGGTCTTTTCCAACGAGTCAGCTCTTCGCATCAGGTGGCCAAAGTATTGGAGTTTCAGCTTCAACATCAGTCCTTCCAATGAACACCCAGGACTGATCTCCTTTAGGATGGGCTGGTTGGATCTCCTTGCAGTCCAAGGGACTCTCAAGAGTCTTGTCCAACACCACAGTTCAAAAGCATCAATTCTTTGGCGCTTTCCCCTTCTATTTGCAAATAGCGATGGGACAAGTTGCCATGATCTTGGTTTTTTTGAATACGGAGTTTTAAGCCAGCTCTTTCACTCTCCTGATACATATATGTGATGGTACAAATAACTTAACATGAAGGAGACAGAAATCAGTACCAATAAAGAGAAGCAGATATCATATTGAGAAGGATTACTTCTATCCGAGACACTGGGAGACCAACATTTAAAGATGGTGGTAAGAAATCCAAAGATGAGGAAAGAGTCTGAGCAGAGACATCAAGGTTAGGAATGCCAGACCATAAAAAGATTTGTTTTTCACATTTACAAACTTAGGTAAATGTAGTTACCTAACTACCAAACTTAGGTAGTTCTCTAGTTCACCAAGGTTTTCTCTTTGGATCCTTTCTTTATTTTCTCTTATTTTATTTTATTTTTATTTTGGTAAGAATATTTAACATGAGACCTTAACAAATTGAATTGTTAATCCTCTTAACAAGTTTTCGGGTTACAATCCAGTATTGTTGACTTTAGGTCCAGTGCTGTGTAGAAATCTTTAGAACTTATTCATCTTGCTTAACTGAAACTTTGTGTCCTTTGATTAATAACTCTTCCTCCTTCCCTCCCCCAATCCCTGGCAGCCACCGATCCTCTCCTTGACTCTATGAATATGACCATTTTAGATACCTCATACAAGTGGAAGCATGCGGCGTTTGTCCTGTTGTGACTAGTTTATTTCATTTGGAATAATGTCTTCCAGGTTCATCCATGTTGTTGTATATTGCAGAAGTCCATCTTTGATAAGGCTGATGGTGCTCCGTTGTATACACATACACCACATTTTCCTCATCCATTCATCTGTCAATGGACATTCAGCCTGTTTCCTAAATGTCTTTAGCTATTGTACAGTTACAGTGAACATAGGGGTGCTAATATCTCTTCAAGATGCTGATTTTACTTCTTTTGGATAAATACCCAGAAGTGGGATTACTAGATCATTTCATGGTTTTATTTTTAATCTTTTGAGGAGCCTCCATACTGTTATCCATAACACTGTACCATTTTGCCTTCCCATCAACAGTGCATAAGTATTCCAATTTATCCACACTCTCACCAACACTTGTATTTTGGTTCGTGATAATAGCTACCCTGACGTGTGAGGTGCTATTTCATTGTGCTTTAGATTTGCATTTCACTGATGATTAGTGGTGTTAAGCATTTTTTCCATAAAGGAAGTAATCGTCAGAGTGAAAACGCTACTTGTGGAATGAAAGAAAATATTTGAAAACCATACATTTGATTAGGGTTTAATCTCCAAAATATGTAAGTAACTCCTACAACTCAACAGCAAAATAACTAGTAGCCCAATTTTTTAAATGGGCTCAGGACTTGACAAGAATTTCTCCAAAGCAGACATCTAAATGGCCAACAAGTATACCAAAAAAAAAAAAAAAAATTCAACATCTCTAATTTTTCCCTGTTATTCTTCCTTGTTAATAACAAGACCAGAAGGTCAATAACTCCAGTCTCCCATGTACCATGGTGGTTGGTACATTCCTTCCAACTTTAAGCACAAGGAGAGGAGAGTGTGCCTACTCTTCAATGGAGTTCACATTGGAGACACAAGAAACGGTGAACTGGTAACCATGCTGCCAGTTTTAAAGCTGAACCTATATAAGCCTCTGAACATGCCCTTAAAATCCCAGTAAGTCAAGGCTCCTATCCAGGTCCCAGAGAAAGAGGTGTTTTGTGTTCAAACATTGACACTCATTCCAAGTATTGTACTAATTCAGCCCTAGAGACACAACTCTTTTTCTCCTCATCAGAAACCATGCTCTTGACCTCTCCTTTCCCCTACAGTTGTCTCACGCCTCTGCTAACAAGTGACAAGCTTTCACACACGCACCAATGCCTCATTTTAGCATACTTCCCGCTTACATCCATTAACAAAAGGTGTTGTACTGATGCTAAACCAGGCAGACAGACCAACCCCACCCCCAGTCAGTGCGTCTGCCAAGTAAAACACATGAAAATATGGTGTGCTATTTTTAAAAGCAAGTTAAATAAGGTGCCTTTAAAGCTGAGTCTCCTGGGATTGTACTGAGTCCCTAGGTTCTTAGTATTGTGAGCCCGAGAGACCAAGCAGGTTAGCTTTAATTGTTTAACTAGGCCACTTAAGCCACTGAGCCCTTGTCTAATAGGACAATATTTATAGGCATTGCATCATCGCATAGTTGAACTGCTCTTCTCAGACTGAGATCATCCTTCAGTTTGTTGGGATCTTTTTTTGTAACTCAGGAGGGATGAAATAAAGAAGATCTCTTCATTAATAGAAGCTACTGATAAAAACAGAAGAGTAGAAAATTGTTGAGATGCTTAACTTTTTAAATTCTCCCCTGGCAAGGGTTTGATTCAGAGCCATGGAAAATTTGAAAGTGATAGTTTGGTCATTAGAGGCTAGGACATAAATATTTGATTAAAATTACTAGTCTGGAAAACTCAATTTAGTCAAATTTTCTTCCTAAAATTCATTACTATCATTTGATGTAATTTTATTTTTCAAGGGGAGATTGATGTGGTTTTTCACTGTTTGGAATCCAGAATCCACTGTAAAAGAGTGAGCTTATTTTGCTGTTATTTTTTTTCAGGTGAACTTTCCAGTTATGCCCTAGACTCACGATTTGGTTGTTTTATTTCACAAAACTAACTGACACATGTGATTTTATCATGATGATAGCAATGGTTAGCATCTATGGGGCACTGACTATGTGCCAAATGCTGTGTGGAAACACATCACGTGTGTTATGTCATTTGATCCTCAGGAAACAGTTCTATGAGTTTCTATTATTACCAACACGTTGAAGATGAGGAAAAACACTTAAAATGTTCTGTAATCTGCCCAAATCATACATCTAGTAATCACTGGCCAGGACTAAGGGATTCCCAGAGATTCCCAAGGTTCTTAGCCACTACATTAGGCTGACTTCCATCAACAAGTAGATCATGTATTTTCTCCATGTAGTTCTGTGGGAGTCATAGATTTTCTAGACGGTTTAGCTGGGGGAGGTGCCATGCTAATCTGAAGAGCAGAGAAATCCCCATCAAAACAACAGATTTTAAGTTGCTTTATTCTCACTAAAGCAATGAAAGTGCTCATAAATTTGTGAAAATTTTTATAATAAATATAAGTAAAATTATTTAATAAAATGTTACTTCAAGCATGTCATTATACAGCTATAATGTAGCCTTCAGAAACTAAAATCAAATGGATTTTCAAACAAAACAAAGAAGTTTGCAGTGTAGGCTGGCCTCCCAGCCAAGATGAAGCATCCAAAATGAATGCTTTGATCCACCCCCTTTCCTCCAAATACAAAGCAAGAGAGGTGGGGGAAGATAAACATCTCCATTGACCAAACCTGGCAATGAATTACCAAGTGTTGAGTGGGTTTGAAGGCACAGGTCTGTTTTGTTCCAAATCTGCAGGCACATGGTGACAGTCCAAATTTTGGCTCCTTCCATGTAATGCGAACTAAAAGTGCTGCATGCACAATAGTGAATCAAAACCAGGCTCGCCACTCGAAGCCAGAGGCTGAGATGGGGCTCTTCCCTCCACAGAAGTCTACTGAGAGAAAGCAATTATCAGCTCACTTCTTGAGACTACAGTTTCACAGGGAATTCTTGGCTGAGGAAAGCAGGCTGTAGATATAACTTCCTGGGCAGGAAATGAGCCAGCCACCTGCTGCCTCATGCTGTACTGGGGACATGGAGGAGGATTAGATGGAAGCAACTGCAAGTGCCCCAAACTGCTAGACAAACAAGATGAGGGAGACACACACACAGTCACACTCACGTTCAGAATGCGGCTGCCAGAACAAACGAGAGGAGGACACTAAAGAAGAGAGCCTACAAAGACATCAGGATCGTTCGGTGAGGCATGAAATGCCTAGAGATAAAATGAATTTAATGAAATTGTCTCACAAAGACTTTAAAGTAAGTATGCCTAGAATGTTCAAAGACATAAGCAAAGGCATCATGTCCATTAACAATAAGAAATTCTGAAAAAGAAAAGAGATATGTATGAAACAAAACCAGGTATACACACTGGAACTAAAAAAATAAATAAATTGGTTACCAAAATAAGAACTTGAAAGACTAAATAAACTACAGATTAGATCCAAAGAGCAGTAAACTAAGAATGAGTTGTGAGATGGATACACAGAATTTAGTCTTGAGTGACAATGAGATTATTTTTAATATAGTAGCCTGTTAACAGACATGGAAGATACCCAAGAGGCTCCAACCCATACCTGAGAAATATTCCAGAAGAAAAGAATGAAAGGAATGATGGAAGAGTAGTATTTAGAGATTAGAGCTGATAATTTTCATGATTGCAAAAGATATGTGTCCTCTGGTGAAAGGACACTCTGTGGACAGAATCTAGCATGTTGTGTGAAAGTGGAGATCATTCGTGATAAGAAGAAACTCCTAAAAGCTACCAAAGAGAAAAAGCAAGGTACCCAGAAGGTAAGGCTGACAATGACTTATTTTCAGCAACAATTGTGGCCAAAAGACAATGTAGTAACATCCTTAACATGCAAAAGTCAAATAGCTGTCAGTCTAGAATTGAAATTCAGTTAAGTCATTATTTAAGAGTGAGGGCAAAAAAGAGATATTTTCAAAGGCACAAAGACTGAATGAGTCCTCCCACATATATCCCACGTTTACACACTTAGTGAAACATTTATTTCAATACAAAGAAATGTGAAATTACTAAAGAATAGAAGAAACAGTGAAATAATGGTGAGAAAAAATTAATTAAACATATTTTAGGATTAATTAAATATTAATTGTGCATATGCTCTGTTTAGAAGCATAGAAATATAAAAAAAAAACAGTATGCTTGTTAGAATATTTTAAATTCCTACAGGATATGCTAAAAATTTTAGGAAAACCTCTAAAAGAATAGACTTATAGGCAACAGAGGATAAAGTAAAATAACTATGTGAAAAATAATATGCCAATCTAATAAAAGGCCAAAAGGACTGGGATGGAGAGTGAGAAAGAACACAAGGAAAATGCTAACAAAAAGAAATCAGAAAATAAGTTAAAGTATGTCAGTAATCACAATAAATGCAATTGTAGTAAATGAATTTATTACAAAAGAGAGATTAACATACTGGATTGAATGGACTGAAAGTAAAGAGTTGATAAAAGTTGTATCCACATAAAACTAGTAAGGTGCTGTTAATGCAAGAAGTTAATAGGAATTAAGAGGGGAATTACATAACTATAACAGAAACAATCTACCAGGAAGATATAAAAATCATGAATTTATATGCATCTAAAAACATAGCTTCAAAATATGTAAAACAAAATAGAATTACAAGGAAAAGGACAAACTCAAAATTAGACTCCAAAAATTTCAAACACTTATTCACACAGTTAGAATCAGATAAGTCAAGCAGGCAAAACATCAGTAAAGTTAGAGTACATTTGAAGAACAAAATTTTGTCTGTTTGTTTTGGCTGTGCTGTGTGGCATGTGGAATCTTAGTTCCCAACCAGGGATCAAACCTATGACCCCTGCAGCAGAAGCATAGAGTCTTAACCACTGAACCATCAGAGAAGTCCCTTGAATAATAAAATTTTAAACTATGATTATAATACAGAATCTCCAAATTTTTAAAATGTAGTCCCTTTAAGAAATCTATTTTATATAAAAAGTAAATAGACAAATAAATGCACATATATGCACAAAGAGAGGCAGAGAGAATTTTATAAGCAATTTGCCTTTAGTACAAATGATGTATTCTGATACAATTTGTTTCATTCTATTCTATTTCTTTTTTAAAAATGTGAGTTGCAGTCAACTAAATTGACAGATCATGAACTCCTTATTGCAAACTTCAGACTTAAATTGAAGGAAGTAGGGAAAACCACTAGGCCATTCAGGTATGACCTACATCAAATCCCTTACAATGATACAGTGGAAGTGACAAATAGATTCAAGGGATTAGATATGATAGACAGAGTGCCTGAAGAATTATAGACGGAGGTTTGTAATACTGTACAGGAGGCTGTGATCAAAACCATCCCCAAGAAAAAGAAATGCAAAAAGGCAAAATGGTTGTCTGAGGAGACCTTACAAATAGCTGAGAAAAGAAGAGAAGAGAGGGGCAAAGAAATAAGGAAAGATATACCTATCTGAATGCAGAGTTCCAAAGAACAGCAAGGAGAGATAAGAAAGCCTAAGTGAACAATACAAAGAAACAGAGGAAAACAATAGAATGGGAAAGACTAGAGATCTCTTGAAGAAAATTAGAGATACCAAGGGAACTTTTCATGCAAAGATGGGCACAATAAGGGACAGAAAATATATGGACCTAACAAAGCAGAAGATATTAAGAAGAGGTGGCAAGAATACTTAGAAGAGGTATACAAAAAATATCTTTATGACTCAGATAACCATAATGGTGTGATCACTCACCTAGAGCCAGATATGCTGGAGTGCAAAGTCAAGTGGGCCTTAGGAAGCATCATTATGAACAAAGCTAGTGGAGGTGATGGAATTCCAGTTGAGCTATTTCAAATCCTAAAAGATGATGCTGTGAAAGAGCTGCACTCAGTATGTCACCAAATTTGGAAAACTCAGCAGTGGCCATAGGACTGGAAAAGCTTAGTTTTCATTCCAATCCCAAAGAAAGGCAATACCAAAGAATTTTCAAACTACCACATAATTGAACTCATCTCACACACTAGCAAAGTAGTGCTCAAAATCCTCCAAGCTAGGCTTCAATAGTTTGTGAACCATGAACTTCCAGATGTCTAAGCTGGATTTAGAAAAGGCAGAGGAACCAGAGATCAAATTGCCAACATTAGTTGGATCATGGAAAAAGCAAGATAATTCCAAAAAAAATCTACTTTTGCTTCATTGACTACACCAAAGCCTTTGACTGTGTGAATCACAACAAACTGTGGAAAATTCTTCAAGAGATGGAAATACCAGACCACCTGACCTGTCTCCTGAGAGATCTGTATGCGGGTCAAGAAGCAACAGTTAGAACCGGCCATGGAACAACAGACTGGTTCAAAATTAGGAAAGGAGTATGTCAAGGTTGTATATTGTCACCCTGCTTATTTAACTTCTCTGAAGAGTACATCATGCGAAATGCTGGGCTGGATGAAGCACAAGCTGGAATCAAGATTGCTGGGAGAAATACCAATAACCTCAGATATGCAGATGACATCACCCTTAAGGCAGAAAGTGAACAGGAACTAAAGAGCCTCTTGATGAAAGTGAAAGAGGAGAATGAAAAAGCTGGCTTAAAACTCAGCATTCAGAAAACTAAGATCATGGTGTCTGGTTCCATCACTTCATGGCAAATAGATGGGGAAACAGTGGAAACAGTGAGAGACTTCATTTTCTTGGGCTCCGAAATCACTGCAGATGGTAACTGCAGCTATGAAATTAAAAAATACTTGCTCCTTGGAAGAAAAGCTATGACCAACCTAGACAGCATGTTAAAAAGCAGAGACATTATTTTGCCACCAAAGGTCAGTCTAGTCAAAGCTATGGTTTTCCAGTAGTCATGTATGGATGTGAGAGTTGGACCATAAAGAAAGCTGAGCACCAAAGAACTGGTGCTTTTGAACTGTGGTGCTGGAAAAGACTCTTGAGAGTACCTTGGACTGGAAGGAGATCAAACCAGTCAATAAAGGAAGTCAACCCTGAATATATATTGGAAGGACCAACGCTGAAGCTGAAGCTCCAATACTTCAGCCACCTGATGCAAAGAACTGACTCATTAGAAAAGACCCTGATGCTGGGAAAGATTGAAGGTGGGAGGAGAAGGGGACAATAGAGGGCAAGATGGTTGGATGACATCACTGACTCAGTGGACATGAGTTTGAGCAAGCTCTGGTTGATGGTGAAGGACGGGGAAGCCTGGTGTGCTGCAGTCCATGGGGTCACAAAGAGTCAGACACACTGAGTTGACTGAACAACAAACTGACTTCACAACCTAAGAATGGACTGTAACCTACAATTCACAAAGCTCTGATCTTATAAATATATACAGCTCTGTACCCAACAAGTAACAGTTATTCTTTTCAACCTGAAGTAAATAGCATATACAATGGTGAACCACGGAAGCATAAAAATTGTCAACAAGCTAGGATGTTTCTATTCAACAGGTCAAAGTCAATGTACAAGGGAGAAAAGGTATCAGAGGTATATGAATTTAAAGATTGAATATGACAAACTACAACTGATTTATTATTTCCTTAGAACATCTAAGAGAATCACAAATGTTTAGTAGTAATAAGAGAGGTCAACAAGATTCTAAATACAAGAATAACGAACACTAATGATAATTTTCCTGAATACCAATAATGGTCAATTAGAATATGTAATAGAAAAAAGTTATCATTTATAATAGCTACAAAAACATACAGAATCTAGAAGTAAATCTAGCACATTGCATGGTTTTTATGAAGACTATTGCAAAGCATTTTAAAAGATATAAAGAAAGACCACAGTACCTGGAGAGGCATAACATGTTCAAGACTTATGACTACTTGGCATGTTGAAGGTGGCTATTCTCTCCAAAATACTCTGATAGCGAATTCAGTCAAAACCCAAATAGATAAAGATGATCCTGAAATTTGTTTGGAAGAGCAAAGAGAACTTAACAGTTGACATAATTTGGAAAAAGAAGGTAGGAGGACTTACCTGCTAGAAAATTTACGTTTAACTGCAGGCACAGTAACTAAGACGATGTGAAATTGGCTTAGGAATAAACGAATCAATGCAGCAGGTCAGAGAATGCAGGAACAGGCTACCATCGGTATGAAAACATGACATTAATAGATGACAGAGGCAGCATTATAATCAATGCAGCAAAGGTGAGTTGTTTAATGATTTATGCTGTGACATAATCAAAAGGAAAACTTACAATTCAATCCCTAGGGCACAAAGAGTCAATGTTAAATTTAAAATTAAAACCTTAAGGTTTCAAAAGAAAATATAAACTATCGTTAGGGTTATGGAGAAAGAAAAATAAGATTCCTTAAATAAGAAGCAAAAAGTACCAACCACAATGTAAAAGATTGCTATTTTGTTTTTAAAATTAACTTGATATATCCAACAAAAGTTTTCATGAACAAGGTTAAAGATAAGATGCAAACTGAGAGGAAATTTTTTATGATGCAAATGATTGACAAAGGATCGGTATTCATTCAGATAGCATGTCTACAGTTTGATAACAGAATGACAAACAATACAATAAAAAAGTGAAGAAGGGACCTAAACAGACAATTCATAGAAGAGCAAACTTGACTGAACCATAATTCAATGAAAACATATTTGTGCACACTGGAAAATCAGAAAGTTAAAATTATAAACAACATTTTGCAATATCAGATTGTCAAAATTAAAAATTTTGATAACACCAAGCACTGGGTCTGTTTCTAGCTATAAGAACCCTGAACTCTGTATAGAAAGTACAACTTTGTACAACCACTCTGGAAAATAATTTGACCTTATCTTGTAAAGATGAGCTACTCTCCAACCCAGCAATTCCAGTTCTAGGTAGGCACTGCAGAGAAACTCTTACACATGTATGTAAACAGACAAGAATGATGACTGCAGCACTGTAATGAAAGCATAAAATGGGAGCAACCTAAACGTCCATAAATAGAAGAAAGGATAAGTAAACTGTGGCATGCTCCTTCAGTGGACTATTCTACAAAAGTTAGTAGAGAAACAAGTTACATGCATCCAGGTGGATAAATCTTAATACATGATGCTGAATGCAAAAGTAAGTTGCATGATGATGAGGAACTCAGGATGATAATCCTGGCACAATAAAATATGATGAAAATTATCACTAATTTGTGAATACATATAAATGTAGTAATAGTATAAAAATATGCATAGAAATGATGAATCAAAACTATTGATTACCTCTGAGCAAGGAAGAGCAGAAAAAGGATAAGAACAGATTGTCAGGGTCTTCAACTCAATCTTTAATTAATTTTTAATTAGATGCCAAAAAGGAAAATATTAGGTTTTGACAGAACTGGGTTCAGGGTACACAGGTGTTTGCTGTTACTCCCATACTTTTCTGGATTTCATCAGATTTCATCATCACAATTAGCTCTGTCCACTTGCCCTTTTCATTTATTTGTAGATTGTGATGTTATCTGTTTATATCAATTCTGAATTAGCTAATTGAAAATTCTAAGCAAAATAAAATCTACCTGGTATTATCTGTTCTCAAATATTCTTTGCAAAAAATGCTGTTGCTACAAAAACCTGTATTGTCACCTCATTTATGTCACTTCAATTCAGATAATTATCACAGGTTCACAAAAGTGAATTTGTAATCTCATAAGAAATCAAATTTTTAAATTGGTTCTCTCCTTTTAAAAAAAAAAAGTATAGAAGTAATATAACACAATTATAGAAATTTGAAGAAATAAAATTTTTAGTCACTCAAAATCCTCTTCTCCCCAAAACTTCACATAGGACTTAGTCAGGATTTAACAACAAACAACAATTAGGATTTAAGTATATCTCTCACTAGATTCCTTTATCCCTGTGTATTTTACATACATAACTTTGTAGCTTGTGTTATCCTCTCAGATCAATATTGCTGCATAGTCTTCCTACTCTTCCTAAACTTCCTTTATAATATGTACATAATAGTTCATCAAATCTTTCTATGATTATTTAACCTTTGTCCTATTTTTTAATATGTAGATTTCCTTCAATTTCATATTTATGTAAATAAAAGGCTTATGCGCCTTTAAGTGTATTTTATGCATATATTTTGGATTATTTTAGAACTGGAATTTCTAGGTTACAGAACATGATCCTTTCCATAAATTGCTTCCCCAAAGTGACCTTGCTGATTCCATTGCCCTACGGTAATGTTTGAAGGCCCTGAGTGGCTGATGGAGCCCTGGACTCAAGCTGGAATTCTGTGGTTAATTGTTTTTTTCCTAAAAGATTAGCCTTAATCTTTGTCTCTACTGCAAACAGACAAACTGAAAAGTGCCTCTTTCAACCTATCTATAAAATTTTCTAAAAGGTGATCTGGGACAATATCATCTCAAATGCCATCTATGTAATTAGAAATAACTCTTACTTCATGTCATACCCTTAAATCTGCACAGCTTAAAACTATGTTCAAAATTTGGGAAAAAAAAAAAAAAATTGGGGTGGCAAGATGGGAAGGTTTTATTTTTTAATCTGCTGCTAAGTCACTTCAGTCGTGTCTGACTCTGTGCGACCCCACAGACGGCAGCCCACTAAGTTCCCCTGTCCCCAGATCTGCAGGCAAGAACACTGGAGTGGGTTGCCATTTCCTTCTCCAATGCATGAAAGTGAAAAGTGAAAGTGAAGTCGTTCAGTCATGTCCGACCCTTAGCAACCCCATGGACTGCAGCCTACCAGGCTCCTCCATCCATGGGATTTTCCAGTCAAGAGTACTGGAGTGGGTTGCCATTTCAATCTATATTATTATAAATAAACTACTTGAAGATTGACTTTTTAAGGATAACACTGTGCTGGGGGCCCTGTATCTTTCCTTAAGTATAAAAGGAACATGTTGAAAAATAATAAAACATGAGAAATTAAATATAAGATCATGAATATTCAATTCATTTGGGGGTTATTAATTAAATAAAATTTTATTAAAAAATCACAACACATTTTGTTTTTTCTACTAAAGTAGGTTAATTGGGCCATATATTGTAAGTAATTAAGTGGTAGTAACTCTTGCAGGGACATATGTACAAGGATGTTCTTTGCAACACTATAGAGGAAAAAAAATTCTCAAAATAGAGTGAAAGGCTATCATTAGGGACTGGGTGAGTAAGTGTTGTCACACACATGCTATGGAATACGAGCAGCAGATAAAAAATGGGCTGCTTCTCTGCCTACTTCGTTGGAGATTTCCATAAGATACTGCTAAGTGGGAAGCAAGATGGAGGGATTATATAATAAAAACAACAGACAAAAATAGCATGTGTGTATATAATTATAAACAGATCATTAACATGAGTTATCTGTCGGTAGGAGGGGGCAGGAGGAAGTTGGAAGGGAGAAGGAAGAAGGAGCAAGAAAAGGAAAAAGAGTCCATTCTTACAGACAACTTGGGTGATTAAGTTATGAAAGGGCCATTAAGGAAGCAAAAAGACCAAAAAAGGGGGGTAGGGGGAACAAGAAGACATGCCCCCAGAGTGGGAGAAGCTCAGTCCAAAACCTCCTCTGAATGGCCCCCCATATCGCAGCACTTAATGTCACCATGATCGGAGACTGGTATCAGGTTCCATTTCCCATCCTTTCTCTTCGGTTGTACATAAGGTAGTCAATAGAATGGGAAAGACTAGAGATCTCTTCAAGAAAATTAGAGATACCAAGGGGACATTTCATGCAAAGATGGGCTAAATAAAGGACAGAAATGGTATGGACCTAAGAGAAGCAGATAATATTAAGAAGAGGTGGCAAGAAGACACAGAAGAATTGTACAAAAAAGATCTTCACAACCCAGATAATCACAATGGTGTGATCACTCACACTCACCTAGAGCCGGACATTCTGGAATGTGAAGTCAGGTGGGCCTTAGGAAGCATCACTATGAACAAAGCTAGTGGAGGCAATGGAATTCCAGTTGAGCTATTTCAAATTCTAAAAGATGGTGCTGTGAAAGTACTGCACTCAATATGTCACCAAATTTGGAAAACTCAGCAGTGGCCACAGGACTGGAAAAGATCAGTTTTCGTTCCAATCCCAAAGAAAGGTAATGCCAAAGAATGCTCAAACTACCGCACAATTGCACTCATCTCACACGCTAGTAAAATAATGCTTAAAATTCTCCAAGTCAGGCTTCAGCAATATGTGAACCATGAACTTCCAGATGTTCAAGCTGGATTTAGAAAAGGCAGAAGAACCAGAGATCAAATTGCCAACATCTGCTGGATCATCAAAAAAGCAAGGAAGTTCCAGAAAAACATCTATTTCTGCTTTATTAACTATGCCAAATCCTTTGACTGTATGGATCACAATAAACTGTGGAAAATTCTGAAAGAGATGGGAATACCAGACCACCTGACCTGCCTCTTGAGAAACCTGTATACAGGTCAGGAAGCAACAGTTAGAATTGGACATGGAACAACAGACTGGTTCCAAATAGGAAAAGGAGTATGTCAAGGCTGTATATTGTCACCCTGCTTATTTAAATTATATGCAGAGTACATCATGAGAAACGCTGGACTGGATGAAGCACAAGCTGGAATCCAGATTGCCGGGAGAAATATCAATAACCTCAGATATGCAGATGACACCACCCTTATGGCAGAAAGTGAAGAAGAACTAAAGAGCCTCTTGATGAAAGTGAAAGAAGAGAGTGAAAAAGTTGGCTTAAAGCTCAACATTCAGAAAACTAAGATCATGGCATCCGGCCCCATCACTTCATGGCAAATAGACAGGGAAACAGTGGAAATAATGGCTGACTTTATTTTTCTGGGCTGCAAAATCACTGCAGATGGTGATTGCATCCATGAAATTAAAAGCTCCTTGGAAGGAAAGTTTTTCCCAACCTAGACAGCATAAAAAGCAGAGACATTACTTTGTCAACAAAGCTCCATCTAGTCAAGGCTATGGCTTTTGCAGTGGTTATGTATGGATATGAGAGTTGGACTGTGAAGAAAGGTGAGAGCAGAAGAATTGATGCTTTTGAACTGTGGTGTTGGAGAAAACTCTTGAGAGTCCCTTGGACTGCAAGGAGATCCAACCAGTCCATCCTAAAGGAGATCAGTCCTGGGTGTTCATTGGAAGGACTGACGCTGAAGCTGAAAGTCCAATACTTTGGCCACCTAATACGAAGAACTGATTCATTGGAAAAGACCCTGATGCTGGGAAGGTGACCCTGAAGGTGGGAGGAGAAGGGACAACAGAAGATAAAATGGTTGGATGGCATCACCGACTTGATGGGCATGAGTTTGAGTAGGCTCCGGGAGTTGATGATGGACAGGGAGGCCTGCCATGCTGCAGTCCATGGGGTCGCAAAGAGTCGGACACGACTGAGTGACTGAACTGAACTGAAGGTAGTATAGTGGGCTTCCCTGGTGACCCAAATGGTAAAGAATCTGCCTTCAATGGGGGAGACTTGGGTTCGATCCCTGGGTTCGATCCGTGGGTTGGGAAGATCCCCTGGAGGAGGGTACAGCAACCCATTCCAGTATTCTTGCCTGGAGAATCCATGGACAGAGGAGCCTGGCAGGCTACAGTTCATGTTGCTGCAAAGAGTCAGATACGACTGAGCGACTAAGCAGTGAGATAATATAGTAGACAGCATTAAGTTCTCTTTTAAAATAATAAATAAAAACAAACTTTAGAGGATGAAAGTAGACACACTGTATTAGACTTCCCTATAGAAACAGAGCCAATAGGATCTATATCTCTAACTAACATATATATTTTTAGAGAGAAATTTTAAGGAATTGGTTCATGCAGTTGTGGAAGCTGGCTAGTGGTGAGTCCCAAAGCTGAAGGGTAGGACAACAGGCTAAGGCCCAGGTTTGTTTCAGTTTGAGTTTGAAAGCTATCTGGACACAGAATTCCCTCTTCTTTTTGGGAAGTCTTTTTGTCTGAAAGGTTCCAACTGGTTGGATGTGACCTACCCACTTTATGGATGGTCATCTGATTCACTCAGAGTCTATTGATTTAAATGTTCATCTCATTTAAAAAGCAAACAAACAAAAAACCTTTTGTGGCCACAGGCAGCCTGGTATTTGCACAACTATCTGGGTACTGTGGCCTAGCCAAGTTAGCACATGAAATTAACTATCACACAGCACAAACAATATCATTGCAAAAATATCAAACCCACCTCACATACCATTTTTAACTGGGCTAAATGAGACAACCACATTTTCTCTTAAGTTACATTAGAAAGTGCAATCAGAACAATCCCAGCATTCCAGGTTCCTGAAACTCTGGCCCTGATTCCAGTTTCCTTCACTAACTTGGCTGAGTAAATGTCAGTGGGCACATATGTGAGAACTCAATGGTGTGTATATCAGCAAATGTCCTAAGTATGCTGTACAGATTTACTTAGAGTAGAAGCTCTCTGCATGTGCCTTTCTATGGGATCAGTCTTATTTCTCTGACTTACTCTTCTCATTTCTCCTCATGGACTCAAAAATCCCTTGTGCCCTTCAAGGCTCAGCTTAAATATTTTTGCTTCCTAGAGACTGCCCTGTAACCTCTACCTCCTAAATCCTGCTCCCCACCCCAAGTCTGGTGGGGTGCCTTGACGTTCCTGTTGTCCCCATTAAATCCTTCCCTCCCCAGTGTACACCCTTCCATCCTAGCACCTGCCATGCTGTATTTTAATTTCCTGTTTATGCATCTGTTTTACCCCAATAGACTGTGAGTTCCTTGATGGCAGGGATGATATTTTACCCATTACTGTATTCCCAGTGCTTCAGCAGTATTTATTAGGAGGATTAATAATTAAATTCTGAATGCATTATAAAGTTTGTCAGAAAATCTTGCCCAGCTTCTCCAGTCCCATCATAGCTGAAGGCGGTTTTACCTTGAACTTTGAAGGCTCAGGACCGCTTCTTTTAAAGGGTGTCCAGGCAACTTAAAGGCATAGCTACTACTAATGCTATTTGTGAATACTAATACTAATTGTGAATATTTAGAAAGCAGCGTAAGGACTGGGCAGTCTTCTGAGGGAAGATCCTGCTGTGCTATTTTGATTAAAGTGAAGATTGATGTCCCCAAGGCAGCCCTTAATGAGGCCTACAGCACTCTCATAAAATTTCCATCTAAAATAAACATTTTGGGAGTGTTTGGCCCAGCTCCTAATCCCCCATCCCCTTTGTCTTGGAACTGCCTCTGATCCCCCAGGGCAGGCTGCTGGCAGCCCTGTTTGTAGCATGTGACAGGGTAAGACTGAACCAGGGGTGAGCATCTGTCTCTGGGGCAATCCGATTCTCCCTGACCAGCCCAGAAAAACCAGCAGATTAGTCTCAGCCTATAGCTGAAAGTGAATGGAAGAAATAGAGAAAGCTGCTCTCCAGTGATAAATACTAAAACAGAGATGAGGGCTGGGCTGACAGAAACCTGGACTTTCCAGGGCCTGGTTTCAGTTCTCCCTTGAGTGGCTGTGTGCCCACTCAGCAGTTCCTTGAAACCCTCCTCTGTATTTATAATAAAGTCCCCCTTTCCCAGTTATGCTTACTCAACTGGATTTTTATTTTTTCACAACCGAAAGAGCACTACTGAATTTTCCAGTCCATGAAGAGCAAGAGCAGGAAGACTCCAGGTGTCCTGACTTAACTGGGCAAAGGAGTTGGTTACACAGCACCCTCACACTTTCTCCCCTGAGCAACGGGCCAAGGAAGGGAGAAGAGGATGTGAATGGCAGAGCATCCTAGCTCTCCTAGCTTCACTGCAGGGACCCGACGTATATCCCTGTAACCTCATCACGCTTCCATTTTTTTGCACCTGTGCAGCAAGACAGTGTTTGCTGAACCTTCCCCACGTAAGCGATAGAGGCTTAAGTAATAGATGTTTGCTATGCATGTTGGATTTCTCAGATTAAAAAGAAATGGCAAATCATACTCGGTCTGACTTAGAAATTCACCATTCAAGGAAATATATTTTCCAATTACACCTTCCTTGAGCTCTTGGAATGCCCAGCTACATATTTTACCTAAATATGAACTAGGACTCTGGACCTATCTGTGTGACCCCTTGACTTACAATTTGGCCACTGTGAAATTGAGATTTGACACTTGCCATAAACTCTGAATCACCCACGTTCATATCAGGGAGGGGAAAATAATGAATTAGTAGAAGGTACATGCTTTCCAGAGCTTTTGTTTCAGACAGAATCACTGACCTCCTCTCTAGCAAATGCTAGTTTCAGTTTTCCTTCTTCTTCCAGGGAAAGCAGGAAGGGAATAGAAGCCTCTGCTTTAAGAGTGTGGAACAATCCGGGATATGAAGGGCCCACAAGCAAGCTACACCGACAGGAATTCATAGGGGGTCAAAAGGTAGCTCTATTTTTAGTTTTTAAAGGAACCTCCATGCTGTTCTCCATAGCTGTATCAATTTACATTCCCACCAACAGTCTAAGAAGTAGCACAGGTTGTCCAACCCCATACTCTGTGATGATCCAGAGGGGTGGGAAGGGGTGTGTGGGAGGGAGGTCCAAGAGGGAGTGAATATATGTATACATATAGCTGATTCAATCCATTGTACAGCAAACTAACAAAAGATTGCAAAGCAATTATACTCCAATTTAAAAAAAGAATTCATAGAGGGGTCACCGTCCTGGAGTTTCATCACCTAGGGTTAACCAGGAGAAAGTCTGAAAAGACTTGCAATGAGAAAGAAAATCAGCACAAGCTTAGTTACCATAAAGCTGATGAGACTTAAACTTCAAGGTCCCTGATATGGGTAAATCCCCATGAGAGCTGGGAGGTATTGAAAGTGGCAGAGGGTTCCAGAAGCCAGGTGATAATCAGAAACAATTTAAAAGTATTGGTGGTACTGATAGTAAAGAACCTGCCTGCCAATGCAGGAGACACAAGAGACTCGGGTTCGATCCCTGTGTCAAGAAGATCCCCTGGAGAAGGGCACGGCAACCCACTCCAGCATTCTCGCCTGCAGAATCCCACGGGCAGAGGAGTCTGGCAGGCTGCAGTCCCTGGGGTTGCAAAGAGTCTGACGTGACTGAAGCGACTTAGCACACACACAAACCCTGGTCAACTACCTACAGAACTCTTAGAAGAAAGGGACCTAGAACTCCTGGGCCCAGTAATTTCTTGATTTTTGTTTACTTCTAAGAAAATACCTAGCATTTTAAAGTACTTTTAGTACATAATTTGTAAGTCTTTTTTCCTAACGAGGGCATCCTGAAGTTCTACAGCCCAGGCCCCTCCTCCTCCCTGGGTGCTTGGGCTGCTGTGTGCCGTCTTTCCTTCACGTGTACTGAGGATCCACCAGGCGCTGTGTGTGGCTCAGAAAGCCCATCACATGGCCCCTGTGCTCTTAGCCATGACGGCAGGGAGGGAGCTGATCCATCCAGGGTGGAAGGACTAGACAGCCCTCTTGCAGAACTCTTGGAGTTCTGCCTCTTAGAGAATGTAGTCTGAAGTTCCCAGCATCTATTGGTAATACAAGGATTTCATGTTTCTTTTTAGTATATAATGAGCATAGGTATGTAAGTTTTTAGAATTGGTACTAGAAGTTGAGAGGCTTCCCAAGGTGGTACAGTGGTAAAGAATCTGCATGCCAATGCAGGAAATGCAAGAGACACAGGTTTGATCCCTGGGTCTGAAAGATCCCCTGGAGGAGAAAATGGCAACCCACTGCAGTCTTCTTGCCTGGAGAATCCCACGGACAGAGGAGCCTGGTGGGCTACAGTCCATGGGGTTGTAAAGAGTCAGACACGACTGAGAGACTTAGCAGGCACGCCACAAATTCTGGATGTGCAGTGATGGTCCGGACTCACCATAAACAAATGGTGAAGTCCTTCTTCCAACGCTTCCAACCGCTGCCTCCCCACCCACTATCCTGATCGCTAACTGTCCAGACACTGCCAAGGTCAAGCACACCTGACAGTCACATCTCACAGTTCTTTCCATTTCACCTCGTCAAAACGAACCTGTCCTTTCTAGTCCTCTGAGGACCGAGATGGCCCACTTCCTTGTTTCCAAGGTGACATTAGTTTTCTAATAGACTAGAGTTCTGTCAAGGTGGTACAGCCTGAAAAATGGGTTGAAATCGTGAGATATACTAAAGATACAGAGTCTTACCCAATTGAACAAACTTCAGCCGAATTTTTAAAAAAACTTTTTTTAAAAAATACTGTTTATTTCACATTATATAAGTGGCATACTTAATTGAGAAATATTTAATTTAGTAAATACAGAGAGGTTCAAAGAAGATTATAAAAATCACCCTGTAAGAAGAAAAATAAAACAAAGCACCAATAATCTCATTACCCCTTGCTAATCCCTATTAACCTGTTCTTTTGGACTGCTTTCCCCCCAAACATATACAGATGTATAATATATGATTTCTGCAAAAACAGAACCAGAATGTAATTGTATTTGGAAACCTAATTTTTTTCACTTAACAATCTACTGTGAACATTTTCCCTGTCACTAAATACTTGTTTACAGAATCATTGTTAATGCCTGCTCAAAACTCCATTACATCAAGGATCAGCTAAGTTTGAGGATAACCTAGATGAAATTGACAAATTCCTAGAAAGATGTAAACTACCAAAACTTACTCAAGAAGAAACAAAAGGTCTGAATAAACCTATAAATAAAGACATTAAATTAGTAATAATAATTTTTTTAAAAAAAGACAGCTTTCCACAAAGAAAAGCACAGGCCCAACTGATTTTACTGGTTCAGTTCAGTTCAGTTCAGTTCAGTCGCTCAGTTGTGTCCGACTCTTTGCGATCCCATGAATCGCAGCACGCCAGACCTCCCTGTCCATCACAAACTCCCAGAGTTTACTCAAGCTCATGCCCATCGAGTCAGTAATGCCATCCAGCTATCTCATCCTCTGTCTTCCCCTTCTCCTCCTGCCCCCAATCCCTCCCAGCATCAGGGTCTTTTCCAATGAGTCAACTCTTCGCATCAGGTGGCCAAAGTATTGGAGTTTCAGCTTCAGCATCAGTCCTTCCAATGAACACCCAGGACTGATCTCCTTTAGGATGGACTGGTTGGATCTCCTTGCAGTCCAAGGGACTCTCAAGAGTCTTCTCCAACACCGCGGTTCAAAACCATCAATTTTTCGGTGCTCAGCTTTCTTCACAGTCCAACTCTCACATCCATACATGACCACTGGAGAAACCATAGCCTTGACCAGATGGAACTTTGTTGGCAAAGTAATGTCTCTGCTTTTTAATATGCTGTCTAGGTTAGTAAAAACTTTCCTTCCAAGGAGTAAGCGTCTTTTAATTTCATGGCTGCAGTCACCATCTGCAGTGATTTTGGAGCCCCAAAAAATAAAGTCTGACACTGTTTCCACTGTCTCCCCATCTATTTGCCATGAGGTGATGGGAGCAGGTGCCATGATCTTAGTTTTCTGAATGTTAAGCTTTAAGCCAACTTTTTCACTCTCCTCTTTCACTTTCACCAAGAGGCTTTTCAGTTCCTCTTCACTCTCTGCCATAAGGGTGGTGTCATCTGCATATCTGAGGTTATTGATATTTCTCCCGGCAATCTGGATTCCAGCTTGTGCTTCTGCCAGACCCGTTTCTCATGATGTACTCTGCATATAAGTTAAATAAGCAGGGTGACAATATACAGCCTTGACGTACTCCTTTTCCTATTTGGAACCAGTCTGTTGTTCCATGTCCAGTTCTAACTGTTGCTTCCTGACCTGCATACAGGTTTCTCAAGAGGCAGGTCAGGTGGTCTGGTATCCCCATCTCTTTCAGAATTTTCCAGTTTATTGTGATCCACACAGTCGACGGCTTTGGCATAGTCAATAAAGCAGAAATAGATGTTTTTCTGGAACTCTCTTGCTTTTTCAATGATCCAGTAGATATTGGCAATTTGATCTCTGGTTTCTCCGCCTTTTCTAAAACCAGCTTGAACGTTTGGAAGTTCTCGGTTCACATACTGCTGAAGCCTGGCTTGGAGAGTTTTGAGCATTACTTGACGCTAGTATGCTAATGTGAGATGAGTGCAATTGTGTGGTAGTTTGAGCATTCTTTGGTATTGCCTTTCTTAGGGATTGGAATGAAAACTGACCTTTTCCAGTCCTGTGGCCACTGCTGAGTTTTCCAAATTTGGTGACATATTGAGTGCAGCACTTTCACAGCATCATCTTTCAGGATTTGAAATAGCTCAACTGGAATTCTATCACATCCACTAGCTTTGTTCGTAGTAATGCTTTCTAAGGCCCACTTGACTTCACATTCCAGGATGTCTGGCTCTAGGTGAGTGATCACACCATTGTGATTATCTGGGTCGTGAAGATCTTTTTTGTACAATTCTTCTGTGTATTCTTGCCACCTCTTCTTAATATCTTCTGCTTCTGTTAGGTCCCTACCATTTCTGTCTTTTATGGAGCCCATCTTTGCATGAAATGTTCCCTTGGTATCTCTAATTTTCTTGAAGAGATCTCTAGTCTTTCCCATTCTGTTGTTTTCCTCTTTTTCTTTGCATTGATCGCTGAGGAAGGCTTTCTTATCTCTCCTAGCTATTCTTTGGAACTCTGCATTCAAATGGGAATATCTTTCCTTTTCTCCTTTGCTTTTCACTTTGCTTCTTTTCACAGCTATTTGTAAGGCCTCCTCAGACAACCATTTTGCCTTTTTGCATTTCTTTTCCATGGGGATGGTCTTGATGCCTGTCTTCTGTACAATGTCATGAACCTCATCCATAGTTCATCAAGCTCTCTGTCTATCAGGTCTAGTCCCTTAAATCTAGTTCTCACTTCCACTGTATAGTCATAAGGGATTTGATTTAGGCCATACCTGAATGGTCTAGTGGTTTTCCCTACTTTCTTCAATTTCAGTCTGAATTTAGCAATAAGGAGCTCATGATCTGAGCCACAGTCAGCTCCCAGTCTTGTTTTTGCTGACTGTATAGAGCTTCTCCATCTTTGACTGCAAAGAATATAATCAATCTGATTTTGGTGTCGACCATCTGGTGATGTCCCTGTGTAGAGTCTTCTCTTGTGTTGTTGGAAGAGGGTGTTTGCTATGACCAGTGCGTTCTCTTGGCAAAACTCTATTAGCCTTTGCCCTGCTTCATTCTGTACTCCAAGGCCAAATTTGCCTGTTACTCCAGGTGTTTCTTGACTTCCTACTTTTGTATTCCAGTCCCCTATAGTGAAAAGGACATCTTTTTTGGGTGTTAGTTCTAAAAGGTCTTGTAGGTCTTCATAGAACTGTTCAACTTCAGCTTCTTCAGAGTTACTAGTTGGGGCATAGGCTTGGATTACCGTGATATTGAATGGTTTGCCTTGGAAACGAACAGAGATCATTCTGTCATTTTTGAGATTGCATCCAAGTACTGCATTTTGGACTCTTTTGTTGACCATGATGGCTACTCCATTTCTTCTAAGGGATTCCTGCCCACAGTAGTAGATATAATGGTCATCTGAGTTAAATTCACCCATTCCAGTCCATTTCAGTTCGCTGACTCCTAGAATGTCGACATTCACTCTTGCCATCTCCTGTTTGACCACTTCCAATTTGCCTTGATTCATGGACCTAACATTCCAGGTTCCTATGCAATATTGCTCTTTATAGCATCGGACCTTGCTTCTATCACCAGTCCCATCCACAACTGGGTATTGTTTTTGCTTTGGCTCCATCCCTTCATTCTTTCTGGAGTTATTTCTCCACTGATCTCTGGTAGCGTACTGGGCACCTACTGACCTGGGGAGTTCCTCTTTCAGTATCCTATCATTTTGCCTTCTCATACTGTTCATGGGGTTCTCAAGGCAAGAATACTGAAGTGGTTTGCCATTCCCTTCTAGATCACATTCTGTCAGACCTCTCCACCATGACCCGACCATCTTGGGTGACCCCACACGGCATGGCTTAGTTTCATTGAGTTAGACACGACTGTGGTCCTGTGATTAGATTGGCTAAATCCACCTAATGTTTAAAGAGGAATTAATCCCAATCCTCCTCAAACTATTCCCAAAAACATGTGAACTAGAGGAAATAGTTCCCAACTCATTCTATGAAGCCAGCATTACCCTAATACCACAGCCATATAAAGACATTGTAAGAAGAGAAAATTATAGACCAATATCACTTATATGACTGTAGATGCAAGTGTTAGTCATTCAGCCATGTCTGACTCTTTGCGACCCCATTGACTGTACCCTGCTGTGTCTGAGCCATGTAAATATATATACACACATATATATACACATATATATATACACACACATACATATGTATATGTATAGGCATATGGCTCAGCTGTAAAGAATCTGCCTACAATGCAGGAGAACCAGAAAACATGAGTTCAATCCCTGTTTTGGAAAGATCCCCTGAAGGAGGAAATGGCAATCCAATCCAGTACTCTTGCCTGGAAAAGCCCATGGACAGAGGAACCATCAGGCTATAGTCTATGGGGTCCCAAAGAGTCAGACACAACTGAGCAAACGCGCCCGCATATACATACATACATGCACATACACAGTGGAACACTGCTCAGCAAAGAAGAATGAAACCTTGCCACTTGCAGCAACATGGATGGACTTGGAGGGCATCATGCCCCGAGAGTACGATTGTCCAGAGTGTCTCAACAGCTACCTGCAAAAGCAGATAAGGGGCTTGTTTTTTGATATCTTTCTTTTCCTTGCCCCAAAGCCCTCTGAATGTATGGCCTCTTGCTTCCCCAAGTCTGCCTCTTCCAATCCTAAAATCACATATGATTTTCCCCCAGACCATCTGAACTTTTTGGTCCATGTGCCTGAAAAAGCTTCCCACCTCATTGATAAGGAGAGATTATTGCAGATCCCACACCCCATCTCCTAAGCAGATTCATCCTCTGTTTGAATCCCACCTTGATGACTTACTAGCTGGGGTAGTGGCCTTGAGTGAATCACTTAACCTCACAGAAGTTAAGGATTAAAAATAATACCTGCTTTACAGGTTTGTCCCAAGGATAAGAGGTAAGGATAACACTAAGCACAGAGATTTGCACTTTGCTCATAATTTCATTTTTGCCAAAAAGCAAGAGTAGAAACAAAAACACATCCTTTCTAAAACCCTGGGTTTATCCAGGACTTAGTGTTAATTTGTTATTGGGAGGGTGGAAAAGCCATGCCAAAGCTGAGAACATGAAATTAGAAGCAGGGAAGAAACACAGCCACCAACTGCCCAGTCTTCCCAACAAAGTGGAGCCCCTCTGCCAGCCCACCTCGGGGACCACCTGCTTCCATCCTTCTCATCACAAGAAGTTCACCCCTTCCCACTGAAGCCTGCTCTGCTTTATTAATACTCATTGATTCATTCAACAAATATGTATGGAATATGTGGCATACGCCAGACCCTGTACCAGGAGTTAAATATGCAGTAATGAGCAAAACAGGTGTCACCCCTGAGCTCTTGGCAGTTAGGACCCAGGAGCAAAAAGAGCTCTCATTTGTAGAAGGTTCTTTATGTAACAGTGTGTTGAACGAGCAGGATCTGTGTCCAAAGCAACTGAATTTTTGTTTCCACTGTTCCTTTAGATTCTGACCACTCTTAGGTATTACAAGATCCCTCATCAGTAGTGGGTATATATATATATATATATATACACTTTTCACAAAAACGGATCTTTCTATGTATGCTCATCTCAAACCTGCTTTTGTACTTACAAATATACCTTGGACATATTCTGCATCAATACATATTGATCTACTTTATTTTCAGTGATGACATGATACTCTATTATACAGATGCTTCATCATTTTTTTAAACTTGCTCCCTCTTGATGGGTCATTAGTTGTCACCGACACTGTTTCCATGAAGATCCTCATCAATAACTATCGAAGTATGCTGTACAGTGCTTCTGTGGGAGGAGTTTCTGGCAGGGTGATGGCTGGACCACAGAGTACGCCCCTCTGGATGGAATGCTGGATGCTGCCAGTTGCCACCTAAGATGCTTGGGTTACTTTACACTCCTGCCAACAGTGAACAAGGGGCCGGTTGCCCTGCACACGCACCCATATTAGATGATATCACTTTAATTTTAACCACTCTAATTGGTGGTTTTTTTCCAACTTTTGTTTTTGTTAAAGTCAGTGGGGATCAGAGAATGCCAGTTCTTCTCCAGAATCCAATCCCTTTAATCCACTCTTCCAACAATTTCTAGCTGAGCATTTGTTCACCCAACTAAAGAGACAGTCCTTGGAGTCTCTTGAGGCTGAGTGTAGCCATGTCACTGAGATCTGGCCATACATATGACCAGATATAGGCATAAGAGAAGTGTGTGATTTCCACGTGGTGCTCTTAAAGGAAAGGGGCATTCCCTCCCCTTCCCCTTTTGCTAGACTGTTGGACACAGAAGACTGTGCAGCTGATTATGGATGCAATGGCAGGAACTGGGGCAGCCATCCTAGACCATGAGATGGAATCTGAATGCTGAGGATGCAAAAAAATAAGATAGCTGATATCTCACATCCTTGATGCTCCAGAATCACTATACACTAGCTTTGGACTATCCAGCTGTGTTTTTATATGAGAAAGGAAAAAAGTCTCCCCACTGTATTTTAAGACCTCTTTATTTCAACCCCAAAACTTGAGATAGGAATTGGAAAGACTTTTAGAAATGTGCTTACATTGGCTTTTCCCCCCAGAAATCCTGCCAGCCTCTTTTCCCAACTGTGTTTAAGATCCTTGAGAGCAAGACCTTATCTCACTACTTATTTAATGGTTGATTATGAGTGTCCTGCCACTTTTCTAGCCAGTCACAGTGAAAAGAATCTACCTTTACACACTTGCCTTACTCCTGTACCGTGCGTAGTCTTCAGTCCTGTCCAACTTTTTGCCATCCCACAGACTGTAACCTGCCAGGCACTTCTGTCCATGCGGATTCTCCAGGCAAGAATACTGGAGTGGGTAGCTTATCCCTTCTCCAGGGGATCTTCCCCACCCAGAAATAGAACTGGCGTCTCCCACGTTGCAGGCAGATTCTTTACCTGCTGAGCTACCAGGGAAAACCTGTCTTACTTCCAGAGATGATCTGTTGTCCAGATACTATGCAACACTGCACCAAGACCAAAGGAAAAATAGAAAACTGTAACCAAAATGTGCGGCATAACAATCACTGTGCCTTATGCAGTTTAAAAAGTCTCATAGAATTTGTGTGATTTCTCAGAGTTGTATATTGTTTAAGTTAAAGATTCAGTAGACAGTGAGCACCAATACAGTAAAACTTGTATTATCTACATTTGGGCTTGCATATGTTTCCTAAGTAAAGGGGTGGGGAGAGCCAAGGGAGATGATCAACACTAACAACCACATATGTTGATGTCTTAAGTCATTCTTGAGATGATTCTTCTAAACCCTGCTCAACTCTCAGCTGCCAGACAGACAAACCAGCTGTGATAGAAGAATCCACAGAATCTGGGGAAAGTACCTTGGAATCTTCTGGTGCTTAAAAAATTCTAAGTCACAACTCTTGATGGTAAATGCCAGGAAGGTTCAGAGCTGGAATAAGGGTTCAGGGTGAGTTCAGGAAAGGTGATTTACTAAAACTTAGAGGAAAATGAGGGCTGAGTGAGTGAGAGCAGTTAAAAAGTTGATGCAAATTGTTGGGAGGTTGACTTCAGCTCATTCTGAGAGTTTCAGATAATTTACAAGCTGCCCTTGTAATGTGGTGAGTTTGCTGGAAGTTTTTAAGGAGGAACTGGGTGATCATTTTCAAGGAGACCATCAAAGAACTTGCCTCTCTTGCTAATGATCAGGACATGTGATTTCCATAGCCACTTGTAATCATAAAATTCCACATCCCTGTAGAGTCCCTGGGATTGCAAAGAGTCAGACACTACTGAGCTACCAATACTTTCACTTTCACATGCATTACCTAGGGACCTTTAATTTTTTTATTGAAGTATAGTTGATTTACAATATTGTGTTACTTTCTGGTATACAACAAAATGACTCAGATGTGTGTGTGTGTATTCTTTTTTGGATTCTATTGTAGGCCATTATAAGACATTGAGTAAAGTACCCTGTGCTATACAGTAGGACCTTGTTGTTTATCTATTTCATACATAATAATTTTACCTATTAATTTCAAACTCCTAATTTATCCCTCTTCGCTTATGCTTTGGTAAACATAAATCTGTTTTCTATGTCTGTGAGTCTATTTCTGCTTTGTAAATTAGTTCATTTGTATCAGTTTTTAGATTCCACATATAAGCAATACCACATGATATTTGTCTTTCTCTGGTCGACTTATTTCACTTAGTATGATAACCTCTAGGTCCATTCGTGTTGCTGTAAATGACATTATTTCATACTATTCATGACTGAATAGTTTTCCATTGAGTATATATACCCCATCTTGTTTATCTGTTCATCTGTTGGTAGACATTTCGTTTGCTTATCTTGGCTAGCATAAACGGTGTCGCAGTGAACACTGGGGTACATATGTAAGACTCTGGTTTTCTCCAGATATATGCTCTAGAGTGGGATTCCTGGATCACACCACAGCTCTATTTTTAGTTTTTTAAGGGAACTCCATACTGTTCTCCACAGTAACTGCACTGATTTACATTCCCGCCAACAGTGTCAGAGGGTTCAGGGACTCTTACTTTTGACTAAGGACTTATGAAGATCATAAGAAACGCCTTTGTGTGTCATTTGTATTTTTTTCTAAAATGTCTCTAAACCTCCCAGGGCCTTCATGAGCTAACACCCATCATCCACAGGTGCCTCACTGTAAAACAAAGTCTTTTAAAGTTCCTTTGTATTTAGATTGATGAATGATTAAAAATATCAGTGACACCTCTTCCGTCTCTCTTCCCTACATGACTTAGAAATGTCTCCCCTAAACGTATCAAGGTAAATACGCCACCAGCATTATAGAATCAACCATGATCCCCAAAAAGCAGAACTGTACCCTGTGTTGCTTTGAGGCCAATAATAGCTATAACTGGGCTCAGCAGACCCCATGCACAATCTCATAAATTCGGGAAGAAATCCATAACATGGCTGAGACCACATATGGCAGGTAATCATAGTCATTGTAGAATGAGCATGTCTCTTCAAGAGTTAACTGTGGTTAGGGTTTTCGTCTGGAGCCTCCCTCACCCCACCTCCATGCCCCAGGACCCTTTTCTCAAACACTTTAACTTAGACTTTGAATGCACTAAAATACCACAAAATGTAAAAAGTAAGCATACCTAAGGTGGACCCCTGCTCTCAAAGGACAAAATATACTCCCTAGTGGGACAAAATACAAAATATTCCCCTAGGACAAAATACACTGACAGATGTAAACAGAAATGAAGAAATGGCTTCATCAATATGAGGTCTAACTGCCCAAACCCATCAGCTTTTCTCCTCTACCTGGAGGCTGCATGGTTAATCTCCTCCACACCTTGTTGAGTAAAGCCTATCATTGAGTCATTAAATTCCTCCCATTCATGTATCACTTGAGGAAAAGAACCAGCGAGTCTAGGTGATTTTCTATAGCTGCACAGCCCTTACATGGTGGAACAAGGCAGGGAGTTGATCACTGCATCCTTGATCACAGCCTCTCTCTTGTCACCAAATAGGTGCATTTTCTCCGGTGCCTCCACAATCTCTTAGTAAAAGAAGCTAAACCACTCCTGCCAAAGCTTTGGTGAAATGATCTGCAGTAAAGTCTTTAAATGCTGTTATAGCAGTTTAAATATCACACACTTCAATTCCTATTGATTTGACCTTACATGCCTGCATAAACTAAGAATGCATGCTAATAAGAAGAAAATCTGGCAAAGAACTGACCATCAATATGTTAAGTTTACATAACATTGCATCAAAAGCGTGGAAAGAAATATATAGATGTTAAGGAGAAACTCTCAGAAATCAGATCACCCAGGGAGAGCTGGTCAATGTCTTAAGGACAGATGGCAGGGTGGGGGCTGAGGGGAGCAAAGGAGGGCTGGCTCAGAGCAGTTGCTGATTTCTGTGGTGGAAATGCTGCCACCAGGGCTGATTTCAAGTTATTGTGACATCACTGAATGCAAAGACGGGGGAAGTTGTGAATAATGGGCTCCATGAGTAGGTATGAAGCAGCTCCAGCACACACCATAATGAGGTTTCTGCTACCTTATTATTTATTTATTCTTTCTTATATCAAGTGCCTACTATAAGCCAGGGCGTGCATTTGTGCTAGGTCACTTCAGTTGTGTCTGACTCTTTGCGACCGTATGGACTGTAGCCTACTAAGTCCCTCTGTCCATGGGGATTCTCCAGGTGAGAATACTGGAGTGGGTCATCATGCCCTCCTCCTGGGGATCTTCTGAACCCAGGGATCGAACACGTGTCTCCTGCAGCTCCTGCATTGCAGGCAGATTCTTTACCACTGAGCTACTGGGGAAGCCTCACTATAAGCCAGTCATTGTGCTAGATACTGGGGATAAATAGGAAGGAAAAGGAAACTTGGTCCTCATCCTCTTGGAACTCACAGTCTAGTGGTGAGGTAGACATCCAATCATAAAATTATAAGAAGATGTAAAATTATAGCTGTGATGAATGCTAAGGAGGGGCAGTGTATGGTGCCTAGAGATCACACAGCTGGAGTACAGACAGGGTCAGCTTACCTGAGGGAGCGATCACTGGGTGGAAGCATCATCATGTAGAGTGATAGAGATCTGATCAAGCCAGAAGCTGAGGCATGTGCAAAAGGCCTGTGGTGAGAAGTTGCCTATCACATAATAACATCAAGACACAGTTGCCTTTCTTCTTTTCTTATGCATATGTCCTTACCTGTAAAGGTTTCAAAATCAGTCAAAAGCATCTTGGGTTGCTGCAAACATAATTAGGATTTTCATATGAAGAATGCAAAGATAAATATTTAATGTTCTATTTTTCAATTTCTTAAAATAGGCTTCTGTGTTGAACCCCATGTCAGAAATGATAGTTTTGAAAGCCAAAGTTTTGAATTTGATAGAACTAGGTTTCATTGAGAGAGACAAGGAGTATCTCTTTAGACTCCAAAGGAAAAGGATGTCGAATTTAAGCTTTAGTTGCAAAATGGACAGAGGATAAAAGAGATCAAACACACCCTCCCTTGGGCACTGGATGGGGAAATTGGAAGAGGGATCCTCCAGAAAGAAAACTGACAGTGTCCTGGGCAAAGGGAACAGCAAGGAGAGGAGGAGATAAGAGCATGCCTCTCTCCAACAGCAGGAGGCAATGCGGAAGCCATAGCAATGCTCGGAGACCACCATCCAGGGAGCCCCAGGGCTGGAGGGGTCTCCCCAGCTGACGGGTCACATAAGCAGCGCCATCACCACTCTCTGGAGAGGACCTCTCATTGTCAGTTCCTGCAGATCACCCATGATGAACCAGAAAAGTGACACTCTCCCAGACCCAAAGTAGTGCTGCGTCACTGGAGCTGCCCCACGCTCAACAACCCAGGTCACACACAAACTCCCAAACACAGGGAGGTGTTCCTGGCTCCCAGAGAGTCTGGGGCAGGTGTAGAAGGCAGAGCCCACGGCAGCACTGGGATGGGAGCGGGAAATGACCAAACTGTCCCCAGTGCACCCCTTTGAGAAACACAAAGGTGGGGAGTGCCTGGAGGAGTGTGCAGGTTAAGGATGGAGCGATAGAGGACCTCGTAGACTCTTATCAGGAACGTGTCTTTCAATAAAGTAACAGGCCCCTGCAGGATTATAGACAGGAGAGCGCGGGGAGTTGTGGTGTGAAAAAATTAGAGGGGGGGCACTTTCTGTGAGGGCTGGAAGATAGCCAGATGGCCTGCCAGTGCCTCCTCGCTCTCACACCCCCCCTCAAACGCCCTGCCCAGCACTGCCCACATCCCTGCCAAGTCTCCCGAGTCCCCTGAGTGCCCTGATTCTCCTGACCTTAGGCTGATCCCTGAGTCGTAATTCTCTTCCCACAGTAACACACATTATTGGGGACAGTATGAGGAAATGGGCTTTGTCTATATGGTGGCAAAAATCAAAATTTTAAAACTGTATAAAAGCAAAATTTCCATATTTTGGAAGTCTATCGAAATGTATATATCCTGGAAGCAACCTAGATGCCCATCCGCAGATGAATGGATAGGGAAGCTGTGGTACATATACACAATGGAATATTACTCAGCCATTAAAAAGAATTCATTTGAATCAGTTCTAATGAGATGGATGAAACTGGAGCCCATTATACAGAGTGAAGTAAGCCAGAAAGATAAAGACCAATACAGTATACTAACGCATATATATGGAATTTAGAAAGATGGTAACGATAACACTATATGCAAAACAGAAAAAGAGACACAGATGTACAGAACAGAATTTTGGACTCTGTGGGAGAAGGCAAGGGTGGGATGTTTCGAGAGAACAGCATCAAAACATGTATATTATCTGGGGTGAAACAGATCACCAGCCCAGGCTGGATGCATGAGATAAGTGCTCAGGGCTGGTGCACTGGGAAGACCCAGAGGAATGGGGTGGGGAGGGAGTTGGGAGGGGGGATCCGGATGGGGAATACATGTAAATCCATGGCTGATTCATGTCAATGTATGACAAAAATCACTACAATATTGTAAAGTAATTAGCCTCCAACTAATAAAAATAAATGGAAAAAAAAACAAAAATAAAAATAAAAGGAAAAAAAAAAAGAAAAGAAAAAAAAAAAGAAATGTAAATGTCCACTAGTAGGTCAGTTCTTAAAGTATGGTACATTGTACATCTGTATATGGAATATAGTGCAACAGTTAAAATGAGGTTGTACCATTTGTTGGCATAAAAAGATTCTCGAAAGAGACTGTGAAGTATAAATAGCAGATTACAAGATTATACATATAGTATGACTCGTGTGCATGTAAGTGTGTCTAGAGCAAAAACGTGGAGATTTATTTCATGATGATGGTGGCTTTCTTTAGAAGGGAAATTAAGGGGAACTTTCTCTTTTTATGGGGTAAATTTATCAAATATTTGAATCATAATGTGCTATTGTATTTGAAGACATAAAAAACAATAAAAAAAAATTAAGGCAAATTGGATGAAAGGTAAGTTCTGACAAATGACTAAGAGACTGCCTAGGAGAGTGACCACACCCGGATTTACTCTTTCCTCTGACCCTAGACAAGTCTTTACTTCTCTCTGGGCCTCAGTCTCCTTATCTATAAAATACTCAAGGCCAGTATGAGTCTCCTGGGAAAAGCTCAGACCTGCTTTCAAATCCTGATTCTTCCATTCGCTAGAGGAGTAACTTTGGGTAAGTGACCCTCTTTGGACCTCAGTTTTCCTGTATGTGAAATGAACCACCTCACGCCCCTCAAGATGGCCGTGAAAAACTACCCGGCAGCCTTGCACCAACTTGGAGTAGGGTGGGCCTTTATGCAAACTTGGTTCCCTCATCCCCGACATCTTTAGAGCTTCTCTACCTCTGATTCAGTGACTCCATACCTCTGAGTGGTCTTACTTGAAAGCATGACCTCAGTCAAACCATCCCCCTGCTTCAAGAAAGCTTTAACTTATCACCATGTACTCAAGCTACAAAAATTCTTTATGCTCTTATGTGTCCAACTTCAGGAATTCAAGTTAAAATATTAATTTCACCATTCTTTCCTTAAAACAATTTGCAATCTAAGACAGGGTTTGAGAAGGGAAGAAGAACTCTTATTTCATTAACTTAAAGTTGTGAACACTTACTCTATGAGATTACAGAGTTTATTATAATCCTATGGTAATGAAGAGAGTGTGATTGGTACAAGACTAGATAAACCAATGGAAAAGATTAGAGAGCCCACAAATACACATGCCTACAAACATGTGTGTGCACGTGGGCACACACACACACACACACAAGTGACTAATGACAATTACAGCGACAATGATAGAAGAGAATTAGAAAAGGAATCGCTTTTAAGTAAATTAATTGAACATGCATATGGAAAAAATCATCTTGATCCTTACATCGTATTGTATACAAAATAAGTATTACAGGTGGGTTGTGGATCTAAATGCAAAAGGCAACAATAGCACTTTTAGAAGATGATATAAGAGATCTGCATAATATCTGAGTGGAGAAGAGCTTAAGCAACAGGACATAAGAAGGAGTAAATAAAATAAAATATTTATAATTCGGCTACATTTGTTTAGGAACATATTTTCCTTGTTGAGGAGGAAGAAATTTTCCTTTACCCTTTGAGGCTCTTCTGGCTGACCTAAGAATTAAATTTACAAGAGACAGATCAGCAGAAGAAAATCAAACAAAAGTTTAATAACAAGTATACACGGGAAAGATCTAGAAAAACTGAGTAACTTGTCAAAATGTCCAAAACCTTCACTTTAAATACTATCTCCAGCTAAAGACAGAAGAGGATATTTGGGGTAGTGGTTTGGGATGTCATGAAGGAAGAAGGCAGTTAACAGGAAGGTGGAAAAGTAAACGTTTGGTAAATAAATGTTTGCCGGGCCATGCAGAGACAATGGGACGCAGTGGACTCTGATCTCTAAAAATTTTCACCACCACATCTAGCCCATATTCCTGGAGATAAGCAGGTATCTCTGGTTATAACTCTATTCCAGGGCAGGCCCTCTATCTAAATTCCTTTAAGCAGTTATGGGGAAGGTGAAAGTTTCTCCCTGAGTTTTTTGGGTTTTGATTGTTTGTAGCTCAAAATAATCTGCATGCCGAAGAGACATTTTAGGGTGGTAAGTTTTGCTCCCCCGCATCCTCAAAAGACACCATTAGAAAAGTTAAAAGTGCAAACAACAAGATGGGAGAAATTATTTGCAACAGTATCAGTGGCAAAATGGCTTCCATCCAGAACATCTACAAATTAATAAGAAAAAAACTAGAATCAACAAATGGCACCCCCCAAAATTTATCAGGCACATCCCCAAATGGGAAAAAGAGCAATAATATGTGAAACAGTGCTGAACATCATTGATAATCAGGAAAATGCAAATTATTGCAATAAGATGTCCCTACCAGAACTTCCAGATGTTCAAGCTGGTTTTAGAAAAGGCAGAGGAACCAGAGATCAAATTGCCAACAACCGCTGGATCATCGAAAAAGCAAGAGGGTTCCAGAAAAACATCTATTTCTGCTTTATTGACTATGCCAAAGCCTTTGACTGTGTGGATCACAATAAACTGTGGAAAATTCTGAAAGAGATGGGAATACCAGACCACCTGACCTGCCTCTTGAGAAACCTGTATGCAGGTCAGGAAGTAAGTTAGAACTGAACATGGAACAACAGACTGGTTCCAAATAGGAAAAGGAGTATGTCAAGGCTGTATATTGTCCCCCTGCTTATTTAACTTATATGCAGAGTACATCATGAGAAACGCTGGGCTGGAAGAAGCACAAGCTGGAATCAAGATTGCTGGGGAAAATATCAATAACCTCAGATATGCAGATTACACCACCCTTATGGCAGAAAGTGAAGAGGAACTAAAAAGCCTCTTGATGAAAATGAAAGAGGAGAGTGAAAAAGTTGGCTTAAAGCTTAACATTCAGAAAACTAAGATCATGGCATCTGGTCCCATCACCTCATGGCAAATAGATGGGGTAACAGTGGAAACAGTGTCAGGCTTTATTTTTCTGGGCTGCAAAATTACTGCGGATGGTGATGCCACGAAATTAAAAGATGCTTACTCCTTGGACGGAAACTTATGACCAACCTAGATAGCATATTAAAAAGCAGAGACATTACTTTGCCAACAAAGATCTGTCTAGTCAAGGCTATGGTTTTTCCAGTGGTCATGTATGGATGTGAGAGTTGGACTGTGAAGAAAGCTGAGGGCCGAAGAATTGATGCCTTTGAACTGTGGTGTTGGAGAAGACTCTTGAGAGTCCCTTGGACTGCAAGGAGCTCCAACCAGCCCATCCTAAAGGAGATCAGTCTTGGGTGTTCATTGGAAGGACTGATGCTGAAGCTGAAACTCCAATACTTTGGCCACCTGATGCGAAGAGTTGACTCATTGGAAAAGACCCTGATGCTGTGAGGGATTGGGGGCAGGAGGAGAAGGGGACGACAGAGGATGAGATGGCTGGATGGCATCACCGACTCAATGGACATGAGTTTGAGTAAACTCTGGGAGTTGGTGATGGACAGGGAGGCCTGGCATGCTGCGATTCATGGGGTCGCAAAGAGTCAGACATGACTGAGCGACTGAACTGACTGACTGACTGATCAGCCCTGTTACTCAATAAGTTTATTCTGCCTAGATATGTACCCAACAGAAAACATATATGGTTATTATACATTTATATATATTTATATATATATATATATGTATATATATATATAATCAGTGTTCCTGCCAGCTTTACCTGTAATGACCTACAACTGGAAACAACCTAAATTCCATCAACAATAGAATGGATAAATGCATTTGGGGTATAGTCAAGCAATAAAACATTACCCAGTACTGAAAAATGAAAAAAAAAATTACCACTACATACAAGATAGATAATCTCATAAATACAATGCCGAGTGAAAGAAGCTATGACTCAGAGAAAACTTTCTTTTCTTCTATACATTTAAGTTTTTTTTTACTTAGGCAAAACTAACCAACAGTATTTAGAGATATGAGTTTAAGTGGTAAAGTTACAAAGAAACAAAGACACGATTACCATAAAAGTCAAGATAATTGATACCTTTGGTGGAAGGAAAAAGTAAAAGTGTGAAAGTGTTTGTTGCACAGTCATGTCTGACTCTTTGAAAACCCATGGACCGTAGCCCACCAGGCTCCTCTGTCCATGGAATTCTCCAGGCAAGAATACTGCAGTGGGTAGCCATTCCTTCCTCCAGGGGATCTTCCCAACCCAGGGGCTGAACCCAGGTCTCCTGCATTGCAGGCAGTTTCATTACCTGTGAGCCACCAGGGAAGCAGTGAAGGGGTAGCAGCTGGTGGGGGGGGGGCTTGGGGATAGCATGCGGCAGGGGGCACTAGAGGTGTTTTGTTTTCTTGACAAAGCCAGTAGTTACACAAGTGATAAATCTTTACGTTAAATCTCTGAATTCTGTACTTTTTTTTTTCTTGTGCATTATATTCCATACTAAATAATATTAAGTAACTAAAAAAAGAGTAGCATCAGACTTTCCACCAGCAAGTCTGGATACAACAGAGTGATACCTTCAAAATGCTAAGAGATGATTATTTTCAATGCAGATTATTATATTATTACAATCAGACAAGTTATTTATCAAATGTATGGGTATTATAAAAATATTTTCACACATATATGAACAAAAATTGCAGGTAGATGGGGGAACAATGGAAACAGTGACAGACTTTATTTTGGGGGGCTCCAAAATCACTGCAGATGGTGACTACAGCCATGAAATTAAAAGATGCTTGTTCCTTGGAAGAAAAGCTATGACAAACTTAGACAGCATATTAAAAAGCAGAGTCATTACTTTGCCAACAAAGGTCCATCTGGTCAAAGCTATGGTTTTTCCAGTAGTCATGTATGAATGTGAGAGTTAGACTATTAAGAAAGCTGAGCACTGAAGAATTGATGCTTTTGAACTGTGGTGTTGGAGAAGACTCTCGAGAGTCGCTTGGACTGAAAGGAGATCCAACCAGTCCATCCTAAAGGAAATCAGTCCTGAATATTCATTGGAAGGACTGATGTTGAAGCTGAAACTCCAATACTTTGGCCACCTGATACAAAGAACTGACTCATTGGAAAAGACCCTGATACTGGGAAAGATTGAAGGCAGGAGGAGAAGGGATGACCGAGGATGAGACGGTTGGATGGCACCACTGACGTGAGGGACATGAGTTTGAGTAGGCTCCGGGAGTTGTTGATGGACAGGGAGGCCTGCCGTGCTGCAGTCCATGGGGTCACAAAGAGTCGGACATAACTGGGTGACTGAACTGAACTGATAAACAAAAATAAATTCACCTTCTACAACCCTGTCTAGGAAGTTTCTTGAAGAAATGCTTCAGCAAGGTAGGAGTAAAACAAGAAGAAACATTAGTTTCTAGAAATAATGATATAACCCATAAATACAGTGAAGAGAAGTTCAGAATGATATCAGGACAACCACTCTAGAGAAAGGGGACAGAGGTCCCAGAAGAGAATTTTCTAGAGAAACATTTTCCTTGATAGTATGTTTATTATTATAAATAGTTTCAAAAGATAAAGTGAAAGGCAATTTTTAATATTTAAATTCAGGTAAGAAAATTAAAATTATAATACATCAGTTAGCTGTTCTGGTAACAAGGTTGTTGTCATATAGTATAAAGCCTTGATATGTAAACAGTTTGTTGACCTTCAGTAACTAGAATCAACCTAGAGCTAAAGCATTGTTATTATAATCAAAGAACTTTCCATTGACATCAGTGACTTTGACAATATTAACATTAAAGTATATAAATGACAGAACGTG
Organism: Cervus elaphus; assembly: GCF_910594005.1. Taxonomy (NCBI): domain Eukaryota; kingdom Metazoa; phylum Chordata; class Mammalia; order Artiodactyla; family Cervidae; genus Cervus; species Cervus elaphus. Next base: position 124,223,800 of record NC_057834.1, on the reverse strand, counting down.
GGGTATGAAAGAGGGAAAGGGGTTGGAGGGATGCGTACAGACCCTGATGTCCTCATCTGACAAAGAAGAGAATCAAAAGGTACTGTCTCTATTTGTTAGAATAGGAAATAAAGATTGTGCCCCTTCATGATCTAGTCCTTGTCTACCTTCTTAATCTAGTTTTAAACCTTCTTGCAGTGCCTCCTGATTTCTTTCAGCACCTCTGTTGTCTTCACTTTCTCTGCTCAAGTGTGAGTCATGGACAACTGGGACACTCTATCTTTCTCTTTGTTCACTTAACAATCTTCATTGTCTAGATCTCACTTCAAGCATCACTTCCTTAGGAAAGCCTTCCTTTGCTCTCCAGACTAGATCAGGTTTTCCTATTCAATATTCCTCTAGTTCACTGTACTAGATGCAAAAAGTTGCAAAAAGATGCAAAAGAAGGTGAAAAATTATTGCTCTGATCATAGCTACTCATGTTTATATCAGTCACCCTTGACACAATAATGCTGCATAACAACCATCACCAAATGTAAGTGGTATTCAACAATAAATACTTGTTCTCTAAAGTCAGTGGCTCTCTCAGGCAGTTCAACTGATGTGTGGTGGGACTCACTCATGTATATGTGGTCAGTGCAAATCAAATACACAAGTAGGCTGATCTTGGCTGGACTCTGTCAAATCTGGTGCCTTGGCTAGGACAGCCTTTCTCCAACAAGATAGCCCAGAATTATTCTTAGCGTCAGCTTTCCAAGAGAATGAGCAGATAGCCATAAGGCCTCTGGAGATCTGGGCTCAGGACCACCACACCATCACTTTTGTCTCACTCTATGAAGCAAATGCAAGGCTAACTAAGAAGTGGGAAATAGACTTCATGTGTTTTGGGAAGAACTGCAAAGTCATATATAAAGAGTTAGATACAGAGAATGATGGGAATTGGGCCCTGATTTTTTAAATTTTGTTAAAATACACATAACATAAAAATTACCATTTAACCATTTAAAAATATACAGTTCAGTGGTGTTAAAGTTTCATTAATGTGTAACCACCATCACCATCCATCCCCCATGACTCCATTCATTTTATAAAACTAAAATTCTATACCTATCAAACAATAACTTCCCCTTCTCCCCTACCCCAGACCCTGGCAACCACCACTATACTTTCTGTCTTTGTGATTCTGACGACTCTAAGTATCTCATATAAATAAAATCATAAAGTGACCTTTTGGTGTGTGACTGACTATTTTACTTACTTTATTTTTTTTTTCCCCATTTATTTTTATTAGTTGGAGGCTAATTACTTCACAACATTGCAGTGGGCATTTTACTTAAAGTCTTCAAGATTCATCCATGTTGTGGCATATTGCATAATTTCCTTCATTTTTTCAGACTTGGTAGTATTCCTTTCTATGTACATACCACATTTTGCTTATCCATTCATCTGTCAGTGGACAAGGGTAGCTATTACGAATAATGTTGCTATGAACAGGGTGTACCAATACCTCTTTGAGATCCTGCTTTCAATTTTTTTGACCATATACCCAGAAATGGAATTGCTGGGTTGTATGGCATTTCTAGTTTTAATTTCTTTAGGAAATTCCATACTGTTTTCCACAACAGCTGTACCATTTCACATTCAAAACTGGGCTCATTTTTGCAATCAATCTACCACAGGACGATTTATTTGATTAATGTCTATCTCACCCAGGAGATTAAAAAGTACTATAAAGGCAGAAATTATGCTTTGTTTGTTCACTATTTTATCCTCAATGCCTAGCACAAGTGCTTGGCGTGTAATAGTTACTTAATAACCATGCTAAATCTGGGTTTGATCATTTTAATATCTGAGCTTCTGTGTTTCTATTTTGTTTTTGGTTTTTTTTCTGATGAATGTCAGTCATGATATTACCAAGTTTACTCTGATGCCTGGTCTCCTTCAGTGTAGAATGTTGCATTCTAAAAATTGTTTGTAAGTATAATATAAGGTTTTGGATGAAGATAACTTCCACTAAGAAGATTTGTGTTTGCTTTCGCCAGGTGCAGGGGTGAGGGAGGAGGGGTACCTGGAATCCAGGACCACCTTATCTCACTTGCAGGAGCTGAGATTGTTGGGGCCTTAGAGATGGACTACAGAACCCAGGCAAGAGCTGGTTTAGCTCTCAGATACAACAGACTAATTATACCTCTAGTTTTTCTTTCTGTCTTCAGCAAGAGGATTGACCCTCTATTACCAGAGGTGAACACTCTCCCTCAATAAATATTTATTCAATGAGACACTGAATAAATTTAATGGTCTTCATTCTTGGCCTTTTTGCAATGTTTAAATATGATGGGAGGAATGAAAACGTTGCAATTTTCAAAGGTGCCTGCAGCTGTTTCTGCATTCTAGTGGTGGCAGCAAAATTCATCTTTGGGAGAAGACTGTTCTTTTGTTTGGGAAAATGCTTTAATGAGCCTCTTGAGTATGCAAAGGTGAGGCCCAGAAATTAACCTGGAAGGAAAGGTCAAGACAAGGAAGAGATAACTGCACTACCAGCAAATGAAAAATATTCCTGGATGCAGAATTTATAATGATGCAAACTAAATATTTCCTTTCTTGTGTGCGAATAAATGGGGATTTGGGGCCCCAGAACTTGGAGAAGGAGGGTCCTGGGTTTAACAGACTCTGCAGTAGGAAAGGGGCTTTCCCAGTAGCTCAGCAGGTAAAGAATCTGCCTGTAATGCAGGAGACACTGGAGATTCACGTTAGGTCTCTGGGTCCAGACAATACCCTGATACCCTGGAGGAAGAAATGGCAACCCACTCCAGTATTCTTGCCTGGAAAATCCCATGGGCAGAGGACTGAGCACAAGGCACAGAGGAAGAGCTTTAGACCCCTAGGTGAGGGCACGCCCAGTCCTGTGCTATAATATCTCTCTGTTACATTCACAGCATTGCTTCTTTGTTATATCTGCAGCCTTCTGTCTGCAACCGTGAGGGAACTGACTGGTCCACAACTGAGACAGCCTCGGGTGTAGCAGTATCTCAGTAGAGGAATGTATCCCCACATTCCACAAGACCAAAACAGCAGTTCAGAGCTGGCAGCTGCAAATGGTGCCCAATTTACAAGCCTCAGTCATCGACAATTCTGGTCACTACTGACCCCACCGTGCAGTATCCAACTGCTCTGCTAATCCTGGTCATTTTACTCCTTAAATAGCTCTTAAATCTTTTGCTCCTTTCCAGCCCACTGCTCCTGCCCTTCAGACCTCACCAATCTGACTTAGACAATTGCAGTAGCCTTAAGCCAGCCTCCAGGTCTTTCTGCCCTTGTTCATCATCACAGCTGCCAAGGTGATTTTTCCAAAGACCAGATCTGGTTGCAAACTCTCCTAAGCAGAATGCTTTGCTAAAGGGTAAGGTTTCAGTTCCAAAATCAGGCAGACAAAGCTCTCCACCACCCAGGCCCAACATATGTGCCAATCACATCTATGGGGCTTCCCTCCACCTCTGTGTCACATGGAGATACGGTGTGGTGGTGAAGAGTACAAACTCAGAGCCAGCCTTCCAGGGTTTGAATCCCAGCTCTGCCACAATAAACACTGATCATGGGTAAGTGACCCAGTCTCACCTGTACCTAAGGCTGTTGTGAGGATGAAGTGAGCCAATAAACCTAAAATCTAACAACAGTGTGAGGATGGGGCTACATAAGTCATAAGTGTGAACTAGCGTTATCATCAGTACGGTTATTCACCAACTCTCCAGCTTACAGATGCTCTATGTTTTTCCCTGCCAGCCACCCCACCCCAATGTCCTTTCTGTTTAATGTTCCTGACAAATTCCTATCCAGCCATGGATGTAGAGAAAAGGGAATTCTCATGCACATTTGTTGGGAATGTAAATTGATGCCTTTACTATAGACAACAGTATGGAAATTCCTTAAAAAATATTACTCTATGATCCAATTGTCTCGATTCTGGGAACTTATCCAGGCTATGACAACACTGATTTGAAAAAAAACATATATGTGTGCCCCTAGCCATAAAAAAGGCTGAGCACCGAAGAATTGATGCTTTCGAATCATGGTGCTGGAAAAGACTCTTGAGAATCCCTCGGACAGCAAGGAGATCAAACCAGTCAATCTTAAAGGAAATCAGTCCTGAATGTTCACTGGAAGGACTGATGCTGAAGCTGAAGCTCCAATACTTTGGCCACCTGATGCAAAGAGCCGACTCATTGGAAAAGACCCTGATGCCGGGAAAGAGTGAAGGCAAAAGAAGGGGATGACAGAGGATGAGATGGTTAGATGGCATCACCAACTCAATAGACATGAATTTGAGCAGTCTCTGGGAGATATTGGAGGACAGAGGAGCCTGGCATGCTGTAGTCCATGGGGTCGCAACTTAGCAACTGAACAGCAACAACCAGGACAAATGAAAACATTGACTTGAAAAAATATGTGTACCCTTAGGTTCACTGAGGTATTGTTTACAATAGCCAAGATATGAAAGCAACCTAAGTAACCATAAAGAAATGAATGAACAAAGACGATGTGGCATATGTGTACAATGGCATTCTCTTCTCATTTGAAATCACAGTTCTCTACTTACATGTCTGTCTCTGCACCAAGTTATAGGCTATAAGTGAATAGCCTTCTCCCATTTTATTCCCTCTGTTTACCTAATGCCTGGCTCATAGTAGATGTGCAATAAATATTTCTCAAGTTCATGTCCATCTCCCATCCAAAATTGTAGGATGCTCAACATAGGACCATGTCTCAGTTGTCTTTACGTTCCTCAGCTCTTAACCCAGCATTGGATATCGTCTTCCATCCCCACCAACACTTTTCAGCTGGCCCTGTGAGAGCCCCAGATCTCCAGCCAGTCTCTGAATAATTCTGAACTTGGACATTGATTCTTGCCTGGTGAAAGTGAATGTCACTCAGTCTTGTCCAACTTTTTGCAACCCCATGGACTATACAGTCCACGGAATTCTTCAGGCCAGAATATTGGAGGTGGTGGCCTTTCCCTTCTCCACAGGATCTTCCCAACCGAGAGATCAAACCCAGGTCTCCCGCATTGCAGGCGGATTCTTTACCAGTTGAGCCACAAGGGAAGCCTTCTTGCCTGGTGAGCACCAGAATAGGTCAGTGCTTGACCTGTCACCCACACTTGCTGTGGAAAAACCCTCTTGTCCTTTGCTGATAGCTTGCAGCCATGACCAGAGAACTCAGAGAGTGTTTCAAGGATTGGCAGGAGAGGAAAATGGGCAGCTTTTGTTGTGACCCCAGTTTCCACAGAATACCAGTATACATATGATTTATTCATATTGGGTCTGGGTTAGCAAGAGTCTGGAGAATTCGGTGGGGGTATGGAAACAGAGCCAAATGGTCATTGTCCACAGAACACTTCATTTCAAAGGAAAACATCTACTTAAATAAAAGATAAAACAAAGCAGCAGGCCAACTTTATAAAGTTGAATGTTTCTTATTTCATTATACATTAGAGTTAAAATACCGTGCATGATCTCAAAAGGATGGTCAAGGATATCTGTTCCAAACACATATTCTCGGTCCTATTGGAAATGAAGAAAGAGATAAGTTCAGTAGACGCTGAAAATAATAATTGCTTTGTCCTGCCAAATGGCCTGACAGTAACATAAATCAACCCCATCCGTGAGCTTGTGGAATGCACGCAAGCCCACCCAATCCCAGAAGATGGCTTATTGTTGGTGAGTGGAATCCATCTGTATATTCTAACATGTAAGATTCAGAGGACAGAGTACCTTGGCTTTTTTGCCCCTTTTTCCAGTTTTTACTCTATTTTTTTTAATTGAGGTAACATTGGTTTATAACATTACATAAATTTCGTATGTATATTTCTATTTCTGTATACCCTGCAGTGTGCTGACCACCAAAAAGTTAGTTTCCATCCTTCACCATAAAGTTGATCCCCCTTTATCCATTTTACTCTCCACCTCTGCCCCTTCCCCTCTGGTAACTACTACTCTGTTCTCTGTATTTACCTGGATTGGCTTGCTCGTTTATTTTGTTTGTTTTTTATATTCCATATATGAGTGAACTCATATAGTATTTGTCTCTTTCTGACTTATGTCACTTAGCGTAATATCCTCAATGCCCATTTATGATGTCACAATTGACAAGATTTCATCTTTTTATAGCTGAGTATTATTCCATTATATACATATGCCACATCTTTATTTATTCATTTCTTTATAGGCACTTAGGTTGCTTCCATATGTTGGCTATTGTAAACAATGCCTCAGTGAACCTAGGAGTACATAAATCTTTTCAAATCAGTGTTGTCATAGTCTGGATAAATTCCCCAAAGCAGGACAGCTGGATCCTATAGTAGTTCTATTAATTTTTTAGGAATTTCCATAGTGTTCTCCATGGTGGCAGCACCAATTTACATTCCCACCAACTGTGCATGAGAATTCTCTTTTCTCCACATCCTCTCCAACACTTGTTATTTCTTGCTCCTTTGATGACAGCCATTCTAATGGGCTTGAGGTGATATTTCATCATGGTTTTGATTTGCATTTCCCTAATAACTAGTGATGTTAAACATCTTTTCATGTGCTTGTTGGCCATCTGTATGTCTTCTTTGGAAAAGTGTATATTCAGCTCCTCTGCCTATGTTGTCATTATACATGGGATTATTTTCTTAATTTTTCTTTCAGCTAGCTCATTGTTAGCCTATAGAAACACAACAGATTTTTACATGTTGATCTTGTACTTTGCAACTTTACTATTTCATTTATTATTTCTAATAGTTTTTTTGTGGACTTGAGAGTTTTCTGGGCTTCACTGTTGGCTCAGATGGTAAGAAATCTGCCTGCAATGCACGAGACCCAGTTTTGATCCCTGGATCAGGAAGATCCCCTAGAGAAGGGAATGTGTCCCACTCCAGTATTCTTTTTTTTATTATTATTAATTTATTTATTTTAATTGGAGGATAATTACTTTACAGTATCGTAGTGGTTTTTGCCGTACATTGACAAGGATCAGCCACGGGTGTACATGTGTCCCCATCCTGCACCCCCTCCCACCGCCCTCCCCATCCCATCCCCCTGGTTGTCCCAGTGCGCCAGCTTTGAGTGCCCTGTTTCATGCATCGAACTTTGACTGGTCATCTATTTCACATATGGTAATACACATATTTCAATGCTATTTTCTCAAATCATCCCACCCTCACCTTCTCCCACAGAGTCCAAAAGTCTGCTCTTTATATCTGTGTCTCTTTTTGCTGTCTCGCATATAAGGTTGTCTTTACCATCTTGCTAGATTCCATACATATTCATTAATTAATATACTGTATTGGTGTTTTTCTTTCTGACTAGCTTCACTCTGTAAATTCTTGCCTGGAGAATCCATGGACAGAGGAGCCTGGTGGACTACAGTCCATGGGGTTGCAGAGATCTGGACATGACTGGGCAACTAACACTTTCACTACTTAAGAGTTTTTAAGTTACTTAGAAACAGAGTTTTCTATAATATAAAATCATGCCTTCCACAAATAGTGACAGTTTTACTTCTTCTTTTCCAATCTGAATGCCTTTTATTTCTTTTTCTTGCCTAGTTGCTCTGACTAGGACTATCTTGGCTTTTTTAAAAACCAATAGCTCAATATTTCAAATGTCTCTTACCTGAATAAAAACTGGATTACAGAGAATTCCAGTGTTTTGAAAAGTTGTTTGTTGAACAGAAGCCAACACCAACAGAGAGGAGAACTTGCTGCTCACAAGAGCTTAAAGGACGTAACAATTTTAAGTGATCACTCCACTCCTGGGTCTTGTCCGCTATTGTGGACACTCTTGCCTGGGCACCAGTCCCAAGGTAGCACTTAGTAAACCAAATCACAAGACCCCAAAATATGGTGCAGAATATCAGTCTGTTTCCCGAGGGGACTATTCTTCCTAGTCATTGACCATGACTTCCCAGAGGTTCTGGAATGCAGGCCTCAGAGAAAGAAGTTGACTCAAGTAAAGGTGGTTCAGTCCAAACTGAGGAGATAATTTAGGATCCCCTCACATTTTGGCAGCACAGTCTTTGGAGCCTCAGAGTAAGTCTCTCCATACTTCTTTATCTATTAAGCACGGCCACTCCATGATATCTCCGCTCCCTTTACCTTAGAATCTTCCCAACCTGCACACATGTGAAACAAGGAGATCCAGGAAGAAAACCTGGGTGTCTAGGGGACAGGGTGGGAGGGGATCTTTCTCTCGTAAACCTTTTATTTAACTTCTTGAACTTTGTGCCATGTGAATATATAGCATACTCCAAAAAATATATAGTTATAAAAAGAATATCCACACCCTTAGCCTTGGGAGCGGTTCTCAGACAGGCACAAGCCCCAGCCAGGCGTTTCATTTCCCAGCATTTCCCAGAGTCCAGGAGAGAGGCACAGTGACCATCTCAGGATGGCCACTCACCAGGGTCATCCTTGTGACCATGCACCCACCATGCAGAGTCCTGCTGGAGTAGGAAGCTGGCCCTGGGGTGTCCTTGGGACTATGTTGGTGCACCTCAATCCAGCCTCCCTTGCACTTTCCAGCACACCAATATTTTCTTCTTTAAAGATAAAGAATTTTTATTCAATAGGACTTCCCTGATTGCACAGTGGATAAGACTCTGCCTGCCAATGCAAGAGACATGGGTTTGATCCCTAGTTCAGGAAGATCCCACATGCCGAGAAACAACTAAGCTCATGCACAACAACTACTAAAGCCCCAGTGCCTAGAGCCTGTGTTCTGCCAACAAGAGACGCCACCACAAAGAGAAAGCCATGCACTGCAATGAAGACTCAGTGTCAGTCAGTCAGTTCAGTTGCTCAGTCATGTCCAACTCTTTGCGACCCCATGGACTGCAGCACGCCAGGCCTCCCTGTCCATCACCAACTCCCAGAGTTTCCCCAGACTCATGTCCATTGAGTCGGTGATGCCATCCAACCATCTCATCCACTGTCGTCCCCTTCTCCTCCTGCCCTCAATCTTTCCCAACATCAGGGTCTTTTTGAAGGAGTCAGCTCTTCACATCAGATGGCCAAAGTATTGGAGTTTCAGCTTCAGCATCAGTCCTTCCAATGGACATCCAGGACTGATCTCCTTTAGGATGGACTAGTTGGATCTCCTTGCAGTCCAAGGGACTCTCAAGAGTCTTCTCCAACACCACAGTTCAAAAGCATCAATTCTTAGACACTCAGCTTTCTTTATAGTCCAACTCTCACATCCATACATGACTACTGGAAAAACCATAGCCTTGACTAGACGGACCTTTGTTGACAAAGGAATGTCTCTGCTTTATAAAAAATGTCTCTGCTGTCTAGATTGTTCATAATTTTCCTTCCAAGGAGGAAGTGTATTTTAATTTCATGGCTGCAATCACCATCTGCAGTGATTTTGGAGCCCAAAAAAGTAAAGTCAGTCACTGTTTCCACTCAGTGTAGCCAAAAATGAATAAATAAAATTAAAATTAAAATAATAAATCAATAAAAAATTTGTTATTAAAAAAATAAGGGCTGGGGAAGATGGATATGAAGAAACTGGGATCTTTGTTGTACACTTTTGGTGGGAATGTAAAATGGTAGAGCCACTATGGAAAATATATGGAGCATCTTCAAAATATTAAAAATAGATCTGCCAGATAATCCAGCAATCCCATTTCTGGGACTGAACTGAAATAGGATCTTGAAGAGGTATCCGCACTCCCACATACATTGCAACCTTATTCACAACAGCCAATAAATGGAAATAACTCAAATAGGCACTAGCAGATGAATGGATATGAAAATTGTGGTATAGTCATACAATGGAATATTATTCTGTCTTAAAAACAGAAAGAGATCCTTCTCTTTTCAACAACACTGAAGACATAAGTGAAATAAGTTGGTCACAGAAAGACGAATACTGCATGATTCCTTTTATATGAGGCATCTAATATAGTCAGATGTATAGAAGTATATGCTATAATGGTGGTACCCAGAGGTGGAGGGGGAAATGGGACATTGTTCAAAGTGTATAAAGCTAGTTATACAAGATGGATAAGTCCCAGAAATGTGCTCTGAAACATGTGCCCAGAGTTAACAATAAAGTATCATGCACTCAAAAAAAAAAAAAAGAATTTGTCTGTATTACAATGTACTGAAGAAATCCTGAGCAGGTATAGAGGGCTATCTGCCCAAACTTTTGGGAGGAATCAACATGAGGAAAATGCATGGTGGAATGGTTAGGAGTTTTGGAGTCAGAGATATCTCAAACTGAATGTTGACCTAATCAATTGCTGAAAGTGAAAGTGAAAGTTGCTCAGTCCTGTCCGACTTTTTGCAACCCCATGGACTATACAGCCCATGGAATTCTCCAGGCCAGAATGCTGGAGTGAGTAAGCCATTTCCTTCTCTAGGGGATCTTCTTAACTCAGGATTCGAACCCAGGTCTCCCGCATTGCAGGCGGATTCTTTACCAGCTGAGCCACCAGGGAAGCCCAAGAAAACTGGAGTGGGTAGCCTATCCCTTCTCCAGCAGATCTTCCTGACCCGGGAATCAGATCAGGATCTCCTGCATTGCAGGAGGATTCTTTACCAGCTGAGCTACCAGCTAGACACAGGATTTGGGCAAATGACTGGACTTTCTAGAATCTCAGATTTTAGATTACAAGTTGGGGCAAATAGTGGTCCCTATCAACTAGAATATTAGCTCCATGAGGGCAGGGACCTGTCTCTCTTGTTACTACTTTATCTCAGGAGCTGGTCAATGCCTGGCACAAGGAGATGCCCAGAACCCAATTTTGTGATGAATGATGAATATCACATAGGGTTGTCATCAGGATTAAACAGGAAAATGCATGTCAAGTGCCTAGTGGAGCATTTGACCCTTGTTGACTGTGAAACAAATGTTGCCTTTTATCTACATTATTGATCTGGGTAGTAACTTGTCAAAATTATTTTGTTTTCTTTTTTTCACACTTTTACTTGTTATTGAAATCTAACATGTATACACAAAAGTACAACATTATTTGAATTAGTTGGCAGCACCCCTACTCCACTTCTGTTTGTCTAAGGACACCTCTGCCACCTGATCCATCCTGCAACATACTATTTCCAACCATCTGTGCCGTGGTCACACCTTAGGTTAATTGGTTCAGTTAGATGGTGGTCTGTTGGTTTCATTTCTCCAACCTAGAAACTGAAGTAGAAAAGCCTTATTCCCTGCAGGTACCTACAAGAGCCTATTGGAGCATCCAGGGTATATGTCAATGCAGACACTTCAATGTCAAGAGCACATTTTAGCTCTGAGGCCTTCTGTGGTTTCTGAGTGCTGCCTGCAAATGAAGCCACAAAGTTAATGGTTTTCTCATCTGCTCTCTTAAATGGGGATCCTGCCTTGCCTAATGATGGTGCCAAGAGCAACTAGACCATAAAATACCAGACAAGGATGAGCTAGGATGTGGTCTTTAGAGTTACTTCCTCATTCTTTGGAGCTTCCCAGGTGGCTCAGCGGTGAAGAATCTGCCTGCCAGGGCAGGAGATGCAGGAGATGCTGTTTGGATCCCTGGGTAGGGAAGATCCCCTGGAGGAGGAAATGGCAACCCACTCCAGTATTCTGGCCTGGATAATCCTATGCACAGAGGAGCCCGGTGGGCTACAGTCCATGAGGGTCACAAAGAGCCAGAGGCAACTGAACGCACATGCATGCTCATTCATTTGTTCATTAATTCATTGCTCACCACTTTGCTCAGTGTAATCACTGAGTTACATGATGACACTAGAGCTGTAAATAGTTATGGTCCCCACCTTGTAGAATTAATGATCAAAAAATAAAAGAATTAATGATCAGGTCAGCTAAATAGATACTGGATTAATAATTACAGATATAATGAGTGTTCTGGAAGGGGAAGTCTGGAGTTCTCTGTAAGTATATAAAAGGAGGAGCTAGACTTCCCTGGTGGCTCAGATGGTCAAGTGTCTGCCTACAATGCAGGAGACCCGGGTTCGATCCCTGGCTTGGGAAGATCTGCTGGAGAAGGGAATGGCAACCCACTCCAGTATTCTTGCCACCCCCCACCCAAAAAGGAGGAGCTAGCTTCACTGAGATGGGCAAAACTTTCCTGAAAGGTCAAAGTTGTCCAAGCAGAGACTAGAGTGTGGGAGACCAGGTGAGGCTGCTCTTAGGCAATTTTTTTTTTAATGGTTGAGATTCTTTTTTCTTTTCTTTCCTTTTTTTTTTTTTTTAAACTGCATTGCATTTGCCTTAGTTGTGGTACTCAGGCTTTTCCTTGCTACATGGGGGATCTTTAGATGTGGCATGCCAACTCTTAGTTTCATCACACGGGGTCTAGTTCCCTGACCGGGGATCAAAGCTAGGCCCCCTGCACTGGGAGTGTGGAGTCTTAGCCACTGGACCACCAAGGAAGCCTCTCAGGCACCTTTCTAAGAACCAAAACTCACTGTCACTGAACCACGTTGGCACCGTACCATGAAAATGCAAGACTTTTCTGGGTATCTCGAAGTTCCCAATGCTGTGAGCGTGGACAGTTGGAAGTCCTGACCTTAAGGGGAAGCCAGGACAGTCACATCTAAAGTCCACCCTGCCTTGCCCGCTCAGCACTAGAAGGAGGTTCCACAGTCCCATGTGGCCAACACTTCCCTCTCTGTAGACCCTTGTTCTTCCCACTTCACAGTGAGTCTTCTAAGCTTTGGATCCTGAGAGGAAATATTTTGCTTCAGATGTTCCAAGAAAATGCCTGCTCTCAGAACTTCCCTGATGGTCCAGTGGCTAAGACTCTACATTCCCAATGCAGGAGGCCCAGGTTTGATCCCTGGTCAGGGAACTAGATCCCACATGCTGCAGCTAAAAAAGATTCCCGCATGCTGCAATGAAGATCGAAGATCCTGAGGGCCGTAACCAAGACCCGGCATAGCCGAATAAATAATTAATTTCAAAAATTAATATATTTTTAAAAATACGTCCTCTTTCCAAACTGTGCCTTTCTAGACGCGAGCTGACAAACTTTTTTCTCCAAAGGACCAGATGGTAAACATTTCAGACTTCCCAGTCCTCATCACTCCACTCCGCTGCTGTAGCGCCAATCAGCCACAGACAGTTTGTACACAAATGAGCACGGCTGTGCTCCAATAAAACTTGACTGAAAACAACCGCCAGATTTGGTCCGAAGGCTGTAGTGTGCCGACTCCTGTCCTAGACTATTGTCTGTCTGTGGATTTAAAAAGTCTAGTTTGAAATTTACAGCTTGCGAGGACTTCTTTGTCCTAGGTAGCATCCTTCCTCCTCTCTCCTGGGGCAATGAACTTGGTCTTCTGGCTCAGCTTTAAGGGCAGTGAGAGAGCAAAGAGTAAATTACGAAGAAGGGGAAATATATCAGGAGGTTTTTCAAAGCATTTTCCTGCAACATATTAAAGCCTTTTTTAAAAAAGTCTTTATAGCAAATAGAATGAAATCCTATCTGACTTGATTCATTGTTACACAAGCTTGGACAGCTTGGAACTAATCTCCTCACTTCTATTCTTGCCTCTTTTCAACCCATTCTCCACTCTCCTGCCAGAGCGTCTTTGAAAAACACAAATCTGATCATGTCACTCCCTTGCTTAAAGCTCTACAATAGCTCCCCATTGCTCTCAGGATAAAGGCTCCGCAGGACAGCTGAGCTCCTCCCCAGCTGCAGCTCAGTTCTTCCTTGCCACCAAGCCCAGCGTGCCTGCCTGGCCCCAGGGCGTGAACCATGGCTGGTCTAAGCCAATCACGGCAACCCTACACCAGTGACTTGGGTGGATTTGTGACACAGTTCCACTAAGACCGAAGGAGAGGTGAGTCAGGGATTTTGGGAAAACTTCCAACATAAGAGAGAGCATGTAAGAGAAAACTAAGTTTTCTTCTACTCAGAACACTTTTGACATCAAATCTGTGGGGATTTCCATACCAAGCAATTCTCCAGTTACAGTTCACAATGGGCACTGATTGGATGCCCTACAACTTAACTCAATTCTGACCCTAAATGCCAGAGATTAGTGCAGACCTCACAGGTTAAGGGCTCAGTCCCACAAGACCACATTCCACTCCTGACTCAATTTCAATCTGCCTGTTCTTCTAACCCAGCTGACAAGTGCTCAGTCATATCCAGCTCTTTGCAACCCCATGGACTATAGCTTGCCAGGCTCCTCTGTCCATAGGATTTTTCCTGGTAAGAATACTAGCGTGGATTGTCACTTCCTTCTCCAGGGGAGCTTCCCAACCCAAGGATAGAACCTGGGTCTCTTGCGTCTTCTGCATTGTAGGCAGTTTCTTTACCATCTGAACCACCAGGGAAGCCAGCTATAAATCAGGAGTTCCCACAACTCCCTCCGTCAGGATCAATAATTTTCTAGAACATCTCACAGAACTTAGAGAAACATTTACTCATGTTTACTGTTTATTATAAAGGATATTGCAAAGGATACAGATGAACAGCCAGATGAAGACGTTCAAAGGACAGTAAATGTGGAATTGAAGTGGAGCTCCCATGCCCTCCCCGGGTACACCACCCTCCCAACCACCTCCATGTATTCATCAACCCAGAAGCTCTCCAAACTCTGTAGTTTAGAAATGTTGATGGAGGCTTCATCATGTAGGTATAATCAATGACTAACTTAACCTGCAGTCCCCCAGCCTCCTTAGAACTTGGGAGATAGGGCTGAAAATTCTAAGCTTCACATCATGACTTGATCTTTCTGGTGACTTCTAAAGCTATCAAGGGACCCTCAGTCACAAGTCATCACCTTAGTGTCCAAAAAGACACTCATCACACTGGAGATTCCAAAGGTATTAGAAGGTCTTATGTCAAGAATCAGGGTCAAAGAGCAAATATTAGAACAAAAGATGCTCCTAGCCTCCCATCACTCAGGTGATTACCAGGGTTTTAGGTGCTCTGTACTAGGAATCAGAGACAGAGACAAATATGTCTCTTACTACATCACAGCAAGCAAGGAGAAGGTTTGCCCATAGCCCCTTCCTTTCTACTTGGTAAGCTGTCATATTGGGGATGTGATGCCTGGAGCTTCAGAAACACACTGGATCATACCACCCCTAGGCTCTACCTTAGAAAGAATGAAGTTGATCTAGAATCCCCTGGGATTCCTGAAGGGCCCAGCGCCCAAGCTTTAACCCAGGGTGAGCTAAGTTCTTAAGAAAACTGGACCAAATTCAGCTCTTAACTGTGTCGGGAGCAGGAAGATGGAAGGCCAAGTCCCAGCCTTCCTGGGTCTTGGCTGCAGGAGCCTCTCTTCCCTGCCTCACTGCACATGGCAAGCACGCCCTCCTCCCAGGAGACAAGTTGAATGAATTGTCATCAAAGCTGTCCACTGATGACAGGTCAGGCTCATGACCCAGCACTGTTAAGAAACTTCAGGTTGAATTAAAAAAAAAAAAAAGAAAGAAACTTCAGGTTGAATTAAAATGTAGAGCTACAGAAGAACTTGGTTTTATTTACCCAGCCCAGTACCCAGATGGATTTTCAAGATTTTTAGCTCCTCTGTATACCTGTCACAACGCCAAAGCTGCTATAAACCTTTGGGTAATTTGCAGCATATCCTAGACCAGTCTTGGCTCCCAGGGGTCACCCTCCGAGGAGGCACTGCTGGGTTCTTGGAAGGTGGTCAAAGAACTCAACAATCAAGGACTTTTCCAAATATGTGCATAAAGTTGTGAAAGCTGTACTTTCTCCCCGCCTTGGCCCAGCAGCTGGGGCTCTCCGAGGGGCAGGAGCCAAGGGAAGCTCACTTTTCTTTTCCTTCCTGATGGGGTAGCACCTCTTTTTCAGACTGACTTTAAAAGGAAGCAACACTGGGAGAAGCTGTAATGGATCCTGCCACTGGAGAGAAGTTGGAATCTTGTGAATGGCATCCTCTTCCTGGGTCTCTTGACAGACTCTCAACTCCTTTCTTCATGTTCTCTGGGCCTTCATGTGTCAAGAACCAGGAAAAGAAGGCAAAAATTCTAACAGCTGAGATTTCCTCCTAACAGCGGAAAAAGGCTCAAGGGAAAGAGAAACATAAAAATACAAGACATGGGAATTCCCTGGCAGTCCAGTGTTTGAGACTCTGAGCTCTCACTGCTGAGGGCACCAGTTTGATCCCTGGTAGGGAAACTAAGACCTTAAAAGCCTTGCAGCCACAAATATATACATATATACTTCAGAGTGGAGATAAAACATCAAAGATGAAGCGAGCTTTTTAAAAAGCAAATCAGATGGTGTCACCCCACTGCTCAAAATCCTTTCCATGGTCTCCCGCTGCCCTAAGGATGGAGACCAGCTCCTCATCCAGCCCACAAAGTCCCGCCCTGTGCTCCGCCATCCTGGCTGCGGGCTGGGTCCAGAGCACAGCGCCGCTCCCTCCACCACAGTGCGCCTTGGTGCTAGCTGTTTCCTCCGCATGAATTGCTTTTTCTCCTCCTGCCCCTCTTTTTTCCTCCCCCTCCCCTCCTCCTCACTCTCCTTCTTCTTTTCCTCCTTTTCTTCCCCTCCTCTTCCCTCCGATCTGCTATCTCACTGCCTCAGGTGAGCCTTTCCTGACCCCTGAGCATCCCCCAATCCATGGTCATCTGCCATGTCTCTTTCCTCATCAGTGCACCCTCACGCCAGCTGAGTGATTCCTTGATTAACATTTGTCCCTTCTCCACACTGGGGCTTCCCTGGTGGCTCAGTGCTAAAGAATCTGCCTGCCAGTGCAGGAGATGTGGGTTCGATCCTTCAGTAGCGAAGATCCACTGAAGAAGGAAAGGGCAACACACTCCAGTATTCTTGCCTGGACAGAGGAGCCTGGTGGGCTGCAGTCCCTGGGGCTGCAAAAGAGTTGGACTCGACTTAGTGACTAAACAACTTCTCCATGCTAACACTGTCTAATAGAAATGGTGGGAGGAGCATGAGTTGTTTCAGATTTTCTCAGAGACACATTTTA
The DNA here is from genome assembly GCF_910594005.1 of Cervus elaphus. Classification (NCBI taxonomy): domain Eukaryota; kingdom Metazoa; phylum Chordata; class Mammalia; order Artiodactyla; family Cervidae; genus Cervus; species Cervus elaphus. The sequence continues at coordinate 124,206,870 of NC_057834.1, read as the reverse complement.
AAAAGTAAAAAGGAACTGGTGAAGTTAATTTTAATAATATATTGTATTTTGCGCACTATGTCCAAAATATTATCGTTTGAACATGTAAGCAACACAAAAATCAGTGAGATATGTTACCTCATTTTTGTCCTACTCATGCTATTGTGCTAAGCTGCCTTAGTCGTGTCCAGTTCTTGTGACCCTGTGGATTGTAGCCCGCCAGGCTCCTCTATCTATGGGATTCTCCAGGCAGGAATACTGGAGTAGGTTGCCATGCCCTCCTCCAGGGGATCTTCCTGACCCAGGGATCAAACCTGTGTCTCTTATGTCTCTTGCATTGGCAGGCAGGTTCTTTCCTACTAGCTCCACTAGCACCACCTGAGAAAGCCCTAAATCTTAAAAATTCAGCCTGTGCTTCACAGGCGCAGCACATCTCAAACTAGCCACATTCAAGTATTCAAACCACATGTGACTTGTGACCGCTGCATTGGACAGTTGCAAATCTAGTCCAATCTCCCGCCCTCAGGGAGGTCAAGTGTGGCCATTTCGCAGGTGGTATAACTGAGATCCAAAGTGGCTAGTCCCATGGCTCTCAGCCATGGGTGATTTCTCCCCCAGGGGACAGCCAGGGACAGTCCTGATTGTCATGACTTTCCCAAGGTGGGATATTAGGGTGGAGGCCAGGCATGCTGCCAAATATTCCACAAGGCACAGGGCAGCGCCTCACAATAAAGAACAATTCAGTCAAAGACGACAGTAGCACCCGGGGTGAGGTGAAGGACTCTGCGACGTGTGCATGCGTTATTCACTGGTCATCCTCTCGTTCCCTCCGGAGCCTGTTCCTCCTGCTGTCTACACTCGCAGCTGTGCCTATTTGAGATTTACAGCCTCCATCCCTGGTTAGCCAGCCTTTTCCAACAGTCCAGCAAGTCCTTCCCAGCAGACTGCCAAACCAGGAGAGGAGGGGCTTTCAGACCTGCATCATGGGAGGAGGTGGGGAACCAAGTTGCATTTGCTTTGGGTTTGTGTACACACACACACACACACGCGTGCGCACTCACACCAAGACACTGCGGGTGGGATCCAGCAGTGATTTCCATTCCAAACCATCTCTGAGCATCTTTTAAAATCTTCACTTGAGTCTGTGAAAGGAGAACGAGAGCACCAGACCATGAACAGATGCACCGTCCCTCCCTTTCCTGGTCTGCCTGCCGAGTCTGCCTCCTCAGGAGACAGCTGGAATATGCATGAGACAGATGCTTGAGCATCCCCAGGGCTGTTTCAAAAGGATGAGCATGCAGCCTGGGGCAGAGAAGACACCAGGGCGCTGCCCTCCTCGCCTCACTCAGCTCTGAGCTTGTAGGCTGGTGCTGCCGACTGAGAGCATCCTGGAAACACACCGATCCTTCCTCTCCCTCCCATCATTCTAGGAGGAAGTTTAAGGAACACAGCTCCACAGGGATAGCAGTGAGCCAAGGGGAAAGGTGCCGAGTTCAATGGAAGTACCAGCCCTAAAAGAGCCAAAACCATACATTTGGAAAGTGGAAAGCTGGAAATTTGATGGGATTTCCCCAAGCTTTCCCCTTGTGAGCTCTGAGCAGCCACCCCCACCCCATACCCCTTAGAGGGACACTGGCTGGCATAGGCTCTGACCAGGTCCTGAGAGAACAAAGTGAAAGTGCCTAGCACAGGGTCTGCCCTTCATTGGAGATTTAATTAAAAAAAAAAATTCCCTAGGGAATTCCCTGGTGGTCCAGTGGTTAAGACTTCATGCTACCAATGCAAGGAGGCACAGGTTTGATCCCTGCTCGGGGATCCCCACATGCCTCGCAGGTATGGCCAAAAAAATTTTTTAATTTAAAATTGAAAAAAAAAAGGAATTTCTTAGAAGCATCAGACCCTGAGTTGAGTCAGTCAGGGTATCTAGTAATTCTTCAACCCCTTATTCATCACACTCAGAACTCACTTTCAACAGTTTTATTGAGGTATAAAGTGAAAGTCACTCAGTCATGTCTGACTCTTTGTGATCCCACGGACTATACAGTCCATGAAATTCTCCAGGCCAGAATACTGGAGTGGGTTGCCATTCCCTCCTCCAGGGGATCTTCCCAACCCAGGGATTGAACCTGGGTCTCCCACATTGCAGGCAGATTCTTTAACAGCTGAGCCACCAGGGAAGCCTTATTGAGGTATAATTAACATTAAAACCTGAAGATAGCTAAAGCTTACAATTGGATAGGTTTTGACAAATATATACACCTGTGAAACCACACCCAGACTTGAGATGGCAAATATGTCCACCTCCCTTAAAGTTTCCTCTTTAAGGAAATGAAATCCTCTCACCTGAGGAGGGCCAGGCAGCTGACCTGGTGGCCCCCAAAGTTCCTTCTTGAGCCTATGGGCCTATGTCTTGGGAATATGTCTTCCCAGCTTGGGAATCCACCCCTCTCTCCCCTCACCCCCAGGCAACCACTTGCCTGCTTCCTGTCATTATGGATTCATTTATATTCCCTGGAATTATATAAATGGGACTTTAGAGATCTCCTTGTGTTTTTTACCAGGCTTCTTTCACTCAGCCTAACTATTTTGAGATTCATCCACATTGAATAGCATTTGCTGGAGAGTATTCCATAGCATGCATGTACCAAAGTTGTTGATCCATCATTTGATGAGCTGTTGCAACTAAAGCTGCTGTGAGCATTGAGATACAAGTCTTTCCATAGATTTGTCTTTCCCTTTCTCTTGGATAAATACCTAGGTGTAGTTATCTAGCAGTGGCTGGAATCACAAGGTAGGTGTGAATTTTGCTCTTTGAGAAATTGACAAACTGTTTTCCAAAGGGATTGTACCATTTTACACTCTTCCCGGCAGTGTTTGAGAGTTCCAGTTGCTCCACAACCTTGCAACTATATTGTAGTCAGTCTTTTAAATTCTAGCTATTCTAAGGGGTTGTAAAGTAATATCTCACTGTGGTCCTAATTTGCACTAAAACCATGCCAACTGATGTTAAACATTTTTTTTCATGCGCTTACTTGCCATTTGTTTATCTTCTTTGTTGAAGTATTTGTTCAAATCTTTTGTTCATTGTAAAAAATTGAGCTGTTTTCTTATTATGGCCTTTCACAAGTTGTTTATTTAATCCGGATTCAAATATTTTAACATGTATAGGATTTGCAAATATTTTCTCCCAGTCTGTTACATGTCTTTCATTCTCTTAACAGTGTCTTTCAAAGGACAAGGGTTCTTCATTTGTAACTTAAAAAAATACTCACTTTACTGTGAGGTGGTCTCACAGATATTGGGGATTTCATTAAGACTGTTTTGCTAGGACTTCCCTGGCAGTCCAGTGGTTAAGATTCCCAGTGTCCAACACAGAGGTTTGATCCCTGGTTAGGGAACTGAGATTCCACATGCTGTGTGGTGCAGCCAAAAAAAATATTTTTTAAACATAATAGAGTTTTTAAAAGACTGCTCTGTTAGATGTTAAGAATGGGTTCTCCATCTCAAACCAAACCACCCTCCTGTTGAGCAGCCTGTAGCCTTATGGAACCTCCCCAGAGATTTCCAGGACAGACCTCTTGTGCCTCGATTTCCTTATCTATGAAATGAAGACAATAATAATACTCACTTCATGAAGCTGACATAGGAATTAAATGACTTAATACACTTAGAACTCTTATAGCAGTGTCTGGCACCTAGTCTGTGCCAAACAAATGTTATCAAGATTATTACTTCATGCTAAGGATTTCCACAAAGGCCAAAGACACCACTTTGGGCAAAATACCTGAACAATTCTGGTTGTTTTGGTAAATATTCATCTCTGTGCCAGTCTTGGACTAAACGCATTACTCATTCACCCATCATAACAACTCAGAGAAGGAGATACAATTGTTATCCCCATTTTACACAGGAGGACCAAGTCTCGTTAGGGAACAACTAAGCTAAAATTCAAACTCAGATCTGATGGGCCTCGAACCTGCATTATCAACCAAAGGATTCCTTGCCTAGGAGTAGAGCAGGCTGTTCCTAAACTCATGTGGGTCTCATGTGGGTCTGCCACTGCTGACCTTGCTTACGGGACAGCAAACCAGCTCCAGGACCATTTCAGGGTGAGCAGCCTGCCCCTGTGGGTGCCCCTTCCAGACATGACTCCTTTCTAGAGCGGAAATGGCACAGCTTGAAGGGTCACTTGAAGAATTGATGCTTCTGAACTGTGGTGCTGGAGAAGACTCTTGAGAGTCCCTTGGACTACCAGGAGATCCAACCAGTCCATCCTAAAGGAAATCAGTCCTGAATATTCATTGGAAGGACTGATGCTGAAGCTGAAACTCCAATATGTTAGCGAACTGATGTGAAGAACTGACTCATTTGAATAGACCCTGATGCTGGGAAAGATTGAAGACAGGAGGAGAAGGGGACGACAGAGGATGAGATGGTTGGATGGCATCACTGATGCAATGGACATGAGTTTGAGTAAACTCTGGGAGTTGGTGATAGACAGGGAGGCCTGGCGTGCTGCAGTCCATGGGGTCACAAAGAGTCGGACATGACTGAGCGACTGAACTGAACTGAAATGAAGGGTCACTTGGATACAAGTCAGACATAGGCCCATAGGCTCAGGAAGGAAGGAACTTTGGGGGTCACCAGGTCAGCCACTTGGCCCTGCTCAGGTGAGAGGAAGGCCCCAGCCTCCCAGGAGGCCTTTCACTTCTCCAGCTTCAACTGTTAGACACCTTGCCTACCTCCCTGCAACCTCCTCACACAGGGAAGACACTCAACCAATGTTTCTGGAACAATGGGGTGTCAATGAGTAGGGTTTCTGGTGCAGCATCTGCCCAACCTTTTCAATAAGACACCTGTGGCCCACAGAAGATACCATACCTGCCCCACATGGTACCCTGGAGTTGGATCCTGGCTGTACCAGTTCCTGCTATACCAGCTTGGCACCTGACTTTATCTCCCAGAGCCTCAGTTTCTCCATCTCTAAAGTGGGAGTGGGGCTTCCCAGGTGGCTCAGCAGTAAAGAATCCACCTGCAATGCAGGAAATGTGGGTTCAATCCCTGAGTCAGGAAGATTCCCTGGAGGAAGGCATGGCAACTCACTCCAGTATTCTTGCCTGAAGAATCCCATGGATAGAGGAGCCTGGTGGGCTACAGTCCATGGGGTCGCAAAGAGTCGGACACGACTAAGAGACTAAACAACAACAAAGTGGGAGTGAGCCCTCACAGAGGAGTTGAGAGGATTAAAGGGCTCGCCATTGCCTGCTCAGAGCACGTGACCAGCCCCCGCTGCAGACGATATGATGACAACAATTTCCAGAAGGATTCCATCATCCAGATTTGCTGCCAAGTCTTCTTCCAAATCATGGTGGAAGAGGACCTGGGACAATGTATGCTTCAGTAACATGGTGCATTTTTAAATAAACAGGCCAAAAGCTGTATCGAAGAACACTGCCCCTTCAAGCGTACCACTTCGGACTGGTGTGCTAATCAACGATGCTTGAAAATTTTAGGCAACACTGTCATTCGTGGGCCACTTCTTCAGAAAGCAGTAAGTCTTCAAGGAAAGGAAGGCAGGGACCAAGCTGGGGTGCCACTGAGGTCCACATAAGCTGCAGTGAAACACAGTGAGAACGGTGCTGATTTAAGCCATCTGTGGACCAGGAGCCAACTCAGGATTTAAACAGCCGCTTCTTTTTTTTCAATGTATTTTATTGAAGTAGAGTTGATTTACAATGTTGTGTTAATTTCTGCTGTATGGAAAAATGATTCAGTTATGCAAATATATATATTGTTTTTCATATTCTTTTTCATTACAGTTTATCGGAGGACATTGAATACGGTTCCCTGCGCTGTACAGTAGAGCCTTGTTGAACAGCTGTTTCAGCCTATACATTCTGATCTTTTTTTCCCAATACTATTTTCAAGACTTTCTTTTTTTTATTCATTCATTCAAAAAGCATTTATGGCCTTTTAGCCGGAACCACCATCTTCCAGTAATGAAGGGAAAGAGGAGAGGCAACCACTAAATGTTCTCCAGGCCTTTTAGAAAACAGGAAGCTTTTCCTTCGGCCACGTACACGTGAATCTACAAAGAAGGTGATGTTGTCGACATCCAGGAACAGCACCGTTCCAAAGGGAATGCCGTGTAAGTGTTGCCACAGCAAAACTGGAGGAGTCTATGACATGGGCCTGCATGTTGCTGACATTGTTATAAACAAACAGGTGGAGGACAAGATACTTGCCAAGAGAAGGAGTGAATGTGTTGAATGTAGTAAGCACGCTAAGAGCGAGGATAGAAAGGAGACAAGGAGAAAGGTGCTGGGTTTAGTGGAAGTGCCAGCCTGCTCCAACCAGAGAGGCAGGCTTTGTGAGACCCATGGAGAGGAGCCTGAGCCACCGGAACCCACTTCCTAAGAATTCACGGCATGAAGGGGGCTTCCCAGGTGGCACTAGTGGTACAGAGCCTGCCTGACTGCCAATGTAGATGACATAAGAGATGCTGGTTTGATCCCTGGGTTGGGAAGATCACCTGGAGGAGAAAATGGTAACCCGCTCTAGTATTCTTGCCTGGGAAATCCCGTGGACAGAGGAGCCTGGCAGGCTACAGTCCATAGGGCTACAAAGAGTCAAACACAGCTGAAGCAACTTAGCACACAAGCATGGCATGATGGGGTGAAAAAAAGAAAGAAAAGCAAAATAATTCAGTGAAGACACTCTGTACAGTATCATGACGATGGATGGATGTCATACATTTGTCCAAACCCACAGAATACACAACACCAAGAGTGAACCCTAAGGTAAACTATGGACTTCAGGTGATCAGGATGTGTCAATGTTCATGGGACAGGCTATGCCCATGCGGAGCCAGGGGAAACCTCCTCTTAATTTTGTGGCAAACCTGATTCAAGAAAATAATGAGGGGATTCCCAGAGTGGTTAGGATCCTGTGCTTTCACTGTTTTGGTCCCAGGTCTGATACTGGTTGCTGAACTAAGATCCCACAAGCTGTGAGGCCATTGATTTAACCAATACACCCCACCTTTACAGGGGTTGCTCTAAGTTCACATGACAATAGCTACGGGGAGGGATGAACCGTTAAATGCACTCCACTTACTGGTGCCTAGCCTGAACGTGGGTGATTCAGGGGCTCTGGCTCCTCCCATCCGTGAGCTCATCCCATTGAGCCTTGTCATCACCTGAAACACCACTTAGTAAAAGAGGGAAATCAGGGTGGACAAGGTGCACTGCCTCTTAAGATCCTTGAACCTGTAAGTAGCCCACATTGCCTCCTCTCACATTTTAGTGATGAAAGCCAGTTATGTGACTAAGCCTAATTGCACATCGCAGGCCAGACAGCTGCTTTCCAGCCAGGACTGTGCAGTTCGACAGGGAAGAGGACACTGTGATGGACAGTCCGCCACCTCTGCCACAGGGAGAGGCTCACCACTCTGCTACCCTCCATTCCAAAAGGAATCAAGAGGAAAAGAAACACCTCCCGTATCACAGCACTGTCCCAGGTCAAAGTGATGGCAACCCTCTATTATAACCCAAGTCAACCAGCCACATGTTTCAAAGGGGCATCAGAGAGCAACATATGTATTTGGGCTTCAGCCTACAGGGGTGGCAGCCAAGCAGGTAGCCTTTGCAGATTCCAGGGCAACGGACACATTCCTTTGTCCCTGAGCTGGAGTGACCTTCCTGCAGCCACAGCCAGGCTCCCAGGGGAACCGATGTGAGGGTGTCCTCCTCTCTTGCCGGAGACCACTCTCTCCTACAAAGAGGCACTTGGGACACCCAGCCAACATCAGGCTCCACCGACTCAGCCAAGGGAGCCGAAGACTCCCAGCATGCCTTGCCCACTCCCTCTCCAAACGGTGCCCCCAGGAGCACGTGCCTCCAGACAGCAGCGGGTCGGCTTGTCAAGCCTCTCTCCAGAAAGCTGAGACACAAAGCGAATGCCAATGATCCCCCATACCCGCGAGGAGGGGGAGGCAATTATAGCAAATTCTGCTTACAGTTCAGATTCAATATTTGGAAGGGATAATCCTGAAATAAGAGATTGCCTGATTTCTCTCCCCAGCCCGTGAATGGTTCATTAGCTCCTATTTGACATTTGATGGTGAAGTCTGATTGGCCTTATTGTGAGAGTTGGACTTTAAGAAGTCCCCAAGACAGAGCAATCAAGTTTCACAATGATCCCCAACTGCAAATTTCAAAACATAAATGGCAGCTGTGCCTTGGACATCAATCCCATGAATGCTGCAGGGAATTTGTATTTCATCCTCACTTAATGAAACTCAGTCCTGCTTGGCAAAGCGGGGGCCCCTGACTCAGCAGTTAGGATTTCCTCAGCAGCTCAACCCTGGTGCTGCAAACAAAGAACCCCCAACTGGAGCATCGGTAAAAATGATGTGCCCCGAGCTTATGTGGGGCCACCTGAGCACCGGGTCTCTGAGGAATGTGAGATGAAGGCTGAGCCCTGGAGAGGATGCTGTCTATCTGTGGAGATGGGTCCCTTGCACCCAAACCGGAAACAAGGTAGCAGAAGCTAGATTCCATGGAGGGGCACAAGGACTGCGGGAGTTCCCAAGAAGAAGAGGAAGGACATGGTCTGGGCTGGCTTCCTGGAAGAAGGGTGCTAGGCCGGACATGGGAGAGGACTGGGGAAGCATCCCAGGCCTGAGATGTGAACAAAGGGCTGGAGGGGGCTGATAGCTCCCCCACTTCCTCGTCAGAAGTGGGTGGTTCCTTCCCGGGGTTCCTGCCACCTCCTGAGCCTCCCCACTCCCCACATTTGCCCCACAGTATTGACCTCACCTGTCCTCATCAACCATGATGAGCCTTTTGAGATCAGGGACCATCTTATCCACTTCTGAGCCCTGAAAGTGTGAAAGTGAAAGTGTTAGTCATTCAGTTGTGTCAGACTCTTTGCAACCCCGTGGACTGTAGCCTGCCAGGCTCCTCTGACCATGGAATTCTGCAGGCTAGAATATTGGAGTAGGTAGCCAGCCCTTTCTCTAGGAGGGGATCTTCCCAACCCAGGGCTCAAACCCAAGTCTTCCACATTGTAGGCAGATTCTTTACTGTCTGAGCCAACTGAGGAGCCCCTTATTTCTGAACCCCCAACTGCAGCCCTGGCTTATTTCTGAGCCCTGATGCCCAGCAAAGAACTGAAGCTCAACAAGTGTCAATTGAATGAAAGACTACAGCTAACCATTACATACCAGCATATATAACAATATGTTGCTATTATCACCTTGCTGGTGGTGGGGTTACATGAACCAACATCTGGGTCATTTCTTTGATACATCAGGATTCCACAACTCCCAGAACTTCTGTGAGGTAGCATTCATGAAGAAGACTATTTCCTTCAATTGTTGCCCTGAACTCTTAGGAGGGACAGAGGGTAGAGGGGATGAGGAAACAGCTATCGAGGGTCTACAATGTGCCCAGCACTTTGAGGGATGCCTCATATCCACTCACCGCTCATACAGGTCAGTATAGTGCTTATGACACCAGCTCAGGAACTCTGCCACATACAAGCTGTGTGTTCTCAAGAAAGTTAATAAGCCTCTCTGTGCCTTTGTGTTCTCTGTAAAAGGAGAGTTTTCTACCACCGAAGGTTGTATGAGAAAGCCACATGTTTGTACTTGTAAGACCCTTAGATCAGGGCTGGCTCATCGTCAGCCCCCAGTGAACACTCGTTGGCCTTTCTACACCCTCATCATCCCACTTCTGTCACCAAGCTGTGCTGTTTCCATCTCACTATCAAGAGAACTAGCCTTCAGTGAAGTGAAGCATTTGCCCGGGAGTCCACAGCCATGTGACCTCGGCTCTACCCGACTTCAAAGCCACAATACCCGGGCTTCTGCTGGAGGGAGCTGGGGGAGGTGAAGAAGCGAGAAGAGTCCGATCTGGCTGCCCTGGGCTGGACACCTTCCCGGGTCCTCCATTAGTCCCCCAGCTTCCATGCAGCTGTGTGAAGGCTCCCCCCCAGCCCCGGCCTCCACCCTGAACCCCCACCCCCGGGCCCAGTCCTGCCTCAGATGGGACTCTGGCCACCACCCGGCCCCTGTGCACATCCAAGAAACAGAGGCCTCCCTTCCAGCACCTGGGACACACTTGGACACCCCCACTTACACACAGACATAAGCACACATGCATGCTCACACGCACATGCCTACACGCTTACATCTGCACATGTACCCACACCAACATGCAGATGCCTGCACAGACAACCTACTCATGATCATGTGCTCTCACACACGCATGCACAGGTACATGCACACTCACCTACCACACGTGCACACTCATGCTCCCCTATAGACACAAACAGCACCCACATATACACATGTTCAGAGCTGGCAGGCATGCACACACGTGCTCACACACACCTTTGACCCCAAGGGGAGAAAGGCAGAGATGCCAGCAGAGGCCAAGGTCAGAAGCACACTGTCCCTTCCCAAGAGGGCAAGACCCAAGTCTTCTGTCTGAGCCAGCTTCTGTCTGCAGCTCAGGCAGCACCAGACCCTGGAGGCCCAGGGTCCCCCGCTTCGCTACAGTTCTCTTGCTGCCTCAGGCTGCCCCTTGGCTGCCCTCAATCCTTACTGTCATTACTGGGTCCTGCCTGTGGCCCGAACTTTCTCCTCCCTCTCCGCCCCACTTCAGCCCTCTTGTTCACCTCAGCATCCACTATCTAGAGACCACAGAACTCAGACACCAGCTAGCAAGCAGGGACTTTTTCCTGATGACCTCACAGGCTTCCCCTTCTGTAGACTGTCATAATCATGTTTGCAAGACACTCCTCACGGCCAGGTATAGACACGCCGACTGGGGCTTCCCACTGCTCTTCAAATCAGAGAGTCTGTTTCCTCACCCTTTGCCTCTCAAGGGGTGGCTGAGAGAATGATGCCCTAAGGAACAAGGACAGTGGGCTTCCTCTGCCTGCAGTGTTCCTTGACTATCACCAGGGGGCAGCCCTGATCCACTTATTTGCATTTTTAAAACCAATACCCAACCCCCAGTCCATCTAGACAATGAAGCTGCGGAGAGTACAAAAAGACTTAAAGGGCTGTGTGTGTGGAGGTGGGGAAGAGGTGGAGAAGGGGAGGGGGCGCTGGGCAAGATCAGTACAATATGGGTAGACTGGGGAAATAGATAAATAGATCAAAAGGGAAGCCGCTGGTTGAATGAGCTTCAGTGTCATTACTAATGTTGGGGTACAAACTTACTCTGAGTCTTCTATTGACCAGAGTGAAAAATGAAGCCACTCACTATGTCACCTAATTCTTCAGGAAAAAGCCAACATTTCATTTGGGAAACTGCTGGAAAACCACCACGCCTCGGTTTAAACAATTCACCATACAGGATCTTCTACTAGACCCTATACACTGATTTTTCATTAACTTTGTCATCTCTCCATTTCACGCTTTAATTTAAGGTCAGCGTTAAAAACTCTGGCTCTAGAACCAGACCTCCATTCTCACTGGGTCCGCTTCCTGTCCTCCTCTCCTCTCTCGATCCCACTCCAATCAGGTTTACGTCCACCACTTTCCTGAACTTGACCCTGTCAAGGATCCATTCCACTTTCGTGTTGGAAGCCACTTCCATGTTGTCAAATCCAGTGGCAGTTTTGTCTTCATCTTACCAGAGCTAACCCAGCACTTGACCCCACGGAGCAGGCTCTTGTTCCTGAAACACTTCTTTGTTTGGCTTTGAAGACTGGACTCTGTCTGGGGGCTCCTTCTCCCTCTGCTTTGCTGGTTCCTCATGCTCTGCTTTACCTCCAAATGCCGCAGGACCCTGCCACAGCTCAGCCCTGGGACCTGGCCTCTTCTCCCTCCAGTTCCTCTCTCAGTCCAGTTCCAAGACTCTAAGAATCAGATCCTCCCTGATGACCACAGCGTGCATGTCAGTGGCCCACATCTCTACTCAGAGGTCAAATAGGCATTTCATACTTAACATGTTCAAACTGAACTCTCCAGACCCTCACTGACCTGCTCATCCCTCTCACTTCCCATCTCGGTGAGTGGCAGCCCCATTTGACGTGGGTCAACCTTAGAACCGTCCTTGACTCCTCTCTTCATTCACCCTTCACATTCAAAAGAACAGAAAATCCTGTGGGCTCTGACATCAATGAATATCTAGAATCCAACCTGTTCTCGGCATCTCCATTCTGACCCCCCATCCAAGCAACTGGCACTGCTCTGTGGACCGTGGCTTAGTCTGGTTTGCTGGTGACTGTATCCATTGTGCCTAGAATAGTGCTTGGAACATAATGGGCCACCAGTAACTATGTGCTGGTTGAATTATTATATGCCCTAGAATTTGCAGTGCACATATGACACAAAAAGGATTTAGTTTCTTGATAAACGATTTCACAGCTAAGAACACTAGTTCACAATGTTTTCACATTTTTTGAACAGTCACCAGGCCCCTTGCATATGACAGGAAGATGCTAACAAGATGAATGGGGATCAGAGAAGTAGGACATTTTCCAAGGCCAAACATTTAGTGGTTGGTGGAGTTAATATTTGAATCCTATTCATTTATTCATCTTATTAAGTATTTATTAAGCACCAATTATGTACCAGATATGTGCCAATTATAGACTTCCCTGATAGGTCAGTTGGTAAAGAATCTGCATGCAATGCAGGAGACCCCGGTTCAATTCCTGGGTCTGGAAGATCTGCTGGAGAAGGGATAGGCTACCCACTCCAGTATTCTTGGGCTTCCCTTGTGGCTCAGCTGGTAAAGAATCTGCCTGCAATGCAGGAGACCTGGGTTCGATCCCTGGGTTGGGAAGAGCCCCTGGTGAAGGGAACGGCCACCCAGTCCAGTATTCTGGCCTGGAAAATTCCGTGGACTGTATGGGGTGGCAAAGAGTCAGACATGACTGAGTGACTTTCACTTTCACTTTCATGTGCCAGATATTGTTTGGGGAAAACAGACAAATTCCTTTCTAGTGGCAAGAGAAATACAAGAAATGAAATGTTCATATATGACAGGTGCTACAAAAAAGTAAGGGGACCCAGAGTGATGGGGAGGCTTTCTGAGGTAGGATGGTCAGGAGGGATCCTTTGGGGAAGTGGCATTTGAGCAGATATGGAGGAAGTGACAGGTGAGCCATATAAGTGTTTGGGTGAAGAGCAGATTTCCAAGGTAAGCTACCTTTAGCATGTTTGGGTGACAGCAAGGAAGCTAGTGTGGCTGGAACCCAGAGGGTGAAGGGCAGAATTTTGCAATGAGTTCAAAGATGTGAAGGGGGCCAAAGGGACCTTCAGGGCCAGTGGAAGCCTTTGAATTTTACCTTGAGTAAAATGGAAAATCATTAGTGGGCTCAATGAGCAAGGGAGAGACATGGTCTGACTTAGATTTCAACAGGATCACTGCAGCTGCTGCAAGGAGGCCTGAAGACAGGAAAGAGAACTGTTTGGAGAGCTCTTGGCCAGGTTGTGGTGCCCAGATGTTTGGTCAACCATCAATCTAGATGTTGGTGTGAAGATATTTTTGTCAGATGTGATTAATGTTTACAGTCAGTAGAGTTCAAGTGAATAATGTGTGTGGGCTTCATCTAATCAGCTGAAGACCTTAGAAAGACTGAGTTTTCCTGAAAAAGAAGAAGGAATCCTGCCTCAGGATTGCAACCTGGAAACCCTGCCTGAATTTTCCACCTGCTGGCTTGACCTTCAAAATTTAGACGCACAACTGCATCTGAATTCCCAGCTGCCAACCGGCCCTACAGATTTCAAACTTGCCAGCCTCAGCTGGCAAGTTGAACCAATCTTTTAAAACAAATCTGCACAGTTTTCCTACAAAACAGAAACAGGGTTGCAGGAGTAGAAAACAAACTTACGGTTCGGTTCAGTTCAGTTCGGTTCAGTCACTCAGTCGTGTCCGACTCTTGTGCGACCCCATGAATCGCAGCACGCCAGGCCTCCCTGTCCACCACCAACTCCCAGAGCTCACTCAAACTTATGTCCGTAGAGTCGGTGATGCCATCCAGCCTCTCATCCTCTGTCATCCCCTTTTCCTCCTGCCCCCAGTCCCTCACAGCATCAGGGTCTTTTCCAATGAGTCAATTCTTCGCATGAGGTGGCCAAAGTATTGGAGTTTCAGCTTCAGCATCAGTCCTTCCAATGAACACCCAGGACTGATCTCCTTTAGGATGGACTGGTTGGATCTCCTTGCAGTCCAAGGGACTCTCAAGAGTCTTCTCCAACACCACAGTTCAAAAGCATCAATTTTTCGGCGCTCAGCTTTCTTCACAGTCCAACTCTCACATCCATACATGACCACTGGAAAAACCATAGCCTTGACTAGACAGACCTTTGTTGGCAAAGTAATGTCCCTGCTTTTTAATATGCTATCTAGGCTACCAGGGGGTAAAAGGGAGGGAGGGATAAACTGGGAAATTGGGACTGACATATACACATTGTTGTTGCTGTTTAGTTGCTAAGTTGTTTCTGACTCTTTGCAACCCTGTGGACTATGGCCCACCAGGCCCTTCTGTCTGTGGGATTTCTCAGGCAAGAATACTGGAGTGGGTTGCCATTTTCTTCTCCAGGGGATCTTCCCAACCCAGGGATCGAACCCGAGTCTCCTATGTCTCCTGCATTGACAGGCGAGTTCTTTACTGCTGAGTCACCAGGGAAGTCTAATGTATACACATTACTACATATAAAATAGATAACTAATAAGAACCTGGATGAAAGTCATTCAGTCGTGTCTGACTCTTTGCAACTCCATGGACTCTACAGTCCATGGAATTCTCCAGGCCAGAATACTAGAGTGGGTAGCCATTTTCTTCTCCAGAGGATCTTCCCAACCCAGGGATCGAACCCAGGTCTCCTACATTGCAGGCGGAGTCTTTCCCAGATGAGACATCAGGGAAGTCCGTATAGCACAGGTAACTCTATTCAATACTCTGTAATAACCTTTATGGGGAAAGAATCTAAAAAAGGGTAGATATATGTGTATGTACAACTGACTCATTTTGTTGTACACCTGAAACTAACACAACATTGCAAATCAACCATTCTCCAATGAAATAAAACCTAGACAGGTAGAGATAGAAGATGGAGAAGGAAATGGCAACCCACTCCACTATTCTTGCCTGGAAAATCCAATGCACAGAGGAGCATGGCAGGCTACAGTCCATGGGGTCGCAAGAGAGTCAGGCATGGTGGAGCAACTAAGCAGAGATAGAAGATAGATAAGAAGAGAGAATAGAATATATATAAATATTTAACAGAATTGATTCTGTTTCTCTGGAGAATCCTAATACAAAGCACTTGCAATAATCCATGAGACCAATGATCAAAGATGATACTTTGGACTTTGGCATTAGCAATGGAGATGGTGAGACACGGTTGCGGTCCAGAAACATTTCAAAGATAGAATCAGCTGGATTGGTTAATGAATTGAATTTGGTAAATAAAGCAAAGACAGGCATCAAGGATGATCCCTAGCCTTTTGGCCTAAGCAACCTGATGAATGATAGTACCCTCACCTGTTCTGAGAGATGCTGAGGAGGTAGGAAAATGAGTCTGGAGCTGAGGGGAGAGGTCAGGCTACGGTACTTATGGCATTAAAGTCCTTAAGATTGGAGAAGATCCCCATGGGGGTGATTATAGGCAGAGGACAGTAATCCAAGGACTGAGCTCTGGAGCCTCCGGGGATTCTAAGCTCTAGAGGTCGAGAAGAGAAGGAAAAAACAGCCAAGGAAACTGAGAAGATGGGCCAGTGAAATTGGTAGAAAAAGTGAAGAGCGTGTGTCCTAGAAGCCAAGTCAATAAGATGCTTTATTCCAAGAAAGATGGCGTGGTCAGCTGTGACAGATGCCGCTGGGAAACGGCCAGTCTGGGGGTGTGGAGGACTGTGGCAGTGGGCACTGGGCAGGGAATCCATTGTGGAGGGAGGAGCAGCCCCAAAGCACACAGAGGCAAACTGTCACCCACTTTGTCTCCATGTTCAAGGCTCCCACACAGGGACTGGAGTCCAGGCTGGCCTGACAGTCACGTCCCATGTCCCTCAAGAAGGTATTGCCCTGAGAAACGTCAACACATGCTGGCTGACTGGGGGCAGTGGCAGGGGTGTGCGTCTGTGGCATGATGGATTGGTGAAGATTAGGAAGAACGGGGTTGAAATATGAACGTGAGTCAGACTAGGCAGAGGGGGAAGTTGCACCTTGTTCCCAGGGAAAGAATAACACGTGATGGTCCCTGGCTGGCAGAGCAGGAAGACAGAGAAGGGAAGGAGGCCACGGACACAGGATCCTCTAAACACTACAGGCTTGGCCCTTGTCTCTTGGGGCCAGGCCAGGGAGGCTGAGCTTGCCTGGTGGAGAGAGCGGGGACGGGGGATTCGAAGATCAGATGCGTCGCAGCTGCAGGTTCAAAGGTGGGGCCTGTCAGGGAGGCCGCCATGGGGAAGGAGAGGCAGGCAGGAAAACCACGACTGACAATGTGGTCCCCAAGGGCCATGCACGTTCTGGGGAAACGGAGAGTCATGGCTCCTTTGGGATGGGACTGTCCAGGTTTTCCTCCCAATAGCCACTGGGAGGTGGTCCGTTATTTCCTCCACTTACTGATGAAGACTTGGAGAAGCTGCCCAAGGTCACACAGCTCAGAAGTGCTGGGGTCTGGGTTTGAACGTGGATCTTCTTACCTCCAAGGCCCGTGTTCCTTTTTTCTCCCGTAAGTTGAGCAGAGACAAGAATTCCAGAGAGAAAACGTGCTGCACACACCACATGCTTGAACTCACTGGGCCTGTAAAATGAACTTCATCTGTAAATGGAAGATGACAGTGACACCTGTTGTAACAGATTGAAGGGGATTCTGCTCACAGGACAGCATGGCGCCTGCGTATTTGAGAAGAGAGTTATTGTTTCTGACGGTTATTTCAGTTTACAGATAAGAAGTCATGTAAGAGTCTATCAAATTCTTCGTACTCAGAAGAGTAGGCCAAAGTCTGGATTCAAAGCAAGACAATGGGAATACCAAAGTTCACGCAAGCTTTTTCCGTTTCATCCCAAGATAAGAAAGAAGGAGATGAGCATGCAGGCTGGTGGGGAGCAGCCCCAAAAAGCATGAGAGGGGATTAAGCTTTTGCAAAAAGGATCAGCCTTAGGAAACACAGTGACATCAGATTTCAGTCACAAGCTGGAGAGTGGGCCCGGAATACCCAGATGAGCTATCTAGGCTTCAATTCAGTGTTAAGCATGGAGTACCCACTGCATGCCAGGCTCCGTGCCTAGCAGGGCAGAGCCGTGGGATGGGCGCTGTTGACGGCTATCCCGGCTGGCAGTGGTGATGACGCCCTTGCGGACTTTGACCCAACCTTCAATCACGGAGATGGTAGGTCACACACTGCCTCAAATGGCAACTGTGAGATCAAGGGGACTTCAGTGGCATGCATTATCCCCAGACAAGAACGAGCTCAGGAGGAGCCTCATCACTCTCATGGCAGCCTCATGTGGTGGATCCTGTCACAATGCCTCTGTGATGGAAGGGTAAACTAAGCTTGGTTAGAGTTGATGCGACTTGACAAGTTCACTCAGCTGCAGCAGGATCAGAATTTGAACCCTGGTCAATCTGTTCCCAAGGCAGGTGCTCTTTCCTCCAGGCCGGGTTAGGCTTTTGGCTTCCAAAAGGCATCAACAGGTGAGATGGACGATACCGGGCCTGGGTATACCCATCACTTGGGAGATGGCAGGCAGAGGCAGGATGAGGGGCTGGGCAGGCACTGATCACAAGGATGGCCCTTCAATAAAACTGGGGAGAGGAGAGCGGGAGACACAAGGATCTAGGGACATGGAGAACCCTGAGGCCAGCCTGATATCTGCCCACCTGTCTGCCTGCACCTTTTGACCTGAGAAAAAACCCTAGGCTCACCTGGGTCAGATGCCCGAGTCCCCACTCTACTATCGACTGGCTCCGTTACCTGAGACAAGGTACTCTACCTCTGGAGCCTCGCTCTCCCTGGATGTGAAATGGTCTCCCCCTTCACTCCACCTGCACAATGTCTTGCACACAAGGCAGGTGCTTACCCCAGCATCACGCTCCTGTGTTCTCTGGGCCTCCCTACCCCCACCACCCCCAACCCCCTTCCTGGGAATGGGCTCTGGGCTTGTCAGGGTGCCAGCCAGCTGTCAACCCCGCCCGGGCTGACCAGTTAATGAGTGACCAGGGTGCTGGAGGCCAGCCTATAAAAAGCTGCCAGATGAGGAAGCAGGTGGGAGCCAGGTGGACGGCGGCGGGACACAGAGAGAGCGAGATGGCCAGCAGGGCGGTGTCAGGGTACCTGCTGTGTGCGGTTGCCCTGGTCTTCCTCATGCTGCTGCAGGGCACACAGTCAGTCTACATCCAGGTTTGTCCTGAAGGTCCCCCTGGTGAGAGGCTGGGATGGAGAAAGAATGCTGGGAAACTCACTAAGGACAGTCCAGGACCCAAGGCTCAGCCCAACACTCAATCACACCACAGGGGCCAAAAGAGCAGGTGGGTGGAAGCTGCTGGAACGCCAGTGACAAGGATGATAGTAATGATAACAATAAACGATGGTCATTCTGCATTGCTCTCCTCAAGTGCCCATCCCGGTCAGAGGTCAGAAGGGGAATTAGACATAGTGTCTGCCCTTGAAGAGCCCAGAAGGAGAGGGAGACTTCTTTAATGCTCCCACAACTCTCTGTATTCTCCCACGTGTGGGTGGAGAGGGGATGATGGCCACCAGAGAAGTTTACTCGGAGAGTTAACTCGAGCTGACATTGCAGGATGAGCAGGAGGTATCTAGGCACAGAGACCAGGACTGCTCCAGGCAGACTGCTCCAAAGGAAGGCCCCAGCATACAGAAAGGCCCCAAGAGAAGACAGCAGGCTGTCCAGGTCTCCTCACAGGGCAGCTGTGAAGCTAGAAGGAGTCTGTCGATGGAGGCAAAGCCTGCCTGCTGTGGGGCAAGCTGTCACTGGGCTCCTGGGTAGCACGTTCGACTGGACATCCTTGGGAAGGAATAAGGGAATCTTGAGGTGGGGGGTGTCAGCTTCCCCCTGCAGCCTTGGCCTTGGAGCCCAGCCAGCTAGACTAGGCATTGCCATCATTTTGCCATGTTGGTTCAGGGGCAATCACACAGTTACAGGGGGTGGGGGTGGCCTGGATACCAGGCACCGGGAGGAGTGGAGTTTGACTGTCTCTGTCAGATGAGGTTCAGAGTGGGGAAGAGATGGGCAGCCAGTGGAATTTGAATCAAAGTCCCCACCATCTCCAAAGCCCATGCCTTGAAGCACCATGATCACAGCCTTGCTCAACCTCATCTCCCGGGTAGCCTGTGGCACAGGGGGGTGTGAAGTGTCAGGCACCACCTCCCACCTGCCAGGTGATCTTCCAGGCCTCGACTTTCCAACTCCGTGAGAACAGGGGTGCTCCCTGGTCTCCTGGCAGCACCCTGCCCCCTTCCCTGCTCAGGCTGTGATGCCTGAGGTCTCCTTCCTCCTCCAGTACCAAGGCTTCCAGGTCCAGCTGAAATCGGTGAAGAAGCTGAATGACCTGGTGGGTCAATGGGTGCCCAGCCCCGGCCTGCAAGACCAGAGTCCTCAGCCCTCTGTGTGCCACCACCCGGCCCTGCCGCTGGACCTCCGGCCCATCTGTGCCTCTAAGGATGCAGCTAGCATCTTCCAGGCCTTGAGTGAGTCCCCCTCCCCCACAGAGCCCCCAGCCCTCATGTTCTCCCCTCCCTGCGCCCCAGTCCTCTACCTCGTGTGGTTTGTTAAGCACCTAGTGGCTGAGAATAGGGAGATTCAAGAAACTCAGCCCCTGGCCTTCCTGGCTGGGGCGCTGAAATCAGTCATGCCAGGATCCCCTTCAGTCCCCAGCAGCCTGGCTGGGATAATCTGCCCGCCTACAAGACTTCACAGGTTGGGGGAAAGGGACACTGGAAACAGATCCATAAAAATGACTGCAATACATGGGGTGACCAGAGAGGCACAGCGGGGACACAGGAGAGAGATGGCTCATGTCTGGGCTGGCATAAGGGGATCTGAAAGGCTTCCAAGAAGGGGTGACATCTAAGCTGAAATGTGAGGGATGAAACAGCTGATCAGGAGAATGCAGGAACTGGCTAGCACTTATTTTTCTCTTTCGATTTTATTGGAGTATCATTAATTTATAATGTTGTGTTGGCTTTGGGTATACAACAAAATGATTCAGCTGTACATATACATCTATTCATTCTTTCTTTTCCGGATTCTTTTCTCTGTAACCTTAATCTATAACCTATATCTATATAGGTTAATCTATAACCTCTTAATCTATAACCTATAGATTCTTATATAGGTTATCACAGAATATTGAGTAAAGTTCCTTGTGCTGTACAGTAAGTAGGTCCTCATTGGTTATCTGTCTTATATATAGTGGTGCTCAGCCACAAAGAATCTACCTGCAATGCAGGAGACACAGGGGACATGGGTTCAATCCCTGAGTGGGGAAGATCCCCTGGAGGAGGACATGGCACACTCCCGTATTCTTGCCTGGAGAATCCCATGGACAGAGGAGCCTGTTGGGCTACAGTCCACGGGGTCACAGAGTCAGACACGACTGAGGTGACCGAGCACGCATGCACATGTACTAGTGTGTGTGCGTTCATCGCCGGCTCCTGATTTATCCCTCCCCACATCAGTCCCCCTCTGGTAACTATAAGTTTGTTTTGGGTATCTGTAAGTCTGTTTCTGTTTTGTGAATAAGTTCATTTGTATCATTTTTTAAAATTAGATTCCACATAGAAGTGGTACCCTGTGGTAATTGTCTTTGTCTGATGGCTGCTGTTGTTCCATTGTTTATTCCCTTAGTCCTGTCCAACACTTTGTAACCCCATGGACTGTAGCCCACCAGGGTCCTCTGTCCATGGGGTTTCCCAAGCAAGAATACTGGATTGGATTACCATTTCTTTCTCCAGGGGATCTTCCCAATCCAGGAATTGAGCATTTATCTCCTGCATTGGCAGGGGGATTCTTTACCTCTAAGCCACCAGGGAAGCCTGACTTTCTTCGCTTAGTATGATCATCTCTAGTAGCCATTATTTACTGAGCACTTACTTAGTACCAGGCCCTGGGTCAACCCCTTTGCCTGCCTGCTATCCTCACAACCCCTTGGCCAGGTTGATACTGTCTGTTGAGCAGGCAGGAAAACTCAGGCGGGGTTTGAGTGACTCACCCAGGCACTGCTAGGAGGACAGGACATGGGACTTGAGCCCAAGCCTCTCACTCTGCTTTTAAACTTTCTTGCTCTCAACTTGTGACACAGATATCAGGCCCCTCCCTCAGACCCTCTCAGAGGCAGGCCTTCTCTGGCTGCCTGGTCAATGACTCTCTGGACCACGGATGTTTCAGGTTCATCTGACAGGTGTTTTCCTCCACCCAGGGACCATCGCTAACGATGACTGTGAGCTGTGTGTGAATGTTGCCTGTACCGGCTGCAGCTGAGATGGCCTGGGTGCCCTTAGCTCACCCAGGAACCTTGCCCCCACCAGTACACTGCCTTCAGAGCCCCCATTCCCATCCAGGCTCTGGGGGTCCCCACCACCGCAGTCATCCCCCCTCCTCCAGGGCCCAACAGCTGGAACTGGTGCAAAGCAATTGGACCCACAGTTGGAGAAGAGTTTGGTTCCTGGAACAGCCCTGCTGCTGAATAAAGATTCTCCACCTACACTCGGAGCCAGGCGTCCATTTGTTCATCCCCAGGAGGCTTGAGCAGAGCTTCCCGGGAAGCTGGGTAGGTTGGACCCCTGAGTTAGGCTTTTTCCTGGTTTCCTTGTCTGTGGAGTTGGTTCATTAAGCTCTGTTTCATATCAGAGGAGTGAGGCTGTGAATGGAAATGAGTCGCCTGGGATCACAGAGCTGCGAAGCCACAGAGCACCCAAATTCATCTGACCCCCAAGCTAAGCTCAGGGCCTGGCCCAGCTGCAGAGCCAGAGTCTCTGTGCTCTTGATGGAGTTGGGGGGATGATGAAGGGAGAATAGGGGAGGATGGGAGGAGGAACGGGGGCTCTCTCCTAAAGGTGGAAGTGCGGTGGGACAGGTGGAGAGAAGAGCCACTCAGTGCCCCTTCTGGGCTGATTCTGCCCACCCATCCCCAACCCCCCCGCTGCCTTAGTGCACCCTTGTCCCCCTTCCTGGGCTCCCCAGGACCATCTGGCCAGCTCCAGGTGGGAGACCTTCCTTCCCTCTCTTCACCCTGGTGGCCCTGAGGAATATTAATGATACCAGCATCTGCTACACCCTAGGCACTGCTCTGAACTCTCTGTGGATATTAACTCACTGAGTTCTCACAACAGTCCAGGGCAGCAGATACTTCATCATTACCACGTCCACTTTACAACTGAGGGACCCAGGTACAGAGAGAGCTAGTGAGCCGGGGATCACAGGCTCAGCAAAGTGGCAAAGCAGGCTTCTTCCCAGGAAGTCTGGGCCAGGGTCTCTGCTCTGAACCGCCATGTTACTGCCTCCCTGTGACCTCAGGCCCTGGCCACAGCTGAGGACACCCAAGGCAGGATGCCCTGCAGCCACCGCCTTCCTCCAAGGGCCTTCCAAGCTCTTCTTGAGGCTGGGAATTCCTGGGAGAAGGGCTTCCCAGGATGGCTTCCTCCTCAGCCTCTGTCCCAGGCAACCAGAGAGTGGAAAATCCTTGGGCTGTGCAAAAGGGCCATGCCCTCTGAACACAGATCCCAGGGCCACGGCCATGGTGAATTCCCCAGACCATCTGCCCCTCCTGAGGTCAGAAGCCTCCCAGGCCACACACTCCAGCTCCTTCCTCTGCTGCCCTCACAGGGGCCTTTGCAAGGCCTCCTACATCCCTCTGGGCTCCTCTCATTCCTCTGTCATCACTACCTCCCCACTCCCGCAACCCCTGCCAGGTCAGAGATTCCTTCTTGCCCTGCACCCTGCAGGCTATCTATGCCCACCATGCCAGAGGTACATCACAGCACTGCTCCGACAGTGCCCCTTACCCTTCTGAGGCTCCCCAGTACCATCTCTCAAGTCTAAACTGAGCCCAGCACCATTTGGCCTCATCTCCTACCTGCCTGGGGAGGAGGCAGTTAAAGGAAACTGCCACTGAGGGAGCACCTACTATATGCGAGGCACATGGTGGAGCCATCTGCACAGAAATAATAATAACAACGTCAGCAAAGTGCTCACATTGGGCCCCGGGGACCTCTAAAAGCCTTTCCTCTATTACCCCATTTTAATCTTCACTCAATGCTATACAGTAGGGATTCTTGTCATTCCCATTTTACAGATGAGGAAACTGAGGAAAGAATAGGCTAACTAACCTGCTGAAAGTCATACAACTGGTAAAAAGCAATGCCTGAACTAACAGAGTTTGGCTTCAGAGTGGGAGCTTGAAGTGTTTCTGCCCCACCACCATTCTCATCAAGTGCCTCTGCAACCTTGGGAGGAGGGATCTGTTATTATCTCCATTCTCAGATGAGGAAACCAAGTCTCCAAGAAGGGTACAGAGCCTATCAATGACAAGGTCAGGCTCAAACCCAGCCCTGTGCATCTCCTGGGCTCTATGTCTTCCAGGCTGAACCATTCCAGTGGCTTGGACCTTCCTGATTCTGTGTCTGCATTAAACCCCATCCATTTTCTGAAATGCCTTCTGCCTCTCTCCCTTCACACTGATTTTGAAATTACATCCATCCCAGTGCAAATTCCAAGGGCTAATGCAAACACCCTGCCTCCTATCCCCATTCACAGAGCCTTCCTGACCTCCACCCCCGCCCTGAAGATGCCTCACCCTCTGAATCCTGAAGCCCAGGGAACCCTGCCAGAATCACCCTGGGGCACTTCCTCTTCCTTTCCTAGGAAGGGCCCCATGGCCTCCTTTTCCCTTATTCCCTCTACCTTTCTTTGTTCTTTGTATTTTGTTTTGTTGTTTTGACCATTTATTGAACACTCTCCTGTTTGCATATAATCTGAACTTTACTTGCATTACACACGCATTTACACACACTATTTCACCTTGTCTGGGTGTGTGCTGTGTGTGTGCATGCTAAGTCATTTCAGTCATGTCCAGCTCTTTGCGACTCCATGGACTGTTACCACCAGACTCCTCTGTCCGTCGGATTCTCCAGGCAAGAATACTGGAGTGGGTTGCCATTTCCTTCTCCAGGGGATCTTCCTGACCCAGGGATGGAACCCGAGTCTCTTATGCCGCCTGCACTGGCAGGAGGTTTCTTTACCACTAGCGCCTCCTGGGAAGCCGGTACAATTACAATCTCAGTTTCACAGAGGAGGAGACAAGGCTGAGTGGGAAAGCGACTTTTCAAATATCACGTAGTGCGTGGAAGACCTGAGCAGGACTGCAGGGCTGAAACGGTGTAGCTGTTGTTTGCTCTGCCCAGTTTGTACAGGATCAGCCCCGTGGCGGGCCTCACCTGCCCTGGGGCTCAGAGGAACTTCCCCAGACTCCGAAGCCATTAATCCACAGGGAGACCCAGGGAGCAGCAAGGATGAGGGGGCATAAGGACTTCTCCTGGAAGGGTGAGGAAAGGCTGCCCTCTGAGAGGAGGCACAGGGGTGAGGACTTGGTCCCTGAGCAGGAGTGATGTGGCCAGGAATGTAGAAAGTGGCGCAGAGGACATGGTGAGAACTATGGCTTGGGGTGTGGGCCCTGGGGGCGGGGGTGCAGGCAGGAGGCAGCGCTTAAGTGGTCAACGCAGGGCTAGATCCTGAGGCCCCTTGAACACTCTCCAGCCAGGGGCTGAGGGCATAGCCCCTCCGTGCCTGTGTTGGTCATCCAAAGCAGCTCAAGTGCTCTCGTGTGGTTTAGTGGCCTTGATGACCCGGAGGATGGTGAAAGAATAGCAGAGGTTCCACCTCCCCCATTGATGGATGGTGGATTCAAGTCCTTTCAGCATCTGTGCAGAGGGCAGCCCGAGGGGGCGCTGGCTTAGCAGAAAGAGTGGGGTGCTTGCCCATAGCACACTGAACCCTGAGCTGGTGAGGGCAGGGAAGGCATCCCTAGAGTGTGATGATGAGTAGACTGACGGATAAAAGAAGGAACGAACGCAACAAAGAGGGCTCTGGAATCTGGTTTATTAGCCGCGGGTGGGCATGGATCTTGGGAAGCATCAGCAGCTCCGGTGGGGGCAGGGGCTGGGCACCCCTCAGGCTGCTCTCTCCTCACTCCTGCGTTCGGGGTAGGTTGAGCTGTGAGGAGAAGGAGCGCCCGGCGAGGGAGGGACAGGAGGCAGGGAGTACCATCTGTTCTAGCATCCAGCACAGGCCGCGTAGGCGCAGATCTCACACGTGCTTGGATCCGCCGCGATGGCCCCTGGACCGGCGAGATGAAGCCCGGTGAGAGCAGCTTCCCTTCCCCAAAGCTCCCTCCCTCACCTGAGCCAGAGTTTGGACACCCGCCACCCAGGAGAAAACCAGGCCTGTCCTTTCTGACCAGTGGGGCTTTTCACAACAAACCAGGACACAATTACCACCCAAGCCAGCCAATTAGAAGAGTCTACTCAGACCGGGGCTACAGCTGAGACCAGAAGAACCCAGAAGCCCAACAGAGGGCTTAACAGACCCACCAATCAGAGTAGAGCTCGTCCTAGAATCCCACCAATCAGAACACATCTCTCCCTTGCGCGCTACAAATTCGGAAGTCCATGAGCCCCAGGCTCTTCAGAGAGAGGGTTACTCACCCAGCCTGTCCAGGATCTCCTGGGCGTTGGGCTCCTTGCAAAGAGGCCGGAGTTCTTCGGGAAAATTAGGCAAGCTACAAAGGTTGGGAGTGATGAGCCCACCAGAATTTCTAGGGATCCTAGGCTCCTGGAGCTCCTGGAGGTCCTTGAGCTTCTTCACCGATTCCAGAGAAAAGGAGAAGTCTCCATCCTGAGAGAGACATGTCCGGAGTGTGAGGCCAGGCTGCAGCCTGCTCCCTGATTGCCTCCCCCAGGAGTGACCCCTCTCCCGGCCCAGAGGCACTTAAGCAGTGTTTGCCGTACATGGCCGCCAGGTGCTCCGCTGCGGGGTAATATGAGGTGGTCAGAGTTCAGGCTTTACAGCCAGACACTAGGCTTGTATCCTGGTTTTGCTTTGGAACCATGAACAGGTCATTACAATCCGGGAGCCCAGGTTCTACATGTTATATGAGGAATGGAGAAAACAGACACGAAGTGTCAGGGACACAATAGGTGTCTACTAGTGGGAGCCATGGTGCCCATCTGTGGGGAGAGACCCAGAGCTGGGACCAGATTCAGGCTTCCTGAATCCACGTGGCTGTACCCAGGTTGTCTTCACCTCTGCCTGAGAGAGGTGTGGGCTGATCCCCTGGCCCCCAGCTCCAGCCTGGTGCCTGACTGATGTTTGAGAAGCAATAAAAGACCTCTCGGGGCCTGGCTGTGGAGCCAGAGTGGGGCCCCCAGTGAGTGCCAGGCTGGCCTTTTAGCTGGCATCCACACCAATAGGGACGCCCTCCTGTCAGGACCTTCAGGGTGTCCAGGTGATTTCTGAGATCCAGGTCAGGGCTTTGGCTAAGAAGTAAGGTCTGGAACGAAACTGAGCTCCTTCACTTCCCAACCACGTGCCCATGACAAGTTAAAAACTCTAAGGGTCTGTTTTCCCCCTCTAAGAAATGGGACTAGCAATTCCTTCTTCGCAAAGTGATCCTGGGGCCCCAGTGAGACACCAGTGGAGCCTGGTCACAGAAAGCACTCTGTAAATTGGCTAGTCACTTGCCTTTCCCTAACTGTTTCTCTTCTCTCTTCCTGATCTTTCTATGAGTTTGAAAATGAAAGGTGTAAGAGGTAGGGCTGAGAAGGAGATCCGTGGGGCAGAACCAAGCCTTAGACATACCCCACCCTCAGTCCCCAGGGAGGGGTTACTTTATCAGAGAACAGGCCCTACACCCTGGAGGTAGAGAGCAGTCTGGGCAACAGTGGGGACAGAGAACTTACCTTCACGATGACTCCCTCTGTCAGGGTGGCCCAGGCGCCAAGGAGGCACAGGGCGGACAACAGGAAGGTGTTCATGGTGGCAGCACCCAGGAGAGAGGAGTCACTGGTTCTGGATGCCAGGGGGAAACAGTGGGACTTTTAAAGAGGGCAGGGTTACTGAGTAACTCAGGAGTCTTGATGAGCATCTCAGCTGCTTGATGGTCAATTCAATCCTAATCAGATAAGGCTTAAGACCGCCCTGGCAGATAAGAGATCAGTCCAGGGAACCGTCAGAGCCCCAGCCCCTCCCTGGGCTCCCACTTTAACCCACCACTGGATTGGGTTCTGCATTCATTCACCAACCACTCACACTCAGTGATGGCTCCGGGCCAGGCCATGTGCCAGGGTGGGGCTGCAGACTCCGCCTAGCCCTTATAGAGGGAGGCCCAGGCAGGGGCAGTGCAGGGTTATTAGGGGAGTGGGTGGGCAAGGGGAATGGAGGGGCCATTCACCCAGCCCAGCGGCAGGGAAGTTCAGGAAGTTTTCCCAAAGGAGGTTGTGCCAGCACCCGGTTTTAGAGAGTGAGTGAAAATTTTCTTAGAGAAGGGGCCAAAGGTAGAGGGCCATTTTTTGCAGAGAATGCCACATGTGGGATAGCAGAGAACTAAAATAGGCCTGGTAGAAGCGGGGAAATGTAATTCAGCCTGTGGGGAGGAGGAGATTTCAAGGGGGCTTCAAGTCATGAGAGATGAGATGACCAAGGCGGGTACTAGGTTTGGCCACTGTGACTTTGAGAAAGGACTCAGCTCTGTCATCCATAGGCCTGGATTCAAGCCCCATTTACTGCCCCATTTTGATGTGTGTGAATTTGGGCAAATTGTTTCATCTCTGAACTTCAGAGCTCCTTGTATTTCCTCTGGGGACCAACATGATAATGCATATCTCTTGGGAGTGAGAATTAATGAGGTTAGAAAGATGCTTACCTCAATGCCTGGAACACAGAAAGCATATAGTACAGCCCGCTGAGTTACCATTACTTTGATCAACAACAGCGCAGCTTCTGGTTCCCTTTGGCCCTTCTGGGGATCAACCGCCTGGTCTGAGCCACGGTCTGTTCTCATCCTGCGCTGGGTCTGCTGTCCTGTCCATATAGCAAGTTCAGATCATCCTTGAAAGTTTTTTCTCCTCCTTCCTGCTTCTCTCACTATC
The DNA here is from genome assembly GCF_910594005.1 of Cervus elaphus. Taxonomy (NCBI): domain Eukaryota; kingdom Metazoa; phylum Chordata; class Mammalia; order Artiodactyla; family Cervidae; genus Cervus; species Cervus elaphus. Next base: position 124,178,758 of record NC_057834.1, on the reverse strand, counting down.
TCCCTCTCCCTCCACCGCATCCCTTTCTTTTTTCTGCTCCCCCTCCCGCAACTAACTCAGCCTAATCGCCTCCATCCTGGTCTTTCCTGCCAAGCTCAACTCTGACTTTGAATATGTGGCTCCATTTGCCTTGGAAGGTTTTTTCCTTCCTCGTCATTAGGTGAACTCCTACTTAAACGTTAAGGCCCATATCCAATAACCCCCACTGCATCCTCAGCTAAATAATAACCTCTCTTTGTTCTCACAGAACCAGATAACATTCCCTACCTGGGATCTTGTTGAGTTGGGTTACTTGGGTGTGTGTCTTTGCTCCTCTAGACTCTGACCCCCATGAACTCTATACCCTGGCATAGTGCTTGTTTATTGTGTTGTTTTTGAGCAGAGCCTCCAGGACACAGAGGAAGGGCAGCCCTAGGAGCTGCTTTGTTCCAATCTACAAACCAATCTGACTGGAAGCCAGGGAGGCTCCAAACAAAGAGGTGGGGGTGGAATCCCAGGGTGGGGAGAGTCAACACTGTAGGGGAAATTGGAGGGAACTTCAAAGGGGTTCAACCCCAGGGAGGAGCAAGAAACACTTGGTTATCCTGCCCTCTCAGGCTAATCCTCAGAACCAGACTAAACTTCCCTCCTTTTCTAGTGTGCGTGTGTGTGTGTGTGTGTGTGTGTGTGTGTGTGTGTGTGTGTACACAGAGGTGTGTGTGTAAACTGAAGTGTGTTAGTGTGTGTGAGGGGTACGTATATATGCTGAAGTCTACATATCCAGAACAGCCATGTGGTGGCCTCTGCTAGCTGAGAGTTGGGTGGGAGTGAACACCGGTGGAGGGTTAGGTATGGACAGGGTACAGAAGGATTATGGATGGAGTTTGGGTTGAAGGTAAGGCTAGAATCGGTAGAATTTATTGTGACTGGGATGGAGGTGAGCACAGGTACACACCAGGAGGAGTGCAGCTGAGGTTGCTGCTGCCGTTGGAATTGGGGTTGGGTGGACCTGAGCTGGGCTAGTGGAAGCTGGGTTAAGACCACTCAATAGGTTTCCAATTGGGACTGGAGTTACCTTAGGGCAAGATGAAGTAGCAGAGAGTGATAGGAGTTCAGGTTAGGACTCGAATTCGAGTTTGGGTCAGGATCAGGGTGGAGCTGAGCTTGGGCATGGGGTAAGGGTCAGGGTAAGTGTTAGAATTGGGGGTGCGGCTAGGATTAGGTTGACGTGGGGACTGTCCCTGACATGGAGGTCGGTTGGGGTTAGGTTCAGGTTCTGTGCTTGGTTAAGGTTGGAGTTGAGTCTGCAGTTGAAGATGGAGGAGTGGGTGGGGGTCAGGTCTGTGACTGGGGTTGGATCTGGAGCTGGACTGGGATTCAGTTTAGCATCAAGGATGGGGTTGAATAGGCTGCTGTGAGATGAAGGAGCCCTGTCTCTGGTTCCCTTTGGTTTTTCAGTCTTTTCCCTCTCGAGGCACCATGCGATTGGGGTAAAGGGAAGGGGCTTTCGTTCTTGAAGCCTCTTTCCCCATATCCCCTTAGCCAGGGCTGACCTAGTACACACCAGGGGTGGGGTGGGTGGGGGTCTAGGTGCATGGGAGTGACATAGCTCCACACTGTGGGAAAGAGGAAATGGCTCCCAGGCCTCAGCCCTTTGGGCCTGACCCTCCCCAACCCTGCCTCTGACATCTACCCTGGGAAATGGAAACCAGTACCCTCCCTCTCTCTCCCCGCCAATTCCCTGGCCCAACCTGGGCCCAGGTGTGGATCCAGGCCTCCTACCTCCTCTCCTGCATTGAAGCTGCTGGATCTTGGGGCTCTCTTGGAAGCCTGGGGTTCTGGACCACCCCAGGCCCACACCTGAGTCCTGTGGTCTTGGTTCCCCAGCACCCCGACACCCCTCATCATTCCTTATAGGCAGCAAGTGGGTCGGTCTGGGTGGTTTGGGGCCGCTCACATCCAAGGCCACCTCTTCTGACAAACTCCTGAAGCTCCATAGCCTACCAAGCCATACCACTTCTACCTGCCTCCCCACGTGAAAACCCATCAGTGGCTGCCCAACACCTTCAGAAGGAAGCCCAGACTCTCTGTCAAACCTCGTCATGGTCAGCTCCCTGCTCACTTTTCACGAGGATCCCAAGTCTCCCTAGGAGTGGGCTGGAAAGAAGGAGCCCAGACCTGGGGCCCTGTAGGTCAGTGGTCCCAACATTTTTGGCACCAGGAACTGGTTTCATGAAAGACAGTTTTCTCCACGGACCAGGGTAGGTGGGTGGGGAACGGTTTGGGAATGATTCAAGTGCTTACATTTACTGTGTACTTTATTTCTATTATTATTACATCATCTCCACCTCTGATCATCAGGCATTAGATCCCAGAGGTTGGGGATTTCTGATGTTGGTAGAATAGCTCCAGCTTTAGAGCCAGGCGGCCCTGCAGTAGAGTCCCCACTCATCAATGAATAGTTGTATGCTCTCTCTGAGCCTCAGTTTCTACATCAGAAAAATGGAAACAATGACAAGTATATTGTGGATTTTGAATTGCCTGGAAAACCTTCCTCACTGGCTTCCAGCCCCAACAAGCCTGTATTAAGACCATATCTGTCCCCTGGGCTCCATCAGCTTCCTATTCTTTCCCCTGATAAAACCTACCAATCTGTGCCGCCTGCTCTCTTGCAAACTCCTGAGAGCAGAGCCTGTGTCTTGCTCCGTGGTGGCCCCAGTACCCACACAAGGCTTGGAACTTATCCGCTACCCCTGATCCCGCAGGAGGCCAGAACCAGTGAACCAATGAAATTGCTCAGTCGTGTCCGACTCTTTGCAACCCCATGGAGCGTAGCCCACCAGGCTCCTCCATACATGGAATTTTCCAGGCAAGAGTACTGAGTGGGTTACCATTTCCTTCTCCAGGGGATCTTCCTGACCCAGGGATCGAACCCAGTCTCCTGCATCACAGGCAGACGCTTTACCATCTGAGCCACCAGGGAAGCCTGGAGACCAGACAGGCTGTGGTATTTGGACTAATCACAACATTAACAGTAACAGGAAACGAGGATTAAGCACTTTGTCTGGGTACGTGCTTTACAGGTGTGGAAACCAGACCCCGGCCTGCAGCCCAGCCACCCCTCACCCACTCTGGCAGCTGCCGGGATTCCCCCCTGCTATCGGGGTGCCCTCTGGACTCTGTGAGGTTGCCGACCGCCATTGTTTTGGCCTAGAGGTTGTTGAACTCTTGGGTTGGGGTGACCTCACCATGGTTCCAGTGTGCCTGTTAAAGCTGGGTACCCCGAGGCCCAGTCCTCCCAGGCCTGGTGACTCTGCTTCCCTGAGGGCGGGAGGCCTCAGCTGACCCTAGGAAGGAAGGCCTAGAGCAGAGCCCAGGTGGAAGACTGGAGACTCCCATATTGATCTGTGTGACCATGAGGAGGGTGTGGCCCACAGTTCACAGCCTCCCCATCCCGCTTGTAAACACGTCCTGGACATTCTTCCGAGAGCCCAGAACCGCCTGAGGAAGACATCCCAATGTATGTGAACCTCCTAACAGCTCTGGGAATACATGAAGGGTCACCGTAGAACCCCACTTTATAGGTGTGGACACTGAAGCTCAGAGGCCTGGAGAGGTTAAGACAGCACAACTTTCCTGAGGGTGCGGGCAGATGCTTCGGGCGCAGTTGCCCTGGTGGTGCTCAGCATGAGGGCACCTAGCCAAACAGAGAGGGAGGCGCAGACATGAGCATGGGGCAGGCCGGCTCAGCCTAGAGGAAGGCGCAACTTTTCAGACTCATTGCCAAGGTGGACTTGGCAGCAGCTGTGGTCACAAAGCTATAAATTCCAGAGCAGAGGCCAGTTCTCACAAGTGCCAAAGAAAAGATGAAACTTCTCCTTGGTTCATACCTCCTGCCCTGTCTTCCTGGCCCCCATCTTCGCAGAAGGAGGAGAAGAAAGGTGCAGCCAGAGTCAGACCCTGTTTTACAGCGACGCCCATTTTACAGAGGAGGAAAGTGGACAACTGAGTGGGAATTTGAAGCCTGTTGGCTTGAGCTGAAGTCCAGGTGGGGGTTTAGGGCTCCCTACCCCCCAGGTGCTGGGGTGGGCAGGATCTCTCCCATGATGCTCTGGGGGGGCAGCTGGGGAGTAGACAGAGGGTGTGTCTGGTTGTTTGCTCGGCGCTGTCATCTCATGCCCCAGTGGCCTGGTGAGGATGAGGCACCTGGGGAGCTCCATTCACCATCTGCTCCCCACATGGCAGGCCAGCAGCTGCCTCATGCCCCCAGCAACTACCCGCCCCCCCCCGACCCCAGTCACCTGTGGGCATCGACCACAGAAACAACCCCTGCACCTAAAGGCTGTCAGGGAAGGAAGGAGCTCCTGCCATGTGCCCCAGAGCACAGGCTAGAGGGAAGAGATGACACAGGCACCCCCCTGGGGCTCCTCGGGGAGAAAGGTCCCCCTGGGGCCATGTCTGGGGACACTTACCAGGCCAGGTGGTGTTTGAACGGGGCCTTGATCAATGGGAGGATTTGGACCGACAGAGATGGGGGCTGCACAGCAAAGGCTGGCATCAGAAAGCCCGGAGTAGGAGGATGGGCTGAAGCAGAGAGTGACACCCTCTGGCTGTGGGTGAGCAGTCAGAGGAAGCTCTACACATCAAGCGGAGGCATTTTGCCCTCGACTTGGTGACCCTGGGAAACCAGGGAGGAGAGGAGAGCTGTGATTTAGAAACGCCATCATGGCCCTTGGTGTTGGGAGTGGACCATCTAGGCATGGCTGCTGCACTGGTCTAGGAGAGAAGGGGTGTGTTCCACCCGCATGGTGCCCTGGGAGGGCCAGGGGTGATTAGAAGGATGGTGTCACAGGGGAATGATGGGTCTTGGCCTGTGGAAGAGAAGCAAGGGAAGGGGGCAAGAAGGGAAGGTAGATGGGCCCTTGGGACCTGCAACGTGCCAGGGCCTGGGCTGGCTGCTTCCATCTGACTGCTCATGGATGGTCTCATCAACCCTTTAATCCCATTATACAGATGAGGAAACTGAGGCTCGGAGGGGGCAATGTCTTGCCCAGATGGAATTTTAGGTTCTTCTGACTGCAGAGTCTATGTTGTTTCCATTGTCTCAGGTGTGATTCTGGCCTTTGAGGCCTGCAGGGAACGTGCTGAGGCATAGGCCAGCAGCTCACAGTAGACCAGTTTCTGGTCTGACCAGGAAATTCTGGGGGGTGGGGGGACAAGGAGGAGGGTAGGAGCTGCCCCGGGGCAGGAACAGGTGGTTTAGATAGATCTGGGTAACTGTCCAAAGGGCCACAGCAGGAAGGAGCAGTGACAGGGGCCAGGCCAGGAATATGATGAGAAAGGGGGGAAAATAGATCTGAGAATCCTAACCCCAGCTCTATCCTCAGGCAAGTGTTTCCTGGGGCGGGGGCCGTAGGGGAAGACACGAGTGGCTGATGAGGTCAGGAGCCGTCCGGCCGTCCCTTCCGACAAAATGCTTTCTCTCCTGTCTGCGGTTCGTGGTCACACACGGGCACACCAAGGCACACGGTCACAGTCAGACAGGCAACACACGTACCCGGGCACAGACACACAAGCACACACATATAAGGCCTTGCTCACATGCTCGCAAGGCCACACGAGCACAGTCAGCACCCGTGGTTACCCTGACTTACGGGACCTCCACACACACGCGCCCCCCCCACCCCGACCCCACCCCAGTCACAGCTCACACACTCACACGCTCTCGGAGGACCGTTCCCGGGAAGGCCTCTGCCTATGGACGTCACTCAGGTGTGGGAAGGGTGAGAAGTGTCCTCGGGCGTCTTTATTGCCATTGTTGGGACAGGAAGTTGCCCCTCTGACCTTCTGGGGGCTGCGTCCTGAGATGGGTGGCATTCACCCAGTGACGTCAGCTCAGGCTAGGGTGGGGTGGGTTGGAATGGGGGTGGAGACTGGCCCTGAGAAAGGTCAAGGGCAACCGGGGAGTGTTGTGGAAGAGGTCATAGGCCCTGGTGCCAAGAGCAGACAGGAGTAAGGAGCTCTGGGTTCCCATCCCCTTGCCAACCTCTGACGGTGACCTTGGGCAAATGACTTCACCTCTCTGAATGGCATTGTCCAGCAGTAAAAGGGAGATAAATGACATCAACCTCCAAGGCACTGGGAGTGCTAACTCAGATAACGGCTGTCAAGTGCTGGGCACAGGGCCTGGCAAATAGTGGCAATAATCATAATGTTTGTGATGGCCAAAGGGGTTGATGTGTGAGTGGGGGTGGGGGTGGGGGGCTTGAAGGGAGGGGTGGGAGGACAAGGGTGGATGTACAGTGGCAAGGTTTGTGGCTGGCCTGACCATGGCCCTCCCCACACCTGCCCAAATAATGCATCAACTGAGGTCCCAGAAGAGCAGAGCCTCAGGAAACTCAGCTGGGGTGGATGGGAGCCCAACCTTCCCCACCCTAACCTTGGAGTAGGGGACAGTGGGCTTGACTGTGGCTGGGCCAGGGCAGCAGGCTCAGGTGCTGTTGTTCAGTAGCTAAGTTATGTCCGACTCTTTGCAACCCCATGGATTCCAGCACGCCAGGCTTCCTTGTCCTTCGCTATCTTGCCCAGAGTTTGCTCAAACTCATGTCCTTTGAGTCAGTGATGCTATCCAACCATCTCTGTTGCCCCCTTCTCTTCCTGTCTTCAATCTTTCCAAGCACCAGGGTCTTTTCTAACGAGTCAGCTCTTCACATCAGATGGCTGAAGTACTGGAGCTTCAGCTTCAGCATCAGTCCTTCCAATGAATATTCAGGACCGATTTCCTTTAGGATGGACTGCTTTGATCTCCTTGCTGTCCAAGGGACTCTCAAGAGTCTTCTCCAGCATGCTGCTGGAAAGCATCAATTCTTCAGCACTCAGCCTTCTTTATAGTCCAACTCTCACATCCGCACATGACTACTGGAAAAACCATAGCTTTGACTGGATGGACCTTTGTTGGCAAAGTGATGTCTCTGCTCAGAGGCTGCTCTAGAGTGGGCCCCACTCCAGACTAGAGGGGGCTCCTTGGCTCCCTCCAGCAAGCTCTCATGATGAGTGAACAGATTCTGAGAGCTGGGCTCTGGGGGTCCCTGTCTATCTGGAGGAGCAGCCAGCTCCGTGGGGGTTGCAGAGGAGAGAACACAGCACTTGTGGTAAAGGAAGCCTTCCAAAGGAGGAAGAGGACACAGCTGGTGGCCCTGCGCCCTCTGGTGGCCTCTGCTCCTTACTGCGGCCTCATGGCTTTGTTCTAAGACTCCAGGTCCTTGCCTGGTATGGAATGCCAGAACAGTGCAGTGCAGTGCAGACATTGTGGCTGGACAGCCTGGGTTTGAAATAATATCATCTCAAATCCAGGGCAGGTGACTTAATCACTTTTTGGCTCAGATTCTTTCTTTGCAATAGGTTGATAACAAGAGTATCTACCACACAGTTTAAGGGGAAATCTGATTGCCTGCATTTTCTTGGAGTAAGTAATGTAAAGAAACAAGGAAGACATGGTAACTGCCCTACTCTGACTTCTGGGGTCAGCGTTGCTCAGGGACACAGCTTGAGAGCAGGGCCAAAGCAGCCTTGACCTGGGGTTGGGCTCTGGCTCTGGAGCAGTCACTTACCAAATGTGTGGTTGACTAGTTTATCACATGGAGGAAGACACCAGGAGGTTAAGTCCAAAATCCTCTGGAAAATCATGTTGGCGATAAATAGTGTCTCAGTAAGCCCAACACAGCCATTTTTCCTAATTCTTGGTTACAGTGGAAGTAGCTGACTTGCATCCAAGGGCAATGTTTTACAGAACATGTACCTTTACCCAGTAGAATGACATTCAGTGTTGAGATGCTCAGACAAAAAGGAACCTGAAGTAGACAGGGTTGTACAGGTCAAGTCAGAAGCAGGGACAGGTCTTGGGCAGGATCGTGGGGTTGGTAGGAAGTCCTCCCATTCCTGAGACAGACCATAGCTTCAAGTCTACTTCCCACCAGTATTGTCGGTCTTGCATCAGTGTCATCAAGCACGTTTCCATAATCAGGTTGGGACACCACCACTCATCCCATAGGATCACTGGTGCTTGGCTCTTAACTAGCAATCTGTCACTTCTCTAGCTTCAACTCCACCCCTTCTCCATGCTACTCTAGCTTCCCAGCCTGGCTCAGAATAGTGATATAAATGGAAATGCCTTCCCTGTCCATCAAGGACCCTATGCGGACTCAAAATAGCCCATGCCCACCCAAGGTTTCCCTAAGCCAATGCCCCAGCCTCAGTATGACCTAACTGCTCACCCCCAGAATCTTCCTGCCAGGGTGCACCTTCAGAGTAGCTTCCCCAGGCAGTGTCCCTGCGCTGGCATTTGCTCCCTGTCATGGGAAGTCTGCACCCCGGACAGATGGGAATTGTGGCTTTCTCATCTCTGGATTTCTCAGGGGAAGGCCTGACACTGTGGGCTCCACAGATATTAAGAAACTCCACTTTGACCTCTTGGAAAGAGCTCTCTGGGAAGGCAGTGCTGGGGGCAAGACTAGGGTCTGGGGAAATTCCCCTGAAGTAATGTGGAGGGTGTAAGGGAACACGAGGCTGGAGTCAAGTGATCTGGATTCAAACCTTATGGCTCTACCACTTGTCAACAAAGGATCTGGGGATGCTTTCACACCTCTGTGTGAGTTGTTCCCACAGGTAAGATGATGGTAACAGTATCTACTTAGCATAGCACCTGGCACATACTGAGTACTTTTTATGTGCCGGGTGCTGTCCTAAATGCCTTAATTAATTTAATCCCTCTACAACTGTAGGAGGCAGGTATTATTCTCACTTTATAGGAACTGTAAATGAGGAAAATGAGGCTGAGAGAAAGGAAATAATTTCCCCAAGTTCACAGAGCAAGTGAGATGGTCAGTAAACAGCAGCAATGACTGTTCTGAGGCAGCAATACATGGGACACAATCTCCAAGACTCCAAGGAAGGAAAGACTGCAGGCTTTCTGCTTCTGGACTAGCTCCAATCTTGTTCCCTCAACTGCAGCAAATGACACAGACCAATTGGTGTTGTAAATAGAGTTAACATAATATATTTATTTTAAGTGCCATTCATGCATATCACTTCTGGCAGCAACAATCCTAATGACACTTGGAATATTTCTTTACAGCACTAAACAGTTACAAAGAATGGGTGCCGTTCATCATAGAGGCAAAATATGAAATCGTGCAATAGCAAAACTGTAGAAACATTAAAACACTGACTGGCCAACAGCAGTACAGAGAGCAGATTGTGTTTGCACAAAAAGCCAATGCATTTCATCACATATATACAATATAGATATGTACACATCACCCTCTGAATGAACAATATCAAAATACTCTATTCCATTTGAAATAATCCCCAGATTGATTCCCTCCCACTTCAAAGGACATCTGAAAGACATGTATTTACAAGAACACACATGAATACATTTACATTTCAAAAACTGCCACAAATGCCAGTCGGATTATTCTCCTGGACAGAGTGCCCCCATTTGATTATATGCATTTCATTCTTTTCCCCAAGTCTTCAGTCAATTTAAGCCCAAGACAGAACTTGCTTTGCAATGACAACTACCCACTGAGACAGCCACTAGAGGGATGCGGTGCACCTCGCCAGGTAGCTGTGTCTGGCCGGAACCACCAGGAGGCCTGTCCTGGGCTTCCCACTCATGTGCATTAACTAGAGTGGGATGGTCTGGGTGGAGGCTCTGCCTCCAGGGCCATTCATGGTAAGTTTAAATTGTCACAAAAATATTCATCACTGCAAATCAGTAAATGATTGCTGAATGGGAAATTAGCCTCACACAATTTGTAAAATCTTCATCAGTGGTTTCTACTTGAATCACTCAGTATAAGCTACTGCATTCCAATACTCAAATTGTTTAAAGTGCACACTGCTACCCACACAATTTAAAGTTTCAAAACAGCTATTTTGGTATCTAGAGAACAATGACTTGTGCAGACTAAGAATCACCCTCCCCCCTTTTTTCCCAAGCTTTTTCTCTGCAGGCTGCTATCTCATTTTGCCTCTGATCCATCCAACAGGGGCCTATTGGCTGCCTTTCCAGAATCCCCCGATTTTTACTGATCCAAGGGACTGGAACTGAATTTCCTTTTTCATGCCAAGCAGGGTCCAAACAACAGGAACATAGAGCCCTTCCTTTCTCCCCAACCTCACCAGCCCTTACCATGGCTGGCTTCCCAGTAATTCATTCAAGGCAACACTCCATTAAAAAAATACCCACGGACGTTCACAAACACTCTCACATACACACAGAGAAATAAAGATGTTTTGCTTAGTCCAAGTAGAGATTACTTAATCACAGAATCAGTAAGGGTAATTAAAGTGACTTAAGCATGGCTGACAGACTAGTAATGCTAAAGAGCAACCAGTGAGCAGTTAGTACTCCTTGATTTGATGGAACATTTTATTTTCCCATTAGAACTGAGAAAAAAAAAATCTGTTTTTGGCCTAAAGAACCAATTCAAAATCTATTCATTGAAAAAAGAAATCTCATTTCTCTCAGTTTCATTATAAAACTAAGACAATCAATCCATGCAAAATCACTGTGATATAAAACAAAACAAAACAACAACCAAAAAAACAAACTAATAAAAAATCCTAAGATGCAGGCTGCATTCAAAGAAAGGAACCAAATGGCATGCATACACAGACACACAGGACAACAGAAACAGCAGGCCAGCGACAATAACTGCACTGGAGAGTGAGGCAAATAAAACCCACGTGTGGCTCTACGCGCCTTTCAGTGCTCCCTAAATGGAAAGAGAACGCGGGGGCGGGGAGTTGCTTTACAAGCACTGCCCTGCTGTTCTGTTGCCCAAATGAGCTCAGATTCAAATTCCAGAAAATCTTACTGAGCTAATGTCTCAATCAGCAGGAACGCAAAGATAGAGAATATACTCACAAGGCAGGAATAATGACAAAGAGAAAGACACAATCTCTGATTGTCTTGTCTGTAAACTCTTATCAAGAAAACTAATTCTGTGCTTGCAGACACTGCATTTCTTCTTAATGCCAACAGGAGTTGGGCATTCACAGAAGATAGCAATAAATATTAAAATAACACTTTTGAATAATAAATACGTAAGTGAATGTGGAGACACTGATTTGTTTAAAAAGCCAAGAATGCCCAGATTCTAATCAATCAAACACATTTAGAATTGGCAGACAGTGTAGACTTAGAAAAACAGATGCTGACAAGGTACAACACGAACTCTAGAATCCCCCAGGCATCAAAAAACATCCGGTCAGTCCTTCCTGCTCCTCTGGAACAACATGCCCCTTTAGATTGTTTGGAGAGTATCAAACTCTGGGTTCTCTATGACTTACTAAGGAGAACTCAATACTCACATTTCCAAAAAAGATTTTCAATAAGGGGAACTGGGCTTTGAAAAAAATCTATTTCCTTTCAGTTGCCTACATCAGTTAAAAGCATCCTGCAGAAAATAGCCTAACAAGGAATAAAAACTCACAGTAACTTTCTTCTCAAGACATAATAATCCAATTAGAAAAAAACTGAAGGCTTTTAGTAATTTTTGTACACATATTTATACATATGCATCTATAAACTGCTTGCAGCAAAACAGGCTCTGTCTGAAAAATCAGTCTGGCACTTGTGGTCAACATCAAACTGACACAATATGCAAAAGCTGTTCAAATCACACAACAGTTAGGAGCTACATAGGGCAGCTGGCGGGAGACAAACATGTAGTACTCGTCTGGGTCAGATAAAAGCAGTAAGTCATCCAGCTAAAATCTTCTTGATTGTCTTCAAAAAATTTTTTTATAACATTGGTAAAATGATTAGCAACTTTGTTTTCTCAACTGGATTCTCTTAAACTTTTCCCTTCCACTGCACAGAAAGGTGACTCTGGGTCTGGTGCCTTGAAAAACACGCTCTACACAATGGAATCCCAATCAAAGTCATCCTGGATGTCATCCGGAGGAAGAGAGCGCCGCATCTGGAAGGCTTGGGAAGGCATCATGTGCTGCTGGCTCATGGCTCCGTGATGGCCTGGAAGGAAGGAGGCAACATCAGCAGTGACTTGCGAGGGGAGAAAGGAAGTAGAAACAAACACCTGAACACTTCTTCGTGCCAGGAACTCAACGCACACGCTCTCACTAATCCCCCAGAAGTCTCTACAAGGTTCCCTTATGATCCTCGTTTTATACGTATTCTGCACCCCACCCCTCTCTCTGAAACAGGGAGTTCACTCCCTCCTGAGGTAGCCTCATTCACCGCTGGGAAAGCTAAAAAAGCCTTTCAGTATTAAACTCTGAGCACCAACCCCAACACATCATGCCTCAAATTACCTGCAATTGTTGTTCCTGGAGTGCTGAGTGCCTGTGGGATGTGAGGATAACCAGGGGGCGGCATCACTGAAGGAGGGAGATTTTGCCTGGAGTCTATGTACAGATTTCCTAATCAGATTGAAAAGAACAAAGAAGGAAAACCTATTACCATAAGTAACAAATCAAGCACAAAAATCTTAATAGAATTGTTACCTAAAACTAAATTAAGCAGGTAAAGTGAAGATGAAAACAGAAGGGAGATTCTCTCCTTCTGGATGCTAAAACTCTGCCAGAGGTGATGCTGGATTTTCAGACAGGGTGCCGGGATGGGTGTGAGTACACTGGTGCTAATTCTGGCACCACCTCTAATTCTATGGAAGCATGCAGGCCAGTTATGTCTGTTGTTGTTACATACCTTATCATAGCTCAAAAGCATTTTCATATTCATTAGTTCATCTGAGTCTCCCTGTAGGCCCACAATGAAGGCAAGACAGGGATTATCTCATTTTATGGATGAGGCAACTGATGCTCAGAAGGCTGAGCTGACTTGTCCAAAGACACAGCAATTTGACAGAGGCTACAATTCAGCTCTAACTCATAGGTTCTTTCCAGTAACAGTTGTCTCTACTGCCCTGATGTTCTCATCCTGAAAGCAGACCTCAGTGTGCCCAAGCTGATTAACAAAGTGACTGAAGGCCCAAAATGATAGGAAAGATTTATATAAAGTAAAAGAGCCACCTCAAAAGTGATTAACAATGTATTATTTAGAAGTGTGAAAATGGGAAATATAGATCTTATTTAAATAGCACTTCAGAGGGTTCTTAAATTAATATGCTTTCACTGACAGCAGTCATCAAGTATAACAGCTCCAAAACATCAATTACATTGCATCCTAATGCAAACAGAAAGGGAGGGGAGGAAGCATCACGCAGGCACCCACATTAACTCCTGCGGAAGAACCATCGTCACATCAGTTTTACATTATGAGACATCTGGAATCCTGGAAAGGCTTTCCCCCTAAGGTATGCTAGTGTTTCACAAAGACTACACTTGCACTCTAGGAATACCGTAATCAAACTAGCAAACAGTGATCATTTTCCCAGAGAAAACAGAAAGAGAAGAAAAATCTTCCTTTTGTATTCAAGGTAGGGCACACTATCTTTGGCCACTCCGAGTTTCCACCTGCCACTGGAAAGTTAAGACTGTCCAAGCTTGAGACAGCCTCAGAAATAATCTAACCCAGCCCTACTTCTGTTCATACAGGTGAGGAAGTGAGACAAGAGAAGAAGGGAAAGAACCAGGGAGAGAACCCAAGACTTCTGACTTCCAGCTACTGTCTCCCAAGATGACATGCTTTTTTATAGAAAAGTTTAAAGTCAGAACTGAGGTCTTTGACCAATCTGCCATACGGAAGACTTGAGAAGAAGAGAAAAGTTATACGAAGTTGTAACTCTAGTGTATTTTTGCAGGACAAAAAGTTCTGCCAAGTACTGACCAGCCTTCACATTTGTGGCTCATGTTCTTTCTTAAGGCTGAATCAGGCTACGGGGCTTCACTCCTCTGAGTAAAGGAGGAGACAGGTGAGAATTAGGGAAGAATTATGAAAATAAACAAGATGATGGGCATAAACTGACACCCACATTAAACAAGTGGCCTTAACTTTTTGAAACTGTCACATTCATAACACTTTTATTTTCATGGAGAGATTCTCATTACTTCTCATCCCCCCCTCCACCATGTTCTCATTACAGACTGAACAATGAGCGTGTACTTGGACTTTCTAAGCAAAAAATTAACTTACAAAGCAGTTTACAAAGATTTCTGAGATCCTATAATATTTAGAATGTAGTCATGAGAATTTAAAAATCTACACTGTGCTGCACACCTAAAGCTAATATTGCAAATCAACTATATTTCAACAACAAATCTAATCACAAAACGTATTTCTTAAAAGCAGACTTTTGTTGAATGACCATTCATTCATTTAAGAAGTATTTGTGCTAGTAAGTGTAAATGAAAAATAAAACTCCCAGTCTTTTTGGAACTTGTTTTCAGATTATTGGGAAGGATGAAGATGGGAGGAAGGGAGAAACATAAATTAAATAGCACATTATACACACTATGGAGGAAAATAAGGCAAGGAGGGGGAAAAGGAGTGCTGGACAGTAGGCACTATTTAAGTAGGATGATCAGGGAAGTCATCACTTGAGTAGGTGCTTTTTTAGGGAAAAACTTGAGTCATGTGTCTATCTGGGGAAGTCGCTCAAGACAGAGGAAAGAGCAAGTATGGAGGCCCTGAGGTAGGCGGTGTATGTCTGGAGTGTTCAAGTAACAGCAGGGAGGCCAGCAGTGCAGAAGCAGGGCTGACAGGAGGGGGTGGGAAAGGAGACAAGGCCAGAGAGTAATGGGGGAGCAGACTACGTAGGGCCACAGTATAAGGACTTCGGTCTTTACTGAGAAAAATGGGCACTAATGAAAGGTTTTGGGCAGAGAAGTGATCAGACTTCTCTGTCACAGAGAATCCCACTTAAACTGCGAAGTCCAGCTGAAATGTATCATCTTGTACAAAGCTTTTCTTTCTCCCCAAAACAGGTAAGCCCTTTTCTCTTATTCTCATTGCCCTGTGGCAGAAATGTAGTCCTCATAATACAGTATTTCTTGATAGACTTGTCTCAAATCTTATCAGGCTGTGAGCCCCTTGAGATCAGTGACTATTTGGGAGAGAACTCATTATTCCTAGTTCCCACTATATAGTCAGCCATAGGAAAGCTGTAAACAAACGTTTGCTGAATGAACGCATGCACACCTATTTGTATTTAATGACCTTTAAGTGGAGTATCACATTAAGAACAGCACCACTAGAGGACTTAAACATTACTGGACAAGACAAACTGTAAATACAGGTAAAACAATTTAGGAGTAAGAGGCAATACACTGGTGTGTTACAACATCCTTTACTTCTTTCCCCTTCCACATGAACACATTATAACACTAATTTCTGGCATCTCTAAGAAGCCCAAAGAGGTATTTATCAAAAGGAGAGTCTTGAAAACATACAGGACAGGAAGAGTTTGAATGATATGGAGAGGCTATATTCTGGGAGTCAAGATCTATATCCAAATGAACTTTGCCATCTTAGGCAAATCACTTTCTCTCTTTGGATCACAGTGTCCTTACTTGTTAAATAAAAGGATAAAAATAACAGCTCTCTGAGAAGTCCCTTCTTACACTACATTTCTAAGAAAATGTGGTGAAGAATTATTGGGGGATAGAGATGAGAGAAATGAGATACCTGAATAAATGTGAAATAAAGAGGGATGCAAGGAGGAGAATAAAAGAATGACACAAAATGGCTAGGACTTAAAACAGAAAGCAGCAGGCAGGCATGTAAAAAAAAAACAAAACAAAAGCTGAGTGTCTGTTGAACAGACATCAACAGCCAAGAGGTGACAGATACTTAACACCAGAGTTGATCAACATGGCTTACCAGGCCAGGGCTGGCTAAAGTTCTTTTGACTCAGAAGGAAAAGTCTAAAGTTCGGAGACAAACACTATGGGAAAACTATAGGTCTTCTGCGTCTGGCAGGCTGTGAATGGAATAGCACTAAGAATCAAGAAGGAATTGGGGGACCCTAGCAGGAAGGGAAGTGCTGAGAATAAAAATGAAAGATGGCAGGAAATAATTAAGAAAATCATAGCCACAGGACTGGAAAAGATCAGTTTGCATTTCAATTCCAAAGAAGGGCAATGCCAAAGAATATCCAAACTACCACACAATTGCACTTATCTCACATGCTAGCAAGGTAATGCTCAAAATCCTTCAAGCTAGGCTTCAACAGTACGTGAACCAAGAACTTCCAGTTGTACAAGCTGGATTAGGAAAGGCAGAGGAACCAGAGATCAAATTGCCAACATCTGCTGGGTCGGAGAAAAGGCAAGAGAATTCCAAAAAAATATCTACTTCTGCTTCATTGACTATGCTAAAGCCTTTGACTGTATGGGTCACAACAAACTGTGGAAAGTTCTTAAAGAGATGGGAATACCAGACCACCTCACCTGCCTCCTGAGAAACCTGCATGCAGGCCAAGAAGTAACAGAACCAGAAATGGAACAACAGACTGGTTCAAAATAGAGAAAGGGGTATATCATGTCAAGGCTGTATGTTGTTATCCTGCTTATTTAACTTATATGCAGAGTATAACATGCACAATGTCACGCTAGATGAAGCACAAGCTGGAATCAAGACTGCCGGGAGAAATATCAATAACCTCAGATAAGCAGATGACACCATCCTTATGGTAGAAAGTGAACAGGAACTAAAGAGCCTCTTGATGAAGGTGAAAGAGGAAAGTGAAAAAGCTGACTTAAAACTCAGCACTCAAAAATCTAAGATCATGCCATCCAGTCCCATCACTTCATGGCAAATAGATGGGGAAACAGTGACAGACTTTATTTTCTTGGGCTCCCAAATCACTGCAGATGGTGACTGCAGCCATGAAATTAAAAGATGCTGCTCTTTGGAAGAAAAGCTATGACCAACCTAGACAGCATATTAAAAAGTAGAGACATTACTTTGTCAACAAAGATCCGTCTAGTCAAAGCTATGGTTCTTCCAGTAGTCATGTATGGATGTAAGAGTTGGACACATCTCTAAACAACTCTCTGAAGAAAGCTGAGCACCGAAGAATTGATGCTTTTGAACTGTGGTGCTGGAGAAGACTCTTGAGAGTCCCTTGGACTGCAAGGAGATCAAACCAGTCAATCCTAAAGGAAATCAATCTTGGGTGTTCACTGGAAGGACTGATGCTGAAGTTTCAATACTCTGGCCACCTGATGCAAACAGCCCACTCAAAGACCCTGAGACTGGAAAAGATTCAGGGCAGGAGGAGAAAGGGGTGACAGAGGGTGAGATGATTGGATGGCATCATTGACTCAATGGACATATAAGTCTGAGCAAACTCTGGGAGACAGTGAAGGACAGGAAGTCTAGTGTCCCACAGTCCATGGGGTTGTAAAGAATCAGACACGACTGAGCAACAACAAAAACCAGAACACAATAGTAAAGATCAAGGATCAAAAAGAAATGACCACAGAAGTCTAGGAACAAAGGGCTTTAAGAAAATAATCCAGGATCTCAGTCTAGAGAGAATCCATAAGAGATACCTGGCCACTCTGACAGGACAGCAGAGGATGGGACTTAAGAAGGCCTGAGCAGGCAGAGGAAAACAATCAGCAGGCTTGAAGAGAGGATAGGACAATGAAAATTACTGAGACAGATTAACAGAAAGAAAAAATACTGAAGAAAAGCAGACAGAGCCTAAGGGACCTGTCAGACACTAGCAAGCAGCCCAATTATGCATTCTGGGAGTTCCTGAAAAAAAGAAAGAAAAGGGGTAGAAAGACTATCTGAACACATAGTAGGTGAAAATCTTCCAAATTTGATGGAAGACAGGACTATAAACATCCAGGAAGCTCACTGAACTCCAAGTAAGATGAAGTCAGAGGAACCCACACCAAGACACATTACAAGTATATTTTCAAAAGACAAAGATAAAGAGAGAATTTTGAAAGCAGCAAGAAAGAAGTGACTTGTCACATACAAGGAATCCTCAATTAAGACAATAAGCAGATTTCTCATCAGAAATTTCAGAGGCCAGAAGGTCAATCTATTCAAAGTGCTGAGAGAGAGAGGAAACAAAAAAAACCTGTCAACAAAGAATCCTACAGCTGGTAAAAGTGTCCTTTCAAGAGTGAGGCAGAAATTAAGACATTCCCAGATGAGTAAAAGCTAAGGCAGTTTGTTACTGTTAGACCTGTCCTGGAAGATAATGGTCAAGAGAGTCTTGCAAGAAGAAATCAAAGGACACTAGATAGTAACTTAAAGTCATGAGAAAAAATAAAGATCTCAATAAAGGTAAATACATGTGCAATTATGGAGATAGCATTATCATAACAATGATTTTTAACTCCACTTTTTGTTCTATATATGATTTAACATGCTAATATGTTTTCTAAAAGCTATTAGTATAAAAGTTCATATTACTGTAACTTTGGTTTGCAGCTTCACATGTTTTATATATAATTTAAGAGACTAACACATTTAAAATAACTATCAGTGTATATTTTGGGCACACAATGTAGAATCATGTAATTCTGAGACATCGACAACCAACAGAGGCAGAGGTGAAGACGAAAAGGAACAGAGCTTTCATATGCTATAGAAGTTACACTGATATAAATTCAAATTAGTGTATTGTAATTTTAGAATGTTAAACTCAATTGCCATGGTAACCACAAAGAAACAGCTACAGAATATACAAAGAAATGAGAAAGGAATTTAAACATTTCACTACAAAAAATCAACTAAACACAAAAGACGATAGTAATGCAGGAAATAAGGGACAAAAAAAGCCACAACGAATAGGAAACAAATAGTAAAATATAAAAGTCACTTCTTACCAATAATTCTTTTAAATATAAACGGATCAAACTTATCAAAAGATGGAGATTGGCAGAATGGATAAGAACACATGATCCAACCATATGCTGACTATAAGAGACTCACTTGAGATCCAAAGACACAAACAGATTGAAAGTGAAAGGATGAAAAGATATTCCATGCAAATAGCAACCAAAGGAGAGCAGAGATTGCTGTACTAATAACAGACAAAAGACTTTAAACCAAAAAAGGTTATGAGATATCTTGTAAAGTCTTACTCCCTGTAAAGGATATTATATATCAACAAAAGGGGCAATACAGCAAGACAGAACAATTATAAACATTTATAATTGTTTATGCACATTTATGCACCTAATAATAGACTGCAAAAATCATGAAGCAAAAACAGAATTGAAAAGAGAAATAAACAGCTCTACAATTATAGTTGGAGACTTAAATACCCATTATTTCAATAATGGATAGAACAACCAGACAGAAGATAAGCAAACAGAGGATTTAACATGATAAACCAACTAGATCTAATAGACATATATAGAACATTCTACCCAACAATAACAGCATAAACATTCTTCTCAAGTGCATCAGATATTTTCC
Organism: Cervus elaphus; assembly: GCF_910594005.1. Taxonomy (NCBI): domain Eukaryota; kingdom Metazoa; phylum Chordata; class Mammalia; order Artiodactyla; family Cervidae; genus Cervus; species Cervus elaphus. The sequence goes on along the minus strand of NC_057834.1, from coordinate 124,159,404 downwards.
GGAATAAACCATGTTAGGCTATAAATCAAGTCTCAACAGATTTCTAAAAAATATTTATTTATTTGGATGAACTGGGTCTTAGCTATTGCATGGAAGATCTTCAATCCTAGTTGTGGCATACGGGTTCCCTGACCAAGGATTCAATTTGGGCCCTCTGTATACCGTGCATGGAGTCTTAGCCACTAGACCACCAGGGAAGTCTCTGACCACAGCGGGACAAATTAATCAAAAAAAGAAGTAAAACAGGAAAATTATCAGATTTGTGGAAATTAACACACTTAACCAATGGATTAAAGAAGTCGCAAGGGAAATCAGAACATACTTGAGAGATAATACAAACAAAAACAGAACATACCAAAACCTATAGGAAACTGCAAAAGCAGTTTTGAGACAGAAATTTATAGCTATAAAGACTTACATTAAAAAACAGACCTACAAAAAGAAGACACCAAACCCAAAGCCAGCAGACAGGAAGAAGTAGTACAGATTAGAGCAGAGATAAATGAAATAGAGAACAGTAAAACATTACAGAAAAATCTGTAATACCAGAAGTTGGTTCTTCAGAAAAAAACAAAGCTGACAATGCTTTAACTAAATAGACTAAGAAAGACAGATCCAAATTACTAACATGAGAACTCAAAATAGTAACATTACTACTAATTCTACAGAAATAAAAAGAATGAGAACTCTTTGAATAACTGTATACCAACAAACTGGACACTCTAGATGAAATAGACAAATTACTAGAAACACAAAATCAACAAAAACTGAATAATGAAAAAAGAAGAAACCTGAACAGACCTATAATGAGTAAGAAGATTCAATACATTAAAAAAAAAAAAAAAAAAAAACCTGTACAAAGAAAATCCCAGGATCTGATGGCTTCATGGGTGAATTCTACCACATATTTGAAGAACTAAAACTGTTAAGTGTAATATAACCAAATTAACAGAATGAAGGGGGGGGAAACCCACACAATCATCTGAACTGATGCAGAAAAAGATTTGACAAAAGTCAACACCTTTCATGATAAAAGCGTGAAGGTGTTAGTTGCTCAGTTGTGTCTGACTCTTTGAAACCCCACGGGATGTAGTCTGCCACACTCCTCTTTACATGGAATTCTCCAGGTCAAGGATACTAGAGTGGGTAGTCATTCCCTTCTCCATGGGATCTTCCCAATCCAGGGATCAAACCCACATCTCCTGCATTGCAGGGAGATTCTTTACTGTCTGAGCCACGAGGGAAGCCCTTTCATGATAAAAACACTCAACAAATTAGGAATAGAAAGAAATCACTTCAACATAATAAAAGCCATGTATGAAAATCCCATAACAAACATCATATTCAATAGTAGAAGACTGAAAGGTTTTCCGCTACGATTAAGACCAAAGCAAAGATGTCCACTTTCACCACTTTTATTCAACACAATCCTGGACATCCCAGCCAGAGTAATTAGGTAAAAAAGAGAAACAAAGGGCATCCAACTGGAAAAGGAAGAAGTAAATTCATCTCTGTTCACAGATATAATTTCATGTGTAAAAATCCCTAAAGATTACACACAAAAAACTGTTATAAGGAATGAATTCAGCAAAGCAGCAGGATACAAAGTCAACATGAAAAATTCAATCACATTCCTATATATGAACAATCTGAAAAGGAAATAACAAAAAATCCCATTTTCAGTGACATCAAAAAGAATAAAATACTTAGGAATAAATTAACTTACTTACAGAGATTAAAAACTTGTACAAGGAAAACTACAACACACTGATGAAAAAAAATTAAAGATGACATAGACACACATGTCATGTTTATGGACTTCAAGACTTAATATGTCAAAGCAATCTACAGATTCAATGTAATCCATATTAAAAAAATCTCAATGACCTTTGTAGAAATAGAAAACGCCATCCTAAAATTCATATGCAATCGCAAGAGACCCTGAACAGTCAAAACTACCCAGAAAAAGAATAAAGCTGGTGGACTACACTTCTTTTTTTGTTTTTGAGCTTTTTATTTTGTATTGCAGTACAGCTGATTAACAATGTTGTGACAGTTTCAGGGGAACAGTGAAGGGACTCAGCCATAATCATACATGTATCCCTTCTCCCCTGAACTCCCCTCCCATCCAGGCTGCCACATAACATTGAGCAGAGTTCCATCACACTTCTTATTTCAAAACTTACTACAAAGATACCATAGTTGGACAATGTACTGGCATAAAGACCAACGAAACAGAATAAAAAATCCAGCAACACATATATATATAGTCGAATGATTTCTGACAAGCTGTTCAAGACCATTCAATGGGGCAAAAGACAGTCTTTTCAACAAATGGTAACAGGAAAACTAGATACACACACACACACAAAAGAATGAAATTGGACTGCTATATAACACCATATACAAAAATTCACTCAAAATGGTTAGACTTATATGTAAGACCTAAAATTTTAAAATTCTTAGAAGAAAATAGAGCTTCATGACATTGAATTTGACAATGATTTCTTGGATATTATACTGAAGGTATACAGAACAAAAGAAAAATAAACAACACTAACAACACAGTAAAAAAGAAAACAAAAGAATGGGAGAAAATATATGTAAATCTTATAATTCATAAGGAGTTAATATTCACAAATAAGGAGAATTCCTAAAACTCAGCAACAAAAAAACAAACTTGATCAAAAAATGGGCAAAGAACATTTCCCAAAGAAGATTTAAAAAAGGCCAATAAGATGAAAAGATGCTCAACATCATTAACCATACAAATCAAAACTATAATGAGACTCTACCACACACCCGCTGAAATAGCTACTATTAAAACAAGAGAAAATAACAAATGTTGGCAAGGATGTAGAGGAATTAGAGCCCTTATGACTGTTAGTGGGAATGTAAAATGGTACAGTTGCTATGAAAAACAGTATGATGGTTTCTCAGAAAATGAAACATAAGAATTAGCATAAAAAAAAGAAAAAAAAAAAAAAGAATTAGCATAGGATCCAGCAATTCCACTTCTGAGTATATACCCAAAATAACTGAAAGCAGGGCCTACAAAATATTTGTACTTTCATGTTACACAACCTTTTTTACAATAGCTAAAACATGGAAGCAACCCAAGTGTTTATTAACAGATGAACAGATAAATGTGATGTGTATAGATACATAAAACCACCATATGACCTAGCAGGCACACTCATAGGCATATACCCTGAGGAAGCCAAAACTGAAAAAGACAAATGTACCGCAATGTTCACTGCAGCACTATTTACAATAGCTAGAACATGGAAGCAACCCAGATGTCCATCAACAGATGAATGGATAAAGAAGTTGTGGTACATATACATGATGGAATATTACTCAGCCATAAAAAGGAACACATCTGAGTCAGTTCTGATGAGGTAGATGAACCTAGAACCTATTATACAGAGTGAAGTAAGTCAGAAAGAGAAAGATAAGTGTCATATACTAACGCATATATATGGAATCTAGAAAAATGGTACTGAAGAATTTATTTACAGGGAAGCAATGGAGAAACAGACATAAAGAACAGACTTCTGCACATAGGGAGAGGGAAGGAGAGGGGGATATGTATGGAGAAAGTAACATGGAAACTTACATTATCATATGTAATATAGATAGCCAATGGGAATTTGCCTGTGTCTTAGGAAACTCAAACAGGGGCTCTGTATCAACCTAGAAGGGTGGGATGGGGAGGGAGATGGGAGGGAGGCTCAAGAGGGAGGGGATGTATGTATGTCTATGGCTGATTCATGTTGAGGTTTGACAGGAAACAACAAAATTCTGTAAATTAATTACCCTTCAATTAAAAAATAAACTAAACAAAAAAAGACACAGAAATGAAGATTCACAAAAAGGACTAGGGCTAGAGCATATGGAAAGATCAAGTATGTGAAATAAGCTAGGATAACAACTGAATGAAGCAACTCAGGATAGAAAAAGAGGGCTTTTCAGCATCAAGTTTTAAAACAAGACAATGAACAGGAAAGAAGTCAACTTGGATATAAAAGGCATCAAGAAATTAAAATGAAGAGAGAAAGAACCTGGATATTAAACTCAGAATATAAACTTTAGAAAACTGTAGGCACTGCAATCTCACAGAATAAATGAGATGGCTATAAAGGGGAAAGAATAAAAGAAGAAAAGTGAGATGAAAAATACAGAGCACAAATTTTGAGTTCAGAGTAAAACTTAAATGAGACTTCCATTATGTATACTCTTTAAATAAATTAACTTTAATTTTAACATTCTTAGAAGATATATAATATGTGTTGATTTTCATTGCAAGTCTATACAAATTTAAACTGGTAACACTTTAAAGCTATGTTCTTATCACAATTAAAATGTACATATCCTTAAGACATTTTCTTGATTGGTAACTTGAAAGGTTAAAGATCACAAACAATAAAATAAGTAAATAAAAAGTTTCTTTTATCTTACTTTTTCTAAGATATACAGTTAAATAAATTACTTGATTTCATTTATTTCTTAGAAATAAAAAGATACAAATGGATCACTTCTATCATTAACAACATATCAAGCTGCCCTAAACAGTTACTGAAGATGAATGAGAAAAAGAGAGAAATTAAAGAAGAAAATTAAAGCCACACCTGTTCCGATGTGTTGGGAAGGTTTTGCTGGATGCATGGCACCATGACAGACATTCTGCTGTACATTACTCTGTGAGTGGATAAGGCCAGTTTGTGTAAAGAACTGATTAAGAGAAGAACAGAGATCAGCAAATTGAACCTGATCTAAAGACCAGTTCTTGAGATCTGCCTGTCTCATACTCTCCATCAAACCTATGAGAAAAACATTAAAAATACTGTTAGCATGGTCCTGCAAACATTGCAAAGAAAACAGCAATTTTTTTCCAGCCCTCAAAATTTCCACTGGTCATCTTTTGCTTGTGATATTTTCTAAATTATTCAGACTGATTCTTATTTCCCTCAGATCTCTTGTCTGTGACCATTCACTACATCAACTGGCCAAAAGACTTAATTAAGAATTTTACAAAGTGTTTTTAAGCATAGTACCAATTGTAAAAGAAACACTATATAAGGAGATGCATATTTCAAAGAAACTTACAGTGTACTCAAAAACACATGATCATGTATATTTGGTTATAAGGCAGAAGGAACCAATACTCACCTTGGAACTGTGAGAGGTCTACATCTGACCAATTAACACTGCTGGCAATTCGACAGCTTTCTTTGAGCATATCAAGTGTTGCATACCAATCATTTGAAACACCTATAAAAATAATACTGACAATATTATAAATCTTGGATAGCAAAAGTTTGAGCTAGCCTTATTCCTGGTATTGGCTGATCCCAATCCAGTTTTATAAATGGATTCAAACCCACCATATCTTGTGTTGGGGCAATCTGTTCTGTGAGACAGGCAGGAAAGGTATTATTTCTCTGCACTTAACAAATAAATGAAATTGAACCTAGAGGTGACATAACTTAACAAGGCCACTGTGTTTTATCCAAGAATTGAACCCAGTTGTATTCTTCAAAATTCCAAGAGGCCCCATTCACCTTGCAGAAGTCTGTGGCGCCCTTTGGAGTTGTGCAATGCAGAGACTGCCTGGTCTGTGAGCAATGTCAGTTAAGCATCTCACCAGAAACCATCAAGACCTATCTTATGAGCAACAGACTTAAAAAAAAAAAAAAATTCAGGGTATGAATCTGTCATTCTAAATGAAACACTTGGCAGGAATATGCAAAGAAAGAAAAAGTGGGAACATTCAACAAAGTACAAGACTTCCATGGTGGCTCAGGCAGTAAAGAATATGCCTGCAGTTCAAGAGATCAGGACTTGATTCCTGGGTTGGGAACATCCCCTGGAGAAGGGAATGGCTACCCGCTCCAGTATTCTTGCCTGGAGAATTCCACAGACAGAGGAACCTGGCAGGCTACAGTCCATAGCATCACAGAGTCGGACATGACTGAGTGACTAAGCAGACACGCCAGACTAGGCATTTTATATTTGTATTTCCAATATGATCCTCATAACAGCACTGTATACTGGTGTTGTTTTATTTTTATAGATAAAAAAATAACAAGACTAAAAGAGTTACTGCACCAAAGATCTAAGAGTCATAATGAGGATTGAAACACATAATGAGGATTGTGTCTTTCAGACACAAATCTATACTCTTTCTTCTATACCATACTGAATCACAATAGATTGCAGACAGACTGTGCATTACATTCTTCTTTAAAATGCTCATTTTCCAGAAGGACAAGGAGTTAAAAACCAAAACCTGCAAGGGTTGCTGAGTTTGCTTATATTAATAAATTGTAATCAAGACAATAATCCAGGTTAATCTATGGATTAAATGACTTACAAACAACTATAGGACTACAGCAAGGAAACATAAAAGACGACAGATTAGAAGAGTACGGACAGAAAACATATATAAGCCCCAGATAAGAGACTGGCATTCACAGCCAAACACAAGTCAGAAGACAAAAACTTACCAGAATTACAGGATACCTGTTGTGGGGGTGGAGGTGCCTGATGTGTCAGCGTCTGATGCGTCTGATGCTGGTGGTTCGGATGGTGCTGTATGTGTTGGTGTGGAGACGGGTGCTGGGGGTGAGGTGACTGGAGCTGGTTGTGTTGCGGTGGGTGTGGTGCTGGGTGCTGGGGACGCTGTGGATGCTGCGGTAAACCATGCGGTCGATGGGACGGATGTGGAGACGGCTGTGTGTGCATCTGGGGATGTGACAGGGAGACCTGTGCAGCCGAATTACTGCCCGTGGTGTTGAGGCCACTGCCGTGACTGTTGGTCAGGCTGCTTTGGTTGCTGTGTGGGTGAGAGCTCACTGTACTGCTGGGAGAGTGCTGATAGGAACAAGAAGTGTGGGACTGCTGGGAAGACTCGGAAGGGATGCTCATCAAGCCTGGAAACAGAGAAAGCAAGATCACTGATGGCCAGATTTCAGTGGTATTTTATGACAAACATTTGCAAAATTATTTACAGAGCAAAAGTATATGCTGTCAGGAAGCAATTCTGGTTCAGTTTAACAAGTGCTGACAGAATATCCACCATACCCTGGGCTTTGGGGTTACCGAGAAGAAACATCATTCTCTGTCCTCAATAGCTCATGGCCGAGGGGAAGAAACAAACACTTGAGGAGATTATGTCCAACATTGTAAGTACTAAAGCAAAAGTAATCAGAGGGAATACAGAAACTCTGCTTCTTCCCTGTTCTACCTAGGAAGGGGCATCGAAATACAAGGAAGCCTTCTTTGAAAAGGCAATAATATCTGGGTTGTCTTGAAAGATGTGCTGTGCTGTCCTTAGTTGCTCAGTCACGTCAGACTCTTTACAACCCCATGGACTGCAGCCTGCTAGGCTCCTCTGTCCATGGGGATTCTCCAGGCAAGAATATTGGAGTGGGTTGCCATGCCCTCCTCCAGGGGATCTTCCTAACCCAGGGATCCAGGTCTCCCACACTGCAGGTGGATTCTTTACCAACTGAACCACCAAGGAAGCCCCTTGAAAGATGACTAAACATTAAGGGAAAAGAGGATGAGGTACTGAGTCACATTCAAGATGGTTCTCTACAGATCTGAACACCTTCGGCAAAAGAGAGTAGAAATAAAGCCCATTTATTTTTGATCTCTTTCTCTTGACTACTTCAAAAACTTTAAATCCAATATGGCAGTTTAAGGGTTAAGATTACATATTTCTTAATGCCAGAAAAGAAGAATTAAAATCTCTGCACTACAGTTTATACACTTGGTAACTCTGGAGAGTTATTAACCTCACCAAGTCACAATCACCTCAATTATAAATAGGGATAACAACAGTACGTGCTTCATAAGAGTTGTGAGGATTACAAGCCACTAAACTGTGTCTGTCTCAAGAATGTTCCATAAAAGTAATGAAACAGAGCACTAGAGATGCCTAGTTGTTTGTTTGTTTGTTTTGCTTAGTCTTAAGGATTCCAGCCATCTTGGGCTCAAACATGAGAAATTGTTACCACTGATATTTCAAAGCCAGTATTTTTGTACTGAGATCAGCAAAGCTGGATCTGCTTAGCAAAGTCTTATATGGGTGGGTTTTTTTTTTTTTTTGGCACTTTTATAGAAAGAAAATTTAATATAAAATTTGAGAAAACACGTGACTCTTACTTTAACCAGAAAACTAACTTCCTATACAAACTACTGATACTCACCAATACATGTAATATTTACGTATAACATTAACTTTCATATTTGTCAGCGATATGTATTAAAATGTAAAGGAAGGGATTTTTTCTATTTTGTCTACTGCTGTGAACAGGTATACTCTCTGACCTGGAATATAGTTAACCTGCCAAACAAAGCAATGCCTCAATATTTGAGTTCCCGACAATTTCTGACTAGTGTTCTATGGGCGAATAACAATGAGACATCTTGATTCTATCCTATGACTCTGATTAAAATTAAACCAGCAGCTGACAGGACAGTAATACATAAATGCACCTGAGAAACCCCAACATAAATGCAAAAATCTAGTATGTGGTTGAAATATAATACTGCATCTCAAACAGTATCTCTTTTAGCGTTAAAGCTGACTTAAGTATGTTGTACAAAATAATGACTAGTAACTACGATGTTTACTTGTATGTGTCACATATGAAATCACAAATTTGGTGCTACCATACTCTAATAGCTATCTCTTTGATAACAGCAGTCAGGACAGAAAAGCAAGGCACATCTACTCTTGTGATGCCACATTTACCACTCAAAACACTTCGCATGCTAGACATCACTAACTGATCATGACAGTCTTTCCCACATGCCACAAATGCAGTGTCAAAATACTTTAACACAGTGCTCCAGGATACCAGTAGTAATCAAATGAAGTAGGCATGCATGACGAGATAGATTTCTTATATATACAGACTACAGTAAAGGCATAAAAGGCATTCAATCCTTATCATGATGGTAATGTTCTAAGATTAAGGAAATATAACAGCGTAATCTGAAAATAATTCTTTAAAAAATTTCAATAAACAATTAACAAAAAAGTATTAAAACTCACCTTGTTGACTAAGTGACTGCTCAAAAACTGACTTATAAAGGCTCCGAAATGAGGCACTGAGATCTTCAAAATTATATTCTGAGAAAAGTAATTGTTTATCTCGTTCTGGAAGGTTGTACTGTGGCTGCTGCTGAGGCGTTAATGACTGAGAAACTTGTTCTGGATGATTTGTCACCTAACAGTAAAAGAAAAAACCTACTCATTTAGTAGCTTTATATCAGAATTGGTTTGTTACATACAATATGTAACTAAAAATACTAGAACTGAAAATAGAACCCAAAGGAATTAACTTCCCTGCCTTTGGCTTTTCTATCATCTATTAAACTGCATACACATAAAAGGCACACCACAAATTGTTAACTTGTCTCTTAAAGAATCACAGATATCTAATCCAATCTCCACATTTCACAGTAGGAGTTAAGTATTCAAAGAAGTTAAAGGAGCTTCCCAAGGTCATAATAAGTGATAAATTAAGCCTGGAACCCTTCCAGTTTCTGTGAAATTTTCATCTCAATTTCCACAGAAGCAATCTCATCTCAAAGACACTATACTCTGAAACTAACATTTCTCATCTGTTTATTCAATTAACCTTTAAGTACTTATATACTATGAGTATTGCTGAGTCAGGTTGCATGACACTGCCCAAAGTAACAAGGAACTTCGATACATCTAACTCATTTGTAGATGAATTTTTCCTTTTTAAATGAAACTTTGGGGAAATGAGAAGTGAAGGATAAAAGACAAAGGAGATGCTGAGAAAAACAGATCAGGGCCTTCAGCTCTGAAAGGGAAAAAGAGTACCTTGAACACCTAAGTAAGAATTACCTCTGAAGACAGCACAACTAGAAATAAAATGAATGAAACATGATCAGCAATATCTCTTAAAGATATTAAGCAGTGACAAACCACCATGTTTTAGTGTTTTGCAAAATTAAATGAGACAGGAGCAGTGACTATAAGTGGGCTTCCCTGGGGGCTCAGATGGCAAAGAATCTGCCTGCAACGCAGGAGACCTGGGTTCCATCCCTGGGTCAGGAAGATCCCCTGAGGAATGGAATGGCTACCCATTCCAGTGTTCTTGCCTGGAGAATCCCATGGACAGAGGAGCCTGGTGGGCTACATACTGTCCATGAGGTCACAAAGAGTCAGATATGGCTGAGCAACTTTCACTTTCAGTGACCATAAGTTTATACAGCCTTTCAAAATGATACTCACAAGGAGTCTACAATGACCTGAAAAAATATGAATTTTGTGTAGGGCAATGGCTTCACTAACTGGCACTCTAGTGACCTTAAACGTCTCCACACAGGCCATGTAAAAAAGTGTCAATGGCAGAATGACCTAGGCCTTTGAAAATACTGTGATTACCCCAGAACAAAGGATGATGAGTGGCCTTACAAGGAGCAAATTATTACCTGATATTTTTCATCCATTTTCCTACTTGAGGGAAAGCAGTCCCTCTCTCTAACTTACAGGAATCTGCCAAGAGATGCTTTCTCGTCTGCCTCCTTTGTTTCCAGTTAGGGAGGGGACTTTCTAAGTTACAGCCTTCGAGTACAGCTGCAAGTTGTGTAACAATTTAGGTACAGAATGGAATTTGCTCCTCCACAACAGGCACCCATCGCTTGTGTAGTCCCTCATCTGATTCCTTTGGTTTAGTGTCATCCTGTGGGACGTAGGGAGCTGACACCATGGTGATCTGGCTTATACAGTATGCATAAGTAGTAAAACTGTCACAATGCATTTAGCCTTACTGTGTCCTTAAAAGCTCAATCTATGGCTACGTGATAAGCCCAACCACACGCTCACACTGTATTGTGCTTTAGGAGCTCTTAATGACTGATTACCTTGTTAGATGAAGGAGAAAAATAAAAGTAGTCCACAGTGTCTAGTTTTTAACAGGGGGGTTTAACTCTCTTACATGCACTGGAATAACAGACATGTCTGCTCCCACTTCTGTCACCTGTTTCTGTAAAGGCTTCTTTTTCCTCTTATATTCTGTAATTTTGAATTCTGTATTCTTTGATTTCATTTCACAATTTTCTACTCTAATTATTTTAAAACAACTTAAAATTACTAAATCTTTGCTGAGTTTGCTTCAGTGCCCCAACTAGTCCTTTTCTATCATGACTTCATCATTACTGGGTAATTTAATTCACCACCCAATCAGCTAAATATGTAATTTTTTTTTCAGAAGGGTGCATGAAAACAGGGGTAGGATGCTTTCCAAACTCTGTATTACCAAAGAATGTTTTTTTTGACTTCACAACTGAATGAAAATTTGGTGGGCATAATATTTATAATTCCAAATCTATTCCCTCAACACTCTGTATAAAAGTGTTCCATTATCTTCTGGCATTTAGTATTATGGAAGAAAAGTATGATTTGTGTTTCTCTGAATGCACCCTATTTCTTTTGCTAGAGTATCTATGATTACTTCTGAAATTTAAAAATTTGTCATGATGTGTCTAGATAGTTTTTTCCATTTATTTTTCTTAGAGCTCATTAACCCTTTTATTCTTTATTTCTTTTGAAAACTGCTCTGTACCAACTATTTGGGGACACCTGTAATTTGCAGTTCTCCATACCTATTGTATTCTTTAACATAACTGTTATTCCTTTATCTGTTTTTTTCTGCGTTCTTGAAAAGTATTTTTCCCCCAGAGCACTGTTAACAGTTTGCAGTCATCTTTTTTTCCTACATTCAATGTGAATTTTAAAAGTTTTTGTTTCCCTCTTTTTATTTCTTAAATTCGGGTCCCCTCTATCCCTTTTACTTTTTCCTTGTGTAAGCTTTTACCTATTTATTCATCTTGGAACAGAGAGTGACTTGATGAGATCAAATTTGTACCATGAACAGTGTGGTTGGTGTGTGACTCTCCTGGGTTCCCTTCTGTCTACTGTGGAAGATAGTTGCAAGATGACTTGAAAAGAAGTATCAGATAACAAGGGTCAGCATAGGAGCAAGAAGACTCATACAGGTCCCTTTATAGCATACCTTTGTTTTCTAGACCCAATCTAAAAATACAAGACTGGTAAGCAACTGGGTACCAGGTCATCCTAACATCTGGGGTTTGTAGAATCCTGTTCTCAGATACACTTCTGGGAAACAAGGTGATATACACATCCTCTAAGCTCTTTTAACCAAGGGCTATAAAATACCATCAAACACAGCTTTAGAAAAGTAAAGTAAAAATTCTTTTCCTATTCCAATTGTTTTTCACTTGGACATGGAACAGATTAAGTAGACCAAAATATATAACATAGTACAACAATATGTTTGTATCTAACTTGCTACGGTATAATAAAAATCTGTTTTACTTATCTAAGCTAATGATCATTAACTGACCAATGAGAAATATACATATTCACTTTTTATTTGCATTTCAATTACACTTGGTTCAGTTTTAAGCACTAAATGAGTACTCAACAAAGGAGTTAACTTCACGAAGACTTACCGGTGTGTAACTATGCACACTTCCAACACTGTTCAAGTTAACGGACGCCAAGCTCTGATCTGAGAGACTGTTGTTAAGGCTACTGCGTGGGCTATCACTGCCATCCTGATCAGTGTTGTACAATGTTACCTACAATGAAAAGAACAGCAACACCTGAATGAGCAATTCCCACTATAAAAATTACATTTTAAACTCTACAACTCTACAAAAATACAACTAACCGGGAATATGGAAGGAAGGCAAAATATTACTGGTCTTTCCTTTCGTGTTTACCTACCCCCAGATCTGTGCTCTACACTCACTAATTCCATGCTCACCACAAAATAATTTACTTTCAAACTGAAGGATATATCCCATCTAGAGGTACATAAATTCAACTTTCTAAATGGTATAATTAGTTCACCAACATTTAATAAGGGGATTATAATAGATTTTTACTGTTAAATATTTCTATAATGCATAAACTTATTTTTACTCGAGCTTCAAGCAAAATTGCTCCTTCCTTCTTCCAAAATCTTAGGCATCAAGAAAAGAATACAAAAACCAGAATTTAGGTATCATGGTGTTTATAATATTGAAAACCAGAAACTTAACCATCCAACATATTTGCAGAATCAATAAATATGTGACCTGACTTTAAAATAATATGCAAACATGTACATTAGATATGAAAGAACTATGTATCAAACTGTTACCGATGGTTAACTGGCAGGTGGCTGGGTATCCCTTAAGACTTTCATCATTGATGGTATATATTTTTACAATGCTTAAGTCTGTATATAATATGCATTATCATTTTTAATTAGAAACAAGAACAAAAAGATATTTTTAAAAGAGGAAATTAGCCCAACTATCCTTTAAAGTTCTATTCATCTGCTACTACTTTCCTTTCTATGCTCCTGCTTTTGTGGGAACAATTAACAATTACTCCTGCACTAGCAGGCAGTAACTCCAGCGCCACCTAGGAAGCACCCATTTGATTTTCTGGTCTAATTAATTTTTGTTAAATGAAAAAAATATTATGTATTTATTTGGCTGCACAGGGTCTCAGCTGCAGTATGTAGGATCTTCAATCTTTAACATGGCATGTGGTATCTAGCTCCCTGATTAGGGACCAAATCTGGGCTCCTGGTATTGGGAGTTCAGAGTCTTAGCCACTGGACCACCAGCGAAGTCCCCAAACTTTTCTCCAATAGTAGACTGTTAGCAACTTGAGTTCCCCCCAAAATAATCATAAGCAGTGTAATGCTTTCTACTCAGTATACAAATAATAATACTTGCAAATTTAATGACCAATTGAGCTATCACCACTCTTCTGTCTGTACTAAAAATGGGATCAAGCCCAGTGCTCATTTGTCCAAAGTTGAAAGTGAAGGTCGTTCAGTCATGTCCGACTCTTTGTGACTGCATGGATTGTAACCTGCCAGGTTCCTCTGTCCCTGGAATTCTCCAGGCAAGAATAGTGGAGTGGGTAGCCGTTCCCTTCTCCATGGTATCTTTCCAACCCAGGGATTGAACCCAGGTCTCCCACAATGCAGGTGGATTCTTTACCTTATGAGCCACGAGGGAAGCCCCCCAAAATTTAAGTGGGTAGCCTATCCCTTCTCCAGGGGATCTTCCCGACCCAGAGATTGAACTAGGGTCTTCTGCATTGCAGGTGGATTCTTTACCAGTTGAGCTACCAGGGAAGCGAGGCATATATGCCTCTATACTTCAGGTAAAACCAAACTGTCTCACCTTCACATCAGCTAGGAATAATTATGTGTCTACGAACTAATGAAAGTGTATAAGGGAAAATGAGAGGAAATAAAATTATGTCAAAGATTTTTCTGGTATTTCCAGTATAAATTTCATTTAAAAAAAATGAACCTTACAGGCTCTTAAACAATAAAATATCAACAAATTACAACCATCCTATCTATAGTCATTCTGTTGGCTGCTCATTCTCTCCTGTCCATGCTGTTACCTATTACTCAAGTCAGAAATAGTCCCCATCATCTTAGACAAATCCTCACAACTAAGGAAGATAACACTGTTACTAAAATGTAACAGAGCAAATATACAAATTATAGTTTGTTAATTAAAAAATGGGCATATTCATGGAATCATACTCATGTAATCAACAGTAGTTCTCAAACTCGGATCTTAGAAGCCTTTTACAGTCTTAAAAATTAAGCAGTCAAGAAGTTTTTTGATATATTTATCAATAAGTGGCATATCAGAAATTAACAATTTTAAGTATTTATTAATCTAAAAATAACAATCACAAACTCAACCATGTAACATAAAAAAATTTTCTTTCAATAAATAAGTAAAATTAGAAGGGTGCCACTGTTTTACATTTTTGTAAATCTCAAACCCTGGCTTAATGGGAAAACAGCTAGATTCTCACATCTGCTTCTATGTTCCACTTGTTGCAATTTGTTGTTCAGGTGGAAGGATAGGAAGAAAACCCAGCATCACACACACACACACATATATATATATGGAAAAGGGAAGAATATTTTAATAGCCTTTTCAGATAATTGTAAATAGTCTTTTTTGATACTACACAAAAATACAAGTGGCAATATTTAAAAGATTAGTTGCAATAGAGAATCTGAAACCACATGAATAAATTATCATACTCTTCTGCATTATAATCCACTTTCCACCTTGTATTTTGAATGCATCATTTATGATTTTATAACACTATACATTGATCATTTGAAAAATACTATTCACTAAGCACTGCAGATCTTCCAAATACTGACGTATTTCATTACACAAAATCAAAACATCACACTTGTTAACATCACCAATAATCTCACTGGAAAAGACTGTGAAGCTATCAGACTCACTGCAGTGGATGTAAGTTTTCCAAACTTATGTGTTTTGCTTAAAAGCTCAAATTTTACCATTGGCTAGAGAGACTGTTAATTGTTTTCCTTGAAGTGAGAGGTTTATTCATTTTCAAGAAAATATCTGCCAAGTACTCAAATCTGAATATTAGTGCCAGTTGGTCTTTCATGTAAAATCCTATCTCCATGAATGGAGCAGCCAGTTCAACACAAATCTTCTTCCTTGAAGTGGCCACACTGTGTTTTACACATACTTCTCATTTCACTGCACACTCTTAAATTAAAAGATGTGTACTCAAAGGTCACAATTTAATAAAATTATTTTTCCTGCATCATCAAGGATATTCTGAGGTAAAACGTATGTACCCCCCCCTCGCCCGCCCAATAATCTGAAGGGTGTGTGGCTGTGAAGAATGCAGCGAGAACTAGCACAGTCAGTACTGCCTTGAGTTGCACTAATGTTTACCTGTATTGCTTCTGCTACAACCGTGAAAACACAAAAACAAAGAAAAAGGCAAATAATATTTTAGTATTATCACGGAATCCCCAAGAGTACTGGTTAGTCAGGTGTCCACAGATCCAGAACCACTGACATAGAGCATACTGGCACACCAAAAGACCTGCTCATAAACTCCCCCAATCATCATTCACCAGTCATTATACATCCACATTATCTCCTGTTACAGGTAACCATTATACAGACAGTTACCATTAATGGTAAGTTTCATACAATGTATGTATCCTTTTCTATCTTTTTGCAGCAAATTTAGCTAAAGGATTACATAAGCTTTGTTTCATACTGCATTAGTATCAGCTCTTAATCTTTATTACTTACTTCATTCCACTTTTTTAAATTTTGGATTTTCTTCACACAATTAAGAACTTTATATTAAGGTCTCTGATCCATCTGAAATTAATTTTGTGAATGAAAAACCTCACTTTACTACTGATTCAGCATCATGTGTTGAAAGACATTGCTGAACTCTGTTCCACAAGTCTGTCTGTCTATTCTTATGCAAATATTACACTTTCAATTATTATAGCTTTACTCTTGATATCTGGAAGTATAAATCCTCTAACTTTTATCTTTTTCTTCAATATTTTCTCCAATTACTGTTTCCCATTTGGAGTCTATATTTCGAAATTAGCTGTTCATTTTCTACTAAATTCCTTTTCCTAAAAAAAAGCATTGCGGAATTTTGACTGGGATATTAAATCTATAGATAAGCTTAGGAAAAACTGACTTCTTTACAATAATCTTCTTTATGAAAACTACATATCTACTAATTCATACCCTTTATTCTCTTAGGAATTCTTTATAGTTTTTTTTGTGTAGAATTAATCTTGCATTCAATCCTAGCTATCTCAGAGATATTGTGGGCTTGGTTTCAGACCACTGCAATAAAGGAAGTATCAAAATAAAGTGAGTCACACAATTTTTTTGGCTTCCTAGTGCATAAAAAAGTCATGTTTACACTGTACTAAGTCTATGAGGTGTGTTATTTAACAGCATTAAGTCTAAAGGAACAATGTACATACCTTAAAAGTACTTTATTAGCTAAAAAAAAAAAAAAAAAAAAAACCAGAAACTAACCATCAGCTGACAACACAGTGTTGCCAGAAAACTTCAGTTTATAAAAAGTGCAGTGTCTGGGTAGGGTAATACAGCAAAGCACAATAAAACAAGGTATCTCTATACTTAATGTTTTTGAATGCTAGTGTAAGTATTCTCTTCTAAATTTCGTTTTCTGTCTATGGCTAATACAAAGAAATATGAATGACTTCCAAAATCCAACACTGATCTAATATTGACAACTCTGTAAATTCATTTTTTAATTCTAAGAGTTTATCTATAGATTCTTTTGAGTCTTCCGTATGAACAATCATGTCATCTGTGAGTGACAGCTTTACTTCTAACTTTGCAAATTTTAAACTTTTCCTCTTATCGTAACTAATTTCTCCTCTCCTTGCCTGAAGACTATGATGGTCATATATTTTACTTTTATGTGTTACAAATCCACAATTTGTTTTTGGAATCTTTGCTTTACAGAGTTATCTCTTAAACAGATTGACCCCGGGTCATAACTTTAGTTAATACTCTGTGTTAATGACTCCAGTCATAATGACTGGACCACCAGGGAGGTCTCCCATCCAGTTTATTTTTCAACTCAAACATAATTTTTATCCCTAAACATAAATTTTATCCCTAAAGATTTTGATTTGGGTTTTAAAATGTCTTCCATGTGTTTATACACAAATTCAACCTGAACTTCCATAAAGTATACTTATAAACAGTTCCCCCTACCTCCTAGCCTCAGGCTTTATTGAGATATAACTGACATATGACATTGTGTAAGTTTAAGGTGTAGTTTGATATATATTGCAAAATCACTACCATCACAGCATTAGCTAATACTTCCATCACCTTACAGGATCATCATTTCTTTTAATGGCAAGAACATTTAAGATCTAATTTCCCAGAAACTTTTCTGTATGTAACAGTGCTGTATTATCATGCATGTAATCACCAAGCCATATATTAGATTCCCAAAACTTAATCATCTTATAACAAAAAACTCCCTGTGACCATATCCCCATTTCTCCCCACCCCTAGGCCCACAGTAACCACCATTCTTTCTGTTTTTCTGAGTTTCACCTTTCAAGATTCCACACATAATTAATATCATCATATAGCATCTGTCTTTCTCTACCTGACTTGTTTCACTTAGCATAAGCCTTCAAGGTCCATCCGTTTGGTCATAAATAGCAGGATTTCTGTCTCATGGCTGAGTATTATTCCATTATAAATTCCATACCACATTTTCTTTATCCATTCATCTGTTGATGGACACTTAGGTTATTCCATATCTTGGCTCATGGTAATTGTTTTAATGTTCTCTTCTACTAGTTCTATCATATGTGTCATTTCTGGGTCAGTTCTGACTGATAATTCTCATTATGGACTGTTTTTTACTGCTTCTTTGACGGCTTGGTAACTTTTTATTGAATGCTGGACTACTGTGAATTTACATTGTTAAGTGCTATATTTTTATATTCCTATTAATGTTCTCGGGCTTTATTCTGGGACACAGTTAAACTACCTGACAACAGGAAGGAAATACTGTTACATGCTATATCATGGATGATCTTTGAAAATGTGTTTAGTGAAAGAAGCTGGACATAAAAGGCCATATATTCTATAATTCCACTTATATGAAAGGTCCAGAGTATGCAAATACAGTTTTAGAAAATATATTAATGGTTACCAGGGGATGGAGGAGATGGGAAATCAATGATAAGGGGTATGGAATTTTCTTTTGGTAGTAATGAAAATGTTCTGGAACTAGATGATAATTAATGATTGTACAACCTTGTGGATATACCAAAAACCACTGAGTGGTAAACTTTAAAAGGGTGAATTTATGGGCTCTGAATTGTATTTGGAAAAAAAATTAATTTGAAAAAGGTTATTACTTTAAAACAGTTTGAGCCTTCTGGGTTTTCCTTTAAAGTATATAGGACCAGATCAGTATTTTAAACTAGGGCCAATTTTGTTCCACTATGAGGGCAAAAGACTGAATTACAAATCATCTCACTGTGGTGGGAACAGTAACTACTTCTGGCCCTATGAATCTCAATGACTGCCGATACCAATCCTTTCAGGTGGTTCTTTCCTCAGTCTCAATAATTACCTTCAAGTACCTAGTTGATAGGGCTTCCCTGGTGGCTCAGACGGTAAAGCATCTGCCCGCAATGTGGGAGACCAGAGTTCAATCCCTGGGTTGGGAAGATCCTCTGGAGAAGGAAATGGCAACCCACTCCAGTACTCTTGCCTGGAAAATTTCCATGGACCATGGAGCCTGGTAGGCTACAGTCCAGAAGACTCAAGAGGAACCCTCTATATGACTCTGTAATTCCTTCTCTGTGCAGCTCTCTCCTCTCTGACATGCCGCCCTGTGAACTCTAGCCACCAAGTTCTCCTGGCTCTACCTCCTCAACTCAGGGAGATCTTTGTGTCCTGGAAACTTTCTCCAGGCAGTAATCTAGTACAACCACAGGACTCACTTTGTTCACCATTTCTCAGGGGATAACTGTTCTTATGGCCCAATCTCTTGAAAACCATTGTTTCATATACATTGGCTGTTTTTTTTCAGTTGTCTGAAGTAACAAATTAAGTCTAGACCCTGCTATTCCACCTTGGCTAGAAACAAATTATCTTAGAAACAAATTATCTACTTTATTAATCTTTTATAAAGAACTGAATTTCTGTTTGTTGACTCAGGCTTCTGTATAGTGCTTTCTATTTCATTGACCTCTATTTTTATGTCCTCCTTTGAATTTATTTTGCTCTTCTTTTTCTAGATGCTTAAATTGTTAATATTCCATCTTTATTGTATTCTACTACATGTGATTAAGGCTAATATTTTGTATTCTACAGGTTTTGATATTTCATATTTCTGTTTTTCATCAATCCAACTATTTTCTAATTTCTGTAATGATTCTTCCTTGATCCACACAATATGGTTGTGTAACCATATTGCTTATTTTGCAAACTTTAGGTGATTTTCCCATTACTTCCTTGCTATTGTTTCTACCTTTAACTCCACTGCATTTGAAAATACTCACCGTATGCTGTTGTTTTCTGAAATTTGCTGAGAATCACTTTAATGTTCTAGCACAAGTCAGTATAACATGATCAATTTTGGTAATTATGCCATGCATACGTTAAAAAAAAAAAGTCTATTCTACAACTGTTGGATAAGACATTCTATGTATTAGTTGAGTCAAATTTCCTAATTTTATAGTTCAATTCCTTTAAATATCTTGAACAGGATTTGTCTGATTTTTGTGTTTTGGTATTGATCTGCTGTTTTATGATTTCTAGAGACATGTTATGGAGAAGGAAATGGCAACCCACTTCAGTACTCTTGCCTGGAAAATCCCACGGATGGAGGAGCCTGGTAGGCTGCAGTCCATGGGGTGCTAAGAGTCGGACACGACTGAGCAACTTCACTTTCGCTTTTCACTTTCATGCATTGGAGAAGGAAATGGTCCAGTATTCTTGCCTGGAGAATCCCAGGGACGGGGTAGCCTGGTGGGCTGCCATCTGTGGGGTCGCACAGAGTTAGACACGACTGAAGCGACTTAGCAGCAGCAGCAGAGACATGTTAAAATCTACCTCACTGATCAAAGATCTGTCCATTTCTTCTTTTAGTCCTGCCAGGTTTTGAGGCTGTTACTAAGCATATGCAAATTTAGTAGTGTTACAGTTAATTACTGAAATGGTCCTTTTCCAAAAATAAATCTTTGTTTTTAGTGACATGTCTTTCTTTTACAATGTATCTTTTCTAAGTAGAACATAGCTTGATTTCTGTATTTCCATCCAGTCTGACAATCTTTAGCATTTTTAAAAAACTGAAGTTATTTGATTATAATGTTGTATTAGTTTCTGGTGTGCAGCAAAGTGATTCAGTTATACACACATACACACATACATGCTTTCTCACATTCTTTTCCATTATATTTTACTACAGGGATTGAATATAGTTCCCTGAGCTGTATAGTAAGATCCTGTTGTTTACCTATTTTATATATAGTAGGGAGTACCTGCTAACCCAAAACTCTTATTTTATCCCTTCCTCACTCCCTTTTCCCTTTGGTAACCATAACTTTGTTTTTCACATCTGTCAGTCTGTTTCAAATACGTTCATTTATGTCATATCTTAGACTCCACATGTAAGTGATGTCATAGGATACTTGTCTAGGACTTTCTGACTTACTTCACTTGGCATGATAACTTCTACACCCACCCATGTTGCTGCAAATGGCATTATCTCATTCTTTTTTATAACTGAGTGGTATTTCACTGTATATACATACCACATCTTCTTTACCCATTCCTCTGTCAAAGGACATTTAGGTTGCTTCCAGGTTTTGGCTATTGTGAACAGTCAATGGACAAACACTGGGGTGCATATATTCTTTTGGATCACATTCTTCTCCAGATATATGCCTAGGAGTGGGATTGCAGGGTCACATGGTAGCTCTATTTTCAGTTTTTAAGGAACCTGCATATTGTTCTCCACAGTAGCTGTACAAATTTACATTCCCACCATCAGTGTACAAGGGTTCCCTTCTCGCTACCCTTCTCCAGCAATTACTGTTTGTGAAATTTTGATGAAAGCCATTCTGGGTGGTATGAAGTGATATCTCATTGCAGTTCTGATTCACATTTCTCTAGTAATTAGCAACACTGAACATCTTTTCATGTGCCTAATGTCCATCTGTATGCCTTCTTTGGAGAAATGTCTACATAGGTCTTCTGTCCATTTCTTGAGTGGATTGTTTTGATGCTGTTGAGTGTCATGAACTCTTTGTAAATTTTGGAGACTAATCTCTTATCTGTCACATCATTTGCAAATATTTTCTCCCAATCTGTGGATTGTCTTTACGGTTTATTTACTGTTTGCTGTGCAAAAGCACCTAAGTGTAAGTAGGTCCCATTTGTTTCCTTTTGTTTTTATTATACTGGGAAATGGAATTAAAAAGATATTGCTGTGATTTATGTCAGAGAGTGTTCTGCCTATGTTTTCCTGTAATTTTATAGTATCTAGTCTTACAAATAGGTTTTTAATCCATTTTGAACTTATTTTTCTGTATGGAGTTAAAGAATGATCTAATTTCATTGTTTTACATGTAGCTGTCCAGTTTTCCCAGCACCATTTGTTGAAGAGACTGTCTTTCCAAAGTTGTATAGTCTTGCCTCCTCTGTCACAGATTAATTGACCACAGGTACAAAGGTTTATTTCTGGGTTTTCTATCCTATTCCATTGATCTATACTTCTATTTTTGTCCCAGTACAATATTATTTTGATTAATTAACTTTGTAGTATAATCTGATGTCAGGGAGCTTGATTCCTCCAGTTCTGTTTTTCTTTCTCAAGATGGAGCAAGCGTCCTCTGATTTCATGGCTGCAGTCACTATCTGCAGTGATTTGGAGTCCCCCAAAATACTATCTGTCACTGCTTTCACTTTTCTGCCATCTGTTTGCCATGAAGTGATGGAACCAGATGCCATGATCTTAGTTTTTTTATTGCTGAGTTTCAAGTGAGTTTTTTTACTCTCCTCTCTCACTCTCATCAAGAGGCTCTTCAGTTCCTCTTCACTTTCTGTCATTACTCAAGAGACTATCTTTTCTCAATTGTGTATTCTTGCCTCCTTAGTCAAGATTAATTGACCATGGTGGGTGGATTTATTTCTGGCCTCTGTATTCTGTTCCATTGATCCATATGTATGTTTTTCTGTCAATATCATGCTGTTTTGAGCACAACAGCTTTGCAGTACTGTCTGAAGTCTGGGAAGGTTATGCTTCTAGCTTTGTTCTTTTTCTTCAGGTTTACTTTGGCAATTCTGCTTCTTTTATGGTTCCATATAAATTTTAGGATTATTCTACTTCTGTGAAAAACATCATGCGTAATTTTATAGGGATCACATTAAGTGTGTAGACTGCTTTGAACAGTATAGCGATTTTAAAAATATAGTGCATATACTGATCCATTCTTGTGACCCTGAGATGTATCCAACTTGATCAGTATCATCCTCAGTCGCTTAGTAATATCCAACTCTTTCACAACCAGGGACTGTAGCCTGCCAGAATCCTCTGTCCATGGAATTATCCTGGCAAGAATATTGGAGTGGGTTGCTATTTCCTCCTCCAGGGGATCTTCCCAATCCAGATAAAAACTCATGTCTCCTGTGGCTCCTGCATTGGCAAGTAGATTCTGTTATCACTGAGCCACCTAAGAATTTTTATGTATTCTTGGATTTGGTTTGCTAATATTTTGTTGAGAATTTTTGCATCTATATGAATCAAAGATATTGTCCTGTAATTTTCTGTTATTGTCTGTGTCTGGTTTTGGTATCACAGTGATAACAGCTTCATAGAATGATGGAAGAGTTCCCCCTTTTCAATCTTTTGGAAGAGTGTAAGAAGGACTGGTATAAATTCTTGGTATGGTTGGTAGATTTCTTCAGGGAAGCCATCTGGTCCAAGACTGTTGTCTGCAGTGATTCTTTCTCTCTTTTTTTTTTAACAGATTCTATTCCACTTCTGGTGTATCATGTATTTCTTCTTGATTCAGTTTTGGTAGGCTGTATTCTTCTAGAAACTTGTCCATTTCTTAGTATAGTTCAAAGTATTCTCTTAGGGGTTTTTGTATTTCTGCAGTATCAGTTATTACTTCTCTTTCATTTCTTACTTTGTTCATTTGGGTCCTCTCTTCTGCTTGGTGAGCCTGGCCAGAAGTTTGTTAATATTGTTTACCTTTTCACAGAAACAGCTCTTGGTTTTATTGGCTTTTTCCCTACTGTTTTTTAAAAATTTTTATTTACTATTTCTTTCCTTCGCTGCCTTTAGGTTTTGTTTATTCTTTTTCTAATTCTTTTAGGTGGTAGGTTGTTTGAGACTTTTATTTTTTTGAGGAAGGCGTGTATCACTATGAACTTCCCTCTAAAAAATGCTTTGCTGCATCTACATCCCATAGATTTTGTATGGTTGTTTGTCATTTGTCTCAAGGTATTTTTAAATTTCTTTTATTTCATTGTGGATGCATTGGTTGTTTAGCCTCCATACAATCTTTTTTTTTTTTTTTTCTCATTTCTCTTTCTACAGTTGATTTCTAGTTTCATGCTGTTGTGGTCAAAAAAGATTCTTTGGCTTTTAAATTGAATATTCAGTGCATTTACACTTAATGTATTTCCTAATGCAGTCAGACTTAAATACTATTTATTTTCCTGTGTTGCCACTTCTTCTCTGTCCATTTTTTCCTCCTTTCTTGGCTACTTGGGATTAATAAAGGATTTATTATTTTTCCTTATTTTGGTAATATTCTTTTACTATTCTTGTAGTAACCTAGAGCAGTGGTTTTTTTAACAAGCATTCCTAGTTATCCTGATATATGCTGAAGTATTAAGAATCAGTACCCTCTATTTTACTATATGTCTTTGAGTTAGTACTTTTACTACTTGCCACACAATGTGAAGATATTAAGTACATGTATTTCCTATCTTACCCTAGTACTGTCATGTACTTTTAAACTTCTGCAAGTATTTTAGACTTCAAATCATTGTGTTATACAACAGCACTGCTATTGTTTTAATCACTCAATGCATATTTATATTTACTGACATATATATTCTTTTGGTCTTCTTCATTCTTTTCTGCACGGGGCAATTTTCCTTCTATGTGAAAAATTAACCTCCTTTCATTTTTTTAGTATGGGTGAACTAGTAACATTCTCTCATATTTTGTTTCTGTAAAAGACTATTTTTTAACCATTTTTCATAGAAATTTTAATTTGAGAATTCTGGGTTAGCAGGTATTTCCTTTCAGCCCTACAAAAATTTCATTCTGGTGCTGTCTTTGATCATTTCTATTCAGAATTCAGTGTGTTTCTTTAAAGTTGCCTGTTATTTTCCTGATTTTAAGTTTTTTTAAAAATCCTTGTTTTTTTGGTAGTCTGATTTTTATTTGCCTAATAATGATTTCTTTTAGTTGGCCTTTCCTGAGTTTCTCAGGACTTCTTCAATCTGTACTGTGTTATCTTTTATCAGTCTTAAAAAATTAAAACACTGTTTCTTCTCTATTCCCCTTTTCTTCTCCTCTGGAACCCTAATGGCAAGTTCGTTAGATCTTTTCCCCATATCCATTTATCTCCTAAACTTTTCTGAATTGTCCAGGATTTTCCTTTGGGCGTCAATCTGCACATTTTCTACTGACCTATCTTCCAGTTCACGGATTCTCTCCTCTGATGGGTCTAATCTCTTAAACCCATCCATTGAATTTCAGTTGTTACACTTTTCAGTTCTCTTGATTCTTCCACACAGAGTCCAATTAAATTTTCTATAATTTGCCTATTTTCTTCAACATATTAGTCACAGTTATTTAAAAATCAGTATCTAGATCACTTGTGGATACTGTGATATCCTTCGTCTTTCCCTCATCTTGGCATTTGATTATTTGGTCTTGTTTCCTGGAATGTCTGACAATTCTTTTCTGAAAATGAGACCTTACTTATGAAAACTTGAAAAAGCTGAGGATATGTTATCTTCCAGAAAGAATTTAGTTTCCTTTTCGCAAGTAGAATATTAGCATACCACCCTAATAACAGTTTGAGACTGGTGTTATTTTGGTTTGCTCTTACTCATAGAATATAATCTTTCTGAATTATCAAACTGAAATACTGGGGTGTTTACCATAGCTCCCTTCTGGAAGAATTACAATTTTTGTCCCCTCTTCTCTATGAGACTGCTGAATCCTGGCTAGTGCAAGCTCTACTTGATTTGCACACACAGGTTCAGTTCAGTTCAATTCAGTCGCTCAGTCATGTCCGAATCTTTGCGACCTCATGAACTGCAGCATGCCAGGCCTCCCTGTCCATCACCAACTCCCGGAGTTTATTCAAACTCATGTCCATCAAGTTGGTGATACCATCCAACCATCTCATCCTCTGTCATCCCCTTCTCCTCCTGCATCCAATCCCTCCCAGCATCAGGGTCTTTTCCGATGAGTCAACTCTTCGCATCAGGTGGCCAAAGTATTGGAGTTTCAGTTTCAGCATCAGCCCTTCCAATGAACACCCAGGACTGATTTCCTTTAGGATGGACTGGTTGGATCTCCTTGCAATCCAAGGGACTCTCAAGAATCTTCTCCAACACCACAGTTCAAAAGCATCAATTCTTTGGCACTCAGCTTTCTTCATAGTCCAACTCTCACATCCACACACAGGTTAGGGGTCAGCAAAAGCCTTAAGTGGATACTGCTTGCTAAAAGTTGAGGTCACTACTGAGATTTCTCGGGATGATGGTCCTCAAGCCCTGGCTCTTTGGCAACCTCAAACTTCAACTTTTACCTCCCTAGCTCAATGACTGCCCAAGTTTGCAGTTTTTTATTCAGCCTCTATGCCATGCACTGAGAAGTGGGAAATGTCCCAAAGGAAAATGTGTATAGTTTATCTCAGTGTGCTTCTCTTTTTACTGAGATTTTCCTTTCTGAAGTCCTATCTTTTTCTCCAATGCCTCTCTTCTCTTTTTAATTGGTAGGCAGGGGGTGGGGGGTGGGGGGGTGGGGATGGAGTGGTAATTTTATATAGATAGGGAGAAGGGTTAATCTGATACTAGCTATTCTATCATATCTGAAAGCAGAAGTCCAAAAACTCCAGCTCCTTTATTTAGTAGCATTATTATTTTTTAATTGTTTCCTAACAGCCACAAATTCCATGTTTAGACCTCAGTATCTCCTACTTGGACTACTGTAAAGAACAGTACTGGATACTTCTGATTCCAGCCCACGCTTTTCACCAGAAATACTCAAGTCTAACTGGGTACCCTTAGGGATGATTTTTAAAAGTACAGATTTCTGGGTCCTCTCCACAAAGATAAAGTAATTGATTTGGTAGGCCCGCAATGGAATCTAGGAATTACTACCCCCACCAAACAAACATACACACTAACATACTCACCCCTCTCCTAAGTGATTCTGGTGGCATCAGCCTGTAAATTGTTATCTGAGAAAAATTATTACTCTTTACCTCAGCTGCCAGTTTCCTATCTAAATTAGAAATCTGACTCTGATTATAACCTATCTTCTGTTAATCCATTAACTTTAACAAATAGAAAGATACTACATATAGCAATTGAGTATGTGTGTTTTTGTTTGTGTATGTGCACAAGAGAGTACAGGAATGAAAGATAAAAAAACAAACAAAGAGCAAGTGAAAACAACGGAGATTAGAGGAGAGGGTGAAAGCAAGACTGAGAGATTATATGAGTACAAGTGTAGGAAACATACATCCTCAAGGTGCCCATCATGGTCCAGTAAAGAGGAAACAAATGCACAGAACTGAGTTACTTCATGAACCTCCCACAGCCTTTATAGGGTTTTGAGATATGAGGTTAAGAAATTACCTTGATTTCAAGTATCTCTTGATACAAAGAGATATTTGTATCCCACTAGGTATACTTAATAAATGAGATGGCACAAAGTTTTGACCCTTGTCTAAAAAAAAAAAAAAAAAAAACTGCAGTAGACTACCTCATATTATTTCTGGGTATGTACCTAGACTTGAATATCATGAAAGATGTTGACCAACACTCAAATCAACTCTAGAAGTTTGCCTGAATTATTTACCTTACTGGATTCAGCTGATGCCCTGGGACTTTGTCAATCTTTTTTTAAATCACATATTTAGAGGGGTAACCAATGATTTTGAAACAAACTGATTCAATAAAATGCTGTACTCAAAAGTTTTTGGGACTGGAAATGTCAAGAATTTATATTTAATATAGAGCTTCCCAGTAAGTATCTTTCAATTTTCCAGAGAATTATTTATTTACTTCTAACTTATGTAAAACTAAAAAGCATTGAGGATTCAGCTTTCAAATTGCCATGTATGGATTCGTCAAACTGATATCTTCTTGAACCTCAACCATAAAGAAACCTGTTGTTACTACAAAAGCAAATAAAATGTATTACTCAATGACATTTCAAAAGTGTTCAAAAAAAGAATTACTTTGTTAGTCACAGTGTTGATTGCCAGAGTTGGAGAGGCACTTCCCGAAATAATACACTCCATTCCCAAAGAATCTGAATCTATGCTATATGGAGTTGAGGCCTAAAATACAAGAACAAAATAAATAATTATTAGCTCATAAAACCACCAACTTTAATACAATTTGAAGTTATTTCATAAAATTCTCCAACATCCAGTTTTGTACTTTGTTTCTGAAAATAAAATCCTCGCTGATTCTCTTCTATTATATTTTAATAGGCTACTACTAACCTGATATGGAGACGGAAATGGCAACCCAATCCAGTATTCTTGCCTGGAGAACCCCATGGACAGAGGAGCCTGGTGGGCTACCGTTCACAGGGTTGCAAAGAGTCAGACACAAATGCAGTGACACAGCACACACCCACTGATCTGATAATCACCATGGGCTATGGAATGAGTTTACAAATATTAGAGATAAACTTCTGTAGCTGATACTGCTAATAGTCCACTAATGCCAATTCCTCCCTCTTCTACCTTTTAGTAATGGATCTCTGTAGTCATTAATTCATCACTGCCCAGCTAAAGACCACCTTTTCCAGCCTCATTTGCAACTACTTGCAGCGATGGGACTAAGGTGTGACAAATGGGATTTGAGCAAGAGTGATGTGTGCAACTTTTGGGTGACATCTTCGGAAAGAATTTGCTTGTCCCCCATTCTCTTTCCCTCTCCCTGCAACCCTGGGACACAGACATGGTGGTAGTGATCTTGTATAATTAGAAAGCTGAAGTTAATACCCTCAAAAACAATCTCAAAAATGAAAGAATGATCTCTGTTCATTTCCAAGGCAAAGCATTCAATACCACAGTAACACAAGTCGATGCCCCAAACACTAAGGCCAAAGCAGCTAAGTTAAATGGTTCTATGAAAACCTACAAGACCTTCTAGAACTAACACCAAAAAAAGATGTCCTTTTCATCATAGGGGACTGGGATGCAAAAGTAGGAAATCAAGAGATACCTGGAGTAACAGACAAATTTAGCCTTGGAGTACAAATTGAAGCAGAGCAAAGGCTAACAGAGTTTTGCCAAGACAATGCATGGGTCATAGCAAACACAATGGGTCTTGCAACAACGTAAGAGCAGACTCTACACATGGACATCACCAGATTGTCAATACTGAAATCAGATTGATTATACTCTTTGCAGTCAAACATGGAGAAGGTCTATACAGTCAGCAAAAACAAGACTGGGAGCTGACTGTGGCTCAGATCATGAACTCCTTGTTGCCAAATTTAGACTTAAATTGAAGAAAAGTAGGAAAAACCAAAAAGCATTCAGGTTATGACCTAAATCAAATCCCTTACAATTACACAGTGGAAGTGCCTAACAGACTGAAGGGATTAGACTTGACAGAGTGCCTGAAGAACTATGGATGGAGGTTCGTGATATCGTACAGGAAACAGGGATCAAGACCATCCTCAAGAAAAAGAAATGCAAAAAGGCAAAATGATTGTCTGAGGAGGCTTTACAAACAGCTGAGAAAAGAAAAAAAAGCTCAAGGCAAAGGAGAAAAGGAAAGATACACCCATTTGAATGCAGAGTTCCAAAGAATAGCCAAGGAGAGATAAGAAAGCCTTCCTCAGTGAGCAATGCAAAGAAATAGAGAAAAACAATAGAATGGGAAAGACTAGAGATCTCTTCAAGAAAATCAGAGATCCCAAGGGAACATTTTATGCAAAGACGGGCACAATAAAGGACAGAAACAGAATGGACCTAACAGAAGCAGAAGATATCATGAAGAGGTGGCAAGAATACACAGAAGAACTGTACAAAAAAGATCTTCATGACCCAGATAATCACGACGGTGTGATCACTCACCTAGAGCCAGACATCCTGGAATGTGAAGTCAAGTGGGCCTTAGAAAGCGTCGCTATGAACAAAGCTAATGGAGGTGATGGAATTCCAGTTGATCTATTTCAAATCCTAAAAGATGATGCTGTGAAAGTGCTGCACTCAATATGCCAGCAAATTTGGAAAACTCAGCAGTGACCACAGGACTGGAAAAGGTCAGTTTTCATTTCAATCCCAAAGGCAATGTCAAAGAATGTTCAAACTACCACACAATTGCACTCATCTCATACGCTAGTGAAGCAACGCTCAAACTTCTCCAAGCCAGGCTTCAATGTATGTGAACCATGAACGTCCAGATGTTCAAGCTGGTTTTAGAAAAGGCAGAGGAACTAGAGATCAAATCGCCAACATCTGCTGGAGCATTGAAAAAGCAAGAGAGTTCCAGAAAAACATATACTTCTATGTATACCAAACGCTTTGTGTGGATCACAACAAACTATGGAAAATTCTTCAAGAGATGGGAATACCAGACCAACTGACTTGCCTCCTATATGCAGGTCAAGAAGTAACAGAACTGTACATGGAATAAGAGACTGGTTCCAAATTGGGAAAGGAGTATGTCAAGGCTGCATATTGTCACCCTAGTTATTTAACTTATATGCAGAGTACCTCATGAGAAATGCCGGGCTGGATGAAGAACAAGCTGGACTCAAGATTGTGGGAGCAATATCAATAACCTCAGACATGCAGGGTGATACCAGCCTTATGGCAGAAACTGAACAGGAACTAAAGAGCCTCTTGATGAAAGTGAAAGAGAAGAGTGAAAAAGTTGGCTTAAAACTCAACATTCAGAACATTAAGATCATGGCATCTGGTCCTATCACTTCATGGCAAATAGATGGGGAAACAGTGGAAACAGTGACAGACTTATTTTTCTTTGACTCCGAAATCACTGCAGATGGTGACTGCAGACATTAAATTAAAAGATGCTTACTCCTTGGAAGAAAAGTTATGACCAACCTAGATAGCATATTAAAAAGTCAAGACATTACTTTGTCAACAAAGGTCCGTCTAGTCAAAGCTATGGTTTTTCCAGTAGTCATGTATGGATGTGAGAGTTGGACTATAAAGGAAGCTGAGTGCCAAAGAATTGATCTTTTGAACTGTGGTGTTGGGAGAAGACTCTTGAGAGTCCCTTGGACTGCAAGATCCAACCAGCACATCCTAAAGGAAATCAGTCCTGCGTGTTCACTGGAAGGACTGATGCTAAAGCTGAAACTCCAATACTTTGGCCACCTGATGCGAAGAGAGTTTGAAGATCCTGATGCCGGGGGAGCTTTAGGCAGGAGAAGGGGACGATAGAGGATGAGATGGTTGGATGGCATCACCGATTCGATGGACATGAGTTTGAGTAAGCTCCAGGAATTGGTGATGGACAGGGAAGCTTGGTGTGCTGCAGTCCATGGGGTCACAAAGAGTCGGACAGGACTGAGCGACTGAACTGAACTGAACTGAGAAAGAAGTAAATGATAAAGATAAAAATAGAAATGAAACAGAAAAGCAACAGAAAAAAAACTTTAAGACAAAACCTGGTTCTTTGAAAAGACTAACATAATTGACAAACCTTTAGCTATTCCAATGAAGAAAAAAGAAAACAAATCATCAATATCAAGAAGGAAAGAGTTATTACTACAGACTCTATATATGTTAAAGTAAGAGAATATTATGATCCACTTTACACTAACAAATATAACCACTTAGATACAAGGGACAAAATTCCTTAAGAACATAATTTACCAAAACTGGAATAAAAAGAGAAGATGTGAACAGTCCCATAACAAAGTAACCATCAAAAGTGAAACTGAAAGGGAAATTTGCTCAGTTGTGTCCAACTCTTTGCCACCCCATGGACTATACTGTCCATTGAAGAATACTGAAGTGGGTAGCCTTTCCCTTCTCCAGAGTATCTTCCCAACCCAGGTCGAACCCAGGTCTTCCCCATTGCAGGCAGATTCTTTACAAGCTGAGCCTCCACACACACAAAAAACATCTTCAGCTTCACGTCCAGATGATTTCACTGATGAATTTTCTCAAATATTCAAGGAAGATATACCAATCTACCAATCAAGAAATTTTTCAGAAAATAGAAGGAATATACCCCTATCAGTTTATGAGGCTAGCATAACCCTAATATCAAAACCTAGCCAATATTACTGTAGACAAGAAAAATGTCACCTGTCAAATCAGTAAACAAAAGATGGTTAAGGCCATCAGGCCATCGGCCACTGCAGCCACCCTCAACTGTGTACCCCGAGGGGATTCAGGATGGAGAAAAACAGGATACTGGCCCTAAATAGTTAAGATGCATATCAAAGGAATGATTTCAATGAGCCCAGACTCTTGCATCTTCCCATACACAGAAAAGTGCTAAATTCATTAACTTGAGAGGTCTAGTTTTCTTGAATATAATCTTTTAATGTTCCGACTACCTGATTTTTGTTGTATCCACATCCCTCATGAACACAGATGCGAAAATCCTTCAGATATTAGCAAAAGGAATCCAATGATACATTAATGGGATAATATATCATGACTCAGTAAGGGTTCATCCAAGGAATACAAGGTCCAACATTTCAAATGCAATCAGTGTAATTTAACACTCAAACAGAATAAAAGAAAAGTCATATAATCACTTCAATAGGAACAAAAAGAGCAGTTAAAAAAATTTACACCCATTCATGATAAAACGCACTAAACTGGGCTTACTAGAGAACTTCCTCAATCTGATAAACAGCATCTACAAAAGCCCTACAGCTTATGTCATACTTAGGATGAAAAACTGGATACTTTCCTCCTAAGAATGGAAATAAGGCTGGATGCCCACTTTCTCATTTCAAGTAAAGACTTGAAAGAATCCAGCCTTATTCTCATTTCAAGTAAAGACTTGAAATGAGAGATTCTCTTCACTGCAGTAAGGTTCTAGGACGAGACAGAAGAGGAGGAAGGAAAGACACAGGAAAACTGTCTATTTGCAGATAATATAATTATAGAAATCCCAAGGCACCTTTAAAAAATACTAGAACTAACAAGATTGCAGGATACAAGTTTAATATACAAATTACATTTTTATTACTAGCAGCAAAAAACTGAAACATATAGCATCCAAATCCAAAATATTCATGATTAAACCTAACTGGAAACATCCAAGTCCTCTACACTGAAAACTGTAAACAGTCCTGAGAGAAATTAACAATGCAATGAATAGAAAGATACCACACTTTCAATTCTCCCCAGATCGGGTTGTCTGGGATAAGAGTGGAGGGAGGAACAAGTTACAAAAGGAAATGAGGAAACTTTTGGGTGTGATAGAAATGTTCATACTGTAAACTAGTAATAACTTCACATGACAAAAATCCTCAAACTGTAAACTTTAAACATTCAATTAGCTGTACATAAACTATCTCCAACAATACTGTTAAAAAACAAAAAAGTAAATCTTACCCATTGATCAAAATAACCCCTTATGAAACATTTTCTAGCCTACAAAAATGAGTAGCATTTCTCAAGAAATTTTATTTCAATGTATCTCATGGAGGCAACATGTAGTACCTCCCACTCAATGTACACTCAGTATGCTGCTGCTGCTGCTAAGTCGCTCCAGTCGTGTCCGACTCTGTGCAACCCCACTGACGGCAGCCCACCAGGCTCCCCTGTCCCTGGGATTCTCCAGGCAAGAACACTGGAGTGGGTTGCCATTTCCTTCTCCAATGCATGGAAGTGAAAAGGGAAAGTGAAGTCGCTCAGTTGAATCGGACTCTTAGCGACCCCATGGACTGCAGCTTACCAAGCTCCTCCGTCCATGGGATTTTCCAGGCAAGAGTACTGGAGTGGGTTACCTTCTCCATACACTTAGTATATGTTTGCCCAATTGAAATGTTTTTCAGTTCTAAGAGTTCTGAGAGTATGTAGACTGCATTCCTTCCTCTGCCCGTATATACCTTTAACTCATTCAGACTCAGCCTCAGAGAAGAAAGGCAAGTGGTAAGAGTTCACTTCAAACAACAAAACCCCTCTCAGGTGGTTCTAAGATCCACAATTCAGGATCTTAGTTTCCCCACCAGGGATCACACCCGTGCCCCTTGAAGCAGAAGTGCGGATTTTAACCACTGAACCAAACAGGTCAGTCCTTGATATTTTACTATTTTCTATGCAAAAAATTATACTTCTGCATCAAATTTCTAAGTCTTACTCCTCTTCCTATAGGCCTTCTCACAGAAGCATTTTCTACTTTGAGTCACTTTAGTTACCACTGCTTGCTCTAACATGTTGCTTAATTACACAGTAATTTGTTGTCATTTGTAATAGTATTTATGACAATTATATATATGTGTGTGTATGCATATATAGATACAGATTAAATGTGGTGGGTTCTCTTAAAATGAAGAGATCTGTTAACTAAAACCAGACAAAGACACTACAAAAAGAGAAAATGACAAGCCAGTATATGATGAATATAGATGCAAAAATACTCAACAAAATATTGGCAAGCCAAATTCAACAACATATAAAGACACACAAAAAAAGCATGTGACAAAACTAAACATTCACTTATGATAAAATCTCTCATCAAAGTTAGTATAGAAAGAATATATCAAACATAATAGAGGCCATGCATGACAAACTAACAGCCAATACTTAATGGTGAAAAGCTGAGAGCCTTTCCTTTATAATCAGGAATAAGCTAAGAATTCACACTCTTGCCACTTCTTATTTAGCACAGTACTGGAAGTCTTAACCACAGCAGTCAGACTGGAAAAAATTGGAAGGCAATAAGTAAAGCTGTCACTATTTGCAGATAACATCATACTATATATAGAAACCCTAAAGTCTGCAGCAAAAAAAAAAAAAAACCTATTAGAACTAGTAAATGAATTCAGTATAGCTGTAAGATATAATTAATATATAGACATCTGTTGTTTTTCTATATACCAATAATGAACTATCAGGAAGAAAAAGCAAGAAAATGCCATTTAAAATTGCATCAAAAACAGTAAAAACACCTAGGAATATACTTAACTAAGGAAGTGAAATACATATACTGTGAAAATTATGAAATGCTGATGAAGAAAACTAAAGATATATACAAAGAAAGGGAAAGATATCCCATGTATTTGGACTGGAAGAACTAATATTGTTAAAATCACGATATTACCCAAAGCAATCTATAGCCCTAATGCAATTCTTATCAAAATACCCATGACATTTTTCACAGAAGTAGAACTAATCCTAAAATTTATACAGAACCACAAAAGATTCTAACTTGCCAAAGCAATCCTGAGAGGGAAAAATAAACAAAACAACGCTGGGAAATCACATGCCCTGGCTCCAAACTACACTACAAAGCTACAGGCATCAGAACAGCATGGCACTGGCACAAAAACAGATATACAGATCGACGGAACAGAACAGAGCCCAGAAATAAACCTATACACCTATGGCCAATTAATTTATGATAAAGGAGGCAAGAATATATTGTACAATAGAGAGAAGAGCCTCCTCAACACACGAAAAACTGGGAAAACTAGACAGCTACATGTAAAAAGAAATAAGAACATTTCCTTACATCATATACAAAACTAAACTCTATTACAAAATAAAACTCTAAATGGATTAAAGGCTAACTCTATGACCAAAAGACATAAATCTCCCAGAAAAGGCCATATGTAGAACATTCACTGACATAAATCATAGCATTATTATTTTGGGTCTGTTTCCGAAGGCAAAAGCAAAAGTAAACAAACAGGACCTATCAACAAAACAAGAAGACAACCTACTAAACGTGGGAAAATACCTGCAAGTGATGTGCTCAATACGGAGTTAATATCCAAAATATACAAACAAGCTCAGACAACTCAACAGCAAAAAAACAAACAACCCAATTAGAAGAATGTGCAAAAGATGTGAACCGACACTTCTCCAGAAAAGATAAACAGATGAACAACAGGCACATGAAACAATGCTCAATGAGTAACCAGTCATCAGAGTATCACAAATCAAAATCACAGTATCACTGCATACCTATAAATATGGCTATCATCAAAAAGTCTACAAATAAATGCTGGCAAGGATGTGGAGAAAAAGGAACCCTAGTATACTGCTGGTGAGACTGTAAATTGGTACAACATTAGAGAAAATAATATGAAAGTTCCTCAAAAAATAAAAAAGAACTACCACATGATCCAGCAATTCCACTCCTGGGTATATACCTGAAGAAAATGAAAACACTAATTTGAAAAGATACATGCACCCCAATGTTCATAGCATCATTATGTACAACAGTCAAGATATGGAAGAAACTTATTAAGTGCCCTTCAACAGATGACTGAATAAAGAAATGAGATATATATATATATATATATATATATATATGTTGTGCGTGTGTGTGTATATGGAAGAATACTAGTCATAAAAAAGAATGAAATTCTGCCATTTGCAGCAATATGGACGAACTCAGAGGGTATTATGCTTAGTGAAATAAGTCAAAGACAAACATTCTATGTCATCACTTATATGCTGAATCTCAAAAACAAACAAAAATAAATTACAAAAGAGAAACAGACTCTTAGATATATAGAGAACAAACTAGTGGTTACCAGTGAGATGAATGAAGAAGGTAAGGGCAAGGTAAAGACATGGGATTAAGAGATAGAAACTACCATGTATAAAATAAATAAGCAACAAGGATATATTGTATAGCACAGGGCAATATAGCCATTATTTTATAACTTTAAATGGAGTATAATCTATAAAAATACTGAATCACTATGTTACATACCTGAAGCTAATATAATGTTGTATATCAACTTACTTAAATTAAAAATACTTTTAAATAGCATTAAAGAAAAAAGTTAGTACTCAGATCCAAAAATAAATAAAGCCCATTATCTCATAATAAGATATGTATAGATGAAAAGAAATCTGAGTGCTCTGATCTTCGGCACAGCAAATACTAGCGGCAGTATAGTGCAATTGTGAACAGCAGACTCTTAAGGCAGACTGAGTTCATAATTCTGGCCTTGGTACTCACTACTGTCCTTTGTACCCTTGGACAACTTAATATCTGTGTCTATCACTTTCATCATTTGGATTTACTATAAAAATTAATAATTTAATATACATAAAATTCTTAAAAAACATCTACCACATAAACTCAATTATATTTTTCTTATGCTATTATCTTAGTTCATATTGCTATAACAAAATACCATAAACTGGTGGCTTATCAAAACAGAAATTTATTTCTCACAGTTCTGGAGGCTGGAAGTCCAAGATCATGGTGCCAGCACGGTCAGGTTCTTGTGAGAGCTCTTTTGCAGGTATCCTCACTGGTATTCTCACATGGCAGGAAAGAGCTAGCCAGCTCTCTGGCCTATTCTTATTAGGGCATTGATCCCATTTATGAGGGCTTCACAGTCCTGATCCAATTATCTACCAAAGGCCTCACCTCCAAATACCATCACACTAGGATTTGGGTTTCAACATATGAATTTAGGGGAACACACTTAGTCCATGGCAGCTGTTAAAAGACTTCTATCCTTTTCCTTTACAGTTGAGGATTCTGAAGCTCAAAGATTCTAACAACTTGCCAAAAGTCACAAAAGATGTAAATAGTAAGGCCAGAAGAAAAACACAGGAATCCTAGTCATGGAGCCCATTCATCTTCACCATGCTAAACTTTATTAGTAATCCTTTTTAGGTAATCAAGTCTGCTTTATGATAAATAAAGAAAACATGGTAAGATGAAAGAAAACAGAAAAAGGAAAATGAAAGGCATTTATTGACACATATTCAAGAATTAAGTAAAGAAGAAAGTAATACCACAATGGACAAAAGAGAACAGAGGTTTATTCAAGTAAATGGAGGGAACAGGAAGACAGTCCAAACAACTGTGTTAAGAATACTAGGCTGGAGATAACAATCAGGCTTTACTTTTCCTTTAAGACATGAAGATACTGTTACGTGCATTTTTAAAAATTGCTTCTTTTACATTAAAAGCTCTTCTTTCTTCAAAAATGTGTGACATACATTAATATTTCACACAGAACTCTGATGTTTACACATGGATGAAGAAATAACATTTCAGAAGTTTAATAAGCTTTCAGGGATGTCAACATCTTTACTATCTACATTTTAAAACTCCTTCAAGTTTCAATCTGTGGGTCATGTTTAGTTTTTGACAAAAAGTTCTAAATGTTTAACAATCATACTATTTGACCATCTTAGGTACTCCCTTAGATAAAACCCAATAACTACTTAAATACAAGTGAAGTTGCTCAGTCGTGTCTGACTCTCTGCGACCCCATGGACTATATATATAACCCACCAGGCTCCTCCGTCCATGGGATTCTACGGGCAGGAATACTGGAGTGGGGTTGCCATGTCCTTCTCCAGGGGATCTTCCCGACCCAGGGATGGAACCCGGGTCTCCCGCATTGCAGGCAGACGCTTTACCCTCTGAGCCACCACAGAAGCCCAAAAAATACAAGTATACTTAAACACAAATTGTGTCCTAATAAAAATACTACCTGCCCCCACCCAAAACCCTCTAAATAAAAAAGTACAGACACATCAGTTTATCAGGACACAAAATTATGTTTTGTAAGAATATTACCTTTCAGAGTATGTGTGAGAGCTTGTACTCTGTATTAAACATCTGTCTCCCTGATTAGACATACTCTACTTACAGCTGTTCTCTTTCTTTAGGCTCCTCTCCTACCATAGCAACCAACACACAGCTCAGGCAACAATAAATATCAGTACGCTATACTAACTGAAAGGCTCTGGTACTGGGTATTTTATGGAACTATACTACAAAGGCAAACTGTTGGAACTTTTAAATGCTTTAAATTTAAAAGATAAAAATATAAACAGCAGAAAATAAATATAGAAAATACATGTTCAAATACACATTCAAGAACATATACTTAGTATACAAAACATAATTCTGTAATCAGAATACTATATTTCCGTAGACTTCCTGACAATATGGTCTTCAGGAAAAAAAAAAAAAAACAACAGAGTACTCTTAGATATAAAGAAGTATTGCTCTAAGAATTATGAAACAACGTAACAGAATACAAGCCAGGCTTCATATCCAAACAGATTGCCCAGTTGTCAATCCAACTACCAATTCAAATTTCCAGAAATACTCAAGTTCCAGGAAATCCAGAAGGAGAGAGCAAACAGTAGAGACCACAATGCTTCAGCCTCAAGATAAAATCATCCGTTCTAACGCTCTGGGTTAAATGATGTGGGCTCTTCTCCCCTTCCTTCAAATTCTGGCAGTAGATGCCAAACACTGTGTTCTCCACATTTTCACACAATAAAAGTCTGTATTGCCCTCTAACTAAAAATAAACTTTAAAAAATAGAATACAAATTTTAAGAAAGATGCAGAAAAAAAAAAGAGTCACATGTTTTAAAAAACAAGAGCTGGACAGCAATAACTGAAGGTCATCCCCTCTCAAACCATTAGGTGCAGAGCTCATCACCGTCTCAGCCTTAAAAGTCCATTACCAGAAGACTATGCCATCAATATAAACCTTTTCAAATTTTGATTTGTATAAAACCAAAAAGGGTTCTGACCTGAGAGTTCACTTTTAATTTTGCAAAGCTTCGTAACTACAGTACTTGAATTCCCTCTGCTGGCACCATAAATTTGCCTAACTCCCATTGCTGCTGTACCTCATGGCTCATCCAATCCCAATTTAAGCCCAGCTTGAGGTTCTTACAGATTTGTGTACAAAATAATTATTACATAATTGGAATCAGGAAAAGACATTTTGAAGATAATCAGGAAAATTCAATATAATCAGACTGATTATCTGCAGTGAAAGGGAACAGTTTTGTTACATAAAACCAGTCCTTGATGATGCAGAGAGGGAAGAGTAGCAAATTAAGAGACCTGGATTTAACCTTCAGTTAGATAACAACTGTGCCCTAACTACAAAACAAATAAACAAACGAAAACCCTTTTACCTGATTGCTAAACTGCCCATCTCACTCAAGAGCTGTCAGGATCAAATAAGTCTCAAAGTGTTTTGAAAAAACAGAAAATGTCACCCAAGTAAAATATTACCTTAATTACAATTATACTTACTGTAATACTGGAAATTACAGTATTATACAGAAATGAATTTTTAAGATCTAGATTTCCAAAATAATAATCCCATCATACTAAACTAGTGATAAAGAGCTTTTTACCCGTTCTACAGATCGTGCTCTCTTCTTTGGCCGAGTAGGCAGCGCATCTTCCTTCGGATTGGTGTCGATTGCCCAATAGGACCCCTAAAGGTAAAGAAATAAATATTAACAGTATATTACAGCAATTCTGTAACATTAAAAATGGACTTTCACAATCTTGTGCTTCAAAAGAAAACATCCTGCAGATGAAATAATGGGAGAGTAGAGTGAGAGGAAACACTAATTTTCAACTAGGAAAAGTAAAAGTTTATGTAAGAAAAGAGTCCATTTATAACTAATTATTAAAGATTAAAAAAATCACAATCTGAAGAAGCCATGCCCAAGAAATGTGTCACAGCCAAATAAAAAAAGGAAAATGACCATCCAAACACATTTAAAATGTAAATATACTGAATCTTATTTGAACATATGTGATCATTACAATAGCATATGACATTCAAGGTAACAGAATGTTTCTTTTAATTTTTTCCCTTAATTTTATTTTTAAATTTGCTATTTTATGGTCTTTTCCTTCCCAGCTTCCTTGCTTTT
The DNA here is from genome assembly GCF_910594005.1 of Cervus elaphus. Taxonomy (NCBI): domain Eukaryota; kingdom Metazoa; phylum Chordata; class Mammalia; order Artiodactyla; family Cervidae; genus Cervus; species Cervus elaphus. Next base: position 124,118,843 of record NC_057834.1, on the reverse strand, counting down.
CCCTGCAGTAATTTTTAAAAATCTTTCTTTCTTTATTTGGCTGCGTCAGGATCTTTTCATTGCAGCGCACAGGCCCCACTGCAGCACAAGCACTCTCTAGTTGTGGCGCACACAGGCACAGCTGCCCCATGGCACGTGGGATCTTAGTTCCTGACAAGGGATCCAACCCACGTCCCAAGCACCGGAAGGAGGATTCTCAACCACCGGACCACCAGGGAGGTCCCCAGAATCTTATGTGTAGTTTCTGCAACCTGGGATCTCACGAAAACTAAACAAGTAAGTGAAACATTTTATAAAACAACTTTCTTGATCACATTTTATACAATAAGTGTACCCTGCGAAGCAATGGTCTATATATATATATCTTTTATTGTTTATTCTAATTTTAACTATTCACTCTCTCTTACTTTTTGATACAAGTTCTCAGACCACTCTTTGAAAAATACATGTTGACGACCTACTGTATTCCAGGCCCTCAAACTGTGACTTCCTCGAAAAGTATCTTGAAAACAAAGATTATACAGTTTGCACATATATGAATGAGGAGATCCAAGTTCAGAAAAATAAGAATCTGAGAGCCAGGACCAGAACCAAGTTTAATCTTGGCCTCTATTATTTAATTAGTCTTCCCAGGTTGCTTTCTCAGGCAATGTTTGACAATGACAATGGAATGACAACATTCCAATCCCAAAGAAAGGCAATTCGAAAGAATGCTCAAACTACCGCACAACTACACTCATCTCACAAGCTAGTAATGCTCAAAATTCTCCAATTCAGGCTTCAGCAATACGTGAACTGTGAACTTCCAGATGTTCAAGCTGCTTTTAGAAAAGGCAGAGGAACCAGAGATCAAATTGCCAACATCTGCTGGATCACTGAAAAAGCAAGCGAGTTTCAGAAAAACATCTATTTCTGCTTTATGGACTATGCCAAAGCCTTTGACTGTGTGGATCACAATAAACTGTGGAAAATTCTGAAAGAGATGGGAATCCCAGACCACCTGACCTGCCTCTTGAGAAACCTATATGCAAGTCAGGAAGCAACAGTTAGAACTGGATATGGAACAACAGACTGGTTCCAAATAGGAAAAGGAGTACGTCAAGGCTGTATATTGTCACCCTGCTTATTTAACTTACATGCATAGGACATTATGAGAAATGCTGGGCTGGAGGAAGCACAAGCTGGAATCAAGATTGCCGGGAGAAATATCAATAACCTCAGATATGCAGATGACACCACACTTATGGCAGAAAGCAAAGAAGAACTAAAGAGCCTCTTGATGAAAGTGAAAGAGGAGAGTGAAAAAGTTGGCTTAAAACTCAGCATTCAGAAAACTAAGATCATGATGGCATCTGGTCCTATCATTTCATGGCAAATAGAAGGGGAAACAGTGGCTGACTATTTTTTTGGGCTCCAAAATCACTGCAGATGGTGATTGCAGCCATGAAATTAAAAGACGCTTACTCCTTGGAAGGAAAGTTATGACCAACCTAGACAGCATATTAAAAAGCAGAGACATTAACTTTGCCAACAAAGGTCCGTCTAGTCAAGGCTATGGTTTTTCCAGTGGTCATGGATGGCTGTGAGAGTTGGACTATAAAGAAAGCTCAGTGCAGAAGAATTGATGCCTTTGAACTGTGGTGTTGGAGAAGACTCTTGAGAGCCCCTTGGACTGCAAGGAGATCCAACCAGTCCATCCTAAAGGAATCAGTCCTGGGTGTTCATTGGAAGGACTGATGTTGAAGCTGAAACTGCAACACTTTGGCCACCTGATGCAAAGAGATGACTCATTTGAAAAGACCCTGATGCTGGGAAAGATTGAGGGTGGGAGGAGAAGAGGACGACAGAGGATGAGATGGCACCACCGACTCAATGGACATGGGTTTGAGTAAACTCTGGGAGTTGGTGATGGACAGGGAGGCCTGGCATGCTGCGGTTCATGGGGTCTCAAAGAGTCAGATACGACTGAGCGACTGAACTGAAACTGAAATTTGACAATGACGGGAAGTGCAGCTTTCATCTATCAATTGTTGTGCCCCACATGAATTATCTGCATGTACCTCCTTAAATACACCATGTTCTTTCATGCATCTGTGCCTGTCCTACATGCTCATCTTGCCTGTAACAGCTACCTTACCACTGACAAACTCATATTCTACCTCCAAATGTTAGCTCAGATGTTAACTAAAGGAATCCTTCTCTGATCCTTTTACAATACTCAAGAATTCATTGCTCTCTCTATAAGATCTCTCTGTACTATTTATGGGGCTTCCCAAGTGGCGCCAGTGGTAAAGAACTACCTACCAATGCAGGAGACATAAGAGACTCAGGTTTGATCCCTGGGTCGGGAAGATCCCCTGGAGGAGGGCATGGCAACCCACTCCAGTATTGCTGCCTGAAGAATCCCATGGACAGAGGAATTTGGCAGGCTACAGTTCCTAGGGTCGCAGAGTCATATACAACTGAAGTGACTTGGAGCACACACACACAAGCACATATAGCACATCCTTTTTAGGCTACAAATTCCTTGAAGTATAGAAAGTCATTTCTATATCCACGGTGCCAGGTACCATATCAGACACAGAGTAAGTACTCAATAAACATGTGTTAAAATGGGGGTAGAGGGAAGGTAATGCACAAATCATGCCGAGTACAGGGTATAACACCAGGCTTCCCCAGACCCTAATCTAGGCAGTATCTCACTTCACACACAGCTATACCGGGGCATTCTCCCATGTTATCTTTTCTAAGTGGTCACTGCATTTCAGCTAATAAGCCTACCAGACCTGATGTAATCTTGCCAAGAACCATGTAAAATGCAAATGCTACAGAAATTAAGCACTAAAAATTAAAAGCAATTTCATAACTATGGTTCAGGCTAGCAGGTCTCAAAATAAGCAAAGCAAGAAAAAGTTCTACACCCAGCTGTTACTGAAGTTGAAAGTGAAGCAGGAAGATAAATACTCAAAATCAATGGACAACAGTTTAAATCACTGTTCATGGAAATGATAAATTTCAGTGTTTAGTTTGTTTTGCATGAGTGTGTATATTTGTATTAATCTGAGAAACCACTTACTGTCCAAACATTACAGTGATTTGTTATTAAACATTTTAATAAAACTACAAAAACAAATATGTATCTGTCCTTCCACACAAAATATGGCTGACTGTAGTTTATCACAAATAGATCAACAAAAGAGAAAACAACTGTTCATCAGCCTAACCCTATCCACTATGTATTTATTAGGTTGGTGCAAATGTAATTGCGGTTTTGCACTGATGAACTTTGCCATTTGATATTGGAATACATTCTTAAACAAATGTGGTTATGTTATACATCATTTTAATGTGCATTTCTCTTTATTTTTTTGGCTAATGATTTATTACTTGCTGTTTATTTTATATTTATTTTAGACAACAGAAATGATGCTAGACAAAAAGCAAATTCAAGTGATTTTTTTTATCCAAGTTCAAAATGGGCCATAAAGCAGCAAAGACAACTTGCAACATCAACAATGCAGTTGGCCCAAGAACTGCTAACATATAGTGCAGTAGTGGTTCAAGAAGTTTTGCAAAGGAGACGAGAGCCTTCAAGATGAAGAGCACAGTGACTGGCCACTGGAAGTTGACAATGACCAACTGCAAGCCTAGACAGCATATTAAAAAGCAGAGACATTACTTTGCCAACAAAGGTCCGTCTAGTCAAGGCTATGGTTTTTCCAGTAGTCATGTGTGGATGTGAGAGCTGGACTATAAAGAAAGCTGAGTGCAGAAGAATTGATGCTTTTGAACTGTGGTGTTGGAGAAGATTCTTAAGAGTCCCTTGGACTGCGAGGAGATCCAACTGGTCCATCCTAAAGGAGATCAGTCCTGGGTGTTCATTAGAAGGACTGATGCTGAAGCTGAAACTGCAACACTTTGGCCACCTGATGGGAAGAGCTGACTCATTTGAAAAGACCCTGATGCTAGAAAAGATTGAAGGTGGGAGTAGGGGATGACAGAGGATGAGATGGTGGGATGGCATCACCGACACAATGGACATGGGTTTGGGTGGACTCCAGGAGTTGATGATGGACAGGGAGGCCTGGCATGCTGTGGTTCATGGGGTCGCAAAGAGTCAGACAGGACTGAGCAACTGAACTGAACTGAATGAACTGCAAGCCATCATCGAAGCTGATCCTCTTAAAGCTACTCAATGTCGACCATTCTACATTTGAAGCAAATTGGTAAAGTGAAAAGGTTCAGTAAGTGGGTGTCTATGAGGTGACTGCAAATAAAAAAAAACCAGTTCTAAAGTGTCATCTTTTCTTATTCTACACAACAACGATGAACCATTTCTCAACTGGATTGTGACATGCAATAAAAAGTGGATTTTATATGACAACCAGCGATGACCTGCTCAGTGACTGGACCAAGAAGAAGCTCCAAAGCACTTCCCAAAGCCAAACTTGTACCAAAACATGTCACTGTCGCTGTTTGGTGGTCTGCTGCCTGTCTGACCACTACAGCTTTCTGAATCTTGGCGAGAAGATGAGAAGCATGCCCAGCAAACTGATGAGATACACCAAAAACTGCAACAAGTGCAGCGAGCACTGGTCAACAGAATGGGCCCAACTCTTCTCCATGATAACGCCTGGAAACATGTTGCACAACCAATGCTTCAAAAGTTGAACTGGGCTGCAAAGTTTTGTTTTGCTTCATCCACCATATTCACCCAACCTCTTGCTAACTGACTACCACTTCTTCAAGCAGTTCAACAAACTTTTCGTAGGGAAAACATTTTCACAACCAGCAGGAAACAGAAAATGCTTTCCAAGAATTCCGTCGAATTCCCAAAACATGGATTTTTACACCATAGGAATAAACAAACTTATTTCTCATTGGCAGAATGTACTGATTATAATGGTTCCTATTTTGACTAAAAAAGATGTGTTTGAGCCTAAGTTATAATAATTTTAAAAATCATGGTCTGAAACTTCAGTTACTTTTTCAAAACTTAAGACAAAATCCTGAATGCCCATATTTCCAGAAAAACAGTCTGAAAAGATACATGCACCCCAAATTTCATAGCACTATTCTCAACAGTCAAGACAGGGAAACGACCTAAATGCCCATTGTTAGATGAATGGATAAAGAGGATGTGGTGTGTATGTCCAATAGAATATTACTCAGCCACACAAAAAAAAGAATGAAATAATGCCATTTGCAGCTACACAGACGGACCCAGAGATTATCATACTAAATGAAGTCAGAAAAACACTGTATGATATCAATTATATGTGGAATCTAAAATATGACACAAATGAACTTATGTACAAAACAGAAACAAACTCACTGACATAGAGAATAGATTTGTGGTTGCCAAAGGGGTGAGGGGGAAAGGAAGAGTTAGACTGAATTTGGGACTAGTGGGTGCAAGCTATGATATATAGAGAATGGGGGCTTCCCAGGTGGGTTAGCGATAAAGAACAGCCAGTCAATGCAGGAGACGTAAGAGACATGGGTTTGATCCCTGGGTCAGGAAGACCTCCTAGAGGAGGGCTTGGCAACCCACTCCAGTAATCTAGCCTGGAGAACCCCACAGACAGAGGAGCCTGGCGGGCTACAGTTCATGGCACTGCAAACAGCGGAACACAGCTGAAGCAACTTCGCACATACAGAGAAGGGGTAAACAACAAGCTCCTACTGGGTAACACAGGGAGCCGTATTCAGTCTTCTGTAATAAACCATAATGAAAAAGTTTAGGCATAACTGAATCACTTTACTGTGTACCAGAAACTAACACAACCTACAATCTTGTAAATCAACTATGCTTAATAAAACCAAAACAAACAAACAAAAAATCCTGAATGCTCAAATGCAAAAACAACTGAAATGATTCACAGAAGAAGTTGCAAAATCTACCTAGTGGCTCTTGCTAACCTATTATCTGAGTTTCATCTATGAAACCATCAGTTTCAATTAAAGGACTGAAAACCCCCCTTTGCAAATCAAAACTGCAAGACACCATCTGACACACATTAGGATATCTATCATCAAAAAACAATATAACGTGTTGGTGGCAATGGGGAGAAACTGGAACCTTTGTACACAGCTAGTGGAAATGTAAAGTGGTACACCTACTGTGGAAAATGGTATGGCAACTGCTCAAAAATTTAAACAAAATTACCATATGATAATCAATTTCACTTCAAGGTTCTATATATACCCAAAGAATCAAAAGCAGGGACATGAACCATCTGTACCATCATGTTCATAGCAAGCTATTCCCAATAGTTAAAACGTGAAAGCAACACAAGTGTCGATGGATAAACATAAATAAGGTATATACATGCAAAGGAACATTATTCACTCTTTAATAAATTCTGATATATGCATGCTATAAGTAAACCTTGAAGACATGCTAAGTGAAATAAATCAGTCAAAAAAAGGAAAATACTGTGTGATTCTACAAACATGAGGTACCTAGGGAAGTCCATATCACATAAACAGAAAGTAGTGGTGGTTGCCAGGAGTTGGGGGGAGGGAAGATACGGAACTACATTTAACAGGTACAGAGATCAGTTTGGGAAGATGATTAACTTCTGGAGATGGATGATGGTGATGGTTGTACAACAATATTAATGGACTTAACGCCACTGAATTATACACTTAAAAAATAACTACAATGGTTAACTTTGCTGTATTTTACCCTACACACACAAAAATACCTTTCAGCTACCTTTAAAAAGCAACTACCTTTTTCTTCCTTATTAAACAATATTTCCACAAAAAATAAATGGCTTAAATATTGCCAATCAACACACATTCCATCAAATGTCTTCCCAGAGCAGGGCCTACTCCTACAGGTTTAAATAGAGCAAGTAAGAAATAAGAACTTTTAGTTTCCTGGTTTTATTTTTAAAATCAAGTTTATTGAAGTATATTTTTTTAAAAATAAAATGCACCTATCTTAAGTATACAGTTAAAGAAGCTTTGACAAATGTATATACATGCACACAACACCAAAATCAAAATAAAGAACATTTTCATCACCCTAAAAAGCTCCTCTATGTGGCTCAACAAGCAATCCCTCTTCCTATGTTCCCACATCTCCATCCCATACAGCTACTCATCTGCTTCATATTATTATAGTTTTGCATTTTCCAAAATTTCACATGAACTCAAATTGTCACACTATTGTCTACTGCTATTATTAGCAATATATGAGTTGAACTGCTCCATGTCTTTGACAATACTTGATAATTAAGTCTTACCAATTACAACCATCTAGGGGATGTGCAGTTGTACCTCAGTGATTTTCATGTGCATTTCCATCATGAATAATGTTGACAGGCATCTCTGCATGTGCTTACTAGCATCTAGGTATCCTTTGCAAAGCAGTCATTCATAAATTTGACCACATGGTTTATTTAGGTTATATAAGACTTTTGATTATTTTTAAGAATTTTTATACTTTTTAAATAACAAGTCTTTTGTCAGAGATAGATATACAGTTAACTTTCTGTGTAAGTGTGAGGGTAAGGATCAATATAAATTTTTCTTCCACCAAGATATAAACATTTCTTGAAAAAAGACTATGTCCTTTCCCCGGTGAATTACACTGGCTTCTACCAAAAATCAACTGGATATATATGTAAGTCTGCTCCTTAACTCTATTCTGTTCCATTGATCTACACATCTATCCCTGTGCTAATACCACTTTGCCTTGATTACTATAGCTATATCGAAAGTCTTGAAATCAAGCACTATAGTCCTACAATCTTCTCCCCCCTCCCCGAAAATTGTTTTGCCAATTCTAGGTCCTTTGCATTTCCATATGACTAAGAGAATCAGACTATCAATTTCTAAAAAAGAAGCCAGCTAGGATTTTTATTGGGATTGCATTAACTCTATAAACCAATTTGGGGACGACGGACGTCTACGAGTCCTCTATTCCACAAATGTGCTACATCTTTCCATTTACTTTGGTCCTGCTTTATTTCTCAGTAGTGTTTTACAATTTTCAATAAATAAGCTGCATGTATTTTGTCACAATGTACCCGTAAAGTATTTCACTATTTTGGATGCTACTGTAAATGGAACTGCTTTTCTTTTACACTTCATTTTCCAACCATTAATTGACAGCATTAAAAAACTAAACTAAAAAAACGGTACTGACTTGTATCTTATGACTTTGCTAAACACACTTATTAGTTCTACCAGCTATTCCATAGACTCTTTAGGATTTTCTACATATGCAATAAAGTCACTTGCAAACATAAGAAAATTTTATTCTTTTTCAACCTGGGTGTCTTTTATTTTTTCCTTTGCCTTACTCCATTGACTTGAACTTTTAACAGAACAATGGTAACAGTGAATACAAGTATTTTTGTTTATTTCTCAATCTCAGAGGAAAAGCATTCAGTGTCTCACTACGAAATATGATATAAATTTTAGGTTTTTTATAGATGTCCTTAAATAAAGGAAATTCCTTTATATACGTAGCTTGCTGAATGAGTATCAGATTTCGTAAAAAATGTTCTGACTTGAGATGTGATTTTCCAGTATTCTTCTGCTCACACGGTGAGTTACATCACTTGGTTTTTTAATTTCAACCTGCAATGCATTCTCGGGACAAATCCTTCGTGCTCATGGTGTATTTTCCCTTTTATATATCAATGAATTTAATTTGCTAATATTGTGTTAAAGATTACTAGGTCTAAGTTCACAAAGATACTGGTCTATAGACCTGTTACTTCTTTGCCATTACAGTGATGCTGACAAAATGAACTGATCCTTCATTCATGTTTTTTTTGGTAAGAATTTGTGTAAGACTGGCATTGTTTCTTCTTGTTTCATTGCTTTTTGTTTATTTTCTATTTATTTATTTACCTTTATTATTTTCTTCCTTCTACTTACTTTGGATTCAACTTGTTCTTATTTTTTAACTTCTTAAGAAACATGCTTAAAGTAATGGATTTTGGACCCGTCTGATTTTTCAAATGAAAGCATTTAAATTTTTATATTTTCTGCTCTCATCACTCAGTTCAAATATTTTCTAATATTCTTATGATTTCTTTGACCCAGAGATACGTTAGAACTACATTAATTTCTAAATGTTTGGAATTTCCTAAGAATTTCCTAAGTATCTTCTTGTTTTTTCTTCCTAATCTAATTCTTCTAGTCAAAAAATATACATCTCGAAGATTTCATCATTTAGAAGGGATTAATATCTAATTTAACAGTTCACACAACATCGCTAACCACCAGGGAAATGCTGATGGGATACCACCTCATACCCAGAATGGTTATCATCAAAAAGACCACAGATAACAAATGCTGGAAAGAATGTGAAAAAAAGGGAACTCCTTTACACTGCTGGTGGGACTGTACAATGGTTGAGTCACTGTGGAAAACAGTATGGAGGTTTTCCAAAAAAATTAAAAATAGAAATAGGATGTGATCCACCAATTCCATTCCTGGGTATATGTGTAAAATAAATAAGCCACAAGGATATATTGTACAGCACAGGGAATATAGTCAATATTTTATAATAACTATAAATATGACCTTTAAAAATTGTGAATCACTATTCTTTATGTGATACACTTGAAACTTATATAATACACTACATCAGCTGCACCATAATTAAAAAATTGTGGATTTGCTGATTTCTCTTCTTAGTTCTGATAATTTTTGTTTGATTTCTTGAAGTTCTATTTTTGGACACATACATTTATAAGTCTCAGATGTTCCTGATCAATTGATCTTTTCTTCTGGTGTATCCAATATTTTGTTAAGGCCATTCATTAAATTACTCATTTAGTTATTGTATTTTCAGCTCTACAATTTTTCTTTGGTTCTTTTTCTAGTTTCCATCTGTAGGCAAATTCCCTCTCCATTCATTAATTATTAGAGTATGTTTTAATTCTTTCAACATATTTATAATGGCTGTTTTGAAATCTGTGTCTGCTAAATCCACACTTGTTTCACCTGATTCAGGAGCTGAGACAACTTCAACTCTTATCAAAGTCACACTGACATCAGTCTCTTTCACTTCCTTCACTGACTGCTAGGCAAGCTCCCTGTAAAATTTTCCCTACGTAATACACCATGTTAGATTCCAACAAAAGTACTATAGGCATACCTCGGCAATATTGCAGGTTCAGTTGCAGACCACTGCAATTTAAAACAAATATCACAATAAAGCAAATCATGAATTTTTTAGTTTCACAGTACATATAAAAGTTATGTTTACACTACACTGTAGTCTATTAAGTGTGCAACAGCATTATGTCTAAAAAAAACAATGTACAACCTTAACTTGAAAATACTTTATTGCTAAAAAATACTAACCATCAATACTGAGCCATCAGGTAGTCATAATCTTTTTGCTGGCAGAGGGAGGGTCTTGCCTCTATGCTGATGGCTGCCGACTATTCAACATAGTAGGTGCTAAAAGTTGAACGGTAGCTGTGTGGCAAATAAGACAACCATGAAGTCTGCCACATCGACTGACTCCTCCTTTCATGAACTATTTCTCTGTAGCATGTAATACTATTTGATAGGATTTGACCCACAGAATTTCTTTTAAAATTAGAATCAATCTTCTCAAATCCTGTTACTGCTTTCTCTACCAAGTTTATGTAATATGCTAAATTCCTCTGCTGTTGTTTCAACAATCTTCACCTTCACCAGGAGTAGATTCCATCTCAAGGAGCCATTTTCTTTGCTCATCCCTAAGGAGCAATTCCTTAACCATTAAAGTTTTGTCAAAAGTTTGCAGCAGTTCAGGCTCCACTTCTGATTCTAGTTCTCTTTCTATTTCCCCTTCACATCTGCAGTTACTTCTCCACTGAAGTCTAGAACCCCTCAAAGCCATCCATGCCGGTTGGAATTAACCTCTATCAAAATCCTGTTAATGTTGATATTTTGACCTCTTCCAATGAATCCGTGTTTCTAATACCATACAGAATGCTGGATTCTTTCCAGAACACTTTCAATTTCCTTTGCCCAGATCCATCAGAGGAATCACTAGATTCTTACGAAACACACTTTGTCAATAGTGGGTTTAACATACTGAGTAAACCACGCTGTCAGACGTACTGTGGTGGTCAAAATGATAAATGAGCACTGGCTTCAACTTAAAGTCACCAGCTACCTTAGCCCCTAACAGGAGAGTCAGTCTGTCCTTGGAAGCTTTGCAGCCAGGCACTGACTTCTCCTCTTTATCTACAAAAGTCCTACATGGCATCATCTTCTAGTAGAAGGTTGTTCTGTCAACACTGAAAATCTGTTGTTTAGTGTTGCCATCACAAAGAATTGTCTTAGCTAGACTAGACTGTGGATAACTTGCTGCAGCTTCTACATCAGCATTTGCTGTTTCACCTTGCACTCTCATGCTATGGAGACAGCTTCATTCCTTAAACCTCATGAACCAATCTCTGCTAGCTTCAAACTTTTCTTCTGCAGCCTCCTCATAGTTCTCAGCCTTCATATAATTGAAGAGAGTTAGGGCCTTGCTCTGGATTAGGCTTTGGCTTAGAGTAAAGTTGTAGCTAGTCTGATCTTCTACCCATACACTAAAACTTTGTCCTTATCAATATTAACACTATTTTGCTTTCTTATCGTTTGTGTTTTCAGTGGAGGAGGACTTTAATTTCCTTCAGGACTTTTCCTTTGCACTCACAACTTGGTTAAATGTTTGGCACAAGAGCTTTCAGTCTATCTCAGCTTTTGACATGCTTTTTTCACTAAGTTTAATCATTTTTCTTTCAATGTGAAACTTTTTAAAATTTTATTTTTGGGCTGTGCTGGCTCAGGATTTTCTCTAGCTGCAGCAAGTGGAGGCTACTCTCTAGTTGCCGTGCATGGGCTTCTCATTGCAGTAGCTTCTCTTTGTTGCTGACCACAGGCTCTAGGGCACACAGGCCTCAGTGCTTGGAGCACAAGGGCTCAGGAGCTGCAGTTCCCAGGCTCCACAGCACAGGCTCAATAGTTGTGGTACAAAAGTCTTAGCTGCTCCGTGGCATGTGGGATCTTCCTGGACCAGGGACTGAACCCATGTCTCCTGCACTGGCAGGAGGATTCTTTTATCACTGAGCCACCAGGGAAACCTTAAGCTTAATCATTTTTAGTTTTTGATTTAAAGTGACAGACATGCAACTCTTCCTTTCACTTGAACACCTGGGAGTCACTGCAGAGTTATTAGTTGGCCTAATTTCAATACTGATGTCTCAGGGAATAGGGGTGCTCAAGAAGAAGAAAAGAAATGAAAATTGGAGGAAAGTCCAAAAAGTTTAACAGAATACAAACAACATTTATCAATTAAGTTTGTGGTCTTATATGAATGTGGTTCATAGTACCCTAAAACAATTGTAACAGTAACATAAAAGATCACCAATCACAAATCACCATCACAAATAAAGTAATAAAATTAAGTTTGAAATACTGCAACAATTACCAAAATGTGACACAGAGACATGAAGTGAGCATATGCTATTGGAAAAATGGTGCCAAATAAACCTGCTTGACACAGGGTTGACACAAATGTCAATTTCTTTAAAATGCAATATCTGCAAAGCACAATAAAATGAGGTATACTTATACAAAATTTAGAAGGTCATGTGATATCCAGAAGAGAAGATCTATCAGCCCACAAACCTGAATTCAAATCCCAGATCTGGTTCAATAATCTTGGACTAATTAACAAACCTTTGATTCCCTTTTCTCATTTCTCTTTCACAGAGTTATCAGGACAATCAGCCCTAAGTATACACCAGGAAAACTAGCCATCAGTATTTACTATCTGTGTTCAATACATACTTCTTGTTTATAGGGAAGTCATTTTGCAAATAATTTACAGAATCAATAATAAAAGGGTAGTGGAGGAAAAAGACACTGGGATATTTCTGTAGGAATTGAAACATAGCAAACCCAAATGTTCTATATTTTATATATACTTAATATATTCAAATTTGTCTGACTTTGAAGGTTATGTAGGTACATGTATCAACTGCTCACTATCTTTTGAATGTAACTAACTGCTTAACTTGTCATGCATGAAACTAAAACACCTATCTTGTAAACACTGATTCCAGATTTGTAATCTCTAAAATCTTCCACTTCATTATTATTTGTGGGTTTTTTCTTATACTTTACTATCAAAAAGCAATGCTTTTGATATTACTAAAACTATCAAAACTTATTCCAGGTAATAAATATGTAAAAAATTCTAGCATATCATCACTTCCTGTTCTTCCTTTATATTTTCAAAATAAAATACATTTGTAATTTTCAATGGCTCAGAATTTTGCTGAAGGCTGGCCATTTCTATTCATAATTGCAAAAAATTTTCATATTTGCTTTATAAATCCCAAATAGAATGATGAATTCAATTTACATTTTCATTTTGTATCAATTTCCTTGTTAACACTTTTGTTTACACATCAAACTTTAGGATCTGTCCACAAATGAACTATAACAAGTGAATTTTGGTGCACAAACATCATAAAAGATGAGAAATACTGTAACATGACTTTCTAGGGGCAAAATGGGATGATTCACATTCTAGTCCCAAAGTGCTGCATGATGAAGACCTTCTCGTTGAAGGATAAATTGGGTGAGAGTAACATATATGCTTCTGTCCTTAAAAATACTGGATTGGCCAAAATGTTCATTCAAGAATGTATTGGAAAACCCAAAGGACCTTCTTAGCCAACCCAATATATCACTAACTCAGAATTTCTTGGGTTTGGGGAACTAATCTATAATATTATCAACTCAATTTCACCATCATGATTAGAGTGCTGCTATCTGTCTTTGTATTCATCTTCTGATTTTACTGATAAAAGCAAACAATTTTCCTCTGTCAGTATGAGCAGAAAAAAAAATACCTAAACTCGCAACTATGTTCAATGAAAACTAAAAGAAAAAAAAAGACTAGACTTAAAATGGCATCTACAGACTTTTATTATATTTTTTTTGAAGATGCAATACTTTGGCCAACACAATAAAACTGAAGGATAATAGTGATATTTCAATACTACATCCTCCTTCTAGGTCATTCAATCATTCCGCTGTATTCTTGCTATTTCAGAGCTTGGGCACTGAATCTACAACCAAGATTACTCTACCAGCAAGGATCTCATTCAAAATTGATGGAGAAACCAGAAGCTTCACAGATTTGCCAAGCAAAAGTTCAGAGAAGTTAGTACCATCAAACCAGCTTTACAACAAATTTTAAAAGGACTTCTATAGGCAGAAAACACAAGAGAAGGAAAAAATCTAAAAAACAAATCCAAAACAATTAAGAAAACACCAATAGGAACATTTATACATAAATAACTACTTTAAATGTAAATGGATTTAATGCTCCACCAAAAGACACAGACTGGCTAAATGGATACAAAAATAAGAAAAAACCCACAAGTAATAATGAAGTAGAAGATTTTAGAGACTACAAATCTGGAATCAGTGTTTACAAGATAGGTGTTTTAGTTTCATGCAAGACAGTATACTGTCTACTAGAGACCCACTTCAGAGCGAGAGACACATACAGACTAAAAGTCAGAGGATGGAAAAAGATACTCCATGCGAATGGAAATCAAAAGAAAACCAGAATAGCACCCTCATATCAGACAAAACAGACCTTAAAATAAAGAATACTATAAGAGATAAGGAAGGGAATTACATAAAGATCAGGGATCCATCCAAGAAGATAAAGCAATTGTAATTATTATGCACCCAATGGAGGAGTGTCTTTTTCCATCCTCTCGCTTTCTTCACAAATGCACATGGAGTGTTCTCCAGGACAGACCACACCTTGGGTTACAAATCAAGCCTCAGTACATTTAAGAAAATCAAAATCACATCAAGCATCTTTTCTCACCAGTATATTCTGCATTTGGATGCAATGTCCTGAAGATATCAATTAGGGCCATCTGGTCTAATATGTCATTTAAGGCTTATGTTTCTTTATTAATTTTCTGTTTTGATGGTCTGTCCATTGGTATAAGTGGGGTGTTAAAGTCTCCTATTATTATTGTGTTACTGTCATTTTCTCCTTTTATGTCTGTTAGTGTTGACCTTATGTATTGTCCGACTCTTTGCGACCCATGGGCTGTAGCCTGTCAGGCTCCACTGTCCATGGGATTCTCCAGCCTAGAATACTGGAGTGGATTGCCATTTCCTCCTCCAGGGGATCTTCCCAACACAAGAATCGAACCAGGGTCTCCTCCACATTTCAGGCAGATTCCTTACCATCTGAGCCACCAGGGAAAAGGAGGAAATTAAAAAATTCCTCTAAGATTCCTTGCTAAATTGTTGCTAAATTCCTTTTAGCAACAAGAAAAGGGTGCCCACTCTTGCCACTATTGTTCAACATAGTTTTGGAAGTCCTAGTCACAGCAAAAAGAGAAGAAAAAGAAATAAAAGGAATCCAGATTGGAAAAGAAGTAAAATTCTCACTGTTTGCAGATGTCATACTACACATAGAAAACCCTAAAGATACTACCAGAAAATTACTGGAGCTAATTAGTGAAATTTCATGAAGTTGCAGGATACAAAATCAGTACACAGAAAATACTTGCATTCCTATACACTAACAATGAGAAATCAGAAAGAGAAATTAAGGAATCAATCCCATTCTCCACTGCAACAAAAAGTATAAAACACCTAGGGATAAACCTACCTAAGGAGACAAAAGAGCTATATACAGAAAACAATAAGAAATCAAAGATGAAAGAAATCAAAGACGACATAAACAGATGGAAGGATATACCATGTTCTTGGATTGGAAGAATCAGTACTGTGAAAACAACTATACTACCCAAAGCAATCTACAGATACAATATGATTCTTATCAAATTACTAATAGCATTATTCATAGAACTAGAACAAAAAAATTCCACAATTCATATGGAAATACAAAAGACCCCTAACAGCCAAAGCATTATGGAGAAAGAAGAATGGAGCTGAAGGAATCAACATTCCTGACTTCAGACTATATTACAAAGCTATTAAATTACAGTCATCAACACAGTATGGTACTGGCACAAAGGCAGAAATAAAGACCAATGGAACAAGAAAGTCCAGAGATAAACCCATGCACCTATGGGCACCTTATCTATGACAAAGGAAATAAGAACATACAATGGAGAAAAGATAGTCTCTTCAGTAAGTGGTGCTGGGAAAACTGGACCACCTATGTGTAAAAGAATGAAATTAGAACATTTCCTAACATCATACACAAAGATAAACTCAAAATGGATTAAAGATCTAAATGCAAAACCAGAAACTAGAATACTCTTAGAGGAAAACACAGGTAGAACCCTCTTTTACATAAATTATAGCAACATCCTTTATGACCCACTTCCTAGAGTAAATAAAAACAAAAATAAACAAATGGGACCTAATTAGAATCTTTTGCACAGCAAAGGAAATCATAAACAAGATGAAAAGACAACCCTCAGAATGGGAGAAAATAACTGCAAATGAACCAACTGACAAAGGATTTATCTCCAAAAAATGCAAGGAGCTCATGCAGCTCAATATCAGAAAAACAAACAACCTAATCAAAAAATGGGCAGAAGACTAAACATACATTTCTCCAAAGAAGACATACAGATGGCTAATAAATACGTGAAAAAATGCTCAACAGCGCTTATTATTCAGTTCAGTTCAGTTCAATTCAGTCGCTCAGTCATGTCCGACTCTTTGTGACCCCATGAATTGCAGCACGCCTGGCCTCCCTGTCCATCACCAACTCCCGGAGTTTACTCAAATTCATGTCCATAGAGTCGGTGATGCCATCCAGCCATCTCATTATTATTAGAGAACTGCAAATCAAAACTTCAATGAGGTATCATCTCACACTGGTCAGAATGGCCATGATAAAAAAAAAAAAAGAAAACCTGCAACCAATAAATGCTAGAGAGGATGTGGAGAAAAAGGAACCCTCTTGTACCATTGGTGGGAATGCAAACGATTTGGCCATGTGGAGAACGGTATGGAGATTTCTTAAAAAACTAGGAAGAGAACTACCACATGACCCAATAATCCCACTACTGGGCATAAACACTGAGAAAACAACCATTCTAAAAGACATATGTACCCCAATGTTCATTGCAGCACTTTACAATAGCCAGGACATGGAAGCAACCTAGATGCTCATCAATAGATGAATGCATAAAGAGGTTGTGATACATATATACAATGGAGTACTACTAAGCTATAAAAAGGAACAAATCTGAGTCAGTTCCAGTGAGGTGGATGAACCTAGAGCCTGTTATACAGAGTGAATAAGTCAGAACATGAAAAACAAGTATCATATACATGGAATCTGAAAAACAAAAACTGGTACTGATGAACCTATATGTAGGACAACAATAGATATGCAAACAGAGAAAACAGACTTGTGGACACAGCAGGGAAGGAGAGGGTGGGACGAACTGCGAGAGCAGCATGAAAACATCTACACTGCCATATATAAAACAGACAGCCAGTGCGAATTTGCTGTATGATGCAGGGGGCTCAACCTGGTGCTCTGTGACAACCTAGATGGGTGGGATGGGGTAGGAGATGGGAGGGAGGTCCAAGAGGAAGGGGTCGTGTGTATACCCATGGCTGATTCATGCTGATGGAGGGCAGAAACCAACACATCGCTGGAAAGCAATTATAACTCCAATTTTAAAAAAACAGCAAGAGAATTAATGTACAATTAGAAAAGTTTCCTTGAGAAGACTAGAACAGCTACTTCTTAGTTAACTAGGAAAAAACAAACATCACTCTTTGCGATAAACATTTATTAATCATCTACTATGCATCAAATATTATGTTAGCTGCTATGGGCC
This sequence comes from Cervus elaphus, assembly GCF_910594005.1. Taxonomy (NCBI): domain Eukaryota; kingdom Metazoa; phylum Chordata; class Mammalia; order Artiodactyla; family Cervidae; genus Cervus; species Cervus elaphus. The sequence goes on along the minus strand of NC_057834.1, from coordinate 124,101,009 downwards.
TATGAAAAGGAAAAACACACAAGCCTTGTCAACAAAAAACTCACAACTGGGTGGAGCAGATCAAAATACAGATAGCTACATCATTCAGGAACTGTAATAGTGGTATGTTCAAAGAACTATGGTAATAAAAAGAAAAAAGAGGTGAAAATAGGAAGGGAGGAAAAAAAGAAGGGAAAGAAGAAGGGAAAAGGTGAAACAGAAAAAGGAAGGTTACCTCCTTTCAGATAATGCTGACATCTGAGCTGGGCATTAAAGAATGAGTAAAATAGAAAGACTGCTTAGATACAATGAACAGTATGGGCAAATATGACATCATAAATCCAAGAAAAATGGTGCAGTATGGCATCAGCATAAAGTTCAGGGATAGGAAGCTGAGGGCTAGAATTGAAAATGTGGTTAAGAGGTAGATTTGCATGTTTATTTCTGCACCACACCTTAAAGCAGCAATGTAATAGATGAAGCAAAGGTAAGCAGAGATTAGAAGAAGGAGATCAATTGGAGGTGACACAGTAATCCAGATGATTTATCATTAAAATATTTTTAAAATCTCATTTACTCTAATCATTGGCTTGGCCAAAAAGTGTGTTCAGGTTTCCCTTAAGATGTTACAGAAAAACCCAAATGAACTTTCTGGCCAACTCAATACCTACTTTCATAGAAAAAAACAGGATCTCAAAACATCAAAGATGATGTAAGGAATCAAAAACAGAATGAATTAGATTCAGGGGGTTCCTAAACCCTGTATAGATCAAGACAGTATTACATACCTTCTTAATAAGGGACTTCCCTGGTGGCTCAGATGGTAAAGCATCTGCCTACAATGCGGGACACCCGGGTTCAGTCCCTGGGTTGCGAAGATCTCCGAGAGAAGGAAATGGTAACCCATTCCAATACTCTTGCCTGGAAAATCCCAAAGACAAAGGAGCCTGGTAGGCTACAGTCCATGGGGTCACAAAGAGTCGGACACGACTGAGCAACTTCACTTTCACCTTCTTAATATAAAAATTTACAGTGAAACAAAAGCTCATAGTCATGTTTCATGTCTACAAACTGGCTGGAGACAACACAGAAGCCCTAATAGTCTAGCATCAAAGCAAACGGTTAAACTCATTTCATCAAAAAGGATCAAATGAAAATTCAAGAATCAGAATGTCCATTGATTAAAATGTTCACCAGATATGACAGAATAAAGTCAGTGAGCCAGAGATCTTGAAGACAGATCAGTAAAAATGGCCCAATATAAGGAACAAAAAGGAAAAAAACAAAGGAAAATGAATAAAGAAAGCAATGATCTACAATGGTCTACAAAACAATTGTCAGTCTATCATATTTTAATTGGATACTAAAAGCAAAGGAGAGAAATTGGAACCATGCATTTTTCTTAAAGAAACAATGACCAAAAATACCACAAATTTGAATGAAAACCCTTTATTGACCCAGATTAGCAATCCCAAGCAGAATAAAGAAAACCACACTAAGGCACATCAGTCAGACTATTTAAATCTAAAAAAAAATTCTTAAAAGCTACTACAGAGGAGGTGAAGTTGAGGTAGGGCAAGTTACAGAGATATAAATATATAAATGACAGCTGATTCTTCTCCAGAAACAATGGAGGCCAAGGATAATGGAATGTCTTCAAAGTTCTGGAAGGTGGGGAAAACTACCCCCCAAAAAACTCAATTCCACACTCCAAAAAAGTATGAGAATGAAATAAACGCTTTTCTAGTAAACAAATGTCTACAAAATGTGTTGCCTATGGTTCTATACAAGAAATGTCAACAGATGTTGTTAGGCTAAAGAGGAAAAATACAAGATTGAAAATTGGATTTATAGAAAAGAACATCAGAAAAGATAAATAACTAGGCAAATATCTTCTTCAACATAATTTCCTCAAAACACAACTAACATTACAAAAAATAAAACAAACATTAAGGTGGGATTTATGATGCAAACTGACATACAAGATGTGACAACAGCACAAAGAAAGGAATGGGTAGATAAATGCAATTTAAATGTTGTAAGGTTATTCCATAAACTTGTGAAACGGATGGGAAGAGGTAAGTAGTAAGCGATGTGAAGTATGAGGTGTAAAGTAAAAAGTGGTCTATTACTTCCAAATAGATTTTGATAAGTTAACAGTACATACTGTTAAGCTCTAGAATGACTACTAAAAAATTTAAAAAGAGCATATAGCTAAGCAGTCACTAAACAAAATACAATATTATATTTGATTAGCCAGAAAGATTGCAAAAATGAAGCAACACAGAAACAAAAGAAAAACAGAGCAACTAAACCAGTGATGTATTAACTACAGACTGCATGTGTGCTAAGTTGCTACAGTTGTTGTTTGTAACACCATGGACTGCAATCTGCCAGGCTCCTCTGTCCATGGGATTCTGCCATTTCCTACTCCAGGGAAAGGCAGACTAAGCACTCCAATTAGAAGGCAGAGATTGTTAGACTGAATTTAAGAAGCAAGAGTCAGTATCTACATGCTGTTTATAAGACACACACTTTAAATACAAAGACATTTATAGAATAAAGCAAAATATATACTAGAAAAATAAATACCATGAAGGTGCATAAGAAAGCTGTAGTAATTATATTAATATCAGATGAAGTTTCAAGACAGAATATTTGAAGAAATTAAGAATATTTCATAAAGATAAACAAAAATTCAACAGGAAGATTAAACATTTCATACATAAATATTATTTTGAAATGAATCATATACCTAAATGTTAAAATTAAACATATAAAACCAGCAGAAGACAAAATATTTATGACCTTGGTCGATTTTCTGGACAGAACACACAAGTTGTTAATCATTAAACTAAAAATAAATTAGACTTTATCAATCTAAAACTTCTGCTCTTTCTTAAGACATTATTATGAAAACAAAAAGGCAAACCACAGTTTGAAAAAATGTTTACATAATATAAATCCAGGAAAAGACATATCTAGAATATATATAAAACTCTTTGAACTCTAATAATGACACCCAAATTTTATAAGAAAACATGGAAAAAGTTTTAAAAGAACTTTCAGAGGAGAAGATACACAAATGACAAGTACATAAAAAGATACTCAAAATCAATGGTCATCAGGAAAATTAAAACCATAATGAGACACTATATCTTATCTTCTAAAATGACTAAAACTAAAAAGATAGGGGAAACTCTACTCAACACTTTGTAATGACCTACATGGAAAAATAATCTTAAAAAAGAGTGGATATATGTATATGTATAACTGATTCACTTTGCTGTATAACACAACCCAACACACCACTGTAAATCAACTAAATGCCAATAAAAATTAATTTAAAAAAAAGACAGGTAATACCAACTGTTGGTCAGGATATGGAGCAACTGGAACTCACATGCCTTGCTATTAGGAATGTAAAATACGCAACCACTTTGGAAGATTTGGCAGTTTCTTACCAAGTTAATGCTCCATCTGCCCTTTGACACAACAATTTTTCCATTATTCAAGAAAAACAAAAGACTATGTCCACAGAAAACTTGTATAAAATCTTGCTCAAAGTAATTCCAAACTGAAAACAATCCAGATGTCCACTAACAGATAAACAGACAAAAAAACTATGGTATATTCATACAATGAAATACTACTTAACAATAACAAACAAGCAAAATGACACATGCAATAGCATCCCAGACACTAGGCTGAATGAAGGAAGTCCGACATAAACAAAGTATATACCAAATGATTTCCATTTATGTGATGTTCTATCATGTGAGATTTGTGTGAACTAATCTGTTATGGAAAAATCTACTATGGACTTAAAGATCACTATCTAAAAGTGAGACTCAACTACAAATTTGTTTTAAAGATTAAGATAATGCATGTTAAATTAGTTCTCTCGTCTGTAAAGCAATATACAGATGTAGACATTATTATTTATTTGTTTCAACAATTCTAATACAGAAAGTTAATGGTCTCTTTCCTGGCAGAGAAGACTCCAAGGTCTTAGTCTACAAAATCCCAAAGAAAGATCACAAACTAGAATTGTCCAGCTCTGAACACATCTTCCAAAACTGAATCACTTGCCAAATTCAAGATATCCTAAAACAAAGAATAATTCTAGAGGTAGGGGGGAAAATGTGGTACCCAATTGAAAACTAGCCAACATTCGTCAATAGAAATGATCCAACCAATAATAAATACAGTAGGAAAACTAAGAAAATCAAAGTATAGAAAATTCATCAAAATAAAGATGTGTCAGAGATGAACAATGGACTTAAATGCCTTTATTTTCATTATTACAAAATATTTACCACTTCAAATAACATATATGTTACTTATTCCAATAATTTCTGACTGAAAGTTTATGTCAACAAAGTTCCCTGCTCTATTACACACAGATATGACCATTCTTTAATGGCCCTCAGATTAAAATAGACTAATAACAATGCCATTATCTGATTAAATATAAATAAATACAAGAAGTTAATATTAATCTCATATTCCTGGGGAAAGCAGTCCCTATCATAAATAATAGCCATCCCAAATGGCCAAATCTGTAAGTTCTATGTTTTACTATATTATCATGTAGACATTGCTCACTGGTAAACTGAATCATCACAGACTGTTTTCTGCCCTTCCTCTGCTCTCAGTGCACACCATTTCAAGAGACTCAGACACAGTAATGAACCCTTTTTGTCCCTTTCTTTGCCTCCACACTGTGTGTCTCAGTGTTTTTTCCTATCCCAGTTTAAATTTAACAATCCAATTTTAAAGGGTTTGTTGTTTTTTTTTTAAACTCTCCATCACCCTGGGACGCTGCTCCTGCGCAGCTGCCCACAACACTGGGGCACAGCATCTTCATGTGTCATAGAGACAGGTCCAGGAACAGCCTGCCAGGTTCAGTCTGAGTTTATACCTATTTACTAAGCACAATTAAGAAAAGAAGTTCTTTTTTGGGCAAGAAGTTAAATAACCACTCTACTCAGACAATAAAAATAGGCTATCAACAGTCAAACACACAGCAGACACTCAAAGGCAGAAACCTTGGCTGGCTAACTGGTGGAGTGAATGTATGGACAAAAATTATTCCAATGCCAGCTCAGGCCTCTGGAACATTCTAATTGAACAAATACAGTCTTCTATTGCTTTTACACTGATTATCAAATTATCTAAGTGATGTTCAGAAAAGGTTATTAAGGAATTCACTTTTAACAAATTAAAAATAATATGTAATTAGCACACTGACTGTAGTATAGCAAATGGTTTCTCTAAGTGTTAAGGATACTTAAAACCATATATTCTATTCTTTATTAATAGTCCACTATATCTTGTTTTTAAATCATCAGTTAATCTAAAAGGATTAACCTAATCCTTTTAGAAATTAAGTTGTAGATAAATAAGGTTTTACTATGCCACAATTGATTTCTGAGAGCTCACATGTATTTACATATATACACATATATAAGTCATATAATGCTTCCTGTAACCCACAGAGACTGAGCAGAACTGTGTCTGGGCATCTCCTGTGGAGGTACAGGTCAGCAGTGGACTGCCACAGGGACGGGGGCTGTGGGTGCAGCCGACTTGGGTATGGGATAAGCCCTCTTGGAGGAGATCGCCACTAACCCCACCACAGAGCTGTCAGAACTTGCATAACCTGGGAAATAGACTTTCGGAGGGCACAAACAGAACCTTGTGTGCACCAGAAGCCAGGAAAAAGGAGCAGTGACCCCACAAGAGACTGACCCAGACTTGCCTGTGAGGGTCCAGGAGTCTCCAGTGGAGGCGTGGGTCGGTGGTGGCCTGCTGCAGGGTTCAGGGCCGTGAGAGCAGCAGTGCATGCATGGGATCTTTTGAAGGTCACCATTATCTTCATCACCTCCACCATAGTTTGGCCCCAGGTAAATACAGGGAAGGAACACAGCTCCACCCATCAACAGAAAATTGGCTTAAAGATTTACTGAGCATGGCCCCACCAATCAGAACAAGACCCAGTTTCCCCCCCAGTCAATCTCTCTTTTTTTTTTTTTTTTAATTTTTTTTATTAGTTGGAGGCTAATTACTTCACAACATTTCAGTGGGTTTTGTCATACATTGATATGAATCTCTCTTATCAGGAAGCTTCTATAAGCCTCTTATCCTTCTCCACCAGAGGGCACACAGACTTAAAATCACAATCACAAAAAATAATCACATAGACCACAGCCTTGCCTAACTCAATGAAACTATGAGCCATGCCGAGTAGGGCCACCAAAGACGGATGGGTTATGGTGAGAGTTCTGACAAAATGTGGTCCACTAGAAAAGGGAATGGCAAACCACTTCAGTATTCTTGCCTTGAGAACCCCATGAACAGTATGAAAAGGCAAAAAGTTAGGGCACTGAAAGATGAACTCCCCAGGTCAGTACATGCCCAATTAGCTACTGGAGATCAGTGGAGAAGTAACTCCAGAAAGAATGAAGAGACAGAGCCAAGGCAAAAACAACACCCAGCTGTGGATGTGATTGGCGATGGAAGTAAAGTCCAATGCTGTAAAGAGCAATATTAAATAAGCACCTGGAATGTTAGATCCATGAATCAAGACAAATTGGAAGTGGTCAAACAGGAGATGGCAAGAGTGAATGTCGACATTTTAGGAATCAGCGAACTAAAGTGGACTCGAATGGGTGAATTTAACTCAGATGACCACTATATCTACTACTGTGGGCAAGAATCCCTAGGAAGAAATGGGAGTAGCCCTCATAGTCAACAAAAGAGTCCGAAATGCAGTACTTGAATGCGATCTCAAAAATGACAGAATGATCACTGTTCGTTTCCAAGGCAAACCATTCAATATCACGGTAATCCAAGTCTATGCCCCGACCAGTAATGCTGAAGAAGCTGAAGTTGAACGGTTCTACGAAGACCTACAAGACCTTTTAGAACTAACACCCAAAAAAGATGTCCTTTTCATTATAGGGGACTGGAATGCAAAAGTAGGAAGTCAAGAAACACCTGGAGTAACAGGCAAATGTGGCCTTGGAGTACAGAATAAAGCAGGGCAAAGGCTAATAGAGTTCTGCCAATAGAATGCGCTGGTCACAGCAAACACACTCTTCCAACAACACAAAAGACGACTCTACACATGGACATTATCAGATGGTCAACACTGAAATCAGACTGATTATATTCTTTGCAGCCAAAGATGGAGAAGCTCTATACAGTCAGCAAAAACAAGACCGGGAGCTGTCTGTGGCTCAGATCATGAGCTCCTTATTGCCAAATTCAGACTTAAATTGAAGAAAGTAGGAAAAACCAAAAAGCATTCAGGTTATGACCTAAATCAAATCTCTTACCATTATACAGTGGAAGTGAGAAATAGATTTAAGGGAGCAGATCTGATAGACAGAGTGCCTAATGAACTATGGACGGAGGTTTGTGACATTGTACAGGAGACAGGGATCAAGACCACCCCCAAGGAAAAGAAATGCCAAAAAGCAAAATGAGGAGGCCTTACAAATAGCTGTGAAAAGAAGCGAAGTGAAAAGCAAAGGAGAAAAGGAAAGATATACCCATGTGAATGCAGAGTTTCAAATAGCAAGGAGAGATAAGAAAGCCTTCCTCAGTGATCAGTGCAAAGAAATAGAGGACAACAATAGAATGGGGAAGACCAGAGATCTCTCCAAGAAAATTAGAGATACCAAGGGAACATTTCATGCAAAGATGGGGTCAATAAAGGACAAAAATGGTATGAACCTAACAGAAGCAGAAGATATTAAGAAGAGGTGGCAAGAATACACAGAAGAACTGTACAAAAAAGATCTTCATGACCCAGATAATCACGATGGTGTGATCACTCACCTAGAGCCAGACATCCTGGAATGTGAAGTCAAGTGGGCCTTAGAAAGCATCACTACAAAGCTAGTGGAGGTGATGGAATTCCAGTTGAGCTATTTCAAATTCTAAAGGATGATGCTATAAAAGTGTTGCACTCAATATGCCAGCAAATTTGGAAAACTCGGCAGTGGCCACAGGACTGGAAAAGGTCACTTTTCCTTCCAATCCCAAAGAAAGGCAATGCCAAAGAATGCTCAAACTACTGCACCATTGCACTCATCTCACGTGCTAGTAAAGTAATGCTCAAATTTCTCCCAAGCCAGGCTTCAACAATACGTGAACTGTGAACTTCAGATGGTCAAGCTGGTTTTAGAAAAGGCAGAGGAACCAGAGATCAAATTGCCAACATCTGCTGGATCATCGAAAAAGACAGACAGTTCCAGAAAAACATCTATTTCTGCTTTATTGACTATGCCAAAGCCTTTGACTACGTGGATCACAATAAACTGTGGAAAATTCTGAAAGAGATGGGAATCCCAGACCACCTGACCTGCCTCTTGAGAAATCTGTATGCAGGTCAAGAAGCAACAGTTAGAACTGGACATGGAACAACAGACTGGTTCCAAATAGGAAAAGGAGTACATCAAGGCTGTATACTGTCACCCTGCTTACTTAACTTATATGCAGAGTACATCATGAGAAACACTGGACTGGATAAAGCACAAGCTGTAATCAAGATTGCCGGGAGAAATATCAATAACCTCAGATATGCAGATGACACCACTCTTATGGAAGGAAGTGAACAACTAAAGAGCCTCTTGATGAAAGTGAAAGAGGAGAGTGAAAAAGTTGGCTTAAAGCTCAACATTTAGAAAACTAAGATCATGGCATCCAGTCCCATCACTTCATAGCAAATAGATGGGGAAACAGTGGCAGACACTTTTTGCGGGGGCTCCAGAATCACTGCAGGTGGTGACTGCAGCCATGAAATAAAAAGACGCTTACTCCTTGGAAGAAAAGTTATGACCAACCTAGAAAGCACATTAAAAAGCAGAGACATTACTTTGCCAACAAATGTCCGTCTAGTGAAGGCTATGGTTTTTCCAGGAGTCATGTATGTATATCAGAGTTGGACTATAAAGAAAGCTGAGCACTGAAGAACTGATGCTTTTAAACTGTGGTGCTGCAGAAGACTCTTGGGAGTCTCTTGGACTGCAAGGAGATCCAACCAGTCCTTCCTAAAGGAAGTCAGTCCTAAATATTCACTGCAAGGACTGATGCTAAAGCTGATACTCCAATACTTTGGCCACCTGATGTGAAGAGTTGACTCATTTGAAAAGACCCTGAGGCTGGGAAAGATTGAAGGCAGGAGAAAAGGGGATGATATAGGATGAGATATTTGGATGGCATCACTGACTCAAAGGACATGAGTTTGAGTAAACTCCGGGAGTTGGTGATGGACAGGGAGGCCTGGCGTGCTGCAGTCCATGAGGTCTCAAAGAGTTGGACACAACTGAGCAACTGAACTGAACTGAGTAACTCACATATAATAATATAATTATTACATATACATTACTAGTTCAGGTTAACTTCAACATTGTCTTGTGTCTTAAATTTATCAAGTTAATTACTGTATCTAAGTCTAAAAGAAAACTTCACATTCAAATGAACTTATGACTGGCAATAACCCAGATGTTCTTCAAATGGTGATTGAACTGTGGCAAATCCCTAAGACCGGCTATATGAAACAAAAGAGAACTGCTGATACTCCAAACAACAAAGATGGATCTCGAAAGCATTATGCTAAGTGAAAGAAGCTAGACTCAAAAGGCCTCCTACTGAATGAGTCCTACTTATTTGAATATCTGGAAAAAGCAAAATTATAAGAACAGAAAATAGATCAGTGGTTAGCTGCCAGGGCTTGGGGTGGGGGACAAGGTGGTGCTGACTACCAAGGGGCAATTAAAAAATTAATCTGACGGCAAAACAATTTTTTTTTTAAAAAGTAGATATGGAAAGGAGACCACCACCAACAAAATGCTATATCCTGCTCCTAAGAAGAGAACAGAGAATAATGTATGTGCAAATAAAATGCAGTTCTTAACTAAACTGTTTTGACTCATAGTGTCTTGTCAGCGTTGTATGCCAGCACTTCTGTTTCTGCAGTGCTATCTCTCTGAATCAGACCCTCACCTCTCTATCCCAATCTTTCAAAGCCTCTCTGAATGCCCCTCTCAACGCTTACTCTGGGCTTTCTAACCTTGGTTTGTCTAAGGGACTTTCTCACATTCATAATTCACTTTTGCCTAAACATGCACCCTTGGCACCAATGCATTTTCTTCACTCCTGACTTCATGTTAGTGCTGACATTCAGTTCAGTTCAGTTCAGTCACCCAGTCGTGTCCAACTCTTTGCGACTTACATTAATTCCCTTAATTCCTCATTCTATCTCAACTGTGTTCTGATGGGTCCCTCAGCTAAACCTGATCAAGTCCTGTTCTCAGTCTTCAACTGGTTATCATGAGTTAAAGCTACTATGAAGGTTGATAATTTCTTCTCTCCTTGAGGTGCTTTAAAAGTGGCAAACTCTAAAGCCTTCTTTGGGAACCCTGGTTTGTTTTTTTTTTTCACTCCAATAAACATAACGTCCTTATTTTTGTCCAAAAAAACTTTTGCCTATCTTTAAATTCCACTTCGTGTTTGGTTTTATTCAAAGACACAGATAAGAGGTCAACTTCTTTCTCATAAAAATCATGCATCTATTTTAAGGCTAGTGTAAAAATTATACCATCTTCCTTCTTCAAGGTACATACCTATAATTCTAGCAACACAGTTTATCACTTAAGGCTGTATCTTATGTTCTCTCAAACCTTTCCAGTTTTTCTAAAACATTTTACAAATGAAATGACCCAAACAGAATACCAATAAATAAGAGACAATTTACAAATAAATTACAATACAGTACTAACATGGTCAAAAAGAAAAGAAAACACTTTGAACAAAAGCAATCTGTCAACTATGTTATGGTCTCCTATACTATGACAGAGGATAGGAGTAGAAAATAATCACCATCTCAGAACTTTTAAAAATTAACTCTCTAGTAGTAAGTTTGCTGTTTCTTTACGAACCAGGAGATCCCCAATCTCCACAGCCGTTGAGCATTTTACATCCTCCCCAATCCAGGTAAGAAAAAGCAACCAAAAAACAAAGAACTCTTCTTACAATGAATTCATTGCAATTGTCTCTCCCACGCCAGGCAGGTGGCCTTCATGGGGCCTTAAACTTAATTATCATCTCATTTCTCCTAGAGCCCACTCCTGCTATTAATTATACAATTGCTGAAACTACCTTTTATAATCTTTTATCTCCTTTAAAGTCAAAGTATCATTTTCCTGAGTTAGAGAAGAAGAAACAAGGTTGAGAAAAGATTAGGCTGGAAAGCAAAAAAGAGAACTCTAATTTTTAAAAAAAATTTAGCGGATAGAATTTGTCTTTTCATAATGTGAGCAAAAATACTTATTTCTAAAATAAAGACGCATGTGTCAACTGCAGAATGAGAAGACTTTTGACGAAAAATTAGATTAAAAAACAGACAAAAATACAAAGCTAATGGTAAGCGAGGAGATAAAAGACAGGAATTTAAAAAAAAAAAAGAGATCGATTACAGGATGTAGAAACAGGGCTGTCATCAGGGGAAACAAAACAGAAATCTGTCCCAAAAAAGGCAGCAGAGTTATGGATGCAAAATACAATTTCATTTTGTTTGTATTTCCTTATAAAGAGAGCAATAAAGTAGCTGTTTGCATTTAGTTTCAGGGAACTAAGAAAAATGGATTTCAGACCATTAGGGTATATTGGGAGAGTATCAAATATTAAGGGCTTTTATAACAAAAATTACTAGAAAATAAGGATTGAGTCAGTAATAAATAGTCATATAAAAGCACCTGTAATTCAACAAGAACTTTTCAAGTTGGTCACTATACTGCTCTAGTGATACACTGAACAGTTATACACCACAGAATTATGGGAAAGAAGCTGTATGAGCTACTTCTACCTCGACCTCTTGGACCCATCTGGATCATGACAGCAGCTTGCAAATTCTAAGGGGCTAAAATACACCCACTACCCAAGACCAAAAACTATTCCCACCCCACCTTGGCTCAATGGTTTTCTCCCACTGTGGTGAGGGTGGTTTTGGGAAAGCTCCTCAAATGCCAGGAAACACTGTAATACAAAAAGAAAAAAACAATTCATAAATACCAAAACTTAACTAACATCTTGGCTTCCCTTTCAAGGAAGACTGACTGGTAGAATGGAAAAGGCACCAGTAATAGGAACCAAGAGGGCTTCCCTCGTGGCCCGAAGGGTAAAGCGTCTGCCTGCAGTGCGGGAGACCAGGGTTTGATCCCTGGGTTGGGAAGATTCCCTGGAGGAGGAAATGGCAACCCACTCCAGTATTCTTGCATGGTAAATCCCATAGATGGAGGAGCCTGGTAGGCTACAGTCCACGGGGTCACAAAGAGTCAGACACGACTGAGCGACTTCACTCACTCACTCAGTAGGAACCAAGAAACCAAGTGTATTCTCCTTGTTGGGCATTCATTCTAAGATGTTTGCTGTACCCCAGGGATTTGGTGGGGTGGGCACCAAACACTGCTAAGGGTTACTAAACTAAGTGAATATGTGCCAGAAGCTGCTGACAGCCATCTCTGCCACAAATTTGGCTAAAAATGAAGCCATGAGAGAAGCTAGTAGAACTAACAGATATAAAGAGACATCCCCAGTGATACAACTGAAGAATCTGGCTCCCATTCCAGTCCCTCCTGCAGATATATTCTCCCTTAAGTTAGCCTGTAATAGGTTCCTGTGACTTGCAAGTAAGTCTAGCCAATACACCTGGGTTCTAATTCCACACTGAACTTGGGCGAGTCATTCCTCATTTATGGACCTTAGTTCCTCTTCTACAAAACGGGCTAAATCTAAGGTTTTCAAAACTGTTTTAAGCAACAGAACTTAGTTTAAAAAAAATCTTACTTTGATATTAAAAACTAAAATGATTTTATTCATATAAATGTACTTTATGAGATTTACAACATTTACTTCTGACCAAAATCAATTAAGAACAACTGGTACTTAAATCTCACCTTGAGACTGAAAATAAAAATGACTATTAGTATAAATATACTATCAAATGTATATTTATTGTATCAAATGTATATTTTACTACAATGACTAAAATCAACAAGAACAATGATGTATTTGTGTTAGTTGCTCAGCTGTGTCCGACTCTTTGCAACCCCTGTCCACGGGATTCTCCAGGCAAAAAACTGGAGTGGGTTGCCATTTCCTTCTCCAAATGATGTATTTGATAAAAACAAAACTTTAAAAAGACTACTGCTAAAAGTTAAAAAGTTTTTATTAAACTACCAGGATTCAATTTATTTCTGTACTGTTTTGGTTGCATAATAGTAAGACAATCCTGATTCAAAAAGAACAGTGGCAAAGAATAACATGGTATTACTTAATCACCTGCCATACCCCCAAGATATTATTTAATTAAAAGTGAGTGGAGAAAAGCTTTTAAGTTCTGCACAAAAGAAAAGCTAACAGCGCAAGATTTTATTAAATAAATCTCCAAATGGTTAAAATTTAGTACATAATATAGTTAAGCATTCATGGGTGTTGGTTTTTTATTTTTTAATGATTTAAATCTCATTTAAAATTAAATCTGATTGCAATTACTAGCTTCATAGAACTCTAATAACACAGATAATCTCAAAACTCTATTAAGAAGACTTTTAGTCAGATTCATATACCCTCACTACTCATCAGAAACTGTAATGAAGCAAATAAAAGTAGTAATTCCTCTTCTTTTATAATAAGCCTGCTTCAAAGCTAAGAAAAATTTTACCAATTTTTATTCACAACCTTAGAGAGTTATGAACACAAACAGTAAATTGTGTCAAACAAGACTATTACAATAATTTATTCAATCTCACTGAGAACCAACTAGATGGGGCAGATCATAGAAGATACCATTAAACATTCATTATTTAAGAGTACCTGCTTCATAGTTGTGATGAACAACTCTCCATGTCCTAACCTCAAGAAATCAACAGTCTAGCAGAGGATACAATACAGTTAACGACACAGGTTTGAACTGAACAGGTCCATTTATACACACATTTTTTCAATATTAAGTACAATACTACATAACTGTAGTTGGTTGAATCTGGGAGATGTGAAACTCTGGATTCACAGAAACCATGTATACCAAGGGCTAACTATAAATTATACTTGGCAGAGGGTCAATGCCTCTAACCCATGCATTGTTCAGGGGTCAGCTTTACATTCATTCACTCAACAGGAGCGTCTCCTCAGTGCCACCAGACACTGTGCAAGCAACTGGGGCTAAAAAAGTGAACTATATACAAACTATCCCCATCCTCTTCACATTTAGACTTTAACCTAAAGGCAGTAAATAAACCAATGAAGATTTTTAAACAGACCATATGACCATTTTTGAAAGATGGCTGGCTACTATATACTGGAGATAGTAAGCCCTAGGATAGAGAAATCAGTTAGAAGCTACTATAGTGATGACAAAGTAACAGAAACTCAAAAGGTGGAACAACAAACTCAACTGAAGTATGTGAAAACAAAAAAACTCCACAGGGTAATGTTGCAGCTCAATCTTAAAAAACAAGGAGTATGAAGACAAGTGAGGGAGTTTGTGCAATAGGAGAAAACTATATGAAAGGTATGTCTGGAAAACTTCAAGTAGTCCCTCACAATGGATCTTGAATAAGGTGAAATCATAGCTAGAAAGGAAGATTAAGGAAAAACTAGTAAAGGATATAAGAAACATCTGCAGGACAGTGGAGAGTGCTTTTAAAAACAGTGCGATAACAGATCAGGCTTACATTTTGGAAAAATTCTTTCAGGGACAGTAGCCTGAAGAAGGTGACAAGGAGTCTAACCAACCAAAAAAGAATGTGTGCTTACCAACAGATAGACTACCTCAAAAGTCCTGATCTACCAATTTATCATGACAACGAAAAATGGTCCAAGTACTCTGAGCTTTAGAAACCAAACAACTAGTACCAAGTTCAGGCCACAATTCAGTTGATACAGTTTGAAACAAAAAAAGGAAGTTTCTGCAAATAAAATACTAAAAAATGCAACAATGGCACAAGATAAATGGAATGAAGAGGAAAAAACGGCAACTAAGAAAACAAGGATAAAACAGAGAAAAATTTTACTTCAGGGTAAGAATTACTTCCACTAGCCAATTACATACAGATTCACTTCTTTCCCCCTTGCCCCAAATTCACTTCTTATATGCAACAATAAATTGCAGTTCCAACAAGAAATTCAAAAGTCATGTTTAATTTAAAACATAACGCTTAAAAAAATAACCAAACAAAAACTAGATTAGAAACAGCAACCTGGAACAGACGACCAGCTCTACAGTAGCTAGCTAGCTTCTTACTGCTTAAAAAGAAATCTCTTCCTGTCTGCTGTTTCCTTGAAGCATACAAACTAAAATAGGGTAAGGCGAGGTGAGGTAGAATAGGGAGCACAGGGTAAAGGAGGACTTGCTATTTCACAAAGGTTTCTTATCAATGAACTAGACAAGGTCCTGAAGCTTTCATCCCAATTATTTTTCTTTATATAATAGGTATAACTCAGATTCAAATATGCCAACAGATACAATGAGGAATCCAATTATTTTATCTTAAGAAAATGAATCCTACCTTTCCAGGGTCATCCTTGGATCGAGGCACTTTAAGGAAACATTTGTTCAGGGACAGATTATGTCGGATGGAATTCTGAAATTAAAAAAGAAAAGCTATAGGGTCACTGGAATCCAAAAACCAAAACCCTCCTTTAAAAACAGAATCAGCAACCTAAATATCGCTATATGCTGACATATCATTACAAATGGAATAATCTTTTTAAATGAGCTTCAAATTTAAATCTTTCTGATTTTCAAATTATGAATGCTGCAAAGGGAAACAGTTATTGGAAAAGACAGTTCCAGTGAATCTTACAAAACTCCGAATAATGGAGTATATGTCCCTTTTTAAATGTTTAGTAAGATATTTTAATGATGCAGGAAGATGTCTATGATTAATGTTAAATACCAAATAAAAAATTATACGCATAGTGAATTGTGGTATGTATTTATTAGCTAATTTATTTATTCTTAGAAACAAGGCAGAATGCAAAATGCTAGGAGTTATTCTACACGGAACTATAAGTGAAGATTATTTTCCTCCTTTTGCTTTTCTATCATGTTCAAATGATCTACAAGGCACATATGTTATCACTTTTTTAATGAGTTTAAAAAGTTGTAAATAAAAAAATTCCACTGCTCCAATACAAGAGCATATAAAAGCCAACTAGGTTCTCACTACAATCTGTAAGAAAGAAAACCAAATGGGAAGACATGGGCTACACAAGTCGGCAGGAACATGCAGGTTCCTTAATGCAGCAGGAAAGAAAAACCAACTTGGATAGAAGGAAATGCACTCAGAGGCCTGAAGAATCTGCAAAACAGGTAACCTTTCATGAATAAGCAGGACTATGCCTCAAGTTTTAAAGAAAATACCTACAGGCCATTTCTTCTTAATGAAACACTCCAAAATCTCTAGGAGCCAGTGAAGAACAGGGAAGCCTGGCATACTGCAGCCCGTGAGGTTGCAGAGAGTCGGACCTGACTGAACAGTAACAGCAACAACAATGGGACAAGTGTCAGAAGCTGCCCTGGGGCCAGGATTCTACTCCAATACGCCACACGGAGGTGGAGGCTGACTACAGCTTGCAAAGGGTCGCACAACTACCACTCAAATGTACCTGGACAAACAAAGGTAACTGATCTGGCTGAGGGGGCAAAAACACTGAAAAAGGACACCTCAGCCCCCAAAAGGTCCAAGGGCCTGAGTAAGACTAAGTCTGGATCAAGACCAAAAACAAAAAAACAAAACCACTGGACCCTAGCACAAGCCTAGCAGGACTAACAAGTAGTAATCTACTGATGGAGGAGGGGCAGAAGCATGGAGACCCCATGTGTAGCAAGGTGGGCAGAGACAACTAAAACCTAAAGAGAAAGCAGAACACTGAGAAAACTCTACAGCACCCAAGCCTGTCTCCAAGCACAACGTAACAGGAGCCTACTGCAGGAGGAATGTAAAGTCTGTGGTACACCAAAGGTAAAGGTACCAACAACGAAACTCAAATCCAGCTCAACTACTGGTAAGAGTAATTCAACTCAGACACAAATGACCTGTGGAAAAAGATGATTGTCCATTTACAGTTATAAATACCACTTACCTCTATCTCAACCATTCCTCTACACATGTAGCTAAAACTGTCTAAAGTTGCAAGAGACACGGAAAAGAAGGAAAAAAAAAAACAAAACCCACTGTGAAAAGATAAAAGTAATCAGCAGAAATCCCACTGAGAAATGACGCAGATGTCAGAAACATCAGACAAGAACTTTTAGAAAACTGTATGTTCAAGCAACAAGTAGAAAAAGTACACAACTGCATCAGTGGGGAAGTGATGCACAACTGCAAAAGATGGGGAATTTCAACAGAGATGTGTAAACTCTAAGAAAGGGTCAAATGTAACATGATTTGGTTTCAAAAAACCATGGTCATAGATAAAAAATTCCCTAGATGGCTCATCAGAAGATGGGACACAATTAGGGAAAGGTTCAGATATCTTGAGGATAGATCAGTAGAAATTATCCAGACTAACACACATGCATGCGGGCATGCACACAAGAACAAATACAAAAAAATTCATCCAAGAACTGTGTAACAAAAAGAAAAAAAAGAACTGTGTAACAACACATGTCATTAGGGTCTCAGAAGAAGAAATGAAAAGGAATGGGGCAGAGAAAAATCTGAAGTAGTAACGGTCAAGAATCTTCCAAAAATAATGCAGGACACATCAAATCACAGATGCAAGAATCTCAAAGAACATCAAGCAGAAGGAATTAAAAATCCACACACCTATATTCATTATAGCCCAAATGCTGAAAATAAAAATGAAGTGAACATCTTGAAGGAAGAGGAAAAAAAAAAAAGATTATGCACAGAGAAATAAACATCAGAATTACAGCAGATGTCTCAAAGAACTGTGCAAGTTAGAAGACAACAAAGCGACATCTTTAAAATAATAAAAGAAAAAGTCAATTCTATATGCAATGAAAATATCTCTCAAAAACGAAGGCAAAATAAAGACTTTGCAAGACACAAAAGCTGGAAAAATTCACTTTTTGTACCACCAGTTGGCTGGCAATGTTAGATGGAAGTTCTTCAGGCAGAAGTATGATACCAAATGGAAACTTGAAACTACAAAAAGAAATGAAGAGTTCCAGAAACTGTGAAAAGGAAGGCAAATTTTAAAAAATCGCTTTTTCTTATTTGTAATGCCTTTAAAAGATGACTGTCTAAAGCAAATATAACAGCTTATTATGAGGTTTATAACATGTAAAAGGAAAACATGATAACAACATAAAGGCTGGCTCAGGGGAATCAGAAGTACAGTAGACCCTTGAACAATATGGGTTTGAAATATACTGGTCCACTAAACATACTTTTTTCCCAATAAATACATACTATAGTGGGCTTTCCTGGTGGCTCAGCAGTAAAGAATCCGCCTGCAATGCAGGAGACATGGGTTTGATCCCTGGGTCAGAAAGATCCCCTGAAGAAGAAAATGGCAATCCACTTCAGTATTCTTGCCTGAGAAATCCATGGACAGAGGAGCCTGGCAAGCCACAATCCATGGAGTTGCAGGAGTTAGACATGACTTGGTGACTAAACCACCACCACAATACGCTACAGCACCACACAATCCAAGGCTGGCTGAATGTGCAGATGTGGAGCCACAGAATGGAGAACCAACTGTAAAATCATACATTCGACTGTGGAGGAGTCAGCCTGCACTGCCTGGGCTGTTCAAGGATCAACTGTATAAGGTTTATAAAGTTCTCACTCCATACATAAAATAGTATAATGAAGGTAGAGTGTGATAAGTTAGAGATATGGGTGGTAAACTCTAGAATAATTACTTCCTAAAACAAAATTTAGGAACAGATATAACTAATAATAGTGAAGATAAAATAAAATCACAAAAAGTACTCAGTCCAAATCCAAAAGAAGACAAAGGAAAGAAAGAACTAATCAGAAAAACTACCCATCTAAAAACTTCAAGATGAAAAAAAAAAAAAAAATTCAAGATAAAATCAAAATGGTCATGTTTTCTAAATGGCTTTGGAAGAACACATCTCTACTTGGGTCTTCCTCCTCTATAAAAGGCTTAAAAGTTGGAAATCTTCAAGATTCTGCCACTGTTCTTTTTTCATTTCTACATTTGCTGTCTAGGCAATCTCATCCACAGCCATGGCTTCAATAAATATCTGTTACACTTAAATTTATCTATCCAGATCTCCATACCTTTCTGCTAAATTAACATAAACTTTCAACAATCTAGACATCACCAGAAACTCCAACCCAATATGTTTAAAACTAAACTCAATCTTTATTTCCAATGTGGTCTTCTTTCAGTTTCCTCTTCTCTGCTTATTCATATAACTGCTGCAATCAGACACCTGTCAAGCCTCCTTAACTCCTCCCTTCTCCTTACCATCTAAAACAAATCTGTCACCAAAACTTTTATAAGCCTGCCTTCAATTTACCTTCTTTATTCCATCTCTTCTGTTACCATCTCAGTCTAGGACACCAGTCTCACCAAAAACTAGTGCAGTAGCTTCGTTCCTCTCTTTACCCCTCTCCAACATTCTCCACCCAGCAGGCAGTTACCTCCTTACAAGGCAAATCTGACTTTACTGCTTCAGTAAATTCCCATTGCACTTAGGATAAAATCTAAAATCCTAAAGCCTCCACAAGTCTTCATGACCTCACCCTACCCTGCTATCCATAAATGTATACTATCTGTCCTCTACCCTCATCCTCGCCAATGTTCACTCTCATCTGTAGGCTTTCATTTACTGCAAAAGTTATGGCCTCCAGCCTTCCTTCATTCCCTTCACCTGAGTCTACTCAATCTCCAATTCATTCTTAGTTTAAATGTTAGTTCCTTAAGGAAATCTTTTCTGACTTTCATAGATGATTAGGTCAGGCAAAACGTAGATTTCACATTACACAATCATTTGTTTAATGTTCTTCCTCCTCTATATTGTATTCTCTATCAAAAGAGCAGTCTCCATAAAGGTAAGGATCTCTTCTACCAATTCAGAAAATGGAATATAATGCTTTTCACACGGGAATCATGTATCTTCTGGAAAAAATACCAAACCAAGAGCATATTCAGAAAATAAAAACACCAAGAGAGCTATGAGAGCCATGACATGTATTTACAGCACACAACAGGGAAGAGATCACTTCAGACCTCACAACCTGGAGACACGCTACATCTAACAACGCTAAGAAAAAAGCTCAAAGAGCAGAGGCAGACGTCACTAGGATGGCCGAGTTACAGGTGGAGGAAAATGGCCCAGGTTACATAACTGGTGGTTTTTCCAGCAGTCATGTATAGATGTGAAAGTAGACCACAGAAACCTAAGCACTTAAGAATTGATGCTTTTGAACTGGGGTGTTGGAGAAGACTCTTGAGAGTCCTTTGGACAGGAAGGAGATCAAACCAGTCAATCCTAAAGAAAATCAAACTGGAATATTCATTGGAAGGACTGATGCTAAAGCAGAAGCTCCAATACTTTGGCCACCTGATGTGAAGAGCCAACTCACTGGAAAAGACCCTTGATGCTCAGAAAGACTGAAGGCAGAAGAAGGGGATGACAGAAGATGAGATGGTTGGATGGCATCATCCTCCAGGAGTTGGTAACAGACAAGGAAGCCTGGCATGCTGCAGTCCATGGGGTTGCAAAGAGTCAGACACAACTGAGTGACTGAACTCAACAAAAATAACAGTTAAAGGCAAACTGCTTGGCCCTGAAAACCATGTCTTCAAAAGCAGTTTCTCAAAAGTACAGCCTACTTACCCTAGAATCAGTTGAGATGAATAGTAATGAAGATTACTAGGTTCTTAAGATGACTAATTTAAAATCTCTGGAGTTGTGACCCAGGAATCTGAATTTTAGAAGCACTCTCACTGATTTTTATTTTCAGCTTGAGTTTAATCTGGCATCTCTAATTCAATCAATCACCATGTTCCCACATATATTTCTCTTCTCCCACTGTGAGAGCCAGGACTCCCAAAATACCAATATCTGTAGTCATTTGTTCTATCCTACGACGCACATTGATTACCGAGGAAGACTTTCTTATCTCTCCTTGTTATTCTTTGGAACTTTGCATTCAGATGGGTATATCCTTCCTTTTCTCCTTTGCCTTTACCTTCTCTCCTTTACTCAACTATTTGTAAGACGTCCTCAGACAACCATTTTCCCTTTTTGCATTTCTTTTTTGTGGGGATGGTCTCAATCACTGCCCCTTGTACAATGTCATGAACCTCTGTCCATAGTTCTTCAGGCACTCTGTCTATCAGATCTAATCCCTTGAATCTGTTTGTCACTTCCACTGTGTAATCGTAAGGGATGTGATTTAGGTTATACCTGAATGGTCTAGTGGTTTTCTCTCCTTTCTTCAATTTAAGTCTGAATTTTCCAATAAGGAGTTCATGATCTGAGCCAGTCAGCTCCCAATCTTGTTTTCATTGACTGTATAGAGCTTCTTCATCTTCGGCTGCAAAGATTATAATCAATCTGATTTCAGTGTTGACCATCTGGTGATGTCCATGTGTAGAGTCTTCTCTTGTGTTGTTGCAAGAGGGTGTCTGCTATGACCAGTGCGTTCTCTTGGCAGAACTCTTATTAGCCTTTACCGTGCTTCACTTTGTGCTCCAAGGCCAAACTTGCCTGTTACCCCAGATATCTCCTGACTTCCTACTTTTGCATTCCAGTCCCCTATGTCAAAGAGGATATCTTTTTTTGGTGTTAGTTCTAGAAGGTCCTGTAGATCTTCATAACCGTTCAACTTCAGCTTCTTTGGCATTAGTGGTTGGTGCATAGACTTGGAATACTGTGATACTGAATGGTTTGCCTTGGAAACGAACAGAGATCATTCTGTCATTTTTGAGATTGCAACCAAGTACTGCATCTCAGACTCTTGTCGACTATGAGGGCTACTCCATTTCTTCTAAGAGATTCTTGCCCACAACAGTAGATACAATGGTCACCTGAATTAAATTCGCCCATTCCTGTCCATTTTAGTTCGCTGATTCCTAAAATGTCAATGTTCACATCTTGCCATCTCCTGTTTGATCACTTCCAATTGACTGGTTCCAAGTTAGAAAAGGAGTATGTATATTGTCATCCTGTCACAAAGGAGTAAGGTGTCTATTGTCACCCTGTTTATCTGACTTATATGCAGAATACATCATGTGAAACGCCAGGCTGGATGAAGCACAAGCTGGAATCAAGATTGCCGGGAGAAATATCAATAACTTCAGTTAGGCAGATGACCCCCTTAAGGCAGAAAGCAAAGAGGAATTGAACAGTCTCTTGATGAAAGTGGAATAGGAGAGTGAAAAGGCTGGCTTAAAACTCAGCATTCAAAAAACTAAGATCATGGCATCCGGTTCCATCATTTTATGGCAAATAGATGGAGAAACAATGGAAACAGTGACAGACTTTATTTTCTTGGGCTCCAAAATCACTGCAGATGGTGACTGCAGCCATGAAATTAAAAGACGCTTGCTCCTTGGAAGAAAAGCTATGACCAACTAAGAGCATATTAAAAAGCAGAGACATTACTTTGCTAACAAAGGTTCATCTAGTCTAAGTTATGGTTTTTCCAGTAGTCATATATGGATATGAGGGTTGGACTGTAAAGAAAGCTGGGCACCGAAGAATTGATGCTTTTGAACTGTGGTTTAAAAGGAGACTTGAAGGAGACTCTTGAGAATCCCTTGGACTGCAAGGAGATCAAACCACTCAATCCTAAAGGACACTGACCCTGAATATTCATTGGAAGGACTGAAACTGAAGCAGAAGTTCCAATATTCTGGCCACCTGATGCGAAGAGCTGATTCATCAGAAAAGACCCTGATGTTGGAAAAGACTGAGGGCAGGAGGAGAAGGAGGTTACAGAGGATGAGATGGTTGGACAGCATCATCAACTCAACAGACATGAGTCTGAGCAAACTTCGGGAGATAGGGAAGGACAGGGAAGCCTGGCATGCTGCAGTCCATGGGACTGCACAGTTGAACACAACTGAGCAACTGAACAACAACAACAAAAACCAGAACACAATAATCAAGGTCAAGGATCAAGAAGAGATGACCACAAAAGTCTAGGAACAAAGGATTTTAAAAAAATAACCCAAGATCTCAGTCTAGAGAGAATCCAGAAGACCGACTGCACAACAACTGTATGTATGTGTTGTGTGCTTAAGTCACTCAGCTGTGTCAGGACTGAAGCCCGCCAGGCTCCTCTGTCCATGGGGATCTTCAGGCAAGAACACTGGAATGCACTGCCATGCTCTCCTCCAGGGGCTCTTCCCAACCCAGGGATCGAACCCAGGTCTCCCGAACTGCAGACAGATTCTTTATGGTCTGAGCCACCAGGGAAACCCAAGAATACAGGAGTGGGTAACCTATCCTCAGGGTATCTTCCCAGCCCAGAAATAGAAGCAGGGTCTCCTGCATTGCAGACAGATTACTTACTAGCTGAGTTACAACTACTACTACTTATATTCAGTTTTAAGATTTTCTTTTTTAAACCTTTATTTACTTACATATAGTTTTTGAAATGTGTGAAACACGATGTTTTAAAACTCAAAACTATATAAAAAGGTACACTCAAAATCTCATTCCCTTCTCTCTCTCCTACCTCAATACTATACATACCTATAGATAACTACGTTCACTGTATTTCTAGTTTATTACTCCTAAATTTCTTTTTACAATAAGCAAATACATAATATACTCTTTTTCCTTCACTCAGAAAAGTAGACTATACCCCACATACCAATACCACTCTTTCATATTTTTCTTTTATTAAATTCCAGTAACAGGTTAATTTTCTTCCGTGAGGTGGATAGCACAAAAGTCTAAATTCCTTTTCCTCTAGTTCAGATTATAAAATCATTCAATTATAGAAACTCATATAGTTTTTTGAACTCTCATGGATTATTCAAAGGACTGTTTTTAATCTGTGATCGCCCTTCAATGCCTTGGCACAAAATGAAACAGAGTTCACCTAAATATTGGGCTTCCCTTGTGGCTCAGCTGGTAAAGAATCCGCCTGCAATGTGGGAGACCTGGGTTTGACCCCTGGGTTGGGAAGATCCCCTGGAGAAGGGAAAGGCTACCCACTCCAGTATTCTGGCCTGGAGAATTCCATGGACTATATAGCCCATGGGGTCACAGAGTCAGACAAGTCTAAGCGACTTTCACTTCACCTAAATGTTAAAATTCTATTTGAATCTTTTAAGCAAGCACAGCAACATTTTCTCCTCTGGGTAACTTTAACTGGCTCTACGTTTCTGGAAAGATGGATGACAACTGCTTTAGGATCTTTATTCCACTCTCTTTTCATCCAATACAGGCTAATTTCACAAATTCTACATGACCTTCCATTTTTAGCTAACCCATCTCCTCCTTACCTGAAGAAGAAATAGTAAACAGAAAATTGCACAAGCAATGTTAAACAAACCTAAGGACGATGAATGGGAACTTGTAAACATGAAAAGAGAGATAGGACCTTCGCAAAGGAGAAGATAAATCACTTTCCATGTATCTCCATTTCAAATGTTCAAAATATTACATTTCTATGTTTACAAAACTAAAACTTAAAAGTAATTATGACAAGTTCTAGGCTCCTAAAATTGGATGGAAGAAACTTTTTTTAAAAGAATCATTATGAAATAGCAATCCCTGGAAATATTAAAGGGCTTCCTAAAGCAACAAACTGAACCAGATAATCTCCCTGGCATATCGTTTAGTTCTAAAAAGCAGCATTATTTCTCCACCCATTCCCATTTTTCTCCTTCATTACATTCAAACCATGTATCTTTCAGGTGAACTATCAGTATTTCTAAATCAGTTTCAGACCATAACGTGGGCTGGCCAGCAATAAGAAATACAACAGACCGAATCTGGCACTCACGGGTGGACTAAGACGAAATAAAACCTCTGAACAAAAACCTGTAAGTTCTATAATAGTGTTGTGTGCTAAGTCTCTTAGTCGTGTCCAACTCTTTGTGACCCCATGGACTGCAGCCCGCAAGGCTCCTCTGCCCATGGGATTGATTCTCTTCCAAGCAAGAATACTGGAGTGGGTTGCCATTTCCTCTTCCAGGGGATCATCCCAACCCAGGGATCGAACCCACGTCTCTTGTATCTCCTGCACTGGCAGGCGGGTTCTTTGCCACTGGTGCCACCTGGTAATAGAGTTAATAAAACATACAGAAACACAAAAGATGAATTCTACAGGGAGAAAAGAGGTTACATATGAGCTTAAAGAATAAACAGAATAAAGCTAACAGAAAAAAGGGCAAGAGAGAAAGTCTAAGGACAAGTAAGAGAAAAAAGCAAGAAATCAAAATATCTATATCAAGGACATAATAGGTGGGAACAGATAGAAGAAGAAAGAGTATATGAGAGGGAACTAACAAAAAATAAAGCTAGGAAAGAAAGCTGGGACCAGGATGCTGGCTTTCATTCAAACTGCATTTATTAAGGCTTACTAAATGCAAGTACTATGCTGGGGCATGGAGTAGAGGAAGAGATAAAAAAAAAATCCCTTCCCATAAGGCACTTGGTTATCTGGCACGGTACAGAGCACATCACTGGTACACAGTAATTCAGTAAATGCCTTTTATAAATAGACTCAAACAAAAAAGACAAAGATGTTAAGACAGGAAAGCTTAAGAGAAACAAGTGTAACTACCAGCTGATGGCAGCTCTGTAAACCCCCTTCTTCCACAAGCACATAAACAAATATACACACCTCCATGAAGCACACAAGTGGATAACTCCTACATAAGAATATGAATGCAACACGTGCAGATACAATGGAAAGTTGAGTTATCTGTTGCATAACATAAGTTAGGCAGGTAACTAATCTGAAGGTTCCTGAAAAAGCTTAGGTGAGGAGGTCGGACTTCTTAAAAAGGCAGCTGATTCTAGAGCTGGGGCAGGAAAGGTGTAAGATGAGCCTGGAACATCTCGTGGAGTCACAAAGTTAAGAGGTAAACAAAAGAAATGAACCATGTATCAACAGTTACAGGAGCCAACTTGTTAAGAGCTCCCAATGGCAAAAGCAGCACCAATTTGAGGAACAAATAATAGCAATACAAAATATAAATATCCATGAGTGCCAACTGTCACAAACAATGATTTAATGAATGAATAAATAAATAAAAGGGGAAGAAGGGACAAGCTTTTTTTTTTTTTTACAGAAGAATCCCAATTAATATGGAAGGAATAAAGGAAGAGAGAAAATCACAGCTAGAGAACAAAATCTGCTGTAATGATCTACCAATGAAAGCTGAAATAAATAAAGTTTTAAGGAAAAAATAGGTACTTGCATGCCAAAGTATCTCCCCCAAAACATTTCATAATTTACAAAGTCATAAATAGTAACTTTATAGTGGAGAAACCTGACAGACACCATCTTAACCAAAGAACCAAGGTCAACATTACCAGTAATAAGATAAACTGACATCAAGTTCCCCCTGATACGACTGATATACAGAAAAGGACACATCACTTCTGTATTATCCCTCCCCAAAATGCACTACCCTCAATATAATCAAGAAAATAGCAGATATATCCAAACCGAGGAACATTCTACACAATACCAGACAAGTACTTTCCAAAGTGTCAAGTACTCTTCAAAAGTGTCAAGATCATTATAGGCAAGAAAAGATGAGGAACAGTTATAGATTGGAGAAGCTTAAGGAGACATGACAAATGACAACAAAATGCAATGTGGGATCCTAGACTAGATCCTGAAATGAATCCTGGAACATAAAAAGACATTAGTGGAAAAACTGGTGAAATCTGAATAAAGTCTGTAATTTACTTAGTAGCTAACAGTACTGCTTAGTCAAAAGTATTAATTTCGTTAATGGTTGGTTATATAAGGTGTTAACATGGAGGAACTGGTTGAAGGATATTGATGAACACTTTGTACTATTTACATAACTCTTCTGTAAATCTAGAATTCTTTCAAAATAAAGGTTTTTAAAAAATCTCGGGTCATGAAAACAATACTATTTTCAATACTATGTTGGTTTTTTTGAACCTTAGAGACTCAACTTACCTGAACTGTAGGTACTGTTTTCCAGTGAATGCTACATTTTCCCTACTTCCACTTTATGCTATGTCAGCCCTCTAATATAATAAAGTTCTAACAAATTAATATTCTACCAAAAATAGTTATTCATTGAATTAAAAACATTTCTTTTACATCCTAAAAATTACTAGTAATCAGAATTTCATCTTTAATTACATAAACCTCCACAAAGCTTTACCTTCAGTAGAAGCTAATACTGTTCCTGTTCACAGTATAAAAATAAAAACTTAAATAAAATCCTTACCTTCCAACCACTGCCAGCCTCTCTATAATACGGGAAGTTATCACAAATCCACTGGTAAATCTCACTCAGAGTCATTTTCTTTTTGGGTGAGCTATTAATTGCAAATGTAATGAGGCTGGCATAACTGTATGGAGGTTTCCCATCTTTGTGCTGTTGGACTTCTTCCTGGTCCAGGGTTGTATTTGGGTCAAGGAGTGCATTCTTCTTGGAAATTCCTGTTCCATGTGCATTTTGTGCAGCATCAGATTTTTGGATGGCTGCTCTCATGGTGAGCTGTGGTAACCAGTCCATAGATGTTAGGCTGCTCTCCAGTTCAGATGTCATCCTGAAGGTAAATAGACTCCTTAGTCAATATCAAGGAAAGAACCCCTGCTTCTCAAAATATCCAATATTCACAAATCTAGGAGTTCCAAAGTGAGGGAAAGCCTGAGTTAAATCTGGAGGAAAAAGATTGAGCATATTAATGACCAGACAGAATATTTAAGGGATTAACATTTCCAATCTTTTTTCTTAATTTCTTCCTCTCCAAAACACAACAAA
Source organism: Cervus elaphus (assembly GCF_910594005.1). NCBI lineage: Eukaryota > Metazoa > Chordata > Mammalia > Artiodactyla > Cervidae > Cervus > Cervus elaphus. Next base: position 124,073,064 of record NC_057834.1, on the reverse strand, counting down.
TTTGGTTTGAAACTATCCAAGAGATAGAAAAATGCATACACACAAAGCGATTTTTATGTCAGTTTTCTTAAAACAACTCTGTCACTTTGAACAGAGAGACAGGATCACAGTACGAAAAAAAATCTGTCTGCAGTCCAGCTCTTTACTCACCAACACCACAGGCCCTTTTAAAACTTAGGACTACATATCTGGCATTTCTTCTACATAAATTTTAGGGAAATCATATAAAAGAATACCAAAAGTAAAGTGTAGGCAAGAGGTCAGAGCAGTAATTGAGAAAGAGGCACAGGAATTTACATGGAGGAAAGAAGGTATAGCTGAGCAGGTGGGAGGTAGGAACAGCAAAGCAGGGTAGACAAGAATAGCAAGGAGGCAAGCTAGCTGGGGGAGTTGACTGAAAAGAGGAATGCAAACTCAAGGACACCGATGAAATACAGAAATGGAGAATGGGCAGCACCATGCGGTTAAAAAAAAAAAAAAAGTCAAAGAATAAGCTTTAAAAAAACTAAGATCTGGGAGTATAGGATATAAGAGATAAAGTCACATAAATGAAAAGCTGGAAAAGAAGCATTAAAAACTCAAGGACAGCCTTACAAAAACATCCAGTAATCTGGATTCTGTAATCTATTTCTCTCCAAGGCTGAAAAATTTCAAACCATTACCATTCAAAGAAGGAAAAAAGAAAAAACAACACCTGCCAGGTTAACACATATTCTGGAGAGAGAAGGAAGCTGCTCTAAGAATGGAAGATAAAATATAGAAACAAAGCTTGACACTTCACACTAGCATAGCTAACTTTCAACAAAGGGTACAAACTTTCCTACCCTGGGATCAAAGAAGCAGGAAAAGTGAGCCTGACAACAAAGCAGAGAGGCATGAAAGACTTCTAACTGATATGAAAATAAAGGAAAAAAGAAAACAAAATAGGAAACTTAAAATATCTCAGTAAAAAGAAAAAAATTGTGGCAAAGAAAATCCCACATATACCCTTCATTCCAAATGACCACAGGCAAAAAACAACCTACACTTTGTGCTTAGGATCTGAACTTCTGGAAGGCAATGTAGAACTGATAAAGAACACAGATTCTAGAGTCAAGCAGACGAGAACTCAAGTACATAATCTACAAGTTACTATCTGTGAGACTGTGAAAATGTTAGTATCTCTAAACCGCAGCTCATCTGTTAAATGAAACAATAATAGTACCTATGGTTAAAATACTACTTTGAGAATTAAAAATTAAATGGGTAACTTACACTAGGAAGAAACACTCAACAAGTGTTAGTTAATAATATTGCTCTAAGAGTATCTAGGGAGGGTACTAATGAACCATAAAGTAAACAAGATTAAGCAATAGCAGTAAAATCAAGAGACAGCCATGAGGATTCTATCTGCATTACCAGATATTCTTTTTCTTATATTCTGATCAACAGTTTTACATTTTTCATTTTCCATTCCCATCTCTACAAAATGCATTCCTCTGAAACCTGAACTTTAAATTCCTCTATACAGCACCTTCAGAGATCTAAAAAAAACCTAACCCTCCTGTTCTACAATCTCAGCCAGAAATGCCTGTTTCCAGAATGAAAGAAGTTATAGAAACTTGTGGAATAAGGAGCCAAGATAATTTAGAGATCACAGAATGTCAAAGAGTAGGCAAAGTACCCAAAGGTCAGAGAACAGTCGCTTCAATCTAAAGATGAAAAATTAATTCATACAAATAGTTAACAGTAGAACTAAAACCAGAGCTCAGAGCTCCTGATGCCCAATCTAGCAGTTTTTCTACCATACCTATTCATAATATTAGAATAATAGTATCTACCTCTTGCTGATATAAAGTACAGTGACTGGCAAACAATAAACAGGCAATAAATGTTAGCTCTTAGTGGTGGTGATGACAGTATTGATAGTTGCTGCTATTATTATTCACATTTTATTCTACAAGCATTGGCTATTATTAAACCAGGCTGTCATCATATTGGCCTCAATTAAGTCTCTACCAAATAGCTTTATTTTGTTCAAATTCCCCACGCAGCTAGTCACATTTTCAAAGATAATGTAAAAGTACATTGCAAACTGGAATATAACTGATATTGCGGATGCTCCCTATTGAAAACCATCTCTAACTTCTGTTTCCTTCCACCAGTGCCACTGAGACTTTATGAGAATCTCAGTAATAAAACATGAACATACACTAAGTACTTAATACTGTTATAACATTTAACAAGAATTTATAATTACACAAGTGTACAAGATTATCCTAGAGTAAAATTTTATACACACAGCAATTAAGATAAAATTTCTATCCTCCAGGAACCTATACTCCAACTAGGAAAGTCAAATACAAAAAAAGAGTTGAAAAAGAGCTATGGGTTCTGTAATGGTTCAGAAAAAAGTAGAAGACAACATGGGCTGCAGCCTTAAGAAACATAGAAGGAAGAACTTTAGCTAAGACTTGAAGTAGGTTAAGATCTAAATAGGCTGGGAAGAATTTGTGCCTAGTCAAAGACATCATGAGTAAAAAGTATTCCACTGTTGTGCTTATGTTTACTAGCTCTACTGTAATTTGAAGCAGACTATAAAAATCTCTCTTAAATTTAAAATCTGAAAAACTGGGTTTCTGTTTTCTTTGCTGTTTGTTCAATTTTACATATTCTTGTTGGGGAGATAAAAAGTGTCTCCATTGTTGCTGCTTAGGCTGGTTGCTACAGTGGTTCTCCACCGAGAAGACAAAAAAATGACCATTAGATTTGGCCAGATCATCAAGTAACTTTAGAAAGAAACCTCTCAATGGAATGGTGATGACAGAAGTCCACTTGTATAAGAGAACAGATGGTGACAGATTTAAAAACAGCATGAGAGGCTCTGAGGAATCTGGTTATGGAAATCTGGTTAAGAAATGTCAGGCCCTCATTACCTCACCTCATTCCCGAAGCTTCCTAGCTGGCCTCGTAGGCTCTGATTCCTCCCTACTAAGCGCCTCCAGGGTCCATGCATATACTCGAAAAGAAAAGTCAGCAACGTTTTCCTGTCATTGTGCCCAAAAGCTTTCAATGGTTCCTCTTCTCCTATTACACTAATTCTAAATGCCTCATTTTCAACTACTTTAGCTTTCATTAACCTTTTATTAATCCTTCTTGATAAATTCCTAGAGCAATTATAACCTCAGTTTGGCTCGACCATGCTGTTTTTACATGTACAATTACATGATAAGCTTTCTATCCTCACTTCCTTTTCCCCTACCTCCCCCTCCAGAAAGTCTTGTCAATCTACTCTTCTTATTCTCCATCTCCTAAACTGAACTAGATGTTACCCCTATAAATACTTCTATTACAGAACTTACACAGAATTAAGTTATCTTTAACTCTCTCATGAGGCCATGAACTCCTCAGAAGGAACTTTCTAATTCTCTTCTGTTCCTGCAATGCCTAGGAATACAGTAGGTAAAGGGTGCTTAAATGCTCGGAACTGTGACTATCCAATGAAGGTGTGGGTATGCTCCTCCCCAAACAAACAAGATCAAACATGTTTACAAGCTAAAGCAAGAGGTAAAAGAAGAGGACTCAACAGTATGAGGAAGGATAACCACAAGACTGAAGTCCTTTACGAGCTGGAAAAAAAGCATGACTCAGCACAGACTGACAAGTAGCACTATGCAGAAACAGAAAGCTCTACTAGAAGAGTAGGTAAAACGGGGAGATGGAAGCAAAGGTGAGATAATGTTATGTGTAGGATAAAGCAAGGCATGAAGAAATTATGTCCGAAGTTCTTAAATATATAATGGTATCTATTGCTTAAAAGGAGTTGCATGAGCAATTTTCTCTGCATACAATGAAAAGGTGAAGAGTATCAAGATATACCAACTCCACCCTAAGTCATGACACAGGAGGAGGAAGGGGGTTCTGACCCCACTTAATGAAATACTGCCACTGATTCCATCACAAATTCACATTTTAGCTACTTCAGCCTGTTGCTTGGCTTCCCTGTGTAATTTCCCTAATACCTGAGGAGTAACCAAAGCTTACAAAGAAAAAGTTCAAGACTTCAATAGGAATGAAAAAATGCGAAATGGGTAGAGATATTGTTGGCTTTCCTAAATGGACCTAAGAGGAAGATATCAAGGAAAATAAGAATAATGAGGGCTATGATGTTGTGACCTAGATATGCCTGAATCTTCCCCCTCCATTCCTAGCACTTGGCATTTTATCTTAAGACTTGGTATCATGTGAAAAACTGAGCAACTGGGAACTTAAAAGAAATCCTTGTAATTACCACAGCAGTAATTCTGATCACATGCATCTCAGGGGGTCAAAATACATATATATATTTAAACATTTTAAAACATAATTCCTGTTACTGTGTGTCAGCACTCAAGGCAATCAGAAGCAAGGTCGATGGCAGAGACCACTAACTGCCACCTAATACCTGCTGTGGCCTTCTTCCTTAAGACTACAACCCAAATTTTATTCTGGATACTATTACACCTTTTGCCCTATCCTGAATGTGGATACAACTGCTAGAGTGCCAACAGTCATCTTTGGCCATAAAGTGATCTGTGGAAATGGAAGTCATATGCTGAAGACATGGAGCAGAAAGAAGGGATCTGGGTCCCTGATTTTTTGGTGAACCAACTGTGAAGCTGCCATCCTAGTCCTCCTGAACTGCTACCTTCCAGACTTTTTATATGTCTGCTGTTGTTCAGTCGCTAAGTCATGTCCAACTCTTGCGACCCCATGGACTGTAGTCTGCCAGGCTTCTCTGTGCATAGTATTTTCCAGGCAAGAATACTGGAGTGCATTGCCATTTCCTTTAATGCCAAGTGAGGAATCGAACCCATATCTCCTGTACTGCAAGCGGATTCTTTACCACTGAGCTACCAGGGAAGTTTTACGTGTTTAACTACTATAAAAAGAACTCTACCAGCAGGTGAATGCAACTACTAACAAACATGGAATGTAGGACATGGAAGTGAGGTGATACAAGTAATAGGACCTAAAATAAGACACTCTCTTAGAGGAGTTGATGTGGTAAACATTAAGAACTCTAATACTGCAGGATGGAAAATTGGTAACACTTACTAAAGAGTGACGAAGGATTTGGTCAAATTGTCACCCACTGTAACTGGAAAACAGATCATATGCAAACTGAGGCTATATAGCAAGTAGAGAACTACTATAGGAAAAATCGAGAATACTGGCATGTGTTGCCTCCTTCTAGTTAATTAAAACAAAGTCTTAAAAGAGAAATTAACTTCAATTAAGAGTTGCAAGCAGAGATGGAGAAAACGCAGATTTGCTAAGGGAGGTACTCCCTGCCTATGGCCTGCAGTTCAAGCTAAAAGTCCTATAATTTGAAGCCCTACATGGTTGGAAAAAAAAAAAAACAACCACAAACTGCTTCTGAAAGAGCAAACTGAAGTACCTGAGTGACAGCTGGAACACTGCAGCCTTAGCAATAGAGAAGAGTGCTGTCCTGCCACACAAAAGCAATGCTGGGAGGGTGCGGACTTTCTACCCAAGACTATTATTACCTCAATGGCCTCGCCAGAGCCATCATTCCCTCAGGATCTAAAAGAGGCGAAAAGAACCTGGATGGGGGGAAATACAGTCTTTATTTCCACTAACTTGTAACTGAAACTAAGCAATTTCTTTAATTATGAGAAGTAGATAACAAATCACAGTAGCATTAACAGTATCCATGACTCTGCCATCAACAAAAATCACTAATATATTCATATAATGTGATAAATGTTCCAGAATCTCAACTTTCTAAATTCACTACTTCAAATTTATGACCGTGTATTAAGATTTGCCATTAGATTTTTTACTTAATGTGTCAATTCAAAGATACACATATTACTGTTATAAAGTTATTATGTTGCTAATATAATTAATTGGTTTCTTTTATAATCCTAAGTATCTTATTTTATGAATTTTGAGACCTTATTCTGAGAAGGGTCCACAGGTTTCACCAGACTTTGAAGGTATTCCATGGTACCAGGTTAGAAGTTCCTGGGGTAAGTTTGGAGCACAGAGGGCAGAGTCTTCACATTAAAAAAATTCTGCCTAGGCATGTCCTTTGGCTCAAAGTAGCAAAAAGTTTAGAAAATTAAGCTTTTTAAAATAACTGTATGGGGGTAAGGGGGTGCCTAGACTGCAAAAGTCTCTTAGGCATCCAAAATAATACCCAAGCTAATCAGTAAGAAGTGAGCTATAAAGCTGTGCATTTCCCAGAAAGGGTATCTTCGCCCATACCCACCTCAGATGTGGCCACCGGGGATACTACACAAGGTGAGTCCCCTCAGGGGGCACAGGGACAATGCAGAGCCCAAAGAGCGGAATCAAGGAGCTTACTACACTGCCATGGAGTGAGGCTCTACCACTGCTGCCCAGGAGGATTTTATAATCAAGATGGCCTGTGACTATTTTGTGCTTCTCATTATCCCATTTTCTAACTAACAGCTTTTACTGCTTTTGTTCTATTCCTTCTCCTCTACCATAAACCAAGAAGCCACTCTGGGATCTAATCAAAGTGAAAGCACCCAGAGAACTTAGAATTTCAGCTGGATATAATAACTGTAAAAAATTCTAGGTTGTTTCTCTTGGGAAAGAGGGAAGGGAGTTCTATTTATAGGAAGAAGAGTACATGTAGATATTTGGGTACCCAAGGCATATTGCGGCAGAAACCTAAAAAGTAAAAAAATAATCTACCTACAGATTGACCTTATATTTTGGAAGCATGTGACATTAAAAAAAAATTTTTTTTCATGTATAACTGAAGCAATTTAAGTTATTCCAAGCAAAAGTAGCTGCTGTTATTTTTGAAAATTAGTTATCACATACCAGCAAAGCCAAAGTTTCTTAGTTCAATTTCAGCAAAATAACATAGCCAACATCCTACTTTAGAAAAGATATGGTGATTAAGAACACAGGCTCTGTTTTATGACTGAAAGAACTCAGGCTCTGTGACAACCTAGAGGGGTGGGGTGAGGTAGGGGGTGGGAGGGAGTTGCAAGAGGGAGGGAACATACTATACCTATGGCTGATTCATGTTGATGTATGGCAATAACCAACACAATATTGTAAAGCAATTATCCTTCAATTAAAAATAAATTAATTTTTTTAAAAAAAGAACACAGGCTCTGGAGCAAACTGCCTGTACTGAAATCCAAGTTCTTTCACTTTAAGTTATATGACCTTAAACAAGTAAATTAGCCTCACTATGCCTCAGTTTCCTCCTTTGTAAGGTGAGGATAAAAACAGTACCCACCCCCAAAGAACTGTTGTGAGGATTAAATGAGATATATATACAAACCACTAAGAAGACCTCATGCAAAGAGCTGACTCATTTGAAAAGACCCTGATGCTAGGAAAGATTGAGGGCTGGAAGAGAAGGGGGCGAAAGAGGATGAGATGGTTGGATAGCATCACTGACTCAATGGACATGAGTTTGGGTAAACTCTGGGAACTGGTGATGGACAGGGAGGCCTGGAGTGCTGCAGTCCATGGGGTCGCAAAGACTCGGACATGACTGAGCGACTGAACTGACTGAAGAAGAGTTCTGTAAATAAGCATTCAATAAATATTACCGATTTTCATCAAATTCCTACTCTTCAGAATTTTCTAAATTTTAAGTGACTGTCACTCTTACTCAGTGGTTTTAAACTGACATGCCCTAAATCACACAATAATCATTTATCAACCTCAATGGAAATGAGCCCCTCATTCAATTATTTACTCCAAAGAAATGACCCAGAAAGGGTTGCGTTTTTAAATTGTTTGTAGACTGCGTATGAAAACTGAAAATATGCTTTTCCCACAGAAATAAGATTCTATGATGAGGATTCCTGAAACAGCCCACAAAATCTTATTTATTCTATAAAGGAGTTCTAAAAATCCAAAGTTCTAAAAGTATAAAAGCCTCAGCTGGATATTTTGCAGCAGAGAGAAAGAAGTATAACAAGGGAAAAAAAGAAATAAAATTTTCCGTTTTCCTGGCATAGAACCAGTTTGTTCCTGATAAAATTCAATGTACATGGTTTACATCAGGCATACATCTAAATAGCATCTTTATCTTGGCTCTCCCATCTCACACTGACATAAGCCTCCAAAATTCATCCCTGAAGTTGGTATTATAAGCTCCAAAATTAATAACTTGCTCTTCTCTTACAGTAAACACTCTCACCTTTTCAAAGCAGTTGATCTCTGCTCTATTTAGAAGGAAAGTGGACAGCATCAAACTAATCACCACTAAGGCATGAATGACTGAGCCTTTAAACTTCCAATGACTAATGATCTTTTTAAAAGACAAGCTACAAAAATCCTCACTAGTTTGAAGTGAGAATACAGGTGGGAAGAATCATAATTTAGGATAAGAAATCCAATACACAAATAGAACAAGTTCACAAGTCAAAACTCTTGACCTTCACAACTTTTGTTTCACCCCTATAATTCCAAGAATATTCACAACAAAGCTTATGCAAAAACTTGAGGGATTTAGTGAGGCAACTGCCATTTGCAAGCACAATTGTGGTTTCAGAGGTACCTATCATAAAATCAGAGATGAAAAAGAACCTCATTATATTATTTTTAAAAGCCCTGGTTTGGAGACCTGTTTTGGAGACCAACAATATTCTTTATCTCCAAGGGAAGAAAAGTTCACAAAAAGTATGTAGTAATTCACTGTGTTTGAAATAATAATATTTTAACAGGCTAATCTATATCTCCCTCACTACAGAAGAAAATTTCTTTAAAGTCTATCTTGGAATATGAGAACTGGTCAGAATTGTGATGATGACTCTAACCAGTCATCATCACAATGATGCTTCATATTATTTACAGTATTAACACCATTTGGGTTCCTTCTCAAAGTTTAATGTCCAGAACTCCAATAGGATCTGAATTAAGAACCATAATATAGTTACTGCTCTTCTCTAGATTCTCTCCAAATTACTCTATTACTCAAATATATAATCTGAGATTCATAAATTCATACAAGCCATACTCAAAGTTAGAAGTACATCTGAGCTAAAGCTTAGGAATCATACTGTCAAAATACCTTTATGCTATATATGTAATTTTCACCTTAAAAATATTTTACTCTACAATTTAAGGAGGAAAAAACAAATATTTCTGGACATTAACCACTGAACTACATTCTGTCATCATGTAAGTACTGTATTTTGCATTTATATTTCACTCTACATATTAGAATCTCTATGTGTCTTGAGTAGCTGGAAAGCTAATGAACAAGAATCTCTTTGATATAAGAATACTCAAAGGCATCTTTACATGTTACTTAAAAACCAAAACAGAATCTGCTATCACAATAGTTCTTATACTCAGTTTTTTTAAAATACGTGTATATGCAATAATAAGGGCTTCTCTCATAGCTCAGTTGGTAAAGAACCCACCTGCAGTGCAGGAGACCCAGGTTCGATTCCTGGGTCGGGAAGATCCGATGGAGAAGTCTTCCCCTGTGGCTCAGCTGGTAAAGAATCTGCCTGCAATGCGGGAGACTTGGGTTTGATCCCTGGGTTGGGAAGATCTCCTGGAGAAGGGGAAGTCTACCCACTTCAGTATTTTGGCCTGGAGAATTCCATGGGGTCGCAAAGAGTTGGGACACGACTGAGTGACTTTCACTTTCGTGCAATAATAAACGTCCTCTGCTGCTGCCGCTGCTAAGTCGCTTCAGTCGTGTCCGACCCCATAGACGGCAGCCCACCAGGCTCCGCCGTCCCTGGCATTCTCCAGGCAAGAACACTGGAGTGGGTTGCCATTTCCTTCTCCAATGCATGAAAGTGAAAAGTGAAAGTGAAGTCACTCAGTCGTGTCCGACTCTTTGTGACCCCATGGACTGCAGCCTACCAGGCTCCTTCATCCACGGGATTTTCCAGGCAAGAGTACTGGAGTGGGGTGCCACTGCCTTCTCCAAAACGTCCTCTGAGTAACATGTATTTACCCATTTAAGTGTTTATCCTGACCTCTCTGTAACCATACTGCTTCAACTCACCATATACAACATTTACTGGATCTCTCCATACACACTGCCTCCATGACATTATACCAATAATGTGGCATCCATGTTAGCAGAAGGTTAAAAATCATGGAAGGTGAGCCCATTTAATTTTTAAGTGTTAAGTGTGATATACAAAAAATGCTAAAGAAACAGCTTAAGCTGCTACATATGATGTTTATGGCTCAGTGGTCCTCAAGTATAGTCCAAACCCTTTAGGGGGATCTAAAGGATCAAAACAGTTTTCAGAGTAAGATATTATTTGTCTTCTTCATTGTCATCCTCTCAAAAGTGTACAGTGGAGCTGTTCAGATGCTATGTGATGGGTGTTATCAAAAGACACTGAATGAAGAGGCACAGAATATAATCCAGCTATCTCTATGAAGCCCGACATTTTAAAAATTTGCAAAAATGTAAAGCAACACTAATCTTCTAAATTTTTGTTCTGGAAAATACAATGATTTTTCATATTATGTTCTTTATGTTAACATATAGTTAGTTTACTTTATATCTATGTAAATTAATAAATATTTTAATTTTGTTTTAGTTTTAACTTTTCAATACAATCAATTTTGATAGATAAAAGTCACAAATGCATGCTCTTTGAACACTAAATAATTTTTGATACCAAAAAGTTTAAGATGCTACCTATTAACTAATATATAAATAAGACCTTCTTTTCTAACAGCACATCAATCACTATCAATTAATATAATACATTAATACTGATTATCATTCTGTGGTATGAAGAGGTCTGAAGAGGATTAATTTTCATAGAAATCCCATTCAATGTAGGGTGAAACATTTACTAATAACCTGTTCAAATTGCTGCAGCATAGACTCCAGGGGAGAATTATCTCGCTTATTTCACTACTGGCTCATAAGGACCTTATATTCTTTGTTTCTACTTCTTGTTTCTTGCCATCCTCACTTTAAAGACTACCTTTGCTGTCTTTAACACCGACTTTATCTTCTTCTCCTTACAAGAAACGTCTTCCATAACGGCCACCATCTTTCCTCAGCAGAACTATTTCCTCCCAAGTGCTCAAGGAAGCCACAGTTCTTTACCATCTTCTAAAAATTTAACTGGTAATTCATATATATGAGCATCTGTCTTTATCTCAATGTTTAACCCATCACTAAGCAAATACAGGATTATCGACCTCTTTCCTCAACCTGTAAAGCACAAAGTACTTAAGACTCAGATTTCAAGACTTACTGCAAAACCACAGTAATCAAGACAAGTGGTTTTGGTGAAAGAATAGATACATAAATCAACAGAACAGAATCCAAAAATAGACCCAACATATACAGCCAAGTGATTTTCGATAAATGTGCCAAGACAAGTTGGCAGGGAAAGGAAAGACTTCCAAAAATTGGTGCTGAAACAACTGCCTGGCTACTTGTATGGGAAGAAAAGTTAACAATGACCCCTTACCTCACATCATACACAAAAACTTGATAAATGAATCCCAGAACTAAATGTAGAAACTAGAACTATAAAACTTACAGAAGAAATCATAAGAGAAAATCTTTGTAACATTTGGTTAGGCAAACACTTTTTAGATATGACATGAAAAATCACAATTCATAAAACAACTGACAAATTACACTTTATCAAATAAAAAATTTATATTCTTCCAAACACACTGTTAGAACAAATAGACAAGCCACAGACTGGAAGAAAACATTTGCAAAGCATATATCTTAAGAAGAACTTGTATCCAGAATATATAAAGAACTCTCAAAACTCACTGATAAAGAAAATTCAATTTTTAAAAATGGGCAAAAGATTTGAACAGATACTTCAACTAAGAAGGTAAGTATGTTATGGCACAAGAAAAGATACTCAACATCATTGGTTATTAAGGAACTGCAAATTAAACTACACTGAGGTATCACTGCATACCTGCTAGAATGGCTAAAATCAAAAGACTGGCCATACAAAGTACTAACAAGGACATGAAGCAAATGGAACTCTCATACATTGCTGGTGGGAATATAAAATGGTACCATTTCTAAAAGTTTTGACAGTTGCTAAAGTTATACATGCACCCATCAAGTGCTAAGAGTTATTTCACTCCAAGGTACTTATCCAAAATAAATCATATGTCCACACAAAGACATATATACAAATGTTCACAGCATTTCTATTTGTAACAGTTAAAGCTGGAAACAATCTAAAAATCCATCATCAGGTAAATGAATATGCAAATTTCTATATATAAATCCAATGGAACAGAATAAACTATTGATACCTGCAGAGACATACATGAATCTTAAAATAACTGTGCTGAATAAAAGATGCCAGACCAAAAAAGAATACATACCATATGATTCCATTTCTATAAAATTCTAGAAAATACAAACAAAAGCAGATCAACTGCTATCTTGTAGAGAGAGGGATAAGAGGGAAGAATCACAGGGACACCAGGTAACTTCTGAAAATGACTGACATGTTGTGGTAATGATTTTATGGGTATGTATATATGTCAAAGATCAAACTGTACCATGTCAATCATATCTCAATAAAACAAAAAAAAGTTTGCAATTTGGAGTGGCTAAGGTTTTATCCTTGGACAGCAAGAAGATCAAACCAGTCAATCCTAAAGGAAATCAACCCTGAATATTCACTGGAAGGACTGATGCTGAAACTGAAGCTCCAATACTTTGGCCATCTGATGCAAAGAGCTGACTCATTAGAAAAGACCCTGAGGCTGGGAAAGACTGAAGGCAGGAGAAGGGGACAACAGAAGACAAGATGGCTGGATGGCATCACCGACTCAAGACATGAGTTTGAGCAAGCTCCGGGACATGGTGAAGGACAGGGAAGCCTGGCATGCTGCAGTCCATGGGGTCACAAAGACACGACTGAGCAACTGAACAACAACAAGGATTTCTCAGCTAAGACATAAAAACAAAACACTATGAAAGAAAAAATTGGATGCTATCAAAATTTTACTTTTTAACAAAATAATTTGCATCCATAATATCTAAGGAATTCTTACAATGCAATTTAAAGACAAACTATACAGTTTTAAAATGTGCAAAAGACTGGAACAAAGGCATACAAGTAGTCATTAAGTACATTAAAAGATGTTCAACATCATCAGTCATCAGGAAAATCATAATGAGTATACTACTCCATACCCAGTAAAATGTCTAAAACCAATCTGAAAGGCAGTAATAATCTTCCTTCATGAATTTATATCCTTTAGGTTTCTTCTTGGTATCAAAAACAAACATAACTAATCTGTGTTGCAAGGAAATATGAATGATTATCCCCATTTTATATGGCTTCCAAACCAGCATTCCTCTCGTTTTATTACATGGGCTTTTCTTCTTGTTTTTTTTTTGTTGTTGCTGTTGTTGTTTTCAATTTTCTACAGACCTACCTATAATATATTAAGAAGCACTATGTTTATCTCAGTCTCCATTTACTCAAGTAGTATCATCTTTCCATAACCTGCATGGATTGTGCTTTTTTACACAGCTAATCACTTTAAGCTCTCCCCCACTTTAAGCTATGTGGGAGGTGGGAAGGAAGAATGTTAACATACTACAAAGAAATGGGTTCCTCTGCTTAAATCTCTATTTAGAGATATAACCTTCCACAGAGACCTGTCCACAGCACCTATCCCTCAGGTTCTCAAGTAAGCACTACTATGGGCAGACTAACCTTTTTTCCCTGCTTTTGTTGCTTTTATGAGAATCTTGAATACAAATAAGCACATAGTAAGTATTCAATATACATGTCAAACTCTGGACTTCCCAAGCAGTCCAGTGGTTCCAAGACTCCAGGCTTCCACTGCAAGGGGCATGGGCTCAGTTCCTTCAGGGGACTAAGATCTTGCACCCTGAGCAAAAAATATATATGTATGTGTGTCTGTGTGTATATATATATATATATATATATATATATATACAGACATACACAAAATATACATACAAATATATATATCAAATCAAACAAAACTGAAGCAGGAGTCCAATTTCAAATACACAATCCTAAGGATATTCTGTTCTGATATGAAGATAGGAAGATGGGAATTAAGTTTTTCATTCACTACCAACATAACAGTAAGGAAAAGCTCTAAACCCTAAAGACATTCTCTCTTGAAATCCTAACTCTTACCCAACACTGAACACATGTTGCTTTGTATCACAAACTTTCTGTCAAGTTTTGCCTAGCTCACCAAGCCCTTTCTCAGTGTTGGCTCCATTTCCAGGGCCCTAGAAGTCAGTACCACAACAACAAATTAAAGGATCTGTACCTGACCCAAACTGCTTGTCTGAATTTTCTTCTTCAGGAAATTCAGAATCAGGACTGAAACAGTTTGGGCTGGTCTCCTGAATGAACAAGCTATGTATTTGTGAGGTATGGGATGGCCACGTGCCAGAAAAGCAAAGAAAAGCTGGTTTGTAAAAAATGAAGAAATAAGTTACATTCAAGGAAAAGCAAGAGAGAAGAAAATACACTGCCTAGGTTCCTAAGAACCTAAGTTGTATTATGAGATCCAGCTATCTCTGGATTCCATGAAATACTGCAGTATTCACCAAATAAATTCCTTTACTTTTTTTGGATATATATCCAGTGCTGGCTTCCTCTACTTGTAACTAAGCAAAACTTGACTAAAATACATTTTACTAAATCAAATCATAAATTTTTTTTATTTTTCAGTACTATTATTCTATATTCTGTGCACTGTTGGTAGGCACAGATTTTGAGTTTAACTCCTCCTTTATTGTGCCAGTATATTCAGTGATGCTTTGTAGTCTCTATTACCTCTGATATTATTTCCCTCCATGTATATGCATTCAGGACAACTTAAATTTCTCCACCCACCTTTTAAAAAACTGCTGCCTTTCAGGAAAGATTTTTTCAATTTTAGATAATGTGTTTCAAAATTAAATCACTATTTTTCTATCATTTTTCCTTGTTTCCTGCATTGGTATTTCCCCTTTGCATTTACTCTTTAACAGTATCTTCAATTAAGCAGAATATTTTTTAGCATTCCTCATTTAAGAGAACGCCTTGATTATGATACTGACAGCCAAGAAGTAGAATTTAGTGATTAAGAGCATTGGCCCTGGAGCAAGACCTGTGAATGAAACCCAGCTCTGTCCCTTATTCACTGTATGTTTTGAGTTGCTTTTTATCTCAGTTTCCTCATCTGTGAAATGAAAATAATAATCACACAAACCTCAAAGAGTTGTGAGGGGAAGTATAATTAATGTATTTTAAAATGCTTAAATGCCTGGTCTAGTATATTAGTAAGAATACCACAAAGCTAGCTATCAAAGTCAATAATAATTTTTATACATCCTTATGTCAATGAATAGTCAATGGTACTCTCCAATACCTGATGCTCA
This sequence comes from Cervus elaphus, assembly GCF_910594005.1. NCBI lineage: Eukaryota > Metazoa > Chordata > Mammalia > Artiodactyla > Cervidae > Cervus > Cervus elaphus. The sequence continues at coordinate 124,057,679 of NC_057834.1, read as the reverse complement.
GAAAAGGAAGCCCTAGAAGTCAGCTTAGATCAAAGATTAAATCACATTTAGGATACTCTAGACCAGCACTATCCAACAGAACTTTCTACAACAATGGAAATGTTTGTGCGTTAGCCAACATGACAGTCAGTGGCCATGTGGCTATCAAGCACTTAAAATGTGGCTAGTGACTGAGGAACTGATATTTTTTAATTAATTTAAACAGCCACATGACGCTACTGGCTACTACATGACATGCAAGCTTTAGAACATACGCCAGAAAGTTCCGAACGTATTTTAGAGAAGTTTCTGTAACGGTCAAAGTTAAGATGGTTTCTCATTACTACCCTTCATTTAACTGGAACATGCCAGAACTAAACACGCAAATTAATGGATTTCAATTCCAAGAAGTTTGATAAATATGACGGGCTATGATAATGCAAGTTATTCCTGCCACTGTGTGGAACTGATTTAAAAACATGAAACTATATTAATTATAAATACAATAAAAATCTAATATTAAATGTCAGCAACATCCTTAGCCTGAGGTCAGTTGCAAACCTGAACACTACTGGTAAATTATTATACTAGAGAATACCAAACTAAGTGAATTAAGCCAGACAGAAAGGCAAATATATGTCATTTATATGTACAATAAAAAAAAAACATATAAAATTTACTTAACAAAACAGAAACAGACTCACAGACATAGAAAACAAACCTTATGGTTACCAGAGGGGAAAAGGTATGGGGGAGGATAAATTAGGAGCTTGAGAATAACAAATACACACTACTAAATATAAAATAGACAACAAGGTCCTACTGTACCAAAGGGAACTATATTCAATATGTTTTGTAATAAACTATAGTGGGAAAAATATCTGAAAAAGCATATACCTATATATGTATGCATTACTAAATCATTTTGCTATACACTAGAAACAACAACACTGAAAATCAACCATCCTTCAATAAAAAAAATTTTTTTTAATTTTTAAGAAATTTTGAAAATAAGAATTTAGGGAAAGGGGGAAATAGAAAGAAGGAGGAAAGAAATTCTCTTCTACCCCATGTTCTTGAGCTGAGAGCAAAGGATACAAATATGTCCTCTTTTGTTCTAAAAATGATGATCCCCTTTGCTTTCTACTACTGAGGGTTTGAATGCCTGCTCAGTCGCTCAGTTGTGTCCAACTCTTTGCAACCCCATTGACTACAGCCTGCCAGGCTCCTCTGTCCATGGAATTTTCCGGACAAGAATACTGGAGTGGGTTGCCATTTCCTTCTCTAGGGGATCTTCCTGACCCGGGCTCGAATCTATGTCTCCTACATTGGTAGGTGGATTCTTTACCACTGCGCCACCTGGGAAGCCCTTTCTACTACTGGAAAACACAAGAGAGGAAAAACTATGCCACATGCTTTATGTACGTATCCCATGAATCCGAACAGGCCAGTGAGGTAAACATTAACAACTCTATTACAAAAAAACTTAGGAAGTGAAGTAACTTACCCAAGATCTTATGAATAATATGTGGCAGAGATCTGAACCTATACCTACCCGATTCTACAACTATATACCAGAGCTGCCTTAACAATACCAAGTCTGCTACTAGAAACCAGGCAGCAAGAAGCCTTAAAATAAATCTACCCTTCTCTGGTCATTCTAAATAGCACAGTTATCAGTATCGAATGGCAATGAGAAAATGGATGGATGGGAAATTCATTTGGGACACTAACACACAAGCTTTTTCTGGTGCTAAAAATCCCTATGTATTCCCTAACATCATAAACAAACAGACTGGATCAATAATAAAAGGCATCTTTAAGGGAGAAGCGTAACAAAAAGGAAAAGGTTTAAGTGTGAACCATAAAAATAGAAAAGATAATGAAAGGAAAAGATCTCAGGCAGAAGGTCAAAAACTACTGATACTTGAAAGTTATTACTGATAACCTAGTGCCCTACGCTGAATGCACATGTGAACCAAAAAGTCAATCCTCATAAATGCTACACAATTCAGATATGCAGAAACGGCCCTATTTTAACAAGTCCAAAGAAATACCCAATTTTATTTTGCTTTAATCATACCAAATTATAAAAAATCTAATGCTACAATATGTAAAAGTAGTATGTTCTATACATATATGTGTTTACCTGTCTACATAAAACAAATGTTCAAGGAAAACTTGCTTTTTCAGTAAGCTTTTGCTATTACTGAGTCTGTACATGGAAATAAAAAGGAGATTCACCTCAGGATTCAAAGCCTCTTACATAAACTCAGTAAGCAAACAGATTCTGCTAAATTTTTAAGATTCTACTGTCTGAAAGAAACTATATCCATCATTACCTGAACTCTCACTCTTGCTATTCAAACCTCAGGACTTAAATAACGTAGATGACTCAGTATTCACTATCCAGACTCCTACTATTCAAACTTAGGGTATGAATGCAGTAGATTCAGACTGCAAGGAATACCTGTGACTCATATATATCACATGATTTATAAAATTAGCACTTTTTTAGCAACATGCAAATAAATACCTTACTAAAATCATATAAACACTGGCTGCAGAACAGAGCTGAGAAAACATTTTTTAACATTGTATTTCTTAGTAGTTTGCCGAAACAAGTTATTAAGTTACTGCCCCTCAGTTTCAAACCCACATTGCTTCTTCCCCATCTGCCTTAATGATGCTGGAAGTGGGACTCTGCCTGCAAACCACATTTCTGCTTTGCCAGCTGATTTCCTATAAGGGTCTGCCAAGAGGGAACACTAAAGATGGACTGCAAGCCTGGAGAAGAAAAAGAGATACTTGTGCTTTCCCATCTCTTCTTTGGGCTTCATAGGAACACTATCCCAGCAACGGTTTCTTCACCCCTACAATAGAAAGTCTTCCCCATAGCAGTAATAAAGTTTGCAGTTTTTCTAACACTTATGAAACTAATTTAATCATACCCTACTCAAAGACCCCAGCACCAGCCAGCACCCTTTCCCCAGATTTCTGGGTTTCAAATCTATGGGATTTCTATTCTGAACTCAACACAAGCACTAGCATGTAGTACCTTTGCCTTGGAGATCTGAACTGCTTCCACAGGACCCTTCCTCTAAGTCTCTAGGTTTCCCTTTTGGTGCCCAAGCCCTTAGGGCTCATAGCTGTTTCTGCAAGTATCTAGCTCCATGACAATTTAAGTCCTTTTATTTTTATCCATTCTGTTATCAAGTTAACAACTTCAAATCTACTCAATGACTCTACTAAAGTCTCTGTTCCTATAACTAGTGCGGTTTCTGCCTCCTGACAGAATCCTAATAAAAAGAAAACAATCTCATTATACTGTAATAGTATATGATGTTATTATAGTAACTTTTGTGAAAATGCAATTTACCTACACTATCAAGTAAAGAACAAAATGTTAGTTAAGCGCAATCTGACTAAAATTGAGTCAATTTAGCTGTAACACAAAATCTTTTCCAACCATTCTTTAAGAGAAAATTTGGGGCACCTTTTTTTAACACACATAGTATCTACTGGAATAAAATTACATGCTAAGACATTATCAACAATGACTATCTCTGTTTTTCCAAATTTTCTACAATAATTGATTTATGATTACTTTTTAATCATAAAAATAGAGTGAGCATAATTTTTAAAAATAATTCTAACATGCTCAATTCAACAAGGATCAAATATCATCTATAGAAAACAATATTTAACTTGCTTACACTAAATATTTAAAGGGCAGAGGAAGAGTTTTAATTCACTTACTAAGTACCTTCTCCTACCAAACAAAATTTTTAGTTGTCACATGATTTCATTCCACCCCCTATCTTTACTTCACAGAAGTAATCCACTCCCACTCTCATCTATGCCTACAACCCTTCCCACCACCTGCTTACCCAATTTGCTCATTCCCAGCCATATGGTGGTTCTTCTCCACCAACTCACATGCTTTCCTATCTTGAAGTTAGTCACTTTCTAGATATATAGGTAGCATACGAAGGTATATACAAGACATAAAGGTAGTATATACAAAGAGAGTTATGGCAAATAAGCAGTGTTTGTCACTGGGTTTGAGTTACTGTAAGACTTCTTACTCTACTTCTGTTGGGACAGTGTAGTTGGGAGGCCATTTCTGGCTTGGGAAAGACTCTGCAAAAGCAGACAATAGTTTATTGTGGTTTTAAGTAATTCAGTTTCTCTTCCCGTCACCAAAAAAATAGTCATTCTTTTCTTCTCCTCCTTATATCAAACCAAAGCTGGCTTTCAGTTAGAAAAATCAATGACAAACAATGGTTGTCTACCCATATATCTGAGAACGTGAATTCTCTGCCTCACAGATGGACTGGACCATACAGAATATTACAAAAAAATGAAAGATTAGGATAGGAGGATCCTAAGTATCTCAACTCAAGTGTCACAGAGCTTCTCAGTTTATTAACTAAATGCTAAATTTATAGCTACATCACATAAAAATTTGATTACAGAGTATTACACACAAGAATTATAACATAATGAGCAAGTTATAAAATAATTCATGGTTTTCTCTTTCATCATCCCTTCCAATATAATTCTATCAAGCAAAAAAAGTTAGGTATCTATTATTCCTAATCCAATGTCATATATAAGCTTCACCTAAACAGAACCATTCAAATAGAGGGATATAAAATCTCAGTAAATGACTTTAATACATGGTTAGCATAACCCACAAACAAGTGTCTTTAAGGAAATCTATGATCAGTGGAAGATCAAAGTCTACAAAAATAACCTGATTTGGTCATATCTAAAGTTTTAAATATTCAAAGAAAGGGTAAAATGATTCTTCCCAACATATTAAGCAGAAATCACTCTTAAGTGAAAGTAGTTCTACAACAGCCCTTTTTAAGTTCTTTTCAAAACTATACAGGTGTCTGTTGTGAGGGTGTGGGGGCATATGGGCTCCAACAAGGTAGAAAAGCATCACTCCACCTATTTCCATTATAAGCTGGAAGATGTATCCTTACGGAAAGGCCAAAACAGCATAGGGTAAAGCTTTCCCACTGAGGAAAAAGGATATCAGCCTTAGTCTGATAAAAATTCAATGATATGAAAACAAAAAAGGCAACTTTTTCTTTTGTGGCATTCTAAACCACCAGAATTTCTTTCAAGCCTGAAGATTCCATGACTCCACATTAACAACCCTTAACAATTTTGTATCCCTCCTCTCTCTCCTGCCCTCCAAAGCCGGTTAATTCCAACTCTCTTCATCACTTGCTCTGTTCCAGCTATAATGACCTCACTATTCTTCCAACATACAAAGTAAGTCTCCTGCCCCAGCACTTCCTGGGTTCCCTCTGCCCAGAATGCTCATCCTCTACTATCCAACGAAAGGTTTGTTCCATCACTCTTTCAAGTCTTTGTTCAAATGTCACCTTTTCAATAAAAGCTTTCCCTAGCTACCCTATCTAAAATAACACGTATCTTTGAATTTCCTAATCCCTTTCTCTGTTTTTCATTTACCTCTTATCACTATCAGTATCTAACAGTTACTTATTTTATTAATTATCCCTTCACCAAAATATAAACCCAATGATTACAGAATTTTTAATCCATTACGTTCACTACTGCAGCCTCAGCATTCAGACAGCTCCTGACACTATACTAGGCGATCAATATGCTGAACAAGTAAATGGGAGCAACAACACATGGTAGCTAGCTGCAACACATGTAACTGGTAGGTGCTGCCATCAACAATTCACATTCCAGTCTGAATATTTTTAATTAACAGGTTAAATTTACGTTATATTTTCAGACTGTGCTCTGCGAACTACAGCAATCCCTCAAGGGCAACTATGGGGGTAGAACATGGAAGTCTAAGCCCAGCATTTATCTATTTTATTCACAGGATTTCACTTAAGATTTAATTTGAAGAAAGTATTTAGCAACTTCAAAAAAATATAAAACCACTGGGTTGAATACAACTTAGTTCCTACTTTTTTACATTTTACTTATTTATTGTAAATGAGGATAATTTAGGTATCCTGTTTATATTATCCTTTAGAAAGGAATTTCAATTACTATCTAATCTTTCTCTGTAAGCAAAAGTATCTCCCTATTTCACAAAACAGCACTACTTCCCAAAACAAACTACAGTGTTTTACTGTGAACCTTACAGTCAAAGTGATTCTAATATGACTCGACCAGCGTAACTTTTAAAATGTTACATGTTCTAATAAAAAAAAAAAAAATCACTCACCTTAATGAAGTTACAGATGGACAAGCCTGTCCATACAAACCCATCTGGCCACAAAGAGAATCTAAAAAGTAAAGAAGAGTTAGTTATCAGATGCTCCAAAATAAATTAAACTGTAAATCAAAATAAACTAAAAATGCTGTTGAGCAATATGATGAACTATCTTAAGGAAGACTGACATACCAGGAAGCACAGGAAAAATAGGCACACTATAACTGTAACATCCAAAGAAGCTAAAAACTCACAAAATTTAACAAATTAAGCTTAGTTACAGATAAAGAGTCCAAACGGTTTAGTAGAGTCTAAGGATTCCAGAGAGGTGCCTAAAGGCTACCAAAGAGCTGAGCATGCAGGTTCCCATCCTCACAGGTTCCCATCTCCCACCGTTCAATCAAAGCAGTGATATCTTTGTTGGTTTCACAGAATGGACTTCACTAAGACTTGATTTGAAGAACAGTTCCACTGCTTAATTAAAAAGTTAAGAATAACATTGAACAGAAAAAGCTTTGTTCAAATTCTAGCTATGACACTATGAGACCTTGAAGAGTTACATATCCTCAGAGAACCTCCATTTTTTCCATCTGTAGCTTGGAGATAGTGTGTTAGTGTGGGTCGCTCAGCCGTGCCCGACTCTTTGCAACCCCATGGACTGCAGCCCATCAGGCTCCTGTGTCCATGAGATTTTCCAGGCAAGGATACTGGAGTGGGTTGCCATTTCCTTCTCCAGCACAGTATCACCTAAAACTTTATCAAGAGATAAACTGCAGGTATGTTATTAGAATTAAATCATTGAACAAATGTGAAACCATCTATTAGCACTACTATCCAGCGCAAGGATCATTCACAGTGTCTACAAGTAATATGAATGAGAGAAGCTGGAATGGGAGGGTATAATATGCATACAATTGTTTGCAACTGAAGAAAACAGGTTCACTCTAAAAGGATCGGCTCCTTTTCCAGTTCTAGCCAACTGCTGCTGAGCATGACTGACAGCCCAATACTGTTCAGTTCAGTTGCTCAACTCTTTGCGACCCCATGAACCACAGCACGCCTGTTCATCACTAACTGCCGGAGTCTACCCAAACCCATGTCCATTGAGTCAGTGATGCCATCCAACCATCTCATCCTCTGTCGTCCCCTTCTCCTCCTGCCCTCACAATCTTTCCCAACATCAGGGTCTTTTCAAATGAGCCAACTCTTCACATCAGGTGGCCAAAATATTGGAGTTTCAGCTTCAGCATCAGTCCTTCCAATGAACACCCAGGACTGATCTGTTTTAGGATGGGCTGGTTGGATCTCCTTGCAGTCCAAGGGACTCTCAAGAGTCTTCTCCAACACCACAGTTCAAAAGCATCAATTTTTCGGCTCTCAGCTTTCTTCACAGTCCAACTCTCACATCCATACATGACTACTGGAAAAACCATAGCCTTGACCAGACGGATCTTTGTTGGCAAAGTAATGTCTCTGCTTTTTAATATGCTGTCTAGGTTGGTCATAACTTTCCTTCCAAGGAGTAAGCGTCTTTTAATTTAATGGCTGCAATCAGCACCTGCAGTGATTTCGGAGTCCAAAAAGTATGGTTAAGAACATCTAATTTTTCAAGAGAAGCAAGATACCCAAAATTTTATTTGAAATCTCCTGATTTTTACTTTCTAAACACTATGTGGGCCAAATAAAACACTGGCAGTTATCCCAAGTTTATAACTTTTATTTTAGAGGCTGACTGCACTCCCTGCATCTATCAATAATTGTCCCTGCTTGCACTGAAAAGAGATGTCTACTTCTGCCAGAACAACGGAATAGATAGCTTGATCAACATGCCCAGTGAAAATAGCAAACACTGGATAATCTTTAACCTTTATATATTAATCAATAACTTGAAAGAAGATAAAGTATGATCAAGACTAAAAACTAAGTGAAAGAGGGAAACTAGAGAAGTATGCAGAGTACTGAAACCAGCTTTCACTCATCTTCAGAGCACTGTGCCAAACCCTGAATTTCAGCTTGCAATTCCACAGTGTGTTGGGGCTCAAGGTACAAGAGGCAAAGTCCAGATGTTATCCAAGAGAATCTCAAGGAAAATTTCTTAACCTTGGCGTTGAGTGTTGGTGAGGGACTGGGGGCTACAAGAACAGTTCAACAGTGTCTTCTCAGATTACAACCAGAAGCTAACCCTCACCTAGATTATGGTTTAAAAAGCTTCATACTCAGAATTTTAGAGTGGTCCTAGAATGGTTATATCTGCCCCCTAACCTTGACAGATGCAAATGCAAATCCTCTCTGGCAATCTGCCTGTGATCTAGGCTTGGAAGACTTCTCAAGGATAAGGTCCCAAGATAAATAAATTCACAATCAAAAATCACAAAACCAGTAGGAAACAAGCTACTCAAGAGTAAGATACAGCTGAAACATCAGGTGGCAGACTCAAAAACTCAGACTTCAGATACGGGAATTGAGACTTTTCCCTACTGTTTTTATTTTATGAATGATTTACCTATTCTTATATTTCAAATGCCTACATGTAGATGAATTTCAAATCCACATCCCTATTAGGGATCAATCTCCTAATCTCTAAACATAACTAACATTCTCTCCAAGAAATTCCAAATTTACTATGTCCAAAGCTGAATTCATCTCCTTTCTTTAAAGTATTTCCTACCTTTAGGGTCTTTTATCTAAGAATGGCTTTCAGGTTTCTAGCCTAACACCTTTCTTTTCCTTGTTAAGAGCTGAACACTTCAACCCTTGATTTCTGAGGAATGACTTCTAAACACCTCTGGGCTCTCGGGCCGTTCCTCACCAAGTGGGCAGAGCTAACTCCAGGACTCCATATCCAGGACTCTGCAAGGTAGTTATCTGAGTATGATGGCCCTACTGACCCTAACAGTGAATCTAGACACCAGGTGAGCTGTCTAGATTGGGTGGGAAGGGACAAGAGAACGTGGAAAGTTAGCCATCACATTTGGCTCTTAAACCTAAACCACATTCTACAATATCAGCTTTATCAAAAACAAAGGTAAATTCTTATAAAAGTTACCATATGACCCAGCAATTCTACCCTTAGAGATATGTGTGTATATATATATATATATAAAAATTATATATACACACAAATATATACATACATGAATATATGTAAAATGCTCTTGGGAATATATAATATACATTCATATGTTTTAAGTTCTCTTGGTGATTTGGAGGAGACTGATTTCACTGTGAATCTTAGCCTTCTTCTGTGAGCATTCCATGTTTCTGGACATTTGCCTGGGTAGGGAGAACTTAAAACATACGTTCACACAAAAACCTGCATACAAATGTTCACAGCAGTATTATTTATAAAGTCAAAAAGTGTAAAGAAACCAAATGTCCATCAACAGATGAACACATACACAAATGTGGCATATCTGCACAGTATCCATATACAATGGAATATTATCCAGCCATAAAAAGGAATGATATACTGTTACATGATACAACGCGAATGAACCTTGAGCATCTTAGCATAAGAAAAAAGTCAGATACAGAACACCACATATTGCATGACTCCACTCATATGAAATGTCCAGAACAGGCAAATCTTAAGAGACAGAAAGTAGATCAGCCAGTAGATAGGAGGATGGGAGGAGGGATGTGGATAGAGAGTGATTGCTAACTGGTTTCTTTCAGGATTGATAAAAATGCTCTGCAATTAGATAGAGGTGAGGGTTTCACAACCTCGTGAATAAAATCCTCTAGTGTAAGATCCCCAAATTTTACACTTTTAAACGGTGAACTTAATCCTTCGAATCTACTGCAGCCTTGATGCCTCAGTTTCAGTTTTCTTCACTCTTTTAACTTAAGATTATTGCTCCTACATGGTGTCTTGAACACCAGTCAGGTTAGTTGAAAGAACAAATACACCAATATTCTTCTCCCTACCCAAGCAAATGTCCAGAAACATGGAATGCTCACAGAAGAAGGCTAAGACTCACAGTGAAATCAGTCACCTCCAAATCACAAACTCACATTTCTGAAGTCAACTATGTTGAACATTATATTAATTCATGCAACTTCATCCAAAATTTATACAGTTTAAGTTGGTGCCAACAGCACCAACTAGTATTTTCTGCAAATCCTTTGAAAATCAACAAACAAGAAACTTCGTGTAGCATGACATAACAAGAGTATGGGGATTAAAAATCAGTCATGCACTGATGCACATGCTCCAATAGAAACTACTGTATTACACGCCATCACTAATAGAAGAATACAGAATTTCTTTTAATACAAGCAGTCATCAAGTGTACATTAAACTGAGCTACAAACTATTCACATCTAGGAAGCAGATGTTCAACAAACTAACAGGTGTATAAAATATATTATTTGAGAGGAGGAGGTGAAATGCAAGTATTTTTATTTATAAAGAACTTCTAACATTCATGACCTTGAGCCAAGACCTTGATTGCAATCCCAACTGTGATTTTGGGTATATTGTTAAAACGGAAAATTCATGCCTCAAGTTACTGTAACGGGAGCTTGAATGAAGCCACCACCATGACATATAAAAGAAGTCTGTTGAAAATAAATTCTAGAGCACTGTAAATCAAGAGAGCATTCCTTTAAAAAAAAAAAAAAAAAACACTTCTGAATTCACCTCTGTCTTTCATAAGACTTGAAAATAAAAATTTACTAGCACTCATGAAGGAACAACCCTGTTGAGTCAGGTTCCTTGACTGAACATTGTGAATTGCTATACCATTACTCACAGGTAATCATTAAAGCAGTCATGGAAATAACCTGTGTCTTAATCATCCTCAACAGGAAAAATCTGCCAGAGGAAGGAGTAAAGGGAAAAGAATCCTGCTGAGTGAGTAGCAATCAGCTGTTCATCGCAGCTCCACTCGAACCTAAAGGCAGTGATGCAGCTATAGCTAAAAATCGAGAACTCAGAGTCACATGCTCTCAGAAAGCAAAATCATGTGAGAATGATCAATTCACCATGGTAATGTTAGAGGGAGAAGAAAGGCCAAAACTTAAATTTGGAGAACTTAGATTTAGAGAAGAGGAACAAGTTTGAAAAACCACCCTTGAGAAAACTGTACTGGAGATAGCAGCAAGTGATTTAATGGGGGAAAAGGCAAGTGTTACACACAGATTAAGATGGACATAAACTGAGAACACAAAACAGGCTTTTAATGAAAGATCATTAATACTATAGAGGGTGGGGTTTGCAGATGAGTGGGAGCAAAAATTAGACTGGAAGGGTGTTAAGAATCAGGAAAGTGTGAAATAAAAATTTAGCTACAAACTACATAAAATGAAAATAAACAGAAAGTGCAATAAGGTCAAAAAGAGCAGAGAGGAACGGATTATCAAGAAAGGTGAAGAACATGTTAGAAAGCTCATCCAGTCACACTATATCCCCATTACCCTGTTTTATTCTTCATAGCTCTTGTCATCTGATACAACTTGATAATGACTTTTGTTTTACTGTCTGCTTCTGTCCCACGAGAACGCAGATTTAAGTTTCTGTTTCAGTCTCTGTTATATCCCCAAATCCCAGTATGTAGTCTGTGGTCATATCTGTTCAAATGAATGAATAAACCAAGTTCTTCTAGATTGGAAAGAGAATAAACCCAAAAGAAGCACAACTAAGATCTAACTGAAAATTCACCAAATCTGTTCAATGTAGTCTTTGTATCCACTAATTCTCTCTGCCTCTGAAGCAAATAATTTAAGACAAATTCAGTTAGAAGAACAAGTTCGGTATCCAAAATACATAAAGGACCCTTACAACTCAACAGAAACAACTCAAGTTAAAAATGCCCAAAGATTTGGAGATAGAGCAAAGGGGTAGAGCATTTAGACTACAAAAGAAGTAAAAATGGGCAGAGACTTGAATACACATTTCTTCAAAGAAGATATTAAAATGTCCGATAAGATGAAAAGATGTTCAAAATCATTAGTTATTTGGGAAATCCAAATCAGAATCACACTACTACTTCATCTAGGTAATCAGATACTAAGTAATCAGATACAACTTCAGCTAGGATGGCTATAATAAAAAAGACAATAACAAAAGTTGCAAAGATTTGAAGAAATTGAAGCTCTCATACACTGGTAGTGGAAATGTCAAACAGTGCAGCCACTTTGGAAAACAGTTTTTGGCAGTTCGTCAAAAAGTTAAACATAGAGTAACCATATGACACAGCCATTTTACAGGGAATATACCCATGAAATGAAAACATACCACCACAGAAAAATCTATACACCAATGTTCACAGCAGCATTAAATAACAATAAAATAGTGGAAACAACCCGACTGCCCAGTAGCTGATGAATGGATAAGATGTTATAATCACACAGCAGAATGTTATTTGCCAATAAAAAGGAATGGTACATGCTACGACATAAATGACCCTTGAAAACATACTAAATCAAAGAAGCTAGTAACTAGACTATATTACACAATTTCATTTATATCAGATGTCCAAATCAGACAAATTTATGTTAAATTAGATTATGGGTTAGTAGTCAGATTAGACTGGAAAAGGTCCGTTTTCATTTCAATCCCTAAGAAAGGCAATCCCAAAGAATGCTCAAACTACTGCACAATTGCACTCATCTCCCGCTAGTAGAGTAATGCTCAAAATTCTCCAAGCCAGGCTTCAGCGGTTCACTGTTCAAGCTAGTTTTAGAAAAGGCAGAGGAACCAGAGATCAAATTGCCAATATCCGCTAGATCATTGGAAAAGCTAGAGAGTTCCAGAAAAACATCTATTTCTGCTTTATTGACTACGCCAAAGCCTTCGACTGTGTGGATCACAATAAACTGTGGAAAATTCTGAAGGAGATGGGAATACCAGACCACCTGACCTGCCTCTTGAGAAACCTGTATGCAGGTCAGGAAGCAACAGTTAGAAGTGGACATGGAACAACAGACTGGTTACAAATAGGAAAAGGAGTACCTCAAGGCTATATATTGTCACCCTGCTTATTTAACTTCTATGCAGAGTACATCATGAGAAACGCTGGACTGGAAGAAGCACAAACTGTAATCAAGATTGCAGGGAGAAATATCAATAACCTCAGATACGCAGGTGACACCACCCTTATGGCAGAAAGTGAAGAGGAACTAAAAAGCCTCTTGATGAAAGTGAAAGAGGAGTGAAAAAGTTGGCTTAAAGCTCAACATTCAGAAAACAAAGATCATGGCATCTGGTCCCATCACCTCGTGGGAAATAGATGAGGAGACAGTGGAAACAGTGTCAGACTTTATTTTGGGGGGCTCCAAAACTACTGCAGATGGTGACTGCAGCCATGAAATTAAAAGACGCTTGCTCCTTGGAAGGAAAGTTATGACCAACCTAGACAGCATATTAAAAAGCAGAGACATTACTTTGCCAACAAAGATCCGTCTGGTCAAGGCTATGGTTTTTCCAGTGGTCATGTATGGATGTGAGAGTTGGACTGTGAAGAAAGCTGAGAGCCGAAAAATTGATGCTTTTGAACTGTGGTGTTGGAGAAGACTCTTGAGAGTCCCTTGGACTGCAAGGAGATCCAACCAGCCCATCCTAAAACAGATCAGTCCTGGGTGTTCATTGGAAGGATTGATGCTGAAGCTGAAACTCCAATACTTTGGCCACCTGATGTGAAGAGTTGACTCATTGGAAAAGGCCCTGATGCTGGGAGGGATTGGGGGCAGGAGGAGAAGGGGACGACAGAGGATGAGATGGCTGGATGGCATCACTGACTCGATGGGCATGAGTTTGAATAAACTCCGGGAGTTTGTGATGGACAGGGAGGCCTGGCGTGCTGCAATTCATGGGGTCGCAGAGTCGGACACGACTGAGCGACTGAGCTGAACTGAACTGAGTTAGATTAGATGAGTAGTTTTGTAGAGCTGGGAGGCAGCTGGGCTTCCCTGGTGGCTCAGATGATAAAGAATCCGTCTTCAACGAGGGAGACCTGGGTTCCATCCCTGGGTTGGGTAGATCCCCTGGAGGAAGGCATGGCAAGCCACTCAGTATCTTGCCTATAGAATCCCCATGGGCAGAGGAGCCTGGTGGGCTACAGTCCACCGGGTCGCAAAGAGTGGGACACAACTGAGTGACCAAGCACAGGGAGGCAGGTGAAGTGGACTTACTGCTAGTAAGTGTGGGGCTTGTTTTAGAGGGAGAGGAAAACACACACAACCCTATGAAAATGCTTAGAAAAAAATTGTATTTTACACTTTAAACAGGTATATTGTATGGTATGTGAATTTTATCTCAATAAAGCTGGTAGGGGGGGCCTTTTTTTTTCCCCTAAGCTTCTTAAACTTGCTCACAAGTTTAAGCACATATTCACACACAAATATTCTCTTGTTCTGTAAGTTCCTGCTTCTTTCCTCACTAGTGCCACAGGAACTTCCCCACCCCCCCACCCTATTCCACAAAATGGAAAGGGGAGAGTAAAAGTAATGACTTCATCAGAAAGCAACTCTATTATAGCAATTACTTTGAAATCTATAACCCCTTCAACCATTAGTGGTTCAGCAAAGTTCGTTTTCTGGTGGGCTCCACCGTTTCCAAACCACACACTAATTAAACATGCTTAACAAAGATACACTTAGGTATACATCTGTATAAACCCTGAAAAAAACGCTATAGGACACCACTCTAACATTACCTATAAAACAACTACTGAGGCTATACCACCTCTTCTCCTAAAAAAAAAAAAAAACAAAAAACAACACTAGGGCAAGGTGTTGTTACTCTCTAATAACAGAAGATGAAAAAAAGCAGGCAAACCAACAATCAGCTTTGGCTTTACAAGACTGGTTTAGAAGTAGGAAGTGTAAATATGAACTGTCTACCCTCTATAGCTTAGGATTAGTGTCAATAAAACAGGTGGTAAATGTGGGGGAGGGGAGCTTCTTGGCTAAACATCACAGAACTATAACTTCTTCCAAACCCTAAATTTATGTAAACAGATCACAGGCCACCCTCTTCAAACCAAATCATAACCCAAGCAAATAACACAGGATTCTATTTCTGGATCTCTTATTAACTCACTGGATAATCTTTGAAACTTCAGTCTCTCTACTTCGCTCAGTAACTTAACCACAATTTCCAGTCCCAAAATCAAATCATGTGGTCTAATAAAGAATGTTTCCCCAATTTGTAGATTTACTTTCATGAAAAATCTGACAAAGGTATATGAAGTTAAATCATATGTTTAAACCATCTTTAAAGAATATACAAGAAATATGAAAAAAATTCTAAAGACCTGTTCACTCCAAAAATGTTGAACTCTTTCATTTTAAACTTCTAAAGGTATTCACTAAATAGAGAAAGAATAAGCTCTCAGAGGGCTGAACAGTTTTGAGGCTTTAAATTTATGCTCAGTTATATTTAGAAAACCAAGATGCCACCTCTCTGGATCCCGTATCTTTATCTCAGGCATTTGATTCATGTGCTTTGCCTGGTATAATTCAAAGCAAGAGATCCACCATACCCCTGCAATGTAAATTGAACACTTTGGAACAATATGATTGTTAAGAGAAATGAGATGCTGTACTACAACTGGGGAAAGATGGGAAGCTATAGTCTCCACTGCTACAGCTTTTTAACAAAATAAGAATTACCTGTCTGGTCCCCAAAGCCAGTCAACAAACCACTGCCAACTTTTAAGAATCATTTCTATCCTATTCCTGGAAATCCTGATTCAAGCGTCTAGGGTGAAACCTAGGGAATCTATTAATTACAAGTATCACACGATTCTGGTTGCACAGCTTAATTCAGGAACTACTGCTTTAGGACTGGGATAGCATAAAGGTTTCATATCACTTGCCAATTATCTTCAATAGGTAGTAACTGCCTGAAGTGCTACACTGAGAAGGTCGTGTCTGAAAAAAAACAAGAAATTAGTAGTTTGCCATGGACATGGTGATCGGGAAGTGACAACATGCAAACCATGTATCTGCCATCTGTGACTCAGATCACTGACTGAAAATGGACTTTTTTTAAGGAGGCTTTTGGTAAGAGATCCAGAACTGGATTATTTACTTCTAACTGGCAGAAGCTTTCTCTGGGAAGGTAGCAGGCAGTAACAGCAGGCCCACCGGCTATGTGCCAGAACTCTTCAAAAGTAATTATTAAGCTTTCCAATATTATATAAAGATTTATGCTTTCAAAATGTCTATAATCTTGCTTGAGAAATGAAAACTTCCACATGACAATATAAACTTGGTCTTTTAAAAAAAAAAAAAAAAAGCTATTTGTGCTTTGAGGAGTTTCACTTTAGGTAAAGGTGAGAATTAGTGGCGCACTGACTGCCAGGCCCGAAACAGTATATTTTAGATTGAATCAAGAGACAAAAATCAACTGCGGGTTTCTGATCAGGACGTGACTCAAGTAATGTCCACTAGCAGCATTTACCAAGAAAATAAATGGGAGGTTATATAATCAAGGTATGCTCCATGTAAAGGCAAATAATCTCTTTCCTATTGTTTCTGTATGTACCTGTCTCTGCCACTGAATTGCAGGCCTCCTAGTAGGCCAGGGACATGTCAAATTAACCATTCTATCTGCCATAATGCTGAGCAGATATTTTGTACCTAATAGTCCAAAACGTTTACTAAATTGGTATAAGTGAAAGAAAACTCTTACAGCTATTTCCAAAGTAATAGTAACAGAATTTAGTACAGAAACATGAAAATCCAAAGAAGTGGATAGAATGAAATTATGCCAAAAAAAAAAGGGGGGCGGGGGGGAACCCAGGTTAAAAGAGACAACAAACAGTAACACTAAATGTAATGTGTAGACCTTGCCTGAATCTTGATTCAATTAAAAACTGTAAAAAGACACAATCAAGGATATTTTTACTATGAACTGACACTGGACAACACTAATAGGAAATACTGTTAATTCTACTAGCTACAATAATAGCATATGGTTATGTAAGAAAATGTCCATATTTTTTAGACATGCATATTAAGCTTTGTAGGGGTGAAAAGACAATGTCTACAATTTTCTTTAAAATACTCAAGCAAAAGAGAAAAAGGAAAAAAGGCAACTGAGGCATATATGGCAAACAGCTTAATAATTATTAAATCTGTAATAGGTATAAAGGGTTTCATTACATTTTATCTAGCTTTGAGTGTACTCGGCAGTACAGCTGGACTTTAATGTTACTCCAGCACTATACAATCAACTCTTTTTCTTTTTTTCCTCACATTTCAGGAAGCTTAAGAATGACTAGTACTTCTGAGAAAACAGCCTAGACTCAATCAGAAAAAAAAAGGAGGGGTGGCATTCATTTGTTAGCTCTACTAATAGGCAATCTCTCTGAATTGACTCAAAGAACTTCTTGTAAATTAATATGAGGACTGAGTGTGAGCCAAGACAGTGACTCAGCTGCTAAAAAGAAAATACAATCTTAGGGTTCATTAGAAGAACAGTATCGAGATCAAGGAGGTAGCAGTTCCATTCACTCTTCACTGGTTAGTTCACAACTAGAGTATTGTGTTCTGTTCTGAGTACCACATTTTAAGAACACTTACAAGCTAGAAAGTTTGCAGGGAGGGTATCAGACTGGCAAGGAGTTTAGAAGCCAAATGGCAAATGGAGAATGACTGAAGAAAACGGGTGTGTCTAGCTTGGCGGGGGGGGGCGGGAAACACTTTCCAGTCTTCCATGTCAGCTCTAGCATAGACACCCCAGTAAAATATTTTCCAGAGGACTTTAAAAATTGTTAACAGGCATTCCATAATCAAGAAAGTGAGTGAAGTACTTTTCTAAGGGACTTACCAAAGAATTCTATATCCTAGAGTGCTTTATGACTCAAGAAATTCTGTATTTACCATATGTAACCATTCATTCAACAAATACTTACTGAGCCCTTATTACCTGCCAACACTTCTCCAAGCCCTGAGAATACAACAACGAACGTTTTCAATACCTTGATATCAGTTTGTGAAACAGCCAGGCTGAGCCTCTTGCTACTAACTTGCATTGCTCCTCCTCACCTCTAGATTTTTGATTATGTGTTCACAGTAGACTACCCTCTCACTATCTTATTTCAAACATTATTGTTTCCAAGAAGCTTTCCAGATCATAAGGAAAACCACTCTTTTCAACAAAACCCTGACTCTTTTTCTACATCAGTTCTTTAGGAAGAGACCATGCCTCTTAACTACCTTTGGATCTCTCACAATGCCCGGAACCATGTCTTGAAAGTGTAGGTGCTGAAAAAATATTTGCTGAATGAATAATCACATTCAAATATTTAAAGAGTTATCTTGTTAAAGAAGGCAAACTAGGTCTCCAATGTTGCACAGAAAATAAGAAGGAAAAAGAGATGAAATTAGAAGCAAATCTTGCCCCAATTAAAGCTAGCAACAAACAAGCTACCTTACAGCTATAGTGACTACAGGTATTCTAAGAGTAGCTGAATGACTGTATCAAGCATTTTAGTGGGATATCTCACTGGCCTGAATGAAAGATTAACTCAAGATGTATGTCTATATTGATATGTATATTAGACAAAAGGTAACTTTTGATACAATATTAAATTCTTAAAATTAAGCTCAAATATGAAATATCCTTTCATTTATTAGTACAGCTGATCCCCAAATAATGCGAAGTTTAACCTGAGTATCTTACAGCTGCCCCTCCGTAGCTGCAGTTCCTCTGCGTCTGTGAACTCAAACCATGGGCCGTGCAGTACTGCAGCACTCACTATTGAAGAGTATTCACTACAAGTGGACCTGTGTAGTTCAAACCCTTACTGCTCAAGGATCACCAGTAGAGAGAAAAAAAGGAGAAAAAAAAAAAAAAAGACACTGTATCCATTCTGGAAAAATCAACACAAGGTTTCTTAATTATGCCCCCAAAGCAGAACAGATACAAACACTTAGGTCATCCACCTCTGTAAGCAAATCTCCTTAGATAAGGAAATTCTTTAGGTCAATGATTTTCAATATTTTGCAGTAAGAAAAAATAATTATGAAGCCATCAGCTTCATCTAACCAAACCACTAAAAGCATTAAGTTCTTCAAAGAAATAAGCTAGTCATGCTGCCTTTCTAGTTAAAAACTAGAAAACAGAAAAAAAATAGATACCTCCGTATGCCTAGGATCTCTCTCTGCTGTCTCTCCCAAACCAAAAGTGGTCGTCTTTGCTGGCAGGGACCCTATCAGCTACTTGTGTCCCAGCTTTTAGTACAGTGCCCAGGACATACTAGATGCTGAATAAATGAGCAAACAAATGAGAAAAACTGAGTCCAATGTTGCTGGATGAAAACAAGTACTTTATAAAGTATCACTAACAGTTTTGTTTTTCTTACCAGAAATCTGCCAAGGAAATGAAAGCAAATGAGTAGATTCTTAAATCTAGTTTTTCACTAAAAAGTGCTATTTTTATGTCACTTATTTAAATGTAAATCCAAGTTCTTGGTTGCTTCTGGGGGACTAAAATTAATTTATTGATCAGCAGAGCTAAATGACAAATTTCTAATGCAAAGAAAAACCTAAAACATTTAATACACCCACAACTTGACCTATAAGATCATAATCAAATAATTTATAAAACTGATTAACATAACTGACCAAAAAGCAAAATACTTTTATAATACCACCAAGTGCTTAAACTATTCTTCAAAAGTGC
Source organism: Cervus elaphus (assembly GCF_910594005.1). Taxonomy (NCBI): domain Eukaryota; kingdom Metazoa; phylum Chordata; class Mammalia; order Artiodactyla; family Cervidae; genus Cervus; species Cervus elaphus. The sequence continues at coordinate 124,037,850 of NC_057834.1, read as the reverse complement.
CACACTTCACGTTTTTCAAATTCTCATTTGAACCATAAAAACCAGGTTTTTTTAGTTAAAAACTAGAAAAGAGAAGATTATAAAAATGATTATCTGCTCATGGTAGAGAACTTAGAAAATATAAACAGGTTCAAAGGAGAAAATAAAGACTACCCAATGCAAAATGGACAGGGAGGCCTGGCGTGCTGCAATTCACGCGGACACGACTGAGCGACTGAACTGAACATAAAAATGCTTTTTCTTTGCCATCTTCTTTTCTGTGGAGCTAGAAATTCTCTATATACTGTCACTCTCCTACACACTGCACAAGAGAAAACAGACTCACACTATGGCAGTTCCCCAAGTGTCTTCGGTGGAATCACGTTCCAGGTACAATTTCTCGATCTCTAAATTTTACAGATGTATACTTTCATAAAAATAAGACCAAATCTGCTATTTAGTAATCCTTTGACGTTTCCCTTCTGATTCCATTTCCTTCTTACCTTCAGAATTCACAAAGAATACAAGCTGAAGTAAAAATACATCCAACTACTGGAAAAGGATCCAAATTTAACAAAGGAAGGCGCTGCTCCCAACAGTTTTTGTCCCTTAGTCTGACATCATCACAAAACAAGTTCTACTCCAAGTAGCCCAGGTCCTTTGAGGTTCTTAAACTTCAATTTCTACCTCAAAAATCCAAGTATGTCCTTCATAAAAATCTTGTCGGCTTTCTACTACAGCATCCAAGACTAAGACAGAATGCAGGGTCCAGGCTACTGTCTCTGTTCTGTATAACTGAGTAACACTGTGTTAGCCTCAGCTTATGTCTCATTTTCTCCATTTGTCAAAACAAGTATTAGTTGACTTACCTACATCGAGGACTGAGTGAGGCTCCAAAATCTAACAGATCAGAGAAAAAGCTTTTCACAAAGTATTATTCAAATTAAGGTGGATATCTTTCCAATACACACATGCCCTATAATAAACATAAAACATGACTTGCCCTGATGCACACAGATGCCGTTCTGACAGTGATTCCTATCTATGTACATACATATGAGACAATACCATCAACAGCTCCTTACACAGGGTAGACAGGTAAAGCATGTCACAAATTCACAGACCCAATCACACTAGCAAAAGCAGATGCGTATATTGTTTTCCTGCCATGACAGTCTGCTCCATCTTCACTCAGAAAAGTCAACCTGCTCATGACTGCAGCATACTTGACTTCCATGTCTGTAATTTCCCAAAGTTGTACAGCCAAGCCACAGAAACATTTTAGTTCCCATATACACACCAGCCAAAATCTAGGATCTCACTGCACCCCACTCCCAAATCTATCTATCTATAAGCAAACAGAATTTGAAATTGTTATTATGGAGTTCTAGCAGTCTTCCTCTGCTCACACATTCTCTCACAAATCTATGTTCCACAGTAAGGCCAGGTCTCAGCCTTAGGAAATAGCCAATTCCAACTTCTGAAATCTTTAATAAGGTCACATTGACTCCACATTTTACCAATCAATCAGAAGATCAATCTTATATCCTTGACACCACTATACCTCTGGGCAGGACTCTGTTTAGTAGAATTCATTTACAGGTTTCAGCTTTGTACTCCAGGTAAAAACTTGAACTAAAACTCAGTTTACTGGGTAAAGTCTCCTTCAGACACACAGTCATCCTAGGATCATCAGTCAACTCTTCAACTGAATCCATGACATACATATTATTTGAAAATAATGAAAAAATAGCCAATGCTATAGCTTAAATATTTGTGTCCCCCACAAAATTTCTATGTTGAAATCCTAACCCCTAAACATGACATTAGGAGGTGGGGTCTTTGGGAGGTGGCCAGGTCATGAAGGCAGAGCCTCCATAAATAGGATTAGCCTCTTATAAGAGAGGCTCCAGGAGGTATCCCTTGCCCTTTCCACACAGCATGAGAGCATCAGTTACGACCCAGGAAGGAGACCCTCACCAGGAGGCACTTCCATCTTGGACTTTTCAGCTTCCTGAACAGCAAGCAATCAATTTCTGTTGTTTGTAAGTTTCCCAGTCTGTGGCATTCTGTTACAGCAGCCCAAACAAAAACAGTCAAATACCAGATTTCTACAGACTCTCTCTAAAAACTTCCACCCAAGGACTTTCTCCATCTCCAAAATTATTAGCATTCAATTCAGAAGAGTTTTCTAGGACTATGTTCTAAGTGATAGTGTCTCTTACTGCATCCCATAACAGACTTCTTTACCTGTGAATAATGGGAAATAAGTCAGACGAGGGCAATGTTAATGTAGGTCTGAATATACCAAAATGAAGTCACTTAGATTACAGTAGAATTCTGAGAGCAACCAGAGTAGTTTCTTAGTCATTAGAAACTTGACAGTGCCAGAGTTCTTACCGAATATGGTCCTAATTATCGTGTATCAAGTTCACATCTACCCTGTATTTTCTCTTCTTACAGTACTAAACACCATATATGAGTCTCATTTGCTCTCCATTTCAGTTGTTTTGTCTCAATTCTATAGAAAACAACCACTTTGAAAGACACTGCATTCTCAGGTTATCAGCTGACATGCCAAGTAAAACAGCAGTCAAACATACCTAACTAAAAAGATTACTTAAAATAAGTAGAATTCCATTGTTATAAATACATCTGGTTCCAAATAACAAAGCTATTTCCATATCCCAGCAGATGGCCCACAGTAATAATGCTTTGCTGATCTAGTTATAACAAATTCTATTAAATCCAAAATCCTGTATAGCAGATGCCTTTTCCAATTTCAGTATAAGTCAATCTCTTTAACCAAAACATTAAGCTTTGGTTCTTGTTATTTGTGCACTAAAGTCCATTTATGCCAATTAAGGTGGTCAAAATTTTTGACAGTTACTATAAAATGCCTCCGTAGTGTTTTCTGAGTTTTGGGGTGGAGGAGGCAAAGAGTACCTCCATTAAGGACTGAAAGGCTAACTGTTCAAAATGAAAAAGATTCATAGCTAAAGGAAGGCTGAGGAGAGTAGTTACAGTAAGCTTCAGCTGTCCTAAGCCAAGGTTTCTGAATAGTGGCAATGTGGAAAGCTAAGTGACTAACAAAGCTCACAGTGAAGAACACCGAAAATACAATTTCTGATTTGAGAGGTTATTAGCAGGGATAAACAGGAAAACACGTACCTGGATGACTAACAACACACATCTCTGTACACTGAAGTGTTAAAGACTGATATTTAAGAGAAGTGTGGATAAAATGTCAACTTGACTTTGCTGTTTATTTCCCCAACCACACTCAAAATCGCATCTTCATATTCTGGTCATACCCTTATTTGAAACATTCAGTTCAGTTCAGTCGCTCAGTCTTGTCTGACTCTTTGCAACCCCATGAATCGCAGCACGCCAGGTCTCCCTGTCCATCACAAACTCCCGGAGTTTACTCAAACTCATGCCCATCGAGTCGGTGATGCCATCCAGTCATCTCATCCTCTGTCGTCCCCTTCTCCTGCCCCCAGTCCCTCCCAGCATCAGGGTCTTATTTGAAACACTACCCTCTGTTAACTCATAACACAGTAACAGCACACTGCAGTGATTAAGAGTCACTGAGTCCTGAGAACAGACTGCAGGGGTTCAAACCCTGGCTGTTTCCCTTCCCAGCCACATACCCTTAGCCAAGTTACCTGCCTCTGTACCTACATCATCTGTAAAATTTTGGTGATAATAAGATTTACCTTCCAGAGTTGTTGTGAGAATTACATGAATAATAAATATAGTCAGAACACTTTGGAGCCCATAGTAAAGCCTCAGAAAAAGTTAGCTATTATTATCACTACCTCTATCATCATCATCATCACATTAATCCTCAGTAAAGTTCTGAAAGGCAGAAATATGAAATGACTTATCTAAATCACAAACAAGTGACAAAATGCAATAAGAAAAATCTCATTTTAAACCCTGAAGTTTAACATTAAAAGTTATTCATTCCCTAAGCAATGGGATTTTCCAACCTCTAATTCTCCAGTAATTCACATGAGGCTCCTTTAAGTTAGAAGAGCAGCATAAAGAAGTGGAAATAGCAACAGATATGCACTAAGATGATATAACTGCTCCATCACTGACTTCATCTTGGGCAAGTCACCTAATCTAAACTTCAAATTGCTCACCTTAAAAAACACTTTGCCTACCTCACAGGGCTGTTGCCTGATAAACAGATAACACATGAGAAAACATATATAAGCCATAAACACACTACATCAATGTTCATGAGCCATGTGATACTCATCTTTATACCCCCAATGCCTAGCAGAATGCACAGCAGAGGTTACAATTTAAAAGAAAGCCATAAAAGGGATGGAGTTGACAGGGTGAGGATTACAATGATAAAAGAGTAAGAAACTCAAATGTCCATCAACTGATAAGTGGAGAAATAAAAGGCAGTAGAGCCAGAAGATGGAATCGTGCTGGTGGTTAGTCGTGCCCAACTCTTTGCAACCCCATGGACTGCAGCCCCCCAGGCTCCTCTGTCCATGGGATTTACAGGCAAGTATCCTGGAATGGGTTACTATTTCCTCCTCCAGGGGATCTTCCTGACCCAGAGATTGAACCCACATCACCTGCATTGGCAGGTGGATTCTTTACCACTGCACCCCCTGCGAAGTTCCATACAACAGAATATTCAACAATAAAAAGGAATGAGATATTGACACATAATACAAAAATGAATAACCTTTGAAACACTACACTAAGTGAAAAAAGTCAAACACAAAAGACTATGAGTTGTATAATCCCATTTAAACAGAATGTTCAGAATAGACACATCTACAGAAATGTTAAGTACATTAGCACTTGCTTAGGACTGGGGAATGAAGGGGAAATGGACAGTGACAGCTAATGGACTCAGACTTTCTCTTTTGGGATGATGTCTGTGATGAAGGCTGCACAATTTGGCGAATACAATAAAATCCACTGAACTGTACACTTCAAATGGGTGAATTGTACAGTATATGAATTATGTCAATAAAACTTTTAAAAAAGAAAAATAAGTTTGAGAGAACCTTTAAAGCATAAAATCACTGGCTTTAGAACTCAACGTTGTTTCTTTTTCAAAGAAAAAAAGTGAGTTTTCTAATATTTGAGCAGCTCTGACATGTGGACAAGAATGAGACTGAAGGAAACATTAGGAGAAAATACTAAGAATTACCACACCAGACCATAACATCTCTACAACACCTTCTGTAGAAAACAAATCTGGAATCTCTTATGCTTTCTTTCAAAATTCTCAGGTTACAAATCACCTCCTGGTCCCAATTCAAAAGTCATCATGATCATTGTTTCTGAACTTTAAGACTGCATTTAATACTGTCTACCATATTACCCTTCCTATCCTTGGCTTCTGTGGCACTGATGTACTTCCTGGTTCTTCTCAGAAATGCTTTATCTATTAGCCTATAATGTCACCCCCAGTTCCAAACCTCAAAGCTCTTTTGCCATCATACTACTAACCTTCCAACACTCATCTATTCACATTTTTTTTTAAATACCAAATACAGCCCTGCTTAATAGACAATCTACATTTCATATCATCTTATAGTGATACACTACAGGATTACTCTATTCAAATCTTGATTATCTTTGCTAAGGTTGGAAAGCAGTGGTATGGCTCAACCAAAATAATTCCCATACGTTTTTTCTTTTGAACAGATCTGTTTTTCTGATTGTTTTGCTTAGACTAATACTAAACTAGCCTACACTTCCAGAGTCAAACCAGCAAGGAGAAAAGACTATCAGGAGTTGAAGGAGGCTAATCTTTTATTGAAAAGTTAATTGTATACAATCTCAGTGCTGACCATTACCCACCCTGGCTCATTTATCTTTATAGTGACACTTTCCTAACTTCCTCATCATTATCAGCCAGTCTCCCCAAATTCTAGCCTTTAATCTTTTAATGTTTAGTTCACCCTCTTTCCTTGGCACACATCCCAGTATCACTAAGTTCAAATTAATTTTTACTCAAACATTCTCTTACATATTCTATAAATTTTTTCACAGGACAGTATAATTTAAAGACTAAATGCATAAGCTCAAAGGCAGAACTGCCTGGATTCAAATTCTGGCTCTGCTCCTTACCCTCTATGGGATTTAGGGCAAATTACTTAACCTTTCTGTAACTCTGTTTCTTCATAGTGATAATAACACCTTATTATAAAGATTTTAGGAGTTAAATACATGTATATAGTTTAAAACACTGTACCTGGCATACAGTACTCTATAAATGCTAGTTACTGTTTTATTCCAAACATCACCATTTTATCTCAGACCCTCATCAGCTTATTCCTAAAATTCTTCAAGAGCCTTCTAGTCAGTCTTCCTACTCCAGAATGCTCAACTAATTATGAAAATCTTCCTCAGGAATAATATACTTCATCTTACTCCCAATCTTTAGAACTCACTGTGGTACTCCATCAAATTAAACTATATATCCTTACTAAGGTCCTCCATCAATACCTACTCTACCAAGCCTAAACTCATTTATTATTATAATTCATCAATAAGATGCTCTATGCCAATCAAGTTGCTCGATATCTTCTGTACTGATACACTGTCGGTGTATGTCTTGGTAAATACCCCTTCACTCTCCTGGAATACATCTCTTGCCTTTTGAAAATTTCAATTTCTCCAAATCACTACCTTTGATTTTGGCTACATTGTTATCCCAACCAGGAGCTTGATGTTGCATGAAATTCTGAATGATGCATGTTATATGTTCTTTCCCCAACAAAAGTGAGAGGAGACCACATATTTTATTTCCTGTGTCTTTTCATACATAGCACAGTATTTTGCAGAAGTACACAAATACTGACTTAATAAATATGCCTCAGAATGTATCAGAACAACACTCTTTTATCTTCCACTGCCCCACCCATACTTAGCATAGTGAAGGCAGATAGAATCTGTCTTTAAGTATTTTTATTTTACATACACAGGAGAATATACTAACAATTGTACCAGATTAAAAAAAAAAAACAACTCAGAGAATCATTGAAATCACCAGACCTCATCCAAAAACATAGCTAATAAAAGCATGAGGAAGCCCTCATATCTTCAGCAACACAAAACCAAAAACAAGATTCATCTTAACTTCAAGAAACACAAAAAGAAAACAGAAACCTAAAAAAAAATTTTAATTCAATCAAATCTCTAGATACTACCCAAACATAAAAATGAAGCGGAGCTCATTGCTCATCTATAAATATCTGCTTATAGCCTAGGAGAAATAAAAGGCTTCCCTCATTGCTACTGTGGCCCGTTCCCTGTTAAGGGAGCAATCTGTGGTCATAAAAGAGCAAAACACGGCAAGATGGAAACCTGAACCTGGAAGAGACATTAAGGAAAGAAATTACTCAAAATACATGTTTCAAAAACCAGAGAGTACAATGATACTCAAGAGAAAGAGAGGGAAAGTGAAATAAAAAAGCACCCACGAAATGAGTGACTCACTGAAACTTATCTAGTGCTGCCTTGCAAGTAAAGAGCTATGCATATAACATCCATGACATGCACACCTGTTTCACTGGCAAACAAAACAGAAAAAATAAACGTCAGAAAAAGACAAGGTAGATGCCCCATCAATCTCTAACTCCCTGGTCAATCCAACTCAGCTCATTCAGGAATCCAACCAGGAACAACAGAGACGTGGATTGCACAATACAGAAAAGAAAAATCTTCGCCAACCACACACAAAAAAGTAGAACGGAGAAGTGAAAACTATACACCTCAACGCATCAGCAGCTAGAGCTTATTATTCTCTTTAGGATTAAACTGTATAGAAAAGAACAAGAGCAGCTCAAGGAGAGGGGAAAATGTCAATGAAACTACGTCCCTTACTGGTCTCAATCTCAGAGAGTGCAAGTGTTGCTTCTTTCAGCTGACCAACCGTCGGCCTCCGCACAGCAAATTGACCCTAACACCTTCCACGCCACCCGGAGGAAATCACAGAGGAAAAAACCAGCCCGCTTTAACCTCCGTCCTCACCAGCTGCAAACTGGAGGGGGGTTGGGGGGGGGGGGGGGAGACACCCTACCACGTGGGCAGGATGCAACACACACAGGACAGCAACACGTCCGCATGGAACTGCTGCCTCTGCCCAATGCCGATAGAGGACACGGCGACAGGATGGGTGGGAACACAGGCCCCCCGCACGGGCCTCCCCACCCCGAAGGGCACCCCCGACGCGCGAGGTGCTGGCCGCTTCGCCGGCCAAAAAGCACCCCGGAGCTTGAAGGGAAGAAGCTACATCGCGCTGGGGAAGCGGGCTAGCCCAGGCCAGGGGCAGATTACGGAGAGAAGACGGAGGCCACTGTCCTCGGACTCGACGCCCCCGGGAATCCCGTCTAGCTCCCTCGGGCCCCGCCTGGGGGAGGGGCGGGAGGCGCGGAGCCGCCGCTTCCCTGCTGAGGGGCAGCAGCAGCTGAGAAGCGCCGCGGGGGAGGGAGGAACCCAGCCCTAGCCGCTCGCCGGGCCTCAGCCTGGGCTCAGGCCCCCTGTCCCGCCTGCCGCCCGCCGCCCGCCCCGCGACGCGGCCGCAGCTGTGAGAACGGAGAGGACGTCTCGCGGAGGGCAGCCCCTGCCTCCGTCCCGGGAGATGCCCCGGCCCCGCCTCCTCGCCCGCCGCCCCGACCCGACCGCCCCGGCGGCGGGCGCTCACCTCAGGCTGCGCAGGCCGGGACGGCCCGGCCGAGCCCCCGGCCGCTGTGTGCGTCTCCGCCCCCCGGGAAACGTCCCAACGGCGCCTGGTGCGAGCCGCTGAGGCCCGGAGCAGCGCCGAGAGCGGCGGCGGCAGCGGGAGCAGCCAACATCCGGGGCCGCGCACCCGGAACTACTTCCCGACCAGCTCCCCCTCCCGCCGCCGCCGCCGCCCCCGCCTCCCGCGACGTCGCTGCGCCACCGGTACGGCGTCGGGGCGTCACTGCCCCTCCGCTGTCACGGCCGCGGCTATGAGCGCGAGATCCTTCCGCTGGGGCAAATAGTACCCTGGGACTCCGGGGGTGGGGGGGGGGGGTCCTCCTTCAGCGAAGCGGGTGTCAGGCAGCCGCAGACAGCTCCGAGCGACTTGTTGAGGCGGGGAGTAGCGGGTTCTCTGTCCCTCAGAGTGGCGGCCAGGGAGTGAGGGCAGTGGGAGCGGCCCTTTAGTTGAGGACAAGAGGGACCTCCGCCTTGAACCCTCCCCAGGGACTCCGGGGCCCTGTGTCCCGGGGGAAGGGCGCCTTGCGACTTTCCCCCAAGCTCCCTTCACCTCACCGTAGCAACAGGTACCTTAGTCTCTTCGGGACACCGATCACCGCGGCTTCTACGGCCCCAGCAAAGGCACCTTGGACCTTCAGGACACCTCTTCTTCCAGAACTCCACACGTCCCGGGTTCTAGACCCATCTCTGCCGGGTCCTCTCCTGTGCCTCGCCTTGGTTTCCTTCTCTTTAAAACAAAGGAGATGAAACGCTCAAGACCCTTCTGATTCTTAAGCAGCTGCCCAGGTTATGGTCCTTGCTATCAACAGGTGGAGCACTTAGAAGAGTAGTTGGGCGACTTGTGAACTTTGGAATTTACTTCTACGTCAGTCTTTACTGATTTTTTCTCTAAAGTATCTGCCCTGTAATTTCACGTTTAATTACATTCATACATCGTATTATTTGCCATTGCTTCCTTCGCGTTAGTCACATACAGCACCAAGTATGCTTCTGAACTCGCAGTAGGTGCTCAATATTTGGAAACTCAGATAACTTGTTAGATGAATACTGGGTTGATTGGATGAGATGAAAAGGAGAGGCCTGAGTGAATTCATCTTGGGAACATCTTTTGACGGACGTAGTCTTGTAGTAATCAGATAAAGACTGCAGGTGAAGAGCTGAGTACCCAATAACTTCAGTAAACATTGAACACCTGCCATTTACCAAGCAGTACTAGGCCCTGAGGATTCAAATTACTCCTATATCCCTTTTATACCTAAGACTGATTAAAAGATTCATTCACTCATCCATCCAACAAATATTTGCTGATCAGGTTGTCAGACCCTATTTTACTGTTTGGGTTGGATCATTGACTAGAAGCAGGAAGGGGGTGGGAATACCGTTCCAACTTGGAGCTATCATCTTAAGTATAGAGAGAAAGATGATCAACAAAACAAGAAAAGATTTGGTATGATAGAAGGTGTTTAGTGCTATGGAGGAAAAAAAATAGACCAGGGTAAGAGGTATGAGTAAGAGGTATGAAAAAAACTGGAGGAGGAAGGAAGAAAAGTGGGATTTTTTTTTTTTAACCTCAACCATTTCTTCATCAATAATTAGTTCATTTACTTCAACTGGACCATGTTAGGTGCTGGGGGGCTTCAGTGAACGATAAGCCAAGGTTCTGCCACTGGTAGAGACCACAGGCCAGGTGCTTTCACTTGCCCTCATTCAGTGTTTTCACCAAGTCCCTTAGTTAGAGCTCCTGTGTTCATCTTTACAGCTGATGAAGTTGAAGCTGAGAACTGGGACTCAAACTCAGTGACTTCTGAGTCCAGCTCCCTTTCCAGCTTCATCTCACTGAGAACTCATATATTTCTGTTTCATGCCTCACCTCTTTCATCAGGTAGACTGATCCATGAGTATAGATGAATGACATTAGATCTGCGTTGGGGCAAAAGGGAGGGAGAAAAGAAAATATTTAGGGGAAAAGAGGGGGGGACATCAAAAAATCTAGACATGTAGAGCAAAGAAAAGGGGTAGCAAAGAAGACTTCAGTTCAGTTGCTCAGTCGTGTCCATCTCTTTGCGACTCCATGGACTGCAGCATGCCAGGCCTCCCTGTCCATCACCAACTCCCGGAGCTAACCCAAACTCATGTCCATTGAGTCAGTGATGCCATCCAACCATCTCATCCTCTGCCATCCCCTTTTCTCCTGCCTTCAATCTTTCCCAGCATCAGGGTCTTTTCTAATGAGTCAGTTCTTTGAATCAGGTGGCCAAAGTATTGGAGTTTCAGCTTCAGCATCAGTCCTTCCAATGAGTATTCAGGACTGATTTCCTTTAGGATGGACTAGTTGGATCTCCCTGCAGTCCAAGGGACTCTCAAGAATCTTCTCCGACACCACAGTTCAAAAGCATCAATTCTTTGGCGCTCAGCTTTCTTTATAGTCCTTTATAGTTTCTTTAAGAAGACTTAGTGGAAGAGAAATGAAGGTAGATTCATAATAGCTTATTCCAATTCCAGTTTTACAGAATGAGATTTTAAATAGAACCATCAGGGAGAACCCAGTTCATAAGGTGACTTTAATGAGAAACTTGAAAGAAGTGAGGAGTGAGTCATGCAATGGATAGTAAAAAGTGTCCTAGGCAGAAGGAACAGCCAGTGGAAAGGCCCTGAAGTGAAAGTATTTGTGGAAATGTTAGAAATAGTGGAGGCCAAGACAACTGGAGCTGGGTAAGCAAATGAAAGAGGAATGGGAGATAAGGTCAGAGAGTGGGGTCTTGTCGGCCACTGTAAGGATCTTGGCTAAAGTGGACACACTACAGGGCTTGGAACAGAGGAGTGATATGATCTGATTCATGCTTTCAGAGGATCACCCTGGCTATGTGCTAAGAGTAGATAGCAAGTTGACATTGATGGACACCAGAGGCTCCATTAGTCAGGTGCAGGATAATAGCTTGGACCAAATTGTTAGCAGTGAGTAGGTTAAAAAAGATACAGTTTCTGTATTTTAAGAACTCACAGTGTAGTGGAAAGCAGATAAGTAATTACAATACACTGTGATAAGGGAAATAGTATCCTGAAGAAGAGGCCACCCTTGCCAGTTTTTCTGACAGAGTAGTCATTCCGTCTTCTACCAAGTTGCCAAGGGAGTTGAAAGTTCTGTGTTCTTTGTTGGATCACTGGGTGGATCCTTGATAACATAGGTAACATTTGTCTTCTTCCCAGCCCTTCAGGACTTGAAGCCCACTATCATCTGAGTGGTGCTATGAGCAGAAAGTTACTAAAGAACAGTCATAGCATTTAAAGAGATGGGCAAAAATGGGATTATCCCTATTTGCCAGAAGAAGAAAACAAGACCAATAGTCAAGGTTTTAACCTGAGACTGGGAATCAAGGTCCTCAAAGTCCCAAACCAGGAATCTCTCTGAGCCACTTGAGTTGAGTCAGCCAGATGATGGAATAAAAGAGTAGAAAGATATTTTGAATAGCTGCCAGAATGGGGTTGGGAGCTTGGGAATCAGCAGCCTTTGAGAAGGAAAGAATCACAAGCCCCAGAATGTCAAAGGCTGAGGACCACCCTATCCCCTACCCCACCCCCGAAAAGTTGTAAGGACCATAGCATGGAGGGGGGTGGTTCTGGAATAGTAGGGGCAGGGTTAGCAGGGGTGGGTAGGAAAAGCTTAAAGCTCAGATTGGGAAGGCAGACTTGGGTTCAACCTCATGTTTTACATCTTACTTCCTATGTGCCTACATCAAGTTACTTAGTTTCTCTTTGTCTCTATTTCCAGGTGTTTTAAATAGGAAAAATAACCATAGCTACATAGGAAAAGAGATCATGCACAAGTTGCCATAAAATAAAGACCCCCAAAGACAGCTACTCCTAGGTACAAGGTCGAGTACAAGGTACAAGGCACAGAAAAGAGTAGTTGATAGTCTTGGGAGATGAGAGTGGCCTGGAAGGGAGAGTGTGGTGCAGGAGAGCCCTCAGAAAGAAAATGGTATCCAACTCAGGGGATGATCCTTAAGAGAAATGAGATAGAGGTTTTATTGTTTTGTGTTGTTTGCAATCTTTTCCCAGCCTCACCTTGATTATAAATTTCCTGAAAGAAAGTCCCAAACTGGACTGCCACAGCCCTACAAAACCTTAATTCAGCACTGGCAGTGTGTCAATAGCAGGGTGTTCAACACTTCACATGACCCACAGCCAATTAGACAAATGAGGCTTTACCTGATCCTTTCTCCCTCTTTATTATAAAACGAAAGTAGAAAATAAGGAATGAATTGGCGGTGCTAGTAGTAAAGAACCCACTTGCCAATGCAGGAGATAAAAGAGGCACAGGTTTGATCCCTGGGTCAGGAAGATCCCTGGAGGAGGGCATGGCAACCCACTCCAGTAGTCTTACCTGGAGAATCCCATGGACAGAGGAGCCTGGCAGGCTACAATCCATAGAGTCACAAAGAGTCAGACATGACCGAAGTGACTTAGCATACACACAAGACCTGCAAAGGGGAGAGAGCCCTTTCCATCATTCCCAGTCCTGGAGGAGCTTTCCAGACTCCCTGGGTATCTTTATATAATACTTTATATTTCACATATTAGATTTCTTAAAAAAAAAAAAAAAAAAAAAAAGCTATACAGAGGCTACTGGGAGGTTTTTAGCACCACTAACTGCTATTTAATGATACTTGGGTGTTTGGTGTTGGTCACTCTGCACACTTAAATAACATTCAATAACCATTTATCAAGCAACTACTCAGGTATTAGGCTGAACACTATGGAGTCAAGAGGGGATAAGTAAATTCTGTACCTTCCGTGGGCTCCCAGGCTTCTGGAAAAACAGACATGTTACCAGTCAATCCCAGTGCAGTTAGTAGACATTTGTACTTGTGCCACAGGAACAAAGGAAAAGCAAGACTTAACTCTGTCAGGTTGGTTGTGGAGGGGAATACCAAGAGAGCTTCACTCTCATAGGTAAGATTAAGGCCAAGTCTGAATAAATAGGTAGGAGTTTGCCACAGAGACAGAAGCAGGGCTGAGGGTAAAGAAAGAAAATTTGCAGTAGAGGAAGAAAGCTTGTGCAAAGTCAAGGGATTGGGTGGATACAAGAAAAGTGGAGGCGACAGAAATTACAGTCTTAAAAGCGGTCATTAAACACTAATGGCTAATGAAAAGAGCTAACTCATGAATCTAGACCATATCGCTCTATGTAAACCATCCATAAATTGAGTTCCTGCCCTCTAGGAGCTTGCTGTTAACCTCAGATTTTATCACTAGGGCAAAATGTGATCCTTCCCAAACACTCTACTGCTTAATCATTCTCACAAGAAAGGAGTAACTTAAACTATATTTCACCAATAGAAAGTGGAAGGCTAGATCTCTTTTCATAGCAATGAATTTATACTAGTGCACGCATACCACCTACCTCCCCCACACCCGCCTTCCAACCATCTTCCTTGTAACCACCTGGTTTAAACCTTGGCTTCCCTCCATTCTCAGAATCAACCGACCTAATTAAAAGCATAGTGAAAGATACAAGGGCACTGAGACAGCTGAACAAACAAGAACAAATGCAAAGATTAAATAAGGTATGTACATTATGTACAAGCAATGGTGAAGATGAAGTTTGGATAATGCTAGAAAGCGTGAGTCAGAAGATGTTCAAGTGGAGTGGGGGCAGAGGAGCCCTCCTCTCTTCGAGTGACTTCGGAGCAACTCTTGGAATCATAGAAGGAAAGGAACCTGGTGAACAGGAAAGAGCAGCCAAGATGTGCAACCCAAAGGATCCTGAAACTCTGGGTACAAACATGGTATTTAGGAAACTATTTGGTTTCAAGTTGTGAGCTTATTTACCTCTCCATGTCTGATGGGCTAAGTAAGAATGATCAAGAAACCCCAATGCTAGAGGGATAGTGGTAGGGAGTGGCTAATATTTATTGTTTCTTGTGTGATTAGGAACGTGATAGACCCTTTGCAAATATTTTCACTTAATCCTTAGAGCAAAACTATGAGCTGGGTCATCCCCATTTTAAAGAAGGGGGAAAACAAATGCTCACTGGTTTCAGAGTGATGGAGTGGGAATTTGAACCCAGGACTGTGGCTCTAAGCTCACCTTCAAAGACCCTCTAACCTGTCAGTTTACATTAATATGAGAAATGTAACCTCCTGGGTGCTAGCCATTGCAGGAGGGTATATTTACATCCAAGTTCCACTTCAGGAAACCTTTCAAACCATATCAGAGACACAGCTGAGGTGGGAACCTCTACACGAAAAATCCCAAAGAATTCACTTCATTTTCCTATTGACACAAACACAGTCCAAATATTCTCTGCTAAGAGAGGGGGCAGGAGGCTGAAAATCTGTTTGTTTTGCAATCAAGAAAGGGTAAAGCGCCCATATTATTGTTCCCAAACATTTCCTGTGTCTCTGTAAGGGTGGATTGTACTTCCCCCATTCCCTCCGCAACAGGTTTGGTTATGTGACTTGCATTAGTCAGTGAAATGTGAGTGACTGGATGAGCCACCTCCAGGTGGAAGCTTTGCGTCAACCTGGAAGCTTTGAGTCAGAGCACTTCACTTTGTTTTCTTTTCCTGCTGCCCTGATGACCAGCAATGTTCAGGATAGAGAGTGATCCGTCTGCCTTCGTCCTAGAGGGAAGATCATGTGCAGCAAAGCTGACCTGGGAATGACACTCAGCCTAAGTGAGGAAACTAACTTTTGCTGATAGGCCATTGAAAACTGGAAGTTGCTCCTGTAGCGTAACAGAGCCTGTCCTGACTAATGCAGAGCCATGTTGTTGTTATTGTTTAGTCAATAAGTCACGTCCAGCTCTTTGTGACTCTATGAACTGCAGCGTCCAGGCTTCCCTGTCCTTTGTTATCTCCCGGAGTTTGCTCAAACTCAGGTCCTTTGAGTCAGTGATGCCATCCAACCATCTCATCCTCTGTCGTCCCCTTATCCTCCTGCCCTTAATCTTTCTCAGTATGAGGGTCTTTTCCAATGAGTCGATTCTTCACATCAGGTGGCCAAAGGATTGGAGCTTTAGCTTCAACATCAATCCCTTCTAATGAATATTCAGGATTGATTTCCTTTAAGATTGACTGGTTTGGTCTCCTTGCAGTCCAAGGGACTCTCAAGAGTCTTCTCCAGCACCACAGTTTGAAAACATCAATTCTCTGGCACTCAGCTTTCTTTATGGTCCAACTCTCACATCCATACACAACTGAAAAGCCATAGCTTTGACTATACAGAACTTTGCCAGCGAAGTGATGTCTCTGCTTTTTAACAGGTTGTCTAGGTTTGTCATAGCTTTTCTTCCAAGGAGTAAGCATCTCTTAATTTCATGGCTACAGTCATTTTGGAGTGACTGTATGTATGAACCACCTCCACAGTGATTTTGGAGCCCAAGAAAATAAAATCTGTTGCTGTTTCCACTTTGACTGGATGCCAAGATCTTAGTTTTTTGAAGACTGAGTTTAAAGCTAGCCTTTTCACACTCCTGTTTCACCCTCATCAAGAGGCTCTTTAGTTTCTCTTCAGTTTCTTCCATTAGAGTGGTATCACTGCATATCTGAGGTAGTTGGTATTTCTTACCACAATCTTGATTCTAGCTTGTGACTCATCCAGCCCAGCATTTCGCATGATGTACTCTGCATGTAAGTTAAATAAACAAGGTGACAGTATACAGCCTTGTTGTACTCCTTCCCCAATTTGGAACCAGTCCGTTGTTCCATGTCCAGTTCTAACTGCTGCTTCTTGACTCACATACAGATTTCTCAGGAGACAGGTAAAGTGGTCTGGTATTCCCATCTCTTGAAGAATTTTCCACGGTTTGTTGTGATCCACACAGTCAAAGGCTTTAGCCTAGTCCATTAAGTAGAAGTAGATGTTTTTCTGGAACTCTCTTGCTTTTTCTATGATCCAACGGATGTCGACAATTTGATCTCTGGTTCCTCTGCCTTTTCCAAATCCAGCCTGCACATCAGGAAGTTCTCAGTCCATGTACTGCTGAAGCCTAGCTTAACGGATTTTGAGCGTTACCTTGCTAGCATATGAAATGAATGCAATTGTATGGTGGTTTGAGTATTCTTTGGCATTGCCTTTCTTTGAGATTGGAATGAAAACAGACCTTTTCCATCACTGTGGCCACTGCTGAGTTTTCCAAATTTGCTGGCATATTGAATGCAGCACTTTCACAGCATCATCTTTTAGGATCTGAAATAGCTCAGCTGGAATTCCATTACCTACATTAGCTTTGTTCACAGTGATGCTTCCTAAGGCCCACTTGACTTCACACTCCAAAATGTCTGGCTCTTGGTGAGTGATCACACCATCGTGATTATCTGGGTTGTGAAGATCTTTTTTGTGTAGTTCTTCTGTGTATTCTTGCCACCTCTTCTTAACATCTCCTGCTTCTGTTAGGTCCATACCATTTCTGTCCTTTATGGTGCCTGTCCTTACATGAAATATTCCTTTGATATCTCCAGTTTTCTTGAAGAGATCTCTAGTCTTTCCCATTCTATTGTTTTCCTGTTTTTCTTTGCTTTGTTCACTTAAGAAGGCTTTCTTATCTCTTCTTGCTATTCTCTGGAACCCTGCATTCTGTTGGGTGTGTCTTTCCCTTCCTCTCTTGCCTTTTGCTTCTCTTCTTTTCTCTGCTATTTGTAAAGCCTCCTCAGACGATGACTTTGCTTTCTTTTATTTCTTTTTCTTTGGTATGGTTTTTGGTCACCATCTCTTGTACAATGTTACAACCTCTGTCCATAGTTCTTCAGGTACTCTGTCTACCAATTCTAATCCCTTGAGTCTATTTGTTACTTCTACTGTATAATCATAAGGGATTTTATTTAGGTCATACCTGAATGGCCTAGTGGCTTTCCCAACTTTTTTTCTTTTGCTGATCCAAATTTCTGGAGTCATCCCCAGGTAAAAGAGTTTGTGTGGGAATTACGTGAAAATAGAGGAAATGGATGGTTGGTGTAACGTTTCTTGATGTTTAGTCACTAAGCAGTGTCTGGCTCTGCAACACCATGGACTGCAGCACGCCAGGCTCATCTATTCTCCAGTATCTCCTGGAGTTTGCTCAGACTCTTGTCCATGGTGTAATATAGTGAAAGGTTTTAAAATACAGGATTTGAAAAAAAAAATAAAATAAAATACAATACAGGATTTGAAGCTCAATCCTGATCTGTGGGCTTAGACAAGCCTTTATAAGATAGGTTCCATGGACCGTGTCACATCCCAGAGGAAATTACAAAGAAGGTTACGGTATAGCCCCTGTTTTGGAGGCAAGAGCCACCTCATTCATTTTTTTTTTTTTTCCACCTCATCCATTTTTAAACCTAGCACCCTACTGGGTACCTGGCACCCACTAGGCATTCAATACATTTTTTTTCATTCAATACATTTTTATAATTTTTTAAAACTAATGCTAAGGAATGATCTGGAAACGTAACTAACGTCTTCTAACTCCCCACAAAGGCTCTTCTATGTTGTAGTGTATTGCCCACTGGGTTAAGGGATCTTGGAGGGGATGGCTGTGGTAATTTTATTAGCCAATTTTTAATATAATACTTTACAAGTGATATGCACCTCATTTATTTGAAATGCCACATAAATGAAAAATAGCTAGGACATTGAGATCTGCAGGGCTGGAGTAAGATAGGCAGTTAAGGCACACAAATCTCCTGGAGGAAATTATGAAGAGTAGAAAACCTTGAAGAAGAGCCCAGCCGACTTGGAAGGAGAAATATAGCTTGAAGTGCACTGTGAATCAAGTTTCTTAACAGGCCTGATTAAGAGAATATACAGGTGACGGTTAAACTCAGGCAAATGAAGGAGCATCTCCAAAGAGTTCAGGACAGTAATTGGAAAACCTTCCATGAAACATCGTTGAAGCAAGCATTGAAGAAAGCCCTGCAAGTGAATTAGGACTAGCCAGATCAGTGCTTCAAAACCAGAAAGAGATTTAAACTGTTACTAACACTCACTTAAATAGTTAAGACACTGCATACATGACATGCAGCTGATTCCAAATTATAACAGCATTGAGCATAATTAGTTTATTCAAAGGACAGACACAAAGCAGAGAAATGAAGAGTGACCCAGTGAACCTGTTAGGGTTAAACTTAACAGGTAAACCAAACTGAGTAACATGTACAAAAAAAAAAATTTTTTTTTTGGTCAAGAATCTACATTGGGGTTTCTTTTGATAAAAATAACAGAAATCCTTGCAACTGAAATACTTAAGGGGAATTGACATGATGACTGAGATTTGCTTTGAAATACTCCAGAAAAAATGTGTGAGAGATCTATGAAGGAAGACAGGCAAAATGCTGATGTCTATAGAAGTTAAGAGGTGGTAATATTTTACCTTACTTAAATCCCCATAATAATCCTAAAAGGTGGAGATCCCTGTCCCCGCTTTACAGGGGGAAAAAAAAAAAAAACTGAGGTCACATTCCTAGCAAATAGCAATGTAAAGACCTAGGCCTTAGGACTTCCCTGATGGTCCAGTGTTTAAGATTCCATGCTTCCAATGCAGGGGACCTGGGTTTAATCCCTGGTCAGGGAACTAGATCCTGTATGCCACAACTAAGATCTGGTGCAGCCAAATCAGTTTAAAAAAAAAAAACAAAAAACTTGAGCCTCAATTCAATGACTTCCAAATTTTTCCTTTTCCTAATATTCCACACTGATTGTCTAAATATATTTTCTCAGATTCTAATATTTTAATGGAAAAGGAGAAGCGTTGTTTTTCTATATAATAGAAACATGTATAATTCATGTATCTTCTTCTCCTTATAGGTTCTCATCTCCATGTTTGAGCAACTATTTTACATACTTCTTGACTCAGGAAGTAGTTTTAATTTTATTTAATCTAAATTCATGCTCTACCTGTGACTTGTTCCCACTATTCAACATAGTGGAAGGAATAGGGAATTTTTCTTTCTGTAATGATTCTCAAAGCAAGAGATGACAAAAGACTTGCATTGCACAAACATAAAGCCTTGGTTCAAGTACCTAAGTACAGTTTTTCCTTTTTAACCACTTAGCAGTTAATTTGTGGCCTACACGCTCACTCCCTTCACCCAATCTCTTCTTATGCCATATTGAGTATAGCCAATCTTAGTCCTTAAAGTGGGATTTCTTGTTCCTTGTTACCTTGAAATATGTCATCCTCCTTGTGCCTATAAATTGCTTCTGGATTTGATTTGTTTCCAAAATGAAATTTTCTACAGATGCTGATCAGATGGCCATCCATTTATTCAGTAAACATTTATTAAATGCTAACTCTAGGTTGAGTAACTGGGCTCAGGGATTGGAGTACAAGGATAAAAGCAGTAGCTAGGGGGCAGTCCAGCACAATAGTGATTGAGTATGTGCTGTGATAAGTGAGTAATGGTGAAAAGTGAGTGAGTATGGGCTCCTTTGTTGGGAATTAAATCGCCCTCACTAGCCCTGCCCCTCACTAGCTCAATGGCTTTAGCTAGGTAAAATTGCTCAGCTTCTCTGAGACTCAGTTTCCTCATGTGGAAATGGGGATAATAGAACCGACTGCAGATGGACATTTAGAGTCCTTAACGCCGTGCCTAGCTCATCATAAATGTTACAAATGTGAGCTCTTCCTATGCCCCTGTATGGTTCATGGAGAAAGAAGTGTGAAGGAAGGAAATGAATCTGACTGGGAATGAATGTTTTAAGGAAGAGTTTGCAGACACAGAAACATTTGAGCTCAGCCTCAAAGGATGAGTTCAAGTTTGTTGGGGCAAGGTAGGCATGAGGGTGATTCCAAGTATGAAGATCTGGCCCCATTGCTCAAAGCGGTACATCTGGAAAGGGCCCTTCCATCTCCTGAGCTCCCAGGGGGTTGGGAGGCTGATTCAGATGAAATCTGCTTGACAACCGTATCACCACCATTCAGCTCCTTCCTCTGCCCTTTCCTCTTTACTTCTCCACTAGGACTGATCACAGAAGCACACCTCTCTCTCTCCCCGCTAAAAAACATCTTGTCCACACATTCCTTCTTAGGGAATTTTTTTTCTAGGAATCTAACCTACAACAACATGAGTGGTACTGACTGTAACTTGAAATAGAAAAATATTATGTGTCCAATGTAGAAATTAAACTTTGGAGGACCAGCTTAAATATACATGAATTTATTCATTAGGCCATAAAAATGCATTTGTCCACCGCTGTACCAAAGAATATTCTGTCTTTTCTTACATTTGAGCATCTTTATTGTGCATGTGCTGTGGGTGCTGTGCTCAGTCGCTCAGTTGTGTCCAACTCTTTGCAGTCCCATGGACTGAAGCCCACGAGGCTCTCTGGGCTTTCCCAGCAAGAATACTGGAGTGGGTTGCCATTTCTTCCTCCAGGGAATCTCCTAACCCAGGGACTGAATCCATGTCTTCTGTGTCTCCTGCACTATAGGCAGATTCTCTACCGCTAAGACACCAGAGAAGCCCTTATTGTGCCTACAATCGTGGATAACTGCACTTAATGTTTTAAATATGATTCCTTAATGTTTTCCAAACATCTTTATTTTCTGTGAAAAACTTCAAGCAGATGTGCAAATAGACAAATAGCACAACGAACCCCCATAGTCATCACTCAGCTTCAACAATTATCAAGTAGTAGCTAATCTTTTTCAATTTTGATTCCTACCCTCACAGTGACATTGTCCCATCAATGTTGTTTTGAAACAAATTGCCAACATCATACTTCATCAATACACATATATTTTCAACCTGTATTTCCAGAATATTTGCTGTTTAGTCGCTCAGTTGTGTCCGACTCTTTGAGACCCCATGTGACCCCATGGCCTGCAGCACACCAGGCTTCCCTGTCCTTCACCATCTCCCAGAGCTCCCTCAAACTCATGTCCATTGAATCGGTGATGCCATCCAACCATCTCGTCCTCTGTCGTCCCCTTCTCCTCCTGCCTTCAATCTTTTCCAACATCGGGGTCTTATTTCTAAAAGATAAGAGCTCTTATTGTACCAAAACATATCATTCTCTTATCTAAAATTAATGAGAATTTCTGAAGTCACTCGTATGAAGATATATCTTGGACCCATCCTGTCAGTATTTAAATTTCCAGTCACCTTATGAATTTTTTAAATGTTTGTTTGAACCAGAGCTCAAGTAACACATGGAAATTAATGATTTGTCTCTTAAATCTTATTAATATATAAGTTCCCTCTCTGCCCCGTTTTTCCCAATGTGTTTGTCGAAGAAACTACATTATTTTTCCTATAGTGTTCCCTACAATTTGAATCTTGCTGATTGCTTCCCTATGGTGGTTTTTAACATGGACTCTGCCCTCTGTGTTCTTCCCAGGTGGCTCAGTGGTAAAGAATCCACCTGCCAAGGCAGGAGACACAGGAGATGCAGGTTCGATCCCTGGGTCAGGAAGATCCCCTAGAGATGGAAATGGCAACCCACCCCAGTATTCTTTTTTTTTTTCACCCCAGTATTCTTGCCTGGAAAATCCCATGTACAGAGGAGCCTGGTGGGCTACATTCCATGGGATTGCAGAAAGTCAGTCACAGCTGAACGTGCACACACCCTGCCCTCTATGTTTCCTGGAAATCAGTAATTAGGTCGAGAGTCTGAATTACATTCATGTGTGATGTTTTGTTTTGTTTTCGACATAACTATTAATAGTTCAGTGGCTGCATGTTCTTCCATCAGGAAGCACATAATATCTGGTTATCTCTTCCCTCCTGTTTTCTAATTAAATACTTTAAATTCTTTTCTCCCAGGATGTTACAACCAGCATAACTTGGGTTGACAGTTAAGACTGTAGCTGTATAGTTGGACTACCATAGGACAGCTGATCTTTAAGAATCCTGAAGATTAAACTTAGTCCTATTGTTATCCTGTCATCTGTCATTATTATCTTATTACTCATCAAGTATTACTAAGTGCTCATCATAACATGGGCTGGACATGATATTACAATAATTAAGACCATTTACCGAGTCCCTACTGTAAGCCAGCTACTTTATGTAGGTTATCTGTAATCATCACAACAATCTCACAGTGCAAGTTTTATTATCCTCATTTTATGGAATAAAATAAAATTTCAAGAAGATGAAATGACTTTCCTAAGGCCATGCGCTTTGCAAATGGCAGAAGCAGAGGTGGTATGTAAACCCACATATGTCTGGCTCCCAAAAGTCTGTCTTTTCTACTAACCCCCAGTCTTTTGAAAACACAAGAATGATCCCTACCTTCAATAGGATTATATCTGTGTAGGAGAAAGAGTTAAATTAATAAACAATTAAGGACTCTCAGATAAGGAAGCACTGTATAAAACATGAACAATGAAAATCTGTGCATTTTACCAGCAATGATTGTTGTAAATGAACAGGAAGGAGGGAGGATATCAATGTTGACTGAAGTTCCTGGGGGAGGTTTCGTCAAACAGTGCAGAAATTATTGCAAATATAAAAGCTTTACCAATGAGCAAAGGGTCCTTTGCACAAGCATCTTCTCCCTTGGGATCCATGTCACACTGACACAAAGATTTTGTCACCATAGCAACTGGTCATTGGACCAATGAAATAATCAGTTGTCATGGCAACATGATCTTCATCTTACTCCCACCAGGCACCTGTTCCAAATCATCACATCCTCCAACCACCTCATACCACCTGAGTGCTCCTTTCTTCTTTCTGCTAGTCACCCTGTTATCCCTAGCCATCTATATCTAAGCTTCTAAATTTATGACTAGATGTATATATATGAGACGATTAAAGGCAGGGAAAAGGAAAATGTAGTGTAAAGCTTCACTACAGACAGGGGGAATACCTCTAAAATGTAAGAGTTGAATGAGCCAGAGCACTGAAGAAAGAAATCATGTGATGCTTTTCCGCCACCACATTTTCCTAAGTAAAAATTCCCTTGGATTTTGAAACATTGCACTACCTCTGTCTATCCTGTCTCTGGTTCCTTTTCCTCCTCCCATCTCCTAAAGGCGAGAGTCTCTCAAGTTTCCACTCTTTGTGCACCTTCTCTAAACTGCACTGTCCAATATTGTATCCACTAGCCGCATGATGGTTTGGGCCCTTGAAATTAATTATAGATGTCCCAAACGGAGATATGTGGTGAGTGTAAAATGCTCACCAGATATTAAAGACTTTAAACCAAGAAAAAGAATGTAAAATGTCTCATTAATAATGTTTATAGTAATTATATGTTGAAATGATAATTTGGATATGTGAGTACAATAAAATATATTATTAAAATTTATTTTTATATGATTTTTTATATGTTTTTAATGTGGTTACTGAACAATTTACATTGCAAATCTGACTCACATTTGTGGCTTATGTTTTATTTCTACTGGGTACCACTGCCCTAAGCTTTCTCCTGAAAGCCATCACAGCCATGCTCTAGATGTCAAGTATCTCCTTAATGAAATGATTCTAGAATCTCAGATCCCAACCTCTTTTCTCAGCTCCAAACCCACATTTCCAACAGCCTTCTGGTCCCTTCACAGATAACCGCCAGCTCCTCGGCTCAGCAACAACAAAGCCAGAAACTTACTCTCAAAACCTGTTCTTTCTCCTGATCAGCTTTATTAACCTTTTGCTGCTGTAACAAATTACCACAAGCTTGGCAGCTTAAAACAAAATGTATGATCTTCTAGTTCTGCAGGTCAGAAGTCTGAAATGGGTTGCACTGGGCTAAAATCACAGTGTCTCGGGGCTATAGTCCTCTAGAGCCTCCAGGACAGAATCCATTTCCTTTCCTTTTCCAGATTCTAGTGGCTGCCAGCATGCTTTGGCTCACGATGACTGGTCAAGTCTTCCTCACGCTGCATCACACTGGCGCTGATTCTTCCACTTCCTCTTTCACTTTAAAGAACCCTTTTGATTACACCGGGCCCATCAGGATAATTCAGGCTAACTTTCCAATCTTGAAATCAGCTGATTAGTAATTTTTTCCATCTTCTGTCTTCATTCTCTGTTGTCCTGTAAGATAACACGGTGGCAGTTTCCAGGGACTAGGGAGTGGACATCTCATCTCAAAGGGCCGGACAGAGAGGGAGAATCTGTGTGCAAGGTCAACAGGAAAAGAAATGGTAATCAGAGCAGATCAGAGGGTAGCTCTGCTTTCAAGGCAACTGCTGATAGGGAGCAGTTAAAGGGGCCAGTTGGTGTGGATATCAAAGGTCCAACTCCTTTCATAGCTCATAGCAGAATCCACCTCCTCTTAGACTCCTTTCCTGATCACTATTTCCTCCCCATTTACTTTACTTACTCCTGTGATAGCTTTTGTACTTCCTTAGACATCTGTCTTCTCTTTCTATCTCTTCATGATGTACATAAGCACTTAGTCTTAACCTTTCTACTAGACTGGGAAATATTTTGTGAACAGGAATGATCCGCTTCACTTTTGTGTGTAACCATGATGCCTACCATGGTACTTAATGTATAGTGATTTCTCATTAACTATTTCTTGAATGTGGTTGGATGGAGACAACTCATGTTGACTTACAGAGCACAAGCTTTGTCACCATGGTCACTGATTTCCTTAAACAGTGAACACTTTGTTAATTGATTTCTACTTAACTGATACTCCCCATTCTGTCTTTTTTTTGCTGTGTTCAGTCTTTGTCACTGCATGGGCTTTTCTCTAGTTGCAGCTAGTGGGGGCTACTCTCCAGTTGTAGTGTGGTAGCTTCTCTTATTGCATAGCATGGTCTAAGGCACACAGGCTTCAGCAGTTGTGGCTCCCAGGCTCTAGAGCACAGGCTCAACAGTTGTGGTGTGTGAATTTAGTTGCTCTACGGCACGTGGAATCACCTTGGATCTGGGATCGAACCCATGTCTCCTGCCTGGCAGGCAGACTCCCCACCATCGAGCCACTGGGAAAGCCCCCCATTCTGTCTTAGAAGAACAATCAGTGTAATACTGCTAGGTAAGGGGCTCTTGTACACTTTTCTGCTCATCCAGGGTAGATGGTATTTTCATAACCTACTGATGCAAAGTGCATTTGATATTCAGTTCAGTTCACTTCAGTCGCTCAGTCGTATCCGACTCTTTGTGACCCCATGAATCACAGCATGCCAGGCCTCCCTGTCCATCACCAACTCCCGGAGTCTACTCAAACTCATGCCCATCAAGTCAGTGATGCCATCCAGCCATCTCATCCTCTGTCGTCCCCTTCTGCTTCTGCCCCCAATCCCTCCAAGCATCAGGGTCTTTTCCAACGAGTCAACTCTTCGCATGAGGTGGCCAAAGTATTGCAGTTCCAGCTTCAGCATCAGTCCTTCCAATGAACACCCAGGACTTATCTCCTTTAGGATGGACTGGTTGGATCTCCTTGCAGTCCAAGAGACTCTCAAGAGTCTTCTCCAACACCACAGTTCAAAAGCATCAATTTTTGGCACTCAGTTTTCTTCACAGTCCAACTCTCACATCCATACATGACCACTGGAAAAACCATAGCCTTGACCAGATGGACCTTTTTTGGCAAAGTAATGTCTCTGCTTTTTAATATGCTGTGTAGGTTGGTCATAACTTTCCTTCCAAGGAGTAAGTGTCTTTTAATTTCATGGCTGCAGTCACCATCTGCAGTGATTTTAGAGTTACATAATTTAAATTAAAACTATGTAAAACAATGTAATATGAATATCAAAAGAACTGTTTCTACAAAGACTAAGTTGATTATCCTGGAAAAAATAGGAAGTGGAGCATCCTAAAATCTACAGAGCATTTAAACAGAGTAAAGGAGAAAAATTTGTCATTCCAATAAATTTCAGTACATCAACAAAATTTAACACCCGTTCATGATTTTTACAAGTCTTTAAAACTGGGATCTGAAGGCCACTGTCCTTATTTACAGATAATATGATTGATTACATACAAATTCCAAAAATAATACACAGAATAGAATCTATTAAAATTAATAAGTTTAAAGTTTGAAAAAAAAAAAAAAACTAATAAGGAAGTTTAGCAAATTTGCCATACTCAAGATCAGTATGAAAAAACCGTATCAGTAAATAATCAGAAATTGTAGGAAGAAGATCCCATTCACAACAGTGACAACAATAACAAGATTCCTAGGAGTTAATCTGTAAGTGTATAAGATCATAATGAAGAAAATTATAAAAACTGAAGAAAACACAAACACACACCTGAATAAATAAAGAGATCTATCAGGTTCATGAATTGGAAGATTCAGTATCATCAGCTCGTATCTGTTCAGTTCAGTTGCTCAGTCATGTCCGACTCAGACCCCATGCACTGCAGCACGCCAGGCCTCCCTGTCCATCACCAACTCCCAGAGCCTACTCAAACTCACGTCCATTGAGTCGGTGATGCCATCCAACCATCTCATCCTCTGTCGTCCCCTTCTCCTCCCACCTTCAGTCTTTCCCAGCATCAGCGTCTTTTCAGATGAGTCAGTTCTTCGCATCAGGTGGCCAAAGAATTGGAGTTTCAGCTTCAACATCAGTCCTTCCAATGAACACCCAGGACTTATCTCCTTCAGGGTGTACTGGTTGGATCTCCTTGCAGTCCAAGGGACTCTCAAGAGTCTTCTCCAACACCACAGTTCAAAAGCATCAATTCTTTGGCACTCAGCTTTCTTCACAGTCCAACTCTCACATCCATACATGACCACTGGAAAAACCATAGCCTTGACTAGACAGACCTTTGTTGGCAAAGTAATGTCTCTGCTTTTTAATTTGCTGTGTAGGTTGGTCATAACTTTCCTTCCAAGGAGTAAGCATCTTTTAATTTCAAGGCTGAAATCACCATCTGCAGTGATTTTGGAGCCCAAAAAAATAAAGTCTGACACTGTTTCCACTGTTTCCCCATCTATTTCCCATGAGGTGATAGGACCAGATGCCATGATCTTAGTTTTCTGAATGTTGAGCTTTAAGCCAACTTTTTCACTCTCCTCTTTCACTTTCATCAAGAGGCTCTTTAGTTCTTCACTTTCTGCCGTAAGGGTGGTGTCATCTGCATATCTGAGGTTATTGATATTTCTCCCAGCAATCTTGATTCCAGCTTGTACCTCATCCAGCCCAACATTTCTCATGATGTACTCTGCATATAAGTTAAATAAGCAGGGTGACAATATACAGCCTTGACATACTCCTTTTCCTATTTGGAACCAGTCTATTGTTCCACGTCCAGTTCTAACTGTTGTTCCCTGACCTGCATACAGATTTCTCAAGAAGCAGGTCTGGTGGTCTGGTATTCCCGTCTCTTTAAGAATTTTCCACAGTTCATTGTGATCCATGCAGTCAAAGGCTTTGGCATAGTCAATAAAGCAGAAATAGATGTTTTTCTGGAACTCTCTTGCTTGTTTTTCTGGAACTCATCATTTCATTAAATTGTTTTTAAACTTAGTGGAATGCTTTGAAAAGATTCAATAAAGACTGTGTTAGTAAAAAAATAAAAGCTACCATTGAAATAAGTGTGGGCAAAACAATTGTAAAAAGTTGGGTAAATAATTCTAAGTAATTCTAAGTCTGAATTTGGCAATAAGGTGTATTGCCAAAGTCACTCAGTAAGTCACTCAGTCGTGTCTGACTCTTTGCGACCCTGAAATGGTCTAGTGGTTTCCCTGAACTGAACTGAATGGTCTAGTGGTTTCCCCTACTTTCTTCAATTTAAGTCTGAATTTGGCAATAAGGTGTATATGATCTGAGCCACAGTCAGTTCCCAGTCTTGTTTTTGCTGACTGTATAGAACTTCTCCATCTTTGGCTGCAAAGAATATAATCAATCTGATTTCGGTGTTGGCCATCTGGTGATGTCCATATGTAGTCTCTCTTGTGTTGTTCGAAGAGGGTGTTTGGTTTGCTATGACCAGTGCATTCTCTTGGCAAAACTGTTAGCCTTTGCCCTGCTTCATTCTGTACTCCAAGGGCCAAACTTGCCTGTTTTACTCCAGGTGTCTCTGATTTCCTACTTTTGCATTGCAGTCCCCTGTGATGAAAATGACATCTTTTTTGGGTGTTAGTTCTAGAAGGTCTTGTAGATCTTCATAGAACCGTTCAACTTCAGCTTCTTCAGCATTACTGGTCAGGGCATAGACTTGGATTACTGTGATACTGAATGGTTTGCCTTGGAAATGAACAGAGATCATTCTGTCATTTTTGAGATTGCACCCAAGTACTGCATTTCAGACTCTTTTGTTAACTATGAGGGCTACTCCATTTCTTCTAAGGAATTATTGCCCACAGTAGTAGATATGATGGTTATCTGAATTTAATTCACCCATTCCAGTCCATTTTAGTTCGCTGATTCCTAAAATGTCGACGTTAACCCTTGCTATCTCCTGTATGACCACTTCCAGTTTGCCTTGATTCATGGACCTACCATTCCAGGTTCCTATGCAATATTGCTCTTTACAACATCAGACTTTATTTCCATCACCAGTCACACCCACAACTGGGTTTTGTTTTTACTTTGGCTCCATCTCTCCATTCTTTCTGGAGTTATTTCTCCGCTGATCTCCAGTAGTATATTGGGCACCTACAGACCTGGGGAGTTCATCTTTCAGTGCCCTAACTTTTGCTTTTTCATACTGTTCATGGGGTTCTCAAGGCAAGAATACTGAAGTGGTTTGCCATTCCCTTCTCCAGTGGACCATGTTTTGTCAGAACTCTCCACCATGACCTGTCCGTCTTGGGTGGCCCTACATGGCATCGCTCATAGTTTCATTGAGTCAGGCAAGGCTCTGGTCCATGTGATCAGATTGATTAGTTTTCTGTGATGTGGTTTTCAGTCTGTCTGCCCTCTGATGGAGAAGGATAAGATGCTTATGGAAGCTTCCTGATGGGAGAGACTGACTAAAGAGGAAACTGGGTCCTGTTCTGATGGGCGGGCTGTGCTCAGTAAATCTTTAATCCAATTTTCTGTTGATGGGTGGGGCTGTGTGCCCTCCCTGTTATTTGACCTGAGGCCAAACTATGGTGGAGGTAATGAAGATAATGGGGACCTCCTTCAAAAGGTCCCATGCATGCACTGCTACACTCAGCGCCCCCAACCCTGCAGTGGACCAAAGCTGACCCATGTCTTTGCCAGAGATTCCTGGACCCTATCAGGCAAGTCTGGGTCAGTCTCTTGTGGGGTCACTGCTCCTTTCTCCTGGGTCCTGGTGGCATTACAGATTAGCTATTAAATAAGTAGAAAATTGGTTGTTAAGGATCCAAATAGTTGACCTGGACCCACTTCCCCACTGGGAGCCCCAGTCACTACTGGTATTTCTTCATCTCCTAATACTTCCAGCTGTCTCAGTGTTACCATAGCGTGAGAGCCTGACTTTGGTGTGGCCTCCACTGCTCCCAAAAGTGTGGAAGACACAACGGCTCTGGTGTTCAGGTCTCACCCTACCAGACTCATGGGGGATATGGCTCTTCCATCACTATCAGTTCAAACAAACCATCAAGTACCACATAAGCGTGCTAGAGACTGGCTTCCCCATTGGGTTGGTATAACAACCCAGAAGTGACTTAACTTCCAATGGAGTAAACTTCAACCATGAAGAGGAAGGAGAAAGGAGGAGCCAGCAGATAAACTGTTACCCCTTCCTCCTCTCTCTGACTGACAGTTCTGAGATGTGGTGTCTCCCCAGAACTTGCTGGGACAATGTCCTGGGTTGACCAAGGCTGGATTTCCTTGGGAAGCCGTGACCAGCTTGGTAACATATCAAGCTTGTATTTGCTTTCTTTTCTCCCACACCTAACTTCTCTTTTCCTTAATTACTGCAGCCCTAGGATTGCCCCTCTCAGTACCTCAGCATGTAGGTGGTACCTCAGGTTCTGTTTTTCAGAGAACCTAGGGTAAGATGACTGTATACACAGAAGAGAAAGAGAGAGAAGGGAAAGATGAAAGGTCCCTATCCCCATACCACACCGAAAACCATATCTAAGTAAAACAAGCACAAATATGAAAAAATAAAGCTTCAAAACATTTTGAAGAGTATGTAAGCAGAATCTTTCAGGTAAGCATTTCCTAAACCTCAAAAGCATAAGCCATGACAGAAAAGACTATTAAATGTGATCAGCTCTATTTTAAAGATATTTATGCAACAAAATATGACATTAACAAAGATAAATTACAAGCTGCAATCTGAGAAAGACATTTGCAATTCATTTAAGTGACAAAGATAGGTATCTAGAATTTAACAAAGCTTCTGCAGATCAGGAATAAAAGATAAATAATGGAGGAATGGGCAAAGGAGAGAAGCAAGCAATTATGAGAAGAGGACATCTAGATTGCCAACAAACGTATGAAAAGATAATTCATCTCATTATAGATAAGCCAAATCCAAATAAAACCACCTGGGATACCATTCCACACTCACCTAAATGGGAAAAGATTGATAACATGAGTGTTGGCTATAGAGCAATGATCGCACTCACTGCTAGTGAAAGCATAAATCATTACAACCATATTAGAAAATAATTTGACAATATGCTTGTGAAGATGTGCATGACCTTTGACCCCAAAATTCCATTTCTTTTTTAATAGATTTTTTAAAATATTTATTTATTCATTTTATTTGGTTGTGCTAGTTGTTTATCTTAGTTTAACTAAGTTTATCTTAGTTGCAGCATGTGAGATCTTTAGTTGCACCATGCAGGATCTTTTAAGTTGCAGCATGTGGAATCTAGTTTCCTGACCAGGGATGGAACCTGAGGCCCCTGCACTGGGAGTGTGGAGTCTCAGCCACTAGGCACCAGGAAAGTCCCCCACATTCCATTTCTTATTATATTTGCTAGGGAAACTTTCATATATATATACAAGGAGATGTATGAAGGAATGATCAGTGCAGTATTTTTTATTGGGGGGAAAAATGGAAATAACCCAAATAGTCAACCAGAGAGAAAATAAATACATTTTGGAATATTTGCAAAATAGAATACAATGCAACAGTTCAAATGAGTAAACCAGAGCTACAAATAGCAGCAAGGATAAATCTCAAACACATATGATGAGAGAAAAATACAGTATGATACAATTTACACATAGATTCAAAACATGTAAAACAAAGCTATATAAATGTATCTATTTATTGGTACATGTATGTACTAAGTATAAAAACACATAAAGGAAAGCTAAACAGTGAATTCAGGATGATTGTTACAGATGGGGAGAGTAAAACAGAAATAAAACCAATGTGGAGTGTGCAGAAGGTTCCAATTCTATCTGTAATATTGATTCCTTTTTGAAAAATCTGAACCAAGTACAGCAAAATGGTAACATTCATACAGTTGAGTGTGGGAACAGGTGTCCTTTCTATTTTTCTTCTGTGTTTGCATCATTTCATTAAATTGTTTTTAAACTTAGTGGAATGCTTTGAAAAGATTCAATAAAGACTGTGTTAGTAAAAAAACAAAAGCTACCATTGAAATAAGTGTGGGCAAAACAATTGTAAGAAGTTGGGTAAATAATTCTAAGTAATTTAAAGTCCTGTACACAGATTTCTTTCCCAGGTGTGTTTAAGTTCTTGCTCCACTTTAAAGAAAGCCAAACTTAAACCATAAAAATGCATGTTGTGAATGTTGTATGTTCAAGAAAGTTAATGCAGGGATTCAATCCTCCTATTCAACCTTGCTTTACATTATAACATTGGTGAATGAATGTACAAATATGCTTGAAGTCAAAAATATTTAATGTAAGTATAGATCACATTTTGTGATTTCTGACTTTAACTGAATTATTCCATTTCCAGTCCTAATTCCTGTTGGATAAGATTCCTACTGCAAAGGAAAAAAAAGAGAGATTTCTTTTCTTTTCTTTTTTTTAGTTTTTTCTCTTTACAGGTTTATTCAACACAAAACAACCTCTTACAACTTCACTGAGGTGGCTGACCACGTCCACGACCAAATCCGCCTCTAAACTGGAATTCAGTTGCTGACCCAGCCCCAGCCTCGGCTTTCTTGCCGGCACCAGGGGGCACAGCACTTGGTCTGTAGGTGTCTCTGTCGGCTTCCCCTCGTGTGAGTCTTGCAGGTCGCTCTCCCTCCAGACTTTTGGGCCGTGGCCGGCCAGTCTCAGGACGGCTGCGGCGCAGGGTGGCGGACACAGTCTCAGGGGGCAGGTGGAGGTAATCGCGGAGATACTGGATGCCCTCGTTGGTGAGGTACCAGTAGAAGTGTCTCCAGGCAAACTGTTCCTTCACGTAGCCTCATGACTTGAGAGACTGCATGGGTTTCATGACATGAAGATTGGGCACATTCTTGTCTGCCAGCTCCGGATGCTTGGGCATGTGGACATCCTTCTTGGCCACCATCACCCCCTCCTTAAAAAGGAGTTCATAAATGGCAATCCAGTTCTTTTTGGGCATCAACATCACGACTGCTGCTGTGTCTGGGGCCGGCTCTGGAAAGGGAAAAAGAGAGATTTCTACTGCAGTCATTCCAGATCTGTTTGTTGCTGCTGTTCAGTCGCTCAGTCACGTCCGATTCTTTGCGACCCCATGGACTGCAGAATGCCAGGCTTCCCTGTCCTTCACCATGTCCCAGAGCTTGCTCAAACTCATGTCCACTGAGTTGGTGATGCCATCCAATCATCTCGTCCTCTGTTGTCCACTTCTCCTCTTGCCTTCAATCTTTCCCAAATCTATTAACACATGTTAAAGGCCTGCAGGCTATGTATCCACTAGGTGCAGATAGTTCCCCGAAGGACTGAGTAAGCCAAAGAAGTGGGGCGCAAACATCTTGAGCAGAGGATAAAATGGGAATTCAGCAAAACATGGGCAGGAAATGGAGCATGGATTTCTCCTACCATTTGTTGGAGGAGGGGAGGGAAAGGTTGGAAAGATAGTTTATGGTAATACTTGAGAAAGTGTTTTGTCTGAATCTCAACTTTAACATACTAGTTTCCAAATTGAGAACATTTTATTCATTGTTGTGTCAGAAAGTAGTCATCTCCAGTTTTCAAAACATTCTGATAAGTTTACGCTTGTATTTTCTAAGAATAATGAATTAAGTGGGATCAGAGTTCTCTCTCTAATCTGCTATAATCATTGGTAAATTGTCATATTTCTTTTTAAATGAATTTTTATTGACACAAAAAATTCATGCACCTTCTGCACACTCCACATCGATTTTATTTCTATTTCACTCTCCCCATCTGTAACAATCATCCTAAATTCATTGTTTAGCTTTCCTTTATGTGTTTTTATACTTAGTACAAAACAAAGACATTACAAATTAGGCCATGGTTGCCTTCAATCATACCCCAATCCCAGTCCTGTTTCCCGCACATAACCAAAGTTAAGACTGATAACTCTTGGAGCTAGAGTGTCCAAGTTTGAATCTGGATTTTGCAACTTATTCATGACTCTGGAGTTATTTAACTCTGAAGTGAGTTATTTAACCTCACTTCACCTTATAGAGTTGTTGTAGGCTTGAATGTGTTAAATGTTACAAAGGGCTTAGAGCAATTTCTTTACTAGAAAACCCTCAATATCATGTTATTTTAAGCAACCATTCGCTATTATTTTCAGTTCAATAGTATCAGACTTTCTCTTATGTTTTAAATAAGATAAACCTGCAGGTAACATTGTTTTATGTGAGTTTGTTTTTACTAAACGTCCCTGGTAGCTCAGTTGGTAAAGAATTTGCCTGCAATATGGGAGACCCAGGTTCAATCCCTGGGTTGGGAAGATCCCCTAGAGAAGGGAAAGGCTACCCACTCCAGTATTCTAGCCTGGAGAATTCCATGGGCAGAGGAGCTTGGCAGGCTACAGTCCATGAGGTTGGAAAGAGTCGGACAGGACTGACTGACTTTCACTTTCATCATATCAAACATTGTTCCCTAGCTTTGTTTTGTCATTCAGTTATAAATCCTGGAGGTCATTCTCTATACAAAGCAATCAACCTTTTCTTTTAAATTTTGCATAGCCAGTCTACTTCTGATAGACTTCAGATTGTTCCCAGTTTGTCCTCTGAAGGCAATGCTACCGTAAACTCCTTTATACAAGTGTTACACTTGGGTAAATGCTTTACTCTGGTAGATACCTAGAGGTGTGTGTGCGTGCTTAGTCACTCAGTCGTGTCTGACTCTTTGTGACCCCATGGACTGCAGCCGACCAGGCTCCTCTGTCCGTGGGGATTCTCCAGGCAAGAATACTGGAGTGGGTTGCCATGCTCTCCTCCAGGGGATATTCCCAACCCAGGGATCAATCCAGGTCTCCCACATTGCAGGCAGATTCTTTACCATCTGAGCCACTAGGAAAGCCCTAGAGGACACACATTTAAAATTTCAGTCTATGCTGCCAGTTTGCCTTCCAAAGAGGCTGCACCAATTTATATTCCTACCTGCAGTATTTTTGAAAATTACCTGTGACCTCTGTGAAAGTCTTTCATATTCTTCCTAACAGTTTTAATAATCTTTTAAATTCCTCAATCTGATGGGTGATATTTTTATTTATTTACTTTTGGCCATGCCATGTAGCTTATGGGATTTTAGTTCCCCAACCAGCAATTGAACCTGGACCTTCAGCAGTGAGAGCGCAGAGTCCTAACCACTGGACCACCAAGAAAGTCCAAAACATTTTTATTTTAAATTTAATTTCCCTGATTCCTAGGAGAGTTGCTCAAATGTATATTTTAGTATGTATATTGGCCACTTGTGTTTTCCCATTTGTAAATTGTTGGTATCCTATTTTCTGTACCTTTTTAAATTAATAACAGCAGTTTTTTATGCATTATTAATCTTAATTCTCAGATACTTAAATCTATTTTCTCTTGGTCTGTTATATATCTTAAGCTCTAGATATCATAAAGGTATTTATTGTTTTAAAGTTTTTATTACTGACATAGTCAAATGTATCACTTTTATACATTTTTTTCTCTTTGAATCTTCTTCTGTAAGATTTTCCTTACTCTTAAGGCCATAAACATTTTTCTACAGTTTTTTTTCCTAGTAAATTCATGACTTAAAAAAATAACATTCTTTTTTTTTTTTTAATTTATTTTTTGGTGGCACCTCGTGGCATACGGGATCTTAGTTCCCAGACCAGGAGTCAAACCTGCACACCCTGCATTGGAAGTGCAGAATCTTAACCCCTGGATCACCAGGGAGCTCCCTCTTAGCATTTTTTATGTTTAGGTTTTTAATTGATCAGAAATGTATATTTTTATGGTATTGGTAAGAATCCAACTTGACTCTTCTATAAAAGGATTTTCAATCATCACCAACAACATTTTTTGGGTATCAGCTTTGTTGAGAGATAATCCACATCTTTATTGAGAGACAATTCACATTTAAAAAGTACAATTCAATGTTTTTTTAGTATATTCACAGAGTAGCACAATCATCACTGTAATAATAATAAATAATAATAAATTAATATTATAAATCAAAAATATTTTATATTATTATAATATATTGTATGTTATAATGTATAATATGTTCTATATTATAATATATTATATAACAATATTATATAAAATATTGTATTTTATTAAATATAATAAATTTGGGGACATTTTTATCACCCCCAAAAGAAACCTCATAACCCTTTTTACCCCAACTCTTCCTGCAGCCTGAAACAACCATTAATCTACTTTTCTGTCACTACAGATTTGCCTGTTCTGGACAATTCATATAAATGGCGTCACACAACATGTGGTCCTATGTAATTGGCTCCTTTCACTTAGCATGATGTTTCAATGATTATCCAGGTTGTAGCATGTATCTGTGTTTTATTCCTTTTTATTATCAAATAATATGCCACTGTATGGCTATACCACATTTTATTTATGCATGCATCAGCTGATGGACATTTCAGTTGTTTCTATTTTGGGGTGATTATGAATAGTGCTATGATGAACATTGTAGCACCCAAGCAATCACTGATCTGGTTCCTGTCACTGTAGTTTGGTATTTCCTTTTTTAGAATTTTATGTAATGAAATCATATAGTATGTATGCTTTTGTGTCTGGCTTTTTTCACTGAGCATATTGTTTTTATGATTCACTCATATTACTGCACCTGTTATTTGTTCCTAATAGCTCACATGCTTTTTTGCTGAATAGCTTTCCATTGTGTAGATACAGACCCCAAATTTTAAATTCTCATGAAATCTAATTTACCAATTTTTTACAAAGTTTATGCTTTTTGGATCTGATTCACAATGTGCCTTTAAATTTTATTCATTGGGGAATCTTTCCTCTCTGTTCCAATAAATCTTGGGCATACACATGACTTTTAGTTAAGAAAAGTTCTCATGGTCCTGACAGTCCAGGCATTAGAATGCCCAATTCTAAATACTGATCAAATTGTCAAGCTTTCTTTAAAGTAAAAACTCCTCTCCTTCCCTAACTTGGACCTTCTGTATGAATATTTATAGCAGGAATGGAAGGAGGTAGGGCCATGGTTATATTCTCATTTTCTGCCTAGAGTATCTATCTCCTTCTCTTCCAGCTGGCTCTCTCAGGTTTGGGAGAGAAACCAAATAAATAGTATTTAAATACTTAAACAGATTCAAGCTCTCTGGGATTGGCAAATATTCAAAGCTGACTCTTTCTCTCCTGAAGTAGCTTTGAGGATTCTGCAAAAGCCCCCAGTAGGAACATTTCTGTTGTTCCTACCACAACGCAGGTGACATGATTTCCCTTTCATTGGCTGCTCCCCACCTCCGCATTTGCTTTTTGGTGGTCCACTCTACAGTGGGTCTTTCTGTGGGGGTCCCATGGCTCCTTCAGACAATTCTCTTGGGCAGGATTGAAAAGGATTTAAACCAGTTCTCCCTCCATGCTGGCCACTTGATTCACTTCCCCTTCAACTTGGTGACAGGATCACCTAGCCAGGCCATCTCTGCCTCTTACACATTCCAGGCATGAGTCAGAGACTGGTCTACTACCTGAAGGAGTTACATCAAGGATAAGTATCCAGATGGTCCCAGTGAAATAGCTCTCCCATGACTTGAGAACAGGAATGAACGCCCTACCCCTACTCACTGAGAGAGGGGAGGAGAGAAATAGCGTAACTCTCTCCAGAAATGTCCTCTTTAAAAGTCCTGCACCAACAGCCTTTACACCTTGAGGGTGAAGGAGTTGGAAACTATGAAACTGGTTTTTGACTCTACTCTGAAATTCTTACACAATAGTATACGGACAACAGTGTTATTTAATATCTATTGCCTCAGGATTTCTGGCTGAAACTTCTAGTTTAAAATCCTTTTACACTTGCATTTGTTGGATGTGATGTATTTTTTTTTTTACTATCTTAATGGATTAAATTTGCCAATGTTATAAGATTATGGAATCCATATTCATAAATGAAATTGACCTATAATAGTGTATTAACCTGGAGTCATCTGCTGCTGCTGCTAAGTCACTTCAGTCGTGTCCGACTCTGTGCGACCCCATAGACGTCAGCCCACCAGACTCCCGCGTCCCTGGGATTCTCCAGGCAAGAACACTGGAGTGAGTTGCCATTTCCTTCTCCAATGCATGAAAGTGAAAAGTGAAAGTGAAGTTGCTCAGTCGTGTCCGACTCTTAGCAACCCTATGGACCGCAGCCTACCAGGCTCCTCCATCCATGGGATTTTCCAGGCAAGAGTACTGGAGTGGGGTGCCATTGCCTCTAGCAGGATAGAAATTTGCATGCCATGACTCAGGTGTGCAAAGGAATATAATCATTGTTGTTGTTCAGTCGCTAAGTTGTGTCAGAATCTTTGTGACCCCAGTTATTTTCCACAACTAATTCTGTCTTAGACTCAAGGCTCTACTCCTGCTAATAGCAGAGAAAACAACATTGTTTATGTCTTTGTAAAAGTTGCTGTCCGACTTTGTAAAAGTCACGGCCGATGCTTTGCAACCCCATGGGCTGTAGCCCGCCAGGCTCCCCTGTCCATGGAATTCTTCAGGCACGAGTACTGGAGTGGGTAGCCATTACCTTCTCCACGGGATCGTCCCAACTGAATTTAAATTAAATTTTTGTCAATTCAGAATTCACACTTCCTGCTGACTGTTCATCCCCCTCATAAGAACAAGGGAAGAAACCCACACTGTCCTGAGGCTCCTTCCCTGATCCCACTTCTGAAGCCTGCCAAGGGAAGGCTGTTTCCACCTTCTCTTTTGGAACATCAGTCTGGTATCTACTACTGATTCATCCTCCATGCATTCTGTCCCTCCCTCATGTCAGCCTCAGGCAGAGAAGCAATCCAAATTGCTAGGAAGGGAAAATGTTTCAGGTAGTTATTTCTAAACATTTTAACTAGCTTACTCACATTTAAATGCAAGACATTTGTTGTTCTTATGCTTTTGTTGCTAAATCAAGATCCAATCGCATGTAATGTGCCTCCATTACACTGGCGCTATATCCTCCCAAGTTCTTTAGTCACCTCTTCAGAACTCTCTTGTGAAACTTGTCAATATCGATCACATATAATAACCACAGCCCAGGTATCTTACGTATATTTCTTTCCTCACAATAACTCAGTGGAGAACATAATTCTATTGCTATTTTACAGAAAAATAAATTGAGGCACAGAAATTACTATTATTAGTTAGGATATAGGCTAAGTTGCTATAACAAAGAAATACCAAAATACAGTGACTTGAGCAAGGTGGAGGCTTATTTCTCTCTCATAAAACACAACATAGTTACATCAAAGGTTCAGGGTAGCAGGTGGCTCTGCCTCACACAGTTATCCAGAAACCCAGTACTTCCTTGCTACTTGATCACTGTCAAGGGTGGTATCCTCAGCTATATCGTAAAAGCTGGCTCACCGCTACCCAGGCATGTCCAAGCCTGTGGGAAGGAGGAAGAGAAAAGTCGCAGGACAGGTAGTTCCTTTTCTCAGGAAACTGCAGACAGACACTTTAGTTCACATGGTCCAGAAAGGTCACAGTCACGTGGTTACAACTAACTGCAAGAGAGGCTGAAAAACATAGCCTCTACTTAGTAGCCCTTGGCCAGGTAAAACCAGTGGTGGGTAGGTATGGTGGTGATTCTATTACTAAAAGAAGAAGGAAATCCTGGGTCTTAGGGATTGTTTAGGCATCTCTGCCACAGAACCCAATGTGATTCTCTTCTTCCAAATTCTGAGCCGTCTGTCCAGTTAAAAAACTATATTTTCCATTGCCCTTGCAGAGAGGAGCAGCCAGATAGACAGAAGCAGAAGTCACTAGGCAGGGCTTCCTGAAACATTTTGTCTGCTCCTTATCCTTCCTGCTGCTTGGAAAGCAGATGAGGTAGCTAGAGCATCAAAGGCCATAGCAGACCACAAGTGACCTAGAATATGGAAGCTGAAGATGGTGGGGCATTCAGAAAGAAAGAACCTAGAAACTTCATGATCAAGGAGACACCACACCAGTCCCAAGCTGCCTAACTCTTCACTTCTCTATTTTGAGGAAGAAATAAGCTGCTTTCATATTTAAGTTGCTTTAATTGTAATCTTCTGCAAATAACCTAACGTAATTCCTAATTCAAATTGTTCAGTTAAGCAATATATTTGAAGTCACGCAGCTGGTAAGATATTCATACTCATATTGACTAGCTCCAAAGCTCATATTCTTGCCTCTCCAAGATTATATTAGTCTTTTACAAGACAGAAATGGCTTCCTTTTGTAAAGCCTCTTCAGTACAACAAAGAAATAGTAGATGGCTCCATCCTATTTAGGGAAAGATATTTATCCTTTACACATAGAGTTCTATACATAAGAAAGCATTTTGGCTAGCAAGATATTTCTATGTATGCAACATAAAATTACAGAAAAGCACCATGCGCTATCCATCCAGACATGATTTGTTATCTCTTATCTCTGAACTTTTCTATTAATATTACTTGGCTTCTTGTTCATTTCTTTTGTTATCAGCTAGCATGTGCCAACAGACAAAGAGTAGGAGGTACCAGTGTTAAGGAAAATTAATGAAAAATACTTAAATGTATAACAATCTATTCATTACTATAACTTTTTTCCGTGGGAAAAACTCCACAATTATTTAACTTTAAGTCTAATATATTGGGTGCATCTTATAGGACATATAGTTGGAAATTCTCTGATCTATATAACTGACTGATGTGGCTTATACTTGCAGTATGGAAAAGATGCAGAAGCAATTAATAGGCTTTGAGAGCCATCATGACCCTATCATCACGTGTAACATGTATACAGTGTGCACACGTGTGTGCGTGTTTACTCAGTCATGTCTGACTCTGTGCAACCCCCTGGACTGTAGCCCACCAGGCTCCTCTGTCTATGGGATTTACCAGGCAAGAATACTAGAGTGGGTTGCCATTTCCTCCTCCAGGAGGTCTTCCTGACCCAGCGATCAAACCTGAGTCTCTTGTGTCTCCTACATTTGGAGGAGGATTCTTTATCACTGCACCTCCTGGGAAACCCCCAAATGAATGTATTTCATCATGTGTAATGACACTGTGCACTTGGATAAAGGCTTTAGCCTTTCTTGTTGAGAGATCATTTGATCAGAGTAAGAAGTCACTCACATAAACTACTTAACCCACATGTTCTAAATTTCTACTGGGGAAAATATCACTGGTATTAGTGAGGAAAACTGTGCTACTCTTTTGGGCAAAACACCAAAAAGTGACATAAGTTTTTAGGAAAGTTTATTAAATAATAATATTAATTATTAATATTATATTAATTATTATAATAATTTAATACATAATAATATTATATTATATACTAATAATAATTAATTATTAATAATAACATTAAACAATATTATTAGCTCTTTGGGGGAAAAGGAGAAATGATTGAAACTGTTGAAAATGTTTAGATTTAGAATATCTTGCATGGCATAAAGGAAACAGCTAAAACTGATTCATCAGCAAATGTTACTTTTTGGTTTTAGGATTCTGTAATAGACAGAATAAAAACCCTCCAAAGATGTTCATTTTTTAATCCTCAGAACCTGTGAATATGTTACCTTATATGGCAGAAGGAACTTTAAAGACTTTAAAATAGGAATATTATTCTAGATAATCTGGGTGGGATCAGTGTTATAACAAGGACCCTTAAAAGATAGAAGAAGAAGGCTAAAGAGAGAGAAAGAGGAGACTGGCTAGAGATTAAGCAGAGTTTAGCGAGATGCCATTGCTGGAAGCGGGCCGTGAGCTAAAGAAAGCAGATACCCATGAAAAGTTGAAAAAGACAAAGAACTGATTCTCCCCTAGAACCTTCAGAATAAACACACCCCTGCCAACATGTAATTTGTTACAGCAGCCATAAGAAATAACATATGTTACAGAAACAATAGGAAACAAATACAGGCTTCAAACTTTGGCAGGGGATTAAGCAAGGTAAAATAGTTAATCAGTAAGAAATAGGGTCCTACCCATTCTGTTTCAAATCTCTCTCACCACTTTCTAATGAGTTTGTTGTAGACGCAAATGTGCAAATCAAGAATGATCTCTAGCTCTGGAAAAATGACTCGTTCTAGGATTGGAAGAGGATACATAAGGTGTGACTGCATCATCTTGTAGTGCCAGAAAGTAAGGAGGTGCTAAAATGTAAAACAAACAAAATAAAACAGAAAAACACAATACGACAAAGATAGGGCTATGTCAAAGAGACCATTGGGAACCATCTGAAAAAGATCCTCAGGGCCAAAGTTGGAACAATTCAAACAACAAAATAATCAAATCAGTATAACCAACATATAAAACAAATATCCATAAGAATCCAATTTGAGTTTCCTCCTTCTAAATTCTAAGCATGCAGCCAGGTGAAAAAGCACACGTAAGGGGACACATGTACACCCATGGCTGATTCCTGGTGATGTATGGCAGAGGCCATCACAATATTATAATTATCCTCCAATTAAAATAAATAAATAAAAAGTTTTTAAAGATACATGTGAGCAAAAGTCACTGAGTGATATAAATAAGTGACTGAAAAAATAAGTAAGTGAGAGAGACGAGACATCTCCTGGGCAAAAATATCCCAAATAATTTATGTAGATACTCTGCCCTCCAGAAGGTGGAGCATAACTTCCCACTCCTTACATGTGAGCTGCACACAGTAACTTCCTTCCAAATAGAAAAACATGGAAAGGGGAGGAGGGGAAGAGTAATTTTACAGCGTAAAAACCTAGCAAATACTACCTCAGCCAAGTGATCAAGGTCAACATCAGTAGTGATAAGTTGTGTTGATGGTATGTACTCATGAAATGATGTGACAAAAAATAGTAACTTACTTCTCTGGTCTTCATCCCAAAAGGCCATAATCCCTGCCTAATCATGAGAAAAACATCAGACAAAGCAGTTGAGAGACATCCCATAAAATACTTGACTAATTCTCCTCAAAACTGTCAAGGTCACCAAAAACAAGGTAAGTTCTGAGAAAGTGGCACAGCCAAGAGGAGCCTAAGGGACTATAACAAGTAAATGTAACGAGGTATCCTGGATGGAATCCTGGAACAGAAAAAGGGCATTTGGCAAAAACTAAATTGAAAGGACCGATGATGAAGCTGAGGCTCCAATACTTTGACCACCTGATGCAAAGAGCAGACTCACTGGAAAAGACCTTGATGCTGGGAAAGACTGAAGGCAAAAGGAGCAGGGAGTGGGAGAGGATGAGATGGTTAGATAGCATCATCAGCTCAATGGACGTGAATTTGAGCAAACTCCGCGAGATAGTGGAGGACAGTGGAGTCTGGTGTGCTATAGTCCATGGGGTGGCAAAGAGTCAGATATAACTTAGTGACTGAACAGCAACAGCAAACAAATCTGATCTCCTCATACCTGTTAGAATGGCCATCATCAAAAAGGCAAGAGATAATAAATGTTGGCATGGATGTGGAGGAAAAGGAACTTTTGTTCACTATTGGTGGGAATGTAAATTGCTGCAAACGCTATGATAAACAGTATGGAGGTTCCTCAAAAAGTTAAAAATAGAACTACCAAATGATCCAACAATTCCACTTCTGGGATTATTTCCAAAGGAAATGAAGACATTGACTCAAAAAGATATCAGCCCCCAATGTTCACTGCAGCATTATTTACAGTTGCTAAGACACAAAAACAACCCAAGAGTCCATTCAATGGCTGAATGGATAAAGAAACTGTGATATATATACACAATGGAATACTATTAAGACATAAAGAACAAGGAAATCGTACTATTTGTGACAACATGGATGGATCTTGAAGGCATTATGCTCAGTGAAATAAAGAAGACAAACAAAAACCAAAACTGTATGATCTCATTTATATGTGGAATCTAAAAGATCAAAATAAACAAAACACCAAACTCACAGAAAAAGAAAACAGATCTGTGATTACTAGGGGAGGGATCGGAGAGAGGGAGAACTAGAGGAAAAGTCGTCAAAAGGTACAAACTTGCAGTCATAAGATAAACAAATGTTAGGGATGTAATAATGTACAATATGATGATTATAGTTAACACTGCTATATGATATATAGGTATGTTGTTAAGATAGTAAAGCCTAAGAGTTCTCCTCATAAGGAGAATTTTCTTGTCTTTTTATCTTATCTATATGAGATGATGGATGTTAACTAACATGTGGCAATCACTTCACAACACATGTAAATCAAACTATCAAGCTGTACAACTTAAACCTAATACAATGACATACGTCAACAATTTCTCAATAAAACTAAGAGGAAAAAAGGAAAACAGGTTTGAATAAGGTATTGTTGTTGTTTAGTCACTCATTCCTGTCTGCCTCTTTTGCAACCCCATGGACTGTAGCCTGCCAGGCTCTTCTATCCATAGGATTTCCCAAGCAAGAACACTGAAGTGGGTTACCATTTCCTACTTCAAGGATCTTGCAGACCCAGGGATCA
Organism: Cervus elaphus; assembly: GCF_910594005.1. Taxonomy (NCBI): domain Eukaryota; kingdom Metazoa; phylum Chordata; class Mammalia; order Artiodactyla; family Cervidae; genus Cervus; species Cervus elaphus. The sequence continues at coordinate 123,993,391 of NC_057834.1, read as the reverse complement.
AACCTGCATCTCATGCAAGTCTCCTGCATTTCAGGCGTTTACTTTACTGCTGCGTTTCCAAGGAAGTCCATGTAGACTTTAGTTAATAATTATGTATCACTATTGTTTAGTTAATCATAACAAGTGTACCACACTAACGTAAGATATTACTAATGAGGGAAACTGAGTTTGGAATATATGGGAATTCTATTTACTACCATTGCTAACCATCTAAAATTTTCTATAAATCTAATACTATAAAATGTAAAGCTTATTTTAAAAAATAAAAAAAAAAACAAGAAAAATAATGAATCCTGGTTTCTGATGTAGTATCCATAAGGAGAATGGACCAAAGATAAGCAAGTTCTTTTGTGTCAACTGGCATGTGAATCCCATACTCTTGGATGGTCCCACTCTATTCTTTGGTTTTTCCCTAAAATAAAACCCCCTCCAACCCAAGAATCTCTGGACAAGAATTCAGAGGCTACCAAGTACTTATTCAGTCAGTAAGAGTTTCCATCCCCACACCCTGTGCCAGCCACGGATATCCCAAAGGAGGAAGAGCCCCTGGATGCCGTGTTACAAGAAAGCAGGATAAATACACTATTTCCCTTGTTCACTGAACCCCAAATGGACAGTTTTCTGCTGGGTATTATGAGTGCTTAATTTGTTTGGTCTCAAGGGGTGGATTAGAATGAGGGGAAATGTGTCATTTTACTGCTGAAACTTTAGGCCTCCCTACATGCCTGGGAAAAAGTTGTTGCCTTTGTTAGCAGGGAAAGGAGGCTGGGTGGAGCACTACTTCCTCTTAATTTCAAATATCCCTTCCAGGGACTTCCCTAAAACAATAGAAAGGGAAAGACTAGAGATCTCTTCAAGAAAATTAGAGATACCAAGGGAACATTTCATGCATGTTGGACACAATACAGGACAGAAGTGGTATGGACCTAACAGAAGCAGAAGATGTTAAGAAGAAGTCACAAGAATACACAGAAGAACTATCCAAAAAAGATCTTCACGAACAGATAATCATGACAGTGTGATCACTCATCTAGAATCAGACATCCTGGAATGCAAAATCAAATGGGCCTTGGAAAGCATCACTATGAACAAAGCTAGTGGAGATGATGGAATTCTAGTTGAGCCATTTCAAATTCTAAAAGATGATGCTGTGAAAGTGTTGCACTCAATACGCCAACAAATTTGGAAAACTCAGCAGTGGCCACAAGACTGGAAAAGGTCAGTTTTCATTCCAATCCCAAAGAAGGGCAATGACAAAGAATGTTCAAACTACTGCACAATTGCACTCATCTCACATGCTAGTAAAGTAATGCTCAAAATTCTCCAAGCCAGGCTTCAACAGTACGTGAACCATGAACTTCCAGATATTTAAGCTGACTTTAGAAAAGGCAGAGAAACCAGAGATCAAATTGCCAACATCTGTTGTATCATTGAAAAAGAGAGAGAGAGTTCCAGAAAAACATCTATTTCTGCTCTATTGACTATGCCAAAGCCTTTGACTGTGTGGATTACAACAAACTGTGGAAAATTCTGAAAGAGATGGGAATACCAGATCACCTAACCTGCCTTCTGAGAAATCTGTATGCAAGTCAAGAAGCAACAGTTAGAACTGGACATGGAACAACAGACTGGTTCCAAATCGGGAAAGGAGTACATCAAGGCTGCATACTGTCACCCTGCTTATTTAACTTCTGTGCAGAGTACATCATGAGAAATGCTGGGCTGGAAGAAGCACAAGCTGGAATCAAGACTGCCAGGAGAAATATCAATAACCTCAGATAGGCAGATGACACCACCCCTATGGCAGAAAGTGAAGAAGAACTAAAGAGCCTTTTGATGAAAGTCAAAGAAGAGAGTGAAAAAGTAGGCTTAAATCTCAACATTTAGAAAACTAAGATCATGGCATCCGGTCCCATCACTTCATGGCAAATACATAGGGAAACAATGGAAACAGTGGTAGACTTTATTTTCCTGGGCTCCAAAATCACCGCAGATGGTGACTGCAGCCATGAAATTAAAAAATGCTTACTCCTTGGAAGAAAAGTTATGACCAACTTAGACAGCACATTAAAAAGCAGAGATATTACTTTGCCAACAAAGGTCCATCTAGTCAAAGCTAAGGTTTTCCCAGTAGTCATGTATGAATGTGAGAGTTGGACTATAAAGAAAGTTGAGTGCCGAAGAACTGATGCTTTTGAACTGTGGTGTTGGAGGAGACTCCTGAAAGTCCCTTGGACTGCAAAGAGATCCAACCAATCCATTCTAAAGCAAATCAGTCCTAAATATTCATTGGAAGGACTGATGTTGAAGCTGAAACTCCAATACTTTGGTCACTTCACTGATGTGAAGAACTGACTCATTTGAAAAGACCCTGATGCTGGGAAACACTGAAGGTGGGAGGAGAAGGGGACAACAGAAGATGAGATGGTTGGATGGCATCACCAACTCAATGCATTTGAGTTTGAGTAAACTCCGGGAGTTGGTGATGGACAGGGAGGCCTGGCATGCTGCAGTCCATGGGGTCGCAAGGAGTAGGACACAACTGAGCAACTGAACTGAACTGAATAACCAATTGAAAAAGTATATAACTCCGTTTTCTAAGACTAGTGAGGGGGGTCCTCTCCATCCCCCTTCTGATGTCTATGTCAGAAGCGTTCTCTGTTCCTTTTTCACTTTAATAAAACTCTGCTATGCAAAAGCTCCTGAGTGATCAAGGCTGGTCCCTGGTCCTGAAGCTAAATCTTCTTCAGAGATCACGAATCCGACATGGTTCACTGTAAGCAGTAATTTTGGGGGCTCGTCCAGGGTCTTCACGACAAGGTAAGAACACTCAGAGCTCTAGCCTGTCTGTCTTCTCAGTATGCACATTTTCTGCTGTACTTTACTAACTCTACGATGTGCTTGTGTGAATGAATAACACTCCCTATGTGAAGCAAGTGATGAGCCCTGCTCTGCGATTTCGTGGTGCCTCATAATGACTGAAGGCAGCCCCCAAAAGGGGAGCCTTGTCAGGGGTTTATATCCACCTGCCAATGCCAAGAGATACCCAACATCCCTGCGAGGGGAGCAGCCAGAAATGGGCGAAGTGTGTAGACTGACCTTTCCTTTCTCGGTCAGCTTTTCCTGGTCTCTTTGACTGTTTCATAATTGCATGGAGAATTAGAACTACTAACCTAATCTGTTGGATCATAGACTTTCAAGGGACTTGTTATCCATGCTGTTACTATGTACTTTTACTTAGACCCCATGTATGAAAGCGCCTAGCCTTCCCAGGAGTACATTTGGGAGCAATGCAGAACTCTAGCTCCAGGAACGTCTCTCAGGTTAGAGGTCACTCTCTTGGCTGCCTACTTCAGGGGCCAGAGACCTGAAAGTGAGTCTTTGGCATGGCTGTGCCTCCAATCTATGTGGGTGGAAGCATTGCTGGTCACCATGAGGTTTTTGAGGACACAGATTGGGAATTACAGAATCTGGTCAGACTGGAAATGAAATGGGTTTCTTCTTTTGGTAGTACTAGCTCTTAGCAGACCAGAGAAGGTTAGAGAGCTTGTGTCTCAACTCCCTAGATGGTCTTTTTGTGGAATCTGTGGAAATAAACTGGAAGGGTTAGTCCTAGTAGTTTGAGGACAGAAATCACTTTTTTCTTGCTGGCCAACCCTCCACAACCCCTTTTGCTATCACATATACTGGTGTGGCGACACTCAGAAGAGACATCTTGGGTTTTTTAATTCATCCCTTTATAACTCAATGCTTCTATTGTATTCGGGACTGTACTTGGGAATGTGCACATGGAACATGGATGCGTCCCCTAGTAGTTCTAGCTTCCAGAAAGCTACTCTGTTACACTCTGGGTGTCATCAGAGAAAAAGGCAAATCAAACAAAGGTCTTGGCAGTAAGGAACTGAAAATCAATCTGGTATGCCATCAGGTCTACCCCGGTGCATCTCCACCCCACCTCGGTGCTAGAACTGGGAGGGGTGAGTATGGTGCTTGCGTCCGTAAGGGACAGGCTTAGTCTGACCAGGGAAGGAAAGCTTTGGTGGAGAGTCCGTCTACACCCCCATCTAGAGCAGGGAGGGATGCTTCTGGTGGAAAAAAGCCACATCTGTGGATGCCGCTTTTTTCTCTCTTACAGATGGGAGCTAACAGTTTCAGAACCACTCCTTTAAAATGTATTTTAAAAAGCTGGGACAGGTTTGATCCCCCAAACTTTAAAAAGACACACCTGATCTTCTTCTGTGATACTGAAATGGCCACAGTATCCTTTGGAAGACGGGAAATGCTGGCCAGTTGAAAGGTCTCAATTAATACTGTTTTACAATTAGACCAGTTCTGTAGAAAACAAGGGACATGGGTAGAAGTGACATAAGTGTTGGCCTTTATCTCCCTGTGAACCATGTCAGACTTGTGTCCTAAGGGTGCAGATTTGGCTGTGAAACCGTCAGTTCCCTTCTGTCCTCTTACTTTGCCCCCGTATCTGGGGCTCCCAAATGAACAGGCTGAGAATCAAGGTACCCCTCCAGGAGGGGTTGCCTCAGTCTTGGTAGCATTTCAAACAGTACCAACTGCAGTCGAGACTATCGAGAGGATTCAAAAAGTACATAGAAGCCTTTACGAGACTGCCTTTACTTTATGACCTTACTTGGAGAGATATAATGCATGTCTTGGGACAGAGGCTGACTCCTAACTCAAGAGCTCGAGTTTTGGGGGAAGCTACTACTTTTGGAGATGAATAGCTTGAACATGAGACAAAGGGAAAGAGGGAACACAAAATAGCCCCCCTCCCTACTGGGAGCCAAGCAGTTCCCATAACAGAGCCACTTTGTCAGATGTAGTCTTGAAGGACTCAAGCGAGAGCTGCAGGCTGAGACTTCAGACTATGCTAAGTTGACTGACATAGAACAGGGAGAGATGAAAATTCCTGGTAAATTCCTAGATAGACTACGGGAGGCTCTCCGCAAGTTTACTGACATTGATTCCAAATGTTCAGAGGGAGAAATAATCTTAAAAGATAGACTTCTCACTCAGTTGGCTCTAGATATCTGCTGTAAGTTACAAAAACAGGCGTTTGGACCAAATCAGTCTTTAGAAAAGCTGTTACAGCTGGCTCAGATGGTATATAATGGTAGAGAATACAAGCAGGAAAATAAGAAGCAAAAAAATAACCAGACGAAAGACTGAAGCCCCAACAATGGCTGTTAGATCCACTCTAAAACAGCCTGAAGAAAAATGCCCAGAGGAACCCAGGTGAAAAGGGATGGACTTGTTATTACTGTAGAAAGGAGGGGCATCTCAAGAGGGATTGCACTCAGGCATCTAAGCCACCCTCGGCTCCATGTCCAGTCTGCAAAGGACCATACTAGAGAAGAGACTGCCCTCCAAGGTGTAGGCCCCAGGAGGTGGATTCTTAAGGCAATCAGGACTGACTGAAGGTGCCCGGGGGTCCCCACACAAGCTCCCATCCTAATTACACCTGAGGAACCCTGGGTATTAACAACTGTGGAGGGCCAATCAGTTGATTTTCTTTCGGACACTGGGGCAGCTTTCTTCATGCTCACTGAAGCCCCTGGTCCACTTTCCTCCTGATTCACTACCATAATGGGACTCTCTGGATGAGCCAAATGCTATTATTTCAATCATCCTTTAAGCTGCAATGGGGACTCTATGCTGTTTTCTCATGAGTTTCTGACCGTACCAGAGTCTCCCTCACTCTTTCTGGGGAACGATATATTGAACAAGGTCCAGGCCTCTGTTTTCATAAATATGGAACCCACTCTTTTAATTGAACAAAATGCAAGTCCTAAAGTGTGGGCTGATGGAAACACTGTGAGTCAAGCACAAAATGCTATTCCTGTCATTATCAAGCTCAATGAATCTCACTTATTTCCACATCAAAAGCCGTACCCACTAAAGCCTGAGGCTAAGGAAGAGTTAAAACCCTTTTAACCCATCACTGAAAATTTAAAGGAACAGGGGCTATTAATTCCCTGTAATAGTCCATGCAATACTGCTATTTTGGGTGTAAAAAAAGTCAAATGATAAATGGAGACTTTTCAAGATATACAAATAAGTGTCTAATCCTTATATTTTATTGTCTGAAATTCCTAAATGAGCCAAACCTGACTTTAAGACAATTGAGTGGATTCTTGGGCATTACAGGCTACTGTAATTTGGATTCTGGGTTATGGGGAACTTGCCTGGTCTTTATATAAACTTATAACTGAGACTCAGTGGGACCAACCCAGCTTGTTGGTCTTAAAAAGGCTTTTAAGACTCTTCAAACTGCTCTCTTGCAGACTCCTGCTTTGAGCTTGCCCACAGGATCAGAGTTTAGCTTGTTTGTTACTGAAAAAAGGTTGTGACCACATTCCTTAAGGGTAATTGCTACTATTGTTTTGCTAATGCCTAAAGCTCATAAGTTTACTAATGGGCAAAATCTTACTGTACTGACTTCCCATGATGTAAGTGAGATCTTAAACTCTAAAGTTCAGAGCAACAATGCTCCACCTTTAAAGCTGCTGTAACTCAAAGGGTCTCAAAAGCTCTAGGAATATCACTTACACTGTTCCTGGAGACCCCAATCCTCAGGAAAGTTGAAAAGGCTAATGACATTATTATGAGGCATCTGTGTAAGCTAACTCAGGAAACACAAGATGGTAGGTTTAAAATTTTACCCATACCTTTAATGAGGGCTCAAATGTGCCCCCCCCCCCCCAAATGGGATTATCCAATGACAGACTGCTTTTGTACACAGATACTGTCATAGATCCTGAAGCCTTAGAATTAACTATGTGACTCAGCTTTCAGCTTTTCAATCTCCTCATCAATTGAAGGCTTCCCATGGTGGGATTCTCCACTTCAAGGAAAGGACTTTCTTCAGCTGTGCAACTACCTTCACCAACAAAAATCATATGTGGTGCCTCTTCTTGATCTGATGACATCTAACAATTCTAAGATGGACTGATGTAACTATGGACATAATGTAACTTTTAATTTTAATTATGTTTTAGCTTGGCTTAATGACTATTTTGCCTTACATCTGTAACTGTGTAACTGGATTTGTTTCTCAGAGCTTTTAAGTTACAAATGGTTGTCCAGGCTCCTACAGGTGCCACAACCTCCTCCAACCATTACTTGCAGCCCCTGGAGCAGAGACCCTCAATGTGATGGTTAGGAGAATATGTTGCCTCAACAATTTAGGGACAATGCCCCTCAACAGAGGGAAGTAGTTATGGGACAAAAACAATGCCCCTTTCCCTTGGAAACATAATTCTCCTAAAAGAAAAAGGGGGAATTAGAGAGTCAATTTCTAGGCAGGTTGATAAGAAGTCCGAGGTTCCTGAGGAGGAGAGAGGGATCTGGGGCTCTCAAAAAGGAGATAGGGCTCTGGAATTCTCAAGGAGGAGGGAAAGACAAATGTCTTTTTTTTCTCTCTCTCTCTCTCTCCCTCTCTCTACATTCCTTAGTCTTAGTCACATAAAACTTTTTTTCTTTAAGTCCAGAGCTGATGATTGCACAAGAAAAAAAAAAAAAACAACTCATCTTGCTCAGTTCAGTTAGTTCAGTTGCTCAGTCATGTTTGACTCTTTGCAACCCCATGGACTGCAGTACGCCAGGCTTCCCTGTCCATCACCAGCTCCCAGAGCTTACGCAAACTCATGTTCACTGAGTCAGTGATATCATCCAACCATCATCCTCTGTTGTCCCCTTCTCCTCCCACCTTCAATCTTTCCCAGCATCAGGGTCTTCTCAAATGAGTCAGTTCTTCACATCAGGTAGCCAAAGTATTTCAGTTTCAGCTTCAGCATCAGTCCTTCCAATGAGTATTCAGGACTGATTTCCTTTAGGATGGACTGGTTGGATCTCCTGGCAGTCCAAGGGACTCTCAAGAGTCTTCTCCAACACCACAGTTCAAAAGCATCAATTCTTCCGTGCTCAGCTTTCTTTATAGTCCAACTCTCATATCCATCCATGACTACTGGGAAAACCATAGCTTTGACTAGATGGACCTTTGTGGGCAAAGTAATATCTCTGCTTTCTAATATGCTGTCTAGGTTCATCATAACTTTTCTTCCAAGGAGCAAGCATCTTTTAATTTCATATCTGCAGTGATTCTGGAGCCCCCCAAAATAAAGTCTGTCAGTATTTCCATTGTTTTCCCATCTATTTGCCATGAAGTGATGGGACCGGATGCCATAATCGTAGTTTTCCGAATGTTGAGTTTTAAGCCTACTTTTTCACTATCCTCTTTCACTTTCATCAAGAGGCTCTTTAGTTCTTCTTTGATTTCTGCCATAAGAGAGGTGTCATCTGCATATCTGAGGTTATTGATATTTCTCCGGGCAATCTTGATTCCAGCTTGTGCTTCATCCAGCCCAGCATTTCTCATGATGTACTCTGCACAGAAGTTAAATAAGCAGGGTGACGTAGGCAGCCTTGACATACTCCTTTCCTGATTTGGAACCAGTCTGTTGTTCCATGTCCAGTTCTAACTGTTGCTTCTTGATCTGCACACAGATTTCTCAGGAAGCAGGTCACTTGGTCTGGTATTCCCATCTCTTTCAGAATTTTCCACAGTTTGTTGTGATCCACACAGTCAAAGGCTTTGGCATAGTCAATAAAACAGGAGTAGATGTTTTTCTGGAACTCTCTTGCTCAAGGAGAGAGTTGTTTTTCCTTAAACTCTGTACCAATGACTATATAACAACAATGTATCCTGCTTGAGGACATGTTTCTCCTCCTTGAGAACCTTCTGAATAATCCTGTCATCTTAAGATGTATATTATTGGAGTGGGTCAGGTAAGACCTTTCTATTGTTAGTTCTAATCCCATTATCTTAAAATGTATATTGTGGGAGTGGGTCTGGTAAGACCTTGACAACCTTGAGACATTCTTTTGACTTATTGTAATAACCAATTGAAAAAGTATATAACTCCCTTTTCTAAGACTAGTGAGGGGGGCACTCTCCATCCCCCTTCTGATGTTTATGTCAGAAGCTTTCTCTGTCCATTTTTTACTTTAATAAAACTGCTATGCAAAAGCTCTTGAGTGATCAAGGCTGGTCCCTGGTCCTGAAGCTAAATCTTCTTTTTCGGAGATCATGAATCCAACATCATTCACCGTAAGCTATCAGTAGCATAGATTAAGAAAGGCCAGGAGGTCTTGGTAAACTTTGGGCCACATTTTGGTACATCAAGAACGGCCACAACATAATTATTACATTAGTGTTACCACTGATTTTTGTACATCACCTCTCTAGGGACCACAAAGAACTTTACTGAGTGGATATATTACCCTTGAGATGTGATAACAGACCAAATATATACACATATATATATGAAACAAATAATGGGAAACATTTAGTTGTACCTCAGATCTCACACCTAGATTGAAAGGGACATTTGTTAAGCCCATGACTAAATTATTTCACAGTGCTATCTGCCACTGCCCCCGTGCCAGCCATCACACAGCTTTCTGGAAAACAAGTGGCTTTGTAGCCACACCTCTGGTCTTCCACCAGCGTGGGTTCTTTTCCTCATGGGAGTTGGCTCAGTTCAGCTAATATGTGCCTGATTCAGGTGTTTGTTGATGAGTTTCTTAAACACTTTGTGACACTTCCACTGAGACTCTGGGACTAGCATTTTAAAGCTGGTGTTATAAGTTATTTAATTTAAAAGAGGAGACATACAGATCTCAAAGAAGCCCAAAGGAAGCTAAAAAATTCCACCTCTGGGAGGAGCTTTTCCTAATAAGGGAAAGTAAAAATATTTAAAATAAATGGATAAGAAAGCTATGGTACATATACACAATGGAATATTACTCAGACATTAAAAAGAATACATTTGAATCAGTTCTAATGAGATGGATGAAACTGGAGCCCATTATACAGAGTGAAGTAAGCCAGAAAGATAAACACCAATACAGTATACTAACACGTATATATGGAATTTAGAAAGATGGTAACGATAAATCTGTATCTAAGACCGAAAAAGAGACACAGATGTATAGAACAGACTTTTGGACTCTATGGGAGGAGGCGAGGGTGGGATGATCTGAGAGAACAACATCGAAACATGTATATTATCAAGTGTGAAACAGATCGCCAGACCAGGTTGGATGCATGAGATGAGTGCTCGGGGCTGGTGCACTGGGAAGACCCAGAGGGATGGGATGGGGAGGGAGGTGGGAGCGGGGTTCAGGATGGGAAACACATGTAAATCCATGGTTGATTCATGTCAATGTATGGCAAAAATCACTACAATATTGTAAAGTAATTAGCCTCCAACTAATAAAAATAAATGAAAATAAAATAAAATAAATGGACACCAATCTCAAAAGATACAGGCAAAGAGACACAGTTTCCTGATGACTTTTAGAAAAGATACTTTTAAAAGATGACAAAGTAATTCTCTTAAACCAGCAGCCACCTTTATACCTAATGATTCCCCACCAGACACATCTCATTAGAAGCCAGACAATATAAGAATATTTACTCTAACCATCCGATCAGGCTATTATTTCACAGAGCTGAAGCAATCAAAAGAGAATGTTCACAAGGTCCCACTACCACAAATTTGTTCACCCAATTGTATGTATGACTATTACTCTTTCTTGTTTTCTATTATTATTTAGGAACTGCCTATGTTCCCACCTATGTCAATCCTGCCACTTGGGCATCACAGCCCACCTACTCTTGCCCACTTCAGAATATTGCTCGAGCAATTTTCCCCATCTTGCATCATTATTTCCCCCTGTATACACTGGCAGAGAAATAGGCTGTTCTTTTCCCCATTAAAAACATTCTCTTGATTTGAAAGCTCAGTATCATAAAGAAGTTATTGTTTAGTCACTAAGTCGTGTCCGACTCTTGTGATCCCATGGACTATAGCCCATTGGCTCCTCTGTCCATGGGATTTCCCAGGCAAGAATACTGGAACGGGTTGCCATTTCCTTCTCCAGGGGATCTTCCCTACCCAGGGATCAAACCTCCTGCGTTGGTATGGGGAGTCTTTACCACTGGGCCACCAGGGAAGCCATCATAAAGATATTAATTCTTTCCAAATTGATTTAATGATTCAACATAATTCCAACAACAGTATTCACTCTTTTAAAAAGAAGTGATTTAATTTAAATAATAGGTTATATAATTTTAAATACTTTGTTTTACACTAACGGCTAGTGAGGTTTAAGCGACCTTCCTAGCGTGACATTGCTGGCTAGTCGGCAGTGCGAGGCAGGACGTGAACCAGGTCTCCTAGTTCAGTGTTTTTTCCCTACTTCCTATGCTGCCTCCTCTGTACTCCAGCTGGTATATGCTGTGTACATTCACTTCCACTGAACATGACCAACTTATTTGATGCTGTCAAATAAAAACCATTCCTAGGAACCTGTATCTGGCTTCAGGATTTAAAAAAAAAAAATCTGAAGGCTTCAGCAAGGCATGACAAGATAAATACCAAACACTGATAATATGTTGTCAGCTTTCCAGGTAAGAAGAGCCACTATTAATTTTTCCAAGAAATGAGTCACCTAACTTTTTCTTTTTACCAAGAATTTAGCTCAGTAGGTACAGGACTGACTCTCAGTCAGCAGATCAGTTTGAAAGGCAATTATGCACAGTTGTTTCATTTCCATTCCTGAAATTATCTTTTATTTCCCTTCATCCCAGCGGTAAGAACTAAGTTCCAGTGGTTAGGGCCATCTACTTCACAGTTCTTACTGTCTCTACACTGTGTGTTAGTCTCTCAGTCATGTCTGATTCTCTGCAACCCCATGGACTATAGCCCACAGGCTCTTCTGTCCATGGAATTCTACAGGCAAGAATACTGGAGTGGGTAGCCATCTCTCCATGAGGTCCTTCTAATCCTCTTTGCTATAGTCAGGAACTCCTCAGCACACATCCCTTCTACACCCTCTCTTACCCTTGTCTTCTCCTTGGCTAGAACCCCCATCTAGTTTTACTGATGGTAACACATAAGGAGGACAAAAAGATGTCTCTGGGAGGTAGATTAGGAACCACCCTGACTTCTTCAGCTTCATGTTCTTCTGCAGAATATCAGGGTCATAGGGCAGCAATATGAGAGACACAGGTTGAGAAATGTGCACATGTGTTTGACCACCTTTGATCTCACTGAGTCATCAGTCCAGAGGACACACCACGTGGCATAAGCAGCCACATTCTTGTCTACTGCTATTGAAGGGAGTGCCCACTGGAATGAAATTGTGATTTGGATGTTGCTACAGTAGAGTGAGATGACACCTCTTATATATTTCTACTGCACGCTCTGTTGTGCAAGTTGAGATGACTTCCAGGTTCCAAAGAACTCAAACCATATCCACAATCCATGTATAGGTATGTCTGAGGAAAACAGGCAGGAAGAGAAGCTGACAGAAACAAACTGCAGGCAGGACTCCAGATTCCTAGGAGAGCAATCATCACAAAGGAAACAGTGTGGTGTGACCAGCCACAAGCAGCACCAGGGCTGCAGGACTGGTCAGCATGGTAGTTCTAGAACCAATATCATATTTATTACCTAAACTTACCTAGACCAGCTATTGCCCATTGGTATCTTGCATAAGTTCTGGGGAGGAAGGTGAGCGGTACATTTAGGCTGCAGGTAAAACTGAAAGACCTGCCTTTAAGAGCTATTACCATTCAAGTTCGCTGATTCCTAGAATGTCAATATTCACTCTTGCCATCTCCTGTTTGACCACTTCCAATTTGCCTTGATTCATGGACCTGACATTCCAGGTTCCTATGCAATATTGCTCTTTACAGCATCAGACCTTGATTCTATCACCAGTCCCATCCACAACTGGGTATTGTTTTTGCTTTGGCTTTACCCCTTCATTCTTTCTGGAGTTATTTCTCCACTGATCTCCAGTAGCATATTGGGCACCTACCAACCTGGGGAGTTCCTCTTTCAGTATCCTATCATTTTGCCTTCTCATACTGTTCATGGGGTTCTCAAGGCAAGAATACTGAAGTGGTTTGCCATTCCCTTCTCCAGTGGACCACATTCTGTCAGACCTCTCCACCATGACCCGACCATCTTGGGTGGCCCCACACAGCATGGCTTAGTATCATTGAGTTAGACAAGACTGTGGTCCTGTGATCAGATTGGCTAGTTTTCTGTGATTATGGTTTTAGTTTGTCTGCCCTCTGATGCCCTCTCGCAACACCTACTGTCTTACTTGGGTTTCTCTTACCTTGGACGTGGGGTATCTCTTCACGGCTGCTCCAGCAAAGCACAGCTGCTGCTCCTTACCTTGGACGAGGGGTATCTTCTCACGGCCGCCCCTCCTGACCTTGAACGTGGAGTAGCTCCTCTTGGCCCTCCTGCGCTGCAGCAGCTGCTCCTTGGAGGTGGGGTAGCTCCTCTCGGGCGGGGCCCCTGACCTCCTGGGTGGGGTAGATCCTCTTGGCCTTGCCCCTTACCTCGGACTGACCTGGGAAAGCTCCTCTCCCCCGCTCCTGCGCTGTCGCAGCCTGGCGCTCTCGGTCGCTACCCCTGACCTTGGGTGAGGGGTAGCTCCTACTACTGTGGACAGGAATGCCTTAGAAGAGATGGAGTAGCCATCACAGTCAACAAAAGAGTCCGAAATGCAGTACTTGGATGCAATCTCAAAAACGACAGAATGATCTCTGTTCATTTCCAAGGCAAACCATTCAATGTCACGGTAATCCAAATCTATGCCCCAACCAGTAACGCTGAAGAAGCTGAAGTTGAATGGTTCTATGAAGACCTACAAGACCTTTTAGAACTAACACCCAAAAGAGATGTCCTTTTCATTATAGGGGACTGGAATGCAAAAGTAGGAAGTCAAGAAATACCTGGAGTAACAGGCATGTTTGGCCTTGGAGTATGGAATGAAGCAGGGCAAAGGCTAACAGTTTTGCCAAGAGATCGCACCAGTCATAGCAAACACCCTCTTCCAACAACACAAGAGAAGACTCTACACATGGACATCACCAGATGGTCAACACCAAAATTAGACTGATTATATTCTTTGCAGCCAAAGATGAAGAAGCTCTATTTAGTCAGCAAAAACAAGACCGGGAGCTGACTGTGGCTCAGATCATGAACTCCTTATTGCCAAATTCACACTTAAACTGAAGAAAGTAGGGAAAACCACTAGACCATTCAGATATGACCTAAATCAAATCCCTTATGACTATACAGTGGAAGTGAGAAATAGATTGAAGGGACTAGATCTGATAGACAGAAAGCCTGATGAACTATGGACAGAGGTTCAGGACATTGTAGGAGACAGGGATCAAGAACATCCCCAAGAAAAAGAAATGCAAAAAGGCAAAATAGCTGTCTGAGGAGGCCTTACAAATAGCTGTGAAAAGCAGAGAAGCAAAAAGCAAAGGAAAAAAGGAAAGATAGTCTCATTTGAATGTAGAGTTCCAAAGAATAGCCAGGAGAGATAAGAAAGCCTTCCTCAGTGATCAATGCAAAGAAATAGAGGAAAACAATAGAACGGGAAAGACTAGAGATCTCTTCAAGAAAATTAGAGATACCAAGGGAACATTTCATGCAAAGATGGGCTCCATAAAGGACAGAAATGGTAGGGACCTAACAGAAGCAGAAGATATTAAGAAGAGGTGGCAAGAATACACAGAAGAACTGTACAAAAAAGATCTTCATGACCCAGATAATCACAATGGTGTGATCACTCACCTAGAGCCAGACATTCTGGAATGTGAAGTCAAGTGGGCCTTAGACAGCATCACTACAAACAAAGCTAGTGGAAATGATGGAATTCCAGTTGAGCTATTTCAAATCCTGAAAGATGATGCTATGAAAGTGCTGCACTCAATATGCCAGCAAATCTGGAAAACTCAGCAGTGGCCACAGGGATGGAAAAGGTCAGTTTTCATTCCAGTCCCTAAGAAAGGCAATGCCAAAGCATGCTCAAACTACCGCACAATTGCACTCATCTCACATGCTAGTAAAGTAATGCTCAAAATTCTCCAAGCCAGGCTTCAGCAATACGTGAACCGAGAACTTCCAGATGTTCAAGCTGGTTTTAGAAAAGGCAGAGGAACCAGAGATCAAATTGCCAATATCTGCTGGATCATCGAAAAAGCAAGAGAGTTCCAGAAAAACATCTATTTCTGCTTTATGGACTATACCAAAGCCTTCGACTGTGTGGATCATAATAAACTGTGGAAAATTCTGAAGGAGATGGGAATACCAGACCACCTGACCTGCCTCTTGAGAAACCTGTATGCAGGTCAGGAAACAACAGTTTGAACTGGACATGGAACAGCAGACTGGTTCCAAATAGGAAAAGGAGTACGTCAAGGCTGTATATTGTTACCCTGCTTATTTAACTTATATGCAGAGTACATCATGAGAAACGCTGGACTGGAGGAAGCACAAGCTGGAATCAAGATTGCTGGGAGAAATATCAATAACCTCAGATATGCAGATGATACCACCTTTTTGGCAGAAAGTGAAGAGGAACTAAAAAGCCTCTTGATGAAAGTGAAAGAGGAGAGTGAAAAAGTTGGCTTAAAGCTTAACATTCAGAACACTAAGATCATGGCATCTGGTCCCATCTCCTCATGGGAAATAGATGGGGAGACAGTGGAAACAGTGTCAGACTTTATTTTTTGGATTCCAAAATCACTGCAGATGGTGACTGCAGCCATGAAATTAAAAGACACTTACTCCTTGGAAGGAAAATTATAACCAACCTAGATAGCATATTAAAAAGTAGAGACATTACTTTATGCCAATGTCATAAAACAGAGAACCCAACAAGCTTTACAATTTACATAGCTAATTTCTGTATGCTTTTGATAACACAGTCACATTTGTGACAGTTTTTCACTATTTTTCGCCCTGGCATATTGGGAGGGCATATGAGGATTTTATAGTTAGATGATGGAGTGGGGAGCCTGTGATCCTTGCTTTTCTCCCAACATTGTGCTTGTGGTTGGCACCCCTCTGATACAATGGCAAACAGAGGAGAGGGAGCTGTTTGTCTCCTTTTCAAAGAAAAAGGCAAGAGCTGAGCTACTGCAAGCCCTTAGAGAACCTTCATCTGAATTAGAAAAAATCATCTGGGGAGAGTTACAGCTCTAGGGAGCATAGATTGGTGCCCTTGCACAAGCAGAAAAAGTGCTTCATTCTCCTGGAACACACATGAGGGAAGGTGTATAATTTGAGCTTAGTGAACTGCATTTCACACTAGATTTTAGTCCCCACGTGTGCCCTTGTGCACACAACAACCTGAACAACTGTGCATAATTGCACAACTATGTGTATTGGTCTCTGTCAGAGCATCTGAGAAGCTCATACTGAGAGGAGACCTGTGAAAAAAATGCAGCATAAGCATTGGCCTGAGCGGCAGAGTGGCCAACAATGGTCCAGCTGAGCGGTACCAGGTTAAGTGGTGGTCTAAGGGAACCACTGAAGCAGAGATCCACACAGAAGGTAAGCGGTGGTCAGCGTGGAACAGTAAGGGTAGAAAGAGCAACAGTGTGAAGTGAAGCCTGGGTTGTTCGGTGGGAACACAAGATATTTACTGGGGACTCTCAGGCATTACACATGAGAATGTGGTGATTATGTCTTATATTGTTTACCAAAACCTACACAAACTGTGTGAGTCTGGTGAAGCTCCTAATCACACCATCTGACTTCACAGTCATGGTGCCAAGCCAACCAAGGTACCACAGAGCCTTGGCCAGAAGAAGGGGTAAGTTGGTCAAATTTCTTTGGGGGAGTCTTTTGATTTAGAGGTAGAAAAAAGGGCATCTGGTCTTCCAGATAAAGCACACTGAGACTGTGAAGAGATCTAACTTCCTTGCCACGTGGAAGAAGGTATATCCTGTAGAGGAGAATGGGATCAACACACAGTAAGAAGAATGAGAGTAAAAGTTAGAGAATGAGAGTGAGTAAGAGAGAAAGAGAGAGAGAAAATGGAAGGGAGAGGGGCTGAGAGGTGAGAAAGACCAATTTGGAAAAAGCGTTTTAGTCCCTAGATCTAACTGTGACTGAAGTCTACTCCTACACTTCCAAGGACTGAAAGCCAGGATATTTCCTTTTCACTTACACTAGTTTAAACTGGATTTCTGACATTCTAAATGAATGACTTCTAACTAATACAGGCAGGGAAACTTGGAAGGGCTATGAGCCTTGAGTTATGCAACTTGAGCTATGCAACTACCTCTAATTCAAGAGACCTTTTGAACCTGGGAACTTTCAATGCATTACAAATTGCCAATACATCTTCATCTCATCAAGAACACTAGAGGGGGTGTGGCCAGGATGGCAGAGTAGGAAGACCCTGAGCTCATCTCCTCCCATGGACACACCAAAATTGCAACAATCCACAGAACAACTATTGAGGAGAATGACCTGAAGACAAGCAGAACAGATTTTCCACAACTAAAGCTATAAAGAAGGAACCACAATGAGACAAGTAGGAGGGATGGAGGTACAGTGGAGTCAAGACTCAGATAGGTGAACCACAAATGGGAGGATAATCACAATTGCAGAGATTTTCTCCAAGGAACAAGGGAACCAAGCCCCACATCACGTTCTCCAGATCTGGGGTTCTACACTGGGATGATGAACCCCTAGAACGTCTGGCTTTAAAGGGGACTTGAATAAGGGAGAGTCAAAGGGTTGTGGGGAACACAGGTTCCACTCTTAAAGGATTCCTACAAAAATCTGATGCTCTGAGATTTAGTATAGAGGTACCAATTTGAAAGGAGCCTGGGTCAGACCAAATTGCTGATCTTGGAGAGCCTCCAGGAAAAGCAGGAAGCAACTGTGACTTTCCCTAGGACAGAAATGTTGGTGGGAGCCATTTGGGGGAGCTCATTCTAACATTAAGATACTGGTGCTGGCAAGCACGATTTTGGAGTCCTCTCTCTCCCCTATTAGCACTTGCCTACCAGCCAGTTGGCACCAGTCCTGGGGCCCTTTGGGCTACACAACCAGATGCCCCAGGATCCAGCCCTGCCTACCAGTGGCTGGCAGCCTCTGCATGAAGCAGCACCAATATGCCCAATATGGCACTTACCAATATGCCCACAGCAGTTGACCCTTTTAGGACTTCTCAGGTGGCACTAATCGTAATCCACCTGATAATGCAGGAGATACAAAGACGTGCAGGTTTAATTCCTGGGTCAGGAAGATCCCCTGGAGAAGGACATGGCAACCCACTCCAGTATTCTTCCCTGGAAAATTCCATGGACAGAGGACCCTGGGGGGCTACAGTCTACGGGGCTGCAGAAAGTTGGACACAACTGAGTGACTAAGTACATACACTCACACACAGTTGACCCTTTAACACAGCCCACATAGAGGGCACCCCTAGAGCATGGTGACTAGAGGGGCAGTGCTGCAAAGGATGTCTCCTACAAAAGGTCACTTCAAGATTGGAAAAGAAAACCAACCTACCTAATACATAGACACAAAAACAGAAAATTACGCAAAATGAGGTGACAAAGTCTATATTCCAAGTGAAGTGAAGTCGCTTAGTCATGTCCAACTCTTGGCAACCCCATGGACTGTAGCCTAATAGGCTCCTCCATCCATGGGATTTTCCAGGCAAGAATACTGAAGTGGGTTGCCATTTCCTTCTCCAATTCCAAGTGAAAGAATAAGATAAAATCCCAGAAGAACGAAACGAAGTGGAGACAAGCAATCTACCCAATAAAAAGTTCAAGGTGATGATCATAAAGATGTTCAGTGAACTTGGGAGAAGAATGGATGAACACAGTGGAAAGATTAGCAAAGAGTTAATAAAATACAAAGAAGAACCAAACAGACACAAAGAATACATAACTCAAATAAAAAATACGCTAGGAGGAAGCAACAGTAGATTAGATAATACAGAGGACTGGATCAACAGTAAAAAAGAAGAAAGAGTAATGGAAATCACCCAAGCTGCACAGAAAAAACAAACAAACAGGATTTTTAAAAGAATGGTTTAATAAACTTCTGAGAAAACATCAAGTATACATACTAACATTCACATTATAGGGGTCCCAGAAGAAGAGAGAAAGGGACAGAGAACTTATTTGAAAAGATAATAGCTGAGAACTTCCCAACCTGAGAAAGGAAGCAGATATTAAGGTTCAGAATCAAAGAGAGTCCCAAGTAAGAAGAATCCAAAGAGATCTACTCCAAAACACCATGTAATTAACATGGCAAAACTAAAGATAAAGAGAAGATGTTAAAAAGCTGCAAGGGAAAAGCAACTAGTTACATATAAAGAAACTCCCATAAACCCAATGAATTTTCAGCAGAAACTTTGTAGGTAAGTAGGGAGTGGCACATTATATTTGAAGTGATGAAAGGGGAAAACCTACAACCAGAAATACTCTACCTAGCAAGGCTATTATTCAGATTTGAAAGTGAGATAAAGAGTTTTACAGACAAGCAAAAATTACGAGTTCCACATCACTAAACTGGTTTTACAAGAAATGTTAAAGTGACTTCTCTAAGTACAAATGAGAAAACTAAAACTAGAAATGTGAAAATTTCAAAAGGAAAAATCTCATTGATAAAGGCAAATATACAGTAAAGGCAGTAGATTAACCAGTTATAGAGCTAGTCAGAAGGTTCAGACAAAAGTAGTAAAATCATGTATAACCAAAATAAGTAGTTCAGGGATATACATTCAAAAGATGTGAAATATGAAATAAAAATATTAAATGTGGGGCCGGGGTAAAAATGCAGGGTTGTTAGAATGCATTCAAATTTAAGAGATTATCAACATAAAATAATCACATATACATGGGTTGTTATATACCACATGCATGCGTGCATGCTAAGTTGCTTCAGTTGGGTCTGACTGTGTGACCCTATAGACTGTAGCCTGCCAGGCTCCTCTGTCCATGGGATTCTCCAGGCAAGAATACTGAAGTGAATTACCATGCCCTCCTCCAGGGGGATCTTCCCAACCCAGAGATCGAACTTGTGTCTCTTACATTTCCTATACTGGCAGGCAGGTTCTTTACCACTAGTACCATCTGGAAAGCATGGTAACCACAAATCAAAAATCTAGGATAGACAGACACAAAAAAAGGAGAAAGAAATCCAAACATAACACTGAAGACTACAGTCAGCATACTAAAAGAGAAGAGTGTAAAACAAGAAGATAGGACCAAAAAAGAACTACAAAAACAGAAAACAGTTAACAAAACAATAATAAGGACAACATCAATAATTATATTTAAACGGACGAAATGCTCCAATCAAAAGACACAGAGTGGCAAAAAGGATGAAAACAAGACCCATGTCTATGCTGCTTACAAGAGATTCACTTCAGATTTAAAGACACACAAAGACTGAAAAGTGAGAGGATAGAAAATATATTCCATGAAAATGGAAACAAAAAGAAATCTGGAGTAGCAATACTGATATCAGATAAAACAGACTTTAAAACAAAGACTAGAACAAGAGACAAAGAAGGACATTACATAATGTAAAGCGATCAATCCAACAAGAAGATATAACAACTGTAAATACACATTCACTCAACATAGGAACACCTAGATACATAGCAAATATTAACAAACATAAAGAAAAATTGACAGTAACATAATAAAGCTAAGGGGACTTTTAACACCCACTCACATCAATGGACAGGAAAATCAATGAGACACTGAACTTAAATAACACATTAGAATAGATAGACTTATTAAATATCTGCAGAAACTTCCATCCAAAAGCAACAGAATACACATTCTTTTCAAGTGCACATGGAACATTTTCCAGGAAAGATCATAAGCTGCCTCACTGAACAATAACAAAATTACACCAAAAAAAATGAGAGATTAATTCCTAAGATCTTTCTGGTCAACCCTTTTGGAAAATAAAGAACATTTACCAAATGAGTATCCCTCTCAATATATTGGTTTTGCATGCTCAGATATTCATATTTTAAAGATACATGTATTTAAAGATATACAAATAGATACCTTCAACTAAATAAAGTTTATACAGATTGCATTTTGTTTCAGTGATACGTCACAAAACTGAGACTTTTATTCCCATCTTGGACCAGTTAGCTTCAAACAGAAGGTATCAATGACAATTATTAAGCCTAACATGGGCAAACTTATTCATAAGTCAGGCACAGTAAAGTCTTAGCAGGATGAACCAGTGATAAGGGGCAAATATCCAGAGCCCACTAGGAGCAGAACTGGGAGAAACTAACCTAGCCGTGGCTGTCATGGCCCCGGTTCTGTGTTAGCAGTTGGCCCCTAAGGAGTAACAAAACAGGTCTTCGGGCCCCCCGAGGCAGGAATTCACAAAATCTAGGAGGATCGGTATCCTAGACCAGCAGGGGTTTCAGGCTAGTGCTTCCATTCAAATGGAAAAAATGCCCACTTACACAGGTTGGCCATTATGGATGAAAGCTACAACTCAGTGGACATGCAGGGATCAGGCAAAAGTGCAATTTATTTTACCCACTGGTGGGTAAAAGGAATTTAGCTCAATTAGGTGCTAAGGATATAAATGAGACTGAGACATAGCATATTTGCTCTCAAGTTGCTTACAATCTAGATGGAGACAGAGTCATAAAGAGGTGATTTCAAACTTGTGTAGATAGTGGAGGAATTTGACAGGAGAGGAAAGGAATGCATAGCTTGTTATGAGAACACAAAGGAGGTTCACTTATGCCAAACAAAGTAAGGTTTAGGAGGACTTCTTGGAAAAGATGCTGCTTGAGCTGGTTGTAGCAGGCAAAGAAAGATGAGCAAGATTGACCATGAAAAGCCATGTAGGTCAGACACACAAAACCATATTCAGGGCAGTTCAGGTAATTTGATATTATTAGAGGGGAAAGCCAAAGATCCAAAGGGTCACTTATGCCATGCGAAGTTTATCTCATGCAGGGATAGGGAGGTATGCTGGAAACTGACCATAATCCCCACCTCCAGTTCTCCTCTTCCTTTTAGTAATAGATACCCAAGGCTTCCCTGGTGGTTCAGACAGTTAAGAATCTGCCTGCAATGCAGGAGACCCAGGTTCAACGCCCTGCAGAAAGGAATGGCTACCCACTCCAGTATTCTTGCCTGGAGAATTCCATTGACAGAGGAGCCTGACGGGCTACACAGTCCACGGGGTCGCAAAGAGTCAAACACGAATGAGGAACTAACACTTTCACTTTTGCACTTTCCCCTCCTCCTCCACTGAGTTTTAGGTGAGCGCATATCTGTCCAATTAAGGAATATATTCCAGCCTCCCTTGCAGTGGATGTCACCATGGGACCAAGTTCTTGGGATGTAAATGGAAGTTAGGAGCATATTGTTCATTTACAACATTAAAAGGAAGCTACTTGTCTCCACTTTTTCTTTTCCCTCACCTTCCAGAGGTCTGAAATACAGGTGCAGTTAATAAAGCCAGCCTCAAACATGCCAACAATGACCACCCCCCGGAGCAGGGAGCATACTATGATGAAAGCAACCTGGATCCCAGGTTGAACAAGGAGAGAAGAGCTACTTCTTCATCCTGGACATCACCTTACTGGACTATTGAGTGAGAGAGAAATAAATTCCTTGTAGAGTCACTGTCTTTGGGGCCTTTGTTACAGCAGTATAGCCTGTATCCTAACATGAGAGGGAAGCAAAGAGAGTGCTGAGGCTTCTAATATAATTCTTGACTTGTCAGAAATGGTGAAGGAGCTAGAAAAGGCTGAGACAACAAACATCTATCTTTAATGATTATAGTTGAGTGAGACTAGGGCTGGCCAAGAACAAGATAAGCAAATATGCAGCCTTGCCTCAAGAGAGATAGAGAAAGCCCCTTGAAAACTATAAACTTCTCCCCGACTCTGAGAACCTAGTTCATCCACAGCATGACAGCTGCTAGCAACCACCCCACTGTTTTCCTTGCACTCTGCCCTGCAAAGCTGTATCTATTCTCCTCTTCAAAAGCTGATTAAAAAGAAAAAAAAAAAAAAAAAGTTGATTCCAACAAGCTTCTAATAAAGACTTCATTGACTAACCCCACTTAGTCATTTTGTATTAACCATACTTGCAACAGGGAAAATTTATTTGTAACCCCCCTGTATTTCTTGAAGAAGATGGGTCTGCTAATTGAAAGGCCTATTTTGCTAAACAAGTAACTTGTCAGAAGTGAAAGTCTGGAAGTAGAAGCTGGGATAAAATGCATTCCTCCCAATAATAAAAGGTTGAGGAATCTGCCTAGGGTTCTGGGAGGCTGGGCAGTAGGGTGGAAAAAGATCCCTAGTGGGAGAAGCAGAGAGTACTCTGGGAAAAAGAGGCACGTTGTAGGCAATTTTCAAGTGAATTGCTACAGTTTACATGATGTACATCATGTCTCCCCTTCAGTAAATTCTGCCTTATTTCCTAACACCCTGGTGGGAGAAGGAATAAATGGTTAGCAGCTTGAATAGAGGATGCAGGAAAAGCTGACATCTGGATTACTAGACCAAGAAAAGTGAGAATCAGTGCCAGTGGTGAACAATTCTAGAATTTGAGACACTTTCCTTTAGTTATCAATTCAATAATTTTGAAATTATGTATATTGGATTGTCATAATCTGAGACTTACCATTCACCCAATAATTAATGAGAGCCCATGAATAGAATAAAATTAATCATATTTTATAATTATAATTAAATACATATTAACTCTAATTAAAGGAAGCTAGCAGTTATTAATTGCTTATGAGGATTTGGAAATGGAGCACTTTCTTCTAGGTGAGCGTAGGGTAAATTTTAGGAAAGATCACATGGAAGAATTGCATCTGAGCTGGGTCTTGAAGTGAAGATAGGCATTGGTCATGCAAAGGCTTTGCAGAGGAATGGAATATTATGAACAATCTGACCAAAGCCATACTTTTTTCCCAGTAACTACTTATCAACGCTCACTCTATGCCAGGTACCAGGCTAGGTCCCAGGGATAAGAAGATGAATTTGGTTTCATCGACTTCTGTTAACATGAAAGAGAGAAAGTCTGAGTCACTTAGTTGTGTCTGACTCTATGCAACCCCATAGACTGTAGCCTGCCAGGCACCTCTATCCATGGGATTCTCCAGGTAAGAATACTGGAGTGGGTAGCCATTCCCTCCTCCAGGGGACCTTCCCAACCCAGGGATCAATCCAGGTCTCCCACACTGCAGGCAGATTCTTTACTGTCTGAGCCACCAGGTAAGCTACTGCCAATTTTCTATTTGTTCTGTTACTGCTCTGCCACATCTATCAGGTCTTCTTGGACACATTTTTTCTTGTGGCCAGTTTTTTCTCTCTTGAACCTATGAGTGTGTGATGCTTCTTTTGCTCCTTCAATGTCCTACTTTCCATTTATCTTTTTAACCTACTATTAATGATCATTTCTCTAATTTATTGAGGTCAATTAAATCTTCTAACTTGGCATATCAATCTGTTTGGGGTCACATGTAATATTTATGAAGACTTTCACTTTCTCTCCACTGTGCAGACCCACATTTCAGTACCCTGTTGTGCCAGTATATAGTAAAGGTTGGAAGTGAGACAAGAAATAGGGCTCCAGAATCCCAGGTCACAAAAACCTAGTACATCTGTAACTGACCACAATTTTGTGAACTGAAATTGCAGTGATGTCTCTTACATGACAGTCATAACTTCATCAACATAAACTTGAGTACCTACCACATGTGGAAACATGATGCTCAATGCATTGGTCTTTGTTCCTGAGAGGCTTACAGTCTAGATGAGGAGGCAAATAGACAACGAATACTCATTTGTTTACCCCTCTTCCTAATGGTTAAAAGAGAACAAAAGTGAGAATGTGAGAACAAGAAGGAATTCCCTTTTCCTCTGCCCTACCCTGTGACTAGCTACCTTCAGAAAGAAGCAGTTATTAACCCGATTGGTCAGAGCCCAGGACACTAATGAGTCCACACTTCAACAGTGGTTGGGATCACTTTATTTTGAGGGGTCACATGGTCAGAAGTGCTGCTCTTGCTCCAAGTAGGACCAGTTCACTTTCTATTTGATGCACACCTGGATGAATAAAGCCAGTCTGCTAGCATACCTGATCATCTTCTCTCTTTCTGCAGGCATGCTTATGCATGATAGTCCCCAAATCTAGAGGGTGGAGGTGGAGCAGAGAATCACGAAGCTTCACTTCAGCCTTAAACCTAAGCCATGTGATTCAGTCTTTTGGCAGAGTTCTTCTCTGGAGGTTATTGGGTGCTAGCTCAGCTATGAATAAAATGATCCTTTGGTTCCTATTCCAATTTCTTTCTTCTATATAGTTCCCTCGGGAACTCTAAAGAGAGGAGAGATGATCAGCGGAGTAGGATTTGCTTATTTCTCATCCTTGAGTGTGGCAATCCACATTGTTGGTCACAGTTTTGTGTTCTTTGTTACAAATTTTTGCTGCTCTTTCCAGGAAAGGATCATACTTCCCTAACCTTAGACTTGGTCCTACTGATGTCAGATTTGACCAGGTGAACTTGTTCTGACCAACAAAATGTGAGCTCTAATATGTAAAAGTGCCAGGCAGAAGTATCAAGAATCAGCATGTGATTCACTATCATCATTTTCCCCCTTTTCATGAGACCAACATTGTTCCAGATAAAGCTTACTCTAGGGCTTCCCTGGTGGCTGAGTAGTAAAGAATCTGCCTGCCAATGCAGAAGACATGGGTTTGATCCCTAATCTGGGCAGATCCCACATGCAGTGGAGCAACTAAGACTCTGTGCTACAACTATTGAGCCTGGGAACCACAACAACTGAGCTCATGGGCTGCAACCACTGAAGCCCACATGCTCTCTAGCCTGTGCTCTGCAACAAGTGAAGCCACCGCAATAAGTCCACACACCACAACTAGAGAGTAGTCCTCACTCTCAGCAACTAGAGAAACGACGTACAGCAATGAAGACCCGGCAGAGCCAAAAAAACTAACTAAATAAATACGATTTTTTTTTTAAAAAAGCTTACTCTATCAGTCTGAGTCCCAGCATGAAGACAACCTCAAACATGCCAAACTGATCTGTTATGGGCATGTTTGGCATTTCAAGAAATAAAACTTCATTGTTGTAAGCCACTTTGGAATCACTTGTTACCACAGCCTGACCTGGCTTTTCCTGATACATTTTCCTTATTACCCATCTGTATCAAACACCATTGTTTGTCCTTCCAACATCTATCTTCCGTCCTCTAAGAGAACCCCAATTTTTGCCTAGGGATTCACCTAACTCTAAATGTGCTTGTTGAGGATGGTGGGATTTCAATTCTCAGCCACAGAGGGAAATCATGATTAAATAATTCATGATGGCTTCTTACTCCCTGCTGGTGACTGGTTCAGACGTGGGAAGAGCGTGAGAAGTCTGCTTATAGGCTTCTGAGACAGGTTTTCCCTGCTAACTAAGAAACACATGGGAAGAAACAGTCTCTCTACTTCCACTGGACGTGCACGCATGTGCCAGCTGGACTTATGGCAGCCATTTTGTAACTATGAGGGACAGTGGCCTTAGGTAGTCAGAGTGGAAAGATGGAAAGAGTTTGGGTACCTGAGAAGGTCACTGAGCTGTTAAATGAACAAACATTTGAACTACCTACCTCTAGATCTTCTGTTACATGAGATAATACATTTTCCTTATTGTTTAAGATGGCTGAATCAGGAATGAAGGGGAACAGAATGTGTTTAGCTCTAGGGACAGTGAGGTGATCGCAGGACAGCATGTTTTTTTTTTTTATTGTTGAAGCTCAGGAGATGTCAGGGTTAAAACTGAATCTGGGAGTCATCTATGAAGAAATATTGTCTGTGTGCTCAGTTGCTCAGTCATGTCAGACTCTTTGTGGCCCCATGGACTGTAGACCACCAGCGTACTCTGTCCACGGAATTTTCTGGGCAAGAATACTGGTGTGGGTTGCCATTTCCTATTCCAGGGCATCTTCCCGACCCAGGGATTGAACTCGCATCTCTTGCATCTCCTACATTGGCAGGCAGATTTTTTTTTTTTTTTTTTATTGTCTTGCATAGTTTTTTTTTTTTTTTTTAATTTTTTTATTAGTTGGAGGCTAAGATTTTTTTTTTTTTTTAACTACTGCACTGCCTGGGAACATAAGCTTAGCTATCTCCTAACTGGATATGTTACTATCAAGGGCCTCACTTATCATCGATCCTAGAAAAGAGAGATCACAGTGGTGATAGCAACCTTCTAGGGAGGGTGAGCAAAGACAGTGAAGAAGCGATGATAACATCTGGATCCCCAGATTCTGTTCTCCTCAAACCTGGGTTTTCGAGAAAATTGGAGATCTTAGTAGCCATTTGCATATAAATTAAACATTCTTGACTTATGAAGATGACTATGAAAATGGATTGTAAGCAATTCCTAAATTTACTGACTCATACACACATTACCGTTCCAGACAACTATGGTTCTGATCATCTTATAGCCATCCTATGTATGATACTGCAGAAGCCAAGGAGAAAGCATTAAGGTCTGCAAAATATACACCATGGGACATTAAGGAAATGGTCAACGTAGAAGATAGAGCCTCTAGTCCCCAAGTCGATCTGTGGTTAGAAGATAGTTTTGAAAGTTACTAAGTCATGGGGCACTAGGTTCCTGCTACTTTATTAATTCTTGATAAAGAATTAATTTTTGAAATTCTACTTAGAACTTTTCCAACGGCATAAGGCACATCAAGACATCAAGTGGGTAATAAATGAACACACCTGCAAAATACATATATATAGTGAAGCCTATACCTTACCTGAGGTATCTTAACCCATTTCTAAATTGTTATTGCTTGGTCTGCTTTGAAATTCCTCTTGCCTCCCTAAGCCAAAAAAAAACAACAACAAAAAAAGGATAAATATTTTAATGAGTCGGAAGAGCAAATGCAATCTCCAAAGATGGCTAACTTCAGTCCTGCAGTTATTTAGAAAGGAAAGTCTGGCTACAAACACTGTTGTTTGCTGGCAGAATTTGCAATTGGCTAGGGCCAAGGACAGTGTTTAATGATGACTCAGTTGTATGGTCTAGAGGGATGGGGGAAGACCAACTAGTGATCCTTCTGACGAAAAGGACTCATATCTGTTTTCTTCACATTGAGGTTCTACAGACCCAGAACTGCTGCAACCTGGGAGCGGGTGTCCGAGGGAAATCCGGAGACCCTGAGAAATGCACCTTCAAATTATCTGGACCCTCAGCCCAAACAACCCAACTCCCTCCTTCTCTCCCCGCTCCCCAGCTCCAGGCCACGATTTGGGCAGAGGAGTCCAAGGCCAAGGGGCTAACCGGGGGCCTAGCTGGATGACCTTCGCCAGGCCCTGGAGTCTCCCTTAGGAAGTCCTCGGGGCCCTGCTCGGGTTCCGTAGGGGCCGCCGATGCACCCAGCCCCTAGGTGTTCGGGATGGCCTTTGGGAAGCATCCCGCTGCCCGCTGCGGAGCATTAGTCCGTCAGCCGGGACACCCTCTCCGCTTCCCTGGATAGCAGCCCGACCCCTCCCGCTCGGGTCGCCCCACCCAGGCCGGCAGCGCCACGCCCACCGGGGTCCAGCGCGGGGCAGGGATGCCCTCGCTCAGCCTCGCCGCCGCCGGTCTCGCTCAGGGCTCCCCCCGGCCAGCAGCCCCGCTCGGGTCCCCTCCCCCGGCCGCCGCAGGCCCCGGCCCCGCCGCCCCTCCCGGGCGCCGCCCGCCGCGGCCGCCTCTGCAGCTGGCCCCGTGGCCGGCCCGCGCCCGCCGCCGCGCGCTGATTGGCTGGCCGGGGCCGGCGGCGGCGCTGAGTGGCCGGGCAGATTCGCTGGGTCAGGGCTGCAGAGGCGCCTGGCGCACCGGCGGGAGCGGAGCCGCGGCGCGCGCTCGCCGGGACGCCGGCCGCCCGCCCGCCCGCCCGCCAGCCCGAGCGAGCGGCCCGGGGCGCCTAGGGGGCCCGCGCCCCACCGGGCGCCGCCGCCCTGGCCGCCATGTGCTCCCAGCTCTGGTTCCTGACGGACCGGCGCATCCGCGAGGACTACCCGCAGGTGCAGATCCTGCGCGCCCTCCGGCAGCGCTGCTCCGAGCAGGACGTGCGCTTCCGGGCGGTGCTCATGGACCAGATCGCCGTCACCATCGTCGGCGGCAACCTCGGTGAGCTAGGTGGGCCCGGGCGGGTGGGGTGGCGCTCCGGGATCCCCGAGAGCCAGCGAGTGGGCCCGCGCATCGGGCCTCCCCCGGCCAAGTCTCCTTTGGGTCACCCAAACCTACCGCTCTCCCCCGAGAGACCTCTTCGGGTTAGAGAAATTCCCTAACCTTGGGAGCTTTCTTGACCACCAGCATCTGCCCTGAGGCCAAGATTTGAGAACGGGGTTTAATTCACTTAGGAGACTTAGTCTGGAAGGAACTTGAATTCACCTGAAGTCGCCTGGAGGTCCGAGGAAAATGAAGCTAACCCCAAATTAGCAAATTCTGCTCGCTTCAGTGCCCTGCTAGTTTAGATTTATAAGAGCCAACACTAAATTTACAAAATTGCCATTAAGATGAATGTTTTTAAAAGTTTTCCAAGAGTGTCTAAGCATCAGCAGTGCACTGCATAGACTATTATTCCCAAGCTAGGAACCTGCAGATGGGGAGAAATCTGAGAAAGATTAGAATCACCTCTTGAGTATAAAGTAGGAGAGGAGACCTTTGATGGGTTTTCTTTAAACTGATCTTCCTCTCTGAAAGTATTAAATTCTGATTTCAGAAAAGTCACGATTTCAGGTAGAGACCATTCTGGCTGCATTGATTTCTCCACCACTGAGTTCGAGAGATTTGGAATGTAGGGAATGGGAGGGGGGCAGTAAGACATGGTTATCAACTGTGACCATGACCTCAAAAGGTTGTGTGTTTTTAGATATTCTTAATTATTCTAATATAAACAGTTTCTGGCTTAAGAATCCTAGTTTAGGAGCCTTCCCCTGGCTTGCAGTATTTGAGTCTCTGCAGCCTCTAGTATGGAGGTATCCAGAGGGGTCCAGGACCCAAGGAGCTTTGGGCCCACTGAGAGTGCTTCTTGGAATATCATTTATATTATTTCAATCATGCCTGGTTAAATAAACTCATAATCTGTTACTTTTCTTTGGCAGGGGAAAAGGGTCCCAACTTCTGAACAGGCTACATACACATGAGATTTTGAATATGACCTTTTTCTAAGTGGACCATATCTGTTCTAGATGTTTCATCCATAAATTAATCAAAAACCTTCATAAGTGCTATCAGTTGTCTGTTGGAGAAATATACTCCAAACACTGGGTGTCATATGCATTTAGTCTAAAAGAGTGGCTGTCAACCATAAAGGGCTCCCTCTCTCTAGTCTCGATTTGCTAAAAATTCTCAGTTAACGCTGAACTGGATTCCTAGACGAGGAATCAGCAGAATTGGATTATTACAGTTTTGCTGCTAACAAGTATCTTGGCTTTGCCTTGGCCAGGTCTCTTTATGTTTTTGAATCTCAGCTTTCTCATTTATAAAGCTAAGGGGTAGGGTTCCTCCAGCTATAAAATTATCTGTCAGTACTATACTTAAATGGAATGATTTGTCATATTTTCCTGATCTAGATCTAGTATATACATCTTTCCACCCCTGAGAGTTTGCTCTTTTTTAATTTTTTTTTCCAGCCTGTAAAGTTGCCTTTTTTGAGATACAGGCACATCATTCTGCATCATTTTCCTTTTTATAGACCCATCATGCATTCCATGAAAGAGTAGGGGAATGCTCTCTGTTTTGTATCTAGAACCCCATTTTAAATAGTCAGTCATAGGAAAATAGAAAATTAAATTCTAATGCTGCAGGAAACATTTCCACTCTTTTGTTTAGTGTCTTAAAATTTTGCTGGAATTCATGTGTGTATGTATCTCAGTCTATTCAGAAGCCAGTAGTTACTTCTTTCTAAACTACAAGAAGATCTACGTAGTTATTTGCCTAGTCGATCAAGAACATGAACACAGGTACTTTTTAAAGCAGTTTTAATTTTTTGCTAATTCAGTGATTGCCCCACACAAGTCACAACACATAAAACAAACCTTTTAGATCACTGTTTCTGCTGTCTAAAGCAGTCAAAAGACTTACTCGGTGCATGGTGCATGGTGCATGGGGGGATTAATTAAAGCACAAGTAAGTGAGTTCCATGAGAATACTGGGCTCCTTTGCTTTGCTCAGTGCTTTAACAGTGTCTAAATAGTGCCTCTCAGGTAATAGGCACTCAATAAATGTATTTAAATGAATTAAGATATACAGTCTATTTCCCAGTTTCTTCTAGAGTCAGTTATAGAAAACTGTTGGTAATTTGTTAAGCCAAAGCATTCCTCTGAAATAAACTCTAGAATTTACTGGCTTTGAAATCCAGAAAGAGCTACAATGGTACTGATGTCCTTGCCTATTTGAGAATTATTGTGGGAGCTGGGAAGGAGTTTGGGATCATCCATTCTGACCCCTTCATTTTATAAATGAAAAACCTAATGATCAAAGAGATGGAGTGACGTGCTCAGTGCCATCCAGCTAGTTAGCAGCAAATGAATGCTTAACAACCAGATCTAATTCCCAGCCAGTGATAATGGAATAAGTGTATCCTTGGACATCTGCAACCTATAGTATTGCCCAAAAGTTCAGAGTTTTCTGTAAGATGTTATGGAAAAACTCGAATGAACTTTTTGGCCAGCCCAATACTTTTCTCAGTAGATATGAAACTGAACAGAATTACATTAAATTGAGGCTAGACAGTGATGTTGCAGAGTAATGTGATAGTTTAGGAAGTTAAAGTGTCACCTTTACTCAGGCTTCATATCTTTGCTTCTTTCCATTCTTTATTTAGATTCATGTGGGAGTAGATAAAGGGGTCATTTTGAGACAAGAATGGGCAGTGACTCCACCAGTTCCTTAAATTCATTGCCCATCTTGCCTCCATGGAGGCTAGTGGGAATCCAAATCCAGAGATAAGAATTTCAGGTTATATCTGAAGTAGAATTCAGACAAGAGGATCAAAGTTTTGCGTTTAAACACTGCAGTTATTTTAAACAGAATAATACAAGTAAACTGAAGAAATGCTGCAAATACGAGGTTTTATGGTTATTCTTTTTAACCCAGTGGTCTGCTCTACTGAGCGTAGATTCGGGTGGGGAGACTACTGGGAAGACTGAATGACCTTCAGGTGACTGAAGCAATCCTGTAGAAAACACTTTCCCTTCACCTTCCTGCTGGATGTAGCATTATGAGAATCTGTGCATCGCCATGTCCTTCTTAGAAACCACAAGTTCTTCATTCGTTCAACACATTTTTATTAATTATTCTCAATACTGAGGATACAGTGGTGGTGAATATGGCACCAAAATGCACGTAGGAATATTCAAAACAAAACACATGGAGTTTTTATCATATGCCATAGGCCAAGTTTCTTTTTACATATTAATCTGATAATTATGTGCCCAGTCAAAGTGTCTGGGCATATGGTGCTGGCTGGCAGTTGGGGACCAACACTGAGTAATTCTGGGCTCAGCACTTTCTGTTTCCTTTGCTTCCACTGCATCCCATGCATCAGCCCGCACTGACTTCAACTTGCCCCTTGCACTGAAATTGCTTCTGCCTGAGATGCTCGTCTGGTCCAGCTCCCTGCCCCATGGGGAACTCTTATTCACCCTTTGTTTGTTTTTTTGTTTTTTATTATTTTTATTCACCCTTTATATGCAGCTCAAGTCTTTTCTTTAAAGTCTGTCTTGACTCCTTACCTGGCCCCCAAGCATCTCTCCCATCTGCTGCCAAATAAGATAGCATTCATTGTATTTTATTGTAATTTACCTATTTACAAAGTTCATCTCCTCTCACCCCCTAAATGACTGGATATTGCTCAAATGCATGCTCCAGAATAGGTACATAGTAGACCTTCAGTTGACATTTGTTGGATGACTGAATGAAGTGCCTTTAAAGGCTAATACAGCTATGTGAGAGGCTAATGCAGGTATGTGAGACTTGTGCTGTATTTAGCTGCTGTGTCTGGAATTTCATGATTGGATGCATAACTGTTTTCGTGATGAGGATGTTTATTTATTTGAGGGCAGAGTCACTGGTGCAAATCAAGTATTTTGACCACGCACAGGACTTTACAAAAGTCTCAAGAAACAAGTATAGCCCCAAACTCAGGAACAGAAACCAAGACAGAAGAGATGAGTTGACCTGGAAATGAGGATGTGTTACAGTTTGGCTCCTAGGAGCAGGATGATTCAGCATTCTTTCCTTACTTTCAGAGCTAAAACCTTGTGGCTGCATGGCAGTTTCTAGGTCAGGTTCTTTACATTAAGGTGTTTTGGGAGATTCTCACGTGGTTCTTTGTAGGAATCAGGTGTGTAAGATTTAAAATGTTTGGGTGGGGAGAAATCTTAATTAAATTTGAATGAGGAAATGGTCTTATCTCAGCCTTCCAAAAGAGAACAGGGGCCTTGCAGAGAAAGGATGGATTCCCATTACTGTGCAAGAAGACACTAGCAAGAAAGGGTACCAGGCTCAACTTTGTGCACAAAGGTTAATCTTTAACCTTAGTCCATGCTAAAGGCCTGTGCCTGACACCCTGTAATCTGAATAAACCAGTATCCAGCACTAGTGGAAAGATCAGGGAGTGGGTGGAAGCACCGACCATATAATGTTTCCAGACTGACGTGAGTGCTGAATGGATATGCTTTACCCCATGGGTCCACACTTATTACTGTGGGCTGACCTCCAGGACTGAGGATGGGTTGAAGTGTGGTTTATGTTGATGTTTCTAACAGCTATTTTTAGGGACAGCTCATGAACTGTGTTAGAAAATGTTCTAGAACTAATAGATGGGGATCCTTAGTGGGTCTCAGAGCCCTACTTTATAGGTTTCTGAATCATCCATTGTTACTACCATACCCTCCACCAGATTGGTTAAGCTTGCCTGATAGAAGGGATACAGCCATCATCAGAGAGGTCCAGGTCATCTGCATCCATCCATCCCCCTTGTCATCCCCCTTCTTAGTAGAGAGTCCACTGACATCCAGGTACATTACTGCTAGGCTTACCCCGCTCCACCAACTTCTCCAGTAGATAGGTGGGCCATAGTACCTATTTCCCAGAGAGACTTCACCTTATTCGAATTTTATATTGTTTTGTTACAAAGCTACAACAGGACCCAAAATTCTCAATCTAATTCTACTTGATCCTTCACTATTAAAAAGTAACTCAAGATTTCGTTGTGAGGAAGGGATACAATTAAGTTACTGTGCATCGAAGAATAAACAGGAATAATGGTTCCTTATTCTGATAACTCTGGTATTGTTATTGTCGTTGCTGCTGTTTAGTCGCTAAGTTGTATCCAGCTGTTTGCTACCCCATAAATTGCAGCGTTCCAGGCTTCCCCGTCCTTCACTATCTCCCAGAGTTTGCTCAGATTCATGTTCATTCAGTCAGTAATGCCATCCAACCGTCTCATTCTGTCGCCCCCTTCTCCAAATAGTTTAATATCGTTTATGTGTCAGTTAGTCTTCACAACGATCCTGTTCATTCCTTTACTTCGTTCCACAAATATCAAATGGGTGCCCACTCTGTGCCAGCCCAGGTGCTGTGCTAAGCGCTGGAGACACAGTGGAGAGTAAGAACAGACACAGTCTCTGTCGTCATTATGATTTTGTTCATTCATTTGCTCGATAAGTATCTGTTGACTGCCTACTATGTGTGGAGTATTGATCTAGGCATCAGAACAAAACAGAAGTCCCTGCCTCTCGAGGAGAGTACATTCTAGATGGGGAAACAGAATACAAACGAGGTAAAATATATTAGCATTTGGTGAAAAGAGCTAAGGAGGAAAGAAAGAAGAAGGGAGAAAAAGCAGCACATTTCTGGGGGCGAGAGAAAGGGTTGTAATTTTAGATAGGGTGGCTGGAGTGATCTTCACCCAGAACAGGAGGTTCAAGTAAAAGACCTGAAGGAGATAAGGGCACAGGCTGTTTGGGATATCCAGGAATAGGGGGCTTCAGGGAGAGGGAAGAGCAAGGAAACCAGTGTGGCCAGAGCAGAATGAGTTAAGAATGAGCATCAGGAGAGAGGTCAGAGAGGTGAGGGTGGGAGGGGAGCCCGTATATAGGGCCTTGTGAGTCATGGATTTCTTTCTACCTTACCCTGGAGTGAGCTGGGAATCCACTGAAGAACTCTGAGCAGAGAGGAGATGTGACCGGCCCTATGTGCACAGAATCACACTGGCCATAGTGTGAGAACAGACTGGTGGCAGCAAGGGCAAAGGCAGAGAGATCGCCTGAGAGGGTGTTGGTGCAGCTCCGGTGAGAGATGAAGGATGCTGATTGCTGGTCTAGAATGATTTCGGGGGAGGGGAGGGGAAAAGTGACTGGATATATTTTGAAGACAGAGTTGTCAGGATTTGCCTACTGGATCAGACATTGGACATGTAAGAAAGACTAACCAAGGAGGCCTTCAAAGTTCCAATGTCTGTCCTAAGCAGCTGTGAGAATCAGGTTTACTGTTTACTCATATGGAAAGGGTGTGAGGGGAGTAGGTTTGGGTAGGTGGTGAGGATCAGGACTGCCTGAGGTGCCTATTAAACATCCAAATGGAAATGGTAAGTAGGCAGTTTATCATATCAGTTGTAATTCAGGGGAAAGTCCTGGCCTGAGGATAGCAAAAGTAGGAGCATCTCTATACACCTATCCCAGGAGTGACTACAGAGAGAAAAGAGATCCAAGGACTGAGCTCTGGGACACTCCACTGTTTAGTGGTTGGGGAGAGGGAGAATGCATGCTAAGTCACTCAGTCTTGTCCGACTCTTGCAACCCCATGGACTATAGTCCACCAGGCTCCTCTGTCCATGGGATTTTTTCCAGGCAAGAATAGTGGAGTGGGTTGCCATTTTGTCCTCCAGGGGATCTTCCACACTCAGGGATCGAACCCACTTCCCCTCCACTGCAGGCATATTCTTTACTGCTGAGCCGTTGGGGAAGCTCTGGGGGGAGGGAGAGGACCCAGCAAAGAATCCTAAGTAAAAGAAGTAAACCCTGGAGAGTGTGGTGTGCTGGAAGCTGAGTGGAGAAAATATTTAAAGAAGGAAGACATGATGAGACTCTTTCAGCTGTGGTTTGTAAATCAAGTAAGATGAGGACTGAGAATTGACCATTGGATTTAAACTGTGGGCTTGGCATTAGTGACTCTGATAAGAGCAGTTTCAATGAAGTAACAGAACACAGTGAGTATACACACTGTCTTAGGAGTTTTATTATAATGAAAAGGTGAAGAATGGATTGATAACTTGTATGGACTGAATTGTGTTCTCCCAAAATTCATATATTGAAGCCCTAACCTCTGATGTGATGGTATCTCGAGGTAGCGCTTTTGAGTCATGAGATTTAGATGAGATCATGAGGGTGGGGTCTTCATGATCCGATTAGTGCCTTTATAACAGGAGTTGAGAGAACTTGATCTTTGTCTCTTTCTCCTTGCCATGTGAGGATACAGCAAAAAGGCAGCTAACTGCCAGCAGGAACAAAACGCAATAATGCTGCCACCCCAATATCAGACTTCCAGTGTCCATAACTGTGCAAGATAAATGTCTATTGTTTAAGCCACCCAATCTATGGTACTTTGTAATAGCAGCTTGAGTTAAGATATTGCTCAAAGATGAATTTGAGAGGCTTTTATTAAAGAAGAGAAATAACACCATATTTTATGTTAGTGTGAATGATCTGATATAGGGAAATGGAGATTTAGGAGGAGGAGGTTAATTGCTGGAGCAGTGCCTTACATGCCTGAGAGGGGTTGGGATCGAATGCATATTTCAAGAAGTTGGCTTAAGCTAGGAACAAGGACACTTCAGCCACTGTATAACAGAGGAGGTAACCTATTGACACAGGTACAGGCAGGTGGGTAGATATGATAGTGGAAACTTACAGAGAAGTTCTTTTCCGATTGCTTCGGAATCATTGAAATAGGAAGAGTCAGAATGAGGAGGTAGGAAGAAGTAAAGATTTGAGGCAAGAAGACAAAGTGTGAAATAGTTGTTTGGGGTTGAGGGAGAGTGAATGAACTAGGGAAATAGAATAGCTTACCAGGCAGCAGTAAGCATACCCTTGAAACCAGCCAACAGGTTTGTGTGTTTTTTCTCCAGCCATGCTCCATTGCATAGGAGGACACATGAAGTAGGCAGAGTGGGATCAGGGTTACTGGGATTGTGGTTTAGCCAAGCAAGAAATGGGTGCAGGGACATGAAGGTACATGTGTGGTCCTTCACTGTGGAATTTAAATAGTATAAGGGAGGAAGTGAGGGCATGAAGGGGGTGAAGGGCAGTAAAAAGATGGGGGATCCATGCATGGGAGTTCCAGATGGTATCAAAGTGTGGCTGGAGTTGGAGTATGACAGAGTGAGCTGGAAAGATAGGAGGCAGTGGTTGGAGATGGGAGTTATGATCACTGCATAAAGTCTGGAATGTAACTGGGAGTGGTGGCTGGGCTGGGGTGATGGACAGGATCCTTGGAGGAAAGGAAGTCAAAAAGTGGAGAGACCTGGGCATTGGAAGAATTCTTTTTTTAAAATTTTAATTAATTGACTTCTTTCTTTGGCTGCACTGGGTCTCAGTTGCAACACATGGGATCTTTGATCTTCCCTGCAGCATGCAGCATCTTTAGTTGCAGCATGTGGGATCTAGTTCCCTGACCAGGTATCAAACCCAGGTCCCCTGCATTTGGATATTGAAGTCACCAGTATCTATGACAGTGCAAGAGAGTCAGTGACTCTGGAGCTAAAGCTTCAAGGACAGGGGAGTGACTGGGAGCCTTAGAAGACCTGCACAAGTAGGGAGATGTGGTGGTGGTGGATGAGAGTCAGACTGGGTGTTTTAGGAGGAGAGAAGGGGGATGGTCAAGCCACAGTGAGAAGCAAGGAGCATGTCTCTCCTACCTCCAGGCCCAGTGACCCCAGGCATGAGAGAGAGAAAACCTCCGTAGCTTGGGAGGGAGTAAGAAGCAGTACCACTGGGGAGAGGCAGGGGTCAATTAGACTCAAAGAAAGAAGAGGAAAGGAACACTCATGAAAAGGTCAAGGATAGGGGATTTGCCGCCCACTGAGTCCCATTGACTGAGTCCCGTAGGGCACAGGGGAGATGGAAGGTGTGAGTAGAAAAGGCAGTGTCAGAACTGGGCTGGGTGTGGATCAGAGTCCAAGGACATGGCCTTGGAGACTGGAGTCTTGAGAGACTGATCTGAAAGGGGGAAAGGGCTTGATGAGAGTTGTCTTTGTGGTTGCAAGAAAGATTGTGTTGGTGAGGTGAGGGAGAGAGGAAGGTTTTCAAGTTCTGTTTTACAGAAGAGGAAACTGAGAACCAGGGACATTTTTTTGTCTTGCCAAGCTGTTCAATGACAGCACAAATTAAATCAAGTCTCTGACTTAGAGGCCAGGACTTTATCCACTTTGCCATAATTGCCTTTCATCTCTTGTGGCCTCAACTTCCTGAAAGGCCTTTGCAAATAGCCCTGGGATATTCCTAAACTCAGCATGTATGAGTTGCCATGCCTTTGCAACAAGAGATAGACATCAAGCTTTTATTAGTTATACATGTTTCTTCTGAGCGAGAAGCACTGTGAGTTGACATCTCCTTTCTGAAACTTGCCTTGATTCTCTCAGAAATAATCACCTAGCTGTTCCCTCCTCCTCTGCTGTCACTGTACCGATATATATGCCGGCTAGAGCACTTCTAATATTGTATTAGAATCTCCCCAGCCCCTGCCCAAACCAGGCTGATAACTCTTCTTAATACCCAGGTGCTCTGTAGAACCTCACAGACATTAATTACAGTTGTCTCTCTTCTTTCTTCTTAAATCCCAGGGATGTTGTCTCACTCACACACCTCAGCCCCTGTGCCCAGCCCTTGAGACCGTGCCTGGGTGCATGTTCCTTCACTGTCAGGGGCTCTCCCATGGCGCTTGGCCCTTACACTTGATGGCACCCCTACCCCACCCCCTGTCTTGCATCTAACCATCAGTACATGAATCTCTGCCTGAGGGCTTTCTCTGGTTACAGGAGCTCACTTTGCCCGCACATGTATGGTAAGCCAAAAGGGCCAGGGAATTAACACCACACCCCTGGATCAGCTCTCAGCCGGACTTAGTATACATATAAAATTATAAATCACTAGCTCCCTCACCCCTTGGGTGTGGTAACCAAAGAGTGTGCACTAAACCATTTCTTATTGTTGCCCAGCAGGATTAAGCTCTGGGTGCCAAGGTCATCACTCACTTCCTAAGACACCTTTTATTTGCAGCATTGTCTTTTCCACTCCCCTCCCAGTGTTTCCTGAAATTACCACCCTGATGATAAACCTCTTGTACTTCAGTCCTTGTCTCCAGGAGTCCTGCTGGGGAAACCCAAAACCAACACTGGGTTTGGCCCAAAGTAGGTGCTCAATAAGTCTTCACTGAATGACTACATGCAATGATAAATGTGTGTTGAGTGACTGAATGAATTACAGTGATGTCAGTATCTTTCTCCATAAGGAGACAATAGACTGGTAGGCAGAGACCACGTGGCTCATCTTTGTATTCCTGTGTCTGACTCATCGCAACAGTTCAATAAAGGTTGAACTGAATTACATGACCTCAAAATAGCATCTGGTGGAAAGAGAAGGTGGCCGCATAATGACTGTGGGTCTTAATGAGGTGGAGGTGAGATTTTCTTTGAGCATTGTAACAAAGACCTTTAAAAGGGAAGGAAGAGTGGCATAGTAAGAATAAAAATAACTTCCATATGAGGAAATGCTGGGGGGTAGGGTAGAAAAAGACTGGAGAAAATGTGGAGAGTGATTGGGATGAGCCAGATCATGTTTGGGATGACACATATTCCTCCTAACACGACATGGTAATGCGCAGCACTTCATGGATTATTATCCACTTACTTTATTTATAGGGTTGATTCCTTTCTGAGCCTTGCTGCCAACCGTGGCTAGTAGTAAACACAATCCTACTCAAGTGTAGTGGTTCTAAAAACTCCCGTGAGGTCTTTTTGCTGGCTCTCCTGCGATGGTGTTCTGCTCTTTTTCTTACTTCTGCCACTTGCTTTGTACATGAAGAGTGTTTTTTTCCTAGCATACACAAAGCCAGTTTAGGGTTTTTTTTTTTAATCAATTATTTATTTTTTGTCTGTGCTGGATCTTCGATGTTGCATGGGCTTTTCTCTCGTTGTGGCAAGTGGGGGTCACTGTGTGTTGCAGTTGTGCGATCTTATTGTGGTGGCTTCTCTTGTTTCGGAGCATGGACTCTAGGGCACGTGGGCTTCGGTAGTTGTGGCTCCTGGGCTCTAGAGCACAGACTCAATAGTTTGGCACACAGGCTTTGTTCCTCCGCGGCATGTAGGATTGTCCCAGATCAGGGATCAAACCCGTGTCTCCTGCTTTAGCAGGCAGATTCTTGAACACTGAGCCACCAAGGAAGCCCTGCCAGTTTAGTTCTGAAGCTTGCATTTTCGTTGTGAAGCCGGGGATGTATATGTGTGTATGTGAATGCGTGCTGTGTGTCCACACATCTAAAGGGTCATGACCCACTGGGCATCTGCTGCTGCTGCTGCTGAGTCACTTCAGTCGTGTCCGACGCTGTGTGACCCCATAGACAGCATCCCACCAGGCTCCCCCGTCCCTGGGATTCTCCAGGC
The DNA here is from genome assembly GCF_910594005.1 of Cervus elaphus. NCBI lineage: Eukaryota > Metazoa > Chordata > Mammalia > Artiodactyla > Cervidae > Cervus > Cervus elaphus. The sequence continues at coordinate 123,952,783 of NC_057834.1, read as the reverse complement.
AAGAACACCACAGTGGGTTGCCATTTCCTTCTCCAATGCGTGAAAATGAAAAGTGAAAGTGAAATCGCTCAGTCGTGTCCGACTCTTAGCGACCCCATAGACCGCAGCCCACCAGGCTCCTCCGTCCATGGGATTTTCCAGGCAAGAGGACTGGAGTGGGGTGCCATGGCCTTCTCCGCACTGGGCATCAGGTCTGTGTAAATGCAAACTTTTAATAGTTCAGTCCAGGGATTCATATACAAGATGTCATTTTTTTTAAATTAAAGCATAGTTGATTTACAATGTTCTGCCAATTGCTGCTGGACAGAAAAATGACGGAGTTATACACAATATACATTCTTTTTTATATTCTTTCCATTATGGTTTTGAATATAGTTCCCTGTGGATACTCCCAATATCCACAGGGTATTGAATATAGTTCCCTGTGCGATACAGTAGGTCCTTGTTCATTCATTCTAAATGTAATAGTTTGCATTTACTACCCCCAAGCTCCCAGGTCATCACTCTTCCTCAGTAACTACGTCTGTTCTGTTTTTTTTTTTTTTTAACAAAACATCTTTAATTTAAATACAGTAATACATATGAAAGTTCTTACCAAAGTCCCTCAAACACAAAATGTTAGGCAAATTCAGATCTGAATGATTTTACCTTTTATTATCCTTGACTCTTCCCTGTATTTGTATGAATGATTGAAAATAGGTTTTAATTTTTAGAGCTCTGCTTTCCAGTAATGAGTTATTTCTAAAGCTATTTCTCTGTATTATTATGTTCATTTCTCTGCTGTTGTACATATAAATGCAAAAGTCTAGTTTTGTAGAATTAATTTAATCCAATATATAGGTTAGAAAGAAAAACAGGCTCAATTCTTTGGAAAAGTTACTCATTTTTCTGTCTTGTTTTTAATACATTAAAAATATTTCCAAATAAAAAGAATAGAGTCAAAAGGAAATCAGAACATAATTGCACATGAAAGTATATTATTTTTTTTGGAAGTAATATGGAGGCAATTTTGTGGTTTCAAAAAGTTGATTTAAGCGAGGTTGGTTATTCGTCATTGTACTAACTAGTTTGGGGTCTGATCATTCTCACAATCTTATGGACCTGTTCGGGGACAGAGTGATCATTTTAATTTTTTTTTAAAAAAGTGGTTCGAGGCTAAATAGTAAATCTCAAGCCCAGTCTAGGAGCCTGAGAGACCCCAAATATCCCAGAAGCAACTCAGCTCCTTTCCTTCACCCTGCCGTCCAGGTCAAGGTGATACCCAAGAGCACTCAGGCACCTAATCACATGAAATCCCTTGTTATTGAGGGAACGAGCCCCTCCTGGTTCAGGGCTTTCCGCCCATCCCTTGGCAGCAAAGCAGAGGCCTGCCCTCTCTGAGTTCTGCATCAGCCCTTCATTCCCTTGGCTTAAGGCCCATAGATTGCAGCTGGAACGTTAATGATCCCAGGAAAGGTGACACATTAAGCTCCATCCTTTCCTGAGAGGAGATATTTATGGGGAGAGGGAGAGAGATTGCTAAGTGGTTAAAGGCTCTAGAATTCACTGACAGGTTTGCCGAGCACCAGTCTTAAATCCAAGCTGTTCTTGGCCGTGGCTGTGCGGAACTGCCGTTCCTGCTGACGGATGCCATCACAAGCTGCAGACTCTTGTCTCCTGCTTCTAGAAATGTTTGATTTGGACAAGGTGCCGTGACATGCTGTGCTCAGTCGCTTCGGTCATGTCTGACTCTGTGCGACTCTGTGGACTGTATCCTGCCAGGCTCCTGTGTGCACAGGATTCTCCGGGCAAGAATACTGGAATGAGTTGCCATGTCCTCCTCCAGGGGATCTTCCCTACTCAGGGATCAAACCCACATCTCCTGCATTACAGGCAGATTCTTTACCACTGGCACCACATGGGAAGCCCAAGGTACAGACAGCAAAGAAAATGGGAATGATCGGGGGCAAGTGATGTTGCCCCGTGGCATGGATGCTGGAGTTGGGTCAATGGGCAGAGAAAGAACTGGTTGTATTGATGTTTCCCCTAAATCCATCATGCTCTCTGCACAGAGCTGGAGGCCAGCACAGTCAGAGACCACATCTGTCTAACTGCTTGCGAGGGCCTTTTCAGCTCCACGTTAACCCATTCCATTCTTCGTTTATTAAAGGCTTCAGTTGGAATGAGCCAGGCCCAAAGATTTACCTTTGGAGAAGAGAGATGAAGTCCTGGTAAGACTTCCTAGGTGTACGTTGAATCTGCTTGTCGAGGCTGAGCTGTCTCTGTCCACTTGTGGTTGGTATTTCCAGAAATGACTGAATTCTTTTCTTCCCATTTAGAAGTGTGACTGTTTGTCTGTGGTCTCGTGTTGAGATTTAAAAGCCAGACGTTTCTGCTGCTTCTCATCTCTCTAGGTCACTTTTCTGTTGCAAAGCCATTTTTCTCATCAGGTGGTGCAAATCTCCATAAAGTGTCCTACCCTGCTCCGTAGAATGTGCAGTAAAAATGCCAGTGCCTTGCATATGCATAGCATTTTGTAGTTCTCAAAGCATTTTTGCATATATTACCTCATTATGTAATGTCGTTCTGGGCTGTTGCTTTTCCCCTGACTGTTCTGTATTTACTCACCTTTTTCACCAACTTGAATACCTTTCTTTCTTCTCCTACCAATTTTCAGGATATTACTCAGGGTTTGCTTTTTCCCCCTTTCAGATTATTTTCCCCAGGGGCTATTAGTGGCAAAGGAAAAAGCACATATAAATGATACTGTTTTCTGATGGCAAAGTGAAGATAACCTGAATGCTCTTTAGACATCATCCCTGAGAATTACATTCCAGTTCCTTGGGTTCACGCTGTCAACAGAAGTACTAAAAACAATTTAACTTAATGACTGCACTTACTCTCTTTGCTTTAAATTGGTGAAACATCTAGAATGGGAGGAAACTGTGCAAGTTAGATCCATGTAGTTGTTTTTTTGGTTTGGGTTTTTCTGTTTGGTTGCTGTTTTGTTTTGCTTAGAGTTTTTGTATTGATATTATTCATCCCCGAGTAGAGAAATAGTAACTTCCTTAGTAACTTTTATTTTCTTGAAATTAATATGGTGGTGCACTTTTATCACTTACGAAATCAAAGGTGCTTTAGGTTAAAGTCTATAACATGGTTCTCAAACTGTGTTTACAAGGTTTTCTGTGGAGCCTGTTAGAGACTCCTGTAAGGTTCATTAGGGCAGACCAAATCATTCCTTGAACTCACGTCTCATTGCCCTCCATGGTCCGCTTCTTGTCCCTCTCACTGTATCCCCCAGTGCTGAGTGCACTGGAGATGCCCAGTGACCTACTAAGAGTAATACAAACCATAGGCTACTGCCGCTGCTAAGTCACTTCAGTCGTGTCCGACTCTGTGCGACCCCATAGACGGCAGCCCGCCAGGCTCCCCCGTCCCTGGGATTCTCCAGGCAAGAACACTGGAGTGGGTTGCCATTTCCTTCTCCAATGCATGAAAGTGAAAAGTGAAAATCTCTCAGTCGTGTCTGACTCTTAGTGACCCCATGGACTGCAGCCCACCAGGCTCCTCCATCCATGGGATTTTCCAAGCAAGAACACTGGAGTGGGTTGCCATTGCCTTCTCCAAACCATAGGCTATCAGGGTTGAAAGAGATCAAGCAGGTTGCTGAGAGCTTATCTAACCTTGACATTCCTTCTGTGCCATCCTTGAATGACCTAATGAGCCTCAGCCCATTCCATCCTAAGACAACGGAAAAGTATCCCTTTTGTTGAGTCCAAATCTATCTCTATGTAGCTTCTATTCAATTAAACAAACATGGAATGCCTACCACGCGCCAGATACTGTTCTAGGGGCTGGGGTCATAGCAGTGAGCAGTCAGACAAAATAATGCTCTTATGGGATAGCTCCTCAGCTCTTTCTCCTGAGGTCACAGAAGACAAGCCAAGTAATTCTTCTGCATGGAACCCTACAGACTATTGAAGACTTCACTCCTGTTCCTCTGACTCTTCATCACAAGCTATTATTCCCAGTTCATCCAGTGTCATGCAGGTTTAAGTCCTTTGGCTATACAGATTAATTGTTTTGTGATGCATTCTAGTTTTTCTTTTTTTTTTTTTTTTTTATTTTTAAAAGCCAGAACATTTATTGCGCGACTAATTGTTGAAATCCTTTTTTTTTTTTTTTTTTTTATTTTTAAAAGCCTCTAGTTTTTCTTAATATTGAATTGACTTTTAGTAGATTGATTATTTTTTAAGTTTTTTGTTATAAAGATAATATGCAGTTGGAGACATTTTGGAAAATATGGATAATTATAATATAGGAAATCATCTATAATCCCATTACTCACTGTTAAAATGTTGATATACCTTTTCTAACTTGTATCGATAATTTTATATCTTTTCTTTTTCACTTAACATTGACATTTTTATATTCATTATATTCATAATATTCCAGATGACTTTTCAAGATGAAATCATGCGAGTAGTAAAGATAATTTAAGTGACTTATACTTCATTCCCTGTCATTGTCTCCACCCTCCTAAGCCTCTATGTTTTAGGGACTACTATTAATAGTTCTCCTGGAGAAGGAAATGGCAACCCACTCCAGTACTCTTGCCTGGAAAATTCCATGGACGAGGAGCCTGGTAGGCCGCAGTCCGTGGGGTCGCAAAGAGTCGGACACGACTGAGCGACTTCAGTGTTCAAATGTCATTAATAGTTCTACATGGAAGGAGGTACTGGACTATTATCTCCTATGGATTTTTCTGACTTGGATTAGTCTCAGTATGCTGCCTTCCTCCCCTGCCCCCACTCATTCTTTTGTATTTCCTCAGTGTCATACTCTGCCCATTTTCTTGGAGTATAAGATGGACAGTAGCATCTCATTACAACAGGATATTCAAGTGCCATTTTCAAGGCTCTTCTTTCCGCTAACTTCAGTCTTGAGGAGTCTGTTGGAAGCAGTGCTTCTGGTGGGATTAGACAGCCAGCACACATCTCACTTCTCCCTTTGCTTGCAGGCCTACAGCTGAACCAGAAGGCGCTCACCACTTTCCCAGACGTGGTGCTTGTCCGCGTGCCCACGCCCTCCGTGCAGTCGGACAGTGACATCACCGTCCTGCGACACCTGGAGAAGCTGGGCTGCCGCTTAGTCAACCGCCCACAGAGCATTCTAAACTGCATCAACAAATTCTGGACATTCCAGGAGCTGGCTGGGCATGGGGTCCCCATGCCAGACACCTTCTCCTATGGTGAGTGTCCTAAACATAGAATTGAAACTTGTTTTTCCAAATTGCCCACATCGCTTATGTTCTCTCTCCCCAGAAGCCCTCTAGTAGCTCTTGTTGGCTTTCAAGGTGAATCTGCTCATCTTAGTTGAGTCAATACCTTGAGTATTTATCATAGTCATTCCCTCTGTCTGAAATGTCTTTGCTCCTTTTTCTCTGGAATTCGCTCATTAACCATGTAGCTGGGACACACTGCGTGCCAACTACCACACTAGGCACTCTGCTCTCACAGGAAGTAGGAGAGTCCTGCTCTCAAGGCGTTTCCAGTTCATCTGGGGCAGAGGACTGCAAGTAAACAGGCAATTTCAGTGCGGTGCAGTAAGTGCCAGGATAAGAGTAAGTGCAAGATGGTACGGGTTTACATAGGAGAGCTCCTAATTTAGTTTAAGATATTGAAGACTTCCCAAAAGAGATAAAGCTGAAGTTACCAAGCTAAAGCAAGGTGGGCAAAGGAGCAGTCTAAGAAGAAAGCAGAATATAGAAAGATTTAAAGGCAAGAGAGAACATGACCAATTGGTGTTATTTTGAGTAATTTGTAGAACATCAGGGAACTAGAGTTGAGATACATGGCTAGAAGGATAAGAAGTTGCCATCTACAGTATATGAATGAGGTTGGGGTAATCCTGAGACTAACAGGAAGTTATAGGAGGGCTTTAAGCAAGGAAATGGCCTGATCAGAGGTCAGAATATCACTTTGGCTATACTGCGGAGAAGGAATTAGACCAGAGGTAAAGTAGAGACAGGATATATAGTGGTGAAAGTGAAAGTCGTTCAGCTGTGTCCAACTCTTTGCAACCCCATATAGTCCATGGAATTCTCCAAGCCAGAATACTGGAGTGGGTAGCTTTTCCTTTCTCCAGGGGATCTTCCTGATCCAGCAATCGAACTGAGGTCTCCTGCATTGCAAGCGGATTCTTCACCAACTGAGCTATCAGGGAAGCCATATAGAGTGGTAGGCTTTATAAATGATGCAGGTGAGCAATGATGGTCGAAACTAAGGTGGTTAGAGTAGGAATGAAGTGAACAGATTCAAGATTTAAAAAGGAGACAGATATGAGGACCTGATGATTGATTGGGTGTTAGGAGGGTGGAGAGGAATCAAGAGTGACTCTGGTTTCTGCTTGGGCCACCAGATGTGAAAGCAAACACTCAATGAGTGTTCCAGGGAAGAGGAGAAACAGACTGGTGGGTAGGGCAAGGCATTATTGGCAGAGATTATTTGAGTTTAGGACACATTCTGTTTGAGGTGTCTATAGTATATGCAAGTAAAAGTATTCAGTAAGCAGCAGATAAATGAATCTGGAGCTCCTGAGAAAGATGTAGACTATGGAAGTAGATGTGGAAACTTCAATTATGTCCAATGAAATCACAAGAATGGAGATTACTCAGGGAGAACATGCAGAATGAAGAGAGGCCTGAGCTGCGTGAAATGGTTAAATGGTAAATTTTGTTATGTCTATTTTACCATAATAAAATAATAACTAATAAAAGAGAGTTTGAGAGAGAATCCTTTCAGTTCAGTTCAGTCGCTCAGTTGTGTCCGACTCTTTGCAACCCCATGAATCGCAGCACGCCAGGCCTCCCTGTCCATCACCAACTCCCAGAGTCTACTCAAACTCATGTCCTTCGAGTCGGTGATGCCATCCAGCCATCTCATCCTCTGTCGTCCCCTTCTCCTCCTGCCCCCAATCCCTCCCAGCATCAGGGTCTTCTCCAATGAGTCAACTCTTCGCATGAGGTGGCCAAAGTACGGGAGTTTCAGCTTCAGCATCAATCCTTACAATGAACACCCAGGATTTATCTCCTTCAGGATGGACTGGTTGGATCTCCTTGCAGTCCAAGGGACTCTCAAGAGTCTTCTCCAACACCACAGTTCAAAAGCATCAATTCTTTTGCACTCAGCTTTCTTTATAGTTCAACTCTCACATCCATACATGACTACTGGAGAAACCATAGCCTTGACCAGATGGAACTTTGTTGGCAAAGTAATGTCTCTGCTTTTTAATGTGCTGTCTAGGCTGGTCATAACTTTCCTTCCAAAGAGTAAGCATCTTTTAATTTCACTGCAGTCACCATCTGCAATGATTTTGGAGCCCCCAAAAATAGTCTCTCACTGTTTCCACTGTTTCCCCATCTGTTTGCCATGAAGTGATGAGACCGGATGACATGATCTTAAATTTTCTGAATGTTGAGCTTTAAGCCAACATTTTCACTCTCCTCCTTCACTTTCATCAAGAGGCTCTTTAGTTCTTCTTCACTTTCTGCCATAAGGGTGGTGTCATCTGCATATCTGAGGTTATTGATATTTCTCCCAGCAATCTTAATTCCATCTCTTGCTTCATCCAGCCCAGCATTTCACGTGAAGTACCCTGCATAGAAGTTAAATAAGCAGGATAACAATATACAGCCTTGACGTACTCCTTTTCCTATTTGGAACCAGTCTGTTGTTCCATGCCCAGTTCTAACTGTTGTTTCTGACCTGCATAAAGATTTCTCAAGAGGCAGGTCAGGTGGTTTGGTATTCCCATCTCTTTCAGAATTTTCCAGTTTATTGTGATCCACACAGTCAAAGGCTTTGGCAGTCAATAAAGCAGAAATAGATGTTTTTCTGGAACTCTCTTGCTTTTTCGATGATCCTGTGGATGTTGGCAATTTGATCTCCGGTTCCTCTGCCTTTTCTAAAACCAGCTTGAATATCTGGAAGTTCACAGTTCATGTATTGCTGAAGCCTGACTTGGAGAATTTTGAGCATTACTTTACTAGCATGTGAGATGAGTGCAATTGTGCGGTAGTTTGAACATGCTTTGGCATTGCCTTTCTTAGAGATTGGAATGAAAGCTGACCTTTTCCAGTCCCGTGGCCACTGCTGAGTTTTCCAAATTTGCTGGCATATTGAGTGCAGCACTTTCATAGCATCATCTTTTAGGATTTGAAATAGCTCAACTGTCTACGGCCATACCACCCTGAATGCGCCCCATCTCGTCTGAAATAGCTCAACTGGAATTCCATCATTTCCACTAGCTTTGTTCGTAGTGATGCTTTCTAAGGCCCACTTGACTTTGCATTCCAGAATGTCTGGCTCTAGGTGAGTGATCACACCATCGTGATTATCTGGGTCGTGAAGATCTTTTTTGTACAGTTGTTCTGTGTATTCTTGCCACCTCTTCTTAATATCTTCTGCTTCTGTTAGGTCCATACCATTTCTGTCCTATTGAGCCTATCTTTGCGTGAAATAGTCCCTTGGTATCTCTGATTTTCTTGAAGAGATCTCTAGTCTTTCCCATTCTGTTGTTTTCCTCTATTTCTTTGCATTGATCACTGAGGAAGTCTTTCTTATCTCTCCTTGCTGTTGTTTGGAACTCTGCATTCAGATGGGAATATCTTTCCTTTTCTCCTTTGCTTTTGGCTTCTCTTCTTTTCACAGCTATTTGTAAGGCCTCCTCAGACAGCCATTTTGCTTTTTTGCATTTCTTTTTCTTGGGGATGGTCTTGATCCCTGTCTCCTGTACAGTGTCATGAACCTCTGTCCATAGTTCATCAGGCACTCTCTATCAGATCTAGTCCCTTAAATCTGTTTCTCACTTCCACTGTATAATCGTAAGGGATTTGATTTAGGTCATACCTGAATGGTCTAGTGGTTTTCCCTACTTTCTTCAAGGTTGTAATTAAGGGATGATTCAGGGTCAAGGAACGGGTTTTGTTTGTTTAAGATGGGAGACAACTGAGCATGTTTTAAATGCAGCTGCCATTCTGAAGTGAGAGGTTGAAGATACAGCAGAGGGAGGACACTTAATGTTGCAAAATCCCTGAGGAGGTGAGAGGGAAAGGGGTGTATGGCCCAGATGCAGGGATGGCCTCAGATAAGAAAACTCCTTCTTGGGACTTCCCTGGCACTCCAGTGATTAAGATTCCATACTTCCAATGCAAGGGGTGCAGGTCCGTCCCTGGTTGGGGAACTAAGATTCCACATAACATGCAGCCATAAATAAATAAATAAAGGGCCTTCCTTGCATTGTATTCTAGGGAAGGACAAAAGGACGGTTAGGGAGGAGTTACCTTTATCAGTGAGTATCAGGAAGGTAGGAGTTCTCTTCTTATAAAATGTTTTCACTGTGATGATGCCCCTGTTTACCTGCATTGCCTCTGTATGCTGCTTTACATTTTTAAAAATCATTAGCACTTTGGTGACAGGTCTTATTAGTATTTCAGAGTATTTTACTTTGCAAAAAAATTGATGAACTGTAACACCTGTGGTAGGAAGAATAATGGTCCTTTAAAGATACAAAAGGGCTTCCCTGGTGGCTCAGTGGTAAAGAATCTGCCTGTAATGCAGAAGCCGTGGGTTTGATTCCTGGGTAGGGAAGATCCCCTGGAGAAGGAAATGCCAACCCACTCCAGTATTCTTGCCTGGGAAATACCATGGACAGAGGAGCCTGGTGGGCTACAGTCCATGGGGTTGCAAAAGTCAGACAAAAGTTAGCAACTAAACAACAACAAAGATGCAAAGGTGTAGGAAATCAAGGAAGCTTATAAAACAATTTAGAAGGATTTTAATACATATTAATATTCATAGGTTTTAAATGAAGGCTTAAAAGTGTATAGTGGAGCCAATTCAGTCATGCCTTAACCTTGGATGAGACAAATCCCAGACTTGGTTTCTTTAGATAATGGTTTTCTACCTCTGTAGAACAATCTACTGAAAGCAGCTTAGAAAACACCCGTTTACCAACTCCCAGTTTCGGAAGGTCTGAAGTCTAGCTATGGCATAGCCAGGTGCTATACTCAGGTCTCACTAGGCTGAAGTCTGGGGTCTTCCAGGCTCACTGGTTGACATTCAGTTCCTCATAGCTGTAGGACTGAGGTCCCGCTGTCCGCTGCCTGTTAACTTAGGGCCATTGTCAGCTCCTAGAGGCGCCCGCCTGGCCCTGTCACATGGACTTCCCTCCACCATGGCAGTTCACTCCCCTAAGGCCAGCAGGAGGGTTTCTCTGCTGCTTCACCTTCTTTTACAGGGCTCCCCTGATTAGGACAGGGCCCACCAAGAATATCTCCCTTTTAATTAATTCGAGTCAACTGATTATTAGCCTGATCACAGGAATGCTGTCCCAGCATAGTCACTGGCCCCTCCTGCACTTAGGAGGGGGGTTATACAGGGCACCTACACCAGCAGGTAGGAATCTCGGGGGCCTTCTTAGAGATCTGCCTACCCCAGCCATGATAAGGGGAAAAAAATCCCTGCCCTGCCCGTGGGCTTGTCATGACGATGACATGGACTGGAGCTTGTGAAGCCTCTGCCACGTAGAAGCCCATGATAATGCCGCTTACCATATCTCTCTGCTCCCACCTTTTGGATGACAGATACAAAATGCATAGTCTGTCGGATGGAATGGGTTCAAATTGCCTTAATCAGAGAGACGCGAGGCCTCTAAAGAATTCCCACAGAGCCCCGCAACAATCACCCTCACCTTCCCTGACTTTTGCTTTTCTTGGCAGGTGGACATGAAGACTTTTCAAAGATGATCGATGAAGCCGAGCCGCTGGGCTACCCGGTGGTGGTGAAGAGCACGCGGGGACACCGGGGTCAGTGCCCTCTGCCCCGGCTTCTGATTGGGCGGCAGCTCTGCCTGGCCGAGACCCTCGCCCCGGAGCTGCAGGAGCGCTGCTCGGAGAGACGGAGCGCCCCCTGGCGGAGCTTGTGGTGTAGTCCTTAGCTCTATCCCCACTGTTCTAGCTGTGTCCACACCCTCGCCGGCCGTTCCCTAGACTCGCGCAGTAGACTCCTGACTTGGTTCTGACTGGTTTCCCGAGCTCCACTGCCAGTGCATCCTCTTGTCTTTGTGGAAGCAGTTTCTCTGGAGCAAAGATCTCTTCTTGTCACCCCTTTGCTGAACAACCTTCCCAAGAGCTTGTGTTGCCTGTTAGACACAGTTCCTATTCCTCACCCTGGAGGAACAGTGTCCACCTTCCTTGGCAGCCTTCTCTGGCCCCCTGAACACTCCATAATCCATTCTAGACCAGACTGTGTCTCCTGCTCTCTTAAAAAATCTTTGTTCTCTTCCCTTTTCTGGGAACCCTGCCTTCCTCTGCTCCAGTGAGCTTCTGCCTGTGCATTAAAGCCAGCTTCACATCATTTCTTCTCCCTCCACAACCCTGGTCTCCTTCCCTCTCTTCCAAAGTTAATCACTCTTCCCTTTGTGTTTCCGAAGCACTTCATCCTTGCCTCCAGCATAGTACTACACTTTACGACAGGTATAGATTTCTGTGCCTTTTCCCCTTTTTGACTGCAGCTGCTCAGAGGTGGGAACTTGGTCCTGCCCGTCTCTGTCCCCAGGACCTCCTACAGTGCTCAGGACACCGTAGTTGAGAGGATGTGTGCGGCTGAAAGCAGTTCCCCTCCCCTGTGGTATGTGAGCAGGTACCTCCTGATGATACCCAGATGGCATCCTTTACTGCTCAGGGCATCTGGAGTGACAGGAGGTACCCTGGGTGGACACGGAACGCGCAATTCCCATGAGCCTGACACACACCCTGCTCTTGGTCTTCGCTGTGTAGAGGGTAGAGACGTTGCATTGCAGGGTGATGCACTGTGGCATGCAGGTCCTTGCGCCTGTTTCAGCCTCACGGAGGGAGGGGTCCGCTCTGCCATGAGGCAGGGAAGGCTTCAGTGGAAGGAAAGGAGACTTCAGTTGGAATGTGGAATTTGAACTGGGTAAGCAGCATGCAGAAGCCGGGGTGGGCAAAGCAACCTGGGGGAAGGATTGAGGAGTAAGAGAAATGAGTTGGGATGGTGAGGTGGGGCTCTGAATACTGTTCGGATATAATGCAGTGCAGAAATGCAGTGTCTCAACGAGTTTTTTATTGTGGTGAAGTATACATGAAATAAAATTCAACTGATATTTATTGAGTGCCCTCAAAGTGCCAGGGGGACACAGAAAGGAACAGAACAAAACTTCCTGCCCTCAAGGGGCTCACGTTGTAGAAGGGTAAGACAGACAATAAATAAACTAAATAGCAGATGTAGTACTTTTAGATATTTTAAAAATTAAGAGATAATTCATAAAAAATGTACCATTTTATGTTGTACAATAATGAGGATTTTAGTATTTTTACTCTTCAGTACAACCATTGTGTAAGTAAATGTTAGTCACTCAGTCATGCCCAATTCTTTGCAACCCCATGGACTGTAGACTCCTCCTCTGTCCATGGAATTCTCCAGACAAGAATAGCAGAGTGGGTAGCCAGTTCCTTCTCCAGGGGATCTCCTGACCAGGGGATCGAACCCAGGTCCCCTGCGTTGCAGGCAGATTCTTTACTGTCTGAGCCAGCAGGGAAGCCCCCACTACCTAATTCCACAATATTTCCATCACCTCCGGAAGCAACCTGTGCTGGTCAAAGGTCAGTCCCAGTGGTGCCTCCCCTGGTCCCTGGCAACACCTAATCTGCTTTCTGTCTCTATGGATTTGCCTCCTTTGGATGTTTCCTGTCAATGGAACCATACGATATGTGGCCTTTTGTGCCTGGTTCTTTTAATGTAATGTTTGTAAGGATCATCCATTTTGTAGAATGGATCAGTTTTTTATCCCTTTTTATGACTCAATAGTATTTTATATGGATATGCCACATTTTGTTTATCTGTTATCCATTGATGGGCATTTGGGTTGTTTTACTTTGTGGCTATTATGAATAATGCTGATGTGAACTTTCGTGCACATACGTGTGAACATATGTTTTCATTTTGCTTGAGTATATATATACCTAAGAATGGAATTGCAGGGTCATATGGTAACTCTTGTGTTTAACATTAGGGAAACTACCAGTGTTTCCCTACAATGATGTTCCACAACAGTTATGCCATTTTATGTCCCTACCAGCAATGTATGAGAGTTCTATTTTCACCACATACTAAATAAAACTTTTATATTAGGTATATTAATTGGCCTAGGCAAGTGATGTAAATGGTCACCATAGCTCCACCATAAAAACAAGTCACAAACTAAAAAGAACAAAAATGCATTTTTGCCAAGCATTAGTAATGTATAGGTCTATTTTACAGATTTATTTTTAAAATCTTTTTTAAATTGAGGTATAATTGATGTGTAACATTATATTAGTTTCAGGTGTACATCATAGTGAGTCAGTATTTGTATACACTGTGAAATGATCACAGTAAGTTAATATCTGTCATAGGTGCAGAATTTTTTTTCCTTGTTATAAAAACTTCTAAGATTTACTCTCTTAGCAACTTTTAAATGTGTAATTTGTTTTTATTATAGCCATTCTAGTGGGTGTTTGTGGTATCTTACTATGATTTTGATTTATTTGTATTTCCCTAATGACTAATGTTGAACATCTTTTCATGTTATTGTCCATTTTGGTATCTTCTTTGGAAAGATGACTTTTCAAATTCTTTGCCCATTTTCAGTTGGTTTACTGATCTTTTTATTAAATTTTTTAGAGTTCTTTCTATATTGCGGTTACTACACTCTTATCAGATACATAATTTGAGCATGATTTCTTCCTACTCTGTAGGTCATCTTTTCACTTTTTTGATAGCATCCTTTGATGTACAGAAGGTTTTGATTTTGATGAAGTTCAATTTTTTCTTTTGATTACTTGTGCTTTTGATGTCATTTTGTGCTTGCCTAATCCAGGGTCATACAGATTTACACCTGTTTTTCTTTCTAAGAGTTTTACAGTTTTAGCCCTTACATTTGGAGTGCTTGATCCATTTTGAATTAATTTTTGTATATGGTGTGATGGAGTCAAATTTCATTCGTTTGCCTGTGGCTATCCAGTTTTCCCGGTATTATTATTGAAGAGACTGTTGGTTCTCCACTGAATGCTCTTGGAACTCTTGTCAAAAATCCGAAATTGACCATCTGAATGAGGGTTTATTCTGGGTTCTCAGTTCTGCTTCATTGATCTATATGTCTATCCTTAAGCCACACTGTTGTGTGTGCATGTGTGTGTTAGTCACGAAGTCATGTCTGACTTTTTGCAACCTCATGGATGGTATGGAGCCCACCAGGCTGCTCTATCCATGGGATTCTCCAGGCAAGAATAATGGAGTGGGTTGCCATTCCCTCTCCAGGGGATCTTCCTGACCCAGGGACCAAACCCGGATCTCCCACATTACAGGCCGATTCTTTTACCATCTGAGCCACCAGTAGAAAGTTTTGAAATTGGGAAGTTCAAGTCCTCCACCTTTGTCCTTCTTTTTCAAGATTGTGTTGGCTATTTGGAGTCCCATAAATTTACATATAAATTTTAGGGTCAGCATATCAATTTCTGCAGTAAAAGGAAGTTGGAGTTTTGGTGGGGATTACATTGACTCTGTAGGTCAATTTGAGGAGTATTTCCATCTTAACAATATTGTCTTCCATTTTTTTGAACGTGAAATGTCTTTCCACTTATTTCAGTCTTTAATTTCTTTCAAAAATGTTTTGTAGTTTTCTGTGAATAAGTCTTGAACCTGTTTGGCTACATGTATTCCTTTTGATATATTGTAAGTGGAATGGTGTTCTTAATTTCATTTTCAGATTGGTTGTAACACACAGCATCTGAGGAACAGTGGATAGGGAGTGAACAAAGTTGTAGCAGTTGTTAGACCCTGGTATATGGAAATAAATCTCAAGAAGGCAGTGGACTCATCATGCAAGATGTGCCCTTGAGAAAGTTACTAATCTTGTGGGCCCTAATTTTCCTTTTCTGTCAAACAAAAATAGCTATAGTTGTGCTAATGCCTTCACAGAGCTAGCATGAAATATGAAGGATATAATTTAAAAATACAGAGTGTTTGGCACACAGTAGATGATTAAATAATCTTAGTACTCTTCCCCCCACCCCACCCTAGTTTTTTCCCTCCTTGCTTTAAAACTGTAGCTCCTTAATTAACTGCAGACTAAGCCCCATATTGGAACGTCTGTGCCAGGAACCAAGGAACCTGTTTTTAGCCCCCATTTCTGCTGAAAATCCTCCCAGTGCCTATCATTGAATCCCTGCCATCTGCTGCCAGATGCCAGATCTCCTGGTGCCAAATGTCCAATGACCAAGCCATGTTTTGGAGGTTACTTTTTTATCTTATTTGCCACTGGGGACTGATACCCATCCCTCTTTTTTTTTTTTTGAGACTTCAGAAATGTCCCACTCTTTTTAAGGTAGTAACAGATCTTAGGAAGACCATCTCTTTGTTCCATACTTGCTAACAAGGTTCAGGGTACAGTATGTTCATGTCAGATTTGTAGAGGAAATCCATCAGGCCCCCCTGCTCAGATCTGTTAGCTAATGTGCAAGTGGAAAAGCAGATGTCAAGTAACTCAAAACGTAAGTGATTCAGGCAGAAAATAAAAAATTTGGAATCAAGTACGAATGCTTTCCCCAGATATCAATAGAAGTATGGGTCATTCCTTTTAGAAGTAAATGGATATAGCCAAATAATACATTTCTTATGTTTGAAAGTTCAGGACATCTGGCAGTGGCTACTTCTTGAACTCCCATAGTATTCAGCACTGACCTCTCCTAATGCCATATCAGGCTCATTGTCTTTTGTGGTCTGTCTCCATCTCAACTGGGAATTTCTCTAAAGTATGTTCAATTAATTATGTTCCATAAACATTGATTGACATGGTGTAAGTTTTGGGGATTTAAACAAAAGTGAGTGAGACATGTACTGTCAGCATCCTCCAGTTTTGGACCCGAATTAACTAGATTCTTAAGATTTTATTTTGGCCTCTTCTGTGTGTTTCTGGAATACATTTTTATTTCATTTTTTGGGGAAAAAAAAAACATTGTGAACAGAGAGGGAGGTGAGTAAAACCCAGGGAAAATAAAATTTGATGGCCATTTGAGAAGACACAAGAGTCAACTCAGAGAAGCTGAAGGGGCCAGAGTGAGGCAGGTTGGGAAAGAATGGTTGACTCTGGACCGGGAGGTGGGATGGCAAGGACTGTACTCAGAGGCGTGTCTAACTCCTCTTTTTGCTGTTTGTCTTTCTTCTTAAAGGAAAAGGTGTTTTTCTCGCAAGAGATAAACACCACCTCTCAGACATCTGCCACCTGATCCGCCACGACGTGCCCTACCTGTTCCAGAAGTACGTGAAGGAGTCCCACGGAAAGGATATCCGGGTGGTGGTGGTCGGCGGCCAGGTGATAGGCTCCATGCTTCGCTGCTCCACAGATGGACGGATGCAGAGCAACTGCTCTCTCGGTGAGGCACCGAAGCTCAGAGTGGGACTGTTGGTCGGGGGAAGCCACCGGGGTTTTTCAGCAGGATGTTTTGTTGTTCAGTTGCTCAGTCGTGTCCACCTGTTTGTGACCCCATGGATTGCAGCGCACCAGGCTTCCCTGTTCTTCACCATCTCGGGATGTTTGCACCCAGTCAGGGTGTCTTGATCCCTCCTGTCCTGTCAGACCCTCTGCGAGGTGCCAGGGTCACAGAGAGGAATTAGAAGCAAGCCCTTTCCCTTAGCAGTAAGCAGTCCAGGTGGGGGACAGGTGGGTATAAGGGCCGTGATGGAGGTCAAACCAGGGAACGTCAGGACACTGCAATGTGAACTGCCTTTAAACAAGGGAGCAACAGGAGATCTGGTGATTGAGAAAAACTGATGTCTGGAAAGAGGATGGATTGAAGGCATAGGAGGGAGGCAGGGGAGCTGATTTTGGAAACTGGCAACAGCTCAGGCCGAAGTAAGGAGAGTCTAAAACTAAGGCAGTAGGGTATTGGGGTTCCGGTGGTTCAGACTCTGCGTTTTCACTGCTGAGGGCGTGAGTTCAATCCCTGGTCTGGGAACTCCTGAGAGCAATGTGTTATGGCCAAAAACAAAAAAATAGAAGGAAAGAGAGTGAGAAGTAAACCAAGGTAATGGCAGGAGACAGAGCATATGCTTTTACCTTGCATTGATAATTGAAATTGTATTTTTTTTTTTTTCCATTTATTTTTATTAGTTGGAGGCTAATTACTTCACAACATTGCAGTGGGTTTTGTCATACATTGATATGAATCAGCCATGGAGTTACATGTGTTCCCCATCCCGATCCCCCCTCCCACCTCCCCCTCCACCCGATTCCTCTGGGTCTTCCCAGTGCACCAGGCCCGAGCACTTGTCTCATGCATCCCACCTGGGCTGGTGATCTGTTTCACTATAGATAATATACATGCTGTTCTCTCGAAACATCCCACCCTCGCCTTCTCCCACAGTCCAAAAGTCTGTTCTGTATATCTGTGTCTCTTTTTCTGTTTTGCGTATAGGGTTATCATTACCATCTTTCTAAATTCCATATATATATGTTAGTATGCTGTAATGTTCTTTATCTTTCTGGCTTACTTCACTCTGTATAATGGGCTCCAGTTTCATCCATCTCATTAGAACTGATTCAAATGTATTCTTTTTAATGGCTGAGTAATATTCCATGGTGTATATGTACCACAGCTTCCTTATCCATTTGTCTGCTGATGGGCATCTAGGTTGCTTCCATGTCCTGGCTATTATAAACAGTGCTGCGATGAACATTGGGGTGCACGTGTCTCTTTCAGATCTGGTTTCCTCAGTGTGTATGCCCAGAAGTGGGATTGCTGGGTCATATGGCAGTTCTATTTCCAGTTTTTTAAGAAATCTCCACACTGTTCTCCATTCTTTTTTTTTTTTCTTTAATTGTGTTTTTCTTCTGTATTTGTTGTTATTAGAAAGCTGCAGTTTATTTGGGTCAAATGCATAACCCCATCCCATTAACCTGTTGATAAGGCTTGTTTTCTGTTGTG
This sequence comes from Cervus elaphus, assembly GCF_910594005.1. NCBI lineage: Eukaryota > Metazoa > Chordata > Mammalia > Artiodactyla > Cervidae > Cervus > Cervus elaphus. The sequence continues at coordinate 123,934,758 of NC_057834.1, read as the reverse complement.
GTGGATGGAGATGGTCCCATTCTCTTCATAAGGGCATGGAAATTCTTATGTTCATTACAGAAAGCTACTGTCAACTACAGTCATGAGTGGAATTTGTTGGCAATGTGAAAAAATACCCAGTTGTTATTTCCTAAATGGCCAGATGAGTGTATCAAGTCTGGTGACTAATGAGGAGGCCGAAACACCAGTCCAGTCCTTCAGCTGGAGTGTGGTTGAGCAGTCTCCCAGAGTGAGCTCCAGGGTAGATGCCGATAATGTAAGGATTGATTAATGAGAGTCCTCACCCTCAGGAAGCTCATAGTCCAGTAAAGAAGAAGACGTATAAACAGATTGTTGTAAGGTTCAGTGACTAAAGTGCTGTGATAGAAGCAAATGCTAGGCTAAGGTTGACACTGTACCTAGTATATTATCTCATTTAATTTTCATGACACTCCTATGTCTTGCCACAGTATCAAACCTTATGTATTAACAGTTTGTCTTTTTCAGTTGCTTCACAAAATTAATTCTTTAACTGGAAAATACCACAACTTTGTAATTTATTCATATTGCTTTTTTTTTTTTAATAAACTGTTCTAAAGCTGCTTAATAACCTTTTCCTCATGCAATGTAATAAGTGGTGGAGAGGCAGAGTTAAGGTATAAGTCATCAGTTTATGAGAATACAAGTGTTGTGTTTTTAAATTGTCATTTTTTTTTAACCACTTGATTTATTTGTTTTGGCTATGCTGGGTCTTCGTTGCTTTGCAGGGGCTTTGTCTGGTTGTGGTGAGTGGGGGCTACTCTTCCTCTCAGTACACAGGCTTCTTGCTGCAGTGGCTTCTCTTGTTGCAGAGTACAGGCTCTAGAGAACGGGCTTCAGTAGTTGTGGGCACAGGGTTTAGTTGCCCTGAGGCATGTGAGATCTTCCTGGACCAGGGATCTAACCCATGTCCCCTGAATTGGCAGGCGAATTCTTATCCTACTGGACCACCAAGGAAGTCCCAAGTGTTATCTTTGCAGGAAGACTAAAGGGAGACAATTAAATCAGAGGTCTTAGCTTTTTAACAAGTACGAGTAAGCAGACTCTCTCTTGGTATGGGATTTTTGTATCACAAGCCTCTCTCAGAAAGTAATAAGTTAATTTTGTTTCTTCTAATGCATCCTCAATGTAGAAAAGTTAGGAAATATGGCACAGTCAAATGAAAAAAAGATATTTATCATTAATCCCACCATCTAGAGACAACCAATGTTAACATTTTGGTGGTGTTGTTTCTGACAATGGTTTGGTTGTTTTTTTTTTTTTTTTTTTGGCATAATTATGGTCATACTGCACAGCCTTTATACCTTTCAAGTGTTAATATTTTCCCATGTGATCTCAAACTCACCATCATTTTTAGTAATGGTTGTAAACTATGCTCCTTTCTTCTGTTGTGAGCTACTTAGATGATAGTATTTTATTTACTCAGTAACAAATATCGAATGATTACTATGTACCAGCATTTTTATTTTCCAGCATTTTGAATAACTCTGCCATCAGCATATTGGTGCATAAAGCTTTTTTCCCTATTATATAAGATTATTTCCTTCGTGGTGGATTGACTGGGTCAGAGAATATAAACATTTTTTTAAACTCTAGAGAAGAGTATTATTTTCATATCACTTTCTCAAAGAGTGTCCTGATTTCCACGCAGACCTTTTGTGAGTAATAAAAATGCCCATTTCGCTACCTCTCACCAGCATACCCCCCTTCCTTTGAAAGGTCATTTGATTCATCAGTTGGTGTCTGGTATTGTTGCCAAAATTTGGCCTCTGTACACTGGGGCTGGATTAAATCTCAGAGACAGAGTTTTGGGAGAAGTAGAAAGCAATTCTATAGGTAACTCAGTTGGTAAAGATCTGCCTGCAATGCAGGAGACCCTGGCTTGATTCCTGGGTCAGAAAGTTCCCCTGGAAAAGGGATGGGCTACGCGCTCCAGTATTCTTGGACTTTCCCTGGTGGGTCAGATGGTAAAGAATCCACCTGCAATGTGGGAGGCCTGGGTTCAATCCTGGGTTGGGAAGATCCCCTGGAGGAAGGCATGGCAACGCACTCCAGTATTCTTGTCTGGCGCATGCTATGGACAGAGGAGCCTGGTGGGCTACAGTCCATAGAGTCAGAAAGAGTCAGACTCAACTGAACAACTAAGCATAGCATAGCACAGAAAGAAATAGCTTTATTGCTTTGCCAGGCAAAGGGGGCCACAGAGGGCTAATGCCCACAGGACTGTGTGTTCCACCCTGGAGGGGGTAGTGAGGAGTCTCATAGTGTTCAAGGAGCTGGGTATGATCAGCTCATGGACATTCTTCTTATTGGTCAGTGATGAGATAATGGGGACTCAGCATCATCAGCCTTCTGGTTCCTACTGGTCTGGGGTCTACATGCTTGTGGACAGCATACAGTTAACTTCTTTGACCTGGTGAGGGTTTCAGTATTTGCAAACAGCTCAAAGGACATGGCTCAGAATATTATCTATAGTCCTTGAGGGAGAGCTAAAGGTCCTTGCTTTGTTTAATGGCTCAAGTATTACTATTTTGTCTTGCTGGACTGTTTTCCTTTCTTTCAGCGTGGTCTCACTTCTCTGATTAAATTTATTCTTTGACTAAAGTTTTTCTACATTCAAAAGGCAGGCAGAGAACGTGGGTGGGGGGCTGTTCTGGGAAGCCCCCATAGGGTCCGGCTCAGTTACAATGTCACCGTTACACCACTGTGATTTTCCCACAGGTGGTGTGGGTGTTATGTGCCCACTGACAGAGCAAGGCAAGCAGCTGGCTATCCAGGTGTCCAACATCCTGGGCATGGACTTCTGTGGCATCGATCTTCTCATCATGGACGATGGCTCCTTCGTGGTGTGTGAGGCAAATGCCAACGTGGGCTTCCTAGCCTTCGACCAGGCATGCAACTTAGATGTGGGCGGGATCATTGCAGACTACACCATGTCTTTGCTGCCCAACAGGCAGACCGGGAAGATGGCCGTCCTCCCAGGCTTGTCTAGCCCCAGGGAGAAGAAAGAGCCAGATGGCTGTGCTTCAGCTCAGGGAGTCGTGGAGAGCGTCTATGCCATCAACAGCGGGTCTACCTCCAGCGAGAGTGAGCCTGAACTGGGAGAGATCCGGGCTTCCTCAGCCAGCACAGCGGGGGCCCCGGCCCCCATGCTGCCTGACCCCAGCTACAACATTAACACCAGGATTGCTTCAGAATTAAAACTTAAGTGAATTCCTGCTTTTTGGCAGCACTGAAACCAAATCTTACTGCTTCCCTAGTAGTTTTGAGCGAATAAAATCTGGACTAGTGTGATTTCATTTGCACAGAAACTAGAAATCCCATCTGGGCACTCAGCATTCTTTCTAACGATGATTTAAGCAAATGGCCTAGCTTTGTGGTTTTTAGAAACACTAATATAAAAACCCTCACCGAGAACAACATCCCGACTGATTGATTTGAGACCGATGTCTGCCGCCAGCACTTGGATGTTACGGCTGACTTGGGGCACTGACTCTGTGCTGTGCTTTGGCTTTTAGCTGTGGAACCCATTAAGCTGGAACTGCTCCTGGAGATACTGTACAAAAGAGCAACTGCCCGACAGAGACATGTACAGAAGAAGTGGAATGTGACTGCAGTTGTGTGCTCTTCATTAAGAGTGTGTGTGTGTGCCTGTGTGTGTGTGAGAGAGATGCTCAGAGAATACACAGTCCCATTGCTGTTAAAGAATCTGTCTCTGCTACCCATCAATCACTGTCTTGATCATATTTCTCTGACACTCAGGATATGGTGTTTCAAAGGGAGCTTCCTCATTAGCATCTTCAATGAAGCACTTTGTAGAAAGTGAAATTGAGTGTCCTTTGACTTCAGTGGTTGGCAGACATCCTGCTCTGTAACTGGGGCTTTCTACAAACTGCTTTGCCAAATATATAGACCCTGCTTCAACTAACGCCAGCCCCAGCAGCCTCTTGCACCTTTGCTGCCTTTGGCCTCAGCTGGAAATGCATTTCAATGAGCTAGTGGCCACACACTACCTTCCTTAAGCGTGCACTAGAACACCATGGACTTCTTTTCAGTGGACTCCTGTTCACTTGACATCAGAAGCCAGTGGGTTTTTAATCCTAGAGAGCTACTGAAAATGAATCATTCCCCCACTTCCTCTGCTGAAACTTTGTGTACTTAGCTATAGGAGATTTTCTCACACGAGTTGGTGTTGTGGGCCTGTTGGGTAGATAGAGCCATTGGAAACACACTCCAGTCCCCTTGACATACTAGTCTTACCCAGGTTCCAGAGACCTGTCTTTACTCACTTTTCTACACTGGGGAGACTCAGGTATCAAGGATAACTCATCGCACATCTTACGGGGGGATGGTGAAGGGAAGTGGATAATGTTGACATGACACCAAGTGCTTTCCATTTTAACTCTTCTAGCAGTAGATGATGACCCTTCCCTTGGGAGAAATCACAGAGATGGAGTTTTCCGTTTCTGCTTGTATGAAGTATGGCAGAAATGAACACGGCTACCTTTTTAACCAAATAAACTAGAACATATGCACTCAAGAGTCGCCCTGATCATACTTACTTCCTTGGGAGACCTTACTCTTGAGGTGCAATGTTCCATGTGCCAAGACCACATAGACTTCCTCTTTGGAATTATCTTTGAAGCCATGCAAGAAAAGAGGCCTCACCACCTTGTAGTCAGACCTCATTTTTTACACTACTCCTCCCCAGAGGTCATCCCAAGCTCCATCAGTCATTTTACTTAATCAGACTTATCTTCTAATGCTCTTTGGCTGTTAAAAAATCATTCCTCAAAAAAGAAATCTACCCTTAAAGGACAAAGACCATTAAGGAAGCTTACAGGTGGATAGCTCCAAGGAGGGTTTCTAGAAATGTTCTGAGTAAGGCCAGCTTCCCTCGACTAAACACACGTCTTCCCAAGGTGACTAGTTTGAAGGCAGCAACAACCCATTTGGGTGTATGAATTCCTGAACTTCTTCTGTAATGTAAAATGTGTGTAAAGTCAAACTAGTCCATTTTCTTTCACAACACATTTAAATGGAAACTGGCTTTGAAAATACTGTGGCTAAAATCAGATCCCACTAAGTAACAGTTGTACAACTGAAAACGGGCACCGTGTAATGGAGACGTCGCACTCCACAGTAGTAGTTCAAATACAGTCAACATAAGGTGCATGCCACTGAGCTGTAACCCCAGTCATGTGTCTGTAGAGTTGAAAAATGATAATCCTTCACCTTTATATAGGTTAAGACATGTACCTTACCTTTACCACTCAGGGTGGGTTTAGAAGAATGGTTCTAGGTCTGTTCTCGTTGGAACTGGCCAGATGTTTTCTATGTAAACCTCTGAACCAAGTGATGACCTTCTGGAAACTGCATCCACTCCTTCCCACACTTTAGTGTAAGCTCAGTCTCTCCATTTTATCTAAGGGGGTGATAGTGGGCCCCATCCTGAGCAGAGCAGCTAGAGGATGCTTCCAGAGTGGTCAAAAGGGCCTGTTTTCCAGCTGCCAGTGACATCTGTAGTCATTGGCATCATTGCTCGGAACCCAGCCCCGTCTAGAAACAGAGGAAGCTGGGGCACAGCTGGGTCGTAGCCTCACTCCAGGATTTCCCACTTTGGCTGTGGGCCCTGTGAGCCTCGGCCAGATGGCTGGGCTGCCCTCGTCACAGCTGCCCACAGGGCCTGCTGGAGGGAACATGGGGCACAGAGCCAGCTCCTCGTTCTGACTCTCCCCTTCAACAGCTGATAACCCTATACAAACAAGTTGACTCTGACCTCGATTTTTCCATTCTTCTGATAGGGGATATGCCTATTTTATTTACCTCTTGAGGGCGGTGTGCTTTGATGTTGAAGTGATTCAATTAATGAGACTGCATTATGTGGGAGGTGGTAGAGAAATGCCTCCAGCATCTGGTTTTTAACAGTTTCCTATCACCCCTCCTCTGGGAGGAGTTGAAGAAAGAGACCATAAATTCTTGGTATTAGCACACCAAACAGTGGTGGGGGGCCTGAAAATGGATGCAGCTTCTCAGAGGTCTTATGACCTGAAAGGAGTAATGTACTCAGCCTTCTGGATGTATTGTATATAACCTGAAACTCTTGACTGGTATATCAACTCACAGTCTTCCTTCTGTAACATAAATTGCAGTGTCTGTATACAGTCTTCCCATTATCTGGTAGTAGCATCTTGAAACTGGTCAAAACTTGAATGCCAATAGCTCAGTCACTCAGAATATATATGATTCTGCACTTGGGAAAAATGTCTTCCTGCTGTTTGTCTGATTGCTGAGGGGTATGGGTATGCCTCCTCAAAGGTGGATTCGGGACTTTAGGTCTTGGGGGTCTGATCAACAGTGTAAGTGGATCATAAGTCATTAGTCACAATTGCAGACTCAGTGCTCCCAACTCAAAGGGGATTCCATGACCACTGGGGAAAGGATGAGGAAGAAGGGGAAGGGATGAGGAAGAAAGAGAAGGAGAAAGGTCTGGAATAGTTTTGTGACATTTTGGTGGAAGTGGTGAGTTGGGATCATCTGGAACTCTAGTGGGAAAAGGAAGAAATGGCTCTTTGGTGAGTTGTTTGAATGAAAGAATCATGAATATGCATTGATTAGAGTTAGGGATCTAACCTACTGATTAGATTAGAAACTATTCTGTATAAAGAAAATGAGGTGCATGGATTTCCATCTGCCTTGGTGGAAGTAGTAGAGACACATCCCTTTTTAAAGTCCTGATGAAGGCTGGTCTTGAGAATACTCTTAATGTAAATCAGAGGAAGATTGAACCAGCTAGCTTCAATCACTCACGTAAGAGCTGACGCTCCTAGAAGTGAATGACCAAGAAAGCCATGTGCAGGCGATCACAGAGCCATGTCAGAGGGTGAATCCAAAGTCAGCAAAATGGCCTGATACTGCCTATGCACCTGAAGGTGAGCTGGCTTCTATCTGCTGTTATTTTATGCTGATGTTTTGTAAAGAGCCCTGACAGCAGCCCTCTTCTCACTCTCCCTCTGGAGTTAGCATTCCTAGACCTGCTGCTGTAGCCTAATATTAGTAGAAAACCTGGGGCTGATTATGGCTGCTTCTGAAACTGCAGCTTAGACTGTGGCTTAAAATGTTGTCACCTAGAAGACCCCCAGTTCAGGAATGTGTTGTCTTAATCCTTTCTTAAAACTACGTTTTCTTTCCAAGTCTGTGGCTAGACTGCAGCCTGCCCTTCTGAAACACACATCTGAGTTTGAAAACCTTGTCCCTTCAAGCCTTTTCCACTTCCTTCTCCAGATGCAGCTCCCACACTGACCTGTGGCAGTGTCCCAAGCCCTGTGCTGGCATCCCAGCCTTGTTGGGAAGACTTGCTCTGCCGTTTCATGCTCACTGGGGCTCAGAGGTAAAACTAAGAAGGTCACCCACCGAGCCAGATTTGAGGCCACAGGAGGAGCAGGGTTTTGGAACCAGTTCTGTCCCCATTCTATAGGTGGAAATCTGAATCCCGGAGACCATGTTCACTTAGCTGGTCAGCAGCAAGGCTGGGACGCAGGCAGTCTGGTTCCCCACTGGTTTGGCATACTGCCAGGGGTGTGTCTGTTCTTCCATGGCACTCAATATTTGCTGCCGTCCTGGAGCCAACCTGTACCCATCCCCCTTCTGCTGAACCTCTTCTCTGGATCAACATGGTGTGAAGGATTCAGCTCCTGGATGTGACTTTCAGGTAAGAGCTGCAGAGGTGTATATGAGATTTCCAGGTGCGTGCTGGCTTATCACCTGTGCTTTCTGTGCACCAGCCAAGAGCACATAGCCCCATCTTACCACATCAGTGGTGGGATGTGAGAGAATGCCGCTGACAAGGCTTCCTTGGCCCCAGTTTGATTCATGTTCCCTCACTGAAGACTGTCTTGGATTTCCAGAGGCCTTAGTGGCCCTGCATGGAGTTCCGAGGGCACGAAGGCCCTAAGCGTCTCCTGTCAGGCACACCTAAGGGGGGATCCTGATCAATAAACATGTTTGCAACCAGCGGCAAAGTCAAAGGTTTCCTTCCACTCACAGGTCCATAGGACATCCCCCTTACAGCCAGCCACTAGAAGAGATTCTTGCCTGCTGTAGCTGGTGTGTCAGCTGAGGACGCCCCCTGCTCCTTGAGATCCAGTGTAGTCTGCTAACTGGGCCTTTGGAACTCCGTGATTTCTGAGGGGTTTATATCTTGGGCAGTTACTGCTGACTCCAGACTTCTGCTTCCTCATTTTAAGCGACAGTGGTGTCTCATCTCTGCACTGCCTCAGCTGAAATGTACAGTTCTCACCCCTACTTCCACGCACACCAAAATTCAAGTGAGTCAGCATGGGCGTGGGTGCCTATGTGTGTTTTGGTGATGTGGGAGGAAATGGGAGCCTTTACAGCAATCAGACATGGAGCCCCCATTCATAAAACACTCCTTTGATACACTACAGAAGAATCCACTCACCTTCCACCCCACATGATATCTGTCTCCTTTCTTGTGTGCATGCGGGCTAAGTCAATTCAGTCATGTCGGACTCTTTGTGATGCTATGGACTGTAGCCCATCAAGCTCCCCCGTCCATGAGATTCTCCAGGCAAGAATACTGGAGTGGGTTGCCATTCCCTCTTCTAGGGAGTCTTCCCAACCCAGGGACAGAACCCACATCTCTTACATCTTGTGCATTGGCAGGCAGGTTCTTTACAACTAGTGCAACTTGGGAAGCCCTTTTTGGGACAAACCAAATCCATTTATGTTCTCATGGATGGCAGCACAGTCATTCCTTTTTTTATTTGATTTTTTAAAAATTTGATTCCTGCCAACACCCCTACCTTCACGATTTTACTTTCCACCATGGGTGGCTTATTAGATGCATTTTCCTGAACAAAGATCACTCACTCCTCAAGAGGAACTCAAATGCTGTCCCTTAGGGTGATACACTGTTCATTCCCACTACCCTAGCCAGGCATGGCAACCACCATAATCACCACTAGCTGTCAGGGTCATCATGCTTTATGGAAGCCAACACAGATTGATGTAAACAGTGTTGGTTTGAGTTACCCAGGTTCAAATCCTTGCTTGATAACTTACAGCTTATGTGACCTAAGGAAAGCCACTTAATCTTGCTTAACCTTTGCATCATCACCTATAAATGTGGTAGATAAACACAGTCTTGAATGTGAAGCTCTTAACCACAGATCTGGCTTTCAGCAGTTTTCCTCTTCTTGCTTCCTTCAGTGTCAGCAATCACAAACAAATCCCGCTTGTGATCATGGCTCAGTGCCAAGGGATAAAAGCTGGCAGACAGCAGCTTTACAGCTGGGAAAAGAGATGCAGGAGAGGGAGGGGACAGGGCTGGTGGCTGCTCAAGCGTGCTGTGGTTTAGGCTTAATGACTGAAAGGTCCCATCTATCCCCGAGATTCTGTGATGCTCTAGTGTGAGATATAGAGGGTGTATCTGGCTTAGAAAACTCCTAGAGGAAAGGCTGCCACAGACAACTGGGAGGCTGGAGAGCAGAGAAGTAGCATGACCTTGGATGATTTAGCACCTGGCTTCTTTGGCTCTTCCTGTATAAGGTTTACTGGCTTTGCATCAAATGGAAGGAGGAGATGCCAGGGATTTGAATTAAATCTGTCAAACAGAGGGTGAGGGGAGTCAGAAGGCTGGGGCTGGAGGGTGGGCTGTGTAGGGAACTCTGATAGCCCGATAGCACCATCTGGACTTGGCAGGGATGACAGCCTTGACAGCAGATGAAATTAGCCAATAAAGCAGCTAAAATTCTGCTGCCCTGGGCCTGGCCCCCGTCGGACCCCCAGGATCTCCTGTTTAGAAGGAACACTGATCCTACTATCTGGAGAGAGCATGAGTCTCTTAGTCTAGAACTAATAAAGGTCTTTGTAGTGGCAGGACCAGGCAGGTGGCTGATTTGTTTAGTCCCACCCAGGTGTCCCCAGAGTACCAGTGGTGTGCTGTACCAGATTGGACCAGCCCATGAGAGTGGATTGTTACCTTTTCAGGAATTTCGTGAGCTGGTTGTTCAAGGCAGCCATCATGGAAGCCTGCCAGGCTCCTCTGTCCATGGGATTCTCCAGGCAAGAATACTGGAGTGGGTTGCCATGCCCTTCTCCAGGGAATCTTCTTAACCCAGGGATTGAACCCAGGTCTCCCAATTGCTGGTGGAGCCTTTACCAGCTAAGCTACCAGCTAAGTACCAGCTAAGCTAATTAGGGTTAGGGTTAGGGTTAGGGTTAGGGTTACCAGGGAAGCCCAAATTAAATATATATTATATAAACCTACAATTAAAGTATATTTAAAGCATAGGTAAAAAATAATCAAAACTCATCACTTCCTAATTATTTTACTACCTTTTACCATTGTCTGTGCTCCTGAGGTTACTGACATCTATCGTGTTTGTATAGTGGAAATGCCACAGAATGGTGTGCGGCTGAGCATCTGTACCCAACTGCACTGTTCAGTGACATCACACTGGTAATCTGAAATCAACCATGGTGGGGATATCCACCCGCACAGAGACGGGCAAACACAATATATCATTTCCCCCCCGGGGAGATGCCTGTTAAACATTTATCAGCACGCCAGTGCCAGTGGGTAATCAAGAAAGAAATTGATAAGCAATCCCACTCCTGAGCATACACACCGAGGAAACCAGATCTGAAAGAGACACATGCACCCCAATGTTCATCGCAGCACTGTTTATAATAGCCAGGACATAGAAGCAACCTAGATGCCCATCAGCAGACGAATGGATAAGAAAGCTGTGGTACATAAACACAATGGAATATTACTCAGCCATTACAAAGAATACATTTGAATCAGTTCTAATGAGATGGATAAAACTGGAGCCCATTATACAGAGTGAAGTAATCCAGAAAGATAAACACCAATACAGTATACTAACGCATATATATGGAATTTAGAATGATGGTAACGATAACCCTATATACAAGACAGAAAAAGAGACACAGATGTATAGAACAGACTTTTGGACTCTCTGGGAGAAGGCGAGGGTGGGATGATCTGAGAGAACAGCATCGAAACATGTATATTATCAAGTGTGAAACAGATCGCCAGTCCAGGTTGGATACATGAGACAAGTGCTTGGGGCTGGTGCAATGGGATGATCCAGAGGGATGGGATGGAGAGGGAGGTGGGAGGGGGGTTCAGGATGGGGAACACATGTAAATCCATGGCTGATTCATGTCAATGTATGGCAAAAACAGCTACAATATTGTAAAGTAATTAGCCTTCTACTAATAAAAATAATTGGGGGGAAAAAAAAGAAGGAAATTGATATACTGAAGAACTGAAACATCTTGGTTCCAGGGAGGTAGCATGTGTGATGGATTCCTCAGAAGCCAGTGTCATAATGTGCAGAACTGACTTGAAGAAAAACGCTTGAAAACACAGCTTCTCTGCTTGTTCTATTTTTCTGTGTGTTTTCACACATGAGAAATCTGTTTGGTTTGCTCCTGAACTTAGGAGTTTTTTAGGCTGTGTGTCTCCTGTGGGCTCTACTTCAGCTAAGTTCCTCCCAGAAAAGTGAATTGTAGTTTTTCTTGCCTAACTGGCAAACGGAAGATGTGCCACAAAGAATATATCTCCAGATTTCCCTGGTGGTCCAGATGTTAAGGATCCACTTTCCAAGGCAGGGGATGAGTTTTGATGCCTCGTCAGGGAGCTTAGATCCCACATGCTGTGAAGCAATTAAGCCTATGCATCGCTGCAACTACTGAGCCTGCGTGCTGAAACCAGAGTCCATGTGCAGCAATGAAAATTCCTGAACAATGCAATGAAGATCTTGCGGGCTGCAACTAAGACCCAATGCAGCCAAATAAATCAATAAATTTTTTAAAAGAATATATCTTAACTAGTCACCCAAAGAGCTCATTTCCAAGTGGTTTGAACAGTAATAACAATGTTAACTTCTCCCACAGAGAAGAAATCATTTCTAAATGACTGTTTTGCTGGTTTTGGTTGTGATTAAAATTATTGCCGTGGAGCAGAATGGTTTGTTTGCCTTTGTCCCCAAATCTCTGTCCCTTTTGGTGGTTCTTTTTCAGTAAAAGTCACATGCTGAATCTACATTTTATTATTTTCATATCATAAAATGAGGAAAAGTCTTCATTGAAACTTTGTCCTATTCACTTGCACGCCAGCTGCATTCTGAAAAACCATAATTTTCCTTTCAAACGCAGAGGCTGTCTGAATTGTAATGTTGCCAACTCTCAACTGTCAAGATGATGGAGGAAAATACTAATGCAGATGGTATGAGCTTGTCGTGAGCCCGCTCAGCATACTCTCCTGGACTGACTTTAGAATGAAGATGCAAATAGCAAGTGAGAGCTGAAAGCCATTGGGAATGGCTCTGTGGTGCAGGAAGGGTCCCAGGGCGCTGGAAGGATCTGGGTACCGACCGCAAGAGCCTTTAGAACTTGTTTGCATGACATTTCCAAAGACTTCCTGGGAGAAACAGTGATAAGAGCTTTGGGAACTAACTCCAGGCAGCACCAGGACTGAGGACCTTGAATGAAGGCTGTTGCCCAACTGGTGAGGGTCAGGGAGACCCTCGCCCCCGCCACTGCCTAGGAAGAGAGGCACGGGGATAACGCTTCTAGGAAGAGAGGCATGGGAATAACGGTTCTAGGAAGAGAGACACAGGGATAACTTCTTTGTTGCAGGCAGGCTGCTGCTCTATTGTGCCACCCACATTGTCCTTCAACCAAACACTGGGGAACGTGACCCGAACTTCTTTTTCATTTTATACGAAATTCTTCAAACGACATAAAAGTAGAGAGGCTGGTTTAGTGAATTCCTCTAGTTTTCAATTATCAACATTTTCTATTTTTACTGTATCTACCGATTTCTTTTCTTAAGCATTTAAAAACAGTTCTTACGCTCCATATCTTTCCCCCCCTGCATACTTTAGCAAGCATCTCATTTTTAAGACAGATTTCCGAGACTTCCCTGGTGGTCCAGTGGTTAAGAATCTTCCTTGCAACGCAGGGTCCGTGGGACAGGGCCACTAAGCCCACTGGTTGCATAGCAACTAGAGAGCCCATGCATCAAGTCAACAAAAATTTCCTCATGATGCAACGAAGATCTCGTGCACAGCAACTAAGACTCGACGCAGCCAAATAAATATATTTTTTTAAAGTCTATTCCACTGGCTATCTATTTTACATATGATAACATATATGTTTCCATGCTACTCTCTCAATAGCCAGTCGGAATTTGCTGCATATCACAGGGAGCTCAAACCAGTGCTCTGTGACAACCTAGAGGGGTGGGATGGGGTGGGACCTGGGAGGGGGATTCAAGAGGGAGGGGACATATGGGTGATTCATGCTGATTATGGCAGAAGCCAACACAATATTGTAAAGCAATTATCCTCCAATTAAGAATAAATATATTTTTTTAAATGTCTATTCCACTTTTGAAAAAGAGAGATTCCCTTATGCCTGTACCACATACAACAAAATTAACAGTAATTCCTTGATCCTGTCTAATATCCAGTGCATAGAAACTTCCCCCCGTTATCTCAGAAGAACTGGATTTACTGCCTTGTGGACCAGTGTGCTCGATGGGGCCTGAGGTCCCCTGGGAAGAGTGGTACCTGCTTTCCCACCATCCCTTCTGTGGCTCTGGCAGAAACCACGCTGAAGAGGCCCCAGCAGAGAGGTCTTCAGGCTGGCTGCAGACACCTGCCTCAGGTGTTTTAGCTTGGGATTTCCCCTCCCCGAGGAAAAGAGCCAGTGAGACCTCCCCTCCCGTTTTCCGACGGTCCACGGTCGTCCCCTGAGACCGTCCCCACTTTGTGTTGCTGACACCCACCTGGTGTCAGGCTGGTTCCCGTTTCACTGCTTTCCCTGCAGCTCTGTTTTTCACTGCAGGAGTTTCCTCAATCAGGGAACGGGCTTCCCCCGAGGATTACCGCTCTTCCCCTGGCCTCAGATCTACGGCACTCTTAGTGAATCACAGCTCATCAGAGCTCCCAAGAGGCCTTGGCTTCTTCATTTGTTAGGAATTTTGGCTGAATCCCTTCTAAGTCAGACAAGATTTGAGTAGCAGGACCTTGTGTCACATCTAAAGGCCTGAAGAGGCAGCAACCGGATGTTCTGCTTGCTCAGGGATGTTCTCTTGTTCTAAAGTGAGGGTCCTCAGCGCCAGGGTCTAGTGCCTGATGCTCTGAGGCGGGGCTGATGTAATAACGATAGAAATAAAGTGCATGAGAAATGCAATGCCCTTGAATCATCTCAAAGCCACTCCACCCCCTCTTGTCTATGGAAAAATTTCTCTCCGTGAAAATGGTCCCTAGTGCCAGAAAGGCTGGGGATCACAGCTCTAAAGAACATCATTATGACAATGGGTGATATCTGAATTAAAGTCTATATTTCATTCTTTGACAGTATCCTACTAATGACTAATTTCCCAATTTCAATGATTGTACTAATGAGAATATGTAAGAGAGCGTCCTGGTTTTTAGAAGATCCATATTAAGTATTTAGGGATAAAGGAGCACCATGTCTGCAACTCACTTTCAAACAATTCAGAAAATAATGTGTATTTATGGAGAGAAAGTGATAAGGCAAATATGATAAAATGTTAACGTCTGGGGAATCTGAATGAAAGACATATGGGAATCCTTTGAATGAATACTCTGGATAAATCTGAAATTATGTCAGCCTCTTCTGCTGGGTTCACCTCTTCTCCGTTAAACATTCTGTTTCAGGGCATTTCCTGAGGTTCTTATCCTTCTTTCTCTTTCCTTCCCTAGGTTGTCTCCTTCATTTTCAGAGTATTAATTACCATCCACATGATGCTCTTGATCTCTCAAACCCAGGCTTCTTTTCCTAATGTCAGATGGCGTGTCCAGTTTTCTGCCTTTTCATTGCCCCTCAAATGTTTCGTGAGTATCTTTAAACTCACCATGACCCAAGCTGAATTCACATTCTTCTCTCGCTCCCACAAACCTGCTCCTTTTCCAGGGCCTCCTCAAGTGAGGGCACAACCTGACCGCATGTTCAAACCAGAGGAAAGGAAAACACACGCCAGCAGTCATTTACGGCTGCTCTCCTGCCCCTTCATCCAGTGCTGTTTCTTGTGGTAAAGTTTGACTTTCAAGGCCTGAATAGTCTTTGTTCATTGAAAACTTTTCTTCCTTATTCTTGAAGATGTTCTAGGATTGTTTCTTGTTTGCAAGCAAGGGACAACATTTATAATATATAATCTTGGTTTTATATCTTGATCTCAATAGTAAGATTGCTTACATGCTTTTCAAATCTGCTGTTTATTGAAATATTTATTAATTATTGAAACTGCATACGCATATATATTAAATTAAATATTTATCTCCATCTCATCATCATCCATCTGATGAATATCAGGAAAGATGTACTTTTTCTAGCAAACAAAATGATGACATTGTTTGTCATTCAAGTAATGCTTCATTATCTTTTCTGAAGCATCTACTTGGCCAGAAGTGTGTTCTGTATGAGCTCTTGTTCCTGAGATATATTATGCTTCATAGAGCAGTTGTGAATACAGAAACCTCACTTGCATGGCGTACATCTATAGTAGGACCTACTGGTGGCAGAGCACTATGGTGTGCTAAAGTTGTGCAACGATAAAATATTGGTGAGTGGGTACTCAGAGCAACTACTCAATGTCAATCTTTGTTAAATAAAGGTTCGTAGACAAAATGACATAATTTGTAACAGTGCATATGTACTTGCTAGTAGAGAACATTTATCCAAGCCTTTCAGAAATGATCCCTCAGCTCCATACCTGCAAATTCTATTGAAGATGCTTAGGGAAGTTTACCTGGTGGCAAGATAAGAGATACTCTTATTTCCCAAGAACTGGTTCTCTTTAACCTGTGTATACCTTTTTGGGTCAGGGAAATCACATTTTGGTTTCCCAACTGGTGCATTGGTAAAGAATCTGCCTGCTAATGCAGGAGATGCAGGAGACGTGGGTTCGATCCCTGGGTTGGGAAGATCCCTTTGAGTGGGAATTGGGGACTTACTCCAATATTCCTGCCTGGAGAATCCCATGGATAGAGGAACCTGGTGGGCTACAGTCCATGGGGTCGCAAAGACTCGAACACAACTGAGCATTTATGCATGCACACAAATCACATTTCATAGAGAGCGTCAGAATTGAGACTATGTCCTGCATCACTGTATCATGTATGAACGTGAAATACATTTTCATTGAAGAGTCAAAAAAGAGGGCAAAATAAAACATTTTTGAATCAGTGAAAGAAAGAAAATTTGAGAATTTTCCATCAGCAAACTCTTTATTATATATAAAATAATAATAATAATTGTGATTTGTGGGTTCAAGATACACATGAAATAAGTAAAAGTAATGATACATAAGTTGGGGGAAGAAAATGCAGTTTAAAGGTTTTAAAGTTCTTATATTGTCCAGGATAAGGGTAAACAACCTGAATAACTTTAGACTTTGATAAGATAGGGATGAATATTTGAATTTCTGGAGTAATCACTTAAAGAATAGAAATACAGTGTATAACCTACAAACTAGCAGATGGAGATGGGGGAAGGTAGAAAATGGAATGAGAAAAAAATACATAATCAGTCTAAAAGAAAGAAGAAGGAAAATAGAACATGCAATACAAATAGAAGGCACAGAATAATAGATTTAAATCCAAAAACTTTAGCACAGAAATAAAATGTAAATTGACTAAATGATTGTTTTTAAAATTACAGATATAAAAATATCTAACTATGATACTTGTATGAGAGGTACATACAGAACGTAAGGGTACAGATTGCTTGAAAGTAAAAGGTTGTAAGAAGAAATAGTGTTTAGTCAGAGTTTAGTTAGGAAAAAGGTAGTTTCCTTGAGCAGTTTGAGTAAAGAGACTGATTTTATATAAGGAATTAGAATCTTACATGATCTTTGAAATGGTTGGATAATCAGGCAGCCAAGGTCAGCAAGGTTCTTTTATAGGAAATCTGCTTTCAGGAAAGCAACCGGTGGGTGATTCTCAGGAAGATTAAGGGCTCCTCCTTCTCATGTGGCTTCCAAATATTGTGCAATTGCCCCTCATTGGCTGAATTTATTCCAGAATCATCAAAGGAAAGAGATACTGGGAACTGTAGTTCCAAGCTTCCCCTCTGAAGCAGAGGTAAGTGCTTAAGCAGAGGTAAATGATAACACCTTGCTGATAACAAGCTATCCAGCCCCAAGGGAAATAGGCATAGCTCTGTTAGTATGCAGGTAGGGCTCATTTGGGCTTCCCTGGTGGCTCAGCTGCTAAAGAATCTGCCTGCAATGCGGGAGACCTGGGTTCGATCCTTGGGTTGGGAAGATCCCCTTGAGAAGGGAAAGGCTACCCACTCCAGTATTCTGGCCTGGAGAATTCCATGGACTATATAGTCCACGGGGTTGCAAAGAGTTGGACACGACTGAGCAACTTCCACTTTCACTTTCATGTTAGTATCAGAACAAAATATTCTGAAAGAGGAACTCCCCAGGTCAGTAGGTGCCCAATATGATACTGCAGATCAGTGGAGAAATAACTCCAGAAAGTATGAAAAAACTGAGGCAAAGAAAAAACAACACCCAGTTGTGGATGTGACTGGTGATAGAAGCAAGGTCCAATGCTATAAAGAGCATTATGGCATAGGAACCTGGAATGTTAGGTCCATGAATCTAGGCAAATTGGAAATGGTCAAACAGGAGATGGCAAGAGTGAATGTCGACATTTTAGGAATCAGAGAACTAAAATGGACTGGAATGGGTGAATTTAACTCAGATGACCATCATATCTACTACTGTGGGCAGGAATCCCTTAGAAGAAATGGAGTAGCCATCACAGAAAACAAGAGTCTGAAATGCAGTACTTGGATGCAATCTCAAAAATTACAGAATGATCTCTGTTCGTTTCCAAGGCAAACCATTCAATATCACGGTGATCCAAATCTATGCCCCAACCAGTAATGCTGAAAAACCTGAAGTTGAACGGTTCTATGAAGACCTACAAGACCTTTTAGAACTAACACCCCCCCAAAAAATGTCCTTTTCATTATAGAGGACTGGAATGCAAAAGTAGGAAGTCAAGAAACACCTGCAGTAACAGGCAAATTTGGCCTTGGAGTACAGAATGAAGCAGAGCAAAGGCTAATAGAGTTTTGCCAAGAGAACGCACTGATCATATCAAACACCCTCTTCGAACAACACAAGAGAAGACTCTACACATAGACATCACCAGATGGCCAACACCAAAATCAGATTGATTATATTCTTTGCAGCCAAAGATGGAGAAGCTCTATACAGTCAGCAAAAACAAGACTGGGAGCTGACTGTGGCTCAGATCATGAGCTCCTTATTGCTAAATTCAGACTTAAACTGAAGAAAGTAGGGAAAACCACTGGACCATTCAGGTATGACCTAAATCAAATACCTTATGATTATACAGTGGAAGTGACAAATAGATTCAAGGGATTAGATCTGATAGACAGAGTGCCTGATGAACTATGGATGGAGGTTCATGACATTGTACAGGAGACAGGGATCAAGACCATTCCCAAGAAAAAGAAATGCAAAAAAGCAAAATGGCTGTCTGAGGAGGCCTTACAAATAGCTGTGAAAAGAAGAGAAGCCAAAAGCAAAGGAGGAAAGGAAAGATATACCCATTTGAATGCAGAGTTCCAAAGAAAAGCAAGGAGAGATAAGAAAGCCTTCCTCAGTGATCAGTGCAAAGAAATAGAGAAAAACAATAGAATGGGAAAGACTAGAGATCTCTTCAAGAAAATTAGAGATACCAAGGGAACATTTCATGCAAAGATGGGCTCAATAAAGGACAGAAATGTTATGGACTTAACAAGAAGCAGAAGATGTTAAGAAGAAGTGGCAAGAATACACAGAAGAACTGTACAAAAAGATCTTCATGACCCAGATAATCACAATGGTGTGATCACTCACCTAGAGCCAGACATCCTGGAATGTGAATGGAGAAATTTGGAGAACTCAGCAGTGGCCACAGGACTGAAAAGGTCAGTTTTCATTCCAATCCCAAAGAAAGGCAATGCCAAAGAATGCTCAAACTACTGCACAATTGCACTCATCTCACACGCTAGTAAAGTAATGCTCAAAATTCTCCAAGCCAGGCTTCAGCAATATGTGAACAATGAACTTCCAGATGTACAAGCTGGTTTTAGAAAAGGAACCAGAGATCAAATTGCCAACATCTGCTGGATCTTTGAAAAAGCAAGAGAGTTCCAGAAAAACATCTATTCCTGCTTTATTGACTATGCCAAAGCCTTTGACTGCATGGATCACAATGAACTGTGGAAAATTCTTAAAGAGATGGGAATATCAGACCACCTGACCTGCCTCTTGAGAAATCTGTATGCAGGTCAGGAAACAACAGTTAGAACTGGACATGGAACAACAGACCGGTTCCAAATAGGAAAAGGAGTACGTCAAGGCTATATATTGTCACCCTGCTTATTTAACTTACATGCAGAGTACATCATGAAAAGTGCTGAGCTGGATGAAGTACAAGCTGGAATCAAGATTGCTGGGAGAAATATCAATAACCTCAGATATGCAGATGACACCACCCTTATGGCAGAAAGTGAAGAACTAAAGAGCCTCTTGATGAAAGTGAAAGAGGAGAGTGAAAAAGCTGGCTTAAAGCTCAACATTCAGAAAACTAAGATCATGGCATCTGGTCCCATCACTTCATGGCAAATAGATGGGGAAACAATTAGAAACAGTGGCTGACTTTATTTTTCTGGGCTCCAAAATCACTGCAGATGGTGATTGCAGCCATGAAATTAAAAGACACTTACTCCTTGGAAGGAAAGTTATGACCAACCTAGACAGCCTATTAAAAAGTAGAGACATTACCTTGCCAACAAAGGTCCGTCTAGTTAAGGCTATGGTTTTTCCGGTGGTCATGTATGGTTGTGAGAGTTGGACTATAAAGAAAGCTAAGTGCAAAAGAATTGATGCTTTTGAACTGTGGTGTTGGAGAAGACTCTTGAGAGTCCCTTGGACTGCAAGGAGATCCAACGAGTCCATCCTAAAGGGGATCAGTCCTGGGTTTTCATTGGAGGGACTGATGTTGACGCTGAAACTGCAATACTTTGACCACCTGATGCAAAGAGCTGACTCATTTGAAAAGACCCTGATGCTGGGAAAGATTGAGGGCAGGAGGAGAAGGGGATGACAGAGGATTAGATGGTTGGATGGTATCACCAACTCAGTGGACATGAGTTTGAGTAAACTCTGGGAGTTGGTGATGGACAGGGAGGCCTGGCGTGCTGCAGTCTATGGGGTCACAAGAGTCAGACATGACTGAGAGACTGAACTGAACCGAACTGAAAGTCAAAAGCATTCCTGGAGATAAAGAGAATCACTTCCAAATACAAAAAATAAGAATTCAATTCACCAGGAAAATATTTGAATTTGTACTTGCCTAATAATCAAGCCCCAAAATATGTAATGCAAAAATTGATAGAACTGCAGGAAAAATAGATACAGCCACAATCATATTGGAGGGATTTCATATACCTTTCTCAGAAATAAATTAAAAATTCATCAGTAAGATGCAGAGTTTGAAAATGTGAAAAAAAATTTATTTAATGGACATATATAGGGCATGGTTCCCAATAATTCCATCCTTTTCCAGCACACACAAAACAATTACAAATACATATTAACTATGCTCTGAGCCATAAAGAAAACTTCAAATAATTTCTTAAAGTAAAAATTGTACACAGAATATTTTATGATCTCAATAAAATTCAGCTGGAAAACAACAAAGAGGTAATTAAAGTCACCATCTTTTAGAAATTAAGAATCATACTTCTACATGACTCATGAGTCATAAAAAATTAAGATCTATTTAGAGCAAATGATAATAAAAATACTTTTAATAATATGTGGGATCAATGAAAGCAGTATTTAGAGATAAATTTATAGCTTTAAATTCAAACCTTAGAAAAGCAGAAAGGCTGAAAATAAATTACTAGACATGATGCAAAAAAGCAGAACATTATGGGCCATCACCAAGAGGAAAATCAGTCAACAGGAACAATGAATTGAAGCAATAATTTTATTAATATACTCAGTGGAGAGGATTCATGAAGTAGAATTCAGATGTGGAAGGAATAGAAAACAGGGGGGAGGGGGGAAAGAGGCCAGTGACTATAGTAAAGAAAAGAGTTCGAGTTTAATGTAATGGATGTTGAAGGACTTCTTTAGAACAAGGAAGTTCTAATATTTTCCTTTAACTTCTCTGCTGAAGAACTGTTCATCCTTCTCCTCACTCCCCCAAACTTCATTAAAGATCTCTTTGGAAGAGCTGGCTCATATTTGAAGTGAGAATCAAAAAGGAGTTGCGTCCCTAAAGAGATGAAAAAAACAACTACAAGACAAGATGTGGGAAGTGTGAGGGTAACTGAAGCTAAAAATGAAAGCAAGAGCCAGGTAGAAAAGTAAGGCCTTTGGGACTTCGCAGTCTTTGAGAATCCTAAGTATACCCCAAGGGGATTTTACAGATCCAAAAGGGCAAGGTGTAGCCATCTGACTTATTTTTATTAATATTACATGTGTCTAAGTGAATTAACTTCAGTGAGGAATATAAAACTCTGATAGGTCTTTTTTTTTAGGGGGATAGTTAAATTTTTATTGAAGTATAGTTGATTTATAATATTGTCTTAATTTCAGACAAACGGCAAAGTGATTCATTTACACAACCATATGTAAGGGAAAATGAGCCATTTCAGATTGTGTTTATCACCTGGGGAGATGATACAATATACATTTAAAAATTAGGAAACAGAGTGTACATAAGACTGATCTCTATTAGATATATTTTTATGTTTAGAAAAAATATCCAAAATGTTAGCTACGGCGTCTCTCTATGAGGAGTTCTGGGTGGTTTCTATTTCTTCTTTATATATAACTGTCCGCCATAAGTATGAACACTCCGTAAGTATGTATTTTTTAAAAGTTATATTGAGGTAACATCTTTTTCTTTTTAAAAAGTTTTTTTAATTGGAGGATAATTTCTTTACAACATTGTGTTGGTTTCTGCCATACATCAACACGAATCAGCCATAGGTATACATGTGTCCCCTCCCTCTTAAACCTCCCTCCCATCTCCCACCCCCATTCCACCCATCAGAGCACCCTGTGACATACAGCAAATTCCCACTGTCTATCTATTTAACATATGCTAATGTATATATTTCCATGCTACTCTCTCAATTTGTCCCACCCTCTCCTTCCACCTCTGTGTCCATAAGTCTGTTCTCTGTGTCTGCATCTCTATTGCCCTACAAATCTCTAATTGCATCTCTATGGCCCTACATCTCTAATGCCCTACAAATAGGTTCATTGGTACCATTATTTTAGATTCCATAAATATGCATTAACATGTGATATCTGTTTTTCTGACTTACTTCACTCTGGGTAACAAGCCCTAGGTTCTTTCTCCTCATTAGGACAGACTCAAATGTGTTCTTTTCTTATGGCTGAGTAATGTTACATTGTATATATGTACCACAACTTCTTTATTCATCTTAAAGCAGACATCTAGGTTGTTTCCACGTCCTAACTATTGTAAATAGTGCAGCAACAAACACTGGGGTACATGCATCTCTCTCAGTCATGGTTTTCTCAGAGTATATGACCAGTAGTGGGATTGT
Organism: Cervus elaphus; assembly: GCF_910594005.1. Taxonomy (NCBI): domain Eukaryota; kingdom Metazoa; phylum Chordata; class Mammalia; order Artiodactyla; family Cervidae; genus Cervus; species Cervus elaphus. Next base: position 123,912,036 of record NC_057834.1, on the reverse strand, counting down.
TGAGTCATATGGTGGTTCTATTCCTAATTTTTTAAGGAATCTCCATATTGTTCTCCATAGAGGCCGTATTGGTCCTTCGTTTTTCTAATTTATTTTATTTTTGGCTGCCCTGAGTCTTCATTGCTGCACCTGGGCTTTCTCTAATTGCAGCGAGTGGGGGCTACTCTCTAGCTTCAGTGCGCAGTCTTCTCATTGCAGTGGCTTCTCTTGTTGCGGAACATGGTCTCTAAGGTGGACGGGCTCCGTAGTTGCAGCTCGAAAGCTCTAGAGTGCAGGTTCAGTAATTGTGACACATGGGCTTAGTTGGCCTGTAGCATGGGGAATCTTCCCAGACTAGAGAGCAAACCACGGTCTGCTGCATTGCAAGGTGGATTCTTAACCACTGGGCCACCAGGTAAGTCCTTTGACAGGTCCTTGATTTGCATATCCTCTCCCTGGTTTAGATCTATCCAGAAAGCAAAGAGCTAATGGGCAGGCTGCTTGGCGAGTCTGGAGCAAAAATGTCTGCGCTAAATGACCAGAGTCCTCAATGGGACAAGTTGATACAGTCATGGCCACACCTGGGCCATCTTAGAATGTAATGAGATTGAGTGTGTGGGGGCAGTGAGTGAGGGTCACAGAGCTAGTATGTGAGAAAGCTGGGATGTGAGAACCAGGCATGTCTGCTCCCGTGCCTGCCCTCTGTCCCCTACATCACAGGAGACCTTCCAGAGGACTTCTGCCCTAGACAGTAGAGATGACGCACATCCACTTCAAATAACTCTCTGAGGAAAGAGACACCAGCTTGGAAGGGTAACTTAGCCCATCCATACTGGAGCTCCTTGAAAGGTCCCAGGGGCCTTTTCTGCCCAAGACCTACAATTTATGTCTGCATTTTGCAATTTGCTTTCTATGTGTCACACATCCTTTTTGCTCCTCCATTCCTCCTTTACTGCCTGCTTTTCCATTAAGTGGATCTTTCCTAGTGTGCCATTTTAATTTCTTTTTGATTTTAACTGTTTTTAGAGTAATTTTCTTAGCGATTGCTCTAGGAATCATAATGGGCATTTTAATCACAATCTACCTCAAATTAATGCTAACTTAATTACAGCAGAATAGAGGAACTTTACTCCAGTATAGCTCTAATCCCTACCCCTTTCTTTGGCAAAGAACTATGAAGCATGAATCACTGGGAGACCTCAGAGAAATAAGATAAACTATTTGCAGTTTAATTATGAATACCTTGTTAGTGAACTGACAGCACATTATTCAAAGTTGTACAAAGTCATAATAAGCAAGAGTTTTACTGATCTCTGTGCCAAAAGCTCTACATTCCCCCAACATATGCTGTGTAACAATAAAAACACAGCTACGAGTGCAGTCTCAGGGGAACAGGGTGGGTGCTTCAGCAATTCATAGCACCTCAGTGCTCCTGTGCAAGGCTGAAATACTTTAGATGCTCAGTCGTCCCTGATGCAGAGCTCATGGGTCACTAAGTAATGGGTTGAGCTTCCTTAACTGAGATGAGATTTAGTAAACCCTGAATGGTGTCTTGTTCCTGGACACTGAGCTTCTGTTTTTTGGCTAGGTGGAGGGCTTTCAAGGCATATTCCTCTGCCTGAAAGAGAATTGCAGAGACAAAAGGAAATTGTCACAGAAAAGCATTCTGTTGGAAGCCCCATCTCTGCTCAACCCCAGAAACATGGGCAGGACCCTTCAACTTCTCATACTACCCACTGAGCTCTTTGTGAAAACTTGTGAACACATGACCTAGGTCTTCATAGCTAGCCTCACATGTGGGATGAGGGTGAGAGAGGTCAGGGAACAGGAAAACCTGGATGCTGAATTTCTGAGTTTATAGTGGACAAAGCCTCTTTTCTCCATTTCAGGGCCCTTTGAACCAACATTGAGAGGCATAGAGGTGAGAGGTGCCACAAGTAAATTGCCATCTGGGGAGTCCAGGTGGCCCAGAGTCTTGATTTGGACAGAAGTTTCACAGGACATCCTGAGACAGACTCTGGCTCATCTTTCCTTCCTCCCTACCTTCCCTTCTTTCCTCCCTCTCTGCCTTCCTTCCCCCTTTCCCTCCTTTCTTTCAATAAACATTTATTGAATGGCTACTGTGTTTCAGAGACTGTGACTATAGGCAGAAATTCCTAACCTTGTGACATTTACTATATAGTAGGAGAGAGAGGCAATAAACAAGACAAATAAGTAGAATACGATGGTATCTTAAATAGTGATTCAAGCTGAGAGAAAAAACTAAAGCAGGTAGGGAGACAGAAAGTATTAGTGATGGCAATGCTCCTGCTGCTGCTGCTGCTAAGTCGCTTCAGTCGTGTCAGATGGGGGGTTGCCATTTCAGACAGAGGACAGGGAAGGCCTTATTCAAGAGCAGATAGCTGATTCCAGACCTGAAAGAAGCAAGGCACCAATCTGAGTAGAGAGAGGTGGCCCTTTCTTCTAAGAACCTCTTGTAGACCTAACATCCTTAAAATACCTTGGAGGAATGACTTCCTTCAGCAGAAAATGGGACCCTGAAATGCAGAGGTTTTGTCCACAGTAAACCTGGAAATGCAATGAAAATGCTTCTCTGTTCCCTGACCCTTCTCACCTCCATCCCATATAGGGTGGCTGTCCCTCCTCCATGCTCCCACAGTGCCCCAGGCTTTGCTCTCATACTCTGTTATAACCCACTGATGGGGAACTCCTCCAGGCCCTGGTATACAGTAGGTGCTTAGTAAAAGTTTGCAGGCAAATGGAAAGAATGAAGGAAGGAATGGAGGAAGGGAACAGGGGAAGGACATCTTAACTTTCCCCATGTCACCTGCACAAAATTGCCTCCTCCAACCAACCCTCTCTCCTCTTTCCTCTTGCCTGCTTTGTTTTTCTTTGTAGAGCTTTTCAGCCTCTGAAATTATGTTACACATTTATGTGTTCACTTGTTTATTGTGACTTCCCCTCCTCCAGAAGAACCTAAGTTCCTTGGAAATAGGCAACTTGGCTGGTGGTTCACCACTGTACCCTCAGTCTCTAGAACCATCCTTTGCAAATGGCAGAAGTTCAATAAATTATTGAATGAGTGGATCAGTCAATCAATAAATTAAGGAACCTGAGATTTGCCACTTACTCTAGAAGAAATTTGGCAAATAATGGATGCACTCTGTGCCTCAGTTCCTTACCTGTAAAGTGGGAATGATAAAAGACTTACTTTGTAAGGTTGATATGGGAATTACATGTGATACTTCATGTAAAGTACTTAGGCTAGTGACTGGCATGTAATAAGCACTCAAAAATGATTACCTTTGGAATTGTTTCTGCCAGGATCCCTCCAGCAACAGGGAACTCACTATCACTGTGTAGTCAGAGTGACTGCTCCATTTCCCCAAGAACTCTCCAGAGCCCTTCTGTCCTACATGCCTCCCAGCACTGTCCCAGCCTCAGTCTACCTGTGCAACCCTAGGGTGGTCCCCTTGAGGGAAGAAGACAATCCTGTTTTCATTGTGCAGTTGGACTTAACACAGGGGAAATGTTGTGAGTGTCTGAACTTTTTTGGAGTGAGGGCTTACTCTGAGGACAAAAGCTAGTGCAGCTGGACAAAACAGCCGAATCCAACCAGAGGAATTTCTCCCTCTGTTTTAGATTTGCTGCTTTTCTAGGGGAACTTGCCTTTGAAGAATTCATCATCAGGAAGTAAAGCATGAACAGAATTTTGAGAACAAAGATTGTTTTTTGGGGGGCTTTGTTAGATGTAGATTCTCGAACGTTCAAGATTGAAGTCAGGATCTGAATAGCTTCTGCTTCCTGGGCTTCATCTGCAATGGAAAGAAAGGGAGAAAAGAGGAAACAGGCCCTGGGGCAGCTGCATCTACCCTCAGGGATAAGCACTGAGCAGTTAGGGCACCCGGCCTTCAGGCAGTTTGCCAGCTTTGTCCAACGTGCCATCATCAGAGTAAACTGAAAGAAAAAAAAAAAGTTCATTCCTACAGGTCCCTGAGTTGCTTAGCTTGCTTTCTTTCAGAGCCCTAGATTTCTCAGGCCCCCGATACAGGGAATTTGTCCTGGTGTGATTCCTTGGGTCCAACTCAGCTTTCATTCTATAGCAAGAGGAGGGAGACAGGCTTCTGGTAGTCACAGAATCTTAATTCTTCTTCCCCAAATCCTTTCCGCTTTCCCCATGTGAGGCTAAGCTAAGAGAAAAAGACAGAAAAGACATACACTGTAATGTTAAAGTTGACGCTCTTTGGATAGCAATGATTTTCAAGTTTTATGCTTTAACATGAACCACTTTTATAATGAGAGAAAAGTCAATAAAGTTATGAATTTTTCTAAGCTTAGCTCAAAACTTCTCCAAGAAGTCTTCCTTTTTCAAAACCATCCAACTGTCCTCATTTCTTCATTCTGGGACTCACCTTGTAATATAATTTGTACTTGTTGAAGTTATCTTCTCTTTCACATAGTTCCTGTCTCACTACACTGTTTGTCTCTTTTGAACAGAAACTAGATCCTGCGTCAATTTTTATGATCTCAGAAGGAATGGTGCTATATTCAGTCCTCAGCTCTTTGCTGAGCTAAGGATACAGAGATGACTCAGAATCCACCATGAGAAGAATCATGCTGCTGAGAAGCTCACGGTCCAGTAAACGAAGGGGATGAGGCTCCAGGACAAATGAGCAATGGGACTTCCATGTGGACACTCATGTGTCCCGGGAGGATAACACATAAAAAACGGATGCTGTGCAAAAATCTCGGGGGGTTCTAGCCGGGTTTTCTTTCCTTCCAAATCTGTCCCTCATTAACCCCACTGGAAAGACTGTGTGTGATGCTGCGGTGCTGTGCTGGGTTAAGTCACTTCAGTTATACCTGACCCTGTGCGACCCCATGGACTGTAGACCACCAGGCTCCTCTGTCCATGGGATTCTCCAGGCAAGAATACTGGAGTGGGTTGCCACACCCTCCTCCGGGGGCTCTTCCTGACTCAGGAATCAAACCCACCTCTCCTGAATTGGCAGGCAGGTCCCTTACCATTAGTGTCACCTGGGAAGCCCATGGATGATGCTAGGGACCTGAATTTTTCACAACACTGGCCAAATCTCTTTGATTCCTCTGTCTCAGTTTGCCCATCTGCAAAATAGGGAAGATTGCACGGATGCGCCCCAAGACAGGGACAGCTGTTCTCCCTCTGAGGGGCAAAGTCTATGGATCAGAAGAAATGAAGCCACTGCTCTGTTTCCCAGGAAGAATTGCCACTTACCCAAGCCAGTGTCAGTCTCAAATCGTTTGCCCAGTAGATCTATTTGTTGGATGCGAGCCTGTGAGAGGACTTGATAGTGATCGTTCAAATATTTGTTCCAGATCTCAGAGACCTGTTGGGAAAGGAGATGGTAATCAGACAAGCAGGCTGGACTTTAGCCATTGGACCAGCCATTTGAGAGGGTGGAACCTCTGGCCAGGCTTTCTGACCATCTACAGACTCCCCATTTCATTGTGCCTGGAGGCAGGGGGAGCCCTAGGAGCCTGGAGGTGCTTGCCCAAAGTAAGTGTGACAAATGCTGGACTGCAAAGGGCACATGGCAGGCTGATCTGGGGACAGCCCTGGTGGGGTCTAATTATAATAGCTGCCATGTATGTACGAATGAATACCAAGAGGAGAAAGAGGATGGGATGAATTGGGAGATTAGGATTGACATATATACACTACTATGGTGGTTTGCCTGAGCACCCACTCACACATGTATAAAATAGATGACTAATGAGAACCTACTATATAGCAGAAGGAATTCTACTCAATGCTCTGTGGTGACCTAAATGGGCAGGAAATCCAAAAAGAGGGGATATATGTATACATATAGCTGATTCACTTTGCTGTATAGCAAAAACGAACACAATACTGTAAACCAACTATACTCCAATAAAAACTAATTTACAAAATAAGGTTTAAATATATTCTTAAATAAAAATGACTGCCGTATGTTGAGCACATACAACTTCTTTTATATCCTCCCAACATCCCAACTGAAGTCTTATTCTTATTACTCCCAATTCACAGATAATTAAACTGAGGCTCAGAAAAGTTAAGATCACACTTGACTCAGTAAGAGCTGCTATGTGGCACAGCCAAGGTTTAAATTCAAGTCTGCCTGATTCCAGAGCTCAATTTTTTTTTCAGCTACATCACAATGCCTCGTCCTCAGAAGTGGGTCTAAAATATGAATAAACAGTCACTGCATGAGAGCCTATACCACATGCAAAAATGGTTATTTGCTGAGTAAAATGTATATGAACATAACCAACATTTTAATATATTAGAAAGAGTTTAAAATCTTTCACAGGTAAAGATGGACATTTTAAAGTACTTTCATGTTCTTTGATCCCTTCACAAGACCTTTCCACAATCAATTTTGCTTAAAAATCTAATCTCCTCCTCTATCCCACACTTCAACATGACCACCTTAGCTTGCTGCTAGGGATATGACAGAGCATGTATGTGTGTATATTAGTTGCTCAGTCGTGTCTGACTCTTTGCGACCCCACGGACTGTAGCCTGCCAGGCTTCTCTCTCTATAGGATTCTCCAGGAAAGAATACTGGAGTGAATTACCATTCCCTTCTCTGGAAGATCTTCCCGACCCAGGGATCAAGCCCTGGTCTCCTGCATCACAGGTAGATTCTTTACCGTTTGAGCTACAGCGAAGTCCTATGACAGAGTATGTGGAAGTCTGTTTGGAGAGGTTTGGTTCTTATTGACCCATAATTTGTTATTTGCTAACTGCTCTATGGATGCTAAGGACTAAACTATTCTGGTAGAGGAGAAACAGAAAGAAAGAGAAGTGGAATATGTCATGCTATTAAGGTATGTGACCTTGGGCCAGTCACTTCATTCTGTCTGTGTCTTGAATTTCTCATGAATGGTCTGACACCAGGTTCAAGATATAAGGCCTAAGTATCAAGGCTCAGCTCCCATATTCCCAACTCACTTTGGTGTACAATGTGTCTGCCAGGTCCAACTTTTTAAGGCCATTGAAGATGTTGGCCAGGTGGAAGTAGCCACCTGAGGCTCTGATGTGCTCTGTTCCAAATGCACAACTGGCAAAATAAATCTAGAAGGAAGAGAGAGAGTGCTTGAGTTTTCTTTGTAAATCATGTGTCTAATAAAGGACATGTATCCAGAGTCTATAAAGAATTTTTACAACGCTTCATTTAAAAATGGGCAAAGGATCTGAACAGACAAGTCACCAAAAAGATACACCAATGACTAATAAGTACATGAAATAATGCTCAGTATGATTAATCACTGAGGAAATGCAAAATCGAACCCACAATGAGCTACGTCTTTAAACACACACAGTAATGACTCTAATTAAAGACAGAAAATAACACATATTGACAAAGACATGGCAAAAATGGAACCCTCTTGTCCACTGCTGGTGGGAACATAAAATGATGCAGCCTCTGTGGAAAACAGCTTGCCAGTCCTCAAAAAATTAAACATAGTTTAATCACATGACCCAGCAACTCTATCCTTAGGCATATACCCAAGAGAAATAAAAACATTCCCTGACAGCTCAGTTGGTAAAGATTCCACCTGCAATGCAGGAGACCCCAGTTTGATTCCTGGGTCGAGAGATCCACTGGAGAAGGGATAGGCTACCCTCTCCAGTATTCTTGGGCTTCCCTTGTGGCTCAGCTGGTAAAGAATCCACCAGCAATGCGGTAGACCTGGGCTTGATCCCTGGGTTGGGAAGATCCCCTGGAGAAGGGAAAGGTTACCCACTCCAGTATTTTGGCCTGGAGAATTCCAGGGACTGTATAGTCCATGCGGTTGCAAAGAGTCAGACACGACTGAGCGACTTTCACTTCGACTTCCTTCATACACAGACTTATATACAAATGCTCATAAACAGTATTATTTATAACAGGCAAAAGATGGTACAACCCCAATGTCCATCAACTGGTGAAGGGTAACTGTGGTATATCTAGGTGGCAGTCAACTATAAGACAAATGAAGTATTGATGTGTACACAACAACATGGGTGAAACTCAAAATAATTATGCTAAATGAAAGAAGTTAGATGCAAAAGATCACATATCATTGTTTAAATTAAATGTGTAAATTAAAAGGTAAATCTAGAGGGACAGGAAGTGGCATGGGAAATGGTTGCAAATGGATATGAGGGCTCTCTTTAGGGTGAACACTGGATTATGTTGGTGGTTACAGAACTCTGTAAGCTTACTGAGAAATCATTGAATTGTACATTTAACTGTACATACCATTGAATTTTATGGTATGTATCAATAATTTTGGTTTTTTTTTTTTAACTTAGGCTAAGGAATCTGAGCTTGATCTAATGCCAACTGTGTGGTCCAGCTCAAGACAGAATTTGCTTCTGCTTGATCTGTTGGAGGTTGTAGAGTATAGAGAGGAAACACAAATAAAGAAGTGCATGAGCCAAGCTCCTAGGTGGAAGTATATGGTACCCTCACAAGTATTTCCTGAGGACGGTTTAATAAAAGGTTTACCTCCAGAGACGTGGAAGGGGTAAGGAAGCAATGAGAGTTAGTGAAGCACTAGGGACTGTGCTATTGAGACTGTAACAGTAAGAGACTGGTACAGTCCAAACTCCTGAGAAAACCAGGGGAGAAAGCAGGGTTACCAGGGCCAGCAAGAGTGAGAGCTGCGGATGAAGGCTACCTGATGGGAGCTGTGGCCACGAGGAGCACTTGCCCTGCCGGAAGTGTGCTGGTGCAGAAAGGTAGCAGAGAGAGTAAATAACTCAACCTCTGTCTCCTCAGAACCTCCTCTACCATGCCTCTCACTCCCCAAACGCAACTGAGGCCAGAGAGCAGTGAAGTCCAGGTTCTACAGTCCATAAAGGCCAGCCTTCCAGGGCAGAGTAGAGCAAAGAATGGATCTGGGGTAAGGGGATATGGAGAATAACCAACGCAACAAGGTTTCTAGCAAATTTAGGGACACTGTGTAGCGGTAGGCAACCAGAGGGAAGGTTGAGCAATGGAGAGGCTCAAGAAAGGCTCAGCCTTCATTGAGACTGCAGTCTGACCCCAACCTCATCCCGATTTCAGACTCAGGAACTCTTCTTTCTGGTAATATTGTCCAATGTGCTGTTCTAGGTTGCTTCAGTCATGAACAACTCTTTGCGACCCTATGGACTGTAGTCCACCACGCTCCTCTATCTATGGGATTCTCCAGGCAAGAACACTAGAGTGGCTTGCCATGCCCTCCTCCTGGGGATCTTCCTCACCCAGGGAATGAATTCGTGTCTCTTACGTCTCCTGCATTGGCAGGTGGGTTCTTTACCACTAGTGCCACCTGGGAAGTCCCAATATGGTCCAATATTGAAATCCTAATAGAAACCTTTGGAAGAATAGCTCAGTCATCACCCACATCATCTTGTCTAACCATGTACAGAGTTCTATAGTTTACAAATGACTTTCACACAACTCCAGGTCATTTAAATGTAATAACCACACTCTGAAGTAAAGATGTTGATGTTACTTATAAAAATAATAGCCAAAGTACTGCACATGCCCTGCTGTCTTATTCATCTCTGCAATGACCCAGTGAGGCAGAGACTGGCTTATGGTTTCTGTCTTACAGGTGATGAATGACATGAAATAATTTATCCAAGTCTATGTGCCTGGTGAAAAGACACCACTAGAATGAGAAGGAAAGCCCATAAAGCATCTTAATCAGGATGCTCTTCTGCCTCCCTTTATCATCCTTGGAGCAACTGAGGCTTGGGAAGTGATGTGATGTGGACAAGGATGTACAGACAAAAAGTGGAAAGTCCTGAACTCAGGTTGCTAGAATTGTGTTCTTGCTAATAGTCCACCAAACAAACAGTTGTAAACAGAAAGTGTCAGAGAAACGCTCAGTAAAAAGAAAACAGCAATAAACAAAAACCAAACAGAGGTGTTCTCAGAAACATTCAGGTGTCGTAATGTAGCTTGTTTACATCATTGGCCAGATGATAGCGGGCTTCCTCATAGTTTTCCTTAGCCATGTAGAGAAGTCCCAGGTTCCGATGCAGTAAGGAGTGGATGGCATAACTACATTCGGTTGATTTGAGGACTGTCCACTGAGCTTGGGATAGATATTCCTCAGCCTGGACGACCCGGCCCAGACCTGCCCAAAAGAAATAAAGATTGCAATTCATATCCTGGCCAGAGAACACAAGATGAAAGATGAGTCATCACTCATACACTCACTCATTGACTTAAATACTGATTGACACACAAAAACCTGTACATGAATGTTTTTAGCAGCCTATTCATAATAGCCAAAATATAGAATTTAAATGTTCACCAACTGATGAGTAAATATACAAAATATGGTCTTTCCATATTCGTGAGTGGCATATCATTCAGACACAAAAGGAATGAAGTACTGATACATATTACAACACAGATGAACCTTGCAAACATTGTATGAGTGAAAGAAGTCAGAGACAAAAAGCCATACATTGTACGATTCTGTTGATAAAAATTTCTAGAATAGGTAAACCCATAGAGACAGAAAGTGGATTAGTAACTGGCCAGGGACTGTACTCCAATATTGTGGCCACCAGATGTGAAGAGCCACCTCATTGGAAAAGACCCTGATGCTGGGAAAGATTGAAGGCAGGAGGAGAAGGGGACAACAGAGGATAAGATGATTGGATGGCATCATCCACTCAATGGACGTGAGTGTGAGAAAACTCCAGGAGATAGCGAAGGACAGGGGAGCCTGGCATGCTGCAGTTCATGGGGTCGCAAAGAGTAGGACATGACTGAGCAACTGAACAGCAAAAACAGGGACTGTGGGCATGGGGACTGAGGTGTGACTGCCGATGGTATTGGGTTTCACTTTGGGGTAACAAAAATGTTCCCGAATTAGATGTGATAATAGTTGCACAATCTTGTGAACACACTAAAGCTACAGAATGGTACTTTAGAAGGGTGAATTTTACAGTACATGGACTATATCTCAATTTAAAAATATATGTATATTCATATTCAATACCTTCCATGTGCCTTGTGTGAAGTGATAGGAATTCAAAGATGAAATTTTACAGGGAATGAATGAGTGACATGGAAACAAGAATATTCATTGTTGTTGTTCAGTCGCTCAGTTGTGTCCGACTCTTTGTGACCCCATGGACTGCAGCATGCAAGGCTTCCCTGCCCCTCACCATCTCTCAGAGTTTGCTCAAACTCATGTCCATTGAGTCAGTGATGCCATCCAACCATCTTCTCCTCCTGCTTCAGTCTTTCCCAGCCTCAGGGTCTTTTCTAATGAGTCAGCTCTTCACATCAGGTGGCCAAAGTTTGGAAGCTTCAGCTTCAGCATCAGTCCTTCCAGTGAATATTCAGGACTGATTTCCTTAAGGATTGACTGGTTTGATCTCCTTACAGCCCAAGGGACTCTCAAGAGTCCTCTCCAACACCACATACAGTTCAAAAGCATCAATTCTTCGACGCTCAGCCTTCTTTATGGTCCAACTCTCACATTCATACATGATTACTGGAAAAACCATAGCTTTGACAAGATGGATCTTTGTTGGCAAAGTAATGTCTCTGCTTTTTAATATGCTGTCTATGTTGGTCATAGCTTTCCTTCCAAGGAGCAAGCATCTTCTAATTTGATGGCTGCAGTCACCAACTGCAGTGATTTTGGAGCCCAGGAAAATAAAGTCTTCCACTGTTTGCATTGTTTCCCTATGTATTTGCCATGAAGAGATGGGACCAGATGCCATGATCTTAGTACTTTGAATATTGAGTTTTAAGCCAGCTTTTTCACTCTCCTCTTTCACCTTCATCAAGAGGCTCTTTAGTTCTTCTTCGCTTTCAGTCATAAAGGTGATGTCATCTGCATATCTGAGGTTATTTCTCCCGGCAATCTTGACTCCAGCTTGTGCTTCATCCAGTCCGGCATTTCACATGATGTACTCTGCATATAAGTTAAATAAGCAGGGTGCCAATATACAGCCTTGATGTACTATTTTCCCAATTTGGAATCAGTGCATTGTTCCATGACCAGTTCTAACTGTTGCTTCTTGATCTGCATACAGGTTTCTGAGGAGGCAAGTAAGGTGGTCAGTATTCCCATCTTTTTAACAATTTTGCACAGCTTGTTCTGAGCCACACAGTCAAAGGCTTTAGCATAAGGAAGCAGATGTTTTACTAGAATTCTCTTGCTTTTTCTATGATCCAATGGGTGTTGGCAGTTTGATTTCTGGTTCCTCTGCCTTTTCTAAATCCAGCTTGAACATCTGGAAGTTCTCGTTCATGTAATGTTGAAGCTTAGCTTGGAGAATTGTGAGCATTACTTTGCTAGTTGTGAGATGAGTGCAATTTTGTGGTAGTTTGAACATTCTTTGGCACTGCCTTTCTTTGGGGTTAGAATGAAAACTGACCTTTTCCAGTCCTGTGGCCACTGCTGAGTTTTCCAAATTTGCTGACATATTGAGTGCAGCACTTTAACAGCATCATCTTTTAGGATTTGAAATAGCTCAGCTGGAATTACATCACCACTATTAGCTTTGCTCATAGTGTAAATAAGTACACTAGTATATTTGTAATATATACTAGCAGATTCATAACATACATAATATATTCCTAATATAGTGTAAATGCAATCATAGTAACATTATAAGGTTTTCAAGTAAAGCAGAGTTGTTGTTTAGTCACTAAGTTGTGTCTGACTCTTTTTCGACCCCATGGACTATAGCCCACCAGTCTCCTCGGTCCATGGAATTTCCCAGGCAAGAATACTGTAGTGGGTTGCCAATTCCTTTTCCAGAGGATCTTCCCAACCCAGGGATCAAACACGCATCTCTTGCATCTCCTGCATTGTCAGATGGATTCTTTACTACTGAGCCACCAGGGAAGTGTTTAATTCTGTGGATGGGGTAGAGAGGGACAATGGGGTGGAGAGAGGCGTGGTCAGTGCTTTGGACTGAATGTTTGTGTTCTTGAAATTCATATACTGGAGCCCTAATCCCCAGTGGGATGGTAATTGGAAGCGGAGCCTCTGGGAGTTAATTAGATTATGAGGGTAGAGCCCTCATAAATGGGATTAGTGCCTTTACAAGAAGAGACATGAGAGAGATGATCTTGCTTTTGGCCTTGTGAAGATACACCAAGAGAAGGCAGCTGTCAACAAGTTAGGAATTGGATTCTCACCAGATGCCAGCTCTTTTGGCACCTTGATCTTGAACTTGTAGCCTCCAGAACCGTGAGAAATAAATGTTTGTTTAAACCACCCCGTCTATGGTATTTTTTATACCAACCAAGCTAAGATAGAAAAGTCTGAGCTAGGCTTGGAGGATGAATATGTTTTCCAGATAGTTAAAGAAAAGAGGGCATCTCAGGCAGAATTAACACATATGCAAAGCCTAGAGATATGACTTAGTATGCTGTGTTTAGAGAATTATACATTAGTCTGTGAAGCCAGAGCACAAAGTATAAGGGATCGAGTGGCAGGAAATGAGAGTAAAGAGGCAGGCAGGGCACAGATCATGGAGGGCTTAGTAAGTCATGCCAAGGAGCTTGCTGCATGTGGATAAAAATTAGAGGGTTTTCAGGAAGGGAGAAAGAACTGGATTTAGATTTAGAAGAATCCTCTGGAACTATGCGGAGGAGAGACCAGAGGGGAGGAGGAAGAGTAAAACACTCATCCAAAGACTTTTTAAATCATTCCAGCAAGTACTTGAAGCTAGTACTAAGGCGGTGAATAAGGCTGGAGTAAATAAAAAAGACATTTAGGAGCTAGAATGGGTTAGGTGGTTAACCATGTCACATGGTTAAGTGAAAGTCACCTTTATTTCTGATAGTCAGATATTCTTGACACCTAAACCTTTTTGTTTAGCTGTAAAGATATCTAACGGTTTCCTGCCTACCTGCTTGCCTCCTAGGGAGATTGTGAGAACTGAGCAGAAAACTACTCTGAGAGCATCTGCAGCACAGGAGGCAAGACCTCACATGGAGTGAAGTATTCCATGTGCTGAAAGCTGCAGGAGAAATGGTATCAGTAAAGGGTAGGGCGATGAGGACCCAGACCCCTCCAAAGTCAGCCTTCTGTTCTTGGCATTTCCTCCCAGGCATACTTCATACGTAAGCACTGATTTATTCTAGTTGTAATCATACATCACTGAATTACTGGAGGAGAGGTGAGGAAGAAGCAGTCAACAAGAAGCAGCAAGTAATTTTGCCTGAGTGATGCTTACACTAAAATGGGAAAATATTAGAATCGAGAAGCATTGGCCCAGGATCTTGGCTCATGTTAATTAAGTAGGCAAGTCACACTTTCCAACTGGATTTTGTCTAGAAATTAAGGGCTTTAGACTGAGGCCTTCTCAAATTTAAAGAAGCAAATGACTCTTAGCTAAGATATTTGCGTGCGTACGTACTCAGTCATTAAGTCATGTCCAACTCTTTGGGACCCCATGGACTATAGCTTGCCGGGCTCCTCTGTCCATGGGACTTTCCAGGCAAGAATACTGGAGTGGCTTGCCATTTCCTCCTCCAGGGGATCTTCTCAGCCCAAGGATCGAACCTGCATCTCCTGCATGGCAGGCAGATTCTTCACTGAGCCACCTGGGAAGTCCAGCTAAGATGTTTAAGCTCAGGAAAAACTGGTAGAGGGTATTGATATCTATTGAAAATTAAAATTTTTCAAGTCCAGGTCTCATTTATGGAGATATTGCTAGAAAAGGAAGGCCCCAGGCCAAGCTGAACCACATCTAAACAAGGATCAGTACCAAAGGAAAAAGTGTATGTGCGAGGAAAAAAAATGACAAGGCTGCAAATTCAGAGAGCAGGATATAATGAGGTGAGCAGATCAAGCTGTGACAAGCAGGTCGGAATTAAGACTGTGACTGGTGAGTGGGTGAGCTCAGGCATGCCTCCTCCATACAGCGCTTACCTGGAGAGGTGCAGGGATAGAGTGGAGGTAACAGAGACATCAGGAAGGGAAACTATCCTACAGGGCAATTTGCAGATTATATGCAGTAGAGAGAGAAAAGATGGCCAGTTAAGGAACAGTGGTACTTGTCTCAAGGGGGAGACAGCAGGCTTACATTGGGTTGTGGCAGATTCGAGAGATATTATAGTGGAAGATTTTGCAGGACTTGGTGCTGAAAGTAAAGAAACCCAGAATAAAAGTCACAGATGATTCAAAGGTGTGACTGGGAATCGCCCAGGGGAAAAAAAAGGAATCAGCATTTAATGAGGGCCTACCTTACACTATGCCTTCCACTGGCCTTCCACCAGGTGAGGCCACCTGCATCTGTGATTACATCTGCAAACCCTACGAAAGAAATATCTGAGAAGGAAATCATATGCCTTCAATTAATCTAAGTGCATCAGATCTGTCCAGTCTCTACCAGTCTGCCAGATGCTCATTGCATGCTGCAGTCCTGACCTCAAGGAGTTTACAGTCCAGTGAAATCGTTACACAATAAAGAAACAAAAAGTGAAGTGCTAGGAAGGAAATGAACAGAACAGTTATCAAAAAAGGCAGGAAGAAACCTACTTTGGATGATTACGGGAGACATCTCTGAGAAGGTGGTGTTTAACCAGATGCCTGAAGGTTGAATGGAATCAGCCATGTAAGAGGGAGAAACAAGCATTCCAGGCAATGTGTGAGAGAGCCCTAAGGTAAGACAAAGCTTGATGACTGGGTTCCCACAACTAGTGAGGAGATGAAATTTAAACCTAGGTTCTCCCAGTTCCAAAGTGCTGACTAGAGTGAGGGAAGGTGAGTAAAGTGGCTCCTCTTTGAAGTGTTACTGAAAATGTCATTTTCCAGTGGGTTAAAATTCCAAAGTTTTACTTTAAAAAAAAAAAAAAGATGAATGCCTATAATTTTTCCTTTCCAGTCTGGAGGAATCTCTAAGATGGGAGAGGAATGTGGGGGGGGGGGGCATGTGATTTATTTAGACTTTCAAAAAGGTTGGTAAGGTTATAAATCAGTAACGGTGGGAGTTATAATGAAACCTTCCATCTAGACAGCACTTTCCTGCTTGCAAAGCACTTTCATGTTCATTACACACAAATTCATTTAATCCTCAAAACAGTCCTGTGAAGAGGACTCAAGCTCAACAAATGTTTACAGGGTTCCCATTTAGGTGTCAGGTCCTGTGAGAGGGTTTTAGAGTGCCTTCTCTACACTAAGTACTGTTCTCGATGTAAAGACACTATGATGAGTAAGAATATACACAGTCCCAGGTCCCCCTGAACTTATGGTCTATCGCAGGAGAGGGACTTGAATTAAATAAGCTCATCAACAATGTTGTTCTTGTTTAATTACTAAGCCATGTCAGACTCTTCTGCAACCCCATACACTGTAGCCGGTCAGGTTTCTCTGTCCATGGGATTTCCCAGGCAACAAAAATGGAATGGGCCGCCATTTCCTTCTCCAGGGAATCTTTCCAACCCAGGGATCAACCTCGCATCTCCTGCATTGGCAGGCAGATTCTTTACCGCTGAGCCACCATGGAAGCCCCATCAACAAATGTATAATTATTATCAAGGTAAGTGCCCAGAAAAAAGAAAGATGTTTCTAATTGCATACACAAAAAAAGAGAATCGACTCAGTCTGGGAGCTTGGGAAAGGGTTGTAGATGGGAGTGGTGACTCAAGCTGAGCCTGAAGGATGAATAGGAGTTAGTCAGGTGAGGGGGAGGGGAGGAGAAGTGGGGAGAGTAGCTAGAGAAGAACCTTCGAGAACAAGGAAGCATCGCAATGCCAACAAGAGAAGGTCAACGCAACTGAAAGGGAGAGAGAAGATGAGAGGTGAGGTAGAGAATTCATAAAGGCTGGACCAAGCATGGGCTAACAGGTTGCTTTGGGAACTTGGTCTTTATTTATTGGAGTGACTTGGTCACATTTTGTTTAGAGACCAGATTAGAGGGAGGCCGGGGAAGACTGCAGAGGCCAGTTGGCAGGGAGTAATTCAGATGAGAGATGACAGGATTTAGGCTAGGGTGACTTTTCAAATATTCCATAACGAGTCAGTGTCAGAGATAAACAGAGCCTAGGCTGTATTTCCTTGTTCAGGGGTCTTCCACTAGTCATGGAGGAGGGACAGGCCAGAATGGGGAGTCGGACCAAAGCAGGATAAAAAGGGTATTCTTGCAGCTAAGTGGCCTGGGATGAAGAGTCAGAGTGCAAACCAGTGGGGGGGGGGAATCCATGCAGAAGAGGCACCCCAGAATATGGAGTCAGAGCCCACAAAAGGAGAGGAGGGCATCTGCAAGGGGAAAGAATAGGATTAGAGATGGGAGGTTAACTCATACAGGGTAACAGATTAAATATATAAATACATCAGTGAAAATGAAAGCCAACATTCTCACTCTCAGAGAAGGGGACTACAAATATAGAATGGGAGAAAATGAGATTGAACCCTGTGGATTTAAATGTAGTTCTAGGGACCCAAGATCATATATAGATACAGATGTACAGAGAGATAAAGAGATTCAGTAATAATGTGCATATACATATACACATTCAGTTCAGTTCAGTCGCTCATTCGTGTCCAACTCTTTGCAACCCCATGAACCACAGCACGCCAGGCCTCCCTGTCCATCACCAACTCCGAGAGTTTACCCAAACTCATGCCCATTGAGTCGGTGATGCCATCCAACCATCTCATCCTCTGTCATCCCCTTCTCCTCCTGCCCTCAATCTTTCCCAGCATCAGGGTCTTTTCAAATGAGTCAGCTCTTAGCATCAGGTGGCCAAAGTACTGGAGTTTCAGCTGCAACATCAGTTCTTCCAGTGAACACCCAGGACTGATCTCCTTTAGGATGGACTGGTTGGATCTCCTTGCAATCCAAGGGACTCTCAAGAGTCTTCTCCAACACCACAGTTCAAAAGCATCGATTCATATACACATTATCATACACATATTTCCTAATTCTGTCCACTGAGAAGCCTGGGAATAGCCACACCTCACTAGCAATGAGTATGTCTAGTGCACAATTCATGGCTTCTAAATTCCATTTTCCACTAAAAGAAATCAGGGCGCCTTGCAGATAGGTTTCAGAAAGCAGGAAAAATGATCAAAGAACGATGGGGAGGGAATTCCCTGGCAGTCCAGTGGTTCAGTGCTAATGCGGGACTTCTCTGACGGCTCAGATGGTAAAGAGTCTGCCTGCAATGCAGGAGACCCTGATTCAGTTCCTGGGTCAGGAAGATCCCCTGGAGAAAGGCATGGCAACCCACTCCAGTACTCTTGCCTGAAAAACCCGATGGATAAAAGAGCCGGGTGGGCTACAGTCCATGGGTTGCAAAGCATCGGACACTATTGAGCAACTAACACTTCCACTTTCACTTTTCAGTGCTAATGGATTCCATGCTTTCTCTGCAGAGGGCACAGGTTCTATCTCTGGTCAGGGAACTCAGATCCTGCAAGCCTCACAGCCAGACACACACAGACACACACAACCTCCCAAAAAACAAACAAGAAAGAAAGAAAGAGAACAGTGGGGATGTGTCAAGGGAACACAGAAGCCAGCGTGATGGGCTGCCACTTGCCAAATCAAGGACAAAGATACTAATGGATTGTAACCCATTAAATAAAGTAGGAAAACAAAGGTCTATCGTGATATAAATAAATATATTCACTGAAAGTTTGTTGAGGAATGGGATATTTATATAGTTTCAAATACCTCTCTATAACTTATTGATTGCAAAGAGAGGAAAGAGTAACTTTACAGAGAAGAAGCCTGACAGATACCACCTTAATAAAGTAACTTGAATATCATCAATAATGGAACAAACCAAAAACACATCCCAACTTCTAGGATGGGATGAGAAGAACACAGCATCACTTCTGTGATATTCCTGCCAAAGACACATCACCTGAGTTCAGTCATGAAGAAACATCAGAAAAACTCAAATTGAAGGACATTGTATAAAATAATTGGCCTTTAATCTTTAAAAGTGTCAACATGGTAAACATCAAGGAAAGCTTGAGAAACTATTCCAGAATGAAGGAGACTAAAGAGCCAAGGCAACAAAATGAGACTGTGGTTCTGGGCTCTGTCCTTTTGCTATAAAAATGTGATTGAGACAATTGGAAAAAGCTGAATGGGGTCTGCTTAGTAGACAATCGTCGATAATGATTACTGTGGTTAAGAAGGAGACATCTTTGTAGGATATGCACACTGAAGTAGTCAAGGCATAGGAAATCAGGTAAGCAGCTTACTCTCAGATAGCTTAGGGGGAAAGTCCTTTATAGTATTTCCAACAGTTTTACTTTTTAAAAAGTTTTTTTAAAAAAATAATGGCTGTTGAGATATACAAAGCAGTAGTACAGTATTGAAGGCAAAAGGAGAAGGGGGCAGCAGAGGATGAGATGGTTAGATAGCATCACCAACTCAGTGGACGTGAATCTGAGCAAACTCGGGGAGATAGTGGAAGACAGAGGAGCCTGGCATGCCACAGTCCATGAGGTCACACAGAGTCGGAAAAGACTTAGCAACTGAACAACAAAACTACCTAAAATGCTGTAGATGCTCAAAAATGTTCATTCCCCTCAAAAATGCTAATTCTCCTCTTGTAGAAACCACCATGTGTGCTGTCTGCTAAGTCTGTGCTCACTGCTCTCAGAACCGCCTCTCCCATCAGTAGGAGCAGGTTCCTAATTTTGTGTTTGAACTGTGTGACTCCAACACAAAGGTAGATACAGATGGATACCACACTCGAGCTGAGTCAACACAATTCTTTTTTTCAGGAATTTAATATTGGAAATCAGATGCTAATTAGTTTCTATTACCCACCTTGAACCTGGAGGATGTGTAAATTCAATGTAAATTCAGCTACCTATGGTATTTTGAGGTAGCTGTCTTCTGCAGTAAACAGAGGGTAGAAAAAGCTTGTCTGTAGAGATGGAAAATAAAGCAGAATGCAGAGAGAAACAGAGACAAGACCCAAGAGAGAGAAACAGCACTAACCTTGGCTTCTTATAGCATTCAGAGTCTAGTATCTCACAAAGCCTCCCTTCCTTTAGGACACTCCAGCGTCCTAATAAATTTCCTCCTTTTGCTAAGGCCAGCTAGCATGGATATGGGTTGGTTATAACTAAAAGTCCAAGACATCTCCTTCCCCACCTTGTACCAAACTTTACAGCAATCCTGTTCTTCCACAAAATGTGTCTTGGTGCCATTGCCAGAGATGGACATTTTGGCTATTAACAGGACCCAATATGTACTTACCTGGTGGCTCAGCAGTGAAGAATCTGCCTGCAATGCAGGAGATTGCCTGCAGTGCAGAAGACGTGGATTTGACCCCTGAATTGGGAGGATCCTCTGGAAAAGGAAATGGCAACCCACTCCAGTATTCTTGCCTGGAATCCCATGGACACAGGAGACTACAGTTCTGTAGGGGGCTACAGTTCGTGGGGTCGCAAGAGTTGGGCAGGACTTAGGTACTAAACCTCCACCATCATGACTCAATGCAGCATTTCTTACTGGTTCCAGGGGGTCTTTGTCAGTTTCACTTACCAAGGCTGGCTTCGGCCAACAGCAAGTAAGCAGGCACCAGCTCAACTGAACTCAGGCCGTGCACATTCATGCGAAAGCGAAGAGAGTGCAAAGCTGCCGGGACAGCATCTTCATGTTTTCCTTCAAAGATGTATTTCTGGGCAACGGTGTAGCAGAGTTCAATCAAATGCTTCTGTGGAAGAAGAAATGAGGCTATCTGAGACATCTAAGGGTAAAAGGTAATGGTGGTTATAGGTACCCCTGGAGATAAGGGCAACACCTAACGACCTGGTCAAGAGCCTGTAGTGAGCCTGCCCACATTGAGGTGGACTTGAGACCCAAAACAGGTGATTAGAAAGGAAAACTGGACTGTGAGTTCCTCAAGGTCCAGGGACAAGGATCTTTTCATCATAGGTCAGTACTTGGTATAAATGAGTGCTCAATATAAAATTATTATGTTCTTAATAAAATTTTAGTTTAGCAAAACTGTAATGTTTCAGGGGAGTCTAAAACTTTCTGCCTTTCTGAGTTAATTTTGAGACAAGCATATTTTTCCTTCTGGAATTATCCTGCTTAGTTAATAGTAGAAATAACTTTGACTCTACATCATTCTAAGGCCACTCTCAAAGTGTCACTATACTAAAATCAATGAATTTTTGTTTTGAGATTTATGCCTTATAAAGCATTATTTTTTCATAATAACTGAGATGCTATCAATGCCATAATAATAATTTTCCCAATCTCCTTTATTTATTAACTAGTATATTCATTCATCATTTCTTGACCTTCTACTATGCACCTAGGCTCTTATCACAATACTTAGCATGTTTGGGAGCTATGGCTGAATTTTGTAACCCCAAAATTCATAAGTTTTTTTAAAGATTTTTTTTTTTGATGTGGACCATTTTTATAGCCTTTGTTGAATTTGTTACAATATTGCTTCTGTTTTGCATTTTGGTTTTTTGGCCATGAGGCATGCAGGAACTTAGTTCCCTGACCAGGGATCGAACACGTACCGCCTGTACTGAGAGGCAGTCTTAACAACTGGACCACCAGAGAAGTCCCCAAAATTCATATGATGAAGCCCTAACATCTAGTACCTCAGAATGGGACTGCATTTGGAGATAGGGCTTTTTAAAGAGGCAGTCAAATTAAAATGAGGTAATGGGGTATCTCCTAATCCAATCTAGTGGCGCCTTTGTTAGGGGAGGAAATTTGGACACGAGGGATGTGTGCACACAGAGGAAAGACCACAGGAGGACACAGCAAGAAGGCGCCGTCTGCACACCAAGGGGAGAGGCTGCAGAAGAAATCAACCCTGCTGACAATCTACTGTTGATCTTGGACTTCCAGCCTCCAGAACCGTGAGAAAATAAATCTGTTGTTCAAGCCCCCTATCTGTGGTACTTGGTTATGGCAGCAGCTCTAGGGAGCTAATGCTGCAGTGATTCAGTGAATTTGTGGACAACTGAATGAATGGAATTGAAGGAATAAAGACATAAAACCACACCTCTGCCTGCAGAGGCTGCAATTCCGTGGCCTTGCACAGACCGCCCCTTCACTGGGGCCGCTGTGCTGCACCCCTGACTTAGACCTGCAGCGTCCCACAGGCCCTACCTGACGCTGCTGCAGCTGCTGCAGGCCATGCTGCCGTTCTTCCTCCGAGTTGTAGAAGGGCATGGAGGTGCGCAGGGGAATCAGGAGCTGACATATCTTCTCGTGGATGCTGCCCCAATCAGCTCTCTGATGAACCACACCACTGACAACGGAAACACGACTTCGTTATCTCTACCTTGGGCTTGACCGCGGATTCTCCTGGCCCTATTGCTGGCCGGGCCCTAGGGACTAGAAGAGTAAGCTCAACACAGACCAGGCAGGGATCCCAAAGCCATTTCTGACACAAATTGCTCTTCCTTCACATGGTGATTGGGTGGGGTAAAGACCAGGGGTGTGTGGGAGGAGTAGTGGGATGATATTTCTGGGCTATTCTGCTTTTCATCTTCATTAGTAACAACAAAGACAATGTTAACACTGTATTGGTCTAAGGTCATTTTCAAAATACCTGAACAGTGAAGTTGATGAAATTAAAAATCTTTTTCTTAGGGAAAGGAGAGAGCCTCTCATGAGGCTCTTGGAGACACTTTCTTTATAGTTGGGGCATGGCTGGGAAGAGCACTGTGCTCCACGGGGGGCATTCGCATAGAACACACTGTGAATATTCTCCAATCCTAGCAGTGCAACAAGTGGTCTCACAAGTAACTGCTCAACGTTTTGCAAACAAACAAACAAACAAAAAAATTATTTTTTTAAAGGTAAGGAAGCATGGGTGTGGAGAGTAAATAGCTACTCTAGGCCTGATTCCAAAGCCAGTATTTTTTAGCTCTCCAGAGAAAAGCATTGTGGCAGTTTAGTTTACAGCTTTTCTGACTATTTTACTTGCATATTTAATATTTTTTAAACACTTAATTGGACAGCACAAATGTAGAACATTTGCATCACTATAGAAACATTCTATTGGACCGCACTTCGACAGAGTCCACTCCCATTCCTTTCATTTTTTTACTCAAACTCATGTCCATTGAGTTGGTGATGCCATCCAACCATCTCATCCTCTGTTACCCACTTCTCCTCCTGCCTTCAATCTTTCCCAGCATCAGGGTCTTTTCCGAGGAGTCAGTTCTTCGCATCAGGTGTCCAAAGTATTGGAGTTTCAGCTTTAGCATCAGTCCTTCCAATGAATATTCAGGACTGATTTCCTTTAGGATGGACTGGTTGGATCTCCTTGCAAGTCAAGGGACTCTCAAGAGTCTTCTCCAAAAAAAAAAAAAAAAGAGTCTTCTCCAACACCACAGTTCAAAAGTATCAATTTTTTCGGCACTCAGCTTTCTTTATAGTCTAACTCTTAGATCCATTCATGACTACTGGAAAAACCATAGCTTTGACTAGACAGACCTTAGTTAAATATAAATCAAAACAGCAATGAGATATCACCTCACACTTGTCCGAATGGCTATCATCAAAAAAGAACACAAATAACTAATGTTGGCAAGGATGTGGAAAAAAGGGAAATTTATACACTGTTAGTAGAAATGTAAATTGGTACAGCCACTGTGGAAAATGGTATGGAAAATTCAAAAACTAAACAATAGAGTTACTATATGACCCAGCAATTCCACTCCTGGGTATATATCCAAAAACATTCATTTGAAAAGATACATGCATATATATATACATATATATACATATACACACACACACACATATACTTCCCAGGTGGTGCTAGTGGTAAAGAACCCACTTGCTAATCAATGCAGGAGACGTAAAGAGACATGGGTTTGATCCTTGGGTTGGGAAGAGCCCCTGGAGGAAGGCATGGTAACCCATTCCAGTATTCTTGTCTGGAGGATCCCACGGACAGGAGCCTGGCAGGTATACATACACAGACATACAGACACAGACAGACACAGACACAGACACACACTGGAATACTACTTAGTTAAAAAGAATGAAATTTTGCCAATTGTAGCAATATGGATCGACTTGGAAGGTATTATGCTAAGTGATATAAGTCAGAAAAAGACAAATACTGTAAGATGTCAATTATACGTGGAATCTAAAAAATACAAAACTAGTGAATATAACAAAAAAGAAGCAGAGTCACAGATATAGAGAACAAACTAGCAGTTACCATTAGGGAGAGGGGAGGGGGAACAATATAGGAGTATGGAGTTAAGGCAAACAAATTATTATGTATAAAATATGTTGCAAGGATATATTATACAGCACAGAGAATATAGCCAATATTTTATAGTAACTATAAATGGAGTATAACCTTTAACAATTGTGAAATACTATATTATACACCTGGAACCTATGTATTATTGTATATCAACTGTACTTCAATTAAAATAAAAATCTGCAAAAAAAAAGAAAATCTATCAACCATTGATGGATGTGGGCTTCCCAGGTGGCGCTAGTGGTAAAGAATCTGCCTCCTAATTCAGGAGACATAAGAGATGCGGGTTCTTTCCTAGGGTTGGGAGGATCCCCTGCAGGAGGGCATGGCAACCCACTCCAGTATTTTTGCCTGGATAATTCTGTGGACAGAGGAGCCTGGTGGGCTACCATCCACAGGGTCACAAAGAGTTGGACACGACTGAAGTGATTTAACATGCATAGATGTATGTGCTTATTTTTGGACTCTCAATTATATTCCATCAATCTATATGTCTATCCTTATGCCAGTAACACATTATCTTTATTTCTGTAGTAAATATTGAAATTGAGAAGTGTGAGTTTTCCAACTTTGCTTTTTTTTTTAGATTGTTTTAGCTATTTTAGGTCCCTTTCATTTTCATATAGATTTTAGGATCAGGGTGTCCATTAATGCAAAAATGACAGAATTTTTACAGGGATTGCATTGAATCTGTGGTGGTGGCTGTGGTGGTGTTGGTTTAGTCGCTAAGCTGTGTCTGATCTTGTGATGCCATAGACTGTAGCTCACCAGGCTCCTTTGTGCATGGGATTTCCCAGGCAAGAATGCTGGAGAGGGTTGCCAGCTCCTTCTCCAGGGGATAATCCCCACCCAGGGATGGAAGCTGGGTCTCCTGCATTGCAGGTGGATTCTTCACCGACTGAGTCACCAGGTAAACTATTTCATATTAAGTCTTCTTGTCTATGAATATGAAATATCTTTCCATTTATTTAGGTTTTGTTTAATTTTATTCAACAATATTTTGTATTTTTCCAGTGTATGTCTTATACTTCTATGATTAAATTTATTCCTTTATTTAAAGTGCTATTGTAAGTGGAACGATTGTCTTAATTTCATTTTCAGATTGTGCCTTGCTAGTGTACAGAAATATAGCTGATTTTTGCATATTGATTTATATCCTATAACCTTGCTTTTTTGTGTGAGGGTTCTTTTGGGATTTCTCTATATAAAGATCATACTTTTACTCCTTCTTTTCCAAGCTGGATACCTTTTATTTCATTGTCTTCCCTAATTGCCCCAGCTAGAACCTCTAGTACAATGTTGAAGAAAAGTAATGAAAGTGACATTCTTGCCTCATTTCTGATTTTAGAGGGGAAAACTTACTGTCTTTGACTCTTAAGTATGAGGTTACTATTGTGTTTCTCTATGGTTCTTTTATGGATACTCTTTACCAAGTTACAGAAGTTCATTTCTATTCCCAATTTTTTAGTGAAAGTCACTCAGTCATGTCCAACTCTTTGTGACCCCATGGACTATACAGTCCACGGAATTCTCCAGGCCATAATACCAGAGTGGATAGCCTTTCCCCTCTCCAGGGGATCTTCCTAACCCAGGGATTGAACCCAGGTCTCCCGCATTGCAGGCAAATTCTTTACCAGCTGAGCCACAAGGGAAGACCAAGAATACTGCAGTGGGTAGCCTATCCTGTCTCCAGCAGATCTTCCCGACCCAGGAATTTTGTTAAGTGTTTTTATCATAAAGGGAGTTGGATTTTGCCAAATGTTTTTCCTATTGAGATGATTATGTGATTTTTGTCCTTTATTAGATTAAGATGGTGTTATATATTGATTGATACTTTTATGTTGAACCAACCTTGAATTCCTGAGAGAAATTCTACTTGGTTATGATATATAATTCTTTTTATATTCTGCTGAATTTCGTCTGCTAGTATTTTGGAAAGGATTTCTGCATCTGTATCATAAGAGGTATTGGTCTGTGGTTTTGATGTTTTTCTGGTTTTGGTGTTAGGATAACACTGGCCTCATATAATTAGTTGGAAGCTATTCCCTCCTCTTTTAATTTTTTCAGAAGGGTGTGTGAAGAATTGTTAATGCTTCTTTAAATATTTGATAGAATTCACCAGTGAAATTGTTCTGGGCTTACTTCGTGAAAAGCTTTTTTTTTAATTACTTAGCTAAATTTCTTTAATTATAGATCTACTCAGATATTCTATTTCTTCTTGAGTCAGTTTCAATAGTTTGTGTCTTATCAGGAATATATTTCATCTAGGTTTTCAAATTTGTTGGCATACGATTGTATGTAGTATTCTCTTATAACTCCTTTTATTTCTATAAAGTTGGTAGCAATGTCTCCATTTTAATTTTCTGATTTTAGTAATTTGATTCTTCTTTTCTTGGTCAGTCTAGCTAAAGTTTTGTCAATTTTAACCATTTTAAAGAATCAACTTTTGGTTTTGTTAATTCTGTTTATTGTTTTCCTATTTTCTATTTCGCTCAGACAGTAAAGAGTCAGCCTGCAGTGCGGGAGACCCAGGTTCAAACCCTGGGTCGGGAAGATCCCCTGGAGAAGGAAATAGCAACTCACTTCAGTATTCTTGTCTGGAAAATCCCATGGATGGAGGAGCCTGGCAGGCTACAGTTCATGGGGTCGCAAAGAGTTGGACACGACTGAGCGACTTCACTTCACTATTTTCTATTTCATTTATCTTTACTGTAATCTGCACTATTTCCCTCCTTCTGCTAGTTTTGGGTTGACTTTGCTCTTCTTTCTCTTAGTTCTTAAAGTGTAAGACCAGGTTATTGATTTGCGATCTTCCTTCTTTTTTAGAGTATTTGTTTACAGCTATGAAGTTCCTTCTGGGTACTGCTTTCACTGCATTCCATCAGTTTTAGTATGTTGTGTTTTTGTTCTCATTTCATTTCAAAGCATTTTTTAATTTCTCATGTGGTTTCTTGACCCATTGGTTGAGTGTATTATTTCTACATATTCATCTATTTCCCAAATTTCCTTCTGTTATTGACTAATTTCATTCCATTGTGGTTGAAAAACATATTTTGTATATTTTCAATCCTTATAAATTTACTGAGATTCTTGTGTGATGTAATATTTGGTCTGCCCTGGAGAATGTTCCACATGCATTTGAGAAGAATATATATTCTGTATTCTGTAAATGTCTCTTAGGTCTAGTTGGTTTATATTGTTGTTCAAGTCACATTTCTTTGCTGATCTTTTGTTTAGTTGTTCTATTCATTATTAAAAGGGGAGATTTGCATTTCTATTGCCTATTATATACTTTTATTTAAAGATGAGAGAAAGTTGGCTGTTTAATTCCATTTACACATACTCCAAAATAGGTAACAATAACTGAGGGCAGGGATTAGCAAAGCTCTTCTTGGGGCCAGATAGTCAATTCTGGGCTTTGAGAGCCATGCGGTTTCTGTTGCAACTACTCAACTCGTTGTTGCATAAAAGCAGTCACAGACAGTAATTGCTGCGCTCAAATACTCTCCTGCCTTCCTTTCTTCTGGGACAAAGAAATGAATACAGTATTTGCTTTGTAAACTGTGATGGCTCTCATACAAATGACAAAAAGCATTTTAAAGGGTTTTTTGATAGAGAATTACTGTAAACAAATTAATAAAAGCACTTAACAGTCAGAATAAAGAAATAGGTGAGTTCCACAGGGTATTCATTAAATAGGGGCTTAGTGAGTAATTGTGTGAGCAATGGAAATATTAACTTACTTAACTGCCTGAACTTTTGTTTTGCTGAGCGCATTTGCATATCTTGCCTTTCTAAAGAAAGGCAGCATATTTTATATATTTATGAGCTCTCTGCTTATTCATCTGTATCATCCCTAACAGTTGTCACAGGGCCATGCATAAAGAAGGATTGGAAAAGTATGCATTCAAATCAGGGATCACAAGCAAATAGCTTGTGGGTTAGACATGTTTTGTTTGGCCATTACCAGGTTTTTTAAACTGAAGTAGAAGACTATTAGGCAGAGCCTGAATTCTCCAGTTCACCACAGATCCTACTATTGAATACCACCTGCCTGTTTTCTCTTCCTACACAGTGAAAGCATTTTTATTTGTGCCCCATTTGTTAAATGAAAGGAAAAATTATTGCAAATTACTCTTATCTCTATGCTACAACTTACTAACCTATACTACTAAAGTCTCTTTTACCTGTAATGGTTCAGTGTGCTTTATAAAATTGCCTTCTCTTAAAAACGTCCTATTTCCTGGGAACATTCTCACAGTCCAACACAGAATGATATGCACAAGATTACACAGAATGTAAAAAATAAATGAATTTATAGGAAAAGAACATAAGAAAATTCACCAAAATGTGAAGCTATTAATTATCTGGATTGTGAGGTTATGGATTATTTTTCATATTTATATTTTATATTATATTATATATTGCATTCAGTAATTTCAAGTTTTCTGCACTGAGCATGAATTACTGCTGCTACTGCTAAGTCACTTCAGTCGCGTCCGACTCTGTGCGACCCCATCCCTGGGATTCTCCAGACAAGACACTGGAGTAGGAATTACATTTGCAATCAAAAAATTATTTTGCAAAAAAATTAACTTTCACAAATTCAATTTGACTTCCCTTCCTGATCTTTAAATTTGGAGTGAGGAAAAACAATATCTATTGACTGCCAACTTGATCTCAGGCATGGTGCTAGATGCTTTACATTCAATCGTAAAAACCCTATAAGGGAGTACTAAAGGCCCTCATTTTTGAGATAGAGAACAACTATCACAGTTTTATTTTCTGGAAAAATCATGACATCTCTAGGACACAAGGATATAGATATCTGGAAAAAAGTTAGGGGGAGAGGAGAAGACCTTAAAAATAATTAAAGGGAGTGAAAGAAGAGAAAGGAAATAATGGAGGATAAGGGCATAGGAAATAATAATTTATTCATGGATTCATCAAATATTTAGTTTCAACCATTTCAAGATACTTTGCTGGAGACCATAGGGTATACACAGATGGGTCTGAAACAGATCAAAGAGAACATATGACAGTCTGTCTACATATTAAACATAATACTATTCTGCATTAATGGCACGGCATGCTGTATTAATGGAGCATAATAAAATTGAGCTAACAGGCTTGCCAACAACTAAAATGAGTCAGGGAAATAAGAGTCATCTGAAAGATTACAGAGTAACTGCAAAGTGAGTTGACAGGAAGGAGGAATTACTTCTGGGCTTGAGGGATGAAGAGGACAAAGGAGGAGGTAGATGCTTGTATCAGGCAAAGAAGTCTTATCTCTCTCCAGAATGCCAGTCCTGCACTTAGAAGTGTTTACTCAGGACTTCCCTGGAGGTCCAGTGGTTAAGACTCCATGCTTCCAGTGCAGGGTACAAGGGTTCAAACCCTGGTTGGGGAACTAAGATCCCATAAACCACACAGCAAAAAAAAAAAAAAAAAAAAGACATTAAACAAGTGAGACAAAAATATAAAAGTACTGAAAAAGTGAAGGAAAAATGTGAGAGAGAAAATGAGATGGAATTTAGCTTGGGTTTAGCAGAAACACCTCTTTGAAGAAATAACATTTCTGAGAAGAGAAAGATGAAAGGGAATTAGGAAGAGCTGTGACTGTACAGAAAAATTCCCAACAGAGGCAACAGGCTGGGCAAAGAAACTGAGGGAGGAAAGGAATTGGCAAATTAGAACTGAAAGAAAGCCTCTATAACTGCATCCAGGAAAAGAAGGGTGAGTATGGTGGGAAATGAAAGTAGAGAGGGAGCCAGGGCTTTGTAGCTTTTGCTACAAATTCTGAATTGTATTCTGTATGCAATAAAGAAACAACAGTGAAAACAGAGATGCCGCCCTTGCCCTCATGAAGCATACAGCTTAGTGAGGGATACAGACCACTCAACAAATGATTTCAATCTGTCATAAATGTGAAGATAGGGGACATAACGAGTGCTGTGAAGGCACTGAGGAGGGACACTGGATTCAGTCCAAAAGGTACATTCAGTCTCCACTGGGATCACTGCAATCGAGGAGTTATGAGCCTTTAGTGTCTACTCTCCAGCCTAACTTCACATTGATACCTGTCATCTTTCCTTAATACAAATGAGGGCATGAGAAAACCATCCATGGCCCCCCAGAGGATAAATTCCAAACTCCTTGATCTCATATCACTGTTTGGCCCTAACTTCTATCTTCTTGGTATAAACTCCTACTACTACCTATCACAATGATTTTCAAACTTTTTAAATGGGAATACATGTAACTCCATGGCTGATTCATGTCATTGACAAAACCCACTGAAATGTTGTGAAGTAATTAGCCTCCAACTAATAAAAAAAAAAAGAAATGAAAAAAAAATCAACCTATAGTAGGAAATACATTTCACTAGTACAAACACATATCCACATAAAACACTAAAACACAACTCTGAAGAAACAATTCAAGTAGGATTACTCTGATACTTGATAGGTTTTCCTTCCCCTTAAAATGCTGGTTGTGATTTATTCATGACCTGCCAATGGGGCCTGGACAGCAAGCTTACAGTCGTAACTGCTCTCTCCACCATTACCTTCTCAACCCACCTCGGACAAAGTCTGTTCTCTCATTGTTTACCAAAGCAGTCCTGGATGCAAGAAGTGCCTTGCCTTTCCTTCTCCATTTCTCATTCACCTAGCAACTTCCTTCTGATCTTTCAAGACTTTGCCCAAATATTACTTCTTCAGAGGAGCCTTTGCAGATACCACCCCAGTCATGCTTCCATCCTTAGAGGTCCCAGGGAATAGCACTCCCTGAGTGACAGCACTTGTCATATACGGTTGTGTTATAACTTACTTTTAAAAACAGGTTAGCCTGCTCTGAACTAGGTTTCTGAACGTCAGCAACCTCACTGTCTTATCTCAGGACCCAAATAGGGTCCGATCTGAAGCAAAGGTCAGGGGATGTTATGCTGAAGTAAATGAAAACTAATATCATACCCTTCCCATACCGTCGCGATCTTGGCTGTGCACCGACAAACTAGCTTTCTATCTGTTCTTCAAACACAGCAAGGTCTTCCCTCCCTCGGAGCCTCACTGCGCCACTGTTCCCCCAGCGTTTCTCGGGCGGGCTGTTCCTATTCAATCATATATCCATAGTCTACCCTCAGAGAGGCTGTCCGCCCAACCTCACATCACATTTTCTTTGTCTTTAAGGCATTTTGTTGCTGTTGACACATGGACTGTAGCTCGCCAGGCTCCTCTCTCCGTAGAATTTCCTAGGCAAGAATACCGGACTACTCTCTGGAATTATTTTGTTTGGTCTGTTGGTTTCTTTATCTAGCTTTCTCATGACAATATTACTTTTCTGGGAGACGTGGTCTCCCGAGTTTCTCCCCAGTAACTTCAGCACCTAGAACAGTGCAAGGCGCACAGCAGGCGCTCCACAAAACATCTGGTGACGAACGAGCGAGCGGAAGAGGAAGCAAACGCAGACACTGATGTCTTAGGGACCTGTCCTGAAGCCTCCTAGACTCTAGAACCTAGAGGGTTCCCTGGCTGAGAGAGAGACGATTGAGGCGCCCAGGGGCCACGTTTCAGGGCCTACCAGTAATAAGTGACTGTGCAGGCCCCGCACACCCGCTCGGCCGGGGCTTCGCACACCTCACAGCACAGCCGGCGCCCCTTGGGCACCGCCAGAGGGTAGATCACGTTCATGCCGCGGCAGACGGTGTTGTCAGTCTCTAGGACGGTTGCCTGGCGAGGACACACCGGACAGCGGTGTCACGTGACCGACACGGCGCAGCCTCATCCCCGGCCTTTCGAGGGGAAGGGCGTGTGGCTCGACTGACAACTCGGGAGTGCGTTTGTAGGGTTTTTTTTTTTTTAAATGAAGGACAAAAAAAAAAAAAAAAAAAAAAAACCAAGTCACTCCTCCACCCTTCCCCCTCCCGCACCGCTCCAAATCCAAAGGTTAAACAGCCGGGCAATCAAATTTTTAGCCGGGGTCCGAGTCTAGCAGGGTCTGTACGGTGGCCGATAAGGATCAAACACGGCCGGACCGTCACTCAGGCTAGGAAACTAAACAAGGGGGTGTGCCTCTCAGCCGAGAAGTCAAGTGTCAGACTCGCAGGGTGCAGGGCGGAACCAGCTCGTATTTCCAGACAAGCGGAAACCCTGCGCTGACGTCCAGCGCACCGTAGCCAACCGCCCAGTGACTATTGCGGCTGCGCCCGGGCCAGGTAAGGGGACAGGGGGCGTGGCGCCGAAGGGCCTAGAGTTTGCGCAGACGCGGGGGCGCTCCGGGACTGATGGCGGCCGTGGACCTGGTTGCCGAGTTTCCCCAGCCCGCCGGTGCTGCGCGCTGGGCAGAGGTTATGGCTCGCTTCGCCGCCCGGTTGGGCGCACAGGGCCGACGGGTGGTGTTGGTCACTTCTGGCGGCACCAAGGTCCCTCTGGAAGCCCGGCCTGTGCGCTTCCTGGACAACTTCAGCAGTGGGCGGCGCGGTGCTGGCTCGGCCGAAGCCTTCTTGGCCGCGGGCTACGGGGTCTTGTTCCTGTACCGCGCGCGCTCTGCTTTCCCCTTTGCCCACCGCTTCCCGCCCCAGACCTGGCTGTCTGTTCTGCGGCCCTCCGGCCAAGCGCCTTCGGGCTTGCTGAGCCTGGAGGCCGAGGAAAAAGAACTCCCAGGCTTCGCCGCAGCTCTGCAGAGCTACCAGGAAGCTGAGGCTGCCGGCACCTTTCTGGCCATAGAGTTCACCACTTTGGCAGACTATTTGCATTTGCTGCAGGCTGCAGCCCAGGCTCTCAACCCACTAGGTGCGTGCCTTTAGGAGTTCATCGGATGCCAGGAGGCAGAGCCTTTACCCCTAGACACATAGCCCCTTACTATATACCCAGGGCTCTCACAATGGAGGAACCTGAGTTGAAAAGGAGCTGACTCCATACACTTCTCTGATTTATTACACTCTGTGCTTCTTTTTTCAGGTTCTTCTGCGATGTTTTACCTGGCTGCGGCCGTGTCAGATTTCTATGTTCCTGCCTCTGAAATGCCTGAACACAAGATCCAGTCATCTGGGGGCCCACTGCAGGTGATGGGCGCTTCTCTTCCAGAGATCTGATTTCCTATAACCAATCTTGGGTTAATTTCCTTTTGATCTGGAGATGGCCTTTCTGCATTCCGTATGTGCTAGGCACTAGGGATACAGAGATGAATAAGACACCGCCCTCCCTCAAGAACCTCACAATCTGTTGAGGTTGCTGGACACAGACATAATTACAGTACAGAGTGATAAATGCTCTAGTAGAGGTACGTACAAAGTGAAGTCAGAGCATGGGGTGAGTGAATCTTGGGGAAAGTCAAGGCTTTCTGGAGGAAATGGCTTGAACTGGGTTTTAAAAGATGAGCAGAAGGTGTACCAGACCAAGGGAAGATCATTCCGGATAGAGTACACAATTGGAGCTTAAAAGTGAGCATTGTGTTGTGAACTGACATTGTCTGGTAAAGCTGGAGAGTGGTGAGGGTGGAGGGCAGACTGAAGGGACAGCTTCCTTCACAGGAAATTTTGTGTTCCTTCTTAAGGAGCTTGAACTTAATCCTTTGGAGCCAAGGGAAACCTAAGAGAATGAGATAAAGTTTTTGTTTGTGAAGAACATTCTGGCATCATTGTGAAAGGTGAATTAGAGTGGTGGGGGCAGATTAGATGGTAGTTATTGTTGCAGTTTAAGGAGAAGGTATGGGGAGGGTAGTGGTGTGGTGAAGATGCTGAAATCATCTGGCTTCTTGGAACCTGAGGGAATTCTTAGTCTTTTATTGGGTGATACAAGTAGGATTTAAATAGGAGAAACTACCTGTGGAGCATTTGCTGATTCTGTGGGACAGTTCATTTTTTCATTTCTTCAACAAATGTTTATTGAGTACCTACTATATGCCAGGCACTATTGTAGGAGATAAGGCAGTGAAAAGAAACATACTGTGCCCTGGTTTTGCTTATTCTCTGCAGAAGGAAACAGTAAGTCAAATGCATACTATATTAGGTAGTGATAAATTCTAAGGAGAAAAGTAAAATGGGGAATGGGTATGTGATCCCTGTCACTTTTGCTAACTCTTTGAGGGAAAATTCTGATGATTAGCTTAGTGATTTCACACTTTTTAAATTCTGGGAACCTTACTTTATCCTGTAATTCTTAGTTCTGTCTTGTACTTGAAAGTACACAAAACAACTCAACATTCCCCTTAGAAGGGATTGAGAATGATATTGTGGTGTTGATGAATAAAAATAAAATCAGTTCTGTTTCCTCAGTGCTAAGATGTTACAAGTGACAGTTTTTTTAATGGAATCAAATAGCCAGTCCACCAGTGGAAGAAATATTTTAGACTGAGAGATTTAAAAACTCAACCTTGAGCTTCTGCCAGAGTAACATTTGTATAAACAGATTATTTGTATTTGTTTATTTGAGGGTTTGGTTTAAAAAATATAAAGGGAATGTTTGAGAAAATGTAATGCTATTTTTTCAGTTTTATTTATGGTAATGAGGGTTGCAAGGCAGGGCTAATTGATAAGATGTGGTTTGCCCCAGAATATGCATGAAGCTTTGAAATCAGGCATCCTTATGAATCCCACAAAGGCAGGACTTTTAAGTAAGCATTTAATACGCTTTAAACAGTTTGGTAGTGAGAAACCCTACTGAAATTGACATAGCCAAACATCTGAGTCCCTGCTTCCTTAATTTCCTTTGAGATTCACCTGGCTGGTAGGTAGTAACCTTGTTTGCTTATTAAGATTCTCTTTTTCCAATACAGATAACAATGAAGATGGTGCCAAAAATGCTTTCTCCTTTGGTTAAAGACTGGGCTCCCAAAGCATTTATAATTTCCTTTAAGTTGGAGACTGACCCCTCCATCATAATTGATCGTGCACGGAATGCTTTAGAAGTTTATCGACATCAAGTGGTGGTGGCTAATATCCTTGATTCACGACGATCTTCTGTGGTTATTATAACCAAAGACTCAGAGACCAAGTTACTGTTATCAGAGGAAGAAGTAGAAAAAGGCATAGAGATAGAAGAGAAGATAGTGGATGATCTTCAGTCTCGACATACTGCTTTTATACATGACAAAAACTGAGGTAAAAAGCCTTTATTTATAGGATCAAAAATTGTTCAGTGGACCAGGGCTCTTATAGGTGGTGAGAAGTAGAATAAACCCTTTGCTTTCATAAAGACAGAAAATGAAGGGGAAAAGCAGTGAGTGGTGGGCAGACTAATGTGGCTCGGCATCTGTCTTTTAAAGGTCTTTCAGTACTCAAAAAATGAAAGCAAAGGCAAATCTGTTATGACCGAACCACCTGACACACTCACCTGAATGTTATCTTGATTTTGAGAATGACTCTAGCTGTTTCTCAGCTTAAAAAAAAAAAAGCTTATTGGGTATCATATTCCTCAAAATATACCTGTGGGGCCTGAATATCAGCCTTCTTCACACTATAAAAAGGATGATGGATGCCTGAATGGCCATGCTTATTTGGTTGATACCTACTATGTGGTAGGCCCTGAGGATTTTGAAGATTCAAAGGTGAATTGTTGTTCAGTCGCTAAGTCGTGTCCAGCTCTGTGACCCCATGGACTACAGCACGCCAGGCTCCCCTGTTCTTCACTATCTTCCAGAGTTAGCTCAACAAGATGAATAAACATGTCTAGTTTGGGAAATGGGTATGTAAAAATTAAGTACAATAAAGTATGTGCCCCAAAATCAATACAATGATGTTGTTTTTTTGGAAATTTAGTAAAAACGGGTGTAGGAGAGAAGGACACCTCCCCAAAGATAGATTAGCTGTAGATTGATGATTATCCCACTACATTTACTTCTTGCTTCTTGTTCTAGACTCACTTCGTATTTGAGTTAAGAATTTACCTTTCAAATATTTTATAACTGCTCTTGTGGGAAAGTTAAGCTGGAGGCCAGGCGGGACCCAGTTGGTGACCACTGACCTGAAGGAGATAAAGAGTATGGGTTTTGGAGGTGTCTTAGCCAGATTTCACCCTTCCAGCTGTGCCATCTATTCACTTTGTAAACTTAGATACCTGACTTAATCTGAAGTTTCCTTATCTATAAAATGGTGGTAATTTCTCTGCAAAGTAACACCATTTGTTGTGGGGATTAAATAAATAAAATGGTGCCGGTAAAGCATGAGTCTGGCATTTGACACATAATTTGCACAATAAATGGTTGCAATTGCTAGTTTTCTTACTTAGCAAGGCAGTGTTACTGCTGGTGCCCTGCTTGATTCCTGAATCCTTGAGAAGTTTTCAAAGCTCGCACTGTCCTGGGCTTTGGGTTGGGAGTGCAAAATAAGTAGACCAGAGAAGTACCCTCAATGATCCATAGGATGGTCCAGAATGCAGTGTGAAAGACTGTCATTAAGAACTAGGTATAAAAAAGTACTTGACATAAATGAGTTAAAATGCAATTCATGGAGTGTGTTGGGAAGAGTAGTCCAATGTATCTGTCTGATAATAGAAGTATAATAAACTTTGAGATGTGCCCATAAGTCCCAAGTTACACCTAAATATGTCATCAGATCAGGAAATGTGACTTCATTAAATCAGGAAACAGGAAAAGTAACTGCAGCAATCAGGACTTCTCTGGAAGCAGCAATCCCATTGAACAAAAATCTTAAATTAATTTCTGATCCAAATAGCAAAATCTACAAAGCAACATACTGTAGACAGTGGCTGCAGTACTAAAGGAGCATGAAGTAAAAGACTGACTTCTTCCGTCCTCTACATCTGTAGGTTCATATGGATGATGGCTGTCATTATCTTTGAATGTATAATGAGGATAAATGGAGCTAGAACTATAAGTGATTATAATGTTTGTTTTTATTAATATCATTACTCCCCTTGGGAACCATTTTCTACTTTGTTAATGCTTTAAAACAACCTCCGTTACCCTAAATGGAATTGTTTAGCGTGTTTTCCAGTTCAGTTTCATTTGCATTCAGAGCATGAAAAAATTCCAAGAGGTGGTTTTTTTAGTCAGCAAATGGAAATGTGTGAAGAAAGCAAGAAAACTAAGAATGAGGGAGTTCCCTGGTGGTTACACTTTGGTGCTTTCACTGCCATGGCCCAGGTTCAGTCCCAAGCCAGGGCACAGCCCAAAACAAAAAACTAAGAATAAAAAGGAACATAAGTCAATAAGAGCAAATAAGAAGGATCCTGAATCTAAATTGGAGGACTAAACAATGTATCCCTGAGGAGAAAATGACGCTTGAACTGTTAAAAGTGGGCTGGGGGAGATGGTGGTGAGCATTTTAGATCAGAGGGGAAAAAAACACTTGCAAGGGCTCTGGTGCCAGAGGGAGAGTTTAGGAAGTGTGAGGGATAAGATCTGTCCAGATAATGCATGTAGAACTGGCAAAGCTTTGGAAAGGAGCATGTGAGAAACTAGAATAAGGTTAAGAAATGTTAAGTGTATGTTCAGGATACCAGAAAAGCATGGGCCCCAAAACATGAGTAAAATCAAGTTTAGGTAAACTAGAATCTTGCATTAAGAGCATTTAAATGAAGAGCATATAAACCAGTCCTTTGTTAAATGTTGTGTCTTTTATATATTTTTATTTTGCCTTACATAGTTAGAGAATACGGTTCACGAAAACCGAATTTTCAGTGCTTAGGACTTCTAAAGGACTTTAGGAATAGTTGTAGTCAAGTTCGGTTTCGTCATTTTTACAATAACAAGTGGGTTCCAAAAGTTGTGATGTGTCTTAGGTGCCCCACCCAGGTAATGAATGACGAGTCCTGACCTAAAATTCAGAACCCCTGACCTAGCTCCCCCCGCCCCCTTTTAAGAATGAAGTTACTTCTAGAAAATTTAATCCAAATTTGTTAGACTGGGGCTCTAGATAAGGTTTGGAAGGAAGCTAAGGACTATTAATGCCCTGTGACAGAACTTGAAGTTGTAAATAGGCGCCACGACGTTACCATGGTTACTGCAGAGCCACTGGGAGGAGCCGTGCCTTCGTTACCGCGGGGCTAACCCAGAGGCCAATGGTCTGCGCCGTAGCAATGATCTCCGGCAGGAAGCGCAGCTCCTGAGCCAATGGTGCGCGTCGTTTCTATGGTTGCCGCCGGAAGGCCAGGCGTCTCCGCGGCGAGCGCGGTTGCTATGACGCCCGGGACTGAGCAGGCACCTGCCGCTCGCACCCTGGATGCCCTGAACCCTCACCGCGCTTTCCAAGAGACAATTTCCGGCTTGGTTCCTGAGGTTCCCGCCGCAGCCCCAAGGAAGAAAGCCGCTATTCTTCGCTCTTTTTCAGCATTCCAGGCCTTTCCCGGCAGGGCCCAAAACGACAGGAGAAGAGCCTCACCTGGCTTGGCTTTTCTAGCCGCGGGCTGGAGGGATTCGGCCTGAGAATAGATTGGTCGGTTTCCCGGGACCCACCCGTCGCAGGCCCTTAGAATTAGGCTGCTGCTTTTCTTTAAAGAGAGTTTAGAACACTCAATCTGCTTAAGTAGGCGTTCCTTTGCTCACTTTCCAGGCGAAGAGGCACCCCTACTCAAGAGACTGCGCGTGAAGGTAGGGGCCATGACAAAGTCCACCAAGCTACGGCATCCTCTGAGCGTCGGCCTGTGAACAAAGAACTGCTGTTTCCTCCCTTTTGCCGTTTGTTCGTCATGCAGAACTTTAATTCCTGATGAAGCTCTGGAGGCCCTTTGTATCCTCAACATCAGACGTCATCAAGTCAGTTACCTTCTGCCTTTCAAGCTACAACCTCATCCACTTCTCTCATTACCCTGAGCGTCATTTTTTTCATCCTGATCATTGTACGGCCATTCTCACCCCTTCTTGTCCACACTGCACATTCCTGAATGTTCATTCGTCTCCATCACCTCTGTTATCTCTACACCCCCTCCTTCTTTCCTGCTACAATGCTTTGGGTAACTAAGCATTTCACATTCTCCAGCCCTGGAATCTTTTGGAAGATTTTCTTTGTGTCTCTGTACTACGGCAAGCTTTCTGTCTTGAGTATACTCAAGACAAAAATGGAAAAGCATACATTGGTAAATACAAACAGTAAATTTCTACAAGTCTAGTGTGTTTTGAAAATGGAGGAGAAAAAAATCCAAATGTATTTTTGGACTTATCTCAGTTTTATTTAAAGAAAGAAGATGTTTCTCCTTAAGTGTAT
This sequence comes from Cervus elaphus, assembly GCF_910594005.1. Lineage (NCBI taxonomy): Eukaryota > Metazoa > Chordata > Mammalia > Artiodactyla > Cervidae > Cervus > Cervus elaphus. Next base: position 123,872,673 of record NC_057834.1, on the reverse strand, counting down.
ACTGTTTTAGGCATTCATTTTAGTGACGCGTTCACGTATGTGAAAAGATCATTCAGAATGATCATCCTACAACTTCAAGTCCGTATGAACTCAACACCATGGCAGGATAGAATTTTCAGGAAAGGAGATGCTTGAAACAATTCTTGTGCCTGCTCTTCATGATAGTTCTTAATCAGAAAACATTCCTTGTGATATAAGATGAGAAACAAAAACAGGAGGAATGATTGAAAATAAATATTTTTGGCAAGGGGGCAGGCTTATAAGTCCTCAAAAGATTGGAAAAGCGGCTGTAAAAGTAGAATATGATTTCTTTAGATCCAGTGCAATTGTAATTGAGCTTGGAAAACTTTAATTTCTCTTAAAGTATGGGTTTCTTCTTGAGTTTTACTACTTTATATATATAAAGTTATTTTGAAGATATGCAAAGTGTACATTTTAAATGGGTATTTGTGGGGATAGAATGCTTTAGATATTTTTATTTCTCAGACTAATTTCATCAGTTATTTGTGATAGTCATGCTCAAAGCCAAGTCAAGTGTCCACACAGAAATTCAGCTTTCTCTTCTATAATAGATTGGAGAAGAAAAATGAGTTCTGTGGCTTTTTAAAACTTTTCATATTAAATGAGAGCTGAATAAATTTTAACTCTTGGTAATAAGTGCTGTTAGATGCTATATGTTAAGGGGTTTTCTTTTCCCTTTCCAGTATATATTTATTAAACAAACATCATTATGGCAATATTAACATAAAATTCAAAAAGCTTTCCTCATACCCCTAGCCTAGTGCTACTAAACCTTGGATGGGGCAGCGGAGGGGAGGATTTTGCTCCCTAAGAAACATATGGGAATGGATGGAGACATTTTTAGTTGTCACAACTGGTGATATATAACTGGCATCTAGTTAGTAGAAGCCAGAGATTCTGCTCTCCATTCTTCTGTCCACAGAACAAGAAAGAATTTCCCCACAAGAACGAGTTAGCCAGCCCTGAATGGCTGGCTGAGTCTGACAGCAGTGCTAAGGTTGACATATCAATAGTTCATTATTCTGTTCTCTGTCAATCCTTGCTCACGTGCATATGTTTTTTACATAGTTACAGTGGACATTTGCTTCTCTATTTCACTTAATTTTGTATTTTAAGTGTTTAAACATTGCTATGTTGTCCTCAACATTTTAAAAGTATTTTTCTCTTTATTTTATTTGCAAATTGAAAAGAAAAAAACTGTGTAATGGATACTGTATTTAAAACATTTGTATGTTTTAATTTTATATTTGTGTAGGAGGGAGAAAGAAGGGCTAGGATGAATAACCTAAGTGGATTTCTCAGTTTTCATGGCCATACTCTTTATTGTGTTCCCTTATGTCACTCAAAGACCATGGGGTCACAGGCTCATCCTTTGTTCAGCGCCAGGAGATACGCTGTAGCATGAGGTATGGTCCTGGACCCTGCCCTGTAGTTGGAAGGCACCTACTGCAGCACTAAGAGCAAGTCGAAATGACTGCACTCATTCTTTTGTCCTCTTCCCATTTAAAATTCTTTGCCTCTGTCTCAGTTTGCTCTTACCAGCTCATTCTTTACATCTAGAAGTTTTTAGAAGCTCCAAAAACACCACAGGATGTACTTCTTTCCAGACCATGACTTTTTAAGATACTTAATGACCATGTATTCAGTATCTCCTTTTAAAGAATAGTATGCTTATATACTTTGTTATGTGGGCAAGTTTAGGCACAGTTTAGATGTCAGAGCATTTAGAATTCAAAGAATGAATTTATATTACCTCAAGATCTGCTTTTTGTAAGTTTCAAATTACTCAACCATCGGGACTCAGTAAATCCATCGGGAAAATGTTAGTTCTGGGATGTCAGAGCAGAACAGGCAGAAGGACCCAGGATTCCAGGCAGAGGGACCTAAATATTCAGAGTCATGTAATGAGCAGCATGATCAGTCCATACACTGGCATGAAGGGCTGTCAAGGTGTGGCAGAAGATGAGACATGCAGGGCTCATGTTGTGAAGACTCCGGTGCCAAGCTGAGGATCCAGACTCTTCCTGAAAACAATGGGAATGTTAAGCAGCAAGTGATTTGCATTTACAAGGGTCAGTCTGAGAGCTTTATAGAGTACAGACTGGATGGGGGCCAACCTGGCAGCAAGAAAATCAGTTAAGGACACTGTTACACTAAGTTGGGCAAATGATGAGGTGAGGTTAAACTAAGAGGATTAATTAGAAAATGATCGAAGAGATGGAATCCACAAATGCAGGGATTGGTTGTCCATGAGAGTGGGATGAATGAGGATAGGCCAAAGATGACTCCCAGATTTCTAACTTGGGAAACTATATTGATAGTGATTTTATTAACTGGGATACAGATGGAAGACCAAGTGTTAAGAAAGATGAGTGGATTTTTCAAACTGAGTTGTACACTAGAGAGTTGGATATGCATTTGATCTTAACTAGTAGATTCATTTGGAGAAGGAAATGGCAGCCCACTCCAGTATTCTTGCCTGAAGAATCCCAGGGACGGCGGAGCCTGATGGGCTGCCCTCTAAGGGGTTGCACAGGGTCAGACATAACTGAAGCGACTTAGCAGCAGCAGCAGTAGATTCATTTTGTATTGCCTTCTTGCCTACATTCTCTGCCCTGGAACTTGTAATTTTCTGCCAATCCTTGCTTAAAGGTTAGGCTTGGTGGCTGTATTTTTATCCCTACTTCCCACCTATCCTAGCCACAGCTGACTGAACAAGGAATATTGTACAACTAACTTTGGAGAGAGGAGAGAAATTGATGGGATGAGCAACAAATAATTGTCTCTATTTCATAAACTTGAACTAAAAGGGATAGATACAAGAAATGACTTAATCTGAAAAATTACATGGGTTTAGGACTAAGATGACTGTTTTTAGCTTTGCTGATGAGCACACAGAGAAAGTCCATCCATGTGGAAAAGTAAGTAAATGGGAGCAGGTTCATAGGGAAACACACAGGCAAAAGACCTTATGGGTCAGGATAGACTAGCAATGACTGTCTATTTCCATGTCCATTTTCCATGTAACTAGGTTTCAGTTCAATTCAGTCGCTTGGTCATGTGCAACTCTTTGCAACCCCATAGACTGCAGCACGCCAGGTTTCCCTGTCCATCACCAACTCCCAGAGCTTGCTCAAATTCACGTCCGTTGAGTCGGTGATGCCATCCAACCATCTCATCCTCTGTCGTCCCCTTCTTCTCCTGCCTTCAATCTTTCCCAGCATCAGGGTCTTTTCCAATGAGTCAGTTCTTTGCATCAGGTGGCCAAAGTATTGGAGCTTCAGCTTCAGCATCAGTCCTTCTAATGAATATTCAGGACTGATTTCCTTTACGATTGACTGGTTTGATCTCCTTGTTTGCAGCATATGAACTTCTATCTTATTCTTCCAATAACCCTCCTAAGTAGTTGGAATTGGTCAGCTGTAAAGGCCAGAAAACTCAAAATAATAATGGCTTGAAAAATAGAAGTCCATAAAAGTCAAGAAGCAAGCACCCCAAAACTGATAGGGCAGCATTTTGAAATTGCCAAAGGTTCAGATTTCTACTCTTATGATAGTATATCATCCGTGGCCTGTGGCTTCCACATCATGGTGTCCAAGATGGATGCTCAAGCTTCAAACTATCTTTGTCTGCATTCCAGCCAGTGGAAAGAAAGAGGATGAGTCCATCCTTTTCCTTTAAGGACATTTGCTAAACTAGGTGGCCCACAATTCCATTTACATCCTATTGGTCAGAACTTAGTCACATGGGTGTATCTAGCAGAAGGCAGGCATCCTTGTGACCAGTACAAAAAAAAAATCTTATTTCTGCAGGAAAAAAGAATACAAAATCATCAATCAATTAAATAGATATTTTTAAAAGAATATATATTGAAGGAAAACTGGCAATTTCTGCTACATTTACTTATTTATATTTGTTCTAACTTCAGTGTATTTGTTTCTTGCCAATTTTTCTAGATAGACCTGGGGCTTAGCAGAGATGGATTATTGTTTAATTCTCCTAATAACCCAATGAGATTGGCATTACTATTATATCCATTCTATTTGGAGGCAATCAAAGTTTAAGGAAGTTAGATGACTTGTGTTAGTCACATGACTAGAAAGTGGTGGAGCCAGGATTTGAACCAAGGCATGTCAGACTCCCCTGCCCAAGCTGTTCATCACCATGATAGTAAGAAGGGCGGAGAGCCAAAGACAGGGTTCTTAGGAATGGTGGCATTTGATGTGTCTGTTGAAGAGCCCAGGAAGAAGACAGGAGAGACAAGGCCAGGGAAGTAAGAGTGAAAACAGGAAAAAGTGACATCACAGAACAGAAAGGAGTGGACAGATACCACTCCTAAAAAGAGCAGAAACATAGCCAGTTGAATTTGGCATTTTGAGGGTTGTTGCTGAATGAGAGTATGAGTACAGTAGTAAGAGCAGAAGCCAAAGGCTGTGACTTGAGGAGGGTAAGATAGATTAGAAAGAGGACAGTAACTTGAGAGGGGGATATGGTAGGATCAAAGGAGAGTTATTTTGTACCTTTATTTTTACCATCAAAGACATCTTAACCTAAGGACATGACATCAGTTGGGAGGGAGATAGTGAGCCAACAGAAAAGAAAAAAGAAGCAATCCGAGATGGGATCTGGAACACGGGTCAAGGGATTTGCTTTGGACAAGAGAATGGAAAAACTCTTCCTCTGAGAAGGGAAAAGGAGCAGGGTCTCTAAAAATGGTGGTTAGTGTATTGGTGGTCACAAAAGAAGCTGACAGTTTTATGATGGCCTTAGTTCTTACTAGTGCTGTGGGAGACATGGTCATCTGCCAACAGAGGGGAGAGGTGAGGTTTGGAGTTTGATGGGAGAGGTGGAAGTTCTGAATATTTACTGAGTGAAATGGTAGCAGAAACTAGCCAAGTGCATGGAATGGCCTATGCACGTAGGGAAGCTTGGTTCAGGCGGCAGACCATGGATTTGTAGTGGCTCCAGTTTGCATACTTGTTCGTTTTTTTCTCCCAGCACTCAGCAAACTAAAGTAGGTAGAGACAAATCAAATGGTCAAACTTTTCCCCCAGTTTGGATTTGCAGGGAATATGGGACAAGGGGTTAGATAACTGGAAACATTGATGAGAGACTGATTGAGATGAACCACAGTAGGGTCCAGGCTTGAGGCGGGAAATAAGTGAAGCCAAAGAGTATCTGGTAGTTTGAGACAGGATGTAATGGTCCAGGGACTGGAGGTTTCAACTGTCATTGTAGAATAGTTTAAGAGAGCAACAACTTCACACCCATTTCTATGGCTATTATTTTATATATTTGTGGCAGTTCTCCAAAAAGTTAATATACATAGATTTATATATCCAAAAATTCCATTCCTAGGAAGATGCCCAAAACAACTAAAACAGGGACTTAGATGCTTGTTACATCAGTGTTTCACAGCAGTGTTATTCGCAATAGTCAAAAGGTGGAAACAAATCAAGTGCCCATCAACAGATGAATGAGTAACCAAAATACACACAGTGAAATGTTATTCAGCCTTAAAAAGGAAGGAAATTCTGATCCATGCTATGAAGAGGGTGAAACCTGAAGACATGCTAAGTGAAATAACCCAGAAATAAAAGGACAAATGTATAATTCCACTCATATGAGGTACCTGGAATAGGCACATTTATAGAGACAGAAATTAGAGAGTGGGAAATGGGGTCTTGTTGTTTAATGGATACAGAGCTTATGTTTGGGATAATGAAAATGTTCTGAAAATGGATAGCAGTGACGATTGTATAGCACTATGAATGTTCTCAGTGCCACTGAGTTCTGCACTTAAGTATGGTTAAAATGGTAAATTTTAAGTTTCGTGTATTTACTGTACACACACAAAAGAGCGGAAGGTGGTAGAGTCAGACATTTGGAATTTAGAATTGTGGGATTTCAACAGTAGTTTAGGTTATGACAAGAGCTCAGTGGAAGCCACGGGCTTAGATGAATAAGTAGAGTGGAGGTTAAAGGTCTCTGGCTTTGGAAGGGTGTTTGGTCTAGGAGCTTGGATGAGTCACACTTGGCTATTGACTTGCATCCTATACCACCCTCCTGACCAGACAAGCTTCCTTTTCCTGTATCGCTGCTTACCCTCTGATACCCCAAATTTCCCAGAAGCCAGAATGCAACGGTATTCTCAATATGCCCCATCCACTTCTCCTTTCAGCTTCCTCCAGCTTAAGACTGCCCCGCTCTATCCCACAACATGGTAGGGTGACGGGGGGTATGCTACTCTCTGGGGGCAAGCAACTCACAGTGTAGGACATGTAAGAATTCAAACATTTATTTTCTTATTATTCATAATCTCACCAATTTATCACAGTTGTGTTTTAAAATTTTGATGTATTTGCTTCCATTCTTATGTGTCTGATTTTTACATAGTTGTAATAATACCTTTATGTTCTACTTTTTCTCTTTATTATAACAGAAGCATTTTTCTATATTGCCAAATGTATTTCTAGTGTCTTAGGTCCTCTAATACTCAGAACTAAAACCACAAGGAACTGAATAGTGCTCAGAGACCTTGTGGGAAGGAGGATATGAATGGGGACCAGATGATGGGAGTAGGGTGAGGAGGAGCACAAGAAGACTTTTAGCTATAAGTCATGGGGAAGATGCATGGGGGCACTAAAATTCAGATCTGGATCCTTTTTTTCTTTAATGCATCAGATGGTAATTAACATTTTATATATCATCCACAAGAGCTGTTGATGTGAAAAGAATGAAACTCTGGAAAACTTATCAAGAAAAGATAAAAATAATCAAAACATAGTTTTGCTGTTAAAAAAGCAAAACTGATCATGATTATGTAGACTAACTGCAGTTCAATAACAGTCATGCTTTCCCTATAATCTGGGTCACATTAACTTAGTTAAAAGTCATTAATATATTTGATTATACCAGCAAGTCTTATTCACAGTTGTTGTTCAGTCTCTTAGTCATGTCTGACTTTTACAACCCCATGGACTGCAGCACACCAGGCTTCCCTGTCCTTCACCATGTCCCGGAGCTTGATTAAACTCACGTCCAGTGAGTTGGTGATGCCATCCAATCATCTCGTCCTCTGTCATCCCCTTCTCTTCCTGCCTTCAATCTTTCCCAGCCTCAGGGTCTTTTCTAACCAGTCAGATCTTCTCATCAGGTGGCCAGAGTATTGGAGCTTCAGCTTCAGCATCAGTCCTTCCAGTGAATATTCAGGATTGATTTCCTTTAGGACTGACTGATTTGATCTTCTTGTAGTCCAAGGACTCTTGAGTCTTCTCCAACACCACAGTTCAGAAGCATCAATTCTTCGACGCTCATTCTTAATGAGGTCCAACCCTCACATTCATACATGACTACTGGAAAACTATAGCTTTGACTATATGGACTTTTGTTAGCAAAATAGTGTCTCTGCTTTTTAATACGCTAAGTTTGTCATAGTCTTTCTTCCACGGAGCAAGTGTCTTTTAATTTCATGACTGCAGTCACCATCCACAGTGATTTTGGAGCCCAGGAAAATAAAGTCTGTCACTGTTTCCATTGTTTCTCTATCTATTTGCCATGAAGTGATGGTATCAGATGCCATGCTCTTAGTTTTTTGAATGTTGAGTTTTAAGCCAGCTTTCTCACTCTCCTCTTTCACCTTCATCAAGAAGCTCTTTAGTTCCTCTTCACTTTTGCCATTAGGGTGGTATCATCTGCATATCTGAGATTATTGATATTTCTCCTGATAATCTTGATTCCAGCTTGTGCTTCATCCAGCCAGGCATTTCACATGATGTACTCTGCATAGAAGTTAAATAAGCAGGGTGCCAATACACATCTTTGACGCACTCCTTTCCCGATTTGGAACCTGTCCACTGTTCCATGTCCAGTTCTAACTGTTGCTTCTTGACCTGCATACAGGTTTTTCAGAGGCAGGTAAGGTGGTTTGGTATTCCCATCTGTTTAAGAATTTTCCACAGTTTGTTTTGATCCATACCATCAAAGTCTTTAGCATAGTCAATGAAGCAGGAGTAGATGTTTATCTGGAATTCTCTTGCTTTTTCTATGATTCAGCAGATGTTGGCAATTTGATCTCTGGTTTTTCTGCCTTTTCTAAATCCAGCTTGAACATCTGGAAGTTCTTGGTTCACGTACTGTTGAAGCCTAGCTTGAAGAATTTTGATCATTACTTTGCTATCATGTGAGATGAGTACAATTGTGCCGTAGTTTGAACATTCTTTGGCACTGCCTTTCTTTGGGTTTAGAATGAAAACTGACTTTTTCCAGTCCCGTAGCCAGCTGAGTTTTCCAAATTTTCTGGCATTTTGAATACAGCACTTTCACAGTATCATTTTTTAGGATTTGAAATAGCTCACCTGGAATTCCATCACCTCCACTGGCTTTGTTCATTGTGATGCTTTAGTGATTCTCATAACACTTATATCACTCCATCAATCAGCAAACATTTATCTCTTCCACACCATGTAGTGCAAGCTGTTATGTAGCATGACTACTTTCAGGTTAAAAAAATTAAAGACAGTATCAATGGCAGGCTTAGATCAAGAAGTTTTAGAAGTGAGCTAAATGACTTAGATGTCAACAGAAGTTATAAGACACTTTCTAGGAGCAAAATAATTCCTTGATGGTACAGAATTAATGGCTTTCTAGCTCCCAGAGGAATCCTTTTATTTCTAAATACTTAAAAGCCAAAAACTACTTTGGGATTTATAACATTGCAAGGGGCCTTGGGGAGATTTTCAGATTATTAAATTACAAACTTCAGAACTGTGCAGGCAGAAAGCTTGTGTTTTTTAACACGTGCATTTCTTATTTTAGAGGATATAATAGAACTCTTCAAAGCTTTAATTTTTTGTATTTTAGCTATTTCATGTATGTGCTCATTATAACGGAGAAGGCAATGGCAACCCACTCCACTACTCTTGCCTGGAAAATCCCATGGCAGAGGAGCCTGGTGGGGTGCCGTCTATGGGGGTCGCACAGAGTTGGACATGACTGAAGTGACTTAGCAGCAGCAGCAGCTCAGTATAACTTGATAGCATAACTGTTAATTAATAGGGAAACTAAGCTATACTTTGTAAGGAGTCTAACTCTAGGCATATAAACATAACATTTTTTGTATGCTCAGTTGTATGTTTGTATGTGTTTGTTCATACATACATATGCTTATTTCTTTTATCAAGGGAAAATTTCAATTAGAAGATTTAGTTCACCATCCTGAGAAAGAAGGAATTGAACTGCTTGTCTTGACAGAAGAACAACTCTTGTTTTGTCTGGGACTTGTTACAGCAAAGACAGGCTGATGACTGCTTCCAGAAATCTAGAAGAGCTGTCAGCAAAGCACGTGGAAGAAATTAAAGACGTAAGAACTAATATCATAATTTTGAGATAGCCATGGTTTTGGGACATCCCTGGTGGTTCAGTGATTAAGACTCTGTGCTTCCACTGTAGGAGGCAAGGGTTCTATCCCTGGTTGGGGAAGTTCTGCTCAATGTGGCCAAAAAAGGGGGAAAAAAAACAACTGTGGTTTTGTTCATCATCCTTCCATTATGTTAACATATTAAAAGTGATATTTGAATATCACTGTATAATTTGCAAAGCACTCATGTGTACACTTTTTTTTTTCCATGAAATATATCAACAATCTGTATTGGTTTCCAATAGAATACATATACAGGACATTGCCCAGAGAGGACTGGTTGAATATCCAAATAGGTCTGCTGAAGGTGGCTTTCATTATCCTAGTAAATTCATCCTTATCTCAATAACCAACCCTCTAGCTGACTTTCTGGCTAGTAGACTTAGAAACCTGACTAGCCAGCCTATAGGGAATGGATCTGCTTCTCAAAGGTGGCCTTGTATTGACCAAACTCACAGAAAAGTTTGTAGAAAAATTGAACCAGCTTTTTAAATAGCAGTAAGAAATATAACTACCAAAGGAACCAGACACATATATCCTGTGGCTGATGCATTTTTCCTCTATAGGCACACTACATAGGAAGCCAAATTTTAATCAAATGTTTACTTGCTGAACAAATGAAATGATTCTGAATTTGTAGAGCACCAGCTAAGATAACCATATTTCTACAATCAGACTATCATACCTGCCCTTGTTTCTGGACCTGTTATATCCTAGAACCTCAGTACCAGGCCAGTAGAGGAGTGTATAATGACACTTCTGACACTTTAATCACTCTTTTTGATGTGTCCAGTACTGATTAACCTACATTCTTACATATAAGATACTTTATTTTCTTTACTCCAGATACTTAAATTTCCTTTAATAAAGTTATTTACAACTTCTCAAAATATAAAGAAAAAACTCCAGTATAAGAACAAAATTGTATTTCTCTTTCTGGAAATAAAAGGTAATAAAAATAAGTAAAACAACTCTCTTTAATTCTTTGCTGATCCAACCTTTCCTTGCCTTGGAGGAATGGCTATTTACAGTGTATCTTTAAGTATTAAGTTCAACAGCAGTTAAACATCACTGTGATTTGATTAACAAGGGACATTTCATTGCTTCTCTAATGTTGGGCTTTATATCCTGTTTACTACCTAGGCAGACATCTTCTTTAGTTTTATAAAGTGCCATTTTGCTATTTGGTATTTCTCGAAAACCACACAAAAGAAAGAAAGGGGGAAAAAAAGAAAAAAAAAAAACTAAAGCAAATGAGCCACCTCAAGAAATATTTTTGACAAAGTCCTTGAGTGTACAACCAGCCTCTTCAGTCTGCCCAGTTAAACTACTTTCTTTAAATGAGTTAATAAATTCTCTCAGGTCACTTGCAGATCACTCTATTGTGTTCTGACAGCTCAGTTCAGCTAACTTGTTGATTTTTAAAGTTGACTCTTAGAGGGCAGTCTGATTTCCAAACTCTTAACAGGGCAATTAGCATAGTAGACCATAAAATTTAACGTTAGGCAGATTAGGGTGAAAAATTGCCTTTGGCACTGACTCTCTTGTGTCACCTTGAGCAAGTTACTTCTTTGAGCTTAAAATTTCTCATCTGTAGTTTGGAGCTGATAATAGCTCCTTAAAAAGGATTTGTGAGGTATACACACAATGTGTATCAAACATTTCACATATGTTCTTGGCACCCACCAAGTATTTGATAAGTACTTGGCACCCACCAAGTACTGGAAATAGATAATTCCTGCCATTTTAAAGAGAAGGAAACTGAATCATACCAGGAAGTGATAAAGTTGGGCTGCAGTTCTGTGTTCCTTCTACTATACCATTCAGCTTTTTGTTCATATTCTGAGCAGTTGTCCCAGAAGGCTTCAACACAATTCAGCAAGATGCAGTTACTTTGGTAGTCTACTTCTAAGCAGTTTGGCCTAGCGTGAAGTTTGGTTCCTCCCTTTCTGTCTTGCTTGACAATGCAACTCTCTCAGCCTCCTCCCTCACCTATAAAGGAGAAGATAACAGTGTCATAGGACTGTGGTGAAAACTCAGTATTTGATGTCCTTAACAGAGTACCTGGAACATATAGTTTGCTTTCAACCTATTATTATTAGCCACATAGAAGTGCCTTTTGTGAAGCTGCCCTATTAATCAGAAACTATTTTTAAAGAATACCCAACAGTTTATTTTAATAAAGCTCCTACCAACATTTCATCATTTTTAATACCTTAAAAAATAATTTATGCAATAATTTTAATTTGAATTAATAGTTAATTAAAATAAGCGATTATTATGAATGAAAAAAATTTTAGACACTGTAATCATGAGTTTTGCTTAAGAGTATAAATAATTATTGTGTAGATATTTCTCTGTTCCTGAGTATCATGACAGTATTTCCTAAGCCATAGATAAGGAGACTTGATTTGAAACCTGAGTTGTTAATGGAAAAAAAATCAGAGACTGTGATTTTCCCAGAAATTTGTGGTGATTTGTCATCCTATCTGTGGGGAAACAGCGTCTGATAACATGACAACAGGAAGTTTAGGGAGAGACATCAAATACTGAGGACATTAGATACTGAGTCCATGCTTAAGCAAAGCTGAGTTTTCTTTTATTTCTCATATTATAAACATTAATAGTATGGTGATCTCTTAATGACTCTTTGACTTAATAGTCTGGTAAGAAAATGTATTATTTTCTTCTTAGGTGGAAAACTATGCAAACCATGTCTGTGACTTACCAGAGGAAAAAGAAGCATTTTCTCATAGTTATGAAAGGGAAAACAAACAGCCTAGACATGAGTTTAAAGAGCTCCAACTCAAACCAGGTAATTTTTCCTTTTGTAAAAAATGTAAATCTTTTCTCTAATTCTAATAAGTAGAGTTTGACAATTATAGAAAATTCGGGAAATGTATAAAAACAGAAGAAAGGAAAAAAATTACTACATACCCTTCACCTCAAGAAAAGTATTTGTAATGTTTTAGGCTTATTTTCTGCCTATCTTTTTAAAGTATGTATTCTGAAATATCCTGAAATGTATGTGAGAGAGTGCAGAATGGTTATTTTCTTTAATGTCAGTTACAACACTTACCGCCCTAGGTCATCCTTACCTGTGTCAACTCTCCTGGGGCAGAGGTCACATCCCAGTCTTCCTGGTTTCTATATTCTCAACAGCTCCAGCCTTGTAAAGTACCTAGCATGTTAAGGGCTCAGGAAATGTTTATTTTTTTTTTTTTTTTTTTTAGGAAATGTTTATTAAGTACTCCAAAGCTACAAAGGAAAATACAGACAGGACCCCTTTAAAATATTGTATTTTTTTTTAACTCCATAAATTAGCTTTTATTATAATAGTCAGTATTTATTTAGATTTCAATTCAATTCAGTCACTGAGTCGTGTGCGATTCTTTGTGACCCCATGGACTGCAGCACGCCACAGGGTCATTTTATGCCAGTAAATATTTATATTTACCACACATTTATTATTTTCTTTGCTTAGCATTTGTCTTTCATTTCAGATATCCTATATGGAATCATTTTCCATTTTTCATTTTAGAACTTTCTTTCACAAGGGTCCGTGATGGACAGTTTTCTGTATTTTAAATCTCAGGTACAGAGTGAATTGAGCTAATCATAAGATGTAATTCATTTGTACTTCACTCTAGTTTCATTTTTTTCCCCCCTTTTTTGTTTTCCACTGGATAACTGAGTTTTCTTCTGCTGCCTCAAAAGCTTGCATTCTAGTTTTGTTCACATTCTGGTTGCATTTTAGGAATTTTTAATTTTTCCTGGCATTTTTAGTTTTTCTCAGCTGCAAGGTCATTGAGTGCTCTAATCTGCCTTACTGTAAGAAGCAAAAGCTCCTCTGTGTTCTGTTACTAGCATAAATTAATTAGCTCATGAAGTATTGAGAAATAGGGGAGTAATGTCACTACAATGGGAGTTACACGTGGAAGTTCACATACCCTTTTCCCCAGCGTATTAATGATTTGTAGACCCCAGCATATTAATGATTTGGGTTCACCAGCAAGCCATGGAGTTTACACCTAAAACCCATTCATCCCACTTTCCTCTTCTGGGCTGTTTGGCCACATATTTTGCCTTGAGAGTGCTTATTGCAAAGATAGTCCTAATCCTTTTCACTTTGCCTTTTTTTTAACCCTGCAGACTCAGCTCCTTCTTGATCTCATCTTTACAGCAAACCTGATTTTTAACAAGAAGAGAGTCCTATATTTGCTATGTATCTGTGTATGTGTGCTCAGTCGTAGTCTGACTCTGCAGTTCCATAGACTGCAGCTGCCAGGCTCCTCTATCCATGAAATTTTCCAGGCAAGAACACTGAAGTGGGAAGCCATTTCCTACTCTAGAGAATCTTCCTGACCCAGGGGTAGAACCCATATCTCCTGCATTGGTAGGCTGATTCTTTACCACTAGTGCCACCTGGGAATTCCCTATATTTGCTGTGTTGTTCAGTTGTTCCATCATGTCCAACTCTTTACTACCCCATGGACTGCAGCCCACCAGACTTCCCTGTCCTTCACTGTCTCCTGGAGTTTGCTCAAACTGAGTCAATGATGCCATCCAACCATCTCATCCTCTGTCACCCCCTTCTCCTCCTGCCCTCAGTCTTTCCCAGCATCAGGGTCTTTTCCATTGAATTGACTCTTCACATTAAGTGGCTACAGTATTGGAACTTCTGCTTCAGCATCAGTCCTTCCAAGGAACATTCAGGATTGATTTCCTTTAGGATTGACTGGTTTGATCTCCTTGCTGTCCAAAGGACTCTCAAGAGTCTTCTCTGGCACCACAGTTCAAAAAAATCAGTTTGGCGCTCAGCCTTGTTTATGGTCCAACTCTCACATCTGTACATGACTACAGGAAAAACCATAGCTTTGGTTATGCCTTTGTTGACAAAGTGATGTGTCTGCTTTTTAATATACTGTCTAGGTTTATCATAGTTTTTCTTCCAAGGAGCATCATCTTTTAATTTCATGGCTGCGGTCACCATCTGCAGTGATTTTGGAGCCCAGGAAAATAAAGTCTGCCGCTGTTTCCATTGTTTCCCCATCAATTTGCTATGAAGCGATGGGACCAGATGCCATGATCTTAGTTTTTTGAATGTTGAGTTTTAAGCTAGCTTTCTCACTCTCCTCTTTCATCTTCATCAAGAAGCTCTTTAGTTCCTCTTCACTTTTGCCATTAGGGTGGTATCATCTGCATATCTGAGATTATTGATATTTCTCCTGACAATCTTGATTCCAGCTTGTGCTTCATCCAGCCAGGCATTTCACATGATGTATTCTGCATATAAGTTAAATAAGCAGGGTGACAATATACAGCCTGACGTACTCCTTTCCCAATCTGGAACCTGTCCACTCTTCCATGTCCAGTTCTAACTGTTGCTTCTTGACCTGCATACAGGTTTCTCAGAGGTAGGTAAGGTGGTTTGGTATTCCCATCTGTTTAAGAATTTTCCACAGTTTGTTGTGATCCACGCAGTCAGAGACTTTAGCATAGTCATTGAAGCGAAGTAGATGTTTATCTGGAATTCTCTTGCTTTTTCTATGATCCAACGGATGTTGGCAATTTGATCTCTGGTTCCTCTGCCTTTCCTCAATCCGGAGTATACATCTGGAAGTTCTTGGTTCATGTACTGTTGAAGCCTAGCTTGAAGGATTTCGAGCATTACGTTGCTAGCTAGTGAAATGAGTGCACTTGTGCTGTAGTTTGCACATTCTTTGACGCTGCCTTTCTTTGGGACTGGAATGAAAACTGACTTTTTCCACTCCTGTGGCCGCTGCTGAGTTTTCCAAATTTGCTGGCATATTGAGTGCAGCACCCTAACAGCATCATTTTTTAGGATTTGAAATAGCTCATTTGGCATTCTATCACCATCACTAGCTTTGTTCGTAGTAGTGCTTCCTAAGGCCCACTTGACTTCACATTCCAGAATGTCTGGCTCTGGGTGAGTGATCACACCATCGTGGTTATCTGGGTCATTAAGACCTTTTTGTATAGTTCTTCTGTGTATTCTTGCCACCTCCTGTTAATATCTTCTCTTTCTGTTAGGTCCATACCATTTCTGTCCTTTGTTGTGCCCATCTTTGCATGAAATGTTCCCTTGGTATCTCTAATTTTCTTGAAGAGGTCTCTAGTCTTTCCCATTCTATTTTCCTCTATTTCTTTATATTGTTTACTTATATTTGCTATAGTATTCCCTTAATTTTTTTAGGAATTTGACATATCTCTTTAATGAACTGATATAATTAGGATTCTCAATGTTTTTTATAGCATTAATTATGCAATGATAAAGGTTTTGAGTGCTCCAAGCCAACATTTTCCCATAAGCTACATTATTTTTAGTGAGCATTTTTGTGAAATACAGATTCCCTTGTTTATTTTAGGAACACATATGTCAATCACATCAGAAATGTGTCTGTAATTAAAGGATGTCTTTTGAAGGTGGAGCAAACATGATTTGATAATGGGTTTTTTGGAGCCCTATACCAAGGTCTTCCCTTGGGGTTTCCCTTGTAGCTCAGTTGGTAAAGAATCTGCCTGCAATGCAGGAGACTTGGGTTCGATCCCTGGGTTGGGAAGATCCCCTGGAGAAGGAAATGGCAACCCACTCCATTGTTCTTGCCTGGACAATCCCATAGACAGAGGAGTCTGGCGGGCTATACAGCCCATGGGGTCGCAAGAGTTGGACACGACTTAGTGACTAAGCCACCACCATACCAAGGTCATGGGCTTCCCTGGTGGCTCAGATGGTAAAAAATCTGCCTGCAGTGTGGGAGACCTGGGTTCGATCCCTGGATTAGGAAGATCCCCTGGAAGAGGGCATGGCAACTCCAGTATTCTTGCCTGGAGGATCCCCATGAACGGAGAAGCCTGGCAGGTGACTAAGCGCAGCACAGCACATACCGAGGTCACATATTTCATGTTGCGTGGGAGAAAAAGAGAGAAATTACTGGTGACCCCAAGCTCTTTGGCCTGAGCAGTTGGAATACTGGAGATCCTAACTACTCAGATGGGGTAGATGTGGGAGGTCCTATTTAGGGAAGACAGTAAAGAGTTTGCTCTTGGACATCCGCATCTGGATGTGAATATTAGACATCTGAGTGGAAAGGTCAGATAGGCAATTTTGTTTATGTCTGGAATGCATTGTGAACTAGTGATGTAAATTTGGGAGTCATCAGGTACAGCAAATACTTAAAGCCTTAGGATGGTAGGAGATACCCTAGGGAGTAAAGAGAAGTTTCAGAGCTGGGCCCTGATGTGTTCCATTGTTTAGAGGTAAGAAGTCAGCAAAGGAGTCTGAGAAGGAGTGGCATGAAAGGTAAGAGGAAACTAGCAGAGTGTGGTGCCCGAGGTGAGAAATGAGGAAGGTGTTTTCAGAAAAGGAAATGAACAATTAATAGGCTACGTGGAGTGAGGATAGGAGATTGACCATTGGATCTGGTCACGTGGAGCTCATTGTGTTTTTGAGGAGAGCTGTTTCTGTGGAGCAGTGGATACAAAAGCCAATGAGTGAATTCAGGAAAGAATGATAGGAGAAGGAGGGGACATGGCTATGGCTGATCCTTTCTTGAAGTTGTGTGGCAAAGAGGAATGAAGAAGTGGTGGAGGAGCTGGAGGGCGACACACGTGTGAAGCAAAGTTTTTGTGCTTTTCATTACCTTGTTTTTACTTTTATTTTTTTTTTTTAACTTTTCATTTTCTAATTTTTTGGCTATGCTGTGTGCAGCATACAGGATCTCAGTTTCCCACCCAGGGATTGAACCCATGTCCCCTGCATGGAAGCATGGAGTCCTAACCACTGGACCACTAGGGAAGTCCCTATGACTGTTGTTTTTCATGGGAGATATTATACCATGTCTCTAAGATGAATAGTTGGGAAGAAAGCTCCATGAGGCAGCAGAGATAAGAGTCAACTGCAGGAGCTTTTTTTTTTTTTTGAGAGGAGAAGGAATGAGATCCAGTGCATAAGGAGAGGGGCTGGCCTTAGGAACAAGGGTAGCTTGTTTAATCTCACAAGAAGGAAGAGTACCAGAGAGCTGGCAGATTTGGTAAGGGGAGCTAGTGGGAGCTCTTTACGGAGTACTTCTCTCTTCTCAGTGAAATAAGAAGTCAGGTATTCAGCTGAGAGTGAGGATGGGAAGGAGGTATTAGAGATTTGATGAGAGAGGAGGATGAAATAATGGTTTAGGTCTCTAGAAAATGAGAGAGAAAGACAAGCAGGGGAATGCAGGAGGATTGCTGAGCAGCAGTAGGGGCCCACTCAAGGTTGGTTGGTAGTCATGAGTTTGAAATGAAACCAAGTGCTGTCTGTGCAGTGTTCTCCAGCTACATGCAGCTTCTGGAGTGCACTGGTGAAGTGCTGGGTTTAACAGGTTGAAGTTTTGTCACCAAGTATAATGGAAGGAAAGGAGGCAAGAGAATTGTGAGTGTTTTCAGGGGAGTGATTGTAATGATGGGCTGTAGAATCCAAGCTGGGTAAGAAAGGAAATGAGAATAGGGATGGCATAAGGAACGCTGAAAAGTCTTTATAGTAAATGGATGGTAGTTTCCAGTATGGTCAAAAATTGTTGAAATTGAGCTGCTAGTACAAAGAGGTGGGAGGGATGATTGGAGAATAGGATGTTTGAAATTGAGGCTAGGGAGAGGCTATAGAAACTGTACAGGCTAATGACAAGGTCTAGGGAATTACTACAGAGTAGGTGACTGAGATGGGATAAAGGACCAGAGTTTTGGAAGTTAGCTGGTAAAGGAACTGAAAGGACAGGCTCCTGGAATATAATCATTGACCTGAATATTGAAATCATCAAGAATTTCGGCAGGATTAGCTGAGTGACTATGGACAGATTTCTTGGTGCCGGAGCCCTCATCTCTTAAAAGTGATAATATGATTCCTACCTCACTAGATTAAAACAGATAAATTTATCTCAAATGCTTAGTATAATACCTGCCACAAGAGCAAACACTAACTGAAACAACAATACACTTTGAAAGTTATGCAAGGACAAATTTTAAACTTACATAGGTAGTAATATCTAGAATACCAACCTAGACAGCATATTAAAAAGCAGAGACATTACTTTGCCACCAAAGGTCCATCTAGTCAAAGCTATGGTTTTTCCAGGAGTCATGTATGGATGTGAGAGTTGGCCTATAAAGAAAGCTGAGTGCCGAAGAATTGATGCTTTTGAATTGTGGTGTTGGAGAAGACTCTTGAGAGTCCAAGGACTGCAAGGAGATCCAACCAGTCCTTCCTAAAGGAAATCAGTCCTGAATATTCATTGGAAGGACTGATGTTGAAGCTGAAACTCTAATACTTTGGCCACCTGGTGCGAAAAACCAATTCATTGGAAAAGACCCTGATGTTGGGAAAGATTGAAGGCAGGAGGAGAAGGGGACGACAGAGGATAAGGTGGTTGGATGGTAACACCGACTCAGTGGACATGAGTTTGAGTAAGCTTCGGGAGTTGGTGATGGACAGGGAAGCCTGGCGTGCTGCAGTCCATGGGGTTGCAGAGTCAGACACAACTGAGCAACTGAACTGAACTGAAGAATATCTACCTCTTTTGAGAACCTTTTCCCACTACTTTTTAGTTATTTGCCTGCATTTCTTGTAACAGTATTGTTTCTGCTATTTCTTCCTAACAGAAGTGCAAACAAAGGAAGTTGAAATGTATCAAGAAGCCTTGTCTACAGTGGCTCTGAGCAGCCCCCGTGAACAGATCACACACTTAATCATGGAAAGAAGTACACTCTTGAGAAAACTGGAACTTGGGAACCCCAAGCCAGAACCACAAAGATGTCTGAGCCAGAACCTGCAGAAAGACTTTCCCCAGGTATTCCAAAATTACCTACAGAATTGAATAAGAAGCAGGCCAGTTGAAGAATGCATGCATTTATTTAACCTTTCATACATTAAAATATCAGGAAGCCAATTTTGATAGTGCTTAAGAATATAGACTTTAGGTTTGAATGGACCTGCTCTGCCCCTTGTGAGCAGTATGTCCTTGAATAAATTACTTAATTTTTGTGAGCCTCGATGTCATATCTGTAAAATCTGGGAGCAACTCACCTACTCCACAAGATGATCATGAAAATGAAATGAAATTGCTTAATATATGTATAGCTCTAAAATGAAACCCCACATGTTAATTAGCATTTTTATTGTTGAGAACCTATTGTGTGCCAGGTTTTGTGCTAGTAGATGTAGGAACAAAGTTAAATTAAATGTGATCTGGACTTGCAAGGAAAGAAAAATGAAAGAAATAAATGAAGCTAATGAAGGAAAGAAATAAACTAGTGGTTATAACTCAGTGTGGAAAGTTCTTTAGTAAAATGAGGCACAGAAGGCTAGGAGAACCCGGGGGTTCTCAGTCAGGATGGATAGAAATGGCTTCCAGAAGAAGTGATATTGAGTAGCATTTTGAAAGCTGAGTAGGTGTGAGCTGGATGAAGAAGAAGGGAAAGGCATTTCTGGCAGAGAAGACAGTGCATAATACATACTGGTTCATGTGAGTCAATGCTGAGAAATGCACCTGGAGATATTTTCAGAAACCACTTCATGGTGAGACTCATATGCTAAACGAGAGAGTTTGGACTCAGCACCCAACAGTGTTCCTGGAGCATACTAGAGGCATAAAAATATTTCAAATTGACTAATAACTGACTGCTGTGAGAGATCTGGAGAGTCACTAAATGATTTTAAGAGAAGAGCAACATGCACTTATGCATGGCATGATCTGATTTGTGTTTTAGAAAAATCACTCTGGCCATCGTGGAGAGATGGATTGGCAAGGGGCCATATTGGAAGCTGGGGTTTCAGGAGATGTTAAATAATAAATAATTAAAGAATGAGAACCAAAAACAAGACTCAGAGTGTAAATGGAGAAGGGAAGATGAACTAAGGAGTTATGAAGGAGATGGAATCTATAAAACAAATTGGTGTTTTGAAGGTGAAGTCTTAGATGATCTTAAGGCTAAGATCATAGTTTACTTAGATCACTACTAAGTCATAGTTTTACAACTCATGGACAGGAAGAATTAAAACAGATAGTACAAAGGATTTTGTTACTATAAAATGTAATTCATAACATTTCTGTCACATTCCTGTTTATATTTTGTTTAAGCTAATGTTGTCATTTACCTGAGCATAAAGTAATCAGTAGAGTCACTTTTTTGTAGAAATTGACAAGTTGATTCTAAAATGGATAAGGAAGGCAAGGGAACTAGAATAGCCAAAAAAACTTTGAAAAAGAAGAACAAATTGGATGATACACTCTTCCCGCTTTCAAGACTTACCACAAAGCTGCAGTAATCAAGAAAGTGTGGTATTGGTGTAAAGGTAGATATATAGATCAATGGAACAAAATAAAGACCTGCATCTGTATGGTAAATTGATTTTCAAAACAGATGGGAAGGTAATTTAATGGGGAAAAGATGCGCTTTTCCACAAATGGTGCTGGAACAATTGGACAGGCATATGCAAAAAACAAACAGAAGAAACTCCCTCAACTCTATTGAGTTCCCTTCCCCACTGGTAAAGGAGGGAGTCCCTACCCTAAATACTATGAGATAGTCAAACACATGATACCCAGCACTGGACAGAGATGTGGCTATTAGTGAATCACATAGACTCACAGCCCAGGGGTGGACGCTGCCTGTCAGGCAGGGCCGCAGGGGGTTGTATTCAGGAACAGAGTGAGCTCACAGGACCCACGGGAGACAGACTTTGTGGTAACAGGAGAGGCGCTCCTTTGTTCCCCTGGGAGGGTATGACTAGCTTGTTTAAAACATTCCATGAGTTGGCGGCGAAATGACAATTGTTAAATAGCTGAGGACCAGGCAGAGTATAGCTGTTCGGGCTGAGAGGGGAACTAGCTGGGTAGGGAATCTTTCCTGTTAGATGGGGGTATATCTGGCAATGCAGAGGAATTCATGGTTAGGCTTTTGGTGCACTGTGAGATATAAGAGTGTGAAGGTAACACATGAAATTTTAGGCTTTATAATACCTTTATCCTACCCGTATACAAAAATTAACTCAGAACAGTTCATAGATCATGTAGGAGATAAAATCTATAGAAGAAAATTTTAGTGACCTTGGGTTTGGAAAGATTTTTATCAGACAGGAATAGCACAGAGTATGAAATTGGATTTTATCAAAATTCAGAATGTTTGCTCTTCAAAAGACAAAAATAAAAGAGGAAGGCACAGACTGGGAGATAATATTTTTTTTTAAATGTGTCCAACAAAATCTTTCTATCTAAATATATAAATAAATCTTATAGCTCAATAATAATAACACATACAACCCAGTTAAAAAATGGGCAAAAAATTTAAAAAGCAACTGCACCAGAGAAGATATACAAATAGTAAATAAGCACATTAAATAATGCTTAAATTCATTTACTATTAGGAAAACACAAAAATCACGAGTCACCACTATCAATTTATCAATATCAATGAATGCCCAGAATTAAAGACTAACCATATCAAGTATTGTTGACAATGTAAAGCAACTATAATCCTCATATTCTACTGATGGGAATATAAAATGATATTGCCACTTTGAAAATTGCTTAGCATTACCTTAAAAAGTTAAACATGCAACTGTTACATTCCACTCCTGGGAATATACCAAGAGAAATGAAAGCCTGTGCCTGTGTAAAGACTTACACATGTCACAGCAACTTTCCTTGTATAATCAACTCAAATGTTCATCAACAGGTAAATGTATAGATCTATAGAATGGAATATTACTTTATAATAAAAAAGAAAAAATACACAACAAAACAGATATATCTCAATTATCTGAGTCAAATACGCCAGACCAAAAGGAGTGCATAGTCTATGGTTCCATTTGTATAAAGCGGTAGGAAATGCAAACTGGTCTATAATAACAGAAACAGGTCATTGGTTGTCTGAGGACCATGTTGGGAAAGAATAAATTTAAGAAAGCATATGAAACTTTTGCCTGTGGTGGATATTTTCATTATCTTGATTGTGGTGTTGGTTTCATGAATGTATACATGTAACAAAAAATTGTACTTCTGACCTACATACAGATTTCTTAAGAGGCAGGTCAGGTGGTCTGGTATTCCCATCTCTTTAAGAATTTTCCACAGTTAAAAAGCCAACAACAAAAAAAAACTAATGTTAAGTAAAATATAGTTCATATTGTAGATCAGGCCTTGCAAAACTTCTTGGGCTTTCAAGTCATCATATGTGGTCCCATTTTCGTAGGAATGATTCTCTCATCTACTTTATGCACAGGTTAGTTCAACATTAGTCTATGTAAAATATAACTGGGGAGGCAATGAAATTTTTACAAGCTACAATTCGTGATAATAAGATCCTTGAAATTTTTTTTAAGTTTTTAAAAGGTATAATCAATATACAATAAACTGAACATATTTACAGTGTATAATTTTTTGTTACATGTATACATTCATGAAACCAACACCACAATCAAGATAATGAAAATATCCACCACAGGCAAAAGTTTCATATTTAAGTTTCCTTAAATTTATTCTTTCCCAACATGGTCCTTAGAACCACTGATCTGTTTCTGTTATTATAGACCAGTTTGCATTTCCTACTGCTTTATACAAATGGAACCATAGACTATGAACTCTTTTTGGTCTGGCTTATTTGACTCAAATAATTGAGATATATCTGTTTTGTTGTGTATTTTTTCTTTTTTATTATAAAGTAATATTCCATTCTATAGATCTATACATGCAGGTCAGGAAGCACAGTTAGAACTAGACAAGGAACAACAGACTGGTTCCAAATAGAAAAAGGAGTACGTCAAGGCTGTATATTGTCACCATACTTATTTAACTTATATGCAGAGTATATCATGAGAAACGCTGGGCTGGAGGAAGCACAAGCTGAAATCAAGACTGCCGGGAGAAATATCAATAACCTCAGATGTGCAGTTGACACCACCTTTATGGCAGAAAGTGAAGAAGAACTAAAGAGCCTCTTGATGAAAGTGAAAGAGGAGAGTGAAAAAAGTTGGCTTAAAGCTCAACATTCAGAAAGCTAAGATCATGGTATCCGGTCCCATCACTTCATGGCAAATAGATGGGGAAGCAGTGGAAACAGTGGCTGACTTTATTGTTCTGGACTCCAAAATCACTGCAGATGGTGATTGCAGCCATGAAATTAAAAGACGCTTACTCCTTGGAAGGAAAGTTATGACCAACCTAGACAGCATATTAAAAAGCAGAGATGTTACTTTGCCAACAAAGGTCCATCTAGTCATGGTTATGGTTTTTCCATTAGTCATGTATGGATGTGAGAGTTGGACTATAAAGAAAGCTGAGTGCAGAAGAATTGATGCTTTTGAACTGTGGTATTGGAGAAGACTCTTGAGAGTCCCTTGGACTGCAAGGAGATCCAACCAGTCCATCCTAAAGGAGATCAGTCCTGGGTGTTCATTGGAAGGACTGATGTTGAAGCTGAAACTCCCAATACTTTGGCCACCTGATGCAAAGAGCTGATTCATTGGAAAAGACCCTAATGTTGGGAAAGATTGAGGGCAGGAGGAGAAGGGGACGACAGAGCATGAGATGGTTGGATGGCATCACCGACTCAATGGACATGGGTTTGGGTGGACTCTGGGAGTTGGTGATGGACAGGGAGGCCTGGTGTGCTGCGGTTCATGGGGTCGCAAAGAGTCGGACACGAATGAGCGACTGAACTGAAATGACTGATCGGCTTTTTAACTTAATACAGGCACATAGTAAAAAAAGGATTCAAGCAGTATAAAATAGAATGAAAAACAAGCTATCTTCTCACCCCAATTCCTCACTTCCGTACTGCTAAGCAACCACTGCCAACAATTTTTTAACCTGTCTTTCCAAAAAGTTTCCATTCTCTTAAAATTCAAATTATATTCCATTATGCCTGTTGTTTTCACTTTCTGTATTAGTGTGTAGAGATTTTCCTTTGTCTTTTTGATAACATAGATCCTTTAAATGGATGTATCAGAATTTATTTAACCACTTTATTGTTGCATGGGGCAGAGGACAAAGAGATGACTTATAATGCCAGGAATAATCAAAGTTGTTTTTTTTTTAATATTTTACTGCAGAATATGACAGAATATGTGCAGAAAAATGGTAACACTTTAAAAATACAGTTTGACTAATAGTTGTTGAATAAATACCCATGTGACCACTGGTCCTGTTAGGAATACAACATTGCCAACTGCCTAGAACATTTCTTATCTGATCACAACCCCCTTCCTCTCCACAAAGATATGCATCCCTAAATAATATATTAGTTTTGTCTATTTTTGAACATTACATACAAGGAATGAACTTTGGGAAGTGCTTTTTTGTAAAACGTTATGTTTATATTATTTATTTTTAATCAGCTTGTCACTGCTATATATTATTCCATCATGTGAATATACAACAGGAGACTATCTATTCTATGCTAATTTGGGTTATTTCCAATTTATATCTATTTTGAATGTATTTTAATTTTATCAGTTATGCTGCTGTGAGTATTCTTCTGTATGTGCATTCGTTTGTATAGGGTATACACCTAAGAGGAGATTTAGGAAATTATAGAGTTATGTGGATCTTCAGCTTTACTAGATAATGTCAAACTTTCTTCTTAAAGTAGTGGTACCAGTTTATTCTGGCACTAGTATTGTATGAGAATGCCTTTGCTTCTCATCAACACCTGGTGTTTTCAGACTTTTAAATTTTTGCTGAACTACTAGGTGCATAATGATATCCCATATTGGTTTTAATTAGCATTTCCCTGATTACAAATGAATTTAGCATGATTATTTGTCACTTGAATTTCCTATTTTGTTAGTGTTTTTTCAGGTCTTTTGTCCATTAAAAAATTGAGTTGTCTGTCTTCATATTTACATGTATTGTCTGTGTTCTGGTTTCAAGTCTTTTTATTGATTATGTATCAGAAATACTTTTTCCCCACTCTGTGACTTGTCTTTTTAATATTCTTAACAGTGTCTTTTAAGGAACAGAAGTTCTTAAATTTAACATTGTTCAATTTATCAATTATCTGTTTTATAGTTAGTGTTTTTCTGTCCTGTTTAAGAAATTCTTTCCTTCTGGGATTTTGATTTTTGGTTGCATTGACTCTATAAATTTATTTGAGAGGAGTTGGCTATCTTAAAATATTTATGTTATCTGTGATCATAGACTATCTCTTCATTTACTTTTTAATGTATATAAGTAACGTTTTATCACTTTTTTCACAAAATCTTGCCCATTTTTTGTTGTATTTATTGCTAGTTACTTCATATTTTTGGATGCTATTAGTAGTAAATGCTGTATGTTTTTTGAGAATTTAATTTTCTAATTATCTATTGCTAGTATTAAAACTATAATTATTTTCACATATTGACTATACTTAGCAATATTGCTAAAATTTTGCATTCATTTTAATAATTTATTTGAAGATTTTGTGCTTTTTCCACCTGTATCTGAGAATAATGATACTTTTGTTTCTTCCTTTCCCATCTTTATTCCTTTAAATTTCTTTACTTACCTTACTATACTGACTTGGATCTTTAGTATTATCTTGAATAGCAGACATATTTGTCTTGTTAATGATATCAGAGAGAAAGTGTTCAGCTATTCACTAGTATGATGTTTGATTAAGAGTTGCTGTTTTTTCAAAAAGTTGTCTAATTTTTGCAAAAGAGGTTAGATTTTTATTATTCATATTTTCTTTTACAGTTCTACAATTCCATCACAGTATTTTTTTTTTAAATAAGTCAGGAGTTATGAGGATATATTAGAAAAGAAAATAAGTTATGATACTTACCTGGCAGGGGAGATACCATGATCACGAAGGTGGTTTTCCCAGGGCGAGGCTTATCCATTGCACTCCGGATGTGCTGACCCCTGCGATTTCCCCAAATGTGGGAAACTCGACTGCATAATTTGTGGTAGTGGGGGACTGCATTCGCGCTTTCCCCTGAGGAAAAAAAAAAAAAAAAAAGAAAATAAGTTATGTAGACTGTAAATGTTTCTATTTGTAAGATTCTATAAATAAAGCTATATTCTGTAAAAAAAAAAAAAAAAAGAGTTGCTGTTTTTTAAAGATAGACTTTATTGAGTTAAGAAAGTTCTCTTTTATTCCTGATTTGTTCAGAGCTTCTATTAGGAATTAATGTTGAGTTTAGAAAATGTTGAGTTTTTTCTACAGCTACTGAAATGATGAAGTTATTTAGAACTTTTACCTGTTAATATGAGAATTTCATTGATTAAATTTTCTAATGTTAAACCTATCTTGTATTCCTGGGATAAATCCAACTCCTTCATGATATGTTATCCTTTCTAAATAGTATAGATTCAGTTTGATAAACTTTTCTTTAAATTTTTGCATCTATGTTTATGAGTGAGGTGGCCCTGTAATTTTTCTTTTTGTGTTACCTTTGTCAGGTTTTAATATCAAGGTCCATCTAGGCAGTGTTAGCCAGCCTTTTTTTCATTAAACTTCTATAATAAGATAATTTTTTCTATCACTCTCCCATGAAATCTTGGTGGTACTGATATAAAGTAATTCTAAATATGTACCATAGGCATCTGTACTTTGTACTTAAAAGGGTAAGATTTCCCCCGCTTAGGAATCAGTCTGAACTCCCCTGGGGGCAGTATTATCTCATTGAGAATGCATAGTCTAGCCTCATAAAATTGACTGGATTGTGCTCCCTCTTTCTCTACCTGATTATATATTTTTTAATTTAAATGACATTTTTGTTCATGAAGCTGATTGATATAATTTTCATTCACCTCACTTAGGAGAAACTTGAACAAACCCACCAGCCTCTGCAAAAGGAACATCAGAAACATCAAGGACCTGTGCATCAGTCTAAAAAAAGTCTGAGTGAGGTAAGAAAAAATTTACAATCTTTTGCTTAATAATAATAGGTAATTACAAGTTAGTTTTACCTTGGAAGTATTTTGTTTGAATACATTAAAATGTATAAATCCATGCTGTAAAAGATATCAGTTGTGCATGAGAGTATTATGAACACATCATAGAAATTTGGGAAGAAAAAATAAATTGTTTAACACAATAGCTGATTTTTATTGAATGTATCAAAATTTAAGCAATCAATATGTGTTATGTCCTTTGAAAAATCACCTTGGGACAGCACACACTTCTTTCCAAATATATTCAAAGCTTCTTTTTGGGGGGAGGTCCTTTAAAATGTGTAACACATTATTTTAAATATAAGTAATTCTTTGTGGAAATTATTTTTGATCTAGGGAAATGTTATTAAGAGTTAAATTCAGTGAATAAAGTATATATAGAGAATTTAACAATGGGAAGCAACCAAGATAAATAAATGTGGATGAAACCATAATATTACTTTCAATAGCAAAAATGGAAAAGTACCAAAATGTTGAAATGATTATATAAATTATGCTACACCCACTGGTACATTATATAGCCTCTAAAAATTATCATTACAAATCTATACAGCAATGTAGAAAAATATTCCTAATATAATGTTAAATGAAAAAGCTAGACAGAAATGTGTACATAGATTGAGATTATGACTATGTAAAAAATATATGTAAATGAAAAATACTGCAAGGAAATATACCAGTAAGCCGAAAGTAGTTTTGTTATGTAGATTGCACTAATATTTGGTTGTTTTCTTCCTTTTTAGAAAAATTTGTATAATGAAGTTATATTCATATACGAAATACATATCTTGGGGATCAAAAGCCAAATATAATTGAGATTGAATTTCTCACTTAGCTTTTAAAATGCTTTAAAAATAGTTGTAGGAAAGGAGCTCTAAACATGAATTGAGCCTTAATTGTTCCAACTTTGAAATTAAATAAAATTTAATGTAAAGGCATTTTACAAGCTGTATTTAATTACCATATAAATGAGGACTATTTTCCCTCTTTTTTGTCAAAGATTATTTTTATGATTGAATTTCTAGTTTTTGAAATAATTATATAACCATAATCTCTTAAGTAGGTTAGGTTTGAAGGTGAAATTGTATAAAAACAATAAAGTATCACCAATTTTATATGGTTCAACCTAATAAAAGAAATGCACATAAATAATCTACTCTTCTTTATTGGCTTTCAAACACTTATAGGGCAATATCCTAAGAATATATTTACTTTTCAGTGTACTACTAACGACAGTTTTATTTCAGTCCCATAATGAAGATCCAGAAAAAGATAAAACACCACAAAACTGCAGAGAGAGAGATTTGGAGCAAGTAGCATGGAAGCTAGAGATGGCCCATGAGGAGATCCGAAGGCTCACTGTTGAACTGCAAGGGAAGGAGAAGGTACAGAGTAAATTAGGTAAGCTGTGGTGACAGATGAACATTTCTGACCATGTTTTAAATGTAATGGTCCTGCTAAGGGTAAAACACAAGTACACTGAGAAAATAAATCTTCTAAGATAAACACATAAACGTCTGATATATAGTCCCATTTTCTACAGTGTCCAGAAATTTTTGTTGAAGCATATCATAACTACCGAAAGGTGTACAACTCCAATACACCACCCAGTGCAAGAAATTTCCAGTACTCCAGAAACTGTTTCTTCTCCCTATGTCTACATACTCTCTCCTCCCCCAAAGTAATGACTAGTCCTAACTTTTAAGGCTGTTTCTGAGTTTTAACTACAGAAAGTATACATTCTTTAGCTTGTTTCTTTTGTACAATATTATATTTGTGAGATTCATTCATATTGTTGCATGTAACAGTAATTTGTTCACTTTTGCTGTTTGTACTCTAGTATTTCATTGAATAAACATACTCCATTTATTTTATTTATCCCTTCTACTGTTGATAGACATTTATGTTGTTTCCAGTTGCTGTCTATTATGAACAGTGCTGCTCTAAGTATTCTTGTCCTTATCTATATGTTTCTGATCATGATATACCTGAGTAGAATTATTAGATCAGATGGTAAAGGATTTGTTCTGTGTTGGTAGATTACTGCCATGCTGTCTTTCAAATACTTGTATCAATTTAAGCTCTGCTCAGTTGTGTATGAGTTGTTAGTTACTTCACATTCTTTGTCAGTGCTTGGTATCATCAATCTTATTAATTTTACCTTTTCTGGTGAGTTATGTAGTAGTATTTAACTGTGGCTTTACTTAACATTTCCCTGACAGTTAACAATGTTGAAAATCCTTTCATATGTTTGTTGTTGTTGTTGCTTATTTAGGTATCAGTTCAGTTCAGTTCAATTGCTCAGTCATGTCCAATTCTTTGAGACCCCATGGACTGCAGTACCCCAGGCCTCCCTGCCCATCACCAGCTCCCAGAGTTTACTCAAACTCATGTCCATTGAGTCGATGATGCCATCCAAGCATCTCATACTCTGTCTTCCCCTTCTCCTCCCACCATCAATCTTTCCCAGCATTAGGGTCTTTTCCAGTGAGTCAGTTCTTCGCATCAGGTGGCCAGAGTATTGGAGTTTCAGCCTCAGCATCAGTCCTTCGTATGAGTATTCAGGACTGGTTTCCTTTAGGATGGACTGGTTGGATCTCCTTGCAGTCCAAGGAACTCTTAAGAGTCTTCTCCAACACCACAGTTTAAAACCATGAATTCTTTGCTGTTCAGCTTTCTTTATAGTGCAACTCTCACATCCATACATGACTACTGGAAAAACAATAGTTTTGACTAGATGGACCTTTGTTGGCAAAGTAGTGTCTCTGCTTTATAATACACTGGCTAGGTTTGTCACAGCTTTTCTTCCAAGGAGCAAGCATCTTTTAATTTCATGGCTACAGTCACCATCTGCAGTGATTTTGGAGCCCAAGAAAATAATGTCTGTTACTGTTTCCATTGCTGCCCCAGCTTCTTGCCATAAAGTGATGGGGCCATATACCATGATCTTTGTTTTTTGAATGTTGAGTTTTAAGCCAACTTTTTCACTCTCCTCTTTCACCTTCATCAAGAGGTTCTTTAGTTCCTCTTGCTTTCTTCCATAAGGGTGGTATCATCTGCATATCTGAGGTTACTGATATTTCTCCTGGCAATCTTGATTCCAGCTTGTGCTTCATCCAGCCAGGCATTTCACATTATGTACTCTGCATATAAGTTAAATAAGCAGGGTGCCAATATACATCTTTGACGTACTCCTTTCCCAATTTGGAACCAGTCCATTGTTCCATATTTAGTTCTAACTGTAGCTTCTTGACCTGCATACAGGTTTCTCAGAGGCAGGTAAGTTGGTTTGGTATTCCCATCTGTTTAAGAATTTTCCACAATTTATTGTGATCCACACAGTCAAAGGCTTTGGCATAGTCAATGAAGCAGATGTTTTTCTGAAATTACCTTGCTTTTTCTATGATTCAGCGGATGTTGGCAATTTGACCTCTGGTTCCTCTGCCTTTCCTCAATTCACCTGGAACATCTGAAAGTTCTCAGTTCATGTACTGCTGAAGCCTAGCTTGGAGACTTTTGAGCATTACTTTGCTAGCATGTGAAATGAGTGCAATTGTCCAGTAGTTTGAACATGCTTTGGCATTGCCTTTCTTTGGGATTGGAATGAAAACTGACCTTTTCCAGTCCTGTGGTCACTGCTGAGTTTTCCAAATTTGCTGTCGTATTGAGTGCAGCACTTTCACAGCATCATCTTTCAGGATTTGAAATAGCTCTGCTGGAATTCCCACACCTCCACTAGCTTTGTTTATAGTCATCCTTCCTAAGGCCCACTTGACTTGGCACTCCAGGATGTCTGGCTCTAGGTGAGTGATCACACCATAGTGGTTATCTGGGTCGTGAAGATCTTTTCTGTATAGTTCTTCTGTGTATTCTTGCCACCTTTTCTTAATATCTTCTGCTCGTTAGGTCCATAGCATTTCTGTCCTTCATCGTGCCCATCTTTGCATGAGATGCTCCCTTGGTATCTCTAATTTTCTTGAAGAGGTCTGTAGTCTTTCCCATTCTATTCTTTTCCTCAGTATGTTTGCATTGATCACTGAGGAAGGCTTTCTTATCTCTCCTTGCTGTTGTTTGGAACTCTGCATTCAGATGGGTATATCTTTCCTTTTCTCTTTCGCCTTTCGCTTCTCTTTTCTCAGCTATTTGTAAGGCCTCTTCAGACAACCATCTTGCCTTTTGGCATTGCTTTTTCCTAGGGATGGTTTTGATCACCACCTCCTATACAATGTTACAAACCTCTGCCCATAGTTCTTCAGGCCCTCTGTCTGTCAGATCTAATCCCTTGAATCTATTTGTCTCTTCCACTGTTTAATCATAAGGGATTTGATTTAGGTCATACCTGAATGGTCCAGTGGTTTTCCCTACTTTCTTCAATTAAATCTGAAATTTGCAATAAGGAGTTCATGATCTGAGCCACAGTCCCTGGTCTTGTTTTTTTCTGACTGTATAGAGCTTCTCCATCTTTGGCTGCAGTGAATATAATCAGTCTGATTTTGATTGATTATCACCATCTGGTGATGTCCATGTGTAGTCTCTCTTGTGTTGTTGGAAGAGGGTGTTTGGTTTGCTATGACCAGTGTGTTCTCTTAGCAAAACTGTTAGCCTTTACCCTGCTTCATTCTGTACTCCAAGGCCAAACTTGCCTGTTTTATTCCAGGTACCTCTTGACTTCCTACTTTTGCATTCCAGTCCCCTATGATGAGAAGGACATCTTTTTTTGGTGTTAATTCTAGAAGGTCTTGTAGGTCTTCATAGAACCGTTCAGCTTCTTTGGCATTTGTGGTTGGGGCATAGACTTGGATTACTGTGATATTGAATGGTTTGCCTTGGAAACAAACAGAGATCATTCTGTCATTTTTGAGGTTGCACCCAAGTACTGCATATCAGACTCTTTTGTTGACTGTGAGGGCTACTCCATTTCTTCTAAGGAATTCTTGCCCAAAGTAGTAGATACAATGGTCATCTGAATTAAGTTCGCCCGTTCCAGTCCATTTTAGTTCACTGATTCCTAAAATGTTGATGTTTACTCTTGCCATCTGCAATTTACCTTGATTCACGGACCTAACATTCCATGTTCCTAAGCAATATCGTTCTTTACAGCATTAGACTTTACTTCCATCACCAGTCACATCTGCAGCTGGGCCTTGTTTTCACTTTGGCTCTGTCTGTTCATTCTTCTGGAGTTATTTCTTCATGCTTCTCCAGTAGCATATTGGGCACCTACTGACCTGGGGAATTCATCAGTCAGTGTCATACCATTTCGCCATTTCATACTGTTCATGAGGTTCTCAAGGCAAGAATACTGAAGTGTTTTGCCATTGCCTTCTCCAGTGGACCACATTTTGTCAGAACCCTCCACCATGACCCATCCATCTTAGGTGGCCCTACATAGCATGGCTCATATTTTCATTGAGTAAGACAAGGCTATGATCCAAGTGATCAGTTTGGTTAGTTTTCTGTAACTGGTTTCCATTCTGTCTGCCCTCTGATGGATAAGGATAAGAGGCTTGTGGAAGCTTCTTGATGGGAGTGACTGGCTGGAGGGGAATATGGGTCTTGCTCTGATGGGCAGGGCCATGCCTACACAAATATTAACTCAAATTGGACCACAGAGCTAAATGCAAGAATTAAAACTATAAATGTTTAGAAGAAAACATAGAGTGAATTTTTATGATCTGGGCATAGGCAATCATATGTTAGAAGTAACATCAAAAGCAAAAGTGATAAAATAAAGCCTAATAAATTATACTTAATTGAAATTAAAATTTCTGTACTTCAAAAGATACCAACAGGAAAGTGAAAAGACAAACCGTGGACTGAGAGAAATGTTTGCAAATCATGTGTTTGATGCAGAACTCATATCCAGACTACATGAAGAATTCTTACTTATATATTATTTTATGTTATTATAAAAAGACAGTCCAACTTTAAAATGAACAACTTGAGTAGACATTTCTTTAGATAAGGCATGTGAATGGCTAATAGGCACATGAAAAGATGTTCAAAATCATTGATCACTAGGGAAGTGCAAATTAAAACTACAATAAGATCCCCCTCCACACCCACTAGAATGGCTGTAATAAAAGAGATAATGTCAAGTGTTGGCAAGGATGTGAAGAAACTGGAACATTGTTTTATATTCCCCATATAATGGTGAATATAAAATGGTGCAGACACTTTGGAAAACAATTTGGCATTTTCTCAAGGTGTCAAGTGTAAAATTATCATGTGACCCAGGAGAAATGAAGATATATGTCCACTAAAAAGCTTGTATAGAAATTAACACAACATTATAAGTCAACTATACTATAATAAAATAAATTTTTTAAAAAGTTGTATGTGAATGTTCGAAGCACTATTATTTACAGTACTAGCCAAAACATATAAACAGCTTAATCGTTGGTGAGTGGATAAACAAAATGTATATCCATCCTGTGCAGAAAATAGTTAAAATAGAAGACTTGACCCTGCTGTCCTTAGAAAGTCCTGTTTGTTAGGTTAGCCCTTGGCTAGCATCTGAGAACTTGGATTTGGAGAAGGTTCCCTCCCTCCCCCAATTTATAATAGTGGCTCACCTGTGCCTGACCTGTTTGTACAATGTGGTTTATGCTGAAAACCTGCTTTCCTTCTGAGAGTCTGGAATTTTGGTATGTCGTAGGCAGAAGGTGATGTCTATGTAAGTTCAGTTCAGTTCAGTCGCTCAGTCATGTCCGACTCTTTGCGACCCCATGAATCACAGCACGCCTGGCCTCCCTGTCCATCACCAACTCCCAGAGTTTACTCAGACTCATGTCCATCGAGTCGGTGATGCCATCCAACCATCTCATCCTCTGTTGTCCCCTTCTTCTCCTGCCCCCAATCCCTCCCAGCATCAGGGTCTTTTCCAGTGAGTCAACTCTTCGCATGAGGTGGCCAAAGTATTGGAGTTTCAGCTTCAGCATCAGTCCTTCCAATGAACACCTAGGACTGAAGTAGCCCCCAATAAAAACTTTGGCTGCTGAGTCTGTAATGAATTTTCTTGGCAGACTTTTCATGTGAATTGTCAATTTCATTGCTGGAGAAATTAAGCCCATCCTGTATGACTGCTGAGAGACGACTCTTGGAAGCTTGTGCCTGGTTTCCTCTGGACTTTGCCTCATGTACCTTTTCTATGTGATTGGGAATGATCTCTTGTAAGATTCATGTTGGTCCCTTCTGGGAGATTCCTCAACTTGCATTATAGGAGGCCTATCAGCTGTAGCATTGGTGATGAGTAGACCACAGGAGGCAAAGTGATAAACCTGGGTTAGAGAACACAAATTCAATAGACTCCAGTGCCCCATATACTTTCTCTATGCCATTCTGCAATCCTCATACAATTCTTGAATAGTACCAAAAGTTATTTCTGAAATTTTTCTGTTTTGCTATTTCTAGGAACAGCTGGTGAAATTCTAAGTATTATTAATTTCAGGCATTAATTTTAAGTATTTATGGGTGTAATTTCTTTTTACTAAATTTGTAGTACCATGCTTAAAAACTTTTAGCTATTCCTTTTGTTTACAGTGGTCCAAACTCTTTAGCATAGAATCTGGTTAGGGAAACAGGGAAAGATTACATGATCAGACAATATTAGGGGTAGGAAGAAACCTAAGATGTAGTAGGAACATTAATAAGGGACTCTGGGAAAGCTTCCTGGAGGAGGTGACATTTATGCAGAAACTCAGAGGACAGCCATCAGAAAGAAAGTGTTCCAGAAGGTCATTTGAAATTTATTATGCTAATCATTTGCTCCTTACACAAATATATTGCTCTTTTTTTCTTTTAGATTCTGCACTTGAGAAGGCTCAACTAGAAATTGAGAAATTGAAAGAAAATTTGATAAAGCTGAAAGAAAATGGTGAGTAATTTTAACAGATATTATAATATTTAATAATAAAACATTAAACAATAATATAATTTATGTTAAGTAATATTATTAAATAATATTTAATAAATAATGATATTACTACTAGTTCTATTATTACTATCTCTACCATCTTATTACTGTTACTACCACTTGTTGCTTACTAACTCATACCCTATCAGGCATTTTACATGCATTATCTCTAATCCTAACATCAATGCCAAGTTGTAGTATTATTCTAACCATTTCATAGATAAAGAAACTGAGTTATGGCAAGGTTAAATGAATTATCCAGTAGCTACATTAAGTATTAGAGCTATACGTCTGACTGCAAAACCTTTGATTAACACAAACAATATGTGTTTTACTGGGACCACTGAGGTTAAGACACTGTATAATGCATTTAACAACACCTCACCCTAACTTGGCTATGTATGAATGATACTAGCTACAGTGAAATACAATGAAATTTGAGTGTTATAATGATAGTAGCTACAAAAATAATTTAAAATATGTTTACTGGTTTTATACTTATAAAACTGCTTATATAAAACTGGTTTAATAGTCATAAAACTAGGTTTATTTACCCTGTGATGTTATAATTTATAATAAGTAACATGTATTTGGTCTTCACCCTAATAAAGGTGTCTATTGTCTTGACAGTGAAGACTTCTGGAAAGTCCCTAGGTAACCACAGGATAAGCTTCCCTGGTGGCTCAGTGTTAAAGAATCCACCTGCAGAAGACGCAGAAGATGTGGGTTCAGTCCCTGGGTCAGGAAGATCCCCTGGAGGAGGAAATGGCAGCCCACTCCAGTATTCTTGCCTGGGAAGTCCCACAGACAGAGGAGCCTGGTGGGCTACAGTCCATGTGGTCACAAAGAGTCGGACATGACTGAGTGACTGAACACGCGCACACACACACACACACACGCACATTAACAACATTATTTCAGGTCAGGGTAGATAAGGGTTGGATGAGAATATCCGCTCTGAACCTAACTGTAGAGGTTGATTTTTTAAATATAATTTTATTTATTTATTTATTATTGACTGTGCTGGGTCTGTGTTACCTCACGAGCTTTTCTCTAGTTGTGGAGAGCAGGGGCTCCTCTCTAGCTGCAGTGTGTGGGCTTCTGATTGCAGTGGCTTCTGCTTGCAGAGCACGGGCCTTAGGGTACCTGGGCTTCAGTAGCTCCAGCACTTGGGCTCAATAGTGGCTCCCGGGCCCTAGAACACAGGCTCGATAGTTGCTGTGCTTGGGCCTAGTTGCTCTGCGGCATGTGGAATTTTCCCAGGTCAGGGATAGAACTCATGTCTCTTGCATTGGCAGGCAGATTCTTTAACAGTGAGACACCAGGGAAGCCCTAGCTTGATGTTTAAAAAACAAAAAGTCTGTATTCCATTTGTGATAAGCAGAACAGAACTAATTTTAGTGACCTATGTAAAATAGGCCATTATTCAACTGTATTTTTAAGATTTATGAAAATTAAAAATACTGGTAATATATAGTATAGAGAAATAGACAATGCCATTGTGAAAACGTAGCTTTGTACAATCTTTCTGAAGAATAATTTGGCAGGCTCTGTCAAATTTTTTATATGCGCATGTCTTCTGATCCTGCTATGTCATTTCTTTCTGGGGATTAACTTTTTTGGAAATAATGTCATAAGGACTTAGAGATTGATGAATAAGGAAAATCCTTATATAATTGTTTACAAGAATAAGCACTGGCAGCAAATCTAAATCTTCATCAGTAGGAGGAAAGTGAGATTGAAATGGCAATTTGGACAGTGGTTTACTATGCAGAACAAAATCAGATACTGCATTAACAAATCATAGTATATTAATAAGATGGACTCAAAAGGAACAAATTATCAATAAAATACAGGTGAATCCCCTGAATACTGTATATATTGAGTAAAAGTAGCCTGAAATAAACATATATGTTTTGTAAGATTTAATTTATATGAAAACCAAGAATGAGCAAAGCTATTAATAGTCTCTGTGATAGAAGTCAGAAAGTGACTGTAGGGGTGGGTGGGAGTGGAGAACTAACTGAAAAGGATTTGAGGGTATGTTATGGTGTGATGAAAATATTCTGTATCTTTTTGAAGGCAAGTTCACAGGTATATAAAATTCTCAAAATTCGTTAAACTGAGCATTTATGATATGTTTGCTATATTGTATATAAATTATATCTCAATTTAAAAATAGTTCCACATAAGAAATGAAAAATGACTTTAGGTGGACTATCCTGTAAAGATATCCATGATGTATTCACAGGTGGTAAATTTGCAGACAGTGTTGTATAGCATTGTTCAAATTTTTTTAAACTGCATATGCAAAAGTTAGAACAAATCTTGCCTTCCATATATGTATATGGATTGTAAATTTTTTTTTCTTTTTAGCGTGTTTTCAGCATTTTTCAAGTTAAAAATTCACATGCTAAGGAGAAAAAGGGGATAGCAAGGGAAACGAAAAAATGAAGAAAGAAAAAATTAATACAAGTTAAAAACCAGACAGGCAATGAAGAAGGAAGACAAAGGAAACTTTACGGCAACAAAAGAAAAACAGGAAAAACATAAGTGAAAAAAAGAAACAGCTGCTGATCCAAGAAAATTACCGGCAACAAGTTTATACTATTGAAACTTTGATGAGTGCTAGAAACAGCAGATCTCA
The DNA here is from genome assembly GCF_910594005.1 of Cervus elaphus. Classification (NCBI taxonomy): domain Eukaryota; kingdom Metazoa; phylum Chordata; class Mammalia; order Artiodactyla; family Cervidae; genus Cervus; species Cervus elaphus. Next base: position 123,834,742 of record NC_057834.1, on the reverse strand, counting down.
ACATGAAGTGCTGAGGTGAGAGTGGCCTACAGGCAGAGCTGCTACAGGAGAAAGATGATTTTGATGAATTAATCTGATTTCACTTGGATAGTCTGTCTGTTCGCTGCTCCTAGCTCAGTGCATCAGCTGTCTATGGGGGTCCTGCTGTTAACAAGTGCAAGAGAAGTACCAAGAAATACATGAGGTGTGTAAGAGAGACTTTCCCAGGTGGTACTTGTGGTTAAGAACCCACCTGCCAATGCAGGAGACATAAAAGCTGCGGGTTCAGTCCCTGGGCTGAGAAGATCCCCTGGAGGAGGGCATGGCAACCCACTTCAGTATTCTTGTCTGGAGAATCCCATAGACAGAGGAGCCTTGCGGGCTACAGTCCACGGGGTCGCAAAGAGTTGGACATGACTGACGCAACTGAGCATACATGCATGTAAGAGAGGTGGGACCACAGGAGCTTAGGAAGATGATTTTCTTGGTCATTTAGGTTTTAAATGTTTTAAATTGTTTTAAAAGTCCAGGTCCTGGAAGAACCTCTATTGCTGGAAACACTGCTCTGAAAAAGTCCAACTCATTAGACTGGCATGAGAATTGAAGAAACATTCTGTTCTGTTTCATGAGTTGGTACAACATTCTAGGGTTGGACTTGAGAGTCTAGCAGCTCTTCTTTGCAGAGAATCACATGTGCAGAGACATGGTAGAGCTGACAAGAACAGTAGGAAATAGTACTTCCTCAGTTTTTAGACTTAGTGCCCCCAAATTAAAACTTCAATCCACGGACTTCCTTGGTTGTCCAGTAGTGAAGAATCTACCTTCCAATACAGGGGGCACAGGCTGGATCCCTGGTCGAAGAGGATCGCACATGCTGTGGGGCGTCTAAGCTTGTGTACCACAACTACTGAGGCTGTGCTTCACAAGAGAATCCACCGCACTGAGAAGCCTGCACACCTTTGCAAAGAGTAGCACCCGCTCTCAGCAGCTAGAGAAATCCCACGCACAACATCGAAGACCTAGTGCAGCCAAAAATAAATTAATTCGAAAAAACTTCAGTCCAATTGAATCAATTGCGTTTTCTTTGTTTTAGACTCAATTGACCTACAGAAAGCAAAGGAACATAATCAGAGACTGGATGAGGAAATTCTGGCTCTAAGAAATCAGGTTCAATCACTTGACTCAGAAAAAAAAGTACTTGGAGAAGAGGTAAGTTGTTTAATTAAATTTGTTCCTAGAGTTAATTTAAATGTGTATAGACTAACAGCAGTTAGAGCAGCCTAGACGGAGACATCAACCACTGGTCATTAGTGAAGTCTGATTCTGGTGGCTGGAACAATGCAGGTAGATGCCAGACTTTGACCTGGATGCTTTGTATCAGTATTTCTGCTTCATACATTTTAACCACATATGCTGAACAGTAATGTTATTGCTACTGTGATGCTGGGGGCAGGAGGAGAATGGGACGACAGAGGATGAGATGGCTGGATGGCATTACCGACTCGATGGGCATGAGTTGGAGTAAACTCCGGGAGTTGGTGATGGACAGGGAGGCCTGGCGAGCTGCAATTCATGGGGTTGCAAAGAGTCAGACACGACTGAGCGACTGAACTGAACTGAACTGATTGTGCTTTAATTTAGGATCTTTTCTTTTTAATAAGGACTTAGATAATAGTTTATACTTTTCACATTTACCAAAGTTTGAGGTTGTTAATACTAAACACTTACTTGTGTTATGTTTTTGAACCGTTTTTAATGTGTACTTCCAGGTTCTAGATACACTATATATTAGTTCAATTTTAGTTATATTCATTTCACAATCATATCTCTAGTATCTAATACAATGCCTGGCACACACTGTAAGTGTTCAAAAAATTTTATTGCAAGAATGAGTAATTCAATCTCAAAAATATACAAGCAACTCCTGCAGCTCAATTCCAGAAAAATAAATGACCCAATCAAAAAATGGGCCAAAGATCTAAACAGACATTTCTCCAAAGAAGACATACAGATGGCTAACAAACACATGAAAAGATGCTCAACATCACTCATTATCAGAGAAATGCAAATCAAAACCACAATGAGGTACCATTACACGCCAGTCAGAATGGCTGCTATCCAAAAGTCTACAAGCAATAATGCTGGAGAGGGTGTGGAGAAAAGGGAACCCTCTTACACTGTTGGTGGGAATGCAAACTAGTACAGCCGCTACAGAGAACAGTGTGGAGATTTCTTTAAAAACTGGAAATAGAACTGCCATATGACCCAGCAATACCACTCCTGGGCATACACATTGAGGAAACCAGATCTGAAAGAGACAAGTGCACCCCAATGTTCATCGCAGCACTGTTTATAATAGCCAGGACATGGAAGCAACCTAGATGCCCATCAGCAGACGAATGGATAAGAAGGCTGTGGTACATATACACTATGGAATATTATTCAGCCATTAAAAAGAATTCATTTGAATCAGTTCTAATGAGATGGATGAAACTGGAGCCCATTATATAGAGTAAAGTAAGTCAGAAAGATAAAGACCAATGCAGTATACTAATGCATATATATGGAATTTAAAAAGATGGTAATGATAACCCTATATGCAAAACAGAAAGAGACATAGATGTACAGAACAGACTTTTAGACTCTGTGGGAGAAGGTGAGGGTGGGATGTTCCGAGAGAATAGCATTGAAACAAGTATACTATCAAGGGTGAAACAGATCACCAGCCCAGGTTGGATGCATGAGACAAGTGCTCAGGGCTGGTGCACTGGGAAGACCCAGAGGGATGGGATGGAGAGGGAGGTAGGAGGGGGTATCGAGGTGGGGAACACATGTAAATCCATGGCTGATTCATGTCAGTGTATGGCAAAAACCTCTACAGTACTGTAAAGTAATTAGCCTCCAACTAATAAAAATAAATGGAAAAAAAATAAATTAAAAAAAGAGTAATTCATTAGGATGGCTATTATCAAAACAATAAAAAATAACAAATGTTGATGAGGATGTTGAGCAATTAGAACCCTTTCTATATTGTTAAGAATGTAAAATGGTACAGACACACTTGAAAACAGTATGTACTCCCTTTAAAAATTAAACATAGAGTTACCAGCCGTTCTGCTTCTGGGTATATACCCAAAAGAATTGAAAGCAGGCACAGAGATTTATTCACTCATGTTCATAGCCAAAAAGTTGAAGCAACTCAAGTATCCATTGACAGATGAATGGATAAACAACGTATGGTGTATATGTATGTGTGTGTGTGTGTGTGTGTATATATATATAATAGCTCCTTAAAAAGAAAAGATATTTTACCATATGTTACAACATAGGTGAAACTTGAAGCCATTATGCTACTTAAACAAGTCACACAAAGACAAATAGTGTATAATTCCATTTATATGAGGTACCTAAAGTAGTCAAAAATCACGGAGACATAAAGTAGAATAGTGGTTTCTAGGGGTTGTGGGGAAGGGCAGGATGAGGAGTGAGTGCTTAATGATTACAGAGTTTCAGTTTTGCAAGATGAGAACTCTGGAGATGGATGGTGGTGATGGTTACACAATAATGTGAATATGTTTAGTGCTTCTCAACTGTATACTTAAAAATGGTTAAAATGGTAAATTTTGTGTTATGTATATTTTATCATAATTTTAAAATGCAATCATAAGAATGAATAAACACTGTTCAAGTTGTCTAAATCTCTATAAATTTGTACATATAATACTGATAAAATATATTCAATGTATGTTAAACATGTTTGTGTATGTTTTGTATATACATACACATATATATTTATATATGTTTGCTCAGTCGTGTCCAACTCTTTCTTAACCCCATGGACTGTAGCCCATCAGGCTCCTGTGTCCATAGAATTCTCCAGGCAAGAATACTAGAGTGGGTAGCTATTACCTTCTCCAGGGGATCTTCCCTACCCAGGGATTGAACCTGGGTTTACTGCATTGCAGGAGGATTCTTTACCAACTGAGCCGCCAGGGAAACCTCCCCCGCCCCCAAAGGAAAAAAAAAAATATATATATATATATATATGTATGTATGTATGTATGTATGTATACACGCAAAGAGTCAGACGTGACTGGGCGGCTCAACAACAACACACATACATACATGTGAGATAAAGTTCAGGAAGAGTATATCCCAAACATTGTTACTTCTGGAGAGGGAAATGGAATTGTGGGGCAAAGTTATGTGAAGGAAAAGATCATTTTTTACTCTATATACCTATATGTTGTTTAAATTTTTCACAAAAAGAATGTATTCATGTATAACCTATATATTTTTAAAATAAAGCAACCCCCCCTCACTGTGTATTTAAAATGCTTTTGCATTTCAGGTTGAACGACTTAAAAGAGGAACGTGTGACTCTCAGCAGAATAAGCATCTTGGAAACCACTCTCCTGGAAAAACTGTGGGTGCTGGACAGAAAGTAGAGGTATTAAAGTTCTGTAATTTCTGACTTCTCGTTTTGAAGTGAGCTGCATTTTACACAGTGCACCAGAGCACTGGGTGCTGAGCACAGGCTACTCTTCTCTTGCCTGCCATTTCCTATTGCTTTGCCAGAGTGTGGAGAAAGAAATTTGAGTACAGAGGACAGGATATGTTTCTGTTCACTTCCTCCCCACAGGGAATGATTAATATGAAAAATATAATGGGTTTCTATAAAGAAAAAAGAATCTTACAAAAATACAACCAGTATGGGCATTTTTAATCATCAAAATGAAAAGTTGCTTTATAGAGTCAACCGGTGGTAGGGGAGGGGTAGTGGGAACCACATATCAGAGAGAACTAATGTGGTTTAGGCTCCAACGTGTACAGCTTGCGGTCTTTTCAGCACAGTCAGCCTCTGAAGTGGTGGTCAAAATGATCAAACACGAGGCAGACTGTAGCAAGAGCCAGTGTATCACAGAGAGGGTGGTTTCAGACTTTGAGCTCCAAGAGAGGTGGTTTTGCTGCAGCCTTTCTCTTGTACACCTAAGACGAGTAACGTTCCTTGTTGCTGAGGGATCTCCTTCACTGGAACTTGTCTTTTTTACTGTAACTCCCTGGGCCCTATACCCGCCACCTCCTCAGTATCAAGGAAATTATAGCCACCGGATTTCTTGATGCCCTACCCAAGGAGCCAATGTTCTTCTTGTCTTCCAAAACTCTTTCCCAGGTAATAATGCATTTTGTAGGAAGGAAGGAAAGAAGGAAAGGTAGGAAGGAAAGAAGGTGGAGGAAGAAAAGAATGAAGGAAGGAGGGTGCTGGAGGGAGGAAAGAAAAGGAGGAAGGAAGGGAAGAAGGAATTTCCAGGCAAGGTTTCAGATTGTCTATCAGAATTTCTCCCAGGCAACCCAGAATGGTGGCACTCTGATTTAAAGTTGACTTAATTAACTTCTTATTTATCCTTCCAGTATATCTTTATTCATATAGAAGCATTTTGAATATTTATTCAGATTTCCTCTTATTTATTCAGATTTCCTCCTTTCCTTCCTTTTTTTTTTTTCTTTCTTTTTTTACTAAAATGCCTCTGGAGATCCTTCCATATCCTACAAAGAGATCTCCCTCATTGTTTAAAGCAGCTAGCATTCTGTTGTGTGGATGTACTATAATTTGTTTAACCAGTCTCCTGCTGATGGGCACTCGAGTTATTTCTAGTCTTCTGCATATTTATACAGGTGTTTCTGTAGGATAGAGTCACAAAAATGGGATTATAAGGTTAGAGTGTAGATGCATCAGTAATTTTGGTCAATGTTGCCAGATACTGCTCAGTGGAAATTGCATCATTTTCCTTTTCCCTCAGCAGTGTATGAGAAAGATAGTTTCCCAAAGATTCACTAACTGAATATATTGTCAAATATTTGCATTTAGTAAACATGCAAATGTTTATGAAATCTTTACCAAATGCAAATGAGAATGGGTATCTCAGTGTAGTTTTCGTTTCAATCATCTAGTGGTAGTGAGATTGAGCATTTTTCAAATGTTTAAAACTTATTTGTTTCTTTTATAAAATTAACTTCATTAAAATATTTAATACAGTATAAACATACATATTTTAAGAGTTGAGTTCAATGAGCTTTGACAAATGCATACATCTGTATAACCACAGCCATTGCAATCAAGAAAATAACATATTCATTAACCTAAAATGTTCCCTCACCTTTTGTTATCAGTGCCTCCCACTCTACCACTTTCTATGACCATACCATTTCTAGAATTTTAAATAAATAGAATCATCTAGTATATACTCTTGTGTTTGGCTTCCTTCACTTATTAATATAATAATGCTTTTGAGATTTGTCCATGTTGTTTCCTGTATCAGTAGTTCATTTTTAAACTGCTGAGTAATATTCCTGTATATATAGATATATGATGCATTGTTTATCTAGCCACTGGTTAATAGATAATCAGGTTGTTTTCAGCTATTATGAAAAAGCTGCTACTAGTATTCACATACCAGTCTGGTTTTTTTTTCCCTCTTAGATAAATACCTAGCAGTGGAATTACTGAATCACAGAGCAAGTGCATGTTTAACTTTATAAGAAACTGTCAGATTGTCTTCCACTTTGTGATGAATAATGCTGGTATGAACATCCATGTACAAAATTTTGTGTGAACAAGTTTTCATTTTTCTTCAGTATGTACATAGGAGTGGAATTGCTGTGTCATATATTAATTCTATATTTAACTTTTCATAGAACTGCCAGACTATTTTCCAAAACAGTTGCACCATCTAACATTCCCACCAGCAGTGTATGAACGCTCCAGTTTCTCCATGTCTTACCAACACTTGTTACATTTTGTCTCTTTTATTATAGCCATCTTAGTGGGTATGAAGTAATATCTCAGTATAATTTTGACTTGCATTTCCTGATTGACTAATGATACTGAGTGTATTTTCTTATGCTTATTGGCCATTTCTGGAGTTCATCATTATCTTGCACAGGTCCACATTTCCATCTGGTACCATACTTCTTCAGCCCAAAGAACATTGATTAACATTTCTTCTAGTGCAGATATAGTGATAAGCTTTCTGATTTTGTTTGTCTGCAAAAGTCTTTGTTTTACTTATTTTTTTCTATTTTTTCTTTACTGTAGTAAAGTACATAAAACAGAAAATTTACCTTGTTAACGAATTTTAAGTGTACTGTTCAGTGATATTCAGTTCAGTTCAGTTCAGTCACTCAGTCGTGTCCAACTCTTTGCAACCCCATGAACTGCAGCACGCGAGGCCTCCCTGTCCATCACCAACTCCCAGAGTCCACCCAAACCCATGTCCATTGAGTCGGTGATGCCATCCAACCATCTTACCCTCTGTCGTCCCCTTCTCCTCCTGCCCTCAATCTTTCCCAGCATCAGGGTCTTCACCACCATCCACCTCTCGACCTTTCTTCATCTTGCAAAACTGAAACTCTATACCCATTAAACAATAACTCCTTTTTTGCCAAAAGTTTTCACTTTCGTCTCAGATTCAAAGGATTTGTTAACAAAATAAGCCACTCATAATATACAAATAAATAATACAGAAATATGTTAGAGAATTATCTAGCTTACTTTCAACATAGTGACATTAACAGAAAAGAGAAATAGAAAGAGCAGAGAATACATCACCAAATTGGGTTTTGACCAACATCCAGACTTAAACAGCACTGGGAAGTCCTGTGTCACAGCACATCTGGAGTCCCTGTTGGGAAAGGGTCCCAGGCAGCATGCTGGCTCCGTGGGTGAGACTTCAGAGATTGCAGTTCAGGGTTCTCACTTATAATCCCAGGATGGATGCAAACTGGTATCATCATCAGTCTGTGACCAAATTGCGAGCCTGGTTTCCTGTTAATGCTGTTTGTTTTGTTTTGTAAAACTTGGAAGTTGCTAAGCCTGGGATGAGATGGTTGGATGGCATCACTGACTTGATGGACATGAGTTTGAGTAAGCTCCAAGAGTTGGTGATGGACAGGGAAGCCTGGCGTGCTGCAGTCCATGCGGTCTCAAAGAGTCGGACATGACTGAGCAACTGAACTGAACTGAACTGAAGCCTGGGGCTTGGTTAGCCAGGCCCCCTTCAGGGGCTCAACAATCTCAAGATTCTTCCCCCATCTTATCTATGGTGCTGCAAGTTTTGGACTCACAGCAGGCAGTCACTCCCAGTCAGGGCAGTGTCCAAGCAGGTTTTAAAAGGTTTAAAGGTTTAAAGGTTTAAAACAAGGTCAGAGGCCTTCCCTGCTTTGTCTCTGAAGCCTAAACAAGACTATTTATTTAATTTCCCTAACACTCCTCATTCTGCCCTTCCCTTCCAGCCTTGGCAACCACCATTCTACTTTCTTTCTCTATGGTTTTGACTACTCTGAGTACCTCATTTAAGTGGAATCATACAGTGTTTGTTTCTTTGTGACTTTCTCACTTCAGTTAGCATGATATCTTCAAATTTCATCAGTGTCATAGCAAATGTAATTTTAATATGATGTATTAATCTTTTAAATCATGTAAAAAACAAAAAGTAGAGTTGCAAGCCATTGTTGCAATAGTACTAGCTTTATAATTGCTCATATATTTACCTTTGCTGCGATCTTTATCTTTTCATATGGCTTTGAGTGACTGTCTAGTACCCTTTGATTTCACTCTGTATGAGTCCCTTTAGGATTTCTCATAGGGCAGGTCTACTGGTAGCAAAGTCTCTCAACTTTTGTTGATCTGTGAATGTCTTCATTTCTTCCTCACTCTTGAAAAGACAGTTTTGCTGGATATGGGATTCTTAGTTGACAGGTTTTTTTCTTTCAACATTTTGAATATATCAGCCCACTGCCTTCTGGTCACTAAAGCTTCTAATGAGAAATCTGCTGATCTCATTGAGGATCCATTGTATATGACGAGTCACTTCTGTCTTGCTGTGCTTTCAAGGTTATTTCTGTCTTTGTCTTTTAGTAGTATGATTCTACTGTGTCTCAGTGTGGGTCTCTTTGAGTTTATCCATCTTGCAGCTCACTGAGCTTGTTGGATATTTATATCTATGTCTTTAATCAAATCATCCTTTTCTTTTGTTTTTAATGGTGACCATGTTTGTGGCCCATTCTTTGTTCTGTCATTCATAAATCAACCTGAAGGAGGCTGCTCTAGGAAGCAACACCAAGATTAGAATTACAAGAGTTGTCCTTCACAGGGGTGGTACCTGTGAAGGATAAAAGGAAGGAGTAGACATGGACAGGCAAAACCTTCAGGTCATAATATAGTTCTCACATCTGTTCAAGAAAAGAGAAAAAGCAGGAAAATTGGTTAAGAAGAGCCTAAGACTATCTTGCAGCCCTAAGTCTAGCCCAGGCCAACAGGGGGCTTTGGCACAATAATAACCTGTAGAGGATCCACACTGGCCAGAAATGGCCAGGCTTTATTATTTTCAATATGCTCAGTCATTCACTGGAGCCTGCCTGGAAAGAATGCGGCATGTTCTTTCTTGAAGTGAGATATGATACCTTGTGGCCCTTTGTATCATGGAATTCTTGACAATAAAGAAGACCCTTGTAGAATAATTGGTTAATCTACCTTCCTCTATGATAGACGTTGTCTATGACATTCTGGGTAAATGAGAATCTATCTTATTTTTAAAGATGTTCCAAAAAGAAGGTCATACAGTTTTTCTCCCTAAAGTACTGGAAAATTTTTTCTGTCTCATCTCAATTGTCTAGGCTATGATAGAAACCAGTTTTCTTTTCCTTGTCATTAAGGCTTGAAATATGTGTGGGTTTCTAAAATAATAAAGCTTTATATTGACCCTCACTGATCCTCTCACCTACTTCATCCCACACAGAGCCGGCTGGAAAGGGGCACTGAGGAACACTGTAAGTAAATGCTTCTTCTCTATAAAGTAGAAGGTCTCTAAAATTAGAGAAGTTACTTAAGAAATAAGTAGTCAATTATACTTAAATGATTTTTAAAGTCATTTCCTGAGGAAAGAGGTTGTAACTATAAATAGATTTTTGCTTTCAAAGTTCTCTCTTAATCTTTCATGAAGAAAAAACCTCAAGCTTCCTTGATTATGTTTAGTAGCTGGATGGATATCAATAAGTGTTAAGTCAAGGGTCTTTTCAGTAGGGGAATGAAGGGAACTGTGTACTGTAATCAGTAGGGAGACAATAGCAGCACTTTTCCTTGAGCTCATTTCCAGATTTTGACCTAGTGCCATGCTTTCCTTGTCATGGATCTTCAGTTTTCAGACAGGTCTTGGGAAAGTGAAAGTTACTCAGTTGTGTCTGACTCTTTGCAACCCCATGAACTGTAGCCTGCCAGGCTTCTCTGTCTATGGAATTCTCCAGGCAAGAATACTGGAGTGGCTAGCCTTTCCCTTCTCCAGGGGATCTTCCCAACCCAGGAGTCGAACTGGGATCTCCTGCATTGCAGGTGGATTCTCTACGAGCTGAGCTGCCAGGGAAGATGCCAGGTACTCAGTGTCTCATGCAGTTATCCTGACCTGTAGCTACTTTATTTTCTGTGTCCTACAGAAAGTAAGTAAAAGGATAGAAACTAATATTTGAGTACCTATAATGTTTCAGTGACTTCACTGGGGGTGGGGGTTTTAACATAATTCACTTAAGGTTAGCAAGCCTTTGGAGAGCTTAGGTATTGTTCAGCTTGCTTTACAGATGAGGAAACCAAGATCATAGACGCACAAATGTGGAAGTCAAGATTTCAGATTTCAACTGACTGCAAAGCTCTTTTTTTTTTGCCACTATGATTTCCAAACTGTGTTTCAGAGATTCTTGCTGTTCGTAGGTGCAAATCTCTAGGTCTCCTACCTCCACATCAGCCAGAGACGCCTCCATTTGTGGGCACTATGTAGTTTCTCCATAAGAATTCTTCTGAAGATAAAAGGAAGCGGGAAGCCCTGTAACTTCAAAAGGACAAATAATTTAGAAAACCACTCCCTTAAGTCAGACAGACTCCTCCATATATGACTATGTTCTTTATCCATTTTTACATGCAGACAGATTCTTAGTGCTGCTAGTATCCATGTTCTCAAAGAAATGCTTAGTTGCAGCATGTAGTATGTGGGATCTACTTCCCTGACCAGGGACTAAACCTGGCCCCCTTCATTGGGAGCATGAAGTCTTAGCCACTGGACCACCAGGGAGATCCCAGAAGATGCTTAAAATGGAAGAAAAGGTAGGTATCTGGCAGGAATAAAAAGTAGTCATGATGTATTTATCATCTGTCATATGTGTGATCTTGTTTTACTAACATAACCTTATATAATCCTTATAACAGTCCTCCCCGAGGTAAGTAGGTATGTTCTGTTTCACACTTGAGTAGAGGAACTTGATAAAGTAAGAGGCACAACCAGGAATTGATCCAGGTCTGTCTGGCCTTAGAGACCATTTTCTACCTCATACCAACTCTCGTGAGGATTCATAGAGGGAGCATATTATAATTCATGGGGTCTACAGCACACCCAGCACTGAGCACGTCCCTATCTGGAGGTGATGACCCGGCAGCATTTTTTTCTCTGCAGGGCCTGCATCTGCCCTCTCCTTCGACTGTGCCCGTGAGAGAGGACAGCATGACACAAGCACGTGGCGGGCGAGGAGGGGGAGGCTCGCGGTCGCTCTCGTCATACGGTGCCTGGGGGGCACAGTTTGGCTCAGAGTGTCAGACGGCCCCCACCCTTCTGATAGTAGAACACTGCAAGTGGAAGATTCTGAGCTGTTACACTGTTCTCCAGAGTTGTTGGCAGCTACCCTGTGCCAGTGAGGCGATCCCTTAGAAGTCTGTTCATTCTCCTCTGCTTACTGCTGGCTGACAGGTGAGGCAGGCTCCCTTCAGTTGCCTAGAGATCACTATGTCCATTGCTTATTTCTCACAGTATTGTGGTCCCTTTCCTGTGTTTTTCTGCTTTAAACTTTGATCATCAGTCTCATGAAATACATAAATCACCTAAATGTATGGCTGTATTTAGTATGCCACAAATTATGGTAAATTTCAAGTATATATTCTTTTGAAAAGCTCTCTCTTGGAAGTTATAGCATTAAAGTACATGGCATTCTTGTATAGAGAAAACACAGAAGAAATGGGCGGAGCATTCATTTTTAAGAGTTGAAAACATTTTCTGCACTTGGCACTCGGTCATCTCAGGCTGTGTAAGGGCAGGGCTAAGTAGACTCTTGAGTGTTGAATACATCAGCATGTCATGTGTGGATGTACAGAAACATTAATCAGTGCAGATGGCAGCTGATGAGCAGGGAGAAGCTGACCTGGGGATAAAATATATTCTTCCCTGTATCCTTGTGCATTTCTGCTAGGAAGTCAGCATGATTCTTTGATAGATCTTTTGTCCATACCGCTAGATAGGAGGATATGTAAAAGCTACACTTAGGTTTCAGCATCCATTTTTCCAGCAGAATTCCCTGTTTTTCCCAACTCATTGATCTGGAATTTCTATTAATATTTCTATTTTATTGATATTTAACATGAGGAAGATAAATTATTGATAACCAACTTTACTAAACTAGTGGATTTATTTTTTTAATCTTGAGGTTAAGTTAATACAGTCTTGTAGTAAGTTATGAACCTGGGAATATAAGCAAACTCCAGAATACTTTCCCCAAAATTTGATTAGATACAAATCAATTATTTCCTTTCTTCAGCCTAGCAAAGGAATATTTTTATCTCTGAATTGAAAAGTTCAAGTTGAAGTTTCTGTTGAAACCTAATTCTGATAATAGTAATAAGTAATATCAATGTTGGTGTCTCCTGTTTCTAAATTATATCTAAATACTCATAAACCTCCTTTGCATTTAATTTTATTACTGGTTCAATCAGCACTAACCAGGAATAATTAGGGAGTTTGGGACAGTCACGTACACACTGCTAAACTCAAAATGGATGACCAGCAAGGACCTGTTGTATAGTACATGGGACTCTGCTCAATGTTATGTGACATCCTGGATGGGAGAAGGTTTAGGGGAAAATGGATACACGTATCTGTATGGCTGAGTCCCTTCACTGTTCACTTGAAGCTACCACAACATTGTTAATTGGCTATACCCCAATACAAAATAAAAAGTTTAAAGTTTGATGAAAAAGAAAAGTTAAAAAAATAAGGTAAATTATCAACTTGTTTAATTCAGAATCATCGGGATTCTGTAGCATGTTTTTCTAATAGTGCATGTTCCTTTGGTTAAGTTGCCAAACAGAGCAAGGACTGAAATATATCTTAAAGCAACTCTCCAAAGGATCCAAGACCAGATAAAAGATGGAATTGCTGGTAGGGGAGTTTTCAAGGCTGTAGCCTCCGGAAGAGATTCTTAAGAAATGTAGCTTATCTTTTCAGCATTTTTTAAAAATAGCAAATATATGTATGTATTTTAGCTGATGGTTTATTTGGATTAAGATTTCCCTCTTGGAGCCTGAATTATTAGATAGGAAGACAGATGAGAAACCAGTATGAAAGGTCAAGAGACAGTGAAAGTACAAGATTTGAATGATGTAAGAAATTAAAAGGTCATTTTCAGTTACATTTTGTAATACAGGTGAGGCAGACTCTATAAGGATGCTTAAGAATTACTGAAAATAGGTGAACTGTTAGTTGATGAGTTGTGCCTGATTCTGCAACGCCATGGATTGCAGCCCACCAGGCTCCTCTGTCCATGGGATTTTCCAGGCAAGGATACTGCAGTGGTTTGCCATTTCCTTCTCCAGGGGATCTTCCCCACCCAGGGATCAAACTTTGATTTCCTGCACTGCAGTCAGATTCTTTACCAACTGAACTATGAGAGAAGTCCCAAAAGTAGGCAAAAAGAATGGTAAATTTACATCCTATGATCGTGATCAGTGGTTATAGAAAATCTTCCAGGATTAGTCATTCAGGAAGGAGCCCTTTAAAACTGTATTTAGAATAAACTAGTATATTGAAATTGTAAGGATGACTCCTACTGTTATCGCTATAATGTATGTAGGACAAGTGTTAGTTTCATTTTACAGCTGAGAAAAAGGGGCTTAGAGAGAAAAACCCATCTTATGAGCTATGGTACCATGAATTAATTTTGCCAGGTTCGTCTCTCCCCATATGACTTTATAATTGAGTTGGGCAGAAAAGTATTATCAAAGTATAAGATACATGATTATTGTATTGAATATATAGAATTAATTATCTAAAATACTTTTTGCAGATATTGAAAATGAGCCAAGAAAAAATTGAAATATTTGAAAGTGAATTGTCAGAAGAGAGAGAAAGAAAAAAGCAGTTGACATCTAATCTTAATACTGAGCAGAGAGCTTTGGAAGTTGAAAGTGAGGTATTTTGCCATTTAGGATGTTATTTTCCTCTTTTTGCTTTTGTAATTTAGGGATTTCATATTATTTATTTTTATTTTAAAATAAATTATAGCTATAGAATATTATTTGTATTAGGAATAATAGGGTGACTGTTGTTTCTCCAGGCTGAGTTCCAACACTAGCCAAAAAGAGTCCTTTAAGTAGAAGGGATTTGATTGTTATGATGGTTGTAGAGTCCCAGACTTGTCTCTCCTTTTAACTGCTGGTCATACCATCTTGGAAAGGTCTATCAGGAGACATACCAGTCTATATTTGGTAGAGAGACCTGTAAGTGAGTTCATGGAAGTCTAGATCATTAATTCAGAGGGTGGTGACAATCAGTTTGCAGGGTGGGTGAGAGCTAGGCACAGTGCCCTAAATCTCGTGCTGCTGCTAAGTCACTTCAGTCGTGTCCGACTCTATGGGACCCCATGGACTGCAGCCCACCAGGCTCCCCCGTCCCTGGGATTCTCCAGGCAAGAGTACTGGAGTGGGGTGCCATTGCTTTCTCCCTCGTGCTGATGACCAGTAGGAATTTTCCATGGAATGAGGTAGGACACTGATAGCACTTGCCCTCTTCCATGGTTTTGGATGGCCACTCCCTACCTTCTCTCCTCATCAACACTATCCTCCCTTTCTGATCTCAGGCCTTTGGGAATAGTAACAAAGCCTTTTGCATGCTTTGTGCAAAGTGGCTTCAGTTGTGTCTGATTCTTTGTGACCCTATGGACTATAGCTTGCCAGGCTCCTCTGTCCATGGAATTTTCTAGCAAGAATACTGGAGTGGATTGCCATGCCCTTCTCCAGGGGATCTTCCCAACCCAGGGGTCAAACCTGTTTCTCTTATGTCTCCTGCATTGGCAGGCAGGTTCTTTACCACTAGCACCACCTGGGAAACACCATAAAGTAAATTTTATGTTATCTGCTCCCTTTATAGGGAGCTACACCACAGCCTGGCTCTCAGGCCCTGTCATCCACCAGTCAAATGCTGCATATTCTATGTCATCAATGCAGAAATTTAATAAAAATCTACATCTAACTAAAGTATTTTCTCTCATGAATATGGAAAAAAATCAGAGGATTAGAGGAATCCCTAGTTAAGTCACTGAATATGCATTAAGTAAGACAGCATAATTTGTCATGAAGAGCGGTGGTTGTAGTCAGTGAGTTTGAATCCCAGCTTTATCACTTCCTGGCTATGTGAATTTAGGCAGATCATTTACATTCTCTGAGCCTCAATTTCAATAACCCTGCCTCATGGGGTTGTCATAAGGTTAAGGGTAAACAACATAGCACCTGACCTATAAAAAAGAAACTGTAAAAGAATACATTTTAAAGCAGGTAATATAACTAATGCAGGAATTGCTGAAGAATTTATCTCTACGCACCTTGTATAAAGTGGGGATAAATAGAAGCCCAGTCTTTGAACCTATAAATGATAGATATTAAGAATGCCAATGGCACGTGACCCTTCATAGCCATGACTGATTCAGGACTGCTTTCCACTGCCTGGGCACCTAGTCCAGAGCTGGGGCCTTAGACTTGGCCTCCTACAGGCCCTATAGAGCCCAGTTCCTGATGCCTGTGGAGAAGAGCTCTTTAACAAGGCCAACAAATACCACTTCTTACACAGCCTGGCCTTGTTAGGGTTGTCCCTGGATAGAAACCCCCTCTGGGCCAGTTGCTGCTAGCTTCTGGAACTACCTTATTCTGTACTAGCTTGTACTATTCTGTACTAGCCAGGCTCTGAGTGAAGACCCCAGTACCCAGACATAGGCCCCCTATGAGAAGGAGCCTTGGGCTCTCTCTTGGGCTCGCTTGCCTTGACTCTTTGCGCTTCCTCGTGTTAAATTTCTGGGTGGTTTTTGTTTTTGTTTTTTTTTTAGCAGAAAGAAGATTAAAAGAGAAAGACAAATTCAGAAAAAGAATGCTTAATTTTTGACTTAAGGAATCTATAATAGAGAAAGAAATTTGTCTGCCAGAGGATAAATTAAAATATTTAAAGTTGTCAGAATCATTTCAAAGATTCCTTTTTTAGCAGTAGTATACATTTTCTATGGAAAGCCTTGTTTTGTTCTACTAAATATTGTCATTTCTTAATCAGGAATTGCAAAAATCAAAGTCAGAACTTACATGCCTTTATCATGAAATTCAAAGTCTTCCAGGTGCAGCAGAACACAGAGACCATTTGTTAATAGCACATGACCTGCTACAAAGAAAGAATTCTGAATTAGAAACAAAGGTGAGACTGAATTATTTAGTATTTAAATGTTCTATATATGACCTGTCTTTTATGAAGATGACATAAGAGGAAATTAATTTCAGTAAGAGATGACTTGGAAATCAGAGTTTCTTTTATTATTATAGAACAAATTGCCACATGGTGTGTTATAAGTCAAGCTGTATTTCAGAGTAAATATTCAGACTTCAGCCAGGACTTTACTCTTAGGATTAACCTATGAATTTTTTAGTTTAAAGAAGCTTCCCAGTGGCTTAGTTTTTAGAGCACATGCTGTGCTGTACTTATTTGCTCAGTCATGTCCGACTCTTTGTGACCCCATGGATTGTAGTCCACCAGGCTTCTCTGTCCGTGGAATTCTCCAGGCAAGAATACTGGAGTGGGTTGCCACGCCCTCCTCCAGGGGATCTTCCAACGCAGGGATCAAATCCAAGTCTCCTGCGTTGCAGGCGGATTCTTTACTGTCTGAGCCACCAGGGAAGCCATAACATAATGTAAAAGGTGAACTTAAAAACAGAACTGTCATATAACCCAGAAATTCTGCTTCTGGATAAATATGCCAAAGAAAGACTTAAACAGATATTTGTACATACACATTGAAAGCAGCATTATTCACAATAGCTAAAATGTAGAAGCAACCCAAGTGTCCATCTGTGAATGAATGATTAAGCAAAACATGGTATATACATATAATGAAATATTGTTCAGCCTTAAAAAGAAGGAAATTCTGCAGCATGCTACAACGTGGATGAACCGTGAGGGCATTATGCTAAGTGAAATAAGCCAGTCAGAAAAATTATTTGATTTCACTTACATGAGGTACTTGGAGTAGTCAAAAATCATAAAGACAGAAAGTAGAGTGGTGGTTACCAGGATCTGTGGGGAGGTAAGAATTGTTTAATAAGTACAGAGTTTGTTTTACAAGATGAAAAGAGTTATGGGGTTGGATGGTGGCAATGGTTGCACAACGATGTGGATATATTTAATACTACTGAGCTGTACGCTTAAAAATGGTTAAGATGGTAAATTTTGTTTTATATATTTTATCACAATAAAAAAAAAGCAAAAACAAACAGACGTTTACTAAAATGGCTTCAACTTTAAAAACTGAAAGCATCTTTTCTAATTATACTGAACTTAGAATTAGGAAAATGGTGAAATGTCCCAACACCAGCAAATTCCCCCAGTATAATAATAGCACTGCCAGATTAGGGTCAGTGCAACACTAAACGGAGAGGTTGCCAGCTGTGTAATTTCCAGAGTCCTACCTGTTAGGTTATCACCAACTCCTGGCTAAAAATTCCCACCCTCGGTTACTCTCTTATGTTGATTAAAATGGTAGGGAGGACTAAAGGCTTGAACACAATGGTTAAAATATGTTGATTTACATTTTAATGCAACATGTGAGGTAGATGACTAAATCAAGGCCTAATTTATCCTATCTGAAAATTGTTGCTCTGAAATCGCAGAGTAAGTTGCTGAGGAACTGGGGCACAGATCAAATAGCATGTGACCTAGGGAGGGAAAGGTCCAGCCAATTGGGTAATATGTTGGCACAGCCTACATCTCAGCTTTGTTTGTGGGACCTTGTCAGCAAGATGCATTTTCATCACAGTATACAACGAAAGGACCTTGTCTCTCAAAGTATCATCAGAAAACCTAACATAAAGAATGAAAGGAAGTGAGAAGAATATAATATAAAGCCAGAGATCCAGATCACTATTCTGATAATGGGACTTTCTCTCCCTCTCTTTTAAAAAAACTTTTTATTTTGAAATAATTTCAGATTTATAGAAATGTTGCAAAATAGTATAAAGATTCTCCATATACTTTTACCCTTCCAAATGTTAACATGGTACCATATTTGGTTTTATCAATCTCTCTCACTCTTGCTCTACACACATAGATACACACTTTTTTCCTGAACCCTGGGAATGAGTTGGAGACTTAATACTCCTTTAACCCCAAATGTTTCCATATGTTTGCTGAAAATAGTGACATCTTTTTGTCACAGTACAAGTCTCAAAATCAGGAAATTAATATTAATATAGTACTGTAATCTACAGCTCTTATTCAAATTTCACCAATTGTCCCACTCTATAGCAAAGGTCCCTAGTCCAAGGTCCAATCCAGGACCGTACATTGCATTTAACTGTCATATCTCTAAAGCTCCCTGAATCTGCAACAGTTCCTCATTCTTTGTTATTCATGGTTTTGCTCTCTTTGAAGAGTACAAATCATTTGTTTTCAAGAATGTCCCTCAATTTGGGTATTTCTCATGTTTCCTCACAGTATAATTTAGATTACATAATTTTGGCAAGAATACTGCAGAAGTGATGCTGTATCCTTCTCAGTGCATTGTATCAGAACAAAAAAGGATGTCCTTTTGTTCTATTTACTTTGGGTAAGGTATTATCTGTCAGATTTCTCCACTATAAATTTATTACAATTCCCTTTGCAATTAATAACTACCTGTGGGGAGGCACTTTGAGACTATGGGTATTCTATTTCCCATCAAACTTTTACTTATTAAAAGTTTCAGTTTTGAAACTTTGATTCTTTAATTATTTTCTGTGGCTGCTGCTGCTAAGTCACTTCAGTTGTGTCCGACTCTGTGCGACCCCATAGACCCCACCAAGCTCCCCCATCCCTGGGATTCTCCAGGCAAGAACACTGGAGTGGGTTGCCATTTCCTTCTCCAATGCATGAAAGTGAAAAGTGAAAGTGAAGTCGCTCAATTGTGTCCAACTCTTAGCGACCCCATGGACTGCAGCCTACCAGGCTCCTTCCTCAATGGGATTTTCCAGGCAGGAATACTGGAGTGGGGTGCCATTGCCTTCTCCAAGTCTTGCTAAGAGTGACTAAAAATTGTATTTTATGTATTTATTAAAGCCCTTGTTTTATAGGCTGTTGTTTTATTTGGGCCACAGAATTTTAGAGCCAGAAGAGGGTGTATCAGCTTCCTCAGTTTACAGATAGGGAAACCAGACTTGGAATAATGAACAAGTACCAAGTTGCCTGGTGTTTCTCAGCCTGAGCTGTGTCCTCACTCCTCTAGGGCCTTAAGCAGAAAGTGGAATAATCAACTGAATGCTTTATGGTACTTCGACATGGCTGGTTATGAGATTGAGCTATGTCACCAGGATAAAATTTCGGTAGGGAGGAACCTGTGGAACAGAGTTACTCCTGTTCCACAGCATCTGTGCCATGAAGGGTCCTGTGGACTTAACTTTCTTTGTGATAAAGAGCAAAGCTGACCACTTATAATATCCAATGACTTGGTCGTTTGAGAATCCAGAATATCTAGAAAGTGCTTAGTGTCAAGGTCACCTTCCACTTTAGAAACCGTCAGCAATTCTCACTTTGCTAGAATGTCAAGTCTAAATTCTGTTTGACTTTCTTTACTTCTTAAGAAACTAACATTGACTATTTGTAATGTTTAAATTTTTACAATGACTATAAAAATCAGTGACTTAAATAGCATTTTGGAATCTGTCTTCCTGTTCACAAAAGTTACACAAGTTCGTTAAGAAAATTACTCTTTCAGGTCTCTTCATAATCTGATTCCTCCCCTCAATCTTGTCTTATTTCCTCGGCTCCTCATCTTATAGCCTCTACTCCAGGAAGACCATCCTCTTCACTTGAGCAAAAATACTCCCTGCTCAGTTACACACTATGCCTTTGACCGTATTGATCATGCTTGAAATATTGTATAGTCTCTTCTTCACCTGTCTGTATCTTCCCACCTCCTAAGGTCCAGTGTAAGATCAAATTTCTCTCCTGGAGAGGTTATAATCCATATGAGATTACATATATAGCTTTATGGGATTATAACCCATATCACACACTGTGGTTTTTCTTCAGAAAAATTGAAAAGGCCAAGAAGATAAAAAAGATTCATTAAAGTAACTTAAACTGTGTTCTTAGTATCAAACATATTAATAATAACTATAAAAACTTTGCATTTTCAGAGAGGCTCAGAATGGGAGTCAGACAGGTTGTTGTCTCTCTTCATGCAATACTTGAATGGAGATTCATCTTCCATTCTTGGAACTATCCCCCGTCCACCCTTTCTGCTGCCTTCTGCAGGCATTCTTTCGTTTTACGTGAAAATATGCATTTGAGGAAAGGAATCTGTTTGTCAAAAAACAAAACAAAGCAACAAAACCTGAGTGAATATTTTGCCAAACTACACAGCAGAACAGTGCCTCTCAAAGCATCCACTGGAATCAGAATTGTCTGGGAGACTTATCTGAAGTGCACATTCCCATTTCCCAGCCCATACCACTGACCTGAATCTCAGGAGTGAGGTGGCGATGTGAGACCGCATTTTTTAAACTCCTTATGTGATGCTCTTATTAGCTAAAATCTGAGAATCACTACAATAGTCTGGGAGTCTTTACATGTTCAAGTGTTTCCAAACAAGTAAAATCTGATTGGAAGACTTATGTTCTCTGCCATGTATAGCTAATATTATTTCTAATGTTTTCTTGCAACAGTATAAATGCTTTTGAATAAATGAAGTACACTCTAAACTTGAGAACAGAAATATGTGATAATAATGCAAAAGCTCTAATAGGGTAACACATCTTTTTGCTTGTTAAAAGAGCACAATCCTAAACATCACTCTAGGAAGCTAATCCCAGAGACCCAAAATACCCTCTTTTCTAAAAACCATGGACTTAATGCACTCCTATGCCTATGGTAAAAATGGGTTAGATTAGGTAACAACTGCAAAGTATTAAGTTGGAATAAGACTTCAGTTTGGATGCAGTTTGTGTTATTTAAGCTAATAATCATTTAAGCATGTAATGAAATTAACATACTTTCTTACAGTCACATAAAAGAGTATGCAAAATAGAATATTTGTCTTTTTACTTAACAGGTCTTGATGCTTTTACAAGAATTTGAGCAATTAAATAATTTTACTGTAGGGAAAAAAACTTCAGCTGCTAATTTAATTACAAGTGAAAATACCTGTAAAGATCTTGTGCCTAAAGTACCAATTTTGGGAGTAGATATTCAAAGCCTGAAGGAAGAGGAAGAGGAACTCTGGTAAATGGAGAAAATCTCATGTCACCTTAATTATTTGGGGGGTATAATTATATAATTTTGATATTCATTTCCAAATGATGTGCATGGAAAAATCAGTTCAAAAAATTCCCAAAGCTTGGCTTTTGATATGTTATTACAATTTTAAACTTTTGTTCCTTCTTTTAAAAATAAATATATGCTTTTTTGGAAAATCTGGAAAGCATGGAAAAGTATAAGGAGTTTATAGTAACCTATAATTTCCACTATGGAAAAATGTTATTGTCCTAATTTTTTCTTTCTTGTCTTTTTTCCCATACACATACATGTATTTGGGGCTTCCCTGGTGGCTCAGACTGTAAAGAATCTGCCTGCAATGCAGGAGACTCAGGTTCAATCCCTGTGTTGGGAAAATCCCCAGGAGAAGGGAATGGCAACCCACCTGAGTATTCTTGCCTGGAGAATTCCATGGATAGAGGAGCCTGGTGGGCTACAGTCCATGGGATCGCCGAGAGTCAGACATGACTGAGTGACTAACACTAACAAATACAAATATGTATGTATTTTTTACATAATTAAGACCATACTTTTCAGAGAGGTTTGTTTTTTGCTATTTTTATTTAACATTACATCTGATAATTGTTTTGAGAATTTTTTTCTTTTTTTTTCACTGTTGTTAATCTTGCCCTGTAACTCTTGTGTTTCTACTTTTCCAGCCAATGTATCTTTCATTTTTGGTTGCGCAGTTCAGTTCAGTTACTCAGTCGTGTCTGACTCTTTGCAACCCCATCGACTGCAGCACGCCAGGCTTCCCTGTCCATCACCAAATCCCGGAGCCTACTCAAACTCATTTCCATTGTGTTGGTGATGCCATCCAACCATCTCATCCTTTGTCGTCCCCTTCTCCTCCTGCCTTCAATCTTTCCCAGCATCAGGGTCTTTTCCAATGAGTCAGTTCTTTGCATAAGGTGGCCAAAGTATCTGAGTTTCAGCTTCAGCATCAGTTCTTCCAATGAGTATTCAGGACTGATTTCCTTTAGGATTGACTGGTTTGGATCTCCTTGCAGTCCAAGGAACTCTCAAGAGTCTTCTCCAACACCACAGTTCAAAAGCATCAATTCTTCTGTGCTCAGCTTTCTTTATAGTTCAATTCTCACATCCATACATGACTACTGGAAAAGCCATAGCTATGACTAGACTGGACCTTTGTTGGTAAAATAACGTCTCTGCTTTTTAATATGCTGTCTAAGTTTGTCATAGCTTTTTTTCCAAGGAGCAAACATCTTTTAATTTCATGTATGCAGTCACCATCTGCAGTGATTTTGGAGCCCCAAAATATAAAGTCTCTCACTGTTTCCATTGTTTCCCCATGTATTTGCCATGAAGTTATGGGACCGGATGCCATGATCTTAGTTTTCTGAATGTTGAGTTTTAAGCCAACTTTTTTACTCTCCTCTTTCACTTTCATCAAGAGGCTCTTTAGTTCTTCTTCTCTTTCTGCCACATTAATCTGTTTCCCAACTAGGGATGGAACCCAGGCCCCCTGCAGTGGAAGTACAGAGTCTTAACCACTAGACTGCCAGGGAAGTCCCATCAGAAGTATCTTACACAGAAACTTTTGAGATTTAGACAAATGCGTTACTGTGTTTTGGCACAAATGTTATAGATGAAATCAAATTTTGTCTGGACAAAAGCCTAGAATTAGATCATCAAAAGGAAAAATAGATGACATTTTAACTTATATATCATACTATATGATACCTTATCAGTGAGTTGAGAAAATATGGCCTAGATATAGCCAAATTTGTCTTTATTCTAGAATGGAAGGGACTGTTTTGCCAGTTTCAGCCCCCCTGAATTTTATGTCCTCTTAAAAACTGGGTTTAAGTCTATAGTGAGCTCTAAGATTCAAAATCATGAGCCTTAGTTGCAGAAGCAGAATGAGGTACTACGGAGGTGTTGGAGAGCAGGTGTCATAGTGGTCACAGGAGCAAAGAGCCAAGAAGCCAGATCACAATGTGTAGGTCTGTTATAGGAGTAAGAAAAATAAGTCTAGTTTTGAGCACTAAAATAGTGTGTTACAAGACTTTTGAGGGATATAGGCCTAGTAATTCTATTAGATGAATTAAGAGGAAAGACGAGTTAATCTAGATATTAGCCACAGATGAAGAGATGGTAATTCAGAGTGAATAAGTAACAATGGAGATGAAATGGCCAACCTGAATGCGTTTCAGAGTGTAATTTTTTTTGTTTATTTTTTTTTTAGTCTTTTTTTTCCCCTTTATTTTTATTAGTTGGAGGCTAATTACTTTACAATATTGTAGTGATTTTTGCCATACATTGACATGAATCAGCCATGGATTTACATGTGTTCTCCATCCTGAACCCCCCTCCCACCTCCCTCCCCATCCCATCCCTCTGGGTCTTCCCAGTGCACCAGCCCCGAGCACTTGTCTCATGCATCCAACCTGGACTGGCGATCTGTTTCACACTTGATAATATACATGTTTCGATGCTGTTCTCAGAGTATAATTTGATATCAGTAGTCAAAGCTGACGAAAACCCACCCAGCTGATTTGGGATAATTGGCAGAGATACTTGCCATAGGGAACAAGGCTGTGGCCTTAATTCATTTGGAGGTGGAGAACCTTGCCATGAAAAAGGCACTGGACTTCTTTGTAAACAACTTCTTACTGCCACTTGTTTCCATAGCTAGGCTGAAACTGCTTGCCATTGCTGGGATGGTAAGAAGTCCACTTATCTGCCGTATGTTTTCTTCTCTCCTCTGCTCATAATGTTTCCCTGTTTGCTTATCTTCTGTGCCCCACTTCACAGCCCCCACTTATCTCAGATCCATTACAATCACATTCAACAATAAATTGCTTATCTATCATGTGCCAGCTACTATAGGTGGATGCTGAGGCTACAAAGTAAGACAGACACAGGTCCTATCGTTAGAGGAGTTACTGTGCATATTGCCTGATAGGGGAATATAAATCATTAAACAAGGAGGTCTCGGATGGGAGCACAAAGGAGAGGCTCTGGCCTAGCTAATGAACCAGAAAATATTCTTAAAGGGAACTGATAAATTGAGTCCTGAAGTATGAGTAATCAAGGGCAAAGCAAAAAGTCGGGAGAATAATTTTCAGGGAAGATATGACATTTGCAAGAAAAAGCTTGATTTGTTTGAGGAACTAAAAGTGACATCATTGGTGCCGTAGCATAGAGCATGTAGAAAGGAAATGAGGAAGGAGATGAGAATGAAGAGGAAGTCAGGGATCTGATCTTGAGGAAATATGAATGCCTACCCTAGGGAATTTGGACAATAGGAAACTCCTGCAGGATTTAGTAACATGGCAGAGACACAAATAGATTTGTGCTTTAGAAAAATCACTCTCCCTGCTGTGTGGAGAGTAGATGGTTGGTATCAGAAGGAAAGTAGCAAGACCAATTAGGAGGCTGTTACTGAAATGATGTTTGTGAGGATGGAGAAAAGTGGATGAAATTGAGAGGAGGCAGAATCAGTGAAACTCGGGGATTAATGAGTATAGGAAGTAAGGAAGAAGGTCCTCTAGGCAGAAGTTTAAGTATGAGGACAGGTTAAGGAAGATTTCATTTTCTGGTTTGATGGAATCACTCACATAATTTTGAGAGAGAAGAGAGAAGTTCAGCTTTTGAGACAATGACTTTCAAGTGTCTTTGGAACAGCCATGTGTGGATTTTCAACAAATAGTCTGACTGATGGGTTTGGAGGCCTGGGCTGGAGACAAATTTGAGGATCATCAATAGGTAGATGGTAATACAAGTCATATGATGGATATATTCCCATATGTTGCTTGATAAAAACACTCAAAGGCAGAAACCTAAGGAAAACCTCTCTATATGGACAAAATGAGTACTTCTGACAGGTAACTGAGACAAAACAGCTAGAGAAGTAGAAGAAAAGTCAAAAGCGTGTGTGTTACAGAAGCCAGATTAAAGAGTGTTTCAAGAAAGAAGTAGTCAAGAGTATCATATGCTACCAGTGAGTCAAACCAAATAAAGGATAACAAGTGACTACTAAATTTAGCAACCTTAAGGTGACTGGAGACTTTAATAAGAGTAGTTCCGATGAAGGGCAGAAATTGCTTCCTAGATTGCTTCCTAGATAACACGCCATGGGATGGTGAATGAGAGCGAGTTGAGGAGGGCATATGAGATGAGCAAATGGTGACTGTAGATAACAGTTTCCAAAAAGTCTGGTTTCAAATAGAAGAGAATATGGAACTGAGTTAAGAGGAAATTCATGTATGTTTGAATACTGGTGGGAAAGTCTCCAAAAGGGCAGGTTTAGGACTCAGAAAATGGCTGGCATTAGTCAGGAGATCGGCCTTGTCCACTGTAACAGGAGGAAGAAAGGGAGGATAAACAGAGATCCAAATGGTTTTTTTTGTCTGTGCTGGGTTTTGGTGCCGTGTGCAGCTTTGGCATGATTTCTCTTGTTGCAGAGTGCCGGCTCTTCAGTAGTTATGGCCCATCTGCTTAGTTGCCCCATGGCATCCCAGACCAGGGATCAAACCTGTGTCCCCTGCATCAGCAGACAGATTCTTAACCACTGGACCATCAGGGAAGTCCCAAATGGGTTTATAACTTGAGAGGAAATCAAAGGACTTGTTTGGTGGTTTCTGTGTCCTCTGAAGCAGGAAGCAAAGTTATCTGCTGAAAGTGAGAGAGAAAGAGAAAGAGCAGCGTTTGCAAGAGAATGAAAAATGTTTGAAATAATCACGGTGGAAAATGGAAAAGAAAACTGACTGGGAAGAGCAGGTGGTATGGAGAGCCCAATCAAGGCCAGAGACCCCACATTTATGTTTATTAACATTTAGTATAGACATGAGAAGATGGTTGAATTTATCCAGGGTTGAGGTTTTGCCACAGGAGTGGAGTGGAAGAACAATGGGGCAAGAGAATTAAATATTTTATTTAGACAGTGATTAAAATAAGGAACTCTATAGACTGCATTGAATAAAGAAGCAAAGTAAAGGGAGCTGGGCAAGTAATTTAAGGTACTTATGACTGCATTGAGTACAAATTGTGTAAAAAGGAGAAGCTGGAATCCAGATGTTTAATTTTAGTATTTCAGAAGTGGAGCAGTTATTGATGACACTACCCATGGTGTCATGATACAAGTAGTTGGCAAGGTGAGAGAGATGAGACAGTCATTAGAGATAAGGAGACTGAGGAACTGAGATGTCAAGACATTGGTAGGTGATCTCTATGGACCTTGGAATCTTCCAGGATGATGGCAGGACTTGGGGTGAAGAAGATGCCAGAAAGCCATGAACCCAGATCTTCAATTGAAAAGAAGTAGGAGGTGTCACAGCACACCTAGCATGGCCCCATGCACATAAAAGCTGCTCAGTAAGCCAAATTGATCGATTCTTATAGTATATCTCCTCTACTAGATTTTAAGCTCCATTTAAGGTAATGGACTGTGTCTTGTTTTTCTACTGTCCTACTAGGCTTCCCTTGTGGCTAAGCTTGGTAAAGAATCTGCCCACAATGTGGGATACCTGAGTTTGATCTCTGGGTTAGGAAGACCCCCTGGAAAAGGAAAAGGCTACCCACTCCAGTATTCTGGATTGGAGAATTCCATGGACTGTACAGTCCATGGGGTCACAAAGAGTCAGACATGACTGAGCGACTTTTACTTTTCACTTTCATTAGGCTTTAGTTCATTTTAACTGTACCCTGTCCTTGTAGGCTATCAAAATTCTTTCACATTTTACTTCATAAAATCCCAGCAATCTTATAAGTAAGGCAAGAAACTGAGACTCTGAGAGATTTTGCCTTACCAAACATTGTACAAATGGTAGGTGGAAGATTCGGGACTGGACCTCATGACTCATACTATTTTAGTTTCTTTCTTGAATCTCTATTCACATTCAAGACTGCCATGTATCAGGGCTACTAGAAAAGGAACAGAATAAGGATGCTGCCTAGGCACCTCCTACCGGGTGAAGAGCGGAGGCAATTACAAAATTATAGAATGGAGTAAAAGTAACAGGGGGTTGGTTTCAGTCAGAACTCAGTAAATAAATATTAAGAGCTGTGTTAGAGGGGAGGAGAAATTTGAAAGTCATGGTGGGTTTTCTAGTCCCTAAGCTGTAGGTATACTGACCACAGGACATGTTCTCAGTTCCATGTCATTTTTGACCGATAGTCTACTTTTACCCATGCAACTTTTACATTATTATTATCATATAAAAATAATACAGTATACATAGTAGTATTTGAATAAAGTTTTTTTGCTTGTTTGTTTGTTTTTTAATTTTGTTTTTTGGCCACAAGGAATGTGGGATCTTGATCGTAGTTCCCCAACCAAGGACTGAACCCCTGCTTACCTGCAGTGGAAGCACAGAGTCAACCCCTGGGCCAGCAGGGAAGTTCCTGTATTACTTTTAAAAACCTGTTCAGTTTTCTTTTGATTTCCAAGTCATATTTTCTCTTATACCTTTTAAAAAGATAAAGTGTTTTCTTTTTGGAGAGCATTTATTTTAATGAATCTTTGTCTTAATATATTAAGATTACTTTAAATTAAATTCCCATATTCTTGGGTATTGCAGTTCTCCTTAATTAATTCATATGAATGTAAATCATTTATCCAGACTATTCATAAAGATGTAAAATGGCATTATCCCAAGATTGTCCCTGGGGAAGAACTGCTCATTTCCTCCAAGTCAGAGAAGACTCACTATCTGCTGTGCTCGAAACAAGGGTTTACAGGCACGTCTCATGGACCTGCCTAAGAGGAGGACCATCTAAACTTGAAACTATGGAAATATAATGAAGGCAGCTTCTCTCCTCCTGTGACTGCATGGCCACAATGTAATTATAGAAGGAAACCATATTCTACTAAGTCACTTCAGTCATGTCCGACTCTGTGCGACCCCATAGACGGCAGCCCACCAGGCTCCCCGGTCCCTGGGATTCTCCAGGCAAGAATACTGGAGTGGGTTGCCATTTCCTTCTCCAATGCATGAAAGTGAAGTTACTCAGTCATGTCCGACTCTTAGCGACCCCATGGACTGCAGCCTACCAGGCTCCTCAGTCCATGGGATTTTCCAGGCAGGAGTACTGGAGTGGGGTGCCATTGCCTTCCCCCGGAAACCATATTAGGTCTGGCTAAATTTACTGTTTATTATTCATAATAAATAAATTATTATGATATATTATTAAGTTATTATATGACAAATCAAGCACCTTCATAAATAATAAATGGCCAGTTTATAGATTTTTCATTTTTTTAACTTAACTTTTGAGACAATTGTGTATCCACATGCAGTTGTAAAAAATAATAGCAATCCCCGTTTATGCTTTGCCAGTTTCCCCCAATGGTAACCTCTTAAAAACTGTAGTACAGTATCATAATCTGGATATTGACAATGATACAGTCAAGATACAGAGCGTTTCCAGCACTCTGAGCATACCTCATGTTGTCCTTTTATAGCCACCCCCACTTCCCTCCTACTTCACCGCTTCCTTAACCCCTGGCCCTGTTCTATTCTAATTCTAACTAGTCTATTCTCCATTTCTGTAAGTTTTTCTTTTCAAGAATGTTATATAAATGTAACTATATAATAAGTAGTATTTTAGGGTTGACTTTTTTCACTCAACATAATTCTCTAGAGATTCATCTGGGTTATTGCATATATCAATAGTTGGATACTTTTCATTGCTGAGTAGTATATCCTTGGTATGGCTATATCACAGATTCTTTTTTAAGCTTTCATCCATTGAAGGACACCTGGGTTATTTCCAGTTCTGGCTATTATTAATAAAGCTGCTGTAAATATTCAAGTTTTATGGGAACATATTATTTTTTCCCCTGGGATAAATCCCCAGCAGTGCAATTTTGGATAACTTAGCTTTAATTAGTCTTTTTAAAATAATTTGCTGAACTTTTTCCGGAATGACTGTATCATTTTACATTCCCACTAGGTATGTATAAGTGACCCAGTTTCTCTGTATCCTCACTGGCATTTGGTGTTATCACTTTTAAATTTTAGCCGTTCTAATAGGCATGTAGTAATATCCCATTGTAGTTTTAATTTGCATTTTCCTAATGTGTAACATCTTTTTGTGTACATCTGTGTATCCTCTTTAGTGAAGTCTCCTTTGATATCTTTTGCCTATTTTCTAACTGGATTTGTTTTGTTAATGTTAAATTTTGAGAGTTCTTTTTAAATTCTAGATTCTAGTTTCTTTGTTGGTGATGTGACTTGCAAATATTCTTCCCAGTCTATGCCCTGTCTTTTCATCCTCTTAACAAGGTTTTCTCAGAGCAAAAAAATTTTAATTTTGATGAGGTATCAAATTTCCCTTTTACAGATCAAAAGTATTTTTGACGTTAAATCTAAGAATTCTTTGCCTCACCTTAAATTTTGAATATTTTCTCCTATGTTTTATAGTTTGCATTTAAGCTCATGATCTATTTTGAGTTAATTTCTGTATAAGGTATGAGACTTAGATGGGATTCTCTTTTTTTGCCTATAGATATTCGGTTGCTTTAGCATCATTTCTTAAAAATACTGTCTTCATTGAATTGCTTTCACATCTTTGACAAAAATGAGTTAGACATGATTGTGAGCTTCTGTTTCTGGTTTCTCTAATTCTATTCCATTGATCTGTGTGTCTATTCCTCCACTAATATCACACAATCTTGATTACTATAGCTATATAACAAATTTTGAAATTGGATAGACTAATTATGTTTATTCCTTTTCAAAATCGTTTAGCTTTCTAGTTCCTTTGCCTTTTCATATAATGCTGGAATAATCTTATCTGTAGCTGTAAAACATCTGACTGGAATTTTGATACAAATTGTTTTAAATCTGCATATCAATGTAGGGAGAATTGACATCTTTCCTATGAATAATCCTGCAATCCGTGGACACAGTATTTCCTACATTTATGTTTAGATTTAGATATATTCTTTTCCTTTTTTTTATCAGTATATTATAGTTTTCATCAGACGAGATTCATACATGTTTTGTGTATATATACCTAATTATTTTATACTTTTCTGACCAATTGTAAATAGTACTTGAAATTTCAGTATTTATATGTTCATTGCTAATATACAGAAATAACAATTATTTATGCTGCATTCTGTGACCTCACTGAACTTACTTATTTGTTCTAGGTTTTTTTTTTTTTTAAGATTCCTTGGAATTTCCTTCATAGACAATTATGTTATCTGAAAATCATGACATTTCAGATTATTTCATCTTTTCCAATCTGTATGCCTTTTATTTCCTTCTTAGCCAACTTACATTAACTAGGACTTGCAGCAGTATGTTGAATAAAAGTAGTGAATATGAATCTCTCTGTCTTGTTTCCAATCTTATCAGGAAGGCATTTGGTTTTCACCATTAATATAACATTAGCTGTTGGATTTTGGTCAAATTAAAGAAGTTATATTTCTGTTTCTTTAAGATTTTATCATAAATTTTTACATTTTATCAAATGCTCTCTTATTGTCAACTGATATAGCTGATTTTCTATCTAGTTGTCCTATCAGTTTTTGCAAAAGGATTGTTAAAATCTCCAACTGTAATTGTGATTTGTTTATTTCTCCTTTTAGTTATTCAGTTTTTACTTTTGTAGCTTTGTTGTTTGGTGCATACACATTTTAGGATTCCTATGTCTTCTTGGTAGACTAACCCTTTTTGTTGTTGTTGTTGTTAATTGTTTCTTTATTGAGAGACTATTTCTCACCCCAGATAGTCATAGTTTCATAGTTCAGGAACACAGGAAAGTGACAAACTTCCATGGAACTCAACCCAAGAAATTCTTTATATTCCAAATCACTTTGCACTCTGAAAAATACCAGCCTTCCTCATCTCCTCAAAATCTTTCATGGAATCATAATTTCTGTAGAAATCTGCATATGCCTTCTTTATTCGTTCAGCCACAGCAAACTTATAGAAAGTTGCAAACCCCAGGGAGACCATGAATGCTCCAACAATATGAAATCGCAGACGTTTGGCCAGGAGGCCACGCATGTGAGGTTTTGCCAAAGCAGTGGACATGGTAGTTCTTCTTCTCGGCGGCCCAACCGCAACGTCCTTCCAGGCTGATGGAGAAATCTAGACTAACCCTTTTATCTGTAATGTCCTCCTCTCTTTCTTTTACTTTTCTTATTTTTGAAATCCATTTTATCTGATGTTAATATAGATTCTCTTGTTTTCTTTTTATTAACATTTGCATGATATATCTTTTTCATCTTTTTGCCTTCCACTTGCTTTTATTACTACATTTGAGATGAGTTTTTGTAAACATTATATAGTTAGGTCTTATTTTTTAATCCACTCAGCCAGTCTGTTTTAATTGGTGTGGTTAGGCTATTTACATATAATTATCGATCTATTAGAGCTTAAGTTTGCTATTTTTTCATTTTTGCTTCTCTATTCGTTCTCTCTGTTGTTTGTATCAGTTTTCTCTTTTCTGCCTTCCTATGAGTTATTTGAACACTTTTTAATAATTCTACTTTGATTTTTATAGTGTTCTTGAGTGTACTTCTTTTCATAACTTTACATTGGTTGCTCTACATTGTTTTACACACACATACATACATACACACAATTTTACCAATTTGAATGAAATGTAGAAACTTTACCTCCCTTTATGTCCCTTTCAGTTCAGTTCAGTTCAGTTGCTCAGTCGTGTCTGACTCTTTGCTACCCCATGAACTGCAGCACGCCAGGCCTCCCTGTCCGTTACAAACTCCCGGAGTTTACTCAAACTCATGCCCATCGAGTCAGTGATGCCATCCAGCCGTCTCATCCTCCGTCGTCCCCTTCTCCTCCTGCCCCCAATCCCTCCCAGCATCAGGGTCTTTTCCAATGAGTCAGCTCTTCACATCAGGTGGCCAAAGTATTGGGAGTTTCAGCTTCAGCATCAGTCCTTCCAATGAACACCGAGGACTGATCTCCTTCAGGATGGACTGGTTGGATCTCCTCACAGTCCAAGGGACTCTCAAGAGTCTTCTCCAACACCATAGTTCAAAAGCATCAATTTTTCGGCCCTCAGCTTTCTTCACAGTCCAACACTCACATCCATACATGACCACTGGAAAAACCATAGCCTTGACCAGATGGACCTTTGTTGGCAAAGTAATGTCTCTGCTTTTCAATATGCTGTCTAGGTTGGTCATAACTTTCCTTCCAAGGAGTAAGCATCTTTTAATTTCATGGCTGCAATCACCATCTGCAGTGATTTTGGAATCCAAAAATAAAGTCTGACACTGTTTCCATTGTCTCCCCATCTATTTCCCATGAGGTGATGGGACCAGATGCCATGATCTTAGTTTTCTGAATGTTGAGCTTTAAGCCAACTTTTTCACTCTCCTCTTTCACTTTCATCAGGAGGCTTTTTAGTTCCTCTTCACTTTCTGCCATAAGGGTGGTGTCATCTTCATATCTGAGGTTATTGATATTTCTCCCGGCAAACTTGATTCCAGCTTGTGCTTCTTCCAGCCCAGCATTTCTCATGATGTACTCTGCATATAAGTTAAATAAGCAGGGTGACAATATACAGCCTTGACGTACTTCTTTGCCTATTTGGAACCAGTCTGTTGTCCCATGTCCGGTTCTAACTGTTGCTTCCTGACCTGCATACAGGTTTCTCAAGAGGCAGGTCAGATGGTCTGGTATTTCCATCTCCTTCAGAATTTTCCACAGTTTATTGTGATCCACACAGTCGAAGACTTTGGCATAGTCAATAAAACAGAAATAGATGTTTTTCTGGAACTCTCTTGCTTTTTTGATGATCCAGCGGATATTGGCAATTTGATCTCTGGTTTCTCTGCCTTTTCTAATACTAGCTTGAACATCTGGAAGTTCACAGTTCACGT
Organism: Cervus elaphus; assembly: GCF_910594005.1. NCBI lineage: Eukaryota > Metazoa > Chordata > Mammalia > Artiodactyla > Cervidae > Cervus > Cervus elaphus. The sequence goes on along the minus strand of NC_057834.1, from coordinate 123,801,304 downwards.
ATTGCTGAAGCCTGGCTTGGAGAATTTTGAGCATTATTTTACTAGCGTGTGAGATGAGTGCAATTGTGCGGTAGTTTGAGCATTCTTTCGGATTGCCTTTCTTAGGGACTGGAATGAAAACGGACCTTTTCCAGTGCTGTGGCCACTGCTGAGTTTTCCAAATTTGCTGGCATATTGAGTGCAGCACTTTCACAGCATCATCTTTCAGGATTTGAGATAGCTCAACTGGAATTCCATCACCTCCACTAGCTTTGTTCGTAGTGATGCTTTCTAAGGCCCACTTTACTTCACATTCCAGGATGTCTGGCTCTAGGTGAGTGATTACACCATTGTGATTATCTGGGTCGTGAAGATCTCTTTTGCACAGTTCTTCTGTGTATTCTTACCACCTCTTCTTAATATCTTCTGCTTCTGTTAGGTCCATACCATTTCTGTCCTTCATTGAGGCCATCTTTGCATGAAATGTTCCCTTGGTATCTCTAATTTTCTTGAGGAGATCTCTTGTCTTTCCCATTCTGTTGTTTTCCTCTATTTCTTTGCATTGATCACCAAGGAAGGCTTTCTTATCTCTCCTGGCTATTCTTTGGAACTCTGCATTCAAATGGGAATATCTTTCCTTTCTCCTTTACTTTTAGCTTCTCTTCTTTTCAGAGCTATTTGTAAGGCCTCCTCAGACAACCGTTTTGCCTTTTTGCATTTCTTTTCCATGGGGATGGTCTTGATCCCTGTCTCCTATATAATGTCACGAACCTCCGTCCATAGTTCATCAGGCTCTCTGTCTATCAGAACTAGTCCCTTAAATCTATTTCTCACTTCCACTGTATATTCATAAGGGATTTGATTTAGGTCGAACCTGAATGGTCTAGTGGTTATCCCTACTTTCTTCAGTTTAAGTCTGAATTTGGCAATAAGGAGTTCATGATCTGAGCTACAGTCGTGTCCCTTTACCCTCCCCTATTTACAATTGTCTTAAAATTTTTCTCAACACACATTTAGAACCACATCAAACAGTGCTATAACTTTTGCTTCATCGATTATACAGAATTTAGGAAACTCAGAAGTGGAAAAAGTGAAAGTGAAAGTTGCTCAGTCATTTCTGACTCTTTGTGAGGAGCCCACCAGGCTCCTCTGTCCATGGAATTCTCCAGGCAATGCTATTGGAGTGGGTTGCCATGCCCGTCTCCTGGGGATCTTCCCAACCCAGGGATTGAACCTGGGTCTCCTGCACTGCAGGCAGATTCTTTAGCATCTGAGCCACCAGAGAAGCCCCTCAAAAGGAGAAGGAAAATGTATTTATCCAGATTTTTACTCTTTCTATACTTCCTTCCTTCCTGATGTTCCAGTGTGCCTTTTTTAATCATTTCCTATGTGTATAGAGAGTTTCCTTTAGCCTTTCTTTTAGAGTACTTCTGCTAGTGGCAAATTCTTTTGATTTTTCTTCATCTGAGAATGTCTTGATTTCCTCTTCATTCCTGAAGAATATTTTCCCTGGGTATAGAATTCTGGATCAGCACTTCTTTTCTCTTTCAGCATTTGAAAAATGTTATGCAAATTCTTTCTTGATCTCTGTGATTTCTGATGAGAAGCCTGCTGTCATTTGAACTGTCTTTCCCTAGTGTTTCTCTCCTGTTCCTTTCAAGTTTCTCTTGCCTTTGTTTTTCAGAAATTTGACTTTGATGCATTTTGGTATGGATTTCTTTAGGTTTATCTTGTTTGGAGCTCAATCAGCTTCTTGAATCTCAGCTTATGTCTGGGGAAGGCTGTAGCCATTATTTCTCTATGTACGTTTTCAGCCCTACCTATTCTCTCTTTCCAAGATCCAATAACAAATGCATTAGATCTTTTGCTATAGTCTCACAGTTCCCAGAGGCACTTTTTTCCCCCCTTTTCCTCCCAGTCTATTTTCTCTTTGTTTTTCAGATTGGGTAATTTGTATTGTTCTGTTTTCAAGCTCACTGATTCTTTTCTCTGCCTCCTCCATTCTTCTATAGATTCTATCCAATGAGTTTTCAATTTTTGGCTATTGTATTTTTCAGTTTTAAATTTCCATTTTGTTTTTTTCCTATATCTTCTATTTCTTTACTGAGACTTTCTAGTTCTGTTCACACTTTCTACCTTTTCATTTGTTTCAAATGCTTCATAATTGCTCTTTGGATTATTTTATGAGATCTGATTTAAAATATTTGTTAAATAATCCTGATATCTTGGTTTGTCATCTATTGTTGCCTTGTCTCATTCAAGTTGAGATTTCTGGTTCTTGGTATGATGAATAATTTTAGAATGAAATGTGAATATTTTGGGTATTATATTATAAAACTCTACATCTTGTTTTATTTAACCTTCTGTTTAGCTGGCTTCTTCTGATGCCACTCTGGGGCAGGTGACATGGAGGAGTATATTGTCTCATCACTACCCCAGGTTACAAGCCTAGGTTCCCCACTCAGCCTCCATGAACACCCAAGGAAAGAAGGACTCCTCATTACTGCTGGTAATGCTAGAAACTGCTGCTCCTCACTAGGCCCATACTTGTACTGCAGTGACTGTGATGGGAGGGATGTCCTGTTCATGCTCTCTACTTGGCCCCCATGATATCATGAGCAGGGCAGTGGTGAAAGTCCTAATCCTCAACTAGGCCTCCTCTGAAACTACCCCAATAGACAGAAAGGTACCTCCTTACTTCCAGGTATGGGTGGAAGTCCATATTCCCCATGTCTAGTACTACCTGGAAGGGATGAAAACCCCTGCTTCCCACTGGCCTTTGACCCTATCCCCAGCAGAGGAGTTGAGGTACCTTCTTATACCTGGTGAAGGTAGAAATTTGGGCTCCCATCTTGACCTTTGCTGACATGAGTGAGGTAAACCACAGTTTTGTTTTGTTTTGTTTTTTAATGACATTTGGCTGGGGTAAAGTGGATAATGTCCAAAAGTTTTCTTTCTTGCTTGCATGTCTGTTTCCTGGCCCTCTGTACAGAGTAAAAAGCCTTTCATCTATGCTTCTTGGTGTTGTCTGGGTTGCCAGCTTCTTTAGCACTAAATCTTGAATATACACAGCTACAATAAAACCCAGGAAACTCATAGACATGTCATTCTTCAAGTCCTGAGTTCCCTAGCTGATTCTACTTCTTCCTACTTTTCAGAGTCTTCTTATATTTGTTTTAGATATAATGTCCAGAGTTTTTAGTTGTACTTGTTGGGAAAAATAGGGAAAAGTATGTCTACTTTATCTTCCTGAATGCAGAAGTTAGTCTTTCCATTTTTAGAAAATATTAGGTATATGTTTGCATTTTCCCAGTCTTCAGCTTCCTTTAAGAGTAAGAAAAAGAAAAGAGTTTACAGAGGATGGAAGGAATCATTATTTTATCAGAAATTTATTTTTAAAACGCTTTACTCTTTATCTCATGTTTTTAATCATTTGAATATATTACCTTTAAAAAAACTGCTGAGTTCAAGGTAAATTATTTAATTCTTTTCCATACAATATTAAATGAATTTTAAAAGGGAAAAAAACTCCATAGATACAATTTTTCCTGTATTCTTTTCCAGTTTTTTTCTGTATATACCTTTCCCATATGTATGATGTTTACACACAATACATATATATTATTCATTGTTCCACCATTTTACTTTAATAAGTATTTAATGTTGATGAATAGTCTACATACCACTTTCAAGTTGGTTTATCTTTAATCATCTTAGCCATTTCTGTGTCTCCACTTAATCACTGTTTTAAATACTGTGGTCATGAGCATTATTATATATTCAGCTTTTTTCTTCTTGCCAACTATTTTATACCAGCAAATTCAATGGAATGCCGTTATTCAGCCAAAAGATCCGAACATGTTTATGGCTCTTGATCTGCATTGCCAAATTGCCTTCTTAGAGAATTTGAGCACCAGCTATAACTTATGAAGCATCTTGTGCTAGACCCCGAGGTACTGGAAACAAACTTAAGATTAATGGAATAAAAACAAAATGGACTTGTTTGTGTTCACTTTTCATTCACACTCTCTAACCATGGAAGGTATGTTCCCTCCCTTGGCTTCAGTGGCTCACAGCCTTTTGGTTTTCCTCCCCCTACTCTGGCTTCTGAGCTTGCTCTTCAGGCCCGTTTCCTCTGCTTGTTCCTCACAAGTCTTTAGGCTTCTATCTAGATTGATCCTCTTCCTCTTACTTTCCTCCTTCTCCCTGGCTCATTTAATCCCAGGGTTTCTGCTCACATTCCTCTGTATCTGTATCTTCACCCCAAGCATCTCTCCAGTGTATACCTACATTCTGTCTTCTTGGGCTACCATCCACTTGCTCATTTGTTCCTGTCAGAAATCCAGGTGTCACTCATTGTTCCCTTTTCTCCCTCACCTGCCACACCCAATAAATGACAGATCTTATCAATATCATCTTCTAAATATCTCTCTAAGACCCATTCTGCCTTTTCATCCTCACCATCCTATTCTAGTCACTGTTGGTTAGTAGGCAGATCACAACAATCTCTCAACTGACTTCCCTGACACACAGACTCCAAATAATCTTCCTAAAGCACACTCTCTCTTTTGCCTCTGGGCTTTTACTTATCTTATTTATGAAGTCTTCCAACATCCCCCATCTTCAACATATATATACACACAGGCAAGTATGCACACATCCCTACCTTTACATCTGCCTAGCCTGTACCAGCTCATCCATCAGGCCTCCAATTACTTATTACTGGCTTAATATAGGAGAAGGCAATGGCAACCCACTCCAGTACTCTTGCCTGGAAAATCCCATGGATGGAGGAGCCTGGTAGGCTGCAGTCCATGGGGTCGCGAAGAGTCAGACACTTCACTTTCAGTTTTCACTTTCATGCACTGGAGAAGGAAATGGCAACCCACTCCAGTGTTCTTGCCTGGAGAATCCCAGGGACGGCAGAGCCTGGTGGGCTGCCATCTCTGGGGTCGCACAGAGTCGGACACAACTGATGTGACTTAGCAGCAGCAGCAGCAGCTTAATATAATCACTTGTTAACTTGTCCTTATTTCTCACTAAATTGTAAGCTCCTTAGGGACAGGATTTTGTCCTATTGTAGCCCTAATGCCTGCCAAAGTGCCTGGTGCTTATTGAGTGATTTAAAAAAAAAATCTTTATAAGCTATATCTGCCCAGTGCCATACTAAAAGTTGAAAAAGTGAAAAATTCACTAAACTGGTTATTTGTCTACACCTGTAGACAAAAACCTATGATGGGTCGTTTCCCTGAATATGAGTAAAAAGGATACGACTGATTTGTTTTAAAAGTGTATTTCCAAGCATAAGGCAACTGCTCCGCTGTAGAATTCAGGTCAAAAATCTTGCTTGCAGCACTTTCTTCACTGGTACATATTTTTCCTCCATATTCTGCTACTATAAGGAGCATTTTGATAGTTTTTTTATTATTATATTTGTGCTAAGTCCCGAACTAGGAGAAAATAAGCAGAAGGAAGTTCCAGAGAAGGCAGTAAAGGAGGGCACTTTTCCAAGAGAGGGACAGAAGGAGGAGGACTCACAGCAGAACCAAGAAATGAGAGGCGAAGAACAGCAGTTGACCTTGCAGCCTGAGGAAGTTATGAGGCTCAGAGAAGAGCTGAGCCTTATGAATCAGAGCCTTCTTCAGTCTCAGAGCTCTGGGGATACCTCAGAAGACAGTAGTGCCCAGGTAGGTGTGATAAACATGGGGTCTGACTGGCTCCATCTCCTCTGATCAGCTGTGGATAGAGGTTTAATTTTTAATATCACTGTTAACACATATCTGTTGAGCAATATCATAACCATGCCCCCAATGTTAATAAAGTAGCAATCAAAATCTCAGCTGAGCCCATTCATTGATGCATTTCATTATAAAGGGTTCTTAGGCTCCACCATTTCTCAGCAGGAAAGAATGCTGATTGATTGTCATTGTTGGCACTAGGCAAGTGGAATAGGGGACAGCAGGATTTGTGCCACATTTTGTGTTCCTGGTACCTAGCTTGATATACAAAATACATTGTTTTGGTGGGGGAAAGGCCACAGACTTGAAATTCTTTGAAATATGGCTATAGCTATTTAAAGAGGAGAGTGAAAAAGCTAGCTTAAAACTCAACATTCAAAAAACTAAGATCATGGCATCCAGTCCCATCACTTCATGGCAAATAAATGGGGAAACAATGAAAACAGTTACAGACTATTTTCTTAGGCTCCAAAGTCACTGTGGGCGATGACTGCAGCCCTGAAATCAAAAGATGCTTGCTCCTTGGAAGAAAACCTAGACAAACCTAGACAGTGTATTAAAAAGTAGACATATCACTTTGCCAACAAAGGTCCATATAGCCAAAGCTATGGTTTTTCCAGTAGTCATACACAGATGTGAGAGTTGGACCATAAAGAAGGCTGAGTGCCAAAGAATTGACGCTTTCGAACTGTGGTGCTAGAGAAGACTCTTGAGAGTCCTTTGAACAGCAAGGAGACCAAACCAGTAAATCCTAAAGGAAACCAACCCTGAATATTCATTGGAAAGACTGATGCTGAAGCTGAAGTTCCAATAATTGGCTGCCTGATGTGAAGAGCCAACTCATTGGAAAAGACCTTATGCTGGGAAAGATTGAGGGCAGGAGGAGAAGGGGGTGACAGAGGATGAGATGGTTGGATGGCATCACCGACTCAATGGACATGAATTTGAGCAGACTCTGGGAGATAGTGAAGGACAGGGAAGCCTGGCATGCTGCAGTCCATGGGGTTGCAAAGAGTCAGACATGATTGAGCAACGGAACAATAAACAGTTGCTATTTATTAACAGTCTGCTTGCAGGAGAAATAAAAGGAGTGGCTATATCTCAATTCTTTTACCTCAGTTCTACTGATTCCCTCTTGTACAAATTAAGATTTCCCTACACACACCTTTCTAGGAATTATTTTGAGATCCACAGAAGGAGTATCTCAAAAGTAAACCAACTTATAAGTAAACCAACTTCAAAAAACTGATAATATACATTTGAGGAGTGATTCAGTATACATTTAGAAAACAAGAAAGAAAGAAAGTGAAGTCTCTCAGTTGTGTCCGACTCTTTGTGACCCCATGGACTGTAGGCTTCTCTGTCCATGGGATTTCCCGGGCAAGAGTACTGGAGTGGGTTGCCATTTCCTTTTCAAGGAGATCTTCCCACCCAAGGGCTTGAACCTGGGTCTCCCACCTTGTAGACAGACACTTTACTGTCTGAGCCACCAGGGACGTCCAAGAAAACAAGGAAGCGTATTAATAAAAGAAGTCAAAAACATACTTGAAAAGAGGTTTGGCTATAGAGTGAAAAACAGTCAAATCATCGTAAACCAGGAAAATATATACCTGAGAAGGAGATTCAGATACCTTTGAATGAGAAGGAAGTCACTGGATTTGTTCAGAAGACCACAAGGAAGTATGACATCACAGAGTCAAAAAGAAGTTGAATTTTCATACCCAGACGAGCCTTTTATTGGACAGTGGGCCAGTGTAGGAGGCTTGAGTGGAGGCTGAACACTGTGGTCACAAAGATGATTAAAGTTTACTTATGAGCTTAAAATGATCAGTGAACTTTTAGAATAATAAAATCTAGAATATGAGAACTAACACCTTGGTTAATTTATTCAGTTCAGTTCAGTTGTGTCTGACTCTTTGCGACGCCGTGGACTGCAGCACACCAGGCTTCCCTGTCCATCACCAACTCCCAGAGCTTGCTCAAACTCATGTCCATTGAGTAGGTGAGGCCATCCAACCATCTTATCCTCTGTCGCCCCCTTCTCCTCCCGCCTTCAGTCTTTCCCAGCATCAGGGTCTTTTCCAAGGAGTCAGTTTTTCGCATCAGATGGCCAAAGTATTGGAGTTTCAGCTTCAGCATCAGTCCTTACAATGAATATTCATGATTGATTTCCTTTAGGATTCATTGGTTGGATCTCCTTGCAGTCCAAGGGACGCTCAAGAGTCTTCTCCAACACCACAGTTCAAAAGCATCAATTCTTCAGCGCTCAGCCTTCTCTATGGTCCAACTCTCACATCCTTACATGACTACTGGAAAAACTATAGCTTTGACTAGACGGACCTTTGTCAGTAAAGTAATGTCTCTGCTTTTTAATACGCTGTCTAGGTTTGTCATAGCTTTTCCTCCAAGGAGCAAGAGTCTTTTAATTTCATGGCTGCAGTCATCATCTGCAGTGATTTTGGGGCCCCCCAAAAAATAAAGTCTGTCACTGTTTCCATTGTTTCCCCATCTGTTTGCCATGAAGTGTAATTTATTAATTTTCTCTAATTTACCCTTTCCCATTACTTGAAGAATCTTTTCTCAATACTTGGTGGGGGTGTGTGTGAAAAACTATTAAATGTATAAGAATTCTATGAGAAATCTGGGGAAATAGCCATTTTGTGAATGAAGAAATCTATATACTGTATAGCCACAGAAACAGTAATTTTCTTCCATAACAGTGAATCTGGTATTGAAAGAAGTATACGTTTTTCTCATTCATTTATTCAACCAGTATTAACTGAGTATCTGTGATGTGCCAGGCCCCATGTTAAGGTACATACAATAGTAAATGAGGTAGATATGGGCCTCGTGGGAAAAAAATAACATATTTGTGTTTTAAGATTCACATTTCCCAAAACATTCACGCACATAATATTTTATTTACTTCTTTAAGCAAGCAAGGAAGAAAATACATTTTTAATATTTACCATTTTTAAAATTACTTTTGTTTGTTTGCCTGCACGGGTCTTCATTGCAGCATGCAGCCTCTCTAGTTGCAATATGTGGAATCTTAGTTCCTCAACCAGGGATCGAATCTGGGCCCCCTGTATTGGGAGCATGGAGTCTTATACACTGAACTACCGGTAAAGTCCCAGAAAATATATTTTAGTCAGATTTTTGTCTACAGTGCACTGTGCAGTGATAATTTCAGAACCTCTTTCTGTGTATGTAGCTCTTTGAGCATATGATAGCTATAGATTGTTCTACTTTTTAGTTCTTGTGTGTGTGTGTGTGTGTGTGTGTGTGGTTTTTAGACTTCACTGATGTTGCAAGATTATGGTGCTGGTACTTTGCTACTTTCCCTGTGTGCTGTAGTTTATTAATCTCATAACATGCAAATTTAGGTAGCTATAAACACCTAAACTTTAAAGAATCCTTATAAATGGCAAATACATAGTAAAAAAAAATTGTGAGCGTTTCTATTATGAGTAAGTATGTGAGCTGTATTGCTCATATATCTTTTGTGACATCATTTGTGGCTGCTAATGACCTTTAGGGCTTAATTTCTGTTGTTCAACACTATTCCAGGTGAGGTTGCAATAGCTGAGTTCTAGATATTACTTTCCCACTATTCTTGAAACACATTTGAACCACTGTTAATTGTCTTAATTTTGTAGATTTAATATGTAGTTTCGCATTTTTCACTATGCCCTAGGCACTTTACTTAATACTCTGTGTGTATTAAGCAATACAATGAGGCAGGAATATTATTGTTGCCACTATATAGATGAAGAAACTGAGGCTTTAGAGAGGTTAAATAATTGGCCTAGTATGACACTTTGTGGTGGAACCTGGGTCTGTCTCCATTACAGCCTGACCTTTTAACTGTTTTGTCATCTGCTTCCTCTTGCTGACAGACTCACAGAAAGCATATAGTTCTCACGTCAAGCTAATTTTCTAAGGAAGGCTGGCAAGCTTGCTCCCAAAAGCCTTCCCAAGGTGTCTGTCTTAGATTGAAAATAAAAGTGTTAGTCACTCAGTCATGTCTGACTCTTTTCGATCCCGTGGACTGTAGCCTGTCAGGCTCCTCTGTCCATGGAATTTTTCAGGCAATAATATTGGAATGAAAAAAAAAAGAATACTGGAGTGGTTAGCCATTCCCTTTTCCAGGGGAACTTCCCGACCCAAGGTTCGACCCAGGTCTCCTGCATTGCCGGCAGATTCTGTACCATCTGAGCCACCAAGGAAACCCCTCTCTTAGATTATTGTGGTGAATTTATCTGGAATTGACCCTTAGGCTTGCCCTGTTCAAAACTTTAATGTAATACTCCCCTAGAATAGATCTGAGTCGTGGGGATACATTTACATTAAACCAAATCTTCTAGACTACTAGATAAAATTAGAATGTCCATCAGTTATTCTTCTGTAACGATGAATAAACATCACTTGACCATGTTTAGATAACAGTGCATTTATCCATAGCAAGCTAACTAGGGATCTTAGACACTTGCAGCTCTAAGACAAACAAGTTGGATCCAGATTGCCTTTTTGACTAACCCAAGACCAGAACCAAAAGGCTAACAAGGACTTGGGGAATTCACTGTGGCAATTCTGTTATAGCAAGATAAACTAGAATAATGATGTGACCTTATCAGAAAGTCTTGAACAGGAAACACACTGGACCAGGACTCAGGAAACAGTTAGTATCTTATCAATTGAACTGAATAAGGTCGAATTCTTTATCTACTCAGCACACCTATATGTGCCTACCTTTTAGAAAAATCTAAATAATTCCTCCTTTGGTCACGAGTTTTATTGTGCCAGAGAGGCCTGGCAGGAGAGTGTGTTGTTCAAAAGTAGCTGAAGGGGAATCATCATGGAGTAAAAGGAAAGCGATAAGGAAGCCTAGGAATTTAGTATCTCTTGCTAAACATCCTCTTTCCCTTTACCAGCAGACACTACACACAAGCAAACGTGTGCACATGTACGTGCACACAGGCACATAGCTTCCACACACACGTTCACACTCCTTCATGTATTGATAGTTTGTATTTTTAGAATTTTATTTATTTCTTTATTTTTGACTGTGTTGGGTCTTCGTTGCTGTGAGGGCTTTTCTCTGGTTGTGGCAAGTAGGGGATACACTCTAGTCGTGGTGTGCGGGTTTCTCATGCAGTGGCTTCTCTTGTTGAGGAACACGGGCTCTAGGGTGTGTGGGCTTCACTAGTCGTGGCTCCTGGGTTCTAGAGCACAGGCTCAATAGTTGCTCCAGGCATGTGGGATCTTCTCAGAGCAGAGGTCGAACCTGTGTCTCCTGCAGTGGCAGGCAGATTCTTTACTTCTGAGCCACCAGGGAAGCCCTGTACTCCCCGTTTAAAGCATGTTTTGCTCTAAAACTGTCCACACTTCTGTTACCCTTCATTAATGTGAAAAATAAGAAATTTAATTTTCTTAATTGCTTTTGTTCACATAACTTCTTCAATATTTTCACTCTGAGTTAAATTATATGAACACGTACAACTAGCCACGCATGTAAAAAGAATAATTGATTATAGTGAAGCTAACTCCAAAAACATTTACTCGTGACTAATCACATTCTGACAGCTGGAACCCATGTTTTACCAACATTCTTTCAAATTGTCCATGTTTCCCTGGTAAAACATTTCTTTTAGTATCCATCATCTGGAGAAAAACTGAAATACCAGCAAGAGGAGGTACAACAACTTCACCAGAATTTGCACCGGCTCCAGACTCTATGCAGCTCAGCAGAAAAAGAGCTTCGATATGAGCGAGGAAAGAACTCTGACTTAAAGCAACATAATAGTTTACTTCAGGAAGAAAGCATTAAGGTAATTCAAGTGGGGGTATCCTTCATTTAAGGGTCTCAATTGCTCAACTGACCCCAGGAATGAAGGAATCTAACTTCTGCAACTTGGTAATTTATGATTGAGTCCCCAGATGGGTAGACAGCGTCAGCGATCTGGTAACTCCATCCTTCAACTTCTCTTTACCAAGTAGATGCACACTTCAGTTGTTTCTCTGCTGCTAAAAGGTGTGTGCTGTAAATGTGAAAAACTTTTAAGTTTTTTTAAATCATTACCTAGGACATTTAGCACTTAATAATTTCGATGACCTGAACCAAATCTCTGGTAGCACTTCCCTGGTTCTCTCTCTGGACATATTTATTCCTAGTAGGTGCATTCATTTTTTAAAAGATTATTTTTATGTGGACCATTTAAAATGCCTTTATTGAATTTATTACAGTATTGCTTCTGTTTTACCTTTGGTTTCTTGGCCCCAAGGCATGTAGGATCTTAGCTCCTCGACCAGAGATCAAACCTGTACTCCCTGCATTGGAAGGCAAAGTCTTAACCACTGGACCTCCAGGGAAGCCCCTAGGTGCATTCATTATTATTGGTTGAATCAAATATCAATGGCCCCAAGGTACAAACCATGAGAGAGAAAAGTTGTTCTTCTTGATGTGAGTGTATCAAAAAGTTAGAGGAACATCCCCCAAACTCGCTTATTTTACAATGATCTGTATAGAACTGCCACCCACAGATTCATCTAAATTTTATGAACTACAAAATGTTCAGACTGAACCACCATGTAAAATGGTATTTCCTTTTAATTATGGTTCAATTCTGTAAACATATATTAGGGACCTAGTTTCTGTAAGCCCCTATTTAAGATTCTGGAGTTCAACATTCAACAAATATTTATTGAGCATCAGTCTTAACACAAGGCAGGCCATCTCGTCAATACTGAAGATTTAATGATAGGCAAAATTGACGCAATTCTTATCCCCTGGTGCAGGGGTCAGCAAACTTTGGCCTATAGGTAAAATCCATAGGCAGGATTTGACTTGCCTTTTATTTCTGTAAATAAAGTTTTATTGGCACACAGCCATACCTGTTCTTTCACATATTATTGATGGCTGCCTTTGCATTGCAACAGCAAATGTAAGTAGTTCTGACAAGAGACCATGTGGCCCACAGAGGCTAAAATATTTACTGTCTGGCTCTTTATATATAAAGCTTGCCACCCCTCATGTGGCAGGATCAATGACCTTATTTAAAAAGTGACATAAAAATGGATTAAGAAAGGTCCCTACTTTTTAGGAGCTCACAGTCTAGTAGGGGTGATATAGAGGAAAACAGTCATTTATCTCAAACTTTTAGAAAAGCCCTTCTAGAGAGGTCTAGAATTCCAGGATTGTTTGGATACACTTCTTCCCTATCCTCTTCATTCACAGTTTTTAGAATACTAAATATCATATTCTCTCTCCAGAATGCAAATGTGTTGCTTTTAAACCATTTTATTGTGAAATGAACCACTCAGAAGGCTTCCCCAGTGGCTCAGAAATAAAGAATCTGCCTGCAATGCAGGAGACATGGGTTCGATCTCTGGGTTGGGAAGATCCCCTGGAGAAGGGAGTGGCAACCCACTCCACTACTCTTGCCTGGAGAATCCCATGGGTGGAGGAGCCTGGCGGGCTACAGTCCATGGGGTTGCAAAGAGTCAGACAGGACTGGGCATGAGCACACATGCACATACCACTCAGGAAGTACAGTTCAACTTCTGTTTTTAAAAGAACACTGGCTGCAGTGTGGATAACAGATTAGAAGGGACTAAAAATGGAGGTGGTGCAATCAGTGCTATTGGTGTGGTCCAGGCTGGAGATGATGATGATCTAGCAGAGGTGGTGACACAGATGACAGAGATGGACGCGAGGTGTGTTGTAGGGGTGGAGTGATAGCACATGCTGAACAGACGTACGACGGTGGAAGAGGAAGGCTCGAGGGTGGCTCTCAGGTCAGTAGCCTGAACAAATGCTTGGGTGGTGGCATCCTTTACTGAAATCAGGGAGACTGAGAGGACAGTTTTGGAGATATGGGCAGAATCCAGGTGTTCCACTTTGGCATATATTGGCGTAAATGTGGTATTTTTAAATCATGAAAATGAATCTAGAGAGAGAATGCATCACTTACAGGGAAGGCCTAGAACAGTCCACTAATATTCAGAAGTTGAATTCACTAGAATAGTCTACGAAAGAAACCAAGAAGCAACAGCAGTGGTAAATGAAAACCAGGAGAGGTGGGTATCACAGACTAAGAGAGGAGAACTTTCTGAGATGGAGGAAGGAACTGCTACTCACAGGTCAGTTGCCCATGGGACTTAAATTCTGGCAATGGGAAGGTCAGTAGTGCCCTTAGCAAAAATAGTTTCGTGAAGCAGTGGGATTGAAAGCCAGCTTGGAGTAGACTGGGGGTGGGGGGTGGGAGGATGGAAACTATTTAGACCACGCATATATAGAAACTCTTAGGAAAATTCCTTTGTCAAGCTGCCAGAAGCTCCAGAGAGGTAACCAGCCACATGACATTGGTATTTGTCAGCTCTTGGGGGAGACTACACTTCTTTGAAAGCTGCTTATTTTGGCTCACATTCACATTCATCCCGTGCTTATTTTTGTCACTTGTCTTTATTACCCACCTCTAGATCAAAATTGAACTCAAGCAGGCCCAGGAAAAGTTATTAGACAGCTCAAAGATGTGCTGTTCACTCACGGCTGAGTGGAAGCACTGTCAGCAGAAAATCAGGGAACTGGAGCTGGAAGTACTTAAACAGGCTCAGAGCATTAAATCACAGAACAACCTACAGGAAATGCTGGCTCAGGAGAAATCTAAAGTTGCTGATGCAGAGAACAAGGTAATTATCCTCACACTTAATAAATATCATGCCCTGGATACTACTACTGAAATTCTGTTTCCCTGAGGATTTTAAGAAATAGATACAGTGCAAATGATAAAATTCTAGGGGTTTTTTTTACTCTCCCATGCTTTCCTCTTTTGATGTCACCAGTTCCTACGGTTCCAGTAAATCTGAGATGAAATTACTTTCATTGTATACTTTCAAATTGTAAAGGACTTAGTCTCCTGTCACTTGGATTGTCTATGATTTTTAGTTTGTAATTTTTGGAGGGATAGGTGTTAAGAAATGAACCCTTTTGAAATGTTACCCCTGCATTTTAGCCTGCCTAACACCAGGTGGCAGAAGTATGTAACACTTGCACAATTTCTTGGTGGGTTTGTCTGAGAGTCAAATCTCATGTAAAAAATAAATCATTTCATCAAACCACATAAAGCAAACATCAAAATTAGATGATAGCAATCTGTCTTAAACTCAAAAACTCAATGTTGAGCTAAAGAAGCCAGCACAAAAGAGTTCATACTATGTAATTTCATTTATATGAGGTTTAAGAATAGACAAAACTAAGCTATGGTGATAGAATAGTGGATATCCTTATGAGGGGAACATGAGGAAATCGTCTATGGTGCTGGAAGGATTCTTTATCTTGGTCTAAGGTGGTGGTTATGTAAGTAAAACTTCACTGAGTATGTGCAAGTTATGGGCATATTGTCATATGTCTGTTATTACTCCATTAAAAAAGTAACTGGCAAAATTGATAAAGATTAGTAAAATTTTGAAATTTAGACAATATAAATATTGGTACTGGATTTTGTGCAACAGGATCACACATTCTGACCGCAGTTGGAAGAGTAAACTAGTATAGACACTTCAGAAAGCAATTTGGCATTAGTATCTAGTTAAGTTAAAGTTGTATATATAACTTTAACCGACCCAACACTTCTACTACTAGGCATAAAAAGTAGGGGAATTCTGCTGCATTCTGCTGCGCACGTGTGTCAGGAGGCATCATGCGTGCTCAGTCACTTCAGTCATGTCCGACTCTTTGCAATTCCATGGACTGTAGCCCTCTTGGTTCTTCTGTCCATGGGATTTTCCAGGCAAAAATACTGGAGTGGGTTACCATTTCCTCTTCCAGGGGATCTTCCCAACCCAGGGATCGAACCCAAGTCTCCTGTGTCTCCTGCATTGCAGGCAGATTCTTTACCACTGAGTCACCTGGGAAGCCCCAGTATTTGTTTATATAAACATAAATCAACCTCTAAAAGGGTGGACAAGAAACTAATACCAGTGATTACCTATTTGGTGGAGGAAAACTGGAAAGAAGACAATATAAGATTGGAAAGGAGATTTTGTAGCTTAGTTTACCCACACAAACTAAATCATGTGAACCTATTGCATATTGCAACAATTAAGTAATTTAATTTAAAAATTAAATCTAGTCATACTCTTCAGATGAGATTTTTATGTTGGTACTATTGTTTGCTATCTATATGGTATTTCCCTAATTGGAAAATAAGTCACACTTAAAGTTTTATTTGTAAATTCTTTTCACTTAAGATTTTGGATCTGCAGGAGAAGTTAGAACATGCTCATAAAGTCAATCTGACAGACGCTTGTATTTTGGAGAAGAAGCAATTAGAGGAAAGGATAAAAGAAGCAATAGAAAATGAAGCTAAAATAAAGCAACAGTATCAGGAAGAACAACAGAAGAGGTAAGAGGAGCAAAGACGTCATTTTTCTGTGGGCTAACCACCCCTGAGTTTACGAGCAGTGTCAGTTTACCACTGCATTTCCTCTGTGTCCCCACTGAAGTAAACTCAATTACAAAACTGCATATATATATATGTATATATATATGTGTGTGTATGTACGTGCTAAATGGCTTCAATTGTGTCCGACTCTTTGTGACCCTATGGACTGTAGCCTGCCAGGCTTCTCTGTCCATGGGATTCTCTAGGCAAGAATACTGGAGTGGGTTGCCATGCCCTCCTCCAGGGCATCTTCCCAACCCAGGGGTTGAACCTGCATCTCTTATATCTGCTGCTTTGGTAGGTGGGTTCTTTGCTACTAGCACCACCTGGGAAGCCCCACATCTATACGTGGTGATATATATGTATATGTGTATTGTGTGTGTGTGTATATATATATGTATCACTATATTCTGATTGTTTATTTTCTTGCTTGCCTTTCATACTAGAGTGTGGAATTCTCAAGGGCAGGGATTATTTCTTGTTCTGGAACATGCTTGGTACACCAGCAAATCTTCTTGAATGAATGGATTACCTATGAAATATGATCCCCTGGGATCTGCTTTTCTAACTCTTAACACGATTGGCGCAAAATGCAGAGTAGAATGCGGTTGCTATTTTGTATTTATCAGCTGATTTTCTTTAAAGAAGATCCGAGTACTTCATAGGCATCTTAATCATTCACATGCTGATAGTAGTTAAGAGCTGTCATGTTTTTTTCTAGAAGGGTTTTGATTATTATTAGGATTCTTACTAAAATGATCTTATATACCCTAAACTTCAAGTCATGGGCATATTGTCATATGTATGTTACTACTCCATAAAAAATGTAGCTGGCAAAATTGATAAAGATTAGTAAAACTTTAAAATTTAGACAATATAAATATTGGCACTTCTGTGGCATTCAGAACATGTGTCTTAAGAAGCTACTTAGTAGTTTTAACTACTGAAAAGATATATAGCCATTCACATAAATTGTTAAGCTCAGAAGCTTTACTTTCAGCTCTAATTGAAACCTCTAGTATAAGACTTCCCTGGAGGTAACAACAGTTAAGACTCCATGCTTCCACTGCAGGGGTCGCAGGTTAGATCCCTGGTCTGGGAACAAAGATCCCACATGCTGCTTCTCAGCACATTTCAAAGAGAAAAGAAACCTCTAGCATAGAGCCTGACACTCAGTAGGTGCTTAGCAAATATGTTGTAAATAAATGACTGTTTGAGTGAGCGAATAAATGACTGTTTGAGTGAATAATGGATTCACTCAGGTCCGATAGAAAAATACTTGTCTCACTGCTGCTTCTACCAAGATGACACCCTTCTCCTGTTTTAATACAGCTAGTTCCTGAATAAACTACAATAGGCACACCTTTTAAAGCACTGCTCACAAAGTTAGAGAAAGCCCTAGGACAAACATACAATGAGGGAAAACAAAAATAATGAATGGTAAACAAACTTCTAAGTCAAGGGACAAATAACACGATCAGCTCCAGGTTCAAGAGAACCCGAGGAAGTTTGCCACAGGTGTGTGTCCTCACTCGCTCAGTCGTGTCTGATTCTTTGCAACCATGTGAACTGTAGCCCGCCCAGCTCCCCTGTCCATGGAATTTTCCAGGCAAGAATACTGGAGTGGGTTGCCATTTCCTACTCCAGGGAATCTTCTCGACCCAGGGATTAAACCTTCCTCTCTTAGGTCTCCTGCATTGGTAGGTAGGTGGATTTTTTTTTACTGCTATGCCACCTGGGAAGCCCTGTAAAATACATGTAGTTTACAGTAATTTTAAAATTTATCTTTGACACCTACTGTTTAAATAGAAATATGTTTAATATCCAAATATTGTGCTTTTCCATCTATTTTTCTGTTATGGATTTATGGTTTCATAATATTAAATAATCATATAGCATTTTGTTACATAGCCATATCATAATTTGTATAAAATGTTTTTAGACTTTTTGCTGATATAAAATATTTTGTAATTAACATCCCGACACATGGGGCTTCCCTGGTGGCTCAACAGTAAAGGATCCACCTGCCAATGCAGGAGACGTGAGTTAGATCCCTAGGTCAGGAAGATCCCACGGAGAAACGGCAGCCCACTGCAGTCTTGCCTGGGAAATCCCACTGACAGAGGAGCCTGGTGGGCTGCAGTCGTGGGGTCACAGAGAGTCGGACACATCTCAGTGACTTAACCACCACCACCACCATCCTGACACGTTAAGACTTTGCAACTATAACGAAGTATGAGAAGGGTTATACTAAGGGAGATTTAGTATGCTCAGGTAACACACAGCAGGGACACCTAGTTAGGTCCAGGAAGCTCAAGAAAGCCTTCCTCAAAGAAAACTATGCAAGTTGAGAGTAAAGTAGTTGTTACGGGAAGGCTAAGTAGAAAATACCAGTTAAAGGAAGACCTGGAAGAGGATAGGGACAAGGCTGGAGTTGCAGGGGATTAATAAATGTGGAGGATGACTTGTTTGGAGAAGTGAAAAATTTTCGTTTTGCCTGGAACAAAATGTTTGGGGGTAGAGGAAGTGGCAAGAAAATGGAGCTAGAAAGGTAAGTTAGCTCACAAGTCATATTAAAAAATTTGGGGGAATTCCCTGGTGGTCCAGTGGTTAGAACTCCATGCTTTCACTGCCAAGGACCCAGGTTCAATCCCTGGTTGGAGAACTAAGATCCCACAAGTCCAAAAAAGAATTTGGACTTTTTCTTAAGAGTGAAGGAGAACGTTATAGCAGTGTTAACACATGTGCATTAGTATCAAGTGTTTGTAACTGACAGCCCTTTATTAAAGCAAGGAGATGAAGGGATTCAACTCATAAAGCAGTGTGGACAAGCACAAGGACTATAGAATTCAGAATTAGAGCCCTGATGCTATTCAGCCTTCTCATCCCGTGCCACCCTCTTATCCTTTTTGCCTTCAATCTTTCCTAGCATCAGGGTCTTTTCCAATGAGTTGGTTGTTGGCGAGTTCCCTTCTCATTGAAATAAGGACAGTTATTTCTTCTTAGGGTGGTTTTCAGGAAAGAGAAAACTAAGAAAAGCTTCCATCACAGAGGAGGTTGCTTTGATGTTGGCCCATTACGGACCGCTACTTTATCTCACTGAACAAAAAAATTCCCCTGTGCCCAGTCTAACAATTCTAGGTCAAAGAGTTTCTTTTGCAAAGCTTTGCAATTCACAGTGTGATTTAATATACATTAATTGCCTTAAGGAAACTCCTAGATCAGAATATGAATGAGCTACAGAAGCAAGTGAAAATCTTACAGGAAAAAGAGAATCTACTGGAAATGACCAGTTCTCAGCAACAAATCAAACTTCAGCAACAAAAGGCCCAACTTAAAGAACTGGAAAATGAAAAAAGAAAATCTGATGAGGTAAGAAGACAAATAGGTATGCTTCTCAGTTTTCCTATTCCCTTAGACCTAAGTAATAGTTAATAAGAGCTAATAATTCTTGAGTGCCTAGCACTTTACCCATTAAGTTTAGTTAGGATTCAGACAGGGAAGCAGAATCTACTCTAGATATTTCAGGCAAGAAGGAATTTAACACAGGGAATAACATGCTTACAAAACTGTTGGAAGGGAGAGGTAGGGGTGAGTAGGTCAGAAAGAACTGTTGCTAGCTTTCAATAAATCCAGAAGTTCAGAAACCACAGGGAAACCAACCCTTGTAGATTAGCAGGAACTCTCCCAAAGCCCTTTCAAAAGTTTCCCTCTTTGATCTACCTGATAGTGTTACCAGAAACTGGATTTGCCTCTTGGTGGATGTCAAGCCAAGAGACACAGCCAAGTCAATAGATCAGGAGAAAGGATCTATTTGCAGCAAGTGAAAACACCAGGGATCTTTCCCAAAGCAGTGTCTCCTCAAACAGCAAAACTGGGGAAGTTTTAAGCTAAGGATACCTGCATATTCATAAAGGAGCTTGAGCAAAGGAGAATTCAGCATAGAATTGGGGCAAAGGTCCAGAGTCCAGGCTTTAGTTGATAGAAGTCATGAGGGTCAACATCATCCTTCTGTCCCCCTAAGTGGGGGCCTTAGTTCCTGCCGAACTCAAAGACATGTATCAGATTACTATATATTTCCCTTGAGGAGGAACTAGGGCTAATTGATCACTGAACTATTGTTTCTTGACTGCTTTTGCTTTTTCCTGCACTTCTTCACTTCCCTTAAAATCATTAACTACTGAGACCTGTTCAGGGACAAGCATTGTGGCCAGGTTTAGATCACAAAATGGATTAAGCCAAAAATGTCTTCTCTTATGTCAAGAAATCATGCTTGGTTCTTTCTCTGGAGACTCCCTACCCTGTCTGCTTACAGTAGCACAAGAGGAGCATGGTGGCCTCTCCTGTGCTTTCCGCCATGCTTTCCAAACTGTGTGCAAGTGCCTCTGATTTGAAGAAACCCAACTGGAACTCTGCTGTCAAGGGAGTTTAGAAAATGTCATTTTCAGACTTCCAATCTTGCAGCACAGGGCAGAGCTTAGAAAAAGTAAGGGTCCTGGTGAGCAATGTCACAGTCTACTTTGTATAAGCAGCTTCCATCCAAACCCTTTTACCCATATTCAACCTTATAAACTACAAGAAGAATAGTATGCTTCCGCTGAGTCGAATGCCCTGTCGCTCATACAAATGACGATGAAGCGGCACAACTCAGATTGGGGCTTGAACCCGTTGTCTTAATTGAGATCACACACCTGTTCTCAGGACTTAATGAAGCTCAGGTTCTTCTGTCTTATCTCAGAATGAATTCAGTGAGAGACAAAGTGATAGGTAAGAAGTGGATTTATTTAGAGAGATACACATTCCATAGGTAGATTGTGGTCCGACTCAAAAGGCCAGAGTGGCTCTGAAGGAAACACACTCCACAGAGGATGGACCATCTCAGAAGGCAAGAAGTCCAGAAATATGGCATAGTTAGTTTTTATGGACTGAGTAATTTCATAGGCTAATGATGGGAGGATTAGTCCAACTGTTTTGGAGAAGGGGCAGAATTGGGCCATACCCACTGACTACTTTTGGGCCTTTTATGATTGGCCTTGGAACTGTCTGGCACCTGTGGGTGTATCACTTACCTAATTACAGTGAGCACATAATGAAGCTCAAGGTCTAGTGGAAATTATATCTTCTGCCATCTTGACCCTAATAGTTTCAACCAGTTTTTGTCATATCTTCAACAGTTATGTCATTCTTTGAAAGGTGGTGCTCTGCTTCCTGTTTCATTGATTCACTTAACTTCTGAAAGTCCCAGCAGCATCTGTGGTCATTTATGGATAATGTAATTGCTACTTCTTCAGTCTCAATCCACATGGATATACTAACTTTAAAACTTAATTATAAATTAACTACCAATAATACAATAAATTAACTACCGATAAACATGTTTTGGGATATAGGTTTGAAAAGCCATTCCCATTCCAGCTCTTGGTTTCTTTTCCATATTCTGCCTCTGAGAGAGACCACAGCATATATCAATCACTGGCTGAAAGTTTAGACATCATCTTATAGGACAACACAGAACCTCAAAAAGATGTTGTCCCCTGGCCAGCATCATACCTACATCTTCCATAGGTCTTTTCACTGTTTTGCAGGTTTCTTTTTTTTTTTCCTGGATAGTAGGATATATGATGAGAGCAATGACTGAGACTTTGTTTCACCTCCCTTACTTTAAAATGATTTTCTTGTTCAGGAACTATGTTGAGTAGTAGTATATCATGACAGGAAATAAAGAATTTGGAAAGCCCACAGATGGTAGTCCTGGCAAAAGCACTATGGACAGAGAAAGAAAATCCAGGTCTAAAATGAGTGTCTTTTTCACTGAGGACGCATTGTTGTTCTCTCCATGGTGGAAGAGGTCCAGTATAATAAACCTGCTATCCGGTGACTGTTGGGCCCCCTGCCTAGTAGATGGTCCCATATCAGTAGCTCAACATTGATCTTTGCTTTTGGCAAGTTGAGTAGATTAGCCTTGGTGACCCCTTGTCCACTTTGTACATGAGCCCAAGTGAGTGAGCACATAAAGGATAGAAAAAGAGGCTAAGTGACATCTATAGAATGTACTGTTTTTTTCCACTTGATTATTGAAGGCCACCTCTTCTGTGGAAGCCCTCTGCTGTGGAAGAGCCCATGAGGCACATATATGTTCACACTCTAGGCTGTGCTGTCTAATATTGTGTCAACTAGCCACTGTGGCTATCTAAATTTAAATTAAATTGAAATTTTAGTTCCTGAGACATACTAGGCACGTTTCATGTGCTCAGTAGCCGCATGTAGCTAGTGACCACCCTGCTGGAGAGTGCAGGCATAGAACACTTCCACCAGTAGGACACATTTCATCAGTCTTCCAATATTATTCTTTCCAAATCCCTGATCATCTGGCCAAACTATTAAAAACTTTCCATGAGTTAGCATCAGTCCATGCCTCTGGACGTCTCTCTTTCCAGGCAAAGTGAACATAAACTTTGCCCACTGAGATTTCCCTTCCCACTGGTCTGAAGGACCACCCCTCAGTTGGGGCTATCAGGCCTCAGCAGCCCTATTTCAAGTGGTTGCCATATTTTGTACAGAATCATAAGTACATCAGGCCCAAATTAATCTTTCTCGGCTAACTGGTAATACATAACTCCCCCTGAGGCCATAGGTTTGGGTTGAGAGAGGTGGTGATACACAGAGGTAAGTGTCACTTGCCCATGCAGCTTGCTCAGTATTTCCCATAGCAGTTCTGTTTGAGGACGGAGTACTACTGCACATGCCCAACTCAATGCTCAGTGGATAATAGAACACCTCGTTTCAGGGAGGGCAGCTCAGGTTACTCAACCCTTTCTGTCTCGTGGCCAACCATGAGAGATGATTGAGAGAAGAGATGACTCTCCTCCCAAATCCTAAGATTAAACTAAAGGTTTCCAGAGGCTCTGTGTTGTTTCCTCCTCTGCCACAGAAACTTGGGGCAAATTTGGGTCTGCTGGATCATAAAGCACAACG
Source organism: Cervus elaphus (assembly GCF_910594005.1). NCBI lineage: Eukaryota > Metazoa > Chordata > Mammalia > Artiodactyla > Cervidae > Cervus > Cervus elaphus. Next base: position 123,778,167 of record NC_057834.1, on the reverse strand, counting down.
GCAGAGCAGTCTGCACCACAGCCTGGCATAGCGCAGCTCTTTGTCTTGCTTTGGGCACCACTGAAACCATACAACCCTGATGGTTGCTTGATAAATGGGCTGAAGGAACAAAGGTGGTATAATTTGATTCTAGACTCAGAAGAGGCTTTCTAAGAACTTGGCCTTTTCTATCATCAATAGCCCTCATGCCTCAGGTTGGAAAGCCAGCAAGAAGTATCTGCTCTTCCATATTGTCTAAGCTGACTGCACACTCAAGAACTGGGAAATTCACAACCTGAGGAGCTTTATAAACCCACTAGACCCATCGTGAAACCTATACTGAGCCAATGAGTCTCTGCAGACACACTCTAAGACACTGTGGATTCAAACTCCATTTTCCACCCTCCTTCCTCAAGTCTCCACTCTGAATTCTGAACCTCAGTTGCACTTTGGGCTCCATGGGGCTAGTGCTGATGCAGAACCACTGGACTGTATGGAATTCCCCCCAAATCTACATAATCCCCTTTCTCCAATGCCCTGTCACCTGGGTAAAAGGCCACAGATCTCTTTGGGAAGGGCTTGGGAGAAGATCACATGCTTGTGGCAGAGTCACACACAAGGTACTTCCTGAAGAAAACCTGGCTAAAAGGACCCTGGGTCTGAACTGATTCAGGTCTGAGGACTGAGTAAGGGCCATTACTCTCTGTGTTGTCATTCAAATTGGACCTCTGTTCACCAGACCCAGGTGCATTTATTTATTTAAAAATACGACTCAAGTAAAACTTTAATAGGCTGTTCATCTATTTTAGTTCTGTAATCACTGTGATCAGTTAACTACAACCAATGATTGCTACAAGTCTAGCCATTTGGTTTTATCTCTGGCCCTATTGTCTAATAGCAGTACTAATGCCCACCTTGTATCGGGGATTAATCATTGTGCTTGACTTTTGACACTCTGCAGTAGCATCACCTCCCATCATAAAATCAGGGCTCAATTCCAATGTTGGCATCTTCCACCATCATCCTCATAGGAGAGCATTATGGAACATTTCAAGGAATCTGATGTTCACCAGTGTATTTGGCAAAGCCTTTGTGAAAGGAATGTCTTCTGAGTCATGCAAGGGTCATGATGAGTTGGATGAGCAGGTCACCTATGATAAATCTACTCCAAACTTCCTATCTACTTAAGACTCTGGATTCTTTCCTCTCACTTAGCATGGTGTTTTATTTATTTATTTTTCCATTTATTTTTATTAGTTGGAGGCTAATTACTTTACAATATTGTAGTGGTTTTTGCCATACATTGACATGAATCAGCCATGGATTTACATGTGTTCCCCATCCTGAACCCAGTATGGAGTTTTAATATCATTTAACCCTGGTCACTGTTGAGTCCACCAACCAAGCAAACTATTAAAGTCACTTGAGATGTTTAAATTAACACATTAAACCCTGAATCTCTGTAAGTGTATCCATCAGGTCAATAAATTCAGCCTATTCAACATTATGTTCCTTTCTCCCTAGTATAAACACAGTAGGAATACAGTCCTATGTATATTCCTCAGGTTTCTGCCAATTTAACTTCATAAAATCTTTCCATTCTTTCAGTATGGCAGTCCTCCTAGGTCAGTGACTATACTCAACTCCTTTTCCCTGGGATGTGCTGGGATCTGACTCTTGTTGTAGGATTCGAGGCAAAGAGAAGTGGTGGTGATAGTGGAGGGGTGGGTCTTAAGAACAATGGGCATCATTGCACAGATAAATGCCCCAGGTGGAGTCAGTAGAGTCCTGGAGACAAGGGTGCCTAATGCCCTGAGACAGTAGGACTGCTTATGCTGATAAGAGGGGCTCAGTAGGGTTTTGAGGCCCAGGGTGCTCAAAGTTATTGGGATCCTGTCAGATGTTCTTGTTCCCAGTTCTCAGATTTGCATGTTTTCCAAATAAAACACTATTTTTCATATAAGAGATCTAGCAAGGCTATGAAGTCAACTTGTGCTTGCAGTTCTGCAACCTACTTGATGAAATTTGGATTTGGATTTTGGATATATTGACCTGCTGCCTACATGAAGGAAGTGCCCTGAGTCTCTGAGTATGCCTTGTTCCAGTAAACAAACCCTGAGTTGGCCATTTTCTCCTCTAGGGCTCATTAACTTGATCAGATGTAGCTAACCACCCCACACACCTTAGAGTTCTCAGACTTTTTATATAGGCTTACACAACTGTTGGAAGGGTTGAGGAATCACAAGTAAGGAAAAGGAGCTACTAGCTTTCAGAAATTCTGGAGGTGCAAAAATCACAGGAAGCTGCTATGGTTTCTGTAAGCCTTTTTTAGCAGAGAGGCTTTGCCCGTTTACATTCTCTCAACATCACGCCTTTCTTCACCAGTGTATCCTCATTTTTTTAAATGTTTTTCAGCATCTCAAGAGCAACCAGGAATTGTCAAAGAAGCTGTCTGTGTTGCAGCAGGAGAAGGAAGCTCTATGTGAAGAAAATGAGCAGCTTTTGAAGCAGTTTGACCTCTATGTGAGGTAAACAAAAATAAGTTCCCTTTAGAAGAACACTGCATAGAGTAACGCCCCTTCTTACAGAACCAGCTCCGGAGCTCAGCAGGGGATGCTCGCTGAGGTGACTTTTCAAGAACGCCAACACCATTGTTCTTCCTTCCCAGAAGTTCTATCTATCGGGCTTTTCCTAGGGAGGTGTGGGGCCTTATTTCTTCTCAAGAGAGGGAGGGGGAAGGGAAATGCTATTTATTGAGCTCTAGTGGTATCTAACATCTTGCTCTTCCCCAAATACATCCCTCTGACTTGCCTTCAGGCTCTTTCCCCTCACATGCTGTCCTCAGTCTGAACCATGCTCTCCCCATTTCAACTCTTCCTTCTCAGACAAGCCTTCCTTGACACCTTCAGCCTGGGCTGGATGAGGTGCTCACTCTTTGTGTCCCTATAGCCTTCTATACGTGACTGTGATTATTTAACATGTTGTTCTGAAATAATGTGATTCACACCTATCTTCCTCACCAGACTATAGGTTTTAAAGGACATGAGCCACAGTCTTATTCATCTTTTTATCCACAGTCCCTGGTATATAGAAGGTGCTCAATAGAAATCTATGTTCCCAGACTTCCTACTCTTTCTTTCATTCACTGGTCATCATTCCACCAGATTCCTCCCACTCTCCTCCTCTCTGAAGTGTAGCATGGTAGTTCAGAGTATGGACTCTGGAGCCATATTGCCTGGGTACAATTCCTGGTTCTACTAGGAACTAGCTGTGTGACCTTGGGCAAGTTAAGTAACCTCTCTGTGCCTGAGGTATCTCATCTTTAAAATGGGCAAAATAGCCATTCCTTTTGCATAAAGTTATTGGGAGAATTAAATGATGAATGAATACATGTAATAGAGCAGTGTCTAGCACAAAGCTGTTACTATATCTACTTATTTTCAGTTTTCCTGTATGACACACCTCTCTGCTTCTAGCTCTGCACCTCTCATCTCTATTGTTTCTTTAAGTTGAAGTTTCTTATTCTCTTATATTCTCACTCACTTCCTATGTTGATGGTAGTAATAATGATTTGAAAACCACTTTCTGCTGTACAGTGGAAAATTCTTCAGTCATTGATATTCAGTATCTTGCTTTGATTATCATATCACTGAGAAGTATAGAAACATGGAAAGGAACATGTATGGCTCAGCTCATATTAAAATGACAAATCTAAGACTAGAACTCAGCCCTCTACTAACCTGCACAGAGCTCTTCCCACTTTGTATCTGCCGTTAGAGGGAGGAGAGGGCATCCACAGAGCCCATGGTGTCTCACAGCAGTGAGTCCAGGAAGGCCAGGCAGGAGCTCCAGGCCCTCCTTCTGTCAGGACCAGGATGCACCCTCCCATCCTGGATCAGGAACCCCCAGCATGTGCACTGACCACCTCAGAGCCAGGGATCCCAAGACGGATTCTCAGTGGAGATGTCTTACGTTCTGCTGATCGTGTAAGCATATTCCTGCTCTTTAACCAGCCTCGGGAGCACAGCCTTCTTGGGGTCTCAGTCAGATCAGGTATAAATCATTAATCTCATTGTTATCAATAAACAATGCTGATAGTTGGTGCGAACTGCCATGAAACTCCAGACTTGTGGTTGCAAAGCAACACTGTTTTAATTGGTATATTTCGTTCCTGGACCACTGGTCAGTGCCAAGCAAGAACTTTCACAAAACAGTTCAGGCCTGATTCTAGGCCTGCTGGACTCAACCCTCTAACACAGCCCCGATTTAGTTAAGAATTACCCACTGGTCCTGCAATTGATATTTTTATGCAAAATAACTTAAAACCGCTTTTGTACATATATTTTTCATTTTAAAAAATTATCTTTATAAATTCCTAGGTGTGGAATTACTAATCCAAAAGCTGGAGCTATGGATCTCAAAATGTACTATGAAACATTCAGAAGCATCCTACCAAAATTTTCTGCCATTATTGTGTGAGAGTAGAAATTTCACTACATCTGTATTTGCATTGGGTGCTACCTTTGTGGGGGGAGGGCTCTGATGAAATTTTTCCCAATGCTCTTTCTTTTAACTGAGGTATAATTTACATGTACACAGATTTTTAAATGTACAATTTGATGAGTTTTGACAAATGTATATGCCCACTAAGCACAACCCCAATCAAGATACAGAACATTTCCTTTATCCCTTAGAGTTTGTTCCTTTTTACAGTCAGTCTGTATCTCCTGATCCCTCACCTCCTCCCAGGAATCTACTCTTCTGATTTCTGTCTCTACTAGAATGGCATTATACTACATGTAATCTTTTGTGTCTGACTTCTTTTGCTCAGATTATTCCATTAATTTTTATTTTGGAATAATTCCCTTCCGTTGTTTTCAATGATCAGTTATAGTCATAAATTACTTGTTATTTTATTTTGAATTTCTTTGATGGCTAGTGAGTCTGAATAGTTTTCCATATTATTAGTCCATAGCCTTTAGAACAGTTAATCCTAACCCTAGATGCACATATGTGGGCCCCAACATAGATTAATTAAATCAGAATCTGTGAGGATAGGGCTTAGGGATCAATATTTTTCTAAAATCATGCCCATGTGATTCTGATGGGCGCCTAGGAAAATTATAGCTTTAAGAAAGAAAATGAAAAAAAAAAAAGAAAGAAAATGGAAGAAATTGTCAAAACTCTAGGTTCATTTTTTTCATTCCCCTGATCCTACTCCTGACCTTTACAAACAATGCTTAATTTTTTCCCCATATTTTCCCAGCTACTCTTCCAGAGGAACAAATTCCTTGCCATTTTTAAATAAAAATCAAGGAAAAACCATCTGGTTTTACTTAAGCATAACCCAAAGTTGTCCTGAAATTTTAGAACATGAGTATTGTGCTGCCTTATCATGCATGCAGTTAACCAAGCCAACCATAAACTTAGACAATCCACATGTTCTTTGGCAAGTTGGCCAGCAGAACTTCTGACCAAACTGATAGGTGTGCCAAATAGCCAGCGAGCTATTTGGGAAGGTCTAAACTCCCATCAGCTTTACTGCAGCCATGTACTTTTCATACCATGTAGTACTACTGGAAGAAGCCTGAATATCTAGCAATAGGAGCTAGTTAGGTCAAGTATTGTACATTCACTTGATGGAATATTATACAGCTGTAAAAGATGGTGGCCATGAACATTAGAAGCGATGTGGGAAAATGCTTCTGATACAATAAATGAAAAGAGCATAAAATAATTTTAACCTAGACAATGTTTAAACAGAAGATACTTACAAAAAGAGTGAAAGGAAAGACAACAATATCATAAAATAGATCATATGGGAGTTGGATTTTTCCCCAAGTTTTCTATAATTTATCATTTAAAAAATAAATAATTTTTTTATTTTTATTAAAATTTTTAATAGTCCAAATGGCAGAATAAGAGAGACAGCAGCTGTCTGGCATGGAAGCTGCAGATGTGGGTTTTAATAACTCAGGGCAGAATGTGTAAAAGAAATTCTAGAAATCCATGTTGTATTTCAAATGATGTCAAAACATCAGAGGAACTGTGAACAGCTGGGAAACTCAGAGAACAACAGGTGTACCATTAGTGTTTAAACCTCTGAAGCTATGGACTGGGAGATGCTGAAACCCAGTGATATCTTTTGACAGACTCTTCCCAGAATAAGGGAAAATGAGAACATTTGTGAGATGAAAATATCTTCCTGTATAGAACCTTAGTCAATTCATAAGAATATATATTTCCTATTATATAGTGGGTGCTACAAGGGCCACAGAACTGAACAAGCCTAAAGCAGTTTTATAAACCTCAGTATCTAGAGTAACTCTGTTGAGTTGCTGTAGCAGAGACATTGAATAAGAATGTCTTTAGAAAGGGAGGGGGTTTCTCTCTTACCTAAAAGTGCAGGGAGCTCAATGTTTCCAAAGTCTAGACTCCTTTCTTGTTGTCGCTCCAGCATCTTTAGCACTTATCCACATAGTCCAAGGCAGTTCATTACTATATTCACATTTTATCCAACAAGAAGGGGAAAAGAGGGGAAGGCAAGGGCATTCTGTTTTCCTTTAAGGCACATTACTTCCACTCCAGCTACTGGCCGGAACTTACTCACATGGCCTCATCTAGCTGCCTCATTTAACTACAAAAAAACTACATTTTCTTGTAGTTCATGTTTGAGCAACCAAGTGCCAAGCTAAAACCAGGAGGTCTATAATGATATAAGAAGGAGAAGGTGTACTGAGGACCCATCCCCACAGTCAGTCACTGCCACCCAAACTGACAAGCTGGTGACAAGGGCCAGTGTGCATGTCTCTGACCTACAGGAATTCAAACTTCTCTGCTTGGTATCTGGCCAACAGCTGAATTAATCTTCTAAGGGAAAAATATGCAAAATGATTCTTTTGTTTACAATCAACAGTTATGAGAGAGAGGGGCACTATTTTGGAAAATGGAAGAGTCTTGCAAAACACACTTAGAGGTAAGATAATAACTTAACCAGAGCAGAAGACTCTCCTGGAGTCACTAGACTAAATTACCATCTAAATAAGTCTCCTTTGCTCTTCCCCTGCCATCCAGCTCCTAGTTCTTAAAAAAAGTGTTAATCGCTCAGTTGTGTCCAACTCTTTGGAATCCCATGGACTGTAGCCTGCCAGGCTCCTCTGTCCATGGACTTCCCCAAGCAAGAATACTGGAGTGGGCAGCCATTCCCTTCTCCAGGGGATCTTCCCAACCCAGGGATTGAACCTGGGTCTCCAACATTGCAAGCAGATTTTTTAAACCATCTGAGCCACTAGGGAAGCCCTTATAATAGGTTATTAAGATATAATTCACATACTGTACAATTCACTCATTGAAAGTGTACAATTCAGAGGCTTTAGTTATAGTCCATCACTGCAATCAATTTTAGAACATTTCATTACCTAAAGAAATCCTTTAGGTATACCCTTCATTCCTGGTTTCTCTCCTTACTCCCAGCCCCAGGCAACCACTAATATACTTTGTTTCACTCTATATTTGTCCCTTCTGGACATTTCATATGAATGGAATTGTATAACATGTGGTCCTTTGTGACCGGCTTCATTCACCTAGCATAGTGCCTTCAAAGTTCATTCATGTTGTAGCATGTATTTGTACTTCATTCCTTTTTATAGCTATATAGTGTTCCATTATACAGATACTCCATACTGTGTTTATTTGTTCATCAGTTAATGGAAATTTAGGCCGTTTTCACCTTTTGACTGTTATGAATAGTGCTACTATGAATATTCATGTACAAGTTTTTGTGTGAGTGTACATTTTCACTTCTCTTAGGTATATACCTAGGAATGGAATTGCTAGGTCATATGGCTCTCTATATTTAACCATTTGAGGAACTGCTAGGCTTTTTCCATTTGACAGTCTAACCAGCAGTATATGAATATTCCAATTTCTCCACTTCCTTGCCAGTACTTTTTAAAAATACATGTATTTATTTATTTGTTTGTCTGTACCAGGTCTTGGTTGCATCTTGTGGGATCTTTGATCTTTGTTGCAGTATGCAAACTCTTAGTTGTGGTATGTGGGATCTAGTTCCCTGACCAGGGACCCAGCCTGGCGCCCCTACATAGCAGAGTCTTAGCCACTGGATCACCAGGGAAGTCCTTCCAGTACTTCACTACCTTTTATTTTTTATTTCAGCCATTCTCCTGTGTGAAGAGGTATCTCACTGTATTTTTTATTTGCATTTTCTTAATACTAATAATGTTGAACATCTTTTCATGTATTTATTGGTGGTAAGTTAAATTTATGTCAGAATCAGAATAAAAGTCTTGAGCAAAGATCTAGATAGAATTGGCATTTAGAAGTCTAAACTCAAGAGTGAAAGCAAACCCAGTTGTCTGGAAAATCGACAAGACAGAGTGGGTTCTATCACTGTCCAAGGGTATAGCCCAGAACCAGAAAATTTTAAAGTAATGACTAGCTCAGTGGAGTAGGATTCAAAATTTTTAGATGTCAGGGATCAGAAGTCAAGGAGTTTCCTGTGTTGGGGATGACTGAACCTGGTGTCATGGGGGAGGTTCTCCTTGGTCCATTTCCCCCACTTGGGTGAGAAGTCCTATGGATGTGAGGCAGGATAAGTCTTCGTCTCTGGGACCCACCCTGACAAAGCAAGAAGAGGAGCCCCAAGAAAGGTGCTAATCGAGGAGCAAAGTAAATTTTCACTGTGTTTAGGTGCATCTATATTTAAATTTACTTTTGTAGAAACTATAATCAGAAATATCAGTACTACAAAGTCAAGCTGCACAGAGTCAAGGATCGTTTAGTTGATGAAGTAGAACTCCGAGATGAGAGAATCAAACAACTCGAAAATGAGGTTGGAGCCCTGCGGCAGCAAATGGAAAAGGTGAGGGGGAAGGTGGAGCATTCACTGGTCCTGCTGATGCTGGGCATCTGGGGAAGCCCACTTGATGTTTAATGTGTTTGTGGCCTCTTCAGAGCCCAGGTTTCCATTTCTTTTCTTTGCACCCTTTTTCAGTTTGAATAATTGTTTAAGCCCTGCCCAAAAGTATGTAAGACTCATTGTGATGCTAGATCAAACTGGACACTGAAAATACTCTGCACTGCTGCTTAGGGCTAGCATCTTGCCTTCAAATGAAAGTGCCTTTTCATATATATATATTTTTTAATTAAAAATTTTTAAATTTATTTTTAATGGGAGGATAATTGCTTTTACAATATCATGTTGGTTTCTGCCATACATCAACATGAATCAGTCATAGGTGTATATATATGCTCCCTCCCTCTTGAACCTCCTCCCACCTCCCACTTGATCCCACCCCTCTAGGTTGTCACAGAGCACCAGTTTGAGCTCCCTGCATCATCCAGCAAATTCCCACTGGTTGTCTGTTTTACATATGGTCAGTCAGTCAGTCAGTTCAGTCGCTCAGTCGTGTCTGACTGTTTGCGACCCCATGAATCGCAGCACACCAGGCCTCCCTGTCCATCACCAACTCCCGGAGTTTACATATGGTAGTGTATATGTTAATCACGCTTTAGCTGAGACTTCCAAACCAGTCTTCACAACTCATTCCTGCTTTATGTAGCCCTCATTTTGCCTCACATTTCTGTCCATTTTAAATGGCAATGAAAACAGGTGACCCCTATTCTTCTATCTGACTAGCACCTTCAGGCTGTTTTCTAAATCTCTCTGGTTTCTTTGTCTTGTTGCCCCTGTGACTTTCTGGTGTTGGCAGAAAGTAAATGGAACAGATGAATGGGACCCAATGCAGAATGGCCTTGAGAGCAATAAACTACATCAATTCAAAGGGGAGAGCAACTGATTGGGCCAGAAATGTTTCCCTTCTGAAGATACCCAACCCATTTCAGAATTTTGAAAACATTGTCCTCAGTCCTAAATTACTCCTTTCTACACCCACCAAATTTTTATCATATCACCACTATATGCCAAGGATACCAAAACAATTGATATAAATTCAGTTATTTCATGGGCTATTATAGGACTCCACAAGAAGACTCCCTCGGTGACTGTAATAAAACATGTGAGGATTATAAGAGATGGGTCACCAATGTTGTGTTTTTAAGTTTTTTTTTTTAATCCTTCTGTTACTTTAAACTGTAGTGAGAATGGAAAACAAGTTAGATTTTGCAGTACCCTCCTATTGTGGCACTAACTCACCAAACTTTGGAAGACTCAGATTCAGGTTAGACTTAGGGTCAGATCCAGGTTAGGAAGGCAACGCAGAAAGTATAACAGAAGAAAGTAGCAGCTCTTGTGCACGGGCCCACCAGAAATACCATCAGCCTATTCTGCACTACCCATTCTTCCTGGTGGTGCCTGCCTTCCACTTCCAAGCTTACATGGCAAAACCACCCTCCTGCTTTCAGCAGGCATGTTTCCTGACTGTACTGTGTTGAAGAGTATACCCCCCAAATTCATGGCCACCCGGAACCCCAGAATGTGACCTAATTTGGAAGTTTGCTGGTATAAACTCAAGATGAGGTCATACTAGATTAGCGTGAACCCCAAATCCAATATGACTAGTATCGTTATACGAAGAGGAAAAGACGTACACAGGGGAGAAAGGCCATGTGATGATGAGGCACAGATTGGAGCAATGAAGCCACAAACCAAGGAGCACCAAGGACTGGTAGCACTCATCAGTTAGGAGGGAGACATGGAACAGACTCTCCCTCAGTGCCCCCAGAACTAACCCTGTCAACAACTTGATTTTAGACTTCTAGGAATTCAAACAACAAATTCCTGTTGTTTTAAGCTGCCCAGTTTGTGGTAATCTGTTACAGCAGCCCTGGGGAACTAGAACATCTACCCCGAGTCACAGGTCTCCATGAAATTTACTGGAGGCTGCAAGTAACCAGAGGCGAGGAAAGAGTGGTTGCGGTTGGCCTTGGACAGGCTTGGATGCAAAGGCTAGCCCTGCCACTTAATAGTTCTGTGACCTCTCCTGAGCCCCTTTGCATCATTTTCTTGTGAAAATATGAATCCCTACCTCACAAGGCTTCTGTGAGGATTAAAATACAAAATGCCTAAAGTGGGACCTCCTGGCACATACAAATCTTCATAGATGTTACTTTCCTCTTAGTGTAAAGTCTCTTGTTGGTGGTGGCGGCTTAGTCGCTAAGTCATGTCCAGCTTTTGTGACCCCATGGACTATAGCCCATCAGGTTCCTCTGCCCATGGAATTTTTTCCAGGCAAGAATACTGGAGTGGGTTGACATTCCCTTCTCCAGGGGATCTTCCTGGCCCCAGGAATCAAACCCCGGTCTCCTGCATTGCAGGCAGATTCTTCACTGACTGAGGTATGATAAAATCTCTTAGAAGCATGTTAATCAGTAGATGTACCACAGAGGTACAAACCTGGAGCTCTTGATTCTACTTATTTTAGGGCCTGTGAACCAGAGCCCCAAGCATACAAATCCTGGACTCACTTTCTAAGCACAAAGTCTCCAGAAAATAATGCCACTTTGGGGGTGCTTCATTCCTTCAGCCTTCTCTTAGTCAATGAGCCAGTTGAGTCCTCTGACTGTGTGACCACCTAAACCAGGTTTCCACAAATATTTTATCCTATTATTACAGCAGGTGTTCTGGTTCCTAAAAAATACAGTATTTTCAATGGACAGGGTGTCAGTAGCCGGTCCCACTCAGTTTCCTTTCTAATCCAGTTATAACTGCAGAGATTATTTGTCGGGTGGCTGCTTCCACTGTCAATCCTTACCATAATGTATTTAAAGAGTAACAGGTGAGACTGTTGTTAGACACTGAAGGGTCCTGGATGAAGGACTTTAAAATATGGAAGAGTTGTTCCAAAACATGCCGTGATCTCCTTCCTTACAATTCCTTAGTAATAGACTGATAGGTGAACAGCCTTCCTTCTCTCCCTCCCTTCCTTCCTCGCTCTCTTTTCTTCCTTCCCTTCTTTCTATTTTGAATTATAATTGACATAATATTATGTTTACAGCATTATTACATTATTTAGTTATATAGCACAATGATTCAATATTTGTATATATGTCCACCACAATAAGTCTAATTAACATCCATCACCACCCATAGTTACAAATGTTTTTTCTTGCAATGAGAACTTTTAAGATCTCCCGTCTTAGCAACTTTGTCACATGCAATACAGTATTACTAGCTATAGCCCTATGCTGTACATTACATCCTTATAACTCTCTAATAACTGGACTTTATACCTTTGACTACCTTCACCCATTTTGCCCACCCCTCTCCACCTCTTGTTGTTCAGTTACTCAGTCATGTCTGTCTCTTTGCAACCCCGTGGACTTCACCTCTGGCAGCCAACAATCCAATCTGTTCTCTGTATCTATGAGTCTGTTTTTTTGTTGTTGTTTGAGTTTTTTTAGATACCACATATGTGGACAATCTTTTCTGAATGATCTATATTATTAATAGTGCCTTATTGAAAGAAAGAAAGTTGCTCCTCCTAACCATGTGATTCACCCATCTGCCAGAGGTCCTTACTCTCCTGCCACTCCCATTCATGCCCATCCCACAAAGGAAGGTGGGAACCAACACAAATAGGAGAAGGCACTTACCTGTTACCACTAACAGGTCCTTGGTGAAGGGAGAAGGGCAGTTCTACACTTGTGAGCTTCTGAGCTCTTCACCAACTGTGATATTTACTAATATCTGCTGACTCAAGGTAAGGATGTTAGTGTTTTTTCACAAAATGTAATCCTGTATTATTTTAGCTATAACTTCACTAGCTATTGCTTTCAGGGAAGATGTTGGTAGAAAATGAAACATGATGTCAAGCTAGAAATCATTTCAGCATCATCACTGCAAGAGTACTCTCGATACCTGGCTGACATGCCAAGCAACCGAAACCCTGATGCTGGTTTTCAAGTGAGGTGGCTAGATTCCCATCTTCCTTCGCCTTAAAAAGACTGTAACTACAAGGCAGATGGAAATGTGTTATATGGAAATCTTTCTCAGTATGGAGCTTCAGAGAATTTAGTTGTATTTGTTAGTGACTTGATGCCTATAGAATTAGAATACAGACGAGAGCACTGGGACCTTATTGGAAGTTGAGTGTTCAGACATTAGAAAATTTTAACCCGAAAGAATGAATAAATGTCAAAACAAATACATAGCATAAAATAACCAAGATAAATAGGAGAATGGTCTAGCTGACAATGTCAGCAAACAGGTAAAAGACAGACTAAGAAGACAGGAGAAAAAGATGTTTGCAAGACAATTTACTGTTGAGTTTAGAAACAGGCTGATGCTCTTAAATGTGTAGTTCTTTCTCCTGCTGGGGTAATTATGAGGACTTATTATCTCTAGGAAAAGGCATTCCAGCACCAAATCACCACCCAAAATGATATCCTGCTCCTAGAAAAAAGGAAACTTCTGGAGCAGGTCACAGAACAAGAAACATTGATTAACAGCAACAAGTGGATGATATCTTCTGTCCAGAGCAGGTAGGTGCCTGCCCCAGTGGCCTGTGAGCTCCACAAAGAGGATATTTCTCCCTCCACAAAGAGATCATTCCAGAGGTGGTCCTTTGAGTTTGCAGACTTGTCTCATAACTGTTTCTCTGCCATTTGGGTGTTTGCAGCAGTTCATACAAGTGGCAGAAGTTGTAAAATTAAAGAGAACAGTATCATGGAGAAGGTGAGCTGGGCATTCAGATAGGCTCTTTCATGGCAGGATTGCCTCCCAAGGACCCAGCTGTGTTCATCCTGGTCCATCCCGTTTATGTGTGTTGACACTCATGTTCATGTTTTGGCATCTACGGAATCAAGGTAGACTGAGAGAGAATAAGGCTGGCATCTCAGCTGTATGACTTTCTGGTTTTATCTTTTTACATAAGTTACTTTCCCCATTCTGAGCCTCAGTTTCCTTACCTGCAAAATAGGCTTCATAACAGTATCTATTTCATGGGCTCGTTGTGAGGATTAAAGGAGCTAATACATGAAAAGTTTTAAGTGTTTACTGGATAGATGGGCTTCCCAGGTGGCACTAGTGGTAAAGAACTCATCTGCCAACACAGGAGATGTAAGAGATGCAGGTTCGATCCCTGGGTCAGGAAGATCCCCTGGAGGAGGGCATGACAACCCACTCCAGTGTTCTTGTCTGGAGAATCCCATGGACAGAGAAGCCTGGCGGCTATGGTCCATAGGATCGCAAACGGTTGGACGTGCCTGAAGCCACTTAGCATGCATGTGCTGTATAGATGGTTCACAGTGGCCGCATACACGGTAAGTCCTTGGTAAAATGGCTGCTGCTGCTACTGTTTTTACTTCTACTACTACTGAAATAAAAGCATGGGGTGACTGAGATCAGAGCCAGATGCAGGCCGTGTGGCTACAGTGTTAGAAGGGATGCAGAGTCCCGCCCCGAAATGCGATCATATCATTTCTTAGGTTTCTCAAGGGCTGGAACTGTGCCTTTCCTATTCTTGCATAGAGTGTGTCTCTATTCTCTATTTAATGACTGTGTATAAGCCAGAAGCTTACTCATTTTCACTTGGTTTTGGAATATGGTGGGAATTATTCTGGCAAAGTTGTTTCTAAAATTTGGCAGTGGGCTAAGACCCAGAGCTAGTGGGAAGTGGAAGAGCATTTTTTGGATGATCCAGAAATGTTGAGTTATGCCTCTGATCTATGCCATCCTTAGAGTACTTGTCCTGGATGAAGAAAATAAGCAGCTACAGAAAAACAGTCTCCAGCTCACACAAGAGGTTGATCTCCTAGAGCATATCATAAAGAGCATCCAGATCCACAGAGGGGAGGTAAGGCTGCTGTCTTCTCTTCCCTTCACCTTCTGCGTGAAGCTGTAGCCTGAACTTGGCCTTGGTGGACTATGGCAGAGGTTCACTGGCTGCACAGCCAGGGAGCAGGCCTTGAGATAGCTCTTGACCAACTTGCTCTTCATCGGGTCAGCTTTTGTTCGACTGGCTCCTCCAGTGTGATCCCAGAGCACTCTGTGTATGCCTCCCAGCTTCTTCCTTAACACACTGTACTGTCATTGCCTTTTCACTTCTCTCTCTCATCATCTCAGCAGTGACATCCTGGAGGAAAAGGGTTACATCTCATACGTTGCTGTATCTATGAACAGGTGCTCCATAGATATTTGAGAATGAAAGGATGTTAAATGTCCTCACACATATGCCTCCTTCTCAGTTACCCTGTTTGCCTTGTATTATTCCATCCCCATCTTGAGAGATGAGCCCATCTGAGGCTCAGAAAGCTAAGTGAAGCTAGTCTGGGCTGGCAAGGAGTTAAGTCTAAGGAGAACATCTGAGTCAGAGAAATGCAATTATGTTACAAAAGTCCTGGCAGGCAAGTAGCCAAGTCCAGAGAGATGCAGCAAATAGTCTACATTCAGATGAGATCCAGGGTCTGGCTGGTGACCAAGTCAGCCAGAGGGACTTCAGTAAGCAGAGCTGAATTCTGAATCCAGGATGGAGCCTACTTGCTTTCTTCCCTGGCTTATATCATCTGCTAGGCCTTTCTTCCCAGGATACTTCACAGTAGATCCTGCTTATTGGTTTAGGGCCCATGGAAAGACATGTCTCATCTACCCTCTGCCATCTTCCCAGCCTTTGTCTTATAAGTCCTGTTGTTCTTAGTCTGTAGCTGAAGGGGTCTTTGGAAAATACATGTAGTCTGAGCAGAAGACTCAGTGCTGCGCAAGAACTTCCTGCAGTCTTCAGGGTAAAACTCCCAGTTTCTGACATGGTCTTTATATGCTCTGTGACCACGTCTCTGGTCTGTTTTGGTCTATATTTTCCTGAGAAAGAATATTTGGTTTTTAAAGTCATGGAGGACTTCCCTGGTGGCGCAGTGGATAAAATCTGCCTGCCAGCGTAGGGAACACTGCAACTACTGAAGCCTAGAGCCTGTTCTCCACAACAAGAGAAGCCACTGCAGTGAGAAGCCCATTCACTACAATGAAAAGTAGCCCTCGCTTGCCACAACTAGAGAAAGCCCACACAAAAACCAATGAAGACCCAGTGCAGCCAAAAGTAAACAGATAAATAAATGAAAATTTAAAAGATCATGGAGCTAAAAACAGGTAACTTTTTTTATGTTATAAAGGGACAGAAAGTATTTACCAGAGTATTAAGTAAAAGCTTACCTAGGTAAATATATTGGAATGATTACATCAGCTAATATGAGGTTATTCATGTAGAAAAGCAGACATAATAAACAGGCTAGCAGTTATATGTAACTTTTTCTGTATTTTCCAAGTCTCCTATAAATGTGTTATCATAATTTCATAATTAAAAAAAATAAAATCAGGCTAGCAGTGAAAAGCACTAATATAGAAAGTCTGGCATTTATTTATTATTTTAAAAATAATTTTATTTATTGAGGTAACATTGGTTTCTTCCCTTGTAGCTCAGTTGGTGATGAATCTGCCTGCAATGCAGGATATCTAGGTTCAATTCCTCAGTCAGGAAGATCTGGAGAAGGAAATGGCAACCCACTACAGTATTCTTGCCTGGAGATCCCATGCACAGAGGAGCCTGGCAGGCTACAGTCCATGGGGTCGCAAGAGTTGGACATGACTTAGCAACTAAACCTACCTACCCTACCCTAACATTGGTTTATAACATTATATAGGTCTCAGGTATATAACAATTATACCTTGACTTCTGTATACACTACAGCATGCTCACCACCAAAAATTTATAGTTTCTATTCACCACCATAACAGTAGAACACTTCTGCCCATTTCACCCTCACCCACTTTCCCCTCTGGTAACCACTACTCTGTTCTCTGTATCTATCTGTTTATTTTTGTTTGCTTATTATTCCACATATATTCCACTGTTTATTTTTGTTTGCATATTATTCCACATATGCAATATATGCCACATATTCCACATATTATTCCACATTAAGTGAATTAAGGTAGGTTTAGTCACCAAGTCCTGTTAGACTCTTGAGACTCATGGGCTGTAGCCTGCCAGGCTTCTCTGTCCATGGGATTCTCCAGGCAAGAAAACTGAAGTGGGTTGCCATTTCCTTCTCCGGGGGATTTTCCTGACCCAGAAGTTGAACCCAGGTCTCCTGCATTGCAGGCAGATTCTTTAACAACTGAGGTGTGAGGGAAGCAACCATATGGTATTTGTCTTTCTCTCTGACTTACTTCACTTAGCATAATACCTTGTTGTTCACCCACGTTGTTACAAATGGCAAGATTTCATCTTTATATATTTATAGTCTTCTTTATCCACCATTCATGCATTGAAGGGCACTTAGGGTGTCTCCATATCTTGACTATTGTTATTAATGCCATAGCTTTTCTTTTTAAAAAAATTTTATTTATTAATATTTATATAGGCTACCCTGGGCTTCATTGCTGTGCAAGGACTTTCTCTAGTTGCAGTGAGGGGGGGCTGTTCTCTAGTTGTGATGCACAGACTTCTTACTGCAGTGGCTTCTCTTGTTGAAGAGCAGGGGCTCTAGAGTGTGGGCTTTGGTAGTTGTGGCACATGAGCTCAGCAGCTGGGGCGCACAGGCTTAGTTGCCCCCCAGCATATACAGTCTTCCCTGATCAGGGACTGAGTCTGTGTCCTCTGCATTAGCAGGCAGATTCTTAACCACTGGACCTCCAAGGAAGCCCACATATACTCTTCAAATTACTGTTGTCATATTCTTCAGAGAAATACCCAGAAGTGGGACTGGAACATGTGGTAGCTTTTAGTTTTTTCAGGAGTCTCCGTACTGTTTTCCACGGTGGCTGTACCGATTTACAATCCCACCAACAGTGTACGAGGGTTTGCTTTCCTCCACATCTTGCCAGCACTTGTTATTTCTTGCCTTTTTAATAACAGCCATTTTAACGGGCATGAGGTAATATCTCCTTGTGGTTTTGATTTGCATTTCCCTAGTAATTTAAGTGTTGTTCGACATCTTTTCATGTGCCTGTTGGCCATCTATATGTCTTCCTGGGGAAAAATGTTTCTTTAGCTCTTCTGCCCATTTTTTAAATCCAGTTGTTTGGTCTTTTGTTGTTAAAAGTATGAGATGTAGAACTGTCAAATATTCCATAGATATTAGGGATTAAATCCCCCCAATTTTGATGATATAAATTACATATAACATTTAAGTTTAAAGTATACAATATAATGATTTATTATATGTATTTATTACAAAATGATCACCACTGTAAGATTAGTTAACATCCATCATCTCATATAGGTACAATTTTTTTTCCCTCATGACGAGAACTTTTAAGTTCTACTCTCTTAGCAACTGTCAATATATACAGTGCAGTGCTGTTAAGTAGTCATCATGTTTTACATTACATCCCAAGAACTTATTTCTCTTACAAGAGAAAGTTCATACCACTGATCACATTCACCTAATTCCCCCATCTCTGACAACCATAAATCTGGTCTCTATTTCAAGAAGGTTAGTTTTGTTTTTTTTTTAAACTACAAGTATATTTAAGATCATACAATATTTGTCTTTCTCTCTGACTTATTTTACTCAGCACGATGACCTCAAGGTCCATTCATGTTGTCACAAATGGCAGGATCTCCTTATTTAAAATTTTTCATTTTGCTGAATAGTATTATATTGTACACATATTTTTTATCCATGCGTCCATCATGGACACCTAAGTTGTCCATATTTTGGCTATTGTAAATAAAGCTCCTCTAAACATGGAATATAGATATCTCTTTGGGACAGTGATTTGACTTCTGCCAGGTGCATACCCAGAAGTAAGACAGCTGGATCCTATGATAGATCTCTTTTTAATTTTTTTAGGAACCTCCATATGTCTTCCACAGTGGCTGTACCAATTTACATTCCCATGAACAGTGCAGAAGGGTTCCCTTTTTTCCATATCTTCTCCAGCATTTGTTATCTCTTGTTTTTTTGGTGATAGTCTAATAGGTATGAGGTGAGGGGATTACACTTTTAACCAAAAATATGTATAAAAAAATACATATCACCAATGGTCTATGATTATAATTTAATACTCATCCTTTCTTTTAAGGAAACAACAGTTAGTGACATCCGTGAATCTGAAGTATTGAATAAAATCATGTACTTACCAAACTCCAGGTTAGTAAAATCAAGACCATCATTTGCATGCCTGAGAGTCATGGCTGCCTAGCTAGTCCTAGTTGCTGGCCTGAGAAAGCATAGTATTTAGAGGTAATTTTCTCTATATTTAGTATCTAAATCTTCTTGTAGCTCCTCCTCCCCTTGCTACCACTTCACCTTCACACTTGACAGAATCCTGACTTAAGGTAGAAAAGAATCCATTTTATATGGTCCTCACATAAGGCCCTTCTTAGTTTTTCAGGAATGGGTTCAGTAGAGTCCGCTGAAAGTCTTCAAGAGACTGAAGAACAGAGGTTAGAAGAAACAGTGGCAGACCCCAAGTCCCTCAAGTCCCTTTCGTGTTCACAGAATTCTGGAGCTGGATACATAAACATGGCTTCTCTGAAAGAAACACATCTCATTCAAAAGTAAGACAAAGTCAGATCTAGAAAATCATCGGTGTCTAAAATAGACTGATCAAAGCTGCTAACCTGAAGCTTGGGTGTGCAGGTGGAACATGACATGGAGAAGAGTTCAGGCAGATCCTCACTGGACATCAACCAGGAATCTTCAAAATTGTTGACAAATTCATTAAACTTGTTCTACAAATGGATTTCTCAAGTTTTTTTGGTATCCTCTAATGCCTTGTATTGATCAATGTCATGACATAAATTCAGTGGTTTAATAAGATTGTTGTTCAGCAGAGCACATATACGGCTAATTCAGCATTCTATCTATCCTTATTATCATGGGTATTATTTTTTAATTTAAAACAAAAAAATAATGTAATCACCTTAAAGCAAATATTTGAGAAAGAAAAAAAACCTATAAAGCCCACATTTTTGACACAACTACTTTCATTTATCCTTTCCTGGTTCTTATTCAAATGTATATATTTAAAATGATTATACTGTATATTCATTTTCAGTCTGATTTTAAATTTAACATATCATAAAACATTTCCCCATATTTCATCAGTCTTCATAATTATTCTTTTAGTAACCATATGGTATCCTATCATGTTGTCCTACAAACTGGCCTGTTGTTTGACATTTGTTTCTACTTTTTTACTATTTAAGATTATTGCTGTGATGAAAGTCTTTGTAAATGTAGCTCTTTTCTTGAGTTATCCAGAAAACGCATTTACAAGATGGGCATGATTGGGTTAAAGGATATAAATGATATATAGTTTTGATACATCACTTGCTAAATAGTTTTAAAAAGATTGTGTCAACATGTTCTTTCTATAGTTTAACTCTTTAAGCCTCAATTTCTTGATCCATAAAATGGGAGCAATAGTAGTTCCTATCCTATAGCGCTGTGAGGACCAAATGAAATGAACCATGTATGCAGCACTTAGTAACAGCTTAATAAACACTTAGACATCATTATTTATTTTCAATAGCTGTTTGGGTGTACTAGTTTTTCTGTAACCTCATCAACATAGGATATTATCAATATAAAAAAATTATTCTAAATAGTTGGTATAAAACTATACTGAAGGATGATTTCTGCTGCTCCTTCTCCTCTTTCTTCTATACCTTCAATTGGAAGTACAGAGGGAGTACCAAATGGAGAGAGAAAGTAACCAGAAGTTATTTTAAAAGACCCCTTAAGTTGAGATCAAATTGCCAACATCCGATGGATCATCGAAAAAGCAAGAGAGTTCCAGAAAAACATCTATTTCTGCTTTATTGACTATGCCAAAGCCTTTGACTGTGTGGATCACAATAAACTGGAAATTTCTGAAAGAGATGGGAATACCAGACCACCTGACCTGCCTCTTGAGAAACCTGTATGCAGGTCAAGAAGCAACAGTTAGAACTGAACATGGAACAACAGACTGGTTCCAAATAGGAAAAGGAGTACGTCAAGTATGTCAAGTATGTCACCCTGCTTATTTAACTCACATGCAGAGTACATCATGAGAAACGCTGGGCTGGAGGAAGCACAAGCTGGAATCAAGATTGTCGGGAGAAATATCAATAACCCAGATATGCAGACGACACCACCCTTATGGCAGAAAGTGAAGAGGAACTAAAAAGCCTCTTGATGAAAGTGAAAGAGAGTGAAAAAGTTGGCTTAAAGCTCAACATTCAGAAAACTAAGATCATGGCATCTGGTCCCATCACTTCATGGCAAATAGATGGGGAAACAGTGGCTGACTTTTTTGGGGGGAGGGGCTCCAAAATCACTGCAGATGGTGATTGCAGCCATGAAATTAAAAGATGCTTACTCCTTGGAAAGAAAGTTATGACCAACCTAGACAGCATATTGAAAAGCAGAGACATTACTTTGTCAACAAAGGCCTGTCTAGTCAAGGCTATGGTTTTTCCAGTGGTCATGTGTGGATGTGAGAGTTGGACTGTAAAGAAAGCTGAGCACTGAAGAATTGATGCTTTTGAACTGTGGTGTTGGAGAAGACTCTTGAGAGTCCCTTGGACTACAAGGAGATCCAACCAGTTCATCCTAAAGGAGATCAGTCCTGGGTGTTCATTGGTAGGACGGATGCTGATGCTGAAACTCCAATACTTTGGCCACCTGATGCGAAGAGCTGACTCATTTGAAAAGACCCTGATGCTGGGAAAGATTGAGGGCAGGAGGAGAAGGGGACGACAGAGGATGAGATGGTTGGATGGCATCACCAACTCAATGGACTTGGGTTTGGGTGAACTCTGGGAGTTGGTGATGGACAGGGAGGCCTGGCATGCTGCAGTTCATGGGGTTGCAAAGAGTCGAACATGACTGAACTGAACTGAACTAAGTTGAGACACACTGAATTTTTATATGTAAGCTTTGCTTCCTCAGACCAAAAGGGTGGTCATAGGATATAGGAAATAATAGCTCTGATATTAAATCCAAGCCTTACCCAACTCATTCAAGTCATTGAATCTATTTATTGAATAGTGGGCACGCCTGTGAAGACAGACGCGGAAAGTGTCATTTTTTGTTGACAAACCCAAGTCGCAGTGCCTGCAGAACAGTGAGAACAAACAAATAGAAAAATTAGAATTTGGAGGAGAGAAAGTTTTATTGCACGGGCCATGCAAGAACAGGTGGTTCCTGCTGGAAAGACCCAAACTTTCCATGAGTTTTCAGGGAATAGTTTTTAAAGGCATCATTTGGGGGTGATGACTGTAAGGTGTATGACTTTCTTCTGACTGGTTGGTGGTGAGGTAACAGGGTGACGTTCCAGGAATCTCAATCATCAACCTTCCAGTTCCCACCAGTCTGGCTTCTCAAAAGGTACTTACCATCCTCCACCTGGGTGAGGGCTTTAGTTCCTGCAGCACTCAAAGATCTGTATCAGATTATTACATATATCCCATGAGGAGGGACTGAGGCTCTGTTTTATCACTGAAATACATTTTTTTTACATTTAATTGTAGTTGATTAACAGTGTTGTTAGTTTCAGGTGTACAACAAAGTCAACTAAAATTTTATTTATTTATTGCTGTGCAGCAGACAGGATCATAGTTCTCTGACCAGAGATCAAACCCATGCATGTGCTGGAAGCATAGTCTTAACCACTGGCCCATCAGGGAAGTCCCTGAACTGTAATTCCATGACTGCTTTTCCTTTGTTTTTGCATTCCCTCATGTCCCTCATTAGGAACTGTTTGGATCTGCTCTTTGGAACAAGGTCCAGGAGGCTCAAGTCTTTCTACAAACAAGGAATCAGGTACAGAAGAAATGGTTTTATACACAGTAGTATCCTGCAAGGGCCTGCTGTCTCAATCCCTTTTTCTTTGGTACTCCACAACCTCGAGGGAAACAGGTGGACAAGAAAGGGAACGTTTTAGATAGGTTATTCATAGGCTTTGCAAAGGAACCTGGTTTTTAGGAAGGACCCAGTTTCATTTTCATGGAGTTAAAACAAGTGTGAAGCAGCTGGTGAGGTGGGGAAACCATATAATTTTGGATGGTGAATGGCATGAAGACAATCAGTAATCTGTCCAAAAGAGTGGCAGAGGGCTACTTTAGATTGGGTGCAATGTTCCTGACTGATAACCTGAGCTGAGACTTGACCTACAAGGCCACTCCCCACCCTCATGAAGATCTAGAAGAATATTAAAGTCAGTTAACAGGCCCTAAATAGAATTCGAGTCTCCGTGACCTACAGGAACAGGCTAAAGTCCCAGGTAGGTGGCCAGATAATGTAATGTAGGTCTTTTATGTAAGGAACTGGATTTTATTCTAAATAAGGGAAGCCAGGAGTGATCTATAAGCAGATTCATTTAAAAGCTCTAGCTGCTCTGCAGTAAGTGACTTGGAGATGATGAAAGCGGAAGCTTGTGGGAGAACTGGAATTAAAAGTCTAGTGCCTGACTTCAAGAAAGTGCCGAATTTACTGAACGAGCCTTATAAGCCAGGCTGTTTTAAGCTCTGAATATAAACACGGTTTTTGCTTCCATGGGCCTCCAGACTAGTGAAAAGGGGTAAGAAGCTGCACATACGATGGTTCAGATAGGTCTTGGCTGCAAAGGCTGATAAGGATCCTGAAGGGCCTAGTCCAAGGCTGGTAGCCTGAACAAGAATAATCTGTACTGCACTTACTGTATCCAAGTGAATGGGATGCCCGAGGGCCTCGAGCAAAAAAAGGCCGAGGACTTCCTCCTGTTGTACCCGGATCGCGGAATCCCACCAAACACCACAGGAGCCGCGGATCGATGCAAAAGCAGTGAGGAACTTTATTACAAGCTTGGGCAGGGACTCCCTCCACACAACCTAATGGCCGTGCGGACAGGGCCCCGAGTGATGGCGGCAATCTATTTTTATACCGTATAGTGGGGGAAGCGGGAAGCTTAAGGGGATTGGTTAATTCTTTAACTAAGGAAGTCTTGTAAGCTACTGATTGGTGGGAGGTGAGGGGCTTTCTTGAGGAACTTTCCTGCCCTCCCTTGATTGGCTCGTTGAGTTTCTTTCTCTTTAAATTTCGTTTTCTCTCCTCCGGAGGGGGTTTTACTCAAAATGGCGGTGCTATCCTAAAATGGAGTTGTTTGGGTTTCACATTTCACATTTCCCCCTCTTCTAGTTCCTATGGAAGGCCCAATCATGGGTCTTCTACAGAGTCAACTATATCATCTTTATAAGGGGGTCTGTATGTGGAGACATGTCGGCTATGGGACGAGTGTGTGGAGTAGGTCCAGTATCCCGACTTTGGTTCTGGGAGGGAGGTTTTGGGGTTATCTCTTGGGAAGAAGGTTTTGGGGCTATCACCTGGTTTGGTCCCAGCTTTAATTTAAGCTCAAACCGGACTCCAGTGTCATATCCGGTCTTGTAGAGACGGAGGCCCCAGGCTCGGCCAAAATCCCACCTGGTAAACTTTTTCCCTTTATCTGTGAACTCAATCTGTAATGGAAAACATTGTCCAGGTTTAGATTTTACTCCCTGAGAGGGGCATTTTTGGGTGTTCGGGGGTGATTTTACCTGAATGAGGTCTTCGTCAGAGTTGGTGAGCCAATGGACCGTTCCTGTAGTTTCACATCCCCAAGCGGCACAATAAAAAGAATCAACTCCCCCACATTTATCAATTTGGTTCTGATCCCTTCCTCCCCCGGGGCAGACATAGACAGGCACTTGTTCCTAATAATGTAGGCCCTTACCCTCACAATTACGGGTGAATAAGCCATAGGAGCCATGAGCAAAAAAGTCGGTCAGTTGGTGGGGACCAAAGCCGTTACCGTTGGCCACTAGGACGCATAAATCAAAGGTCAATATGGGCCACCATGTCCCTTTGGGGGCTACGTTGGAACTCGAATTAAGTATTTCTCCGGTCTCAGGGTTGTAGACCATCCAAGTCATGTTAACCGGATGATGGGGATTGGCTGAGGTAAGCCCCTGGATGGCTGCCCAGAGCACAAAGTACCTTAAGAGAGAGATAGTCTTTTGGGGCGTTTCTGAAGTTTTAGCTTGAGTGGATTGTCCGGATACTTGGAGACTCTCCATTGTGGCAGAACCTCGTGGATGTCGGTGAAAGGATCAGCAGGCTTCACCCGCGAGAAGTGGACCCTCGTTGAGATACCGTCTACCTTGAGGGCCGTTGGTGTGACTAAGATGATGGAGTAGGGTCCTTTCCAGCGTGGTTCGAGGGTGCCTGAGTGGTGTCTTTGCACATAGACCCAATCTCCTGGCCAAAAACGATGCGGTTCAGGAGGTGGCTTGGTGAGGTATAGGGCTTCTAGCCGTTTCCAAATGTCCTTGTGCACCCGTTGGAGGAGTCTGAGAGAGGAAAACAGAGCATCAACAGGTAAGTCAGCTATTAAATCAGTCTTTAAACTAGGTGCAATAGGGGGAGGTCTCCCGAACATAATTTCAAAGGGGGTTAACCCCAACATGTAAGGTGAGTTCCGCACCCAGAACAAGGCAAAGGGGAGGAGCGCCACCTAGTCTCCGCCAGTCTCTAGGGTTAATTTGGTCAAGGTCTCTTTTAAAGTTCTGTTCATTCTTTCTACTTGTCCTGAACTGTGGGGTCGATAGGCACAATGTAATTTCCAATTTGTCCCCAGAACCACCACCAGTCCCTGACTTACCTTGGAGACAAAGGCGGGACCGTTATCGGAACCTACCTGTGCAGGGAATCCGAACCGCAGCAGGATCTCTTCTAAGAGTTTTTTTGTTACTACCTGGGCTGTCTCTTTTTTTGTTGGGTGGGCCTCTACCCATCCAGAAAAAGTATCAATGAAGACTAGCAGGTATCTATATCCGTATTGTCCCGGTTTTACTTCAGTAAAGTCTACTTCCCAGTAGGCTCCAGGGCGTGTTCCCCTTTCTCTGGCTCCTTTAGTTGCTCCTGAAGTCTTGGTTGGGTTTGTTAGCAGGCAAGCCTTACAGTCCGAGGCAATTTTCTGTTTTCGCCTGGTAGTCTTTGATGACAATCTTTGCAGTTCTGACGAGGTCCTGCATTTTTTTTTTGTCCCTTTGTCCATTTTGTACGAAGCTGCTCCCATCCGCGTACCAAGTCAGTTCAGCATCCAGAAGGGGGACGTCTTTCAGATCAGCCCGGATCCCACATACTTGAGCCAGGATGTCAGCACAGTCATGTAGTGGAGCGTCCACGTCTGGATCCAGCAGGAGTGAGGCTGGGTTCAAAGTAGTTGGCGGCTGAAAAATGATCTTGGTAGGATTTGGTAGTAGTCCCTGGTAATGGGTCAGTCTAGCGTTACTGATCCATCGATCTGGAGGCTGTCTCAATATACCCTCTATGGCATGAGGGTTTGTTATTTGCAGTTCTTGTCCCAGGGTTAATTTGCCAGCGTCTTTTACTAACAAGGCCACTGCAGCCACCATACGCAAGCAGGGGGGCCATCCACTAGCCACTGGGTCCAGTTTTTTTGAAAGATATGCCACTGGTCTTTCCCAAGGTCCCAGTTTCTGGAGTAACACCCCTTTGGCTACCCCTCTGTTCTCATCTACATAGAGAAGGAAGGGCTTAGTGACGTCAGGTAGACCTAGGGCAGGGGCTGACAGGAGGGCTGCCTTAATGTCCTGGAAGGCTTTATCCATTTCCTCTGTTCAGGCAAATGGTATAGTCTCTTTTGTTGCCTGGTATAGTGGTTTTGCCATTTCAGCAAAACCTGGGATCCATAATCTACAGAATCCAGCAGACCCCAGAAATTCTCTAATTCTGCGTTGACTCTGGGGCTTAGGGATCTTTAACACAGTCTCTTTTCTAGCTTTGGACGGCCACCGCTGTCCTTCTTTTAATAGGTATCCCAGGTAATGAACCTCTTGTCTGCCAATTTGTGCTTTCTTTGCAGAGGCCCGATATCCCAGCTCACCTAAAGTATACAGCAAGTCTCTGGTTGCCTCCAGACAGGTTTGTTGGGATTCTGTGGCCAACAAAAGGTAGTCCACCTACTGTAGCAAGGTAACCCGTGGGTGTTGGATACGGTACTCACCCAGGTCCTCATGTAATGCTTCATCGAAGATCGTGGGCGAGTTCTTGAATCCTTGTGGTAGTCTCGTCCAAGTTAGTTGCCCATGAATGCCTTCCTCTGGATCTGACCATTCGAAGGCGAAAATATTCTGGCTTTTGGGTGCCAGGGGGAGGCTAAAAAAAAGCATCTTTTAAGTCCAGTACTGTATACCACTGGTGATTGGGGTTCAAGGAGCTCAAAAGAGTATAGGGGTTTGGTACTGTGGGGTGGATGTCCATCACCCGTTGGTTAACTTGTCTCAAATCCTGCACTGGCCTGTAGTCATTGGACCCCGGCTTTCTGACTGGGAGAAGCGGGGTATTCCAATTGGATTGGCATGGGCGTAAGATGCCCTGAGCCAACAGCCTGCGTATGTTGAGGGCGAATACCCCTTTGAGCCTCTTGTGGCATCTGATATTGCTTGACTCTGACGGCCTCTGCTCCTGGTTTTAATTCAATATAGATTGGGGGCCGATGTTTGGCTAAGCCTAGACCTCCAGTTTCTGCCCAGGCTTGTGGGTATTCATTAAGCCACTGATGCATATCAGCCTCAGGGGCTACTTCGGAGGGGCCTTGGTGTAATCTGTACTCATCTTCTATTTGCATGGTTAGAACTTGTACCGGCCTACCGGCCGGGTCCATAACATTCACCCCCTCAGGTGAGAAATGGATCTGGGCTCCTATTTTGGTTAGAAAGTCTCGGCCAAGCAGTGGGTAGGGGCAGTCTGGTATGACCATGAAAGAGTGGGATACCCGGCCTGTGCTCAGATCTAGGTTTCTTCGGGTAGTCCATGAGTATTTATTCATACCAGTGGCCCCCTGCACCCATGAAGTCTTTGAATAGAGTTTTCCCCGTGGGTCAAGCAGGACAGAATGTTCGGCCCCAGTGTCCACTAAAAACTCAATTGGGGTCCCCTCCACTTTTAAGGTTACCCTGGGCTCAGGGAGGGGTTCCGGGCCCCGTCTCCCCTAGTCGCTCAGGTCCCCCAGAGCCAAAACGTTGGTTCCTTGTTTGAACTTTTTAGGGCAATCCTTAACCCAATGTCCTTCTTTTTTACAATATGCACACTGGTTCCGTCCTAACTTTGGTTTTCCCTGGAGGTTAGGTTTCGGCTTACCTTCTGCCAGTTGTCTCAGTCTCTTCTCTTGTTCATTCGGCTGGGCGCTGGTGGCGGCCAGGAGAATGCGAGCCATATTTCGGGTCTGCCGGTCGGCGGCTCTAGTCTGCTTCTCTTCAGGTGTCTCTCGGTTATTATAAACTTTCTCTGCTACTGCCATCAGATCTTGAATAGATCTTTCACCTAATC
The DNA here is from genome assembly GCF_910594005.1 of Cervus elaphus. NCBI lineage: Eukaryota > Metazoa > Chordata > Mammalia > Artiodactyla > Cervidae > Cervus > Cervus elaphus. The sequence goes on along the minus strand of NC_057834.1, from coordinate 123,749,913 downwards.
TATCTATCTTCTGTAACTTCTTCCTTATATCTGGGGCTGACTGATTAATAAAATGCATCATTAAGGCTGACCTAGTATCCTCCGCCTCAGGGTCCATGGGAGTGTACTGACAGAATGCGTCAATCAGCCTCTCCAGGAACGCCGCAGGACTCTCTTCTCTCCCTTGCTGTACATTACCTACCTTAGCCAAATTAGTGGGCCTGCGAGCGGCCGCTTTGAGACCCCCCAACAGAGCCTGGCGGTAGACCCGGAGCCGCTCCTTACCTTCCGCCATGTTATAGTCCCACTGTGGCCTAGACAAAGGGAAGGAAGAGTTAATCGTCGCAGGGTTAGCCGTGGGTTGCCCATTATCTCCTGGCACCAGTTTCTGCGCCTCTAGCTGGATCCTTTCTCTTTCTTCTGTGGTGAATAATATCTGGAGTAGCTGCTGACAATCGTCCCGCGTAGGTTGATGAGTAAACAGAACAGTTTCTAACAAATTAATAAGCTCTTTAGGTCTCTCTGAAAATGGGGCATTCTGGGTCCTCCAATTGTATAAATCACTAGTAGAAAAGGGCCAATATTGAAGGGGCTGATTTCCATCAGCATCAGGGGGACCCAGAGCCCTGAGAGGAAGAATAGCTGCTGAAGTAGAGTTGGCAGGCCCCCTGGGGGAGGCGGCCCTACGATTTCGGGTGTTCATTGCAGGTCCTCCCCCAGCTGCTTCTGGGGAAGGTTGGGGGAGTGGGGGTTCGAGCTGAATAGGAGGAGGGAGAGAATATGGTGGAGGTGTGATAAGGAGATCAAGAGTCGACTCTTCCTGTAAAACAGGGGCAGAGGGGGCAGCCGGAGGCTTTTTCTTTTCTTCAGCCACTAGGATCTCCGTGGCTGCTGCTGCCTGTGGAGGTAAAAAGGGTTGGATCCAAGGGGTTGGGCTGACTATTAAATCTTCCCAAACCAGGATATATGGGACCTGGTCTGGATGTCCGCTTCAAGGTCTAAGGATGATTTCTCGGACTCTCTGGACAGTCCTTAAGTCGAAAGTCCCTTCAGGAGGCCAGCCTACGTTAAAGCTGGGCCATTCAGCACTGCAAAAGATAACCATCCGAGATTTTTAAATTTCTGCACTCAGATTATGAGCTCGAGCTCTAACTTCTTTGAAATGGTCAGTTATTAAGGCCAGCAGAGAGCATCCAGATTGGGTCTGTCCCATCGTCAGTCAGTCACACTGAAGAAGGAATTCATAGGGCCTGGACTCCATCTCAGGCCTGTCCGTGCTGATCATGCTCGGCCACCTCTCCAGTGGACCCTGAACTCTCTGCTTAGTGCCTGTGGGAACGACAATGGAAGGAGAAGACCCCCTCCGGACAGGGGAACCTTGAAGATCGTATCCAGGTTACTCATCACCTAAGAGAAAACATACCATAATCACCCCTGCCTCTGGACAGGTCATAAATTTTTTCCGTATCTATCAGGATGTAATCACAGGCTTATCGATTATTAACTGGTTGGAACGTGACCACGGGCTTATTGATTATTAACTGTTTGGAATGTAACTGCGGGCTTATTGATTATTAACTGTTTGAACACATAACATGTGAATGATGGGGTTATTGTAGTTGTATTTACCCTTCCTTTGTTTATGTAAGTTTCAAGGAATTTGGGGTGGTGGGCTTGGACACATACACATGGGGTATAAAAGATTTTCACAAATGCTGGTTGGGGTCCTTGGCTAAGAGGAGACTCTGCCTTGGGCCCGCCGGCGTAATAAACTGCACTCCACTATCTGCATTGTCCTTCTGAGTGAGTTTGTTTCCCGGAACGCGTGGCTATAACATTTGGTGCCTTGGCCGGGAAACTCCTCACTTTGAGGAGACAGGTCTCATTTGAGGCCACCCCGAGGCTTTGTAGTTTGAATCTCCTAGAGGGGGGAAGGCACCTCGCCCCTCTGGAAGAATTCGGCCTTTCAACTCCCGAAGAAACTCCCGGTTTCTTCGCTTTGGCAGGTAGTGAATGGCAGCAGGGAACTGAGCGCTCAGGTGAGGAGGAACCCACCCGGCAGGGTGGAAGAGGGGGCCTGATCACCCCCCTGGGAGGGACTAGAAGGAGCGGGGACCCACAGGAGCCTGGAATAGGCATGCGGCAGCGATTGCTTGGTACACTGGTCGACGAGTGTGCTAGGGTTTAGGAAGGAAATTTGTGAAGGTCATTTAGGAGGTGTGTCCACGCCGTCTAGGGGAAAATTATTACCAAGCGATCGCCAGGGGATTTTTAGGATAGGAAACTGGTCCTTGTATGCTCGTATTCTGCCCTCCCCCAGGAGGTGTCCCGTCTGCTGTGAAATTCTTGACCCCCTCGGAATTGTTAGGCTAGAAAGAGGGGGGATACAGAAGTGAGTATAAATTGGCTTTTCTGGAGATGGCCTGGGACATGGGATATTTAACCCATCTGTGTTTTCATCCTCACCTGATCAGGCCCACCAAGGCAGAATGGACTTTAAGGGAGAAACAATCTTGGACCATGTGATGTTCTGGTTCAACTGTGCTGACTGGCAGGTGAAGACACGCTGATCCCCCTTCTCCCTCTGGGATCTGGCAGGTAAGGCTCTTCTCACCCCAATTAGGAAGGAGGCAGAATGGCAATTTAAGTGTCATTGAGTGGAAATATCAGAAGTACATAGGGTACTGAGAACTTCATAGACAGAACGAAAAAAAAAAAGTAGAAGAAGGTTCGAGAAGGTAAGCAAGATGGGGGGAAGTGAATCTAAGGCAACTGTATTGGAGTACATGATTAAAAATTTAAAGAAGGGATTAGGAGGAGACTATGGGGTGAAGATGAAGCCTAACCACCCCCACATACTCTGTGAGGTCGAATGGCCCCCTATGGGAGTAGGATGGCCACCAGAGAACACCATGAACTCAAAAATAGTGGAAGCAGTCTATACAGTAGTCACAGGAGAGCCAGGACACCTGGATCAATATCCATCTATTGACTCATGGCTAGAGTTAGCCCGAGACCCTCCTACTTGGACAAGGTTCTATATCCAGAAGGGAAAGGAAAAAATGTTAATGGCACAAAAATTGACTGATGATAAAAAAGGAAATTCTACAGGATTTGGACGGGGATGACCTGACTCCTCCCCCATGCTGAATGAGGCGCCTGCCTCTCAGTGCAGCACCAGGACCGGAGGCCGCCTTAATGCCCGATCCAGGGCCAGGTGAAGTTCCTGCAGCAGCCGCTGCTCTTCCACCAGCTCTCCCGGAGGTCGTAGAGCCGCTGTTTTGGCAGGCTCCGATCCCGGTGACAGAAGCCTCTGGCCAACACTTTCAGGAAACAGCTCCAGCCGAACCACCAAGCTATACGCCCCTCTCCCGGTGAGTACTGACTAGAAAGGGAGGGAGACGCTGGAATTAAGCAGAGACTGCGCTCTGCCAGAGAGCCAGAGGGAATGAAAGAGAACAGACAAGAGACTTACAGTGCAAGCTGCTACTCTGGGAGTCTATCTCGGGCCCTCCGGAAAACCTCATCTGCCCCAGGGACAGGACAGTCCTTCAACCGGTCCCAAGGGAGGCCCTGGGCCCATTACAGCCAAACCAGTGTGCCCGAGCTTTTGGCCACTGGAAGGATGAATGCCCTAAGGCAAGGAAGGAAGAGGAAGCTCCCGCAGTTGTGGGGCTTGCTGACCTGGAAATTAACTAGGGCTGCTGGGGCTCAGAGATACCATGTCCCTGAGAGCCCATGTTAACCTTACAGGTGGGGGACCAAAACATTGACTTCATGGTGGATACAGGAGCAGAACTGTCGGTGGTAACAAAACCTGTGGCACCACTGTCCAAAGACTACCGATGTAACTGGGGTATCGGGAGAATGATTAAATCGTTTTGCCAGTCCAGAAAATGTCAGATTGGGGGGGGGGGCACCAAGTGATTCATGAATTCCTCTACATTCCTGAGTGCCCAGTACCCCTGTTGGGAAGAGACTCGCTCTCCAAACTAGGAGCACAGGTGACTTTCTCCCCTGAGGAGAGGCCCACCTTCTGGATGGACTCTATGACTTATTTGCCCTCTCAATACGCCCCCAAGATGAGTGGAGGTTGCATGAGCTCTGAAGGAAGAACCGGGTGGGCCAAAAGAGCATGAGAGAGCTAACTCAATTATTCCCTGAGGTCTGGGCGGAAGACAACACCCCTTCCCCCAGGCTAGCTAAACATCAAGCCCCAGTGATAACAGAACTCAAACCAGACCCCGCTACCGACAGAGGCCTGGGCCGGCATACTGCCCCACATCAGTAGATTGAAACAAGCAGGTATTCTAATAGAGTGCCAGTCGGCTTGGAATACACCGAGCCTGCCACTCAAAAAGGAAGGAGGACAGGACTACAGGCCTGGACAAGATCTCAGGCTAGTAAACCATGGTTACTCTGACTTTACAACCCACTGTTCCAAACCCCTATACCTTACTTAGCCTCCTCCTGCCGAGGACTAAAAAGTTTACACCTGCCTAGATGCCGGGCCAGCCGGAAGATTTCAGCGAGCAACATGACGCGTTCCTTTAGGCTAAGAAATAAAGACACAGAACAGATGGGGTCGAGAGGATTGCTGCAGTCAGCGATGATTCTTTATTTCTCAGGGTTACATTTATACTAAACCAAGAAGAGAATCTTAAGCAGAGAAAATATTTTTCCATAAACATCACTTTGAGATAACAATCACCAGAACTCTCTGACAACATCAAGGGATAAGAAGGGCATCCCGTTTATCTTAAGGGTGGTCGTGAAAGGCTTATCCATCTGCGTCATGTGTGCATTCAAGGCTTGCTAATGTTCTGTTAAGATTTAACTTGGATAATAAATTCCAGAGAGGGGTGGCGGGACAGAGAGCTATGTCTGCGAACAGACCCTTGAGGATCAAGGCAGCTCCCAGAGTCAGCCTTTTGGTTCAGGCCGCTCCCCGCAGCTCCCCCTCTTTTATTTAATAAGAGGAAATGCCTGATTTTTTTGGCGTAAGTAATTACTGTGTAGGACAGCCTTGATGTCCCACAGCTCTTTGACAAATTTCTTTATGATACAAGGAGCAATGCACACAAAAAGCGCTAATACCAGAAGTGCGGCCACGACCCCCGAAAAAAGATGCCAAAGTGAGGTTATCGAGGGAAAATTGGAAAACAAACTGTTAACAAACTCTTCAGCATTTTTTGCCAAATCCCTACTAGCCCGAGGAGCATTTTCTATATCAAGAATTTCCTGATGAAGTTGTAATAGATCCAAGGAAATGTTTTCATTATGCCAAATACCATCTAAATGTAATTTTATCTTATTCCAAGGGGTCTCGGTATTATTATAAATTTTTGGCGTAACACAAATCCAACGATAGTTAGCATGACATCTAATTTTGGTTCTTAGCTTTAACCCTTGCACCTCCTCCCCCCAAAATCTTACTGCATCATAAAGCACGTTTAGTCTATCCTCCAACTTTCTATCTATATCTTCTTGAATTCCTAAAGCTTTAGAAGTATTTTTTGCTAAATCGTCTACAATGCTAGCAGTATGCACAGATTGAGCTAAAGATACAGAAGCAGTAACAGCAGAAGCAATTAAAGTTACAAGCGTTACTATTCCTAGAATTATTAATCCTATCCCCCTTCGTGGCCTAGCAAGGGCTGTACGCATCTTATTCCACAGCTCAAGCCCTGACTCCTCATACCAAGGTTCAGTGAGGTTCACAGGCATCATGACGAAGGGCGGTTGTTTGACTATCAGAGCCCCAAAATTATTTTTCATACCTCTTATACAATTAGTCAGGGTACAATTAAAACAATGAGCATGATATAGGCTAGCATTTTTAGAAAGAGTCACAGAGCCAACAAGGATCATAAAGGGACAGGGTACACAGGCCCGAGGATATCTCCAAGTCTCATTCCACCAAAGTGCTCTCCAGGATCGTACTCCTTTGGTCTTCCCTCCGGGTCTGCAAAAGGGACCCATCTGTTCCGAAAGCGGCCAACAGCTTCCATATCTCGGTCTGGTACACCATGGTACCGCCAAGATTCCAAATTCTGGCTGCAAATTGTCTGCTGCCTTCCTTTCCGGGGTCCCTGTTGGAGTCTGGCGACCAATCCCAAAGGGAATGTGTGTCATTAGTAATAGAATATACAGTAGCAGTCTCATCTCTACAAAGTTTCCATGGCACAGCTATATATCGTCCTTTTACCCCCAGGCCACAAAATGGAATGTCTTTAGGTCCAGTTCCATTGACTCGTCATGCGTATCCTGTGGATTTCGTAATGCTAGGAATATCCATTATCCAACTACTGCCATGGTCATCATCATAAGCAAAGTATCCTGCATCTGTAACAGTAAGACATCCTGAAACATTATGATTTCAGAAAAAGCACATTGGTAATTGTGAAGAGGATCCCGTATAAGAAATGCTGGCATTCTGTGGAAAAATATGCTTATCAGAAAACCCCCCCAGAAGTATTGTGTCATTCACATACACAGGAACGGAACTCATTTCCCATCCAACAGGCTGCAAAAGAGGGGGATCAGGAACATATGCCCAGAAGACACTGGCTTCCATGGAACTTACCTGGTTTAAAAGAAGTAATAGAGAAATCAATATATTAGTAGGCGAAGCGGTGGGAAGATTCGGAGAATTCTCACACGCCATTTGTAACAGCGCCTGTATCTGCTGGGCTGTTGGTAGCGGGGCTGTCTCCTGGATCATAAGTCATCTCATTTGTTCCACCAGCGATCGCCTCCACCGCGCGTACCAACCTTTCTGGGAGCCAGCGCGGCGCTTCGGCGTTCTGTGGGAAAACACAAACATGACCTCTCCCCCATATTAGAACTGGATCCGGCCCATGCCATCTGCCTTCCAGCGAGTCTTTCCACCTGACCAATGGCCGAGCCTTTTTATTATCATAGTGCCAAAAACGTTGAGCTGCTGATTTGCCATTTTTATCGAGGCTCAGAAAATTTAAAACAAACAAAGCACGACTAAGAAGATTGTTAGGCGTAATAGCATACAAACTCCCCCTTTTTAATTTTTTCAATTGGTGCTGAAGGGTTTGATGTGCCCGCTCAACAATTCCTTGGCCCTGTGGATTATATGGGATTCCAGTCTTGTGTACGATGCACAGCTGGGCACAGAAGGTTTGAAAACTGCGGCCAACATATCCAGGGCCATTGTCTGTTTTGATGCATTTAGGTAGGCCCATAGCAGAAAAACTCCGTAAGCAATGCTGAATACAATGTTTACTAGCTTCTCCAGATTGAAGTGTGGCCATGATAAAACCAGAGAAGGTATCAAGAGTAACAGGCACATATTTCAATTTTCCAAAATCACAAATATGTGTAACATCCATTTGCCACAAATCGTTGGGGAGTAAACCCCGAGGATTGACTCCATAAGTGGGAAGAACAAAAAACTGCGGGCAGGTAGGACAAGTTTTTACAATGTGACGAGCAGCCTCTCGGGAAATTCCAAATTGTAACCGTAAAGAATTGCTATTCTGATGGTGTATTGCATGAGAGGCCTGTGTCGCAGAGATAGGGGTTAAGGAAGAATAACATACCATACGGGTGGCTTCATCCGCCAGAGCATTCCCAGCCGCTAAGGGCCCAGGAAGGGCAGTGTGAGCGCGTATGTGCCCAAAAAAGCAAGGATGAGTTCGGGCTCGAATGAGATTCTGAATTTTCAAAAACAAGGTTTGAATAGAGGCCTTTGCAGCTCCAATGAGGGGTACTGTTTCAATGACTGAGAGAGCTCTGACAACATAATGACTGTCAGAGTATAAATTAAAACTTTGAGGAACACGTTGCAGAGCTTGGAGTACTGCAAAAAGCTCTACTTCCTAAGCTGATGAATATGAGGTTTGACAATAATAAGATTCATTTTCGATTACCAAGCTGGCTATGCCATTGGAAGATCCATCAGTAAAGACAGTTGTCCCCTTTTTCAAAGGGCATTGCTGCACGACTTTTGGAAAAATAAACTGATGCAGCTGTGCAAATTGTAACAATTTATTAGCAGGATAATGTTTAATCTCCCCTGCATACTGTGCAAGCGCAATTGCCCAATCATCAGAAAACTGAGAGAGCCATAGTTGCTGTTCAGTTGAAAAAGGAATACAAATAAAGTGGGGATCTCTTCCCAAATAGGTCACAGATTCCTGTCTTCCTTTTGCTATTACTTTGGCTACAAGAACATGGTAAGGACTTAACACCCGTAAGGGAGAAACTGGTAAGTAGATCCACCTTAGAGGGTTATCTTGAAACAGGACACCGGTAGGTGAATGTTCTGAGGCAAGGATATAAAGTCCCCAAGGCCTTTCATAATCACAGTAACTGGAATGCTGCTGTGATAAGGCAGTTTCCACTTTCTGAAGAGCTCGCTCTCCAGCTTCTGTGAGGCTGTGTGGGGAGGTAGGATTATTATCTCCCTTTAAGATATCAAAAAGAGGCTTTAATTCGTATGTAGCAAGATGTAGATAGGGTCTAATCCAATTAATGTCCCCGAGCAACTTTTGAAAATCATTAAGTGTTTTCAGATTATCCCTTCGTAGAGCAATGGGCAGAACTCCAAATGTTTCCCTTTCTAAAGGAAAGCCAAGATAGGAATAAAGAGGAAAGGTTTGTACCTTTTCTTTGGCTATTATTAGCCCTACTGCTTTTAAGGCAGGTTCCATGAAGGCATAAGCTGCTAACAAATACTCTTTATCAATATGCACTAGCAGTATATCATCCATGTAATGCAGAATATAAGCATCGGAGAATTTCGCCCGAGTTTCCTGTAACGCTGCTGCAACAAATTTCTGGCACAAGGTCGGGCTATTAGCCATACCCTGTGGCAAAACCTTCCAATGATACCTACGCATTGGTTGGGAAAAATTAACAGAAGGAACACTAAAAGCAAATCGAGGGCAATCTTGAGGTGCTTGGGGAATAGTATAGAAGCAATCCTTTAAATCTAAGATTATTATGTGGGCGTTCCTAGGAATAGCCATGGGAGAAGGCAATCCTGGTTGTAAAGTTCCCATGACTTCCATAGTTTCATTAACCTTTCGCAGATCCTGCAAAAGACTCCATTTCCCAGATTTTTTCTTAATAACAAAAATGGGCGAATTCCAAGGTGAATTAGACTGTTCAATATGTCCCAATTCCAACTGTTCCTGCACCAGTTGTTGGGCAGCGTCAATTTTCTCTTTGGAAAGGGGCCACTGATCAACCCACACAGGCTCCTCAGATTTCCAAGTAATAGGATCTGCGTGAATTACAGGAGGATCAGAGGTCCCTTCTAAAAATACCCAAGTCCACTTTTATCAGGCAATCTCCTAGGCTGGATGGGTGTAACATTTCCCTGGTTATATTTCCCAAGCCCAGAAGTAGGAAGAAGTCCCTGATCCAAGAGTTGATTGCTAACCTGTTCACTGGGGCTATACAGGTATACTCCCAATATGAGTCATAACATCTCGTCCCCACAAATTTACAGGGAGGTTTGGGAGGATATAAGGCCTAATGTCCCCTTCGTGACCCTCATGGTCAGTCCAATGTAACAGTTCTGTACTTTGTTCAGGGTTATTAGTTTGACCAATTCCTTGCAATGATGATATAGCTATCTGTTTAGGCCATTCTCGGGGCCAGTGTCTCTCGGCAATAACGGAAACATCAGCTCCTGTGTCCAAAATACCTGTAAACAACTTTCCATTTATTCTTAACGTTAACTCAGGACGATTATTAGTTATTGCCTGGACCCAATAGGCATCATAGGATCCGAAGGCACCTTCCCCTCTCCTGGAAGCCAGTGCTTTTCCGGTCTGCACCGCAGGGACCAATATCAATTGAGCTATACGCTGTCCGCTAGCTATGGTGGTAATGCATCTCGGGGAATGGGCCATAATTTTGATTTCTCCTGTACAGTCAGCATCAATTACTCCAGGAGCTATGAGCAGCCCTTTTATGGCAGAGCTACTGCGTCCGAGCAAAAGGCCCACGGTTCCATCAGGCAAAGGGCCGTATACCCCAGTGGGCAGAGTTTGCATTCCCATTTCGGGAGTTAATATTGTGTAGGAGGAGGAACAGAGGTCCAAGCCTGCGCTCCTTGAGGTGGCTCTGAACAAGTCTGTGACTCGCCTTCTACCATCTGATTTCCCTGGATTGCCCCATAACATTGTTTCGGGGCCAGGGGCTGGCCCCTCACCCAGTTTCCCGACTGCAAGGGAAGTGGGTTGCCCTGGACATCAATTTTGGATTTACAATCTTTTGCCCAATGTCTTCCTTTTTTACACCTAGGGCATAAATTAGGAGTTTTAATATTCCCTGAATTGGCTCGTTGGGGGCAAAAGGCGGCACGATGTCCAGGCTGGCCACAAACAAAACAGCCAGCATTTCCCCTACTAGGTAATCCTCGTTTATTTTTCATTTGCTGTTGATATAATACTTCTTTTATACTTTTACCTTGTAAAGCTGCAGCCAGGGTAATACCCTGCATATAGGAAGGTCCGATATCAGCACATATACGAATGTAATCTGATAGACCCCCCTTTTTTCTGTACGGTCTAAGCGCAGCCTGACAGGCAGAATTTGCATTTTCATAGGCTAACTGTTTAGTAAGCACCATTCCAGCCTGCTCATCAGCCATAATCTTACCTACTACTTCAAGAAGACGAGCCACAAAATCTTGATATGGTTCATCAGGCCCCTGACGAATTTTTGAAAGATCCTCAGTCTTATTACTAGAGCAAGGGAGCTTTTTCCAAGCCTGCCGAGCAGCATTAGAAATTTGAGCATATGCCCCAGGCAGATAATTTAATTGAGCATTGGTATTCTGATAAGCTCCTTCCCCTATCAACATCTCATATGTAGTATTAATCCCTTGTCGCTGATTCAATTCAGCTATATGACTACATTGTTCTGTAAATTCTGATTTCCATAATAAATAGTCCCTGCCCGATAAGCAAGCTCTCGCTATTTGTTTCCAGTCACTTGGCGGCAAATTTTGACCTCCTAGATTCTCTATCATGGCCTGGGTAAAAGGAGCCGTAGGTCCATATTGAGCACAGGTAATTTTTAATTCCTTTAGTTGTTTGAAAGGTAGGGCCTCATAATACCGTTGGTTTTCATGCTCAAATACCGGGAAAGCAGCGGAGAATCCCTGAACAGTTTCTCCAGCTCTTTGGGCCTGTTGCATAGCCTTTTGCAAGGGGGACAAGTTGTGTGATTTACGAGTTATATTCAATGAATTTTCAGGTTTAGAAATAGGCGGAGGATCTAATCCAGCAATAATTGAGGGTGCATAGGCAGGAGGCACAGTAGGGATTGCACCAGCACCTTCATCCCTACCTTCCCTTTTTATTTCTTCCTTTATTGTTATTAATAATTGCTGCATGAGTGCCTCCAGACTCTTTGTCGGAGGGGCAGCTGCTGCCTGCACATTCAAATTGTCAGTTACAAGTAATTCCCAACGATCTTCCTTATGGTAAGCAGCTGCCTGTTCCTCTAAACTTTCCTCATCCTTTGGAGTCAACGTTCCCTCATTTTCCTTCAAAGGTTTGGCAGATTCTAATTCAAAGGTTGTGGGTCCTTTCCCTTCAGGAGTAGCATAAATTGGTTCTTCGGGTGGGAGCATGTGTTTTAATTTACTCCCTTCCTCATGTTCAAAATGAAGGCAGTCTCTTATTAAAGTCCATAATGAAAATGTTTCCACAGGAATCTTATTAGGTCCGTGGAGAGTATAATATGTTTGAATCTGTTTCCCTATCTTTTCCCATATCTCTAAACTCATAGTCCCTTCCTCTGGAAACCAGGGACATACTTCCTCAACAAAACTGAGAAAAGTCTGCAATTTTGATTTAGTAACTTGTATTCCCCGATCCTTCAACATTATCTGTAACATATGCACAAACAACTGACGGCTATGATCTTGTCCCATGGTTTATACTCTCGACAATATTCCTTCCTGCCCCTCAATATACAAGTATATACACTCTTACTCACCTTAATAGTTTCAACAGGCAGCAGCCGCAAGGAACTTTTGTCGAGCCCCACGCTGGGCGCCACTTGCCGGGCCAGCCAGAAGATTTCAGCGAGCAACACGACGCGTTCCTTTAGGCTAAGAAATAAAGACACAGAACAGATGGGGTCGAGAGGATTGCTGCAGTCAGCGATGATTCTTTATTTCTCAGGGTTACATTTATACTAAACCAAGAAGAGAATCTTAAGCAGAGAAAATATTTTTCCATAAACATCACTTTGAGATAACAATCACCAGAACTCTCTGACAACATCAAGGGATAAGAAGGGCATCCCGTTTATCTTAAGGGTGGTCGTGAAAGGCTTATCCATCTGCGTCATGTGTGCATTCAAGGCTTGCTAATGTTCTGTTAAGATTTAACTTGGATAATAAATTCCAGAGAGGGGTGGCGGGACAGAGAGCTATGTCTGCGAACAGACCCTTGAGGATCAAGGCAGCTCCCAGAGTCAGCCTTTTGGTTCAGGCCGCTCCCCGCACCTAGATCTCTAGGATGTCTTCTTCTGCATACGCCTCGCCCCAGTGTCACAGCCCATCTTTGCCTTTGAATGGGAAGATCCAGTCGGGAGCACCAAACAACAGCTCATCTGGACTCCCCCACAAAGATTTAAGAACTCCCCAGCCATCTTTGGGGAAGCCTTGGCTTCTGACCTGGACTCATTCCATCCAGAAGAGTGTGGATGTCGGCTCCTACAATATGGGGATGACCTGCTGCTGGCTGCATGAGACCAAGGAAAAATGCTGGAAAGGGACAAATGCACTGCTCCAGCTGTTGATGGAAGCAGGTTACAGGGTGTAGAAGAAGGCACAGATCTACAAAGAGGAGGTAAGGTATCTGGGTTTTGTTTTAAAGAAGGGCTCAAGGTTCCAGACCCTAATTGGGTCCTATATACTGATGGCACTAGCCTGATAAAACAGGGACAACTGCTGTCAGGTTAGCCAGAGTGGAAGGGGCCATCAAGACTAAAAAGGGATGGTGGGAATTGCCAACTGGCAAATTATTGGTACCGGAGGAGCTGGCACACAGTCTGGTAAGCCAAACACACCAAGCAACCCACCTAGGCCATGCTGCCTGCTCACAGGTTAATGCTGCCTCTCGGGTATTCAGACAAAAACCTCCGGGTATTCAGCTGAAAGGCACGCTGCCCCTTGAACACCTGGGAGTGGACATCACTGACATGAAACCTCACCGATACTACCATTACCTACTGGTCATGGTATGTACATTCTCGGGATGGGTAAAAGCTTTTCCTACCTGAACTGAAAGAGCATCAGAAGTAGCCCGGTGCCTGCTTAGGGAAATGGTTCCCAGATTTGGGTTCCCTCCCAGCATTGGATCAGACAATGGCCCGGCTTTTGTGGCTGATTTAGTACAACAAGTAAGCAAAACTTTAAACATCAAATAACAACTGCACACTGCATATAGGCCCAGAGTTGTGAGATGGTGGAATGAACCAACCAGACACTTAAAGAGACTCTCCAAGTGGATCAGAGAGACTGACTGCTCCTGAGTGGACTTTCTTCCAACGGCTCTGCTCAGACTCAGGATGACCCCACAGTCCCAAGGCTATTCTCCATATGAAATTGTGTATGGGAGGCCTCCTCCCATAATAAAACAGGTGTCAACAAATTTGCCTCAGGTAAGGGGGGGGATAGGATTTCACAGCAGATGGAACTGGGTAAGGTAATAAATTGGGTAACTAAGTTTGTACAAGAAAGGGTGCCGTTCCTCCTTGGGGAACAGATTCATGAGTTTACACTTGGTGACCAAATATGGGTCAAAGATTAGAAATATGATTTGCTAGCCCCTTGGTGAAAGGGTCCTTATGTTATTCTAACTACCCCTACTGCAGTTAAAGTTGCAGGTATTGTCCCTTGGGTCCATCATAGGAGGGTGAAGAGAGCATACCACGCAGACCCAGAAAACGCTGAGTGGACTGCACAGAGGGACCCCACTGACCCTCGAGAGACCAAGACTATCCTTAAGAAGAAGGAAAAGAAGATCCCAGAGGAGCCCCTCCTCAGGATGAAGTCACACAATCAACTCCTGCTGCTTGGCCTCATCAACGTGATTTTGAATTTAACTTCCGACAATGTTTTCATCTCATGGGCACACTCCTACGCGGACTTCCAGAACACCTACAACTGCTGGGTATGTGGGGCTATGCCTCTGTCTGTGATGGATGGACTTCCTTGGTGGGTGACACCGCTCTGCCAAGGAGATTTTAAACCACTCTGCTCTTTTCTGGGATGATAAAAAGAAACTTTCCTCTCTTTTGTCAATCATAACCTCTCCTTGCTCTCTTGGTGTAAGACCTACAGTCAATAGACTCGGGTCATGGGGCTACATTTGATATAAACGCCAGTGTAACAAAAGCCTAACCTACAGCAAGCCCCAGTAAATCTACCTTATTTACATGCTAGGTGGACAAGATCTGTGTTTCAATGGTATGAGTATATTGCTGCCTTTTTCGTACCCTCTATAGGGACAACAAATATTATGATTAAAGTAGAGGCCTTGACTAATTTCACAAACAGGCCCTCATAGATAAAACAGAAGCCATCCAAGCCTTAAATGAAGAGCAAATCTAAATGAGAAAAACAGTAATTCATAATAAAATGGCTTTGGACATACAGCTGCTCAAGGAGGGACCTGTGCTATAATTAAGGTTGAATGTTGTGTATACATTCCTGACTTATCTGACAATGTATCAACTGCTTTAGATGACATGAAAAACCAGGTAAAAGCAATGTCAAATGAAAACATTCCTTTCTGGACTTTGGTCCTATCTTGGGTGAAGGGCGATTGGTAGAAAACGATACTTACCACTGTCATAGTTGCCTTGATAGTTCTGCTTTGTGGACCCTGAATTTTACAATGTATTATGAACTTCGTAACCTGAAGGTTGATGTCATTCTCCCTAATTGGCAGTTGGAGAGCCAGGGTGCAATATATCCCTATGAATGATGCTCATAATATGAGTTAAGAGCATCAAGAGGGGGGAATGAAGAAGGAATTCATAGGGTCTGGACTCCATCTCAGGCCTGTCTGTGCTGATCATGCTCGGCCACCTCTCCAGTGGACCCTGAACTCTCTGCTTAATGCCTGTGGGAACGACAATGGAAGGAGAAGACCCCCTCCGGACAGGAGAACCTTGAAGATCGTATCCAGGTTACTCATCACCTAAGAGAAAACATACCATAATCACCCCTGCCTCTGGACAGGTCATAAATTTTTTCCGTATCTATCAGGATGTAATCACAGGCTTATCGATTATTAACTGGTTGGAACATGACCACGGGCTTATTGATTATCAACTGTTTGGAATGTAACTGCGGGCTTATTGATTATTAACTGTTTGAACACATTAACACGTGAATGATGGGGTTATTGTAGTTGTATTTACCCTTCCTTTGTTTATGTAAGTTTCAAGGAATTTGGGGTGGTGGGTTGGGACACGTACACATGGGGTATAAAAGATTTTCACAAATGCTGGTCAGGGTCCTTGGCTAAGAGGAGACTCTGCCTTGGTGCAGTGTAATAAACTGCACTCCACTATATCTGCATTGTCCTTCTGAGTGAGTTTGTTTCCCGGAACGCGTGGCTATAACAACACAATGAACAAACAAGACAACACACCAGACAAATAACAGAGCGCGCAATTCCAAGAACAAGAGGTACAGAGTATATCAGATGTATATCAGAGGTGTATATATATATACACACGGGACTACAGAGTGGGAGCTGGAAGACGTCTCTTCCTGCTGCCTGCTGGAGACCGTATCGGAGCGTGCGCCTAGGTTTAAGTCCAGCTACAGAGAGGGGCCCCGTTACAGATACAGATGGAGCTGCTGCTACTGCTTACCGGCCGTTCGTCCTCTGAAGCGCGGATCCTGGAGGGCCCGGGGGATCCCGGACAAGCCCCCAAAATGTTGCACCTGGATCGCGGAATCCCACCAAACACCACAGGAGCCGCGGGTCGATGCAAAAGCAGTGAGGAACTTTATTACAAGCTCCGGCAGGGACTCCCTCCACACAACCTAGTGGCCGTGCGGACAGAGCCCCGAGTGATGGCGGCGATCTATTTTTATACCGTATAGCGGGGGAAGCGGGAAGCTTAAGGGGATTGGTTAATTCTTTAACTAAGGAGGTCTTGTAAGCTACTGATTGGTGGGAGGTGAGGGGCTTTCTTGAGGAACTTTCCTGCCCTCCCTTGATTGGCTCGTTGAGTTTCTTTCTCTTTAAATTTCGTTTTCTCTCCGCGGGAGGGGGTTTTACTCAAAATGGCGGTGCTATCCTAAAATGGAGTTGTTTGGGTTTCGCATTTCACACTCCGAACTCAGCGCTCAAGGAGACTCAGGTGAGGTAACACTAGTTGTCAAAACAGAAGGAAGCGCCGGCCACCCACGCAGCGCCCAGTTTGGCGTCGAAGGCGGAGAGCTTCCGGGGGCGGGGCCGGCCGTCCCCGTCTCTTCCTGCGCCTGCGCCGGAAATAAACACCTCCCTGCCGAGCAGGGGCATAGAATCGCCGGAACTCCGCGCTCCCGATTTCTGCTTCCGGGTCAGAGGCATGGCGGTGGCAAATTCAAGCCCTGTCAATCCCGTGGTATTCTTTGATGTCAGCATTGGCGGCCAGGTGAGGTCTTGGCAGCCAGCCAGCCCGATGCCAAAGAGAACGTGCACGCGGTCTGGCAGGCAGATCTCACCTCCTCAGGTGTAGCAAACTCGGGGAGCCAAAAAGTGAAATTGAACCAGCACCTACCGACCTGCGGGGCGGGGGTGAGGGAGGAGGAAGAGGAGGAGTCTTGCGCAGCCTAGCGCCGCGCTGGTGGAGGGACCGGGTGGAAAGGAAGAGTAAGCTATGGAGGCGGAGGTAGGACAGACCTAGCGGCATGGGGGCCCGAGGGTTCCCTGTTCGGTGAGGCCTTCACGGGCTTGGACTGGGCTTTCTGAACGTCTCTCGCCGGTTGCAGGAAGTTGGTCGTATGAAGATTGAGCTCTTTGCAGACGTTGTGCCTAAGACGGCGGAGAATTTTAGGTAAGGAGATGTTCTAGCTTTGCAGGATAAATCAAACGAGAAAGCTGGGCCTGTCTGTGAAATCTTCTGCCTACCTCTATCCGTTCATTCACCGTCCTTGAGATCTGACTTCTCTGGGTATCGCTCTGAATAGTAGTTCCCTTTTCAGTTTATGTTGTTAATCTGTATGCCTGGACGTCTTACCAGCCGATTGGTGGGCTGGCTAGCGCCGACGTCTCCCCTTCCCGCCGAGGGTAGGGGCGCTCAGAGTTGTGATGCCATGGCGACTGAATCGTTCACTCTTCCTTTTCAGGCAGTTCTGCACAGGAGAATTCAGGTCAGTCTCAGACGTGGTTGATTTCTCTGCTTGCTCCTGAGGGGTGTCCTGAGTATGCAGTGAGGGTATTGGGGAATCACCGGCAGGCCTTGAATGATTGCTGGTGACAGTAATAGAAGGTATTACTGTGGGTAATAGAAGGTATTACTGTGGGTCTGTCCTCAGTTCATTTGCGTTCTTCGTCCCTCTCCTCCCGACCGTCTTTAGAAGAGTATCTCTGGCTCGACTGTGTGGTAAGCTTGAAAAGCCGTGTTTACCTGTTGTCATTTGAAGTCTCTTTCTTTTTGCTTATAGAAAAGATGGGGTTCCGATAGGATACAAGGGGAGCACCTTCCACAGGTAAGACTTTCAGCAAGCCATCCTGGGGGACTTTTAGAATTACTATTAGTATTGTTTAGAATTACTTCCTTGAGTCTCTTCAGAGGAAAACAAAACCATAGCATAATTCTTAGTTCTTGAGAAGGGATGTTTTTGTGAACTCAACCATTAATTTGAAGACTTACTTAAAACCAAAGTGATAAACATTATATTTTGAAATTAATGTTATTCCAAACCACAGAATCTTCTCCCAGGATCCTTTGTTCTCTGTTTCAGGGTCATAAAAGATTTCATGATTCAGGGTGGAGATTTTGTTAATGTAAGTATTATTCCTTTCCTATTAAGGACCTATAAGTTTTGTTGTTGTTGTTGTTATTGAAGCTGCTTCTCAGGGACCTGAGAACAATAGCCAATTTGCTGGGGGAGGAGGTGGGAATGGGAATGTCCTGTGATGGCTGCTACTCACTGCATCACTAGATGACATCAGTACTTTGATTAAGTCACTGACTTCCAAATCTCAGCCTTTTGGGCTTCGAACTGACTTTCGCAGCATACCAATAGGTGATCCATGACAGACCCAAATTAATTGGTCGCATGGAATTTAGCTGGAAATCAGTTACAGTTATTTTTTTCTAAATGGGGTCAAGTCCCTTTCCAGTGAGCTAAATGCTTGTGCCCTGATTTCCCATCCGCTTCTGGTATCCCAGTGCCTGGAAAGGTGAGTTATTATTTTTTTAATCAGGTTCATTAGTGGGCAAGGCATCAGAGACAGTTCTGGAAGGATATTTTCCCTATTCACTAGGAGAACCCATTGAATTAATCCTTCATTGCTAAGCATGACTTTTCTTGCAATGAGACTATGCATCCCCATTTCAAGCCTCCTTCACTTCCACCAACCTTGCAGGCTTCTGAATAAACCAAATTTATGCTTTCTTAAAGCTACGTTTGTCCTTACCCATCCGTTTCTGTGCATGATCTTTCTTATTAATATCATTTGGTTAGTCATGTTGCTGTTTTCTTGGATCTGGGAGACATTCTTTATCCTTTACATGTATATTTAGTTTGACTCTTAGGAGTTTTTAAGATCTCTGTCTTTCCTCCCCAGATAAGTTTACAAAGTGGCAGATTTGGGGCTGAATCAGAAACAGATATGCTTTGTTTCATCTGTATAATGTTGTAAAACTGGGAAATTTTACTGGAAAGTTCTGGAGTTTTGTTTTCTCTGTTACAAATGAAAAGTAGGGGTGCACTTGGTCTGTGTTTCTCATGCAGCAACAATTGGTTGAGTCAAGTAACAACTGCCTTTAGACGGGTATGTCCTTATTATTTCACCACAGTTCCCACTACTTGCTTCCCTTCTTTATGTCACCTACTCCTATAGGCATTCAAGTTTGCAACCCCTGGCCACAACTGATTGGAGTAGGGCTTGGGGTGACCATAATCCTTTTTTATTGACAGGTAAGAAGGGCTAAGATGCTATTCTCTGTGTTCTTTCTTTTCTTCCCAAAGGCTTCTATACTGCTATATTGTCTTAGCAGGGATAGGACCAACTTTTTATGGGTCATATGTGCTCACTTGTGCCAGGCACATGTGCTCTCTTGCTGGTAGTTCTAGAGTTAGCAGTTAGTCAGCCAGAAGGCTGTCAGAGAGAAGAAATTACTCAGAGCCACCCTTAGGGCAGAAAAAATAGAATGAGCAACAGGTAGAAGCGGAATTTGAGACCTTCTAAAGTTGGACTAAGAATATTTGCTTGCTTGTTTGTTTTAATAATGTGTTTTAAAATTTTTTAAATAATTTTTTTTCTGGTTGCAAAAGAAGAGTACAAAAATGAAAATAAATTGTCTCAAGGAATACACTCTTGGCATTTTACTCTACAGTTGCCCATCTTATTGTTGCGTACATTTGTGTGTCAGATATCTTTTAACAGACTTAAACTTTTAAAAATTTGTGCTCAATCATTGTGTTTTCGCTTGTCACTGTCTTCTTCCAAAACATTCTTGCTAATTACTCCCTACTGTTCCCTTAGTGAACAGTATTTGTTCACTAATTTGTTCACAGTGAATTTATTTGATCAGTCCACTATCATTGAAGATTTAAGTTGCTTTCTGTTTCTTGTCCTGCAAATTAATTTGGTCATTTTCCCTATTCTGGCTTCTAGAGCACAGTAGACAGTGTGATTATAGAGAATGATGCAATAACTGATCTTTTCTCTAGGTTTTTTTTGAAATTGGAAAGGGACATGTTTTCTCTTCCTTCTATATGTATGTGTGTATTTATGTGTAGTTAAAGAAATCCCATGGACAGAGGAGCCTGGTGGGCTACATCCATGGGGTCACAAGAGTCAGACATGACTTAGTGACTGAACAACAATAACAACAAAGATACAATAGCTCACATTTACACAGAGCTATGTGGATTGCAAAAAGTTTTTGTCATAGACACTATTATTGCATCTTTTTGGCAATGTTGTAAGGAGTAGGTGATTTCATTTTCACTTGATAGTTGAGGAAACTGTGGCTCAGAGATAGGAAGTGACTTCCCCAGCTCATAAATGATAGATCTGGAACTCAAAGCCCATTTTTCCACTATACAGAGCTTGGTTGTACCAATAACTTTTAATCAAACAGTTTGAGAGTTTTTTCCCTTCCCTGGCTTATGTTAATCCCCTTTAGTGGTCTTTGCTCCAGTAAGGGCCCCTTGATTCTGCACTGAGTCAGTGTTTTCACATCCCATCATGTACCGAATATTCTTTTTTGCTAACTGGCTGGGAGAGATTGGTCTTTGGTAGTCTCTCAATATTAACTTTAAACCCCTGACAGGTGTTTCGTGGAAGCCAAAGGAAGAAATAGGTCTAGGAACTGGAGAGTCACAGAACCAAGCAGTCCTTTCTTTCTGTTTCTCTAGAGCTCTCTATACATGTGTATTGCAGTGTCTTTTTCTTATCCAATCCACCTTGCCGAAGGTAGTCACCTCGAACTTCCAGGTTTACACAGTACAAATTCAGCCTCCAGAGGGCATATATTCTATTTCATGCTTCCCAGAGAAGGAACTCTGGCCCTACATTCTCCCCTCAACTTCCCCTCATCTCAACTTTAGCCAGAAGGATGGTATCTTGTCATACAGACTAGACTTCCAAGAGCCCACCCACCTGCATAGTTGAGAGGAGAGGGGAAGTAGTCAGTTAAATGGATTCTCATATATGACTGCAGGCAAGAGAGTCTTTGGAAAGGGCATTGATTACATATGTAATTACTGTTTCCTATCCTCTGCTTTGCTTGTGTCTTAATCCACCTTTCTAGAGGCCCAGCTATGTGACCTGTTGTTTTTTTCTCAGTGAGGTGCCCTAGCCGAATTGGGGGCTGCATGTGCCTTGGATGGGCTTGTTTTGATTACAGGATAGGGTTAAAGAGGTGTGGCTCCCAAAGTGACCTGCAGGAATAAGAGGACTTGAAAGTAGCGAGGCTTCGGGTGCAGCAGCTGCTTCCTGTGAGCTCTGAGAGCCAACACTCACAAGTCACTAACAGTTCCTTCTCTCTGCTCAGGGAGATGGTACCGGAGTTGCCAGTATCTACCGGGGGCCGTTCGCAGATGAAAATTTTAAGCTTAGACACTCAGCTCCAGGCCTTCTTTCCATGGTAAGTGAGGACCAGTCAATGTGTGGAGCTAGGTTTGCAGCCAGCTGGATTCTGGGCCCTCTGGAGGCCCAATGCAGTCTTTTGGGACGAAAGGAAATGCTCTCCTAGCCTTGCTTAACCCAGGACTCAGCTCTGCCCTGCCCACCTCTTTCCTCAGTCTGGTTTGGTTTTGGGGGGCTGGACCCACTAGCCAGCCAGGGAACCAAAATCGAACTTTGCTGTGTGTTTTCTTACTTTGTGTGCCCAGGACTTGTGGCTGGACACTCGGCCTTGCTGCTTAGAATGCAGCCAGCTGTGCTGTCAAGACCCAGTGTTCACACACCTGTCACGCCACTCACCCCTGACCCTCCCTCACATTGCCTGCTGGCTGGTCTCCCTGTTCAGGTCACACACCACTCCTCCTCACTCCCAGGACCCTCTCTGCCCATTTACAACCCCACTCAAACATCTCGCTCCTCTCTCTGTCCCCCTGCCCACCTCCTTTAGCTCCCCCATCTACACATCCCTGCTTACTCCCCCTTCATTTCTCCTTACTTACCCCTCACTCCTCATTTTCCCTTACCCCTCTCACCTTGCTTCCTTCTCACTGTCCAACCCTGTCCCTCCCTCTTGTCATCACCTATTTTCCTCTGTTAGTTCCCCAACTCTTATTCCCCCAGACCCACTGTTTACATGCACATTCTTTGTCTGCTTGCCCATTCTTCCACTCATCCACTCAGGCATCTGTCAAGTAAAAATTGTTGATATCCACTGTTTTAGGCCTTGTGGTAAGGCCTGAGGATACAGACCTGATCCCTGCCCTCTAGGTGGGTAGCACACATGCTGAATGATGAGTCCAGTGTATAATTCCCGCCATCAGTGTACTAAGGGGAGGTCACCTCAGTGTTTGTAAGAGTACTATGAGGGCCCCAAAGAATGAGAGTAATTGCTGCGAAGATCCAGAGAAGTTCTCTACCAGATAAAACAGCCTAGACAGAAGACGTGTGACCAGAACATAGATTGTGGATAGGGGAGGGAGTGAACTAGTAGAGACCACTGGAGAGACAGGCGGGTCTAGCTCCTGAAAGGCTCTAAATGCCAGAATAAGGATGAGGTTATGTGGACTTGATTTCATGGAATGTGGAAAGCCATACACTTTTTTGAGCAGGGCTGATCGACTTTGTGTTTTAAAACAAAGATCCTGGCTACAGTGTTTGAGTGGCAGATAAGAATGAAGAGGATAGGGCAGAGAAGCCAATTAGGAGGCTGCCATAACACTCGGGTGAGCCTAGTGTAACAGACAATGTACAAACCTCCTTTTAGAAAAGTCAGGCTGGGCAAGCACTGTACCGTGCCGAAGGGGCTCAGGTGGGCTTGGGTCATCGTCATGAGAATTGGAGCCCTTCCAGGTGTGTGCCGCTATGTCAGCATCTGGGGAGGGGTCAGAAAAAAAGTGGAAGGAAACTTTGCTTTCTGCTGCTTTCAGGCTGACACTGGTTGTGTTGTCACCCACTTTGTAGCACAATTGTTCTGTTCCTCAAGAGCAGAGACTGAGTTGCATTGATCTCCTAGTCTGACTACCTGATACAGAAAGGTGCTGAGCAGATACTGATGAATGACTGAAAGATAATCAGAATAAAGTCTAATGTTGAGCATATTATCAACAACAACTTGTTTGCACTAATTCATTTTAATCTTTAGCATCCCTTTAAGAGAGTGCAAAAAACCTCTCTATGCAGAGAGGTTATCCAGCTAAACTAGATCACAGGCAGTAGTGGGGCTGGGATTCAAGATAGATCATCTGGCTCCAGAGCTTGTTCTCTGAACCAGTAAGCTATTCTGCCTGAAAGACTGGATAAATGGCAGATGAAAAACACATGTTGTATGACTGTTTTCCCGCCTGCCTACTGATAAATGTTTATACATTGAGCAGCAAGGTAGGTAGATAGGAAAAACAAGAGGGAGGGAGGGAGGGAGGGAGGGAGGAAAAGAAAAGAAGGAAGAAGAAGTGGGACCGCTGAGGAGTCTGCCCTCATTCCAGAGTTAGCTGTGTTCCCACTGGCTCAGGCAGTCCTTGCTAATGTGAGATGTTCCTGCATACATGAACAAAAACCAAAAATAGTCTCATCTCACATGGGGAATTTCTAAAATATAATGTGAAATCCCTTCTAGACAAAGTCTTTAATGTATTTCATACACATTTTCATTCCTTGAATGTTAAACACAGACTCAACTAATTTAAATCCACTAAACATCCAGTTAAGGCTAGTGACCTACCTGATGATTTCCAGTGTTGTTTCCATAGTATTACTTTTGTGAGACCTGTGCTTTTAATAGTACTAGCACTTTCAGTTTTCCATTTTCTACTCAGTTTTCAAGACAAGGGAAGTATGCAGTGAAATATTCACGTAGTTACACAGACGCTGTGGTAAGGTGGTGCTGCTGAAACATGACATGGGTTTGCTGATTGCTTTGTGTTGTCATTATATAATGCATTGTGAAGTGTGATGATACAAAAACAACTTCAAGAGAGGAAAAGGAAAGGGATATGGCTGGAGAATTTCAGATCCTCAATTTTAAAAGATAATTTTTCCTATAAAATTCAATAATAAAGGATTTGGGGTGTAGCTGTAAAAAGCACGTCGTTAATTAAACGGAATCTTTTTTCTAGCATAGCACTAGTATGGCAACTTCTTGCACCTTAAATTTTTTTATTACCATTATTTTGGGACAGTACAGAGCCATGCAGACAAAAAACAGTTTACGGCACAAGTGACAGGCTTTTTGTGAGCTGGTAGCTAATTCGTTAAATGTGATCCAGTTATTACCAGTATTGGCCTAAATACAGCAAATCAGATTCTGTAAACAATTTTTTCCATTATAAAAATTCACACTGTAGGAGACATGTGTAGTTATTGAAGGGTCTAGCTCTATGAGGGCAGAAATTGTGTATTCTGTTCCTCTCTGTGTCCTTGGGTCCTAGATCAGACCCTGGCTTACAGTCGATGCTCAGTCAGATTTGCTGAAATAGCACGGAGGAGTCAGGGCTACAGTCTCTTTTAGGGAGTTTGGCCCTTTAGCTAATGTGGCCAGGAAAACTCACAGTGTGTCTGTTTGGTTTCCATCAGGCAAACAGTGGTCCCAGCACAAATGGCTGCCAGTTTTTCATCACCTGCTCTAAGTGTGATTGGCTAGATGGGAAGCACGTGGTGTTTGGTGAGTCCTGTTCCTGTCCTAGTCCAGGTCCCCTCACCCAGCGTGGAGCTTCTAAAGGAACTGGTCCCCCAACTCTTGTGCTCGAAGGGTGTAACTGCCCTGGGTAGTAGTTAGGAAGGTGGAAGCCGTGGTGGGTGGGGAGGATATGTGGTTAGAGGGGATGACGAAAGGGCCAGATGATGTAGTGAGTAGCCACCTGGGCAATGTGTCTGTGTGGGTGTAGGTGTGTCTGCGGGGGGTGGCAGCATTAAGAAATACCACACAGGCAGCATGGTACAGTGGGGCTTTGCAATTGCTCCGACCTAGGTATGAGCCCTAATTCTGTTCCTTACTACCTATGACCTGGGAAACATTTCATTTCCACTGAATATTAATTTTGTAACGTTAATCTGAGGTTCAAATAAGATGATGGCTGAGAATGGGCCGTGGGGGGCTGGAAGATACTATGCAAATGAGAATAGTCAAGTCCAGCTCATACTCTTCCCACAGGAAAAATCATTGATGGACTTTTGGTGATGAGAAAGATTGAGGTGAGTCCTGTGGTGGTGATCTCCTCTGTCTCAGCCATTCTGGCCTCGTACTACCTGACTAGTATTGAGGAGTGGGAGAACCTGTTCGGCCAGGCTTCACAGGGAGGAGACACTGTGTGCCTCCGAAGGGTTCTGGGCCCTAAGTTAGCCTCTCTTGTGCGAACTGAGCTTTGGCCTCTGCTGACTCTTTCACCTACTTGATGCAATCCTCCTCAGCGTTGTATTCAAGGTTCTTCATGACTGAGTCCCTGCCTTCCTCTCCGTGACCTCTTTTGCCCCGTCTGCTGCTGCCACTTCCGTGTTCTAGTCACATCAGACTACTAGCCCTTCCTTAAATATGCATACACATCCCTGCCTCTTGCTCCTTCCTGCCCTGAGTCTTTGCTCATGCTGTTTCCTCTACTCTGTCTTACAACTTACTGCATTTTTATATGTCATGAGTGTGATTTTTTTTTTTTTTGAGATTGTACATTTTCTCTTTGATCTGTATTATATTCCTGTCAGATCAGCCCATGAGTCGTCAGTCCTTAGCACAGGGGCTGGGAGGCATCAGTAAGTGTGGGGTGAGGGGTGTCAGAGTGGCGGAATCACCACTGTGCTTTCTCTCCTAGAATGTTCCCACAGGCCCCAACAATAAACCCAAGCTGCCTGTGGTGATCTCACAGTGTGGGGAGATGTAGTCCAGAGGGAGACTGAAGCAGGTAAGTGTGTCTTTCCTGATCAGGAGTCAGGATCCCAGAGAGGGCAGCACGGTCTGGTGGAAAGAACTTTAGACCTGAAGATGCAGGATTGAGCTCATTTTCTCTCTGTGTGACCTAAAGAGAAGTAGATTCCCTTCCCTGAGCCTGTTTTTCTCATCTGTCCAATGGTGATAATGCCTGTCTCCCAGGGTCACTGTAAGGATCAAAAGAGGAAGGTTGAGTGGGACACTTTATTTTTCTAACACTTTATAGTTTACAAACTATCAACCTGAAAACCATCAGGCACTTTCTGACAGCACTGTTAGACACTCGTTTCATTCAGTAGTCCCATTTAGAAAGCTCTGGCTGCAGCCCTGGGTGATTGGGAGCAGCCTGGGCAGCCAGGAGACTCTCTTGTCAAGCCTCTCATCAGAACTGACGCTGTAGTCCCAGGCCCTGACTTTGTGTTTGCCAGACTCAGAGGTGAATGTGACACGTTTTTCAGTCCACAAAGACTCACTTCCTACCCAGGCTTACTACTCACCGCCCAGTCTGTGCTGGACATTGGACATGGAGAATGGGAAAAAACATTGAAAGATGCCTCCACCTTTTAGGAACTTATGGGGACTAAAAACACATTCTCAGAAGTGATCACTAGTAATATGAGTGATGTTGTTAAGTGTTAGATGAGTTCAAGAAAGAAATTGAGCACTTCCAGCTAGGTAAAGAATAGTAGTGCTCTGCCTTTCTTTCCTCTTTTTTTTCCTTAAATTTTCAAACCTGCAGGGTAATTGGAAGAATAGTACATTGAACACCTGTATACTTTTCCCCTAAATTTGCCAATATTTAGCATTCTTGTTTTAGCATTTTGCTGAGACTTTTTTGTCTTCTCCCCTCTCCTCCCATTCCCATTCCCTCTCTTCCTCTCCTATTCCTTTTCTTTCCTTTCTTTCCCTTACTTCATTTCTTTCCCATCTGGAAGTTTCGAGGACTTCTTGACACCTTACCCCTAAATACTTCAGCAAGTGACTGCTAAAAATAAGAACATCGTGCATAACCACAATAATATTGTCTGATATACAAATTCAAACTTCCCCAGTTATCCACAAAGTAAATTTTCTAAGCTCTTAAAAAAAAAGAAATCCAATCACGATTCACGTATTTCGTTTGGTTATTTATTTTTAGTTAGGAAAGCAACACGTGAAAATTTTCACACAGAACAGCTAAAACCCCCCTTCTCCTTGACAGTTCGCCCCCCACCCCCATCTGCATCCCCATCCCACTGCTCTCAGAGGTAACTGCTATATCAGTCTGATGTATGTCCATAGGGCCTTTTCTTTGCCAATCTAATTTGGGGAGGTTTTGTTTTTTCCTAAATGGCATTATGCTATTGAGTTGGCCAAAAAGTTTGTTCAGGTATGTCATATGATGTTACAGAAAAACCATATGAACTTTTGGGCCAACCCAATATTTGTTCATCATTTTATTTCCATTTGACATATGTCTGGAAGACTTTTCCTATATGATTCATGTAAAACTATGTAGTACTTAAAACAAAACTGATATGCAATATATTTGTAGCATATATCTGAATAATTACAAATTTTTAATTGTACAATTAGACTTGAATTAAGTGTACATTTCTGTGTCTTAGTTCTTATTTTTTATGTTGTGGCCATTTTGTCCCAAATATATGTTAAAAAAAATTGGCAGTGGGTTGCTTATTTTAACTTTGGTGATATCCTTTGTTAAAGAGAAGTTGTTAATTTTGATGAGATCAGAATTTTTAATCTTTTCCCTTGTGTTGTGTTTTAATCTTGTTTAAGAAGGTCCTTACTACCTCAGTCATAATGCCTAATGTTTCTGTAGTTTTTCTTACAAAAGTATCTAGAATTTATTTTTCTGGATTCTGCCATTTTTTCAAATGGAGATCTAGTCAAATACCAGAGCATTAATATGCACATTAATGACTGTGCATACCTCCATCTGTGACTTACTTTGTGTTCACAACATCTGGCACTTAAAGGCATTCAGTTAAAATTTATTACATGAGTTAATAGAGAGGGAGAATGTCAGGCATTTTGGGCATGGATCTGGTGTGAGCAAATGCCAGGGCAGGAATGCACAAGTGTGTGCTGAAAGCTCACGTGGACCCTTGTCCAGCCAAATGCTTCCTTCTCAGGCCCAGTTGACACGCTGAGCTGTCTTTTCTGCTGGTACTGGGGGCCCCAGGCTCAACCTGCCATCCCCATGCTCTCACTGCTCTTCATTCCCTCTCCCCCTCTTTTCTGGGCTGAACTAAAGTTGAACTCACTGGTCCTTTTCCTTCTAAAGACTGACCAGTGATCACCACTGGAGGACAGATCATTAAAAACAGTAAAGTTTAGAAATCCTTTTATGTTTGCAGCCTATTCTCTACATTTTTCTGAGTCCCTTACAAAAAGTTACTGGAAATCCATGTTAGGAATTTGTCTTCTGAAGGTGGCAATCATCAACCCTCCTCTCCTCACTGCTATGAGCGAACGTCATGTAAACCTTTGCCTCTATGAAACCCCTTCTTTTCAGCCTATACAACCCCAAGCAGGACAAATCCCAGGGGTGCCCTTTGATGCTCCAGAGGTCCTCTACATCCATACTGTCCAGGAGGTATTCCTTTCTGTGATGGTGGAAATGTTTTGCATCTGTGCTATCCATTATGGTAGCTTCCAGCTACATGTGACCTTTGAGCATTGGAAATGTGGCTGCTGTGACTGAGGGACTCAATTTTTTATCTTTATGTAACTTTATTAAATTTAAAGAGCAACACGTGATACCTTCAACTTAGTCTTCTAACCTTGACTTGCCCAAAATTAAATCTTTCTTAGCTTATATTTAGAGACAATAGAGTAAAAGCAATTCTGTCACTTAGTGAATATTTCTGGTGCTCAAATTCTGAGCTAAGAACCTTACTTTAATTATCTCATTTAACTTTACCAAGTTGAAAACTTGTAGGTTTTAAGGTGTAGGGAATCTAAGTGGTAGTCTGACCTTAAGGCATTCCACAGATGGGGTCCTCACTTTGGGTTTCTGAGTAATGGATTTGGGAGAAAGTGAGGAAAAGTGGTGAGTAATTCCCCCAGAAGTATGGTTTCCTTCCATCATGTTTTCTCCCCAGCTGTAAAGTTACAAATATCTCTCAATTTCTAAAGGAGTATTTCAGATCCCTCAGGTAGTGTCTGGGCGGAGTAATGTTTCACAGCCAGTATAGATGTTTTTAAGTCCTCCTAGGCAGTATTTCTCAAACTTTAGTGCACATATGAGTCACCGAGAGGTCTTGTTACGGTGCTGGTTCTGACTCAGTCGGTCTGGATGGGACCTGAGGTTTTGCATTTCTGACCAGCTCTCAGATGATGCTGACGCTGACCTGGAGTAGCAGGGCCACAGGGAAATAACAGCCTGTCTTTTAATTGTGAACTCACCATGTTCCAATCAGAAAAGACACAGGAGGAGATAATCTTTTGTTGCTATCAGTCCAGCAGGAATCTACTGCATTCAAATCAGTAATTCACTTATCAGGCATTTGAGGCCTTGTGCCTAGGCACTGGAAACAGAGGAATGTAGGAAGGAGACAGAAGACAGGTGAAGTCACTCAATCAGCTGTACCTCCTATGAAGCCCTTCCTTTCACAACTTCTGTGCTTTACCTTAGGTCCTGACCTTGGTTGTAGTGAAAACGAAGTTTTCTGTTAATATACAACTCTAGATGCAGAAACCTAGGTTTTATCTCAGTGGGTCCTTTGAAAGCTTTTTATTATGAATTTGTTTGAAAGTGAAAGTTGCTCCGTCATGTCCGGCTCTTTGCGACCCCAGGGACTAAACAGTCCTTGAAATTCTCCAGGCCAGAATACTGGGGTGGGTGGCCTTTCCCTTCTCTAGGGGATCTTCTCAACCCAGGGATCAAACCCAGGTCTCCCGCATTGCGGGCGGATTCCTTACCAGCTGAGCCACAAGAGAAGCCCAAGAATACTGGAGTGGGTAGCCTATCCCTTCTCCAGCAGATCTTCCCAACCCAGGAATAGAACTGGGGTCTCCTGCATTGCAGGCGGATTCATTACCAACTGAGCTATCAGGGAAGCGTGAGTCTTATCTTCAGGGGAATTTGGGGGCCAGTGAATTTAAAGAAAGATCTCTACTGCTTGACAACACCAGATCTGAGGATCACAGAGAGACTAGCAGGGCTGTCAGAGCGCACAGCCACTCTTTTCCAAGAGACTGTCAGGCTTTCAAAACAGGATTCTCCTGCTATAGAGTGAACTGGGTTCTTGGCTACTTACAGCCACATGGTGGAGGTGTGGGGGTGGTGGAACCTCTGTTTTGAAAGCCTGAGAGTCTCTTGGAAAAGAGTGGCTGTGCCCTCTGACAGCCCTGCTAGTCTCTCTGTGATCCCCAGATCTGTTGCTGTCAAGCAATAGAGGTCTTTCTTTACATTCATTGGTCCCCAAATTCCCCTGAAGATAAGAATCACATAGGAGCATTTATTAAGCCTACTAATTCCCAGTCGCCCTCCCCCATCCTTCAAGAGTCTGAGTGAATTTGAGGTAGGATCCAGGACGCCATGTTTGTTACAAGCATCTCAGAGGCTTCTTACCGGAGAAATGTGGCTAACCCTGTTTTAGGTGGTGCTGGATGAATGTTTTTTAATATTTGTCTTTTAAGAGAAAATATAATTAGCATAGCACATAATTTTACAGCTATCATAGCTTACAATGAGGTGTTATTCATGTTCAGATAGTCAGTAGGTTAAAAATTAATTGCACCTGTGGATGGTGGCTATGATAAGAGATGTGAAGCTTCTGTTGTGATGACTGAGTTTAAGTCCTCCCAGGCAGTATTTCTCAAACTTGAGTGCACATCCCAACCTGGGATTTCCTGTAGATTTGATACATTCCTGTAGAGGAAGATGCTGAAAGACACCTTGGCTAACCCTTCATTCATTTCACAACTAAGAACTAAATAATTAAGATAGGCTCCATGCTGCAGATGAGGCTACAAACTTGGAAAGCCCAGTTCTTGCCTTCAAGGAACTCAGTCTCTTAGGGAAACTGAAAATTACAGTAAAATAAAGCACCAGACTGGAGATTTTAAGAGGAAGGACAATGAATGCTCGTGTCTGCCTGGAGTGTTCAGGAAGACTGCAGGAGAGATGTTTCACCTGAGTACAAGAACGGAGCTTGTCGGGTAGCTAAAATGGGAGAGCATTCCAAGCACAGGGAATAGCATGAGCAAAGGTGCAAACCGCAGGAAACAGCAGGAAGTGTTAGGGAGACTGCAAGTAATTCAGTACAGCCAAAGCAAGGTGTGAAAAGCAAATAGAGGCGAGGCTAGAGGAGGCCAGGACAGATGTGAGATCCAGCGCGGGCTGACGCATTCCTATGTTAACCTCATGGTGGGGGTGAGCTTTAAGGCAGTATGTACATCTCCCCCCAGCCCCCTCCCACCCCAGGGTGAGAGTCCACCATGCTTCTGAGATTCCAAACGGTGGCCTGGCTGTCCAAAAAGAACCAGGCCAGTAGGAGCCACTCAAGGTTTTTGAGCAGAAGAACACTGTAACTGACTTTTTTTTATTCAGAAGTGTGGAGGATAGGCTAGAGGCCAGTGAGATGTCCACTGCAGCAGTCTGGCCAGAGGAGAGGTTCCACATGGAAATACGGGTCTAGGGAGCAGGGCAGCAAATATCTGTATACCTGCTGGGTGTGTAACACTGTTTGTTCCCTGCCCTGAAAGTCAGAAGCCCTGCCAGCTATAAAGGGCAGGGAGGAGAGAAAGGCTCTATTCCAGCTCCTCCAGTACAAAGGCAAAGCTCCCTGCCCTGAAACCCGGTATACAGAGTGATCCATCATGTCCATGGAATACTATATAGCTGTAAAGAGAAAGAAGTAGATCTGTATGTGTTGGCAGATTTCTAAGATACATTAAGGGACAAAGTCAAGATAGATCACATTATACAAATGATGCTGTTTATTTTAGAATTACTCTTTCAGAAATTAGTGTAGCGATGGATTGCTGAGTGGTGGTAATGGTTACCTCTGCAGGGTAAAGGTAGCTGAAGATGTTCTTTTCAGTTTATGTATGTGCTTGAATTTTCTACATTGGGCATGTATTTTATAATATACAATTCAGATACACAGAAATGCATACTGTGTATCTGCAGTTTTAACTAATCCTAGTTCCTCCAGTACTTCAGGGGCATGTGGCTAACATCAGATTGTGAATCATTCCCTGGTCCCCTCCTGGGTGTACCCAGAGTACTTGGTTCACATCTCTAGTCCCACATTTAACACAGTGTATCACGAATGTGTTGGTCTGGTTTTCTCTAGACTCAGAATTCCTTGAGGCAGGGACCATGCCTACTCACACAGTGCCTGGTCAGGGATTAGAGCTTAGGTCCCGGAGCACCATGCAACTTGTAAAGTGCAATCATACATTTTTGTACATTCTCCTTGAGGACCTGGGATTAGACTTCTGTCTGAGCCTGTGCTGTGACGCCAGGACCCACTGTGCTCTGGAGGAGGAGGAGCGTTAGCCATGTTTGGGGGGAGGGGGCAGTGGCAACTGAGTGTACTCACCCCATTCTTGTACTACAGCCAACTCCAAGGCCATAAACAGAGGGTGTGGACTTTCGTTTCTTTATAGCCCTGGGCCCAAAAGCTTCAAGGAAAAGGGATTGCTCTTTGTTCTTGCGCTCCAGAGAGCCATCAAGGTCTGGCAGAAAGCACACAGACTTTGGAGCCAAGTAGACCAGGAAGCCCCATCACTGTCAGGCCATTAAACCCCTGGGAACCCTAGTTTTGCCCTTTGCTTAATTATATATACTACACAGAATTGTGAGGGGTAAATAATAAATGAGATAGTGTATTGGCTGTAAATATTATTAATAGCTTCTTTCTTGGTTCTTATGTAATATCCCTCTCCACTCTGCTGTAGGGCACCAAAGGTCTGTCCGGTGGCAAGAATCAGAGTGGTTCTGCTTTTTGGGGACAGGAGGGTTTGGGGTGCAGAGAGCTGCGAGTGTTTTCTCTCGTGGCCTGTCCCCTCTGAGCGGCTTATCTTCCATCCCTCGCAGACCCTCCACCTCTGCCACTGCAGGCCTTCCCTTGCTCGATGGGATACTCTTGAGTAAGACAACCTGGATTGGCCCCTGTGTTGGCTTCCCTGCTGGCTGCTGCCCCATTTGATCAAGAAAGAGACCTTGGAAGCATCACAGATTCAAAACCCAAAATTTTGTGTTTAAGTTTTAAACTGTAAATAAAGTTTTTTTTTCTTTGTATGTTGTGTTCTTCTTGAATGGTTGTAATGATAGCCCTACCTCCTCATGCCTTAGCTTCAGCTAGGAGAACTGGCTCTCCCCAGAGACCAGCATGGACCAGAGGCAGGCTTTTGCTATGCAGAGTTGATGCCTCAGATTTATAAGCAGTTGTAGCAGTCCCCTCTTAGGTTAAAGCTAATCAGGCAAAGAAGACAAAATTCCAGGGCCCTTCTAGCACTTCCAAAGATGTTTCCAGTAGGTTCCATTTGGTTAGTTTTAGAGCCTGTAGGTGAAAGGTCACTAGCTTGAGATATTTGGGGATGGAAGGCCATTTGGTAGAATGTGTCTTAATCATGATGAAGTGGGAATAATTTAGTTAAAAATCTTGGTTTGAATCTGAAGTCATTTTTTAAAGTTGAGGTCTTGAGACCTTCCCCTTTCAGAACCTTGGTTTCCTCATCTGTAAAATGGGGATAATATTACCATTTTGCAGTATTGTTGAAAGGGTCAAACAAGAGAATGAATATAAGAGTAACTTGTAAACAGTAACATGCGTTGGAAGATACTTGTTTTGAAAGGAAATAGCCCAGCATAAAAAGATCCCTTTGAGTATCATGTTCAAGAGATGAAGGGAACTCCCTGGTATTGCTTTCATGAGGCAACGTGTGTGTTATCCCATTCCTACGTTCTCTTGGCTCATGGCAGGGATGACTCATAACTACTAGCAGCAGGCTACTGTAGCAGCAGAGTAGCAGAGAGCTAAATTCTCTGACACAATAGAACCAGCTTAAAAGTGCCATTTCACTGTACTAGGGGACAAGGAAGATGGTGAGATAATCAAGGGCCTCTGTTGTGTGGATATTCCCAGCTCTCTCTGGTTAAGTAAACAGGATTCAGGGAACACAGGAAAGAAGGGGCTGTGATCCAGTGGAGGAGAAATCTTCAAGTAACTAAAAGGAGTAGGATTATAAAGAGACAGGACGGAGGATGAGCAGCTGGGATCCCGAGTTGACAGTCCCCTGATGGGACACTGAATTGAATTAAACTACACTTGGCACCTATATTCTATGCCAGTGTCTGTCCTGGGCACTGGAGCTGTAAAAATGAATAAGATGTGACCCATGCTTGTGACAGGGACTAGGCATGGTTTGGATTCAGTGCAGTGTTAGAATGTGAACCCTTATGAGGGCAGGAAATTTGGTCTTGTCTTTTTTTACTGCTGTCTCCAGCACTAGAAGAGGTAAGCACCCAGTAGCCAGTAAGTGCTCAATAAATACTTGTTCCATGAATGACAGTGTTATGTTTAAGGTGCTATGGAAGCAGAGTGGAGAGATCAGGGTGAAAGGAAGAGACAACATCTGAGGTAAGTATTGGCAGATTGGTTGGAATTAACCTGGAGATAATACTTTGGCCACCTGATGCGAAGGGTTGACTCATTGGGAAAGACCCTGATGCTGGGAGGGATTGGGGGCAGGAGAAGGGGGCAACAGGATGAGATGGCTGGATGGCATCACCGACTGGATGGGCATGAGTTTGAGTAAACTCCAGGAGTCGGTCATGGACAGGGAGGCCTGGTGTGCTGCGATTAATGGGGTTGCAAAGAGTCGGACACGACTGAGCGACTGAACTGAACCCAATGGTGGGGAAGGCTTTCTAGGAAAAGGGAACTATGTTCTTGGGCCAGAGTCTATTAGAGATGGGGACCCAGTGAGTTTTGCAGAGGAGATTCTTGGAATGAACCCACTGGCTTTTCACATCTCTTAAAGGTACACACCAGAGCTGTGGTCACTCCACTGGGCTCTCAGGGTGACAGGGGGACTAGCAGAACTATGGTGTGGAGAGCTCCCACCTTGAAACAGGAGATGAATTTTGACATGAACTTTCTCCTCAGTGCTTCAGTACCATCTGCAGTGGTAGAGATGTAGTTACGAGGAAAACTAGTTTCTTATTTCTTAAATCGTTCATCTATCTTCATGTGCATTGAGCATGAAGAGAGAGCTTAGTAAAGTAATTGGATGAGTAAGTAAAGATACTTTTAAGTAACAGTTTAAAGACAAACATTACAGAATTTATTTTTCTGCTTGAGAAGCCATCCCTTCAAAGCAGTTATAGGGAAGGTTGCTCACTTATTCTCAGAGGTGCTGCTGCCATTATTCTAAGTGACTTTGTAACTCCACTTTGCAAAAAAACTCTCAAGTCTATAGGGCACACTTTTAAATATTCTCAGTGTTGGCAGAATTGCCTCTGAGGAAACATTTTCTTTTTAACAGTCAAAAGTCACCTGGAGCTGGAACAGATGAATAGCAGCTCCAGGGCCGCAGACCTTTTCCTCCTGGATTACTGGCACTGCTGCCAGTGCCGCCACCTCCGATCCATTTTCTACGTCACACCGTGTTTAATGCATTAAGATACCATGTGTCAAGGACTATGCTGGATGTCTCAGGAACTCCTAGTCCTAGAGGGAAGATGTAGTGAGTGCAGTACTGTGTGTGAGGAGAGGAAGGGTCTCCTAATCTAGTAACACCTGAGGCAAGATGTAGAGGATGAAGAATTAAGCAGGCAGAGGAAGGAAGAACAGAGGGAATAGTCTGCAGTAATTCAAAGGAAGTGATTGTAAGGTCACCTGGAAGCTTGGGCAGGGGATGTGAAAGAAGAGTGGAAGCTACGTTTAGAGGTCATGCAAGGTCCTGCCAACCACGTGAAGGAATCTGGACAATCCTGTGTGTGGTGTGGTCACTGAAAGATTTTAAGTAAGACAGTGTCATGATTGGTGGTTTCAAAAGAACACTGGATGTTGGTGTGGGGACTATTAGAGTAAGAAAGAGCAACACTGCCTAGGCCACAGCGGTGCTCTAAGCCAGGGTTTGGCAGGCCAGGTATTTTCTATTTTTCAGTGGTTCATGAGCTAAGGATGTTTAAATAGCTGGGGGGAAAGGGTTTAAGCAGTTGGAAAATCTAAATATTTTGTGACAAAAAATTGCATGATATTCAAATTTCAGTGTCCGTAAGTTACTTTTTGGGCGGAACACAGATGCACTTGTTTACTGATTGCCTGTGGTTACTTTCAGGCTCTATAAAGTTGAGTGGTTGAGACAGAATCATCTGACCCCTAGAGAAAAAGTGTGCCTACCCCTGCTCTGGGACTTCCCAGGTGGCTCAGTGGTAAAGAACCTGCCTGTCAATGCAGGAGACATGAGTTCAATCCCTGGGTTGGAAAGATCACCTGGAGAAGGAAATGGCAACCCACTCCAGTGTTGTTGCCTGGGAAATCCCACAGACAGAGCAATATGGGCTGCAACCCACAGAGGTCACAGAGAGTCGGACACGACTTAGCAACTAAACAACCACCCCTGCAATGAGCACTAGATGATAATGGCCTACAGTAGAGTAGCAGCAGTAGGAATAAAGACTAGATTGGTATTTAGAGATTTTCTATGACTGATTCAGGGAGGCGTTTAGGAGGTGGAATTGACAGGATAAATGATACGGATGGGGTAAGGACTACCACACTAGCCTCCTAGTTGGCTTCCCTACTTCCAAGTTTCCAACCCATTCTTTACTCCCTAGCATTACAAAAAAAAAAAAAAAAAACCCTCATTCCAGTCCCTATTTCAACTCTAAAATTACCCTTCTCACTATTGCCCTTAAGTTTCAGATAAAATGTTCCTAATTTAACTCTGCCTTCCTGTATAACCCAGCGTCTTCATTCTGGTCCTATGTAACTACTTGCATTTCCCCCAGACCCCGTTCTCTTCTTCCCTCTATGCCTTTGCATAAACCTCCACGTGCTTTAAGTCGACCCTACCTTTTTCCCACGGCCACTCCCAAAACGCTTTGTGCATTAACAGCGCTGGGGTGTTTGGTATGTCGCATTTTGAATTTATGCCTTCACCCCTAGGCTGAGTTTAAGAAGGCTGCAACTGGCGAACTTGTTCATCCCCAGGAGATAGCAGACGCCTAATAAAGAACGAAGGTGAAGGGTTTCATCTACATCATGTAGCAACTTCAATTATGGCTGTTGTAAGAATAAAATGCCTAGCTTGCTCAATAAACGTGAGTTGAAATTAAATCATTTTTGTGGCCAATACAAAAAGACGTGAATACTTGACAAGACAGTCCTCCTGTGCTTGGAAGGCAGGTCCCCGTGGAGTACACCCCCGCCCTCCGCCCTCAATATTTTTAACAGGGGCTTCCTAATAGCTAGCGTGATCCCCCCCCCCCCCCCCCGCAGAGTGACCGGTTCGCCGTAAACCGACGCTTTTTGAATGCAGACGTTTAAGTCTGTTCCAGAAACTCTCGGCTATGCCGCGAGTACACGGCCATTGTAGAAAAGACGGCTCTATCTGCAGTAATGGTCTGAGGTCACAGGGACCATATTTGGAGCAGGACGGGAGGGAGGCCTTCTCCACATGCAGCTACGGTGTCGTCGGGCCCCGTTCCAAGCCCCCAGGTCAGGCCGGGTAATCCCGGGGCGGGCATCTGGCCGTACCTTTCCTTCAGCCAGGACACAACCCTGGACTTGGAGCCGGCCCACCCCGGCTGCAGCCTCGTGAAAGTCACGTCCCCTCTTGCCCGTCCTCTCGGGTTCTCTATGGTTCTCGTGGTGACTCTACTCTAATTCTAGTTCCGGTCTCTATGGCGGCAGCAGAGGCAGGAACGGTTGTAGGTCGGCCGAATTAGCCGCCTAAAGGCCAATGAGAGTGGAGGAGTGAAAGAGTATTAGCCAATAGAAACTAGGAGTTGTGGTCAGGTGGTGAGATTGACAACACTACTGACCAGTGAATGATGCTTAGGGCGGGTCGATCTCAGGGCTTATCCCGCCCGTCCCGCCATTCTCGCTAGTTCGATCGGTAGCGGGAGCGGAGAGCGGACCCCAGAGAGCCCTGAGCAGCCCCACCGCCGCCGCCGGCCTAGTTACCATCACACCCCGGGAGGAGCCGCAGCTGCCGCAGCCGGCCCCAGTCACCATCACCGCAACCATGAGCAGCGAGGCCGAGACCCAGCAGCCGCCCGCCGCCCCCCCCGCCGCCCCCGCCCTCAGCGCTGCCGACACCAAGCCCGGCACGACGGGCAGCGGCGCAGGGAGCGGCGGCCCGGGCGGCCTCACATCGGCGGCGCCTGCCGGCGGGGACAAGAAGGTCATCGGTGAGGACCGGACGTGGACGGGGGTGGGGCAAGGAGGGAAGTCTGGCGGCGGAACCGTTACCCGAAGCGGGGCGAGCCGGCGGGCGCGCGGCCGGCGGGGACCGACTCGGCCGCGCGCGGCCGCCCCTCCCCCAGGCCCCCCCACTCGCGCCCTCGCGGACGCTGGCCCGCCCGGTCCGCGTGCCCAGAGCGCGCGCGCGCGCGCGCCGCCTCCCGCGCCCCCTGCGGACCCCGCGCGGCCGCGCGCCCCTCCCCCTGTGCGGCCGCGCGCCGCCGGCCGCGTGTGCGGCGGGGTCCCTCCCCTCCGTGCCCGCCGGCCGCGTGCGCCCGGGCCCGCACGCCGTTGTTCCGTCCCCCACCCGCTCCCTTCCGCGTGTACCCTGAGGGCGCGGCGCGCCGCCTACGCAGGCCGGAGTGGGCTGGGCGGCTTCCCCCTACTCACGTGCTCGCCGCCGCCCGCGGTCCCCGCGCACAGCCAGCTCGGGCCCGCGCCCCGGGCCTGCCCGGGAGCCTCTGCTGCGGTGGGTTCACCCACGTGGACCGCGCGGATGGCCGGCGGGCGCTGGGGAAAAAGGCTGTCAGGTGGCCGCGGGCCGCTGCCAGGGAATGCGTGAGCCACCGGATGCTGAAGCGTGGCGGTTTTAATAAAGGACGTCTAGTAATTGTGGGTTTTTTTTTTCTCTCTCCTTCAGCAACGAAGGTTTTGGGAACAGTAAAATGGTTCAATGTAAGGAACGGATATGGTTTCATCAACAGGTGAGGTGACCGCCGCTGAAGCCCTGTCCTGCCTCTTGCATTGCTCTCCTCCATCTGTAGGCTTTACGAACTTGGGGTTGTTGGCGCTTGTGCAGGTTGCCAGCCTTGGTGTAGTGCTAGTGGGGTTTTGTTTTCCTTGGTGACCGAAAGGATTAGGAGACCTAGAGATTGTCTTTGTTTTGTAGCTAAATGTTGATCTCTAGCTAACTTGAAAGGTGCAAAGCGATTTAAAAGGCAAGCGGAGTGAGTGAGCCATCTCTTACCAGTAAGGGGGAACTGGGAAAGCTAAGATCTGGTGTGATTCTGTTAGGCTTAGACCCCTCGCATTTTTATCCGTCATTTTCTATGTTACTGAAAATGGAATTTGAAAATGTGAGCCGTTGATTATTGTGTAGGTTATTTACAACTTGTTAACCTTTGGAGGTAACGTGATTTGACAATGCAAGTATGTTATTTGGACTAAGGTCTTATTGCCTTATTCCTCCTACTTCCTTGTCCCCCCAAATCGTACCTGTTAAAGCTTTGGTTGTAGCTTACAGTGACGTTAGTCCACGATAACATTATTTCTTTGTATTTGAAGGCAGAGCTGCAAACTGCATCTTTAGGAGTAATCCTTTGAGTTTGTAGCAGTAGTGATGGTGACGGCAGTTCACTCACAGTGTTCTTCGTGGTCCCTGTCAGCCGGGCATCTTTTCCAAGATGGCTGCCCAGGCTGGTAGTGCAGTTAGAGGGTGTAGAGCGCTGTGCATGCTAACAGCAGTGTTGGCCTTTCAGGTATGATGCGGTCATCTTAGCATTTTCTTTCTTACACCCCTGTTACACTGGATGTTTGAAAGAACTTCAAGAGTAGGAAGTAATACCAAATATTTCTGAAATGGACACTACTGAGGGGAAACCAAGTGGGCAAGATCAAGCCTAGGCACACAATTGGCTGGCGAGAACCCATTAGTTACTCAAACGCTCAGAGAGCAAAAGAGATTGTAAGCATTTGATGGTCTGTTTTCCACGTTTGCAGTTGAGGGGAAACATTTTGTTTTTTCCAAAATCTTCAGGAATTTTCCATCTGTTCTTACACTGCCTTGGGACAGGCCAAGGCCACAGTTTCTCATCAGTTTTTTGATAATGGGTTACTAGTGAGGAAGGAAGGGACTGCTTTGATGCCGGTGTTTGATTGACCACTTTTTAGGTGATCTCTAAATTTGTTAGTATTTGAGTCTTACTCTGATTCTCCTTACTGGCCTCACCCTTAAACCAG
Organism: Cervus elaphus; assembly: GCF_910594005.1. Lineage (NCBI taxonomy): Eukaryota > Metazoa > Chordata > Mammalia > Artiodactyla > Cervidae > Cervus > Cervus elaphus. The sequence goes on along the minus strand of NC_057834.1, from coordinate 123,709,753 downwards.
TAGTTTTCAAATTTGTGTGCTTGCTTTGAAAGGGTAAAAGTGCTCATTCCTGAGTTCGTTCTTTTCAGCTTAGATTCATTAGGTCTGGGGTACATTTTTTAAGGGGAATTTCAGGTGATTATAGCCTGTGAGCCTTAGCTTGAGAAACACTGCTTTTGACCTTTGACCCAGTGTGGTGATAAGCTATCTATCACAGGTGTGCCTATTAGGAGTGATCTATAATTTGCAGCCTTTTAAGTAATTTGTGTGTGTGTTTTAAAGATTGTAGCATGTATGTGCCTTCTGTTTTGCTGCATTTGTTAAATGGATCTAGATTATATTTGTAAGTGAACAATTGATAATCCAAGATAAAAGCAGTTCTTCCTGTTCTAAGTTTATTCTGTGAGATACCATTCCTTTATCCATCTAACTTGTCATCAATCGTTTTTGATCATCAGATAGGGCAAGTTAAATGTAAGTTGGCTTTTAATGATCCTTTGTTTGGATCGTCTTAACCACAGTGTTTTGTCAAACTAACTGGTTCAAATAAATGTGCTTCACATTTCTAAACTGATCGTCTCAATGATTCAGAGACTTGAACAAGACACTGTAAAACCTAACAAGTTAAGTTCAGGAGAGGTTTACCTTGCTTAAGGGAAAACGTATAGCAAGTGGTTCAGGGCTGTAGGCACCTGGCTTTCCTGAGAGAGAGAGTGTGTGTGACGTGTGCTGTTTTTGGGGATGCCATGTATGGGATGATTGGTATAGCTCTAATTTTAACCTTGGAATTCTATGAATTACGTATTGTAGGTTCTTAAGTTTTTACAGTTTGTTAAAAATACATTTTTAATGTAAAAGTCCCCTTTAAAGGAATGTATTTTCATTATAAACTTTTTTCAGTCTGTTATTGCTTGTGTAATTGTTAAAGCCTTGTTAGAATTATTTTTTTAAGGATTGTATGAAAGGTGCCAAACAAAGAAGACTATGTTGATTTTAACACAGCAAATTTTTTGGGTTTGTTTTCTTAGGCTATATAGTTTAGGAATTCATTGTTATTCCTTTGTGTTCTGTGACTGCGGAAGATAATTGGATTATGTGGCTAAAGGGGTTTATTAACCCCCAGAATTATTTTTCATTTTATAATGAAAAACTTGACTCAAAACTATTGGACATAGCATTAGAAGGATGGCATGGGGTCAGTGGTTTCAGGGTTTGATTCTCTGATTTTGAATCTAGAAACTGTTTCCTCTTTTGCTTCCAGGTGTTGAGGATTAATCCGTGCTCACCAAATTTAAGAAAGATTGACATGGATCAGTAACAATTTATTTTCCAGTTGGACATGCATCTTTTAGTGACCAGAATAGAAATATGTTCCTGTTATCCAGAGTAGTTAAAATGCTAAATTAATTGTAAGGGGTGGCCAAGAAATTTGGAGTGAAGAAAATAAAATACAGAAGAGATCACAAACTGGTAATGTGCTTAATCTGTGAGTTTTTTAAGAGCTATTATTTTAGTTTGGGGGCCTTTAGTTCCATATAAATGAAAATCAGCTTGCCATGAGAGTTACCACCTGTGATTGGGGTGTGCCTTCTCTTTTACCACATTTTTCAGGCTTAGTTTTCTCCTGTTGTTGACTTCCTTTCCTGCCTGGCCTCTGTTAATCTGCATTTGTGTTTATTACTTATTACCCAGGGCCTAGGAAAGGCTCAGCTGGCCCCCCCCCCCCCCCCCCCCCCCCAGAAAAATACTGTATCATGGCTCTCAGGTTTGGTCTCCCTTCAGGGCGCCTCCCTATTGGGGATTTCATGTGTATATAACTGATTCTTCATTATAGTGGTGGTAAGAGTAGCTAGTGTTTATCAGATATTTATGCCAGGAACTATAGTAAATGCTTAAAGTCAGCTAATAGGATTTAATCCTCGACATTTCAGGTATAGGTACTATTCAATGGCCCAGAGAGTAAACTTGCTCCAAGAAGTGTGGTTAGTAAGTAGCAGAGGTCGGATTTGAACTTATTTTCTCACAGTGGAGTTTATGTGCCTTAATTGCTATTATGCTGTCTGCCTAGTCTTCAATTTGTTTGTTTCCATATGGTTACAGATTGGGGGTGGGGGTGGTATTCTTGGCCATTTGAAAGGTTCTTAAATGATGTCTATCCTGTCACTAGGGCTCCTGTATGCTGCTAGTTCCCCAGATTTGAAAAGCTTTCTACTTCTCACTGCCTGTTTCATGTAGTTAGGGATTGCCATAGGATAGTTCTAGTTTAGTGTGCAGATTGTTTACCTTATATTGGGAGGCAATTAAGGAATTAAAGGAGAAAGTACTAAGCTTTATCTTTAAACTCATTCTGTTTTTATGTGATCTGTGAATCAGGAACCAGTTTTGCCTTTTAAATGTTGTTTAAGAAAGAGGAAAATATACAGCAGTCTGTGACCCTACAAAGCCTGTTTTGTTTTAAATATTTACTTGGCTGCACTGGGTCTTAGTTTTCGTGTGGAAATCTAGTTCCTTGACCAGGAATCGAACCCAGACCCCTTTGCATTGGGAGTGTGGTGTCATGGCCACTGGACCACCAGGGAAGTCCCACAAAGCCTGTTAATTTTAAAAGTTTGTAGACCTGTAGAAAGATGATTGCCAAGCCTCTTAGGCTATTAAAGTCAAACTGATTATAGCTTGGTCACATGGGAAGAGCCAAGAAATCATAGGTAGTCTGTAACATAAATGAGTAAATGCTGTGGCACTGGAGAAAACTTGAAGATTTGATGGTGTGCTAAGGAGGCTGGAGGCATTAAAAGACACTTGAGTGGTCCCCAAAGTCTGATGTGTCATTGGCAGTCTTTTCAAACAGACTGTGGTTCTTAAGGCAGTCGCTTGTATGCAGAGCGCTTTAGGATTGATTCCTGTGCTGATTGTTAGGCACTGATCGTGAGTTGGCCAGAAGTCATTTCACCAAGTTGTTAAGTTGAAACTTTTGTTTTTATAGCTATAGGATTATAAATTAATTTATGCTCTTGGGCATGTTAAATTATTAATGGCTTGGTGTGGTGGCCATTCAGATAATGGCATAAGAGCATTTGTTGACAATTGTGGCTAGATAGGCTTACGTATGGTATGTCTCCTTTCAGGCAATACTGTGGATTGGCACCTAGTAAAAAGAATGTTTCTTAAAATTTGAAAAGTTGGCTGCATGCTTTTTTACCTTCATTGTGCTACATTAGGGACTTTGAAGAGCCTTTCATTTTCTTTAGATCCCTGCAGGACTTCCTTTTTCTTTGGCATTCTCTTAACTTAAAATGGCATCCCCTTTTCTTCAGTCTCGTGCTGTCTGTGTGATTTCTTTTTCCTTGATGTCACTACTGTGTTATATGCTGAATGAGAACAAAATTATATCAGTACTTTTAGATAGGTGAAAAGGCTGTGTTTTCATTTAGAAATTTTTTTCAGTAGTGACTGTTCTGTGAACACCAAGAAATAGAGTGGAAGAACACAGTACACACTCCCTTGACTGCTGGGGAATGGAAGGACTGGTGTCTGGTGCATGGAATGACGCTGTTGGAATATTGTAAATCTGTGCTGTCCGATACAGTAGTAGACACATGCGGCTGTTGAGCGTTTGAGAAACTGAATGTAAAATACTTCAGTAGTGAGTGTTGACCATGATATTGAAATGATCGAATTCATTTTATTTTCCTTTTTTTAAAGGCCACTAGGAAACAAACTTAGATATTTGACTTCACAAATAACGCAGCTTACCCAAGATTATGTAGTTAATAATGGGAGTAGCCAGGATTCCAACCTTGGCTCCACTGATTTTGGTAAGGCGCTGATAACCATTGTGTTCTATATCCCATCTTGCCACTCTCTCCTCCTCCTTTGATTGATATGCCTTAACATACTCTAATATGCAGCTGTGTTTGGTAATTCAGCTGCTGTATTAGACTGAATGGTGGCAGCCTTCTAGATGGAAATTCTTGAGGGTAGACCATGTCTTATTTTTATTTCTGGTGCTTAGCACAATGCCCAGTTAGCTAGCACAGGTAAATACCCAGCGTTATTAAAGAATTGGATGAGGCCCTTTGGGTTTGCTGTTCTTCACTGTCAGTCCTGTGGCTTGTGGTAGATCAGAGGAGGAACTAATAAGGCGGACTAATAATATGAAAGAATAAACTTTGGAAAAAAGCTAAAAGTGGCAGTAATTGGGAATCAACAAACCCACACAGAACAGAACTGGTTTTATGTGGCTTGTGAGCAAAGAATGGGGTTTGCATTTTCCATGTGTTGACGGTGGTGAGGGGGCAGTATGTAGCAGATTCCTGGTCCAGTTACACAGAATATAACTGTACTGCAGGTGAGGGTGTGTACGGGGTGCTTGTTATTTATTACTGTCCTCTCCCAAAATTAGAGAAACCATATGCTATAATCTACCTCTAAAGCAGAAATATGTAAAGATTTCCAAACAGGTCCTTTTTGAGTTCTCAACATGATAAGGACCAGGGCCTGTAGAATCAGATTCTACCACTGTAAGCAGATGACCACAAACTTCATTTTCCTAATTTGTAGAATGGGTGGTAATATAAATAAAAGCACCCACCTTGGCATTGTGAGGATTGGTATGGTAAAATGCTTGCCAAAGTATCTGGAACTTAAACCCTCACAGTATAAACTATTAACGTATCTAAGCTTTCCCCCTGTATAACAAGTTGCAACTAGATCAACTGACTAGAGAAGTTTTTGGTGAATTTTTTAAAATTCTTTTTACAACCCAAAGTAAAATTCATAGACAACTGCTTTTCTTTTTATTGTGGTGTGTATTTTCAGTCTGTAAATGCCTCTTTGCAGCTACATTAGAAAAAATGATATATTGGCTACCCAGGTGCATGGGCAGCAGCATTGTTAGTAATGAAAAATCCCTCTCTTAAAAGTTGCCTTCTTTTTTTTCTTTTTTTAAGGAAATTGTAACGCATATTAAAACCATAAAGTACTTTTTCCCCCCAAAACTCAAGTAATAAATTTATTTACATGAACGTCCAGTACTAAATATCCTTTACCTTAGTCATCTAGCAAGTCTTATATCCTTTACTTCCATTAGTGAAAGTACTGTCCCCCTCTCTTTGGAACAACCTTAGAGCTTGAAATTCAGTCGTGATGCATTTGAAAACTAGTGGTAGCTATGGAATTGTGTGATGTATGTGGACCTATTTGACAGATGGATACTCCAACTGGCTGTTAATTCCTGAGTGTTCTAATACTCAATGGGGCTTCCCTGATGACTCAGTGGTAAAGAATCTACCTGCCATTGTAGGAGACTCTGGTTTGATCCCTGGGTTGGGAAGATCCCCTGGAGAAGGAAATGAGAGCCCACTCCAGTTCTCTTGCTTGAGAAATCGCATGGACACAAGAGCCTGGCAGGCTACAGTCCATGGGGTTGCAGAGTCAGACACGACTTAGTGACTAAACAGCAATACTCAACTAGTTTATAAGGTCAGTTTTCACTCACCCTGCCTTGGGTGGGGGGATGGGGGTGTGTTTGAAGATCTTAAATTAATCCTGTTTCCATAAATGTCTTCGTGTTATGATAATCCCATGCTATATGGAGTCTTTGGTGCATAAACACTAGAATATTGAGTCCTTTCTCAACTCTGACCTCCTGAAAACAGGGTGGGGTGAGTAGGTAAAGGTCTAGAAATGTTGCTCCTCCAGTGGTTTTTACTAACAGTATCATCACATTAATTCCCAATCTCTAGAAAGTCAAATCATTCACCACTGCCCCCTCACTTCTAACATCCACTCATTCACAGTTTTTCCCCTATTGAGTTAAGAACAACAGTATCTCAAATCTACTCCCTCACCCACACAGCCACAAAAGCTGGGTCATATTCTCCAGCCACTTTGAACTCAACTTGAATTTGCTAGTTGTTGGTTTTACTCATGTCCATGACCTCTCCACTGGGAACATCATTCTCATTTTTTAGTGAATTCATTCAAGACTCAGGGCAAATGTTGCTTCCTTTAACACTTACTTGTGAAGCCCTGAAGCAGTATTTCAACCATATTTGCTTAACAACGGACTAAAGATTGGTGTGGGTTTCCCTGGTAGTTGGGTGGTAAACAATCTGCCTGCAGTGCAGGAGACCTAGGTTCAATCTCTGGATTGATTGGGAAGATCCCCTGGAGAAGGACATGACAACCCACTCCAGTATTCTTGCCTGGGAAATCCCATGGACTGGTGGGCTACAGTCCGTGGGGGTCACAAAAGAGACAACTAAACAACAACAAAGATTGGTGTAAAAATGATGTCTTGAAATGAAGTAAAAGAGGGTTGTGTGCTAGTGAAAAGTTGCGTTCATCTTCACTTCCCTTGGTTTTCTGGCACAAACAATGCTTGCCATGTGAATGACGTTGGTATTGGTAGTGTTCATATTTGTACTTCCACTATGATCTGTCGCTTTATTTTAATCAGTACTTTATTTTTAAGAGCACTTTCTGTTCATGGCAAAGTCGAACAGGAAACACATAGTTCCCATGTACCCCAGGCCTACAGATTGTATCCATGACCACCTCTGCTATACTGTACCAAGTGATACATTTGTTAAAATTGATAAATCTACATTTGACACCATTATTGCTCAAAGTCCATAGTTTATATTTAGGACTCACTCCTGGTATTGTATATTCTGAGGTCATCCTTATGACCCTCAGTGAAAGTTGAGAATTGGGAATGGTGAAGATGAAGTAGGAGGGAAGCTAGCAATTGATGAGAGTATGTTCATGATCTCTTCTCCTTAAGGTAGTAACCATGCTGTTAGAGGTATGAATGGCTTATGCTGGAATACTTTGTGTTTAGTAGAATGAGAAGTGACAATATATGTTGCTAGTCACTCTTGTCCTCTTAATGGCTTTGTAGGTCACACTTTTTATTTGTCTTTTTCCTTTTTTAATCCTTCTAAGGTAGGTGGTGAGACAATTGTTAGTAAAAACCATTGTGACTTACTGGTACTGGTTGTGTTTTTGTTTCTATTCTTAATTTACTTCCTAATGGCTGGTTGGCAGCCAGGAAAGTCTCTAAAAAGGGGAGGGGAAGGCCCAGAGGATCAAGTGTATTCTTAATCTTTGACAACATGAAATGTAGTGTTCAGTTTTCTAACTTGTTCTACTTGGTTCTGTCTTGTAGGAATGACACCAAGGAAGATGTATTTGTACACCAGGTGAGTGCTCCTGTGGCTGTTTACACTTCTGGCTTAACGCTTGTGAGAAGAAAAGGGTGTATGTCTTCTGAACTATTGTTCCTTGTAAAAAAGGTTTATTAAGTCCACTTACCAAACAATTTAGTTCCCACAGGAAGAGGAGTAGTACAGCTTAAATGTGTACATTAAAACATTGTGTTGGCAGTTCACTTAACTAAAATAGGCCTTTCGTGTTGGTATTTTGTTTTGTTACTAGCTGTAGCTTTTTAAAAATGTTGAATCTACTTGATTCCTTACACTGAATTTTCAAACCTTATTTCAGACAAACTGAAAACCTCCATTAATCTAAATTCGAACTATACTGTTGCTGTCCATAACACAAAGTTTGACATGTTCTCAAATGCTGTTAGAATTACCTCTGACAGATGACAGTAATGATGGGGGAAATAGGCCAGAGCTGCAGAATATGTTGATTTGAGACAAATGTTGAAAAACTGGACATTATAGCATAGATCCTTCTGTTTATTCTAAAGTACTTTGACTAGGTAAGATGTTTTTATGTTAGGGGAATTTTTACCAGCTTGGGAAATTTAGAAATCCTTGCTCGTTTAAGGTTAAGTGAAAGGGTGGTATGGCAAGGTTGGTAATTACTTATTAAATAGTTTTTAGATTAGCCTCAGTGTTTGAGAGGAAAAAACTGACAGGATAGGTGCTACATGCCAAACTTTCCTCCACAAGTACTATTTAAGGAAAGTATTTTGGGAAACTTTAAACATTAAGAAGTTTATTGTTTAAGTAAGCTTCTGCCAAATGAACACTAATATTTCGACCTTAAGTATATCATAGGCTTAATTGGACTTAATTTTCTTCAAAGGAATGCAATGGGTAGGAAAAATGTTTAGGAATGCATACTTCTATGAATTCTGCGGGAGCGGTGGGTGGTTTTCTTTTTTTACTAAGACTATTGAAATTTTATTGACTTGTATTGAAAATCACTCTTTAAGAACTTTTTAACCACTGTACAGTAATGTAGACATCAAAAGACAAAGTCAGTCTCCACACTGGTGCCGTTATTCAGGCAGGTGCTTGGCTGGCAGCATACTTCCTTGGAAAGGCTGCCTTAAGTTGGTGTTGTATAGCTCTCTGCATTGACCTGTAGACCACTCAGTGGCAATTGAGGGGGAAACCAGATCAGTTTCAAGGTATATCCAAAACCCTGTTGAGTAATCACAGGGTCAAATATTAAGTATGGAAACATTTAAATTCTAAACAAATACAGGACTGCTCAGGCAAAATATTGTATTAAAAAACAAATGTTTGTTTTATAAAATTGAATACCAGTACTTAATCTGTTTCTTACTTCCTTGTGCATATTCGAAGGAATTTGCATACTTGGGTACAAGAGACAGACGGCAAGGCTTGCCAGTCTTGCTCCCTGTGGGCAACAGTGAAGTATCTGGGAATGTGCAGGAGAGAATTGATACTGACCAAAATAAGAGTTTGGGATTTTAATTAACCCATATTTCTGCTATCCCCTATGACTGCAGATAAATGAGAGTTACATGAAAGGTATGAAAACTTTGTGACAGTTTAGATGACAGATGAGATCAATTATTTGGCTAAACACATGTCACCCACTTGTACCAACCCACAAGTTGTCACCAATATGCTTTCCTCTTTATTTTGGAGGTGGTTTCAACATTTAGTTGTTTCTTAGGACTTTGGCTGCTCAGGTCTTGGTGGTGTTACAAGGAGACTGCAGTTCTGGGCAACTTTAGCTTAATTGGCTTCAGATTTGTTGGTTGTCCTCCCTCCTCTGGAATGGAAATGCATGGGTGATCCTGTAATGGATACTGCTGTGATATAGTAGAATGAACATGGGATTTGGAGTCCCGAGACCTGGATTTAGAAAGTCCATACTCTGCCACTTACTGTGTGACCTTGGGCAAGTCACCTGACTTTTAAAGCCTGTTTTATTACCTTAAAAGAGGAATGAATAATGATGCCTCACATCATCTTCATAATGCGATTGAGTGGGTAATGCATGAAAGTACTTTATGGAAATATTACAAATGTGAGATGTTATTCTTCCCCTTTAGTTTTGTTATGCAAGTCTGGAGAATGAGTAACAATGAGAAATTTAATGTATTCTGGGGAGGTAATAACCAACAGAATATTAAAAGTGGCATAGTTAATTCATGGGAATTGCATTTCCATTGAAGTATTCCCACAATCAGGTTGGAAGGGATTTTGGTTGACATTTGTAACAGTTTGATATGGTAACACAGGGACAAAGTTGGTTTGGTCAACTTAGAAGCATGCAAAACTACACTCGCCTGTCATCTAAACTGGCCCTGTGTGGGGCTAGCTTCTACTATCCAGTGCAGTCTTTGGGGATAGGTGGATATCCTCATTTTGTTCAAAGCTACATATAATGCTTTTCCAAAAAGCATTTTAAAATATATGTTTATAGTTGTGTTTGTCTTGCGTGTTAAATTACTTGTTTTAGTTTGGAAAATAGTGATAAAATGCTGGGGCCTTGTAAGATTGGAGTATTTTGATTGAGGTTGGGGGTAGCACTGGTCCTTGTTTTCCTAAATTTATTGATGGTTTGGTCTTATTTAAAGCTAATTTTACGTGTATATCCAAGTTAAAATAATATTGACTCTGGTACATTTTAAATGAAAAAGCACATTATTCTCCCCTGTTAATCTATTTTTGGAATGTGATATTACTAGACTGCCATAAAGAAGAATAACCCCAGGAAGTACCTTCGCAGTGTAGGAGATGGAGAGACTGTGGAGTTTGATGTTGTTGAAGGAGAAAAGGTGAGGATGCTTTTTGTGTAAAGGTTTGACTTCAGTATGGAAATATTTTGGAGATCTCATCCTTTAGGATGGTGGCTCTAAGGTGGATGGATGGGTTAGGTGACCACTGAACACAGGTGCACCAACCCTAATGTGCTGGCTGCAGTTAGAGGGCTACCTCTTCAGAACAGTGAGGAACTAGTTAATCGTTTCTATGTACCCCTGGCCACAGAGACCCTTTTGTTTTTTGTGTGTAAGTTTTGTTGAGTGTACTTAATTCCGTTGTCACTGTCACTATATGATGGCTTTTGTAGGGTGCGGAGGCAGCAAATGTTACAGGCCCTGGTGGAGTTCCAGTGCAAGGCAGTAAATACGCAGCAGACCGTAACCATTATAGGCGCTATCCACGTCGCAGGGGTCCTCCACGCAATTACCAGCAGAATTACCAGAATAGTGAGAGTGGGGAAAAGAATGAGGGATCGGAGAGCGCTCCCGAAGGCCAGGCCCAACAGCGCCGGCCCTACCGCAGGCGGAGGTTCCCACCTTACTACATGCGGAGACCCTATGGGCGTCGACCACAGTACTCCAACCCTCCTGTGCAGGGAGAAGTGATGGAGGTAAACGTGATTTTATTTACTTTTAACTGCTGCTGTATTCAGACTTTTGTCTGGTTGAGTTTTGGTGCTAATGTAAATTGAGTAAAATTTGGCTTGATTTCCATTGCCTTTTCAGGGTGCTGACAACCAGGGTGCAGGAGAACAAGGTAGACCAGTGAGACAGAATATGTATCGGGGTTATAGACCACGATTCCGCAGGTATGGTTTGCATTTAAATTTTTTTCAAGCATGTATTACGACTCAGCAGCAGCATGCTTCTTCTGCAGGCTTTTTCAGTCATTTGTCTGTTAACACTTCACATTTTCTTTCATCAGATGCCTAAGAGGTGAACGTGAAGTCAGTTATCTTTGAGAATGTGTTCTTTGCATCTTTGCTGGCACTGGTTAAAAACAGCTTTATAGATGTGGTCTACTTTTTGCAGTTGGTTTTGTTGTTGTTTTACTCTAATGAGGGTATGGAATTTCCCATTTCTGTCCTTTAACAGGTAAGAGAATAGTAGTTTAAACTGCATTGTATTATAACTTTAAGACCTGATTCATTGGGAGGGAGAAAAGTAAAGGTAAGCATACCTTTTTAATGGAAGGTGTTTAATTATTAGAGGAATTAGGGTAGAGCTTCACAGGCCAGACAGGTTTAATGCATATACGTAGTAAAAGGTCTTAGAATATTGAGTCTCCAGATGTGATCCCTAAAACTAACAGGTAGCATACTATTGTAAACCTAGACGTAGATACCTCGTTGAAATACTGCAAACACTCACAGTATCAGCTCTTAGTGATAAATGCTTATCTGTGATAGTAATAAATGACCTAAAATGGGCTTTCATGCTCTGTCCCTTTAAAGCCCAAGGGCAGTATCCTTGGTCTACTTTTTGTTACGTTGCAGAACTTCTCCACTTTTCTACCTAGTTTCATTGGTGTGTTTAAAAACAGCACATGAATTTTTGTTGAGTGTTTCAGTTTTACTCTTTGCCTTTTGGTTTAAGTTAGTCTTCATGGTCTCATTTGAATATGTTTATTATAATGAATGCAGGGCTTTCCAAACTATATTTAGTCAGGAATTTTTTGTTTTGAGTAGTAAATGACACATGCTACTTATAATCCAGGGGGTGAAGTGATTGATGCAGATCTAAGAGCAAATTTTGGGAAATCTGAGATCAGTATAGCAGGAGTTTTGCTGAAAGGAAGACAGATGAGTGGGCAGTAAAGTGAAAAGAATCATTAAGAAAGGATTTTTTTTTTTTTTTTTTGAGAAGTAAGAGCTTATTTGTAGGCTGAAAAATGCAATTTTATTTATTTTTAAGTGCAATTTTTTAAAAAGGATACTTGTCAGAATTATCTGCTGCAGCTATCTTCAGTTAGGATTGGGTTTGGTTCACGTAATGGGTTGGTCTTTCGCTGGGAACCGTGGATGTTGCATGTGTAAAAAGCCAGAGTTTATGGGTACCAGTGTGTTGGTGAAGTCGAAAGGGGTGAGAGGTTTGGGACAAATATATGAAATTATCTCAAGAAGAGAAATAGGGGAAATCAAATAACAGTGATCACAGATTTAAAGTGGGTCCACCAAACGTGCTTGTGTTTTTCCAGCCATTTTGAGCAGCAGCTTCAGGTTAAGCAGGGTTGGATTCATTCAGCATTTGTCTACTCAGAGATAACTGGGTTTGGGTTTGGTGATAATCCTTAGTAGTAGACCTTATACTTGGAGACAAAGGAGAGAAAAGGATTAAAGAAGAGTTAAGGGACAGAATGAGTGATAGGATTGTTGGATTATAGGTCCTAGTGGAAATGAGAGTGGGAGAACAAGACTCCTGGAATACACCAGGAAAATAAGTAAAGGGTGACTAGAGAGTGGATTGCTTGAAACTTGAGAACCTAAGTAGCAAACAAGAATTGCGTGGGAGGTAAAGAATCTAAAAGCTCATGTTATATGGAACTGTCGTGATCATTACAATAGCAAAAGGGTAATAAAATGGAATATGACATTAAGATATGAGAGGTGGGGTTTTAGAATTCACTTAGAAGCCACAGTGATAAGGGGTGGGACAACCACCACTGGAAGGCTACAGGGGAGGGCCAGGGCAGTTTTGCCAAGGACTGGTCAGGAGTTCCCAAAAATATGGGAAAACCATTTCAGAAGAGGTGGCGGGGGCTGGAGGAGGGGTAGGTGGAAGATTGGAGGGGTTAGAGGTGAAAAATGGAATCTTAAATAGGAAGTTAGAGCTGGGATGAGCTATACAGGTATAAAAGGCATGCTAATAATCTTGGTGTTTAAAGTGTGTGACTCAGTGGTTTTTAGTGTATTCACAAAGTTATCCAACCAGTGGCTAATTCCAGGCGTTTTCATCATGTTCCCCCTCCAAAAGGAAAAAAAAAAGGCCCTGTATTCATTAACAGTCACTCTCCATTCCCCTCTACCCCAGCCCCTGGCTACCACTAATCTGCTTTCCTTATCTCTGTATTTGCCTAGTTTGGACATTTTTCTGTCTGGCTTTCACCTCATGTATTTTAGTCATTCATGCCTTTATCATTAGTACTTGATTTCTTTTCTTTTTTATTTTTTCATTTATTTTTATTAGTTGGAGGCTAATTACTTTACAATATTGTAGTGGTTTTTGCCATACACTCACATGAATCAAGCCATAGATTTACATGTGTTCCCCATCCCAATCCCGCCCCCCTCATTAGTACTTGATTTCTTTTTATGACCAAATCAGGTTCCATTGTATGGATATCACATTTTGTTCTTAGTTAACTTGGTTGATGGGCATTTTCGCATCTTGTTGTGAATGTTAAAATAATGCATGATGGATATTGTTTTGCATACAGTTCTAGAAGTAGAACTGCTAGGTCATTTAGTCGCCAAGCTGTTTTCCAAAGCTGCTGCACCATTTTATATTCACACCAGCCAGCAGTGCATTGAGGGGTTTCTCCACACCCTCCCCAATATGATTGTTTTCAGCCTTGGGATTATGGCTTTCCTGGTGTGTATGAAGTAGTTTTGATTTGCCTTTCCCAAACTAATGGTTGCTGTGTACTTTGATTTATATGAAGAGAATACCTTTTCTCTGGTTTTGATTTCTGCTTTTTTTAACAAATGTTCATTTATAAAGGTTAGCACTTGTTTCCAAACCTGGTTACTTTAATACTCGTGTTTTTAAAAGGCATCAGGGTATTGATGGTGTTGTACAGCTTTAGTCCTTTCATGGCTAACTTTGGAATAGGTTATACTGTGGGCATTTTGAGTAATATGAGTGTATTGTTCAGTCACTAAATTGTGTCCAAGTCTTTGTGCCCTCATGGACTGCAGCACTCCAGGGTCCCCAACCTTCACTTCACTATCTATGAATATATTGGGTATATATATGGATGTATTGGGTAATATGAGACTATTAAAATCAGTTTTAAATGGTCATCTTAGTTTACATTTCCATATCCTTTTACCAAGTCGTCGTGCTCAATTTGTGAAGTAAAAACCAAGTTTACTCTTTGAATTTTGATAAATTGCCTGCATACCACTTGATACACAGAAAGGGCAGGTGTGTTAACCTGGTGACTTGATTAAAGAAAGAAGCTTTTATCATTGCAAGTTTCCGCAATGTTCATTCCAGGGGCCCTCCTCGCCAAAGACAGCCCAGAGAGGACGGCAATGAAGAAGATAAGGAAAATCAAGGAGATGAGACCCAAGGTCAGCAACCACCTCAACGTCGGTACCGCCGCAACTTCAATTACCGACGCAGACGCCCAGAAAACCCTAAACCACAAGATGGCAAAGAGACAAAAGCAGCCGATCCACCAGCTGAGAATTCGTCCGCTCCCGAGGCTGAGCAGGGCGGGGCTGAGTAAATGCCGGCTTACCATCTCTACCATCATCCGGGTAAGTAAGATGGCCTTCTGGCCTCTAGGCAGTCATGAGTGATAACTGTTAATGAAAGAGAGGAAAACCCAGTTCATCAGGTAAAGTAAGCCACTTAAACTTACCCGTGTCTTCTACCCAAACTAATCTTAAGATGATTTGAATGTCATTTTGTTAATGGACTATATATCAGAGCCATACTTTGGCCTAGCTTTACATTGTATCTTGTGTATTAGGGCTTTTTGTCAACTTTCTTGTATGATTTTACCAGTAAGTTGGAGAAGGAAATGGCAACCCACTCCAGTATTCTTGCCTGGAAAACTCTATGGACAGAGGAGCTTAGTGGGCTGTAGTCCATGGGGGTCACTAAGAGTCATGACTCATGACTGAGTGCACACACAAACACCAGTGAGCTGAGGAAGGTCTTGCTAACCTTACCCTAACAAAGTAATTACATTGTGACATTCTTCATTTTCAAAAATCAGTGGGATAGCTACTCAGATTAAAAACGTAGGTGATGGTGACCAGTATGGTCTGTTTGAGGAAAGTGGTGACTTTGGCATTACATCATCAATTCTAAAATTAAGAGGATTCCCTTTTTACTTGATTCTAGGAGACATGCATTTGTCTCTGTTTGGGTCTAGAATTACCATTTTCAGCCAGTGAGACTCCCCCCCCCCGCCCCCCCATTTTGAGTGTCAAAAGGTCATTCAGAATCTACGAGTAACCATTCTTATTATATAGCAATGCCCACTCCTGTTATGAACTGCTGTGTAAAGGTAAACCAATATGAGATGTGTTAATACCTTCCCTACCTAGCTCATTTGATCTGGAGCAATTTGATATACTAAAAGATTGCAGTGAACTGTAGAAGGTAATTTAAAAACTTTTTTTTTCTCTTGCAGTTTAGTCATCCAACAAGAAGAAATGAATATGAAATTCCAGCAATAAGAAATGAACAAAAGATTGGAGCTGAAGACCTTAAGTGCTTGCTTTTTGCCTGTTGACCAGATAACTAGAACTATCTGCATTATCTATGCAGCATGGGGTTTTTATTATTTTTACCTAAAGACGTCTCTTTTTGGTAATGACAAACGTGTTTTTTAAAAAAAAAAAAGCCTGTTTTTTCTCAATACACCTTTAAAGGTTTTTAAATTGTTTCATATCTGGTCAAGTTGAGATTTTTAAGAACCTCATTTTTAATTTGTAATAAAAGTTTACAGCTTGATTTTTTCAAAAAAAAAAGTCAACAAACTGCAAGCACCTGTTAATAAAGGTCTTAAATAATTGTCTTTGTTGTATATTTCTGCCTTGCTTCATTTTAGTGTGTAAGTACTCAGCTGGGTATTAGCTTAAATCTTTGCAGATAGGTGATACTCAGTGGTATTTATTCAAGGAAATGTACTTAAAATGTGTGATCGTTTGTTGAGTAGCATACCTGTACTGAAAATTAGAAAAGATTTGCTCTGATAATCCAGCCTTTTTCCTTCCGGTGAGTTCCTTTTACTGGGAGGCAGTGGTAAAGGGAGGACGTGCTCTAGTGGAGACTAACAGGACTATGAGTTATTTCAGCCTGCAGGTTGGACACCCACCTTAGTTAGCAGATGTCTGCCACAGAGACTGCTGTACTCAGTAAACACAGCTCAGCTGCTTTACTTGGGTACTAGAGATGGTAACCACAAATGATGGAATGCTTGTGGGAAGGCTGCTTAAAGAATATAGAGGTCAGTGACATTTCATTTTGTTCTCGGCACCGTTGTAACCTAAGCATGTTGTATATTTTATAGTGTCTTACTTTCCTTTATGGAGTAATTTAATGATTGCTATCCAGAGATATTCTGGATCATTCTGGCCAGCTTTTGAGACCTTGGGGAGACACAGTTGGCTAGAGAGGCATATCTGGGAGTCATGAAGTGCCGTGTGCCTGTCCCGAATGGGCTTGGCGTTCACAGAACTGAGAGTTGCATTGCAGTGGTAGTTTTAGTTCAGGGGACTGGTGAATAAAGTAGGAAAAAATAGGCAAGTAGCTGGGCTTATATCAGTTAACACTTTGAAATGCTTTTTCTGGATTTGGGATATATGTTGTGGAGAATGATTTAAACATTGCTTATATAACCCAATAATGTAAGAATGTGATTTTGAAAACCATGGCAAGGAAGAACGCTTTTTGTGTTGTAGTTTTTTTGCCAGTGTTGCAAACAGAACAATGTTTTTCTCGTGTGTATTTTTCTCATGTCACCCAGCACATCATGCTGAATTCACTATGTACAAGGACTGGATAGCCTAGAGAGGGGCGCTGGCAGCAGTCCTCTGCTGCAGTGCTCTCCTCTGACAGCTCTACCCTCGTTGCTTACCCGTGAGTCTGGTTTTCTCGCTGTAGCAGTTTGAATACCTCATACTCCTGAAGACCTCTGTGGCTGGAGCACAGTGAGCACAGAGGTGGCAAGGAGCTGAGTGCCAAGTCAGTCAAATCAAGTTTGTTGTCTGTTTTGTTCTGTAAAGTCAAGTTAGGATGCTTTTCGTTTCTGTTGAAGCTTGTTCTGGATGGCCCAGGCAGTCAGGTAATACTTAAGGAATAGGTGATAGTGGTAACAAACCAGAAGAGCTTGTAGTGAAGAATGGATAATTTATTAGTAAAGAGCTAAAATTTATTTCATATAATAAGAGAGATAGTAGTATCAAGGAAATGTAGAACTAAGTAGCATTTTCCAAATATCTGGGAGGAAGCAAAACTATTGAAAGATGTTAAAGCAAATGATGTTGATCCATCTATTCAAATTCAGTTTCTTAAAAAATAGCATTTTTGGGTTTTAGAAAAGATGAGAGATTGGAGATTAGAGGAGAGAAAAAAGATGTAAAATAGTTGTCTTGGAGAATAGGAAAATAAGTATACGAAGGAAGTAGAACTGCCAGCAGATGGAGGGTTGGGTTTCACTTGAGCTTGGCCAGCAAAATCCAACAGAAGGGAAAGAGTCAAGGTATTGAAAGCAAATTCAGAGGGCTTCCCTGGTGGCTCAGTGGTAAAGAATCTGCCTGCCAGTGCAGGAAGTGGGTTCGTCCCCTGGTCTGGGAGGATCCCACGTGCTGCAGGGAAACTACAGCTAGGACGCTCACATGCTGAAATGACTGATGCCTGAACACTCCAGAGCCCGTGCTCTGTCACAGGATGAGCCACCGCAGTGAGGCGCCCGTGCACTCACCACAGAGAAAAGCTGACCCAGCACAGCCAAATAAAAAATTTTTTCAGGTGAATGCAAGGTTAAAAGCTGATGCTGTTGTCCACAGCATCCACTTCCCCCATCCCCAGATCTGGGAGGTGTATCCTTATTAGTGAAAGTCACCGAGAGCACATAGCTTGCTTTGGTGATTGGAATGAGTGTGAGTTGACGTGGTTCCAAAGTGATCTGGTAGAGTAAAAGTACTAGTTTAAGGAAGCTGTAAGAATGAGGTCCTGGCCTTAAACCGACAAGCTTGGAGACCTGGGGCACTGGTCGTGACAGTTCAGGTTATGATCCTGTGTGTGGAAGACGGTACTGGAGGTAAAGGGGTCAAAAATTAGACCATGGTGTTCAAAAGGATCCTGAGTGTTGAAATTCCCTCAGGTCAGTTGATAGAAGTAGGTGTGGAGAAGGCCCTGGAGTGTCAGGGAATGCTGCTGGATAGTGAGCTTAGTTTGAAGGCATGGGCTTCAGGGAAGTCTGAATTTAAAAGTGGCAATGGTGTAATAGAATTAACCCACCATCGGGCACCACAGTACTCTGGGTTTAGAAAAAGAAAGCCACTACAGGAGGTTCAAAGAGAGTGTCCTCAGCACAAGTCTACTGAGAAAGAAGTAGGCTAAAAGAACATTCAGAAAAGCAGCTGGTGACTAAATCCACAGGGTCTGGCACAGTGGGGGGTTTGAGAAGCGATACTGAGTAGAGGAGAGCTAATAGAAATTAAGGTAGTGGCACTGAATGGGAATTGAGCACCTGGCAAAAGTAGACAGGCAAGTATAGTTCATGACAGGCTCATTTCTGAGGTTCTGTAGTGGCACTAAGCCTGGGAAGGCTGCTTTTTGCCTAGGGAAGGAGCATTTGTTAGGAATTCACCTCTCCCTGCTCTGAATGGCACCTCAGATACTGGAGAGCCTGCTTACATCCCTTCAGTCTGGCTGGCTGTCTTTAAAAGCTATAAATGATAAAAAGTCATCTTGCATAAATACCTATCCAGGTGATGTTTAGCACCTCTTACTGGCTTGGGGCAGCCAGCTGTACAGCCCTTCTGTCTGGGCTGAGAAGCTGGTAATAAGGGGTCTGAATGATGTTTGTATGTTTTTGGCGGGCTGTAGCTTGTGGGATCTTGGTTCCCTGAGCAGGGATCGGGCTTGAGCCCTCAGCAGTGAAAATGTAGAGTCCTAACCACTGGACTGCCAGGGAGTTCCACTGGATGATTTTTAAATAGGATAGTTACCACTTTAAGTTACTCTGGGACAGAAAAAGGGAACATTGTTGTAGAAGTCCAGATGAGATGAGACCATAGATAAGGCAGTAGGAAAAGGTCAAATTTGAGATGTTCTCAGAAATGGGGTGCCAGTTTGAGGGGACTAAGCTGAATGTGGAATGAGGAAGAGGGAAGAATCTGGCATGATTATGGAATGGTGATGAAGATAAGAGCTATTTGCTAGAACGGGCTGCACAAAGGGGAGGGGTCCATTTGCAGTGTCTGGAGCATCCATAGGGAAGGTTTGGGGGGCTGACCGCCCGTCAGGTGGCTGTTGAAAGCTGTGATTGTGGAGAATAGAGTGGAGGCCCAAAGATGTGAGGAATCCAGGAAGAGGAGCATCATGGAATCATGGAGAACCAAGAAGTGGTTCAGTGGGCATCAAAACCAAACAGTCCAAGAAGCGGGAGACTGAAAAGTGTCCCTTGGGCTCAGTGGCAAGGAGACGAAAGGTTGAGAGCAGGCTTGTGGAAATGTGATGGTGTCCCCAGACCCAGCAGCTGAGTGGCGACAAGGGCTGCTGCATGCTCAACCTTCCACTTCTCAGTAACAGTCCATCCTTACAGGTTCCAGCCAAAATCCTCAAGTTTATCCTGACTTCTCACTTTTTAGAACACTCCACATCCAGAGAGTCTGCAAATCCTGTTGATTCTGTCTTTGATATAGCCAGCATCTGACCACTTCTCACGACCGCTGTCCACACGGATTCAGGCCTCTTGTCAAGGTACAACAACTTGGATTGTTGTATCTGCAAGGTGAGCTCTCAGCTACCAAATTCCTGCCCCACCTGTCTCCAGCCAGTCCTCTTAAAAACTGGGTCAGACTCTGGGTCACTTCTCTGCTCAAAACTGTTCAGAAGCTTCAGTCTCACTTTTGATCAAAACCCTACAGGAGTCTTAACAATGTGTCCCACACCCACTTTTACTGCTTTCTCTCTGGTCTACACCAACCTCACATTTCTTTAACATGAATGTGCCAGCATATTCCAAATCAAGACTTCTACACTTTCCCTTCTTGACAGGAAGATTGTTTCCTCCAGGAACTAAATGCCTTTCTCCCTCTGTTATTTCAGGGAAAGATTAGGAAGGCTTTCCCTGACCACTCTGTTTAAAATAGCAGCCTGTCTATGCCCACATCTTCCAACCTCCCTGCCCTGCTTTTCTCCATAGTGTGTATCATCATAGGCTAATCAATAGTGCATATTCTCTTCACCAGAAAGTAAAGGGCAGATATTCTTGTTTGTGTTTTGTGTTTGCTTTTTCCCTGATACATCTGAAGATCTACAAGGGTACAGAGTGAAAGCTCAGTAACTGTTACTACGTTGGGAAGAAGTGGGATGGCGGAAGTGAGGCCCGCCGTTGGAAGGGCAAGATAAGTTAGTAATGTTAGACCGTATAATTTATGTGTTAGCCAAATAGATGCTCTTGAGAGTGACAGGGATTTGATTGCCAATTACACTGGGATGAAAAGACTGCCCGGGAGTTCTGGTCATTCCAGAGATAGCAAATTTGAAGGAAGGGTTTTTTAGTATGAGGAAACATGTTTATGTGGGGTTGGGGGAGAAGGGGCCAGACAAGAAGAGCTTTGTGATTCTGTGGTGCTACCAAATGTCTCACTTACCCTATGCATAAAATTCAGTTTTCATAGATCATTTTGAGACACCAGGATGGAAAAGTGATTTGCAGTCAGAAAACCTGAGTTCCAGTCCTGCCACAATGAAAGTAGAGGTAAATAGTACCTACTTCCCAAGTTTCTTGTGAAGATTAACTAAGAATACATTATGTTTTGTTGTTCAGCTGCTAGTGAAGTGAAGTTGCTCAGTTATGTCCAACTCTTTGCGACCCAATGGACTATAACCTTCCAGACTCCTCCATCCATGGGATTTTCCAGGCAAGAATGCTGGAGTGGGTTGCCGTTTCCTTTTCCAGGAGATCTTCCCCACCCAGGGATTGAACCCGGGTCTCCCACAGACCGTCTCTCAGACGCTTTATCATCTGAGCCACCAGGGAAGTCCTGTTCAGCTGCTAAGTCATGCCCTATTTGCAACCCCGTGGACTTTTAGCAGGCCAGGCTCCTCTGTCCTGCAGTACCTCCCAGGGTTTGGTCAAATTCATGTCCGTTGAGTCAGTGATGCTATCTAACCATCTCCTCCTGTCCACCCCACCTTCTCTTTTTGCCTTCAGTCTTTGCCAGCATTAGGATCTTTTCCAGTGAGTTGGCTCTTGTTACCAGGTGGCCAAAGTATTGGAGCATCAGTTAGTGCTCAGTAAATGTAGTCTGTTGTTATAGTAATTTTAAGTATCAACTAGACAGGAGCTGAACACTGTAAACTGAAATTGTGGTGGCCATGAGAGTATGACTTGCACTGACCCAAGATGCTTTGCTGTGAAATCTGCCACCATGTTTGCCTTGAGACTGTGCTTTCTAAGTGCTACCGAGCCAATCAATGAGTAAGCTCAGCAGTTTCTAAAACAATCCTGTTCCTGGAAGATGTTGAACTCCTCTGACAGCTCACTGACTTAGACTCCATGGCAGTCTATGGTTCTTCAACCCAGTATTCCTTCACTTAGGCTTGATGGCTCCCCCAGCCCCCTACCCATTTTTTAAAGGTGTTTCCATAGTAAAATTCTTGCATTTTAATCCTGTTGTGGGGAGGGTGGGGGTCTACTGCTTGGAGAACCCAGACTAACATAAGCATCACAGAAAAGTAAGGAGGTGAGAAAGGATTCTGGGAAGATGACCGAGTGTGAAGCACCAGGAATCTGTCATCGTAATCTCAACAAGTACACTGGTAGAATTGGTCTGATGTGACCCTGATGCTGGGAGGGATTGGGGGCAGGAGGAGAAGGGGATGACAGAAGATGAGATGGCTGGATGGCATCACCGATTCAATGGACATGAGTTTGAGTAAACTCCGGGAGTTGGTGATGGACAGGGAGGCCTGGTGTGCTGCAATTCATGGGTCACAGTGAGTTGGACACAACTGAGCAACTGAACTGAAACTATTTTGAAGGCTTGCAACATCCAAGGAAGACATACAGTAAACTGAGATTAATTGGGTATTTTGGCTCTTAATTCAGCAGTGACTACCCAGCTCAGCCCTAAGGCATGCAGTTGTTCCTGGAGCACCTTGCACATACCTTGCAGCAGCCAAAGAGCAATAAAGACCCTGTCCCCTAAATACTGGGATTGTGTTCTGATTGTAGTCAATCAGCTGTTTCTGATCAAGGAGGTGCAAACACAGAGATAGCAGTCATTGTTGTTCACCTACCCTCATTGTTGCAAGCCTATCCCCTTCAGCTGAAGGGACTTTCAGGGAATATAAAAAGCTGGTGCCTCCCCCCTCTTCATTTTAGTCTAAAGGACAATCAAAAGCACCCACATATGAGGGAGGGGGGAGTTAGTCACCGCACATACCAGGATGGTGGGGGTGGATGGGGGAGACAGCTCAGAAATGACCTGAAGATACCTTGAATATACACCTTAAGCTGATCCTTGGCACAGATACAGCCTAGAGTAAAAGAAAACAAAAATACAGCGAACCCTGGAGATGAGAGAAATGTGATTTCTAGGGTTATTATTAGTTTCAATGTCAAGTTTTTAATGACAACAATAACAAATCATAAGGCATACAAAGGAAAATATGGCTCAATCAAAGGAAAGAAAACCAACAGAAACTATCCCTGAGAAGGACCTGGTAGCAGATCTAGACAGCTTTTAGAACAAATGTTTGAAGATACAGGACTAAAGATGAAAAAACAGCGTATAAACAGAAGTGATGATAGTGGTAAAGAACCCACCTGCCAATGCTTAAGAGACATAGGTTCGACCTCTGGGTCAGGAAGATCCCCTGTAGAAGGAAATGGCAACCAAATCCAGTTTTACTGCCTGGAGAATCCCATGGACAGAGGAGCCTGACTATATTCTCTAATCGACCTCCACACCCCCACCCTAGTTGCTGGCAACTGAAATAAAGCAAAATTTCCACCAAAAAAAAAAAAAACTAGGCAAAATATGTAATTTTTTTAAGCTTTTAAAGATTAAAATACAAACTACTAGGCTAGGTCCAGGAGAGGATGAAAGTGTAGAAAAGTAAGTGATTTTCAGGGCTTCCTTTTCCCTGGATATGTTTGAAAATCTAGAAGAGACAACAGAGACTGGGTTCTTATCTGGAAGCTTAAGTTTGCTGACCTGGAGGAGGCAGTTGTAACTGCTAGAGGGCCCGCAAGCATGTGAACCCTTGTGTATTACCCCATGCTTTGAGTTGAGGACTTTGAATGGTTACCATGGTAGTAAATTAACCAACCCTCACATAGATTGCCACCTGACTTGGAGTCATATGGGGGCCCATATCTCAAGCCCTAGACTTCAATAAAGGTGATCCTGAAATGCTGGTTCCACTCCCCAACCCCAGGCACCCAGCTAAAGCAAGTAAAATATTATTTGTGGAAAATAATATAATCTGAGGCTTTGAATTATTTCTACAAATGTTTTACAAATGCCAAATCAAGCATATGTTCAAAGATTATTAGGTCTACAGGAGACAAGTCATCATGAACAAGAACTAGTAGAAGGTAGAAGCAGCAGACAGTGGAAAAAGACCCACAGGTAGCCCAGAGGCCAAAAATATTAGACGTAGAATGTAAAGCAACTGTGTTTACTGGATTAAGACATAGACACACACACAAAGAAGGACCACGAAGGCGCCAGAAGAGGACAGGCTTCCACAATCTAAAGACGGAGTGTTCAGAGAGAAACTAACTGCCTACACCTACACCTACACCTGCAAGAATGTGGGGAAATAAATTTCTATTGTCTAAGCCACCCAACATACATTATTCTGTTATAGGATCCCTGGCAAACTAATAAAGCAGGGAACCAGAAACTATAAATTGACAGCAGATTTTTTTAAATTAACCGGATGGGAATCTGAGACTATAAAAATACAATACACCAAAGAAATCAATAGACAGGTTCAGAAGCTAGTTAAAAACTGAAGATAAAAAGGGAATTCCCTGGTGGTCTAGGGATTAGGACTCCACGCTTTCACTTTTGAGGGCCTGGGTTCAGTCCTGGTCAGAGAATGAAAATCCCACAAGCCATGCAGTGCAGTCAAAAAATAAAAATAAATATTAACTGAGAGATAGATGAAGGAAATCATTTCTAATGAAATACAGAGAATAAACAATGGAAAACAGAGGAGAAAAGCTAAGAGGTAGAGAATATAGTAAGAAAATCAACCAGTCTGTAATTGTAGCCACAGAAGAAAGAAAAAAGGAGAAAATTGAAGAGATAATGACTAAGACTCAATCAGAAATGACTGGGGTGGGGAGAGGGAGAGACACCAGAAGAGTCAAGAGTCCCAAAGAGGTTAAAAAGAAATCCACATCTAAACACATCAAAAATTATACCACTTTTTTTTTAATGGCAAAAGAATATATTGCAAGTAGACAGGAAGAAGAAAAGGTTACTTTCAGAGGAGTGACATTTAAGCTGATTATTTCTCAACAGAAACAATGGATGCCAGAAAATAGTAAAATGATAGTCTGAGAGTAGAAAAATATCTTCAGTGACCTGAAAGAAAATAATTGCCAACCTAGGATTCCATACATGGTAGGATATGAAGGTGAAAAAAAAAACAACAGACATTTAGAGATAATAACTAAGAATACTCACAAGCAGCAGATAGGCATTAACAAGCAGAAGATAATGATCCTATTTGAAATATTAGGAGATAAAAACGGAATGAAAAGCTAAGTAAGAAGTAAGTCCTAAACCAAGGTTGCCTACCTCTGAGCTGGGGTTGAAGCAAAAGCTGCCTAACACTAGAGAAAAATAGGAAACTCCTTACTAAGATCCTGAATTGATACAAAACAGAAATCTGCTTCCTGATGGGAGGGCAGGAAACTCCCACCCAAGACCCGCTGTCATCACAAGGCAGAGGTCAGATGCTCAGGTGCACAGGGCCGGTCTATGAGTAAGGCTGGGGCAGAACTGAGAAAACCTCTGCCACCAACATGAGCCTTGTGTCATAAAGCAAGCAATGGCAAGCTGTTTCTGGGGAAGGAACAAGAGCATGGAGAGACTGCCTTTGGTGCCAGCATGCAGGAAGTGTTGAATGCCAAAGCTCAGTAGCACTAAGAAAAACTCTGGATTCCAGGTCTCAAACTAAGCACAAGATATCCGCAGAAGTGAAGAACTGCTTAGATGTGCTCATCAAATGATGACACAGCAGAGGAAAACGTCTTGATCTTAAAGATATGTCCGTAGAAATTGTACAAACCAAAACATGGGGAAAACAGACCATTGAAGAGCTGTGACACAATATCCAGCATGTGACTGAAGTAGCTGCTGAACATAGGAAAAATGTAGCAGAAGAAACATTTGAAAAAATAATGGCTGCAAATTTTCCAAAGTCAATGAAAGTTAATACATCACACATCCAGGAAACTCAGAAAACATGAACCAAAATGAATACAAAGGAAAAAATACATCCAGGCACATCATAGTCAGATTTAAGGAAACCAAAGACGGAGAAAATCTGACAAACAGCCAGAGAGAAACAAAGGAACTACAATATGAACTACAGCAGACTTTTGATTTTAAAACTATGTAAGCTAGAAAACACTAGCAAACACTAGCATGACATCTACAAAGTGCTGAAAAGGGTGAAGGAGTCAACCTAGAATTCTATACTCAGCAAAAACATCTTTCAAAAATGGAAGTGAAAGGTTCTGTTTTCATCATAGGTGAGTTCAAAGCTTCCATCTCTATCTTAGGAGTCATCTACATTTGTCTTGTTTCATTACTGGTGGTATTAACTCTTATCACTTGATTAAGATATGTCTGCTGTGCTCATCACTGCAAAATTAAGTATTTTGTACTTCTTAGTTAATAAATTACACGTATTGCCATTTTACTGTAAAGCTTTTTCTTTTTCCCCACTTATTTAATTATTCATATCTCTAGGAACTAGTGGATTCTTATTTTTATTCACAGTTAAAATCCATTACTGAAAAAAAAAATAAAACCCATTGCTGTCACTATGAATTTTGATGATCAAACTGTTCCAGATAAAATCAGAGGGAACCCTTTAATCTGGTTTCTGAATCCTTTAGACACATCTCCATCATTCCTTGAGCACATTCTTACTTTCTGGAACAAGACGCTCCAAGATTATTTTGTACTTTCCTTGAATCTCCCTGGGGTTCTGCATGGTATTCAGAAATCAAGATATGAGCTTGCCCTTGGGGGTCATTGCTTCTTGGCCTGTCTAGGGGATGTACAGTCAGCCCTCAGTACTCATGGGGGATTGGTTCCAGAACCACACCTGTCCACCCCCTCCCCTGCCAACCACAACCATACCAAAATCCCTGAATGCTCAAGTCCTTTATATAAAATACTGTAGTACAGTGGGCTCTCTATATCTCCAGTTCCATGGCCATGGTTACAGAAGGCTCTGTGTATGTATATTATACACATGTACATATACAACTGTATTTCTACATTTATCTACATATATTAAAAGCTGTACGGTCATCCGCATACCTCCAATTCCAATCCAACACCTCAAGATTTATTCTAGTCTTCCCCCTTTCCAACTCTGTAAATCCATTCTCTGACAGTGAGAAGACGCTTCAATTACCTCCAGTGTAGATACTTATTTGGGCTTCCCAGGTGATTGGTAAAAAATCCTCCTGCAATGCAGAGGATGAGGGTTTGGTCCCTGGGTCAGGAAGGTCCCCTGGAGAAGGAAACGACAACCCACTCCAGCATTCTTGCCTGGGAAATCCCATGGACAGAGGAGCCTGGAGGGCTACAGGCCATGGGGTCACAAGTCAGGTATGAATGAGCGACTAAACAACGACAAATTTACTTATTTGTTCAATCCCCTTATATGTAACCAATCTCCAAACCCAGCAACCAAGGACTCCAGCTTTGTGGCAACCACATGGGCCACCAACACAGAGAGGGAGAGACAGTGGTTCAGGTTTTGACTCCGTGACTCCATAGCATTGAGTCAGTCCTCTGATGCTCAAAAAAAGAATTGGTAAAATTGGTAAAAAAGAGAATTGTTTACCCTTTCCTCAACATTTTTTTTCTTTTTAAAAAAGTTTTACTGAAGTACAGTACCCTGGAGAAGGAACTAATAATACCCACTCCAATATTCTGGCCAGGAGAATTCCATGGACTGTATAGTCAATGGGGCCACAAAGAGTCGGACACGACTGAGCAACTTCACTTACTCACAGTTGATTTACAACATAATGTTAATTTCTGCTGTTCAGCAGAGTGATTGTTTCCTCCACATTTCTTGTTGGTTTTTTTTTTTTCTTTTTTTTTTTTTTCTTGTTGTTTTTAACAAGACTATATAGTATCCAGAATAAAATTGCCTACAATATTCTCATAAATTGAACTAAGTATTAGTTTTACGTGCTCTCTGAGGAGAGATGGTCAGGAAGCACTAATGGGTGTTGTCCATTCTTCATGTCCAATTTTGCCTGGATCAGGTTTAGTTGTGTTCCTGACAATCTTTCCACCTCTAGACAAAATCTTAAATTGAACCACTTTCATTATATCCAGTTAGTCAATGGTAGCTCAGTTGAAATTCTCATCCAGAAAAGGAGAAGCAACACACAGCTCTCACTAGCCTACACCTGCCTTTCCGAAATGCTCCAGAATCACCCAGAGATCTCCTGAAAATGCTGAATCTGTTTCCCCTAGTGTGGAGTGGAGCCTGAAATTCTGCACTTCTAACAAGGTTTGGGGTGATGTGATGCTTGTGGCTGGAAGACTCTGCTTTGAGTGACAAGAGTCTTCATCACCTTTATTCGAATGGGAAGTATATAAAATTACAAACCAGCAAAACTTAAATGTATTTTTAACATTTTGATTTTTTTTTCATTTTTAAACACACAGAGAAAAACAGAGTGAACCCCTAAGTATCACTGGCATTTACCAATCTTATTTAAAAAATTTTCCCTGCCCCTGACTTTTCTATTCCTAGAGTATTTTTAAAGAAAATCCAGCCATTACATTGTTTCAGTGTGCATGTCTGACAGACAAGGCTTAAAAATGATAACCAGTGTCATTATCACATAAGATGAATAATACATATGACACAAAATTAACCATAATTCCTTGACATCATCTAATACTCAGTTCTATCTATACTCTCAGATGCAGGCAATAGATGAGTGTCTGGTCAGATACTCCAGCACCTGGTTCACACCCCTCAGCTGAACATCTGTTACCTTGGTACTCTGGCTTTCCTTCGAGGCTGAGGGCACAGGTATATCCCTCCCCAAACCATCTTTTATGGCCTGCCAATTTCATTCTTAGCTTCTCTGATGGCTGAGATGGTCAAGAACCTGCCTGCCATGCAGGAGACCTGGGTTTGATCCCTGCCTCAGGAAGATCCCCTGGAGAAGAGAATGGCAACCCACTCCAGTAATTCTTGACTGGAGAATTCCATGGATAGAAGAGCCTGGATGGCTTCAGTCCATGGGGTTGCAAAGAGTTGGACACAACCGAGCAACTAACACTTAATTTCATCCTTGAAAGAACTCTGCTAGTAAAATAATAACAGCACAACCTACCTGGGTCTCCTCTCAGTCCTCTAGCCTTGCGGCTGGGATAGGAAACAGGGGGCCTGGACAGTTGACCCTGTCACAGGTTGGCAGACAAGGTGACCATGATGTAAACATTTGAAAGAGAAGAGGCCTGGGGGGATTAGGCTTCCCAAACTCTTCTAGCTGCAAACTCTGAGTTCTTCCCAGGCATCCTCCCATTGCCAGGAACCATTGGGTTGTGAGCGGTCACCTGACTCTCCACCTGTCCAATCTTCGGCTATGGGCACAAAAGGCGTCCCTTCACAAAGGATCACACCGAAGTTTGCTCCCGCCCAGCTGTGGGGCCACCCGCTGGCCTGGCGCTTGTCCCCCGCACAGCCCAGCCCTGAAGCAGCCAGCACACACTGTCCCAACATTTGCCTACCAAGCCCTAAGCATCTGGTGGTCCCTGAACATGGCTGTGTGTGACAGAAGTCAAACTCAAAACTGTTTCAGCGGAAAGGGGTTTATTTATTTACTGGGAGGGTGTGGTGGCCTCACGGAATGGCCTGGTCTCGGGAAAGGCAGAGGAAGAGGGGCTTCCTTTCGTCTTTCTCGCCTCTTGTTTTACCTGCCTTTCGAGACTGCCTCAGAGGGGCAAGAAATGTGGCTGCCACAGCCCCGAGCTTCAGGCCTCACAGAAGTGCCCTCATGTGCTGACCTCTGGTGCCCAGGTCCACCACGTGGCCACCTCAAGACCATTAGGTTGGGATGCCTGGAGGCGGCAGAGAGGGCTGGACATCAGCTCCCCAGGTGACTTGAATGAGCGAGCAGAGCCAAGAACCCCTACGTTACAATGTCAGGCACCCAGAGAGGCTCTTCCGTAGCTCTCGTTCACCTCTCACCTCGTTCGAGATGCAGGGCTCTGGTGAACCCATTTAGGCGCAGCCACCTACCCCTTCTAGCCCCTCAGGTGCCCCTATGTATGCGCAGCTGCCGCCAGGCCAGGCTGCCCGTGGATGATCCCACGGCAGCTCTGCCGTCTGCTTCTCCCCTCCCTTCTCCTGGAGCCGGACGGTCATCTCGTCTGACTTCACCTCTCAGAGGCACGTCAGGGGGAGACGGTTGAGCTGCGTCCTTGGGATCTGTGACTGGGTAGGAGATGTCACTGGACGGGTGGTGGAGGAAGCCAGAAGAGAACTGGCTGAGGAGGGCAGGGGAAGGAAAGGGACAGTTCTTTCCAAGAGCTGTGGTCAGCTCCTTCTGGTTGGGAGAGACAGAGGGCAGAGGCCAGAGAGAGGCCCAGGGTCCCGGGAGGATGTCTCAGGTGGGCAACACCTGAGTATGACAGCAGGGGCTCGTCTGGGTTAATTTTCCCTATATTCCTTTGAGGACTCTCGCTTCTATTGGAAAAGGAAATGGCAACCCACTCCCGTATTCTTGCCTGAAAAATCCTATGGACGGCCTGCAGTCCAAAGGGTAGCAGAGTGGGACACGACTGAGCGACTAAGCCCGCGCACACACTTGCTTCTGTATGAAGGAGGTGATAACTGTACTTCAAGACCTAAAGTCCTTCCAGCTCTGCCCACAGCCCTGTGTGAGGTGAGAGCTCCAGCCGCTGACTCAGGCAGCCTCAGGCTGCCCCTCCCTACTCTGGTTCCAGGGCAGAAACAGTGGGGTCTCAGCAGACTGGAGACAAGAGGGGTGGGTATGGGAGAGGACGCAGCACTGGGCTGGGAGCAGAGCTTCCGACACTCCTGCAATGCCCTAACGTCCTTCCCTCAGGCACTTCTCCAGGCAGCCAACTCCTCCTTCGTGTCCTGTCACCCGGCTCTGGCCCCCAGCACCAAGTGAGAGGGTCTCCCTGGGATCACCCCCTTTCCCAGGAGGGCTCCAGGACAGCCAGAGCAGCAGGGCTGCGTCTCTGAACAAGGAGGTGCTGGTGCCAACCTAAGGACGGTCAGGGAGGATCCTGACCAGCTTGGATGTGCTGTGTAACCCTTACTGGACCTGTCTCCCCATCTTTGTGCCCAGAGACGGATCAAATGACACCACACTCAAGAGCTGGATGTTCACTTTTCTTTCCAAAAAATATCAAGCACATAGTCTAGGTGTGGCAAGGCGGGGCAGAGCCAGGCTGGGGACCTGGACATTACACACCCAGGGGGCCCTTGGTGGAGGCGGACAATTTAACAACTGGTCTGAAAGTCAAAAGAGAGGAGAGCTAATTAGTGGGGTGAACAGAGGGCAGTGGGGCTGGGGCAGAGGGGCTGTGGGATTCAGGCCCAGACTCAGGGACTGGCAAGTGGAATTCACAGCAGCCCTGCAGCAGGAGCTCATTTCTGGGGCAGGAGTGACATGGCCTGGCTCAGCCATCTGTGTGTGTCCACGCAGCTCCAGGCATACTGCAAGACCTGAATTCAGAGGCAGCAGGGCCACGCCTCCTGGTCTCTCTGAACCCACTTCCTTGTGTGTAATCCGGGACAAGTGTCATCTTGGCCTTCCTTCCTGGGGTTGTGAGAAGCCCCGTGGGGCAGAGGGACAATGGGCTCTGGCCACCCCCAGGGCGTCTTTATTGCTGCGTCCTCCAGGCCCAGCATAGAGAGTAAATAAGTGGCCAGGAAAGGAACTGCAGCTGGCTGGGGTGTGGACAGGTCCCTGCCTGTACCCGGCCCTGGCCCTGGCCCCAGCGGCGCAGGAGGGCTCTGGCCGGCCTCCCGCCTCTCTCTGAATGTCCGGGTCTGAGTCTCAGGACGCAGACTGGGTGCCTAGGTTGGGGACAAGCTGCTCAGAGCCCTAGCCGACCTGGGGGACCCCCTGAGCCCTCCTGGCCCCACCCGGGGTGCTGCACCGGCCAGCAGATGCTGGGCAAGCTCAGACGTACTCTCGGGCAGCCGCGGAGGGACCCGGCCGGTAGGGCTGCGGGCTGTTGTTGGCTCGTTCGGGCTCCGGACACGTGCAGCAGAGGAAGGAGCCGCCCAGCAGGGCCAGGCCGGCGGCCGCCCAGCCCACGAACAGGGCTGGGCCGAACTCGTACCTGCGAGGGGTGGAGGACACCATCAGGTGTGACTGTGCCGACCCTGCCCCGCCCCGACCTCCCCCGGGGGGCTCCCAGCCTCTGCCTGGCAGAGCAGAGGGTGGGCAGGGCGTGGGGAGCGGAGGCTGGGGCCTCACAAGCCTCCTGGGGCTCTCTGGGGAAGCTGGGATGAATGAACGCACATCTGGGGAAGTTGGGATGAACACACACCCTTTCTTCAGCCCCTGCCCCAGCACATCAGCACCACCAGCTCAGAGCGACCCAGGTCCAAGCTGGTCTGCTCCGTGTAACCTCGGGCCCCTTTCCTCCTCTGGCCAGTGCAAGGGGGTGTGTGTGTGGGGGGGGGGGGGTACCCGCCAGGCCGCCAGGGACGGGAGGAACGGGGCAGTCCAGCCACCTCTCTTGGTCATGGTCTGGCCCACGGAACTCGTCACTGGGCTCTCACCGCCCTCTGAAGAAGGCCAGACTCCTCCGCCTGCTCCACCTAGCACTCCCGCCTCTCCACCCCTAGGCGGGGCGGGGCAGCCCGGCGTCCCCTCTGCAGCGCCCAGGTCTCCCCACCTTAGGGCCCGAGGCGCCCCCTGCTGGAGCGTCCCGCTACCTGCGTCCCCTCCGCCTCTAGGACCCAGGGCAGATGCCACCTCCTCCGGCAGCTTTCCCTGACTCCTCTTTGCTCGCCACCTGGCATTGACTCTCACATGGTGGCTGATCATTTCTTGCTGGTCTGGCTCCCCGGGGAGCACCTTGAGGGCACACAGCACCAGATTCGTTCATGTCCCCAGGACCCAGCACAGGGCCTGCAATTCGGGCAACCTTGAGGAGTGCTGAAGGGGCAGGGTGAGTGCCAGCCTGGCATCTCTGAGCTGCTACCTCTTGCTGGGCAGGTTTTCGTGGTTACAGCTGCCAGCCTCGGGGAATGAACCTCACTACTGAAATCTTTTCCTCCCCTCTCCATATTGCTGCCTCCTCCAGGGAGCCTTCCAGACTGCAACCACCCAGCCATCTCTCCTCATCCTCCCTCCACCCCAGGCCTCAAGGTCTGTTGGGATAACTGGGGTTGAGACTGTCCCATTCTCTGCTCCTGGCAGAGCTGAGAGGTAAGGGGAGGGGTCAGTCCCTTCACAGAGCCCCTTATTTGGCCCCCACACTTTGACCTTACAAGTCTTGACCATTTTAGCCTCCAAATATCTCTGCCACTCAGCCCCAAGCCCTCTGCTCCAGACCTCTACAACAGAACGTTACTGGCCTTGCCCACTTCCCATCATTCTCACACCACAGCCAGAGGGATTGTCCTGCCTTCCACCTGAAGATGGGGAAAAGAAAGCTTCCTATGGCTGCAAGGGCCTCTGCTATCTGCCCTTAAGACTTTTCCAACCTCATCTCTTTGGCTCCAAGTCCCTGTGCCTCCTACAGAAATAACAACCCCCCCCCAAAAACAAACAAACAAACAAACAAAAAGAAATAACAACCCAGTAAGATGGTGCCCTTACTTGCACCATCTCATAGAACCCTCACAATCACACTGAGCTGCATCCCTGGTCCTAGCTGCATGTTCCAGGGCAGGAAACCAGGCACAGAAAGATTAAGGAATTGCCAGTCACACAGCCAGCCTGTGTGGAGCTGTGATTTAAATCCAGAGCCAGAGCATTACCCCTTGGGGTGGCTTCCATCAGCTTCCCGCCCCGTTGGAGGGCCCAGCCACATGCTGTCTGCTCCCCACGCCAAAGAACTTCTCAGCAACAGCCCCTGGGGCCTGTCCCTAGTTTCCCCGCCAGGTGCCCTGCGGGACGAAGGCCAGCAGCCTCAGAGAAGGTGGAGCGGGAGGCCCAGCCATGGCTCAAGCCATGCCCCGGCACTCACCTGGCATTGACAGGTGTGCTGGGGTTGAAGAACTCCTGGGTCACCAGGGTGGCATACCACGAGACGGCTGTCAAAGTGCAGAGGCCTAAGGACAGGGGAGGGAGGTCTCAGCTCTCTCCGGCCCCCAGATGGCCACCCAGCATGGGGCTGCTGGCTATGGTCAAGATGGGGGGGGGGGAGCTGGGCACTTACCCGCCAGGAGGAAGAGGGCACCCCCAGCGATGGCGACACGGCCCTTGGCGATGGGGTTGCTGTCTCCGACCCGAGTGCACTTCATACCGACAACACTGAGGACCATGGCCACGAAGCCCAGGAGCACAGCCACCACCATCAGGGCTCGCGCGGACTGGATGTGACCTGAGTGGAGTGGGAGGGACTGAGCCGGACCCAAGATGGGGGGCCTGGAGCTGAAGCTGAAGGTGCTACTTGCCGTAGGTGAGAGGGGATGGGGAGGGTGGGAGAGCAGGGTGTGGAGCTGAGCCACACCCTCGCTTGCGGGTTCTTTTGGATAGTGTGTGGTGACGAGGGGCATGAGTTCTCCCATCTGCTGCTTTCTGGCCAGGCGACTCCCTTTGGGGCCTGGCACAGGCCTTGCAGGCAGTGGGGTTGGGAGGCAGCTTCTCCTGGGGCCTCTCAGATCCGGCGGAAGGAGGAGCTGAGGGATCTGACGCTGGTCAGCTTTCCCTCTGCCCCTTGAGTCACCCATGGCAGCTGGATGCCTGCTGCTGGGGCCAGTCCTGGGTCCAGGGGCAGCTCAGGGCATCTGGGTCCCTGATGGAGGCCAGATGACCTGTCTGGTCTGCAGTGGCGGGGGCCATGTGACAGCAGCCTGGCTCAGGCCTGTGGGGCCCTGGGCAGAGGGCGGTGGGTGGGCTCCCAGCCAGGGTAGAGCTAAAGTGGTGTCTGTTTACGAGCCAACTTGTCAGGCTCAGCCCCACACCTCAGGAGGAGGACTACCTGCCTACTCAAGTGCCTGTGTGTGGACGTGCATATGTGTTAGTCGTGTCCAACTCTTCGAGACCCCGTGGACTGCAGCATGCCAGGCTTCCCTGTCCCTCACCATCTCCTGGAGTCTGCTCAAGTTCACATCTATTGAATCAGCGTGTGTGTGTGTGTGTGTGTGTGTGTGTGTGTGTGTGTGTGTGTGTGTGTGTGTAGGTGCACCCAAGGGCCCACATACTTGTCTACGTGGCAGGACTGTCACGTAGATATGTGCACACAGTATGTCTGCAGAGGGTGTGGGGAGAAACAGAGGGAAGGGTCTTGACTGAGCCCCTCTGTTGATGACCGCTGGCAGTCATCTCTCTGATCCTCCCAGAGTCCTGCGAGAGTCCTAGTCCTCTCCTTTCCAGATGAGGACATAGAGGGTCAGTGACTCCTTCAAGGTTACAGTGGCAGAGCTGGCATGTGGACCCACAGTTGCCAGAACCTAGAGCCCCTGTTCCCGGTCAGGGGACAGGTTGACCTGGTTCTTCACGAGTGCACGGGGGCAGGGGCTGGCGAGTGCAGCCCAGGGCAGATGGCAGACTGTGGGAAAGCCTGCTCTGGGCCCCTCACCCCCACTTCCCGCCTCCCCATCCCAGCGGGCATGAGGCCTACCTTCCAGGGCGAGCAGCGAGTCATAAAGCTTGCACTGCACCTGACCGGTGCTCTGGGAGGCGCAGGACATCCAGAGTCCTTCGTAGAGGCCCACGGCGGTGATGATGGCGTCGCCCGCGTAGGAGGACTGCTTCCACTGCGGCAGGGCTGTGCTGGCGATGATGCCCACCCAGCCACCCATAGCCAGGAAGTAGCCCAGGAGCTGAAGGCCGGAGTTGGCCATGGCCAAGGGAGGGGACTGGGGGTTCCAGGGCTCAGGGCTGGGCCAGGATCCCTGGGGGGGCCGAGGTCATGGCCAGGTGACAGGAGCAGCTGGGTGGGGGGTGGGGTGCAGCAAGTGGTCAGAGGCTGAGGAGGAGAGGCGGCAGCCCTGCAGTGGCAGCAGCAAAGGCAGCGGCTCCAGGCTCTAGAATGCAGGGGGAGGCCCAGGCTGGAAAGGCCAGGGGCCCGCCCACAGTAGCCGCCTAAGCCAGGGCAAGGTCCCCAGCAAAGCTCCTCCTGCCCAGCCCCCTGGGGGTGGGGGGTGGGGTGGGGCGTGGCCAAGGTGGGTTCCCCTCCCCAGGGATAGAGAAAGGAGGGGCTGGGAGGAGTGACCTGGGCTGGCTCTCAGGGCCTTTCCCCTAGGGGAACCCCTTTAGAAGCTGATACAAGTGCCCTAAAATTCTAATTCCTACCCCAAGCATCAGCCCTGAGATGATGGACGTTGCCACCCCACAGTTGATCTGAGCCTTGGGGTTTTCTGTCCCCTGCCTGTAGGACGGAAAGAGAATGGGATTCCAATGTGCAGGAGGTAAGACTAGGGTTAGACATCAAGGAGAACCTTTTGGAGCGGGTTCTGAGGTCAGCTATGGAGAGACTGGGCTGGGGAGGGGGTGTTGGGGAGAGAGGTCCTGGGTCCCTGGGGCCATGTGTATCAAAACAGGGGAGGGCCAGACTCCCTCAAACAGGAGTCTGTTTGAGATCTGAGGTGGGGGGCAGAAGAGGGACCCCATGAAGGCTGGGACAGAGCTGGCCGCCAGCCAGCCAGGAGCCTGGCAGGGAGGTGGGAGATATCACCAACCTTTGGCATCAGCCTGAAGGAGGGCAGACTGCTCAGGCTGCTAATCCCTCTGCTGGCTAGCTTAACACTCCTGCTGGGGCCTGAGGCACCAGGCCCTGGCCCCCAGCTCCAGAACAGCCTGGGGGGGAGCAGTGGCCTCTGCACATTCCTGGGGTTCAGGCTGCCCCCTCCTAGCGCCCACCCCCTCCTCTCACCAGTCCCAGCTGAGCCCTCTGGAGCAAGGGAATGTTTAACTCTCGTCGACCTCATTAGCAATCCCCTCACGTTCAGTTCGGCTCGCCAGGCGTGGGTGCCGGGGAATGTCAAAATCCTGTTCCCGCTCCCGCCAGCCCCCGCCAGCCCCCGCTCCCGCCCCCGCACCCCCTCCTACCCCAGCGTCCCACTCGCCTTTCCCCATGCTGCGCTGGGGGAAGGCAGGGTCCTGCCGCAGACCCTGGGCTCCAGGCACCCTCCACCCAGAACCCCTCCGCGGGGGCAGCCCCGCCCGCTCCCTCGCATTCTTCACGTGGCTATGCAAACGAGAGGGTGCCAGGCGCTGCAGACAATGCCGCCCTGTGCGCCCGCTCGGGCGTGGGCGCTGGTATGGCCCGCGGCCCCGCGGCTGCCAGCTGGGGGAGGGGCCTGCACTCAAGGGGGCGGTGGGCGCTGCTGGCCCTGTGGTTCCCGATACTGTTCCCCCCCACCCCGTCACCGCCCACCGCGGTCCTCGGAGCTGGAAAGTCCAGAGCCACGTGGATCTGGCTGTCCTGGGGCCGCCTGCGAGTCCCCCAAAGCTAGCCGGGCCTAGAGCCATGGTACAGTCCAGTCCCTAATTCCGATCCCTCCACCACGGACGGCGAGAGGGTGATGTAGAGGAGCAGGGGACTGCCGGCGCCCAGAGTGGAGACTCCGGGCGAGGGTTTCTAGGCCTTATCCCTCTCTAATCGTAGACAACCCCTCACGGTGGGCGCCGCTTCACGGATTAGGAACCAAGACTGAGAGAGGTGACCTACCCCAGGCTAGGAAGCCCGGGGTCAGGGTGCTTTCCTATCAGATCTGTCTAGCCCACACCCCACCTTTCTTGCAGCACTGGGAGGGACAGGCCTGAGCTGGCTGGCTGTGGAGCCTGTGTCCTCACCTCTAAATCATGGAATTAGATTCATGGACTCTAATTAGCTTCATGGAATCACCCAGAGAGCTGCCCAGTGTTTGAGAGAATGCAGGCTGCCTGCATGGGGCGGCCACTCAGCAGTTATTCCCAAAGGACTGACTGCCCTCTCCAGGTTGGGCTTGGCTTTTCCCAGATAAGTTGCTAAGCCATGTCCAGCTCTTTGCCACCCCATGGATTATAGTCCTCCAGGCTTCTCTGTCCATGGGATTTTCCAGGCAAGAATACTGGAGTGGGTTGACATTTCCTCCTCCAGGGAATCTTCCAGACCCAGGGACAGAACCTGTGTCTACTCTGTCTGCTGCAAGGCAGGTGGATTCTTCACGGCTGAGCCACCAGGGAAGCCCCCTCCCAGCCTCATGCAGGGCTTCCTCTGTAAGAAGGATCCAGGAGTCATTCTGATCCCGAGGAGCACCTGAGTCAGGTCTCTGAGCCTTAGGATCCTCAAGGCCACACAGAGTGTCAGAGCTACACCGCCCTGGAGACCACGGACTGCAAGGCCCTCCACTGAAAAATGAAAAGCTGAGAATCAAAGATGGGAAGCGAGCTGCTCAGGGTCACTCAGCTGCCCCCAGGACGCTCACTCCTCCACCCTGGCTGGGCCGCGCCAACCCCAAGCCCTCCCTACACTGGACCAGACCCACTTTAAGATCCAGAATGATGCTCACATCTCCCTTGGAAACTCTTATCCCTTCTGTTACTTGTGGTCTTGAGTCTGTTCTACCAAAACATCCTCTCCTACCCCAATGGCCTTCCCTCACCCATGTCCCAAAGCCCTTTGGAATCCAGATCCTGCTTCTGGAGTAGAGTTCCCTAGCCAGCCGCGGCTTCTCCACCCAGGGCTTCTGCCACCTCTATGGCCCCCTACAGTCCAGCAACTCCCAGGCGTGTGGGGAGAGCAACAAGGCTCAGGAACCCACCCCAGCCTCCATTAGGAACTAACTAGAAACTTCCCTGGGGAATCACACTTCACTGTTTAAAAAGTGCTTTCACTTACAAGATACTTAGGGGTACTACTAGCTTTATCTCTGCCATTGAAAAACTGTGTGATGCTAGGCAAGTCCCTTTTAGCTTCTCTGGTCCTGGTTCCCCAATTGAAAAAGAGAGACAATAGTATTCATCTGTCTGGGTCACAGAGGGGTTTAGAAGGATCAAAATGGGCGAGAAGTGCTTTTGGAAAACATAATACGCCTGAAGAATTGTGGCTAATGAATGCTCTGTTCCCTCCTGGGCCATCTCCCACTTGTGCCCTCACACCCTGGCTGCAGGCTGGCTGCCCGCTTCACCCTGGGTGACTGAGGACCCACTGCCCCTTCCTGCCTGGCAGTGCCTGGCGGGGCGGGTGCTTAGTAGGTCGATCTGTGCTGACCACTGACTGATGGGCGTGAAGATGACATTTCTGCCTCCCTCCCAGTGAAACACAGGAGCACCTCCCCTGGTCCTTTCCCCCTGCCAGTTAAGAGGGTCTGACTCAGTTGGTTGCCGTCCAGCACTTTCTCTGCAGCCACCATCTGAAATGCTGGTGGCGCAGGAGGTGGTGCTGGCCAAACTCCCCCCAGCCTGGAGTCTGACTTTCCCTGGAATCCCAGGCTCAAAATGGAGATGACTTGCCCCAGGCGGCACACTAGAAAGCAGTGCAGCTAGCAGCGCGGCCACCCCAGTGTGACCCAGCAGCGTGGCCACCCCAGTGTCTCGCCCGCTCCGGCAGGATCAGGTGCTCTGATCTGGGATCCGTCATGCTCTTTGCATATTTCCTTTCACGGCGCTTGGCTCATCGTTCCTTTGCCTCCTTTCCAAGGACTGAAAGATCAACTGGCCCTACCACCAGCCTCATTTTTGTGCCCCACGACTAACCCAGGGCAAATAGATGGGGGAAGAGTGGAAACAGGGACAGACTTTATTTTCTTGGGCTCCAAAATCACTGTGGACAGTAACTGCAGCCACGAACTTAAAAGATGCTTTCTCCTTGAAAGAAAAGCTATGACAAACCTAGGCAGTGTATTAAAAAGCAGAGACAACACTTTGCCGACAAAGGTCCGTACAGTCAAAGCTATAGGTTTTCCAGTAGTCATGTGTGGATGTGAGAGTTGGACCATGAAGAAGGCTGAGTGCTGAAGAATTGATGCTTTTGAATTGTGGTGCTGGAGAAGACTCCTGAGACTCCCTTGGACTGCAAGGAGATCCAACCAATCCATCCTAAAGGAAATCAACCCTGAATATTCATTGGAAGGACTGCTACTGAAGCTCCAATCCTTTGGCCACCTGATGTGAAGAGTTGACTCACTGAAAAGACCCTGATTCTGGGAAAGATTGAAGGCAGGAGGAGAAGGAGGTGACAGGGGATGAGATGGCTGGACGGCATCACTGACTCATTGAGTTTGAGCGAGCTCTGGGAGACGGTGAGGGACAGGGGAGCCTAGTGAGCTGCAGTCCATGGGGCTGCAAAGAGTCAGACATGACTTAACGACTGAACAACAACTAACCCAGGGTGAGGGTGACTGGCAGTGCCCTCTTCTCTTCCCCAAACAATCCTGAGCACTGGCTCTCTTTGGCACCCCTGCTGAGAGCTCTGCCAGTTGCCCAGAGTGCCGAGACAGACATCTTCCATGTCCATATCTTCCCTGAGTTTGATGAGTTTCCTCCGTCCCCTCTCATGCTCCATTGGCTGCTCTCGCTTCATTTCAAGCAGCCTTCCCCAATGCTGATCCGCTTGTGTGCAATTGTCACACACACAGGCCAAGCAGTCTTAGCTTGGACTCTGCCATCACCTCCTGCTGCTGGGAGGACTCACCCACCATAATCATATGCACTTATTCCAGTTCTGTTGCCACTGAAAACATCTGGCCTTTCGTGAGCTACACTGAGACAGTCTGCTGTCTCTATGTGTTTAGCATACTTTGAAATTGTGAAGGTCATCTGCCTTAAGGTGAAAGCTCCTGGAAGACCACAATCAGGCTGATTAGTTTTCTGTAATGTTGAGTATCTCCTATGTGCCAAGCATCATGCCAGGCTCTCTATGAATATTCCCTCATTGATACTCTCAGCCATCCCAGGAGGTAAGGGCTATAATCTCACATTACTGCTGAGGAAACACATTCAAGAGATCACACAGCCGGAAGTGGTGGGAAGTAAAAGTCTAGTCCAGCTCAGCATGTGGGTGAAGTTGGTGTTCTTTCCATTAACGTGGTCCTCTCTCCATAAGGCAAGTGGGTCATCCAAACAGGACACAGACCACCAATTACTAAAGAAATAATGACTGTCCCTACAGGACGGTTCCCGTGAGCAGACTGTCTCCCAACTTGAAAAACAACTGTTCCCACATAACTCCCTCCAGCTCATCCTGCCCCTGAGTAGAGCTAAACTCCTGAGAAGAATGGTCTGCACCCACCAGCACCACTCATTCTCCTCCCCTTCTCACTTGAAAGACGACTGAAACATCTCTTGCCAAAGTTCTCAGTAATCTCCACGTCCATCCCCAAATTCAAAAGCGGGTCCTGGTTCTGAGCTTGTTCAACCTCTCAGCAGCTTTAGACACCGCTGCTCACCCCCTCCTTCCTGAAACACTCTCATCAGCTTTCAGGACCAGACATCCTGGCTCCCCGCTCACAGCTGGTCCTCATGTCGTCTGTTGGACCCCACTGCCTTCCAGTTGCCTGCAGCCCGGCCCAGTCTTCCGACTCCTCTTCTGTCCACACTGACCTCAGTTTCCTGGATTTGAACACCCCCCCATGTGCTGATGATAACCTCCAAAACTTCAACTCCTATGCCCACCGTTCCCTGAACTCCAGATTCAGGAATCTTCTGCTTAACAGGCTCTTCAAACTTGAGCAAAACACACAAAACCAGATTCCTCATTTCCATGCCCATAACCCTCTTGTCTGCAGTCTGCCCAACATGGGAGAAAGAGTGGCTCCACTTCCCCAGCTGCTCAGGCTAAATCCTTGCTGTTCCTTCTTCTTACTCCAGCCAACCCATCAGCGACTCCTCTCGACTCTACTTTAAAATTTTTTTAAGAATATTTATCTATTTATGGCTGTGCCAGGTTTTAGCTGTGGCATGTGAGATCTTAGTTCCCTGTTCAGGGATCAAACTCGGGCCCCCTACAAAGTTGGGAATGCGGGGTCTTAGCCACTGGGCCACCAGGGAAGTCCCTTTTGGTTCTACTTTGAAGAGATTCAGAACCTGACCTTTCTCAGTGCTGACACCCAATCCACACCGCCTCCATCTCTCCCCAGGGTCAAAGCAGCAGCCTTTGCTATGCTCTCCTTGTCTCCATACTTGCTCTTGTAGCCCGTTTTCCATGTACATTCTTCACTGAGGCCTTTAAAATGTAAGTCAGATGCCCCCACCCCCTGCTCAAAATCCCCCAAGGGCTCCTGTCCCAGTGAGTCAAAGCCCAGGTGCTCCCTGTGGCCAACAGGGCCCCAGGACCCTGACCTCCCTGGCTACCCTCCTTGCCTGCTCTGTGCCACCATGTCAACCTGCTTGCTGCTGCTCCCCACTTGGGGCCTAACCTGCTTTCTTATCTACCTCAAAGGATCACACACACACACATTTATGTGTTTGTTACCTGTCTCCCTTACTAAAGTATAGGCTCTGCAGGGCAGGGACTTGTTTTATTGGGTTCCATGTTCCCAGCTCCAGGCACTTAGCTGGTGCTCAATAAATAAACACGGTTAAATGAATAAATGGGCTCTCAGAGTGCAGGTTCCTAACTCACGACCCCCCTGCCTCTCAAGCCCAGGATGGGAGATGAGCTTGAGGCCAGAGGAGCGGAAGCTGTAGCTCTCTTCTTACTCAGTCTCCTAGCGGTGTGTATTGTCCTGCACATGGAGGCCCTGAGGTCTGAGGACCCAGAGGCCAGACAGCAGAGCAGGATGCATGTGGCCGACACGGGGGCACCATGCCAGAGCACTGCTGACCGATGCTGGCTGCCAGAGAAGGATTAGTGATAATCCTTGCCATCCACCCAGAGCGTTCCAGTTTACAAAATGCTGTCACATCCGATATCACCTCTGGGCCACACAGCTGCCCAGGAGGTGGGCAGAGCGGGGATTACGATCCCCCTTGTACATAAGACAACCCTGAGTTCCCTGAGGTTAAGTGTCTGGCCTGAGGCTGCAGAGGAAGTGGCCAAGCCTGGTGCCGCACCCGGCTTCCTCGCACCGGGCCTGCCACTGCGTCCTGCCTGGAACAATTTCCATCAAGTGAGACCTCTGGGGCCAGTGGGCATATTTCCACTCTGAACAAACCACCAGGTAAAAAAACCACAAATCATTTATTCTTTGGTCGTCCACACAGGCACTTAAATACTGTATTGCTGTCACGTGGCAGCCTGTGCGGGCCCCCGGAGTGGCTCTGGGCCTGCGTCCTGAGCCCTCAGTCAGGCCCAGAGGGGAGTGGGCCATCCCGCCATGTCCACTCCAAGAGCAGTAGCACCATGCAGACGGCCGTGAGCAGAATCCCCTCAGCTGGGCGGCAGGCCTAGGTTCCCTCTGCTCCTGGCCCGGCGCTGGCCAGTCCAGGGTGCAGGACAGAGTCCCTCGTGTGGGTCTGATCACCATCCACGGGAGTTGTCAGAGCTCATCCTTGGGCCCTGACTCACTGCTGGAGACGGGCTCCTGTAGGGGCTTGGGGGTCCCCTCCTGGGCTTCTTGGGGCTGCTCGTGGGGGAGGTCCATCTCTTCTGGGCTAAAGAGCATCTTTACCAGGTCATCCGCCTGCACCCGGTCCTGCAAGGACAAACCCCTAGCTGTTCCGAGAGGCCTCTGGACCAGGTACTCACCATCGCCCAGGTGCTACTTCTTGGAGAACAAGAAGGTTCTTCCTCTGTGGCCTCCGAGCTCATCCTCTTCCTAGCAGGTCGTGGGCAGAGGTAGCAGAGGTGGTACCCAGTGAGGGACCAAGAACTAGGATCACTCCCCCATCCTATCCCCCCAGTCCCCTACCTGGAGCCTTACTGACAAGGAAGGAAGGGCCGGGGACCACAGTGACAGTGCCAGAGCCAAGATTCTCTCTGGACTCCCAAGCCCAGTGTTTCTTTCCCGTCTAAGCATCGGCAGTGGGACTGGGGAAGGAGGAAGCAGAACAGGGGCCCTGCCAGGAACAGGTCACGGCGGCACCGACTGCTCTCACCCTCTCGCTGTGTCGAGCATCCAAAGTGAACCAGAGGGCGATGGCACAGCGCTGCCCTCTGGTGACGGCCTTTACTCCATGTGGGTTTTCGGTGCCAGAAGAGAATCCCACGGCCCTTCCACACTGGGGCTGCACCTCTGCCTAAAGGGGACAGCGAGGCGGGTGCCCCGGTCAGAGACTGAAACCTGCCTTCAGAAGGGACATGGGGTCATTCAGGTCGGGCTGGGGGGATGGGTCCTCTGCCGGGCGGCCCAAAGC
Source organism: Cervus elaphus (assembly GCF_910594005.1). NCBI lineage: Eukaryota > Metazoa > Chordata > Mammalia > Artiodactyla > Cervidae > Cervus > Cervus elaphus. The sequence goes on along the minus strand of NC_057834.1, from coordinate 123,666,185 downwards.
CCAGAGCTAAAGAGAAAAGATGATCGGTCCGAGGCCTCCTGGTTTGGGGAGGGTACTGCTGGCTACCAGGAAGGCTAGCCAGCCATTCTGCCCACTGCAGCTTGAGGGTTTCTGTCTCCCACGGATGGGTGCACTCACCGTCACGGTCTTGGCATCTAGTTCAGTGAAATAAAAGTTTCCTCCATCGAAGTCTCCGTTCAGATAAAGAATGGCACTGGGAAAGGCAGAGGGCATCTCGACACCAACTTCCTCCTCCCTCCCCTGAGAAAACCTGCAGCTCTGGTGCCTTCACCTCCAAGTGCTTCCAGCCAGCAGCTGGAGGGGGGCCTTTCATAGGCAGAAAGCTTTCCAGAACCTTCTCTGAAGGCTCACGAACAGGACTCCTGACCTTCCCGTCTCCCCACCCTCAACCCTGAGCACCCACCAAGCCCTTCTCTGGGCTGTTTCTGCACCACATCCTCCCTTCTCCATTCTGTTCTCCCAATACACTGTAACCATTCCCGTATTGTTTGATTTCCAACCCAGAGGGTCTTTGGACTCTGGCAAGAACTGGTCCCAAGCATGCATGCATTGGAGGAGGGAACAAGGCATGGGGCCCTGGGGACCTGAAGACCGCTGGCACCTGAAGTCCCGGAAGGTGTAGGCTGGGGGCTCCTTGATGCACACGAGGGCCTCGGCGTTCAGGATACAGTTGTCCACATGGACGGGGTGGCTCCCGTCCTTCCTCTCAGCCTGTGCCTCTGCGGCCAAGGGGACACACATTAGCACCGGGGCTCTCAGGGGACAGCCGTGCATCTCTCCTGCTGGCCTGGGGGTGGGTTTGGGTCACTGCTGACCAGCTTCCCTTCCTCTGGTTTGATCCATACCACCAAGTCTTTTGACACAGCAGCAAGACCAACCTTAAATCCTCAACACTGGTGGAATAAAGACAAGGCCTCACCCAGCACTCCCCTGCCTGACCACTGGCTTCCTGCTGCCCAGGCCCCAGGGCGCCCCCACTTGGAGACCATGACACACAGTCGCACCTGGCTTATTCCTTTGGTGTCCCCAGTTTATGGTAGGATTCCAGACATTCTGAGGGACAGTAAAGCCCTAACCTCTGCCACCATCAGTGGTACGTCAGCACTGGGGCCACTGAAGGCTCTGGCAGGACAGACCCGGCTGTGGGTCATATGTGAGTCCTGGACACTGGCCGTACCTCACCCCTCCGCAGGGACGCAAAAGGGAATGCTACAGAGGGAGAGTGAACAACGAGTGACCTCCAGTCTGCCCTAACTTATAAAATAAGGAGTTCTCTCACAAACTTGGTATTTAAAAATTAGTGACAGACTTTTAAGATGACAGAAGATGGTAAAATTAATGGCTCTCAAGCAAAGATCATATCCAGGGCATTGAGGTAAGGTGGTCTAAATATAACATTGTACATCACCTATACATCAGTTCTTAAAATTTTTTTTTTAAATAAAGATGGTCTAAAGATGGGGAAAAAAAATTAGTGACAGAGAACTTACAACACAGCTCATGATTCATCTAAAGACATCTATATGCCCAACACTGAAGCTGAGAACCACTGACTTACAGGATGAAAAATGCTCCTGAAGGTTGTTGCTTATTCTCTAAGTCATGTCCAACTCGTAGCACTCTGTAATTTGGCCTCTGAGGCCCTCGCCAGCCTCACCTGGCTGCCCCATCCCACCTCCCCACCTCCCTGACCTTACTCTCCAGAAATGGCAACCTTCTTAGTTCCCCCAACTGCTGGTCGTTCAATGCTTCCACTCCTTTGTACATGGCTGTTGTTCTTTCTGGCTTGAACATCCTCCCATCGCCCCACGTACTCCACAACCCCTACTCATCCTGTGTAACCGCCATCACCTCCTCTGGGAAGCCCTCCTGACTGCCCAGGGAGACTGACTCTAACTTCCTCCACAGCACGGACTGCACTTGTTTACACTGGTCCCCCAGCAGGATGAAAGGGACCGTGCCTGCTCGTCTCCTCATCCTGGCGTCCAGCCAGTGCCTGGGGGATGTCTGCTGGGCGGGGGCTGTGGGGTGAGGGAGGCCCACCTTCAATGGCCGTGCGACACACCAGATGGGAGTAGGAGAAGTAGAGGGGGGTGTCCAGGCGGAAGTACGACTCCATGATGCGGCGCACCTTCTCGGTCACGTTGTAGTACAGGTGGGCGCTCTGCAGAGGAACCTTCCCTTCCTGCCCCAGCTGCCGAGCAGAACAGTGGTCAGCCTGGGTCAGGGGCCCTGGGCGCCCCTCTCTCTGGAGGCCGACAGAGACCAGGGGGGCACAAGGCCCCACTCCTCGTGTTTGTGAAGGAGCAGTCCCGCTGCTTCCCGCACGTGACCCTCTGCCATCGCCCCCTCCCCTCCTCTTCACAGTTCTCTTTATAAATAACTCATGCATCCTGCTCAGAAGTAGAGCCATTTTGGGACTTCCCTGGTGGTCCAGTGGCTAAGACTCTATGCTCCCAATGCAGGGAGCCCAGGTTGGATCTCTGGTCAGGGAACTAGATCCTACACGCTGCAAATAAGAGTTAACGTACCACAGCTAAAGATCCCGCATGCTGCAACTAAGGCCCAGTGCCACCAAATAAAAATAAATATTAAAAAAAAAGTATAGCTGTTCTTCAGAAAGACTCTCAAACTCGGGGTATTAATCTTACTTGCTTGCCTCAATTTTATCACACTAAGAGCCATGGTTCAAAAGTCAGCCTCACCCGCATAGTTTATCCTGCCTCCGTGGCAGCCGGAATGCTGAGAGGCAGATACTTTTCCCCTTCCCGCCACCATCTCCAACTCCCCCTCAGAGCCTGGGCACCCCCTCCCTCCTCTCCACACCTAGAACAGAGTACTGACCCTACCTTGAGGGCCTTGAAGACGGTGACACCGTAGAACTTCTCGCTGGGGGTGTGTGGGGAGGTCTGACCCCGGTAGCCATCTCCTAAAGTTGCTGCTGCCTATGAGGCCCCCAGAACAGGTAGAGTTAGCCAGGCAGCTGAGAGCCCGGGAAGAGGTGATTGACTGCCCAGAGCAAGGGGCAGGCAATCATCCAGCACCTAAGAGGCACCTAGTTGGGGGATGCTGGGCCCTTAGGGAGGCAGTGTGGTCACTCCCTCACATTGGTCAGTCTCTGCAGCTCCTGGCACTCCTCATCGGAGATGACGCCGTCCATCACCACCCGCTGGGAACCATTCAGGACTTTGGAGTTCATGGTGAGTCTGATGCCGTCATACAGCAGGGGGCCACCTGCAAAGCAATGACAAAACTGGCTAAATCCAGCAGCAGTTCAGACACTCTCCATCAGATACTACCTTCCTGTAAGGAATAGAAATTCAATTGATTCCTGTTCACCAGAGAAAGCTTCCATTCAGTCACTTCCAAAGATGGGCTGAACCAGAGGATGGAACTTAGGACAGGAGATCCAAGCACTTCCACAGCTGCTGGCTCCTGGGCCTTCACACATTGTTGGGGAAACATCATAGACATTCCTCTAACGTGAGCTTAAGACCAGAAAGAACTGGGTTTGACTCCCGGATCCTCCACTTACTAGCTGTGTGACCTTGGCAAGTTACTTAACCTCCCTGAACCTTATTTCATCCGCAAAATAATATCTTAAAGGCCAGTCTCTCTCTCTTCAATTTCTCCTGGTATATCATAAGCTTGATATAAAGAACAATAAGACAACTTAAAAGTTAAGCACTTTGATACTTGGCATGGAGTAAATGCTTAAAAGTTTACCTATCACCAACACCATATTGTAAAGTGATTATCCTCCAATAAAAAAAAAAAAAGTTTAGCCACCATCATATCATCATCTATTTAAAAATGAGGATCTTACAATCTGCCCAAACCCACCTCTCAGGCAATTATGAGAATCAAGAGAAATAACAGAGTAGAGTGAAAGCTCTCTGAAAACAAACGAATGATGGACAAATTCTTTAATGTGCTAATCTTTTTAAATTAACCGCTGTTAATTGAAGCAACCATAAAGGCCAGTCTTTCTCTCTTCAATTTCTCCTGGTATCTCTTTGTGCTGGGGACATACCAGAGTCCAATTCAACTCTATCTACTCCAGCCTCAGCATGTGCCGGGCACTGTGCTAGAAGAGGCGAGGGGTTAACACCTGAAGACAGAACCTGTTTCGGTAATTACACGGTAAGCAGCACAAAGCAGACCTTGTGAAAGCACAGAGTGCCTGAAAATTCAACAGAAAGAGGGAGGGAGGGATTCCCTGGTGGGCCAGTGGCCAAGACCCTGTGCTCCTAATGCAGGGGGGCCTGGGTTCGATCCCTGGTCAGGGAACTAGATCCCACATGTTGCAACTAAAGATCCTGCATGCCGCAACTAAGACCCAGTGCAAACAAATAAATAATAGGCAGGGGCTCCTGACTGGCCTGGAGTTTAAGAAAGACTCTGTGGGGGGTGTATCTGAGATGCCTCATGGCAGGGATGATAGGAAGTGTATAAGACGGATAGACCTGAACAAGGACTTGTGGGCAGAGAGAGGCTCAAGGATGAGGAAAAGGCGTAAACAAGACAAGAGTGGAGCCTACATTTAAAGGGGAGACAAGGAGGATGGTGTCAGCATCCTGGTGTTTGGACACTGGTCTTACCCCCTGATGGGAAGGGGCAAGGACAGACTGGAAGAGGAAAGAAGGTTGCAGACAGGAGGGGCTGGGAGCCTGTCATTGGCCTGAGGCAATGGGACATGAAAAGGGTTGGGGAGATAGAAAGAGAACAGAGTCCTACTAGGCAGGCCTGGCCAGTGGACTGGAGGGGACAGGCAAGGGGGGACCAAAGGACACCTGAAGATTCTGAGGCTTGGTGACAGAACGAATGATGGCAGTTGGGAGGAAACGGTCTGGGGGCAAGGAGAGTTTTCTCCTCTAAATACTTACCGAAGTGAACTAAATTAGTGGCCCCGTGACACAGGCATCTTATTTCTTAACCAAAGGCCAATTCTCAGTGCTCTTTGCGGGCAGAAGTCCGGTGGGTGAGTGAGGAAGGGTGACCCTGACTGACCTGTGCCGGCTCGGCTCCTGAGGCTGCCCTCTCATGGGAGCTGCCCAGCTGACATGGGGACCCTGGCCCTGCTGCCCCCAACGATGGCCAAGGTGGCCCCGAGCCCATCCTCTCACCTTCCCGGGTCATCCTGCTCACGTCCAGTGACTCCTTGGTCTTCTCCTCCACGAGGGTCTCGATCTCCTTCATAAGGTTCCCGATCTCCTGGGAGATGCGGGCGGCTGTTTCCCGTTCTGACCTGTGGGCACAGCCGCTCTGAGCGCTGCATCCCGGGGCCAACCCAGGCTCCCACCCTAGCTCCCCAGACTGGACCTGCCCACCCCTTGCCAGGAGTTCACATCTGCCTGGGCTCAGGAAGCCTCAAGTGCTTCATCACACCGATCCACTCATGCAGTTTCTTCAAGGGCCTCACTTCTGTTTCTCTTGCAGTCTCTTAGGAATCACCTCCACTGGAGTCCATGAATCCTAAAAGCAGAGCAGGAGGAAATGAACAGTGCCGGGGGCACTGTGCTGAATTCTCCGGGTCTCTATGCTCAGACTAGGGCCTACAGGAAGTCCACCTTCTCACCAGACCCCTTCCAGGAGACAAAGGGAGACGTCTTTGGGACCAAGTTACCTATAACTAGCTACAGAGAATTCCCCCTTGTCTCTCTTCCACTGGACTTCTCCCTGGAGTCACCTGGCGTACAGCTCACCCCATCCCTTGCCCACCCCTTACCCCCGCACCCTGGCTCACCGGGTCAACAAAGGGAACTCCAAAAACATCATAAGCGAAGAAGAGCAGTTCTTTCTCCAGCAGGCTCCGCTGGCGGTACTCCTGGGCACTCTGAGGACACACAGCGGGAAGGATGCTCTGGAACTCAGCCCTGCCGCTAGCTCTTGGCCCCCCACCCCCCTGCCCTCCACCCTGCATCTACACTTCTGCTCCCAGTGTGACCCGAGGCTTCCTCTCCCACCATTCATATGTCCGTCCCCCAGTTTGGGACAAAAGCCTCACTTTTGTGCTCGAGGGTTCCTCTCGCCTGGCACAGGCAGCATGTCTGAAGGTGGCACAGCCAGGCTTCCCTTGAAGGGAAAACGCCCCCTTCCTTCCTCTGCCTTACTCTCTGAGACAGAAAATCTGAGGATTCTCAGGAACAACTAGTCTTCAAAGGAGGAAAACTCCTTCTCGACCTTTGCAGGAGTTTGGTACTCAGGAAAAAACAAACAACTTAAAAACTAGGTGTTAGGTGACTCCTGTGTTATTCATTCAATCTTTTTACTGCCAGCTTGAGGCTGATCCGATTATCCCCATTTTACAGATGGGGACACTGAGGTACAGAGGGACAATATTGTGTCCTATTGCGGGGTGACACAATAGGAAACAGCAGGGCAGGGACCTGTGTTCAGGGCTGGGTCTCTCTAATCCTAAAGTCCGTGTGCTTTATCCTGCGTCATGTGCCTCCCCTCAGACTTGGAGCAGAGGGTATCCCTCCCCAGAGCCAGGAAGCTGCAGAAAGAGCAATGGGGCCCAGCACCCGGCCCTTCCCACTGGTGGGCTTACCCGGGGTAGGGAAACTAAGTACCTTCCGGACCCCCTCTTTCCCTAGGTGCCCTGCTAGTCTCCTAGCAGCAGAAGAAGGAAGGAAAAGAAAAAGAAGACACTATCAGTTGAAATGAAAGATGAAGGCAATAAGGAAAACTTTAAAGGCATCAGTGAGGCTTACCTAATCACCTGTTATATTTACTCAAGAGGAAGATGGAAATTTTCGAGGGAGTTCATTTTTAAAAATATTTTAAGGGATAAAATTATTTTTTAAAATATTTATTTATTTGGGTCTTAGTGTCAGATCTTAGTTGTGACACTCAGGATCTTCAATGTGCATGCGAGATTTCTTTTTTTTTTTTTTTTTTATGGAAGATCTTTAGTTACAGCATGCGAACTCTTAGTCATGACATGTGGGATCTAGTTCCCTGAGCAGGGATGGAACCCAGGCCCCCTGCATTGGGAACATGGAGTCTTAACCACTGTACCACCAGGGTAGTCCCTCTTGAGGAACTGAAATGATTGGCTTCCCTCACCAAGTGCTGGACACAAAGCTAGATATGTGTTAACTCCTTTAACCCTCTGCAGCAGCCCCATGAGGCTGCAAGTCCCACTTCTACCACTTACTCTTTCAACACTGATTTTCCAAGTGGCAGCTTTGTGTCAAAACTATGCTGGCACTGGGACAAAGCAGGGAAGCAGAGATTCTCGTCACCATAGGCAGTAACAGGCCACCGTGCAGGTTAACTCCTTTCTTGGAGCCTAAATGTCCTCATCTCTAAAAAAGGAAGAAGAGCACCCACCTCACAGGGCACCCGTGATGACAGAATGAGATGATGGGTGTTAACACCCAGCTCAGTGAGATGATGGGTGTAAAAACCCAGCTCAGTTCTTGGCCTGGGATGGAGCTCAACAGATGTTAGTTACCTTCTTACCAGAAGGGCGTTTCTAGTTAGAAATGGTAGGCTGACCACTCATCTTCTCTTTCTGCCCAAGACTCACTAATATGGCCATCAAGGGTAAGGGTGAAGGGGATCTTAACTGAGCAAAGAGGCCAGAAGAAGTGCCATCTCAAAGCCAGGTGTCATCATCTAGCAGCCAAAGAGGACAATGACAAGGTAACCAGTCTCCACATGGGAGGGGATGGCAAGATGAGGATTCCTTCTATTGGAGACCCTCAGGATGCCAGATCTAGGAAGGAAGAACCTTGGTTTTTAACTTCAGGGTAGGTTGGTGATGCCACCTCACTGGGCTGCTATGAGAATCAAATGAAAGAAAAGCTATGAAAGATTTTTATAAACTATAAAATGCCACACACATTTAAAGGGTGCTTATTTTCAACAGGAAGTGCCACAACAACCAGAATGGGAAGTCTGTTACTACCGCATCATCTACCTGCTTTTCCCAGTGAACAGAGGAAAAGTTAGCCACCCTGGGCTGGAGTGCATGCAGGAAGGGAGGCTGTGAGTCCCTTCCACCCTGCCACCTGTACACTCTGGAGCCCTGTGGCCAGTTCCACGCACAGGTCTCCCAGACTGGGAATTTGGGGTGTGTGCTCTATTGCTCAGTCTGAAGTCGTGTCCTACTCTTTGCAACCCCATAGATTTTAGCCTGCCAGGCTCCTCTGCCCATGGAATTTTCCAGGCAAGAATACTGGAGTGGGTCCCAGACTGGAACAGGGTGCCTAATTAGACATGGAGAGGAGGGAGGAGTGAAAACACCCCCCAACCCATGCTGACAGTTCCACCTCCCTCCTCCACCTGGTTGGCTCCCCTGCCTCGCTCAGGCCTTGGCAGCTCTCTTGGTGCCACATGGGCCCCAGCACCTCCCATTCTGAACCCTGTACCATCATAGCTCATCAGGCTGCTTCAAACCCTTCCAGGACTCACCACTCCCTGCCACACAGAGTGGAGTCCAAGGTCCTAGAGAGGCACTCAAGACCCTTCAGAATCTGATCCTCCCCGGCCCCATTGCCTGCAACTCCCTGGCACCATCCTCCATTTGCATGGGATAGTTGTGTAGCTGTTGTACATGCTGCTCGCCCTTCCCTGTCTCATTCACCTACTGGAGGCTTTAAAACCAAATGTCACCACCACTGCCTCTTGCAAAGCCCTCCCTGACTCTCCAGGCACTCCCTTCTCTCCCATACGTCCACTCTAGCTTGCTGGCACCTCTTTTATTATATTCACCACGGTATCCTACAAATGTCATATTGTATACCTTTCCAAGGTGGTTTCAGATGGCACTCAAAAAGACATGAAGGTAAAACACACACAGCTAAACCCATAGAGAGCTGACAGACATAAATAGAAACATTCAGGTCTTTCCTCCAACCCCTGACCCATGCCTGGGGGTTGGGGGTAGGGGAATACTCTCCATGAACAGTTATGTTAAATTTTTTTCTTTACCTAAAATTATTATCATGGAGACAATATCATATTGGTGCATAGTAATCTACTCATGCAATTTATGAGTTATCTTGTATGTCACTGAATGAATGTACCAAAATTGATTCAACCAGTCTCCAAATTGATGGCACTGAGCTTGTTTCTAGTTATTTTGCTTTCAGCAGCAGTGTTCTGATGCACAGCTGTGCACATTACCTTTGCATAAATGCTCAGTACAGCTGTGGGGTGAATCCCTGGCCGATGAATCATTGGTTAAACAGCCCGGGGTGGACCTGGTTTCTCATCCCCTTCATTTGTCCAAGAGATGTGATGCATTAACAACTGAGGGGTTTCTAGAGCAATTGGAGCTATTTATCTCTGCTGTTGTTGACAAAGTGAAAAGTTAGTCCAAAGTTATAGCCAATTTTACAGGCTGGGGTTTGGGTGAGGCCAGCAGTACACAAGTGATCGAGGGCCACAGTGATAAGCCCCCTGGTTTCAGGAGGTAACTGAGGTTCAAGGTGAGAAAACACTCCAACTGCTACTCGTGTACCATCATCCAGACCCCTGTGATGCTACCTGTCCACACAACATGTTGTATAGTGCCTATCGGCTTACTCTTTTTTTGATGGCACCTTGAGGCTTGTGGGATCTTGGTTCCTTGACCAGGGATTGAACCCTGGCCCATAGCAGTGAAAGTGCTGAGTCTTAACCACTGGATCGTCAGGGAAGTCCCAGCTCACTATCTCATTTGACCTTCCTACTCATCCTGTGTTGAAGACAGAGCAAGAACCACAGTCCTATTTTATAGCAGAAGAGAGAGACTAAGAAGGGCAAAGCAGCATGACTAAGATCCCACACGATGTGCCAAAAATCACATGGCTAGTAAGTGGAGGAGTCAGGACTTGAGCCCAGATTAGTGACTTCAAATCCACCTCATTGTTCTGGGCTCAAGAAGGACAGGATCTAGGGCCTGTGCGTGGCATATGCACAAATAAGAAGGTACACAGTGCCAAACTTCATTAAGTTAAAACAGAGAACTTTTCATGTGTGTTTTTTTAAGGCTATTTTATTTTATTATTTATTTTTTGGTCATGCTCTGAGGCATGTGATCTTAGTTCCCTGACCAGGGATCGAACCTACACCTGCTTCAGTAGAAGTGTGGAGTCTTAACCACTGGACATCTAGGAAAGTCCTCTCTTTTCGTGTTTTTAATACAAAAATAATACTCATTCATTGCAGGGAATTTAGAAAATACAAATGAACAAAATAAAAAAAATCACCTGTAATTCCTGAAATAGCCATTGTTAAATTAACAGCACAATGTACAGTCCTCCCAACAGAGCAGGGATGGGGGGTGCTTTCACTTCAGTACTTTTCATTTTAGTCTTTGTATCACATAGATTTTCCTTCCAGTTTTGGAAGGATATGGGATTAATGCTGAAACAGGGACAGATCAGACAATGGCAGAAAGAAGAGGGGACAGGAAGGAAAATGGAGGCAGAAAAGTGGTGAGTGAAAAAAAAAGTTAGCATGAAGTAGAAAATGATTAATCTTGGCCAAACAGTAAAAAGTCTTAAAGTAGCGATGCTAAAAAAGGCAAAGAACGTGGCTGCTTTGCAATTCTGCTTTTCTTTGCCAACTCAGAGAACAGACTTCTGGGCCCAGATTGTGCTCATGAAGGCTCTGGCTTATTCCCTACGCTTCCCATGCATTCACGCCTGCCTGGGAACCCTGCCTTACCCTGCCCAAGCAGCAGCTGGCTCCCCCTTCTCCACCCCACTCTGCTCTCTGGTCTGGGTTCAGCTGGCAGCTGCCCTAAGTAACACAAGTCTCTCACCTCACGGGGGCCAATGGATCTGGCTTGCTCTTCTCCAAGCATGGCTGTATAGTAGGCCAGATTCTGGCTCATCACCTCATCATTGGGGAAGAAGAGGAGATAAGTCTTGGCACATTCAATGGCCTGTGTGTAATTCCCAACTGCAAAGGGGAAAAAATGGCTGAAAAGAAAGCATCTCATTTTGGGTACCACGAACCACCTAGAGTTTAGTCTCAGCACAGCTCAAGGGGATAATGACACGGCTAGGAGGCACCAGCTACATAACACAACTGCCTGATTAGTGGAGAGAAATGACAGAATCCACATAGAATATGTAATTGATTTTAAGGTGCTCAGTGTCCTCTGGTAATTCAAACATTGGCCTTAATAGTCCCACTCATTAGACCAATATCAGGAATATTCCCATCTTCCTATCTTTTTTCCCCCATGGACTTTCAGAAGGGAAGGGAAGATTATAATAGCAGATTGCCTCTTTGGCAGAGTTTTTGTTGGTATGTGTTGGTTTCCTCAACTATAAAAGCATATATTCTTGAATATGCTATAAGGCTTACTTCAGCACACCGTAGGAACTCAGTAAAGACCCGCTGACTTATTTTTCTGGATATTGACATGCCCCTCTCTCTACTCCAGAGCATCAGTGCTGTTACGAAGGAGAAGGGCTGGGAAATGTCCTGTGAGCTGGTTTAAATGGAAATACATCTTGCCTTTACTATAACTTAAAGTGAAAAAAGTGAAAGCATTAGTCAGTCAGTTATGTTCCACTCCTTTCAACTCCATGGACTGTAACCCACCAGGCTCCTCTGTCCATAGAATTCCCCAGGCAAGAATACTGGAGTGGATAGCCATCCCTTCTCCAGGGAATATTCCCAACCCAGGAATTGAACCTGGGTCTCCTGCATTGCAGGCAGATTCTTTACCATCTGAGCCACCAGGGAAGCCCTTACTATAACTTAACTCAAGTGCAAAATCAGATTATAAATATTATAGAGAGGACCAGTGAGGTCCTAGAGTCTCCCTCTCCCAGCTTCTCAGGCTGCTGGTACTGGCTTCCCAGGAGGTGGCCTGTAACAGGCACCCAGGGATCACCTGGCACAGTGCCTCCCAGAGCCACAGAGAGAAGCCAAACAGGCCAAAGAAGCACAGTGGCCACGATCCCTGCCTTCCTTGCTTTAGGCTCAGTTAAAAGCAGCTGAGAAAGAGGGATGTAGGCCTTACTGTTATAGTAGGCAAACTGCAGATAATTATAATGAGATGGCAGGAAGTCTTCAAAGGGCTTCTCTCGACTTGGGTGGGAAGCAAGCTCCGTAACACAGTTCTGCTTACAGCTGAGGACCTGGATGTAATGATCTGAAAGGAATCGAAGAGAGGGAGAACCGTAAGGTCAACTTCCAGGATTCCAATTCTGCTTAAGATGAACAAATCAAGAGGAAGCAGTTTTCAGTCGGATTCCCAGCTCTAGGAGATTCAGGAAAGAGGCCTAAGATGCCCTGTCTGCAGAAGCACGTTGGCGCCCCGAGAGCCCAGCAGGCCCGATCGGAGCGGGGCTCGGGCCGCGCACCTGTGATGGCCTGGAAGAGGTCGGCGTTGTACTCCAGGTAGTTGTAGCCGTCGTAGTCGTAGGGCCCTTCGCAGAGCGCGCGGCACTCCTCGTCCGCCACGAAGTACTCCCGCAGCGCCGCCTCCAGGTGCGGCACGGCTTCCTGCGGCTGCTCCTCGGAGTAGAGGCGCACTCCCAGCCGAAACTCGAGCTACTGGGAGGAAGAGGTACTCAGATGCCGGCTCTCCCCTCTATCCCGCGGCGGCCTCCGCGGGCGTCCCCCTAACCCTCGCTGGTTACCCACGGAAAGAGTGACTGCTATATAATGAAGGCCTCCTAGAAACGGTCTTTCCTTGTTTCTTTTGAAATTCAAAAGCATTTAACTCAATCTAGATGAAAGCTATATGGGAATTCACTGTCATTTTCTTTAAAAAAAAAATATATATATATATTTATTCATTTGGCTGTGCGGGGGGGGGGGGGGGGGGGGTCTTAGCTGCGGCACGTGGGATTGTAAAAGTTGCAGCAGGCAAACTCTTAGCTGCAGCATGTGGGATCTAGTTCCTAGACCAGGGATCAAACCTGGGGCCCCTGCATTGGGAGCTCAGAGTCCTAGTCACTGGACCACCAGGGAAGTCCCTCATTGTCATTTTCCTGCACTTTTTCTTGGTAGGGCTGAAAGTTTTCAAAATAAAATTTAATTTAAAAAATTGGACTCTTAGAGGTTAGAATGTGGTCTGAGGTGATGAAAGCAGTCTTTCTGGCAGCAAGGACTGCTGATTACAGACCCTGCTTCTGCTCTCTGTGGGACACAGCTCCCTTCTTGTGGACGGTAACCATTTTTTCATTTGCCTCAGAATCACTAAAAACAAACAAACAAACCCAAAACCTAAACTGTGTAGAGTTGTATAAAGTACTATATGTACACATTTTACTTATAAAAGCTATTCTGATAGTCTCTAATATGTCTATTTCTATTAATAAACCAGAACATAAGCCCTTTATAAAAATACTATGCCACTGGACAGTAGCCCGCCAGGCTCCCTGGTCCATGGAATTCTTCAGGCCAGAATACTGGAGTGGGTAGCCTTTCCCTTCTCTAGGGGATCTTCCCAACCCAGGGATCGAACCCAGGATTGGGTTCTGCATTGTATGAGGATTCTCTACTGTCTGAGCCACCAGCTGCTAAACAAATAGAATAAGAACACTGAGGAATATGGTACCACTCACTGCTGTGAAAAGCAAAAATCTACGCAACCAAAAATATTCGATAAGTAAATGAATACAATTGATGCATAAGATGGATTACCACACAGCTATTAAAAATTGTGTTTTCAAAAAAAATTCAAAGACATGAGAAAAAGTGCATGATAAAATGTTAGTTCAAAAGGATGATAAAAAAAACACACACAATATGACACCAAATTAGGTTTAAAAATTAGGTTTGCTGCTGTTGTTTGGTCGCTAAGTTTCGTCCAACTCTTTTGCTACCCCATGGACTGTAGCCCACCAGGTTTCTCTGTCCATGAGATTTCCCAGGCAAGAATACGGGAGTAGGTTGCCATTTCCTTCTCCAGGGATTTTCCTGACCCAGTGATCAAACCCTTTGTCTCCTGCATTGATAGGTGGATTCTTTACCACTAGCCCATCAGGGAAGTCCATAAAAATTAGGTCCTGAAGAGTTAAAAAATAGATCAAAATATCAACCACTGGTTTTCTGAATGTAGCACTGTTAGAGATAATTAATTCCTGTTTTTTTATGTATTTGCATTTTTCTAATGTTGTACAATGAATATACATTACTTTTGTAATCTGAAAACAACCCTAGTGAATGTCACTATAATAAAGAGTGAGAGAAGAGGATAATGCTTTTTGTTTTTTTTTTTTCACCATATGGGGTTTGGCCTCAAGATCCTTGAAGTCAGCCTCCTTCACCCCAGACATGGTCTGGTAATAGTCCAGGTTCTGTCGCATCTCCATGTGCTCAGGGTTGCCCACGAAGAAGGTATGGGCTGCTGCTACAGCTTTCTCCAACTTGTTTATCTAAGGATGAAGAATAAAAACATAGTTGTCACATGAAAACCCTGAAGTTTGGTGTCCAAATAAGCAGGTCACAGTAAACAGGAAATCCCTGCCTTCCTGAGCCTTCCACTCAGCGTGCCCCAGCCCCTCCCAAGCCCAGAAAACACACCTATTGTAAGAAACTACATACCAGAGATTAGAAGCACAGGGCCCTGAACAGATTTTCAGCTATTTCTCAAATCAGGATTAGGGATTCCTCAAATTACATGCTTCAAAAGTATAAACATTCTATTCTAAAACAAAGGTGGTATTGTAGGGGGAATGCTATGGAAGACTGACTGCCTGAGATAATACACTCTCGAGATTCAGATGTAGGGATTGAGCTGAAAAAGTCCAAGAACTCAAGTATTTAGGGGTAGGGGAGAAAGTGCAGTTAACAATTAGACCATGCCTAAGAATTTGCCTAGAAAAAAGAACACTTTTTTTTTTTTTTGCATATGTCCTTTTGACTCATTCAAGGAAAAGGTGGGTGGCGAAAAGTCTTAAGGTCCTATTCAAAATCCAGACATGACATCTTCTGACTTTTCAAAACCCAGGGCTCATGAGGTTAAAACTAGTGACTTTACAGAAATATGAGAGGGAAAGAGATGTGCTACAGGCCACAGTAATGCTTAGAGCAATGGACTCCAGCATACCAAAATTATACAGCTTCAGATATAGAATCCAGAAGAAATCACTGATGATATAATGATTAACAACATGGGTTGTGATATCAGACTGGTAACAATGGTAGGTTTAATTATTCTCTTGCTGGGGCTTTAGACAAGTTAAAGTTTATTCTCTAAATTCATTCACTGGACTTTGCTAGTGGTCCAGTGGTTAAGAATCTGCCTGGCAATGCAGAGCACAGGCGTTCGATCCCTGGTCTGGGAAGATTTCACATACTGCAGGTAATTAAGCTTGTGCACCACAACTACTGAAGCCCTAGAGCCTGTGCTCTGCAACAAGAGAAGTCACCACATTGAGAAGCCCAGGCACCACAACTAGAGAGTAGCCCCCCACTCATCGTAACTAGAGAAAAGCCCCCAAACAGCAATGAAGACCCAGCACAGCCAAAAATGAATAAATAAATATATAAATACATTCCCTAATCTCACAGGATTGCAGGGAAAGTTAAAGGAGAGGATATATACGCAGCTTCTAACACATGGCACTGGGCACATATTAAATGCTTAATAAATGTCAGCTCAATGAACGTAAATCCTCAGTTCAGTTCAGTCGCTCAGTCGTGTCCAACTCTTTGCGACCCCATGGACTGCAGCACGCCAGGCTTCCCTGTCCATCACCAACTCCCGGAGCTTGCTCAAATTCGTATCCATTGAATCGGTGATGCCATCCAACCATCTCATCCTCTCTTGTCCCCTTTTTCTCCTGCCTTCAACTTTTCCCAGCATCAGGGTCTTTTCCACTGTGTCAGTTCTTCCCAGCACATGACTAATATGCCAAGAAAATTTTTTTTTTCTTTTCTGACTTTAGTACTAGTAAATGCACACTAGACAAGGAGTCAGTCCTGACTGTGACCCCCAAATAGCTAGGTGACCCAAAGTCAACAATCCCCATCTCTGTCCCTCAGTACCCCTAACTGTAAAATCAGAAATTCTCTCAAAGTGAAGTCGCTCAGTCGTGTCTGACTCTTTGCGACCCCATGGACTGTAGCCTGCACCAGGATTCTGCATCAGTGGGATTATCCAGGCAAGAGTACTGGAGTGGGCTGCCATTTCCTTCTCTAGAAATTCTCCCAAGTCTGTCCCTTTTATGGACTGACTCTCTCTCTTGTATCTTTCAGCACTACTCTTGCCTTTCTCCATTCTCCTCCATCTCTACACTCTTCACTCCACCTCCAGCCCTTTCTTACCCTCTGAGCGCAAGGCACCTGATTTCTCCCTCTCATGTGGACAACTGTAGTCATCTCCTAATGGTTCACTCGGCCACCACTTTCTCCATCTCCCAAGGCTTATCCCACATGGTTTCCAGAATCAGCAACCTACAACCCAGTTGTGATGATGGGTCCATGAAGTCTGCAGAATTCTCTTCCTACTCTGGCCCTACTCTGTTGGAAATGGCTATCCTTCCCCTCCTCTGGCAATAGTTGGGATCAGCTTCAAATGTCACCTCTTCTTTCAAGTCCACCTTCTCGGAACCACAGATTCCTCCTCTGTTGTTTTTCCACAGCAGGATATACATACTGTTTTAGTAGCCCTTACTACTAAAGTGACTCTTAAACTACAAAGCGAGGTAAAACAAAAACATACAAAGTCAAGCACATCACCTGTTCAAAAACTGGAATGTATAAGTGTTTAGTAAATGTTTGTCAAAGAACTTTTAAAAGTGTTGTTGAGTGACATAACCAAAGACACAGCCCAATTATTTTGGTGTCAAATCTCTGGGTACTCCTCTGGGAAACTAGGAGGAATGGAGCAGAACTGTGTAAGCAGAATGCTTATGCAGAGGTGGAAATCTGAGGTCCCCAAGACTTAGTAAGTCTGTAAGTTGAACTGAAGGGCTGTTAAAACTATGGATATAACAGATAAGCCCGCAGAGCTCCTCCTTCCATTGTCCCCCCAATAAAATGGGGCTATTAATAGCATCTACTTTACAGGATATTGCCAGGATCTGGGTAAATGAACTAACGAACACAAAGTACTTAAAAAGCCTGGAAGTCTGTTTTGGCTATCTTTATCATCATAAATCAGAAGCACTCCAAATCTGGGTACACTTGGACTTAAAGCACTCTGGAATTCCTAAAAATGCTAATTTTCTTTGGAAACCTGACACTAGCCAGAGGGTCCCTCACGGGGAGGGGCCAGACAGCCCCTACTGGCGACGTGGCAACCTCACATCCTGAAAGAAGGCTGCTGCACTCGGGCGGCAGGAAGAGCATCACTGAAAAGCAAACCGGAAGGAAGATATTGTAGAAAGGTCTTAGCTTCTCACTGGGTAACTTACAATGAAATCAGGATTTACAGCTGCCGCTGTAGTTCCCTATAAGCGGCTTCCTGAGTAACACGAGAAAAAGTTTTGCTTGGCATGTGCCTTAACCCCAGGCTGGACTTTTGGGGTCACCATCTGCCTATGCGAACCCGGAGAGGCTGGTCTCCTGGCAGGGTCCCTGCTCTCCCTGGATCCGGGAAAAGTTTCTCGTCCAAGAGGCCACTTTCCCTCTCCGCGGACACGTCTCTCGCCCCCCAAGTTCCCCGAAACAACCACGCCCAGAAGGACCCCCAGCCGCCCGGGGCCCGGGCAGGTCTGCACCTTGAAGTAGGCGACCTGCAGGTAGTTGTAGGGGCTCCGCTTGCGGAACTCCAACTCCAGCTCCTCGCTGAGCGAGTGGGCGGTCGACGGCCCGAGGCAGCGGCGCAGGCAAGCGGCGCGGCGCAGCAAACCCCCGAAGAACCGCAGGTCGTGCAGGGCGGAGGCACCTGAAGCCTGCGCCAGGCGGGGGGGCGAGTCTGGGTCCACCTCCCAGGGGAGGTCAGCGGCACACCGGGTGCGGCAGCGCAGGCGGAGAGCGCGCAGGGCGGCCCGCGAGCGCAGCGCCCGCTCCATGCTCAGAACCACACCGGCCCAGTCCCCGCGAGCATAGGCCGCCGTCCCCTCCGCGAACAGCAGATCAGGCGCCGTCAGGTCCCATCCCGCCTCGGACTCGGCCTCAGCCTGGGAGGCAGTGGCGGCGACCGCCAGCAATGTGGTCAGCAGCCTTAACGCGCGTGCCGCCATGGCCTCTCAGACCTAACGGGACCCCTGGTCACCGGCCAGGGAGGTTGGAGCCCCACCTCCGGGAAGCCCCGCCCTCGAGGGAAGCCCCGCCCTCGAGGGAAGCCCCGCCCTAGACGAACCCCCTCCTCCCAAACCCGGCGGCGTCTCCCAGGAGGCACCACCTCTTCTGCCTTCCCCCAGCCTTGACTCCGCCCCTCAGCGGAACCCTGAGCGTCCGCAGGAGCCCCGCCTCCGGACTTCTGGCAGTTCGGACGCCTAGTGGTCAGAAGACGCGGAAGCTCCCCCCACGGGCCTTTTTGCGCATGCTCTGCAGCCTCGCACCGCCTAATAGTGAGAAGAACAAAGTCCTGTCATGGAAGATGCTGCAACGCCCGGGGGGACCCAGGGAGTCACAGAAAACCAAGGAGTTCTGTCGGCGGCAGGTCGGGGAGGTAGGCGGGAGTCAGATGGGGAAAAGAAGCCCTTCCGGAGCAGCTAGTCTGCCGGGCTCCACGGGAGGCCGAGGGCGGGCGCTCACGGCCTATGTTCCTGGATATGTGTCGCAGGAGCCCTGGTGGAGCTCATCCCGAACCCCGGCGGCCTGGCCCTGGTGAGCCCCTACCACACCCACCGGGCCGGGGACCCTTTAGACCTCGTGGCGCTCGCAGAGCAGGTGCAGAAGGTGAGGAGGCGGGGCTGGGATAGTGAATGACTATCTTCTTGCATGTTTGGTCCTCCCAGCCACTTAGTGTGGAGTAGTGTTTTTTCTTGTCTCCATTTTACATTCGGGGAATACTGATGTTCATGGCCAGTTGGTGGCCTGACTCCAGCTGATCTTCTGAGACCAAACACCCCTTCAGCTGCAACTTGAGTGCCCATAATCTCTGAGAAATGGAATATTTCATGCTGTATGAGTAAATAAGGATGTCACAGTCCTTAGCAATTGCTGCCTTCACAGGTAGTGAGCCCTGAGGGAACTCAGGAAGGAAAGAATATCTCCCATCTAGCGGTCATCAGCCATCAGACTGCAGCCACTCCCTATAGTGAGCCTTGAGGAAGCTCAGGATGAAAACAGGATGCTGCTTTAGACACCTGTGGTGCATATCAAAGGAATGATTTCAGTGAGTCCAGACTCTTGTATCTTCACATAAATAGAAAAGAGCTTAATTCTTTAATTTGGATTACCTGGTTTTCTTTAATTAGTAATAGTCTTTTGATGTTCAGACTACCTGCCCTTTGTTGCAAAACCTGGCTTCTCCCCTTGCTTCATCTGAACCGTTCTCCCCGGGTCACTGGGAGTTTGAACACATGAATTTTAATCCCAGTTTTGATATTAACTTGCACTGTGACTTGAGGTAATTCTCTGGACCTCAGCTTCTTTTGTGAACTAGGAGAACTCTTTGGTCTGAAATTCTTGAAAATCCAGATTTCCTCTAATCTTTTTTACCAAGACTTCCAGTTGTAGAACGCTCTTTGAGATGTACAGATATAGGGCATTGCTACTTTAAAGTTTATGATATCCCCTCATCCTGGTGTATATGATCACATTTGGCCTTGGTTATATTCAAAGGCCTTCATTTTGCTCAAAAATTTTAATAATGTGCTCAAGTTCCATTACGTGTATGACTCGGTACCTCAGTTTTGTTTTCAAATGCTTAGGAAATCTCCTTTGATATATTGTGTGCTTTCTCTTTCCTAGAGAGGTGAAAAGCAAAATATGTCTTTTATGGATTAGGAAAACATTATGTGGGCTTCCCTGATAACTCAGTTGGTAAAGAATCTGCCTGCAATGCAGGAGACTCCGGTTCGATTCCTGGGTTGGGAAGATCCCCTGGAGAAGGGAAAGGCTACCCACTGCAGTATTCCAGCCTGGAGAATTCCATGGACTGTATAGTCCATGCGGTCGCAAAGAGTTGGACATGACTGAGTGACTTTCACTTTGACTTTATATGTCTGTTGAATCAAATCATTTATTGGCAGGGAAGCTCCCAGAGTCACACCTTAGGCAAACATTTTCGGTAGGTTATTGAGTGGCATGTTTATTACAATGACATGGAAAAGAAAGAAGGAAGACGGTTTTTGTCTTTCAGTCTGTAATCTAGTGAAATACAGAGTGTGAATTATTGTGCTGCCTCCATTTTTCCAACATTAGTCTTTGAAAAACTGAAGAAAAAGCACTCTGAAGATAAACAGAATCAAGCGCATTTCAGTTTGTGAACTGAAATCTACTTTGTAGCAGGACTGACTTCTTACATGCCATTTAGGTATTCGAGTGTGTTGGAAAGCACAAGAGCCCTAAGGCATGAAATTTAGAATCAGACTGATCTGTTTTGAGATTTGTGGATGTGTGTGTGTACTTAGTTGTGACCGACTGTGACCCTTTGGACTATAGCCCGCCAGCCTCCTCTGTCCATGAGATTATCCTGGCAAGAATACAAGAATACTGTCATGTGTGGCCATTTCCTTCTCCAGGGCATCTTCCCAACCCAGGGAGCCTCTCCTCCATCTCCTGCATTGGCGTGCGGATTCTCTACCACTGAGCCATCAGGGAAGCCTTGAAACCTTGGACAGGCTACTTCACCTGTCTGAGTCTAATCCTAAAATGAGAAAGTGAAGTTATCATCTCCAAGTTCATAAGGTATTATGAGAATTAAATGAGATAATATGCAAAGGGCCTCAGAGTGATTAGGGCCAGAGTTTGTGCTTAGTCGTTAGAGGTAGTCTTTCTCTTATTTCTGTTTTAATTAGGTTCTTTTGTGTACAAAGAACAGATTTGTTGCCACCTTAAGAAAAAAGATTTATTTCAAGGCCACTCCTAACCAGAACTATCCTAGCTCAGGAACCACCTCCCTGCTTGGCCATAAGGTACCTTACTGTCCCTGGAACAAAATGCAAGTTCTTGTATCAGGGGTCATAAAGTCTTACATGATCTGATGCCTGCACTCTTTTTACATCTCCTGTCACTAAGTACTCATAAGCTGTACTGGCCTCAGAAATGCCTGGAAGCTGCTTCTCTGGTTTTTTGCATGGCTGGCCCTTTCCTTCAGACCCAAGTCAAATGTCACAACCTCAGTAAGACTTTCTTATCTATTAGTGCAATTGAGAAACTATTTTAAATTTCAGTGTGATCTTAATTTAAATTTTAAAACCTGGTAATTGAGTTAATGGCTGGAAACTTTTAAGTATATTTGGAACAATTTGAGTATGTGAATTGACTCTTCCAACTACAAATTTTTTTAAAAAAAATAATATTTGTTTTTATTTATTTCTTTGACTGTGTTGGGTCTTAGTTGCAGCATGTGGGATCTACTTCCCTGACCAGGGATTGAACCCCGGGCCCCCTGCATTGGGAGCATGGAGCCTTAGCCACTGGACCACCAGGGAAGTCCCCCAACTATAAATTTTATAAAGTCTCAATACAGATTAAGTTTTTCCAATGAAAATATAGCATCCAAATTGATAGGTGTTGTGAATATAAAATATACACTTAATATGAAATGTAAAATGTCTCTTAACAATTTTTATTTGATTACATGTTGAAATGATAAATTTTCTAATCAGTTCAGTTCAGTCACTGAGTTGCATCAGACTCTTTGCGACCCCATGGACTGCAGCACGCCAGGCTTCCCTGTTCATCACCAACTCACGGAGTTTACTCAAACTCATGTCCATCGAGTCGGTGATGCCATCCAACCATCTCATCCTCTGTCGTCCCCTTCTCCTCCTGCCTTCAATCTTTCCCAGCGTCAGGGTCTTTGTTCCAATGAGTCAATTCTTCGCATCAGGTGGCCAAAGTATTGGAGTTTCAGCTTCAGCGTCAGTCCTTTCAATGAATATTCAGGACTGATTTCCTTTAGGATTGACTGGTTTGATCTCCTTGCAGTCCAAGAGACTCTCAAGAGTCTTCTCCAACACCACAGTTCAAAAGCATCAATTCTTCAGCGCTCAGCTTTTTGATATGTTGGGTTAAACAAACTATATTAGTAGTTTTTGGTTTTTTGGTTTTTTTCGCTGTGCCATGTGGCTTATGGAATCTTAGTTCCCCAACCAGGGACTGAACGCAGGCCACCACAGTGAAAGTGCCAAGTCCTAACCACTGGACTGCCAGGTAATTCACTATATTATTACAATTAATTTTACTTATTTATTATTACTTTTAACACAGTTACTAGAAAGCATACAATTTCATATGTGACTTGTTTCTATCCTCAAGAATAGTCGCATTAGACTGTAATCCTAATGAAGGCAGTGACCTCTTTCTCATGTTTGCCAATGTGTCCAGTGCAGTGCCCAGCGTGGCATCTGACCTGTGGTAGTTGCTAAGTATGTATCTGTGAAACACATAAAGGCTTGACTCAGCCTACTCAGTTGTTTTCTCCTCACTCATAACATGACTTATCCCTGACCTTTATCATAAGCTTCCTCAACTAACCAGCAAATTCTCTTAATGTTTCTTAGTTCAAGTGTAACCTCTTACTTTCTTTTCCTTAACAATTGTATACCACTGAAAGTTAATCAGTTTCGTTTTTTTTTTTTGAGACTCTCTGGTGGTCCAGTGGTTAGGACTCTGTGCTTTCATTGCTGGGGCCTTGATTCAATCTCTGGTTGGACAGAGCCAAAAAAAAAGTTAATCAGCTTTTTGTGAAAAGAAATCTGGAAGTTTTTTGACAGATTTCTGATGTGTGAATGATAATCCTTCCCAGTACATTAGTTGGTTACATATGTGTCTCCTAGCTTTGAAAGTTATTTTTTTTAAAGTGATTTCCAGTGCCTTCAGTTGAATTTCCTAGCACATGACAATCTTCTGTGTATATTACAGTTGTTCCAGGTCTACATCATAGTGGTGGTGGTTTAGTTGCTAAGTTGTGTCCGACCCTTGTGACCCCATGGACTGTAGCCTGCCAGGCTCCTGTGTCCATGGGATTCTCCAGGCAAGAATACTGTAGTGGGTTGCCATTGCCTTCTCCAGGGTATCTTTCTGACCCAGGGATTGACTCCGGGTCTCCTGCCTTTCAGGCAGATTCTTTACCCACTGAGCTTACAGTCTTTTAAAAACACATTTTAAGTAACAGGAATGCAAATATAAGTTAAATATAATTAAGTGTGATGTAAATAATTCAACTGAATAATGGTCAGTTTAACACATACCTTCTAATAGCATTGAAACATGTATATTATCATATGTGAAACAGATTGCCAGTCCAGGTTCGATGCATGAGACAAGGTGCTCAGGGCTGGTGCACTCGGATGACCCTGAGGGATGGGATGGGGAGGGAGGTGGGAGGGGGGTTCAGGATGGGGAACATATGTACACCCATGGCTGATTCATGTCAATGTACGGCAAAAACCACTACAATATTGTAAAGTATTTCACCTCCAATTAAAGTAAATTAATTAATTAAAAAAAAAAAACAGATACCTTCTATATATAGTCAGGTTTCTATATCACAGGTCATAAGAGACATACCACAAGTGTCTTTGGATTTTCATTGTAAGACCCATCCCTGATTTCAGAAATGTTTAAGTGTGAGAAAATAGATGGAGAACTGAGGAATAAGTGGGGTTAGTCAGTCAAAAGAGCAAGAGGGGAAATAGATGGAAGAGAGAGCATATGCAAAATTACTTGGAAGCAAAAGCGATTGGGGCATATTGGAAGACTGAAAATTTTGAGTGTGACCAGAATCTATAGTGAACAAGACAGATGCTTTGGGAGATAGAAAAAGAGCACTTATTTCTATGGTATGGAGTCGTGTCAGCATTGACTTCTCCTAGGCAATGCCTTCTGAGCTAGGCCTTGGGATGAGTGGGTTTTCATGGGGGAATGGTGAAAATGGGAAGGGTATGATAGGCAAAAGCCAACGTGTTGACATAATTTCACATTGGGATCTAAATAAGAGCATTGTAAAGTCTTACTCTTTTCTGACTCACAGTTCAGTTTTTTCTCACCCTTAGGCTAATGAATTCATCAGAGCAAATGCCACCAACAAGCTGACAGTCATAGCTGAGCAAATCGAACATTTGCAAGAACAAGCCAGGAAGGTAAGTAGTAGCTTTTCGGTAAGCTTTCATTTTCTTCATTTAGTTCACAGGATTGACTGAACTTGCTTATAATCACTGTAACTTACTTGTTCCGGTGCCTCCTAGAAATATAGAAGTGTTGAGCAAAATAGAATAAGCCTAAGAGGTTAAGTAAGTTTTCCAAAGGCATTTTTATAACATAGTAGCATAATGTAGTCTAATTTTTCTCTTCAGTGTCATCTGGATCTCAGTCATGATTCATTGATGTGAGGGAGCAAGACCCTAAGCGTTGAACAGGTTCCAGCTTTTGTGTGGGGTGATCATTGAGTATGAGTGCTGCTACCTCTTATACCTAATTGGTTACATCTCTGTGGATTTTAGGTGTTGGAGGATGCTCGCAGAGATGCTGACTTGCACCATGTAGCTTGTAATATAGTGAAAAAACCTGGCAACATTTACTACCTTTATAAACGGGAGAGTGGTCAGCAGTATTTTTCCATTATTTCTCCAGAGGTAAGAACATTTAATTGTTGCTACAAAAACCTACTCTCGTCTTTAAGAAATTCTTGGTGTAGTGTGTATGTGTGTGTATGTGTTATGTGTGAGAAAACGTAGGCATAGGGGTTGGTAAGTGATTTTCTAGAAAACTAGAGGTGGCATGAGCCCAGAGATGACTCTGAAAAATATATGCACTTAATCATTATCTCTGTTCAGGGAGGTACCTGATGTGTAATGCATTGCTTTCCAAAGATGATTCTGATTGGTCTGAAGTGAAAAGCCAAAAAAGAAAATTGTGGTATAATTAGGAAATGGACTCAGCTTCTTTACCTCCTACGCTGATCAGAACTGACTCCTTTGCCTTCTCTAGGAATGGGGGATGAGTCGTCCACATGACTTCCTTGGTGCCTACAAGCTCCAGCACGACCTGTCCTGGACTCCGTATGAGGACATTGAGAAGCAGGATGCTAAAATCAGTGTTGTGAACAAGTTGCTAAACCAGCCAGTGGCTCTGCCTCCAAGCACTGAACCCAGCTTCCAGGAGTTCAGGTCCACTGAGAGTGGACTCTGACAAAGGCTGTTAGGACATGGACCTGTCACCTCCTTGTTGCCCCAACCTCTGCCTTGGTGGGAGGTAGCAAGAGAGACAAAGTCGTGTGGGTGAATCATGAACTCCTTTGAAGGTGATCCTGTGTGGATGGAAACGCTGTTGTTACTTTTAGGTGGGATGGTAGAATCATATCAGTCTCTTGGGATCCTCTCTGGGTCACATGTACCCAACCGGTCAGTTTCACAGGACCAGCCAGTGTACTTTCCTTCTCCTTTATCTCCATCTGTTCTCTCATAAGTTAGAGCATTAAAGAAGGAAAGTTTTCTTCTTCCTGCAAAAAAGGCCGGCGAGTCATTTTCCAGAAACACTTGGTCTCTTGTAACTAGAAGTGTTTAAGATTGGGGTTGAGGCTATTTAATAGTTTGTGCAATTCTAGCTTCAAATTCATCTGGGAAGCAGAGTATTGGGTACTGGAGGATGATAAACAGCCTGGCTTGGCTAGCGATAGTGTGTAATTCCAGTGTGTGGGGGTGTGTGTGCACTAAGTTGCTTCAGTCGTGTCTGACTCTGCCACCCTATGGACTGTTCCGTTCAGTCGCTCGGTCGCGTCCGACTCTTTGCGACCCCATGAATCGCAGCACGCCAGGCCTCCCTGTCCGTCACCAGCTCCCGGAGTTTACTCAAACTCATGCCCATAGAGTCGGTGATGCCATCCAGCCATCTCATCCTCTCTCGTCCCCTTCTCCTCCTGCCTCCAACCCCTCCCAGCATCACTATGGGCTGTTACTTCTGCACAATTAATAAGGTCTGGCTTACTTCACTCTACTCCCTACATTGACCACTAGGTGGTGCCATTGTGATTTCCTGGTTAAGTTGATTACCAAGTTCAGAGAAAGGAGCACTGTGAAGTGATTTTGGAGGTAACATCTCGAGGGACTAAGACCCAGTGATTATATAGAGTAACCATTTTTCATTTACCCATCCGCCCACCCATAAATAAGTAAATAATACTTAATTACTAAGTATTAAGTGCCTTCTAGCTTCCAGATTCTGGAGAATGACAGCTGAGTAAGACAGGCCCGTATTTCCAGGAAGCTCACAATCTAGCTGAGGAGAGTAAGTCAGCCATTACAACATAGTATAAAAAGGGCTATGATGAAAGTACATGTGGAATATCATGGAGCACCGAGGAGAGCTACCTAACTCAGCTTAGAGAATTTAAGAAGACTTAGAGGAGCTGATACCTGCTTGGGAACTGAAAAACAAGAGTTAGAGCTTATCTGGAGGTACCAACTGTCCTCTCTATGGGAAGGCTGTCTTTCAGGGTAGGGGGCGGGTTCATTTTTGTATAGAATTGTGAATGAACAAAGGAATATCCACTTAACAAGCCACATCAACCAAAATAGTCCTGCCAGTCACAAAGAGTGACTCCTGACCAGAACACTCTTACTTCTAACATCTAGGAGATAGGTAGATGAATAGGATGATAAACAATTCTAGACAAAAAAAATTGCACTTGAGGGACATTGACAAGACGTAATATAACATTTGGGGAATTGGAGCTAGTTTAAAGTGAAGAGTATTGGCTGGGGGTTGTGAGAGATTGGGGGTAGGGAGTTGATAAAATTGACCTTTTAGAAATCTGAACTTGACCTTGTCATTTCCCTTAAAATGTACTATTTTTCAGGACTGAGTGTAAATTACTCAGCTTGTTGTTGATCCAACAAATACTGAGGCTAGGGGTGGGAGGGTACTATATGCCTAGCATTCATACAGGCTCAAAGGTAAAGCAGTGATCCAAGCAGAGCCGAAGCCCTGTCCACGAGGAGGGGCCTTATATTTCAGGGGCCCTTCATACGCTGGACCCCAGCGTCCCTTTACAGTTTTACCCCACCCCCCCCCTCCCGTGCCCCCCAACTTCCAGCCTACCTCCCATGCACCGTGCACGCGCTGGTCTTTTCACCTGCTGAGCCTTTCCACATTCGTCGTGTTACACTAGTCCACTCCTCTCAGACCCCACCCCCGGCGCTGCCGCTTCAAGACATCGGGCTCCCCTGCAAAACGAGGCCCCTCTTCCTGCCAGCTAAAGCCCTGTTGCCCCTCCCCTGCCTCCTGGGGATTGTGAGCTAAGAGCCAGGGGTGAGAGGCTTGGGTCGGCAGCTCCCGCACGCCTCGGCTGGCCCCTCCACCGCACAGGAAGCGGGGGAGGAGTGTGGGCCCCCACCCCATCTAAGAATGTCTGGTCCCCAGGTAAGCATCCGCAGCAGCACGTGCCTCCTCCAGACGCTGTCAGTGATCACGGCAGGGGTGGGGGCGGGGGCGGGGGGAGCGGGGAAAGCTGTCTCGAGGTGTTGGCGCCCAGCCCCTGCTTGGTCTCTTCCATCTTTTAGCCTGGGCATCTTCGCCGTTGCTGTCATCCCGCAGGGCGCGCGGAATAGCAGAGGGGGAGGGACGAGGAGGAGCACGCTGGTGTCTTCAGCTTGGACGGACCAGCGTCAGGAGGAGGCCAGTTCTCTGTTGGGCTGCTGGCCTCAAGAGTAGTGGGCGCAGTGGGGTGGCTGCGGGGAGGCAGGTCGCTTCTCACACAAGTGGCTGGGCCTGTGGCTCACCGCCTGCCCGCAGGGAAGTGTCACCGGAGCGTTCTCGCACCAATGCTGCCGGGTTCCTGGGCACAGAACCGACACCACCGCCCTTGCCTTTCCCGAGAAAGCCCTGAGTCACACGCAACCCTCCCCACTCCTACCAGGAGCAGCCCCAGCGTCTGCCGTTGCGGCTCGCTCACTTCGTTCTCACCAGTCTCACGGCTGATTTCCTTTTCTTCAGCCTCTCCTCTCGGGACCACCCTCCACTCGCAACCCACATCTGAGCAAGACACCCTCCTACACCCTCTTACTAAATAAACATTACTGCCAAGCCACAGGGGAAATGCAAGATCACACCAGCTATCACAACGGTGACCTCCCTGCAGGCTCTGCCTCCAGGCGCCCCTCTCTCCCTGGCATCCAGCCTCCTCATTGTGCCTGCCTTCTTGCAATTTCCTTTGCCAAGAAGCTGCCCTCGCCACCGCCCCGCCCTCCCCGCTACCGCCATCCCTTTTGTTTATGCTTATAGAGTCGTAAATGTCATGTTGGTGGAGCCTTCCCCTGCCCCCCTCACAGACTTAGTCTTCCCTGGACACACTCAGCAACCTGACAAACCTTTGTCCAACAACACTCGTCACACGGCCTTCACTGTCCCTGCATACATCTGCGCCCCCCCCACCCCCCGATTCCCAGCCTCCTGAGGATGCTCCGTGTGCCCAGAACATGCAGGCTGGGCACAGGGCAAGCATCAGCAAGCACATTTTTAAAAATGAGTAAACGGAAGATCATAAGCATCGGGTAGATGCTTGGGTGCGTTGACGAGGCTGGATTGTTCATTTGAGAAGGCGGCTCATGGGCCAGACTGGACAGGCTTTGAGTGAATGAGGGCAGGGAGAGGATCTCAGGCAAGCAGCAGAGTGCTCCATCAGTTTAACAATCACCGAACAACTTCTGTTGTCAGGCCTCATGCTGGGCACCGGGGACCTCGGTCGGCACTCAAGTTCCTTTCCCTGTTCCAGAGAAGGAAGACCACATGGGCAGTGCCAACTCAGAGTGCCAGCTGTCGCACGGTGAGCACGAGGACATGTGGCAGTGCAGAGGAGGAGCACCTCAAGACTTGAGGGCGTGCCAGGCTTCCCAAAGAGGATCACCACCCAACCCAAGACCAGAAGCAGGCAGAGAAGGGGCCAAGGGGCAATGCAGAAAGGACTTGCGTACCAAATGAAGGAGTTGAGCTCCATCCTGAGGGTGCTGGAGCCACTGATGACCTCCAGGGAGCTGGGGAGCGACACAAGCTAGTCCTGCCGGCCACTGCTGGGCAAGGCCTCGGCTCTGACCCCTCCTCTGAGGAGCCTTTTCTGAGTCCCCTGACAGGCAGGACCCCTCGTCTATGCTCCCTTAGCAGCCTTATCACCTCTTCCTTTCTGTGCAGGGTTGAAGCCTCTGCCAGACCAGGTTTTTGAGGGACAAGACCAGGTTTTAATCTTTTTTGTCTCAAGACCAGATGTTTGCTGAATGAATGGATTGTTCTTTTTTCCTCTAAATTTCAACAGCCCTTACTCTTGGGTCCACATCCTTTCATACCTGGAGCCTGTGCATTATGCTGCAGATGGCTTTTAATTGGGAAAGAGGAGACCCAATTCCAGTCCTGGCTCCGCTAGTAAATGGGACAAATTGTTCAACTGTCCTGAAACCTCAGTTTCCCCACCTGTAAGATGAGTTATCACCATGAACAGTCTGTAAGTCTCCACATGCATGCATGAGTCTTCTTTTCCTGAATAGACGGTAAGGTCCAGGCAGGTACCAAGGACTTTCCTCAGCACCTTGCTCAATCTGAGCTTACAACAAATACAAAATGATCAGTGCTGTTGGTTGGTAGACAGCAGAGTACACAGGAAAGAACCCTTAAGGTGAAGTTGGAAGTCTTGTTCTGCCACTTCCAGTGTGACCTTGAACAAGTTTCTTCCCCTCTCTGAGTCTTCTTTGCTTTATCTGGCAGACCTCACAGGGCCATTGGAAACCACAGAGATGAACGTGCTTTGTGAATGAACAAGATAATTTGGTAGACAATTAATTGAACATTAATTAAACTGTGAAGCAGTATAGATGAGGTGTGTCTAGTAACTGTTGGACATACCCCAGGTATCTCTGCAGAGAGGCAGAGATGCTAGGATGCTGCTCTTCCAGGCAACAGTGGGCTAGGCTGGAACAGAGGTGTTTGTTCTTGCCAGCTCAGCCCTGAGACTCAGGACAGACCAGGAGGGAAGGGTTGACAGAGAGGGAACATAACTCTAGTCCTTTGCTCCCCTTCCCATCCCAGATTTGTCTGGCTAGCATTGCTTCCTGTCTTATGTCTTGAGGGAATCTGGCATGACAAGGTCTCAGAAGTCCCAGTGACTTTGTCATTATAGCTACTGATACCCCTTGGTGAATAAAGCTGGCCTATGGGAGCAGTTACCTCTGCTGTGCTGCCTAATAAACTCTTAGCTCTAAACTCCAATCCAGCCCCCTCTCACCCTCTGCATTTTGGTGGCAGTATTTATGGGAAAGGACCATGACTTGTTTTAGCTCTTGCCCAGACCAGAAACGCCTGGGGCTGTACAGAGGGGCTATATGGAAGCAGAGTCTCTGCTTCCTCACCTCGAAAATGAGTGGGGATTAAGTGAGAAAACAGATGTGGAAACACCTTGGAACTTGTATATTTTACTCAAGTGCAGGATTTTATATGTGGGTAGTGTGTTTACAACCAGTGGGGCCTCCCTGTCTCAGAGAACACTGGGGTTCTTTCTCCAAAAACAAGGTTCACAATGCAGTTTATGTGTAAGGAGTGCACGTATTTGGTCTCAGAGTGAACACAGACACAG
The DNA here is from genome assembly GCF_910594005.1 of Cervus elaphus. Taxonomy (NCBI): domain Eukaryota; kingdom Metazoa; phylum Chordata; class Mammalia; order Artiodactyla; family Cervidae; genus Cervus; species Cervus elaphus. The sequence goes on along the minus strand of NC_057834.1, from coordinate 123,635,575 downwards.
TGGGACTGTGAAAATGGCCAGGGCCAGCTGATCCCTGCTGCCAAAGGAGGCTGGGGGAGAGAGGAGGACTGGCAGGGGCTGCTTCTGCATGGAAAGGCCGTAGCTGCCCCGTTGGGCTGGCCATCGGAGCTCCCTCATCACCCCCTGCCTCAAAGACCTCCTTCTGCTGAGATCACGCCCCTAGTAAGAAGCAGCAGATTTAGAATCAAACAGGTGGGATTGATTCTACTCACCTAATATGTGACTGTGAGCAAGTATGTCCATTTCTCAGGACCTCAGTTTTCTCAACCATGAAATGGGGGAAATTATAGTAGCATCTCCCCAGGTTGTCAGGATCAGGAGAGCGAATGTGGTAAAAGTGTCCTGTGAACTATCCAGTGCTGTGTGTCTTCATTTTGTGTTTCTCATCCCTTCCGCTGTTGGTATTGGGCCTGCTGCTGGGGACTGTCTGAACTAGGACCCTGAGGCACCTAGGCCACACCCTCTCCTTCTGAGGGAGGGAGTGTGGCTGGAGGGGCAAAGGAGCCTGAATCTGCAGCAGGCCGTTTGTGCTTCCCTCCCATCAGGTAGCCTCTCGCCTCCTGGGCCACTCCTAGGGTGAGGGGGTTACCTCTTCCCAGTGTTTTGATTCCTGTGGGCTCACTCTAGAGTGTTAAAAGTAGCTTTGTCTTCCCTTGTAGCTGAGTCGGTAAAGAATCTGCCTGCAGTGCGGGAGACCTGGGTTCAATCCCTGGGTTGGGAAGATCCCCTGGAGAAGGAAATGGCAACCCACTCCAGTATCCTTGCCTGGAATATGGGCTGCAGTCTATGGGGTTGCAAAGAGTCGGGCATGACTGCACGACTAACACTTAACACTTACTTACTTTGTAATGTAAAAATAAAGGAGGCTCATTTATGATAAAGGTCTTTATGACAAGGGGCTTATCTCTCAGATTGGGGAATGGCCCATGCCCCTTGGACCCTGCACCGTGGGAGTGCCAGGAGGGTCACTGTATGGGCTGGAGAGAGGTCTGTGGTATAAGGCAAGAGGTATAGTCAGAGACGGGTGGAGGCTGTGGTCATGATTCATAGCTATGATTCACTCATTTTGTTATTGAACTTTCCCAGGCATTCATCTTCAGCAACTTTGTCTCATCTCCTGGGTCTCCTCCATCAACCTGTAGTCTCCTTCATTCCAGCCAGTGAAATGATGTTGATGTTGGGAGGGTGCAGTTCTGGGGTGAGGTCTAGGGGAACAGGAGGCACCTGGTCCCTGGGAGCTTCTTTTGGGACTCTTTGACCTTGGCAACCCCATGACCCTCTCTCCTGGGCCCCAGGTGAGTGCAGCAGTTTCTTCCTGACCAAAGAGCAGAGCCATCCCCAGATGAATGAATTTACCTGGAAGGATGTTGTCAATGCCTTGTCCCTGGCCAACATGATCCTGGGGCTCTTCTCCATCTTCTGCAGCTTCTGCAAGTATGTTTGGGGGCCCAGCAAGCTCTTTGCCAAGAGCTGGAGCCAATGGCATGAGGGAGAGAGGGGTTTGTCTAGAGAACAAAGCACTGAGGCATACAGATTGACTTGGGGCAGGAGAAAGTGCAGTGGGTTAGGAGTCAAGGGGTGAAGGTGACCTTGGCTAGGTTACATCTTGAGCCTCAGTTTCTCCCATCTTTTTTTTTTGGTCATGCTGTGTAGCATGCAGGGTCTTAGTTGTCCAACCAAGGATCAAGCCCATATCCCTTGCATTGGGAGCACATAGTCTTAACCACTGGGCTGCCAGGGAAGTCCCTCTCCATCTTTAAAGACCTCTATAGATCTTTCCAGATATGGCAATCTAGAATGGTTTCTATGAGAAAATCAAGATTCCATTCCTGTAGCCTTTGCACAATCCTTGGGTAGGTAGGCTACCATTAATATTTTTTTGATTCTTAAATTAGAGCATATGACCTGGCAGAATAGTTAAAGTTAACCCTGTTCTGGAAAGTCTGAGACATGAGTATGGGTCACCCCAAAAATTGTAAGCAAACTGTATTTCTATGAATTGAATTGTATTTCAATGCCTTTGTGAAATCAGATCTTTAAAGATAATGGAGACTTTATCTTGGAGACTTCCCTGGTGGTCCAGTGGCTAAGACTCCGAGTTCCCAATGTAGGGGGACTGGGTTCGATCCCTGGTCAGGGAACTAGATCCTACATGCTGCAACTGAAGATCCCACATAAAGATCCCACATGCCACAACTAAGACCTGGCACAGTCAAATAAATAAATAAATATTTTAAAAAAGATACGTTCTTTATTGGCTTCCTAGGTGGCTCAGTGGTAAAGAATCCATCTGCCAATGCAGGAGATGCAGGAAATGTGGGTTTGATCCTTGGGTCAGGAAAATTTCCCTGGAGAAGGAAATGGCAACCCACTCCAGTATTCTTGCCTGGAAAATCCCATGGACAGAGGAGCCTGGCGGGCTATAGTCAATGGGGGTCGCAAAGAGTCAGATACAACTGAGCGACTGAGTGCACATACACATATACAAACAAGTCCTTTATAATATAAGCAATATCCTCTTAATCTGTTTGATTCTTTATAACCATTAGCAAGTAACTTCTCTGGATCTGTTTCTCATCCATAAAATAAGATGGTTTTACCTAATGATGTTTAAGTTCCCTTCCAGTTTGAAAATTCTCTAAATCTAGGTTTGGGGGTTTCATGAATTGGGACATACCTGCAGCAGAAAATCTCTATCTTCTTAATTCAACCTAATCTGGGAATGTAGTATTTAAGGCCATGATGGTGGGCCCAATTCCCTATAGACACGTAGTGAAGTGAAAGTTGCTCAGTTGTGTCTGGCTCTTTGCGACCCCATGGACTGTATAGTCCATGGAATTCTCCAGGCCTGAATACTGGAGTGGGTAGCCTTTTCCTTCTCCAGGGGATCTTCCCAATCCAGGAATCAAACTCAGGTCTCCCGCATTACAGGGGGATTCCTTACCAACTCAGCCACCAGTGAAGCCCCTCTAGACACAGAAATATGGGTCTAAACAAAGGAAATTCTAAGGTTGTTTAGGGACAGCTGAGGTCTAGGGTCAGGCTCTCTGTTTGCTTTTGCTGGGCCACCTAAGCATTGCAGTCAGTGCGTCAACTTGGGTGTGGCCTCCTACGGCAAGCTGGCCTGAGATTGTTATAGCTGCTTTCAGAGGGGGTCTGGGAGCATGTGCTGGAAAGAAACACAGAATCCTTGAAGGTGGGATTTCCCTGGTGGTCCAGTAGTTAAGAACCCACCTTCCAATGCAAGGGATGTGGGTTCGATCCCTGGTCTGGGAACTAAGATTCCCCATGCCATGGGGCAACTAAGCTGATGTGCCACGACTAGAGAAGTCAGCTCCCCGCAACTACTGAGCCTGCATGCCACTGAGTACTGCAACTAGGAAAAGCCCGTGCATTGCAACGGACATCCAGCACAGCCAAAAAAGAAGGAATCCTTGAAGGTAGAGTATGAAAGATATCTTGGAAATCATTTAGAGTGTAAAAAATATGTGAGATGAAGACTGATAGAACTACAAGCAGAATTTTATGGATCTATTATCATAATTTGATATTTAGCAGGCAGAAAATCAATAAGGATATAGTTGAATAGTACCCTTGACCCACTGGATCTAATTGATATTTTATATAATACTTGATCCAACAATAGCAGAATATATGTTATTCTCAAGCTCACCCAGATAGACCACATTCTGGTCTGTAAGACATACTTTAACATACTTGAAAGAATATAAATCATATGAAGTATGCTCTCAGACCATATGGAGTTAAACTAGAAATCACAGAAAGATAACTAGAAAATTCCAAAATATATGGAGGTTAAACAACTCATTTCTAAATAATACATAGACAAAAAAGTCTCAAGAGAAATGAAAAAATATTTTGAACTAAGTGAAAGTGAAAATACAACTTATCAAAATGTGTGAGATGCGGTGAATGCAGTACTTAGAGGGAAATTTATACATTGTATGCATATATTAGAAAATAAATCTGCTCTGCCAAAGTCTATGTCAAGAGAACTAGAAAATAAGCCACAGACTGGGAGAAAATATTTACAAAGGATACATCTGACAAAGAACTATAGTCCAAAATATACAAAGTTAAAATTCATCAATAAGAAAATAATTCAATTTGAAAATGGCCCAAGAATTTAACAGACACCTCACCAAAGAAGATATACATATGGCATTTTAGCATATGAAGAGATACTCATCAAATGTCATCATGGAAATGCAAATTAAATAACAATGGGATATCACTACACACCTATTAAAATGACTAGAATCCAGAACACTGACAATAACAAATGCTTCTGAAGATGTGGAACAACAGGAGCACTTACTCACCGCTGATGGGAACGCAAGACGGTCCAGCCCCTTTGGAAGATGGTTTGGTGGCTTCTTACAAACTAAGCATAGTCCTAGCATGAGTCATCGAGCATGTCAGCATTAGTTGCTCAGTCATGTCCAACTTGTTGCAACCGCATGGACTGTAGCCTGCCAGGCTCCTCTGTCCACGGAATTCTCCAGGCAAGAATACTGGAGTGGGTAGCCATTCCCTTTTTCAGGAGATCTTCCTGACCCAGGGATTGAATCCAGGTCTTCTGCATTCCAGGCAGATTCTTTACCATCTGAGCCACCAGGGAAGCCCAACTCCTACTGTACAATCAAGCAAGTGAATTGAAAACTATGTTCAAAACCTGTACTCAGATGATTATGATATTTTACTCATAGTTGCCAAAACTTGAAAGTAACAAAGGTATTCTTCAGTAGATGAATGAATAAATAAATTGTGGTACATCCAGACAATGGACTATCACTCTCAGTGTTAAAAACAAATGAGCTATTAAGCCCTAAGAAGACGTGGAGGAACATTAAATGCATATAATCAAGTGAAAGAGGCCAATCTAAAAAGGCTACATATTATATGACCTCTACTACATGACATTCTGGAAAAGAAAATATGGAGGAAATATGTCTCCAAAAATATGAAGACAGTAAGAAGATCGTAGTTGTCAGGAGGGTCGGGGAGGACATAAATAGGTAGAGCACAGAGGAATTTTAGGACAGTGAAAATATTCTGTATGATGTTATAATGATGGATATATGCCATTATACTTTTGCCCAAAACTGTAGAATGTAATACCAAGAATGAACCCTAAAGTAAATTATGGACTTTGAGTGATTGCAATGTGTCAGTGTAGGGTCACTTTTGGCATATACTAAGGCCAGAATGTATCATTCTGTTGAATGATATTGATAATGGGAGAGGCTATGCATATGTGAGAACAAGGGTAATGGATCTCTGCATTACTCTCAATTTTGTTGTAAACCTAAAATTTCCCTAAAAAATAAAGTCTTTGAAAAAATTGAAAAGAAGGAGGATCTAAAGTCAGTTACGTAGGCTTCCATCTTAGGAAACTAGAAAAAAAGAGCAAATTAAATCCATAGTAAGCAGAAGGAAAGAAATAATAAAAATTAGAATAGAAATCAATGAAATTGAAAACAAGAAGTCAATAAAGAAAATCAATGAAACCAAAATCTAGTTCTTTGTAAAGATCAATATAATTGATAAACCTCTAGCCAGGCTATCCAAGAAAAAGAGAAGATACAAATTACCAATATCAGAAATGAAAAATGAGGAATCATTACATGGACATTAAAAGTATAATAAAGGAATATTGTGAAAAACTCTGTGTCCACAGACTTGATAGCCTAAGATGAAACAGATCAACTCCTTTGAAGATACAAAACTCACATTGGAGAAATAGATAATCTAAATAGGCTTGTATCTGTTAAAGAAATCATTTGATACAAACCTTTCATTTTACAGATGGAGGAACAGAGGCCACAGTGAGATGGTTGTGGAGGCTGGGTTAGGACCTAGGATCTCCCTTGCCATTGAATACGCCTGGAGTTTAGAATTGGAAGGGACCTTGTTTCTTAATGATTACCTATAGAGGGCAGCCCTTTAAGAATGTGGGTTGAGAATGGATGTAAGTCTCTGTGTGTGTGTGTGTGTGTGTGTGTGTGTGGTGTGTAAGGCAGCACAGATCAGAAAGGATGAGAGTTAGGGACATGTAGGAGTGTGTATATGTGTGCTGGCTAGCATAGGAAGCATATTGGTTTAGTCGGGGGTGGGTAGGGGTGGAGTCTCTTTGATACTGTGAGAGAGCTGTCCTGTTTGGCCTGCGGGCCTGCACTTTAGGAAATCCTCCTGCGCCTCCTGGATGGTTTTGGTCAGCTTTCTATTAGACATGGCTATCGGGTCAGCGACCAGACACCTGAACATCTGCTCCAGATCCGGTGAGTCCAGGCCTCAGATTCATCATCCTGACCCCAGGACACCCATTCAGTCAGCTCCCCTGTCCTATAATATCCAGCAGGCTTCCAGCAGTCACCACCCCTGTTCAGTCCCTCTGAGCGTAGCAGAAGCAGCCCTAGAACAGGAGTTTGTGGGCCCTGCAGCCTAGATCTAGCTACTCTGCTGGTTCACTTGTGGATCTCTGGCTGTCCTTCTCCTGGCCTTCACTTGGCTTATCTGCCCTGTCTCCCTGTCAGGGTGGATCTGGGAGTGGGAGCGGTGGTTGTGGTAATGGAGGTGTGGAGAAATGAAAAATACCCCAAGCAGAGCAACTCACTTAAAATATAATAAAATATTCCCAAGTAAGATTTTGCTTGAAAAAAAAAAGGGTTCCATATCATTGATTTGTTTCCAATTGTGGTCCAACCCTTGCATATTGAAGGACAGGAAAACTAAGACCTAGACAGGAAAAGACTTGCCTAAGGCCACACGGTCAGTTTGAGGCAGAGCCAGAAGGAGACCCTAGTCTTTGATCAGCAGACCACCCCAGGGAGCAGCATTGCCTTCTGGCCCCTCAGGGACCTGACAGCAGGATCCTGCTTGTCACCACTCCAGCTTCCCCCACCAGAGGGGACTAAGGTACAAGACATGTGAGTGAAAGTTCTGACTTTGGCCTTCTGGAGCAGGAACTGAGCTGAATGACTTTGCAGTCTTCACCACCTTTGGCCTGGCCTCAGCCCTGCTTCTAGGCGTGGATGGACCTCTGAATGGGTTCCTGGCCATCATCTATGTGTTAGCTATTTCATTCCGCCTCTGTTTTTATTCAGCCGGTGAGTGGAAACCAGACTTATGACTGAGGGTAGGAAACTGTGGAGGGGAGAAACTGTTGGATGTCAGAAACCCAGGGAGCAGTAATTGACACCTCTCCTTCCTTTTATGGAGACCCTCTTGCTTCCTTCTCTCCTGCTCCAGGCCCACTGGAGGTTACAGGTTGCCTTGGCTGAATCCTGGTCTAGGGGGTGGGAACCCTTGGTTCTTGAACCAGCTGTGTTTTTTCCTGTTGTGTGACCTTTGGATGGAGCACATGGCTTCACAGACCCTAGAACTAGAGGTCATACTCCAGTTTCCCAAAACAGATGGGGAAACTGAACTCCAGGGAAGGTAATTGCCTTGCCTAAGGTAACAATATAAGGGGATGCAGAGGCAGACGGAAAAATCTCAAAGGCCTCTTCTACAGAGGCTTCGTAGGGGCCAAGGCACAGGCCTGGTCCTAACTGCCTGCTTTACCTTGGGGATACAGTGCAAAACCCACATGTCATCTCTGAATAACTAAGTTCTTTACAGCTGGACGCTGCCCTGAGAGTAAGGGAATTTGGAATGTGGGGTAGGGAAGACCCAAAGAGAGAAGGGCTTCCTCCTGTGGATGCTTTAGAGCAGTGGGAAGCAGCTAACCCCATCTTTTCTTTCTCTGCAGGCATTCCTTTCACATACAAGGGTCTACCCTGCCCCTATGCTTCCTGTGTTTTGGCTTCCACCTCCCTCCTGACCAAAGGCAACACATTCATTCTCTCTTGCATGGCCTCACTCATGATTCTGTTCATGATGGACCAGAGCTACTACCCACATGACGAAATCCTGGAGTCTGAGAGCTGGAAAAAAATGGTCTATCTGGGAGGTAAGTGAAATATACTGCTCTTAATGTCACTAGTGATCCTTTATTATCATTGCTCCTCATTGCCAGCCTGTTTCTCACCCCACACTCCCTCTCTCTCTCACCCTGCTCTATTTTTCTCCATAGAACCTATGATATCATCCCCTGAAGTGTATTTATGTGTTTGTTGTCTATATATACTAAACCTGCCCCCTCCACCCATAGAGGACTCTTTTTTTATTTGTGCCATAATCCCTAGTACTTAGGATTGTGCCAGTCACAATAGTAGATAGTAGTAGATACTCAAGTAAATATTTGTTGGATGTTATTAAGTTCAGTAGGAATTTAGGAACACCTGCCATATACCAGGTACTAAGAATCAAATTGGTAAACCAGACAAATACTTCCTCCCGATGGGGGAGTCAGACACCAAACGAATCTTGGCAGAAATAACTAAAAATATACAGTTTTGATGTGTTGTGACACTACAGCATGTTCTCAGAGGGCATCAGGGGGTGACCTAGTTTAGATGGGAATGCCTAGAGGGAACGAAACCTGGGTGAAATTGGTCAAAAGGTAAAAACTCCACTTACAAGATAAGTAAGTTCTGTGCATGTAATGTACATCATGGTGTCTACAATACTGTATTGTCTATTTGAAAGTTGCTAAGATAGTAGATCTTAAAAGTTCTCATCACAAGAAAAAAAATTTGTAACTTTGTGAGGTGATGGATACTAACTAAATTTATTATGGATATCATGTTGCAATATACACAAATATCAAAGTTGTTGGTATACCTGGGACTAATACCACGTTATATGTCAATGCTATCTCAATAAAACTGGAAAAAATTAAAAACACATGGAAACTACAAGATGATTTGCCAAGTAGTGGGAGGGGTGGTTCAGAAAATGAAACAGAGCTTTGTGAGTGCTCTGAGGCAAGGAGCAGCCAGATGCATTTGAGCAGCAGTGTGGCTGGACTTGCTGAGAGAGGGCTGGCAACAGACTGAGGCCAGTGAAGCGAGCAGACGGGCAGGATTGGGGATGAGAAGTCTCTAAAGGGATTTCTGAGCAGCAGTTTTACACGTTCACTTTGACTGTAGTGTAGAGAATAGATTGTAGGAGACTCAGAATGGAAGTAGGAAAACCAGCTTTCTGTCACATGAAAGGTGATGGTGGGGGTAAAGATGGAGAGATGTGACATGAGTGTTGGAAATATTGTACAGCTGATATTGAGGAAGCAGGTTCTGGGCTATAGCAATTGAGTAAAGGGTGCCAGGCCCTGGTCACACTGGGGCCCTGGAAGATGTCTCCCTAAGATTTCCCTGATTTATGGTCTTCTTCAAGGAACATCGATTTTTCTTCTTTTGAAATGCACTCATGTAAACAGGATGACATCTATGCTTAGTTTGTATGTGGGTCCACTTGGTTTGAAGTGGCGACTCAGATGATAAAGAATCTGCCTGCAATACAGGAGACCCAGGTTCAATCCTTGAGTCTGGAGGAGGGCATGGCAACCATTCCAGTATTCTTGCCTGGAGAACCCCATGGACAGAAGAGCCTGGCAGGCTGCAGTCCATGGGGACACAAAGAGTCGGACGTGACTGGGTGACTAACACTTTCACTTGGTTTAAGGGTCCTGGGTTTCATCCTGACTCTCCCCTTTAAGTTCACACCCTTTCTGCTGTAGCATTAGCACCCACAGCCCTGTCCAAGTTCTAAGTGCTGGCTCCTCCTGTGTCCCAGTTGGCGGAGGCACAATGAGGGGAGAAGACACCTGGTTTGGAGCTAAACAGACCTGAGTTCAAGTTCTAACTTCAGCACATATTAGTTGCCTGAATTTGAGCCTGCTGCAGTTTTCTTCATCTATAAGACGAAGCTGATAATCCCTACCTTGCAAGATTCTTGAGATTAAATGAGGTAATGTATATAAATCCTCTGGCACAGATGTGTCCTGTAAATGGAAATTTCTTAGCCCCCTCCTTCCCTTCACTCACCCTTCTCTTATCTCATTGCAGCAGTGTTTCCCACAGTGTTCTTTGTAGACACCATCGATCCCCTCTTCTCAAAATAGATGGCACATTTGACAGCCTTCCATGGATTGTCTGTGCTGTGTGGGCAAAGGGGGGGCTGCCCCTCACAACCCTGACACCAGTTGATGCTGAAGCCCTGCTGGATAGACTTCAAAATGCCTGCTGTAGATACTGGAGTGCAGCCAGTCATCTTTTTAGACCGAGTTCCCTTCTCCCCCACAGAGCTCAGTACATCTGAGGAGCTGCTGTACGGCCACTGAGACCTTTTCCCAGGACAGCTTTGGTTTAAAATCTTATCTCATTAACTCAACAAATCAATGACTGTTCTCTAGATGTAGTATTCCAATGTTCCAATACCTTTCTGTAACTGCTTCTTATCCTTAGAAGTGGTCTTTTTCAGGTCCCATGTTCTGATTTCTCTTGAGGAATATATGCTGGTTCCTCTCAGGGAAATGCCATAGACGATACACTCCCTCCCTCCATTTGAGCTTTCTGAAGCAGTCTGTGTCTAGTTTTTTTTTTTGTGTGTGTGTGTGTGTGTGTCTAGTTTTTAACATCCAGGCAGACGAGGGATTGAATCAGGATCTTGTCCGAATTATATCCCCTCTGTTTCCTTATCTGAAAAGCAGACTTAATCCTAAATCACAGGGTAATTCTGAAATGCACATAAAGTACTTTTTGTAACCTACCTAGCAGACTGTCTAGTGCAAAGTGTGTGTGCCTGTGCTCTATTATGTACAGTTCTTTGTGACGCTATGGACTGTAGCCCACTGGGCTCCTCTGTCCATGGGATTTCCAAGGCAAGAATGCTGGAGTGGGTTGCCATTTCCTCCTTCAGGGGATCTTCCTGACCCAGGGATTAAACATGTGTTTCCTGCATTGGCAGGCAGATTTTTTTTTATCACTGAGCCACCTGGGAAGCCTCTAGTGCAATGTAGATTTCCACAAATGTTGGTGCCCTTTGGTGGTAAATCTGAGATTGAAATTGTGTTGTGGGAGTGGAGTGGGGGGGGGTGCTCCCTCAAGACCACCCCTGGGTCAGTGCTTCTCTAGGAGGACTCACAGGATTCTGCAGAGTCACACATACAGCTCAGATTTGTTACAGCAAAAGGATAAAGCAAAATCAGTCAAGGGGAAATTGAAAGGAACCAAGTCTGGAGGGAACCAGGTGCAAGCTCCAAGCATCCCCTCCCCGTGGAGTCACGCAGGACACAAGTCTCCAGCACTGGACTGTGACATTGCTTGTGAAGGTCTGTCCTCTAGGAGGCTCTTTAGAGACTCAGTGCTGAAGGCGTTTACAGGGGCTGGACACACAGGTCCTCTCTGCCTAGCGGTGGTTTAGTTGCTCAGTCGTGTGCATCTCTTGTGACCCCATAGACTGTAGCTCTCCAGGCATCTCTGTCCATGGGATTTCCTAGGCAAGAATACTGGAGTGGGTTGCCATTCCTTCTCCAGGGGATCTTGCCAACCCAGGGATTGAACCTGAGTCTCCTGCGTTGGCATGCGAATTCTTTACCACTGAGCCGCTAGGGAAGCCCCTCCTCTCTGCCTAGCATGTACCAAAATTCCAGACTTCCATAGAAGGAAATCAATGTTCTGCATTAACTACCTCACTTGTATAACCAGTTGCTCTCATCAGTTTTTATCAGTGTAGGAAACTTTATTATTCAAGATTCTAGGCTCCTGGCCCACCTTGCAAGCAGGATTTTCTAAGGATAGCAGTCCTGAGCCTGCTATGTTAATTCTTTTCCACATGTGTATAATACTGTATTGACCCCTATCACATGTTAAACTTGAAACAGTATGAATATACATTTTTTTTCCCTTTTCAAGAGACCCAGGCAACTCAAATGTATTCTTGGCTAAGACTGATTTCTGATCTGAATTTGACAACAAGGAATCTGAGATGGCATTGTTGTTGTTCAATTGCTAAGTCATGTCTGACTCTGTGACCCCATGGACTATATAGCACGCCAGGTTTCCCTGTCCTTCGCTAACTCCTGGAGTTTGCTCAAACTTGTCCATTGAGTTGGTGATTCTATCCAACCATCTTATCCACTGTCTCCCCCTTCTCCTCTTGCCCTCAATCGTTCCCAGCATCACGGTCTATTCCAATGAGTTGCTGTTTGCATTAGGTGGCCAAGTATGGGAACTTTAGCTTCAGCATCAGTCCTTCCAATGAATATTCAATAGTCAGAGCTTCCCTGGTGGCTCAGATAGTAAAGAATCTGCCTGCAATGCAGGGGACCTGGGTTTGATCCCTGGGTAGGGAAGATCCCCTGGAGAAAGGAGTAGCTACCCACTGCACTATTCTTGCCTGGAGGATTCCATGGAGAAGAGCCTGGCGGGCTACAGTTCATGGGGTTGTAACAAGTCAGACACAATAGAGCAATTAACACTTTTCCGAATTTTTGAGCAATTAACACTTTCACATTCAGAATTCCAGAGAATAGCAGGGAGAGATAAGAAAGCCTTCTTAAGTGAACAATGCAAAGAAATAGAGATTGCATTAGATTGTAATTATCTAGTTACACAAACTTAATAAAGGTAAGGCTCATGTGTCAATGGTTTTAGTGTGAGTTAAAACTGAAGGCTGAAAAGATGGGGATTGGACTTAGAGGGTGGAAAATACACACAAGACAGCTTCATAAAAATTGAGTGTTTGCCTTTTTCCTTCTTCTAGGTGTCATCATGCTGTTTTTGTGTCCATTCTCTATAACTGCTTTTTACTGCCTGATGTGGTCACTCTCCTACATCTTCTTTCCAGATGCTCTGTGGGGCAAGGCAGCATGTCCTCGGCCATGGTACTGAAGATATTAAACAGCCCTACCCGCTCCCACTGGCCTCTGTGGGGTTTCTGCCAGCATGGTGGGCCAAACCTTGCCTCACCCTCACTGAATCTTTCCTTGTCTCTGTTGTGCAGTGCTAGATACACGTGGCCTTGAACCAGAGCAACCCACAGTCGGGCCAGTGGCCTGTACTTCTTCCTCTTTATTCAGGATTCTGAATCCCTTGGTGACAATAGTTTGTATCATACAGAACAGATTTTTTTCCAAGCTAAACTTGGCCTGGGTTTGAGTTCTAGTTCTGTTACCAGCTGGTGCACTGTTTGTCCCTTGGAAATGAATGAAACCCTTCAGGATTGGTGTAGCCTCCACCTTGTCCTGCCTGAATGTAATGACTCCAGGGGTAAGGTGGGGCTTACTAACGGGTTTCTTACATTTATAGACTCTGGCTCTGTAGAGCAGAGCTGATGGCAGGGCAATTCTGTTGCCCCATTTATGTGTAGGATTTTGTAACTGAATATTCTCTATTTTCACAATTAAAACTTATGCTTTTTGCTTTGTTGAGAATTAGACACATTGGCATCTTGAGGGCATCATCTGGCCTCCAGGATCTCATTATGTGTTTTCTTTTCCCTAAGCTCTAAAAATACTAAACTCAAGATATTCAAAGGACGTTTCATATTCTAAAATCCAGATTGAACAGAAATAAAGAGAACTGTATGGAACCCTCAAGTGGCACGTCATAGAGAACTCAGGCCCACTAAAAGTCATGCTCGCAGCATTGCCTCTGGACTTTCCACCTCCAGGTGGTGTACTAGAGGATCGTTGGCTCATTCTGCCCCTTCCTCGAAGGCAGTGGCACCCTACTCCAGTACTCTTGCCTGGAAAATCCCATGGACGGAGGAGCCTGGTAGGCTGCGGTCCACGGGGTCACAAAGAGTCGGACATGACTGAGCGACTTCACTTTCACTTTTCACTTTCATGCCTTGGAGAAGGAAATGGCAACCCACTCCAGTGTTCTTGCCTGGAGAATCCCAGGGATGGGAGAGAGGCTGGTGGGCTGCCGTCTATGAGGCTGCACAGAGTCGGACACGACTGAAGCGACTTAGCAGTAGCAGCAGCAGCGCCTTCCTCGGCCAGCGCACCAGACCACCTTTACCTCAGGTCTAACTTCTTGAAGTTTGCAGAACAATATATATTGCAAGTATGCATTAACTCTAAAGTTAAACGAAAAAAGTCCAGTGAAAAAAGTCCACATTGCTATGATTTGGCTCTAAAGGAAAAGACAGCACCCTCTTTTCTCCATGGCTTTCTGTTCGTATCTGTTATAGCATTTACATTTTTTTTTCATGGATAGATGAATAGCCCTGTTTCTTAGATTTTTAAGTTCCCTCAGTTTACATTTTCGTGTTTCTGCTGCCTGCCACAGTGCCCCACACTCAGAAACATATACTTTGTAGATTAATTGATTTGGTTGTGCATTCTAGTGAGTTATATACAATGTTAGAATAATATAGTAGGAATCTTACAAATATACATGGGCTCAGACATTTCAGTATGATGCCCTTTAATGCTGAACCCTCATTTCACTGTTGCTATCTTTCATCAAAATATTTTAGGAACTCCACGATGATAACTGTCTTCACATAAGTTCTTAGAGGTCAGCACTTAGTACAGTGCCTAGACATAATAGGTGCTCAAAAAATACTTATTTTGCTCGGAGCCAACTAAATTAGTCTAAAAACCTAATAATATTTAATATTAGCCAATGATATCCTCTTTTTAAACCAAAACCAAATTAGCTATTGATTTTGGCCTCAGATGACTTCTGGCTATTTCTAGAACTTGAACACTGTTCAAAGGAAGAAAATGCAATTCTGAAAGAGGATTTCCATATCCATTCTGAGCCATAGCAGCAGAGCTGAAATAAATATGTAGACTCCCAGAGGAATGCTTTGAAAGGGAAAATACACCTTGTACTTTGCTTATAACAATACTAATCATACTACATCACCTCAAACAAAAATTTAGGTTAGCGATATGAGGATAGTTATAGATCAGTTGAGAGCTGAAAAACTGTTAGATTCACTAAGAAAAAAAAAAGAGGAGGTACCAATAAACTCAGCAATGAAAGAGGAGAAATAACAATGGATATGACAGAAATACAGAAGATTAGATCAGCTATAAGTCAACAAATTGGACAACCTAGAAGGAAGGTCTTCCAAGAGTGAATCATGAAGAAATAGAAAATCCTAATAGATCAATCACTAGTAGAGACTGAAACAGTAATCAAAAACTTCCCCCAAAACAAAAGTCCAGGGCCTGGTGGGGTTACAGGTGAATTCTACCAAACATTCAAAGAAGACTTAATATCCTTCTCAAACTACTCCAAATAACTGAAGAGGAAGGAATATTTCCTATTTTACAAGGCCCACAACACCCTACACTAAAAGCAAACAGAGAAAACACACAAAAAAGGAAAATTACAAACAAGTGTTACTACTGAATATAGACACAAAAATCCTTAACAAAATATTGGCAAACCAAATATACAATATATTAAAAGGATTAATATATTAAAAGGATTAAGTGGATTATTAAGGATTAAGGGATTCTAGGATGCACAAACCAATGTGCTATACCACATTAATAAAATGACTGGATAAAAATCATATAATCATCTCACTAGATGCAGAAAAAGTGTTTGACAAGATTCAACACCAATTTATGATAAACTCTCAATAAAGTGGGTATAGAAGGAATGTACTTCTACATATTCAAGTCCATATGTGCAAACACACAGCTAACATTATACTCGATGGTAAAAAACTGAAAGCTGAAACAAAAGTTTCATGAAACAATATCCTCACCACATTGATTTTTAAAATCTGTTCTTTAAAAGCTTTTTTTAAAAAAAAATTATTTGGCTGCACTGGGTCTTAGTTTTGGCATGCCAATGTTTAGTTGCAGCATGTGGAATCTACCAGCATCCCCTGCATTGCAAGGTGGATTTTTAACCACTGAACCACCAGGTAGGCCCCTATTGTTTAATTAAAAAGATAAGCTAGTCATAATTTATTAAACTGACTTGACAACGATCTACAGTTTGCAATACTAGAACACTTCTCTAGGATAAACTATATCCAGGGCTGTGACATGTTAACACAAGCAGTTGCCAACTAAGGATCAGAATCTTTCCAACCAACATTCATATATTAATTGGTTATTTGAAATTTGAAACATATCCCATTAAGTAAGGTAGCTGGGAAGTAATATTTACTGAATAGTTATTACATACATTATCTTATTTCTTGATGAATGATCTTGAGAGGAAGAAATTATTACTCCATTACACAGATGGGCGAAGAGTGAGGCTTAGAGAGATTAATAACTTATCCAAAGTAATAAGAACTATACTTGACCCCAAAACACTGTTCTTTCTAGTATACTACATCATTTCCTTATGTTTATGATGACAGCTTACTCCAAACCCCCATTCCTCCGAAACATAAAACTGAAAAATTTGCATTCAATTCAAATTCAATAGGACACTATAGAACCTAATTACTACTTATGGGGATAATCTGTGTAAAGGTTATCCTTAACTATGACTTAGGCTCTCTGAACACATTGTCCGTAGGGACAACAAGTTCCTTAACATCACGATTTATTGCCAAAATAAGCATAGGAATGGGAACAGAACTCCCAGTGACTTCAGAGCGGTGGGGAGACAAAGAGGAGGTGGGAATTGCTAGAGATGTTCCCAGAACCACTAGGGAAAATAAAGGTAAATTTTTAGCACAGAGAGTAACAGAGGAGGCAATGTTGGCTGTTGTACCCTCTGAGTAATCAGCCTCATTTCCATGCATATTCTGCTTCTAGGCCCAATAAAATACAAAATGAAAAACCAAAAGCACTTCGCTCCCCTCCTCCCCCTGTTGGTACAAGTCTGCTGCTAGCTCTCCACATTCATAGGGTGACAGGAATCTTGGCTTCAAGGCTCTGATTAGTGGCTCATCTGGGAGTAAAAGTCATATATTTACACCTGTATAGCTAAAAACTTAGAATCTGTAGGGTCTGCAGAGCTTTAGCCTCAGGAAGAATGAAATCTCGAAACAGTCAAGTTCTTTCTGTCCTCTCACCTCTGTTCCCTTCTTGAAGGAAAAAGGCTCCCCTCTGCTGACATCAACTTTTCCTACCTATTACATTCTTTCTGACTCCACTTTCTTATGACTAGGCACCCCTAAAGTATAAGCAAGCAAACATTTTATTAGTATTTTATTTGTATTTTTGGAGAAGGTTTACAGTTTCAGAAGAAACACTGATTTTTTTTTTCAAACAATAGAAAAAGTTAAAAAAAAAAAAAAGAATGTATTGTCTTGGAAGAATAGAAGAAGTCTCTTCAGCAAGCAATGGGCCAATTCCGATTGGAGGAACTAGTGAAGCAAGTTACATACAGGAAGTTCTGATTTATCCAGTTTCAGGAATAACGCAAATCTCTTCTTGTCTAGTTGTGTAAGGCTCCAAATGGGCCATCTCAGCTTTAAACTGGTAACACGCTCATAAACAAAGCTTCCAGGGTCCCATCTAGTGTGAACGCAGGGGTGGTTCACTCTCCAGGAGGCTGCATCTGTTTACAGAATTCATCAAACTGCTGCTGCTCCAGTTCTGTCATGACTCTGTTGAGGGCATAGATCTGAATAGGAGAAAAAGATATGTTAACAGTGGAGGCAGCTGCTCAACCTGTCTTCAGACACCACAGGCTGTGTCATTTGAAAATGCCAGAACTGCATCAGTAATGCAGGGGCAGTGATGAAGCAACTGGAGAGGCAAACAGTAGCTCCACTGGGGAATCAGGAAAGAAGCAGTGAGGCAGGTGCTTGACCTGGCCTTGAAAGGACTGGCAGGGGATTTCCCTGGTGCTCCAGTGGTTAAGAATCCACCTTCCAATGCAGGGGATGTAGTTCGATCCCTGGCTGGGAAGTAAAGATCCCACATGTGGGACAACTAAGCCCATACACCACAACTACTGAGCCTGTTCACTCCAGAGCCCATGCTCAACAAGAGAAGTCACACAGCACTAGAGAAAAGCCTGAATACTTCAACGAAGAGCCCACAAAGCCCCACCCCCCCAAAAAGGATTGGTGGGACTTCCCTATAGCTCAGATGGTAAAGAATCTGCCTGCCATGCAGGAGACCTGGGTTTGATCCCTGGGTCAGGAAGATCCCCTGGAGAAGGAAAAGGCAGCCCACTCCAGTATTATTGCCTGGACAATCCTCACGGACAAAGGAGCCTAGTGGGCTACAGTCCGTGGGGTTGCAAAGAGTCAAGACACGACTAACAGACTAACACACACAGGATTTAAACAGGTAGAGACTGGGGAAAGGACCTAAGTGATAGAACAATGGATATTATGACTAAATAATATAAAAGCACAGCATTAGTTCTAGAAACTTCAAGTATGCTAAATACAAAAGGTTGTGGAGCTGGAGAAAGAAAGAAAGGTATGTTAGGCTCTTAAACGCCACACCAAGTAATCAGGACTTTATCTGGCCGACTCTGGAGAGACAAGTGTGCAGGGAAGAAACCTGATTATATCTGTGCTTTGAGAAAGAAAACTGGCAGTCAGGGAGGAGAGATCACAGGCCCTTAGGAGACATCTGTTACAACAGTCCAGGTAGGAGGTAGCAGGAACGTGACCCAGGGCAGGCAGGGGAGGGAGAAGAAAACTTTAAGAGCCATTCCAAGGTGAAAGGCAGGGTAGCTACCTTATTGCTTCACCTTTCAGTCATTAATCAGTCCACCAAAGAACCAGAAACAATGTAAAACCTCCAAATTTGTACAGAAGAAGAAAAGGGCCATGTTTGTGTGTAGGGGATAAAATTTGAATAATCAAAAAGAGAAGGGAAAAAACCCTGAGAAGTGAGACAAATAGAAAATATAAAATAGCAGAAATTAATGAAAAGGCAACCAAATGTACAACAGAGAGGATCACTGAAACTGCAAGATGGTTCTTTGAAAATTCTAAAGAAAACTCTGCAAACCTCCGAGACTTGTCGAGATAAAAGAGAGGCTGCACGACTATTACCAGAATTAAAAAGAAGTCATAATTACTGATACATGTGTGTTAGTTGCTCAGTCATATCCAACTCTTTGCAACCCCATGAACTGTAGCCTGCCAGGTTCCTTTGACCGTGGAACTCTCCAGACAAGAATACTGGAGCGAGTAGCTATTCCCTTCTCCAGGGGATCCTCCTGACTCAGGGATCAAAGCTGGGTCTCCTGCATTGCAGGAAGATTCTTCACTGTCTGAGTCACCAGGGAAGCCAGAGTAGAAATTAAAATTTATTAACTCTGTGTCAATAAGTTTGAAAACTTAAATGATACAAATTCCGAGGAAGAGTAAAATGATCAAAACTGACTAAATAGAAAGCTTGAATAATCCTAACAATCTTTTTTCCCCCAATTTTTAAAAATTGTGGTAAGATTCTATAACCTTCAAGGAAAATAGAACTCCACACAGTGAAGTGATGAAAACAGTTTTAAGCAACTGAAATGATTCTCAAAAAGCATGGTTAAAATGGTCACGTTTTATGTATGTTTAACACAAATAAATAAATTTGAGTGGTTAAAAAAAACATTGCTCAGTGAACAGGGCCAGTCATGGAATATGGTAGCATACATAAAGTTTAGAAACATGCAAAACTAGATGATACACTGTTATGCTATACAGTATTATTTGGGAATACACACAGAAACAGTAAATTAATACACAACAGCAAGGGGGTGATTAGCATAAAATTAAGGACGGAGGGTACTGCTTCCCTCAGTTCTGGGAAGGCTGGAGATACGGCCAGAGTGAGGCCTGAGGAGCTTCTAATGCATGGTCATGTTCTATTTCTGTAGTTGGGTGGTAGGGTGTTTGTTTTATTCATCATCTTTAAGAGTACAAACACATTTTATATATATTATTTATATGTATTATATATATTATTATGTATTAAGTGTATATTTATACTAAACAGAGAAAGAAGACTTAAAATGGGTCAAGGGTACAAGCCAAGGAATGAAAGACTTTCAAGAAAGAAATGGTCACCAAAAGTTCCAAATGTTGCTTCAACTGTCAAATGGGCCTCTGTTTCCATTCTCCCCTCTCATCTCTCCTTCTTATCTCACTTCCTGGAATGTGGCATCTATGCAAAACTGAACGGAAACTGTGTTTCTGCCTCCCTACACGGGCTCCTGTCACATTCTTATCTTAGGAGGTTGCATTCCAGGCCACACAGATGAACCAGCAGCTGTGGGGCAGAGCTGGAAGCAGGGGAGAATGTCAAGAGACCTGTTTAGATGGCAGGCCTGCCCCTCAGTCCATCACCACCTAGGGATTCTGGTCAGCATACCTCACTTTAAATGAGGATAATGCCTCCTACCTCACAAGGTCATGTATGTCATATCTCCCATCTTTATTCCAGGAAGGATTTATAAAGGTCAAAGTGAAAGCAACAGTAATACACACCAGTATGAAGATAACATGTGGTCAGGCACGTGCCTGGCACATCTGAGGAGCTCAGCAAGTGCCAGCTGCTACAACAGTGCAAGTCCAATATGACAGCTTAGCAGGTCGGCACATTCAACTTAGACTGAGCACAATAAAAGCACAGCGACTCGTGGTAACCATAACTGCTATTTTCGAGGGCTTTCTCTGGGCAGGCACTGTACTACGTGCTTTAGATACAGCATTTCTGCTTACAACAAACTCATGTGACTGATGTCATCATCCTCATTTTACCAAGAAGGAACTGAAGAACTGAGGCTCAGAGAGGTTAGATATCTTGCCCAAGTTAACCTGGGAAGCACTGGAACTTATGGAGGAGCTGGGATTTGAGATCAGACAAGTAAGTGTAACCCGTGAAACCTCACCAACAGGGTGTCAATGAGTGTATGAACAATGTCCTCAATGACATCCATCACTGCAGTGTGCACAAAGGACAGTTTCCTAGGGCTGTTTCTTAAGGCGGTTCTCCAACTTTCACCAAAGTGCAATGCAGTAAAATCATCTGGGGGCCTGGGTCCAGGTGGGGATGGGGAGGTGAAGTAAAGTGGGAACAATCTGTTGGAAGCCAGGTCCGCAGCTCTCAGATGGTCTGACTTAATCCAAAGGCAGATTTCAGTTTATAGATTAACTTCAAACACACTATTAAATTTACTCATTTTGACGGCCTTCTTCACTGAATGCAAGCTGCACAAAGGCAGGGACTCCTCCATGCCCGCAACAGTGCCTAGCAGGTAGTTGCAGTTCAATACTGTTAGTGACTGGATCAGATTAACAAAAGTTTAAGGTCTGACACTATTAAGCACTGAAAAAGAAGTGAGGGATGAGAACCCTCTTACTCTGCTAATATGGGTACAAATTTGTATAATCTCTTTGAAAACAATTTGGCAACATCTAATAAATTTGAAAATGTACCCCATAATTCTACTTCTAGTTATATTCGCCCTATAGGAATTCCAGTACAGGAGTCAAAGGAGACATCTAAAGGGTTTTCACTACAGCACTGTTTGTAACAGCAAAAAAAAAACAACAACCCTATAAATCATTTAAACATTCATCACTGGAAGATGGGGTAAATATACGTAGATTCACAAAGTAGATTATTATAAACAGTGATGAGGAATAAACTGGATTCTTACATTAACATGAATAATTCTAAAAAAACATAATGCAAAATAAAATATGCAGTTAGTTTAAGATTTTAAAACAAAAAATTTTATACTGTTCAAGAATATCTACAAATATATTTGAATGTAAAAGTATTAAAAAAAATCATGGTTGTCCATAAAGAGGGGAAAAATGCCATAAGACAGGAAATGGAGAAAGGTGATTTCAAATTTACAGGTAATTTTTATTTATCTTAAAAAAGACTACATGCAAATATGCCAAAATGTTAAACACTGCCAATCTGGGGTGCTGAGCACCCAGGTGTTTGTTATAATATTCTGTTTTTCTGTATTTTGAAATTAAAAAAAAAGAAAAAAAAAAAACAGAAAAGAAATAGAAAGAGAGAAAAGACCAGAGTAAGCTTTTTCCTGATATTAAATACTAAAGTAAAATATCCATGTAAACAGTCAAATAGACTTTTAAGGGCAGATTGAACAAAGGAACACAGTGGTAAGTGTAGAGCTTGGGCCTCTACTTCTGAATTAGGAGCAGCTACTCTCCAGGCCAAATCCAGGACATCTGTGCTAGGGTGTCTGACACTTGTTCTTGGACTCCCTTACAGGACCCTCCCTCACACGGCCCTTCTCTTTCTCCTTTCTTCCTTCCCTCAGGACTCTGCCACAAAAGCTCTGCACCAGGGGTCATCAGGAGACCACCTGGGACTGGTAGGGGTCGGGGTGGGGTTCCTGACACTTGGCATGTGACTCTGGTCTGCCGCCTCACCATCTGGTCCTCAGAGATCTCCTCTGAACACCTAGGAGAACCCTGTTTTTGGCTGGAGGCAGGCAGGGCTCCCCTATACCGTTCTCTGCTCTCCCTATTCCAGCATCATCTCCAGCAAACGACAGGTACACGGGCCCTCCTCACGCTCACCTCTGCTCTCTGTCTCTGCTTCAGCTCCTGCTGGGCTGATTTCTGCTTGGCCTTCTCGATTCTGCTGACAGGCTCCTTAACTTTGGGCTTTTCTTTACGTGAAGATGGATCCATGACTTGATTTCCGTATACGTCTTAGTCACCTCTAACCTGGATGGTACAGAGGAAAGCTCATCTAAAAACAAAGAAAGAACGAACGAACGAACTTCCAGAAACTTAGGCCGTACGTCAGCTCCTTCCTTTGGCAGGTGAGGTAGAGGGGCCCGGAGGAAAGGGCGCTGCACTGGAGGAATAAGACCTGAGTCCTACTGCCAGCACCTCACTGAGTGTCTCTAGGCAAATCTCACCCCCACTCCAAGCCTTAGTTTTCCCCATCTGCACAAGAGAACAACGGTCCATTCCCCGGCCCCTCCCACCAGCGGCGGTATGAGCACCAAACGCGAAAAGCCCAGTGAACGGTGTCCTACTCTGTCGCGGGCTGCATCCAGCGTGGCACTGCCGGACACCGCGGCCCAGAGGGACCGGCCAGCCGAAGTCTCGAAGCGGGGCGGCGGGGAGCCCGAGCATGACGCGGCCGCCAACCTCGGGACCCCACCTCTGTCCTCCCAGCCGGTAACAGGCTGCCGGGCCCGCCCTCCGCCACCGCCCCGCCCGGGGCCCAAGCCCGGCCCCAAGGGAGCTCCCCTCCCGCCGCCACCGCCCTCTCCCAGTACAAAATGGCGGCGGGAGGCGGGCGGCGCTCGGGACTCGGAGCCTTTCCTCCCCGGCCTCAGGATACCGGCCCCGCCGCGCCGCGGACAAGGCCCCACGCGTGGACCCTCACCTTCCCCTACCTCACGGCCTAGCTTCTGAGCCTGCCGCGCCTCGGATTGGGCGGGGCCCGGGGGCGGGGCCTGGGGCGGGGCAAGGAACCGGAGGGCGGACCGGCGGGCCGAGGCCCCGCCCACAGGCCCGCTTGCGCGGGCGCAGAAAGCGTGTCTGTACTCCCAGCTTAGGCTCAGGAGCTGGAGCTGGGGCTGGGGCGAGTGGGTACCGGTAGCTGAAGCTTTTCCTGGGGGAATTTTCCTGGGACAGCTGCTAGGCTTTGAAGGGAGAGATCTGAAACCTGGGGCTTGAATTGTAACTCGCTGAGGGATGGTGATTGCCGTCTTCTGGACTCGGAAACTTGTTAGGAAGGTCAAGTGAGACCCCGTTTACTAGGATGCTTTGAAGAAAGGAAATCCTGACAGAAGTATAAGTAGCCAATATAAATGAAGAGAAACGCTCAAGTTCACTGAAAATCGATAACTTTAGTTACTTTTTTTTTGAAATTACATTTTTATAACTATTTATAGTAATTTTGGGCTTCGACGGTGGCTCAGCAGTAAAGAATCGGCCTGCAATGTGGGAGTTGCAGGTTCCATCTCTGGGTCAGGGAGATCCCCTGGAGAAGGAAATGGCAATCCATTCCCGTATTCTTGCCTGGGAAATCCCAGGCATGTCCACTCCTGTTGTTCCTTCAAGGACTAGGCAAGAATCGAAACAAAAGGGGGATTCTAAGCAGCAGTGAAAGTATAGCCTGCTGGACACTCACACACTTTCAGTCAAAATATAAATTATCACAACCCTTTGAGAAGCCAGTTTATCACTGCACAGCAAAAGCCTTGATAATGAGCATAACCCCTCAAAAGGACAAATAATGCTTGATTCTGTTTTTGTGAGATATCTAAAGTAGTCAAATTCTTAAAAAAGTAGAATGGTGATTGCCACAGACTGGGGTGGGGGAAAGGGAAACTGTTCAGTGGGTATAGAATTTCAGTTTTGCAAGATGAAAAAGCCCTAGAGATCAGCTGCACAACAGTGTGTAAATAGTTAATACCACAGCACTGCACACTTAAAAAATAGTTAAGATGATAAACCCACCTAAGGAGGTAAAGACCTGTCCTTGGAAAATTATAGAACACTGATGAAAGAAATTGAAGACACAAAGAAATGGAAAGATGAACCATGTTCACGGACTGGAAGAATTACTGTTGTTAAAATGACCATACTGTCAAAGGCAGTCTAGATTCAGTGCAATCCCTATCACAATACAAAGAGCGTTTTTCACAGAACTAGAACAAGTAATTTTAAAATTTGCATGGACACAAAAAAGAGCCTGAATAGTGAAAACAATATTGAGAAAGGAGAACAGACCTGGAGGAATCATGCGCTCTGACTTGCAGTAATCAAAATAGTATGGTATAGGCACAAAAATAGACACATGGATCAATGGAACAGTATACAGAGCCCAGAAATAAACCCATGCACTTATGGTCAATTAATCTACAACAAAGGAGGTAAGAATATACAATGGAGAAAGGACAGTGTCTTCAATAATTTATGCTGGGAATACTGGATGGCTA
The DNA here is from genome assembly GCF_910594005.1 of Cervus elaphus. NCBI lineage: Eukaryota > Metazoa > Chordata > Mammalia > Artiodactyla > Cervidae > Cervus > Cervus elaphus. The sequence goes on along the minus strand of NC_057834.1, from coordinate 123,610,805 downwards.
CATGTAAAACAATGAAATTAGAACACTCCCTAACACTATACACAAAAATAAACTCAAAATGGATTAAATGCCTAAATATAAGACCAAAATCCTTAAAAATCCTAGAAGAAAACATGAGCATAACAAGTTTGACATAAATTGTAACAATTTTTTTGACTTGTCTCCTAAAGCAAAGGAAATAAAAGCAATACACAAGTGGAAAATTATTAAAATCTTTTGCATAGCAAAGGAAACCATCAACAAAATGAAAAGACATAGGATAAAATATTTGCAAATGACATGTTCAATAAAGAGTTAGTATACAAAATACATAAGCAGTTCATGTACTCAATATCAAAAAACCAAACAATCCAGTTCAAAAATGGGCAGAATACCTGAATAGATATTTTTCCAAAGAAGATACACAAATGACCAACAGGCACATGAAAAGATGCTCAACATCGTTAATCACCAGTTCAGTTCAGTTGCTCAGTCATTTCTGACTCTTTGAGACTCCACAGACTGTAGCATTCTGGGCTTCCCTGTCCATCACCAAATACCAGAGTTTGCTCAAACTCATGTCCATTGAGTCGGTGATGTCATCCAACCATCTCATCCTCTGTCGTCCCCTTCTCCTCCTGCCTTCAATCTTTCCCAGCATCAGGGTCTTTTCAGATGAGTCAGTTCTTCCCATCAGGTGGCCGAAGTATTGGAGCTTCAGCTTCAGCATCAGTCCTTCCAATGAACACCCAGGACTGATCTCCTTTAGGATGGACTGGTTGGATCTCCTTGCAGTCCAAGGGATTCTCAAGAATCTTCTCCAACACCACGGTTCAAAAGCATCAATTCTTCGGCACTCAGCTTTCTTTATAGTCCAACTCTCCCACCCATACATGACTACTGGAAAAACCATAGCTTTGACTAGACGAACCTTTGTTGGCAAAGTAATGTCTCTGCTTTTTAATATGCTATCTAGGTTGGTCATAACTTTTCTTCCAAGGAGTAAGAGTCTTTTAATTTTATGGCTGCAACCACCATCTGCAGTGATTTCGGAGCCTCCCAAAATAAAGTCTGTCACTGTTTCTATTGTTTCCCCATCTATTTGCCATGAAGTGATGGGACCAGATGCCATGATCTTAGTTTTCTGAATGTTGAGTTTTAAGCCAGCTTTTTCACTCTCCTCTTTCATTTTCATCAAGTGCAAATTAAAACATCAATGAGATAGCATCTCACATCTGTCATAATGCCTATCATCAAAAAGACACAAGTGTTATTGAGGATGTAGAGAAAAAGGAACCCTTGTACACTGTTTGTGGAAATGTAACTTGGTGCAACTACTGTGGAAGACAAAATGGAAGTTTCTCAAAAAATTAAAAATAAAACTACCACCTGACCCAGCAGTTCCACTCCTGGATATACATATTCAAAGAAAATGATAACACTAATTAAAAAAGATACATACACCCAAATGTTCATAGTGTCACTGTCTACAATTGCCAATTTGGATTTGGACACAACCTAAGTGTTCATCAACAGATGAATGGATGTAGAATGGATATAGGAGGTGTGGTACATATATACAGTGGAATACTACTCAATCCAAAAAAAAAAAAGAATGAAATTTTGCCATTTGCAACAACATGGATGGACTTGGAGGGTATTTTGCTAAGTGAGATAAGTCAGACAGAGAAAGACAAATACTGTATGATATCACTTATATGTGGAATCTAAAAAATAAAATGAACTAGTGTAGTGACCATAACAAAAAAGGAACAGACTCACAAGTATTGAAAACAAACTAGTGGTAATCAGTGGGAAGATGGGGAGGGGACAAAAAGAGGTAAGGGATTAAGAGATACAAACTATAAATAAGCTACATGGATATACTGTACAACACAGGGAATATAGCTAGTATGTTGTAGAAATTATAAATGGAATATAACCTTTAAACATTGTGAATCACTATATTTTTCACCTGTAACATGTAGTATTCTATATCAACTATACTTCAATTTAAAATTTTTAAAAAAGATTTAAGATGGTAAGTTTTATGTTATGTGGGTTTTTTAAATCACAACAAAAAAATAAGCACAACCTTTGACTCAACAACTGCACTTTTAAGTTATCCTAACTAAATAATCAGAGCAGGTGCTATTCCTAAGAGTAAAAAACCAAAGCAACCAAAATATTTATAAATAGAGATTGATTAAGTAAATCACAGGATAGCTAAAATAGGATTCTATGCAGCCATTATGGTGACATAGAAGAATATTTTTTAAATGTTTTTAGTATGTTAAATATGACAAGTATATTAAATATAAATTTAGTATATTAAATGTACAACATAGTCACAATATTTGTTTTATCATTTCAGAAAAGTTTATTATACACATGAAAAAGAGGCTGGATAGAAACACATCAAATTGCATATTCATATTACTTTGAGTGGAAATTATTTTATCTTCTCTGTAGTTTTCTGTATTTTCCAAATTTTTTTCAATGAACATTTAAACTTCAGCAAGATTTATATTTTCTTTTACATTTTTATCACATTGTACAGTTTATAAAATTCATATAAACTCTGGATTAGATTATAGCTTGAGACAGGGCAGGGACCTTTGGAAGGCTTTAGAAAGCCAATGGAAACAGACTAGATATATAGAGTATTAAGTAGTGGAAAAGCTAAACTGGAAGGCTGGAGAAACAGTGGACCACTGATAAAAAGTGAAGGTATGAGAATTGGCTTGGGAAGGGATGAGGAAGAGGATAAATCAGAGGTGTGTGTGTGTGTGTGTGTGTGTGTGTGTATGAGAAAGAGAGACAGAGACAGAGAGAGAGACAGAAATACAGAGAGAGAGCGAGCTAGTTTACACTTAGAGATGGCAATAAGCTAGAGTTGTCCACTAAGCACAGGGCTCCAGAGAGTCATGGGTGTGGAGGTACTGGTTTGGGATTCTTCATCAGGAAGGTGAAGGCTGGAGCCAGGAGGGAGTGAAAGTCCCCTCTCTGTTCTTCATCCATGAATTTACACTTTCTCTCTCTCTCAACCATCAACAGTCTTGGCCAGTCTACCAATTCCCTGGTTGCTTGAGTCAGTGTTTACATGAATATGCTGCTGCTAAGTCGCTTCAGTCGTGTCCGACTCTGTGCGACCCCATAGACAGTGGCCCACCAGGCTCCCCCGTCCCTGGGATTCTCCAGGCAAGAACACTGGAGTGGGTTGCCATTTGCTTCTCCAATGCATGAAAGTGAAAAGTGAAGGTGAATTTGCTCAGTTGTGCCCAACTCTTAGCGACCCCATGGACTGCAGCCCACCAGGCTCCTCCGTCCATGGGATTTTCCAGGCAAGAGTACTGGAGTGGGTTGCCATTGCCTTCTCCATTACATGAATATAACGGTAGAGTATTTTTACAGTGTATATTGTACTAATATTTCATTCACTTTATTAAGCAACTTTTTTTTTTACCCTGGAGTCAAAAATTGTCTGTTTTTTTTCCTTTGTGTAATTATCTATGCATCTACTGGTAATCATTCCATAAACTCTCCATCAGGACTGTAAAATGTCTTTTAATCAGGTCACAAAAATCTAATGTATTTCAACTGTTTTTTTCCCTTGGAGAAAAAAACATTCCTTAGGCTTATCCTCTTCTCATTCCAAGCTTTACTCTTGGCTTTGCTGTCCCACTGTATTCCTGAGACTTCCCCTAACCACATTTGGGGACTTGCATCTCCTCTTCTTGCCAAATCCCCTGTCTCCTGGATCTTCCTATTTGTGGTTTATTCGCTCATTTTGGAGGAGTTCATTCCCCAGTAATTTCCCCGGGACAGTTTCACGGGAGGTAAAATTTTGAAATCTTGCTTGTCTAAAAATGGCTTTATTTTGCTCTCACACTTGATTGACAGTTTGGCATGGCGCAGATTGGAAATCATTTTCCCTCAGAATTTTAAAGGCAATGATCCATTGTTGTCTAGCTTTTCATGTGGCTAGGCTCTGAGAAGGCTTTCCAGGTGGCACTAGCAGTAAGGAACGCACTTGCCAATGCAGGAGATGTAAGAGATGCAGGTTTGATTCCCGTGTTGGGAAGATCCCCTGGAGGAAGGCATGGCAACCCACTCCAGGATTCTTGCCTAGAGAATCCCATGGACAGAGGGGCCTTGTGGGCTAGAGTCCATAGGGTTTTGCAAAGAGTCAGACACTACTGAAGCAACTTTGCACGCATGCAGACTCTTGAGAAGTCTGATTTATTCTGATTTCTGTAACTTCCTATGTAAGTTTTCTTTCTTCACTTGTTTTTGGAAGCTTTTAGGACATGTATTTTCCATTCTTGATCTTTTGAACCTTTATCATGGTAAGTAATAATAATGTAAGTCTTTTTCATGCATTGCAGTAGGTATTCAGCAGCCCTTTTCAATCAGGAAACATATAGTCTTCAATTCTGGGAAATTTTCATTGTGTTAGATTTCCTTGTTTTTTCCATCATTTTTTCTCTTATTTTCTATCTCTTGGTTTTGCTTATTCTAACTCTATAAGAGATTTTTCTGAACTTTACCCTCTAGTTTTTCTGTTGAATTTGCTAATTTTTTGCTATAAAATTTTGATTTCCAGTGTTTTTCCTGGTTCCCTGGCTTTCTTTTTGGTAGCCTCTTGCTTTTGTGTTGTTGATTCAGGATCTTATTTCATGTTTCTGAGGATATTAGTTGTTGTTTTCTGCTATTTTCTCCCACTTCTTAGACTGCCTCTGTTTATTTTTGTCTCTGGCTTTCAAGCTGGAGACTTTCCTCAGATAATAATAATAGCTGCCATTTACTGGGTGTAAGGGCTTCCTGGTGGTCAGGCAGCAAAGAATATGCCTGCAATGCAGGAGACCTGGATTCGATCCCAGGGTCAGGAAGATCCCCTGGAGAAGGAAATGGCAACCCACTTCAATATTCTTGCCTGGGAAAATTTCATGGACAGGGGAATCTGGCAAGCTACTGTCCATGTGGTTGCAAAGAGTTGGACATGATCGAACAACTAACAGGCTTCCCTGATAGCTCAGACAGTAAAGAATCTGCCAGCAATGAGGGAGAAGCAGGTTCGATCCCTGGGTCGGGAAGATCCGATGGAGAAGGAAATGGAAACCCACTCCAGTATTCTTGCCTGGAAAATCCCTCAGACAGAGGAGCCTTGCGGGTTACCACTAATGGTGTCGAAGAGTCGGACACAGCTGAGCGGCTAACACTTTCGTTGGGTGTAAAGCACAGTTCTAAGTATTTTACATGTTTTAACTAATTAAATCTTTACACCCAATGAAGGAGTTACCATTCTTATCCTCAATTTACCAATAAGATACAAACTACTGTGTATAGGTCACCAGGCTCCTCTGTCCTTAGGATTCTCCAGGGAAGAATACTGGAGTGGGCTGCCATTTCCTTCTCCAGGGGATCTTCCTGGCCCAAGGATCTAACTTGCATCTCTTTCATCTCTTCAATCTTCTGCATTGACAGGCGGGTTCTTTACCATTTGTGCCACGTTGGAAATCCTATAAAATAAATAAGCTACAGTATATATTGTACAGCACAAGGAATATAGCCAATATTTTATAATAACTATAAATAGAGTATAACCTTTTAAAAAAGTGATTGGTTTATTTACTATTCTTGTGCATGAAGCTGTGATAAAATAGAAAAAAGTTGATTTTCCTGAAAAAATCACAAAGAAATGTAAAAAAATTTTACTAGTAAGGAGAATTCCCTGGCAGTCCAGTGGTTAGAGCTCTGAGCCTTCGCTGCTGGGGGCATGGGTGCCATCCCTGGCTGGGAAACTAAGATCCCACATACTGTGTGGTGAGGCCAGAAAAAGAAATTTACTAGTAGAGAAACTGGGATACAGTAGGTTACGACTCTCACCCAGTTCACACAGCTCAGAGGTGAACCTGAATGTAATCAAACTTCCAGCTTTCCAGTTTAGGAAATCTGAGAAATAGAGAAATACATTAAATGTTACCATAGGAATGTAATTGGCCAAATCTATAATGTGCTCCTTTGTATAAGACAATTTACCAACAATCAAGGGTGTAAGGAAAGCTTTTGAAAGAAGGGCAGAGGAATCATTATGGAATAAAGACACTTAAGAAATTTAACCACAAAATACCATGCGTGTTCCTTGTTTGGATCCAAGTTTGAACAAGACGTTATAAAAAGACATGTTTGACATCATTGAAAGCATATGAACATAGACTGGACACCAAATAATATTAAGGGATTATTGTCAATTTTGATAGGTGTAGTGATGGCATGAAGGGTGTAGTGTGTGTGTGTTAAAAATTACTGAGAACTCCCAAGAGCTTCAGTTTCTGTGGGTTATGTTTTTTGAAACTTACCATATTAGAAATTAAAATGGAGATACTTAAATTACAATTATTGCTTCATTTGAAAACAAAAATAATAAAAACATTACATGTTAACATGAACAACATGTTTTATGAAAAACAACTATTTTCTGAAACAAAAAAATTAGTGAGAAAGATGGACTTGTTTTCTGTTTCTATAAATCTTTTTTTATGTCTGACTTAATAGAGGTCAGCTGTATCCTCATACAAGCTACTGCATTCAATCAGGAAGTTCATGTACAGTTGACCCTTGAACAACGATGGTTTGAATTGCCCAGGTCCACTTATATGTGGATATTTTTCTTTTTCTTTAAAAAAATTTTTTTAAAAAAAATGAAGTCATTGATTTCCAGAGTTGTATTAGTTTCTAGCATACAGCAGAATGATTCAGTTATATATATAAATATATATTTATTATTTTTTTATATTTTTCCACTATGATTTATTACAGCATATTGACTCTAGGCCCCTGTGTTATACAGTAGGTTCTTGCTGTTTATCTATTTTATATATAGTATTTTGTATCTGCTAATTCCAAACTCCTTATTTATTCCTTCCTTACCCCCTTTTCCCTTTGTTAACCGTAACTTTGTTCTCTATGTCTGTGATCCTGTTTGTTTTGTAGATAAGTTCATTTGTGTCATATTTTAGATTCTACATGTAAGTAATATCATATGGCATTTGTCTTTCTCTTTCTGACTCACTTCATCTAGTATGATAATCTATAGGTCCATCCATGTTGCTGCAAATGGCATTATGTCATTCATTTTAATGGGTGAGTAGTATTCCAGTGTGTGTGTGTGTGTTCATCTACTTTATCCATTCATCTGTTGATGAACATTTAGGTTGCTTCCATGTCTTGGCTATTGTAAATAGATGTGCTTTGAACACTGAGGTGCATATATCTTTTTGAATTATAGTTTTCTCTGGATATGTGCTCAGGAGTGGGATTGCTGGATCATATGGCAACTTTATTTTTTACCTTTTTAAGGAAACTCCAGGCTGTTTTTCACAGTGGCTACACCAATTTACATTCCCACCAACAGTATAGGAGGGTTCTCTGGAAAAGGAGCATTTCAATCACCTCAGATAATTGTGGATTTTTTTTTCTTTGATGCTAGAAGAAACTTGACAAGTGGTAGTTTCTTAAAAGTTATTGCAGCATAGAATCTAAAACTATACCAGTGAACTTTTCCTATCTTTCTTCGCCTGTTTTTACTGAGATATAATTGTGTAAGTTTATAACATTGTATAAGTTTGAGGTGTACAATAGGTTGATTTGACACACTTACAGATTGCAATCTGATTACCATGATAAAGGTAGCTACCACCACCAGCACATCACATAATTACCATTGCTTTTTTGTGGTGAGAGCATTTAAGATCTACTCTTTTGTTGTTCAGTCACTAAGTCGCGTCTGACTCTTTGAGACCCCAAGGACTGCAGCATTCCAGGCTTCCCTGACCTTCACTATTTCCCTGAATTTGCTCAAACTCATGTCCATTGAGTCAGTGATGCCATCCAACCATCTCCTCCTCTATCGCCCCCTTCTCCTCCTACCCTCAACCTTTCCCAGCATCAGAGTCTTTTCCAATGAGTTGGCTCTTCGAATCAAGTGGCCAAAGTATTGGAGCTTCAGCTTCAAGCATCAGTCCTTCCAATGACTATTCAGGGTTCATTTCCTTTAGGATTAACTGGTTTGATCTACTCTTTTAGCAACTTTCAACTATATTATATACCAATGAACTTTTCACACTGTTACAGTAAAATACACTAGATTATTCTGAATTTTGGTGGATCTTTTACTCATGCATGGTTGTCAACACATGTATTAGTCAATTTGAATTTACTGGTTCACTGAATTGTGCAGATCTTTCAAATGTTGACACATTTCATATTCATTAATGTCACTACCAGTCTCATCAGGAAAATCTTTTAGTGGGAAATCATTAAGCTCACAGTAGCAAATAAAAGTTTTCCAAACTTCTAATTTCCAACCAAAATATCAAATCTCTTTGGCAACAAATACTGTTAGTTGTTTTCCTTGAAGGGACAGGTGCCCTTTGTTCCTTTTAGAGGAACAACTGCCGAGTCCCCAAGTCTGAATAATCATAGTTTGTCTGTTGGTTATACTTTTTGGTAGGAATGAAGTTTATGAGTAAAGAGCTAGTTGAGCTCGCAAGTCATCACTTATGTGCTTTTCCTGGAGAAGGTCATTGTATCTTGATACGCAGCAGAACTGCTTAAGGCTACTTCCATTTTGACGCACTGAATATTTAAAAGATATGTGCTCAGTGGTTGAGCTTCAATACAATCAGCAACTTCTATTGCAGTTTGGTGCCACTTCCTTGATTGTACTAAGATGCCGTCAGTTTTGCCCATCATTGCTTTTGCAGGTTCATGGAAAATGTCAACACCTTGAAAAAGACAAATGATGGTCAGTGAACATGATCGCACAGGGGTCCCATGAAAGGGTCTCAGGGACTCTCAAACTTCATGGATCCACATTGAGAACTGCTGTCGCAGAGAAATTGTTGCAAATATAAACTGGGTAACATAGGTCAGGAATGTTCATTGCAGCACTATTTGTAAAAGCAAAAGCCCAGAAATAACCTTCACTTTTATCAATGAGGAAATGGGCAGACTGTTGGTATACTCATATTAAATACAATGATCTACCACACAGTAGGGCTTCCCAGGTGACGCAGTGGCTAAAGAATCCTCCTGCCATGCAGGAGACGCAAGAAACTTGGGTTCAATCCCTGGGTTGGGAAGATCCCCTGGAGAAAGGAAATGGCAACCTCTTCCAGTATTCTTGTCTGGAAAATTCCATGAACAGAAGAGCCTGGCAGGTTATAGTCCATGGGGTTGCAAAGAGTCAGACACGACTGACCACACACACACACCCTCACACACACCACAGTGTAGGATGAACATACTAAAGTTCTATCAATCGGGATAGATTTCACTGTCTTAATTTGTACTCCATAAAATCAGGGTGTGAGACAAATTCTGTAGTTCAAGAGTGTATTTCAGTGGTGATCCCAAGAATCAGAAATAGTGAGTGAGAAGAAAAGGAAGACAAACCAATAATATGTGCATTACTGAGTTACTGATAATGGTGGGGATTGTCCTCCTTCCTGCTGGGAGCTCCTTGAGGAACTGTGTAGAACACAGCTTAGAGCTATTCCTCTGGAGATGTGGGGCTGGACCATTTTCCACTGACTTCCATCCCTGACCCGCCAAGCCCCCTTGACCCCCTGGAGCATTAACTTTACTGAACTCCTAAGCTACGCACAGGCTGAACAGCCTTCTCAAGTTTGTAAAGACTCCCAGTTCGGTCGGTAAAGAACTGCTCTGGCCTGTGAGGGGGAATGCTGGCAGCTTGCCTGCAAGTCTCACTCAGTTACCCTGAAACTGAGTGGGCTGAGGGGACATGGTGTGAGCTACCATAGGTGCTGCTAGACTCAGAAACTAATGTGGAGTGAAAAAGGAAAATCCCAGGAACTCATGTACAATGTGCTCCATCTTTGTAAAGTTCAAAAATACATAAAAGTATATAATGCGTGGGTAAGAAGACAATTATATATATTATGAACATAAAATTATGGATGTTCTGGGAGCAAAATAGGCGGGAAAGGGTTTATCACATATTGGGGGACAGTCAGCAGGTTTGTCAGAAAGCACATGTCAGAGTGCAGTTGGAGATAACAGTAGCGAGTCAAAGAAGGTGGCTAATTGGTGGGTGTCTGAGACCAGTCTTCAATTTGACTGATTTGGAAAGTAAAGAGGAGCAAGCTTTTCAGCATGGGTGTGATCGGAGCAAGACGTGTCAAAGCAATCAGCATGCTTGAATGGGAGAGGGAGCTGAGGGGCAGAGGTCCCTTACCTGGCGGCGCTGGGAGGCTTCCCTGCTTTTGGGAACCTTCTCTTTGCTCTGTTCCTTTATCAGGGTCAGACAGGCAGGGCGTGGCTTGTTGGTGCTTAGGAACAGCTGGAAGAGAGTCTGTGTGGCAGAGGGAGCTCTGGCTGAGAGCTTCAGGCCTTAGAATAAAAGACAGACTTTTCCCAGGCCCACCTCCGAAGTCCTTCCTGCTGCTCTGCCTGATGCCTGGTCTCCCTGAACGGGCGGAGGGTGTTCCCAGCTTAGAGACTCCAGTGCAGCCAGTGAGGGACAAAGGGCCCCCGATGCCAAAGGTGGTGAGTCCTCCTACCTCTCCCTTCTCTTCATTCTTTTCAGTTCTGTGACTTTCTCGGGATCCTCAGTGAAATGGGGAAATGAGGAACACAAAAGGGGACAGGTGACAAGGAGACCGAATGGGTTTTGTCAAAAGACTCTCCTTTAGGTATTACTGTCATCGTTGTTAAGTATGACAGCTAACACTTACTTAGCCCTTTCTCTTAGCCAGGTCCTGGCTGTGTGTTTTCAGACTGAACATCTGTATATATGCAGAGTCTTCTTAAGCTGCTTGGACTTATCAAGGGAGCTTTGGTTGCATGTTTTTTTCTGATTTAGAAGTTTTTGAAATTAAACTGCTTCAAACTTAAGGATGAATGATTTCCTGCGGGGGAAAATATTTCCAACCTGTATAATAGAAAAAAAATTATATGAAGAATTTTATTGTTTAAAGAAATTATTTAAGAGACAAATGTCCAAATAGAAAAATGGACAAAGTATAAAGACAGGTAACTGACAAAGTTCAGATGACAAAGGAATAATCAAAGAAGTACAAATTAAAATGACACATTATTATTTTTAATGGGATACCATTTTCTTACTCATTAAAGTGACAAAGAATAAAAAAAAAATAAAACCCAGTGATGGCAGGATTGTGGAAAAACAATTTCATTCACTTTGGTAAATTGATATGACTTCTCTGGAGGGTAATTTGGCAGTGCAAATTAAAAGTCTCATCATTTTAAAGATGGGAAACTCAAGGCCTAAGAGTTTGTGATTTCCTTAAAGTTACAAAGTCACATAGTTAGGGACCAAACTAAGACTAGGACTAGGCCTTATAACCTGACCTTTAATCCACAGTCAGTTGTAGCGAAGCTTATAATAGAAATGCACTGGGGAAAACCTGAATATTTTATAATATTATTTTAAAAATTGTTTTAAATTATTATATTATTTAAAAAATTCTTGCATATTCATAATGGAATACTGAAATTATTGAATGAATATTTGATGGTATGGGAAAACTACATAATGTAGTTCTTGGTAAAAATGCTGGATATGAAAACAGTATATACTGATGTGCTGTGCTTAGTCGCTCAGTCGTGTTTGACTCTTTATGATCCCATGGACTGTAGCCCACCAGGCTCCTCTGTCCATGGAATTCTCCAGGCAAGAATACTGGAACGGGTTGCCATTCCCTCCTCCAGAGGATATACTGCTACTACTGCTAAGTCACTTCAGTCGTGTCCGACTCTGTGCGACCCCATCCCTGGGATTCTCCAGGCAAGAGCACTGGAGTGGGTTGCCATTTCCTTCTCCATTAGTCCTACCCTAAATAGGTTATATACCTACACAGAGAAAATATCTGAAGAGCTATATTATTTTCAGGTAAAGGAATTACAGGTCATTTCACACATTTTGGTCATTTGTTTCCCTTGTAATTTCCAGATTTTCTAAAATAACTAGGATAGAAAAAGTAATACATTTTAATTGATAAAAAAGGTAAAACAGCTGAAATGTCATGGGGCTATGCTAGACATGAGCTGGAGCTGGTTGACCATGGGTGCCTGTCAGGGCAGGGACCACCCATTTCCAGAAGGCAATGTGAAGGGTTCCCAGAGCCTGAGGGAATTTGAGGCCAAAGACAAGGGAACTACAGATGGTCAAAAAGCACTTGAAAAGATGTTCAACATCAGTAATTATGAGAGAAATGCAAATCAAAACTACAATGAGGTATCACTTCACAGTTGTCAGAATGGCCATTATCCAACATTTTTTCAACAAACGATACATGATAGGGTGTGGAGGGAAAGGAACCCTCCTACACTGCTGGTGGGAAGGTAAATTGATACAGCCACCTGGAGAACAGTAAGGAGGGTCTTTAAAAACCTAAAAATAGAACTACCATATGACCCAGCAACCCCAATCCTGGGCATATACATGAAGAAAACCATAATTCAAAAAGATACATACATCCCAATGTTCACTGTTGTAGTTTTTACAGTAGCTAGGATATGGAAGCAACTTTATCCATCAACAGAGAAGTGGATAAAGATGTGGTACGTATACACACTGGAATATTACTCAGTCGTGAAAAAGAATGAAATAACGTCATTTGCAGCAACATGGACAGACCTGGAGATTGTCATGCTGAGTGAAGTAAGTCAGACAGAGAAAGACAAATATCATATGATATTGCTTACATGTGGAATCTTTCAAAAAATGGTGGGTACAAATAAATTTATTTACAAAATAGAACTAGAGTCATAGATGTAGAAAACAAGCTTATAGTTACCAGAGAGTAAGGACGGGGGAGAGGTAGATTGGAATTGATATATACACACTGTGCCTGCATGCTCATTCACTTCAGTCGTGTCCAGCTCTTTTGTGACCTCATGGACTATAGCCCGCCAGGCTCCTCTGTCCATGGGAGTCTCTAGGCAAGAACACTGGAGTAGGTTACCATTTCCTTCTCCAGGAGATCTTTCCAACCCAGGGATCAAACCTGCATCTCTTGCATTGCAGGTAGATTCTTGGCTGTCTGAGCCATCAGGAAGCCCATATACACACTACAGTATATAAAATAGACAACTAATAGGGACCTATTGTATAACATAGGGAACTCTACTCAATATTCTATAATAGCCTATAGGGGAAAAGAATCTTAAAGAGTGGACATCTGTATATATATACCTGATTCACTTTGCTGTATTCCTGAAAATAACACAACATTATAAATCAACTATACTCCAATAAAACTTTTTTTAAAGACTATGGGAGATAGTAAGAAGAGAGGACTCTTAGTTCCTTGAAGTAGGATGGATACAAGAAAAAATTAAAATCACATATATAGCAATGAGAAAATACTTTTTACATATAGCAATTTTGGGACCTGGTGTCCTATAGGTGACTTACAGCAAAGGTAACGTCTAGACAACTGATGATGGCAAACTCTTCCTCACCATCTGTTCACCCTTTTATTTTTTCAGCCTTTTTCTTCTACCTTGTTTCCCCTCTACCATCTTTTAGTTTCCAGTCCCTTTCTTTGATTTCTTCTTCCCATCTGGCTTGGAAACTTCCACTGAATAAAATGATTTTCCTTTACCATTATTCTGCCCACTGAAGGCTCTCTCAAAAATAGAACTTGAATAATGCCCCTCTTAACACTGTGATTTTGTAATCTGAAGTACAAAATTTCCAAATTAGGATATTTCTAATGGAGAACTGAAAGTTAGACATTCTTGATATGTTGTTTTTCCTTTTAGGAAGTAAGATTATAGCATAATGGAGCTGGGGAAAGGAATTTTAAACTTCATCTAGTCAAAATTCTTTAATTAAATACATTTCATTTTTGCTAAATTTAGTTTCATGTTACACATCTGTCCATCAACATATTATACTTTATTAATAAGTTGGGAAATAGAGATGAGAAAAAATTGCCCATATTTCCAACCACCTTAATTATTAATGACTACTCATATTTTATAGGCCTTCCTTTTTTTGCTTTTAACACATCATTAGTTTACATTTGAGGCATAGGCTTGATGAACTGTAATTAACTTAGTCATTTCCCTATTGATGCACTTATAGATGGTCCTGTTTTTCACTATTATACAAATACTACTGACATCATGTAAACTTCTGTATTTCAGATTCTTTCCTTAGAGTAGATTTCCAGAATATTTCTTACTGGATCAAAAGCCAAATACATTTCCTTACATCTTGTTACTTCCCAATTGACAGTGTACTCAGCAAATGTAAGTGAATCTCCCAATTTAAAGATGAAAAATCAGGGCCTAAGAGTTTAAGTGACTTGCTCCAAGTTACAAAGTCACACAGATAGAGAGCCCAAGCCAAGACGAAAAGCAAGCATCTGGCTCTAGTCCTCAATTCACTAGGGACATAAGCCTTTCTTTTATCTCTTGGTTTTATTTAAACTTAGATGTTTGGGAATGTTGTCAAGTAGCTTACTCTCTGCTCTTCTCATATGAGATTTTTGAGGAATAAAATTCACACCTTCAATAAAAATGCTAAGGTCTCATGTCACGTGAGTCACATTCTACCCAATGACAGCAAAATACACGTGAAACATTTACCAAAATAGACCATATGCTAGCCCATAAAATAAGCAAATAAATTTCAAAGGGTTGAAGTCATACGAAGTATGTTTTCTGGCCCCAATAGCATTAAACTAGAAATCAATAACAGAGGCATGTCTTCTTCCTGACTGGTCTCCGTGGTTCCTGCCTGAGAACTGCTGATAGCAATATGTCTTCAGGAAATGCCAAAAATGGGCTCCTTGCCCCTCAGCTCAAAGCAATAGTTGTTATGCCAGATGATCAGTGCAAAGATATCAGTCTATCTGACTATAGAGAAAAATATGCTGTGTTCTTCTTTTACCCTCTTGACTTCACCTTTGTGTACCCCATGGAAATCATTGCTTTCAGTGATCGGGCAGAAGAATTGAAGAAACTCAATTGCTGGTCTTTCTTGGTGGTGCAGTGGTTAAGAATCTGCCCACCAAAGAAGGGGATAGGGGTTCGATCCCTGGTCTGGGAAGATTCCACGTGCTGCGGGGAAACTAAGTTCATGTGCTACGACTACTGAGCTCGCATGCCACAACTACCGAAGCCTGTGACCCTGAGCCTGTGCTCCTCAACAAGAGAAGCCTCTGCAATGAGAAGCCTGAGGACCACAATAGAGAACAACCCCTTCTTACTGCAACTAGCAAAAGCCCTTGAGAAGCAATGAAGACCCAGTGCAGCCTAAAATAAATAAGTTAAAAAAAAAAAAGAAACTCCACTGCCAAGTGATGGATGTTTCTGTGGGTTTTCACTTCTTGTCACCTGGCGTGGATTAACACACCCAAGAAACAAGGAGGACTGGGGCCCGTGAACATTCCCTTGATATCAGACCCCCAGGGCACCATTGCTCAGGACTATGGGGTCTTAAAGGCTGATGAAGGCATCTCATTCAGACCCTTTTTACTATTGACGATAAAGGTATCCTTTGAAAGACCACCACCAACGACCTTCCTGTTGGCCACTCTGTGGATGAGACACTGAGACTAGTTCAGGCCTTTCCATTTATTGACACACATGGGAAAGTGTGCCCAGCTGGCTGGAAGTCTGGCAGTGATACCATCAAGTCTGATGTCCAGAAGAGCAAAGAATATTTCTCTAAGTAGAACTGATCTCTGGGCCATTTTAGGGCCAGGCTGCAGTAGAGGGCCTTGAGAACAAAACCTCCTTTGTCCTATTGCCATGCTTAAAAACAAGGCCTTGCACTCATTCTAGATGTGGTATGGGATAGGACAGGCCTTTCCTGCAGGCGGTGGGGAAGCAGATCTCTCTTCCTCTGTACAGAATGACCTGAGCTGTGTTATGGGGCAGGCCAACTGATGTGTACAGTAGTAGGGGTATATAGTAGCAGGGTATCACTTTTAATCTTTTGTAGTTTCTGTTAAACTTGAGCTAAAGGGAAAAAAGAAACTAATAGCAGAAGGTTATCTCAAAAAATTTCAAATATTTGGAAACTAGATAACACATTTAATTCAAAGAAGAAATTAAAAGGAAATTAGAACTTTTTTTTTTTACTTCTTGAAATGTGTACTGTCTTTATTCACAATTTCACAAAGACAGAGACTGAGGCTTAGAAGTTCAGCTTAAACAATTGGTTGGTAAGTGGTGACTCAGACTCAGAGACCTAGTGCTTCACTGTTACCCTAAAATGCCTTTCTTCACCTAGTTCTTCCATGTATACTGGGTCCATGGATGCCTGAACTTAATCAGAAGTGTAGAATGTATTTTGACTGTAACAAAAATGAAAACCAAAAAAAAAAAAAAAGAAAATGAAAACTATTGCATATCAAGATTTGTTGGATGTCGCTAAAGCAATTCCTGAGGAGAAATTTGTGACTAAATGACTAATGACTATATTAGAAAAGATGAGTAATACAGTCATCTGTATTGTACTAAGTGACAATATTAGGAAAGAAGATCACAGATCATTGACCTAAGCAATAAGGAAAGAAGAACAAATTAAATCCGAAGTAAGCAGAAGAAAGGAATTAATAAAGATCTGAGCAAAAACTAATACAATAAGAAACAGAAAAACATTAGAGAAAATCAATGAAACCAAAAGATGATTCACTGAGTTCAATAAAATTGATGAACCTCTAGTCAGACTGATCAAGAAAAAAGGGACACAAATTACCAATCACAAGAATGAGAGAGGTGCCTCCTGGACTGTGTGTTACTTGGCCCAAACTGAACTCTATTTCTTCTCCTTTTTCTCCTTCCCTTTCTGGTCATCCTCCTACTGCTCCTTTTAATAGATTTATTTCCTGATAATCACAGTTACTCACGTTCAAGGCAGATAATTTAGAAAACACACAGAGAAAACCGTAAAGATCATCTTTGTTCTCCTCTCCCACTCTTAGAAATAACCACTGCTTAATATCTACATTCTTGCCTTTTCTCTAAGCATCTTCTCCCCAAATTGTATCAGACTATGCATAATTTTTGTAAAAATATTTATTTACTTGGCTGCCTCGGGTTTTAGTTGTGGTGCACAGACTCTCTAGTTGTGGCGTGTAGGCTTAGTCGCTCAGCTGCGGTTGGGGTCTTAATTCCCTGACCAGGAACAGAACCTGTGTCCCCGGCATTGCAAGGCGGACTCTTAACCACTGGACTACCAGGGAAGTCCCTATGCTTGTTGTTATACGCATGCATCACAATTTTAAAGCGAAAACTAACAATAGAGCCCTACACCAGTGTGCTGTTTGCCATGAGATAAACAGAACTGGAAATGTGTTCAAATCTTGAGTCCATCTTCAGTTTCACAACCTTGCTTTGACTGTCCTACCCACTCCAAGCTCCATTTTGCCATCTTCCAAGACCTGCAGGGACCCAGCCTTATGACTTTTTGGAAAGGATTTGAAATCTTGAAGAGAATGTAAGAGAGAGATTCTCTCTTCCTTGACGGTTTGCATTTGAACTTCAACCTTAGGGGTAACATGAAAGATTTGTTTCCTGCCCAGGGAATTTCTTGATGGCAGACATGAAATTAAGGGACACTTGCTCCTTGAAAGGAAAGCTATGACAAACCTAGACAGTGTATTAAAAAGCAGAGACATCACTTTGCCGACAAAGGTCTGTATAGTCAAAGCTATGGTTTTTTCAGTAGTCATGTACAGATGTGAGAGTTGGACCATAAAGAAGGTTGAGCACTGAAGAGCTGATGCTTTCAAACTACGGTGCTGGAGAAGACTCTTGAGAGTCCCTTGGACAGCAAAGAGATCAAACCAGTCAATCCTAAAGGAAATCAACCCTGAGTATTCACTGGAAGGACTGATGCTGAAGCTGAAGCTCCAATATTTTGGCCACCTGATGCAAAGAGCCAACTCACTGGAAAAGACCCTGATGCTGAGAAAGACTGAGGGCAGAAGAAGGGGGAGACAGAGGACGAGATGGTTGGATGGTATCACCGACTCAGTGGACATGAGTTTGAGCAAACTCTGGGAGATAGTGAAGGACAGGGAGGCCTGGAGTGCTGCAGTCCAGGGGGTCTCGAAGAGTTGGACATGACCTAGCGACTGGACAACAAGGAATTTCAGACAATAGCAAGTGCAGACGGTGACCCACACCTCCCAGGGATGATTGGTCTCTTTTAGTTTAGTAATAATAACAACAGGTATTGGTGACAGGTGCTCTACATGCATCATTTCCTTGAACCCTCACATTGACAAGTGAAGAAGGTCCCCCCTTTATATGTTAAGAACTGAAGGCCCAGGACTTCCTGGTGGTCCAGTGGTTAAGACTCAGTGCTTACACAGCAGGGGGCATGGGTTCGATTCCTGGTTAGGGAACGAATAAATTCCCCATGGCAGCACAGCGCTATCAAACACACACAAAAAAGACAACTTTCCCAGGGACACAGAACTAGTACATGGGTGGAGCTACTACTTGAGCCCAGGTCTTTCTAACTCAAGACCGAGAACTTGTAGAATTAGTGCCTTCATGATGAAATGAAGGGACCTTACTGCCTTGGTTTCTTGTTTTTCCACAGTCAGACTTGAAAAGCTGTCAGGGAAGTGCTTCAGGCTACATCACGGGCCCATGATTGGCTTGCAACAGGCACTTTCCAAGCCTGACCTGGGACACTAAATGCAAAAAGCAGTCAGTCCTTACCATGTTTATCTGGCTAGTTCTGGGTATAAGTTCTCATTCTTCCAGACTCCTCCCTGTGCCGTTTAAATCATAGCTGGCGTCTCACCCTCCTGTCCCCACTAAAGGCATTTATAGACTTAACCACGATGCCAGCCTCTGTGTTGCCAGCCTCCTTCAGTCTTCATAATAATCTTGCCAGGAGGCACGGTAAGTATACCCATTTCAAAGATGGAGAGACTGAGTCCCAGAGACTCAGCTTACATGGAGCTAAGCAGCAGAGCTGGGATTAGACACCTGGTTTCTGTGACACCAGAGCATACTCTATGCAACCTCCATCTCTGCCTCACCTGCTGGGTGGTACCCTTTCTCACATCAAGCTCACTGACTCTTTTGGATGTCTCCCTGTGTCTGTGCTCCTAGTTTGGATGAAGATGTCAAGTTGCTCAGGCTCCTGGCTCTCCAGATGCTTCATCACACTGGTCTTCCTCCAGCTGCCTTTGCACATGTCAGGTAAGAGTTTCTGAACCTCTTTCCCTGCCTGGGACATTGGGCAAAGGGGTCCAACAGAGTCAGGGACAGCACTCTGGGGAACGTGTACTGCGCTATCTGCAGCATGGCCCTCGGCCAAGAGAAGACCGTAGCCATGGTCATAGGAGATAAACGCAGGGTAGGAAAAAAGCCTGAAGTCCCTGGTGGTTCCAGAGAAAACTCCTATGCTAGTTGAAACTTGAGAAAGCAATTCTGGATTTTTAAAATGCTATCAATAGCAAATGTTTATTGTGGACAATTTGAAAAAATACAGAACATTTTAAATAAACCCCTAAATGGCCTAGAATCTCATAAATTGGAAAGAACAACTGCTAACAGTTGGGGGCATTTCTTTTTTTTTAACCACTAAAAAAATTGAAATATAGTTAATTTACAATGTTGTGTTAGTTTCAGATGTATAGCAAAGTGAATCAGTTTTATAGATCTATATATATAGACATATATATGTCTATACACTACATATACGTGTATACACTATATATATATACACTATGTCTATATATATACATACACACATATATACATATATATATGTATATAGTGAAGGGATTTCTTTGAAGACTTTCTTATATGTCTATATCTCTGAGTGTTCATGTGTTTACATGTATGTATTCTTCTGCTCAGGTTTATTTATTCCCCTCCACTTACAATGTCATGAACATTGTTCACCCACGTCCTTAAGTCATTCTCTGCAGCATGATTTTTAAGGGCTGCATAGTATTTCATTGTGTGGTTATGGCATAACACAATTATTCAGATCTCCATTTCTAGACATCTGAAGGTTTCCATTTTTTCCTTATATTATAATAAATGGTACAATGCATATCTTAGCACATATTTTGGGAAATGATTCTGATCTTAGAATGTGTTTCTGGAAGTAGAATTAATAGGTCAAAATGGTATGACTCTTTTAAAGATTCTTGAAACATGGAGCCCTGTGGCAGAGCTGAGTGGTTTTAGAGCCAAGAAAGACTGTGGTCTTGGGTCCCAGATGGGGAGGAGTCATGGACCTCTGCCAATCTCTTTTGTCTTTTCTATCTGTCCCCCCCTTCTCTTACTACTGCCATTGTCTCTCACTAAGAGCTAAGTGCCGGATCTCATTAAATGTCCCAAGAACCCAGTGGAATAGAGTTGGCAGGCCAGGCTTGGTCAGCCTCAGTCTCTGGCCTGGGGTCACGCAGTGGTGAGCGAAAGACTTGCATCCAGCTTATGCTCTTCACCGCTTGACATAAAGCCTCTTCTGCTGTTATTTCCTTCTCCACGTTGTCTCTCCTTTCTCCTTTCTCTCCTGCCTAGACATTCGGCTTCCTGCTGTAGCTCTATAGAAATTGGTTTGCCCTGGCCAATAAGGCTCAGGGCAAAGAGTTCACTGACTCTGTTCTATCCCGGAATGAGGATTTAAAGGGGAAGCAGGTGGGTGCTCACAAGATGATAGGGGATTCCTGAGGGCGCACCTCCAGTTCTCCAAAGTCTCTAGGTAGTTTTTCCATATAGGGTAGGGTGAGATTGTGGTTTAGGTGCTGATTTTGTTTTGTTTTGTTTTTTGTCTTGTCTTATACCTTTTATATTTATATTATATTATATTTATATTCTTTTTAAATTTAATTTAATTTATTTGACCATGCTGCACAACATGTGAGATCTTAGCTCCCAAATGAGGAATTGAACCCATGCCCCTGCATTGGACGCAGAGTCTTATCCACTGGACCACCAGGGAAGTCCCTAGATGCTGAGTTTTTCTACATTTACTTTATTACTGGCTGTGCTGGGTCTTCCTTGCGGCCCATCAGCTTTCGCTAGTTGTGGTGAGCAGAGGCTGCTCTCTGGTTTTGGTGCTCGGGCTTTTCGTTGTGGTGGCTTCTGCTGTTGCGGAGCACAGGCTCTGGAGTACGTGGGCTTCGGTAGTTTCTGAGTATTAGCTCAGTACTTGTGGTGCACGGGCTTAGCTGTCCTATGGCCTGTGGAATCTTCCTGGAACAGGGATCGAACCTGTGTCCTCTGCATTGGCAGGAGGGTACTTAACCACTGGACCATCAGGGAAGTCCAAATTGCTGAGTATGACTCATTGTCTTCAGGCAGGGTCACTGAAACCAATCCTGAGAGATAAACATCTCACTTTAAAGTCATCCCTTGGTCATCCAGGCTTTGAGTTGCTGGGAGAAGCAGAGACCCTCACCATCTTGGCTTCAGGTGCCTCTTGAGGTGACAGAGGCTGTTGGGATGTGCCCGAGACACCTGCCATTCAAAGTGGGGCCCTGGCATGGGAGAAGCTCTCAGTGGGCGGTCACAGGTGCTTTCTCTTTCAGCCGAATCTCCAGGGAGCTTCTCGCCATCGGTGGTGGCTCTTGCTGTGATCCTACCCGTCCTGGGGATTTTCATCATGGTGGGCGTTTACATTATCTGGAAGCAAAGAAGGTCAAAAGGTAAGTGAGTGGTAAGGGAGCCCAGACCGGCAGGAAATACTACTGCAGACTCTCTGGGGAAAGGCTGGGAGGATGCGATACGGATCTAACAGTTATGCATAAGTTGTCTGGGAGAACACTGGTAAAGCCATGCTCTCGGAGACCACATTGCAGAGAGGATCAATAGGAAGCTCCTGGGCAGGGCTGTGAATTCTCATCTTTAGAGAAATTAGCACATAACACATCATGCCAATCTTCTCATTAATTAAGAACTCCAGTTGTATCCATTGGATGAAACCTTTAATAGGGTTGCACTTCATGGCTCTCAGGGTTGCAAAGGATCTTGAAAGTCACATAATCCAGCACTCCTTTCTGCATCTGATGGTTTGAAGACCCTCTAATCCTTTCTAATGGTCACACACTCATAGTGACAGGGAGCAAAATCCTGCTCAGGCCGCCTGTGGACGGCTCTGCTTGTTAGAAAAGCTGCCGCTGCTGCTAGGTCGCTTCAATTGTGTCCGACTCTGTGCGACCCCATAGACGGCAGCCCACCAGGCTCCTCCGTCCCTGGGATTCTCCAGGCAAGAATACTGGAGTGGGTGTTAGAAAAGGGCCTTCCTTAGGAAAAAAAAAAAAAAAAGACCCTTCCTTAAGCTGACATTTCTCTCTCTCCCTTCCAGAGAGGCTTCTCTATGAACATGCGCTGGAGGTAGGTAAGTGTCCTGGGCTGGGTGGAGATGTTTCTCCATTTTGTTCATTTTTGTGTCCCCAGGACCCACTAATCTAAATTCTGGACCTGCAGATCCCAGCATCTGCTGTCCTTGGTGGTGCCAGTGGTGAGGTGGGGGATCAGAACCTGTCATTTCCACTTTCTGATGACTCTTTCTTGTAATATCTTGCCTTCCAATGTGTTTGTTGATGTTGTCTGTGAACTCATGGCTTGATCTCATTCTGGGAGAGTCATGTAGGTCTAACACAGGGGACATGTTTATTCATTCAACAAGTAATTGATAATTCTCTACTAAGTGGTGATGCTTGTGACACAATGGTGAGTGAAAGTGGACACAATCTTTGCCTTCTTGGAAGCTTTGATCCAGTCAGAGAGGTACACGTGAATTTACCGCCTGAGCTACCAGGGAAGTCTTGTACACATGAATTTAATGGTGAGACAAATGTCCACAAAGGTGGACGTTCTGAAGCCTGGAGAGGTGGTGACCAGGTGAAACTAACCAGACTTCAGGGATAGAAGAAGACTTTCCAAAGGAAGTGATGTTTGACCTGGAGGATGGATTGACATGGGGGAAGAGAGAACAGAAAGCCACCCACAGCAGAAGAGCTTGAGAAACTGACATGGTGCCTGAATGAGGGGAAAGGGGGCAGCAGATGATGCTGCAGAGGGAGGCAGGGACCAGCATGTGAGGCCTTGGGGATCACATGAAGATCTTCACTTTTCTCCGTGGAGCAGTGGTGAAGCTGTGAATAGGATATCCCGACCAGAATTACGCTTCCAGAAAGTTCTCTTTGGCTGCTGTGTTGAGAGGAGACCAGAGGGAGGAGACAGAATGTGAGGGCAGTTTGGGCCACTCTTTCTGGCATCCTGATGAGAAGTGATGAAGGCCCGGATAAGGGGGAGGAGGTGGAGATGGAGGAGGATATGTTCAAGAGCCCATAACCTCTGTTAGAAGCAGGGATCCTCAAGAAAATGGCACAGAATCTCATTTTTTTTTTTACTTTTCTCCCTCTAGAAAATCTTCTCTCAGACCATGCAAAAGAAAAAGGTAATTATATGTATAGCATAAGGGGTAGGGAACAGATAGCATGTTTTTTCTCCTTCTACATAAATGCTGATAGTCACTCGTTAAACGTACAATATACATGTGTGCATGTGTATATACACGCACACATTCCCCACACATATCTCCTCTGTTGGTATTATTGGACTTTGCTTTCCAGTATCAAGGGTTGGTAGCTACGGGTGAGGGGACTCCTGTGGTCAGAATTCATTGGTCCGTTCATTGACTTTTCCACCAATCACCTAAAAAGAAGATCTATATACCATGTAAAAATATATTAAAATGGTATTATGGGGGACTTCCCTCATGGTCCAGTGGTTAAGAATCTGCACTTCCAATGCAGGGGGCACAGATTTGATCCTTGGTTGGGGAACTAAGATCCTGCAGGCTGTGTGGTACAGGTCCCAGTTTTTTTTTTTTTTAAAGGTATTACAGGATGTATGAGAATCTCAAGGATCCATACAAACTTTGCATTGATAGAGGTGGTGCATTGACAGTGGGAGGATCATAGGTGCTGGAGTCAGCAGCATCTGGTTCAGATCTGCCACTTACAGGGTTGGGTTAAGTCACTACTACTCTGAGGTTTGGTTTCCTCATCTGTAAAATTGTGATAATAAATCCTCTCACCTGATTGTTTTCAGTATTAACAAAGACAACTTAAAAAAAAAAAACCTCCTGTTACAATTCCTGAAACCTTTCTCTTATTACCATTTTGTCTTCATTAACTAAATGCTTGCTTTGGGCCACTGAGGATAAAAGATAGAACCCTGAGTTCAAAAAGCAGGTGGGACTCTGCCCTTTGAAAGTCTACCTGGGAAGATGAATCATTGTCTTCTAGCTCAGAAATGACTCCACATGCAATGATTTCGGCATCTCCTCCCTTCCCCCCTCTCATCTCCTCCAGACTGGTTAAAGTGTGGGATGCAGCCTCAAGGATGCAATGACCATCCTGTCCTAGAAGGGAAGGGACAGTGTGGGGTAGTATGAAAGCCTCCAGCTAGGAGTCAGACAGACTTGCATGTGAATCCTGCCTCCTTGGTCACTTACTAACTGGATAATCTGGACAAATTTCCATGTCCCTCTGAGCCTCAGGCCACCACTCTGTAAAATGGGAATAATCATTATATGCACCTCACATTATTGAGAGGATTCAGGACCTACATCATAAGAATAGGACACAATAAATGGAGGCTGTTGGTAGTGGGAATGGTAAAATAATGTCTCATTGGGAGGCTCTATCATACTCAGCTACATTGCCCCAATGCCCAGCACCTAATGCATGCCCAGCCATTAGCACAGGGCCTGACAGTAAACTCAGGTGGATAACTTCAACCCTGTGGTGGGGCCAGTGCTGAGGGGGAAAGTGGGCAGACCACCCTTCCAGAAAAGCTGAAGGTACTCCCCCAAAGCACAGAAGCATATGCACATGTCCCAGACCTCCTGGCGTCACAGTTCTTCGGGCAGGGCTACTATAGAGTAATAGAACATGTCAGTAAGTGAACAGTGGGTCTTCAGCTAGTTTTACACCATAGATACTATGGCATAGCATAATGCAGTACATGTTCAGTCATGTCTGACTCTTTGTAACTCCATGGACTCTGGTCCACCAGGCTCATCTGTCCAAGGAATTTGCCAGGAAAGAATACTGGAGTGGGTAGCCATTCCCTTCTCCAGGGGATCTTCCTGACCCACGTATCGAACCCAGGTCTCCTGCATTCCAGGCAGATTCCTTACCATCTGAGCCACCAGGGAAGCCCAACAGTTATAAAAGAGCAGCAAGGCATACAGTCATGGACACTGGTTACAAACATATGGAAAAATTCATACAGACAGTGGAAAGGAAACCAGACAGACAAAGAGAAGGGAAGAGGAACCAGAGTCAGGGTAGTCCAGGTCATCCGGAAAGTGGCACCGGCACCAGTGAATTTCCCCATCTGCCGGTAGGGAGATGTGACTGGACTGGGGCTGATGGGATTGTCATCATCCTTTCCACCAGGGGTGGGGGGTGGCGTGATGAGCCCTCCTGCTCACTTGTGCTTCTTTCTCTGTTTTCTAGGACGACTCCATAAAGCTCTCAGTGAGTTCTGCTCCTCATCTGTGCTCCAAACCTTCTGCAGACATCTTTGTTTTAGGATGAGAGCCCCAGATTCACCTCCTGGGGCAGAAGAGAGGGGACAAGGGTACCTAAAGCATATGGGTTGGGAATTTTTTGGCTTCATAAAGGCCTCTTTTTTTCCCTCAAATATTCCCTGCTCCTGTTTCCTGCACAATTGTTATCTGGTCTCTAAAAAGGACATGTTTTAGCAAGAAGAGAGGTACCTCCTACAGGTGAAGTCATCAGGAAGACACTTCTATCACTCAGGCATGACATTTGGTTAGGTGGAATCCAAGGTAGATGGATCCTCATTCAGCTGAATATATGAGGAGCAGTGCTTCTCTACCCTTTCATGTATGAGAACCTCGTTATAACAACAACTACCCCAAATCATCAAACATGTGACGTATCTATATGATTTCACACTGAGAAAATATGCATTAGAAAATCTAATGGAAATTCAATAACAGTTTTAAATGAATCTATATTTTATTTTTCTCCCACAACGTTGCATATATTTATGTGAGATGTGTTGTATGTTGAGTCTGCAGGTCATTTTGGCTCCCATAGGAACTTGCTGACCCTCTGCATTATTGCTGGGGACCTGGGCTGGGAGTCATTGCTGTTGAAACACTGTCATGGGGGAAGGATCTGCTCTAGGAGTGTGGTTGGGATAGGACTGGAGCATTACAGGCATGTAGAAGCCCTCATTCCGATTTGTCAAATTGTTTTTATTCTCCAGAGAAACTCCGGAGAGAACTGAGTAAGTACCTTTGCTCTTATAACTTCCATAACATCTTCTTTTCTGTTGATTACATTTCCAATGAAAACTCATTCTCTGTGTTTCTTCTTTTGTAGAGTTAAAAAGAGCTGCAGCAAACTCAGGTGAGATGCACTTTCCTCATCCAGCACCCCCTCATCCTTCCACCATTCCCCATCCCCACCCTGTATCAGGAAGTCTCCATTTATTTCTCCATCACTTTAACAATGCCTTTTTTTCTGTCTTTCAGGCTGGAGAAGGGCCCGGCTGCACTTTGGTAAGGTACACCCGTCAGATGGATCCACAGTTGAGAGCCCATGACTCTGTTTCTTTAGAAGGCAGACTGTAATTTTAACAAATTTTAAATCTAATCTGTGTATCTGTTAATCAAATTTTGAAAATCTTTTCTTTTGGGAGGATCAAATTTAGATTTAGAAAGTCTCCTTTCTTTTAAAACACTGATAAATATTTGGTTTACTCCTCTTAAGGGTATTCTATGATTTGTGAGATTTTTCTTAAGTCCATTGGTTATTTGTATTTTATCTCTGTGACTTGTCTGCTCCTGTCCTATTCTGGCTACTTTTCAGTTTGTGGAGACTTTTTGCTATATTAACCCTTGATCGTATTTTTCACACAGTATGTTTCTGAGTTTTCATTTGCAAGTTAATTTCCTCCATGTTTTCCTTTTGAAGCATGGGTGTTTTATTTTTCTGTAGTCAAACCCAGTCATCTTTCCCTGTGTAGTCTCTCCGGCGCTTTCAGGTTGAGCAGTCTTTCCTTTCCCACTATGGGACAGCTAGTCAGTGCTCCTGTCTCTTTCTACTCATCTGCCACATCCTTCTTTCTCTGCAGATCCCTTTCCTTGGTGAGTGGTGATTCTCAGAGGAGAGAGTGAGTTGGGCAGAAGCCCCAACAATGTAGACTACAAAAAGGTTTCATAGTTTTATTTGAAAAGATTTGCACATCTCTTCAATTTTTTTCCTAAATCACATTTTTTGTTGCTGTTTGAATGAGACCTGTTATTTTCACTGCTTTGCTGCCCTTCCTGTGTTTTCCAAGATGCTCATCCCTCTTCCATTCAAAAGGTTTTCGTTTAGGCAGGAACAATAGAATCCATGAGTCGGCCCATTGAGAAAACACCGGGTCAACTAGATTGACATTCTGGGAACTCACAAACCCTTTTCACTCTCCTAGTCTGATTCATTCACACTACTTGACTGAGTGTGCATTTTGTGGATTTAACTCTCCAAAATGAGCCTGTTTTTTGACTTGGGGACAGAAGGAGATTCATTGTTACCCTCATAATCCATAATTTTAAGAAGCTATCTCTCTGCAGTAACATTTTAAGATGATGACTATAGGCAATAATTTTAGTTAAGAAAATAAGCATCATCACACACTCATTATCTAGTGCATTAACTCATCAAATCTGCACAACAGCTCTCCAACATCGGTGCTGCTATTATTCCCACTTTACAGATGAAGGTTTAGAGATGAATAACAAGCCCAGTATCACATAACTAGTGTAAGACAGAGCTGGGGCTCCAATATGCTATCAAGCTATTGGGTCTAACATCAAAATTTGTTTATTATCATCCGTGAGAGTCCTTTGGACTAGCAAAGTCAAAGGCAGTATTTCTTAAGGATTAAGGCAGCTTCACAGACAGATGAGAAACTTTTCTCTCTTTTACTTAATCCACTAGCAGATGTAGGAGACTGGACAACATACTGTTTTTTAGTTCCAGGACATGTGGGGATGGGGGCACCATGGTTGCAGACCTAGAGATGATTATTCCCTCCACAGCTACTCAGACGTCGCTGGAGACCTAGCTTCCTAAAACCTCACCTCTCTGTGACTCTCTGCAGTGACTGTGACCCTGGACCCAGACACAGCGCATCCCAAACTCATCCTGTCTGAGGACCGCAAGTGTGTGAAGCTTGGAGACATAAGGCAGCCCGTGCCCGACAATCCCGAGCGATTTGACTTCGTTGTCAGCGTCCTGGGCTCCGAGTACTTCATAGCTGGCTGTCACTACTGGGAGGTGTCTGTGGCAGACAAGACCAAATGGGCCCTGGGGGTGTGTAGTGAGTCAGTGAGCAGGAAGGGGAAGGTCACTGCCTCGCCCGCCAACGGACACTGGCTCCTGCGACAGAATCAAGGGAATGAGTACGAGGCCCTCACATCCCCGCAGACCTCCTTCCGCCTGAAAGAGCCCCCGAGGTGTGTGGGGATTTTTCTGGACTATGAAGCAGGAGTCATCTCCTTCTACAATGTAACCAACCAGTCCCACATCTTTACTTTCACCCACAGTTTCTCCGGCCCCCTCCGCCCTTTCTTTGAACCTTGCCTTCATGATGGAGGGAAAAACACAGCACCTCTAATTATCTGTTCTGAACTCCAGAAACCAGAGGAATCAACTGTCCCCAAGACAGAAGAAAAAGGCCAGGCTAATGGAGATGTGGCCCTGCAGGTGGACCCTTTCTTGCTCCCTGCTCAGGCATCAGAGCTCGTCCCACTCAGGGATATGATCCTGTCCTGGTCCTCTGACCTTGGCCCAGCCCTTCAGGGGCTCAAGGTTCCTTCTTTCTAGGGATGGGCCTCATCTCCTGATTCTCAGACTCTCTTGCCCAGTTCCCTGGATTTCAGTCTCCTGGCCCAGTGATTCTGAAGCATCTCCTCTCCTTTCCCCCAGCCCAGACCCCTTTGTGGTTTCCCTTGTACCACCTTTTTTCCAGGGCTCGGTTTTAGAACTTCTGGGAACTTGAAGTTTCCATTGCCCTGCAAGAATTCTTAAAAACCAAATGAACAATCAGATTAGGTTTAGGTGATGGGGTGGAATGTGTGTCACTGAGATATAGGGACTCTCTACTCAAGGGTCTTCTTAAAAGCACTTCATCCTGCCTCATCCTGCACTCAGGCTTGTAGTTATGAAGTTAGGATGCCCAGTCCTGACTTATTTATCACATCAAGAATCACTTTTCTCCTTTTCTCAGTTCAGGCTTCTAACCCCCAAGGACTGCTTTTTAAAAAGTAAACTTCTTTTGGATCACATACTCTTTCTTCTTTCTTCTGGAATACAGGGCAGAGGGCCAGAGGGATTTAAAAAAAGAAAGTCACTGTTTTCTATTTCCTTGGTGCTATCTACAGTATAGTTTGGTGACATGTGGAACTAATATGTGTGCGTGTTAAGTAGCTCAGTTGTGTCCGACTCTTGCAGCCCTATAGACTGCAGCCTACCAGACTCCTCTGTCCATGGGGATTATCCGGGCAAGAATACTAGAGTGGGTTGCTATGACCTCCTCCAGGAAATCTTCCTAACCCAGAGGTGGAACCTAGATCACCTGCATTGCAGGCAGATACTTTACCATTTGAGCCACTAGAGAATGTTTTCAAAGCTAACTTGGTGATAACCAGGTATGGGGACTTTAAACGTGGTAGCCGTAATCTTAATTTTGAAAAACCTAAGGATCACCCTCAGGAAGATAGGAAGCAAGGCTTCATACAGAGTAGCCCAGCTGTGTGTGGCCTTGAAAAGTCAGCTGTGGGTGAGGCCGTGTGTTACACTGATCCTTTTGAATCCCCTCTGAGATTCAGAGAGGAATTTTTTGTTTGCTTTTGTACAGTCCTTAAATAAAAGCTTGGTATTTGTCATTTGGCATGCTCCTATTTTCATCGGGAATGAGAAGCTGTGGGGAAAGGCTTTGGGCTGGTAAGCAAAAAGCACATTACAGGACTGCTTTTGAAGAGCCTTGATTCCACCCAGGTGAGTTTAACCAGTTAAAAATAAAGCCACAGTTTTATTTCTGAGTCTGCCTTCTCAGTATTTCATTTATATCCACTTATAAAGTCGTAGTGTATGTGGGGAATTTATATTTCACTCATCCGTATTTAGTTTCAAACATACTTTTGCGACTATCCCAGTCTTATGACTGATTCACATTGTTCACACTGCACCCAAGAAAACTTACCAACAGGAAACAGAACTGACATTTGTGGTGGCAGAAGTATTACATATGTTAACTTATTTAATTCTTACAGTAATTCAGCCAGGGATTTTATAGGGGAAGGAAATAATGCAAGGTGGTAGAACTGGGATTATAAACCTAGTGTATCTATCTCTGAAGACAATACTCTTTTTTCTCTTTGCACTGAAATATTCTTGAAAATGTGAGAGTCTTGTAGAATTTTAGCCTACATATTTGATTAGATTTTTAAAAAATTAAACCTGAAAAAAAAAATCTTAATCCTGGATAGAGGTCTTGTTGTGTCTGAATTGATGAACAAAAGTAAAGTTTCACTAAGTAGCACTCAGAAAAATCTCTGTGCAGCGACTTCAGGAAACTGGAGGTGGTTCCTTGGCCAGGGAATGTTTAGCTTCTCCAACAAAGGTATTGGATTAGGTGATCTTTCAACTCCCTTTCAGGGGGAGGCATAAATTAGGAGTACTGAATTAACAGATATAAACTAGAATCCATAAAATAGATAAGCAACAAGTATTTACTGTATCTCACAGGCAATTACACACAATATCTTGAAATAACCTATAATGGAATATAATCTGTAAACAACAACTACCCCTCATCACTATGTTATACACCTGAAACTAACACAATATTGTAAATCAACTATAATTCATTATAAATAAATAGATTCCCTTCCAGTTTCCAAATCCTTTGACTTTAAATTATAAATCTCCAGTTGGGCGCGAGATTCTGGATTCGGGGGATGTCTACAGGATCGCCAAGGGTGGCAAATTTAGAGTGAAGAAGAAACTCTGAATTCGTGACCCCTAGGAGATCATGTAGGTTAGCGCTACATAGTCTACTACTTCCCACACTGGTGGCCCGCACTTTGGGCTTAAAACGCCGGAGCGCAGCAGGAAGCCCTCGACTTTACAGGGAATCCAGTCTCCACCACTAAATTCTAAACTTCTCAAATTTCTTCTCCGAGCCTATTATCTTCCACAGGACTACAACTCCCAGCAGGCCACACCGGGGATTCTTGCGTTGTGGCAGCCAGTATAGCCAGTAAAAAGGAAAGGGAATCCTCAGGAACCAATCCTGAAGAGGTAGGGCGGATCCTTTCCGGTTTCCGGTTCCGGCTCCTCCCCCCGGCTCACCGAGGCGGCGCTGTTCCTGACCGGGAGACGCTGGAGCTAGGTGGGTTGGGGTCGGGCCCGAGGTCGCGGTGGCTAGGCGCTAGTGGCTTCGCGGGGAGCCCTCAGCTTAGTCCCCTTCCTCTCACCGGGCAGCTGGGGTTGTGGCTTTGTTCCGCGGACCCACTGGGGAGCAAACGGGGCCCTGTGTTCCCTCGTCCCAACTCCTGGCCCCTACCCCCGGCCTGCCCGGCCAGCCTCTGGCCCCAAGCCCCTGCCTTCCCGCCCTTCTGTTGGCCTTTGAGTACCCAGTCCCGCTACCACTGACCATATCTTTGGCGTCAGCTTCTCCTTCTCTCCCACCCCTCCGGCCCCAACCCCGCCCGGCAGCTCTGGACCTAGCTCCTCTAGAACGCTCGTACCTCAGACTCCGCCTGGCGGCACACAGCCCAACCTCTTGGGTCGGGTTCCCACCCTGACCAGTCTCCTCGGACCCTCTGACTCTTTTGGTCCTCTTCTCTCTCTGTCTCCTTATCCACCTCCCTTGTTCAGTTCGCAGTTATTTCACACATTTCTCCTGATATTTCCAAGCTCCCCTCTTTCCTTCCTCCCTCCAAGCCTCGACCCTAAAGGTCCCTCAGACCACTTTCCAGCTTGGTCCCGTCCCTCCAACCCAGGCCCTTGGCCTTCAACATCTCTGATCACCAGCCCCATCTTCTTGGCTCTTGTTAGACCTGGCTCCTTTTCCCCCGTCTCAGTCCCTTCCACCTGTGGTCCTGCCTGTACCTCTGAACCTCCTGCGAAGACAAGCGCCATGAGTCTCTTTCTCCCCAAATCTCTGAAATGTGATATGGAAATGCTCTTTACCTGGCACTGTCTTCTTAGATGGTGGGTTCCCCATCTCTGTCAGTTCCAGTTTTGCTCACCCATCCTGCAAGTCCTGACTAAAAGACTACCTTTTCCATGAAGCTGCTTATCCCTGAACTCTTCAGGGAGATATGCCTGTGTCATCAGAATTTCCATGGGACTGTATTTATTACTGGTGTAGCGCTTAAAAGCACTGGCTTTGGAGCGATGGGCATGGCTCCCAGTTCTGCCACTCATTTGCTGTGTGCCCTTGGGCAAATTACAAGTTTCTTGCTTCTCCTGGAACTTAACCTTCTACACTTGTATGACAGTTTCTGGGGTTGGTGGCCCATGACGCTGCACTGTACCATAAAGTCTTTTAGGGTGGTGACTATAGTCTTAAATCTTATTCAACCCAGCATTCAGCTCTGGGAAGAGTCGGAGCTTGGTATATTGTGGATTCTCAGTATAGTAGGATCAGTAGTGAGTGGAGGCTTTGTAGCTCATTGCATAAAGAGAGATATTGGAGCCCTAGGTGGGATGGGCAGGAGTGGGAGGTAAATTAAGATCATAACCATTCACTCATACTTAAAAAATTTTGAGCACCAGGCCTTGTGCTGGAGACATTCCCAAACCAGTTCCTGTCCACAAATTGCTTATAAACTAATAGTGGGAACAGACATGTAAGCAGATAATTGCAAGACACCTTAAAAGCCAGTACAAGATCCTGTGAATGCATAAAGGAGGAAGTGGGCAGAAATTAAGAGATA
Organism: Cervus elaphus; assembly: GCF_910594005.1. Lineage (NCBI taxonomy): Eukaryota > Metazoa > Chordata > Mammalia > Artiodactyla > Cervidae > Cervus > Cervus elaphus. The sequence continues at coordinate 123,577,795 of NC_057834.1, read as the reverse complement.
GCTAAGGAATCGTGGGTGAGAATAGACACAAGTAAGCATGAAATGGGTTGTGGAGACAGGCCTGGTCTTCAGTTTATTTAGCAAATATTTATTAAGGATCTGTGTTTGACAGCCACTGCTCTAGGAGTTTGGTTTACATTAATGAATAAATCAAAGAACCTGGCCCTAATGGGACTCATGTTTTGCAGGGGCAGGCCTATACTAAATAACAGACATAAAGAACAGATCATTAGAAGGTGAGAAGTGCTATGGGGCAAGGGGGAACTGAGTGTGGGGGAAGGGGTTATAATTTTTATTTTTAACTTTTTGTTTTGGAGGGGTTGTGATTTTTAAAGGGATGGTCAGGAGACAGTGACTAAGTATCAAGGAATAGTTTCTGATTTATTTATTATTTATTTTTGCAGTTTTGGAAGTGAAGCAGCCTTTTTTTTTTTTTTAAACATTACTTACCTAGATTCTTGAAAACAAAAAACAAAAACACTCTTAACAGAGATTGGTAGATTATAGTTTGCTTTCTTTTGTTTAAAATGAAGTTTTGTTAGGATACAGCCACACCCAATCATTTATGGATTTTCTATGCCTGCTTTTATGATACAATGGCACAGTTGAATAGTTGTAGCAGAGATCCTGTGGCCCCCAAATATTTACTAAGTATATACTCCCTGGTCCTTTACAGAAAAAGTTTACTGACCACCCCCCCACCCCACTCCTTAAAGGTTTAACGTACTGTCCATATTTCACATTTTAGATTATATACAGTGTACCATTTTTTAATTGAATGTTTTCCTTTTCTAACAAGATCATGTAAGGAATCTTTTTCATCCTTGCCTTCTTTACAGGGCTAGCATATAGTGTTTTCAGCAGTTAATCGCAGCTGTCATGTACTGAATGACTAGTACATGCCACACTTTACACTGAGCATTTGATAGGCGTTTCCTCTCACAGTCCGGCTGTGTCAGTTGGTATCACAATTTTAGTGATACAGGAGTTGAGGCTCAGAGTGGTTGAGTAATTTGCAGAGTTGTAAAGAGAGTATATGTCACCATTGGGATCCAGCCCTAAATGTAGTTGGTGTCCCTTCCATTATTCTTTGTTGTTATTTTCCACAAAGGTTGAAGAATTGCCAATCTTTCATTCACTGTCGTCAGTGTTCCATCATAGCCTGGGCTTCCCTCCCTCATCCCCTTGTTCATGTCACTCTAAAGTATTTCCACCAGTCCACTCTGCCTTTTGAAATGCCATTATTTCCTCAAGGTTCAGAGGAAACACCACTCTCCTCTTATCAGTACTTTTCCCCCCTCATTTGCCGTCCTTGTCTGTAGGAACTCAAAAGGAGTCTGTGCAGCTTAGCAAGCATCTACTGATGTATGCACAAGTAGGCCCCGTGCTGGGCACCGTGTGTGGGGGGCGGAGGTGGGGGCACGGGGGAGTGTGTGCCTGTGAGACTGTGTGGTGTGAGAGTATAGCTGGGTGTGTGTGTGATGTGTGGTTGTGTAGCCATGTATTGGTTCTGTGTATGGGAGGGCTGTGTGTGGTGTGTGTGATTGGTACATGTGTGGCTGTGTATGTGTGATTGCATGATATGCACGTGTGTTGTAAGAGTGACTGAGTGTGTTTGAATATGACTGTGTGTTTGGTGAGTACGCCTCTGTGTGTGGTATGAGACTGTGTGTGTAGGCACTGCTCTGTGGGGTGTGTGAGTGGAAGTGGGTACTGCCCAATCAGAACAGACACAGTGCAGGCTCTGCAGTGGATCTTGGAGGACCCAGATGTTACCCTTTATTTGTCAGACTATGGTGAGATGTGGGGAAGGGAAGGGTGGTGGAACACTTAAGAGGATTCAGAGCTGGGCCTTGTGAGTGAGTAGGAATTAGAGGTTACTGTTATTTTCAGTTTGAAAGCAAGCAGATAGAGGGATACTTGTAAGGAAGGTTTTTCCAGAAAAGATTAAACAGAATGGGAATTTCAGTTAACTTACATTTAGGCAGAAAAATCAAACTCACCCCCTAGTGGACGCTCTTGTACTTGCAGGTGAATTAGAGTCTAGACTGTTGTGGTTTAGTGTGGTAGTAAGATAAGTGACTTAGCACGCATGCATGCATTGGAGAAGGAAATGGCAGCCCACTCCAGTGTTCCTGCCTGGAGAATCCCAGGGACCGGGGAGCTTGGTGGGCTGCCGTCTATGGGATTGCACAGGGTTGGACACGACTGAAATGACTTAGCAGCAAGATAAGTGACATTATGCAAATTTCACAAATAACATCTTTTGGGGATGGACAAAGCTGGGGGCCTTCTTTTTGCTGTGGTGGGTAACTTTACGTATCTGTGGAGGTTTGTCACTTAAAAGTTAGTAAAGGCATTCTTCCAAGTATTCCAGTTAATGGAATGAAATGGTTCTTTCTATAGGGATCGTGTACTGGGATAGAATCAAACCAGGATAGAAGATTCCCTGGGGGCTGGCCTGACCCATGGAATAAAGGCGTTGGCCATTTGTGTTCATTCTCAGGGTTCAGAGATGGGCAGTGAGAAGGAGCAGAGCCCAGAACAGCACCTGCCCGAGGAAGGGGAACGGGGTAATAAGCCGTGGAGAGTGGATGACTCCGAGATCCCGGATGGGGACAAAGAGCCTGGGCAAGCAAGCCCGTCAGAGGGGCCACAAGGGCCCCGTCCAGAAGAGCCCACGCAGGAAGTTGCTGTCTCTGCTGCAGAGCCGGAGGACCTCTCTGTTCCTCGGAGGCCCGAGGTGGATGAGAAGCCCTTTGTATGTGTCCAGTGCGGCAAAACCTTCAACAACACCTCCAACCTGAGGACACACCAGCGCATCCACACGGGCGAGAAGCCCTACCAGTGTTCCGAGTGTGGTAAGAGCTTCTCCAGAAGCTCCAACCGGATCCGCCACGAGCGCATCCACCTGGAGGAGAAACACTACAAGTGCCCCAACTGCGAGCAGCGCTTCCGGCGGCACGCGGACCTCACCACGCACCAGCAGGACCACCTGGGCCGGCGGCCCTTCCGCTGCGACCTCTGTGGCAAGAGCTTCGGCCAGAGCTCGGCGCTGGCCGTGCACTACCGGACCCACCTGGAGCCCGCGCCCTACATCTGCTGCGAGTGCGGGAAGAGCTTCAGCAACAGCTCCAGCTTCGGCGTGCACCACCGCACCCACACGGGCGAGCGGCCCTACGAGTGCGCCGAGTGCGGGCGGACCTTCAGCGACATCTCCAACTTCGGGGCGCACCAGCGGACCCACAGGGGCGAGAAGCCCTACCGGTGCACCGTGTGCGGGAAGCACTTCTCCCGCAGCTCCAATCTCATCCGCCACCAGAAGACACACCGGGGAGAGCCGGCCGGGAAAGAGTCCAGCTGAAGCGGGCGAGGGAGAGAGGACAGGGCAAGGGGTCCCAGCCTAGCGTAGAAAGAGCTTTAGGATCTGCTGCTGCCCCCTTGACGTCAAGCCCTTCTCCCACTTTGGAGAATGGTTTTTCTGTTGCCTCTGAAGCCAGGATCTCCAGGAAGTCAGAGAAGGGACTCTGAGTAAAAATCTTTACATTTTTCCAGGCCAATTTCTTGTGGTAGAAAGTCAGAGGACTCTCTTAGTTTCATCTCCTTGGGGTGAAAGAGAAATAGGGTAGGCTTAGTACTTGCTCATATCATTAGGGTGACCGTCCCCTGGCCTTTAAGGAAGTACCTGTGAGATAAGCATCACTGTCTGGAGGGCCTCTGTATTGTATATGGACTGCTTGAGCTTAGGGCGCACTGCAGGGGTCCACTAATTCCACCCACTGTGCCTGAATCAGACAGGGAGGAAGGGGCTTCCCAGGCCTGGAGAAGAGGTCTGAGGTCCTACTTTAGGAATGAAAGGGAAACCCTCAAGGAGCCATGATCCAGGCACCTTCACATTCCCTCATGTTTGTGACTCATCATCCCCAGCCCAGCGTGCATCTGTTTCCCCAGGAATAGCAGTAAAACCCTTTAATGAAAAGGACCCGTGTACTTATTTGGAGGCATCAAAGAGGTGGAGAGATGGTCACACTGCCACTACTCTGGAAGGGAGTTGAATTTCAAGAAAGAATGGGTGACTGTTCTGAAAAGCAAAAGGAAGCTGCTGACTGAGGTCTGTGAGGAGGAAGGGGAGAGAGAGGGAAGTAATATTAATTGAGCATCTGCTGTGTGCCCTAGATCCTGCAGGTCACATTCCCATTCTTTATTTAGTTGCAGCAGCCTGCAAGGGAGTGCGCTGAGGAGACCAGTGAGGAAAGGTGAAATCGCTTGCTGTGAATCACATTATGGGTATGTTGGTAGAGCCAGGGTGCAGCCTGGGTCTCCCTTGTTTCTGAGCGGATGCTCTTTCACTGCATTCACCTTGTTGGGTTCTGAAGGAGGAGCTGCTTTGGGAGCTGGCCTGGGACGAGGTGATTTCCTAGAAGTGGGAGCTAGCGTGGCCTCTTGAGACAGCCCTGGACCCTTTGCTCTGTGGGACGCCAGTGCCAAGGATGAGAACCTTTTCAACTTTAGATTGATAATAGATTGACGTTATTCTGTGCCTAGGAAATATGACTGTAACTTGGAATAGGGGCTGAGGGGTGGGACAAAGTGAACTTAGAGAGTCTTTGCCCTTAGTAGTAGCAGTTTAGTTCCTAAGGTTGGGATAGCTTGGTAGAGGTCAGGCCTGGCTTCCTGCCCTTCTGAAGGCCTGGCTCCATGTGGCAAGTTTTAAGTGTTTTCTGCATTAAAGTTTATAGAGTTCACCCAGATTTCCTCCAACAAATACAAAAGACCCCCATCTTTGGCCACTCTGGGGTTCTGTTCTTCCAGAGTGAGGAGCCTTCATCTGTCGCCAGCTGGCAGAATGTGACTGGCACAGCTGATGACCTGACCTACTACAATGGGATCCTGCCACCCACCCAGGAGGGGATGTGCCTTTATTTTTTCTAACCATAAAACATGACTTCCAAACAATTCCCTGATATTTGTAGGGTCCTTTTCAGTTTACAAAGCACTTTTATTTCATATACATTTTCCTGCTCCTTGAAAATCTTCATACAAGGTATTTTAAACATATAGTCACCCAACTTGTATGTATAAATTGCTTCCTAATAATAGAAGTTGCCAGGGGCTTCCTGGCTGTACAATGGTTTAAGACTACTTCCACTGCAGGTGCTGCGGGTTTGATCCTGGCCGGGGAGCTAAAATCTCACATGCCACGTGGCCAAAAATAAAACTTAGAAGTTGCCATCTAACACCTACTGAGCGCCAGTTATTTCTGATCTGCATGACTAGTCTGCAAAGTAGCAGTATCCCCATTTTGAAGATAAGGAAATTCTGAGGGGTTAAATGACCTGACTTAATGGCTGAGCTGGGATTCCAGTTAGGCCAGCTCTTCATTTTTGCTCATTACCAAGCTAGGTCTGCTGGTCTCCTCTCAGTCTGGGAGCTTGGTAACATTAACCTTCCAGACCCAGAGCCTTAGTGACAACTGCAATGAGTTGGAGTCTTGCTAGACCTGCTTTGAGCTTGCTGGCCCATCTCATTTGCCCTTTTCCGACCAATTTTATAGGCTATGTTTTCAGTGTTGATCCAGGCTATTGAGTTCTGATTAGTCCATTTATTCACTCTGATTTCCTTTTTTGCTAACTTCCTTTATTTTCTTCATTCCTTTTTCCTCTTCCCGTCTCTCTTTCCCCTCCCCTTCTTTCCTCCCTCCCCACTCTGCTCCTCTCTCTCCTAGTTACTAGGAATACTGACAGTGAAGACGTGGCTCCTGTATTCTCTACTGTGGGGTGGCTGCCAGGTTTCAACAGCAGGCAAACCTGGAAGGGTGGGGCTCCCATCAACTCCTGGCACTTGATCCTGGTGTGGTGACCACCCACAGGCTCCCTGCCCCTGGACTGAATTCACATGAAGCCCCTTCCCCTCCCGTCAGCCTTTTGGCCTGCATGCAACTCAGTTCTATCCACCAACATTTATGAAGCAGCTATTACATGTCAGGAAGCAGGGAGTTCTCCCTGCCTCACCTGAGGGAGTTCTGACTGGATGCCTGAGAGGGTCTGGAGCAGGGAAGGGCTGTTGTGGGCAGGTGTGGAGAAGGGGAAAGCTGCGCATGCGTAGCCTATGTACAGGCCCTCTCTTCCCTCAGCTCTGGAGGACCTTGACCCCTGAACTCTATGATAGGAAAGATCTAAGGGGCATCAACAGCCGTAGACAGAGCTCCTGGGCCCCAACTTCTGTTGGGATAGGCAGTCACCTCTGGTCTCCTCATGCTCTGAAGTTCCGGGTTCCTTCTGCCATGAGATCCCAGATGAAAGCAGAGACCCGCATGTACCTTTACCTGCAGGTCTTGCCACCCACCATCCAATACTCCTTGGAATAAAGGCGTTTTCCCAGTCTCTAGTCCACAGAGAGACATCAACCCATTACGATTTGGGCAACAATACTTCTTTCCCATTTAGTCTCACAACACCATAGCGCAGGCAAATTACAGGATTGCTTTTGATGGAGCCTAGAAGATAGGTCTGGAACCAGTCCTACGCAGGTTTGGGTATTGGGAAATAGTGATTATAACAGCATTTACTATTGATCTTAATGTCTAAGTCTTCGTAATTCTGCAAGGTAATTATTTTCATTTTGCCGATGAAGAAATGGAGGTTCAGTTAGATGAAGTAATTTGCCCATTTAAGGTCACATGGCCATTAGGTGGCTCACCTGGGACTTTAACCAACCCAGACCTGATACTAAGGCCTTCTTCTTAATGACTACATGGTAATTAAGCCTTGCTCCCTGGACCCCCACTCCCTGTCAGGTCCCACTACTCCTTAGAGTGGTCCTATCCCAGAAGGATGTTCTTTCACATCTCTATCATGGTTATTCGGCTTGGCCTAGGAATTGTTCCTGGAGAACTGAGTACACTGGGGTGTACTGAGCCGAAGCCAGGCTGCTGAGGGTAAGGTCTGAACAAGACCAGGGATCAGCTGGAGCCCTGTGAGGCTCCTCCCTCCCCCATAGGGTGTCTTCTGGGCAGTACAGCATCTTGCTCTAGTCCCCAGGGTGATTTGGGACCCTGGGACAACCGGGGCTTGCTCTTCCTCTTCACCGGACACTGCGAAGCTGCAGGACTTTCTCTTTCGCCTGCTCTGGGACACCGCCCAGGGCCTCAGCTTCCTGCCCTGAGGCTCCCACCCTGGGTTTAATTTTCACCAACCCTAGTGTGAGACACCAGACCAGGGTACAGCCTGCAGAGCTCCTTCACCTGCAGTAGCAGGCCAGTGATGGGGGGAGGGAGGAGCCTCCAGGAAGAGGTGAAGAATAACGACCACTTTACCCTTCAGAGTTCTTGCCTGAGACCCATGTCACAAAAGACAGATGAACAGGAGGAAAACAAGGTTATTCATGTGTATATCTCACAAACCTGAGAGGCACCCAGGGAAAATGAGTTAACTCACCCAGGTGGTCTAAAGTTCAGTTGTGTCCAACTCTGCCACCCCATGTAGCCCACCAGGCTCCTATGTCTGTGGGATTTCCCAGGCAAGAATACTGGAATGGGTTGTCATTTCCTCCTCCAGGGTATCTTTCTGACCCAGGGATCGAATTCACATCGCCTGCTTTCTTTACCACTGCGCCACCTGGGAAGCCCAAGTGGCCTAAACCAGCAGTTTAAATACCATCTTAGCCAAAGGAGAAATAAAGGTGAGGGTGAGTAAGCCAGTTATGGGGAGGTTGCCAGGAAGAGCAGGATAAACAAGTGTAAGGTTTGTTATGCAGATTAAAGTCTCTGCCTTCCCCATTAGTAAGATTCTCTTACTATTTAGTTGTTTTCTCCTAGTGCAGCGAGGGAGACACCCTCACAAATAGAGATATCCTTCATAAGTGTAAATTTCCCTTTCAAAAGAAGTAATTCCTACTCTGTTTTTCTGAGTCATTCCTTCCGACTGTGGAGACTGGCACTGGAACCCAGAGTTCCAAGGCAGGATGGTAGGTGTCATTTACAGTTGTTCCCAGGGGCCTGTGGGAGCAGCCCCGGGGAGGGCCCTAACCTGGCCTGTATTGGACGTTGGCCCCAGGAGTGAATAGGACAGTCCTTCCTGCTAGGAACTCAGAGGAACGGAAACTCCCTTGTGAACAAGGTACTGGGGGAACACAGGCAGGATGCCTAACTTCACAGGAGAGGAGAAGGCTGAGAGGATTGAATCTGGTCTTGGAGAATGAGTGAGTGTTTACTAGTTAAAGAAGAGGAAGGCTATTTCTGATGGAAGGGAAGCTTTAGTGTTTTAGGGAACAGTGAAACATTTGAGGTAGTGAAGATTGTCCTGGGTGAGGAGATGAGGTTGGTAAGGTAGTCAGGGACTGGGTCCTGAAGGGTGTTGGATGCCAGGATAAAGAATTTCAGGTTGTGGACAGTAGAGAATTTTAAAGCCAAGAGACTGCATGATCACATTCATGCCTGAGGTTCCTGTGGTCTGTGCAATCCTCTATGTCAACAAAAAATTAATCAGGCGATCTAAGAAAAAAATGGAAAATTTTATTTGAGCCATACTGAGGATTATGACTCAGGAACAGTCTCTCAGAAAGCTCTGAGAGACTGTTCCACCCATTAGAGGTCAAAGCAAAGTTATATAAATTTTTGAGACAGAGGGTTGTACATTAAGTGTTATTGACAGTTTACACAATCCAGATCTGTGCGTACAAAGCAAGCAGTGGGCCTTGGGTCATCATGGCCATTCCAAGATGAAGAAGGAAGGTTATCTCATAAGGAGTTATAACCCTTGATGAGATTAAGAAGAAATGTTATCTCCGAATGAGGTCTGGTCAGTGCAGGTGCATAACACACAGTAAAGGGGAGGGAGGAGGAGAAAATAAAAATTTTATTTAAAATTTTGTCTTACCATAAAATATAAATTTTATTTCATCACTTGTTTTGTCCCCATTTGCTTTATCACAGAACTAAGCACCTTCATGAGTTCCCTGGGAAGTTCTGTCATATCAAGCATTTGTACAGCTAGAATCCCTTCGAGAGACTGGGAATCTTGGGGAGGGGTCTCATCAGGGTGTGGGACTAACTCCTCCCATCGCTGTTGTTACCCCTTCTCTCTCAGATTGCTGTGGAAACTCCAGGTCGTTTTACTCTATTATAAAAAAGCTGTTCAGCTCTCCTCAGCTTCTGATAATTTGTATATGCAAACACATCAAGGGACTCAGCAGAACAAAGGCCCCACCATTTAACAGTGGTACAGTTCAGTCACTCAGTCATGCCCAACTCTTGGCGACAGCGGTACATCCATCCCCAAAAAGCAGTTGTAAAAGAAATCCAAACAACAAATATCCTGGAAGATTTGCAAAGCATGCGAACATATTAAAGGTTCAAGATAGTCATGTGAGCACAAGTGGTTGTTCCCACTTCTTTTTGAGATCCCCATTAATAGGACAGAATAGGAATATAAACACCTAACAGCAAAGAGAATGGCAGGGAGATGGGGTGGCCGGTGAAGCGGTGTCAACACATTTCTAGAAGTGGATGACAACACGCTGGTGGCTCAGCAGAGTGGAGGAAGCCATGGCCCAGAAGGTAGGTGATGGACCTGACAGCCAGTCTTCCTGGAAAGATCCCACAGAGGCTCTGAGTTCATAACCAGCAAGTACTGAGGACAGACATGAAAAGTGGACCTAAAAGTGAGGGCATTGGTAGAAGGTCTTTCTGTGTAGAAAGACCTACCCCTCAACCTTCAAAATGGAGAGTGATTGGCACTTACCTTCAGACAAGCAACACACCACACACACACAGCCAAACCAAGAAGGATCATTCTACGAAAATCCAGTAAGTCCCTAGGAGGAATCTAGGGTGTTGAATGCGGTGTTGACATCTCAGAGTAAAACTTGTTATTCTGACATTTATAAGCCCTCCGTCTACGGGGTCGCACAGAGTCGGACACGACTGAAGTGACTTAGCAGCAGCATAAGCCCCCCACCCTCCCCCGCCAAGAATCACCCAAACACTCACCCTGTAGTAATTCCCGACAGAAAACCCTACTGCCGAAAGTCCTTCATGGTCCAGGGCAGGGAAGCAGACACAGCAGCAGAGGAAACACAGCAACAGAAGAAACCAACACAATTACTGAGCTTGTTGGTCTGTTATTCTATAAACACACAACCAGCAGCACCGGAATTATAAAGGCAGTTAAAAGCACGAGAGACAACATAAACAGAGTAGGTGGCTCCAGACAACAGAAAGTTAAAATGGCACAGTGGAATCATTTGTAAAAAATTGATTATAGTTAATTGGCTTCAGGTATATGTTGGTTTTGGGTATACAACATAGTGATTTGGAATTTTTACAGATAATACTCCATTTAAAATTATTACATTGGTTATATTCTCTGTGCCGTACAATATATCCTTGTACTTCATTTTATACGTGGTGGTTAGTAACTTAGTCCCCAACCCTATCTTGTCCCTCTCTCCCCCCACTGGTGACCACTAGTTTGCTCCCTATTTCTATGAATCTGCTTCTGTTTTGTTATATTCATTCATTTTACTTTTTAAATTTCACATATAAGGGATAACAAAGTTATTTATTTCACTAAGCGTAATACCTCCAGGTCCATCCATGTTATTGCAAATAGCAAAATTTCATTCTTTTCATGGCTGAGTAATAGTCCATTGTATGTATGTATGTTATGTATGTGTGTGTATATATATATGTATATACACACATATATACACATATATACATATATATTTATACATATATATATGTACACCACATCTTCTTTATTCATTCATCTGTTGAGGGACACTTGGCTTGTTTCCATATCTTGGCCATTGTAAATAATGTTGCTATGAGCATTGAGATGCATTTATCTTTTTGAATTAGTATTTTTGTCTTTTTTCAGCTATATATCCAGGATGGAATTGCTGGGTCATATGGTAGTTCTATTTTTAGTTTTTTGAGAAACTTTATTGTTTGCCATAGTGGCAGCACTAATTACATTCCCACCAACAGTGTACAAGTTTCCTTATTCTCCACATTCTCTCCAATGTTTGTTATCTGTGGTCTTGTTGATGACAGCCATTCTGACAGGTATGAAGTGATATCTTGTGGTTTTAATTTCTTTGATGAGTTGTGGTGTTGAACATCTTTTCATATGCCTATTGGCCATCTGCATACCTTCTTTGGAAAAGTGTGTAAGTCTTCTGAACATTTTGAAATTGAGTTGTTTATTGGTTTGATGTGGAGTTGTATGAGCTGTTTATATATTTTGGATATTAACACCTTATTGGACATATAACTGCTGGGAGAAATACCAACAACCTCAGATATGCAGACAACACCACCCTTATGGCAGAAAGTGAAGAGGAACTAAAAAGCCTCTTGATGAAAGTGAAAAGGACTAAAAAGCCTCTTGATGAAAGTGAAGGAGGAGAGTGAAAAAGTTGGCTTAAAGCTCAACATTCAGAAAACTAAGATCATGGCATCTGGTCCCATCACTTCATGGGAAATAGACGGGGAAACAGTGGAAACAGTGTCAAGACTTTATTTTTGGGGGCTCCAAAATCACTGCAGATGGTGATTGCAGCCATGAAATTAAAAGATGCTTACTCCTTGGAAGGAAAGTTATGACTAACCTTGATAGCATATTTAAAAGCAGAGACATTACTTTGCCAACAAAGGTCCGTCTAGTCAAGGCTATGGTTTTTCCAGTGGTCATGTATGGATGTGAGAGTTGGACTGTGAAGAAAGCTGAGCGCCAAAGAATTGATGCTTTTGAACTGTGGTGTTGGAGAAGACTCTTGAGAGTCCCTTGGACTGGGTGTTCATTGGAAGGATTGATGTTGAAGCTGAAACTCCAATACTTTGGCCACCTCATGCGAAGAGTTGACTCATTGGAAAATACCCTAATGCTGGAAAGGATTGGGGGCAGGAGGAGAAGGGGATGACAGAGGATGAGATGGCTGGATGGCATCACCGACTCAATGGACATGGGTTTGGGTAGACTTTGGGAGCTGGTGGTGGACGGGGAGGCCTGGCGTGCTACTATTCATGGGGTTGCAAAGAGTCGGACACGACTGAGCGACTGAACTGAACTGATGGACATATAATTTGCCAATGTTTTCTCCCATTTATTAGGTTGACTTTTCATTTTGTTGAGGTTTCCTTTGCTGTGCAAAAGCTTTTAATTAGGTCCCATTTGTTTATTTTTTCTTTCATTTCCTTTGCCTTAGGGGATCCTAAAAAATACTGCTATGACTTCTGCTTATGCTTTCTTCTAGGAGTTTTTGGTTTCCGGTTATACATTTAGGTCTTTAATTTATTTTGAGTTTACTTTTCCACATGATGTAAGAAAATGTGCTAATTTCATTCTTTTACATGTTACTGTCCAGTTTTCCCAGCACCACTTATTGAAGAGACTGCCTTTCCCGTATTGTGTATCCTCACTTCCTTTGTTAAAAATTAATTGATCATAAAGGCGTGGGCTTATTTCTGGGCTCTCTGACACAATAGAGTCTTTAAAAACTCTAGAGATATCCTCAGGGAGATCTGACAAGATACTACCTCTATAGAACAAGAAGGTTGCTAGTGGAAAGAGACCAAATGGAAAATCAGAAACAGCTTTTGGATATTAAAATTGTGTGCTAAGTCACTTCGGTCGTGTCTGACTGTTTGTACCCTATGGACTGTAGCCTGCCAGGCTTCTGTGTCCAAGGGATTCTCCAGGCAGATACTGCAGTGGATTGCCATTTTCTCCTCCAGGGGATCTTCCCAACTCGAGATCAAGCCCTGGTCTCTTATGTCTCCTGCACTGGCAGGAGGGTTCTTTACCACTAGCGCCACCTGGGAAGCCCTTATGGATATTAAGCATATGATAGATAAGATATTCAAGAAACCACTTGGAAGATAACATCAAGAAAAGCCCCTAAAATATAAGGCAAAAATACAGAGATAGAGAAAGAGGAAATAAGTGACACAGAAGATCAACTTCTTATGATGAAGACTGCTGACTGTTCTCCAAAATCTGTCCACCTATTTTATTTGGAGCACTAAACTAGTATTTCCCAGTCTCCTTTGCCATTAGGTGTAATCCTCTCATTAAAGTTCTTGCCAATGGAAAATGAGCAGAAACGGTACATGACGTTCCTCAGCACTCAGGAAGGCACTCAGGAAACCAGGCATGCCTTTACATCATTTTCTTTCCCTTTTTCATCAGCTGTAACCTGCAGGAATCCAACTTTGATGGTTGCAGACTATACAATGTCCTAGTGTGGATTTGCCAGATAAAACACAGGACATCAAGTTAAATTTTAACTTCAGATAAACAATGAATCATTTTTAGTTGGATGCACATTTCACAGCTGTTAATGAGACAGAAACACATTTTTTTTTTTTTTTGGTACTCCAAACCACTGTGTTGTTTGGTCTCTTTATTACAGCACCCTAATCTTTCATCCTGATATTTACAGGTGAGTTTCTGCTCTAATGAGACTGTGGCTCATCATACTATGTATGATGTCTTACTCTTGCCATTGGTCATTTCTCCTCCACATTTTAGCATCTCTAAAGTTAAAATACATCCAATAATTGATGCTGTTTTAGATAAAATAAAATACCATATTATAAGAAAGAGAAGAGGCCATGATCTCAGCAAGATAGTGGAATAGGAAGTCCCAGGTATCAGTCCTAAACTGAGACCCCAACTTAACAACAATGTATGGACCAAAATACCTTTTTTGAGAACTCAGAAACCCACAAGCAAGCACAGCTCAACTTGGGTTGTTTTTCTGGGGTTGGGATGAGAGTGGGAAGAAGAGTGGAATATGCATGCAATGTGCTGGTTTTTCAGAGGGCTGCCCAAGGGACTAGTTTCTGTTTCACTAGGTTTGCGATACTGATGGGGAGCCAAAATACTTAAGATGCCACTGAGCACAACATACTTTGTGATCCTGCTAGGTGAGGTGGCTTCAGTTCACTTCAGTCACTCAGTCGTGTCCGACTCATTGCAACCCCATGGACTGCAGCACACCGGGCCTCCCTGTCCATCACCAACTCCCAGAGCTTACTCAAACTCATGTCCATTGAGTCGGTGATGCCATCCAACCATCTCATCCTCTGTTGTCCCCTTGTCCTCCCACCTTCAATCTTTCCCAGCATCAGGGTCTTTTCCAACGAGTCAGTTCTTCACATCAGGTGGCCAAAGTATTGGAGTTTCAGTTTCAGCATCAGTCCTTCCAATGGATATTCAGGACTGATTTCCTTTAGGATGGACTGGTTGGATCTCCTTGCAGTCCAAGGGATTCTCAAGAGTCTTCTCCAACACCACAGTTCAAAAGCATCCATTCTTTGGTGCTCAGTTTTCTTTATAGTCCAACTCTCACATCCAAACATGACTGCCAGAAAAACCATAGCCTTGACTAGATGGACCTTTCTTGGCAAAGTAACGTCTCTACTTTTTAATATGTTGTCTAGGTTGGTCATAACTTTTCTTCCAAGGAGCAAGCATCTTTTAATTTCATGGCTGCAGTCACCATCTCCAGCGATAGTAGAACCAGAGAACATTCAGTACCACAGACAGACACCAGAGGGAGCAAGAGATTGCAAAAAAGAAAACTGGAAACGAAACCAGCATGTGCCCGCATGCTAATTCGCTTTAGTTGTGTCCGACTCTGCAACCCTATGAACTGTAGCCTGCCAGGCTGCTCTGTATATGGGATTCTCCAGGCAAGAGTACTGGAGTGGCTTGCCATGCCCTTCTCCAGGGGATCTTCCGGACTCAGGGATCAACATACTTTGTGATCCTGCTAGGTGAGGTGGCTTGATGCTGTAGCACCAGTGAACATTCAGTGGCCACAGACAGACACCAGAGGGAGCAACAGATTATGAAAAAGAAACCAGCAGCCCTCTCTAATTGGAAAATTTGCTACACAAGGTCAGAGAAGTTGTATCCACCAAAAATGTTTTCAGAGATCCCCAGAATCTCTAGTGAGGCTATTAAAGGTCTTCCCCTGAATGAAGCCAGTCTATTAAAACAATCAGGAATATGATGCATGAACAAAAGGAGGATACCAACAAAGAGAAACTATAAAAAAAAGAACCAAATCCTGGAGCTACAGAATGCAATTAAGTGAATTGAAATCTTTTTAGAGGGGTTCAACAGCACACTTGATCAAACAGAAGAAAGAATCAGCAAACTCAAAGAAGGTCATTTGAAATTATTTAGAGTCAGAGGAACAACAACAAAAAAGAAAAGTGAAGAAAAGCTAAGGGACTTATGGGATAACACAGAGTAAACCAATATATGCATTATGGGAGTTCCAGAAAGAGAAAAGAGAGTGAAAAGGACAGAGAGCATGTTTGAAGAAATAATGGTCCAAAATCTCCCCAAACTGAGAAAGACTGGTGTTAATTCTTCTTTAAATACTTGGTAGAATTTTCCTATGAAGCCATCTGGTCTTGGACCTTTTGTTGTTGGGAGCATTTTGATTATAGATTTAATCTCCTTAGTAGTTATTGGTCTGTTCAGATTTTCTGTTTCTTTGTGATTCACCTTTGATACATTGTATGTTTCCAAGGATTTATCCATTTCTTTTCGGTTATACAATTTGCTGGCACATAATTTTTCACAGAAGTCTCTTATGAATCTTATTTCTGTGACATAAGAAAGGTAGATAGATAGATAGATATAAAAGGCATCCACTGGAATGGAAGAAGTAAATTTTTCTCTATTTACAAATGAACTGATCTTACATGTAGAAAACCCTGAAGACTTCATGAAAAAACTGTTAGAACTAATAAACAAATTCAGTACAGTTGTAGAATAAAAAATCAGCATACTAAAATCAGTTGCATTTCTGACAACACTCCTATATATTAATAATGAATTAGCTAAAAAGAAAATTAGAAAACAATCCCATTTACAATAGCATCAAAAAGAATGAAATATGTAGGAATAAACTTGACCAAGGAGGCAAGAGACATACACCGAAAACAACAAAACATCACTGCAAGAAACTGGGTGCAAATAAATGGAAAGACATCCCATGTTCATATGGGGGAAGACAGTGTTTTAAAGAAGTCTATAGTACCCAAGGTATAACTTTGGGTCCCTTAGCCTTTCTTCACTTTTCAATGCTATCCCCATCAATATCCTGACATTATTAACAGAAATAGAAAAAAATCCTAAAATTCACATGGAACCACAAAAGGCCCCCCAAAGCTAAAGCAGTCTTAAGAAAGAAGAACAAAGCTGGAGGCATCACACTTTCTGACTTCAAAATATATTAATATTATGAAGCTACAGTAATCGAATAGTAAGGTATCGGTATAAAGACAGACACATGGAACAATGGAACAGAACAAAGAGCCTAGAAAGAAACTGACACACAGCGTCACCTGATCTTTCACAAGACAGCCAATAATACCCACAGCTAACATCATTCTCAATGGTGAAAAGCTGATAACATTTCCTCTAAGATCAGGAGCAAGACAAGGATGCCCACACTCACCATTTTTATTCTACAGAGTTTTGGAAGTCTTAGTCACAGCAATCAGAGGTGAAAATAAAAGGAATCCAAATTTAAAAGGAAGATGTAAAATTGTTACTCTTTGCAGATGACATGATACTGTATATAGAAAATCCTAAATGCAACTAGAGATTATCATACTAAGTGAAGTCAGTCAGAAAGGGAAAGACAAACAGCATATGATATCACTTATATGGGGAACCTAAAACGTGGCGCAAATGAACCTACCTACAAAACAGAAACAGGCTCATAGACATAGAGAATAGACTTGTGGTAGCCAAGATGGGTGGGGGAGGGAGAGGGAGGGATTGGGATTTGGGGGTTGGTAGAGGCAAACTATTACATTTAGAATGGATAAACCACAAGGTCCTAATGTATAGCACAAGGAACTATATTCAGTAACCTGTGATAGACCACAATAGAAGAGAAAATAAAAAAGGATGTATGTATGTGTATAACTGAGTCACTTTGCTGATAGCAGAGATTGGCACAGCACTGTAAATCAACTATACTTCAGTGAAAAAAAATCCTAAAGACATCATCAGAAAACTACTAAAACTCATCAACAAATTCAGTAAAGTTGTCAAATACAAAATTAATATACACAAATCTGTTGCATTTCTATACACTAACAATATCAGAAAGAGAAATTAAGGAAACAATTCCATTTACAATTGTATCAAACAGAATAAAATGCCAAGGAATAAACCTACCTAAGTAGGCAAAAGACTACTCCCAAAACTATAAGGCACTGATGGAAGAAACTGAAGGCAACAGAAATAGATGGGAAGATATATACTGTGTTCTTGGACTGGAATAGTTAATATTATTAAAACGCAATCACATGCAATCATACCCAAGTCCATCTACAGATTCAGTGCAATCCTATCAAATAACTGGGTTGGCCAAAAAGTTCATTTGGGTTTTCCATAACATCTAGTTGTGTGAAAAATGCCATTGGTATTCGGTTAGCCAAAAGTTTTTCCAAACTAATACCAATGGCATTTTTCATATAACTAAAACAAATAATTTAAAATCTGTGCAGAAATGCAAAAGATCCCAGATAGCCGAAATAATCTTGAGAAAAAAGACTAGAGTTGGAGGACTCACTCTCCATGATTTGCACTCATGTGACAATGTAGCCAAACATGTGAACTAACAATGTGAATGGACACACCAATGCACATTTGCCTCTTTGAAAGTTTGCAACTTGGGGGTGTGTATGTAGGAGACTTACTGTGATGGAAATAAAGCAAAAATAAATGGGACATAACTAAACAGTACATTTTGCACAGCAAAGGAAACCTAAACACAAAGATACCTATGCAGCAGGAGAAAATATTTGCAAATGATGTATCAGACAAGGGATTAACTTCCAAAATATATAGACAGCTTATGCAGCTCAATATCAAAAAAACAAACAATTCAATCAAAAAATGGGCAGAAGACCTAAATAGGAATGTTTCATTTTTCCAAAGAAAACATACAGATGGCCAATGGGCAATGAAAAGATGCTCAACATTGCTAATTATTAGAGAAATGCAAATCAAAGCTACATCATGGTAGCTCTATCACCTCATACCAATCCAAATGGCCATCATTAAAAAGGTTACAACTAATAAATGGTGGAGAGGATATGGAGAAAAGGAAAGCCTCCTTCAGTGTTGGTGGGAATGTAAATTGTGCAGCCACTATGGAGAACAGTATTGAGGTTCCTTAAAAAACTAAACATAGAGTTATCATATGACCTGGCAATTCTACTCCTGGGTATATATCTGGAAAGGATAAAAACTCTAATTTGAAGAGACACATGCATCCCAATGCTCATAGCAGTACTATTATTATATACTTGGTATATTATTATATACCAAGACATGGAAGCAACCTAATGTCCACAACAGATGAATGGATAGAGAAGATGTGATATATATATATATATACACACACAGTGGAATATTACTCAGCCATAAAAAATGAAATAATGCCATTACAGTAACATCAGTGGACCTAGAGATTGTCACACTAAGTGAAATGTCAGACAAATATATGATATCACTTATATGTGGAATCTAAAAAAATGATACAAATGAACTTATTTATAAAATAGAAATAGACTCACAGACATTGAAAACAAAGGCACGGTTACCAAAGGGGAAAGGGCAGGAAGAGGGAGGGATGAATTAGGAGTTTGAGATGAATGATATACCCTATTATATATAAAAGAGATAAACAACAAGGTCCTACTGTATTGCACAAGGAACTATGTTCAATATCTTGTAATAACCTATAATGGGAAAAATCTGAAAAAGAACATGATATAAATACATAATGAATCACTTGGCTGTACACTTGAAACTAACAACACTATACGTCAGTCAACTATACGTCAGTAATAATAATAAAAAGAGAGACAGCCAAGAATGCACAGCGGGAAGGATAGTCTCCTCAACAAATGGTTTTGGAAAACTGGGTATCCACATATAAAAATAATGAAATTGAACCCTTATGAATTAAAGACTTAAATATAACACCTGATACTGTAAAACTCCTAAAATAAAAAATACGGGAAAAGTTTCTTGGCATTGGTCTTGGTGATTTCTTGGATATGACATCAAAATCATAGGTAACAAAAGCAAAAATAGACAACTGTAACCACATAAAACTAAAAAGGTTTGGAACAGTAAAGGACACAATCAACAAAATAAAAGGTAACCTACCTCTTATTGGTAGGAAGAAAATATTGTGAACATTATACTTAAGGGGTTAATATCCACAATATATAAATAAGAAAGTCCTACAACCCAGTTAAAAAAATAAAAATTTGACTAAAAAATGTAGAATACATATTTCTACGAAGAAGACATGCAAGTGGCCAACAGGTATATGAAAAGGTGTTCAACAGCACAAAGCATCAGGGAAATGCAAACCAAAACCATAACGAAACGTTACCTCACATCTGTTAAAATGGCCATTATAAAAAAAGAAAACAAGGGTTGATAAGATGCAGAGAAACTGGACCCTTGTACACTGCTGGTAGAAATATAAACTGGTGCAGGCACTATGGAAAGTACTATGGAGATTCCTCTAAAAACTAAAAATTGAACTACCATATGATTAACAATCCCATTTCTGGGCACATGTCTAAAATAATTGAAAGAATGATCTCAAAGAGATATCTACACTTCCATGTTCATTGCAGCATTATTCATAATAGCCAAGATGCAGAAACCACTTACAAATATCCATTAAAGTAGACTACATAAAGAGAATGCAATATATAATACAATGAATATTGATCACCCTTAAAAAAGAAGAAAATCTTGCCATGTGCAATAATATGGATGAACCTTGAAGACATGCTGGTGAAATAAGTCAGTCACAGTAGGGCAAATATTGCATAACTCCACTTATCTAAAATAGTCACGCTCATAGAAACAGCAGAATGGTGGTTGCTAGGTGCAAGGGAAATGGGAGGTATTGTTCAATGAGTATAAAGTTTCAGTCCTGCGAGATGAACAAGTTCTAAAGACAACATAGTGCCCATAGTAACGACAGTAACATAGCGTTACCTGTAAAACACAGTGCTTAAAGGAACAATACTGCTTGTACACTTAAAATTTAAGAGGGTAAATCTCACGTTAAATGTTCTTACCACAATAAAAAATACATAAATAAGATATAAGAACACAGGAAGAAAGTAAAGGAATTTAAAAGATATCCCAGGCAATTACTTATCAAAAGTAAGTCAGTGTGTAGCTACCTTGATATGAGAAATCAGACTGTAAGGGAAAATGTATTACTAGGGTTAAAAAGGGTCACATAATGATGAATTGTAACTCATCAGTAACATACAATGATCCTGAAGCTTTAAGAATCTAGTAAAACCTCAGAAGTTGGGTGTGGCCTTGTTACTTCTGGGTGGAAGCTCTAAGAATTAGGATGTGCTTTGCCACATGCTCATTTCTCTCCACCATGGCAACCAGGACTGTCCAGATGGTACCTTCTCCATCAGCCTGGGACCCAGAGTGAGGAAAATGAAAATATGACAAGCGATTCATGATGCACATGGAACATGAGTTAAGAAACAAACCTTTACTGTGCTGTTTGTGTTTCTCTTGTTGTTGTTTTTGGCTGCATCGGGTATTTGTTGCTGCCTGTGGGTTTTCTCTAGTTGCAGCAAGTGGAGACGACTCTCTACTTATGGTGTGCAGGCTTCTCTGGTGGCTTCTCTTGTTGTGGAGTACGGGCCCTAGGGTGCGCAGGCTTCAGTAGTTGCCACTTGCGGGCTCAAGTTGTTGTTCGGTCGCTAAGTTGTGTGCGACTCTTTGTGACCCAATGGACTGCAGCACGCCAGGCTTCCCCGACCTTCACTATTTCCAAGAGTTTGCTCAAACTTACGTCCATTGAGTCAGTGATGCCATCCAACCATCTCATCCTCTGTCACCCACCCTTCCTCCTGCCCTCAATCTTTCCCAGCATCAGGGTCTTTTCCAGTGAGTCAGCTCTTCACATCAGGTGGCCAAAATAGTTGTGGTACATGGGCTTAGTTGCTCCATGGCATGTAGAATCTTCCTGTATTAGGGATTGAACATTGGCAGGTGGATTCTTAACCACTGGATTACCAGGGAAGTCTGTGGGCTGTTTGTTTTTGACAGCTTTACTGAGGTATAGTCAACATGCAATGGTGCTGCAGCTAAGACCTGGAACAATCAAATAAATAAATTTTTAAAATATTTTAAAAAGGAAATATTAAAAAACATGCAATGAACTACACATATTTAAGTCTACAGTTTGTTAAATTTTGACACAGATATGCACCTGTAAAGCCATCACCACAATCAAGATACTGAATGCATACATCATCCCCCAAATTTCTTTATGTCCTATGTGATCCTCCCTCTCATCTTCACCCTCTACTTGTTCCAGGTGACCACTGGATCTGCTTTGGTCATTGTAGATCACTTGCATTTTTCTGGAATTTTATATACATGGAATTATATAGTATGTACTCTTGTTTTGTTTGTCTTTCACTTGGCATAATTATTTTGAAATTCATGCATGATGAAGGCTTCATAAATAGTTCATCTATTCTTATTGCTGAGTTGTATCCCATCATATAGCTGTACATTTATCTATTTATCCATTCACCTCAGTTCAGTTCAGTCACTCAGTCATGTCCAACTCTTTGTGATCCCATGGACTGCAGCACACCAGGCCTCCATGTCCATCACCAACTCCCAGAGCTTACTCAAACTCATGTCCATTGAGTCAGTGATGCCATCCAACCATCTCATCCTCTGTCGTCCTCTTCTCCTTCCGCCTTCAATCTTTCCCAGCATCAGGGTCTTTTCCAACGAGTCAGTTCTTCACATCAGGTGGCCAAAGTATTGGAGTTTCAGCTTCGGCATCAGTCCTTCCAATGGATATTCAGGACTGATTTCCTTTAGGATGGATGGGTTGGATCTCCTTGCAGTCCAAGGGACTCTCAAGAGTCTTCTCCAATACCATGGTTCAAAAGCATCAATTTTTCAGCATTCAGCTTTCTTTATAGTCCAACTCTCACATCCATACATGACTACTGGAAAAACCATAGCTTTGACTAGACAGAACTTTGTCGGCAAAGTAATGTCTCTGCTTTTTAACATGCTATCTAGGTTGGTCATAGCTTTTCTTCCAAGGAGCAACTGTCTTTTAATTTCATAGCTGCAGTCACCATCTGCAGTGATTTTGGAGCCCCAAAAGATGAAGTCTGTCATTGTTTCCACTGTTTCCCCATCTATTTGCCATGAAGTGATGGGACCAGATGCCATGATCTTAGTTTTTCTGGATGTTGAGTTTTAAGCCAACTTTTTCACTCTCCTCTTTCACTTTCAACAAGAGGCTCCTTAGCTCTTCTTCGCTTTCTGCTGTAAGGGTCCATTCACCTATTAATGAACATTTTGATTGTTTCCAGTTTTTGCCTATTACAAATGAAGCTACTATGAACATTCCTGTAGAATTCTTTGTGTAGACACATGCTTTCATTTCTCTTGGGTAAATCCCTAGGAATGGCTGGATCAGATGATAGACATATATTTATTTACTTTTTGAAGAAACTGCTGAACTGTTTTACAAAGTGTACCATTGTGGTTTTAATTTTCATTTCCAAAATAACTAATAATATTGAAAATCTTTTTATGAGCTTATTCGTCACCCATTTATCATCTTTGGTGAAGCGTCTGTTCAAATATTTGCCCATTGTTCATTGGGTTTTTTGTTTTCTTTTTCAACCTCAAACTTCTCATCTTTGGGAGACACTGTTAAGAAAATAAAAACACCAGTGAGGGCGGGTTGTGTGACTATAAACGGTAGAACAAGGGAGATCTTTGTGGTAATAAAATAGTTTTATATTTTGATAGTGGTGTGGTTACACAAATATGCACATATTATAAATAATACATAACAGTATCAATGTTATATTCCTGGTTTTGATAGTATATCATAATTATATAATGTTAGATAATAGAAAATATATATATTAGTCTCTGCCCCTGGTTCCTGGCACAGAGCTCCTAAAACCTTTGCAATTTCCTAAGTGATAAGAGCACTCAAAACATCTTTTGGGGACTTCCCTGGTGGTCCAGTGGTTAAGAATCCACCTTTCAATGCAAGGGACATGGGTTCAAACCCTGGTTGGGGCACTAAGATCCCACATGCTGAGGGACAACTAAACTCTCAAAACACAACCAAAGATGCTGCATGTCGAAACTAAAAAATCTGATGCAGCCAAATAAATAAGCAAAATAAATAAAATCTTAAAAAAAAAAATCTTTTGTTTCAGTATTTGGCCTTTAACACCATCTCTGATACAGGGTGCTAAGTCCCTTGGAATTTCCTAGGTGATAGGAGGGTCATTTGTTTTAATGAAGTGACTCTGGGTGGACTCCTGGATAGCTCTTAGATAGGGGCTGTCATCAGAAGGACCAAGCCATGATTAGAAGCTTGGAATTCTCCCTTCCACTCTGCATAACGCCTCCCCCATCAGAGAGGTTGAAAATGAAGTTAATAATTGATCATGCCTACCTGAGGAAGCCTCCATAAAAATCTCAGCAGAAGGGGTTTGTGGAGCTTCCAGGTTGGTGAACATGTCCACATTCTGGGAGGGTGATGCAACCCGACTCCACAGGGTCAGAAGCTCCTGTAATTGGGACCCTCCCAGACCTCACCCTCTGTATCTATCTGCTCATCTGGCTATTCATTTATGTCATTCATCATATCTTTTCCTAAACTGTTAAACATCAGTCAGTGTTTCCCTGAGTTCTATGAGCCATTCTAGCAAATAACTGAAGGGAGAGGAGGTCATGGGAACCAAGCTGGACAGAAGTTGTGGCTAATCTGGGGGCCTACCATTTGCTGTTGGCCTGTAACTGTGTGTGTGTGGTGGTGGGGGAAGCGTCTTAGGGTGCGACTGAGCCCTTAGCCTGTGGGATCTGATACTTTCTCCAGGAAGACTGTGCTAAAATGGAGTTAGGCTGTAGGACACTAGCTGGTGTTGCAGAGAACTGCTTGTGAGGAACCTCCTTACTCCCACATTTGGTGTCAGAAGTATTGTGAGTGTGAGACGGTGTGTGTGACGTGGTGTGAGAGTAAAGGAGAAACACAGGAGGAAGACTGGGTTTTCCTAACTCAATAACCATTGGGGGAAACTGCACGAAGAGTATATGGGGCCTCTGTACTATTTTTGCAACTATCTGTGAATATAAAATTATAAAAAAAAAAACAAACAAAAAACTCACAGACATTCTAAAATAAATGGTGCTTCAACAACTGATCATATATTAGGGAGAAAATAAAACTGGATTCCTATCTTACAATATACATAAAAGTCAATTCCTAGAATATTAAAGGCCTTAATCTGAATAGAAAATTATTAGAGAAGAAATATGGAAATTGTCTTTGTGACTGCAAGATAGGAAAATATTTCCTAATGTTCAAAAGGAAAAAACCAAAAGGAAGAAAATCAATAAACTTGACTACATTTATATTAAGCATTTAGATTCACATAAAGTGAAAAGATAAGCTACAAACTGAAAGAATAAGTGCAACACATAAAATTGAGTAAGATTTAATATCTAGACTATATAAATTACTTCTATACATCAATAAGAAAAGACAATTCAATCAGTAAAATGGACAAAAAAATGAATGGTATTTTCACTTGGGAGAAAGCATAAATAATCTATAAACATATGAAAAAAATTTCTGGTTCATTTGAAATCAGGGAAATGTAGGTTGAAATCATAATAAAACCCAATTACACAGCTACTAAATGCAAAAGTTAGATAATACCAAATGTTAGCTAGAATATGGAGTAACGGGAACTTTGACGTGTTGCTGATATTGGTGTAAACTGGAGAAGTTCCCTAGGGAAACAGTATGTTATTACCTTAATAAGCTGAGCAATGCACATCCTCTGCAGTTAGGAATTCTATGAGGTGTATTTCCTAGAGAAGCTCTTGTAGCTTGGCACCAAGAGACATGTACAGGAATGATGATAGCTACATTGCCTATAATAACAAAACTGATGGCTTCATAGTTTTAAGATTTTTCTATGTTATTTCATGAAGCTGTATTTGATTTTCACCACTCTATTGTATGAATATTATTGTATTAGGGAACGCCACAACTTATTTAACCACTCTCTTCATTAAAAGCACTAAAGCCAGATGGCTTTACTGGTGAATCTTTACTAAGCTTTCAAAGGAACAGATAATTCTTATCTTATACTTGTTATCCCATGCGAAATCAGCCAGCTCATTGGGAGAAATTATCCAACTCATTTTTAAGAGGTTAATATAATACCAATACCAAGACCACTTAAGGGTAGTAGAATAGACAAGCTCACTTATGAACACGGGTGTGAAATTTTTAAATACAATATTAAAATTTAAATCTAGTAGTAAATTTCAAAATAATGTATTAGAATCAGAGTACAGCATAATCTAGAAATATAAGGATTTTTGAAAATTAGAGACTATCAGTGCTTTTGACTCCCTAACCTAGTCCCATGACTTAAGTAAGGAGAACAACCCAGGCAGTAGGTCACTACAGTCACTGTGATCCAGACCAAACTATACGGGGGATGATGAAATCAGTGTCTGGGGTTAATTCATACAGCAAGGCTAATGATTTCAACATACAGATAAAACAGATGTGCAACTGCATGATTTGTTAACTTAAACTGACTAGACTGAAGTTGACAGGATTATGGATCCAGAACCCAGAAGCTCTCCTGGGTGTCAAGGCTCAAGATTATGTTTTCTTTCAGGACCTCATGTCTTTATCTTCTACATAAATCCCCTGTAGGTGCCTCCCCAGATCTTCCCCCAAGGTAGAGTTAACATCTCTAGCTTATTTCATCTCCTCTAATAACATCACCACTTATTTCATTTGCAGGTGGTATTATTGCCTTAGAAGATCACTATTTTATAGCCATCATGTAATGAGCAGATTCAGGTAGGGGTCATCAATGGATGCTAAAACCATTGTGTGAAAGACTGCTGCAGAGCAGAATATTTACATGGTTTCAAAGTATCATTCCATAAGTTACTTGATTAATTACAAAGAGGAAAAGGCACTTTTAAAATGGAATTCTGATGGATACCACCTGAAACAAATGATCAAACTTACCATCACCAATAACAAGACAAATTGACATTATGTACCTTTTGATGGGATATAAGGGGAAGTACACAACATCACACATATAGTATTTTTGCCAAAAAATGGTTAACCTAAATCTAATTGTGGGAGCTGCTGCTGCTAAGTCACTTCAGTCGTGTCCGACTCTGTGCGACCCCATAGACGGCAGCCTACCAGGCTCCTCCATCCCTGGGATTCTCCAGGCAAGAATACTGGAGTGGGTTGCCATTTCCTTCTTCAACGCATGCATGCATGCTAAGTCGCTTCAGTCATGTCTGACTCTATGCAACCCTATGGACAACAGCCCACCAGGCTCCTCTGTCCACGGGATTCTCTAGGCAAGAATACTGGAGTGGGTTGCCATTTCTTTCTCCAGCAATTGTGGGAGGAAGGTGACCAAATCCAAATTGTGAGACATTCTAAAAGACAACTTCCCTGGACTCTTCAAAAACAGATTCATGAAAGACCATGCATATATGTGTGTGCATGCAGACATGCATGTCTGTGTGTACTGTTCTTGATTAAAGATAGAGATTAAAGAATATGCAAAAGGCTTGACAACCCAATGCACTGTTGGATCCTTCATTGGATCCCAGATCAAATAAGAAAAAAGTTATAAAGGAAACTGGTGGTAATGATGAAATTTTACTATGTTATTGTATATTAAGTGTATTAATGTTAAATTCCTTGGATGTGGTAATGATTTTGCAGATATTTAGAAGAATGTTCTGTAAAAGGCTATGTGCTGAAGTATTCAGGCATAAAGTCTCGTCATGTCTGGAACTTTCAAATGGCTCAGCAAAAAAAAGAAAAAAGTACACAGATGTATCTTAAATAAAATGTAGCCAAATGCTAATAACTGGTGAATCTAGGTAATGGATCAACTATTAATTCATTATATTAATACCATAAGTTCACCTTTTCTGGGGATTATTTTTCAAAATAAAAAGTTGGGGGAAAAAGCAAAAAGAAAACACCAAAAAAAAAAAAAGGTACCTACTACAGTTGGAAAAAGGCAAGGGCCGCAAGGGAGAAAGGATGTGCAGTGCTAAATTACAGAAACTTGAATCTTACTTGGTTAATCATCCACTGTGTTCTTAAAACCTTCACTTCTGTGGTCACAAAAGTGGAAACATTCCATACTTGTTGTTTTTCTCCTCTACCCTCATAAAGTCTGACTCATATGAATAGCTTCTCCTAAATTTACTTAGTGAATTTATTTCTTCTGAGTTAAACTTGATGCCTTTTCCACCTCTTATAAAAAAAATTCCCCCTCTTCAGGTCCCCTCATTAATCAGTGTTGTCCTTTCAAAAAGTGGAATTCACCTTAATAGCTTAAGGCAGGAAAATTATATGATTGTTACCCTCCATGCAAGGAGCGCATGCAATAAACTTCTGTGCCTTCTAAAAACTAAGAAAATAACTTCCTTAATGTGAGAAACAGCATTATAGCAAAACCTCTATCAAATCTCATATGTTAAAGTTCGAGTATCCTTATGGACCTCAGAGGCATTTCCTTTAACACTGGTAATGAAGGAGACCAATAAGATGGGGGGTACCTCTATCACCACTAATGCTCAGCTTGATGTTGGAGGCCCTGACCGATATAATAAGACCAGAAAATGAAGGAGTAACTATAAGGACTGGAAAGAGAGAGAGATATTTGCAGATTATATGATCATTTGCATTAAAATAATGATAAGAATAGCTAATATGCATTGAGCATTTAATATATGCAGAAGCTGTTCAGTAAGCATTACATGTATAAATGCCACTTATTCCTACTTTAAAACAACCCTAGGAGATAGGTATAACTATTATCCCCATCTTACAGATAGTGACACTAAGGCATAGAGAAGGTAAGAAATTCATTCAAGGTCAACCTAAGCAGTCTAATTCTAGAGCCTTAAGTTTTAACCACTCTTTGATGACTTTATTGTGATCAACACAACTTGCGACAGACAGAGAGAGGTATTCAAGAGCCAATGTGATAAAATTAACCTGTCTTTATAGCTGGAAGAGAAGGTGCAACAGTGATTCTCAATGTTGGCTGCATATTAGAATCACTCGGAGAGCTTTGAAAAATCCTGATGCCCAGGCTACACCCAAACCAATTACCACTGAATCTTGAAAGAATGGTGGAGAAGTCTCAGGAGTTTTTAAAGAACAGTTGCACTAACATGTCTTAAGAGAACTCAAGAACCCACTCAAATTGTGGTGTAAGTTTCCTTTCTTGAACCCTGGGTGAAGTTGCATACTCCAAGCAGATGAATTACAGAGGGGTGTAATTTGAACCCAGGAGGACAGGGACTCGAAGTGCCCCGATGTAGCGGAGGCTGTAAAAAGGGCTCACTGTATCCATATGTGGCTCAGGTGGAGTCATCCTGGAAGCAGGTGAAGCTTAGGTTGTAGCCCCCAGGGTCAAATCTCTGATAATGACCTTATTGTGCTAATAAATTGTCAACCCAATAGCATTGACCTCAGCTGGATCCTAAGAAGGTAACTGTATCATGGCCTGGATTGTTGAGCCAGTCACCTCAATGTTGCCCCCCTGGATGGTAATTCTATCATGATTGTGAATTGTTGACTCAGTAATCCGAACTCCCTAGAGATGTTAGAACTTCTTTCTTGGTGACTAAGTGGCTTTTCAAGTCTGAAAAGGTTTAGAATTAAATTTAGACACGATAAATAAATCAAACCCATCATATAAATACTTCTGTGTTTAAAATAATTCTGAGTGTTTGGTACTTAAATGTAATTTTGAAATAATATGACATATTGAAAAATCTGAGAGGTTAACCTAATTTGATAGATTAGATCTATTAAATGTAAGGGAATTTAATTGTTTATAAATAATATTATTAAAAATATTTTTTTTGGCCATGCCACATGGCTGTGGAATCTTAGTTCCTTGACCAGGATTGAACCTGGGCCCTTGGCAATGACAGCACATAGTCCTAATCACTGGACAACCAGGGAGGTGCCATGTAAATAATATTGGAATACTAGATCTAGTGTATGTGTTATTTATATATATGTAGCAAATTTTTGTTAAGTACTTGGTAAGAACTTGCTTATTAGAAATGAAACTTGATTGAGCAAGCATATGATAGGTATAAAATGAAAAGAGAATAGGTGAAATTTATATTTGGTTTACACTACTTAATGAAATTACATTTTATAAATTTTAAAATGGGATTAATTGTTTAACAGAGTTTACATTGCTCTGCCTGAGTTCTCTGAACAATAATATAAGATCCTCTTAGGCCTAATCATTAGTTTTATCTAAATATAATCAATTTAAAAGTAGAATAATACATTTACAAGTTGAACTTTCAAGTCTTGAACAAAACCAAAGTTTTGAGTTTATAGATGAAAAATTTAATATTGATTTAAATTCAAGATGCTGTAGTCTTTTGTGGCTCACAAAATCTGCCCTTAGACATAGAAAAAAACATATCAACACTATTGTTATCTGCATTTAAGTGATGGAGAAATGGAAGCTCAGAAAGGTTAACTCCATGCATGTGTGTTTTTAAAAACCTGTGCGCTTAACCAGTGTGCATGTGGTTTCCTGATGGACCAACCTCCTAAAAACTCAAGTGACTTCAGAATAATTAAATGTTTTCAAGTGACTTAATCAATGTCTGCTTACATGCATTTTAGGTTGACTTCACAACTAAGAGTCGCTTTCAGATCAAGGAAAAAGACTTTACTGGCTCATACGACAGAAAATTCTGGCTTCAGGCAGGGCTGCTGCAGACTCAAACCCTGCTTCTCTCTGTTCGTCTGTCTGTGTTGGCTCCTTTCAGACACAGGCTCTCTTTTCCCTCATTGTGCAAGATGACTGGCATTATATCTCTGGGCTCAAGGATAGCTAGAAAATGTGGCTGCCTCTCTTCCAATGTTTCCACAAAGGAACCACTGCATCTCACTGACTCCGATTAGCTCATAGGTCTATTCTGGAACTAATCACTCTGACTGAAGAAATGTGATGGTTTAACTGACTATGTCTGAGGTCTCAGGTTGACCACAAGAGTTGGAGGTGGAGTCAGATCCACCACAAATATGTGGGCTAAGAGTAGGGAAGGGGCAGTCCTCCTCAAGAAGGCTGAATGGATGACAGGCAGCAAAAACAGATGTCCACTATGGCATCTTCTCTCCTAGTTAAGTACCTCACTGTATCATTCAGAGGTACTGCTGACACAGACTCTTCCTTTCAACCAGGAATCATGATACAACCCTATCACTTAACTGGGTATCCTTTATTCTTCCCATTATTTCAGTTTGCAGGCACGGATCTCTTGCCTTTCTTCAGTGATTGACATAAAAGCTGTTCAGGGACTTGTCTAAATGAATGAAACCCAGAAGCCTGGGTTTGTCACCCCAGAAAAGAAACAAGGAAGATGGTAACATGTTTTTATGGGATTGTGGGGTGGCTTCCCTGGAGGCTCAGAAAGTAGTGTAAGGAGGGTGAGTCAAATTCACCAGACACTTACTGATAACTTCTTTGTGTTAGGCTGATCCCTACTGGGGACAGTGTTCCAGTGGCCCTCAAGGAGCAACCAGTCTAGAGGAAAAGACACGTGGAAGGTGTTGGTTACTGTGATTTGGTTTTGGCCCAGATCCAGGTTAGAATGGGCCACCACAGAGCCCTTGGTAATGGGTTGGGGTTATCATGTGTAATGTTGGTTGGGTTTAGGGTTTTAAATGAAGCCATTTATTTGAGCACCCCTATCAAGTTCCTGCTATCCAAGGCCTGGCACTTGGGGGTAGGCAGGTCAGAAATCGCCCAGAATAGGCCCAGATCCTGGCTTAGGATTAAAACTACCACTTCAGAGTGTGAAGAACCTAGCCACAAATAGACCCAGATACCCAAAAACCACAGACATAGGGGGCAAATTGGGCAAAGCAGAGACCATGCTTCCAGACACCCATGGGAATGGAGCATTGTCCCAGAGATGGCATGTCTAAAGATACGGAAATAATACTGACTAGTTCCAGAGGGAGGGTGTGCAGGGTGCCTGAGCTTGAGACTCTGTGAAATGCAGTTGATCACACTTTTCACCTTGGCTATTCAGAGGAAGGACATCTTTGCTAAACTGCACTCATTCCGAAAACCTGACTGTGGTCTTTTAGAAGCCAAGACTTGTTTAGGAAGTGTGGGAAAACAGGAGCAGAGCTGGAGAAGGAGTCATTAGGCTCTATGAGAGCATAGCTCATTCCTTTTCCCTCCTACCTTCCTGGAGGGAGAGGCTGGTGATAAAAGGCCCACCATGATACTCACTTCTCAGTGTATGTGGGTCTGAAATAAACATGGAGGGCTTCTTGAGAAGAGGGGATAGCCTGTCCTCCAGGTCAAATGGAAACCCTGCTGTTGCTACACATGAGCTCAGGACAGCTACCCAACACTCATCACTCAAGAGATGCCTGAGACTTCCCTTGATCTAGACGCCCCAGGCGGGGGATGGATGAGACCCTGGATAGGGAGTTGGCACCCTGTTGGCATAACAGAGGCAGTGTTAGAAAACAAAACAAGGGAAGCAGAGGAATACTAACCTGGACCCTCCAGAAAAATGGTCTTCAGACTTGGTATGCATACCCCTGATGGTTCACAAAAACTTTCCATGAGGATGTGAGTGTATTTAGTTTAAAGGAAATCAGTGTAAAGATCCTCAGCTTCCAAGTGTACTCTTTACAAAAATTAATCTAACAGGAGTTATGTTAGCAAGATGGTAGAATTGGAAGCCCATTCTTCCTTCCCCAACAGAGACACTGATTTAACAACAGTACTCAGTCCAAAAAGCCTTTATGAGAATTCTAGAAACCAGTTAAGAAGTCACAGTACCCAGGCACACTAAAAGCCAAGAACAGCTGCATTGAAACAGATAAGGGGAACCATTTCATTTCACTCACAATAGCCCTTCTCGCAAGCTGGCACGGCTTGGGACACTCAGGAGCAGAATAGAAATCATGGAGTGGGTGCTCTCAGACCACAGTGGAATTAAACTACAAATCAACAACAGAAAGATAGCTAGACAATCTCCAAATACATGGAAGTTAAAGTATTAAATAAACTTTAAATAACACAAAGCTTCTAATGTGGGCCAAAGAAGAAATATCAAGAAAAACTTAAAAATATTTTGAAGTAATGAAAACCCAGGGATTGAACCCGGGTCTCCCGCATTGTAGGCAGATGCTTTACCCTCAGCCACCAGGAAAGCAGCAGTGAAAAACACAACTAATCACAATTTGTGAGATGTAGCAAAAGCAATGCTTTGATGGCATTGAATAGCATATCTTAGAAAAGAGGAAAGATCTAAACTCAATAGTCTAAGCTCCACCTTTGGAAATTAGAAAAAGAAGAGAAAATTAAATCCAAAGTAAGCAGAAAAAATTAGAGCATGAAATTGAAAACAGGATATCAACAGAAAAAAATTAACAGAGCCAAAAGCTGGTTCTTTGAAAAGATGAATAAAATTGATAAGCCTCTAGCTAGTAATAAATAATGATAACTAATAAAATAGAAGACACAAATTACTAACATCAGAAGTGAAAACAGGGACATCTGATCCCATGGACATTAAAGGATAATAAAGGAATATTATGAGCAACTCTATGCCCACAAATTCATTAACAGATGAAATAGACCAATTCTCTGAAGGACATAGCTATCAAAACTCATGTAAGGAAAGAACATACAATCTGAATAGGTTTATAGTTATTTATAGTTATTAAAGTTATTAAAGAATTTGATCAATATTTGATTCCTTCCCCAAACAGAAAGCACTAGATCCAGATGGCTTCACTGGTGAATTCTATCAAATATTTAAGGAAGAAATTATATCAATTTTCTACAATTTCTTCCAGAAGATAGAGTCAAGAAGGACTATTTCCTAACTCATTCTATGATGTCATCATTAAACTAACACCAAAACTAGACAAAGACCTTACAAACAAAGAAAACTACTGAAAAATATCAATGAACATAGATGCAAAAATTCTCAAGAAAATGTTAGTAAATAGAATCCAATGATGTATAAAAAGAATTATAGAGGGAAGATTCTGGGAAGACGGCAGAGTAGGAAGCACCTGGAATCTGTATCCCCACCAAGACAACAATCAAACTGGCAGAATCTGTCTGATGTAACTTTATATTGGGAAGATCTGGAGTCTACTGAAGGCTTGCAGCTTCCCTGGGAAGGCTTAGTTAATTTCAGCCAGTTTCAGCTCTTGGTAGAGCAGCAGGCTCTCATCCTCCACTCTAGCCTCATGGCAGGCAACACACACATCTCTTTAGTAACCTACACACAGAGAGCGGGAGCCATGGTGAGCAAAAAGGACACTGTCCTCCAAATACTGGGGATCTGTGTTCTGATTGCTGCTGCTTCTTTTAATTTTTATTATAGTTGATTTACAGTGTTGTGTTAGTCTCAAGTATACAGCAAAGTGAATCAGTTATACATATCTATCTATCTATCTCAATATATATCCACTCTTTTTCAGATGCTCTTCCCATATAGGTCGTTACATAGTATTGAGTAGGGTGCCCTGGGTTATATAGTAGGTCCTGTTTTATATCAGTAGACAGTGCATATGTCAATCCCAATGTCCCAGTATATCCCTCCTTCTCCTTTACTCCCAGTAACCATAAATTTGTTTTCTATGCCTGTGACTCTATTTCTGTTTTGTGAATAAGATCGTTTGTATCAT
Source organism: Cervus elaphus (assembly GCF_910594005.1). Classification (NCBI taxonomy): domain Eukaryota; kingdom Metazoa; phylum Chordata; class Mammalia; order Artiodactyla; family Cervidae; genus Cervus; species Cervus elaphus. Next base: position 123,543,898 of record NC_057834.1, on the reverse strand, counting down.
TTTAACTTTTTTAGATTCCACCTATTGCAATGTCATGATATTTGTCTTTCTCTGTCTGACTTACTTCATTCAGTGTGACAATCTTCAGGGCCATCCATGTTGCTGCCAATGGCATTTGACTGCAGGTTCCGCTCACAGAGGTGCAAAGAGGAGGGAAGCTTTTGTTGCTCTTCCCCTTACTGTTACAAGCCATTCTCCCTCTGGCTCAAATGACTCCCAGGGGATTTAAAGGACCAGTACTCTTTTTCACACCCTTCATTTTCTTTCTCTCCTTTTGGGGCCAGAACATTAAAGACTAGGATATTCAAAAACAACTGCATATATGGGGAAAATTAGAATGTGATTGCACATACCCAGGGAAAGATGAAAGCCCAGAAAAGACCTGAGGAGACCTTAGGTTTACATCTCAGGCTGACTTTTGGTAGAGACAGCCTACAACAATAAAACAAACAAAAAAAGAAGTAAGTCCTGGAAAGGGGGAGAATATGATTTCCAAAGTTAATACATTACTAGATTCAAATGTCCAGTTTTCAACAACAACAAATCACAAAGCATACAAAGAAACAGGAGACTACGGCCCATTTAAATAAAACAAATAAATAAACTAACAGAAACTATGCCTGAAAAAAGTCTGATGACAACTCTACCAGAAAACCCTTACAACTGTTTTAAAGATGCTTAAAGCAAGATGTGGAGAAAGTCAAGAAAATAATGTATGGACAAAACAGAAATATCAGGAAAGGGAGAGAAAACCTAGAAAGAAGCCAAAAAGAAATTCTGGAGCTAGAAGGTACAATAACTGAAATGAAAAATTCACTAGAGGATTCAAAGGCAGACTGGAGAAGGTGGAAAGAATCAGTGAACATGAAGATAGGACAATAGAAATTAAGTCTGAGGAACAGAAAGAAAAAAGATGAAAGAAAAGTGAACAGAGCTTAGGGAACCTGTGAGACAACATCAAGCAGAAAACATCAGGTATGCATTGTGAGAGCCCCGGAATGAGAAAAGAGAAAGGGGCAGAAAGAATTATCTGAACAACTTTTGAGAACTTTCCAAATTTGATGAAAAATAGGAATATAAACATCTAGGAATCTCGATGAATTTCAGGTAAGATGAACTCAAAGAGACTCATGTTGAGATACAAAAGCAGTGGGACAGAAGCAAATGATTACACACAAGGGATCCTCAGTAAGATTTTTGACATATTTCTCATGAGAAACTTTGGAGGCCAGAAGGCAGTGGGTCAACATATTCAAAGAGTTCAAGGAAAAATATTGTGAACCAGAATCTTATAGCTGGCAAAACTTCCGTCAAAAGTGAGGGAGAAATCAAGATATTCTCCAACAAACAAAAGCTGAAGGAATTTGTGATCTATAGACTTGACCTGCCAGAAATTCTCAAGGGAGTCCTGCGATATGAAATGAAACAACATTAGATAGTAACTTGGAGCACAACACATGGGCAATTACAAAAGCTAGCATTATTGTTAACAATGGTTTGTAACTGCATATTTACTTATCAACATGATTTGAGAGACTAACATATTTAAAGGAAAAAAACCCATTTATTAGTCTAAAAGCAAGTATGATTCTAACTTTGGTTTGTAACTCCAAATTTTGTTTGTGACATCATTTGAGAGACTAATGAACTTAGTTTATGGCTTTTCCAGTGGTCATGTATGGATGTGAGAGTTGGACTATAAAGAAAGCTGAGTGCAGAAGAATTGATGCTTTTGAACTGTGGTGTTGGAGAAGACTCTTGAGAGTCCCTTGGACTGCAAGGAGATCCAGCCAGTCCATCCTAAAGGAGATCAGTCCTGGGTGTTCATTGGAAGGACTGATATTGAAGCTGAAACTCCAATACTTTGGCCACCTGATGCGAAGAGCTGACTCATTTGAGAAGACCCTGATGCTGGGAGGCATTGGGGGCAGGAGGAGAAGGGGACAACAGAGGATGAGATGGTTGGATGGCATCACCGACTCAATGGACATGGGTTTGGGTAAACTCCGGGAGTTGGTGATGGACAGGGAGGCTTGGAGTGCTGCGGTTCATGAGGTCGCAAAGAGCTGGACACGACTGAGTGACTGAACTGAACTGAATGAACTTAAAAGAATTATTAATTTATGTTTTGGGGCCCAATTCTATAATTCTGTGGCATCAGCACACAAAAGGGGTGGGGATGGCGATATAAAGGAGCAGACTTTCTGTATCTTATTGAAGTTGCTGTTGCGGCTGCTGCTAAGTCGCGTCAGTCGTGTCTGACTCTGTGCGACCCCATAGACGGCAGCCCACCAGGCTCCCCCATCCCTGGGATTCTCCAGGCAAGAAAACTTATTGAAGGTAAGCTGTAATAAATTCAAATTAGAATGTTATAAGTTTAGGATGTTAAATGTAGTTCCCATGATAATCACAAAGAAGAGAACTATAGAATATAAACAAAGAAAAATGAGAACGGAATGCAAATGTTTTTCTACAAAAAAATCAAGTAAACAAAAAAGAAGACAGTAGCACAGGAAGTGAGGCATAAAAAAGCTATGGGGGCATATAGTAAACAAATATTACAATGATAAAAGCAAGTCCTTCCTTACCAGGAATTGGGCTTCCTTCATAGCTCAGTTGGTAAAGAATCCGCCTGCAATGCAGGAGACCCTGGTTTGATTCCTGGGTCGGGAAGATCCACTGGAGAAGGGAAAGGCTACCCACTCCAGTATTCTTGGGCTTTCCTTGTGGCTCAGCTGGTAAAGAATCCGCCCTCAATGTGGGAGACCTGGGTTCAATTGCTGGGTTGGGAAGATCTCCTGGAGAAGGGAAAGGCTACCCACTCCAGTATTCTGGCCTGGAGAATTCCATGGACTGTATAGCCCATGGGGTCACAAAGAGTCGGACATGACTGAGTGACTTTCACTTTCACCAGGAATTACTTTAAATGTAAATGGATTAAGTTCTCTAATCAAAAAACAGATTGGCAGAATGGATAGAAAACACATAATTCAATAAATGCTATCTACAAAAGATTTATTTAGATGCAAGGACACAAACAGATTGAAAGTGAAGGATGGAAAAAGATATTCCAAGGAAAGAGTAACCAAAAGAAAGCAAAGGTAGCTATCCTAATATCAGACAAAATAGACTTTTAGTCAAGATAGGTTACAGGTAACTAGGGGTTTTAGTAGAGGTTCAGTTCAGTTCACTCAGTCCTGTCCAACTCTTTGTGACCCCATGAACTGCAGCATGCCAGGCCACCCTGTCCATCACCAACTGCTGGAGCTTGCTCAAACATGTCCATCGAGTTGGTGATGCCATCCAACTATCTCATCCTCTGTCATCCCCTTTCTTCCTGCCTTCAATCTTTCCCAGCATCCAGGTCTTTTCCAATGAGTCAGTTCTTCGCATCAGGTGGCCAAAGGATTGGTGCTTCAGCTTCAGCATCAGTCGTTCCAATGAATATTCAGGACTGATCTCCTTTAGGACTGACTGGTTGGATCTCCTTGCAGTTCAAGGGACTCTCAAGAGTCTTCTCCAACACCACAGAGGTAGAGTGTATGAAAAAGCAGGCCAGAGGGTACAGAGTTTTAAATGGTAGGCAAGGAGGTCCAACCAGTCCATCCTGAGGGAAATCAATCCTGAGTGTTCATTGGAAGGACTGTTGTTGAAGCTGAAACTCCAATACTTTGGCCACCTGATGCAAAGAGCTAACTCATTTGAAAAGGCCCTGAAGCTAGGAAAGATTGAAGGCAGGAGGAAAAGGGGATGATGGAGGATGAGATGGTTGGATGGCATCACCGACTCAATAGACATAAGTTTGGATAAACTCTGGGAGTTGGTGATGGACAAGGAGGCCTGGCATGGTGTGGTCCATGGGGTCGCAAAGAATCGGACACGACTGAGCAACTGAACTGAACTGAGGTATTCTTTCTGCAGTGTGCAGTCACTAAGGTCATCCACCAGGGAGGGGTTTTAATCCCAGACCTGAGTGTGAAGAATGAAATGGGACGAGCACTGAGGAAGTGAATTGGGTTGAGATATTTCAGTTTACTCAGAGAACAGTACACCTTTTTCCATAAATGTTACTTTGAATCTAATTGGTTTTTAAGAGAACCAGCATAGTTAGGCTGTGTGACAATATAATAATAATGAAACTAATACAACACTATAAATCAACCATACCTCAATTTACAAAAAGAATTAAAAATAAATAAAGTGAAAGTGAAAGTCGCTCAGTCATGTCTGACTCTTTGCGACCCCATGGACTATGCAGTCCATGGAATTCTCCAGGCCAGAATACTGGAGTGGGTAGCCTTTCCCTTTTCCAGGGGATCTTCCCAACCCAGGAATCAAAACCAGGTCTCCCACATTGTAGGCGGATTCTTCACCAGCTGAGCCACAAGGGAAGCAAAAACAAATAAACAACAAGGAAATTATAGTAGCCACTGAATGAGTGCTTGCTATGAGCCAGGTACCATAAATCTTTCCTCTTTCAATACTCACAGCAACCCAATGACAAAGATTCACTTATTATCCTCATTTCATAGATAAGGAAACCAAGTCTAAGATAGGCCTGAGTCAATACACAGCATCACTTGGATTAAAATGCTGTGCTTCTTATTTCAAAATCACATCTTTACCCACTGCACTTCATGTACCTAAGCACTGTGCTTGGCAGGGGCATACAGCACTACCCCCAAGGATGATGATGTGACAAAAAAGAAATGCTTGACTTCTTTATGTTTGATTTGTTCAGCAATAAGTGTAAATAATAGCTGCCTCTTTATCACGCAGAGTAATGGGAGATAAGGCTGGTTTTCCCTCTTGGTTTGATTGCAAAGGAGGCAGCTAGGCCATGTCAGTTCATAGCTGTGAATGGAAACAAGAGGCTGCTTACAGAGTGTGGTTTATGTAGGTGGCCCAACTGAAGTTGCCTCATCTAGACAATGGGTATAATAATAATAGTACCTACCTCCTAGGGTGTTGGTAAGGATCTAGTGTACTAATATATGTCATAGATTTAGGACAGTGCTTGACAAATAGCACTCACTATCTAAATATTGGCCATTGTTGGTATTAAAAATAGAAACTTGGCTACCAGGGATCCCTGTGGCCATAAATATATGTAACCACCAAACAGAGATAGGGGAGAAGTCCCCATTCACCCTGGCTTTTTCTCAGTAGGCATTTAGTCAGGATGATTGGCTAGCTATAATCTTGGCCAAAGGTAAGCAGAGCTCAAAGAATATGACAGGGATGGAGAAATAAGGTTATCAGAAAATAATAATAGCTCCTAATCTTTACCATTTCTATAATCAAGCATCACATTAAGAGTATCCCAACTTGGGAAAAAAAGAGTATCCCAACTTGGTCTTGCCTAATCCTCACAGTTCTGTGGGGTAGGTGTTAATAACTTTCCCTTCCACTCCCACCTCTGTGAAAAGACAATAGGAAGTGATGGGACAGGTGGGGGATTGGGGGGTGGGGGGGGGTTCCTGCAGGGTTCCTGGGGGCACTGTTTTTCTATACTCCCAGGCAGTAGGTGCCTTTTCCAAGGACACCAGCGCAAGCCTGAGTAAGAAAAATAATTCCTGCCTCCTAAGCCACGGCGCATCAGCTGTAGAAAAATACCAGCCGTCTTCGGGAGAGCCTCAGTGAGCTCATACCGTCTAGACACATTACCCCCAACTTGCCCGTCAAGTTCTACCTCAGTTTGATAAAGCTGTAAATTCAACACTGGCACAGAAGGTCAGAGTCAGTTTTGGGCCTATGCATGTTTGGCTACCTTCCCTGAGGAGTTACTGAGATTTCAAACATCTGAGACATTATCTGCAGAATTAAAGGGCTCTCTAAATACACACAAATTCTGCAATAATGTGTAGAATTTTGAATTGAATGATGTTGAATTCAGAGAGGTGACAGAACTTATTAAATTGGATAAAGTGAAAATTGTAGCCTGTAATGGTAAAAATACTGGCTCCAGTGCTACAAAATGAATAGGGAGAAATGGCTTTTTAATGACATTCTGTTATCGTTCACGTCTTTTTGAAGAAAAGCATATAAAACTTTTAAAAAAATGTATCCTAGCATTGAGGAAATGACTACACTGTGCCGTACTATCAGATAATTCCAGTAGAAAGAAGCTTATCACTCTGTACCCTCTTATATTACCTTTATTATACAGCATGAAGAAGTAGAAATTTTGTTAAAATGACAAATCAAACATTGTTGCCTTCCTAAGATCATTCTTTAATAAATTCATTTTAAAACTCAAAAAAAAAAAAAGGTGATGAGGATTCCTGTCTGGGCAATATGACACACCATAATTACATCACAGGTTTGCGGAAATAGATTACAGGCCCCCCAAATACTTTGAGTTCCCTCCCTTAAAATTAGATTTTAAACCCTAAGCCACAAGAATCAATGGTACTGTCTGAGAAACTCTGAGTGAAGCCTGTTGACACAAGTGCATTTAAAAGTTCAAAACACCAACAGATTTGTACTCTCTGTTTAGAAAGAAAGGAGGGAGGAGGGAAAATATCTACCTCCCAGTTTTTATAAAGTTTGGGTTAAATTTATACTTACTCATTTTTGCTGTTGTTGTTTTATAATTGCTTTATTAACTTTACACTTTCCCACGCAAATAGTGAAACTCTACTGTTGACAGAAACTTAGAGTGCCAAGGCAATCTCCAGTTATACGCTGGTAACACAGAACCCACCTGGCACTTAGAAATTACGTAAGGTTCACAGCCAGTGTATCGGTAAAATGCAAGGAAAAAGAGGCCAACAGTGGGAATCGCACTATTAATCTCATGGAACATGGCAGGAGTCAAGGCATAAGGCAAAATTCCTCATGGTGGTCATGGTGATTTGAGAGCTTCCCCATAAGGATACGTAGACAATTCCTCAGCTGCAGCTCTCTTAGTTTTCTCATCTCTGCTATGAATATTTACATATCATCTCTATCTCCATCACTGACCCACCTATTGGGTATGGTCTGTTGGAAATTAGGGGCAAGGTGGCAAGCCTGTCTTCCTCTATTATTTCCTGCTGGCTGGTGGCCCTAGCCCCTGCCCAAAGGACAGTCTTCCTCTCCATTCTGCATGGGCTGTTCCATTTCTTTGTTTTCCTGGGCCTATCCTCATTGTCTCCTGCTCCACTGACTCTCACCACAAGTGCGCTGCCACACCACTTAATCCTGCAGACGTGATCCTCTTCCCCTGGCCTGATGCCAGCCCACCGTGCACAGAGCAGTAGGGAGTTGGTACCCAGGTAGGAGTCTGTGCTTATTTTTTATACTTATTTCTATCTTGGAGAGCTAAGATAAATTAATTGAAATTTCCAAGACTTGTTACTGGAAATGCCAATGAATTTTCTGTAAGAGTCAGAGGTTTGTTTTTATAATTATCTTTATGGGTTGTTTTCACCTTACAACTACATTTTTGTTATAGAAAACTAAATGCTTTACAATGTAGGTCCTCTCCAAAGTTGAAAAGTAGGTCATAGGAAGATGGATTTGCTCACTAACCCTATGATAACTAACCTGCTGAGCATAACTGCATATTATAATGAATGCAAACAAAATATCAAAACTGGGAAGTTTCTTCTTATATTAAAAAAACCCCAAACCAAAACCCAAAGTCCTCAAGTGACATATGAGGCCCTACAGGGTCAGGTGTCCTGCCACCTCTTCGCTCTTATCTCCCTGTTGCCCTGGTCCAGCTGTCTTGACCTCCCTGCTGGTCCTTTAACACACCAGACATGGTCCTGCCTTTGTACCTTTGGACTTGCTGTTCTATTGGCTTAGAAAAGCCTCTCCCCCTGATTAAGGGTCTGATTTGCTCCCTTACTTCATTCAAGTTTGTTATTACTTCTTACTTCATTCAAATTTGTTATCACTTATCACTCCTTCAGGGCAACCTTCAAATTATTTCATCTAAAATTGACCCGCCCACCCCATGCTCACATCCATCATCTTCTATTCTTTGGTTTGCCTTTTCTGCCCCATAACACAAATCACCATCTGATACTTTATTATATACCTGTTGATTGTTGATTGCTGGTTTCCCCTACCAGAATGTAAGCTCCATGAAAGCAAATCTTGGTTTTGTTTATTGCTGTATCCCCAGCACTGGAACAATGCCTGGTGCCCAGCAGGTACTCAGTAAATGAATGAAGTGAAACTAATCAAAAGATCTGGGTTCCATGACAGGAAAGAGCTTGCACTGGGAACACTGTACCAGGTAGTTTAAAAATTGCAGAGCATAGAGCCAGAAAGGACCTTGAAATCCCTGGGGATTCACAGAAACCTTGGGGTGAGTACCAGACTTTATGAAAGGAGTGGAAGGGGAAATATGGAGTAACTCTAACGGATACCTGTCTCATACACACATCGTCTTATTTCATCTTAGTATCACAACAGATGAGGAAATTGAAGATCAGAAAGGTGAAGTGACTTACCCAAAGATTTTCAGCAAAGTAGCAGGGCTGGAATCTGAAATCAGCTCTATCTGACTCTAGAAACCATGTTCTTTCCAAGACACCACACAGCTGAGGAGAAAGTTTGGCAAAGGGTATTTGTTCAGTTAAGTAATTGTTGAAGGAATGAAAAAATGCTTCACAGAGAAAGTGATTGTTCATTTGGTCTTTTTTGAGATCAAACAGCCTTAGGGAAAGACCAAAAGCAGACCAAGAGAAAGAAGAGGCTTGGACAGAAAGTTTTAAGATTAGGCAGTGAGGTGAGGAGCTGTCCAGGGAACACTGAGTATCTCAGCTTAGCTGGGGCAAAGTGTTGAAGGAGCATTTAGGAAGATCAGGTCTCCAAGGACTTGAATGTGAAAGATCTTGACAGCTTGGTTATGGAATTTGAGCTTTACCACGAGACAACAGGGAGCATTAAGCTGTAATGTGGTCAGACACTACTCTGGGAAGTCATTCTGGGGCGCTGGGGACAGGGTTAAAAAAGTATCTTTTGTAATAGTCCCTGTGAAGGGTTATTGCCAAAGAAATCAATTCTCTCAATCCATGAGAGAGGTTGAGAGTTGAGGTTAAAACCAGCCCCCACCTACACATTCACACAATAGCCACTAGTTGGCAGCAATGTTCCAAGAAATCAGTGAGCCAGCCCCTGCAAGTAGCAGCTTCCTCAGCCAATTCCTTGGGCTGTCCTGGGATATGGTGGAACACAGAGAAAGCGGGGGGATCAGTCTTTGTGGAGGGAACCCCAAAGGTACATAGGGGAAGGAGTATGTGGAGGTCAGAGGACAGAGTGATCAATGCCTGAAGTATGGTTGCGTTGGGGCAGGGGTAGGGGGTGGGGGCTGGAGGCAGTGGAGAGAGAGAGGAGGCTACATCTGAGAGCTAGAAACATTGCAAACAGCCTTGAGTTTCCAGGCTAAGAAAGCTGAATGTTACCCTGAGGGAAATGGGAGCCCAGGAAGGGTTTTAAGTAGAAGAGAAACATGTGGAGATTTGCCTTTTAGAAAGATCACAAAGATTATTGTGTGGAGAATGAAGGGAAAGAGACAGGAAGTGAGGAGAGCAATGAGGAGGTGCTGCAGTGACCTCTGTAGAGAAAAGTGGTCTGAACCAGGGCCAGCAATGGCAGTGGACAGAACAGGTCAGATTTGTAAGAGACTTACATAAAAACCATAGAATGAGAAAGAGGGCATCAAAATGTAGTTTTCATAGAAGAGAATGAATATTCTCTCCCCATTATTAAGAACACATTCTGAATTGTTGGATTTTCTCCCTAAAACTGCATTGGGAGAACTCAGATCGTGGAACTTCTTTTAGGTCTAAATTCACTCAGCAATCCTGATCAGTCTGTGGTGGGAACTGGCAACAAAGGAATGATTTAGCAGTTGCCTCCCCAGTCTGGGGGAATAAGTCAACTCCTGTACAGCGTCAAGGTGGCTTTGCTGAAGGAAATATAGGATGCTGTGGGGTCCAGCGGGGGAACCTGATCCAGGGACCCAGGGAGAATAGACTCTTGAGCCTGAGACATCAGATAAAGGTTCTCACAAAACTGTAAGCTAAGCATTGGAAAAGAAGGGAGTTTGGGAGGAGCCCCGTTACCTATTTACTCCTTTTCGTCACAAGCCGTCACCTTTTGTGCTATAAGGTATCCCAGGTGAGCTACATTCCTCAGGATGCCAGCGCTAACCCAGCCACGGTCGCCAGCTCTTAGAGCAAACGCATCTCCCTGAAGACAGAGGACCACAGAGTCCCTTACTTGGTCCTGGACCACCTCCAGGAGCAGCCAGGCTGTGACTGGTGGGAGCCTGGGGCCCGCCCCTCACCAGCCCAACATTGCGGTTCTGATTGGTGAAGACACTGCGTAGCCCCGCCCTCCCCGCGAGTAGACAATGGAGGCTAACCACGTGGGTGCGGGAGTGCCCAGCCGGCCCTGAAGCACCGGTGTTAGGGGTCTATGGGGAAGATGAAAGATCGCCCGGGCACCAAATCTTCTACACTCACGATGGATTGCGGCCTCTAGAGAACAGGCGTCAAGGGACTGGAAACTGTGCCTCCTTAAGAATGTGGACCCACGCTGGGGCGGGCCGGGACTCCAGGCGCCTGCGTGCACCTCGCAATTTGGGAAATGGTGGCATCCGGCACGTTGGTGCAAGCCTTGTGAAGGGCGGGAACCGGGGAGTAGATTCTCGGACCTTTTCAAACCAAGGTCTGGAGCCCTGGGCTGTGGCGGGGCTAGAGTGTTTCCAGGCTCTGCCCTATTTCTGCGCCATCTGCTTTGCATCCCTAACCTCTGGCCGCTAGCGTGCCTCTTCGGCCCTAACCCCACCCCTAATCCGTTTCCTTCCGGTGGGACAGCAGCCAGTGTCACCATAGGTTTTTAAGAGCCCTGAGTGCACACCTGGCAGCAGCGTTCTCTGACTCTTTGCACTAACCCGCCTAGGGCCCCAGCGAACTAACTCCTTTCAACAGCAGACTTTTGAGGACATGGACAAGTGATAAGTCCTCCTTCATCGCACCTGGCCCCTGCCCGTCATCGGTTCACCACCCTGCCTGCCTGCTCAGGCAAAGCACACCCCTTCTCTGAACTTCCCTCTTTGTGAGATGATGGCTGACTCTTCAGGTTCTTTATACCTAATGATACCGATAGGCATTGCCAACTAGGATGTACTTTCTTTCCCTTCTTGCCCTGTACAACCCCTCTTCATGCCAAGCAGGTTTTAGTCTCACCTGTGTGCAGTTATGAAAGCTTCCACAGGTATATCCCACCCCACCCCCCAAGATTTTGTCAGATGAACCTCTAGGGACAAATATCTTTGGTGCTTCTATTTCATCAACTGTCTTCTGCCTGCCTGCTCTGTGCCAAGCACTGTATTTAGTACTGGACAGCCAGAAGAACAAAATTGACTTTTCTGTGAAATTGAGGCTAGTGGAAGAAATAGGAACTTGTGATGAAGATATAGTGCCACAGGAAAGAAACAAAGTGCTCTTGAAATTCAGGGATTGGGAGAATGGCATGAGAAATCTTTCCAGAGTGTGCAGTAGCCTATAAGCTGTATCATACAGGGCATTCTGAATTAAATAGATGGAAAAAGGCAGCTTAACAGCTCACTCTGCCCATGCAGTGAACATGATTCATTGGAGGGGATGGGAGTTTGAGGGGAGGACTGAGGTATAGGGTAGGTGGTGTGCAGTATAATTTTTTTTCCTTCTTTGCCACACCATGTGGCTTGCAGGATCTTAGTTCCCCTGACCGAGGACTGAACCTGGGCCACACAGTGAAAGCATCAGGGAATTCCTGCAGTATAACTTAAAAGCAGGGATTTAAGCATATTTGCTGTGAACCTTCAGGCACATTAACCTCTTTGAGTCTGTCAAACGTACAGAGATAGTACCTACCTCACTTTCAAGATAATGTATATCAAGGCCTGAGCATCAAGGTCAGCACATAACTGTCATTCTTTTGAATACCAGCTATCATTTGTGAAGAAAAATGGGAATGCCTCAAATGCCACAATTTTTAGGTAATCTCTAGGTAATAGAGAGCAAACAGATTTTTAAGCAGTAGAGGGTGTTGACCAATGGTGCTTGGAAATAACTGGATCTCGGAGTCAGAAAGTCTGAAGCTGTTCTAAGAGTGGCTCTCTCCCATTCCCATCCAAATCTGCCTACCCTCAATTCACACGCATTTCAAAACCATGTTTCTAAAAACCAGCCATTTATATCTGCTTAAGTAAGTTACAGAGGGAGTAAGGTGGTGTATTTACAAGTTGGTTTGTCCAGATATACTATAACTTAGTGTCTGTATTTAACATTGACAACCAAAAAATATATATAAATATCTTCCAACTATACACAGCAGGGCAGGCGTGTCCAGGTCTTCTTGCATAGTGAGTTCCCAGTTTCCCATGGCCCCCTCCTCTCATGGTGATCGTCTGGCCCTCAGTGCAAAGGAGACTAGCACCTGGCAGCCCAGTCTGGCCCCTCCGCTCTCCTCCCTGCACTCCAGTGCTCCCAACTGGTCTCAGGCAAGGGAAGATTAATTTGAGTGGTTGGGTAGGAAGAGATGGGAATAGGCAAAACCTAACAGAGCCTGACCCCTAGGTTGGGGAGACCCAGGCCCACAGAAGGGGTGGCCATAGCCACCTCTTGGAGTAGAAGACTCATAGTTTGCAGTTCGATTAGTGTGTCCTTAGGTCATAGGTCCAGCCCTACAGATTAGCTTGGCAAAGAAGGCAAGTGTCTAGGCAGGGCGTGGTCCCACCCTCAGGCACTGAGCCATTTAGGGTGAAGCCAGTGATGTGGGTGAAGGAGACTCTGGCTGATAAAAAAATAATAACAAAATCAGTAATAAAAAATTATAAAACCTGTTGCTTATCTGAATAGATCTAAGCAACAGTCTTTTGTTAAAATCCTGGAGCCATTAATGTCCTGAATTTTCTTCTGGACATCACTGCTGGCTGAAGGAAGGAGCCCCAGGCCCGGCTCTGCTGAAATCTATCAGTTTGAGAGTCTCATCCAGCTGCTTGCGTGCTGAGAGATCCTTGGGCCGCTGGGAGCAGACCGGGCTGGAAGTGTGGGGCACCTCACACTTGGGAATCAGCTCCCAGGGGGTGGAACAGCTCCTCAGGTGTCTTGTCACTTTGGCTTGCTCCTCCCTGCCTGAAGCCGGAAGCAATCTCATCGAAGGTCCGGCCTTTTGTCTCGGGAACTTTGAAGTAGGTGAAGATGAAGAACAGAACCAGGAGCACGGTGAAGATGATGAAGACATAGGGTCCGCACAGTTCCTGAAAGACACATAGAAACACTTGGTTGGAGACCTGACGCTACATCCTGCCCTTAGGATGGACGGTCATTTTACCTTTGGGTCCTTGATCTGAAAAAGGGAATATCCACCTACAACCCAGGACTCTGCTGAACCTGGCATGTGATAAGAGCAGGTTCTGATGGCAGAGCAGAATAGACAATTCAAAGCTAAGGCAAGAACCCTGGGGTGGAGGTCAGGGTTCTGAGCCCGTAACCTGGCCTTCTGAGCCTGTTTCCTCCCCAGTGTGATTCCAGTAAGAATAGCAGGGACAGCATTTTGCACAGCGCTGTGGGGTCCTGTGTGCAGGAGAGAAATGCTGGAGTGCAGGGACTCTGGGGCTCTCACCTGCACATACTGGAAGCACATGCCCACAATGAAATTCGAGGTCCAGTTGGAGAAGCCGGCGACGGCAATGGCAGCAGGACGAGGGCCCTGGCTGAAGAGTTCAGCCACAATGAACCACGGGATGGGGCCTGGGCCCACTTCGAAAAAGGCCACGAAGCCAAAGATGGCCACGATGCTCAGGTAGGACATCCAGGGCAGCCGTTCCTGTTGAGGATGAGAGAGGGGAGGAAAGTTAGGCTGGGCTGTGTTGGGTCCTCAGAGGAAACCAACTTCAGGGGCGGCCCAGGGCAGGTTCAGAACTCTGGCAGGCAGGAGGCCTCGGGCTGGCCCTGGATTTCCTGTGTGACTTAGGTACCCTGTGCCAGGTCTGTTTTCTCATCTGAACAAAACAGTTTAAGCCCTGCATGGTGCTTGTGAGCTTGCATCTGCCTCCAGGAACGGTCATGTAGTTGCACGCAGGAGGTGCTAAGAAGAGGTCCCTGTGGTCCCCTGGCTCTGGCTGTGGAGCAGTCTGCTTATGGCGGGAAGATGTGGAAGAACATTCCTGGGGGTGGCTGTCAGAGGCTTGTAAGGTACCCAGCTCAGGACCAGCACTGGGCAGGCATGAAGTTCCACAGAGAGCCATTCTCGAGGAGACCACAGTAGAAGAGTTATATGGTTTTGTTCCAGATTCCAGATCCCCTGCTTATCACCTATGGGGTGCTGGGCCTCTCAGTCATCAACATACTCTCTAAGCCTTGGTGCAGCTGTAAAATAAGTGTCCTGGTGTTTTCCTTGTCCAAACACTGGACAAGCGAGTGGTGTGTGAAGTGCCTGGGATAAGGTTATCATAGAGGTTATAGTCACAGGCTTAGGGCCAGCAGACCTGAGGTTGATTCCTGGCTTTATCTGCTGCATTACTAACCTCACCCGGAAAGGGGTGGGGAGGGGGAAGTTTCCTCACTGGAGAAGTGGAAATATTGACTGAACTACTCCTGTGCATCCTGAGGACTGAGTGAGATAAGGCGTGTTTCCACGCCTCTGTGGTAAGGAGGGCATTGCTTTCCAGGGCTGTTTACAAGAAGAATTGAGGCTGCAGAGGAAGACTTTGCAGAGCAGCTCCAGGGGCGAGGGAACTGGTGGGGTTGGAGGTGTGGTGGTGAGGAAGCACAGGCAGGGAGGAGCTGGTTTAAGACCGGATGAGAGTGGAAAGAGACAGCCCGAGGAAGGCGAAGGTTCGGCCCAAGCCCGGGGCTGTGGGTGCGGCAGAATGAGGGGGAGGGCAGCCCCACCTGGGGTCCGGCCAGCCTGGGGCTGAGAGGAGCACCTTGGGATCAGATGCCCACGTGAGCTCCCCGTCCCCCTTCCTCTCCCCTCCCCCTTGCCGTCCCACCTCACCCCCAGAGCACAGCAACTCACCAGGAGCGCCAGCGCGATGGTCATGAGCACTGCACAGCCTGCCATGCCGGCCAGGCCAATGAGATGCAGGGTCCGCCGGCCGGCTCGTTCCACCACAAATAGCTGTGGGCAGAGAGAGTGTCGGTGCCTCCCCTCCTGGTGCCCCTCCCTCCAGGCGGGTCCCCCCCCAAGTGCTGGGAAAGCCACAGGGTGCCGCAGAGATGGAGTGGCAGATGGATCGCCTCTTCCCTGGGGCTGGGCTCGGGGACTACATAGGATCCCAGGGGGTGAGAGCTGCCCACGAGAGCCAGACAGCTGAGCGTTCTGGCTGTGGCCTTGGGCCAGCCGATGCACTTCTCTGAGCACCAGTGTCAACTGATACGAGTGATGAACTTGACAAGTTGTTTAAGATGAAATGAGAGAGCACTTAGGAGGGAGCACGTGATGCCTGCCTGGCTTGCAGTAAAGACTGCTGTTCGGTCACGAGGTCCCGAGGCCCTGAGATCACAGGCTGGACCCCAGCTGCTGGCTGGCTGTGGGCAACGACGCGGAAGACTCACCGACACGACAGTGAAGGCTGTGTTGACGATGCCGGAGCCGATGGTGGCATACACGGGCTGCTGCACCCCCGCCTTCTTGAAGATGCTTGTGGAGTAATAGAAAACCTACGGGACACGGTAGTCGGGGCTCAGCCGGGTGCTCTGGCTCTTCCCCGGCCTCTGTCCCAGTGGGTGCAGAACACACGGTCAGTAAAGGACACTGAAGAGGACGCTGCAGGAGGGCCCTTCTGAGTTTGGGTTCTAAAGGAGAGCTGCTCCTCGGGCAGGGGTCCGTCTGCTGTTTCAGGTGTGGGATCTGTCCACAGGATGCCTTGGGCCCCAGGGATTGGCGGGGGACACAGGAGAGGGTGGGTACAGGACACTCACAGCGTTGATGCCGGACAGCTGCTGGGAGAGCTGCAGCACCACGGCAATGAGGATGGGCTGGCGGTAGGCTGCCGAGCGGAACAGCTCCAGGATGGTGACCTTCTTCTCCCGCATCATCTGCCGGCTCTCCTCCTTCATCTCCTGCAGGTCGCGGGTCACATCCGCGGTCCCACGCAGCTTCTTCAGCACTGAGGGGGCCGGAGGGAAGGCGGGGGTGGCTCAGCGCGGGGAGAAGGCTGGGGCAGGGGGCGGGGAGGGGCAGGGCCCGCCGTACCGCTCTTGGCCCGATTCTCCTCGTTGCGGTTAATGAGCAGGAAGCGGGGGCTCTCAGGGCAGAAGGGCAGCAGGACGCACTGCAGCAGGGCCGGGATGAAGAGGACGCTCAGCAGCAGGGGCCACAGATCCTGGTTGCCCATGATGGAGTCCAGGCCAAACACCTGGGGGAGCAAGGCGGGAGCAGCGGCTGTGAGTGCCCGGGTCAGGGCTCGCTCCCACCCCGCTCCGCCCAGGAGCCTTTCCCTGCTTCAGAGAGAGGGCTCTAGTTCTGAGTCTAGCTGTGCCACTAATGTGAGGCTTAACTTCTCTGAGGGGGCTTCCTTCACAGCTCAGTTGGTAAAGAATCCGCCTGCAATGCAGGAGACCCCAATTTGATTCCTGCATCAGGAATATCCGCTGGAAAAGGGAAAGGCTACCCATTCCAGTATTCTTGGGCTTCCCTTGTGGCTCAGCTGGTCAAGTATCTACCTGCAATGCGGGAGACCTTGGTTTGATCCCTGGGTTGGGAAGATCCCCTGGAGAAGGGAAAGGCTACCCGCTCCAGTATTCTGGCCTGGAGAATTCCATGACTGCATAGTCCATGGGGTCACAAAGAGTCGGACCCAACTGAGTGACTTTCACTTTCACTTAACTTCGGTTTCCTCATCTGTGACAAGGGGAAAGCAGGACCTGCTTAACAGTATTTGGGTGTGGTGGGGATAAGATAGCAGGATGGCAAACATGTCTGGCAGGGGTCGGGGGGACTGCTGCCCTGCCACAAGGTGATTTGGGGATGGAGAAGGGAGAGCCCTGAGAGAGGGGAGTGTGTACATATATACAGGTATCAGGTCCTAGAGGTGTGAGAGAGACGATGGCAGGTTGAGAAACCAGTAGGCTGCCCTGTGCTTGGGTGCCAGGGTGAGCAGAAAGGAGGCAAGGCTGACTGGGCGGGGATGAGAAGGGTCAAGGCAACCGGACTTGCTCTCCCACCAGGAATGGGGAAGCGGGGAGGATGATGAACGTGGTGTGTTCCTGGGACCTGTGCCTCGGATGTGGCCACGAGGCTGTCCTCTCCAGGGCTGTGGAAGGCTGGGCGAGGAGTCGAATCTGGACACACACCCAAGGGATGGAGCCATGGGTGGGTGCTTACCTGGGCGATGAGAATGCCGACGACGATGCCCAGCTGGTGTAGTGTGCCCAGGGCCCCTCGAAGCTCCGTGGGGGACACTTCCCCCACGTACATGGGCACAAAGCCAGTGGTCAGGCCGCAGTACACACCAATGATGAAGCGACCCAGGATCAGCATCTCAAAGGACTTGCCCAGTTTTGAGAAGCCCATGAGTACAGCAGACACGAAGGCCAGCAGGTTCATCATCAGCATTGAATTCCGCCTGGGTTAGGGGGGAGCAGGTGGGGAGTGGAGGAGGTCACAGGTCAGGCAGGTCCCTGGAGACCCTTGGAAACCCCAGGGGCTGGGTCATAGATAATGCCCTAGGACAGGCAGAGAAGGCCCCCTCACCCCCTGACTCCAAGCTGGGACTCCCTGGGCAGGGCCAGAACCCCTTCTGCTCACCGGCCAAAACGGTTAACAAAAAGGCCCACGGAGAAGGAACCAATCATGCCTCCCACCGAGAAGATGGCCACAGACAGGGACCAGAGTGTGGTCAGCGTGGTGGGCGGGATGGGGTCCCCATAGCGCTGGATCCATGTCTGGTTGTAGAACTCTTCAATCACCTGCAGGAGAAGCAACAGCCTGGTGGGTGAGGCCGGGACCCATCGTCCTCTTCTCTCTCACTCCTTCTCAAAGAGGACCATTTTACCCCGGGATGCTGGAAAGGGCCCAGGGCCCCAGACCCAGGCCCTTCCCCTTCGGTGGGCTTCAGTGCCCCCCGACCCTCACCTCCTTGTGAGAAACAAGGGGCTGGACTCTATCTGCGAGGGAGAGTGGTGCCAGCTCTCACACCTCCCCAAGGTGCAGGTTCCAGGGCCCTGTGGTTTCCAGTGCTCAACAGGACTTTCTGGGGATGATGGCAAGTGACCAGCACTGGGAGTTCAGGCAGTGCAGAGGGGCTCAGAGACACCGCTTCCGCCTGCATGCCCCCTTTTCCTTCAAGGTGCCTAAGGCCACTGGCCACCCTGGCTCTCTCCCCAACCCCGCTTCCTGGGGAGGAAATACAGCTAAAGAGAGGCCCTGGGAGGAAGGGAGAAGCCCGCTCACTTTGCACTCAGGGTCTGCTGTGAACATCTTGCATCCAAATGCTCGTGAGACCAAGCTGCCACTTTCTATCCTCCAGGCCCAGGCCCTCCCGCCTGGCCTGGGAGATCCCCCCTGAAGGACCCATGGCCTCGTCCTCTCTCCCAGTTGCCCAGCTAGGAGGTTCGGGGAAAAGCTGCAGACAAGGAAGTAGTTCCAGGAACTGGAGACACCTGTCCTAGAACAGGCCTGCCCACTAGCCCTGCCCCCACCAAGGGGAGGGCCTGGCCGCTCAGGCCCGGGAATGTGGCAGGCGGACAGCACCGGTTCTGCCTGCGCACACTCTCTGCTCTCAGGTGACACAGATACATGCCCACTGCCTCAGGACGGGCCAGACCCACCCAGCCACATGTGTAGCTGGCACAGGCCCAGCATACCCAGAAACAACTTCCTGTGTACCCATGCATTCACACACTCACACACACATGCACATACTCGTGCTCACATAATCTGAGTATTCCCGGCTTCAGCAAGTCACAAACCTGCATGCCCCTGCTGCCCTCACCACCTGCAGCTCAAACTCAACTCCACACCAGCCCAACCCAGGTGCACCCCTCCCCACTGCAAGTTCGGGTACCCTGGGCTGTATGCAGTCTCTCATGCAGCACAATCTCCGTCGGCACTGCTCTTTGACTGTCCTTAACCTTTTCAAGCCCCACGGTCCCAGGAATGCCCACTCAGTGATCTATTTGTCTGTCCAGGGAAGCTGGACTCAACCAAGTTCAGACTCGGCTCTACCACTCATCTCCAGGGCAAGTGATTGTATCTTGAATGATGACTTAGCAATACCCACTTCATAGTGCTGTGGGGAGTTAAGGAAACACACTTGTAGTGCTCACACGGTGCTTGGGACCACCACTGAGCCGAGGAGCCCACCATGCATGTTTCAGTTCTGATTCAAGGGCAGTGCAGGCCACTGACAAAGGCTGACGGAGCCTGCATCCCATAAGTCAAAATCATGGCACCTGACAGTGTCTCTGCCTTTGGCCTAGGCACTGTTTCCCCACCTTCCACAGTTACTCCCCGAGGGCCTGCCCTGCCTTACCACGCTGAAACCTTTTGAAATCCAGCTCAGAGGGTTCCAGGAGTCCGTCCTCCCTGAGGGTAGGGACCCCAGTGGATTCACCCCAGGGCCTGTCCCAGGGCTCACGCAGGATGAAGGAAGCCATGAAAGGGCTTAGGCTTTCCTCCTAGAAACCCTTACATCTACCAGGGGCACAGAAAGCAGATTTCAACCAAACAAACACAAAGTGCTTGTGTTCTTCAAGGGACAAAACCAATCCCAGAGGAGGACTGCTTGGGCACAGCAATGCTCCATTTATCAGGCTCTGCAGAGAGCAAGCTGTCCTGGATAAGGGAACTGCCCAGATAAGTGACCCTCACCCCTCAGGGGGCCCATCATCTGCGTGGAAATCTTTCGCCCTCCTACCCCTTACCCTCTGCTGCCGTGAGCAACTGGACGTACAAGCAGGGCTTGAGTGCACTGCTGACCTTGGGGCTCTGCAGGGCCAAGGTGAGGTGTTTGCTCCAAGTGGCATTTAATTTTTGCATTCTGTAGTTTACCCCTACCCTCTGTGGTTCAGATGCTTGTCTCACAGAACTCTCCCCACATGCGTTTTAAAATCTGCCAAGCCAGTTAATGAAGCTCATTTGAATTGTGTGCAAGGAGTCAATATGTATATCATTTACGAGGTGTCGCCAGAGCCTCCCCAGTTACATCTCCTGCATGTGGTGACAAGTCAGAGGGCCCAAATCCTGTTCCAGGTGAGCCCGGGTGAGCCTCTTTCTCGGCTCCTGAGCCCCTTGCTGCTTTGACCACTGTATGGGCTTGAGGGAGGCTGAGAAGCCAGCCCCCTCTACCCTGCCCCAGGTTCATCCTCTTCACCCGCCAGCAGCACTTCCTGGCCGAGTGGAGGCTGCCTAGCGGGTTCCTGCCTCTGGACCTGGTGCTTGAGATTTGTGGGAAGAAGCCGAGTGAGGTTTTCCTTTCCCGCATGTGGTGTGTAGACTCTCTATCCTCTCCCCCGGGGGTGCATGCCCTATGTGGGGGGTGAAGTTGACCCTTGGCTCAGGAAAGGCAGAGGGTCCCTCAAGAACAGAAGAACCCTACACAGGGAGAAGTTCTAGGGTCACCTCTCCCACCCAGCTGCTGCCCTCAGCATCATCCAGCAATGGCTGGGTTGCCCTCAGGGAAGAAGAGCCTCTTTAGGGTTAGTCGCTCAGTCCTGTTTGACTCTTTGCAACCTCATGGATTGTAACCCACCAGGCTCCTCTGTCCATGGAATTCTCCAAGCAAGAATACTGGAGTGGGTTGCCATTTCCTTCTCCAGGGGATCTTTCCCAACCCAGGGATCGAACCTGGGTCTCCTGCATTGCAGGCAGATTCTTTCCTGTCTGAGAGCCTCCTTACTGCTTCCTTAACCGGATCCCACAGACCCACACTGAGGCTCCTGGCAGCCTCCTCAGCCGCGGCTCACGTGTGAGGTGAGGCCTCACGTGTACATCTTCTGAATGCTCCAGCCTCACATTCTGGTTACCAGCCAGGAAGACAGATACCCTTGGTCCTGCCACTGGCCCACATCCAGTCACTCAGCAGGTCCCATCCCTAAAATTCACCTCCTAACCTGTCCTCCTCTCTACCCACACAGCACCTGTCCTAGGTCTCACCTGGATTCCGTTCCTGACTCCTCCCACCCACTGAAGCCAGATTCCGATTCCCACCATTACTCCCAGACTTGGCAGTCAAGCCCTGGACATCAAGTGGACCAGGCTCAGCCCTCCTCGTCTCTGCTCCCCGTACCAGCCTGTCCCCAGCCCTTTCCCGCTGTGTGCTAAGGAGGAAGGGAGGGTCCTGGTTGGCCCTGGCGCCAGACTCTCTGCCCAGGCATCCCCTCATTGGAGCCAGAGGGCAGAGTCTCACTCGGCAATACTGTTGGGGGCCAGCATGGAGAAGCAGGATGGCCCTGGGCAGCTGCCATCCCTTTCCAGTAACAAGCTTTTCCTCATTCCAGCCCTTCTTCTAGGGGTGAGGGTGGGAAGAGGTTTGTGTTATGTCTGATACCCACCTCCCTTCCATGCCTGAGTAGTAACTGTGGGTGAAGGACCACACATCTGCCCGTCTGGAGCGGACGTTCTGACTTCCTCTGTGTCAGGGAAGTGTCTGTAGTGAGGCTCTGGGCATGAGGCAGAACCCACTGTCTGGCACTTGGAGTAAGTGTGTCACTGTTGTCTCAAGGAGAGAAGCCACCTCCTTGAGAGGAGCATTAGGGACAGAGTTTTCCATTTTTAAATTGCTGAAAAACAAAGCATTATCCTAACGAATGTATAGTATGAGAAAGAACTTGAATAACTAGGCGTTTGCCTTGGGGAGTAAAGCTCTATCTTCAGACCTTGCTGGCAGCCCCAGGCCGAGGGACCCAGCAGGTCTGCAGGGCCCCAGGGCATAGACTTCATCTGGGGATGGGGTAGGGGTAGTGAGGAGAGCTTTCGGATAAGATTACCCATGTTACAGATAGTGAGTCCCCTGTCAGCAGGGAGCATACAAGTCAAAATTTGGATCAGGGATTGGCATAAACAACTCATATAAAAGGATAGATAGAAAATATTAAGGTTTGCTGACCACATATGGCCTCTTCTCTGTTGCTTATTTTTCTTCCCTTTCTCTTCAAACTTCTAAACATGGGAAAAACCATTCTTAGCTCACAGTCCTACAAAAACAGGCTGCTGGCTGGATTTGGTCCCCCTGCCAACCCATGTTCTAGAATTCCAGACTACTGCCAAGAGAAGGGGTATATGTTTTGGAACTTCTGGCTGGTCTCAACTTCTTCCCTGGAGAGGCTTGGTCTTCTAGATCATTTGGAGAGGGAAAATCAGTGTTCTTTCAAACCTTTCTTCTCTCTTTTAGACGTACTGTCAGGATGAGGGGGTTAAACAGCCACTCAGTCTTTGAGCTCCACTTAGAAGGAAGAAAGGGCCGGCTTGTCCAGTTCAGTCCCTATTTCCCATTCCCTCCCCACCTTTCCCCCACATCTGGGGCTGCTGCCACCCCTCAGCCCCGAGGGGATGTCTCCACAGCCGGCCCAGCCACGCCCCAGGGTCAGCTGGGAGTTCAGAGACAGATGCTCCAGATGGGGCTGGACAGATAGCTTCTGGGTTCCCCTGGGGGCCTCTCCCTGGGGCCTGGGGAAGAGGCCCAGGCAGCCAGATGGAGCTAGAAGCTAGGCCCCACCCCCAGAGCAGATGACCAGACCACCCAGGTTGCTTCTCTGGAAGAGTCTTGACCTGGCTTCTCTCCAAGCCTTCGCTCTGACCTCCTCACCGGTCCTTAGCCTCTGGGGTCTCCCCTGCAAACAGATCTTCATCTCCCCTGCTCACAGCTCACACCCTCAGGATGAGTGTCTCTTCCCACCCTATGTGGCCACGCCCCGACGTGGCAGTGCCATCTGAGCGCCCCACACCTCTGCACCTTCGCCTTGCCTCTCCTTTGCCTTCTGCCTGGTAAGCTGTTGGGCACTATCCCTCCTCTGGAGAGCCTTCATAATCACCTTCTCATTACTGCAGTGGTTCCCAAACAGGGGCAGCTTGGTCCCCCTCCGCCCTGGGATGGGGTGATATTCGGAGACATTTTGGGTTGTCACCCTGGTGGGGGTAGAGGCCAGGGATGCTGTTAAACATCCTACAATGCATGGGACAGCCCCTGTAATGCCAAAGAACTCTCTGGTCCCAAACTACAGAAAACCCTGCTCCAAGGGCCAGGTACCCTCTCCCTCCCCCTTGTCTGTTTTCACCAGTCTGTCGGCATTTCCATTGCTACCCTGGACAGCTAACTAGGACAGGTAACTGTGAGGCCCTGTGTGCGCCCTCTACACTAAATTTCAACATGGGGATGGCCTGATTCATCTGGGTCCCAGCATAGGGCTAGAGGTTGAAAGCACTGTCACTAATTGAAAAACAAGCCATGAATCTGAGTGACTTAAGAGATGATGGACTGTGACAGGGTGTGATGGTGTAAGAGGTTGTGCAGCTGTGTGTGGGAAACTGAGACGTCTGTGCGTAACTAAGCTTGACTCGGCCTGAAGTCGGAGCAGGAAGGAGCAGCTGGGTAGCAGTTGTTGGCATGTAAGAGTGTTTCGGCGTCTGTAAGTGCAACTGCCTTTTCTTCTACGGGTGGTCAAGAACGCAGGCTGGAGCCAGGCTTCCTGGATTTAAATCCCAGCTCTATCACTAGCTGGGAGTTCTTGGTTTAATTGCTTAACATTTCTGTTCCCCAGTTTCTTATAAAACAGGGGTCACTGTGTCTACCTAATGGAGTTATTGCAAGTAACAATTAAATTACTATTTCTAACGCATTTGAACAACATCTGGCGCAGTGAGCTGTAAGCTGTGAGAGTCTGCATAAGTGGAGATGAACAGAGGGGAGAGGGGCCCAGCTCTTTGGATCCAGGAGGAGATGCTGCCTGGGGCCTGGGCTGGGAAGTTTGTCTTGCCTGCAAGTACTTTCACTCACCAAGCTGGGCTGTCCTGGGCAGACCTTGGCTGCTCTCTAGACCAAGTTCCTCCTTTGGCAAACAAGGAACGTTGAGCCAACGGCCCGCCAGGCCCCTTCCAGCCCAAACGGTCTGGTTTCTGAGGGTGCCTCAGACTGCCTGACACTGTCCCCCGGCCAGGAACTCAAGGTTCCTCAATGGCCTTTAGTCATCTCTGTTGGCAGCTCAGCCACTTGGGGAGGGGAGAGGCGGTTCTCTCCACCCAGTGTGGTGGTCAGGATGCCCTTGCTCGTTTGTTTGCTCTCTGTGTGGCTACACTCCCCTCCGCCCCGGAGAGACGGAGGCCTGGCGGCCATCTGTAGCTCAGCCTCTCACTCCCTGGGTGCCTTCAACCCAGCCTCCAGGCCTCCTTTATGAGTGGGAAGATAACCTTGGCCCCACCCACCATGTGGGGCTACTGTGGGGAGATAATTTATGAGGAGGTGCTTTGTAAACATTTAAGATAATGTTATGATTAATTAACCACTTCCAGGAGGAAGCCCTCGGGGGCCTGTTTTGTGGGGGAGACCGAGCTCCTGGTAATGAACAGCAGCACTGGCATTCTCACCTCTGGTGGGGCAAGGTCTCCTCTGGTGAGCAGGCCACCCTGGCCAGCGTGGCAGCCTTCCTAAGAGAAGAGCTTCTACACAGGAGTGGCCGGCCTCATAGCGTGGGCCGTCAGCGGGACACCTCACGCCACCGCATCTCTGACAGGCCTGCGAGTCCCCCTGCCTGCGATCCCTGCCCATCTGTCCCCTGGGGCCGGTGTGCCCTCCAAGGTCTAGCACAGCTGCCAACTCCTTCGCTAAGCCCTTCCTGTCTCTCCCGTCAGCCCTGCCCCCAGCATTAGTCATTCCTTTCTCTCTGTTCCCATAGCACCAAGGAGCCCTCCACTATTAATACTCCCGCTGTTCCCAAGGAGTCTCCCCACCCCACCCCACCCTCGCCCTCTGGATGGTTTTGGAGGGTAGGACAGGGCCCAGCTCTGACCCTGTGTCAGGCAGTTCCCTGAGGGCTGGGAGGTCTCTGCTGTGTTCACAGCTCATCCCGCCTCAAGTCGAGAACGCTGCCTGGTTCGTCCCTGTGGAATGAAGATGTTGGCAGAAGCACCGTGCCGTCCTAGGATGATGGCTTTGGTGCCTCCCCAGGCAGGACCGTCGCCGCTGAGCCCCGCTGTCATCTCCCACTCTGGTGTCATCCTCTCCCCTCTTCACTTAAGTTTATCACATTTGCTCCTGGTTGAGAAATCTACAGCCAGACTTATGAGAGGTTGTTTGTAAAGCGCAAGAGTAAACAGGCGGAGTGTCTGAGCACGCAACCCCTGGAAACACCACTCAGGTCTCTCGCCTGGGTCCCCAGAGGCTGGCTGCCCAAGTGACCTTTGGACAGGTGCCCGCAAGTGCTCACGTGAACGTTTACAACTGGGCCTCTGTGCTGCCCATTAGGCTTCCAGGTTCCCTGCCTGCTGTCCCGCCTGTCTGCCACTGAAATTCTCACCTTTCACCGGTAGCTGATTAGATGGGAGGCCCCAAGAACCGGAGGACGTCACTCTGGGTTTGTCCACACCTGCACCCTCAGAAGTGTCTTAGTCCCTTCCGGCCAAGTGCAACCCCATTGCCTCTGCTCCACCACCACCTGCCTCCTTAAGGACCCCCACCCCCAGCCCCGACCCCAGCTTCACCCTCTCCTCCACTGATTCCTGACAATCCCTTTAAAAATGAAGTCTTTGTATTAGAAAAGAAAAAAATCCTAGCCCCACAACCCCTCTGGTGACCACTCCTTTCCTCTTTCTCCACCAGTCCCTGGGAAGGGCCGTCTCTGCTCTCTCCCACCTCCCTCCTCCCTCTTCAGCCCACTGCAGGGGGCTTCTACCCACAGGACTCCGCTCCGTCAGCCTTGCCAATGCAGGGCCACCATCGGGTCTTCTACATTCAGCCACACTGGCTGCTGCGCCCGGGTCAGCCTCTGGAGCCCAACAGCATTCCTTCAGTTGTCCTCATCCGAATGCCTGTTCCTACCAATGGGTACTGCTCTAGGGACCGTGGACCCTTGTCCTCAGGCGCTTCCATTCTTTCTCTGGCTCAGGAGGTCTTATCTCCCAGCTTGGAGGTGCCAGCTCTCTTCCTCCTCCTTCCCAGGACCTACTGTCAGTGGGGGTGCTGTCCCGGGCTTGCCCCTCACTTCTCTGTTTTATTCACAGTCTCTCCAGGAGATCCTTCTCTATCACTCGTTGGATACCAGTGACCCACCTGTTAGCTTTCTTCCCTTGGCTACCCTCTGAAGAAACAGACCCCCGTGTCCAAGTGTTTGTATGCTGTGTCACCAAACCTCAGGTCCTGCGTGTCCCACAGCACCTACCTTCTCTTCCTCCAGCCCCAACATCGGTCAAAGCTAGAAGCCAGTTTTAAACCCCACTCTCTCATCCTCAGGCTGAACCGATGACCAGCTCCTGCCCATTCTTCCTACTCAGTGTTTGTTTTTCTAACCCTCTTACAACAGCTGCCTTCTCACTGTTTCCTCGTCTCCAGTCTCACATTCTCAGACCCAGCCCACTGCACCAGACGCCTGAATCATTTCCCTAAAATGCAAATCTGACCCGCTCTGTCCTCTTCAATGGGACCCTATTGTCCTCACCCTGAAGGCCACCCTCCCCAGCTCGGCCTCCGCGTTGGTGCCCACGGGCCCATTCTCACTGTGCCCTGCCCTGCCGGGGGCTGGAGATTCTGCATATGAAACTGCCAACCACAAGGACCTTCTGTGGTCTGCTTCTGGCTCACCTCGTCAACCTCCCATCCTTCTGCCTCCTCCCATTCTACCCTAGTGACACAGAGACTTTCTCTCCTCTGGGCACTTTCTTCCCATCTTTGTGGGCCCCTGCTTACGACAAACCTGTTCTGTTTCTGGAAAACTCCTCTATCCTGCTCCCAGAGTCCTAGTTCTGTCACTCCATGTAACTCCCCATGTGATCACAGTCAAGTGATCACTCCTGACATAGTGTGATCACTTAACCCAGTACTGCTCATCTCTGACTGTACATGAGAACCAGCTGGGGAGCTTTAAAAATTTGATGCCCAGACAGCATCCCAGACCAATGAGATCAGACGGTGAGTGTCAGGAGACTCCAGTGTGCAGTCAAGTGGAGAACTCAACCTCCCTCTTAAGACAGTACACATTTTGTATCTGAAAGGATTCCCAAAGGGAGCCGACTCCAGGGCACACACCTTGGCAGATCTGCTCAGAGCACTTAGCAAAAGCAGGCTTGGGACGGTTCCAAGCATGGGCCTGAGGTCGCCCATGGAAAAGCCCCATCACTTCCACTGCAGCTGAGCGTGACTCAGCAGGCCCGGCCTTGCTGGTGACCTGCTCCCCAGCTTTGGGCGTGGCCCCTGCTGCCACTCTCTGCCTCTTTGGAGGAGGCCCCACTCTGACTCCTGGTCACCACCCCACTCCCCCAAACAGGCCTGGATCCTCAGAAGCCAGCCACACTCACTTTCTGGCCTCACCCATCTAGACCGTGAACGTGTTCAGAGGACTTGTCAACTCTCATTTTGTCCTGCCCGGGGAAGGTATGGACTTTTAAACTGACAGGGTGGTTGGTCAGGAAGACGGCCTGACATTGTGTAAACAAGAGAGTTTGGCTTCTGACTCCACATCCCTTAACTATGTGACCTTGAGCCCGCTGGTCATTTCATCTGCCCTGAGCCGTGGTTTTCAGGTCTATAAAGTGGAAATCACAGCCCAATGTTATGAATATACACAGCAGGCCTGGTATAGAGGAGGGACTTGTCACAGTCTTCTCTCCGGCCCCCCTCCTTTCCCCTCCTCCCTAAAGCAGTGGGCTGGCTAGGCTGGAGGTGCTCACTGGAGTCCCTCCCTGTCCAGACACTCAAGTGAACAAGTGAGAACAGATCTGGGGTGTGTTGTGGGGAGAAGGGAGTAAGCGGATATGTACCCTGCCCTGGTTCCTAGGAAAAGAAGCCATTTTTGCTTTGCCTGGCCCTGGGGCCTGCAGGGAGACAGGCAGTTTCAGCCTAGAGTGGGCTCCCTTACAAGGGAGTGTGCCACGGGTGCACGGGTGAGAGCATGGGTTCAGGGACCACCTGGAGAGGAGGCCACCAAGGCAGACTGATGTTGCATCCTGGCTCCATCCCTGACTAGCTGGTGATGCCGGGCGGGCTCTGGCCATTCCCCACACCTGCAGGGTGGGAGTGGGCATGGCTACCTGCCTGCCTGCCTTACAGTGCGGTGTGAACAGCAAGTGAGAGAATCACCAAGGCAGCCTCTGTAACCCAAGGGCCATGTGAATGCATCACTACACGGAGCATGGCTCTGAGTTCTACAAATGTCTGTGTTGTGGGGGAGGTTGGTCGAGATGATCTATAAAGATCCCGTGACTCTGTGGGCCTTAAGATTCCAAGGCCAAAGCTACGAGTCTCTAACCCGTTCAGGGTCAGAATATTCGCTGGAGATGTCTCCAACATCCAGGAGGCAGGGTGAGTGTGTATGTGGGCGGGGTGTGGTGAGGGTGCACAGCAGAGCCTGCTGGTGTTGAGAAACCAAGGACGGGATAACACTCACCTTCTGGGGGGCATTGATGACTCCAGTGTTGTAACCAAACTGCAGGGAGCCGAGCACTGCCCCTCCCACAGCCAGCATGAGGCGGCCCGTCAGCTTCTGCAGAGTAAAAAAAAAAAAAACCCACACTGTTACAGGCATGTCGGGGCCCAGTTAATAGAGGGCAGGGCTTGGCTGGCAGGTTCCCGTTCAGATATCTTGCCTGACTTCTGGCACCACACCAGCCTTTCTCCCAAGAAACTTGGCCACTTCCTGACCTCAGGTGCCCAAACCAGCCCTGCCAACTTCTAGACACGGGGCTGGCCAGACTCATTCCTGGGGAGAGGGGAATTAGGGTCTTCTCTCTCTCTGAAGCCAGGGACTGGCATTCACCTCATTGCCCTGGTGAATCCTGGGGTTGAGGTAGCCCCAGATTCTGATTAAGAGGCCCAGGAACCCAATGCAAGGGGGTGCCAAGTGATGTGGGAAGAGCACCATAGATGGGTGGGGGAAGTACCCTGGATTTGGAGCCGAAGATGCAGGCTTCTAATTCCAGTCTACTGACTTCCTTGCGCTGTGAATTCCACCAGGCAGATCCCCGTCCCTACTCCTCCTGGGCCCTGTTAGCTGCAAACCCTTCCGTCTAGTCACAGAGCAGATACCAAGGTAGAGACCAGTTCCAACTCACTCAGGGGGTTGCAGAGAACCAGACTGAAGCTCAGGACAACCATCCCGAGACCACGAGCTTCCCGGGTTGTTTGGACACAGATGACATACCAGCCAGGAATGTGCTTTGCTAAAGTAACGTGACACAAGGTGAGTAGAGTCCTGGGTCAAGGCGTTTCCAATGGGCAAAGGGCTGGGGCAGAAAAAGGGTGGTGCGTTTGTGTCTCCCGGAAGCCAAGGGCAGGAAGGCGGCAGGCAGGGAGGAGGCCAGCCAGCAGGAGGACCTGGGTAAGTCAGGTGCCTTGCTAGAGAAAGTGAGAGAACTTTTTTTTTTTCTCCCTTGTAAAATGAAGAAGCCAGTTAAGGCAGGCTCTTAACTGACTGAAAGGACGGAGCCTGGGGGTAGGAGGGAGGGACGCCAAAGAAACAATGGGTATTCACCAGGGGCATCACACACTGAAGTTGGCACTGGAGGGGAGGGGTAGAGGCACAGATCCGGAGCCACACGTACCTGCGGAGGGGACAGCCTCAGCCTAGCCACGGCCTCGCTACAGGCCTCGGCCTCCCTTCCCCTCCCAGAAACCAGAAGCAGCTCTGACTTCAAGATCCTCACAGATATTGCTGGGTTTAGGTGTTAACTAGACATGTTCCTAGTATGGGCTTTTCATTCTCCAGAAGCCATGAGACCAACGATTGCAAAAGCCAAGGTTCTCACGTCAGAGGCTGAGAAAGAGGAAGGAGGTTTTGGCCAGCTGGAGTTCAGAGTCCATTTCTTGTCGGGGCGGGGGGGTGGGGGGTGGGAGCTGGGTCCTCCCTTCCCATGGCCCCTTTCTGGCCAAACTCTGGCCATTCATCCCAGACAGTTGGGGCTTTCCTCCTGGCAGGCTGCACTCCTTTTCAATCCGGTCCCTCACGGCCCACCCTGCCCAGCATACCCTAGCGCTCCCAGAGCCTCCTCTCAACTGCCTAGGGAGTCTTCAGACCCTGGACTGTCGGCTCCAGGTGGGGGGTGAGCACCGGATAGACCTCCTCTGGGAAGGGGCCCAGCCGAGCCCAACTCCCAGAGTGACCACTGGGACTAAGGAAGAAGATATCCCGAGGACAGGAGGGCGTGACAGTGGCTGTTGACGCCCACACATGGGCGCTTTCTGCCCGCGAGTCATAGGCGTCAGCTTGGGGTCGGCCTTGAGGTTGGCCATCATCTGATACTAATGGTATTCAAGATAAGTATTTTCCTGGTACACACAAGAATAAACAGAAAACTAGCAATACAAACCTATGATTCAAAGAAATGTGGCATAGCTATATAATAGGGTACCTAAAAAAGAAAGCTTTTTAGGTAGAGATTTGGCCTATTCCTCTTGTTATAATTAAGTAAGAAGCAAGGCTTCAGAACAGTGTGTTGTACGCTACCTTTTGCATGGAGGAAAAAAAGGCTGGGGTGGGGGAGAATATACATACCTATTTATTTAAAGGAATGTACAAGAAAGGTAGCAGTGTACCTTGGGGATCTGGGTGGCAGAGGCAGGGTAGAAGGAAACATTTTCATTTTCCATCCTTTTGTACATTTTGTCACTTTGTATCACATGAATGTATCACCTATTCAAAAATATTTTTTACAAGTCTTGTGGTTTCATATTATTTAGAACACAGCAACTTAAACAAACATAAGTGAAAAATGATACAGATGATATGCGGATCTGGCAAAAATCACACCCTTGCCTGAATGACACCGCAGGAGGGCTCTGTGGGGGATCTGTACTATTACTACGGGCCCTGTCTCAGTCTGGCTCTGATGTGCCAGGGGTCTCTGGGCCTCTGAAGTCAGTCTTGGGGGCCCCACTGAGCAGCTGTGCCTCTGGGGGTGGGGCCTGCCACCTGTCAAGGTCAAACTCTGCTTTAGAAAAACTGCCCACCCAACCACGGGGTTATATGCACTCCACCCGGGCAGGCTATTGCATCAGAACCTACTAAAAGTGATTCATGTTCCCGGCCCTGTTCCTGACATCAAGGAAAAGCATCAGGTCCACTGGGAAGGGGGAAACTGGTGTGATCCAAGCTTCATCTGGGGCACTGCGGGAGCCCTGCGGGGACAAACTTGTCATTTCACCTGGGATGATCAATCAAAGGTGGGTTCCTGGGAGGTGACACTGGATTTGGGCCGCGAAGGACATGCGGGGAGTCTGCCAAGGGGAGAAGCAGTGGCAAGACTGCATTCCAGGTAGACAGAACAGTTTGTGCAGAGGAAGATGGGGGGCCCAGCACAGTTGGATTCATACTCAGTGTGGCTGGATGCTTGATGCAGCGGAGGAGCATGGCCCTGCTCCTGGGTAGGCACACGGCACCCATCTCTGCCCCTGCTGCACCCACCACACCCAGCGTGATCACTACTGGACTAGGAACCAGGAGACCCAGGCTGAAGGGCAGAGTGCTGTTTCCCTTCACCTTGAAATTGGTCTCTGTGGTGGCTTTGACTCTGGGTCTCAGTTTCCTCACATGGGAAATGGGGTAAGAGTGCCTTCCCTAAAGGCTTGCTGTCAAGTTCTGGGTCAATGCCCATCATGGAGCCGGCAGAGTTCACTTGACAGGTGTCTGCTGAATCAGGGAGGGATGGGGAAGCCATCTGCCTCCACCAGCCCCGTGGCTGGAACTGAAAGGCAGCGATGCAATCCATTCATTCAACGTGTATTTATTTAGGTGCCAAGCTGCTGGACTAGTTGATGAGAAGGGTTCCAAGCTCCACAGCTCATGGCTTTCTCATGGAAGCCTTTTATAGAGGTGAAGGAGCAATGGAGAGCCCAGAATTTGAGAGCCCCGGCCACCTACGACCACCTCTGCAGAATGGGACTACCTTCTAGAATACCCCTTGCCATTCCAGACCTTTGCCCTTGCTGTGTCCTCTACAGTTTCCAGCTTCTGCTCCAAGTAGTCGGGAACACCCAACTGCTGTTCCCCCAACTGCTGTTCCCCCACCACACTGGGAACTCCTGAAGAACGGGACCTAGAGTGCCCAGAGTAGGACGCAGCGCTGACTGTCTGTACAAAGGTAACCGGTCACTTTTGAAATTAGTGTTTTGGGCAAAACTGGCTCTGTGAGTATCTATTCCCCCAGCACAGCGTTCATCCTAACATATTTCAACTTGGTCATGTAGCAAACCCCTGATGAGGACTGGAACATCAGCTCTGAGGGCTGGAAAAAGCTTAACAGTAACTCTCCAGCCTCCACCCCACCCCACAGGGAGGTAAAGGCCTCTGAGTTCAAACCCTGATTCTCTGAGGGGTGCCCCAGGCAAATGTCTGGGCTCAGGGCCCTGCACAGAGGCGGCTCTCATGCCCCCATCCCTCACCACCCCCACCCCAATTCTGGGGGTCCTGAGGCCCACTGAGAGCGCTCCCTCTCCCAGGAAGCCAGCCGTGAGGTGCCTGCCAGCTTTGGGACCTCTCTTCCCACACACGGAGATGCCGGGGGCGGGGGGCGGGGGCTGGCCAGGTCACATAACTTGCTGAAATTCATGCATGGCCTTTGACCTGAGCCTGTGGGCTGGGCCTTTCCCTGGCACACGCTCCAGCCCTGGGCTCTCCTGGTCAGTACTGGCAAAGGCAGGGCATGTGGCCACGCCACTGAGGTAGGTCACTCCCTGTGGGAGGAGGGTCTGTGAGGAGGGTCCCAGGGCCGCGATGAGCCACAGGTCACTCGTATCCCTTCCTCCTCCCACAGCTCCCACATGGCCCTGGGGTGCATTGACCAGGGAACAAGGCCTGCATGGCCCCCAGTTCTAAGGAGGTGGGGGCAGGGGCTTATTGGATCCATGACAGCTCCTTTTTAATTGATTTTGTGTACATTTCTAAGATTCCATTTGAACAAAATTCTGGTCAACACAGAAAGAAGCCCAAGAAATTGCAGAATTGCTATCATGCTCTCCTGTGATAGATGGGGAGCCTAAGGTCAGAAGGTAGGGGCCAGGATACTTGGCAAACAGAAGCCACTCCTGGGACTTGAGTTCTTTGGATTCCTGGACAGACATTTTACTCTTTGAACACTTCCAGCCTTCCAGGTCTTTTCAAGAAGTGTGATAACCCTGGGAAGCATGACCTTCAGGTGACCTGAGGCATTTATTTACTCCTCTCCAAGCCCTTTTCTTCAAACCCTCCAGGGATGTCAGGACTTCTGCATGGCTGAGCCACTCCTGCACCCCGCGGTGGCCCTAGAGGCAAGAAAGTGCTCATCAATCTTTAAAGCAAAGAGGAGAGGAGGGAGCTGCTGCTTTTATCAGCGCCGGCAGCACCAGCCAGGCCCTGGGCAGCGTGCCAGGGCTGCTTCCACATCCTGATTTAACCACCACCACCAGGCTCTGGGGGAGAGATTGCTCTCACTTCATGGAGGAGAGCACGGGAGGCTCAGAGAGGCAAAAGCGGATAGCCAGAAGGCCTTTGGCTGCTGCGAAGCTTCATTTCGAGGGGTCTCTGCTGCCAAATCCTTCCTGCTCACGTCCTCCCTCTGCTTCCGGGTACTGGTGCCCGAAGGAAACAAGGTTTCTACCTGGTGCTTGCTTCCTATGTAGGTCACATTCCATCCCAGCAACTTGCTGTGCCTTGCCCCGTCTGAGCCAGGACAGCCCAGACCCACACTCAAAAACCTCTTGGCCACTTGGGTTGATTTTGCTCTAAGCCCAGGTTAGTCAACTATGGCCCGTGGTCATGGTCAAATCCAGCCTGCCAGCTAAGAATGGGTTTTACGTTTTTAAGTGGCTGGGGGTGTGGGGCGGGGAGAGAAGACCAAAAGTTTGTGCTACATGAAAATTATAATTAAATTCATATTTCAGGGGAGTTCTCTGGTGGTCCAGTGGTTAGGACTCAGCACTTTCACTGCTGGGCACCTGGGGTTCAATCCCTGGTTGGAGAACTAAGATTGTGCCAGCCACACGGCACAACCAAAAAAAAATAAGTTCAGATTTCAGTTACCGTTAACAGCATCTGATTGTAACACAGCCATACTTGTTTGTGAAGACTGTATCGTTTATGGTTCCCTTTGTGTTACAACAGCAGACCATGCGGCCCACAGAGCTGACAATATTGACTTACTATTTGGCCCATTACAGAAAAAATTTGCCAGTCTCTACTTTAAGCCCCAGGTGCTCTAGCTATGTGCAAACCCAACATGTGATAGCTGCACAGGACTTTTCAAAGCCTTCCAGGCAAAACCAAATCATCTTTCAAACTGATGTTAAATGCAAACAACTGACTCCTTGAGTCAGCACCTGAGCATGTGGAGAAGCCAACACCCCAGAGAGGGACCTGTTCAGTGGGCAGGTGTGCCCTATTTGACTGTGAAAAGATTAATTTAATAAGACAATGGGAATATGCAACCCCAACACTCTCAGCTGACAAGGTTAAGTCCCAGCTCCCCAACTTATGTGACCTTGAAAAAGTTCCTTCCCCTAAGATCTCTTGTTCTCCATAAAAGAGGCTTCCTAAGAATAAGGAGTTATATTACTAAGGAAAGACAGTACTGGAGTGCAGGTCCCCAACCCTGTTCTGGTCAATGGAGATTCAGCAACAAACTACACTGAATCCCTGCTTCTTGGAACTTGATATTTTAGTTGGGGGTTGGCAGCAGTGGGTGGAGTGGGAAGGTAGAAATATATCAGGTGGTGAGTGGTATGAAGAAAGAAAGTGATGGGGACAATCACTTAATTCTTAATCAGGCAGGTCATCTTGTAATGGAATATTATGCAGCTGTTGGAAAGAATAAAACACACCCATATGTACTTGATATGAAAAGAGTGCCAGGGAAGAAAGAAAAGGAGTAAACAATGTATAGAATGTATACTGTGTGTAAGGAAGGAGGAGATAATGACTTTGTATCACAGCAAGTGCTTATATGTGCAGAGAAAAACACCGTAGGTATTGGTGGGTGGACAGGATGGAATGCACAGGGCTGCAGAGAACTATGTAGAAAGTGTGATCCAATTACACTAAATTCCATTTATAGGCACATATATACACATGCACAAAAAGAGGTCTATGAGGGATAAATACCCAATGACTACAACTGGGAGGAGATGTTCACTCTTACTTTGCATGCTTCTCTACACTTGGCTCCATTACTTCTGTAACTTAAAAAAAACCCTGCAACCTGACCTAGAGAGGTAGGTGTTATTTCTGTTGTTGTTTAGTTACCAAGCTGTGTCCAACTCTTTGAGACACCACGGACTGTAGCCCACCAGGCTCCTCTGTCCACAGGATTTCCCAGGCAAGAATATGGCAGTGGGTTGCCATATCCTTCTCCAGGGGATCTTCCTGACCCAGGGATTGAATCCATGAGTCCTGTATTGGCAGGCAGATTCTTTACCACTGAGCCAGGTACAGCTGGGGAAAAAAGCTCCACCAGGAGGCATGGCTGGCCTGGGGTGAAATGGTAGAGCTGTTTCCAGTGGAGCCCTTTCCTCCTCACTCCCCAATGAGCTCTGGACTAGGTGATTTGGGCAGATGTCCTGTCCAGCAGAGGCCTCAGTAGCCAAAGGTTGTCTAAGCTGGGGTCTGGCAAGAGCTCTCTCCCCTTCCATGGTGCCAAGGCCCTGGGGAAGCAAAAGCCAGCAAAGTGTTGGTGCTAAAGTCTTAGAAAGGGTCAACTGTCCTCAGTCTACCAGAGTTCAAAGTCTGGGAGCCCTGCTCAGTTACCGCAAAACCCCAATGTTTATGCATTACCTACTGTCTCCCTGGCCTGGAGGTTGGACAGCAGAGCCTTAGGCTCCACTCCACCTAAGAGGTGGGTAATAGCTGGAGGTTTGTTGCGGTGGCCAGGCCTAGACACAGCCTCTCTGAGCCCAGAAGTCCAACCAGGAGCCTTCTCAGCCTCCACTATCCTGGGGATGCTGAGTGACTTTTTTACCTCTCTGCCCAGGAGTGAGGTGGGAGAAGGGTGAGGTTGCAGGTCTCAAGCCAATGCTGCACAGTTTTCCTTTGTCCTAGGCCTCCTCAGCTCTGCCAGCTAGGGTGGAGTGGGTTGGGGGTTGGGGGAGAACTGGATGACTGTATCCTTGGAGTTGGAGCAGAGCTCTAGGCCCTGACACCCTGTGATCAGGAGGTGCTGGGTAAAGCTGAGCTCCTTGAAGTCACAAGCTGATTATGGGGGGATTTGGGAATGACCCAGCTCCAGGCCAGTTAGGGTTGGTCCTGAAACGGCTTAGCATGGGACAAGGATCATCATGGAGATGTTTACAATGTCTGCACACCCAAACTGGATGTGCAAAGGGTCCTTCCATTTAAAACAGCCACCACCCTGGTTTAGGGCACTGGACCAGTCTCACCACAAGCACCATGGGGAATGAACCTCCAATTTATGGGGAAGAAAACCAAGGCTGAGGAGAGTCACTGCCCCAAGGTCATAGTTTTGTGAGGATGTCTTGTTTCCATTCACAGAAGGCTTTCAGTTGTCAAATTATATCTAACCCAACTATTAGACTGTACCCAGAAAGAGCTTGGAAAGTCCTGGAGTCTGAGAATTCCTGCTCATTTGGGGTGAACAGAGGGTGACACAGAAAAGAGGGGTGTAGAAGAGGAAGTATTAAAAAAAAATAGCGAAGAACATCTCCAATTTTTGGACAGCTGTATCTTGGTTAAGCTTTCGTTCTCTGGCCTCAGTTACCATCTGTCAAACAGAGGGTTGGGCCATGCAGTGGAAGGTTCCTGCTGGGGACTTTCTTTTATCTTCTTGGGCCATCTCAAAAAGGCTGGCAGTGTGTTTTTTGGTGGGAGGCTAGTTGATGACCTTGGAAAAGTCATTTTCCATTGAACTGTGATGTCATCATGACTTGTATCACCCTCAGGTGAAGGCAGGGCAGCCCCATCAGCGGACCCATCTCGGGGCCTGGCGCTCTCACCCATGTTCTGCTCTGCAAACCAGCTTCCTGACAAACCCCAAGTGGAGAAGAACTGGCCTGTTGGAACTTTAAGGATTTGCCTGACCAAGTGATACAGCCCTGGTATGCTGGGGCTCCCCAAAGGCTCCCGTTGCCAGAATGCCAGACTTCTGGACAGAGGCTGCAACCTAGGTAACCCCAGGTTACCTAGGGCCCAGGTAAGTGCAATGCATCATGGGAGTCCAGAGAAGCAAGGGATATTTATGGAGCATCCATGGGGACAGACAGACACATGTATTTCTGAGTTCTTGCAGACACTCTAATGATGAAAATGACATCATTCTGCGGACACAGTAACTGAGCTAAAGCTGGAATTCAAAACCACAAATGCAGGACTTCAAAAGCCTATGCTCTTTGTAGCTCTGAAGGGTTGAGGAACCCCGCAGATTTCTCATTTCTCCTTTGTATGGAGGGTGGAGTCGGCAGAGATCCTGGGGTGTGATTAGGGTGCCAGGAAGGACTAGTTGAGGGGTCTTCACAAAGGGCTGGGTGAGACATCTGGGAGCAGGGCTCACCCTTGTCTGCTGCCCTATAGGGAGTGTGAGCAAACTCCCGGCTGGAACAAAAGGGTCTTCAACTTGTCTCCTCCCTACTTTTCACTCAGGTAAACATCACAGTGAGCCGCAGAGAAGCACCACAAAGTGCGGGGAAGTCAGAGAGTCAGTTCCCAGTTCCAAGGGGATAAGGAGGAACATAGCAAAGGGAACTTCAGAATCAGACACCCTTGGTTTTAAGACCTTGGGCAAGTGATATAACCTCTCCAGGCCTCAGTTTAACCTCCTGCACAAAAGGACTGGGCGTGCTGATCGAGTCAGCAGATCCAAAGGGAAGGGCTTTTTTCTAGAATGTATACAGGATGGTCTGTAGAAGGTTTAGCAAAAAAAATGAATTTTTTTTTTTTTTTACTATAACTGCTTTGTATTTGCCTTTTGAAATTTCTACTTTATGTGCGCATATAATCAATTATTATAACTGTACACATATATGAATTTATGTGTGCATGCTCAGTTGCGTCAGACTCTTTGTGACCCCACAGTCTATAGCCCTCCAAGCTCCTCTGTCCATGGGATTTCCCAGGCAAGAATAAATGCAGACAAACCACTGGGAAGGAGGCACTCCAAAATTATTTATTGATGGAGCAGGTAATCAAGAGTTTGGAGGGTACTGCATGAAGAACACCCATCTGCTACAGCATTTAGAACTGGCTGGCACATAGGCAGCCCTGGAAGTCAGGCAAACTCTCTCCCCTCTATTCAAAATTCAAGAAAGGCTCATGGTGAAAAGAGACAGTGTAGACTGAAAGCCCTTTCTGATTAGCCTGAGTTCAAATCCAGTTCAGCCACTTACTAGATGTGTGACTTCAGGAAAGTTACTTCTCTGAGCTCCCTTCCTGAACCATATGGAGGGTCAGTGATATTGAAAAGCATTTGCGCCCAGAGCCTAGTAAACTATTAAGCGGCTGTTGAATTTCTCTTCCACTTTTTTCTCTACTCAGAATATTGACTTATTCACTCAAGAAATAAACACCCAGGTCCTGTATCATATGCAGAACAGACATTTCTTTCCCTTGAAGGAGTGAAAAAGTTATCCTTCTCTTACAGACAGTGAAACTGAAGCCCAGGGAGGTTAAGTGACCTGCTAGAGCCCTGAGCTAACAGAGCAAGCAAGTATTTAAACTTTGCAGTGCTAAGTTCTTACCATTAGCTAAAAGAGCTTCTCATTTTATTTGTATTTTGTTATACCCCAGCATAACGGCTGTCGGGAAATGTGTTCTGGGCTCAGGGTCTCCCTTCGGCCAGGGTGGGCTGGTGAAGCAAGTCGTCTGGATTCCTCAGGCACAAAGGAGCCTTTTCCCGCTGAGGCTACAGCCTGGCCACACTGTCACGCACCTCTCTGCCCAGCCAAAACCTTGCTCAGTTCCACCGGACACCTCCTTCGCCCATAGGAAGGGTAGTGCGCAATTCAGTACTAACACATACCAGGTGAAAAAACGTACACCCTCGCGCCTTCCCTGCCGAGTTTCAAAGAAAAAAAAGTGACTTGACATATTCTATAGAAGGGGGAAGAAGGGAGGGAGGAAAAGAAATAAGGCCCTACACAAAAGGTGGGGCCCAGTAAATACTTGTTGGAAAGGAGTCGTTCTGGGAAAGTCACAAAGATCCCCTGTAGGACAGGGGGTAAAAAAGAGATCGTATCGAGGCAGTTTGGTCCCGCGGGAAGAGTCCTCATCTATTCAGAGTCCCGCGTCCCGCAGCTCCCTGGCGCGCGCTCCTTCGACTCCACTCAAGCCCGGAGCCCCTTCCCGAACCCCTGCCCCCATCTTCGGGATCGCGGCGGCGGCCCCCGGGATACGCTCTCCGCGCGGCCCTCATCAGCCCCGCCTGAACAGGGAAACGTGCCACCTCGGAGCACATCACCCCACTTGGCTAAAGCTCTGGGGCCTGCCCTACGCGGAAAGAAGGGCCTCGTATGCGGGCTTTTCGCCTCAGCCGGGCAGCCGGACATCCTGGGGTTGAAGCCGGGCCTTAACAGAGTGCCCTCCACCTCGGAGCCCCAGAGGGCTGGCGAGGGGACCGCGCGGGGCGGCGGAAAACGCCCAACACAAGGCCGCGCGCCCAGTGTTGCGCCGGGGAAATGAGAGCAGCGGTTCCCAGCCTGCCGAGCGGGGGCGGGTCCCTCCTCCTCCGCGCTCAAGGGCCGGGGCCCGGCTGGGGGCTCGGCCGGCTCAGCCAATGGGTGCCGCGCTCGGACCCTCCCCCGCCCCTGGAAGAGCGGGCGCGGGGCCTCAGCCGGGGAGGATCGTGAGCGACGTGCAGCGCCCGGGCCCTGAGTCCCCGGGCCCCGCCGGGCCGCGTGGACCGCGCCGCTCCCCGGAAGGAAGCCAATTACTCAGTGCGGGCGCCACCTACGCACGCGGCGCCCTCGCGCCCGCCAGATCCCGAGCCCATCCCTGTCACTGTCTCCCGGCCCGGCAGGGCGCTGCGCTCCCGGCCGGGGGAGAGGCCCAGGCCGGCGGAGCGATCAGCGGGGGTCCGCGCCTTTGTTCCCGGCAGGGAGGGCCCGCGGGCGCGCGGACTCACCTTGCTGGTGGGCTCCATGGCCGCGCTGCGCCGGAGACTGTCGCTGCACCGGGTGTGCGGGCGGGCTGCGCTCTGTGGATCCCGCTCCGGCTTCGGTCTCGAGACTCCGTCTGCGACTCGCTTGGCCTCCCTCTGCCTAGCGAGCTAGTTGCTGAGACCTGCGGCCCACTGTCTGAATTCTCGCTTTGGTTACCTTTGAGCACTCCGACTGTCGCCTTTATAGGACCCCAGCCATTGGCTAGCGAAGCTGGGGGGGCGGGGCGGAGGGGTGGGCAGAGCCTGAGGGGCGGGAACTGGGGCACGTCCGGGGCGGGGCTCCGCGGGGAGGGGGCCGCGGTCGCTGTCCGGGCGAGTGAGGGGGGTGGGGAGGGAGCGCGCCCGCTGGGTACCTTGTTCTGGCTGCGGATCTTCACCTCTCCCTGAGTCCTGAGAATTCTCTGGCTGTGTGACTCTCTGCAAGTGTGCGCACCTCTCTGGGCTTCAGCGGCCAGTAGCAAAATGGAGGAGCTCGTACCGGCTGTGATTCAAAACGAGGAGCCGCACACAGTCGCGCATGAGAGTGAGGACTGGGGTCCTCACTCCGCCAAGGGATAACTTCGGGAAACTAGCTGTAATGATTGTACCACCTCATAGGTCTGTTATGAAGATTAAGTGAGTTAATATTTGAAAAGTGTTTAGAGCAGCCTCTGTTACGTGGTAAGTGGTATTTAAGTGTTTGTTAGACTACGAGAGGTCTCGCTCCGTGATTTTCTCCCTTCCCCTCTCCAACCCCACATTCCTGTTTGTAAACCAAGGCTGCCTTTAGCACAGGCTGGGCCCTCTGCCTGAAAATCTATGCCCACCTCTTCTTAGGACTTTAATATCACCTCCTCTGTGAAGCTTTTCTCTACTCCTGAGAGTACCTGTGACTCTATGGTAACAGGTAAGTGTGAAAAATATGAATGGTAAGAACATAAGAGAACTTGGGTTTGAACCAGCTCCGCTGTAGACCAGCCCTGGTATGATCCTAGGCAAGGTGCTAGCCGATGAGGCTCTGCTTTCTTCTGGTTAACCGGGAATGAACACCACCACCAACTTCAGGTGCTTCATGAGAGATACAATGTCCAGATCAGCCCATGGAGTACTTAGCACATGTTGACTTGCATGTAAGGCCCCCTTTAGTGGTAATGGTATTTTTTCGCCTTATTTCATTTGATTTCACCTTATTCCTTCTTCTGGACTCATGTCTTACTTGAGACACAGTGAAGGGAAAGACCCCTAGTCCAAAAGTCTGGACAAAGGTCTGGACAAAATCCTGAGGTTAACCTGAGGGTCCCTTTCTCTATGGAAGGGGTTAGGAGGGGCTATTTTCTGTTGGAAAGGAGGAGCCTGGGCATGACCCCTGGAGTCCTCTGTCTGGGCTATGGGTCCAGTGCTGGCCAAGGGACGGGGTTCCCTGGCTGGGCAAGAAGCCCTGGCAGGGAAGGCAGCCCCCTTCTCGGTGCACCTCTGCCCATGGCTCCTATTTCTAAGGTCTCCCAGTTGCGCAGCCTGGAAAGCTTGGGGCCACCTCTCTCTGCATCTGGTGCCCAAGCCCCTAAGTCCTGTCGATTTCACCTTTCTGTCCCACCTCATCCTCCTTCTCTTCTGCTGTCTGCAGGGCCTCCGGCACCTCTAGCCCTCGTCCTCTAGTGCTGACCCTCATTCTTCTGTTTGTATGTCCCATGTTGCCATAGAGGCAGCAAGGTCCAGCCTGGCTAGCAAGGCCTTCAGGGCATTAGTTCACAGGCTTAGCCTCACCCCTCACACTTGCACTTGCCACATCTCTACCTTTGCTCAGATTGTTTCCTCTGCCTGACTCCCTTCACCCCTTCCTCATCAGGCCGAAGTGCTTCTGATGGCACCAAGTACCTCTAGAATGGGGCCCCTTCCAGGAGGCGTGCCGAGTCCTCCACAAGGGACTTGTTCTCACTTTTACCTTTTGGTGTTTCTTACTGTGCTGCTGTGCTTTCTCTCTTCTTCCAGACTGAGCACCTTGAGGATGGCTTCTATAGCTGAGACACAGAGGTGAAGGAAGAAGGCAGAAATGAATGAACACATGAGCAGCTAGTCTGCCTGTTTCTTGCCAACACGTGTTCCCTGAAGTACCTTTTGGGTTTTGCCACTTCCCTGCTCCAAGTCTCTCCATGGATCCCTGTTGCCAAATACATTCAGTCTACTGTGTCTACCTCTTCCCAGCTGTGGCTATGCCCCACCTAGCTCACGGGGGTACCCTCACTATCAGACTCTCTTTCCTTCTCCAGGCCAGCCCTGTCTGTGCTGGCTGCTTCCCCAGGGACAGAGGGAACCAAGCCTGTTGCTAATCTTATGGATTCCCCAGACTGGAGAGAATGAAGAGGGGAGGTGCACAGCAACAATACTGAGCTGGGTATGCATGGTTAAGAATGTGTATTGGAGCAGATCTTGTACCACAAAGGAAGGAGAGGGAGTAGAGAGAGCTTCAGGATAGGGAGAAGGCAGGCTGAGCAGGGTTTAGCAGGCTAAATATGAGTTCAGCAGGTGGGTCAGAGGGAAGGTCATTTTGGGCAAGGGGAAGATCACCTGCAGAGACAGGAGACAGACAGAGAGTAACTGCTGAAGGGAAGAAAGAATCTCTTGACCACACGTCTGGTGGTGGAGCCCTGGATTCGGTTTCCTGAGTCCCAGTTCTGCTGTTTACCTGCCAAACATCACTGAACAAATAAATCCCTTCTCTCTTCTGAGCCTCAAGACATACATCTGTAAAATGGGCGTGACAATCCCCTCCTGAGTTGGCCAGAGGAAAAACGGATTATGTACAAAAGTTTATCCAAATAACTTATGACTTCCTTGTAGCTTAACGGTAAAGAATCTGCCTGTGAGGCAGGAGACCAGGGTTCCACCCCTGGGTTGGGAAGTTCTTCTGGAGAAGAAATGGCAATCCCCTCCAGTATTCTTGCCTGGAGAATTCCATGGAGAGAGAAGCCTGGCAGGCTACAGTTCATGGGGTCGCAAAGAGTTGGACACGACTGAGTGACTAACACACACACACAATTTGTGATGTCAGAAATTCAATCAAACTGCCTTGCTATGGTCAGGGTGGAACTTGAAGACAGAGCAGAGTAGCTAGAAAAACAGCTTTGCCT
The DNA here is from genome assembly GCF_910594005.1 of Cervus elaphus. Lineage (NCBI taxonomy): Eukaryota > Metazoa > Chordata > Mammalia > Artiodactyla > Cervidae > Cervus > Cervus elaphus. Next base: position 123,500,582 of record NC_057834.1, on the reverse strand, counting down.
TCACCCTCCCCCATCATACTTGCCCCAATAGACCCCTATCATTTGCTTGAAATTCCATTTCTAAATGTTCTCATTGTAAAAGCTTTATGATCCCTAGAAGGTACTGTGTAGAGGTAAACTCATCAGACGCTATTGACACCGGCCAGATATTAGATTCTCAGGTAGACTAGTTTAGTTTTTAGATGGCTGAGTCCTCCGCGACCAGATTTAACTCCAGCCAGGGAGGGAACGTCGGAGAAAGCCTAAGGAAGTGAGCCTGGAAGGTTGGGATGCCTGGGGAGAGAGAGCAGATGCCCATCACCGAGTCATGGAGGTGCAGCTTACTGTAGAGGGAGCCAGGCTCAGGAGCCCCTGCAGCGGGAGTGCAGAGGGTTGGGAGCAAGAAGGGGATGAAGTTCGCGGAGTCTGAGTGGGAGAAGCAGCTGAAGAGGCGGGGTGAAATGCTAGGTATAGGAGTTAGGGTTTTATTCAGTGGGCAGTGGGGAGCCATCGAGGGTTTTTGAGCAGGGAAGGACCGGAGGAAGTCTCAGCCCTTTCTCAAGCCTACCGCACTCCAAAGATTTAAAGGGGAGTGTAAGGAGGCGGTGAAGCCCTAGGGCTCCGCTTGGAAGGACCAAGTAACCCCTCCCCAAGCTTCGCTCACACTGGCAGCTTTGTTCGCAGGAGGCTGCATTTAGCCCTGGAAGGAACTCGAACTTTTGGATTCCAGGCTGTTCTAGTCCTAGCCAGTCGGAGGAAAAAAGCTCCCTGGGACTGGCTGGGCGGCCTGGTGCGTGCCTGTGAGCACGCTAACACGCTCCAGGTCCCCAGCCGCGCTGGCCGCTGTGCGGGGGCGGTCTTAGCAACTCTGGAGTCAGAAGTGAGTAAGGCTGCCCGGGGAAAGACGCTGGGTTTTTTTTTTTTTTTTCCTCCTTTAAAGGCAAGCGTCCTTGGCAGCCAGGAGAAAAGCCTTTGCTGAGTCAGCTGCCGCTGACGCAAGTGGGGCTGACGGGCTGGGACGGGAGAGCCCCCAATCCACGGGATGTCCTGCAACCCCGATCCTCCCAGGCTGCAGGTAAACACGGTGTTGGACTCCTGGAAGGCCTGATGCGCCAGGCAGGACAGTCTGGTGTGTTTACTATTTTCATTCTGACTTGCGCACCTGTTCACACCGCCTGCTCACAGAGCACTTTTCAGCTCCCCCTTCTTTATCCTTTCACGTGCCTTTCCCCGGCCCTCTGCTTTCAGCAGGGCCACCACCTGCTCGCCAACCCTGGGGGATATTGTGGGAACCCTTCCCCGCTGTCTCCCGCACCAGGCTTGTCTGTCCAGGTGCCTCCAAGACAGCCCTTTGAATGCCCCACAGGTCCCTAGCCACAGGTAGCTAGCCTTCACCATGATTAAATCTAAAATTATCACCCTCTCCCATCTCTCCTTGTCCCCACTGCAGAGACGTTTCCTCTATCCACCAAATAGCCCAAGCCAGAGATCTGACGTCTTCCTCGACACTCCTTTCTCCCTCCTCCTCAACCCAGTCAACCGTGTGGACTCTGCCCTTCCAAAACAGGCACTGGACTCCATCCCCTTCTTTCATCCCACTGGCCTGGCTATAGCTCTGCTGGTTCGTCCTCCCACCTGCCACCCCTCTAGTCTCTCAAACACTCAGCCAGCACGTCATCATTTCCCTTTTTAAGCATCTTTCCCTGGCATGCAAGAATGTGGCTACAGCTCACAGACGTGAAAGAAGCCAAATGCAAAGGAGTGCGATTTCGTGTATGCAAAGTTCAAAAACAGGCAAAACTTATCTATGGATTAGAAATCTGGATAATAGTTACCTTGGAGGGATGGTAGTGACCATGAGCGGGGCTGGTGATCAGGGCTGGGGCTATGGTGAGGCAGAAGAGGTAGGATCGGCCTTACAGATATTACCCTTTGCCCTAAGCTTTCATGTGACTCATCATGATGTTGTTACTAATCCTGTCTTTACCTAACATTTTGATATTCTGTCATCATGAATTTTTTTTGCATTAGTTTTGATTTTTAAAAAATATTGCGTTAAAACGTTATTTATTTGATGACTGAGCTTTCTGGCACCCCCTTACATTTTACTCAGGAGGTGAGTGTCTCACTTGCCCTAGTCCTGACCCTGCCGGTGGTGTTTTGCAATAAGTGCTGATTCCATGTGTGTGTTCAGTTTGTGACAACTCATCAGTTTGGACAGTTCCAATTTTTACATTATGCACATTATGCTTCAATTAAAAAATATTTTTTTAACTTAAAAAAACCTTTCTGTGATTCCAAGGAAATGACTGTTTTCTGCTTCTTCTAGCATCCCCAGGACCCAAGATGCTACTGACACACTCTGGGTTGTGATATATAGTTGTTGAATGAATGAATACAATATTCTTCCAGTTAATTTAATCCCAACAAGAATTCAGTGAAATGTCTTTTTTTTCACTCCATTTTCTAAAGGAGAAAACTGAGATTTAAGGGAAGTGAAATGATTTGCTCAAGTTCACATAGGTAGTAGGTGTGAGTTCTAGCACCTCGATTAAAAAAAAAATCAACAAAAACTCCAACCTGTGGCAGCTGCTTGGGCACCTGATCCAGTACTGGCGTGGTGCACCAGGGCCTGGCTTTTATACCTGAGATTACAATTCTTTGAGCCGTATCTCTCTGCAGATGACGACCTCCTTGGGAAAGGGACTCAGGCATACCTGTCTTCAGCTAGGTACTTAGGACAGGAAGAGGCTCTGAATATTTAATAAATGAACAAAGCAAAGAATGAATGAATGAGGAGGTGGACAGTGATAGGTGGTGAGTGGAGCATAGGTTGGGGAGGTAGATCTGCTAGCTGTGTGTCTTTGGGCTTGTTACTCAGTTTTTCTGAGCACCAGTTGCCCCAACTGTAAAAACAGGAATAATATAAGTACTTATCTCAAAACTGTAATGAAAATATGAAGTGAGGAAATGATCATTGGGGTGACTGGAATATAACACATGGAAAATGTAACTGCAGTAGTATTCTTTCCAGTGGTTCACATTCTCAAAGTCTGATTTACTTCAGGGTGTCAGGGATCTACCTCTTTCGATTTCCATGTATTATTTTCTTGGGGGTCTCTGGAGTTGGAAGGAGGGGACCTGATGGGATTCCCCAGGAACTTTCCTCCTTGAGCCCACAGAAAAGACCAGTGCTGAAGTTGTCCAGAAGTCCGGTAGCCCAACTCCATCCTGCTGGTGGTGTCATCTGTGATGAGTTGCTTCTTTGTGAGCCTCACTTTTCTCTCTGTAAAATGGGACTCAGAATAATCTTTACCTTGTGGGGCTCTGGGGAGGATTCCCCAGGGTCTCTAAGTCTAGTCCGCAGTACATGTTCCTTTAAGGTTGGCACCCTGGGGAAGAGCCAGGAGACTGGAGGCTCCTAGAGACTCTGGGAAATCTAAGGACTGATGGGAAAAACAAATAGCCTGTCTGGGCTCTGTTTTGGTCTTAGAACCTTATTATTCCCAGTGAAATAATACCATTTATGCTGGTACAACTTTTTTTTTTTTTTTTCATTTATTTTTATTAGTTGGAGGCTAATTACTTCACACCATTGCAGTGGGTTTTGTCATACATTGACATGAATCAGCCATGGAGTTACATGTGTTCCCCATCCCGATCCCCCCTCCCACCTCCCTCTCCACCCGATTCCTCTGGGTCTTCCCAGTGCACCAGGCTCAAGCACTTGTCTCATGCATCCCACTTGGGCTGGTGATCTGTTTCCCTATAGATAATATACATGCTGTTCTCTCGAAACATCCCACCCTCGCCTTCTCCCACAGAGTCCAAAAGTCTGTTCTGTACATCTGTGTCTCTTTTTCTGTTTTGCGTATAGGGTTATCATTACCATCTTTCTAAATTCCATATATATGTGTTAGTATGCTGTAATGTTCTTTATCTTTCTGGCTTACTTCACTCTGTATAATGGGCTCCAGTTTCATCCATCTCATTAGAACTGATTCAAATGAATTCTTTTTAACGGCTGAGTAATATTCCATGGTGTATATGTACCACAGCTTCCTTATCCATTCATCTGCTGATGGGCATCTAGGTTGCTTCCATGTCCTGGCTATTAGAAACAGTGCTGCGATGAACATTGGGGTGCACGTGTCTCTTTCAGATCTGGTTTCCTCAGTGTGTATGCCCAGCAGTGGTATTGCTGGGTCATATGGCAGTTATATTTCCAGTTTTTTAAGAAATCTCCACACTGTTCTCCATAGCGGCTGTACTAGTTTGCATTCCCACTGACAGTGTAAGAGGGTTCCCTTTTCTCCACACCCTCTCCAGCATTTATTGCTTGTAGACTTTTGGATAGCAGCCATCCATCCTGACTGGCGTGTAATGGTACCTCATTGTGGTTTTGATTTGCATTTCTCTGATAATGAGTGATGTTGAGCATCTTTTCATGTGTTTGTTAGCCATCTGTATGTCTTCCTTGGAGAAATGTCTGTTTAGTTCTTTGGCCCATTTTTTGATTGGGTCATTTATTTTTCTGGAATTGAGCTGGTACAACTTTTTAACTGTGCCAAACACCTTCTCGCATGTCATTCCTTCGGTCCTCCCCACACCTCGTGAGGAGGTCAAGACCAGATTTATTCATGTACCCATGGCACAGGTGAATAGACTGAGGCATACCAAGGTTAAAGCCATTTGCTTGAAATTATACCAAAGGAGGTATTGGGTAGCAAACAGAAGGTGTGAGACCTGGACCTCTTCACCACCACCATGCAGCATTTGGAGTCAAAAGAAAGGACTGAGCTCACCTGCTAAGTGAGCGGCTATGGCCCGACTGACGTGTGGCTGTGCCCACTTCTCCCACCCCCAGCCCCACCTGGATGCCACCTGGCAGTACATTCATCACCGAGGAGCTGGCTGACTCACCCTATTATACCGGAGCTGACTCACAGTTTAGAAGATGGAAAGTGAGAACCTGAAAACCTGGAGAAGCTCTCCCTTCCTCAGGAGGCTTTAAATTAATGTCCCAAGCCCATGGCAGTTTATCTCTTAAGAAAGAGAAAGCACCATGGTCTTCCTGGAGGCAGACATCTCTGAATTCAGAGGGCAGTGGTTGACTCCACTCTGGGAGATTACAGGCTTGCTTGGTGACTTCAGGCAAGTCATTGTCCTTTTCTAAGCCTCAGTCTCTTTGGTTTCATAATGAAGGGGTTACAACAGATGACTTCCAAGGCCCTTCTAGCTCTGGGCTGAGAAGCCTTGTCATGATAAGTGGTGTGTGTCAATAGTTTGGTGTGTGTTAATAGTTTGCTGTGTGCTAGGGGCAGAGCTGAGCGACTGATGTAAAATTATCACTTTTAATTCTCATCACAAGTCCTAGAAAAAATGCCTCTATCCCACTTCATAAAGGAGGAGACCAAGGCACAGTTTCAGAGGAATTTGCCCCAGGTCAAGCAAGTAAGCCAATAGCGGATCTGAGAATTTAACCCCGTCTGTCCACAGAACTTGCTTAAGTGGGTTTATTCTTACTCCTTTTATCCTGCTAGAGCTCTGTTTCTTCATTTAAAAAATTGTGGCAAAGTATGCATAACATGAAATTTACCATTTTAACCATTTTTAAGCATATAGTAATTCAGTGGCATTAGATACATTCACACTGTTGTGTAACCATCACCACCATCCATCTATAAAACTTTTTCATCTTTCCAAACCCAAATTCCTTACTCATTAAGCAATACCGCTCCACTGTCCATCTCCCCAGCCCTCTGGCAAACACCATTCTACTTTCTGTCACCATGAATTTGACTACTCTAGGTACCTAATATAAGCTTTCCTTGTCTTTAAAACTGTGACAACAACGACAAAACTATGAGGGCAAAGGTCAAACCATCCTTCAGTTGTGGGCAGTTGGCTTTGAATTGGATTTTAAGTTCCAGTTCTTCCATTCAACAGCTGTATATCCTCAGGCAGGTTGCTTAACCTCTCTGCCTCTCCATTTCCACATCCCTACCAGTGGCCTAATGAGTCCAGCCCTGCAGGGCTGTTGGCAGGCTCACAGAAGACAGTGGATAGGGAGGTGTTTGGAAAGTCTAATGCCACTTCTACAGCTTGTTATATATGCCCTCTTCCTGGAGTGCTGGGACGGGCTTAGATCAGTAGATGTGAGAGTTGGAGAGATTTTAGAGTTGTGCCGTTCAACCCTTTTACAGATGAGAAGACTGAAGCCTGGAGAGGTGGATATGACTTGCCTAAAGCCACCTATGGAACTTTATACATCCACGTGCATCTGTGTGCCATGCACACATGCCCTGCATATGGAAGGTGCCCAACAGATATTAGCTGCTGAGGCTGGGAGGTGGGGGCCATGGTATCAAAGGAGGCCCTGACTGCTTGGCTATGGAGCCCTCCCCTCGAGCAGTTGGCATTCCAGTCTGTATCCCCTGACTTGTAAAGTGGCTTATAGAAGGTGCTGGGGCAATAGTCTTTTATCCTGTGTATTCTTTTTATTGGTTTCCAGAGACCTGGTGTTATGGCTGAGAGTCTCATCTTCCTTATTTCCTTAGAGTAATGATTGCTAGGAATTTTTTGGTTGCCAGTGTCAATATATTTAAGGCAACTTCAGCTAATAAAGGCGACTTTATCAAGGGATACAGAAAGTGAAAGCGAAGTTGCTCAGTCGTGTCCGACTCTTTGCGACTCCACGGACTGTAGCCTACCAGGCTCCTCCATCAGTGGGATTTTCCAGGCAAGAGTACTGGAGTGGGTTGCCATTTCCTTCTCCAGGGGATCTTCCTGACGCAGGAATCGAACCTGGGTCTTCCCCATTGTAGGCAGACACTTTTACCATCTGAGCCACCAGGGAAGTCCGAGGGATACAGAGGTGTCCCGCAAACAGTGGTGGGGTGCAGCCAGATGCTGACTAAGCTTGGGGCTCAGAGCACATGCTGCCAGGATGGTCAGCATCCCTCATAATTGTTTTATTTCTCTTTCTCTTCATAGACAGGCATGTCGTGTTCCACGTGGCAGAATATGACCACCACACAATGCCAGAATTTACCTGGGACCATTTCAAGGGTGGCTCAACTCTCTCCTGGTCTTGATTCTAAGTTTCTAGACAAGAAAAGTAGATTGGGCCAGTTTGGATGAGATGTTCGTCCTGGGTCCTGTTGGCTATGGTTAGGTGATGGCATCATAGGGAATGGACGCGGCTGGCAGGACTCACGTCTGTGTGAGGGTGGGGCAGAGGAAGCGTATGTGACTCCCTCATGGAGTCACACAGGCAAACACATGCATCTGTTAAAAATGCTGTGAAACAGGGATATACGTTCATTGACATGGGAAGACAGTCAAGATACTTTTGAATGGAAAAAGTGGGTTACAAAACAGTATGTGTATCACAGTTTAAAAAGTAAATATGCATATGTAATGTAACTGACTTTCCTACAGAGGTGGTAAATGTTCATTGAAATTATGGGTAGTAGAATTAGGGGTAATTTTTCATTTCTTCTTTTGTAATATCTGCATTTTTCTGATTTTTCTCACATGAATGAATATCAGTTGAGAAATAATAAAATGATCATTCTTACCACACTTGGCTGCAGTGTGTGTTAACTAAGACATTTATTCACTTATTTAATAAATATTTATTAGGCACCTAGTATGTGACAATGTTTGTGAAAGCTGCACAGTGATTGGCCAGCAATAAAGGTTCAGTCGTTGGGGTTCCCAAGGCTCTGCCTTCAAAGTTTGAACAATAGTCTGGGTGCTCAGACACAGGTGTTTCTGTTCTAATGATCTGTACACATTTTGAAAATCCAGGAAATGAAAGACAGGGTGTTTCAGCTATCTGTTGCTATAGAATTAGCACTCCAAAACTTAATGGCATAAAACAGCAATGATGTGTTATCTCTCTTGTTATAGGGGATTGGGCAGTTCTGTTTCCTGTGATCAGCCGAGGTTATTTATGCAGTTGCATTCAGTGGGGTACTTGGCTGGGGCCATTCTTCACACACAGTGTTGCATCCTCCTCTGTCTCCAACAGGATAACCTGGACTTCCTTTACAATATGACGGCTGGGGCCAAGAGGGAGCATTTTGAAAGAGCATGTCCAGGTGTAGAAAAACTTACCATGCCTGCTCATATCAGTGCAAATCATTCTGGATATGACTTGCTTTGTCTCTTAATCTGTAATGAGCATTTTCTCTGTGAGTAAATATTCTCCCCAGCCTGATTTTTAATGACTCACTGATAGCCCATCATTGATTTAACCAATCCCCAACTGATGAATATTTAGTTGCTCTCATTTTGGGAGCAGTTATAAACATCTCTGTGAAGGTCAACTTTGTACCAAAAACTAGGTACAAATCCTTGTAGGAGAGCGATTACGGGGTCAAAGGAGGGGGGGAATTTATCAAGTTTTGCCTAATTGCCCTTCAAAAATGTAGTACATGTTGCATTTCCATTGACTGTAAAGTAACCAGTCTCTTCACCATCCTCTGGTGAATCCTGGGTGTGGTTTATCTTTCTAATCTCTGCCAGTTGGATGGGTGAGAAATGGTATCTCATCATTGTCTTCAAAGGGAAAATTAAAAGTTGCCCAGAGCCGGATCCTTAGGAAGAGTTCTTATCTTTCTCTGGGAAGCAGCCCTAATAAATCCGCAGGCTCGAAGGCAGTGCCATGGGTGTGTCTCTGCCCATTGACTCAGGCTATAAAAAGGAACACAGGGCTGAGCTCTTGACTGTGGAGGTGAGGTTGCTGCGTCCTCATGGGGCAGATCAATTGCAACAAGCCTGCTGCTTTCCTGTCCTGTGTCTGCAGGTTTTCCGGTGCACACAGGGCACGTGGCCCCACCCGCTGCACCTGCCTAGCCCATCCTGACTCTTACCTGTTCACTCTGACCTGCTCTGGAGGACCTGATGCTGAGACCTGGGACCTGGCCAGCTATGACTAAGGAGGGTTGTAAGGAAAGGTGTATAAAGATGTCAGTCCTTGACCCGGAGCATCCAGAGCCTTACCTCCTGGCCTCAAAAATTCATGAACTGAGGGACACCTTCCTGTGTGGAAACAGGGGTCCTGGACTCAAAGGCAGCCCTGCTTCTTACTAGCTGTGGAGCAAGCAGTAGGGCTGCTGAACCTCAGTTTCTTCATCTAGAGCATGAGGGTAATAGAGCTTTAAGGATTATAATTTACTTCCTCTATGCCTGGTCCTTGTAACTCTCATGGAACCCTCAAAGGTTATTATGTATATTATGTATTATGCCCACTTTGCAGTATTATGAGTATTAAATAAGTATAAATGAGTATTATGCCTACTTTGCAGATGTGAGTGGGGCAGAGAGGAAAGAAATAATGTGCCCAAGATCATGCAGCAAATAAGTGGCAGAGCTGGAAATGAGCTCAAGCCAACCTGAAAACAAAGCCCATATCAGCAACTTTTATAGATTTTGTAAAGGATTGGAGGAGAAACATGCATGTGAAAAAGTTTTGCAACATGTGTCCAGAATAGCTACAGTTACAACCTGCAGTCTCCCTCTAGATGGTTTGAGTCCTTCTCAGTGGGTGGGATGGCTATGCTGGAGGCCTACCTGGGAGAGCCGAGTTTCCCACCAAAAAGGTGCCTGATTGTACAGCTCCACGTCAGCTTTAGTCTGCTCTCTCCAAGGAGGGAGGCAGGGCTCTTCATTTAATAACTGCTATAATTTACTTATGGAGCTATAACTCTGCAAAGTATGTTTTATGTATATGCTTTGGTTGTGATCCTGTTTGTTACAAGGGCTGCAGGGACGTTAGGTGGGCAGGTAACAGTCAGCCAGGGCGGTAGAGCTGGGTTCCAGGCAGACTGAGGATCCCACCCTCCTGACCAGGCCCCGGGAGTGAGATGCTCAGGCCTGGACTATCAGAGTTTACAATGCCTTTTACCCCGTGATCATCAGAATCTTCTTTTAGCCCTGCCATTATCTGCCTGACAGATAGAGAAACTGAGGCCCAGGGAGAAAAGGATGCTTACTCCCCACACCTGCCTCAGCCTTCCCCAGCTGGAATGTGGAGGGGGAAGTAACGGGGAAAAGCTTGCTAGTGGCGCTGGACTTGTGCCTGCCAGCTGAGCTGTGGCCTTTGCAAGGGCTGGGTGTTCCTTCCAGGGAACTCGAGGTGGGGCAGGCTGGCTAGAAATGAGATCAGAGGGCAGGTCAGTCCGGGAAGAAGAGAGGGCAAGTCTCAAGGGGTGGGGGGCTGTGGAAAGAGGAAGGGAGCCTGGAACAGGCCAAGAACAGGGTTGATCTGGGGATGGCTTAGCAGAGTTTAAACTGGGGCCACATGGAAGTATGGAGCTCTGGGATCAGAGGCTACTGGGTGCAAATTTTGACTGTGCAGGTGGTGCTAGTGGTAAAAAACCCACCTGCTAATGCAGAAGATGCTTAAGAGTCACGGGTTTGATTCCTGGGTCAGGAAGATCCCCTGGAGGAAGACATGGCAACCCACTCTGGTATTCTTGCCTGGAGAATGTCAAGGACAGAGCTACAGTCCATGGGCTCACAAAGTGTTGGACACGACTGAAGCTACTTGGCAGCACTTATGAGAATGGTGTGTTTGGGCAAATATTTCCCTGAGCACCAGTGTCCTCATTTGTAAAAGGGTTGGAGCATTTCCTGGGCTAGATCCTAGTTCCACCACTTACCAATGTGACCCAGAGCAAGTGAATTCACCTCTCTGGGCCACTGTTCCCGCATCTGTAAGATGGGCCTGATAATAACAGTAACTGCTCACCCAGTTGTTGTGAAACTTCAAAGGTCTAGCAGCTTATGTAGAAGGCGCCAAGCTTTTTACAAAATGAGTTTTTGCTGCCATCATCGTCGTCATCATCTACCCCAAAGGATTCCTGGGAGGCTTCATCAATTCTATAGATGCAAACTGTTTTCCAGGGGCATTATTGGATACAACGTCCCTTGGTATCCACAGGGGATTGGTTCCAGGATCCCTGTGGATTTCAAAATCGGAGGATGCTCAAGTACCTTATATAAACTGGCATAGTATTTGCATATGACTTACACACGTCTTCCCAGATATAGGAAATCATCTCTAGATTACTTATAATATCTAATACAATGTAAATGCTATGCAAATAGTTGCTAGCATGTGGCAAATTCAAATTTTGCTTCTTGGAACTTTCTGCCATTTTCTTTTTTTTCCCTGAAATACATTGGTTGAGCCATGGATGTGTAACCCGTGGATTGGAGGGTTGACTATAATAAGGGGGCAGAGTGACAGGGACTGTGATGGTGTGGGTGGTGCTGTGAGACTCAGGAAGAAGACAAAAGTTCTGTCTAGCTGGAAAACAGGTGTGGAAGGCTACCTGGGAGAAGTGGCATCTTCTGAACCTTGAAGGAAGGAGGTGTAGGAGTTCTCAGGTGGAGGAAGGGAAAGGCAGAGAGATGAACTTGAGTGAAAGCTTGGTGGTGAGAGAACCTGAGTATGTCTGGGAACGTGGAGCCTTTTCATTAGGCTGCAGGTCTGGGGTGGAGGCAAGGTATGAGGCTGCCCTGGGGGAGGGGAGGTGCTAGGTGCAGTATGCCTTGCCTGGGGTTTTAACTCACACTAGTAGCTGGGGAGTTCCTATACCTGTCTACCTGGCAGAATCACCTGAGATGTTTTAAAGCACAGAATCCAGAAATTCCCTGGCTGCCCAGTGGCCAGGGCTCTGTGCTTTCACTGCCAAAGCCCAGGCTCAATCTCTGTTTGGGGAACTAAGATCCTGCAAGTCTTGAGGCATGGCCAAACAGACGAACAAGCAAAAATCAAACAAACAGATTCCTGGTCCCACCAGGCAATATTCTGAGTGGTAGGTTTCAGGTGGGACTCAGATCTATACTGTTTAAAGCTCCCCAGGAAATTCTAATGCCCACCCTGTTATGGGAACCCCAGCCAAGGGCCCCCCTTCCTTGACACCTTGGAGGTGTCTCCAAGCATGCAAAGGCACTACTGGATGCTAGATTTGAGCAGAGAACTTGAGAGGATGGGGGAGGTGTGTGCAAGCGACCCCTGACTTTGACCCCCAGTCTCCCACTACTTCCCAAGGACATCCACGTTCTGATGGTCACATTTGCAACCAGAGATGGACCTTGGGGATGCCACTGCCCTATAGCCCTCTGGCTTCAGGAAAGACAACCTTCTTTCTCTCTGTGCATTCATTTATCTGTCCATCCATCCACTCGTTCAACACAGTTTTTGAGCTTCCCACCCTACCATTTGCCAGGCATGATGCTGGGTCCTGGAGATATAGGGGGAATAAAGTGGACACTCTGTGTCCTCCTAGAGAACTTTCCATCTGTCCTGACTCCCTCAGCTGACTGAGCTTAGAGTGTATTGGGAATGTGGCTAACTACAAGAGAACGTGGACAGGAGACCCACCCATGGGCTCAGACAGCAGCAGCAGTGGTTCCATCCTCCAAATCCCACAGCTTCCTGGCTCCCCCTGTCCCACAGGCCCAGTCTCCTCTCCCATGTGGCTCAGGCCTTGCTGGCCCAACTCCCAGCCGTTCCTGGGTGCCCCCTGCTAGGAGGGTCCTGGTGCTCAGGAGCGGGGTATTCTATGTGATATCCCCCTGTGCCCCACCCTGCTGCCCACAAAGAAGGCAGCAGCCTTGGGTAAGGCCTGAGCATTTCCTCACAGGGGCAGCAGAAATAACAAACAGGAGGAAATTACAGGGATTCCCGGGATTTCAGAGCTCACAGTTACCCATACAGGATGGACCCATGCGGGGAGATGAATTTAGAACGGTGTTGGTGTTGCTACAGCTTCCCTGGCTTCATGCTTTGGTTCTGTTCTTTTGTTTCATGACACTCCCTTGCTCACTCCATCCTACCCACACCATCACCAGGGTGGGTGCTGCGGATATCACTGTCACTCACTGCCATCCATTCATTTCTTCCCTCATTCATTCAGCATGTACGTACCAGGTGCCAGACAGCAAGGGTGAAGCTGTTGGCAGAATAGGGCTTCCCATAGAACTCCCAGTGGTTGGGGAAGCAAACACAATGAAACAGCTCTAACACAATGCGATTATGGCCACTGCGGAGTTGTGTGCAGGGTGTTGTAAACTCAGGGGGGAACCAGAGTAGGACTGATGCTGAATGAATGAGTAGGAACTTAAGGAAAATGTGCCAGGCAGTGAGAACAAGTGTAAAGAAGGTGTGAAAAGATGTTTGCAATGACTCTAGCTCAGAGAAGGGTCAAGGGACAGAGAGTGGAGGGCCCTGAATCCTGGGCTAAGGAATTAGAACTTTCTGTCATAGGTAATGGGGAGCCACTGGAAAGTTGTGAGCAGGACAGGGACATGGTCAGATTTGCATCTGAGTACATGGTGTGGAAGCTGGTTTGGGGGAATGGGCTGGTGTCAGAGAGGCCAGGCAGAGCGTCCAGTGAAGAGGACCAGATGTAGTCCAGGGAGGAGTGGCCAAGATCTAACCTAGGGCAAGAGCAGGTGGCTTGGCAGGTGCGCGCACCTTTGGGTAGAAGAACCGAGGTGGGCACAGGGCAGATGAGCTGCAGAGCTGGCTCCGCTCAGGGCAGCTGGGCATTTCCAGGACTCAAGGTCAAAGAGAGGCTGAGGCAGGCTGGAACTTCAGGAGCTCCTGGGTTTTGATCTTGAGCAGGCTGAAGTTCAGCGGATGCAACTGGGGTGTGTCTAGAGACTTAGGAGGTCCATGGCAGGACCCCGGGCCACACAGAGGAGTCAGGGCCAGTCCAGCCCTAGAGAAGAGTTCCCAGGAGTCAGGCTGGGTGTTAGATGGTCCCCTGGCCCTAAAGGGAGAAGAAACTACAGGCAAGGAACAGAGGACACCTGCCTCCAGCACTGTCATGTTCTGGAAACCTCCTTTCTCTACTATCTGTAAAGATAGGCTATGGGGGCACTTGGCACTGTTTTCTTGCCCAACCCCCTCACATGAGGCTCCCCTCAGGCTCCTTGTCATACCATGTGGCACGAGGGACCTTAGTTCCTCAACCAGATATGGAACACGTACCCACTGCGGTGGAAACATGGAGCCCAAACCACTGGACTGCCAGGGAGGGCTCACCAAGCTCCCTCCTCATCTTGATTCCAGTTACCCTCTGTCTCCTCCTGACCTGGAAACGCAAAGTCTTCAAGGGTCTCTCCTGCCTCTTTTTCCAAGGTCCTTTGAGGATGAATTCTGGCTTGGCTTCACCCGCTCAGGTGCCTTTGGGAGTGTGCCCACCTCACCAGCCGTTGTCTGGATCCACTCACAGGACGATGATCTCAGGGTAATTGGCCGGAAGCGTTCACTACCAGAGCCTGCTGAGCTAATTAGTCACTCATATTATAGACATTTACCTAAGCACCCACAGTGTGCCAGTCCCCGAAATGAATCAGATTCAGTCTTTGTCCTGGAGGGTTCAAAGTCCAATGGGGACAAACACATTCAATACAACACCACCTATTACAACACAACAACACAACTCAATAGGACGCAGCTCAATACAACACGCTTCAGACCGCAGGTCTGTGTTCCAGATCTCTAGGGCAAGATCTGGAAAAAAGCTCACCTCACAGACAAAAGGGTTGTGGGGGACAAAAGGTGCTTGTAGGAATGCCAGTAGTAGAGGGCAGAGAGGTAAGGAGTCTCCACGGTCAGAATACCTGGCTTCGGTCCTGCCACTGTGGTCCAGGTCTGATGACTTAACTCTGTGCTTCAGTTTCCACATCTGCAAAATGGAGACAGTAATGTGTATCTCATAGGGTGTGAGGGTTAATTGAGATAATACAGATTAAGTGCCTGGCACACTGTCTGGAGAAGACTCTTGAGTCCCTTGTGCTGCAAAGAAATCAAACCAGTCAATCCTAAAGGAATTAACCTTGAATAATCATTGGAAGGACTCATGCTGAAGCTGAAACTCCACTACTTTGGCCACCTGATGCAAAAAGCCGACTCATTGGAAAAGACCCTGATGCTGGGAAAGATCGAAGGCAGGAGGAGAAAGGGACGACAGAAGATGAGATGGTTGGATGGCGTCACCAATTCAATGAACATGAGTTTGAGCAAAGAAGGACAGGGAAGCCTGGAGTGCTGTAGTCCATGGGGTCGCAAAGAGTCAGATACGACTGAGCGCCAGAACAGCGGCAATATGGTAGCACTGGTTGTGGTGGTAAGTGGTTGTTGCCTTAGAATTGTAAACTGCATTGTATTCTTAGATTCTTGGAGTCATAGAACCAAAGGATCTTACAACCTTAAAAACAGCCTAAAAGATCATGTTGGTAGTGGTGGTGGTGTTTAGTCGCTAAGTCCTCTCTAACTCTTTAAAATCCCATGAACTGTAGCCCATGGGGCTCCTCTGCCCACATGATTTCCCAGGCCAGAATACTGGAGTGGGTTGCCATTTCCTTCTCCAGGGGATCTGCCAGACCCAGGAATTGAACCCATGTCTCCTGCATTGCGGGTGGATTCCTTACTGCTGAGCCACCAGGGAAGTTCCAAAGAAAACATAGAGCCTGAATATTAGCTGGGCTGGTCTCCTTGTTTCTTTAGATGGAGGAGAAATTTCCTTCAGTGTCTCCGGCCAGGGCCATCACTTTCAGTTGTTTAGGTTGTGCACCCTGCACCTCTAGAGAGAGCCGTACACATAACTTTGATAGGAATGGAGTCCCCTAGAGGACTACCCCACCACAGAGAGGCCCCACCTTCTCTAGAGAAGCCTGCTAAACTCCAGGGGGTTCACACTCACCCCTGTTATCTCTGCCTCCAGCAAAGCATGCTGGCTTTGCCCTGAACAACGCTGACTGGAATGTGATGAGACCCCGAATTTTATTTAGGTTTCGTATGAAAAATAAAATCACTCCTCCCAAGTACAGAGGATTTGGAATCTTCCACATCATATGGAGCTCAGCCTACTGGCGTCTAGAGAGTACTATGGGCTATGAGCTTCCCCACCCACCTTACATCTCTCTCCCCCACCCTCACTCCCTCCCTTGCTTCCTTCCAGTTCATTCCTCAGAAGTCCAGGCTCTCTATGGGGTCTCTCCTCAAAGCCTTTATTAAATCATTTCCCCAGAAACATAGTTCCTTCTCTTCCCAAGAAGAATTCTGGGCCAAGTGTTAAGTAATAATTTGTGTATACCTTATTACGTTTAGTACCGCTTATGAAACCCGAGACTCAGAGAACATTAAAAGCTAATAGTCTTAGAAGATTCTTGGAATAATCTAGGGTAAGGATGGTATTCTAAGAATCATAGAGAACTTTAGAACCCCCCGCTTCTTACAATTGGAAGGAAAGCCATAGAGCATCCCGGAGTCCACACCTTCTTTAATGCAGCATCTCCTCCGTAACTGAGTGGCTGGGAGCTGTTCAGACTGCTCTGCCATCTCTACTAGAACACAGCGCTCACTCTCTGGACCAGGTGGCCCATTCCATTGTTAGATTACGACATCAACTATCTGTAGAAATGCTTGCAATAAGGAGATCTTTAACTAACTTTCTACCTGTGATAACACAGGCGGACTCCAGCCCAAGGTGTGCTGCGTTTTGAGAGCAATGATGATTGAGAAGACCAAGATGCAGCAAACTAGCTCGACCTGGGAGCTGGGACCTGAGTGATCCAACGCGTGACAGTCACAGTGAGCTCAGCCATGACTGGTGCAGGACTGCAGCCAGAGAATGACCATAATGGTGATGACTATCATGGATTGATAAGTTGTATTTTCATTTATTTCAAAATATTTTAAAATTTTGCTTAAGATTTCTTGTTTGAGCCATGTGTTGTTTAGAAGTGTTGTTTAATATCCAAGTAATTTGGGATTTTCCAGCTACCTTTCTGTTATTGGTTGCTAGTTTAATCCCATTGTGATCTGAGAGTGGATCTTATATGACTTCTATTGCTTTAAATTGGTCATGGTATGTTTCATGGGGGCAGGATGTGGACTATCTTGGTGACTGCGCCATGTGAGTTTTGGGAGGATGTGTATTCTACTCTTGTTGGATGAAGTAGTTGATAGATACCAATTATATCCAGCTGATTGATGGTGTTTTGCAGTTCAATTTTGTCCTTACTGGTTCTCTGCGTACTGGATGCGTCCATTTCTGATGGAAGGGTGTTGAGTTGTCATTTGTAATAGTGGAGTTATCTATCCCTCTTTGCAGTGCTATCAGTTTTTGCCTCATGTATTTTGATGCCCTGTTGTTAGGTATGTACACATTAAAGATTATTATGTTTTCTTGGAGAATGGACTCCTTTATCACAATGTAATGCCCCTCTTCACCCCTGATAACTTTTCTTGCTTTAAAATCACCTCTGGCTGAAATCAATATAAATGTTCAAGCTTGCTTGTCATTAGTGTGAGCATGAAATATCTTCCTCTAACCTTTACTTTTAATTTATACATATCTTTATATTTGAAGTGGGTTTCTTGAAGGCAGCATGTAGTTGGGTCTCCTTTTTTGCTCTCCTCTCACAATCTGTCTTTTAAATGATATATTTAGGCTTTTAATATTAAGGTTATTATTGATATAGTTGGATTAAAATCTGCCATATTTGTTACTTTTATTTATTTCCTTTTGTTCCTATTTTTGTCTTCCACTCTTTTTCTGCCTTTACCTTTCTTAGCATATCAATTATAATTTTTAAAAATATTCTTAGTGGTTGCCCTAGAACTTGCCATATACATTCACAATTAATCCAAGACTACTTTCACGTAACACTTTACAGTAGTGCAAGCACCTTATAATAGCAAATATTCCTAATTCTTCCTTACCATCCCTTGTATCATTGCTGTCTTTCATTTATACATGTTATTATCATCAAATACATTGTGGATGTTTTTATTTCATTATCTGTTAAGATCAATTAAAAAGAAACAAATTTAAATTTAATTAAATTTCCACTTATTCCTTCTCTGATACTCTTCTTTTTTAAATGCAGGTCCAAATTTCTGACCTATATCATCGTCCTTTTCTCTGAAGTTCTTTTAACATTTTTTGCAGGGCAGGTCTACTGGCAACAAAGTCTGTCAGTGTTTGTTTGTCTAAGAAAGTCATTATTTCTCCTTTGCTTTGAAAGAAATTTCACAGGATACAGATTCTAGCGTGTGGTTTTTTTCCCCCAGCTCTCTGTTTCACCTCATTCTCTTCTTCCTTGCCTGGTTTCTGAGGAGAATTTGGATGTAATTCTTATCTTTGCTCCCTTACAGATAAGGTATTGTTTTCCTTTGGCTTCTTTCAAGATTTTTTTCTTTATTTTTGATTTTCTGTAGTTTGAATACAATGGGTGCAGGTTTTTTGTTGTTTTTTTTTTTTTTGGCAGGGGGCAGGGTCTGGGGGGTGAGTTATTGGGCTTGGTGTTCTCTGAGCTTTCTGGATCTGTGGTTTGGTGTCTGACATTAATTTGAGAAAATTCTCAATCCTTATTCCTTCAATTATTGCTTCTTTTTCTTTCTCTTCTTCTCCCTCAGGTATTCCTATACATGTGTGTTACACTTTTTGTAGTTGTCTCTTAGTTCTTGGCTATTCTGCCCCATTTTCCCCCAGTCTCTTTTCATTTTGCCTTTCAGTTTTTTAAGTTTCTATGGAAATATTCTCAGGCTCAGAGATTCTTTTCTCAGCTGTGCTGAGTCTACTAATGAGCTCATCAAAGGCATTCTTCATTTTTGTTATAGTGGTTTTGATTCTAGCATTGCTCTTTTGGTTCTTAGGAATTCCAACTCTGCATATATTGCACATCTGTTTTTGGTTTTTTTTTTTTTGGCCACACTGTGGCTTTCAGGATCTTAGTTCCTAGCCAGGGACTGAACCTGGGCCATGGCAGTGAAAGTGCCAAATCTTAACCACGAGGCCACCAGGGAACTCCAGTAAGTACTTTTTAGATATGCTCCCATTTAATCTTTACCTCAACACTGTGAAGTAATACCATTATTTGTTTCTGTAGAAGCAGTTATTGTGGTTTAGCAAGAGTACGTGACTCCCTTAAGTTCACACCATTAGAAAGTAGGATTTGAACTTGGGTATGTCTGATTACAAAGCCAGTATGTATCCGGTTCCCTTCCCCCCATGTCATCTCCCATAACTAAGCAGATTCCAGGCAGGGCTTCAGGACCAAGTTAGAGCTAGACACAGGAGCCCAAGCCAAAATGGACCAAGTTAGAGCTAGACACAGGAGCCCAAGCCAAAATGGACCAAGTTAGAGCTAGACACAGGAGCCCAAGCCAAAATGGAGAAGCAGACCCAGAGGCTAAGAAAGTTCTCAGGGCTCTTTCCAACAGGAAAGACATCAGGTCTCTAGAGGTAAGTGCTAAACCCCGATTCTGTCCCTTCTAGCTATGGGACCTTAGGGGAGTCACTTTACCTCCTCCAGCCTCACATTCTTACTAAGCAGCCCCGGACCAGGAAAGTGGCAGCTGCTCTAAAAAGGAAGCTCTTCCTTTTGTTGCTAGGTAGTACTTGGTGTTGCCAGCTGGGAGGCTGCAGGTGCCAATCCCTGCCTGCCCTGGCCAGGTGAGGCCAGTACTCAGAGAAGAGGTCAGAGGTGCCAGAGACTACACTGGGCTGGTGAGAGGAAGGGAAGGCACTGGAGTTCTCAGTGAAGAGTCATTCTGTTGACAAAGTGCAATGAGACACCCCAGCTCGGCTTCCCACGGGGCGTGCTGGTTACCTCCTCTCCCCGGCTAACTGCTCTGGTTGGTCCCCAGGGCCCAAGAGGCTGGCGAGCAGAGTAGGATTAGCCCTTCCCTGGGGCCAGCTGTGTCACCTGGTCTAAGGAAGGAAAAACCTCCTAGATCCAGCTCAGAGTTGACCCTGACCAATTCCAGTGCCAACTCTGATGACAGGAATTTCTGCTTCTGGTTAAGATGGAGTAACAGAGACTAGATTTATCCTCCCGTCTGAAATAACAACCACAAAACACATACAAAAAAGTGACACTCAAGACACTGCCCATCAGGTGATGACAAACAGTGATCACTGAGAGAATGGAAGGAAAATGAGGTGAGTTCTATGACTGACTCAGCATACCCCTTGGAGAACGTTCCCAAGCCACAACACAGGTATAGGAGAATTCAGGCAGAGCCTGGCAGTCTCCTGAATTAAGGAGGCATAGCTGGGAATCTGGGGGAAGCCAAAGAGGATAGAGTTTATAAGAAGAGAGATGCAAAAAAAAAAAAAAAAAAAAGAAGAGAGATGCAGAGTAGGAGCTCTGGAAATCTGCAGAGGTTACCCCTCCACTATTCAACTGAGTGTTAATCAACTAGATATTACCTGGAGGCTGGGGAGAGAACCACCCACAAGGATAGGAGGGAACAGTGCTCAGAGCTCACACAGGCCTGGGAAATAGAGCCTGTTCCTCATAGCCTGATAGCCTGAGTGGAAAGTCTCATAATTCTAAGGACATCCATTATAGAGTACTAAGAAGTGTCTTGGCTGAGTACTGGGGACAAAGTAACCCTAACAAAACACATTTCTGGTCCCACCTAACAAAAACATCAAACTATTTCCAAGTAACATAATTACTTCTGAGAACCAAACTCAAGATTAGTTACAGAAATCCAAAAATATACAGAATCCCAAAAGCTAAAAGTCTAGCATCCAGTCAATAATTACTAGGCATGCAAAGAAGCAGGAAAACACCACCCATAATGAACAGATGACCAATCGATTGATGCTGACCCAGAAGTGACACTGATGGTAGAATTAATAGAGAATAACACCAAAGTAGCTATTACAGATGTATCTCATGTGTTTAACCAGAAGAAAGGTTAACTAGGTAGAGACATGCATCAACTTAAAGAAACAAAAACAAAAAGGTAGCACTTCTAATTTTAAATTAAACGATTTTTAATTTTAAAAAAGATCCGTATAAAACTTCTATAGATAGAAACTACAATGTCAGCGATATAAAATACAGTGGGAGGAAATAATGGCAGATTAGTCATTGCAGAAGAGCAGATTGGTAAACTTGAAGACATGGTTATAGAAACTAGGCAAAATGAGACACACAGAGAAAAAATACTTAAAACCCAAGATTTTAGTGAACTGTGGGACAACGTTAGCAGCCAAATAGCTAGCTTAAATAAAGTTAAAAAAAAAAGAAAGCAAATAATATTGAAGGGAAGAAGGACAACTGTTTATAGACAATAAGATTGCCTGTGTAAAAAATCCTATGAATCTACCAAAAAAAAAAGGCCCTAAAACTAACAAGTGAGTTTAGCTAGAATGTAGTCTACAATCTCAACATATGAAACTCAGTTATTTTTCTACATACTAGCAACAAGCAGCCTGAAATAGAAATTTTAAAAATCGCAGTGGCATCAAAATATGAGAATATTTAGGGATAAACCTGACAAAATATATTAAGCTCCATGCACTAAAAATGATAAAATGTTGCTGAGATAAATTAGCACCTTCCATAAAGAAATTGATAAATTTGACTTTATCAAAATTAAAACTTACCACTCTTAGAAAGACACAGTTAAGAAAATGAAAAGATAAGCCACAGACTGGGAGAACAACACTACATATCTGGCAAGAGACTTGTTTGCAGAATGTATAAAAAACTCTCACAAATTAGCACTAAGAAAACAAAAATTAAAAGACGGGCAAAGATTTGGACAGATATTTCACCAAAGAAAATATGTATTTGCTAATAAATACGTGAAAAGAAACTCAATATCATAGTCACTAGGAAAATGCAAATTAAAGTACAATATGATACCACTACAGATCTTTTAGAATGGCTGGAATTAAAAAGACTGACCTATCTGCAGGGCGGGAATAAACATGCAGACTTAGAGAACAGAATTGTAGAAATAGGGGAGGCGGATATAGCTCTGACATATATATACTACCATGTATAAATACATAGCTAGTGGGAATCTCTTAAGAGCATAGGGAGCTCATGTCAGTGCTCTGTGATGACTGAGAGGGGTGGGATGGAGGGGGTTGAATATACATATCCTCCCAAGAATTGGGGGGGTGGAGAACATATGTATACTTATAGCTGATCTACACTGTTGTTCAGCAGAAACTAACACAACATTGTAAGGCAATTATGCTCCAATTAAAAAATAAATGAAAAAAGACTGACCATACCAAGTGTTGGTGAAGATGCAGAGCAACTGGAATGCTCTCTGTTGTTGGTGGGAGTATAGAATGATTTAACCACTTTGGAAAAACAGTTTCTTTAAAAGTTAAAATTACACCTACCATATAATCCAGCCATTCTCCTTTCAGTTATTTACTCAAGAGAAATGCAAGCATTGCAAGAACTTGTACATAAATATTCATAACAACCCTATTTGTAATAGCCCTAGACTGAAAACAATCCTTGTCACAGGTCCAAGGAAGCAGGGCTTGGCTTGTGGCTTGTTGTGGAAGGTTTAAACAGGGGCCTTGTGGGATCAGCAGCTCTTGGGTGCAAATCACGACTGGGCATCTTTAGAAAATGGTGAATTGGGGCAAATTATTTCCCCAAGTGTCAATGCCCTTCTCTGTGAAAGGGCTGAAGCATTTCCTGAGTTAACCCTCTGCCACTTACCACTCAGGGCCCTAGTTTCCTCATTTGCAACATGGACCTGATGATAATAGTACCTACCTCACCTGTCTGTTGTGAGGATTTAAGAGTCTAGCAGCATATGTAGAAGGATTGTGGCAGACTTTTCACCCAATTTGCCTTTGCATTGTCATCACCATGACCTACCTCAAAGAATTCTTAGAAAGTTTAAACAAGGCTGCTGATGCCAACTGTCTGGCAGAGGCATTATTAGAGCCATCCTCCCTTGGTATCAGCAGCGGATTGGTTCCACGACCCTTGTGGGTACCAAAATCAGAGGATGCTCAAGCCTCTTATGTATTGTAAAATAGCATAGTGTTTGCAGATTACCTATTTGCACATCTTCCCGTATACTTAAATCATCTCTGGATTACTTATAATGCCTAATGTGACTGTATGTAAATAGTTGCCAGCGTATGACAAATCCAAGTTTTGCCTTTTGGACTTCTCTGGCGTTTTTATTTTCCAATATTTTTGATCAGTTGTTGGTTGAGCTGTGGACGCAGAGTCTGTGGATTAGAAGGCTAACTGTAATTACAGGGCACAATGACAGATGCTGTGATATATAAGTCATGGTGGTGCTGTGAGACTCAAGAAGAAGACGAAATTTCTGGCTGGCTAGGGGATGGGTGTGGAAGGCTTGAGGTAGGGGGAAATGGTCTTCTCTGGGTCTCCAAGGACTGGTAGAAGTTCCCTGGGTGGAGAAGGGGGAAGGTAGAGCGGTGAACTTGAATGAAAGCTGGAAAGCTAGGTGGTAAGAGAGCCTGAGCATGTCTGGGACCCTCTTCATTAGGCTACATGTCTTAGGTGAGAGGCAAAGCATGAATGCCTTGTCTGAGGTTTAAACTCATTCCAGTGGGTGGGAAGTTCCTGGGCCTGTTTACATGGAAGAATTATCTGAGAGATTAAAAAAAAAAAAAAAAATACAGGTTCCTGGTCCCAACAGGCAATATTCTGAGTGATAGATTTCAGGTGGGACCCAGGAATCTATACTGTTTAAAGCTCCCCAGGAGATTCTGATGCTCACCCAGGTATTGGAACCCCTGACATGGGGATGGGGTGTCTCTAATCAGGGAAAGGCCCTGGTGGAATACTGGATTTGAGCAGAGAGCTTGAGAAGATGGGAAGGAGGTATAAGAGAGTCCTAACTCTGAGCCCCAGCCTCCCACCCCTCTCCAAGGAAACTTCACATTTACTGCCAGGAGCTTTCTTATAGAGATATATACTTACATTATAACTCAGCAATTCTACTCATAGGTATTTCCCTAAGATATGTTAAAGCAGACTGGTACATGAGAGCTCTATTTGTGATAACTAAAACTTGGAGATAATCCTTGTGTTCCCCAAGTGACTGGATAAATTCATTGTGATATATCTGTGTAACGGGGTGCTTCTCAGCAATGAAGAAGGAGCTGTTCATACATGCAATGACACAGATGGATCTCAAAACAAGCTGACTGAAAGAAGTCAGACCGAAAAAAAACACACACACAAAAAACAGAGCACATAAGGTGTGTGATTCAATTTATATGAAATTCTAGGAAATGCCAACTAATCTCCAGTGACAGAAAGCAGATGAGGGGTTCCCTGGGGCAGGGGTGGCAGAGGGAAGAGAGGGCACTTTGGGGGTGCCCGATAGGTTCATTATCTTGGTGGTGGTGGTGATGGTTTCACGTGTGCATACATGTGTTAAAGCTTGTCAAATTGTATAATTTGAACATGCTTTATTGTACGTCAGTTATACATCAATGACACTGTTTTAAAAAATCTGATGGCAGTTCTGAGTAGTCACAGCAAGTCTGGTCTTTACACAGCATCCCTCTCCCCATGTCTTCATTGTAACTGCAAGTGCACATTGGATGGTTACTATGAGGTGCAAGGTACTGTGGCTAAACACTATACAGAATTTTTTAAATGTTTGTTTATTTTTGATTGTACTGGGTCTTCTTTGCTGCACAGGCTTTTCTCTAGTTGCAGTGAGGGGGGCTAGTCTTTGTTGTGGTGTGAGGGCTTCTCTTTGCGGTGGTGTCTCTTGTTGCAGAGCACAGACTCTAGGGCACATGGCCTTCAGTAGTTGCAGCTCCTGGGCTCCAGAGCACAGGCTCAACAATTGTGGTGCATGGACTTAGCTGCTCTGCATGTGGGATCCTTCTAGATCAGGGATCGAAGACACGTCTCCTGTATTGGCAGGTGGATTCTTTACCAGTGAGTCACCAGGGAAGCCCCTGTATGGAATTTTTAATTTAACCCTCACAATAGTCTTGTGTAGTGATGCTACTATCATTAACTCTGTTTTACGTATGAGGAAACTGAAACTCAGAGTGGTTAAACTATTTCTCTAAGGAAGTGTCATCTGACTGAGTCCAAGCCACAGCATTTATTTACCCCTAATCTAATTCAAAGTCTGTTCTGCTTGGTTCTTATAATTGTACAAACATTTGATATTTGTGCAAAACAAAATTTAAACATTTAAATTACTTTCAGTCAAGCAAAAGTGAAAGTCGCTCAGTCATGTTTGTGACCCCATGAACTATACAGTCCATGGAATTCTCCAGGGCAGAATACTGGAGTGGGTAGCTGTTCCCCTCTCCAGGGGATCGTCCCAACCCAGGGACTGAACCCAGGTCTCTTGCCTTGTAGGTGGATTCTTTACCAGCTGAGCCACAAGAGAAGCCCACTTTCAGTCAACCCCTGTACATTTTTTACTATCCTCAGGTGGCGCTAGTGGTAAAGAACCTGCTTGCCAATGCAGGAGATGTAGGAGATGTGGGTTTGATCCCTGGGTCAGGAAGATTTCCCAGAGAAGGGCATGACAATGCACTCCAGTATTCTTGCCCAGAGAATCCCCATGGAACCGGCTCCTCTGTCCACAGGTTCGCAAAGAGCTGGACACGACTGAAGCGACGTAGCACACACACATAGGAGGCTTTTAGCAGAATGATGGTGGGTGGTGGGAAAGATTTTTTGACTGACACTGCAGAGGTGAGTGCAGAAAGAGGGAGAGACCCTTCCTCACTCTTACTGATATTATTTGAATCACCTAAAGCCAACTAACAGATTTGTTTTGTTTAAACCAATTTTCATTCATTTATTTATGTGACTCACTTATACTTGACACTATGTGTTGGCCACAGTTTTAGGAGCAACATCAATTAGATTTTCCATGAGCATAATCCTCAGTTTAATCTTAACCTAATCCTTAGTCATAGATTAGAACTCTGATCCCTTTTCTAGAGACAAGATTTAGTGTCAAGAAACAAAGGACAAAGGGGCATTTGTATAATAAGAGTATGTAAGGTGCAGTAAGTGAAATCCCATGACTGTTACAAAGACCCTATAGTATGGGCTTCTGGCGATCTACATGGAGGTGGGCTCCTAAAGATGAGGAATGCAGGCCCTCTCTCATTGAAGAACCCCCTGTCAGGTGGTAAATGTCCAAAATCTCAATGAACAAAGAGATCCTTAGTTGATTTATTCCCTGGGCAAAAGATCTATGACCCCCTCTATAGATCTTTAATAAGTAATCTCCCCTGGACAAATACTATAACCAATATATATTTTACTGGAAAAAACATTAAGCTTTTTCAAATGTACAGTATAAGAGAACTACTTTCATATGTAAAAATTTTGATAAAGTGCTAAGTGCACTTTCTTTTTCTTTAGCTAAATTTCCCAAGTTGTCATTTTTCCTACCTCTGTGTTATAAGGCTCCTCCTCTACTGCTGACCACAAGGCCAATCTGGAGAAGGTAGTAAAAAGAAGCCTGTAGTTTTAAAAAACAGTTTTTATTTAGGTAAAACTTATATAAATAAAATTACCCAGTTTCAAGTATAAAATATGGTGTCTTGACAAATGTGTATGGTTGTGTAACCCTTCCACAATCAAGATATAGAAAAATGTCCCTGTGTCCCTGTGAAGTCAGTTCTCTGTTCCTCTTCTCAGCCCCTGGCAACTACTAATCTATCACTGTAATTTTGAATTTCCTGGAACTTCTTATAAATGGAATTATACCATTCACATTCTTCTGTGTGTCTGGCTTCTTTAACCAGCATAATGGTTTTGAGATTCATTCATATTCTTGTGTATATTTGTAGTTTGTTTCTGTTCATAGCTGAGTAAATTTCAATGTATGTGGTACAGATTGTTAACCTATTTACCACTCAATTGGCATTTAGGTTACTTTCAGTTTTCGGCTGTTAGGAATAAAGTTACTATCAACATTCACTTGTTAGTCTAGGTAAATACTTCTCTTGGTAAGTAGCTCTTGGGTAAATACCTAAAAACAGGAGTCCTGGGTTGTAATGTAAACGTATATTTATCTTTACTGGCAACTGCCAAACTGTTTTCCAAAGCGGTGTCATTTTATGTCTCCACCAGCAGTGTATGAAACTTCCAGTTGCTCCACATCCTTGCCAACGTTGGAAGGGTCAAGTTTTAAAAAGTTCAGTCATTCTAATGGA
Organism: Cervus elaphus; assembly: GCF_910594005.1. Taxonomy (NCBI): domain Eukaryota; kingdom Metazoa; phylum Chordata; class Mammalia; order Artiodactyla; family Cervidae; genus Cervus; species Cervus elaphus. The sequence goes on along the minus strand of NC_057834.1, from coordinate 123,473,601 downwards.
TGTATAATGGTATTTCATTGTGATCTAAGTTTGCATTTCTCTAATGACTCATATCTTTTTGTGTACTTCTTGGCCATTCATTCAGCTTCTTTGGCAAGGTATTGTTCAAATCTTTCAGCCATTAAAAAGTTGGTTGTCTTCTTACGTGGAGTTGTAAGAGTTCTTTGCATATTCTGGATAAAAGACCTGTATCAGAAATAAATCTTGCAAATACTTTCATCCATCTGTGACTTGACTTTTGCCTTTTTAATGGTGTCTTTCAAAGAGCCAAAGTTGGTTTTTTGGGTAAAGTTTAATTTATGCATTTTTAAAATTCTCTGGTTTCTGACTTTTGTGCCTTATTTAACAAATCTTTCCTTAGCTCAAGGTTTCTCAGTGTCAATACTGTTGTTATTTTGGGCCAGAAAATGTTTTGTTGTAGGAGGCTATCCTGTGTGTTGTAGAATGTTTAGCGGCATTCCTGGCCTTTATCCATTAACTCAGTAGCATCGCCGGCCTAGTTGCGACAATTAAAAATGTCTCCAGACATTGCCAAGTGTCCCCTAGGGGGGAATTGCCCCAAGTTAAGAAACAGTGACCTAAACTAAGATAAAATTAATTTTTTCCTACATTTCTTCTAGAAACTTCATATGATTTACGTGACATATTTTGAGTTAAATTTTGCATTTGACGTGATGGTTGAGATTCGTTTTGTTGAATGTGGCTACTTAATTGTTTTAGCCCCATTTGTTGAAAAGACTATCCTTTCCCCATTGAATTCCCTGGTTGTTTTTGTTCAGTTGCTGAATAGTGTCTTACTCTTTGCACCTCCATGGACTGCAGCTGCCAGGCTCCTCTGTCCTCCACCATCTCCCAGAATTTGTTCAGATTCATGTTCATTGAGTTGGTGATGCTATCTAACCATCTTATACTCTGCTGCCCCCTTCTCTTGTCTTCAATCTTTCCCAGCATCAGGGTCTTTTCCAATGAGTCGGCTTTTTGTATCAAGTGGCCAAAGTATTGGAGCTTCAGCATCAGTCCTTCCAAAGAATATTCAAGGCTGATCTCCTTTAGGATTGACTGGTTTGATCTCCTTGCTGTCCAATGAGCTCTCAACAGTCTTCTCCAGCACCACATTTCAAAAACATCAATTCTTTGGTACTCAGCCTTCTTCATGGTCCAACTCTCACATCTGTATGTGACTACTGCAAAAACCATAACTTTGACTATACAGATCTTTGTTGGCAAAGTGATGTCTCTGCTTTTTAATACACTGTCTAGATTTGTCATACCTTTTCTTCCAAGGAGCAAGTGTCTTAATTTCATGGCTACAGTCACCATCTGCAGTGATTTTGGAGCCTTTGCCCTTTTATAAAAGCACAACATATTGACTATATATGTGTGGATTTACTTTTGGACTTTGTTTCAGTCCATTGGACTGTTTTAGTCCAAGGATAGAGTTACGTATCTATCCTTACATCCCCATCGATGTCTATCCCTAAATCAAAGCGACTGCTGTAGCTTTAAGTCTTGAAATCAGGTAGCCTAATCCTCAAACTTTGTTCTTCCTTTACAAAATTCATTTGGTTATGTGAGGACCTTCCCATTTTTATATAAATTTGGCAATTAGCTTATTAATTTCTATAAAAATATCCTGCTGGTGTTTTGATTGAGATTATATTGAATCTATGGATCAATCTGAGAAGTGACGTCTTAACAATATTCTCTTTCCATCCATGAGCTTGCCTTATCTTTTCATTTAAACATTTCTCTCAGCAATGTTTTATTGTTTCCAGTGTATTGATTATGCTGATTGTAAAAATACATTCACAGATTATTCAATATACCTCCCTTTCAGAGGTAGAGATGAATTTCCCTCTCCTAGAGTATGGGCTAGACTTAGTGATTTGACTTGCTCTAAGAGAAGGAAGCAGAAATGGCAGTGTGGAACTTTGATGAGCAGGTCATAAAAAGCACTGTGGCTCTCTAACTGGGTTTCCCTTTCTCTCTTGGATTATTTATTCTGGAAGAAGCCATCTGTCATGTTGTGAGCAATCCTATGGAGTGTTTCATGTGATGCAAATCTGAGGTTTCCTGCTAAAAGCCGTATCAAGCCTTCAGATGACTGCAGCTCTGGCCAACATCTAGGTTGCAACCTCCTGAGAGACCCTTAGCCAGAATCATCCAGCAGCTAAACTGATCTCTGGAAATTGACATAGGAAAAGTTTACTGTTTTAAACCACTAAGTTTGGGATAGTTCGTTATATAGTGGCATGGTGGTAAAGAATCCCGCAGCCAATGCAGGAGACACAAGAGATGAGGGTTTGATCCCTGGGCTGAGAAGATCGCCTGGAGTAGGAAATAGCAACTCACTCTAGTATTCTTGCCTGGAAAAATCCATGTACAGAGGAGCCTGGAGGGCTACAGCCCATGGGGTCATAAAGAGTTGGACATGACTGAGCACGCATGCATATATGTCTTACTTCTGTCTTGATAAATGTATCACTTGGTCTTTAATGTTTTTTTATGTCATTTAAAAAGATGTTTTTAAAATTTCAGTTTCCAATTGCTTATTGGCAGTGGATAGTAGTATGAATTTAGAACATTGATATTTTATCCTGTTACCTTGCTGAACTCAGTCCTAGTAGCTTAGAAGTCTGTAGATTTGATAAGTTAAGAAAATAGCACGGTTGGGAATTCCCTGATGGCCCAGTGGTTAGGACTCTGTGCTTTCACTGCCAAGTTGTTGCTGTTCAGTTGCTCAGGTGTGTCTGACTCTTTGCGACCCCATGGACTGCAGCACATCAGGCTTCCCTGTCCTTCACTGTCTCCCGGAGTTGGCTCAAACTCATGTCCATTGAGTTGATGATGCCATCCAACCATCTCATCCTCTGTTGCTCCCTTCTCCTGCTTTCAATCTTTCCCAGCATCAGGGTCTTCTCCAGTGAGTCAGCTCTTCACATCAGGGGGCCAGAGTGGAGCTTCAGCTTCAGAATCAGTCCTTCCAATGAATATTCGGGGTTGATTTCCTTTAGGATTGACTGATTTGAACTTCCTGCTGCCCAAGGAACTCTTAAGAGTGTTCTCCAGCACTAAATTTCAAAAGCATCAATCCTTCAGCACTCAGCCATCTTTATGGTACAACTCTCACATCCGTACGTGACTACTGGAAAAACCATAGCTTTGACTATACTATACTGTACATACATACTGCCAAGTGCCCAGGTTCAATCCCTGGATGGAGAACTAAGAACCAACAAGCTGTGTGGCTCAACCAAAGAAAGAAGAAAAACAAGCTAGCATGGTAGTCCTTAGTTCCTGGTTGGTGAGCATTTTTTCCCTCCTTTCCTGCAGTGCATTTTTAATAAATTGAGTGCTTACTAATTCTAAGTCTTTCCCTGCAAATGCTTTAGGACACGTTAGGACCTCCAGCAGTAGGACTGCATAGACTTTTACTCTTATCGCTCAACATTAACACTACTTGACTACCATCCTAGTTTGCCTCACCTCATTCTGCGAGCTACTAACTCACTTCTTTTAATTTTTCTTTTCAGTCACTGGCTTGATCAGGCTCGGATCTCTGCTCTTCTCCATATTGTGAACTTCTTTGTCTCTATTTTCTTATTATGTTTTCCAGTCAAATGTGAAAATGTGGTGGCCCATCTCATCTTTTCCCTCCATGTCATTGATTGCCAGGCAGGTCCCCTTTCTTGCAGTTGATTCTTCAGGTTGATTCTGCCCACAAGAGACAAAGTTCCGTGGTCTAGATGTACCCACTTGTGCTGTGGGGGTTGGAGACAGAGCAGTCTCCCTGGAAAGGGGTGTGACTGGGTCGGCCTGTGATGGACGCTTCTCATGCAGACCTCCAACCCCAAGCCTTGAATCCCTGTGTGACACTGCTTCTCATCCAATCCATGAGAGAAGCCAAACCTCATTCATAGAATCAAACACATTTATGCTCAGCACTGCTTATCTTCCTCCTCCCTCCCAAGCCCTCCTACCCCTTTCTCTGCTCCTTCACAGCCAGAACTGCATGTACCCAGAAAAGTCATGCAGTTTATCTGGCAGGTGAGAAAATTGTGGTCTGCAGAGCTCAGGTGACTTGCTCAAGTTCATAGAGAGGTCTAAATTTAAATATAGACCTCCTGATTTTCCCAAGTTGGTGTATTTTCCCTACTAACCTGTAGTTGACCCCAGGAGGCAAAACACCTCCTACTCCCACTGGGGTCTAATGGGGCAGAGAGACTGGTGCTGAGTCCAGCAGAGGCAGGTGGCAGCTATGACTCAGCCTAGGTTGTGGTTGGCAGGTGTCTCATCCCACTTAGAACTGGGGCTTTATGGCTTAGTGTCCAAGTGCCTGGGGGTCCAGGTCCAGATGTGGCTGGGAGGTGAGAGGTACAGAGGCAGGAGACTGGCTACGTTGGAGGTAGAACCAATAAACCTATCCAAGTAACCTGTGGCTGCTGTAAGCAATTATCATAAGCTGGGTAGCTTGAAACAACAGAAATATGCTCTCACAGTTTTGGAGACTAGAAGTCTGAAAGCAGGCTGTCAACAGGGTTCCACCGCCACCGTGGCCACCCCCCACCCCCTTCCTCACCCCGGATTCTGGGGAAGAATCTGCTCCTAGCCTCTGGTTGCGGCAGGTCTTCCTTGCCTTGTGGCCACATGGCACTTGGGGAGCTGCAGCCTGCTGGGGTGATGATACATACTAGGATGAGAGCAGTGACAATCCACAGGAATTCCTAGCCTTGGCAGACTGAGGATTTTCCACCCAAATGCACTCATGGCCTCGGATATTCATTCATTTATCCACTGAATTCATCCACTCATTTGTTTTTCCATTCAGAAACCAGATAGTATTGAGGGCATCTGCATACCCAGCCCTGGCTGTTTAGGGGAGGGGCTTCCCTCCCTCTCTGAACCCAGTCCTCAGCCCTCGGGCACCTGGACTGCAGTCCCGCGCCTGCCTATGCCTACGTGACTGTTACTCATGGTCTAGACACCCGCAGGGCAGGGGCCTGGTCTTACTCCTCTCTAGTTGACAAAGGGGAGGCTGTACGGGACTAGTTGGCGCCTTGCTCAGAGTTTCTGTCTGCTGCTCCCAGGGTTCCTCCTCCAGGAATAGGGGCTCTAGGCCAGCTTGCAGGGGTGGGGGTGGAGATGTGTGTGAGCGCAAGGGCCCCACTCCTAGGTCTGATGATCAGCTCCAGAGCAGAAGGGCAGAACTGGAGGGGCCCCAATCACGGGGAACAGCTGGCTTCCCCACTGTAGTGATTAGAAAGCTGAGGCAGCCACTCCCTCCCCACCCCTCCAACTGGCAGGGGCCCTAGTCTCTTAGCTCCCCGCTCTCCCGCGGCCTGCACACCTATCTTGGGTGGTCCCCTGGCCTGCTTTGATGAAGAATGCGGAGTCCCTCTGCCCTGGGCTGGTCCGAGGGTGTGGTGGGGGAGGGCAGCCGCTCCCATCCAGAGGACTTTCCCTCTTTTGATTTCCAACTAGCCTAGCCCAATTCTCCTCCCCCACCTGCTCCAGGATTGCTCTGCACGGAGGAACAAATTGTTGCGGGGTGAGGGGCGGAGAAGTGAATAGGAAGGATAATCCCAAAGGATCAGTTAGGGTTCGTTCTGCAGCTCTCCCTGACTGTCAGAATCTGTTGAGTGGCTCGTGGGGAGCCCGAACTCACACGGGCATGTGTGAAATCATGGGAACGCGGGTCTGTGGAACAACACACTGGCTCATCCGCGTGCGCGGTTACCTGTGTGTCTGCGGGATTGTAAGCCCCCACGAGGGCATCCACGGGGCATAGGTACGTGCAGAGGCGGAGCTAAGGATGGCTAGAGAAGACTTTGGTCTCCCTGTAACCTCTATCTGCGCCTCCCGCTTCCTTTGATGTGGACTGGACAATCTTGGGTAAAGAGCCGCTTAGAGACAGGTCCATCTAGGTTGACTCCTAGATATGAATTTCCTGAGCGCAGACTTGTGTACTTGAGGGTTCTTGTACGTCAAATGCTCCCTTAGAGGGCCTGGAGCACAGTCCCCGGCCTCAGACCCGGAGTAGGAGTGAGGTCGGATCAAGTGCAACGGGCGCCCTGGCCTCGCTTCTCTCCGGCAAAACACCGGATGGTGGCTTTTGTTAGTCCCCTCGTCCCCAGTCCCTGTGGAACTGGGGCGGCCCCTTCCTTTGTCTGGGCCCCAGACTTCCAGGCGGCCACACAGGGACCCCGCCTCTTTCTCGGGCCGAAGGGGCCCTGGGGAGGCCGCGGGAGGGGAAGCTGCGGGTGGAGGAGACCGCCCAGGCAATGATAGGGTGCCCTTGGGCCCCAGCCCACCCCGCCCCCGCTTCGTTTCTTGGGGCAACCCCCCCCCCCCCAACCCTGGCGGGGATGGAGGCGGGGGCGGCGCGGCAGGTAGCGGTCAGGCCACGCCCCTCTGCCCTCCTCCTAAGTACCTGCCGGGACCCGCAGCCGCCGAGCTACGAGCGCTACGTGCTTCAGCCCGCTGGGGCGGGGCGGGGGGCGCTGGGCCCCCTCCACCTCCCCTTCTCCACCCCATCTCCTCCACCCCGCCGGCTTGGGGCCTCCAGGGCGTCTCTGGGTACCGGCTGCATTCCGCCCCTCCCCCGCGCGCCACTCTCGTGGAGCTCGCAAACCATCACCTAAGCCAGGCTTTGCCGGCCAGTCGGGGTTCCAGCAACCCTTCTGCACGCGGTGCCCGCCTCGTCTCCCCCTCCCAGCGGTTAGAAAACTCGCACCCCCAGGCCTGTCTCCAATGCTGCTTCCGGGAAGCCCAATCAGACTCTCGGTGTTAGTTACTGTCCTCGGGGAGCCCCCAGAGCCCTGATCCCTCCGGTCGAGGCTCGTCTGCTCTCAAGATCCAGGGTGGGGCCCAGCGCATTGCCCCGCACAGGCCTGACCGCCGTCCATACAAGTGTCTTCCCGAGGGAGTGAGGGAGAGAAGCTGGAGGCGGGCAGGAAGGAGAACCGAGGTTTCCCGAGCCCAGCGTGGGCCGGTCCATGGCCAGAGCTGAGGTCTGAGCTTCCCTGTCAGCCCTGACCACTGACCCTGGGGCCTTCTCGGTGCCCTGAGACCCTCCATTGCACCACCTGCACAACCATACCTCTGGTCTCCCAGTCTCTGCTCAAGCTGTTCCTTCTGTCTCCCTCTCAGCCACAGGTGCAAATCCGACCCTTCCAAGACCCACCTCTGCAGCAGAAGTAGCACCTGATCCCTGGGGCTTTGTCATAGGCGCACCCGACTATTGTGCCTGGTGCTGTGCACAGCATGTGGCATTTTCCCCTCCTGGTGACCCTGCAAGCGGCTGACCTGGGGTTTGAGCTTCGTGCTGGAAAGACATCAAACACCAAAAAACACCCCGAACATGCTTTCTCCCACCCCACACTGTTGCCTGGCACCCCCAGGCCTTCCCCTGGGGACCACTGTTTTTCTGAACCGCTCCCCTGGTCACCGCCTTCTCCCCCTTTCAGACCGGAGCCGGGCAGGGCTGGGATGCTTGCTCTAGCGCTAGGTCAGTCTGGGTCCCTTGTGGTTTGGGGCCTTCTTGAGGAATTTCAGGGTTGAATGTGTAGGGTGTGGCGAGAAGGAGGTGGGAGCTGTAGGAATGTGGGGCTAGGGGGTGGGGGGAGGCAGCAAAAGGTGGTGGAGTTGCTTTCCCAGGGCCCTGGGAAAAGCATGGGCTAGTTTGAATGACAAAGGTTCCCTGAGGGGCAGAGGAAAGCTCTGAGGATGGGAATGTGGGGAGAGGAGGGTCAGAAGGGCGGGGAGGAAGCTGCTCTTGGGGCCTCATCTGCAGCGGCCCTTTCAAGTCCTGCTAAACTCGTAACAATGAAAGGAACTGACCTGGGACACCAGAAGCAAAGGATGATTAACGTAATTTGCTGAGGAAATACAAAAACCTTATGAAAATGTTAGAAATCCCAAAGTACAAATGAAAAGGATTCCGGCTTTTCTTACCTATAGAATTGGTCAAGATAAAAAAAATAATGAAAACACCAGATGTCGGTAAAGCGTGGGGAAGTCAGTGCCTTTTTCTCCACTGAGGAAGTAAATTGTACTGTGTTTCTTCAGGAATTTTTGCACTTTTTTTTTTTGTATGTGTGTGCATGCACGAAAGCTTTTTAAAAGGGTTATGCTTTGATTTAACCATTCTACTAGCAGGATGTACCCTAAAATCAAAGATTTTTCATCCCAATCTTATTTAGAACAGGGAAAAATGGGAAATGCAATGTTCAATGACAGAGAATTGGGTAAATAGATGCTACGTTCATAGGTGGAAGGTTATGCAGAAATTAAATATCATGCTCTTGAAGGACATTAAAGATATGAGGAAACACTGGAGATGGGAAGTTATAAAACAGCATGACTCCAATTTTATCCAATGTCTATATAAATATGCACAATACCTGGTTTTTTGGATGTGGACCATTTTAATGGTTTTTATTTGTTACAATGTAGATTTTCTTTTATGTTTTGGATTTTTGGCTGTAAGATGTGGATCTTAGCTCCCCGATCAGGAATTGAACCTGTACCCCTGCATTGGAAGGCAAAGGCTTAACCACTGGACCACCAGGGAAGTCCCAATATCTGCTGTTGTTAGTGCTCAACTCTGTGCTAAGAATTTCACCCAGTGTCTCAGTCAAGCATCATGCAAACTTTGCAAGGGAGATTCTAATAAGGGGGGAGAAAACAGATTAAAAGGAAATTTACTAAAATGTTAACAAATAAGGGGGCATGTAGTTCTCCATTCAACTCCTGCACACTTGTCCCAAGAATTCACTCCCAAAGAGGGCATGTGTTTTTAATTTTCTTCTTTATATGGTCTCATCCTTTCCAAATTTTCTTCAATAAAAATATAAGAATAATAAAAACATTCGAAATTTTAAAATCACAAAGATCATGTGTTCAAAAACATCTTCAGGATCTCTTCTTTTGGGTATGGGTGGCAGTTTTTGTGTTCATTTACTGGGCTGCTGTAACAAACATTGCCAACAGTGGCTTTAAAAAAAAAACAAACCAAATTTGTTGTTTTACAGTTCTGGAGGCCAGAAGTCTGAAATCAAGGTGTTGGCTGGCTTGATTCCTTCTCAGGGTTTGAGGGCAGGATCTGTTCCAGGTCTGTCTCTTGGTTTCTGGTAGCCTCTGGTGTTCTTTGTCTAGTGTCTCCCTGTATGACTTTACATCATCTTCTCTCTGATCAATGTCTGTCTCTGTCCAGATGTCCTGTTTTTATAAAGACACCAGTCAAATTGAATTAGTGCCCATCCCAATGACCGCATTAAAGTTGATCATCTCTATAAAGAAACTGCCTCCAAATAAGGCCACATTCTAAGGTACAAGGGGTTAGGACTTGGACATATGAATTTGGGGATGGGGGACACAATTCAACCTATAACCCTTGAACTGATGTGTTCCCGCTGAGATCAGTGTGGCTGGGAGGTAGGGGTAGGGGGCCCTCCCTAGGAGGGAGAGTCTATGTTCCTGGACATTCTGGGTCCCACTGAACTTGCCCTGTTGTGTGACCTTGGAAGGATTATCACTGGGTTTCACTTTGCTCCCTTGTAGACTGTGGCTGGTATTTTCTTACTTGACAGGGCCATTGTGAATGGAGTGATAGATGAGAAGTGGCTTCCATGGGGCCTGGCACATGGTTTTTTCAGGAAATGTCCTCTTTCTCCCTTCTCAGTGGAGGTAGCTGGGTAAGCATGGGCCCAGGGACAACCAGGGGGCTTGGTTCAAGTTCTAGTCCTTTTACTCACTAGCTGTGTGATCCCTGTGAACCTCAGTTTCCTCATTTGTGAGATGGAAAAAACATCTATTCCCACTGACTTGTTATACTTTGCTGATCCTGGGACTTGAGAACCTCTTAGCAGGAGGTGAATGAAGACGGGTGAAGATGAGAAAGCCAATGTAGGTGAAGATGCCATAGATGGCAAGGCAACAGGAGACATCAACTGGTTGGGTCCCAGTTAGATGTCATCTCCTTTAGGAAGTTTTCACTGAATCTCCAATCCATCCAGGCTCACACAGTCCCCTTAACTCCCCTCTCTCATGGCGTTATAACTGCCTCTCTAGAACTAGAGAAGCCTCCTTGAAGGAAGAGACCATCACCAGTCATACCTGTTAAAGTAGCAAATCTGAATGAAAATGGTAAAACCCAGGGCTGGCAGGGTTACAGAGATCCATGCACATACATGGTAGTGATGTAATCAACACCATCTTTCTAGAGAACTACTTGGCCATGCCTATTAAAAGCCACACACAAGTATAACCTTTGGCCAATAAAAGCAGTTTGCGGAATATATTCCAAGTGAATAATGGAAAGGGAAAGAAATTCTTATTTGTAAAGATGTTTTGAGCTGACTATGCATCATGGGGAGGAGTGGCAATAATGGAACAATGAGTAAGTAAATGGCAAACTATGGTAGATTGGTGGACGCTATGACCATCAGCACAGTCCAGCAAATAGTAACTTAGCGCGAGCATATGTCAGCTCCTGAAGACTCCCTGGGCCACCTGGAAATCTCTGTCTCATCTGATGGGTAGACAGGCAGGGAAACAGTTTTGTATAAGGTGAGAAGTGTGATGAGAGGAGTGGGGAAAAGTGCACATGGAGGGGTGAACCCCACGGGATGGAGGGTCAGGAGAGCTTCTTACCAGAGCAGATACCTAAGTTGGCTTTAGGCAGATGGTGCTGGGAAGGAGGACTTTCCAGGCAGTAGAAATTTAACCTAGACAAAGGTGAGGAGCGTTTGAAAAAACGGCAGATCATAGGTGTGACTGGAGAGTGGAATATGTTCGTATTCTCCTGTTGCTGAGGCTGGAGAATTTGGCAGGGACAAGATCATAAAGGGCTTTGAATACTAATTTGTGCTTTACCCAGCAGAGATGGGAAGTGAGCAGAGATCTTTAAATGCCTGAGCAAGAACATCATCTTTATGGTTCAGGAAGCTCGAGCTGTAGCAGTTTGAAGGATGGACTGGGGAGGATGAGAGTCAGGGAGGTCTGGTGGGGGCCTGTGGTAGGCGGTAGGGTTAAGGCAAGACAGGGCAACAAGGCCTGGGGAGAGAGCGAGCAGGCAGGCTCACGAGGTATTTAGGAGGCAGAAGACACAGCACTTGGTGATTGGTTGGATGTTATGGAGAGGCGGCTTTGTGGCTGGTGGTGCCAACTGCCAAGTAGGGAACATAGAAGGAGGAGTAAGTTTAGAGGGGATTAAGGTAGATCCAGTTTTAGATCTATAAAGGGTTGGAGGAAGAAGAGGTACGCTGGAAAGTCCCTTGAGAAAGATCCAAGAGGTAGGAAAACAGGAAGATCAGCTCAGAATCCCAGGGAGGAGTGTGCAAAAAGGGGAGTACAGGCAAGTGTATAAAAGGGTGCCCACTTCTGGGCGGGGCCTCAAGGATGCCTCTTCCTATGTTCAGGTGGAGACTCCCCCAGACCCTCTCTAGGCCCCTTGCTTCCTCACCCGGGACCTCTATGTGTCCTTTGGTAACCCCGAGTATCTGTATGTCCTTCAGTAACCCAAGGCCTTTCTGAGTCTTGGTTTCTTTCTCCACCCAAAGGGCATCATAGTTCTGCCTGCCCTCCAGCAGTAGACAGAGCTTCAGAAGAGAAAAAGCAGGAGAAAGTGCTTCATCAACCACCCAACCATCATCTCTGACTCAGTCCCTTTAAGTTTTAGGCTGTTCCAGAGGCTCAGTGGTTATGTTTTCTCTTGTCTTTGGCAGCTCCTTGGCTCAGCTTTTTTCTCCTCCAGCGATATGTCTGTTCTGACTTGTTCTGTGACTGCTCTTGGTCTGTGATTGACCTATCTCTGGATTTACTGAGTCATCCACTTTAGACCTGATGTATGGAAGGTGACCCTGCTCTGGGGCCTGCTCCTTGCTCTACTCCTCCTCTCTCTTTCCTGCATCTTCTTCTTTTTCTTTATTTTTTAAAGATTTATTTATCTTTTTTATTTTTTTTTTGCTGTTCTGTCTTTCTTGCTGTACATGGGCGTTCTCTAGTTGGGGAGAGCTTTCTGTTGTGGTGTGTGGGCTTCTCACTGAGGTAATGTCTCTTGTTGTAGAGCTTGGATTCTAGCGAGCACAGGCTTCAGTAGTTGTAGCTCCTAGGCTCAGAAGTTGTGGCTCACAGGCTCTAGAGCGCTGGATTGGTATTTGTGGCACATGGGCATAGTTGTCCTGTGGCACGTGGGATGTGGGGTTTTTCTGGACCAGGGATGGAACCCATATCCCCTGCTCTGGCAGTCGAATTCTTAACCAGTAGACCACCAAGAGCGCTCTCTTTCCTGTATCTTCAAGATCTTGCCCTTCTTAGTTACTCTCCTGGCCCCCAAGAGACTCAAGTTTCTACTGTATTTTAAAATAGGAACAAAAATTCCTCTTCTGCTTACTCCCCCTCCAGCTCCCTCTCTATTTTTGTTTGTCCTTTACCAAATCTCTGTCAATAATTATCTACATTTCTTTACCTCCCCACTGTCCTTTTTAAAAGAATTTTCCCCCTCTTCTCTCCCTTTCCTCTTTGTTTGTTAATTCTTTGCAACCTGGCTTCCACTCCCATTCCTCTCCTGAAACTCTGCATAAAGATCACTGTGAAAGGTCGAATGCTGGCCCATGACGTGGTATGTCCAACTCCTAACCTTTGGAGCCTGTGAACGTGAACATACTTGGGATAAAAAGGGTCTTTGCTGATACAGCTAAGTGAAGGCCCTCAAGAGGAGATCAGCCTGGATTTAGGGTGGGCCCTACATACAACAACAGGTATCTTTACAAGAGAAGGTCAGGGGGAGTTATGAGACTGGGACATAGAAAGGAAGGCCATATGAGTGCAGAGACACAGAGTGGACTTACACACCCAGAAACCAAGAAACACCAAAGATTGCCAGCAGCTGTAAGAAGCGAGGAGAAAGGCATGAGGGGATTCTCGGGCAGAGGCTTAGAAGGACCCAACCGGGAAAACACCTTAATGTGTTAGACATCTGGCCTCCAGAGCTGTGAGACAGTGCCCTGCTGTTGTTTTAAGCTCCCCAGTTGTGGTGATTTATAACAGCAGTCCCAGAAACCAATTCAGGACTTCCCTGGTGGTCCAGTGGTAAAGAATCCACCTGCCAATGCAAAGGACACGGGTTCGATCCCAGGTCTGGGAAGATTGCACATCCCTCGGGGCAGCAACTAAGCCTATTCACTACAACTGAGCCCACTCTCTAGAGCCCGCTAACTGCAAATACTGGGCGCGTGCACTTAGAGCCTGTGCTCTGCAACGAGAGAAGCCGTCACAGTGAGAAACCCACACACCGCAACTAGAGAGTAGCCCCCACTTGCCTCAACCAGAGGAAGTCTTCACACAGCAATGAAGACCCAGTGCAGGCAAAAATTGTGAAAAAGGAAACTCAGTTCAGTAATAATAATAGCCCCCAACCTCATGGAGTGCCTATCCTGGGCCTGGCATGGTTCTAAGTGCCTTCATGCATTACTTCATTGGCTTTCCCCTCCCAGTGAAGTAGAGTACAGTAATAAAAGCAGTATTAACTTGTAAACAGATACTGAGGGTTTGCTATGTCTCTGGCATTTAAAAATTGAACCTTTCACCTGAGGAGTATGTTTTATTACTTTTCTCTTTTACAGATGAGGAACCTGCAGACCAAAAACTTATAAAATTTGCTCAAGGTTACACAATGATTGTGCAGGGGAGCCAAGATTGCAACCCTGATGATTCCTGTGGGTACTCTTAACCACTTTGCCCCTCTTCTCAGGCCACTGGGGGAGAAGGATCCAGGAAGGCTGAGGGGTAAACTGACCCAGAACTGGGTTTTGTATAGTTGGAGGGGTGTAAGGGCCAAGGGACTGGTGAGTTTGTGGAAAGATCTATGGGGCTGGCAGGGTCCGTGTGGCTTGGAGGAAGTGTGGCTTGGAGGAACGGAGAGACAGGGAAGAGAAGATTGGAGATCTTGATAACCTCATAGAGCAGAGGTCTCTGAAGCAAGAGTGTGAGAAGCATCTGTGGTCACCCTGGGGACACTGGAATTTAAGATCCCTAAGCCTGAGCAGTTCTGGGTGATGATAGAAGTCTAGTTGTGGCCATGGGAGCAAGCCATTGAACCAAACTGGGGCAGCAGAGGTAGGGGGTAGAGGGGTGGGGAGATTGTCAGCACACTCTGCTAGGTCAAGAAACCTGGAGGGCAAATTGCATTCCAAGGGACCTGAGAGCATGCTCAGGAATTCAGAGGGTAAGCAATCATTCTTTGTGCTTATCATGAAATCAATGAAACCTGAGCTGGTTCTTGAAAAATAGATAGGGGATGACAGATGCAAAAGCAAGAAGGGCTTCTCGGTAACAGGGCCACAGAGGAAAGACATGGGAGAGTGAAGGCGTGAGCATCTAGTTTGTAGTTTAAGTTGGCTAGAGTTCAGGGTGCATAAAAGGGTGTGTTGAGACTTGAGCTTTGGAAAATGTCCTAATTTGGGTGCCTTCCAAAACTGATGCTGGATCAAGGATCTAGGTATAAGTACTTTATTTGAGAGAATGTACCAGGAAGCATAGAGAAGTAGTGGAGGAGAAAGAAAAGGGAAGAAAACCAGTAAAAGATGAGAATGTTACTCTCTGGGAACAGGGGCTCAATACCACTGCGGAGCCCCCTGAAAGACTGTGTAGGACACACATCAGAAATGTCCTATAGGGAATTCCCTGACGGCTCAGTGGTTAGGACCCTGAACTTTCACTGCCGAGGGCACCGGCTCAATACCTGGTGGGGAACTAAGATCCTGTAAGCCACACAGTGAGGCCAAGTAGAAGAAATGTCTCACAGAGCGACAAGGAAGCTGGAGTACTTGTCCATCAAATCTGATCAATTTCGCTGTCCTGCTCAGATGGGTGAACCCACCACGGAAAACTTTTGGACAAAGAAGTGTAGGTGCTTGGGGTAGGAAACCACCAGTGCGTACAGGAACCCCTCACCAAATCTGTAGGTGATGTTCAAGATGCACTAAAGGGATACAGGTGGTGGTGGTGGGGGTGGGGTGGAGGGGGGTATACCAGTAGCACCTGTTGTACTGGAAAGGAAAGTTGAAAAGAGTTCATGGGAGCCTCGCAGATCCTGTTAGAGATTTGCTGTTTACTTGTTAGGCAATAACAAGCCAGGGGAATATTCTGAGCTTAGGGATCTGTTTCTGACAGCTCCTGCCAGGCCCAGAATGTGCTGCAGGGGAGAGGTGGTGAATGGGACTTAAAGGATGCAGGGTGGAGGGTGTGTGACAGGGCAGAGGGAAGGGGAAGATGGATGGAAGAAAGTGGGCTGCTGAGTGTTGCAGACTTTAAGTGGACAGAATTTGGCAGTGTCTATTGGGCCAGAGTGGAGCTGGGGAATGACAGGAAGTTATCAAGAGGCTGCTGTGTAGGAATAGTAGCACCTCTAGAACATGTCTTGTTCAGGAAGCATCAAAAGATGAACATTATGCTGAACACTCCAGAATCCTCTCCTGAGTTAGTCACCTGGGTTCCACCTATATTTGTCATCCTTAAATTTTTTTTAATTTTAAAAGGTCATTTGTTTTTTATTTAAAAAAAAAAAAAGTATTTTTGGCTGTGCAGAATCTTCATTGCTTTGCTCGGGCTTTCTCTAGTTGTGGCGAGTGGGGGCTACTCTTCATTGTAGTGCATGGACTTCTCATTGCAGTGGCTTCTCTTGTTGTAGAGCACAGGCTCTAGGGCATGCAGGCTTCAGTAGTTGCAGCTCATGGGCTCAACAGTTGCAGCTTGTGGCCTCTAGAGCACAGGCTCTGTAGTAGCCGCTACGGGCTTAGTTGCTGTGAGGCCTGTGAAATATTCCTGGACCAGGGATTGAACCTGTGTCTCCTGCATTGACAGATGGAGTCTTACTCACTACACCACCACGGAAGTCCCTAAAAGTTCATTTTTAAAGTAATTTCTATGTGCCATATATTAAAAAGCAGAGACATTACTTTGCCAACAAAGGTCTGTCTAGTCAAAGCTATTGTTTTTCCAGTAGTCATGTGTGAATGTGAGAGTTGGACTATAAAGAAAGCTGAGAGGCAAAGAATTGATGATTTTGTGGTGTTGGAGAAGACTCTTGAAAATCCCTCGGACTGCAAGAAGATCCATCCAGTCCATCCTAAAGGAAATCAGTCCTGAATATTCACTGGAAGGACTGATCCTGAAGCTGAAGCTCCAATATTTTGGCCACCTGATGCAAAGAACTGACTCATTTGAGAAGACCCTGATGCTGGGAAAGACTGAAGGCAGGAGGAGAAGGGGATGACAGAGGATGAGATGGTTGGATGAGTTTCAATAAACTCTGGGAGTTGGTGATGGACAGGGAGGCCTGGCCTGCTGCAGTCCATGGGGTCACAAAGAGTCAGACACGACTGAGCGACTGAACTGAACTGAACTGATATACTTCGTCTATATTGTCACTCTTCCCTCACAGACATACTGGCAGATAGGTACTATCATCTCATTTGAAAAATGGGGAAACAAAGACTTAGAGAAGCTGCATCAGGGGCACATGCGTGATGTGCCCCTGTCACACATGTCACACAGCTGGTAAGTGGAGATCAGTCTTTTTGCCAAAGCCCTTTGTCTATACCTCATCTACCTGCACATGACACTTGGCCTCAGGGAACTGAGTGAAATGATCAGCACTTAACGCTTCTAAATCATGTTTGCTCTTGAGTGTGCCAGGTCACAGAGAGGACTTTCAGAGTCTGAGACGGATAGCATCCCCATTGGACAGATGCGAAGGCCAAGGTCCAGAGAAATGAAATTGCCTCTCGGTCACATAGCTAGTCTCTGCCCCTTGACCCAGATCGCATTCTTGGACCTTTCCCATCCTGGATGCACAGGTCAGCAGGCAGGTCAGGGAGGGGAAGGAGAGCCAGTGGAGTCTGACCAAGGACAGTGACTGGGAGAAGGAGAGGAGGGAGGGGGCGGAAGCTGACCTGGGACCAGGCACTCAAACATTATTATCAGAAGCTTTTCTCTCCAATTTTTGATTCAGCTTTCTTCTGTATTGATTTCATTTTCAGGGGGTTCTCTTTGTGCTTAGCCCACACAAAAAGATAATTTCTCCCCTAACACATCCAGCAAGGGGTCCAAGATAGACTTTCAGTGGCTCAGTTGAGGTGTGTGCCCATCTCTGGACCAAGCCTATCATCTGTAGGGTGATTGAACCTGCTAATGGGTAACATTTAGGTTATGTACCAGTGGCCACAGAACTGGAAAAGGTCAGTTTTCATTCCAATCCCAAAGAAAGGCAATCCCAAAGAATGCTCAAACTATTGCACAATTGCACTCATCTCACATGCTAGTAAAGTAATGCTCAAAATTCTCCAAGTCAGGCTTCAGCAATGCATGAACCATGAACTTCCAGATGTTCAAGCTGGTTTTAAAAAAGGCAGAGGAACCAGAGATCAAATTGCCAACATCCACTGGATCATCGAAAAAGCAGGAGAGTTCCAGAAAAACATCTATTTCTGCTTTATTGACTATGCCAAAGCCTTTGACTGTGTGGATCACAATAAACTGTGGAAAATTCTGAAAGAGATGGAAATACCAGAGATGGGAATACCAGATCACCTGACCTGCCTCTTGAGAAACCTATATGCAGGTCAGGAAGCAACAGTTAGAACTGGACATGGAACAACAAACTGGTTCCAAATAGGAAAAGGGAGTACGTCAAGGCTGTATGTTGTCACCCTGCTTATTTAACTTCTATGCAGAGTACATCATGAGAAACGCTGGGCTGGAGGAAGCACAAGCTGGAATCAAGATTGCGGGGAGAAATATCAATAACCTTAGATAGGCAGATGACACCACCCTTATGGCAGAAAGTGAAGAGGAACTAAAAAGCCTCTTCATGAAAGTGAAGAAGGAGAGTGAAAAAGTTGGCTTAAAGCTCAACATTCAGAAAACTAAGATCATGGCATCCAATCCCATCACTTCATGGGAAATAGATGGGGAAACAGTGGAAACAGTGTCAGACTTTATTTTTGGGGGCTCAAAAATCACTGCAGATGGTGATTTCAGCCATGAAATTAAAAGATGCTTACTCCTTGGAAGGAAAGTTATGACCAACCTAGACAACACATTGAAAAGCAGAGACATTACTTTGCCAACAAAGGTCCGTCTAGTCAGGCTATGGTTTTTCCAGTGGTCATGTATGGATGTGAGAGTTGGACTGTGAAGAAAGCTGAGCACCGAAAAATTGATGCTTTTGAACTGTGGTGTTGGAGAAGACTCTTGAGAGTCCCTTGGACTTCAAGGAGATCCAATCAGTCCATCCTAAAGGAGGTCAGTCCTGGGTGTTCATTGGAAGGACTGATGCTGAAGCTGAAACTCCAGTACTTTGGCCACCTCATGCGAAGAGTTGACTCATTGGGAAAGACCCTGATGCTGGGAGGGATTGGGGGCAGGAGGAAAAGGGGATGACAGAGGATGAGATGGCTGGATGGCATCATTGACTCGATGAACTTGAGTTTGAGTAAACTCCGGGAGTTGGTGATGGACAGGGAGGCCTGGCGTGCTGTGATTCATGGGGTCGCAAAGAGTTGGACACGACTGAGTGACTGAACTGAACTGAACCCAGCCTTGAAACTAAGAGAAGAGGTAAGCCCATCCAAACCCAAAGGGAAGTCAGATGCTATCTCTTTTCTGGACATGGAACAAAAAGAAATAACCGATATCTTCTATAGTAGCCTGCCTATCCATTTTCCAGGTAAAGAAACTGAGGCTCTGCCAAAAAACAAAAAAAAGAAAGTGCCTTGCCAAAGTTTTTTCTATGTCTAGTATGGCAGAATTTGAACCCAGAATTTTCTCTGTATCTGTGCTCCTCTATGTCAGTGGACAGGGTCTTTCCCATTCTTGGGCATCCTCCTGCATTCCCCCTCCAGATCTTAGCCCATAATGGGTCCTCTATTCCAGTGCTGTTCAAAGTGTGGCCCATGACCTGTGCTGGTCTGCAAACTCTTTGTTACCAGTCCATTGTGAGTTAACTAACAACATTCTGAGTAAGCGTTTAGAAAAATTTTGCAACAATTTGACATCAAAGTGTGGTCATACAAAAAGATAGGTCTGAGATATGTTATAAATAATTTGAGAAGCATTGTTCTGTCTGGTCACCTTTCTCTCTCTCTCTGTGGTTTTTTTTTTTTTTTCGGTCATCTCTTTTTAAAAAAATATTTTGCATCCTCTTCCATTTATAGGTTATTACAAAATATTGAGTATAGTTCCCTATGCTAAATAGTAGGCCCTTGTTGGTTATCTATTTTATATTATAATACTAATGTAATATATAGTAGTGTGTATATTTTAATCCCCAATTCCTAATTTATCCCACTTCCCCCACCTCCTCATTGGTAACCATAAGTTTGTTTTTGAAGTCTGTGAGTCTATTTCTGTTTTGTAAATAGGTTCATTTGTATCTTTTTTAGATTCTCCATTTAAGTGATATAATATGCTATTTTTCTTTCTCTGGCTTGCTTCATTTAGTATGATAATCTCTAGGTCCATCCATGTAAATGGCATTACTGTACTTCATTCATTTTATGGCTGAGTAATATTCCATTGTATATATGTACCGCATCTTCTTTATCCATTCTTCTGTCAATGAGCATTTAGGTTACTTCCATATCTTGGCTTTTGGAAGTAATGCTGCTATGAACATTGGAGTGCATGGATCTTGGTTATCTTTTTTTAAAAAACATTTTATTTTGTATTGGAGTATGGCTGATAAACAAATAATGTTGTGATAGTTTCAGGCAAACAGTGAAGGGACTCAGCCATATCCGTTCTCCCCCAAACTCCCTTCCCATCCAGGCTGCCACATAACATTGAGCAGAGTTTCATGTGCTATACAGTAGGTCCTTGTTGGTTACATTTTAAATATGTCAGTGTGTACTGACATACACAAACTCCCTATCGATTCCCCTCATCCTTCCCCTTAGCAACCATAAGTTCAGTTCTCTAAGTCTGTGAGTCTGTTTCTATTTTGTAAGTAAGTTCATTTGTATCATTTCTTTTTAGATTTCACATGTAAGGGATATCATATGATATTTCTCCTTCTCTATCTTACTTCACTCAAGATGCTACGCTCTTTCCATGTTGCTGCAAATAAGCATTATTTCACTCTTTTTAATGGCTGAGTAATATTCCATTGTGTATATGTACCACATTTTCTTTATCCATCCCTCTGTCAATGGAGATTTAGGTTGCTTCCATGTCTTGGCTATCTGAAATAGGCTGCAGTGAACACTGAGGTGCATGTACCTTTTTGAATTCTGGTTTTCTCTGGATATATGCCCAGGAGTGAGATTGCTGGGTCACACAGTAGTTCTATTTTATTTGTTTTGTTTTGTTTTTTGAGAAACCTATGTACTGTTCTCTATCATAGCTGCACCAGTTTACATTCTCACCAACAGTGTAGGAGGATTTTCCTTCCTCCACACCCTCTCCAGCATTTATCATTTGTAGCCTTTTTGATGATGACTATTCTGACCAGTGTGAGGTGATAGCTCACTGCAGTTTTGATTGGTGTTTATCTAGTAATCAGCATGTTGAGCATCTTTTCGTGTGCCTGTTGGCCGTCTGCATGTCTTTGGGCTCCCCTCGTGGTTCGTGGTGCCAACGCAGGAGATGGGAGTTCCATCCCTGGGTTGGGAAGATCCTGTGGGGGAAGGAAATGGCTACCCACTTCAGTACTCTTGCTTGGGAAATCCCATGGATGGGGGAGCATGGCGGACTACAGTCCATGGGGTCACCAAAGAGTTGGACATGACTTAGTGATAAACATCAACAACAACGTTGTCTTCTTTGGAGAAATGCGGATGGGGGTTTTGTCATCTGCTGGCAAGGGAGTTCTTCCTAGAAGACCCACCCTTAGCGCAGGCCGCTGCAGCTGTTGCCTCTCCCACCTACCAGAGGGCGGACAGGGAGGGTCAGGCCCATGCAGCTCCACAGCCCAAGGCACTTGGTTCTACTCCAGAGCCTCATTCTTGTTTTCAAAAAAGATCCCTCTGGCTGCAACTGAGAAGGGAAGTATGAGCACCAAGATGGATAGTGTTGCCTGTTGGGGGACCCTTGTTGTGGTGTGGAACTGAGGAAGGAATTTTGTACTAAGGGGGTGATGACAGAGACAGAGAGGAGGGCACGGAGGTAATCAAGGATTAGAATGGATAGTACTTGGTGCAGCATTGCCCACATGTGTCAAGAACAATCTAGGCTCCTGGCTTGCATGAGCACTTGCATGGTGCTACCAGAAGAGGAGCCAGTTTGAAGGAGTAAGCCCTTGAGTCTGGTTTTGGATAGGTTGTATTTGAGGTATTTCTGAGATGTCTAAGAAGCAGTTACCATTTTTCACTGGATCTAGTGAGATGCATCTCACAAGCACATTTATCAAGAGCATTTTCAGTGAGTGATGGAGCAAGAAGCTTGTCAAGGGACACAAAGAGACTCATGAGGGTGATGGAGATGTTCATTGTCTTCATTGCGGTGGTGGTTTCATGGGCGTAGATATGAAACTTACCAAGTTGTACACTTTCAGTTTACACTTTCAGTTTAAATAAGCGCAGTTTATAGTACGTCCGTTCTACCTCAGAAGCTGTCAGAAAAGGTGAGTGACGTGAGTATGTGGAGACAAAATGAGGCAGCTTCTTTGAGAAGGTCAGCAGGAAAGACAGAGTGGTTGCTGCAGAAAATGTGAGGTGGAGGATGTTGGCTTTTGTTTTTGTTTAGCAGCTGATTTGATCTCGTTTAAAGGCTAACAGGAAAGATGTGCTGGACAAGCAGAGTTAGGGAGTTCCCTTGCAGTCCAATGGTTAGGGCTCCATGTTTGCACTGCAAGGGGCACAGTTTTGATCTCTGATTGGGGAACTAAGATTCTTCAAGCCATGTGGTGTGGCCCAAAAAAAAAAAAAAAAAAAAAAAAAAGAAAAGCTCAAAGAGGAAGATAGGATAATAAAAATTACAAGATTTGCAAAAGATAGCCCTCAGAATAGGAGAAAATATTTGCAATAGAAGCAACCGGCAAAGGACTTATCTCCAAAAATATACAAGCAGCTAGTGCAGCTTAAAAAAAAAAACCCAATTTAAAAAATGGGCAGAAGATCTAAATAGACATTTCTCTAAAGAAGACATACAGATGACCAACAAACACAGGAAAAGATGCTGAACATCACTAATTATTAGAGATATGCAAATCAAAACTACAATGAGGTACCACCTCACACCGTTCAGAATGGCCATCATCAAAAAATCTACAAACAATAAATGCTGGAGAGTGTGTGGAGAAATGGAACCCTCTACACTGTTGGTGGGAATGTAAAGTGATACTCTATGGAGAACAGTGTCGAGGTTCTTTAAAAACTAAAATATAACCATATATAAAATAGACAGCCAATGGGAATTTACTATATGACTCAGGGAACTGAAACAGGGGCTCTGTGACAATCTAGAAGGATGGGATGGGGAGGGGGATGGGAGGGAGATTCAAAAGGGAGGGGACGTGGGTGTACCTAAGGCTGATTCTTGTTGATATTTGACAGAAAACAAAACTCTGTAAAGCAATTGTCCTTCAATTAAAAAGTAAAGTGGCAAAAACCCCCTAAAATTTAGAACTAACATACAGATACAGATACAGATAGTGTGCTTTAATTGTGTCCGACTCTTTGCAACTTCATAGACTATAGCTCATGAGGCTTCTCTGTCCATGGGATTTCCATATGACCCAGTAATTCCACTTCTGGGTATATATCCTGGGAAAATCATAATTCAAACAGATACATATACCCCAATGTTCATAGCAGCAGTATTTCCAATAGCCAAGACATTGAAGCAACCTAAATGTCCAGTGGGATGGATAAAGAAGCTGTGGTACGTATTACTCAGCCATAAAAAGAAATGAAATTGGGTCATTTGTAGAGAAGTGGATGAACCTAGAGTATATCATACAGAGTCAAGTAAGTCAGAAAGGATACCAAATATCATAAATTAATGCATAAATGTGGAATCTAGAAAAACGGTATAGATGATCATAGTTGCAAAGCAGAAATAGAGACACAAATGTAAAGAACAAATGTGTGGATACCAAGAAGGAAAGGGAAGGGGTGGGAGGAATTGGAAGATTGGGATTAACACATATACACTATAAATACTATGTATAAAGTAGGTAACTAACGAGAACATACTGTGAAGCACAGGGACTCTACTTAATGTTCCGTGGTGACCTGGATGGGAAGGAAGTCCAAACGGGAGTGGATATGTGTATATGTATGGCTGATTCATTTTGCTGTATAGCAGAATCTAACACAACATTGCAAAGCAACTGTACTCCATTAAAAATTAATTAAAAAATACAAGATTCCTGAGAAGGGGACAAGGCAGGGCACCAAAATCCAGGTGGAGAACTGGCCTTAGGTGAGAATATTCGTTCCTGTGTTGAAATAGAAGGGGAAAGGGAAGAGGATGGGTGTAGGGTTGTGTGTGCACATGTGTGTGTGTGGGTGTGTGTGAAGATAAGGGAGAGTATTTTCTTTCTCTGTAAGGGAGTAGGTGGGGTCATGGCTAAGAATGAGGAAGCAGGTTTGAGGCGCATGATGAAAGCATGAAGTGGCCGCTGGAGGGTGGATGGTTATGGGCCGTGTCCAAGGCCCATTTGAAGTGGACACCTAGAATTAGGGGAGGCCTCTGCCCTGTGGTGTGCTGTTTTCAGCAGTGTTTGGCTGCTAGGTACGGGAAGGAAACCACAGGAACAGAAGGAAGAGGCTTGCTCAACCAGTGAGATCTCAAGACCAACAGGCAAGAGAACTCATAGCAACAACAAGCTGTTACTAAAATGCTGGATCACCATCTGAGCTGTAATAAAGGACATGACTCACATTTACTAGAATTTATGATCAAATAGATAAAAGATAATGTGTGTTGGTGAGGAAGTGGAGAAAAGGGAACTCTTGTCCACTCTTGATGGAAATGTAAATTGGCACAGCCACCATGGAAAATAGTGTGGAGGTTTCTTAAAAAATTAAGAATGGATTGGCCATACGATCCAGCTATCTCATTGCGGGGTGTATATCCAAAGGAAACAAAAACAAGATCTTAGAGATATCTTCACTCCAATGTTTGTGCAACATTATTCACAATAACCAAGATATGGAAACAGGGTAAGTGCCTGTCAATGGATGAATGGATAAAGAAAATGTGGTATATATACAATGGAATATGACTCAGCCATGAAAAAGAAGGAAATCCTCCCATTTGTGATGGCAATGGATGGTCTTTGAGGTCATCAAGTTAAGTGAAGTAAGTCAGAAAAAGACAATTACTCCACAATATCACTTATGTGAGTAATCTAAAAACAGAATAAAACAACAAAGTCAAAATATTAAAACAGAAGAAAAGTACTTGCGAGGGGTTAGGAGGAAGAGAAGAAGAAAGACATGAGGAAGAAGAGGGTGATGGGTTGAAAGAAAATAGAGTGTCAGTGGCTAGAGAAGTCAGTGATGAACAGGTGGAGGGGACCTATGTAGTACATCATGTAGTGGAAGACTGGAGGTTGTGATCAGGTGGTGGGATGTTTGAGTTGTGATAATTTAGAGCTGAAACTATTATGGTTGTGGCAGGTGGGGCTGTTGGAAGTGGTGAATGATGTAGCAGGTGAACGAGTGAATACCTGTATGTGGTCACCTGAGCCATTTCCTTTTTCCAGTTAGCCCAGCAGCCTGTCTTCTTTTTTTCATTCTTTGATTCAAAATATCCTGGCCCCAAACCCCTCAACTTCTTCAATCATTCCTCATGTTTCAGCTCCCATTGTCCCTTCCACTAAGAAGTATTTCCTGATCCCTACTCCAGGAGCAATCCTTGTGAGAATTAAACACCCTCTGAAGTAAAGAGACCCCCCTACACAATAATCTCCTCATCCGTGTTCCTATTTGTTCCCCATTCTGGTTGGAATCCCATGGCAGGCACTTGTTCTTATTAACAATCATAAATGGCAGCTCACATTCACTGACTGCTCAGGCATCACACTCTGTGCTGGTCTGGACCATACATTTCCGTACTTCATCCCCATTTCACAACAGTTTTTGGGTGTGTGGTACTATCACATCCTCTTTATCAGATGAAGAAGCTAAGACTACAAGAGGGCAAGTGCCTTGCCCAGAGCTGAGTCACTGCAAGTAGCTGTTTTGCTCATCTTTGCATCTCTACTCCCAGAGCAGAGGGGGCTGATGTGTGTACCACCCAGGCATTCTGTCTGGTTTCCAACTCCTCACCCTGCTCAGGTCCAGCTGCCTGAGTCACAGCTGGCCCTCAGCATGGGGTCCACGTGCCCTCAGCTTGTACAGAAGAAGAGAGCTAAGTATAGAAGGACTCTGCAATGGGTAGTCCAGCTGCCCTGTTCATGCTGAGGCCCTGTTATGGATTGAATGTTTATGTTTCCCCCCCTACCCCAAATTCATATGTTGAAGCCCTAACCCCCAAGGTGATGGCATTTGAAGATGAGGCCCTTGGGAGGTCATTAGAGTTAGATGAGGTTATGAGGGTGGGGCCCTTCTGATGGAATTAGTGCCCTTGTGAGAGGAGACACAATAGTGAGAGTTCTCTCTCTCTCCATACACATGCACTGAGGAAAGGCCATCTGAGAACAGTGAGAAGGTCACCCTTTGCAAGTCAGGAAAAGAGGGCTCACCAGAAATCAAACTGGTTGGCACATTGATCTTGGACTTCTCAGCCTCCAGAGCTGTGCTGAACAAATGTCTACTGTTTAAGCCAGTTGGTGGCATTTTGTGGTGGCAACTTGGGCAGACAGATACAACCCCTCTTCTGTATCCTCTCAAAGTGCTCACACCTCCTTTCCCCTTGTGATGGGGAGCTTTCTATCCCCTGGGGCAGCCATCCATCTGCCTGTGGGTAAGTTCCTGCATCTTCAGGGAGGAAATCTACCCACCAAGGCATCCACAGAACAATCCCAGCTCTGTCCGTGGCCCCCTCACAGAACAAGGCCACTCACTCTTCCCCAGTACCCCTTCAGATATCTGCAGGCAGAGGCCTCGACCATCCCAACCATTTCAGGTTTCCATGGGGACAGAGGCCACATCTGTCCTGTTTTTTTTGCTTGCCCTCAGCACCTTGTACACTTCTTGCCCTAGAGGAGAGGCTTTTCACATACTTTCTAGTTGAATGATCAAAACTTCTTTTCTCCAGGTCAAGCATTTCCAGTTCCTTTAACTATACGTCCAAGAACTTGTTTTCAAGCCTTTTATCCATTCTCTTTCCCCACCATGCTTCCATGCTCATTCTTCAGAAACTGAAATTTTGTCTCTATTGAAGAATGAGGTGTTGATTCTTGTTGTTTTTGTTCAGTTGCTAAGTTGTGTCTGACTCTTTGCGACCCTAAAGACTGCAGCACTGATAGTCTCCTCTGTTCTCCATTACCTCTCGGAGTTTGCTCAAATTCATGAGTATTGAATTGGTAATGCTATCTAACCATCTTATCCTCTGCTGACCCCTTCTTCTTTTGCCTTCAATCGTTCCCAGCATCAGGGTCTTTTCTAATGAGTCAGCTTTTCACATCAGGTGGCCAAAGTATTGGAGCTTCATCTTCAGGATCAGTCCTTCCAATGAATATTCCTGGTTGATTTCCTTTAGGATTGACTGGTTTGATCTCCTTGCAGTCCAAGGGACTCTCAAAAGTCTTCTCCAGCACCACAATTTGAAAGCAGTTCTTCAGCACTCAGCCTTCTTTATGGACCAACTCTCACATCTGTAAGTGACTACTGGAAAAACCATAGCTTTGATCAAATGGACCTTTGTTGGCAAAGTGATGTCTCTGCTTTTTAGTATGCTGTCTAGGTTTGTCATGGCTTTCCTTCCAAAGAGCAAGCATCTTTTAATTTTACGGCTGCAGTCACTGTCTGCAGTGATTTTGAAGCCCCTCAAATTAAAATCCATCACTGCTTCCACTTTTTCTCCTTTTATTTGCATGAAGTGATGGGACTGGATGCCATAATCTTATTTTTTTAATGTTGAGTTTCAAGCCAGCTTTTTCACTCTCTTTCACCCTCATCAAGAAGCTCTTTAGTTCTTCTACACTTTCTGCTATTAGAATGGTATCATCTGCACATTTGAGGTTGTTGATATTTCTCCGGGCAATCTTGATTGCAGCTTGTGATTCCTCCAGGTTGACATTTCACATGATGTAGTCTGCATAGAAGAGGAATAAGCAGTGTGACAAAGTACAGCCTTACTGTATTCCTTTCCCATTTTGAACCTGTCCATCGTTCTATGTCTGGTTCTAACTATTGCTTCCTGACTTGCATACAGATTTTTTAGGAGACAGGTAAAGTGGTCTGGTATTCCCATCTCTTTAAGAATTTTCCACTTTGTTGTGATCCACACATTCAAAGGCTTTAGCATAGTCAATGAAGCAAAAGTTGATGTTTTTCTGGAATTCTCTTGTTTTCTCTATGATCCAATGAATGCTGGCAATTTGATCTCTTGTTCCTCTGCCTTTTCTAAATCCTGCTTGTACATCTGGAAGGTCTCAGTTCATATACTACTAAAGCCTAGCTTGAAAGATTTTGAGCATAATCTTGCCAGCATGTGAAATGAGCACAACTGATGGTAGTTTGAGCATTCTTTGGGATTGCCTTTTTTTGGGACTGCAATGAAAACTGACCTTTTCCAGTCACTGCTGAATTTTCCAAATTTGCTGACATATTGAGTGCAGCACTTTAACAGCATTCTTTTTTTTTCTTTTTTTTTTTTTAATTTTTTTATTAGTTGGAGGCTAATTACTTCACAACATTTCAGTGGGTTTTGTCATACATTGATATGAATCAGCCATAGATTTACACTTATTCCCCATCCCGATCCCCCCTCCCACCTCCCTCTCCACCCGATTCCTCTGGGTCTTCCCAGTGTACCAGGCCCGAGCACTTGTCTCATGCATCCCACCTGGGCTGGTGATCTGTTTCACCATAGATAGTATACATGCTGTTCTTTTGAAACATCCCACCCTCACCTTCTCCCACAGAGTTCAAAAGTCTGTTCTGTATTTCTGTGTCTCTTTTTCTGTTTTGCATATAGGGTTATCGTTACCATCTTTCTAAATTCCATATATATGTGTTAGTATGCTGTAATGTTCTTTATCTTTCTGGCTTACTTCACTCTGTATAAGGGGCTCCAGTTTCATCCATCTCATTAGGACTGGTTCAAATGAATTCTTTTTGACGGCTGAGTAATATTCCATGGTGTATATGTACCACAGCTTCCTTATCCATTCATCTGCTGATGGGCATCTAGGTTGCTTCCATGTCCTGGCTATTATAAACAGTGAACAGCATTATTTTTTAGGATTTTAAATAGCTCAGCTGGTTATTACAGCTTGACAAATTGTCAAACATTTCTCTTACATCTTCCCTCTTTTAGTACTCCTCTACCTGCTTTATCTTTTCATATTACAGACTTCCTGAATGTTTAAAAAGCAAGGAGAAAGAAAAGAAGAGCTGACATTTGTTTCTTTGCTGTTCAGAGGAGTCTAACCTAGGATAGGAGGAAAGGTGGGGGGTGCAGGAGTTTAGGACTGGAGCTCTGGAACCCAGCAGGGTTGCATGTGTATATGTTCAGTGTCTGACTCTTTGCCACCCCATGGACTGTATCTTGCCAAGCTCCTCTGTTCGTGGAATTTTCTAGGCACAGATTCCAAATCTCAGCTCCACCACTCCAGAGCGATGTGACGGGGCAGGTAGTGACCTGTCTGAGCCTGGGATTCCTCATTGGTAAATACATCATCTACCTCCTGCCTCCACCTCAGGGGAAGAGTAAATGAGATCATTGATATCTGAGACAATACCCTTAGCAGGGTGCCAATACTTGGTGTCCAGAATGTTGATGATGGTGAAGGAGATGGGGGGAGGCTGTTGGTCCTGAAGTAGAAGGGTGATGGCATCTCAGTGGGTAGAAGCTGGGTTCAAATCCCAGCTCATTCTCTGACTGGCTGGTCTCCTTGGATAAGCAGCTTTACTTCTCTGAGCCTCTGTGTCTTCATCTGCCAAAATGCAGATGCACGGTAATTGGGAGGACTCACTGGGTGGCTCGGAAGCCCCCAGCATGGTGACAGATCCTCAGCAGGGGTTTGTTCTCAGTCCTTCCCCATGTGTTATGAGCTCCCGTGTCTCCCTCTCAGCGAGTCATTCGGCGGCGGGGTGGGGGGGGGGGGGGGTCTGAGTCCCTTGAATAGACGTGGAGCTACATAACTGTGGAGGAAGAAGTGCAGGTTTGCTGGGCTGTCTCAAGGAAGGCCTCGTGTCCTTTATAGCATGAGCTGTCCCCACCTGTCTTCTGAGGCCCATTCCCTGGAGCCTCCCACCATCTTCCCCTTCATAACAGTGTTCTGGACTGACTGAACTTGCTGCTGAGCAGAAGCACCTAGTATGTAAGTGACTATTTATTGAATGAATAAATGAATGTGATGAATAAAACTCAGTCTTTTTTTAAACTTAGTAAGCCTAAGTCACTATTCATCTTGAATTTGTGATTGTTTTTAAATTACAAAAGAAATACCTGTTGCTTCTAAAAAAAAAATTAGAAAATACAACTGATCAAAAAGGAGAAAATAACAACTCCATGCAATCCTACAGTCCAGCCATACCTACTGGTGTTAATAACTGTACAGAGCCTTCCAGGCATTCTTCTAAGCAATTGCATTCCAATATCAGTTGTTTTGGGAATTTCATATTTTGGGAACTGGCTTTATTTTTCTTTTCACCTTGGAATGTTGTGGGTGTCTTTCCATGTCATTGTGGATTCTTGTAAGAAATTTTTAGATTTTACTATTTGTGTAATATTGCATTGTATGAATATTCCATGTGCAGTGCAGTGCTTAGTCACTCAGTTGTGTCCAACTCTTTGCGACCCCATGGACAGTAGCCCTCCAGGATCTTCTGTCCATGGGGGCTCTCCAGGCAAGAATACTAGAGTGGATTGCCATGCCCTCCTTCAGGGTATCTTCCCAACCCAGAGACTGAACCCAGGTCTTTTGCATTGCAGGCAGATTCTTTACCGACTGAGTCTTCAGGGAAGCCTATCATTTAAAAAGCAAACATTAAACAATCCTTTCCAAACCTGAATCTCTAGCTCTGTCTCCTCAGTATTCAATCTGGTTTCTAGCAAAGCCAGAGGGCAATAGCATTGGTGGACGCCCTGTGTCACTTTACACACAAGCCCCTCTTTGACCCACCCCACAGGTGCTGAGCGATAGGTGGTATGTACGGTAGCAGAGAGCAGGGCTGCTCTGACATCAGGCTGCCTGTGGATGCCCACAGAATGCACACAGGATGCCCTCAGGATGCCCAGCAGCCACTCCTGAGTTCCCCCATCTGTAAAACAGGGGCAAGAATACATTTTTCTGAACTTGTCGGGAAGATGATTAATATATGAAAAGTGCCAAGCATGGGGAATGCCTGGCATGAAGCACGTAATCAACAAATGGCAGCTATTATTCTTAATACAGTAAGGAAGTTATGCTTAGCTCCCATTGATAGATGAGGGATCACCTCACAAATAGCTGAAATGACTTGCTTTTTAACACACTTCAAGATAATCTAAATTCTGGCTCCAAAATGAACTAGAATCCATTTAACATCTGTAAGATACCACATACTACAGTGGGCATTTTGCGTAGTTTTGGATAATGTCACCTTGCTCCATTTAGGGTCCTGCAAATATGGCATATAGAATATCCTAAATCACACGATTGCGTGGATATTGTTGTCCTTGTTTGCTGGAAGACAACTTGAGATCCATAGAAGTTGAGGGACTTTTGCAAGTTCGCACAGTGAGCAAATAACAAGGACTTTTAATCTCCAGTGCTTCCCAGCCTTTCTTTTTTTTTTTTTTTTTGAAGGTGAGTCGCACACGTTTATTGCAGGTCCCAGGTGGGACGGGGCCCCGGCACGTGCTCTGGTGTGGTCTGGCCGCGCAGCGCGTGCTCACCGTCTGGAAGACACCAGCTTCTTCTCACTGGAGCTGGCGTTGAAGCAGCCCCGCAACACAAGCAGAAGGCTGGTCAGGCCCCTTCCCGTGCGAGGGGCTTGCCTGCTTCATGTGTGCATGCGTGTGCAGGCGTGTCTGACTCTGTGTGACCCCATGGGCTGTAGCCCACCAGGCTCCTCTGTCCATGGGATTCTCAAGGCAAGAATACTGGAGTGGGTTGCCATTTCCTTCTCCGGCTTCCCAGCCTTTCAAGCAAGTCTCCAAAGTGGCTTGCTCAAGGTGTTTTTACTCAGCCAGACTACCTCCTCCAAATAGTCCTGTGGAATTTTCCAGGAATCTGGGGCTGGAAGTGACCTCCCGGGTTGTGAGACTCTTGAGGAAGATGGCCAGGACAGCAATATCCTGACTGTCAGAAGATCACACTTGGGGGCCCAGAAGGGCGAGTAGGTGAAATGCAAGGCTCCTAGGCTGGAGATCAGAAGTCTGTCTCTGCAACCCCCAGCCCCTGCCTTGCTGGCCCTTCCCTCTCGCTTTAGCCCAGCAGGAAGGGGGCAGGAAGGGGGCAGGAAGGGGCTGCTGCTGTTTGCTTCAGGAAGAGCTCACACAAAGAGACAGTGCCACACCTTTCCCTGGGCTCTCGTTTCCCCTCTACTCCAAATAGTGGAAGTAGGAGGAATAATAATGATCACAATAACACTTATTGAGTGTTTATTATTTACCATGTGCTAAGGGCTTTTCACACGTTCCACCTGCCGCCTGGTCCCTGCAGTCGCCTCTAAGGAGGGGGCTGTCATTGTTCTGTTGAACGGAGGAGGAAACAGAGGCTCAGAATGAGCAAATGGTTTGCTTAAGCGATGGGGCCATGGCTGGGCCTCAAGTCTGTCTGACTCTACTGCCCTTGATCTTAATGAGTATCCAGGACTGCAAAGTCAAACGTGGATACTGGGGACGCTGTGGTGAAGGGACGTGGGATGCCACAGCCTCACAAGTGCATTTGGAGGCAAAAGGAATATGGAAGAAGCCCCTGAAATGGGCTTCTGAGCTGTGGCTTGTCCCTGGTTTCCTGGATGACCTTAGGCAGATGACTTAACTTCTCCAGGTATTGAGAGATCTCAGCATGACAGGGGTGACGCTAAGAGGCCTCATGGCCACCTCTGGGCTGTGTGTCAACGTCAGGAGAAGGGAAGCAGGAGCAGGAGAGAACCTCCAAGGGCCGAGTGAGTGATCAGGACCCACCTGGGCCCTGTGGCCGTCTCTGTGACCTCCACTCTGTGTTAAGAGGATTCATCTAAAGTTTACTTCTACCTGAAGTTAAGTTGTAGTAAAAACAATGCTGGTTGGGAAAAAAAAAAGTACATGTGAAATATTTCTTAAAAAAAAAAAAAAAGCACCTGGCTTTGGGTCAGAAGGTCTGTGTTTTGGCCTGGGCCTCATTACCAAGGGTGTGGAGTGAAGCCAGCCTCCCCAGCTGCAGCTGGGCCCCCAGATCCAGTGCCATCTCGTCTCTGGCCTCTCTCGCCATCTGTGAAATGAGGGCATCTTTCATGTGGCATCTGGCACGTGCGCCCTGGCACTCCCCTGGGAGGCCTATACAGTTCTTGCTCTAATGGCCCTCTCAGTCCATCTTGCTGTCTGGGCAGGTGAAAGGGTCTTGGCCTCGGTGGGGAAACAAGGGCTGGGGGCTCAGGTGGGCAGAGGAAGGGAGGGGGCACAGTGCCATGAGATGGACCGCCCCTGACTTGGCCCCTGCGTCCCCCCTGAGTGGTGTGGGGGGCCTGGCCTGAGATCAGAGGTCCACCCGCGTCAGCCCCGGCCCTGCCCTCGCGTCAGGAGGCGCCTTCTCAGCGCAGAACAATGTGAGCTCTTTGAAGGGTTGGGCAGCAGGGGATGGGTGTTTCTCCAAACACAGGGCCTCCTTTGCAAAACAGGCTTTGATTCCCAGGCCCGGAGGCCCCAGGTGCCTGTTGGGCGGCAGGCGGGGGCTGGGGGCTTTGTTTGGCAGGAAGAGGGGCCTTGGAAACTCAGGAACAAAGCCCGGGACAGAGCTGGCTGGGGCTGCAGGCCGGGCTGGGTGGATAGGTCAGGGCTGGGATGCCAGTGGGGGAAGTGGTCCGTGTGTCTCAGACCAGCCCCCTTCAGCCTGGATCATGCAGGGTGTTTCTGGCCTCCTTTCCCGGTGGGTCCTGGCTCTCTCACGTACGCGGCAGGTGCTGTTGGAACTTCAGGTGTCATGGTGATCCGCTGGCTCCCGAAATATCTGTTTAGGAAGGAGGGGTAAAATGTGAAGTCTGGGACAGAGACTTCCCCAAGAGGTGGGGAAGAAAAAGCTCTCACCCAGAGTCTACTGGCCTGCACTCAAGGACCTAGGTCTTCTAGACCAGACAGTATGCTGGGTACATGACATGCAGGTGTCTCTGAGTTAATCCTCACTTTCTCAGTTGATAATAACCTCTAAAACCCCACAGGACCTCTGTGAACCCCGCTTCTGTCACTCTCCACTCCAGCTACCCTGGCTTCCTTTCAGTTCCAGAACACGCCAGCATGCTCTGCCCTTAACATTTCCACATTGACAGGTCCCTCTGCCCAGAATGCTCTGGCGTGGCTGACCCCTCACTCCCTCGCGCCATGGCTCTCAGTGAGGCCTACCTCCCCTGACCACTCTGCAAGCCATACCTGCCAGTCCCCAAACATTCACCTTCCTTAGCCCACTATTTTCCCTCTTAACATAATACTCAGTTACTTATTTATTGTTCTGGTTATTGGCTTTCTGCCTCTCGAATAGAATGTAAGCTCTGCTGGGTCAGGCACCTTTGTCAGTTTTATCAACTTGTGTACTCTTGTTGTTTAGTCACTAAATCATGTCTGACTCTTTGCAACCCCATGGACTGCAGCACGCCAGGCCTCCCTGTCCATCACCAACTCCCAGAGTTTACTCAAACTCATGTCCATTGAGTTGGTGATGCCATCCAA
Organism: Cervus elaphus; assembly: GCF_910594005.1. NCBI lineage: Eukaryota > Metazoa > Chordata > Mammalia > Artiodactyla > Cervidae > Cervus > Cervus elaphus. The sequence goes on along the minus strand of NC_057834.1, from coordinate 123,439,632 downwards.
CCATCTCAGCCTCTGTCACCTCTTTCTCCTCCTGTCTTCAATCTTTTCCAGCATCAGGGTCTTTTCCAATGAGTCAGCTCTTCGCATCAGGTGGCCAAGTATTGGAGCTTCAGCTTCAGCATCAGTCCTTCCAGTGAATATTCAGGATTGATTTCCTTTAGGGTTGACTAGTCTCCTTGCTGTCCTAGGCACTCTCAAGAGTTTTTTCCAGCACATCAGAGCCTAGTACATAGTTGGCACTTGCAAAGTTAAAGTTATGTCAACTTGGCTGGACTGTGGGGTATAGTTGTTTGGTCAAACACTAGTCTAGATGTTGCTGTGAAGGTATTCGTAGCTATGGTTCACATTTATAATTGGTTGATGGTCCATAAAGCAGATTACTCTTCATCATGTATGGATGGGCCACATCCAATCAGTTAATGGCCTTAAGATCAAAGACAGGTTCCCGGAAGCAGGAATTTCCCCAAGACGGTCACATAAAAATCCTGCCTGAGTTTCCCACCTTCTGGCCTGCAAAATTCGGACTCAAGACTGCTACCTCAATTCTTGCCTAAATATCCAGGCTTCTAGCTTGTCCTACAGATTTCAGATTTGCCAGCCCCTTAAAAGAAGGGGAGTTTTCCAATTTCTTAAAATCTCTCTCTCTCTCTTTCAAACCTATTGGTTCTGTTTCTATGTAGAATCTTAATTGATATAGCATGCAAGAAATACAAGAATTGAACCATATGAAATGAATGTTTTTGAAAGTAAGAAAAGTATTAAATATCAGCAGTTTCAAGTGGTTCAACCTAATATTAGTTGAATGAATAAAAGAACAAGTTGCAAAGCAATTGTGAGACAGGCATTATCTTGCTAATAGGGAAACCAAGGCTCCCAGAGATAAAGCTCCTTGCTCAGAATGGCTTAGTGACCATGTGGCAAGGCCAGTGCTCCTAACAAAGGAGGCAGCATCTGTCGTCTTTAACCTGCCAACCCCAGGGTGGCGGTTCCGAAGTAGGGCACAGCGCCTATGTGGGCCTCAGTCTGAGAGGTCAGTCAAAGAGGGGCTGGGAGCCCACGAGTTTAAATGCCCCCCTCCTCCCAGTTGCAAGCTCTGCAGCAGCTATAATCATGGCTCTGTCAGGCTTGGGCTGCTGCCGGTGGCTCACTTGGCCGCCATCTCTAATGCAGAGTCTAAAGGGAAATTGGGGCTTTCCTGGTGGCTCAGTGGTAAAGAATCCTCCTGTCAATGCAGGAGACACTGGCTTGATCCCCAATTTGGGAAGATCCCACATGCCGTGTTATAGGGTCCACATGGGGTCTCACTGATAAGATGGCTTGTTATCAACTAAAAGTCTAGGCTTTTCTCTAATGCTCCACACAACTGTACCATGAAAGTGTTAGGACACTACAGTAAATCGTAGTCAAGGAATTCAGGCCTGGAAGGGGCTTAATCAAATAACTAAGCCAGCCCTCTCTTCGCAAAAAGGAGGAAACATACGTGAGGTGACTTCCCAAAGGCTTGTTAAAAGAGCTATCCAGATGAAAATTCAGATGGTAACACATGTACCCCCCACCAAATCCCATCTCTACTTTCACCCACTCAGTTATGTGTCCCTTTTAAATCTCCTTTATGCGCTGAGGTTTCAGTTATACAAAAACCCCTTCCAATCCAACAGAAGAAATTAATTCAAATATGAAGAGAAAATCAAGCTTTGTTTCGTATTTCGGTGGCTATTTTGGGTAGTTCATTTTCCAGCCTCTCAAGACAGTGACCCCATGTGGACACAATCATCGTGGAGAAACTAAGCCCCTGCCCCACAGCTGCTGAGCCAGTGTTCTAGAGGCTGGGAGCTGCAACGACTGGAGCCCTCGTTCCCTAGATCCTGAGCTCCTTAATGAGAGATGCCACCGCAGTGAGAAGTCTGCACACCGCCACTGGGGAGTAGCCCCCACTCGCCACAGCTAAAGAAAAGCCAGCACAGCGACGAAGACCCAGCAGAGCCAAAAATAAATAAATAAATAAAAGGAAACTGCCAGAAGGGCATCATCCAGGCCTCACCAAAGATGGAGGCTCCCAGCAAGGAAGGCAGAGTGATGTGCTGGAGCATGGTGGTGAAGGTGACCTTGGGGACAGAGGACCTCAGTCTCAGACCTGAGAATCAGGTGACTCTGGCCAACCTATTCCATGTCTCTGAGTCTCAGCCTCCCCAGTGGTAAAGTGGGATAATCATGCTTTACCCCTGGTATCATTTCAAAAAAAAGATGAAATAATACATGCAAAGCACTTAGGATCCTGAGTGTTCAGTAAATTGTAGTTACTGTTATTACTTTTAGCAAATAATATCAGTACAAAGCTATAGCTGTTGCTGGAGGTAAAGAAGGGAAGTCAGCAGCATTTACTCTGTGGCTCCCACGACAGCCCCTTGGCCCCTCCAGCAGTCCCTCCCCCTTGGAAGAGGATCTGTGGTAATTTAGTGTGGCTTTGCTCTGGTGAGCTTATGCGTCCAGGTGTCACCCTCAGGGGGTATTCCTTGTTTAGACCTGAGCTTTCATTCTTGCACAAAGGTTTTGTCTGCTGTTAAAAAAACAAAACCAAAACCAAAAAGCAGGAGCCTTTTAGGCTCCTGGAAATGACACTTCACAATAGATAATTATAGTACTTCACATTTTCCACATAAGCTGGTATTTCTATTACAACAGTAAGAGGGGGCATGACAGTGACAGTGGTGGGCACTATAATCCTGACTCTAAATCGATGGGGGAGCTCAGGTCCAGAGAGGAGACACAGCTTGTCTTAAGTCATCAGTAAAGCCAGGCTGTAAGTTCTCTACATACTCCACACTGTTCTGTGCTGTGGAGAAGGGCTTGCTCTGGGGTAGTGCGGACTTCGAAGAGAGAGCAGGCCAGTTCTCTGGGTTGCAGAGAACTTCTCTTTATATGCATTTTTTAAAACAAAAAAGTCATTAAGTTTTATCGCTATTTGGTGGTGGTGGTGGTTTAGTCGCTCAGTCGTGTCTGACTCTTGTGACCCCATGGACTGTAGCCTGCCAGGCTCCTCTATCCATGGGATTCTCTAGGCAAGAATACTGGAGTGGGTTGCCATTTCCTTCACCAGGGGATCTTCCCAACCCAGGAATCGAACCCAGGTCTCCTGCACTGCAGGCAGATTCTTTACTGGCTGAGCTATGAGGGAAGCTTTATCGCTGTTTAATATAGATATAAACAAATATAATATTTCAAAATAAAATACACACATATTTGAAACAGCACGCTTAGATTATTTTTAACCAGGAATGGTATGAGATCAAAGAGGGTTGGAGACCACAGCTCAGGCGAACCATCCTGAACTTGGCCTTTCAGGATGACTTCCTTCCTACTCTGGGGCTTAGCTCAGGCTGGACCCCTGCAGGGGACCAAAAGCATCATCTTTCAGGCACTGGTGGATCCTTAGCTTACTCAGAGCTGTGCGGTCTCCCTAGCTCCTGGACTGTCTGGCTCCCGCTGGCCCAGGAGGTTATCAGTACTGGAGCCTCCAACAGCCTTTCCTGTTATCAGAGCCCAAGTGTGTAAGAAGGAGTGTGAACCTCCTGCCCCTTCCCATCCTGCTGGGTTACAGTCTGTCCTCAGAGTGAGAGTAAACAGAGGAGGTGACAGTGTCAATAAATGTCTCCCGTGTGGCCTTGGCGAGCACACATGCCTTCCCACTAAGAGACACAGGTAGACTTGTGCTCGTGGCTCTTCCTATGATACACACAAGAATAAATATTAAGAAGACAGGAAACTGTAACAAAAATAAAGAATGAAAGGGAAAAGAATGTCTCTTTATGAATTCTGGAAGAGGTCTTAAAAAGTGAGTTCTGAGTAATACAAAGTTCAGCCTCTTGAACCTTATCACACGTTGGGTGATGAGTAACAGGTGATCAGTAGCAGATTTGCGTCAAGAGGCAGTCACCCAATACGTATGACTTTCCTAGCCACTTACAAATACGTAGTGAACAAGTGACAGTTAACCCATTGACTAATGAGGGAACCAGTAAGATGGTACCAGTAAGATGGTATAAGAGAACCTTATACATATAGGTTATAAGAATGCTAATATATTTAAAAATGTTTACAAAATTGGTTTATCAATGGGGCAGTCATTCCACTGGATGAAATTCCTTTGCATGTGCATGGAAAAGAATAATTTGCATGATCAATTCTCTACTACTTAGAGAGTTGTAGACTATCTCAAGGATAATAAAATGTGACAATAACCTGAAAGAGGACTCTGGATAGGATTCCCAGTCATCTTTTATGCCCATGTCAAAGTCTTTCTAACAGCTTTCTCTGACACCAGAAAAATAAGTTTGGCCCATGCATCCAAAGAACTTTATGAAAAACTCGACTGTATTTGCATCAGATTGGGAGATGAATCATTGCAGAAAGAAAGTAAAAGTGTTAGTTGCTCAGCTGTGTCCAACTCTTTGCGACCCCATGGACTGCAGCCCACCAGGCTCCTCTGTTCATGGACTTCTCTAGGTAAGAATACTGGAGTAGGTAGCCACTTCCTTCTCCAGGGGATCTTCCCAACCCAGGGATCAAACCTGGGTCTCCGCATTGCAGGCAGATCCTTTAGTCTGAGCCACCAGGGAAGACCTATGATTGCAGAGCTCTACCCTTTTCTCCTTATGGATGATTCCAGAGAGGGCAGCAAGCTGTCAGGTTAGGAAGCAGGAGATCTGGGTCAGGTCTGATTTCACAGCTCTGTCATTTGGTGGTGTTGGTCCATTCCCTTCTCTCTGAGCCCATCAGTTCCGGCTTACACAGTGGGGCCAATAACACGAGGGTGCAGAAGGCAAAGGACCGGCACAGAGTGGGAACTCAGGACATGAGGGCTTCCTTCCCCACTCCTTAAAACTATCCCCAAAGGCGACTCAAGTCATGTCAGTCGCAGAAGCTGCCCATTTTGGTCACTTGGCATTTCCAGACCCTTAAGACCTCAGGTGGAGTTTTGTCTATGGAGACCTCCAAAAGCACCAGGAAAACCCTGTGGCCAAGGTCTTCTTTGGAGAAAAATGGAACCTGACCCCAAGGTGTCACCAAACAGCAGGTCTCTGGAGCTGGGGTAGTGGGGGTGGGATTTCAGTGGGCCAAGTACAGAATTCAGAAGAGATGTGGTTGAGAGGAGGACAGGCAATAAGCCAGGGGTTCCCATCTTTGGGGGGTTGATCAGAGATAACTTTGAAAAACCTCCCCAGAAATATACATGTATGTCGGCTAAAGGACCATAGCAAGCTCTTCTGCAGGAGTGCTGGCTCTGGAATGGGGCACTCTGCACCCATTTCCCCTCCCCTCAGTGACTGTCTCCAACTTCAGAGGAACTGGGGGCCAACCTCACAGGAGACAAGAAGGGAATGGCAAGCCACACCAGTATTCTTGCCTGGAGAATCCCACGGACAGAGGAGAGCCATGGGGTCGCAAAGAGTTGGACACACTGAGCGACTTTCACTCACACTTCACTCACTCACAGGAGACAGACACCCCAAGGTGAGAGGTGGCTGAACAAGCTCCTTCCTGTCTCCTGAGGGATGGGGCCAGGTGAGCAGCTGTGGCCTTGATGGGGCTCAGGCCTCTTAGAGCCTGGGCTCCCTTGTCCAGGATGGCTGCCCTAAGTCTCCATCACCCAGTCTTTGAGTCCACACAGCAGAGGACCACTGTGGAGGGGAAGTGGTGGTGGGAGGACTTTCAAACAAAAGCCTGGGGCCTTGACCTTCACTTTCCCCAGTTCACAGCCCCCCCCCCGCCCAGGGAAGATAAAGAATGTGGGCTCTGGAGCCGGTTTAAGATTTGTGTTAACCATGAAGATGCACCACTCAGCTCTCTTTTTATTTTTGTTTCTTTATTTATTTGGCTGCGATGGGCCTTCATCACAGCAGGCGGGCTTCTATCTAGTTGTGGTGTGCTACCTCTAGAGCGTGCATGTTCAGTAGTTGGGGCATATGTGAACTTGCTCCATGGCATGTGGGATCTTAATTCCCCAACTAGGGGTCAAATCTAGGTCTCCTGCTTTGGAAGGCAGATTCTTAACCACTGGACCACCAGGGTAGTCTTTCAGCTTTCCCTTCAAAAGATAACCTGCTAGTCAGCTATGTATGAATTTCCTAAGGCTGCCATAATGAAGTACCATAGACTGGGTGGCTTAAATAATAGTAATTTATTTATTTATTTTTTAACATTCTGGAGGCTAGAAGTCTGAAATGAAGGGATCACCAGAACCATATTCCTCTGAAGGCGCCAGGGAAGGATGAACTCTCTCCTACTTTCTGGTAGCTTTGGGCACTCCTTGACTTATGGTTGCATTATTCCAATGCTCTGTCTTCATGTGGTGCTTTCCTTGTGTGCCTCTGTCTTCATATGGCCTTCTTCTTATAAGGACACTAATCATAGTGGGTTGGGGACCCATCCTACTCCCACATGACCTCTTAATTACATCTGCAACACTATTTCCAAATCAAGTCACATTCAAGGAGTTTGGACTTCAGCACATCTCTGTTGAGGGATTGGGAGACATAGTTCAACCCATGACAAGCTAGCAGGAGTACAGTTAGTGGATCCCCCCTTACTGTAGCACTTTATGGTAGAAGCACTTTCCCTGGGCAGCTCTCAACCAGTGGGAAGAGGCCTTATCAGATCTGCAGCACAATCAGAAGGCCTAATCCAATTCTTTTCCTTTCATCTTTCACATGCATTGTCTCCCAGTAAGCATTCTTACTCCTTACTACATCATGATGTGTGTGTGCTAAGGACCAAAACTGGCACAGGAGGTAGGATGGATTTATTTATTGGATCCTTTGCTGCTGAGGATGCTGACCCTCCCCAGGGGTATGTGAGGCACAATAGTCCCTGGTATAAGATGGCAGCTCAGTTGCTAAAGCTTTCATTGGTAATGACTTGGAAGAATGTTCCAGCAGAGGGGACAGCCTGGACATGCAATGATGCAGGGGTTTGAAAAGCACTGGGACAATACATACAAAGACAATGGAATTAATTGGTTGTATTAACTTATACAAGTTATCTTGAAACTTCAGAGAAATCATGAAAAGTTGAGGAGACTTAAAAAACAAAAAGGAAGCATGAAGGGACTTTTGGGTGGTTTACAAATAAACCTTTATTTCCTGCAGAGGGAGAGCAGCAAGAATTTATGATACAAATCAGGATTGAATAGTATGGAGCTTCAAAGATGAAGAATGCTTAGCTGAGGCAAGTCTCTATTCTAAGGTCAGGGCCCTAGGTGGTCAGGGCTCTAGGTGGGAAAACCTGGGGCCTGACACCTGGGCTGGGGACACCTGGGTTGGGGACACTTAGTTCCCTAGACTTTGCACTGTCAGAGCATGCAGACTTGGCCCACTCCTCCCAAATAAGAGGGAGCACTCCTCGCATACAGGAAGACACAGCGGAGGCTTCTCCCCCAACCCTGCAATAGAGGTCTTCTCCAGACTCTTCCTCCATCTCCTTTCCTGGTTGCCAGGCTGATAATCGGAACTAAGTTACATCACGACCCAGCCAGGGTCTTATATAGGAGGAAAGGTACTATACCCCAGAAGAACTATAGGAAGTATACAATAGACTGTATTTTAAGGGTGCCGGAACAAGGGATCCAGGCTAGATGACTGGGAAAGGAGGTGTATTTACTTGAGGTACGGGATTTAACTCTCTGGCAGGGATCTGAGGGGAGAGTGCAAGTTTGCTGCTTGAGAAACTCCTGGAAACTTGGTGAAAATGATGGTGTATGTCAAACAGAATTGAAATGCCTGAGTTGTCATGGCAAATGGAGGAGAAAGGGATTTAAAGTCTCAGGGAAGCAGATGTGCTAGACTGAATTTTTATGTGATGTCAGAAGACCCATCAGAGGATGATAGTCCACAGGCAGACCAAGAGGAGACATGGTTCTTCAAGTTCATTGGGAGTATGTTGGTGAGAGGACACCAGTGTCACTAAGCTCAATGGCGGCTCTCTCCTTTGCAAGAGGAGTTGATGGTAGAAGATGATGGTAGAAAGACACAGTCCTAGAGCTCGGCCTTTTGGTAGCAATGGGGGTGATGGCTCCTACAAAATCCAATTATTGTTAAACTAGCATACCTAGGGTGGTAGCCAACATAGCTTGACTTGCAGAAAGCTGTGGAGACAGTTAATGGAATAAGTTACCCGACAGGCAAAATAGATGAGTAATCAGTGAGGGTATCATCAAAGGAATGCAAGTGTTTAAGCAGTAGGTCTAAGGTTGCTCCAATAAAATGTCACAATCCTTTGCCCAGTTTTGGGCCTGATCCAGATTTTAGATTTTTGTGTTAGTAGAAGGGAGAACCTATTGACTAAAGAGGTGACTGTGCCTCAGGAGGAATTAATTGGTTGTATTAAGTTATCTTGACCCTTCAGAGAAATCATGAAAAGTTGATGGCTTAAAAAACTTAAAAAACAAAAATGAAGCATGAAGGGGCTTTTGGGTGGTTTACAAATAAGTCTTTATTTCCTACAGAGGGAGAGCAGCAAGAATTTATGATCCAAATGAGGACTGAATGGCAAGCACATCCTCTAAGGATCTCACCAGTCCTTCCCTAAAGGGCCTGATGGCCATTTACTCAGAATCAATTTACAGTTGAAACAAGAATGCCAGACACTTCTAGGACTATTGGACCCAGAGTCTGAGTTGACACTGACACCCAGAAACAGGAAGTGTCATTATGGACCTACTCTGAAGGTCAAGTAATAATGGAGTCCTCATCAGGGTCCAGCTTATAGTACACCCACTGGGATGTGAGACCACTGACCACTCATTTCTTTGATCTCTGAATGTTTAACCAGGCTTGATATACTTGGTATATAGTGTAATTCTTACATGTGGCCTTTGACCTGTAGGGTAAGAGCTACCACAGTGGAGAAGGCCAAGTGGAAGGCTCTGAATTTGTCCTCCTTCCTCTCTATACCCAACTCCCCACCAAGCAAGTAAATAAAAATCAATATTGTATCCTACAGGAGATGGCAGATATTAATGCTATCACTTAGGTATCTCAAGATATAGGAGTGGTGGTCCCTATAATTTCTCTGTTTAGTTTATCAGTCTGGTCCTGGCAGAAACCAGATGGATCCTAGAGTGTGACTGTGGACAACTGGAAGTTCTACCAAACAGTAGCACCAAGTGCAGCTGCCATGCTCAACTAGAGTCTTTGCTCCGGCAGATTAACATGGCTTCAGGTTCACGGTGTGCTGCTGTTGACTTGATCACTGTGTCATTTTCGATTCCAATCAGAAGAGAAGATCAGAAACAGTCCACATTCGCATGGGATAGACAAGAATATGCATTCATAGTTTTATCCCAGGGCCATGTTAATCCTCTTGCTCCTTGTCACAGTATAGTCCAAAGAGCTGTAGACCACTGGGGCATCCTGCAGAGAATCACACTGACCTGTGAGATTGCTGACATCATACTAACCAGGAGGATGAGCAAGAGGTGGCTTGTACACTGGAGGCTTTGTTCTAGAGAGTGGGAGACAAGCCTTGCAAAGATTTATGAATAGCTGCTTTTGCCTTTTACTGTAAAGAAGGAAGCACAGTGCCAGTTAGACAATTTTGGGTTCTGAAGGCACACATTCCATACCTAGAGATCCTGCTCCAGTCCATATACGGAGTGACATGAAAGGCTCCCAGCTTTGAGTGGGGCCCAGAACTGGAGAGGGCGCTACAGCAAGGCTGCAGGGCAAGCAGCTCAGCCACTTGGGCCATGTAATCCAGCAGACCTGCTGCTGGAGGTGCCAGTGTAGAAAAAGAGGTGGTGTGAAGTTTGTGGCGAGCCCCAGAAGAAGAATCACAATACAGGCCCTGGGATGAGGGTGGAGGACTTGGGTCACTCAAGGTGATAGCTTAGGGGAGGGGAAGGGAATTCAAAATGGGCATTGTAGGAGGGAGATGATGAGCACCAGTTGAAACTCTAGGATCAGCTCTAATGATGGGAGCTGAAGTTTGTTCCACTAACCTTCCTTTCCCAAGTCTCTCCCCTTCAGGAGGAGCGGTCCACGGAAAGCTTGGAGAAGTGTATCTCTGCAGGGAAAACGTGGACTGTGTGAGCCAGGGGGTGTCCTACGCAGACCTCCCTGCAGTGACGAACATGCCCTTGAACTGTGAGGGGAGCAAGAGGTGACAACTTCCAGCTATAGAGACTTCAGGCTGAGGCTGTGCTCTCTGGGCAGATCTAAGCCAATGAGAAGCATGTGGGTTCTAGGATCTGGCCATTTCTACCCAATGTGGGACTTTTTTTAATGGGCAGTCTTTGCTTGGGAGCTCCCCATCATGTCAGCATTATTTGCATCACAATCTGATAGTAGCCTGAGTAATTTGTAGGGTCTGGGATCACACCAGCCAACCTGGGTTTTCAGTGTCCATTGATGTATCTGGACAGTAAGAGAGTTGTCCTTGATCCCCTTGGGAAGGCCACACCTTCCGCCTGAACAGCCTCTGGAAGTTAAAAGGGCATGGACTTTAGTCAGACATACTTGGGCTCCAATCCCATCTTCTTCAGTGACAGGTCATGGAGCTTTGGTCTCTGGGCTTCCTAAAAAGGCCTCATCTTTATCATCTCTCAGTTCCACTCTCTTTCTCATCCACATCACAGGCCCAGCCAGAGTCCCTTAGGGGCAGATTCTCTGCCAGGAACTGCCAATGAGCTATTGAGGAAAAGCCTCTATTTCCAAGACCACTCACTCTCTCTCTGCCCCCTCATCTCCATACACACATACCCCCTCCCCATCCCACGACTCAGAATACCTGCCTCCTATAATTCTCAGAAGGACGCCAGGCACTCAGATATCAAGGTTGAAATTGAGCCAGTTTTCTTGAGTTCCCACTTTGTATCAGATCCTGAGCTGGGTACTTTCCCTTAATAACTTTCTTTTTTTTCCATCTATTTTTATTAGTTGGAGGCTAATTACTTTACAATATTGTAGTGGTTTTTGCCATACATTGACATGAATCAGCCATGGATTTACATGTGTTCCCCATCCCGATCCCCCCTCCCGCCTCCCTCCCCATCCCATCCCTCTAGGTCTTCCCAGTGCACCAGCCCTGAGCACCCGTCTCATGCATCCAACCTGGGCTGGTGATCTGTTTCACCCTTGATAGTATACTTGTTTCAATGCTATTCTCTCAGAACATCCCACCCTCGCCTTCTCCCACAGAGTCCAAAAGTCTGTTCTATACATCTGTGTCTCTTTTTCTTATTTCACATATATGGAATTTTAAAAGATGGTAATGATAACCCTTAATAACTTTCATAGCAACCCAGTGAAGCGGGGTCTCTTATTTTGAGCATAATGAGGCTCAGTGGAGAGTTGGGATGGGCCCCTAGTCCATTGTCCCCCAAGCCCAGTGCTCCTCCTCTAATGCAAGTATGGCTGGGTGAGGTCCTGCCCAAATCTGTAAGGACGGAGATCTGAGAAGCCTGATTCATCGCTAGGGAACTGGGGAGCCAGGGCCATAGTGAGCCCAGCCTGCTCTGGCTTGTGGTGTTTATGTGCTGGAGGAGGCAGAGGGAGGAGCTCTTGGGGTCAGGGAAGTCACAGTAGGCCCGGAAGGCTTGCTGGAGCGTTTGGGATAATCAGAGCTCTTTAGACCACAGCAAAAATAATTAAAACCAGATCAGCTGCAATTTGTTAAATCCTTACTGTGTGTAGGGTTAACAAACAAGATCTCATTTAACCCTCCTAGCAATTCTGAGAGCGGAGAAATTGTTACCAGAATTATTCATCTGGGCCTGTGTGGCTCCAAAACTCATGGACTTTCCTGTTTCTTTTTTTTTTTTAAATACTTATTTATTTGGCTGCTTCCTGTCTTAGTTGCAACATGCAGGATCTTCGTTGTGTCATGCAGGCTCTCTAGTTGTGGCACGTGGGCTTAGCTGCCCTGAGGCATGTGGGATCTAAGTTCCCGGACCAGGGATCGAATCAGCATTCCCTGCATTGCAAGGCAGATTCTTAACCTCTGGCCCACCAGGGATGCCCCTCATGCACTTCCCTTGATGCAGCTCTGTATCTGCCCCTGGTAATGACTGACAGGCCCTCGCCCCAACAGACCGTGCCGTAGCCAGGTGCCTGCCTGGCTCCCACTCCTCCCTTGCTCCGGTTCCTCGGAGCCAGCCCCAGATCTGGGACTCAGACCATGGAAAGGATAAACACTTCCTAGGTATATCTGAGGCCCATCTCCCTGAACCACTGAGACCTAAAGAAGATGGAAGAGACTTTCTGAACCCTGTTGAGAACAAGAGAGAGGAAAAAAAATAAATAAGGCAGAGGCTTAATCTTTATAGAACAGAACAGCATGTTATAGAACAGAACATAACCCAGTGGACCCTGCCTTCTCTATGAAGAAAAACACTCTTCAAACCAGAGAAGCAGAACAATCCCGGCTACCAGTAAGCTCAAGATTTAGCTACCCCCAAGCTTCCTTTGCTTTGTTCCAGGCCCCTCTGGGCAGAGATGGGTCATTCCAGGGGCCCTTCTGGGGAGGTGAGAGTTTCCAGGAAGGAATTTAAAAAAAAAATGCTGCCTCAATTTGAGCATGGGAAAAATATGGTACATTGAGCTTATGATAATCCTAGGCAAAATTCCAGAAGTTCCTTTTCTAAGAAGGGATTATTGGAAGCCAAGATGGGTTCATGTAGGTCAAGGCATACCTAACTCTCCAGATTTCCCCTCTAGGAAGGACTATCCGAGCACACTGTGGGAAAAGCACCACAGACACAGAATCTTAAAATAAGACTTTGCTGTTACAAGAACTGCATTGAGGAAGAGAAAAAGAGAGTTCATCAACCAGGGTCTGGAAACTACCACACCCCAGTTCCTTATACATCAAAATTATAGGCTTGTCTTTATAGCAGATTCAATTCAAGTGCTGCTAAAATTTGTCTCGTGGTTGACAATGGAGGAGGAGACTTGGGACACGTGAGTGAAAAAGTTGAGACGTTCTGAGATGCTGATTGTTTGTAACATACATTTGAGAGACAGTGATAGTGTTTGTCTGATAAAGCACTTAGGATCTAGAAAGTCTTAGCGTGTCCATGAGGCTAAAGCATCAAGAATCCCTTAGAATACGTGACATGGATTATGGAGGAGACGATTTTCTTGTCAGGCACCAGTAGCACTGAGGTCAATTTTGTTGCTGCTGAGGCTTTTGAAATGCCTTCCACACATACCTTTGCCAGTCAGTGGAGAAATATGGACCAAATCTTAGGGTAACCCAGCCTTCACATGGCTGGTTGAAACCCTCTGCCCAGGGTAGAAGAACAGGTTGATTCTGTGAGGTAGGACACTGCCTCTTATGACCCAGACTATCAGCAGTATGGTCCTTCCACTAGAGCTCACTGGCGTCTACATGTGCCCCAAGCATAGGAAGAGAATGTGAGTCTAGTGTGTGAGAGGAAAATCCTTCTAGGTGTCCCTGGTCCCAAGATTGGTCCTGCACTATCCTCCCCCTGACTGCATGGCATGCTTGTCTCTATTCTGGAACCCATGGAGTGGAGAGGTTCTAAGTTCATGCTCTGGGATCAGACTGCCTCTTGCCTTCACCCTCCCATTCTGTTTCAGTCTCAGCTCTGCCATTTACTGGTTGGGTGACCTTAGGCAAGTTAGTAATTGATCTGTGTCTCATTTTTTTCATCTGAAAATGGGAGTAATTGTGATACCTTATTCATGGAGTTGGGGCTTCTCAGGTGGCACAGTAGTTAAAGAATCTGACAGCCAGTGCAGGAGACACAAGAGATGCAGGAAACAGTTGACGATTTATGATAATTTCTTTTCCTTTCTGTTCTTCCGTTAAACTGATGATTGAGAACCATTAAATTGATTTTTACTAGTTACACGGATTTGAAAAACACTAGGTTAAGGTCTTTCTGGAGTACTGTGTTCAGATCCAAAAGCTATACTTTTCTTACACACGTCACATTTTAAGAGGACTGTTTTCAAGTGACAGGATATCCAAAAGAGAGTGGGGAGGGTATTTCATTCAGCTGTTCTTTCTCTTTCTTCCTTTTCCAACATCCAATCCACTCTCTCATTTGGTTATTTCTTCATCCATTTACCCATTTATCATAGGTTTAAGCACCTGTTTCATCTGGTTAGGAGACTCCAGGAGAGATTTGCTCTGTAAATCATATGAGAGAGGGGCTAGACCTGTTGCTTGCAGCCCCCCAAACAGAACTGGAGTTTCTGGGCGCGAGTGACAGAGAAGTGAACTGGGGTATTACTTGGGAAGTGTATTCCAGTCTTAGATACAACTGGGCATTGGGTCTGTCTGCCTGTGAGAATTTTCTCTCTAAGTGAGTGTTCAGAGGTGGGAGTAATGGAACCAGGAGGTGACTTCCATTGTTGGGTGGATGGTAGGCTGAGGTTGGTTCTTCACCCCTTGCTCCACTGATCCTGTGGTCTGCTTTCCTCACTGCAAGGGCTGCTGTGGGTATGGGAGAAGAAACCATCTAGTTGGGGTTCTGTACTCCCCACCTGACAGCTAAAGCAACTCCATTTCTGTTTTACACAGTGGGATTCTCCAAGTGTATTAAAGAGAAGAAGGGCAGGAGACATGTTCCATTGATGCTAAAAACAATTTTTTTTTAATCTTTAAACTAGGAGCACATTAAGTCCCTGTGAGTCTTAGAAGTAATCATTTCTAGGATTCTGGGATTCATTTTTTCCCTTAAAAACAAGTCCATTAAAATTACAGCATAAGCCTTTGTTCTGCACTCTTAAATCTAGATATAATTGAGAGCAAGAGTTAAAGAATGACAAGGGTGGCAGGATAATGGAGTGAGGTGTTATTTGTGTTGGTGGTTTTTCTTTTCCTCCTCCCTCCTCCCTATCCGGCCATCCTCCCTGCCAGGCAGAGAGCAGAGAGCCTGTACCTCTGTGCTCCATCACCTCAGGGGGCGTTGGTGAAGCGGCAATTCCAAGTCCCCTGTAGATAACTGGTCTTTCAGGCTTTTGTTGATTGAAAGCCTGAGATTAGGCAGAGGGCTGTGATGAAAGACAGGGAAGGAGGAGTGAAAGGGAGGTGGTTGGGTAGGTTCTGGGAGGAATGAGGAACCAGCAGAATTGGGGAGGACAGTGTCTGCTGTGTTGTTCCCTTAAGGAGGCCCAGCCCCAGGCATCCACGTTCCTTTGATCCACCAAAACCACAGTGCTGTCAGCCTCTGGTGGGTATTTGGAGATAGTCTGCAGTGTTTCTCAAACATTGAATCACCTGGGGATCTTGATATAACACAGATTCCGACTCAGCCGGCCTGGAGTGGATCCTGAGATTTTGCTCTTCTAACAGGCTCCCTGGGACTCTGATAAGGCCAGTCTTCAGACCACACTTGGAGCTACAAAGAGCTCCAGAGGTTGTTCCCTTGTTTTTTGGACATAACCTAAGCCTTTCAGACCCTTGTGCCTCCTTACAACAGAGAAGACCTTCTCACTAATAATGGGCCTGGAATTTTCCATCAGCATAGCATAAAGAGATGCGCCGTTAGTTTTTTTTTTTTTCCATTTATTTTTATTAGTTGGAGACTAATTACTTTACAATATTGTAGTGGTTTTTGCCATACATTGACATGAATCAGCCATGGATTTACATGTGTTCCCCATCCTGAACCCCCCTCCCGCTGTTAGTTTTTATTTGGAAGAATCACAGGCAGCTTTGAGCTTGTGACTGCAAACTCATAGCCCCTTGCAGGTTAGGCTGCATCTCCATGGGAAATTCAAGGGTCAAGGCTGAAATCTAACCGCTGTTCCTTCTCAGGGTGAGAAACCACAGTTTTTTGTTTGGTTTTCTGAGAGGTACTTGAGGTGGGAGAAGAGCCCTCTTTGCATCCCCCTCTTCCCCACCCGGGGGTGGATGATGGGTGGTGGGTGGTGGTTAAATCCCTTACTAGCTGCTTATCTGAATTTATCTGGGAGGAATTTTATCTGTTCCCTATCTTGCTTTGCCTAGAGGCACAAAGTCCATCTGTTTGTGCCCTCTCCACTAGCCCGGGATAAGAGATAAATCTAGGAGCCTCAAAGGAATGGAAAGAACACAGCAGGCTCCTCTGTTTGTCTCTTTGGGAACTGGAATTAGTATCAATCAACTCTGTTTACCTGTTCATCTCTATTTGGTTTGCTTGCTTTCATGTCTTACCTGGGAATATACATTATTTTTGCAAAGAATAGAAAAAAAAAAAAGCTAACACTTCTCAGCCTAGCCAACCTCAGGGGAACTCTTATTAAAAGGGACTCTGCCTCCTTTCCTTAGAAGGCCTAAACACACATTTTTAAAAGGAACAATCTGTAAATACTCCTTGCCTAGAAAGTAACTCCTTGTGTTTACATAGCTTTTTAGACTTTGGAAACGATCTGGCATTAATCAAGCATCTACTTGTCCTGGGACAGCGTCCTATTTAATCTTCCCAACAACTCCTACAAAGAGGTATTAATATTCTTTCTCTATTTATCCACAAAGATTTAAACAAAGAAGCCTTCCTTGTTCAAGCAAAAGCTATAGAAACAAAAGCAGAAGTATTCATTGCTAGAAAGAAAAAAAAATGAAGTATAAAGGCACAGAAAGCCAGAAAACTGCCTCCCTGGTCACTAGGGATGCCCAGAGGGTGGTTTCACCCTTCTCTTGATAAACATGATGGATGGAAAGTTCAGGGATGATGATGGTGAGGAGGGAGTTTCTGAGCCCCATGGAGGGATTTCTTTGGATCTTTCTTTGGATTTTCAGCAAGTCAGTTCTCAGGGAGGTGGGAAAGGCATGCTGAGCACATTTCAGCTGTGGCAGGAGCCGGGTTTTGCATCTGAGGAGGTGAGAGAAATAGCACCAGGCTGTGCCCAAACTTGGAAAGCAGGTAAGAAGTCCTGTCTGACAGCCCTAGCATCAGGAGACCTGGAGTCTAGCTCAGCAGTTCTACTGACCAATGGCCACGACCTTTCAGGCTCTGCACCTTGGTTTCCCCTTCAGCAAAATGGAGTGTTTACACAGGATGCTTGCTCTCCAAGGGCTGAAAGCCCCTGATTTTCCAGCTTGGGTTTGGTTTCCTTGCCTGAGAGGCTGCTGTGACCTGTTTTCTATATGGGGTGGGGATGGTGATGTGAATGTGGGGATACACACACACAGACACACACACACACACACATACACACACTGGGGTTATCCTATGGTAGGTGCCGGGGATGCAACAATGAGCAAGATGGACACAATTCGTCCTTGACCTCATGGAGTCAGGAAAGACAGACACCGAGCAAGTAATTCAACAGTTATGTCTTCAATGATGTTAGAACAGAGACCAACGTGATGAGAAGGAGCAAGTGTGTGAAGGGCAGAGAGTTCCAGGCAGAGGGAGCAGCACGTGCAAAGGCCATAGGCGGAAACAAGGTTGCCACGTTGGTGGGCACAGAAGAAAGCCTGATGGGCACAGGGGTGCGGGGAGATGGATGGGCAGTGGTACCTCTTTCATAGTCTGGCTCCTGCTACAGAGTTCTGTTTGGAGTCAAGAGACTGGGCTGAGTGTCCCTTTGCTTCTTCTCCTCTCCTCACCCCATCACACATGCACATGTGCCTGCCCCCCGTGCTCATACACACACACCAGCCTTGGGGACCCTTGGCTATCGCTGGGCAGGGGCTTTGTGGCAGATCATTCCAGCCAGGAAAAACTCTGTTCTTCTCCCCCCACATCAACCGGTGGGGGGGACCTTGGGGTCTCGCCCAAGGAAAGGAAGCAAGGCTTCCTGGTTTATGTTGAGATGGGAAAGACTTGCCCAAGAACAATGGCGTTTTCGTAAAACACCACTTTGTTCTGGTGAGACCAGGAGGGGATTTCCTTCGGGACCTAGCCTGGTCCCATTGCCCCGGCCTGCCAACCACAACAGCCACATGGCGTTCTCTGGGACCAGTCTTTCATCTGAGAGGTTTGGTCGTGCACAGCACTGACTGCTTAACCCTTCACATCCCACCCCACCCAGGCAGGAGCATCTCAGGGATCCAGGAGGTCTCCCTGGAGATCCTGGGACATGCTGGTCAGGGGAGTCTATTGGAGACACCAAGAGATGACTTGCAGCCTCTGTTTTTCTCATTTGAAGGGATCTTCTGGAAAAAGGGCTCAGATTTGTCCTAGGAGTGTCTCAGTTCAAAACAACTTCCAAGCATCAGAGTTGAAGTTCCTTCTTTCACAGGTGGGGAAACTGGGGCGGAGAAAAGGAAGTGAGTTTGCTAAGGCCACACAGAGAGTTAGTGGTGGAACCAAGGCTGGGATCTAGGGCTCTCAGACCAGCCCTCTTGCTACATTCTGTTCTGTTCTTCTAGAGCAGAACCAAAGTTGGGTAAGGGAAGGGATCAGACAGACAGACAGACACATTGACAGAGCCCCAGAATGTCTGAGGGAGGTACGGAGGGAAAAGGGTGCGTGGTGCTGGGAGCTGGACTCCTTGATGTCACAGACAGTAGCGGGTGACTCCTGTAACCGCTCCTATGTTTTTCAGGCATGCATGGCTGTTCCTCTGTGAATCGCTAAATGGACCATTTTAGCAAACAATCAAGCCTGTTCAGAGGAGGACATTAATGGGAAGTGAGTGGGCAAATAATTATATAGTTAGAACAATAAGTTAGAAGAACTCTGCCTTCCTTCCATGGTTGTTTTCGATTCTGCCTGGCATAGAAACAGGCTCAGGTAAAGAGCAAATGCTTCTCATCTTAATAAAGAGGTGATGGTGGTGACAGTTTGGGGGTGATGGAGTATTCATGTCGGGGAAGGTATTACTGACCACTCTGTGGTGACCATCTCAGTTATAGAGATGGTGGTATAGATGCTGGTAGTACCATGTTTAGTGGTGTTGATTGAAGTTATGATGACATTGGCATTGTTTACATTTATGGTAGTGATTACGCTGATGGTGATGTTGGCATTGGTGGTGTCCAGTTTAGTCACGTTGAGTAGAGTTATGGCGAGGACAGAAGCTATAATGGTGGCGGTGGGTAAAGTGGTAGTGATGATGGTATTGATTATGGTCGTGGTAAGAGTGATAGTGATGGTGTTGGGCATAAATGATGTTGGTGTTGGTGATCGTGGTAAAGGCAAGGGAGGTCCTGGTGTTGCAAGTGATGGTCGTATTCTTGGTGGTAAAAATGACAATTGTCTTGGATAGTCGTGACTGTGACAATGCAGTTGGTATAAGAATGGTGTAATGCTGTTAGTCAAAATGATGTCTTCTGTTGGTGGTGATGATACCGATACTGGCCTCAGTGCTCGTGGCAGTACCTTGTTGATGGTCTTGGTGACACCCGCTTGTCTTAGCTGATAGAACTAACTAACAGAAGTGGTGGTGGACAGGTGTTGGCATCCGTGGTGAATTGACAGTAGCTTTGCCACCAGTAGTGGTGACCGTGATGGTCCCAGTGAGAGTGGCGGGAGTAGGGAGGGTGGAGGCAGGGATGATGAACAGAACGGTGTTGATTACGCTGAGAGTGGTACCAACTGCTAGCAGGTTCCCCTAGATTACCTGAGCTGCCCGCAGCCCTCCTCTCTGGACCTGACAGTGTGGCTGGATGCGGGGAAAAGACTCACTATATTCCCCCAAGTCCTCCTTCCTCCTGACGCAGTCCTGGTGAGGATTCGTTATCTGTGCTGGAGGAGATGGCCGACTACTGGGGTCAGTGGGGATGGCTCGGAGAAACAGGTCTGTTGCCAGCAAAGTGGGGAGGGAGGGAGGCTCAGGACTGCTGAGCTGGGGAGTGCTCGAGTGGGCAGGTCAGCAGGAAACAGGCACAGGGGCGCATGCCCACGGTGGGGGCTGCGCTGGGCGGGCAGGCGGGCGGGCAGGCGGGCGGGCAGGCAGGCAGCCGTGGTGGCCGTGCAGGGGCTCACGTAGCTGGCAGAACCAGGGCTGTATTTCCTGCTGACTCAGCACAGCAGGCTGGGACTGATTCTTCTGGACTAATGTGTCTTCTCCCCGGGATTAGCTCACTCAGCTCTGTCGGGGAAAGCAAGAGGGAGGTGGCCTCTCCCACCTCCCCGGGCTTAGGGGCCCTTGGGGAGGCTATGGGCAGACTGACCCTGTGTGTCCTTGACCTCATTTGCAGTGGGTCCCTAGTTGACTGGCAGGAAGCCAGGGTCCCCAGGTGCCAAGGAATCCAGTACCCTACCCCCCACCTCCCAGCCCACTCCACATGACTGGTTTACACTGCAGAATGCAGCACGGCTTAGGAGTGGGGAGAGGAAGCCCTGGAACCAGACCATCTAATCTCAACTTCCGTGTTCCCCACCAGTCACTGTGTGACTCTGGGACAGTCACTTGCCCTCTCTGCATCTTGGCTCACCAATTGTGAGACGCAACAGTGACCGCGCAGCTCATAGGCTGTGGTGGGATCAGCTGTGTTAAGGTCTACAGAGTGTTGGAGGCGTTGATATGGAGCGGGCATTCAGGAGGTACACTAGCTTTTATTCATTTACTGAGAGTTGAGTCACTTTAAGAGACTCTTAAGCTCTTTGAGTCTTAGTTTTCTCGCCAGCAAAATGGGGATAATCCTTAATGTGCATACTTGATAGGAGAATTGAAATGGAATAAACAGATGAAGACATCAGTAGTTATTGTGCCTGTTGTTGGTACAAGGGCCAGTGCAGAGCAGGGCTCTCACATCACATGGGATTTGGGAATCCCTGAAGCGACGGATGCTCACCTGTGGCTCCAGGAACTTGCGCCAGAGCCAGCTGCCTCCTGATAATGGAAGCAACACTTCCTCGTGATGGGAGGATTTGAGGAGATCAGCCATCTAGTTTTTAGCCCTTTGCCCTTCTCCCCCTGCCCCAGCCCTGGTCTCACGCCCAGGATAGGGGTGGAGGAAAAAAAAAAACGAGTGTTCTAGGAGAGTCCACCCATTCTTCAGGCTTCTGAGGAATCTTGTTACTTCGTCCCTACCTCTCTCTCTGTTTCTCTTCCTTCCCTTCCTCATTCGCTCATTCATTCATTCCTATGCAGGATATGGAGGTTGTGGGGTCTGCCCTTGTTTCAGGGTTCAATCTAGTTCAGCCTTCAATCAGGGCTTCACTGAATGATTCTGAGAGTGAGGACCAGAGAATAAGAGCGGGATTTCAAGGGAGAGGGAGAGAGAGAGGAAAGGGAGAGAATCAGATGAAAATTATACTTGTCTTTGGATTAAGGAAAACTGTCAACAATGATGCTGTTTAGATGCCCTTAAATCAACATCTAAATAAAAGACAGACTACATGACTAGTTTATTTTCTAAATGATACACTTCCCACAGATTTTATTTTTTATTTTTTCTGTTTGATTGGACTTCAGGTGCACAGAGTTGAGTCCTCTCTGCCAGTTTAATTTTTCCCGTCTTCCCAGATGCTGTTCCTATTCCATACTTCCTTCCTCAATTGAGGAATCCACTCCAATATGTATTTTAAAAATATGTCCTTAAAAATGTGTTTGTCTTGGGACTTCCCTGGCAGTCCAGTGGCTAAGACTCTGTGCTCTTAGCCCCTGTGTGCAGGGGGCCAGAGTTCAATCCCTGGTTGGGGAACTAGATCCCACATGCTACAACTGAAGATCTTGCATGCTGCAACTAAGACTCAGCGCAGTCAAATAAATAAATATATATATATATATTTAAAGTGTCTTTATAAATATGCCTTGGGGAGTTCACTTGCAAAAATGATATTGTGCCGTAAATCTTTCTGGTCCCTAATTTTCTTACTCAACACCATGATTTTGAGGTCTGTCCAAGTTCCTGTAGGTAGATTGCTCTGTTCCTTCATGCTCCTGCATAGTAATGCATTGGAAGCATCCACATGCTTCCCTCATTCATTCCCCCGAGCGATAGACGCATCACCAGCACAGCCTCACAGCATTGCTGAAGCATTAAGCAGAAAGCCCTTAATGCTGAGCTTGCCCAAAGTTCCCATTCCCTATAGTCAGCTATCATTACAGGAATATTATGATTGTTTCTATCTGTCCTCTAGGCTACATAGTTTCCATAACCTTTAATAATCAGTTGCACAAGTGCCTCTCGTTGATTCTTCATTGTGATGTAACACAATTTTCTCCCTCACATACCACTGACGCTTGCAGTGACCCATGGCCAGTGCTGGGTACAGGATCAAAGAGATGACTTTCATGAGGCCGCATGTTCTCCAGGGACTCACAGGTTTAGGAGATGGACAATTCAGGGCAGGGTGGGATGCAAAGTGGTCAGTAATCAGTTCCGCTGGTGGAGGGCAGGGCCCCCTAGAGTAGGATTTAACAAGTTGAGGAGGAGCTCATCAGGTGGATGGGAGGGGGGAGAAATGGGACAGAGTTGGTTCCAATAGAAGGAACATCCTAAGCAAAGGGTCAGAAGCATGAAGAAGCTCGGCACTTTTAGAAAAAGTCATGGTTTTGATAAAACTGAGGAAAAGGAAACGAAAGGGAAGAGGCAACAGCTATGTTTGTTGAGTTCTTACAACGTGCCAGGTATTGGTGAAGCGGGTAAGTACAGAACCTCATTGAAGCCACACAACAGCCCTTGGAAGATACCACTACCATTCCCCTTTGACAAGAACAGAAATGCGGGCCCAGAGAGGTTAGTAACTTGCCCACAGACACACAGCTTTAAGTGGGATCCCTAAGAATTGAAGTCAGGCTGTCTGGGTTCACAGTCACAATGTTATGACCTCCAAATGATGAGGAAGGTGAGGAGCTTGGTGAGATGGCAGAAGAATGCACCAGAGCCTCATGTGAGAGCCGGGCACTGTGGTGTGAGCCTGTGAGAGGGGAGTGTGTGAGGGGTGTGTGTGCTGCAAGTGTTGTAGGTGTGTGCAAATATCTGTGTGCATGAGTGTGTGCACACGGGTGTGCTTAAGTGTGCCAGGGGAGACGTTTCCGTGCTACAGGGCAGGTCCCACTAGGACTAGGTGAGTGTGCGAGTGAGAGTGTTGCATGTAAATGTGAGAATCTCTGGCTGCCCATGGGGGCCTGGGCGTGTGTCCTGTGGGCATGAGAGTGGGCCTTGGTGTCCTGCCATCCTGGGGCCCCAGGGAAGCTGTCAGAGACCATCAGCCTGGCCTGTTGTGAGGGGTCTGGGCTTGGCCTTAGAAGCTAAAAGGGCACACATCAAAGGCAGTCTGAGCCTGGGACCAGTGGGGCAGAATAATTTAATGAAGGTCCAGGAGGGAGGCTGTGGCTGGTGGGGAGTGGGAGGGGCTGCCGGGATGTGCCTGGGCAGCTCCCAGGCTCTACTGCCAAGCATGTGGGGTCTGCAAATGTGTCAGGGAGGGGATGGGCCACACTGGGCACCTGGCCACGCAGCCCTCTTTCTCTAGCCAGTGGGAGAGCTGCTTCTGAAGCCCAAGTTCCAAGCTTCCCACTCCTGCCTGGATGCCAATCTAGTTCCCAGTTTCACCAAGGAACTTCAGAGGAGCCAGGATGCCAAGTCAGGCATTTTCATCTTTCAGGCCATTCTGACATTTCCATGAGGTAGAACACACAGAGAATCATTTCCTGGTCCCTTGCCTTACAGAGTTTGTGTGTGTGTGTGTTTGTGTGTGTGTGCGTGCGCACGCGCTGTCCTTTAGTGAGGGGCTTGGGTCAGAGAGAGAAATGTGGGAGGACCTAATGTCGTCAGCTTTTCTCTGCAAGATGTGGGTGGAGAAAGGAGGATTTTTGGTAGGGTAGGAGGAGGGACCGAGGATGAACACGCATGTGAGGACAAAGTGGCCCTTGCCAGGAAACAGTTGTGATGGGGGCAGAACAGAACACTGTCCTTGTCATTGGGGCTCATGGGCAACAGGCATGCAGCCCCTTTTGGTCCAGTGACCACAGTGTGAAAGGGTCTCCAGGAGGCTCCTGTGACAAACACCTTTTCACGGCAAGAATCTCCTGTGGGTCTTAGGCCCATCTACAGGGTGAGGCTCAAACTCCTTCACTCCACATGTAAGCTTCCTCCAAATTCAGGGTCTATCATCTGAACCCATCCATAAATCAGTGTTTTTGGCTGTCATGGATTGACACATATTCTTGAACAGAAATATTTTCGACAGGACATGGACTCTCCTATTAGACACAAGCCCCACCACTCTCTGTTGTTTACACTCCCATTTGTCCATCTACACCACCTGCTTATCACCAGAAAGCACTTGAATTTGGGACCCTTGAACTTGAGCTCTTCGAGAGAGAGGCTTGTACCTTCTGCGTGTCATCATCTAGCACATAGTAGATATTGATAAATATGTGTTGAAATAGCTGACCAACTAGCTTCATTTCTTGTACCTCTAACCCACCCTCTACTCCTCCACTTCAGCCCACACTCATGCTGGTCTCCATTCCCTGAAACACAATTTTTTGTCTGAAAAAAAGCATCTTGGTGAATTCCTACTCACCACTTCAGACCCAGATCAAGCGGCCCCACCACTGGTCCAAGGTGGCTTCACCCTGCCCCAAGCTCCCATATGCTATGTCTGTCTCTACGTGACAGCCCCCTCAGCCCCGGCATTGTAATTGTTTGTTGATGGGTCTGGTCTGTCCAGCTCAGAGCATCTGTTAGAGGACTTTGACAGCTGTCTCTGTTCATGGACTAGGCTTTGGGATTAGTCTGTATTAGATATATACATTAGTTGGCTTACCAACTTTGGTAAATCCCATTAGCAGCTCTGGGTGCTTTGCCCCCAAATCCTGGCGCCTTGATCCTCATCTTCAGTGGGTGTTGGAAGAGGCCTCATGACTCAGGGTCTGGCCCTTTCAGGGAGGAACATCCTTAGTGTGGCTCCAGGCAGAAGAAAAATATCAGCTCACAAGCTGGGACCAGTTTTGCCGCCAGCCTGGCCTGGCCAGGCCACTCCTGGCCCATGACTCGGCACTTTCTGGGGCTACCTGCTGGGCTTGGCCGAGACAAGTTGCCTGGGCCTGTGGGGAACTGCTGGCAGTGCACACTTCCCAAAACTACTGATGGCGATGCCAGGGTGCGCCCACACAACACCATGCTGGTTGCAGGCACCCCCTCTTAAAGTGCGTAGCTCCCGTCCCAGGGTCTATAGCCTTAGCTGCGCAGGGTCCCAGATCAGCGTCAGCTCATCTCTTTCTGCAACAGGAGGGTGGTACACGTGAGTGTGAGAGTGAGAGAACGTGGGTGTCTGAGTACGTGTGAGTGAGCAGATAGATGAGTGAAAGGATGGTGTGTGATGAGTGTGGGTGAACGTGTGCTGTGTGTGACCACATATGACTGTGTATGTGCGTGTAATGCCACATGTGCAGGCATACAAACCAATTGGGGACGTGTGTGGTGGGAATGGCTGTCTGTGTCTATGTACACATACGTGGGTTTGTGTGTAACAGTCTCTGGATAAGCTGTGCAGTGTGTGGATGTGTGTACACGTGACTCTGTGTAAACAGAGATGTGAACCTGAGTCCTGGTTCTGCCACTTTCTAAATGTGTTGAAAACTGAAATAAATCCCTTCCCCTGCTTCTGTAAAGTGGGATGGCATAGACAAGATGATCTCTCAAGTCCCCTTCTAGCTTTGGTATTCAATGACTAGTTTAGGAGTTGAGCACAAATGTGTAAGTTGTGTGTGCATTTGCCTATGTGTGTGTGTGTGCTTGTGCATCCAAGTGGTGTCATGCAGAGGGCATGACTTTGAGTTCTGAGTTCACGTTTGACAGCTGTATGGTCTCAACTTAGTCCCTTCCCCTCTCTGAGCCTGTTTCCTCATCTGCAGATGGGGCTAGTGATTCTCACAGGGCTGTTCTGAGGACTAGGAAATGTTGGTGATGGAAATGTCTGGCTCAGAATCTGGCTTAGTTCTGTCAGTGTGCATGCGTGTGTAGTGTGTGTGTGTGTATGTGTGTGCGTTTGCACATCTGAGTGTGTGTATGTGGATGGTCATGCTCACATGCTTGACTGTGTAAGTTGTTCTGGAAAACAGGGTAATTGATCTAGATCACTCCTGCCCTCTGGGGTTTCTGATTTCTGTTTGCTTGGGACATAGCTACCAGGAGACCTAGAGCTGGGCAGTCAACTTCCAGCCGCCCGCCTGGGCCCATGTGACTCTGAGGGCTCCCTAGTGCCCCAGACTGTCTGTCACATGGGTGCAGTGGCCTGGAAAGAAGGATTGGTGTGGGCAGGAGACAGGCCGCCTAAATCCGCTTAGTGCCCACCCCACCATTTGGGGTATTAGAGACTAAAGAAATTCTTCTTCTTCTTAGAGGGTCAACTGCCAACCTGGGATGGTGGCTGAGCTGAGAATGAGCCCCTGAGCCCCATGTTCACCTAGAAGGAGGCTTCAGAGTAGGGGGCCAGGAGAAGATAGGGCCCTGCCTTCAGAGAGCTCCCAGCTGAATGGAGAGAGTCAGGAGGATCAGGCTGGAAAGTGGGGTTGGGGTAAGGAAGGCCTTCTCGTAGAGGCTGGAGAGGAAAAGGAGAACACATTCTGGGCGGGAAGACCAGTGTGAACCAGTCTGGGGAGATGGGAATGAGCAATAAGTGTGTGTGTGCAGGGTAGGACAGGGAGAGGGTGGTGTAGGGGACCTTGTATATGTGTGTGTGTGTGTGTGTAGGGTGTGGGGAGATGGAATGGGCACCAAGTGTGTGTGAGTGTGTGTGTGTGTAGGGAAGGACAGGGAGAGGGTGGTGTAGGGGACCTTGTGTGTGTGTGTGTGTGTGTGTGTGTAGGGTGTGGGGAGATGGAATGAGCACCAAGTGTGTGTGTGTAGGGTAGGACAGGGAGAGGGTGGTGTAGGGGACCTTGTATATGTGTGTGTGTGTGTGTGTGTGTGTGTGTAGGGTGTGGGGAGATGGAATGAGCACCAAGTGTGTGTGAATGTGTGTGTGTAGGGAAGGACAGGGAGAGGGCAGTGCAGGGGACCTCAGAGAATATCAAATCCAACGCTTCCATTTTCTTGGTGAGGAAATGAAGGTAGAAAAGGGAAAGGACGTGCATCTGGACAGATGGCCATCGCTCCACTTCCCATGGAGTCTAGGGTCTCCCTCGATTCCTGGGTTCTGAAGAGGGGTGTCAAGCTGAGCTGCCACAGGCCCCCCATTAACTGGTCCCACAGGGGTCTCAATGAACCGGGGCGGATGGTAAGCCGGGATGTATGCCTTCAGACCAGTGGAAGGCTCTGGGGCTAAACATTTTGTCCAAACAAATCTGGAGTGGCTGCTAACACATGGACCTAATCTGCCTGGGTGGGTGTCCAAACCCAGACCCTTGACACCCAGAGAAGATTCCCCAGCACTTTGTTTGCAACAGCCACATCAGAGAGGGCCCCAACAACCTGACCTAGAGAGGAACACCTCGCCCAGACTGGGAACCTAGGGAAACAACCCCCACACCTGGACCACATACCTCTGGATCTGCTTCCATTGCACACTAGGCCTGAATGGATCCCTACAACTGCATCCAGAAACTCAGTGAAGATCCCACATCCAGAGAGGGTCCCAACACCCAGCAGATCCCAACCCTGCACCTGATAACATCTGATTGGCTTCCAGCTCAGCCCCAGAACACTGTGACTGTATCCAGCAGCCTGACCCAGCACGCTCTGAGCCGGTCCCAACACCGAACACACAGCCAGGCATCATCCGCACCCCATCCTCCCCACCCCCGCCCCCGCGCCCCGTCCAGGTCCGGGAATCCATCTTCAGTTGAGTTCATCCTGTCCTGAGAGGCTTCCCAGGTTCCAAGGCTTTTTCTGGGGAAATCTGTGGTCATCCTCCAGATGTCTGGGAGAAGCGGGGAGGAGGCCAAGGCCGCGCCCTTTGCGGGGGAGCGCCGGGGACCCAGCTTGAGGAGTGGGCTTCAGCGGCTGCCTGCGGGTGGGCGGGGTGGGAGTGGACTCGCCAGCCGCCCCCCTCCGGCGCTGGGCGGAAACCATGCCCCCTTGCGAGGCCCCCAAAAAGCCTGCGGGGCGCTGGGCGCGGGGCTGGGAAATCCGGCGCCCGCCCTTGAAGCGGCCCCAGGTCGGGCGGGGGGAGGGGGAGGGCCGCTGGCACCGCGGCCGCCGAGCAACGTGACCGCGCGGCCCGACTGCGGGCTCAGGTCCCCACCGGGACAAGGCGGCCGCGGTGCCGACGCAGCTGATCCTAAATCCCTTCCGGCTGACAGCCCCGCCGGCGGGGGCCAGGCGGCGTGGGAACCAGGTCGAGGGGCGCCGGGGGGCAGGGGGGCGCGCGGGGAGCGGAACCCAGTGGCGGGCGCCCCCGCTGGAAACCGTCTGCTCCGTACCGGGTATTTCACTCCCCACCCTGGGTAGCAAGAGTTACCGCGATACCCGGACAGGGACACTGACGCTGGCATCACTAGATCGTAGTCCCACAGCCTATTTCTTGGTTAAAACCAGGGGTCTTAATTAGGCCCCGTGATAAACTACATACATTATGGAGAGCTGGGAGGCATCATGGTCCCCATTTTATAAATGAGGGAAATGAGGCTCAAAACAGTTGAAGCCACCGGTCCAAGGTTCCCAGACAGCTGGGATGAGGCTGGAACAGGAGCCACCTCTGCTGATTCAACACGAGACACCATGTGCATGCAGGTTTTGGGCTCGACCCCCTGGCCACCAGGTAGTCATGGAAAATCCCATGGGGTGTAAACCACGGGGTCCATCTGGTCAAGGAGTTGTGTTTCTGGGTTCTTGAGTGTGATGGATCCAGTGAAGACGTGGAGTTAATCTCGGAGTGGACAGATGTGGGGCTGAGGTGGGGAGACAGAGAGAGGGAGACAGGTGTGGGGGGTGGAGAGGAGCTTGGAGAGAAATGAACCAGGAGAATGGCTGCGGGAGCCCCTCTGCTCTGCCTTTAACAGCTGGGGGCACAGATGGAGTCTGAGAGGCTGGAGAAAGGGTCATGGAGGGGTGATGCTCTAGAACCAACCTCACCCGGGCCTCTGGGAACAGGGTGGGGATTGTCTTGTGAATTCTCTGGAATTAAAACCTGGCGCCTTCTCCGGGCCGAGGGAGCCTGACTGGGCTCTGGGTTCTGTTCAGCCCTTGTTGTCTCCTAGGACTGGGGCAGCTCAGGACTTTTCTCCCTTTCCCTAACTGATATTTGATCTAGACAAGCATCGTGGGGGCTGGGGCGGGGGGAGGGAAGATGGCAGGGGCTGGGGGGTGGGTGTCTGCCCAGTGTGCAAGTGAGTCTCCGGGTGTGAACGTGCCTGTGTGTGCCTGCGCACGGGATGCATATCTCTGTGTGTGCCTCTGAGAACGGGTCTACGTGTCTGGCGGGTGGGCATATTGTTTCGGCGTCTGTTGTTTGTGTCTGGATCCTTTTGTCTCATCTGGATGTGTGTTATCTTTCTGGATCTACATGTTTGTGGCTTTACTGGTATCTGTGAATCTTTATGTGTGGGCCTCCCTCCGGGCCGCCCCATTTGTGGGGCCTGAATGCCACTTTGCTGCCTGAGTGTCGGAGGAATGTGGGGGGTAAGGGGAGAGGGGAGCACATGTCCTGGCCTACAGGCCTGCCGGGGATGGAAAACTACTGAGGCCTCCTGGGGATGGGCAGGCCAAGCCGGCTCAGAGCCAGGTTCAGCTGCTTTTGCCCTTCCAGGCTCCTCCCCTCCTTTCTCTGCAGGGCTGGGGACCTGCTGAAATGGGTCCTGTGTTAAGCAGGGAGCACTGCCTCCCTTCCACCACTCCCCAGATGGCTAGCCGGGCCTCTGCCCTTCTCTGGGGCTAAGCATCCCTTGGAGTGGGGGAGGGGGGAGGGAGCAGGGGTGGGATTATTTTTCTCTGATGCCCTTCCCAGCTCTGACATTCTCTCCATTGTGTGAGTGTTAAAGGGATTTAAAGAGCGCAACTTCACTGCCATTTCAGGGACCATGAATGCATAGGGCCTCAGACTGTTAGAGCAAGGTGGGCTCCCAAGGATTGTCTTATCTCATCCCCGCAATCTTTTATTTATTTGTTTTTGACTGTGCTGGGTCTCAGTTGCTGCAAGGGCTTTTCTCTAATTGCACCTAGTGGGAGCTACTCTTTAGTTGCAGTACTGGCATGAGAATATTCTGAATATGCTGAATAAGAATATTCTGGTGGCTTCTTTTGTTGCAGAGCACAGGCTATAGGCAAGAGGGCTTTCATAGTTGTGGCACTTGGTCTCAGTAGTTGTAGCTCCCAGGCTCTAGAGCATGGGCTCAATAGCTTAGTTGCTGGAAGGCATGTGGGATGTTCCAGGACCAGGGATTGAACCCATGTCTGCTGCATTGGCAGGCAGATAGTTTACCACTGAGCCACCAGGGAACCCCCATCCCCACCCTGTCAACACCCCCACAATCTTATTTATGGGAAAAGTGAGGCATGGTGTGAGGTCCCCAGAAACCCCACTTATCTTCTGGAATGGCAAGGATCAAGCTTTCAGGTCCCCTGTCTCTCAGTTGCTGGCCAGTCCCCCATCGTAGCTGCTTTTCGACATGACCTGCTTAGCATGGAGGGAGAAGCTTTTGAGATGGCCTTGAAGGATGGGGGGGCTTTGATGTTCGGAGATGGGGTCAAGCCAGACCAACACTTGGTGGCAAAAAGACATGAGTTGAAACGTGGAAGTGGACAGGTAAGGAGGGCAGTCAAGATGGACAGTTAGGAAGCACCAGTTGGGCACGGTAGGTGACAGGACTGAAAAAGGTGTGTCTGAGGGTCCCCAAAGGCACCGTGGACTTTATCCTCTAGGTATTTCTGGCAGAAGAGGTCAATTAGCAGTGCAGCAGAGTGGTTAAAGGCAGGTGCTCTGCAGTCAGATCAGACTCTGTATCTAAATCCCAGTTCCAAGGCTTGTAAGGTGTACAGTTAACTACACCACCGTGAGTGGGTTACTTCAACTCTATATACCTGACTTTCCTCATCTTTGAAATGGAGATAACAACAGTAGGTATTTTCCTCAGGCAGTTGTTGTGAGGAATACATGAATAATTGAGAATACCAGTAAAGCCCTCAGTGTCTGACACAGACTAAACACTCAGTAATAGCTATAATGATACTAATGACATAACCTGCATTTGGGGCCAAGTTGGAGGGAAAGAGAGTGAAGGCATGGAGACCAGTGGGACATCCAGGGGTGTCCTGCAGAGGGAGGTATGGAGGTCCATGGTGATGTCTTCTGAATGAGTGAGGGACCCAGGTGGAGTGCTCAGAGGGTCGGGGCTGTCACAGGAAGGTGTGCAGAATGCTCACATGGAGAGCTGTGGGGTGTGAGCGAGCCGTCGAGGATGGCTTCACTGTTGTGGGAGTGGTGGTGGGGCCTTCATCAGGGCTTGGGAGGAGGGTAGGTTGGAGAAGTCCTTAAGAGGTGAGTTGACCAAGACCTGGGGACAACTCTGTGGCCAGGGAGGAGGAGAGGCAGAGTCCAGACTGTGCATTTGTGGTTCTAACCGAGTGGCCAGCACCTGGGAAGCTATTTTCAGAGTGGACCATGGAGGAGGTTCGTGAGATGTGGGTGGGGACGGAAGAAAGACGGGGCCCAGCTATGTGGAGGGTGAGGTGGGCCCCATGGGGATTTGCTATCAGACCTGGAGCTCAGGGGCCAGGTTTGGGCTGGAGATGGTGTGGAGGCCGCTTGATAGGCCCATGGTGTGGGTGAGGTCATCCCAGGGAGGCCAGAGATAGAGAGGGGGGCCTCGGATCGCAGCGGACTCCTGGGAGAAGCAGCAACCAGAGGGATGAGGAAACTGAGGCAAGCTGTAGGCAGAGAGGGCGAGGGAGGACTGTGCTCCAAGGAGGAGGGCGGATCAAGAGAGCCCCATGCTGGGGGACTGGGCAGGGGCTTGGGGGGAGAGAGAGAGAGAGAGAGGGAGATTGAGGCTTGGAGGCCATTGGTTTTGGCTGTGAAGAGGCCACCATCACCAGAGAATAGGGGGCAAAACCCAAGCTACAGGGAGGTGAGGGATTAACGAATAGAGTGAGGGGGGTGGAGACAAAGGCAGGTGTCATCCTGCCTGGAAGCTTGTTTGAGGAGAAGAGGGAGC
The DNA here is from genome assembly GCF_910594005.1 of Cervus elaphus. Taxonomy (NCBI): domain Eukaryota; kingdom Metazoa; phylum Chordata; class Mammalia; order Artiodactyla; family Cervidae; genus Cervus; species Cervus elaphus. The sequence goes on along the minus strand of NC_057834.1, from coordinate 123,407,683 downwards.
CGTGTGACCAGGCAGCCAGACCAGGAAGGCCCTGAGCCTCTGGGTGAAAGGGACAGGGGGTCGTCCCTATGTTTCAGTTGGAAGAACTGAGGCTTCCGGGGCTTAAGAGATTTGTATAAAGCCACAGTAAATTAATGTGGAAGATAGCCCAAGATTCCTGACTCTTCACATAGCAATTTTTAAAAATGGACAATTGAAATAGTATAATACACACATCCCTGGGGCAGGAAATGGCAACCCACCCCAGTATCCTTGCCAGGGAAATCCCGTGAACAGAGGAGCCCAGTGGGCTACAGTCCATGGGGTTGCAAAAGAACTGGACACAACTTACCAACTAAACAACAACACACACACACTTGTTTTGGTCACAAAAATAAAGTATGCTTATTGGATAAACCTAGAAACACATGCACAAAAATACAAAGGGAAAATACAAAGCTTACCTGTAATTCCACCACCTAGAGATAAGCATTTTTACCATTGCGTATTATCACCGTCTGGGCTTCCCTCGTAGCTCAGTAGCTAAAGAATCCGCCTGTAATGCAGGAGACCCCAGTTTGATTCCTGGGTCGGGAAGATCCCCTGGAGAAGGAATAGGCTACCCACTCCAGGATCCTTGGGCTTCCCTGGTGGCTCAGATGGTAAAGAATCCACCTGCAGTGCAGGAGACCTGGGTTCGATTCCTGGATTGGGAAGATTCCCTGGAGGAAGACATGGCAACCCACTCCAGTATTCTTCCCTGGAGAATCCCCATGGACCAACGAGCCTGGTGGGCTACAGTCCATGGGGTCACAAGAGTCAGATACGACTAAGCACAGCACAGCATGTTATGACTGTCTACTTTTTCCCTCTGGTGATACACAAAAATAGACATGGGGATCAGGTACTTACTGTTTTGTAGATCACTTGTTTCTTTTTTTTTTTTTGCCTTTTCATACTGTTCATGGGGTTCTCAAGGCAAGAATACTGAAGTGATTTGCCATTCCCTTCTCCAGTGGACCACACCTTGTCAGAACTCTCCACTATGGCCCATCCCTCTTGGGTGACTCTACACAGCATGGCTCAGAGTTTCATTGAGTGTAGATGACACCACACTTATGGCAGAAAGTGAAGAAGAACTAAAGAGCCTCTTGAAAGTGAAAGAGGAGAGTGAAAAAGTTGACTTAAAATTCAACATTCAGAAAACTAAGATCATGGCTCTGGTGACATCACTTCATGGCAAATAGATGGGGAAACAATGGAAACAGTGACAGACTTTATTTATTTGGGCTCCAAAATCACTGCAGATGGTGACTGCAACCTTGAAATTAAAAGACGCTTACTCCTTGGAAGAAAAGTTATGACCAACCTAGACAGCATATTAAAAAGCAGAGGCATTACTTTGCCAACAAAGGTCCGTCTAGTCAAGGCCATGGTTTTTCCAGTAGTCATGTATGGATGTGAGAGTTGGACTATAAAGAAAGCTGAGCACTGAAGAATTGATGCTTTTGAACTGTGGTGTTGGAGAAGACTCTTGAGAGTCCCTTGGACAGCAAGGAGATCCAACCAATCCATCCTAAAGGAAATCAGTCCTGAATATTCATTGGAAGGACTGATGTTGAAGCTGAAACTCCAATACTTTGACCACCTGATGTGAAGAGCTGACTCATTTGCAAAGACCCTGACACTGGGAAAGATTGAAGGCGGGAAGAGAAGGGGAAGACAAGATGAGATGGTTGGATGGCATCCCCGACTCAATGGGCATGAGTTTAAGTAAACTCTGGGAGTTGGTGATAAACAGGGAAGCCTGGCATCTTGCTATCCATGGGGTCGCAAAGAGTCAGACACGGCTGAGTGACTGAACTGAACTGAACTGTTTCATTTAGCAACATGTCACGGATGATTTTCCATAGTAATATATAGTCCAAAGAATTTTCTTTTTTCTTCTAGCTCATAGACTGGTCAGGAAGTCAGGTCAAGGATGAGATCCTCTGAAAATCAATCAGGACAGAACAATGAGACTGTCTTAGTGTCTGGGGCTGCAGCTGGACACTGGAGCCCACAGGGCTGGCTCCTTGAGGGCCAGATTGGCCCCCTGCTCACCATGTAGTCTTGGGTAATATATTTGCCCTCTCGGGACCTCAGAATACCAGAATCACAAAGAGGTTTTATGAGCAAGTCTCTTCAGGTTGGAAATGACAAACTGATTCAAGGGATTAGATCTGATAGACAGAGTGCCTACAGAACGATGGATGGAGATTCATGACATTGTACAGGAGGCAGGGATCAAGACTGTCCCCAAGAAAAAGAAATGCAAAAAGGCAAAATGGTTGTCTGAGGAGGCCTTACAAATAGCTGAGAAAAGAAGAGAAGCTAAAGGCAAAGGAGAAAGGCAAAGGAGAAGAGGAAAGATACACCCATTTGAACGCAGAGTTCCAAAGAATAGCAAGGAAAGATAAGAAAGCCTTCCTCAGTGATCAATGCAAAGAAATAGAGGAAAACAATAGAATGGGAAAGACTAGAGACCTCTTCAAGAAAATCAGAGATACCAAGGGAACATTTCATGCAAAGATGGACACAGTAAAGGACAGAAATGGTATGGACCTAACAGAAGCAGAAGATATTAAGAAGAGGTGGCAAGAATCCACAGAAGAACTATGCCAGAATCCACAGAAGAACTATACAAAAAGATCTTCATGACCCAGATAACCACGATGGTGTGATCATTCACCTAGAGACAGACATCCTGGCGTGTGAAGTCAAGTGGGCCTTAGGAAGCATCCCTACGAATAAAGCTAATGGAGGTGATGGGATTCCAGTTGAGCTATTTCAAATCCTAAAAGATGATGCTGTGAAAGTGCCGCACTCAATATGCCAGCAAATTTTGAAAACTCAGCAGTGGCCACAGGACTGGAAAAGGTCAGTTTTCAATTCAATCCCGAAGAAAGGCAATGCCAAAGAATGTTCAAACTGCTGCACAATTGCACTCATCTCACATACTAGCAAAGAAATGCTCAGAATCCTCAAGCCAGGCTTCAACAGTACGTGAACCATGGACTTCCAGATGTTCAAGCTGGACTTAGAAAAGGCAGAGGAATCAGAGATCAAATTGCCAACATCCATTGGATCACAGAAAAAGTTAGAGAGTTTCAGAAAAACATTTGCTTTATTGACTACCCCAAAGCCTTTGACTGTGTGGATCACAGCAAACTGTGGAAAATTCTGAAAGAGATGGGAATACCAGACCACTTGACCTGCCTCTTGAGAAATCTGTATGCAGTTCAAGAAGTAACAGTTAGAACTGTACATGGAACAACAGACTGGTTCCAAATTAAGATAGGAGTACATTAAGGCTGTATTTTGTCACCCTGCTTATTTAACTTAAATGCAGAGTACATCATGTGAAATGCCGGGCTGGATAAAGCACAAGATGGAATTAAGATTGCTGGGAGAAATATCAATAACCTCAGATATGGAGATGACACCACCTTTATGGCAGAAAGCAAAGAAGAATTAAAAAGCCTCTTGATGAAAGTGAGAGAAGAGAGTGAAAAAGTTGGCTTAAAACTCAACATTCAGAAAACTAAGATCATGGCATCTGGTGCCATCACTTCATGGCAAATAGATGGGGAAACAGTGGAAACAGTGACAGACTTTATTTATTTGGGCTCCAAAATCACTGCAGATGGTGACTGCAACCTTGAAATTAAAAGATGCTTGGTTTTTGGAAGAAAAGCTATGACCAACCTAGACAGCATATTAAAAAGCAGAGACATTACTTTGCCAACAGAGGTCCATCTAGTCAAAGCTATGGCTTTTCCAGTAGTCATGTATGGATGTGAGAGTTGGACTATAAAGAAAGCTGAGTGCCAAAGAATTGATGCTTTTGAACTGTGGTGTTGGCAAAGACTCTTGAGAGTGCCTTGGACAGCAAGGAGATCCAACCAGTCCATCCTAAAGGAAATCAGTCCTGAATATTCATTGGAAGGACTGATGCTGAAGTTGCAATACTTTGGCCACCTGATGGGAAGAACTAACTCATTTGCAAAGACCCTGATGCTGGGAAAGATTGAAGGCAGGAGCAGAAGGGGATGACAGAGGATGAGATGGCTGGATGGTATCACTAACTCAATGGCCATGAGTTTGAGTAAGCTCTGGGAGTTAGTGATGGACAGGGAAGCCTGGTATGCTGCAGTCTGTGGGATTGCAATGAGTCGGACACAGCTGAGTGAATGAACTGAACTGAACTCTTCAGGCTAGCTGCCATCACTGTGAAATGGTAAAAAGAGAGGCTGAGAAAAATCAAGTGACTCTGACCATCATTATCCTTCAGGTCAGATAGCTCCTTTAAGTCTCAATTTCTTTATCTGAAAAATGAGAATCATGTTTATCCACTCTGCCTGCCAGGACTCTGGTGAGAATGTAGGCAGATGAACAGTTGCAATGCCCAAGAACAATGACTGTTTGGACAGTATTTGAACCCACCCATCTCACTTGTCATAGACTAACCCTGTGAAGCAGGTTCTACTTTTGTGCCCTGTTTTTCTAGGTGAGGAAACTGACTTGGAGAGGTAAGATCACTTGTTCAAGGTTACAGGAAGTGGCAAAGTTGGATTCAAGCCCAGGTCTCCCAGTTACCAACACCATGGGTCTTTACACTGCACCATTCTGATGTGTGGCACAGGCCTGAGCAGGAGGAGGACCAGAAGGGCTCTGGGAAACTGGCTCATTGCATCCTTGGGTCTGCTGTTTTTCCCAGGCACCGCCATCTGTGGGGAGTGGCTGCCCTCTGGTGTTCTCAATGTGACTTGTCCCGACAAAGACGAAAATTGGCAACTTGCCTGTCTCAGAAGTGGAGTTGGGATGAGCTTGGAACTTGTCCTTTCAGAGTTTGGGGGTTCAGGGAAAGTTAGTGCACACTCAATCTCACTGGATGTGAGGCTGTTCCACTGAGGGCGCTGGGTAGAAGCTTCGTTGATTTCTGCCTGCATCTGCCTCTCATCTGGTGTCATTTTACAGCTAAGTGGCCACATTCTGTTTCTGACTTGAGTGCTTGTTAGGAGGGTGTTGCATTCTTCTTCTTCTTCTTTAAACTCTGCATTAGTGTTTCATAGGCACTTCTGTATCTACACACACTAGAAAAAAATAGAATTGTTGCCATCCTTGTGGGGCAGTTTTTATTCTGGGTCGATGAAAGTTTTGTCATTGGACTGGCATCAGATTGCAAAGTGGTGGGGGCCACACCCAAGGACGTGTGCTTGAAAGGGCTTTCTCACATGTTAGCTCATTGTATGGTCACCGTAACCTTATGAAGAAGTTTTTTATGATCGTTTTACATATGAAGAGATAGGCTCAGGATCCGCTTGGACTTGTTTGAAGCCTAAGAACTTTGCGAGATGCCACACTGCCTCCCTGTGGCAGCCTTGTGGGCTAATCAGCATGTCCAGTTGCCTGCCAAATGCAATCATGTGCTTCTTTGTGACTGAAGGTTCCTGATGCAACGACTATGCTTCACCTTGGAAGGAGTATTCCATAACATCCTATTACTATAGCTACTCGGTTTTCCAAAGCTTTGCCTTCTATAGGCCATTGACTTTGGCCAATTACAGGTGATATTTTTTTTTTTCCACTGGTAAATTCTATCATTTAATGGAGAATATTTACCAATTTTTCACAAAATCTCTCAAAAAATAAGAGAGTATGGAACACTTTCGATCTCATTCTATGAGGCCAATATTACTCTTATACCAGAGCCACACAGAAGACATCACAAAAACAGAAAACCTTAGGACAATATCCTTGATGAATATAAATGTAAAAAAACCTTAACAGAATACTACCAAATTATATTCGGCTACATTTAAAAAGGCTTATACAACATGGCCAAGTGAAGTTTATCCCAGGGATGGAAAGTGGGTTTAACACCCTGAAATTTATGTAATACACAACATTAGCAGAATAATGGACAAATACTACATAATCATCTAAGTAGAAACAGGGGAGAAAAAAGCACATTTCAAAACCTTATACTTTTTCATGATAAAATCACTCAAAAAAAAAAAATCACTCAAAAAGCCAGAAATAGACAGGGACTTCCTTAATCAGACAAGGGCTAGATACAAAAACATCCCCACAGTTAACATCATACTTTATGTAAAAAACTGAATACCTTACAGATGATCATTTAAGTAACTACATGCCAAGGACTAGTAGTAGGATCCCCTTTTCCAATATCAGTGAGGTCATTACTACTTTTGCATCCAAACAGATTGGAAAACAAATTCCAGAACTATTTGCAGCATTAAAGACTTTCAGAGTTTAGTTAGGAAGATAGAAGCAATTCTGGGAATAAAGGCTTTAATACAGAATTAGGGGCTTACCCAACTGTGGAAAGAGCCAGTCGAGCTGGGGGAGTGGAAATCAAGGAAACAATTGCTGAAGGTCAGAGAAGCTGACACCTCAGATCTCTTCTTCAAGCAGTGAATTGCATGGTTCTCAAAAGCTTGCCTAGAAACCTCTGCCAGTCTCAGAAACCTCAGGGAAGCTCCAGTCCTCTCAGTCTGCGGTGACAAAGGGGGCAGTTCTCAAGAGTTTATGTGAAGCTTTTGTGACACTCTTTTCTAGTCATGTGTTTGGCTGCAATCACTAGAGAATAATGGTTTCCACTTGGCCTGTACCTTCCAACTCTTGTGTGAATTCTCTTATTTGGCAAATTCTAACCTGGAACCATATAGGAAGGGGGATTCCAGGAAATGTAGTTCCCAGTCATAGAGTGGTGTGGCTGCAACTGAATAGAGACATGCACTCACGGCAAAGACAGAGGCACATATTCACTCTTTTGCCTCTGGGCTGAGTTAATTGGCTCTGCTTTTCTCTGACTTAGTGTATAGTCTGCAAGAATTTTGCTGAGTATCATGATGTTCACTATAGTGCTGTTGCTGTTGTTGTTGTTTAGTCTCTAAATCGTGTCCAATTCCTTTGTGACCCCACGGAATGTAGCCCACCAGGCTCCTCTGTCCATGGGATTTCCCTGGCAGGAATACTGGAGTGGGTTGCCACTTCCTTCTCCAGGGGATCTTCCTGACCCAGGGATCAAACCTGAGTCTCCTACATTTGCAGGCGAATTCTCTACCACTGAGCCCCAGGGAAGCCCTGTTCACTGTATTAGTGGCCTTCTACTCATAGACCCATGAGCAGAAAATGTCAAGAATTCTAGATATCCTCTAGATCGAAGATAAACTTAATGAAAGTTCAGGGGTCTGCTACTTGGTGAAGTTTTTTAGGGACCCTCTTATCTTAGAGCAGGAGTTGGCTAATTTTATCTTTAAAGGGATAGTTAATAAATATTTTAGCCCTTGCCAGACATAAGGTACCTATCGCCATACTCAGCTTTGCCACTGTAGTGGGAAGTCAGCCATAGACAACAGGAAAACAAATGGATGTGGCTGTGTTCCAGTAGAACTTTATTTACAAAACTAGGAGGGGGATCGTATTTGGCCTTGGACAGTTTTGGCCAACGCCTTTCTTAGAGGAGACATTCCTTGTAAGGGAAAGGACAAATTGTTGCTCCTCATACCTCTCACCGCTGAGAAAGGGGCACAACCCTTGGTTGTATTTTGATGGTATTAATAGCATTTATCACACTTGGGAATATTGCTTTGACCTTTATCAGGTGACTCGGAAGACTTCCAGTTTTGACTCCTGCTTGTGCTCAGTCATGCCTGACTCTTTGCAACCCTATGGACTGTAGCCCACTAGGCTCCTCTGTCCATGGGATTTTCCAGGCAAGAATACTCAAGTGGGTTGCCATTTCCTTCTCCACTGGTTTGACTAGGATCATGGAAAAGAGGGTTTGGCAGCTGATCTGGGCTGTGATGCCAGCCGGTCTGGTGTGTTAGCCATTTGACCAGCAGATAAGACAGTGCCCAAAGTGTCAATGGTGAGGGCCCTGTGCAGACTGCTAAATTCCAATGGACAATCTTGTACAAATTCCTAGGTTTTAAAGCAGGGCTATGACTTCTGTGGTGGAGAGACACTCTCAATTTGAAAATATTTCCTGGCCTGCTACTGGGCTCTGGCAGAGACAATGTTTAACCACAGGACACCAAGAAACAGTGTGATTGTAGCTGCCTATCATGAACTGATTTTACTGGATCATTACATATCCATTGAGTCATAAGACTGAGTGGGCACAGCAAGTCCGATGAAAATAATCATTTAGGAGTCATGAATAAATTACAAAGACAGATGTCCCAGACTCTCATGTCACCCACCAATGCAGCTTATTCTATGGCATCGTGAAGGGGTCCCTATGACCAACTGATGGCAGATGAAAAGATTTGGGCTGGTTCACTGATGGTTCAGTGTGATTTGCTGGTGCATGGTAGAAAAGGACTGCTCCTGATTACAAACCCTTTCAGGGATGGTCCTGAAAGACAAGAGTGAAGGCAAATGCTCTTGGTGGATAGAGCTGAAAGTGGTACACTTGGCCATGGATTTCCTATAGATGGAGATGTAGCCCAAGATATCTTCACATACTAATTTCTGGGCCATGAACAATGACTCGGTCAACTGGTCAATGGCTAACAAGGAATAAGACTGAAAGTTTTGGGGAAGAGTTATGTGGATGTACTTCTGGGGTGAACATAAAGCATGCAGACCTCCATGTCTTACATGTCTTCCAGACAGCATCCACTTCAGAAGAGACTTAAAAACTGCCATCACCACCATTCCGCCCACATCCCCTCCACCCTTGCCTCGCTCCTTGGCCATCCTAAAATTTGCCAGGTGAGCCCAAAGATGTTGGCCATGGTGGTATGGTTGAAAGTTTTGTGTGGGCTCAACTACATTGACTTCTCAACAAGGTTGACTTAATGCTTGTATTTCTAGCCCCAGAGAGTGATGCAGAGCCCTTGATATGGCATCATTCTCCAGAGAGACCTGCCGCCTACCTGACGGCTGGTTGACCACATTGGATATCTTATATCTTGGAGGAGGCAGTGACTTCCTTTTGCTAAAATCGATGATTTGATAGATTTGCACTCTCTGATTGCATAACCTTCACCAGTACTATTATCTGATGTCTTACTTACATCATGTTCATCTCTTACATACTGCCTCAGGTCAAGGACCCTGTTTTATAGCAAAGGAAAGTAGGTAATAAACTCATCACCACATGATCCATTGGTAAATATAACCCATCACCTAGGAGTAGTCGGCCTGATGTAACAGTGAAACAACTGAGTAAAAGTTCAGCTAAGGCATCAGCTTAGGGAAAATACCTTATAGGGTTATAGTGCTGTTTTTTACATGTGGTATATGTGCTGAATCAATGTATTGCTGCATCCTTAACAAGTAAAATATGCAGGTCCATGAACAAAGGGGTAGAAGTTGGACTGGCTCTCTCATTATTAATCCTGGTGACCTGATTATGAAAATCTGTTTTTACCATTTCTGAAAAAAAAGGGGGGGAGCACTTCCTCCAGGGGACACAGTAAAAATTTCATTGTATTTGAAGTTGTGGTTCCCACTTAGCAGTTTTAGCTCCTCATGCCAGTGGACCAGCAGTAAATAAAGAAGTTACCAAATAAGCAGTGGTAATTGACTTGATTAGCATTAGGGCTTGGAGTTGCTACTACACAATAAAGGTAGAAAGCAATATATCTGGAACTCAGGAGAATCATGGGACATCTCTCGGTGATTCAAGCCCAGTGATAACCATTAACGGTCAGTTGTAGCACCCATGACCTGAAAAAGGCACAGAAACTAAAGACTAACACCCTCTAAGGATGAAGCTCTGGGTCACCCCTCTAGGCAAGCAACCTAGACCAAAGTACTAGTTGAAAGTGAAAGAAATCCAATGAATGATGATGACTATCAACTAGCCTCAGGATCAGCTGCAGCTTTAACTGGGGACTGGATCTTGGTTTGCTAACCTTATGTAAATCATTGTGGGATATCACACCTAGCCATTGTCTTTTGAAAAAACTTGAAATATAATTCATTTACAAGGTTATTTTAGTTTCAGGGGTACCACATAGTATTCAATATTTTTATGTGTTATGAAATGGCCACCACAATAAGTTCATAATGTTCCGTGAGACAATAAGTGTTTCATGGGACAAATCTTGAATAATGAGAGACAGCAGATCAATGTCTCCTCCTTCCTGTTTCAGGGTGTGGTGTTCTTGACAACCTCTGGTAAGGTATTCCACATGACCAAGCAGTTGCCTAGTCTTTCTGGGGAAAGTGTGACTGGTTTTGTAATACACCACCTTGTATATGCTTTCTTTTCTCCCCTGTTTTGTTTCCTCACATTTGCTGCCTGGGATTATACTTCCAAGGAAAGACTGATCAAGTAAACTTTGCCTCACATTCTGATTTGTAAGGGACCCAGGTTAAGACAAGTAGAACTTCAGTCAGAGTTCTCACCCAGGAAGACTGGGTGAGAGTTTTTGTTTTTTCTATTTTAAAGATTTTTTTTTAATGGACCATTTTTTCAAGTCTTCATTGAATTTGTTTACAATATTGCTTCTGCTATTTATATTCTGTTTTTTTGGCTGTGAGGCATGTGGGATCTTAGATCCCCAACCAGGGATCGAATCTGCACCCCCTGCATTGGAAAGCAAAGTCTTAACCACTGGACTGTCAGAGAAGTCCCGGTTTTTTGTATTTTAAAGAAGGCTGTTGCAGAAAGCAACAGAAATGGCTTGAGTAACTATGACAAAAGTGAGGGAATATTTTCAAGGAATGCAATTCAAAGAAACAGAAGGCTGAACAAGCCATAGAGTGGATGAGACCCAGGGAAGATCTGTTGATCTATGTAGCAGAACTAATGGATGGTATCTGTGGCAGTTTTAAAAGATTCATGCAAATTTTTTTGATGTTTTTTTTTAAATTCTTGTATCATGTGGGCTGTACTTAGCAATTTACATCTAATGAGTAAAATATGGCAGAAATAATGGTCTGTGGCTTCTGAATCTAGGCCATAGAAAGCACTGTGACTTTCACCTTGATTTCTCATTGATCACTTGATCTAGGGGAAGCCCGCAGCTGCCATGTATTAAGGACTATCTAGCAGGCCCATGGAGAGGCCCTGGGTGGTGGGGTCCTTCCTGCCAACAGCCTTGTCAGTGGGCCATCCTGGGAGCAATTCCCCAGTCCCAGTCAAGCTTTCATATGACTGCAGCTTTGGCTGACATTTTGACTGCAACCCTGAGAGACCCTGAGCAGGAAGCACCAGCTAAGGACCTCTTGAATTCATGACTTATGTTAACTTCAAGGTTAATGTTTGTCATTTTAAGCCAGTGAGTTTTGGTGTAATTTGTTTTGCAGCAGTAGATAATGAATGCAGTATCTTTAAGATAACTTCAGTGATAATTGATTTTGGTGAATATTATTAGTAACTACTAGTAATAGTAATATTAATAGTAGTAGTAGTATAGTAATAGTAATCTTATTAGTAATATAATATTATTAGTAGTAGTATTATACTAATTATTATACTAATAATATAATTAGTATTATTAGTCCCATCTGCCAAATAGACATAGTAATTGTCCCTCACTCATAGAGTTGTTTACAAGGCTATAAAATGCACAATACAGTGCCTAGAACAGAGTGAGAATTCAGTAGCTGTTACTACTACTGTTAGCAGTCATCATTGTTTCAAGATTCAGATTCCTAAGAAAGAGGATCTGGTTGACTTAGCTTGGCTTATGTGCCTTCCTCTTGAGCAATGGTGCACAGAATACTGATTGAAAATCCTACCAGGCCTGTATTTCCTCAAAGAAAATTAAGGTGTTGTTGCCAGACAAGCAAAAGAACATTACCTACAAAGGGTGTGCATACTTTAAGGTTTCTTATACATAAAATTGCTTCCAAATTGCTTCTCCCAAAATGTTGTATCAATATATATATATATATATGCTTCTGCCAACACAAGAGCAGCCTCCTCACTCCACCTTTGCCAACATTGCTATTATCCCAAAGAAAAGAAGAGCCACTTTAATGGGTGAAAAATGATAGCTTGTTGCTTATGTCTATACTTCTTTACTAGTGAATCTGAATATGTTTTCATGTTTTATTGGTCATTTGTATGTCTTGTTTGTTGAATTAAGGAATGCTCATCTAAAAAGTGGGATATAGAGTTATTTCCATTGACTTGGGTGCTTTATTTATGTGCTAATGGTATCTATATTCTAACATATATTACAAATCTTTCTTCAGTATATGCTGTTTATTCTAATTTTGTTTAATGAAGCCTTTTGCTCATGATGTTAAAATTTTAAGTGAAAGTGATCAAGCTTTTCAGTTGCTCTATTTCCTGCTATGTGTGGTCTTTGGGGGAAGTCTGATCTTGCTGGCAATCTTGGAAGGCGGGTGATACCTGTAAGTTCAGCTGAGAGATGAACAGTAGTCTTAACTTACACCCGAGAAGGCCAGAAAGCAAAGGAGTGGTCATTATTACCAGCCAGTTTGTTATTGGCTTTTCAGAACAAAAACTTGCATGACTTTCACCTTTTGCTGGATTGTCAGATCTACATGGGAATCCCCAGCTCACACATGAATTGTCGTCCGTTTAAGGGGACAGTATCTCAGAGGAGAGAGACAAAGCTGTGCTATCACAACAGAGGGTCCTCTTGAGGTGGAGTCCGTGAGTGATAAATTGAAACAAAGGTACAGTAAGAACTCTAAGGGTGCTACAACTAAACTTCAACAAAGATTTTCCCGCACTGCAAGACATAATTTCTAAATTTAAAAATTTGTCAGGAATCCCCTGGCAGTCCAGTGGTTAGGACTCAGTGTTTTCACTGTGGTGGCCTGGATTCAATCACGAATTGGGGAACAAAGATTCCACAAGCCGTGCAGCGCGGCAAAAAAAAAAAAAAAAAGCAAGCAAGCAAAAAAAAAAAAAAAAGCAAAAAATAAATTGGCAAATTAATTAAGAACTATGATCAGAGATGAGAACTGATTTAACATTCTGATTGATGCTTAAATTAAAAAATTCTCATGATACAGAGTAAAAATACAAAGAAATTGAAATCATGAGTGAAAAATGATGGCTGACTCAAATGATAGGACTGAGAAGCTTGAACATGCTAATAATAGGAATTACAGAGGGTAGAAAAGGAAAGTAGAGAAGTCATACTTAAAGCACAAATAGAAAAATACAGCTTTGTCCAGTTGAATGTGGGCTTACTTGGCCATTGAAAAACCCAGACAAATTCCAGTCCTTTGGCCTATATGTGAAAAATACGTATGCGTATAGATAATCAAATGGTAAAGAGAGATTTCAGATGAAAACCTCCTGGATTTTAAGATAAGGAAGCCTCTAGATGCAAAGCGCTCAGCTAATCTTAGGCATGATTTTTTTCCAAAGGCAAAAAGACACCAAATTTTAAGGATAAAGAGAAAAAAAATCTTACAAACTCTTATAAAAGGATCAGGCTACCTACAGAAGGGAAAGAGACTCTGACTTACATTGAATATTCTTTTCTTTTTATTTTATAATAATGATTATTTTTTTGGTTGCACTGGGTCTTTGTTGCTGCACTCAGGCTTTGTCAAGCTGTGGTGAGCAGGGAGACACTCTTTGTTGCCCTGCATGGGCTTCTCATTGCTGTGGCTTCCCTTGTTGTGAGCAAGGCTCTAGATGCAGGGTTCAGTAATTGCGGCACTTGAGGTGCATAAGCTTAGCTGCTCCGCGGCAAGTGGAATCTTCCAGACCAGGGATTGAACTCGTGTCCCCTGCATTTCCAAGCAGGTTCTTAGCCACTGTACTGCCAGGGAAGCCCTGGATATTTCTTTTACAACAATTAAAGAGAAAACGTAGTTGAATGTCTACAGATGAGTGAGGGAAATGGGCTGTGTGATTAAATAATCCTAAATCCAGCAAGGACAGAATCCATCTGGCAGTACAAAAACAAAACAAAACATTTTTATTTCTTTTTAAAAAATTTAGTTGTTTCTCCTCCATAAGTGTATTTATACAATTTTAAAGCTTATACTCCATTTACATTTATTACAAAATTTTGGCTACATTCCCTGTGTTGTACAATACATTCTTGTATCTTGTCTTACACCCAATAGTTCGTATCTCTTGATCTCCCATCCCTGTATTGGCCCTCCATCCTTTTCCCACTGGTAACCACTAGTTTGTTCTCTATACCTGTGGGTTTGTTTAGAAGGAAAACATTTTCAAACATACAAGGATTCAGAAAAACTACCACACATGGACTCCACCTCAGGAAAATATTTTATCAAATTCAAGATTGAATTAGAATAGAGTCTCAAGATGCACAGGAGAACAGTCCAAGAGACAGCGGTGAGCAGGCTCTGATGACACACACAATTAAGATTAAATGGATGATAATAATGTGCCTGGGAACTCTAGTATTAAGCAAAGAGGGTTCTTGAAACAGAAGAAACACATGATTAGGCAAGACCAAAAATAGACTGTAGTCTTAGAAATTATCTTGCTCCTTGTGACTCTGTTTATGGTTAGATAAGAATTGGTATAAAACTGTATTGCCAATTATAGGCATGAATCTGGGCTGGCAAGAACTGAAGCAAAAGCAAACTGTCTTGGAATTAAAGTCACAATAAGAACAACCAGACAGAAGATGGGGGAAAAGGAAGACAAAACACAATCAACCAACTAGAATAACAACATATACAGCATGCTGTACCCAACAACAGCAGTATAACATTCTTCTCAAGGGCATGTGGGGCATTTTCCAGGACCGAGCATATGTTAAGCCACAGATGCAGTCTCAGGGGATTTGAAATATCACACGAAGTACCTTCTTTGACACAGCAGGATGAAGTTAGAAATCAATAACAAGTAAAATGGGAAAATCCTCAGATTTGTGGGAATTAACACACTCAATCAATGGATCAAAGAAGAAATCACAAGAGAAATTAGAAAATATTTAGAGATGAATGAAAACAAAAACACATGTCAAAATATATTAGTCATTCATACCTTAATCTTTAAAATTAAAAGAAAAAATTTGTCAGATGTGGTGAAAGCAGTGCTAAGGGGAAGTTTATAACTATAAAATTCTGCAGTAAAAAAAGAAGAGTGCTCTCCAATGAACAACCTAACTTTCCAATTTAAGGAATTAGAAAATGAACAAACTAAAACTAAAGTTACTGAGAGGAAGGGAATAATAAAGATTAGAGCAAGGAATGCCCCAGCAGTCCAGTGGTTAAGACTCTGAACTTCCACTTCAGGGGTCTGGGTTCCATTCCTGGTTGGAGAACTACTAGGTTGGCACAAAAGTAACTGCAGTTTTGGACTGAGAATTTTAAAACATTATAACTAGGCTCAAACACATGTTTATTAATCAAAATAAGAACCATGAAAATCAACACATTTTTGCCAGAGAGAAATAAGTTTGTTTATTCCTATAGCATAAAAATCCATGCTTTGGGATTCAATGAAATCTTGGAAGCATTTTCTGCCTCCTACTGGTTGTGGAAACATTTTTCCTGCAAAAAGTTGTCAAGATGCTTGAAGAAGTGGTAGTCGGTTGGTGAGAGGTCAGGTGAATATGACAGATGGGACACAATTTCGTAGACCAATTCGTTCAACTTTTGAAGCATTGGTTGTGCAACGTGCGGTCAGGCATTATCGTGGAGAAGAATTGCGTCCTTTCTATTGACCAATGTCTGCTGCAGGCATTGCAGTTTTGGCACATCTCATTGATTTACTGAGCATAATTCTCAGATATAGTGGTTTGCCAGGATTCAGAAAGCTGTAGTGGATCAAACAGGCAGCAGATCACCAGTGACCATGACCTGTTTTTTTTTGGTGCAAGTTTGTCTTTGGGAAGTGCTTGGGAGCTTCTTCTGCCACTGTTTGCATTTTTTCCCCATCTATTTGCCATGCAACAGTTAGAACCAGACATGGAGTAACAGATTGGTTCAAAATTGGGAAAAGAGTACGTCAAGGTTGTATATTGTCACCCGGCTTATTTAACTTATATGCAGAGTACATCATGCGAAAATGCTGGACTGGATGAAGCATAAGCTGGAATCAAGATTGGTGGGAGAACTGTCAGTAACCTCAGATGTGCAGATGACACCACCCTTATGGCAGAAAGTGAAGAGGAACTAAAGAGCCTCTTGATGAGGGTGATAGAGAAGAGTGAAAAAGCTGGCTTAAAACTCAACATTCAAAGAATGAGGATCATGACATCCAGTCCCATTACTTCATGGCAAATACACGGGGAAACAATGTGAATTGTGACTGACTTTATTTTCTTGGGTTCCAAAATCACTGTGGATGGTGACTGCAAACATGAAATTAAAAGAGGCTTGCTCCTTGGAAGAAAAGCTATGACAAACCTAAACAGCATATTGAAAAGCAGAGACATTACTTTGCCAACAATATAGTCAAGGCTATGGTTTTTCCAGTAGTCATGTATGGATGTGAGAGCTGGACTATAAAGAAGGGTAAGCACCAAAGAATTGATGCTTTTGAACTGTGGTGTTGGAGAAGACTCTTGAGAGTCCCTTAGACTGCAAGGAGATCAAACCAGTCCATCCTAAAGGAAATCAACACTGAATGTTCACTGGAAGGACTGATGCTGAAGCTGAAGCTCTGATACTTTGGCCACCTGATGTGAAGAGCTGACTCATTGGAAAAGACCCTGTTGCTGGGAAAGATAGAAGCCAGGAAGAGAAGGGGATGACAGAGGACGGGATGGTTGGATGCCATCACTGACTCAGTGTACATGAGTTTGAGCAAACTCCTGGAGATGGTGAAGGTCAAGGAACCCTGGCATGCTACAAATGCATGGGGTTGCAAAGAGTCAGACATGACTGAGAGACTGAACAACAAATTTGCCATGAAGTGATGGAAATGGAGCCATGATCTTTGTTTTTTGAATGGTAGGATTTAAACCATTTTTTTTAACATGTATATACTAGTATATATAAAATAACTAATGAGAACCTACTTATAGCATAGAGGGAAAAATGGTACAATCTGTTTGTAGGACGTATATTAAAATGTGTTCCAGGGACTTCCCTAGTGGTCCAGTGGTTAAGAATCCCCCTGCCATTGCAGGGGACATGAGTTCAATTCCTGGTCTGGGAAAATCCCACATGCCTTGGAGAAACTAAGCTCATGTGCCACAATTACTGAAGACCATGTGCCTAGAACCCATGGACGGCAGCAAGAGGAGCCACCACAATGAGTAACCCTCGCACTGAAACTAGAGAGTAACCCCCACTCGAAGCAACTAGGGAAAACCTGCACGCAGCAACAAAGATGCAGTGCAGCCAATAATAAATAAAATTTAAAAATGCATTCCACTATATATTAGGTGCAGGCTAGTACTGTTTGATTCCTCTTATAGCAGATACCTAAAATAGTCAAATTCATGGAGTCAGAAAGTATACTGGTAGATGCCAGACCAGAGGGTGGGAGTGGGGTAGGGAAGGGGAATGGGGAGTTGATGTTTAATGAGGACAGAGTTTCAGTTTAGTAAGGTAAAGAATTAGGTGTTGAGGCATTCCGAGCATGGATTGGAAAAGAATTTCCAGACACAGAGCATTTCAGAAGGTAGTGAGTTTATTAAGAACAAAGAGCAGAGATAATGTGGACATTGGGAGCACAGCGGACCAACTTCATGAGATGACAGTTTTTGGTGGTAAATAGCCAATTTTTATAACTGCAAGACAAAGAAAATTACTGCTGGAAGGTTGGCGTTAGTTGATTGATTGCGGTACAATAGGGTGTTTACTGGAGTGGGTACCTTAGCCGAATTGGGAGTCGGGAAGCTTGTTAGTGATGATCAGAGGGGCTTTTGCAATGGTTACACAAGGGCTCAGACTTCCCTGGTGGTTCAGTGGTAAAGAATCTGCCTGAAATGCAGGAGCTGCAAGAAGATTCGGGTTCGATCCCTGAGTTGGGAAGATCCCCATGACGAGGGCAAGGCAACCTACCCCAGTATTCTTGCCTGGAGAACCCTATGGACAGAGGAGCTGGTGTGCTACAAACTATAGGGTCGCAAAGAGCCAGACATGACTGAAGTGACTTAGCACGCATGCACAAGAGGGCTCAGTCAGGTTTGGAGGTGACCTTGGTTCCGGGTTCTGCTTCTTGGTTCCGGGCCTTGGGGGCAGGACTTAACATTAGGGAGATGGACGGTGGTGAGAGTTGCACAACAACATCAATGTACTTCGTGCCACTAAACTGTACAGTGAAATATGGTTAAAATAGTATGTTTTATATTGTGTGACTTTTGCCACGATAAAAAATATTTTAAAAAAAGAACTAATGGATTTTAGCAAGATTGAAATGGCTACTGTATTTTGAATGTTAACTGTTGACTAGGTTATGTGTTTGCTGTAAAAGTGAATGGATTGCGGTCATAGCTCAATATAACTTTTTTCCTCTCAATATAACTTTTAACCTTTATTCTTATTTAATGTGTCATAACATTTCCCATGTCATTACATAGTCTTTTAAAATAAACCATCATTGTCATTCAACTACAAAAACACTAATGATCAACATTCAAAAATCTCATCCACCAATAAAAATTTTAGTTACTGTTTAATATTCTCCCATTGAATGGATATTTCCTTATACTTATTCATCTATATGGCTTTTAACTTATTATATGCTGGATGGACATCAAACATCATTGTGCAAATAACTTTTCCAGTATTTTGGATTACTGTTATGGGATAAAATCCTAGGAGAGGTCAAAGTATTTAAGCATTTTACTTGACAGTACCAAATTGCTTTCCAAACGAAAGGTCCAATTTAGCTTGTCACTCTTTAGGAAAAAGGGAATGTTACTGTCATTTGATTTTCCTTGGTTGCCACTGTTAAAGCTTTTTTATGTTTATTTACTAATTGGCTGTATTTTATCAGAAATTGTTCATGTAAAGGTTAATTGGAAAAATGAAAACATCCATTTCATTAGAAAAGTCTCAGCTGAGAATGATATCTTTAGAAAACCAGAGAGCTCTTTTCTAAATGCAGGTGAAGTCAATATCTCTCTACAGAAAGGGTACGTATGATGTTGGTAAAGAACTTTCCTGGGTCAGCATCAGGATATATGAATTTATATTTGTTCCTTAAGATGCTGGAGGGGCTTTTAATATGATTGTATCATCTATCCATTTTCAGAACCTTATGTAAAACATTGCTCTTCACATGACTGTATCAGAGAAAGGAGGCCATCTCCAAACACATAAAGTGGAAAATGAAGACTTAACCCAACTTCCCCAGCTAGCACAGAGAAGGATTTGCTTAGAGCAGGCACTGGCAGTTTTCAGCTCATTGTGAAAACAGTAAAGAACTCCATGCTCTTAAATGGGTGTGTCCCAGAATTCATAGCAATACCTTATTTCCCCATCAAGACTCGGAAATTCAGCTTCTCAGCAGCAACAACAACAAACACAAGCGTTAGCTTCTATTAACACTATTATTGTAACTATTGGGTTAGAATTAAAATTACATTAGGATTAGAATTTTAAAATTCTTTATAAATTCTTTAAGCATTTTTCTTTTGAAAAAATTTGGAAAGTTATACACTTAAAAATAAATATTAAGAAAAAACTTGATAGCGGAAAGTGAGGTAAATCATATTGTCCATATTATAGTCAGAGAAATGTTACTCATGGGGACATGTGTGTGTGTATCTTGTTGTAAGTTGGTCAAATTTTAGGTTACAGCTTCCTACGTGATTTTTATTTTGTATTGTGCCAAACCAATTGGGAAATTTATATAAAGAGAGATTGTTTACAACAATATCAACATGCATAGGAATAACTCTAACCAAAAAAAAAAAAAAAAATCTGTGTTAGTTGATGAGATCATTGACAGGGGTTTAGCTTTGAGGTTGTATTTATGCAATTATGATCATATTCTCCTGGAGGGCTTTTGTCAATACAGATAGGGTAAAATCTTAATGGCTTCACAGTCTGATCCTGCTCATGTCTAGCTCTGCAGAGAGTGGTCCAGGGAGTAAATGATGGGAACCGAAGTTGAGAAGCTTAGCAGGGGTCAGATAATAAAGGGTCTTGTGTACCACTAGGAAGCTTGGACTTTATCCTGAGGGCAGTAGGATCCATAAAAGGATTTTTAAGTAGGGAGTAACAATCAGATTCTAGAAAACTCACATTTTTCGGGAAGTTAGGTAGACAAGTAAATGTTCATGCAGGGAGGCCAATTAGAAGGCTGTTTTAGTAGTCCAGGGGAGAGATTGATTCTAGATCTGAAGATATCCTTTATGGTCAAGTATTATCAAAACACTTTATGAATGTTATCTTGTTTAATACTCTCAACAACTTTATGAGATTACTGTTACCTTTGTTTTGTATGTTGCAAATTTGAGGTGTAAACCAGGTAAGCAGTTTGCTCAAGGTCACACACAGATGAGGACTCAGAAGCTGAGTTTCTAACCCTGGTGTATCTAATTTAGAAACTTGTTGTCTTGACCAGTAATCTACACTATTGCTCTACTGACATAAGTATACTGGGGACAACATGGATAGAAAGAGGCAGCTAAATGTAAGAAATACTAAGGAGAAAGCATCAGCACGACCTGGTGATTGATGAGATATAGAGTCTGAGGGGAAGGGAGGAACTGAAGTTGACATTCAAGCAAGCGGGCAGGGCAGGGGTGGGGAACCCCATTTCTAATTGTTTCTATGTAGAGCAGATTTTTTAAAAAAGATTGATTTTATGTTTGGCTGTGCTGGGTCTTCGTTGTTGCCCAGCGCCCACTCGGGTTGCAGTGAGCGGGGGCTATTCTCCAGCTGTGATGTGTGGGGCTTCTCACTGTGGTGACCTCTCACGCTGTGAAACATAGGCTGAGTAGTTACAGCTCCTGGGCTCCAGAACGGGGCTCAGCGGCTATGGTGCCCTGGCCTAGCTGCTCCAATGCATGTGGGATCCTTCTGGACCAGGGATCGAACCCATGTCTCCTGCATTGGCAGACAGATTCTTATCCACTGTACCATCAGGGAATTGTTGCTTCTGTTTTATGTTTCGGTGTTTTGGCTGCAAGGCATGTGGGATCTTAGCTCCCCAACCAGGGATTGAACCTGTACTCCCTGCATTGGAATACAAAGCCTTAACCACTGGACCTGTTTTTATTTTATTTTATTTTTAAATTCTTCTTCTTATTATTTTTTGGACCTGTTTTTAAAAGAAGTCCCCAGATAGCTTGTTTTTTTTTAAAGGAAGGTTTCTATGTCTTTTCTATTTATTGTGCAAACAATAATCTTTGCTGTCTTTAATTTCTCCTTGATGGGTAGTGAGCCCTTCTCTGTTCTCCTAAAACCCTGACCAGAAATGTCTCAGTTAAGGTCATAAGACACTTTCTCTAGAATTTGTTTTTCTAAGTGGGTGATCCAGATTATGTCAGGCCTTGTACCAGGGAAATAACTTGACAGCCAAGTTATTTGAAGAATAATTTTGCTTGGCTAGTGCTGAGCCAATGACTGGGTTATCTGAGTTCATCTATGTCCAAGGCCCAAGGAGGTGGAATTCTCATTTTTGGAGCTTCAGTTTAATCCAGACATCAGAAGGCAATGCTTAAGCGTAAGTGTGGATGGGCTCAGAAGCTGATGATCTTCTGGGTGCTCCTAATGAAATTGGTGGCTCAGATGGTAAAGAATCTGCATGCAGTGTAGGAGACTCTGGTTCAATCCCTGGGTCAGGAAGATCCACTGGAGAAGGGAATGGCTACCCACTCCAATATTCTTGCCTGAAGAATCCCATAAGCAGGGAAGCCTGGAGGGCTACAGTCCATGGGCAAATTGTCAGACATGGAAGAAAAAAAAATTTGTCAGACATGACTGAGCGACTAAGCATGCAATGAAATTGGATTGCAACTAAGAGCAAATTGTCAGGTTTATATATGCATTACTTTATGTACACTAAGAAAAAAACCCCTGCCAGTTAAATTGTAATACCAAGTTTGCTTATCACATTGAATTTTTGTTGAATAGGTATTGAAAGTGTTCTCTTAGATTTTTATTATGTATCGTTCCTGTGCACCAGCACGTCAGGAAATAGATCCCTTAAGCTTTGTCTTGCTGTGGTCCCTCTTCCCATTTCTTTCCTGTCTTCTTTTGCTTTTTAAGGTCAGATTTGGATCATGGTAGGTCACAGCTGAGAGGGAGACCTCATTCTGTGCTCAGGTGAAACAAACAGAGCTCTTATTCTGTGCTCAGGTAAAACAAAGAGACCTCAAGAAGTTCATTTCATACCTGTTTTTGAATTCCTTCAGAGACTGCAGTTTTCTGTTCCATACACATCTCTTATTCTGGCAGATGCCATGTATTCAACCATCTGTCCATCCATCCATCCATGTATCCATCCATCCATCCTTTAAGCAGTTATTAAGAGTCAGGTCACTGAATTTAGTTCTGTGGATACACAGATGAATAAGTAATTCTGTCCCTTTCATGAACTTTGACCAATACCAGGATTATTCTCTGCTTTTCCATGGTACCACAATCTTGCTATGCTTTTTAAACAAAAGGCAGAGGAGAAATTTTGCTTGAGCTCTGAAGTTAGATTTTCTGAAACTTGAGGTGAAAACTCTTAGGCCACAAATGGTCTTCAGTCTTCCCTGTGGATATTTTGATGTAGAACAAGGCAAGAGGTGAATTTAGCTCAAGGGCCACCACTCTGGGTTTATGTTTTACTTCAAAACTATCTCACAGTCTCTCTGGGAATCTCAGGTAGGACTTCAGCTATGGAAAGGGGTAGGCGTCTTACTTTTTCATCTTCCTGTCATAATACAATAATGCTTAATAGTTAAACAACTACGTTTTGAACCCATGTCTTAGGAAGTAAGGGAGGATGGTACACTTTACTATCCATGGACGTGCATTTATAGACAGCCAAACACTATGCCAACTTATGTTTGGCTTTTAAACATTAGTGTGATCTACTTGTTTTTTTCTTGCTTGGTAGATGGATTTTCCAGAAGAGAGAAATGAGTAGATAAAGATTTTGGAGGGGTAGATGAAATACAGTTGTTCCGTCCTCACTAGCAAATGCTTAATACATGCAGTGGGTATGGAGGAGCATTTCAGGTGAGTATGTGTTGAGGAAATCACCCATTGCATTGCCCTTACTCTTAATTGCCAGATAAAGTTTGCCTGCAGACTAACAATCTGTAGCCACCATTTAAACTATTCTGAATCAGGGTTTCTATCACATGCCTGGAGAGTTTTTCCAATTTCATCTTGGAGGTTTTGATTCGACGGAAGTATGTGTATTTTGTGAAAATTTTCTGTGGACTTTAAGAACTTATCTTAATTCACTAGTCTACAAGATCCTGGGCTGAAATGAATTATAAATTTCTCTGGCTTCCAAATTCAGAAAAGGAGAATAAAAACATGGGACCAAAGCAGGATTAGAGTAAAGTTAATACAAGGGGAAGGTATGAGGGGAAGGTCTGTGGCTCTGGGAGTCCCAGAGTTCCCATGACAGGGAGATGCCATCCAAGACCCACAGGTGATGGTTGATCAGGTTTATTCCAGGCAAAAGGTAAAGCCTTGAGACTAACTCAACTCATAAATATTCAAATAGAAATGCTAACAGTAATTATATAACTTCTAGTTCAGTGATCTGGGGATCCCAGGATACTTCTGTAGTTAAAGTGTGATAAACTTATGTTGCTCTGATGACCTAGAGGGGTGGGATGGGAGGGGTAGTGGTGGGAGGGAGGCTCAAGAAGGAGGGGATGTATGTATACATATAGCTGATTCACTTTGTAGTACGATAGAAACTAACAGCATTGTAAAGCAATTATACTCCGATTCAAATGTGTGATGAATTTAGATAGCCGTTTTTTGTATCTTATGATTGCTATGTTGTCTTATCTTGTACCATAGGCAAACAGTTTCTACTTGATTGACATACAAAATGATTTTCTACCCTAGAGCTTTATTCATTTGCATTTAGGAAAACTTAACTGGGGCAAAGATGACTGGCTCCCCACCCTATCTGTGAGTCCCTGGGCTGACTCTTGATTAATCAGTATCAAGTACCTACTCCGTGTTTTGGAGTGACTCTGGCTCCTTGTACCAGTCAGCTCTGGATGTTGGGTTTACCTCTGGCTTCAAAGTTTCAGTCATAGGCAACCTGGGAACTTGGTTGAGGGAGAGTGGATGTGTATGTTACAGTAATATAAAGTATATGTAAACAGTGTGAGAAGGGGCAACAGAGGATGAAATGATTGGATAGCATCACCGACTCAATGGACATGAGGTTGAGCAGACTCTGGGAGATAGTGAAGGACAGGGAGTCCTGGTGTGCTGCAGTCCATGGGGTCTCAAAGAGTTGAAAATGACTGAGCGACCGAACAACAAAAAAACAGTGTGATGTCAGAAGATTTTGGGGATTTGCTATGAGGGGTAGGTAAATTTGATAACCTTTGGTGTATTTGGTTGACTCAAGTTTGGAGGGATCTATGTTGTTCTATCTGTTCTTTTTAAGCTCCTGCAGAATGTCTTTTTTTTTTTAAACTCCATAGAACCTTGAGCTCATTTCAGTTGCTCAGTCATGTCTGATTCTTTGTGACCCCATGGACTGCAGCATGCCAGGCTTCCCTGTCCGTCACCAACTCCCGGAGCCTACTCAAACTCATGTCCATTTCGTCAGTGATGCCATCCAACCATCTCATCCTCTGTCGTCCCCTTCTCCTCCTGCCTTCAATCTTTCCCAGCATCAGGGTCTTTTCCAATGAGTTGGTTCTTCTCATCAGATGGCACTGAAGTTTCAGTTTCAATATCAGTCCTTCCAGTGAATATTCCGGACTGATTTCCTTTAGGATGGACTGGTTGACACAGAACCTTAGCAGCCTTTTTTTTTTTTTTTCCCAGTGCTGAGTGACATGCAGGATCTTTGACCAGGGATGGAATGTGTGCCCTCTGCATTGGGAACACAAAGTCTTAACCACTAGACCACCAGGGAAGTCCCTTTAGCAATTTTTACGTAAAAATTTCCATTTCCTTATGTTCTTGATTTACAAAGTAAATTTGCCTGAGTAAGTGTCTTTAAAGATAATTTCAGTTTTTATTTAGTTTTAAAGCTATGCGCCACCCACCATTCCAAGTGCTGGGGGTGTTAACGGTGAGAAAAGCAACCTGGCTCTTGCTCTCAGGAGCTTACAGTTTTCTAGGGGAAGATAGATATTAACTGAAGGTTTTCAAAGGAAAAAAAGTCCAAATTGTCTAAGGTGGAGTATTTCATTTAAGACTAATTAGTGGTGATTTAAATTGCTTGGCATGATCAATTGTCTCAGCTTGTTCCCTGACCTCTGGGTCTAGAAACAGCGCACTGGGAAATTTACATCCTTTGTCTTTCCCCATATGCAGGTATCCCATTTTCTAAAGGTACACTTCTCTCCAGGCTGGAAGAGTGGAGAGCACTGGGTCTCAAGAGAGTTGATGCTCTGAAGGAAAATGTACCCAGGTGAGGGTTTAAAGAACAAACAGCCAGAAGAATGAACTAACATTTCTGATTTTTAAGATACAGTAAATTAGTGGCCTTTTATACATGTATTCAAATTCCTTAAAACCTAGCTGGAGGCCTTGAGGTTTTCTGATGATGACCTGCATTATGTAGTTTGCCTTGGGAGAATAGTATAAATGTTTGTGGCTTGGGTATTTTAGAACAAAGCTTTGATGAAATGGGTATAGAGTCCTGAAGTCGAGGGCTACTTAAAAGGGTCTGAAACCAGACTCCTGGCTTTTGAACTCCAGATCTAATGCTGATTAACTCTGTGATTGTGGGCCAATTACTTTATCTCTCTGTCCTTTAGGTAACTGACAAAAGTAAGATAATAGTGGTATCTCTGTCATAGGGTTGTTATAAGGGTTAAAAATGTTACCTATTTTATTGATCTTTTTCAACCCACATTTTTTTCATGTTTTAGATTCCTTTGAAAATGGAATGTTTCTTGAAGTTGGTGAAAGCTTACTATCTATGTTGGCCAGGTGGCAGTGGTGATAAAGTCACTATATGTGCATTTGCAAATATCAAAAACTTAACAATTGGACAAGAAAAAGAAATAAAAAGGATTCAGATTGGAAGGGAAAAAGTAAAACTATCACTCACTGTTTGCAGATGACATACTTATATGGAAAACCCTAAAGTCTCCACTCAAAAACTATTAGAACTGATGAATTCAGTGGAGTTGCAGGATACAGGTTAATGTACAGAAATCATTGCATTTCCAGATGCTAATAATGTACTATTGAAAAGTGAAAGTAAAAAGAAATCCTGTTTAAAATTCATAAAAAATAAAAAAAAAATCTAAAAAAAAATTGCATCAAAAGGAATTAAAATACCTAGGATTAAACTTAACCAAGGAGACGAAAGACCTATACTCAGAAAACTATAAAACATTGAGGAAGGAATCTGAAGGTGATACAAAGAAATGGAAAGATATCCCATGCTCTTGGGTTGAAGAATTAATATTGTGAAAAAGCAATGCAAAGATGATCCTAATAAATATACTAGTATAGTTAAAAAGATATGCTAAACTCCTAATGAATAAATATATACCTTGACGAATTTAGGACTTTAGCCTACAAAGCTGAGGTAACTTGATGAATAAAGAAGGGATGTAGGTGCTAAATTATGGAGATAAGGTCAAGATGCACAAATATTGGGAAAACTTCACATCATTTGTTTCCATGACAAAGCTGTGGCCAAGAGGAAGAATGTGGAAAAAACAGCTATCATGTACAAGATATACACATTTATCCCTTAGTTTGCTGCTTTCAGTCATGTTAGTTTATTTAAATTCAGATGTTGTTAGTTGGTGGTGCAAAGCATTAACATTCTGGAAAATTATGTATGAACCAGTACAACTTTTGAATAATAGTGGCTGTATTTCCCCATAAGCTAGTCACAAAAGAGCTAGTTTGTGTTTGAGAAACTGGCTTTGGAGCTAGTTTGGAGCAGAACAGACTGAACTTTTGGAGCAGAACAGACTGAACTTTTCGTTTTTTCCTAGTAACCTTGCCAAGTTGGTACTCTTCACATTTTACAGGTAAGAAAATGAACTGAGGATCAGAAACTTGCTTTGGGTCACATGGTTGGTAAGTGATGATGAAGGTAGAAATCAAACCCAGGTCTTAACTCCAGAGCCCATGTCTTTTGCACTTGTATCACAAAGCCCACATCAACCAGATTTCCTTTATTCCTCAACATCATCTTCTCCATCCCAGGATAATCATGTCTTTTGCTGGATGAACTCTTAGCCATGTCTCCTTAGAATGTGGCAAGTGAGCAGTAACAAAGAGAGTTAAGTATTTTCTGAAGTTGTTTGGTAAGTTTGACTCTCAAATTTCTGTCTTTGATTAGTAATTGAATTTCCTAACATTGTAAGGTCAGTTTGTCTCTGGACAAAAATGTGCCACTAGATCTACTATAATTCAGAGTTATGTTTGCAGTTTGTATTGTGAAGAGCTTTCCAAACTTGACTGCACTTTTAAAAAAGATACAGTCACCAGATGGCAGCAAAATGCCTTCAGCATATGATCTGAACTATGTAAAATATCGATTGTTTATTGCTGTAAATATTCTAGTTATTTAAAGAAACAAATTTATGAAAAAGTAGTATCCTCTGTTAATCAAATCTAAACAATAACTTTATTGTATACTAGGTATAAGTATGTTATTTCCAGAGCAAGCTTTCAAATAAATGACTGAATTCTCATAATGATTTATTTATCAAGGGTGTACTATATGACAAGCATTTTGCTAAATACTGTATTTACATTTATTTTATGATTACAATATCATAATTTGTTGGTGTGGATTTTGAGGCTCAGATTTTGTATGTTGTTTTTGTATTGAGCTGGGCTTCCCTGGTGGTTCAGAGGGTTCAGAATATGGCTGCAATGCTGGAGACCTGGATTCGATCCCTGGGTCAGGAAGATCCCCTGAAGCAGGGAATGGCTACCCATTCCAGCATAGAGGAAGAGGAAGCTGGTGTACTACAGTCTGTGGGGTCGCAAAGAGTCGGACATGACTGAGTGACTAGCACTTTACTTTCTTTTGTATTGGGTCATCTCACTAAGCACTCAGTTTCCATGCTTGTCCTAAATTAAAAAAAAATTCCAATAGTTTTCCCAATTCATTGTCCTGTCTCGGATTTTCTGACTATTTAGATTACCTGCAAATAAAAGCCAGTTTTGCCTCTTATTTTCTAATATTTATACCTTTTGTTTCTTATTCCTGACTTATTGCATTGGCTAAGAGATCCATAAAAATGCAGAATAACAGCAGTGATAGTAGATATAGGCATACTTTGTTTTATTGTGCTTTGCTTTATTGTGATTCACAGGTGTTGCTTTTTTTTTTTTTAATAGACTGAAGGTTTGTGGCAACTCTGTGTTGAGCAAATCTATTGATGCCAGTTCCGCAACAGCATTACTATTATTATTTGGCTGTGTGCCATGTGGCTTGTGGGATATTAGTTCTCCACCCAGGATTGAACCCTGGCAGTTCAACCTTGGCAGTAAAAGCACAGAATCCTAACCACTGGGTGACGAGGGAATTCCCCCAACAGCATTATTTTTAAATTAGGTACATATTTTTTAGACATAATGTGGCATTGCACACTTAATAGACTACAGTGTAGTGTAAACAGCTTTCATATGCATTAGGAAACCAAACAATTCAGGTAGACTTGCTTTATAGTGATAATCACTTTACTGTGACAATTGTTTTACTGTTGTGATCTGAAACCAAATCTTCAGTGTCTCTGAGGTATTCCTATATCTTCAAGAATGATATTTTTCTGTACTTTTAGGTATATGTATCAGGCCTACTTGGGCTTCCCTGGTGGCTCAGAGGTTAAAGCGTCTGCCTGCAATGTGGGAGATCTGGGTTCGATCCCTGGGTCGGGAAGATCCCCTGGAGAAGGAAATGGCAACCCACTCCAGTATTCTTGCCTGGAGAATCCCATGGACAGAGGAGCCTGGCGGGCTACAGTCCACAGGGTCACAAAGAGTTGGACACGACTGAGTGACTTCGCTTCACTTTCACTTGCATCGGGCTTACTTCTATTTCTAGACCACTTAGTATTTTTATGCTTAGTTTTAGTTTTTTTTGGCCACACGGCTTGTGGGATCTTAGTTCCCCAACCAAGGATCAAACCTGCACCCCTTGTGGTAGAAGCACAGAGTCTTAACCACTGAACCTCCAGGAAATTCCCAACATGGTTCAGTATTTTTAAAAGAAATGAAAGTTGAGTTTTATGAAAGGACTTTTGACAGAGATTAAGGTTAGGGTTTTTCTCTTTACCTAAATTCAGATCATCCTTGCCTTCCAGTGGTGGTAATAGTGGTGATGATGATAATATTAATAATTAGCATTTATTATGCATTTGGTATATACCAGTCAGTGTTCTTAGTTCTTTATGTTCAACTCAATACTATATCCCTATGAGTTAGCTCCTATTGTATTATTACCATCTTGTTTTACAGAAAAGGAAAGTGAGACAGTGAAAGTTTTCAAATTTGCCACATTACTTAACTATTTCTTGGGTATGACATTATTCTTTTAGGACTCTACTGGCTTTAAATTTTTGCTTGTATTTTGTTTAGGAATTTCTTCCTTATATTCACAAATGAAACTGGTCTACAGCTCTCTATTTTGCATGCTATCATCCATGTACCACAATGGAGAGTAGTCCTCCTCGCTCACCAGAACTAAGGTCCATGTATAACAATGAAGACCCAAAACAGCCAAAAATAAATAGATAAACAAAATTTTTTAAAACCCTTCACATATACTAGTTGATTCCTCCGTTAACAAATTTATATTATTATCATCTTAAAATATTTTAGATTTGGAAAATATTATTTGTCCAAGATTACACAGCTGATATAGACAGATAAGGGTTTGAATCTAGACTATTAGACTTCTGAGCTTGTTCTACTATACTTTCTTCCCTCCGTCTCTCCGGTACAATAAAGTTTCTACAAGATGTTGTTGTTCAGTTGCTAAGTCGGGTCTGACCCTTTCCAACACCAAAGACTGCAGCATGCCAGGCCTCTCTGTCCCTCACTCAGGGCTCACACCTTATGAAGCATCAGTTGATCCACCCCGTAGAGAAATACTATCATTGCCCAGACTGTGGGAAATATTTCAGTAACAGCTCAAATTTTATTAGACACCAATGGAATCACTGGAGCTACAGTTCCAGCTTCCTCATGGCACACTCACACTAGTGTGTCATGAGTGAGGCCCCATGAGTGCCCATGAGTGCCCAGAGTGTGGTCAGAGGTTTAGTCATAACTCCTATATTGCAGTGCATCAGAGAACCCACACAGCTGAGAAAACATAACATTGCTCCTAATATGGGGGTCTTCCTTGGTGGCTCAGTTGGTAAAGAATCTGCCTGCAACACAGGAGACTTGCTTGCAATGCAGGAGACCTGGGTTCCATCCCTTGGTCAGGAAGATCCTCTGGAGAAGTGAATGGCAACCCACTCCAATATTCTTGCCTGGGAAATTCCATGGACAGAGGAACCTGGCAGGCTCTAGTCCATGAGGTCACAAGAGTTGGACATGACTGAGTGACTAACACACACACACACACACACACACACACACCCCTTGCAGCTTCATGGACTAGTTATAGGATAGAAATCCTGTTTGCTCTATGGACAATGTGTCTCTCTCTGAAGTGTCTTACTTATGTATAAAGACTACCCCGAATTATCATAGCCAATTCTCTAAAGCAGATATCTTAAATCTGAAATTGTTACCTTATTGATTATATCCTCATAAAAGCCTGAGGATGTTCAGTTCAGTTCAGTCACTCAGTTGTGTCCAATTCTTTGAGACCCCATGGACTGCAGCATGCCAGGCCTCCCTGTCCATCACCAACTCCCAGAACTTACCCAAACTCATGTCCTTTGAGTCAGTGATGCCATCCAACCATCTTATCCTCTGTCACCCCCTTCTCCTCCTGCCTTCAATCTTTCCCACTGTCAAGGTCTTTCCCAGTGAGTCAGTTCTTCACATGAGGCGGCCAAAGTATTGGAGTTTCAGCTTCAACATCAGTCCTTCCAATGGACATTCAGGACTGATTTCCTTTAGGATGGACTAGTTGGATCTCCTTGCAGTCCAAGGGACTCTCAAGAGTCTTCTCCAACACCACAGTTCAAAAGCATCAATTCTTCAGTGCTCAGCTTTCTTTATGGTCCAACTCTCACATCCATACATGACTATTGGAAAAACCATAGCCTTGACTAGACAGACCTTTGGTGGCAAAGTAATGTCTCTGCTTTTTAATATACTGTCTAGGTTGGTCATAACTCTCAGAGGGTAAAGTGTCTGCCTGCAATGTGGGAGACCCGAGTTTGATCCCTAGGTCGGGAAGATCCTCTGGAAAAGGAAATGACAACCCACTCCAGTATTCTTGCCTGGAGAATCCCATGGATGGAGGAGCCTGGTAGGCTACAGTCTACAGGGTCGCAGAGAGTCGAACACGACTGAATGACTTCACTTTCACTTTCTTCCAAGGGAGTAAGCGTCTTTTAATTTCATGGCTGCAGTCACCACGTGCAGTGATTTTGGAGCCCCCCAAAATAAAGTCTCTTACTGTTTCCACTGTTTCCCCATCTATTTGCCATGAAGTGATTGGACCAGATGCCATAATCTTAGTTTTCTGAATATTGAGCTTTAAGCCAACTTTCCCACTCTCCTCTTTCACTTTCATCAAAAGGCTCTTTAGTTCTTCACTTTCTCTCATAAGGGTTGTGTCATCTGCATATCTGAGGTTATTGATATTTCTCCTGGCAAACTTGATTCCAGCTTGTGCTTCATCCAGCCCAGCGTTTCTCATGATGTACTCTGCATATATGTTAAATAATCAGGGTGATAATATACAGCCTTGATGTACTCCTTTCCCAATTTGGAACCAGTCTGTTGTTCCATGTTCAGTTCTAACTGTTGCTTCCTGACCTGCATACAGGTTTCTCAAGAGGCAGGTCAGGTGGTCTGGTATTCCCATCTCTTTCAGAATTTTCCACAGTTTGTTGTGATCCACAAAGTCAAAGGTTTTGGCATAGTCAATAAAGCAGGAATAGATGTTTTTCTGGAATTCTCTTACTTTTTTGATAATCCAACCGATGTTGGCAATTTGATCTCTGGTTCCTCTGCCTTTTCTAAATCCAGCTTGAACATCTGGAAGTTCATGGTTCACGTACTGTTGCAGTCTGGCTTGGCGAATTTTGAGCTTTACTTTACTAGTGTGTAAGATGAGTGCAATTGTTTGGTAGTTTGAGCATCCTTTGGCATTGCCTTTCTTTGGGATTGGAATGAAAACTGGCCTTTTCCTTTCCTGTGGCCACTTTTGTCACATTAGGTAGGCTTATTCATACGTATTTTATTCTTTTTGTTGCAATGGTAAATGGGACTGATTCCTTAATTTCTCTTTCTAATTTTTCGTTGTTAGTGTATAGGAATGCAACTGATTTCTGTGTATTGATTTTGTATCCTGAGACTACTAAATTCACCGATTAGCTCTAGTAATGTTCTGGTAATATCTTTAGGGTTTTCTATGTATAGTATCATGCCATCTGCAAACAGCAAGAGTTTTACTTCTTCTTTTCCAATCTGGATTCCTTATTTCTTGTTCTTCTCTGTTTGCCATAGCTAGGACTTCCAAAACTATGTTGAATAATAGTGGTGAGAGTGGGCACCACGTCTTGTTCTTGAGCTTAGAGGGAATGATTTGGGGGTTTGTTTTTGTAGATCTTTTCCTTCTCTTGTGCTTTCTTCTAGGTCCTTGTAAAATGTGTTGATTGATTCTTGCATTTTCTCCATTCCATTTTTGAGATTTTGGATCATCTTTACTAATCATTACTCTGAATTCTTTTTCAGGTAGTTTGCTTATTTCCTCTTCGTTTATTTGGTCTTGTGAGTTTCTACCTTGTTCCTTTATTTACACCATATTTCTCTGACTTTTCACCTTCTTTCTCACTTACTGTGTTTGAGGTCTCCTTTTCCCAGGCTTTCAGGTTGTATTCCTTCTTCCTTTTGGTTTCTGCCCACAGTGGGTAAGGTTGGGCCAATGGTTTATGTAGGCTTCATGTTGGATGTGACTTGTGCTTGCATTGTGGTGGGAGGAGGTGAGTTGTTTTTGCTTTTTTTTCTGATGGGCAGGGCTGTGTGCATCCTGTCTGCTGATGATTGGGTTTGTGTTTTTGTATTGCTTGCTGTTTGGACTAGGCATCCTGCACTGGATGTTGCCAGCAGTTGGGTGATGCCTGGTCTTGTATACAAGTGGAGGCTTTCATGGGAGTTCTCACTAACTAATACTCCGTGGGGTTAGGCATTCTCTGGCAGTCTAGGGTTTTGGACTCAGTGCTCCCACTCCAAAGGCTCAGGCCCAATCTCTGGCCGGGGAACCATGACTCCACAAGTCATCTGTTATAACGTTAAAGGGGATTGAAATAAACACACAAAAAAAGAAGTAAAAGGTGAACCCCAGACAAATGGTAAATACAAAATCAGACAAATAATAACAAAAGTAATGGAACCCACACACACACATACACACACAAATAAAACCAAAGCAGTCCAGAGAAAAGAAGATGCAAGAGATTGACCTGACAAGTGAAGGAAACCAAAAATAATATCGACCAACTAGGAAAAAAACTAACTAAAGCACAAATTGGAAAACAAAAACAAAGCAAGGTGCCAACTGGGTAATAAACCAAAGAAAACAAAAGAAACTACAAACATCATGAAAAACAGAAAGAAAAGAAATAAAGAATAGAAGAGCAAAGTTACATAGAGGAATGTAAAATAATTTATATATATTAAAGAATAATTACAGCAGGAAAATCTACCACAATCACAGAAAACTAATCAAACTGATCACATAGATCACAACCTTGTTTAACTCAATGAAACTATGAGCCACGCCATGCAGACCACCCAAGATGGACAGTGGAGAATTCTGACAACACATGGTCCACTGGAGAAAGGAATGGCAAAGCACTTCAGTATTCTTGCCTTGAGAACCCCATGAACAGTATGAAAAGGCAAAAAGATAGGACACTGAAAGATGAACTCCCCAAGTCGGTAGGTGCCCAATATGCTACTGGAGAAGAGTGGAGAAACAACTCCAGAAAGAATGAAGAGATGAAACCAGAGCGAATACAATGCACAGTTGTGGATATCACTGGTGATGGAAGTAAAGTCCGATGCTGTAAAGAGCAATATTGCGTAGGAACCTGGAATGTTAGGTCCATTAATCAAGATAAATTAGGAGATGGCAAGACTGAATAATGACATTTTAGGAATAAGTGAGCTAAAATGAACTGGAAGAGCAAATTTAGCTCAGATGACTGTTATATCTACTACTGTGGGCAAGAATCCCTTAGAAGAAATGGAGTAGCCCTCACAGTCAACAAAAGTGTTTGAAATGCAGTACTTGGGTGCAATCTCAAAAACAACAGACTGCTCTCTGTTTGTTTCCAAGGCAAACCATTCAGTATCACAGTAATCCAAGTCTATGCCCCAACCAGAAATGCTGAAGAAGCTGAAGTTGAACAGTTCTATAAAGACCTGCAAGACCTTCTAGAACTAACACCCAAAAAAGATATCCTTTTCATCATAGGGGACTGGAATGCAAAAGTAGGAAATCAAGAGATACCTGGAGTAACAGGCAAATTTGGCCTTGAAGTATGGAATGAAGCAGGGCAAAGGCTCACAGAGTTTTGCAAAGAGAACGCACTGGTCATAGCAAACACCCTCTTCCAACAACACAAAAGGAGACTCTACACATGGACATCACCAGATGGTCAACACTGAAATCAGATTGATTATATTCTTTGCAGCCAAAGATGGAGAAGCTCTATACAGTCAGCAAAAAACAAGACTGGGAGCTGAACTATTATGGCAGAGATCATGAACTCCTTTTTGCCAAATTCAGACTTAAATTGAAGAAAGTAGGGAAAACCACTAGACCATTCAGACATGACCTGAAGCAAATCCCTTATGATTATACAGTGGAAGTGACAGATAGACTCAAGGGATTAGATCTGATAGACAGAGTGCCTGAAGAACTATGGACATAGGTTCATGATATTGTACAGGAGGCATTGATCAAAACCATCTACAAGAGAAAGGAATGCAAAAAGACAAAATGGTTGTCTGAGGAGGGCTTACAAATAGCTGAGAAAAGAAGAGAAGCTAAAGGCAAAGGAGAAAAGGAAAGGTATACCCATTTGAATGCAGAGTTCCAAAGAGTAGAAGGAGAGATAAGAAAGACTTCCTCAGTGATCAATGCAAAGAAATAGAGGAAAACAATAGAATGGGAAAGACTAGAGATCTCTTCAAGAAAATTAGAGATACCAAGGGAACATTTCATGCAAAGATGGGCTGAATAAAGGACAGAAATGGTATGGACCTAACAAAAGCAGGATATATTAAGAAGAGGTGACAAGAATACACAGAAGGACTATACAAAAAAGATTTTCATGATCCAGATAACCATGATGATGTGATCACTCACCTAGAGTCAGACATCCTGAAATGTGAAGTCAAGTGGGCCTTAGGAAGCGTAGCTACAAACAAAGCTAGTAGAGGTGATGGAATTCCAGTTGAGTTATTTCAAATCCTAAAAGATGATGCTGTGAAAGTGCTACACTCAATATGTCAGCAAATTTGGAAAACTCAGCAGTGGCCACAGGACTGGAAAAGGTCAGTTTTCATCCCAATCCCAAAGAAAGGCAATGCCAAAGAATGCTGAAACTACTGCACAATTGCACTCATCTTACACACTAGCAAAGTAATGCTCAAAATTCTCCAAGCCAGACTTCAACAATATGTGAATCGTGAACTTCCAGATGTTCAAGCTGGATTTAGAAAAGGCAGAGGAACCAGAGATCAAATTGCCAACATCCGTTGAATCATTGAAAAAGGAAGAGAATTTCAGAAAAATATTTACTTCTGCTTTATTGACTATGCCAAAACCTTTGACTTTGTGGATCACAACAAACTGTGGAAAATTCTGAAAGAGATGGGAATAGCAGACCACCTGACCTGCCTCTTGAGAAATCTGTATGCTGGTCAAGGAGCAACAGTTAGAACCAGACAGGGAACAACAGACTGGTTCCAAATTGGGAAAGGAGTACGTCAAGGCTGTATGTTGTCACCTTACTCATTTAACTTATAACAGAGTACATCATGCGAAATGCCAGGCTTGATGAAGCACAAGCTGGAATCAAGGTTGCCAGGAGAATATCAATAACCTCAGATATGCAAATAACACCATGCTTATGACAGAAAGCAAAGAGCTAAAGAGCCTCTTGATGAAAGTGAAAGAGGAGAGTGGGAAAGTTGGCTTAAAGCTCAACATTCAAAAAACTAAGATCATGGCATCTGGTCCCATCACTTCATGGCAAATAGATGGGGAAACAGTGGAAACAGTGGCAGACTTTTTTTTTTCCCTTGGGCTCCAAAATCACTGCAGATGGTGACTGTAGCCATGAAATTAAAAGACGCTTGCTCCTTGGAAGAAAAACTATTGAAAAAGGAATTCATATGGCCTGGACTCCATCTTAGGCCTGTTCATGCTGATCATGCTCGGCCACCTCCCCAGTGGACTCTGAACTCTGTGTTTAGTGTCTATGGAAATGACAACAGAAGGATAAGACCCCCTCCAGACAGGGGAATCTTGAAGATCATATCCAGGTTATTCGTTGCCTAAGAGAACACATCCACTAATCACCCCTTCCTCCAGACAGGCCATAAATTTTTCTGTACCTACTGGAGTGTAACCTTGTGCTTATTGATTATTGGCTAATTGTTTAACTGTCTGAGCACATGGCACATGAGTGATGGGGTTATTGGGATTGTATTTACCCTTCCTTAGTTTATGTAACTCTCAGGCCTTCCTGCCTGTTACCCTCTCAGTTCCATCTAGTTAAAGCTATGGTTTTTCCAGTAGTCATGTATGGATGTGAGAGTTGGGCTATAAAGAAAGCTGAGTGTCAAAAAATTGATGCTTTTGAGCTGTGGTGCTGAAGAAGACTCTTGAGAGCTCCTTGGACTACAAGGAGATCCAACCAGTCCATCCTAAAGGAAATCAGTCCTGAATATTCATTGGAAGGATGGATGCTGAAACTAAAATTCCAATACTTTGGCCATCTCATGGGAAGAACTGACTCAGTAGAAAAGGCCCTGATGCTGGGCTAGATTGAAGGCAGGAGGAGAAGGGGACAACAGAAGATGAGATGATGGTTGAATGGCATCATTGACTCGATGGACATGAGTTTGAGTAAGCTCTAGGAGTTGATGGTGGACAGGGAAGCTTGGCGTGCTGCAGTCCATAAGGTGATAAAGAGTCAGACACTACTGAACGACTGAACTGAACTGGCAACATTGAAGAAGGAATTCATAGGGTCTGGACTCCATCTTAGTCCTGTCCATGCTGATTGTGCTCAGCCACCTCTTCAATGGACTCTGAATTCTCTGCTTAGTGCCTATGGGAACGACAATGGAAGGATCAGACCCGCTCCGGACAGGGGAACCTTGAAGATTGTATCCGGGTTACTCATTGCCTAAGAGAAAACATACTCTAATCACCCCTGCCCCCAGACAGTATCTATCGGAATGTAACCACAGGCTTATTGCTTATTAACTGGTTGGAATGTAACCGCGGGCTTATTGATTATTAACTGTTTGAACACATAACACATGAATGATGGGGTTATTGTAATTGTATTTACCCTTCCTTTGTTAGTCTCAAGGAATTTGGGGTGGTGGGTTCAGACACATACACATGGGGTATAAAAGATTTTCACAAATGCTGGCTGGGGTCCTTGGCCAAGAGGAGACTCTGCCTTGGGCCTGTCGGTGTAATAAACTGCACCCCACTATCTGCATTGTCTTTCTGAGTGAGTTTGTTTCCCGGAACACATGGCTATAACAACAGGAAAAAGAACAATAAGAAAAGCAAACAAAAAAAAAATATAAAAAACTTTTTTAATTAAAAAAATTTAAAAGGAAAAAAAAAATGAAACAGAAACCCCACAGAACTGCAAAAAGCCATGGTAGAGGCAGAAATATAAAAAGGGCATAAAAAGTGTGATTAAAAAAATAACTCTCCCCTTCATAGACCACAGCCTTCTCGTGGCCATGGGGCTTGCATAACTCAGTGAAGCTATGAGCCATGCCATGCAGGGCCATCCAAGATGGATGGGTCATAGTGAAGAGTTCTGACAAATCATGGTCCACTGGAAGAGGAATTGGCAACCCACTTCGTGAGACCAGTATTCTTGCCATGAGAACCCTATGAACAGCACAAAAAGGCAAAATGATATGACACAAGAAGATGAACCCCTCAGGTTGGAAGGTGTCCAATATGCTACTGGGTAAGAGCAGAGGGCAATTACTAATAGCTCCAGAAAGAATGAAGTGGCTAGGCCAAAGCAGAATAACACTTAGTTGTGGATGTGTCTGGTGGCAAAAGTAAAGTCTGATGCTCTAAAGAACGATATTGCATAGGAACCTGGAATGTTAGATCCATGAATCAAGATAATTCTGAACAACTCTTGAATGGCCTAACTGTGATGCCTCAGTTCAGTGACAATAACACAGTGGTGTTAGAATCTGAATGTCAAGGTCAAGTTCCAGTGCAAAAGGATATAAAGATCATGAATATAGATTCTTGGAAAAGTTCAGTCAAAACATCAGGTTACTGAAATCATCAGATGAGCTCTTCAACCAAGTTAGAAAAGCAGCAATAGAAAAGGAAGTTAAGAGCTCAAACACAGGAAGTAATACATAAACACCTGGAACAGAATACGAAGTAACCAAAAGTATTTCAAGAAAATCAGAGGGACCATGGCTTCACTCTAGAAGCCAAATATATTTATTCCAAATAAAATGCAAAACAGGTGTCTTGGAGAAGTGCAGAAAAAACATCAACAGTCACTGTAAGCTCAATATAAAGGCAACCTCTGACTTCTCAAAGACCATAATTTAGCCTGAGAGAAAGAGCAAGAGCAGAGAAGAGTAGCAATGGCTGGTACCAATGATATGACTCTTCAAAGAAAATGACATTTTGACAGTGTTTGAAAACAGGCTCAGATAATAAAGCATCTGCCTGCAATGCTGGAGACCTGGGTTTGATCCCTGGGTCGGGAAGATCCCCTGGAGAAGGAAATGGCAACCCACTCTAGTACTCTTTCCTGGAAAATCCCATGAACAGAGGAGCCTGGTAGACTACCATCCATGGGGTCGCAAGGAGTTGGACACGACTTTACTTACTTACTTGATTAAAACAGTTTTTTAACTAACCATCAATGTAAATGAACAATATAAAAGATTACAGTGCAAATGGTAAAATGATTGCTTTCAGACACCAAGATATCAGTCTTATATTGTATTTTGACTGCTCTAAGATTATTAAACAATTTTCACTTTAAAAATTTTCTCCAAAGCTTAAATAGAGTTAATGGTACAAATAAAATCAACAACCACAGCAATAGAGGAAAAAAAGAAGAAAAAGAAAAGAAGGAGAAAAAAAATCCAGAAGCAACAACAGAACAAGTCAAAACATAAGAGTAATAATAAATGTTTTTCTTGGACCTCAACTCTCAGTGTCCTTTCCTTTCCTGGGAGTCACAGTCCACCTTCACCTCCCTAGGATGCCTTTCAAAACTGGGATGCTCTCTGGGCTGCTGTGGGACTGCTCAGACTCTAATCTGGTTCTACTCCTGCATGTTCTTGCCTCCAAAGTCCACAGCTAACAGAGTTAGTGCGTTTTCTTTTGTGGGAATTCTCATTGTCCTTTTATATATTCCACAGACACAGAGTCTGCCTAGCTGACTGCGTGGATTTAGTCTGCAGCTTGTACAGCTGGTGGGAAGGTTTTCAGTCCTCTTCCTTAGCCACACTGCCCCTGGGTTTCAACTGTGGCTTTATCTCCACCTCTGCATGTGGGTCATCCACAGGAGTTTGCTCCTGAGACTGCTCTGAAATTCTTGGGTCTGCTTCAGTGAGGACTGAGTGTGGAGGTGGTGCAGCTGCTTGGATCACAGGGACCCTGGCAGCACCAGATAGGCAGAGGGGCTGGCAGCTAGGGAAGTGGGAGATATGATGCTCTTAGGAGTTTTCTTCCAGCTTCTGGCAGCTCTGTCCCAGTGGGGATCAAGCATGGAAGTAGCATGGTTTCCTGGATCACAGGGACCCTGGCGATGCCAGGATTTCTGGTAGCCATTGTCGCAGGAGCTATGGCACTATAAGAGTCTTTTTCTAGCCTCTGGCACCTGGCGTACAAAGGGCCTCTTTGACTGGTCCTTCTCTGTTGCTCAGCTTGTTCAGGCACTTAAGGGGCCCACCTGGCTGGGGTCCTTCTCTATTGCTCAGTGTGTTAGGCACTTAAAGGGCCACACTCTCTGGGGTCTTTCTCTATCGCTCAGCTGCTGGCACTGCTGTGTGGGGAGAGAGGCTACAGTGATGGCCCCACCCCCTGTGCGTGACTCAGCAGTATCGCTTTGCCTTCATGGCTGCCTGGCTTTCCTCCACAGGCCTTTCCCACCATGGTCTCTTCCCTCACATCCCCTCAGGCTGTCTCCCTGCAGTCAACAGCAGACCTCACCCTGGGATTGCTCTCCAGGCCCCATGCTGCAGCTCCCGGCTGCCTCACTTTCTAGAGGACTTGCATCCCTGTCCGGGGTAAGTAGGCCTGTGGCAAGGATTGTCTGTGTGATTCTCATTCCATTCAGCCTGTCACAGGTCAGTTGCTGCACTCTCCAGTAGCCTCAAACACTTCTCTGTCCCAAACAATTACCCTGATGTGAGGATCTGACCCCTACTTCAGTTCCCCCATCCCCCAGGTGCAGGTCCTGTCTTGCTCCCTCTCCTCTTTTTCTCCTCCTTCCTTTGTCCTACCCAGTTTTATGTGGATCTATATATTCCTTTCTGGTGGTCAGGGACTCCTGTCTGCCCTCAGCTGGTGTTCTGCAAGATCTTCTGTGTCTGAAGGTGTATTCCTGATGCATCTGTGGAGAAAGCTGTGCTCCACATCTCCACATCCACCTACTCCTCCGCCATCTTGTCTCTCTCCAAGACCTTTTATGTCTAGTTCTTCTGTGTATTCTTCTCACTTCTTCTTAATCTCTTCTGCTTCTTTTAGGTCCTTTTCATTTCTGTCCTTTATTATTGTGCCCATCCTTGCATGAAATGTTCCCTTGGTATCTCCAATTTTCTTGAAGAGATCTCTAGTCTTTTCCGTTCTATTGTTTTCCTCTGTTTCTTTGCATTTATTTGTTCACTCAAGAAGGCTTTCTTATCTCTCTTTGCTATTCTCTAGAACTCTGCTTCAGACGAGTGTATCTTTACCTTTCTCCTTTACCTTTCACTTCTCTTCTTTTCTCAGCTATTTGTAAGGGTTCCTCAGACAACCACCTTGCCTTCTTGCACTTCTTTTTCTCCGGAATGGTTTTGGTCTAAATAACAGTCCTTTATCAGACATGTCTTTTGCAAATATTTTTTCCCAGTCTGTGACTTGTCTTCTCATTCTCTTGACTTTGTCTTTCACAAAGCAGAAGTTTTTTATTTTAATGAAGTTCAGCTTAGCAATTCTTTCTTTCATGGATTATACCTTTTATGTTGTATCTCAAAAGTCATTGCCATACCCATAGACTTTCTTCTGTATTATTTTGTAGGAGTTTTACAGTTTTGTGTATTTACATAAATATTTACATTTTCAGTTACTTTTTGTGAAGGGTGTAAGGTCTAGGTCTAGATTTGTTTTTTGCTTGTGGATATCTAGCTGTTCTCTCATGGTGCGTTGAAAGGAGTTTCTTTGCTCCATTGCATTGTCTTTGCTCCTTTGTCAACAGTTATTGACTATATTTATGAGGCTCTATTTCTGCACTCTATTCTCTTCAGTTGATCTATTTATCTATTCTCTTGCCAGTCCCACACTGTTTTTATTACTGTGATTTTTTTTTTTGTAAGCCTTGAAGTTGGGTGATGTCAGTCTTCAAACTTTGTCCTTTTCCTTAAATATTGTGTTGACTATTCTGGGTCTTTTGTCTCTACATGTAAACTTTAAATCAGTTTGTTGATGTCCACAAAATAACTGACTGGGATTTTGATCCTGATTGCACTGAATCTATGTATCAGTTTGTGAAGAACTGACATCTTGAGACTATTGAGTATTCCTAGCAATGAACACAGAATATCTATTTATTTTGTTCAGTTATTTTTTAAAGCACTGATTTGAGGACTAATTTTATTGTGGTAAGAGAAAATAGTCCACATTATTCCAACCCTTTGAAATTTGGGACTTTGATCAATTTTTATAAAAGTTCCATGAATAATTGGAAATTATGTATTTTCTCCAGTTTTAGGGAGACAATGTATGTTCAGTTAGGCAGATTTGTTACTGTCCTCTTAAAAATCTTTCATATACTTACTGATTTTTTTGGCCTGCTCTTTGAATTAGTTACTGAAAGATATGTGTAGAAATCTTCCACTGTACTTATGAATTGACCACTTTCTCCTTGTATTCTGTTGGGTTTTGCCATATATATTTTGTGGACATGTTTAGATGTATGCACAACAGAATTATTATAATTTTTTGGTAAATTGGGACTTTACCATTATGATGTACCTCTCTACCTCAACTAATGCTTTCTTCTTTAAGTATATTCTATGAATTATCATTAAAGACATCTCAGCTTACTTTGATTATGTTTGCATGGTAGTTCTTTGATATTGTTGTTGTTGTTGTTCAGTCACTTTTTGTGACCCCATGAACTGTAGCATACCAGGCTTCCCTGTCCTTCATTTCCTCTTGGAGTTTGCATATTTGATATCTTTGATGTTAATATTCCTATTTTCTTATATTTAAATATATCTTATAAACAATAAATCTAGTTAATATTTTTAGTAATAGACTTATTAAGATATAATTCACATATACAATTAACTTAAAGTGTACAATTCAATCTTTATTAGTGTATTTATAGAGGTGTACAACCATTATTGGGCTTCTCTGGTGGTTCAGCTGGTAAAGAAACCATTATCACATCAATTTTAGAATATTTTTATCATCTCTCAAAAAAATTCTATATCTTTTAGCAGTCATCTCAAATCACCTTGCCTCATAGACTTTCCTCTTCTATATGGTGTATATATATATATAGTTGTGGTTCAGTTGCCCAGTCATGTCTGACTCTTTGTGACCCCATGGACTGCAGCATATCAGGCTTCCCTGGCTTTCACACTCTCCTGGAGTTTGTTCAAACTCATGTCCATTGAGTTGATGAAGCCATCCAACCTTCTCATCCTTTGTTGTCCCCTTTTCCTCCTGTCCTCATTCTTTCTCAACATCAGGGTCTTTTCCAATGAGTTGGCT
Organism: Cervus elaphus; assembly: GCF_910594005.1. Lineage (NCBI taxonomy): Eukaryota > Metazoa > Chordata > Mammalia > Artiodactyla > Cervidae > Cervus > Cervus elaphus. The sequence goes on along the minus strand of NC_057834.1, from coordinate 123,364,299 downwards.
CTTTCCATTAGATGGCCAAAATATTGGAGCTTCAGCTTCAGCATCAGTCCTTCCAATGAATATTCAGGGTTGATTTCCCTTAGGATTGACTGGTTTGATCTCCTTGCTGTGCAAGGGACTCTCAAGAGTCTTCTCCAGCACCACAATTTGAAAGGAAGCATATATATATGTATATGTAAATATATACATATATGTGTGTGTCTCTCTTTGTATGTGTGTGTCTCTGTGTACATATATATATATATATAAATCATATGTATATGTGTATATATATATATATGTAATATAATATGCAGGCTTTTGAAAAGCCTAGTTTCTTTCATTAGTGTGATATTTTTAAGGTTCATCCATGTGGTAGCATATGTCACTGCTTATTCCTTTTTATGGCTGAATTAGATGGAGTCTTTATATATTCTGGATATATCTCCATCAGAGATACATAAAGTTCAAATTTTTATATCATCTAATCTACTTGTTCTTCCTTTCATTGCCTGTTCTTTTGGTATCATAGCTAAGAAATCATTGACAAATCCAGTGTATGAAGCTTTTTTATCTGTTTTTTGGCCAAGGACTTTATAATTTTAGGTCTCATGTTTATGTCTTTGATCCATTTTGAGTTAATTTTTATATGTGGTATAAGATAAGGGTCTAACTTCATTCTTTTGTGTGTGGATATTCAATTTTCCCAGTATCATTTAAAGATATCCTTTCTCCATTGAGTGGTCTTGGAAATTTTGTTGAAAATCATTTGGTCATGTTTTTCCCGGGTTCTCTGTTCTGTTCCATTGATTTATATGTCTGTTCTTGTGCTTATGCCTCACTGTTTTGATTCCTATAGTTTTGTAGCAGGTTTTGAAATAGGAGTATAAAATCTTTGACTTTGTTCTTTTTTTTTTTTAATTATTCACAGCCCCAGGAGATTTGATCTGAATTTAGGATGAATTTTTCTATTTCTGCAAAACTAGGCATTGGTATTTTATTTTATTTTTGACCACATGGGGTCTTGGTTGGGGCATGTAGAATCTAGTTCCCTGACAGGGGATCGAATCCCAGGTTCCCTGCTTTGGGAGCACAGAGTCTCAGCCACTGGACCACCCAGGGAAGTCCTGGCACTGGGATTTTAATAGGCATTGTATTAAATCCATAGATTGCTTTGGGTAGTACTGGCATCTTAACAATATTATGTCATTTAATTCATGAACATAAGGTGTTTTTCCTTTTACTGATGTCTTTTAAATTTTCTCTCAGCAAGGTTTATTTTTTAAACTTATTTTTAATTGGAGGATAATTACTTTATAATATTGTCTTGATTTCTGCCTTACATCAGCATGAATTAGCCACAGTTATACATATGTCCCCTCCCTCCTTGATATTCCTCCCACACCATTCCACCCCTCTAGGTTATCACAGACCAGCAGATTGAGCCCTTTGCATCATATAGCAGATTCCCACTGGCTATCTATTTTACATATGGCTATCTATTTTGCATATATGTTTCAATGCTACTCTGTCAACTCATACTACCCTCTCCTTCCCCTACTGTGCCCACAAGCCTGTTCTCTATGTCTGCATCTCTATTGGTACCCTACAAGTAGGTTCATCAGAACCATTTTTCTAGATTCTATATATACTCAGCAAAGTTTTGTAATCCTCAGTATTCAAATCTTTCACCACCGTGGTTGTTTTCAACAACTTTGAATGTGTAGATGACACCACCCTAATGGCAGAAAATGAAGAGGAACTAAACAGCCTCCTAATGAAGGTGAAAGAGAAGTGTGAAAAAGCTGATTTAAAACTCAGCATTCAAAAAACTAAGATCATGGCATTCGGTCCCATCACTTCATGGCAAATAGAAGGGGAAAAAAATGAAAACACTGAAAGATTTTATTTTCTTGGACTCCAAAATCACTGTGGACAGTGACTGCAGTTATGATATTAAAAGACGCTTGCTCCTTGGAAGAAAAGTTATAATAAACATAGCATATTAAAAACCAGAGACATCATTTTGCCAACAAAGTTCTATATAGTCAAAGCTATGGTTTTTCCCGTAGTCATGTATGGATGTGAGAGTTGAACCATTAAGAAGGCTGAGAGCCAAAGAACTGATGCTTTCGAGCTATGGTGTTGGAGAAGACTCTTGAGAGTCCCTTGGACTGCAAGGAGATCCAACCAGTCCATCCTAAAGGAAATCAGTCCTGAATATTCATAGGAATGACTGATGCTGAAGCTGAAGGTCCAATACTTTGGCCACCTGATGCAAAGAGCCGATTCATTTGAAAAGACCCGATGCTGGGAAAGATTGAAGGCAGGAGGAGAAGGGGGTGATAAAGGATGAGATGGTTCAATAGCATCACTGATTCAATGGACATAAGTTTAAGCAAACTCCAGTAGATGATGAAGGACAGGGAAGCCTGGTGTACTGCAATTCATGGGGTTGAGAGTCAGACTCGACTTAGTGACTGAACAACAATAATGTAATTTTTGATGCTATAGTAAATGAAATTCCACCCCCTCTTAATTTCCTTTTGGACTGTTCATTATTAGTGTATATAAATAAAACTGATATTTGTGTGTTGGTTTCATACCTTGTAATGTTATTGAATTCATTTATTCAAACAATCTAGTTTTTTCTGCATATAACGTCATGTTTTCTGTGAACAGAGGTAATTTAACTTCCTTTCCAATTTGGACGATTTTTATTTCTTTTTCTTGCCTAATTTCTCTGGCCAGGGCTTTCAGTACTATGTTGAATAGCATGGTGAAGTGGATATTCTTGTTTAGTTCTTAATCTTCAAGGAAAAGCTTTCAGTCTTCTGTCATTATGTTAGCTGTTTGCTTTTTATATGCATTCACAGCTGCTTTTATTTATTTGGCTGCACTATGATCAGCGTTGGGGATCTTAGTTCCCCAACCAGGGATTGAACCCCTGGCTTCAGCAGTGGAAGCATAGTGTCCTAACCACTGGATTGCCAGGGAACTCCCCAGAGCTGCTTTTAGATGTCTTAATTTCCCTAAGAATCTCACCTCTGCTTCTTCTCAGGGCCTTAAATGTTCTGTTGTAGCACTCTGCCTATATCTCTTGCCTCCACCCACTGATGGGTCTGCAGTTCCTCTGAAGTTTGCATGTGCCACGGCATCTACCACTGCTTTCAGCAGCCTGATATTCAAACTCTGTCACTGTTTCCGTCTGAGCTCAAGTCAGAAGAAGCAGAAATCAGTCTCTTGGGTAGTCCCTAGTCATGCCAGAATACTGTAAATAAGTTCAAAGGTAAGGACCAGGTATTAGGTGACTTCCCCTTTATTGAGTCAGCAAGAGTGCAGAGAAATGCCATGAAATTTTCTACTGTTTAAGTGTTGCTTTTAAAAACTTGGACATTTTCTTGGTTGCTGAAGATCCTTGACTAGTTTTTCAATTTCCCACAGCCTTATTTTTGGTCAATCTGTTGTTGTTTACTTGATGTTTCCATGGAGGAAGGGGGGCCTGGACCTTCTGCTGTCTTGATGACATCACCGTCAGATAACGTTAAGTTTTATTTTTACTTAAATTCACATTTGATTTATGATCCAATTTGTAGGGGATGATTGCCTGGCTTTGAATGATAGCGTCACCACATTCTTACTATTTGGCTTGGGGAAAATTCCTTAATCTCTCACGCCTCAGTTTCTTCATCAGTAAGATGAGGGGCAAAGTGGTATCTACCTACTACAGTTACTGAGAGACTTATTCATATACATGTACAGGATTCAGAAAAGTGACTGGAAATTAGTACACTCTCAGTAAGTACTCCTGAGTGTAAATATTTTTCATAGCCTTTTGCTCTGGTGGTCCACTTGTGCCTTGGAAACTCACTGGGGACTAATCTAATTAATTTTCAGAAAAGGCTCAACTCTACCACTTAGCATAACTTGAAGATCCTCATGGCTGGGTGGGAGCACTGAGAAAGACAGACTCAAGTTTGAACAGTGGATTCTATTGTGTTAAATAAATATGTGTTTCCTTTCCCTTCCCTTTCCTTGTACCAGTACACAGGTTGAATACAGAGTGTCCCATTAAGTTATTTTTTTTTAATTGATCTAACCATTAGCTCAATTTATAGAAACCTTCAAAGTCTTCCTTGTTTATATATATCCTGGGGACAAAGCTCATTAAAAAAAAATTTTCTAGAACCTAGATGTACCTCTGTACTCAGTTTCCCCAAGAACTTCCTTTTTCAGTCTTTCTAAACTTTATCTGTCTACCTAAGCTTAAGGTTTTTAATATGTTGATTTTTCAAAATTAAGGCTTAATTGATTTACAATATTAATTTCAGATGTCCAACATAGTGATTCAATAGTTTTATAGATTTTATGCTGTTTAAAGTTATAAAATATTGGCTTTATTCTCTGTGCTATATAATATATTCTTGTATCTTTATTTTATACATGATAGTACTTCTTAATTCCTTACTCCTATTTTCCCCCTCCTCCATCCCTGGGAAATGATAACCACTAGTTTGATCTCTATATCTGAGTCTATTTCTGTTTGGTCATATTTATTCATTTTTTAAAAAACTTTTCAATTTGTATTGGGCTATGGCTGATTAACAGTGCTGTGACAGTTTCAGGGGAACAGTGAAGGGACTCAGCCATACATGTCTCCCCTCCCATCCAGGCTGTCATCATTATTTATTTTTTGTGTTCCACACATAAGTGATAACGTACAGTATTTGTCTTTCTCTAACTTATTTCATTAAGCATAATATCCTCCTGTTCCATCCATGTTGTTGCAAATGGCAAAATTGCTTTCCTTTTATGGTGCATAATAATGCTCCATTATATATATACATACCATATCTTTTTATGTATTCATCTGTTAATGGACATTTAGGTTGCTTTAATAGTTTGGTAACTCTAAATAGTGCTGCTATGAATATTGGGATTTGAATTAGTGTTTTTGTTTTATTCAGAATTATACCCAAGGGTGGAATTGCTGGATCATACAGTAGTTCTACTTTTAGTTTTTTGAGTAAACTCCATACTGTTTTTCACAATGGCTGTACCAGTTAACATTCCCACCAACAACTATACTAGGGTTTCTTTTCCTCCACATCCTTGCCAATATATATTATTTGTCGTCTTTTTGATGATAGCCATTCTGACAGGTGTGAGGTGAAATTTTATTGTGGTTTTGATTTATAATTCCCTGATGACCAGCAATGTTGAACATCTTTTCATGTGCCTGTTGGTCATCTGCAGGTCCTATTTGGAAGAAAAGTGTCTATTCAGGTCTTCTGCCCATTTTGTAATCAGGTTGTTTGTTTTTTGATACTGAGTTGTATAAGCTGCTTATAAACGTTGAATATTAACCCCTCATTGGTCGTATCTTTTGCAAAGATTATTTCCATTAAATAGATTATCTTTTCTTTTTATCAATAGTTTCCTTTGCTGTACAAAAGCTTTTAATTATTTTCCATTTGTTTATTTTTGTTTCCTTTGCCTTAGGAGACAGATCCAGAAAAATATTGCCTCAATTTATGCCAAAGAGTGTTCTGTGTATGTTTTCCTCTAGGAGTTTTATGGTTTCTGACCTTACATTTAGCTCTTTAAATCATTTGAGTTTATTTTTGCATACAGTGTGAAGAAATGTTCTAATCTCATTTTTTTTACATATAACTGTCCAGTGTTCCCAGCATCATTTTTTAAAATAAACACAACAGTTTCATTTTTTTATGTTTTTAAAACTTTTTATTTTTATTTACTTATTCATTTATTTCACGTTTTATTGATATGATTTACATATAACATTGTATAAATTTAAGGTGTACAACACAATGATTTGAGAGATTTATTTATTACATAATGATTACCACAATAATGTTGGTTAACACATCCAAAACCTCATATAGTTACAATGTATTTGTTTTGGTGAGAACTTTTTAATATACTCCCTTAGCACGTCTTTAAAAGTTTTTTTAATTTAGCTAATATAGTTGATGTACAATATTATACAAGTTATAGGTATACAACATAGTGATTCATAAATTTTAAAGGTTTTGCTACATTTATAATTACTATCAAATACAGTATATATTACCTTCACTGAACAGTATATCCTTGTAGGTTATTTATTTTATACACAATCTTTTGTACCTCTTAATCTTCTACCCCTATCTTACCCCTTCCCTGCCCCCTCCTCACTGCTAACCTATAATTTGTTCTCTGAGTTTGTATATCTGTTTCTTTTTTGTTACTTTCAGTACTTTATTTTTATATTTTACATATAAGCAATATCATATAGTATTTGTTTTTCTTGGTCTATTTTCTTTTTTAAGGGAAATTGTTTAATTAAATTTTTTAATTCAATTAAAGATTCCTTAACTTCTATAGTGCTTTACAATTTTCAAAAATTTCATGTACATGATTTCATAATAACCCCATAATAATCCTTTAAAAAAATCCCCTACCCTGATATGTTCCGTCCCCTCTCCCTTCTCCCCATGGTAACTGTGAAAGGCTCGGCGGAGTAGACTCTGAAAAAAGGACACAGACAGCCTCTATGGAAGACTGACAAAACTTGACTTCTACAGCAAGCCGTTTTATACATGAGAGCAAGGAAATAGCTTACAAAAACCAAGGTTACACAGATAGAGCTTGAGCACATAGAAGGTTGATAACAGCAAGTTTACAAAGTTCATGAGACATATAGACTCTATTTTCTCAGGATCAAAAGACAATCTGTTTTCCTAAGGCAAGCTTGTTATTCTCAGCACTATTCTCCTGAAGTCATAAGAGCCATAAGTTTTTCTCCCCCCCGTGGCTTGAGAAGGGAGGCGGTCCTATCTTAACAACCCAAGTCAAGGCCAAGTCTCTGATTGTGCTGGGGAGGCTCTTTTCTCCCTCCTTTCTTCCCTCCCAGCTCCCTCAGGATGGGGTCGCAGATGTGTTTATCTTGTAGGAGGAGATGGGGAGGGGCGGTGGGCAGCTGTCTGAAAATAGCTAAAGGGTATAGAGTGTCCATGGGGCCTTAAGTCCTGGCTTTGACACCTAGGATAAGAGCGTTGCGTTTTGGTCCTCGTGGCTTTCAGATATCCAGTTGGAACCAGATGGACAAGAGTTCATTAGGTGTAAGGTCTGTTCGTGTTCTAAACTTGTGTGATGACCAGCTAGAAGGTGCAGGAAATGTTTCCCAGGGAAAAACATCGAGACATGCCTGGCGGCCCTGGCCCTTCGCCGGTTCCTTGTGAGGACCTTCTCCTCAAGGCAGTCACGTAGTTTCCCTCAACAGTAACTACTAGTTCATTCTCTGTATCTATGTTTGCTTCCTTTTTGTTTTATTCACTGATTTGTTGTATTTTTTAGATTCCATGTACGAGTGATATCCTACAGTATTTGTCTTTCTTGTAGGACCTTTCATTTAGCATAGTGCCCTCCAAGTCCATCCATGTTGCTGTACATGGCAAAATTTTATTCCTTTTTATGGCTGAGTAATATTCCCCTGTATATATACCACATCTTCTTTATCCATTCATCCGTTGATGGATACTTAGGTAGCTTCCATAACTGGCAACTGTAAATAATGCTGGTATGAACAGCATTTTTCAAACTAGTGTTTTCATTTTTTTTTTCAGGTATATACCTTGGAGTGGAATTTTTAGGTCATATGGCAGTTCTATTTGTGTTTTTTTGAGAAATTGCCATAATATTTTCCACATCCTCACCGGCATTTGTTATTTGTGTTCTTTTTGATGATGGCCATTATGACATGTGCTAAACTAATGAAGACAGTATGGTGCTGCCACAAAATCAGAAATATAGACCAATGGAACAAGATAGAAAACCCAGAGATAAACCTACACACCTATGGGCACTTTATCTTTGACAGAGGAAGCAAGAATATACAATGGAGAAAAGATAGCATCTTCAATAAATGGTGCTGGGAAAGCTGGACAGCTACATGTAAAAGAATGAAATTAGAACACTTCTTAACACCATACACAAAAAATAAACTCAAAATGGATTAAAAACCCAATTGTAAGACGAGAAACTACAAAACTCTTAGAGGAAAACATTGGCAGAACACTCCTTGATATAAATCACAGCAAGATCCTCTTTGGCCCACCTCATAGAGTAATGGAAATAAAAATAAAAATAAGCAGGTGAGACCTAATTGAACTTAAAAGCTTTTGCACAGCAAAGAAAACTATAAATAAGATGAAAAGACAACCCTCAGAATGGGAGAAAATAATTGCAAATGAAGCAACTGACAAAGGATTAATTTCGAAAATATATAAGCTGTTCATGAGTTCAATATCAGGAAAACAACAACAAAAAAGTGGGCAGAAGACCTAGACATTTCTCCAAAGAAGACATACAGACAAGCCAACAAACACATGAAAAGATGCTCAAAATTGCTCATTATTAGAGAAATACAAATCAAAACTACAATCAGGTATCAGCTCACACTGGTCAGAATGTCCATCATAAAAAAAATCTACAAAAAAAAAATCTACAAACAATAAATGCTGGAGAGGGTGGAGAAAAGGGAACCTTCTTTTGCTGTTGGTGGGAATGTAAATTGATATAGCAACCATGGAGAACAGTGTGAATTCCTTAAAAACTAGGAATAAAACTAACTTATGACCCAACAATTCCAATAATGGGCGTATACCCTGAGACAACAATAACTGGAAAAGACACATGTGCCCCAATGTTCATTGCAGCATTATTTAGCCAGGACATGGAACCAACCTAGATGTCCATCAACAGATGAATGGATTAAGAAGTTGTAGTACATATATGCAATGGAATATTACTCAGCAATAAAAAGGAACAAATTTTAGTCAGTTCTAGTGAGGTAGATGAACCTTGAGTCTGTCATACAGACTGAAGTAAATCAGAAAGGGAAAACAAATATTGTATATTAAGGCATACATATGGGATCTAGAAAAACAGTACTGATGAACCAATTTGCAAGGCAGGAATAGAGACACAGATGTAGAGAATGGGCCTGTGGACACAGTGGGACACAGTGGGGGAAGAAGAGGCTGGGATGAATTGAGAGAATAGTATTGAAATAGATACAATCACAATGTGTAAAATAGAAAGCAGAAACAGAACACAACATTGTAAAGCAGAAACCAACACAACATGGTAAAGAAATTATCCTCCAATTAAAAAATTAAGAAAGAAAGAAAACAACAGAAGAATTTGGTACTAACAAAGGGGATAATAGTATGGATAAGTTATTTGTTAAAGATTTTAAAATCTTTGACAGCAGTGACTTTACTAGACTTTTTTTGGTATTAGCTGTACTGTGTTATTTCTTTTACTGGTATACATTATATTTTATCTCCAATCATCTTCCTCCTGGTGTATAGGTTATTGTTGCCTGGGATTTTGATTCTATCTGAAAAAATTTTAACACTGAAAAGTGGCCACAGTTACTATTGTTTTACACAGTTGGTATTTGTTTAGATTTTACGACATGCTTTTAATATTCTTTGGAATATTCTGGAATCATTCTTCCTGAAGTACATCCTTTGGAAGATCTTTTAGTGAGGTTCTGTTCATGGTAAAACCTATTGGTTCTTGTTACTTGGAAATGTCTCACTTTATCTTTATTATTGAAATATAATTTCGTTGGTTCTAGAACTCTAGGTTTACTATTATTTTCTTCAATTCTGGAAAATTCTCAGTTATTATATCTTCAACATCACCATTCTCTCAGTCTATCTATTCTTTCCTGGTATATCAGATTAAGTTTATATGGAATGTTCTCCCTCTATCTTACATGGCTGTTACATTCTTTTTCATATTTTCATATCTTTGTTTCTAAGTAACTTGTCTCTAAATAGAGACAATTTTTTCTAGCTCTTTCTTCCAGTTTGCTAATTATGTTTTTAATCAGGTCTAACCTTCTATTAAATCTATCCCTGTGCATTAGGCAGCATGTCAGTCTCATAAATCTTTCCTTATGTTTTTTATTTTATTTAAGTTTTTCACTTTTTTTTTTTTTTTTTTAGTTTTTCACTTCTAAAAGTCCTCTTTAGTTATTCTTCAAATCAAACTGGTAAGTTATTCTATTTCCCTTGATTGTGTTTTTAATTCTTCTGGACTTTTTCAGTTTTCTTATTTGAAAAATGGGTAAAGGCTTCATGATCTCTAAGCACACATTCAGTCCATAAGCACTCCCTGCCTTCCTCTTGGCATAGAGTGTGGCACGTTGGTGGTGATGGGCTGTTAGGTCGGAACTCTCTTGTTGAATTGTCCTCTTCTTTTGAGTAGCTTAGGAACTCAGCCTTTGTCTCAAAGTCCTACTCTAAAGCTGCCATACATCAAAGAATCAGCATTTGCATCACACTGGATGAGACTGGGAAGCTTCAGTTCCAATACCTGTTTGGTGTACAACAGCCTGGAGCACAGAGGCTAATTCTCACTCCTCCACCCCCATGCTCACAGGGCTCCAATACAGGATCATTTCCAGAGAAAGCAATTTCCCAACCTTCCCTGGAGCATAGTTGAAAGTGTTTCCTGAAGTTTAACTTACATCTCCGTCGATATCACCAGAAATTTTATTTCTTTCTTTTCTAACCTTGAAAAGATAGGGTCACATCCTTGGTATTGAATGGAAGTCCTTCAGACAAACAGAGGCTCAAAGAAGAAGCAGCATTCTGATTCTTTGGTTTAAGTGGTTTTAAAAATAATACTGGGCTACCCCAATGGCTGAACACTAAAGAATCCGCCTGCAATGCAGGAGCCGTAGGAGACTTGGTTTCGATCCCTGGGTTAGGAAGATCCACTGGAGAAGGGAATGGTAACTAGGTCTGGCTCTGGTTTGGACTAGCTCACTTTTACTGCAAGGAATCTGGGAGATATTTTTATGTAATTTACAGTTCAGTTCAGTCCCTCAGTCTTGTCTGACACTTTGTGACCCCATGGACTGCAGCACACCAGGCGTCCCTGTCCATCATCAACTCCCGGAGTTTGCTCAAACTCATTTCCATCAAGTCGGTGATGTCATTCAACCATCTCACCCTCTCTTGTCCCCTTCTCCTCCCACCTTCAATCTTTCCCAGCATCAGGGTCTTTTCCAATGAGTAAGTTCTTCCCAGCAGGTGGCCATAGTATTGGAGTGTCAGCTTCAACATCAGTCCTTCCAATGAATATTCAGGACTGATTTCCTTTAGGATGGACTGGTTTGATCTCCTTGTAGTCCGGATTCTCAAGAGTCTTCCCCAACACCACAGTTAAATTTCATGGCTGCAGTCACCATCTGCAGTGATTTTGGAACTCAAGAAAATAAAATCTGTTTCTATTGTTTTCCCATGTATTTGCCATGAAGTGATAGGACTGGATGGCCATGATCTTAGTTTTTTGAATGTTGAGTTTTAAGCCAGCTTTTTCACTCTCCTATTTCACGTTCATCAAGAGGCTCTTCAGTTCCTCTTTGCTTTCTGCCATAAGAGTGGTGTCATCTGCATATCTGAGGTTACTGATGTTTCTTCTGACAATCTTGATTCCAGCTTGTGCTTCATCCAGCCTGGCATTTCACATGATGTACTCTGCATATAAGTTAAATAAGCAGGGTGACAGTATACAACCTTGATATATTCCTTTCCCAGTTTGGAACCAGTCCATTGTTCCATGTCCGGTTCTAACTGTTGCATCTTGACCTGCATACACATTTCTCAGGAGGCAGGTAAAGTGGTCTGGTATTCCCATCTCTTTAAGAATTTTCCACAATTTGTTGTGATCTACTCTGTCAGAGCCTTTGGAGTGTTCAATAAAGTAGAAGTAGATGTTTTCCTGGGACTTTTTGCTTTTTTTTTATGATCTAATGGATGTTGGCAATTTGATCTCTGGTTCCTCTGTCTTTTCTAAATCCAGCTTGAACATCTGGAAGTTCACGGTTCATGTACTGTTGAAGCCTGGCTTGGAGAATTTTGAGCATTACTTTACTAGCATGTGAGGGGTGTACAATTGTGCAGTAGTTTGAACATTCTTTGGCATTGCTTTTCTTTGGGATTGGAATGAAAACTGACCTTTTCCAGTTCTGTGGCCACTGCTAAGTTTTCCAAATTTGCTGGCATATTGAGTGTAGCACTTTAACGGCATCATCTTTCAGGGTTTGAAATAGCTCAGCTGGAATTCCATCACCTCCACTAGCTTTATTTGTAGGGATGCTTCCTAAGGCCCACTTGACCTCACATTCGAGGATGTCTGGCTCTAGGTGAGTGATCACATCATCGTGGCTACTGGGTCATGAAGATCTTTTTTTTGTACAGTTCTTCTGCGTATTCTTGCCACCTCTTCTTAATATCTTCTGCTTCTGTTAGATCCATACCATTTCTGACCTTTATTGTACCCATCTTTGCATGAAATCCCCGTGGTATTTCTAATTTTCTTGAAGAGATCTCTAGTCTTTCCCATTCTATTTTTTTCCTCTATTTCTTTGCACTGATCACTGAGAAAGGCTTTCTTATCTCGCCTTGCTATTCTTTGGAACTCTGCATTCAAATGGGTATATCTATCCTTTTCTCCTTTGCCTTTAGCTTCTCTTCTTTTCTCAGCTATTTGTAAGCCCCCCTCAGACAACCATTTTGTCTTTTTGCATTTCTTTTTCTTGGGGATGATCTTGATCACTGCCTCCTGTACAATTCACAAACCTCTGTCCATAGTTCTTCTGTAATTTACATGTGAAACTAAAAATTTAAAGTTTTGAATACATGCAGGGCGTCAGATGTAGACTCCTGTTTATGCAACTTAGAGCAAAACAAGCTTTCTAGGACCTCCCTAGTGGTCCGTTGGTTAAGATTTCGTGTTCCTAATACAAGGCGGCCCAGGTTCAATCCTAGTTCAGGCCAGGGAACTAGGATTCTCCTTGCTGCAAAGACAGTCCCACATGCAGCAATGAAGATTCCACGAGCTGCAACTAAGACCTGGTGCAGCCAAAATAAAGCTAAACAAACTAAGCTTTCTACTTCTCAGGTCCTTCATTTGTAAAACGGAGGTGATAGTTGTGCCTGTTTCATAGAGCTTGGTTTTTGTGGGGGATCGGGCAGGGATTCAGTTAGAAAATGTATGTATGTGATATATGTAAGTAAGACTCAGCAATGATGGCTGTTATTGTGACCAACTAGTCTGCGTGCTTACACTTGCACGCTGAATTTTTCTCACTTGCACAGCCTCAATTCCTTCTCTGTCAAGCAAGAAGACTAACAATCGATGATGAATATAAAATGTTTGGTAAAGGACGGTGAAAAGGTATCGGGTTTTTGTTCCCGACAGGGTCCCCTTCCTTCTCCTCCACCTCTCCTTCCCCATCCTTTCCCCTGAGGCCTGTTAACAGATTCTTGGCATCCAAAGGGGTCCAATTCCAAGTTCTAGCTTGCTTCTTAATCTACAGTTCTGGCACCTGGCCCTTGATGTACTCCCTGGGTTCTAAGAAGAGCCCTGGTGGCAGGAAGAGAAGATGTCATGCTCTGGGATTCCAAGGCAGACTTTACTTGATTCCCCATGCTCATAGAGTAAGCTTCAGCTTGGGATTCCCAGAGTTAGACCTCCACGTGGCTTGTGTGGGTGGTACATTCTGGGTAGAATGTGGCATGTTTTTACCTCTTGAGAGTTACTGGAGTCATTCTCAACTGTTGCTTTGGTTAAGGCATATGTTACATATAGCTGTTCTATGCACTCACCCTTCTACGAGTGTTCCCAGGTTTCGATGCAGAAATTAAAAATGCTACTCACTGAAATTTGTAGTAGAGATCTGGAGTGAGGCTGTTGGTTTTAAGAGTCATGACTCCACTCTTTTCTTTCTCCCCTCAAGAAAGCATGTAGAAAGGAAATGAGGGAGCATAGCTTTGTAGAGATAACATTCTAGCCCATGCTCATCTCTGCCCTCACAGGCTCTTGCCACCTTGCCTGCCTCAGTGTCTTCTTGGTCTGAATTTTGCCCCCTCTCTTTCAGGTCAGTCATTTTGTAACCAAGTAGGACCCCATGGAGCCTTCCTAGGACAGGCCTTTCCCCCATATTCTCTGCTTTAGCTTCCCTCTGAAGTACCTGAAAAAACAAAAAAAGTGAAAGTGTTAGTTGCTCTGTTGTGTCCGACTCTTTGTGACCACATGGACTGTAGCCCACCAGGTTCCTCTGTCCATGGAATTCTCCAGGCAAGAATATTGGAGTGAGTTGCCATGCCCTTCTCCAGGGGATCTTCCTGACCCAGGGACTGGACCTGGGTCTCCCACAGTGCAGGCAGATTCTTTACTGTCTGAGCCACCAGGAAAGCCCCTGAAGTACCTAAATAACAGTATTTGATGCACATTTCCTGAGTTGCTTTACAGATATGAGCCCCAGGCCCCCTGCCAAATGGAAGATATTAACCACTTGATGGTCATGAGCATATAGCCCCAGGCCTCCTGGAGCCTAAGGACTGTTAATGTTAACCCCTGTAACACCACCGTGTTATCTCACCATCACCCAGTCAGAGAACTCTTCACAAGCTGATCACAGACCTGGCAACCCAATCGTTCCTGCCCTCTGCCCCGCACCCGGCTTTAAAAAATGCTTTGTTGAGCCAGTCAGGATGGCTGCTATCCAAAAGTCTACAAGCAATAAATGCTGGAGAGGGTGTGGAGAAAAGGGAACCCTCTTACACTGTTGGTGGGAATGCAAACTAGTACAGCCGCTATGGAAAACAGTGTGGAGATTTCTTAAAAAACTGGAAATAGAACTGCCATATGACCCAGCAATCCCACTTCTGGGCATACACACTGAGGAAACCAGATCTGAAAGAGACACATGCACCCCAATGTTCATCGCAGCACTGTTTATAATAGCCAGGACATGGAAGCAACCTAGATGCCCATCAGCAGATGAATGGATAAGGAAACTGTGGTACATATACACCATGGAATATTACTCAGCTGTTAAAAAGAATTCATTTGAACCAGTTCTAATGAGATGGATGAAACTGGAGCCCATTATACAGAGTGAAGTAAGCCAGAAAGATAAAGAACATTACAGCATACTAACACATATATATGGAATTTAGAAAGATGGTAACTTGACAACCCTATATGCAAAACAGAAAAAGAGACACAGAAGTACAGAACAGACTTTTGAACTCTGTGGGAGAAGGTGAGGGTGGGATGTTGCGAAAGAACAGCATGTATATTATCTATGGTGAAACAGGTCACCAGCCCAGGTGGGATGCATGAGACAAGTGCTCGGGCCTGGTGCACTGGGAAGACCCAGAGGAATCGGGTGGAGAGGGAGGTGGGAGGGGGGATCGGGATGGGGAATACGTGTAAATCTATGGCTGATTCATATCAATGTATGACAAAACCCACTGAAAAAATAAATAAGTAAAGGGGAAAAAAAAAGAAAGTATATAATAGAAGATATGAAAAATAAAATAAAATAAAAAATGCGTTGTTGAAACCCTTTGGAGAGTTCAGGGCTTTTTAGAGCATGAGCCCCCATCTCTGCATGGCCCTGCAGTAAACCTTTCTCTGCTCCAAACTTCGATGTTTCAGTTCGGCCTCACTGTGTGTCGGGCACAGGAACTAGCACTAACGATTTCTCTCCCCAGACTAGCAGCATTGTGTTGTGGCAAGAGCTAGACTTCTGAGTCAGGCAGTCCTGGCTGTGAATTCTCTTCCAACCCCTGGCTGTAGAAGCTTTAGCGAGTCACTTGATCCCACTAAGCTTTGTGTCCTCACCCTTAACTTAAGAATAATTCCTCTCTCAGTGCACTGGAGGTAAAGGCCTCCTGCATGCTCTATGCACATACAAATCTCCAGGTGCCTATAGCACATGATCTCTAATCCCTTCAGCCATGATATGCTGGGGTATTATCCTGATTGATCAGCTGAGGAAGTGAGACTCAGAGAGGTCCAGTGGCTCATGTGGCAGAGGTGGTCTGTGCCCTGTCCTTCCCTTGGGGGCCTACCTTGACTTTGCCTTTTGGTTGCCAGCATTAATACCTGCTTCCTGTGCCTGGAGAACCCACCACAGTAAGGTCTGATGAAAGTCAATACCTCACTTCCCACTCCAAAAGCTAGAATATTGTTGGTTACTTGCTTTCCCTGACCCTGAAGCCAGCGAGTGGGTGCTGACCTAGGCTCAGCTAATTGGATGTTCCCATCTGTGATTTTGAATCTGGGGGAAATGAAAAAGCATTAGACAGAAATGGCTCTGGCAGCAGTAGACGAGAGCGTGGTGGTAGTCCCAATGGCCAAAGCAGCATTCACTGGCCACAGTGCCATCTGTCAGGCTGCCCCTGTGGCAAGAGCTCAGCTGTGGCTCAGGTCACAGGTCTCCTTTGGCATCTACCCACTTACGTTCCTGTCAATTTTGTGAGCCTCTTGATAGTCTTCCTCAAATTTCTTTTCAACTTAAATCACTCAGATTTCATTTTAGATTTTTGTCATTGAGAACTTCATGTGGCAGTTCTACATGAAGTTTTTTTTTATCTTCTGCCTAATACTCCCACCCAAATGCTGGGAGTCATTTCCCTCCAAACTACAAATTGGGTCTGTGGTTCCATCCTCCATTCTCCTCTCCCCCTACTTCATCCCCTTTGCACAGCTGATTTCCATGCCCCTTGGGCCTCAATTTTATATCCGATGGGCAGAGGCCAGCAAAGAGCCCTTTGCTTCCTTGTTCTTGCCTCTGCTCTTCCCTGATTTGTTTCTTCAGGGTCCTTCTCTTAGCTAAGGGGGTTTATGGTGAGCTCTTCCCCAGGGACCTTGCTCTCCTCCAGTCCCACCTTCTTCTCTTTTCTCTGCCTGGACTTCACTAGGTCAGGATTCCTCCTCTTTTCTAAGAGCCTCAAGAAGGCATGGCCTTTGTCATGATACTAATGGGGTTATTAAAGATAAACAGCCCAGAAGACAGTTTGGAAAGTGACTCCTCCCTTGATGGAGACAGGTTCTAGGGAGTTCACCATGTGTATCCTGACTGTTGATGGTGAATCATCTTGCACTGGAAACTCCAAGGGAGCTGATTTAATCCAGGCCTGGAATGGCTCAGCTGTATTCCCTAGCCCCAGCCCAGAGTAGTGTCCATCTGTTGTATTTGTCTCTCCAGCCTATAATTATTAGAAGATTGTCCCATTCTTCCCTTCCACTGGCTGCTGATCACAAGATCTACTTTCTAGGCTGAGAGGTGGGCCCGACTAAACAGGTGGATGGGCAGGATGAAAATATAAATGAATGCTCTGGCTTCTCAGGTGGCTCAGTGATAAAGACTCCACCTGCCAAGCCAGAAACGTGTGTTCAACCCCTGGGTCAGGAAGATCCCCTGGAGAAAGAAATGGCAATCTCCTCCAGTATTCCTGCCTGAGAAATCCCATGGACAGAGGAGCCTGATGGGCTACAGTCCATGGGGTCGCAAAGAGGTGAACATGACTTAGCAACTAAAACAACAACCTTGGAGAAAGGAGCCCTTTCTTTTCCCTTGAATGGCAACCTATGAAGATATCATCTTGGAGTTGCTTCTGACTGTATTTCTTGCCAGAAGAACAAAAGAAGCTGTATTGGATTCCTAGGACTGCTGAAACAAATCACCATAAAATTGGGTGGATTAAAAGAGCAGAAATGTATTTTCTCACAGCACTGGGGACCAGAAGTTCAAGACTAGAGTCACAAGGTTGGCTCCTTCGGAGTGCTCTGAGGCAGAGTCTGTTATATGCCTCCTCCTAGATTTTGGAGGTTGCTGCGATCCTTCACATTCCTTGGCTTGTAGATGCATCACTCCAATCTGCCTCGATCTTCACATGGCTGTCTTCCCTCTGTGTATGTTTGTGTTCAAATTTCCCTCTTCTAAGGACACCAGTTACTGGATTAGGGACCATACAAATCCAATATGGCCTCATCTTAACTTGATTACATCTGCAAAGACTATTTCCAAATAAAATCACCTTCACAGGTTTTGGGTAGATATGAATTTTGGGGAACATTATTCTACTCAATATGGACGCTAACTTAGGAAAGCAGAGTCAAGAGGTGGAAAGAGAGAAGCCTAATGATGACTTATCAGTTCCTGAACCCAATTAGTCTTGGTGAAGTAAGCCTCATCCTGGACTTTTCAGATATGTGAGCCAAAGCATTTCCTTTTCCCTAAGGTAGTTTGGGTTTGATTTCTAGCACCTGAATTGGAAAAAGCCCTGACTAATATAGATGTACATAGAAAAGCCAAATTAAGTAGGCTGGGGTTTTAACAATAGACCAAATGCAGTAAGAAAATGTCTCCTCCCTCTATCCATTCTTCTTATAGATATGCCATTTTCAGGACATCATGCTGATCTTGAGTCCTCCTGGTAGGAAAGCTCTCTAGTGAGAGGGTTTACCACTTTATTTACTTCTGTCTACTTGGATAAATAAGAGGTAATAATACCAGAAGATCCACAGTCCAGATGTTTGGGACTCTAGGTAGAAAAAGTTGTGGTTCAAAGGAAAGAGGTCCCTGGGAGTCTAAGTTTGGTCATTAAGAAAGGATTTGGGGAGAGGGAACACTTTCAGCTAGGCCAGGAAGGACAGGGCAGATGTTAGTGAGGAACATCTAGAATGTATTTGGTATCCTCCTAGGGGGATGTGTGGACTGAATAGGCAGAGGCAGGGAGGTGAGTTCTAATTGGTGATGAGGAGATCAGGGTAGAGAGAAAAAGTCCATGGGTCAGGAGATGTCTAGGAAGCCAGGTCCTATTTTGCAGGCTCAAAAAAGAGCAAAAAAGAACTGTTATCTCCCATCCACCTTGACTCCAGCTGGACTAAGATGTGGGGCCTCTGGCTCAGGCACTCAATGATGGGGTTTGCTGCACTGTGGGTTCATGTGGCCAATCTGTGTTTTAACAGTGCTGTGGTTTGAGTTTGTCTGTTCCTTTAGGGGCTTCTAATTGTAGATGCTAGAAATTTGGGTGTTGTTGAAACCTTTCTCTTTTGCTTGTTATTACTTTGCAAGCTAAGGTCTGATTCTAGCACCTCCATCCTTGATGTTTTTCCCTATCCCTCCAAATACCCTGACTCTGCTGACCCTTCTCAAGGGCTTTCAGGAGAGAGAAGCAGGAAAGGGGGTGAATTTGCCAGCTGGGGTCTTTGTCTGGTATTTGGGGGTTCCTGTTTGTGGGCCAGGGAAACTAACATTGACCTCTCACCAGGATCTCTGCCTCCAACTCCCACCTCAGAGGCTGCTTCCTGCCAGATTCCCTCAGGGATTTCTCTTAGGGTTAGAAATGATTGTGAGTGTTGGTGAAGGTCTTCTATCTCTCGGTGTTCTCTTTGTCCACGGCAGCCTGGATGTTCTGGGCTACCTGGAGGCCGGACTTGATGGCTGTGTCTATCCAGGCGTGGGGCAGGCAGGTGTGCTCGCCAACAAAGTGTATGCGGCCCTCTGGCTGGAAAAGTTGCTGCGAATAGTCCACAAACTGATAGGGTGTGCACTCAGTGAAGGCGCCCATGAAGAGGGGGTCCAGAGACCAGTGCTTGACCGCAGAAGAGGGGCACATGCGCCGCAGCTCCTCCTTGGGAATCTGGTGCACCGCCGCCAGATCCCTCAGGACGATATCCACCACCTGGTCCTGCTTCATGGATATGAAGAAGAGGGAATCGTCGTCCACGGTGTAGGAGGCCAGCAGGACACCCTTGCCGCTGGGGAGGCGGTGGCTGGGGTAGTAGATGTAGCGGGAGGGCAGGTCGGTGATGGAGACCCTGCCCTGGATGCCGTCCCGCTCCCAGAAGGACTTGTTGCACGCCAGAACCACCTTGGTGGCGCTGGTATAATGCACTGAGCCGAGCGCGTCCATCTTGTCTCGCGAGAGCTGGGGCTCAAAGGTGATGAGACGCGTTGCCTTGGCTGAGGCGGACATGATGACAAAGTCTGTGGTGAGGGTGCGCAGGGTAGAGCTGGATTCGCCCGTCCGGTAGGAAATCCGAACCTCAGGCCCATCTCTCACTACCTTCTCCACCTTGGAGCCCAGACGGATGGTGCCAGGCTTCAGGCTGGCGTTGAGGGCTTTGGGGAGCTGGTCAAAGCCACCGGTGATCTCGGAAAAGCTGTAGTGAAGAGAGGGAAGCGGGTGAGTGTGGGAGGCACAGTCTGCTGAGTTGCCAGCAGCGATCCCAGGCCCAAAAGGAAGGAAACGGGCCTCCTGCAGTAGGTGGTGAATACTTCATGTGTGTGTGCTCAGTCGTGTCTGACTCTTCTGCAACCCCATGGGCTGTAGCCTACCAGGTTCCTCTGTCCATGGAATTCTCCGGGCAAGAATACTGGAGTGGGGTGCCATTTCCTTCTCCAGGGGATCTTCCGCACCCAGGGATGGAACCTGCGTTTCTTGGGTCTCCTGCATTGCAGGCAGATTCTTTACCATTTAGCAACCTGGGAAGTCCATGTATGTCACACATCTCACCTTAACTAGTCTCTGTGAGGGAGGGATCATTGCTTACTTTTATACTTTGGAAAAGGAACACCCAGAAAAAAGGGACTTTCTCACAATGACATGTGCAATCTAGCTGGAAAGCCCATGGCTTCAGCCACCATGCAGTTCTGCATCCCAGGAGGCGTCCTGCAGACCTACGTGCTCCTTGCCCAGCTTGTGTGAATCTTGAGTTGAATGACTTCTCTGAGCCTCAGCCTCCTCACTGGTAACATGACTCTGAATTATAGTGCCCTGCCTTCCAAGTGATCATAGCATTAAATGTGATCATCCTTGGAAAATGCTTAGCATGGCACCTGGCACATAGGACCTACTCTGTAATCGAAGTTCCCTTTCTCTGTTCTGCGTGTTTGAGAAAGGGGCAGGCTCAAGGTCTGGTCCAGATCAGCCTTACTCATTACTTGTGAAGATCATGTCAACCTGAAGGGACTCCAGAAGGGACTTGTAGTATCCAGCATCCTCATTCATTACATCCCCGATCATCTTTACTGCTCCTCGGCCCAGCATCCCTTCCTTCAGCAGGTAAGCCTGTGGGGAGATGGAAGCATCAGGTAGAGGGCACAGTATGTAGGAAGGGGCCTCAGTAGGGACCTGGGGTAGGCAAGGTTGAAGCAGGGGTGAGGGGACTCCAGGGAGGTGAAGCCTTGGGCATTGGGAGAAGGTCCTGGTAGGGAGGGGACAATCCCAGGGGTCTAGTTTGAGCACAGACCCCCTTTCATC
Source organism: Cervus elaphus (assembly GCF_910594005.1). NCBI lineage: Eukaryota > Metazoa > Chordata > Mammalia > Artiodactyla > Cervidae > Cervus > Cervus elaphus. The sequence goes on along the minus strand of NC_057834.1, from coordinate 123,343,168 downwards.
CCTGTCTTGGGACTTTGCCTCACTCACCTTGGTGGAGTAAGAATTGTGAAAGGACATCAGGTGGCTGCAGTTTAATTCTTTCAGGCTTTTGAGCTGTAGAGAAGAGGAAGGGGTAGCAACTTGAAAGTCATAGGGCCAGAGGCGGGACTTCTGGGTTCTCTGGATGATCCTTTGAAGAGGATGGGGACTAAGAGGAAGTAGATGGAGGGAAAAGGGGGAGGGAGTTTCCACCTCCTAAATTTTCTCTCCCCCTCCCCACCCCCAGATCTCTCCTTCATTTAATTTAAAGGTGAATACATTTACTTCAATCCAGGAAGACTGATTCATTACCAAGGATTGGATTACCTGGTGATTCCCCTTCCTCCTACTGCTTAATCAAGGAATGGATGATTGGTCCACATGGGACAGAAGGGATGGAGCTGGGCACTAGGGCTTGGGTGGCAACATTCTTAGGGGGTGTTAGAAGGAAGATAGACCAATCATAAGAGTATCAGGTAGGAGTAAGGTGGCCTGATGGATGGTCACCTAACTTGCTAGGTGACTTTTGGCCAGACCTGTGTTTTCCTGACCCCGGGGGTGGTGGTGGGGGATGGGGAGAGGGGGGAGGCAGGAGTCACCTTGCCAATGGACTGGTAGAAGAGATTTATAGCATTCTTGCCCTTTTCTCTTGGGTTCATGGAACAGCCTAGAAGCTCTGGGTTGGCCTTAATCTCCCTGGCGCGGTAGCGTTTTCTGTTGATGAAGTACCAGGTGTTGTCATCGTACTGGAGGAACTTGTTTAGCTTCAGGCCCAGCTTCCTGACATAGGTGTGGACCAACCTGGAACAGACACAGGCACAACGTGGCCCTCATCTGTGGGACACCTCATTTCTGTTTACCTCACAGTAGAAACTATTTCCAGGAAAACCAGTTTCTTCATGTGCCCAGGGAGCCCAGACTGACTGCCTCCTCATCTCTAACCTCGCCTTCTCTTACTACTGCATTAGTTCTTTTTCTCCTGTTTTTTCACTGAGGGAGACAGGGAGTAGGTAGTTCCCCATGACTGAAAGAAGGCCCTTAAGGAAATTCCAGCATATAGAGCTCAACTACAGAGCCCAAAACGTTTTGTTTCAGACAGAATTTAAATTTCCATTTCTAAGTGAGCTTGAAAAGTGAAAGTGTTAGTTGCTCAGTTGTGTCCGACTTTTTGCAACACCATGGACTGTAGCCCACCAGGCTCCTCTGCCCATGAAATTCTCCAGGCAGGAATACTGGAGTGGGTATTCTTGGGGATCTTCCTGACCCAGGTTCTCCTGCATTGCAGGAGATGGTAAATTATCTGAGCCACCAGAGAAGCTCTAAGTAAGTTTGAGGCCATATCTAAAGACTCCTACTTTGGGCTGCTACTGTTAACTTTTGGTTTTGTTTAGGATAGTGTTTGTAGGGAAATCTCAGGTTTAGTTTCCACTTAAGGCAAAAAATGAGGCATGTGGTAGGGGCATCAGGCGAAGGATCTTTTTGTCTTACAAGCCCCAGAACTGGGGGCCAGGTTATCTTCCAGATTCTGATTTAGAAATAGAGCATATGCTTTGGTGCCAAGTACTCCCTTGATTTTGAGGAGCTTTGTCACTTCCTCCTAGGAGAACCTTAGGTCAGTCACTTTAATATCTCTGAGTCCAGTTTCTTGATTTGTAAATAGGAAAAATAAGCATATTACATTATAAGGCTGTGAGAGTCAAATGAAATAATGCACATATAGTACTGAGCATAGGGCCAGGCACGTAGTAAGTGTTCACGAATGACAGCTACTATTATTATTATTTATTTTATCACTTAAAGTAGTTTCTGGCCTCCCTGGTGGCTCAGACTATAAAGAATCTGCCTGCAATGCAAGAGACCTGGGTTGGATCCCTGGATTGGGAAGATTCCCTGGAGAAGGGATTGACTATCCGCTCCAGTATTCTTGCCTGGAGAATCCCATGGACAGAAGAATCTGGCAGGTTACAGCCCATAGGGTCACAAAAGAGTCGGACAACAACAAATGGTCATTATTAGTTTGGGATATATTACCCTGAGCTCTGAGCCTCGATCATCTCTGTCAGCTGGGGGACCAGACTTGCAGGATTGAATCCCATGAAACAGTGAGTCTGAAAGGGCTCTGACACAATGGCAGCAGCCCACCTCCTACTCCTCTTAATTCTTCCTCCTTGCCTTTTACTCCATCCCTCTCCTGAGGCTTACCTGTGGGACTTTGGGATTCGCATGGGCCCCAGTTCATAGTACCAGCCCTCCTTCTTGTTCCTGAATGTCATCACGCGACCCCCAACGTGGTCACTGGCTTTCAAGATGGTTACCTGGTGTCCAGGGAGGCTGCTGTCACTCCCAGAGTCATGCACTCCCTTTTCCCACCTGCCCCGGCCCCAGGCTCTATTCTGGAATTCCCACTGGTAGGTCCCTGAATGTGCAGGGTAACTAAACTGGGCAGAGTGGGATTTCCTCCCAGAGGGACCTGAGTAACGTAGGTGATGCAGAAGGGCTCCAGGGTTGCAGGGGTCAGAACCTCTTAGTCCTTTCTGGCTAGCATAGCCCTTTTCTACTTTTATTTCCAAAAGAACACAAGTTGCAATTAAGTCTCAGGGGATGCAGCTTTTTGAGGAACAATAACTAAGGGCTGAGAGACTGAGTGGGTTATGCTCATTTGTCCAAGGGTTGGCTGTAACCCCACTCCTTTTCTTTTTTCACCCAATGAAGCAAACTGGAGGTGAATGATTGAGGCCCCCCCCACACCAGCTCACCTGATGGCCCGAGTCTTGCAGGGCCTTGGCTGCAGTCAGCCCTGACATGCCAGCTCCCACCACCACTATGCGCTTGGGCACTGGGGAGGTGTGGAGGCCCTCCTGGGCTGTGACAAGGATAGACTCGTATTCAGGGTCCTGGAAACACTTAGCCAAGTCCTCATCAAAGCCAAGGCAGCTGGGGGTGGCCAACAAGAGCCCCAAGATCAGGATTCCTGGGGCAGAGAAAGGAATAGGGGCTGGGGCTCTGTACCCTGCCCTAACTGGGACGAGCTTGTCTGTGCGGATGAGTGGGAGTGGTAAGGTCAGGAGTGTCTGTCCAATGTGTGGTTGTGAACATGTGTTTGTGGTTGTGTCTGTGTCTGTGTTGTGTGGGATATGAATGATGTGTCAACTATGCTAGCTTTAGTTGTATGATTGTGAATGTTCATGTGTGTAGGTGTGATTGGAAAATCCTGGTTGTGTGCAGCTTCCTACTGGAGGGTAAACATGCCTGCTTCTGATGGTGCGTGTGTGTGTGTGTGAGGTTGTCTATGATAAAGTTGCTGTGGTTGTGAGTCTGTGATCATTGTCCTGTGTAACTGTGCATTGTTTGTGATTTTATGTGAACTGAGTATGTTGTGGGGTATGAGTATACAGTGTAGGTACCTGAGTAAATGTATGGATGAATCTGTACAGAAAAGTGAGAGATGTTGTAGAAATAGTGCATGTTGGCCTGTGTTTGGAGGAGGGAGAATGATATGTGTGCATTTGCTTGAGTTTGAGAGAGAATTTGGTTGTTTGTGTTCTTGTGTTTGATTCTGTGTCTGTGTTTGAGCATGAGGTGGGACTGGGGAGCCTGAGGGTGTCTGTATTATTTGGATATATGTCCTTTTGTGAGAGGGTGTGTGTGTGTGTGTGTGTGTGTGTGTGTGTGTGTATAGCACAGTTCTCTTCAGGGAAGGGGAGTAGGGGCATTGTGACCACTTTCTCAACGACTACTCATGCCCCACAGGAACTTGCTAGCCCTGCTGTTCTTCTCCAGCCTCACAGGATTTTTGTCAAAACATTCTGTTTTCTAATGTGCACTCAAGATTGAAAACCATAGTTAATATATAAGTCCAGAGTGACTTAGTTTTCTCCTGCACAAATAACTATTCTGATTTACAGAGATATTCACCTAAGAGTCTGAAACCCTGAGAGAGAGTCTGTGTGGTTTCCTTGGCGTCACTTGCTCTAAAGGGAGCAGCCAGGAGCAGTGACATGCTGAGTGCCCCTGCACTAGCTTTAGTTTTTTGGCCGCTGAGAATCCCCTTAGTCCAGTCTTCGTCCTGGCAGCACAGCTGAAGCTCTCAGAATAAAAAGGGTCTTTAGGGGCCACCCACTGAGGAGGAGCAGGGACCCCGCTGGTTCCTGGTGCAGGCCACTCCCAATGCCAGAAGAGCCTTCTGAAGGGGAGGCTTCTCAGGAAAGAGGAGAGGCGTGACCATGCCCCATGGGACAGAGAGTCAAGCCTCTCAGCAGCCCCCGCCAGGCCTACCTTAACCTCTGGAATCCATTCTCCACCCGGGACAGGTTTTCCCATCTCACTGAGTGATTGCCATTCTGTCTCAGCCCCCATGACCTTCCCCTTGAGTGGGCCCAACCCCTAGATGCATTCTCCAGACCTGTATGCATCCTCTTGACTCACTTTCAACACCTGGACCTATCCATAGCCCCTGACCTAGCTCCCGTCCCATCTCAGAACCCACCCCTCTTTCCCTAGCCTGGCCCTATGCCCAGACTCCCTCTTGGACCCATCTTACCCGCCCCCCAGCCCACTCCCACTCCACAATCTAGCTCTTCTCCCTGTCTCAGAGTCCAATACCTCCTTCCTCAGGTGCCTCTCTCTCAGATTCAGAGGAGGGACCCTCCTTACCTCTCATCTTGACCATGGCCCTGCAGCTCAGGCTGAGCCTGGTACAACTCTCCCTCTCTTTAAGAGGAGCCAGCTCCACCCAGAAGTCACTGGCCTCATCCCACTAGGCTACCCTAGGGGCCAATTGGCTGGGCCAAGCAGAAAAGCCCTGCCCTCAAGGCCTGGCTGTCAGGTAAAGATGACTGTGGTGATTCAGTCCCACCCCCCGCCTCATCTTCTGCATCCCTATCTTCCTTCTGGCCCATCTCCCTTCCTAGGGAAAGCCCTTCTCCCAGCTCAGATCAGTCAGTGATGGGAAGGGGTTGTGGGAGCCAGGTGGACCATCCCAAATCTGCTGGGACCATCTCCCAGGTAGGGGTAGGATTGGGAATGAACCTCTGGGCTGGTTTGGAAATCCAGAGTCTGGGCTCCCAGCACAGGCCAGACCTCCTGACTGCTCTCACTAGAGAATGTCCCTGTTCTGCTGGCGTCTCACTGTGGAGCCTTCTGCTCCAAGGTGAGGATTCTAGCCATGAGTTCCCGGGGAGGGCTGGGCTCTCCCCACGCCTCTCAGGTGTTCCTCTGCAGGCAGGGTAGAGTCTCTGGTCTGGCCCATTTGCCGTGGGGAGTGGGTGTTTTTCTCCATTCCTCTGGGTCCCCCAGGGCTTCCTTAGGCACAGGCGGGCTTCTCTGGCACTGGAATTTCTTCTTCTGGGGAATAAGGCCAGCTGGCTGTAGTATCAGTGCTAGTCTTTGTTCTCTGTGTACAGTGGAGGGAGAAGGGGGCAGGAAACCTTCACAGAGAAGCAGCCGGGGGCTAGGGAGGGGGCTGGAGTGTGAGCAGATGTCCAGCAGCTGGGACACAGGACTCAGATCCTGGGCATTAGGCTGGCATTGGAGAAAGGGCACCAGCAATGGAATCAAACAGAGTTCAAATTCTGCTTAGTTGTGTTGTAGCTGTGTGTCTTAGGACATATAGTATGCTTCTCTGAGCCTGGGTTTCCTTATCTGTAAAACTGCGTAATAATACTTTCTTTCCTTACAGGGTATTTCAAGGATTAAATGAGATGATGTGTGAAGAGCCTGGCATAGGTAGGTACCTAAGCTGGTTTCCGTCTTTCCTTTTGGAGTTAGGGTTTGTCACACAACTGCAATATCTCTAAAAAGCGGTAGTTCCTCCATCACAGAGCTGCTAGCAGCAGCAGATAGAATGATATTAAATGATATTTAAAGAGAAACCATGTGAGTTGCTGGGCAGGTCGAGGACTCTTGCTTTCTTGCTCTCACTCTATTGTCGATTCTTTAAATTTTTAATAGCTTTATTGAGATATAATTTATATACTATACAATTCACCCATTTGAAGTGAACAATTCAGTAGTTTTTAGTGTATTCACAGAGTTGTGCTACTATTACCACAACTAAGTTAAAACATTCTCATTATTCTTCAGGAAACTCAAACTGGGGCTCTGTAACAACCTAGAGGGTTGGGAAAGGGTGGGAGATAGGAAGGAGGTTCAAGAGGGAGGGGACATGTGTACAACTATGGCTAATTCATGTTGATGTATGGCAGAAATCCAGCCAATACTGTAAAGCAATTATCCTTCGATTAAAAATAAATAAACGAACAAACAAAAAAAGAAATCCCATACACTTTAGCCATCAGCCCCCATTCTCTGCATCCCCCCAACCCTAGGCATCCACTATTCTGCTTCCTGCCTCTATGGGTTTGCCTGTTTTGGACATTTCATATAATTGTAATCACACAATATGTGGTCTTTTGTGGCTGGCTCCATTCATTAAACATAACATTACATTAAACATAACATCTTTAAGATTCATCCATGTTGCAGCATGTATCAGTACTTCATTTATTTTCATGGCTGAATAATAGCCATTTCTGGCTGACTCTTGTTCTATTTATGACTGAATAATATTCCATTTATACCACATTTTGTTTATCCATTCATCTTTTGGTTTTGGCCACCTGGTGTAGTGGGAATTCCTAATAACGTACTTTCTCAGCTTTGAGAAATTCCACAGAAATAGAATATGGAAAAACAGCATATATTAAGAAACTATGTTAATAATTATCTTTCACGTTTTCCTTAGAATAATAGCCTTGTTACAAACCCCAAGGCCAGACCCAGAAGGGAGTATGACTGGGATCATGAAAGCATAGACTTTGGAAGACCGGGTCGGCACCAGGCATGAACGCTGCCTACGCACTTGCTGATTGTTCTTGAGACTTGCCTCAAAAGGAAACAGCCTGGGATAAAAACAAGGAAATCTGGATTATGTCAATGTAATCCATGACATTTAGGAGTACATGATTGAAATAGAATATGTCTTGAGAAAGATAAGACCAAAAAAATTCTTGTAGTCTGCACTTAGGAATAAAATCTGGACTCAGAGTGGACTCTGCATCTCAGTCCAGTAGAGGCTGCAGGTCTCCTGACCCATTGCACCAGATTTCGTGTTCTGTCTTCATTCGCGTCACTTGCTCCCAGACCATTACGGCAACAATCTTGTTTCCCATTTTCTAGCTGTTATACACAGTGTGGCTATAAGCATTCTTTTTATGTGGATATAGGTTTTCATTTTTCCTAGGCATACACTTTGGAGTGGAATTGCTGGGTTATATGTTAGTTCTGTGTTTCACCTTTTGAGGAACTGCCAGATTGGTTTCCAAAATGGCTGCACCATGTTGCTTTCCCACCAGCAACGAATGAGAGTGCCAATTTCTTCTCATTCTCCATGACACTTGTTATTATCTGTGCTTTTGATTATAGCCATCCTAGTGGGGGTAAAGTACTATTTCATTGTTTTCTCATTTGCACTTCCCTGATGATAAGTGATTTAGATCTCAACATCTAGAAAACAAAGATCATGGTATCTGGTCCCATCACTTCATGGCAAATAGATGGGGAAATGATGGAAACAGTGCCAGACTTTATTTTCTTGGGCTGCAAAATCACTGCAGATGGTGACTGCAGCCATGAAATTAAAGATGCTTGCTCCTTGGAAGAAAGGCTATGACCAACCCAGACAGCATATTAAAAAGCAGAGACATTACTTTGCCACCAAAGGTCCGTCTAGTCAAAGCTGTGGTTTTTCCAGTAGTCATGTATGGATGTGAGAGTTGGACCATAAAGAAAGCTGAGCACCAAAGAATTGATGCTTTTGAACTGTGGTATTGGAGAAGACTCTTGAGAGTCCCTTGGACTGCAAGGAGATTCAATCTGTCAATCCTAAAGGAAATCAATCCTGAATATTCATTGGAAGGACTAATGTTGAAGCTGAAGCTCCAATACTTTGGCCACCTGATGCGAAGAACTGACTCATTTGAAAAGACCCAATGCTGGGAAAGATTGAAGGCAGGAGGAGAAGGGGATGACAAAGGATGAGATGGTTGGATGGCATCACTGACCTGATGGATATGAGTTTGGATAAACTCTGGGAGATGGTGATGGACAGGGAGGCCTGGTGTGCTACAGCCCATGGGGTCACAAAAAGACACGAACGATCGACTGAACTGAACTGAACTGAGCTGATGATCAGTGACCTTGAGCATCTTTTCATGTTCTTAATGGACATCTGTATATCTTCTTTGGAGAAATGTTCATTCAGATCCTTTGCCCATTTTTTCATTTGGTTAGTTGTCTCTTTATTATTGAATTGTAAGGGTTCTTTATGGTAGCTCAGCTGGTGAAGACTATGCCTGCAATGCAGGGAAGATCCGCTGGAGAAAGAATAGGCTATCCACTCCAGTATTCTTGGGCTTCCCTGGTGGCTAAGATGGTAAAGGGTCCACCTACAATGTGGGAGACCTGGCTTCAATCCCTGGGTTGGGAAGATCCCCTGGAGGAGGACATAGCAACCCACTCCAGTATTCTGGCCTGGAGAATCCCCAAGGACAGAGGAGCCTGGTGGGCTACAGTCCACGGTGTCACAAAGAGTCCTCGGGGTTACAAAGAGTTGGACATGACTGAGCGACTAAGCACAAGGGTTCTTGATATTGTAGATAAAATCCTTTTCACATGTATGATTTGCAAATATTTCTGGCAGCCCCATTCCATGTGTTGCCTTTTTACTTTCTTGATGTTGTCCTTTAAAGCACAAATGTTTTTAATTTTGAAGACTCCTTATTTTTCCTTTTGTTGCTTCTGCATTTGGGGTCCTAAGAAACTGTTGCCTAATCCAAGATCATGAAGACTTACCCTTTGCTGTCTTCTAAAAGTTTTCTCTTTTCAGCTCGTATGTTGAAGTCTTTACTCCATTTGAAGTGATATTTATACATGATGTGAGGGAGAGTTGCAACTTCATTCTTTTGAACGAGACTATTCATTGTCTCAGCACATTTTATTAAAAGAGCTATTCTTCCCTCCCCGGCCCCGATGGGCAGGCAGGCTGCTCTGAGGAGGCGAGGAGGCGAGGGCTGGGCCAGCTGTAGGGCGGACAATGATGTCGAACTTCTGCGCAGGCCCCCAACTGCACGCAGAAGAGCATGCACTCAGACCTGGCTTTCTTCAGGTTCCCGTGGGATCCAGCCAGATGCCAGAAGTAGGTGGTGAACTGCAGGTGAGCAGGTTTAGAAAATAAAAAGCTAATCAGCTAAATAAACATTATCGACCATGGGCCAAACACTTTGAAACTTCTATGATCTGCAGAACTAGTCCTTATGGGACCGTCTCCGAGATAATGCAATACCAGTAGTAGTCAATCTCGCCAGCCATTTGAATAATCCACATAATAGACACAGAAAGCTAATAAAAAGAATTGAGTGAAGATGAAATTGAGACACTGAAACAGAAACAAAGTGATAGTGTTAATGACTCAACTTCTGAAGGCCTTTTTAAAAGGCCTTGACCTGTTGATGAAACTTCTGAACAGGAACCAAAACAAAAGGAAATAAACGAGAGCAATGCTCAAAATTCCCCTGCAGAAGGAAGGGGTGAAGAGCAGGATGAAGACATTAACTCTTGAAGAGAAGGAAAACAATACTTAAAGTCTTTATCTAAAATTTTGATTCTTATGGGAAAACAAAACATACCTCTGGATGGCCATGAAGCTGATGAGATCCCAGAAAGTTTTTTTACTCCTGATAACTTGCAAGCGTTGCTAGAGTGCTGGATCAGTTCTGGTGAAGAGGTTCTGAGAAAGCGCTTTGAGACAACAGCAGTTAACACATTGTTCTGTTCAGAAACACAGCAGAAATAGATGCTACAGATCTGTGAGAGCTGCATTCGGGAAGAAACCCTCAGGGAAGTGAGAGACTCTCACTTCTTTTCCATCATCACTGATGATGTGGTGGACATCGCAGGGGAAGAGCACCTGCCTGTGTTGGTGAGGTTTGTCGAGAAGCTCACAACCTGAGACGAATTTGTAGGCTTCCTGCCTTATGAAGCTGATGCAGAAATTTTGGCCGTGAAATTTCACACTATAATAACTGAGAAATGGGGATTAAACACTGAGTACTGTCGTGGCCAGGCTTACTTTGTGTCTAGTGGATTTTCATCCAAATGAAAGTTGTTGCTTCTAGATGTTTAGAGAAATATCCCCAGGCTACACACCCAGCTCTTCCTGCACCTTAAATATGTGGTTGGCAAAAGCAGTGCCTGTTATGGGAGTATCTGTCTCATTAGGAACAATTGAGGAAGTTTGTTCTTTTTTCCATCAATCACCACAACTGCTTTTAGAGCTTGAAAGTGTAATTTTTGTCCTCTTTCAGAACAATGAAGAAAGGGGCAAAGAACTGAAGGAAATTTGCCATTCTCAGTGGACAGGTAGGCATGATGCTTTTGAAATCTTAGTGGACCTCCTACAAGCACTTGTTTTATGCTTAGATGCTATAAATATTGATACAACTGTTAGACGGAATAACTGTATAGCTGGCCAAGCATTTGTGCTCTGTAGTGTGGTAACAGATTTTGATTTCATGGTTACCATTGTTGTTCTTTAAAATGTTTTATCTTTTACAAGAGCCTTTGGGAAAAATCTTCAGGGGCAAACCTCTGATGTCTTTTTTGCAGCTGGTAGCTTGACTGCAGTGTTACATTCACTAAATGAAGTGATGGAAAATATTGAAGTTTGTCGTGAATTTTGGTTTGAGGAAGCCACAGATTTAACAACCAAACCGTATTCAGATGAAACCCCCAGGGAAATTTCGCAGAGCTCAGCACAGTAACCTGGAGTCTCAGCTAACCTCTGAGAGTTACTATAAAGAAACTCTAAGTGTTCCAACTGTGGAACACATTATTCAGGAACTGAAAGATATATTCTCAGAACAGCACCACAAAGCTCTTAAATGCTTATCCCTGGTACCCTCTGTCATGAGACAGCTCAAATTCAATACGTCAGAGGAGCACCATGCTGACATGTACCGAAGTGACTTACCTAATCCTGACAACACTCTCTGCTGAGCTGCATTGTTGGAGAATCAAATGGAAACACAGAGGGAAAGATATAGAACTTCCATCCACTATTTATGAAGCCCTTCATCTACCAGACATTGTTTTTTCCTAATGTTTATGCATTGCTGAAGGTCCTATGTATTCTTCCTGTGATGAAAGTTGAGAATGAACACTATGAAAATGGGCAAAAGCATCTCAAAGCATACTTGAGGAACACTTTGACATATCAAAGGTCAAGTAACTTGGCTTTGCTTAACATAAATTTTGATATAAAACATGATTTGGATTTCATGGTCGATACGTATATCAAACTCTATACAAGTAAGTCAGAGCTCCCTACAGATAATTCAGAAACCATTGAAAATACCTAAGAGACTTTTAACCTAGACTTTCTCTTGTATTTGACATTTGAAAAAAAGCCTGTAAGAAATTTAAAAAATATCTTACAGAAAAATTGTAAGGGTAAGCCACATAATCACTGAATATCTTGACCTGTAGGCCTCCCATTGAGTTCATTAGTCATTGATAATCTGCCTGTTTAAATGGCCTGTTTGAATGCCCATGCTTTGGAGACCTAACTGTTTTTCCATAATAAAGCTTTGAAAGTACCATGTTACATTTGTATGTGATCTCTGCTAATGGCACTTTGGAATTGTTTTAGTTAAGTTATTTTAGACATTACGTTTATCGCTGTGGATCCAATTGTCAGGTATTAAGTTATCAGATCTTTAAAAAAATAAAATTAGAGGAGGTATGGGAGGAAGGAACACATTTTGTAAAATGTTGCAATTAAGCTCATGATTGACTTTCGAATAGTAGAAGTTTTAAGTATGCTATTAAAAATCTGTAAAGGACAGTTAAGAAAACTATCAGACGTAAGAGAAATGTGTGAGCTTGTCAAACAAGGGTTTCAGTGTAGATTTTGTTTTTATCAAATGAAGTTAAAGCAACAAGTTAAAGTTTGAATGGAAGAGCCTGCCATTGTTGATCCACATTGGTTATTGCTGTTTACATTCCTTTATTGAGCCTACGTCTTCATAAGCTCTTTGGCAGGTATATGTTGAACACTTCTGTTTCATGGTCAAGAAAGGATCAGAGGCCATGGATACTGACAACTGATTTGTCTATTTTCTTCTGTCTTTTTCCATGACTGTATCTACTGCCTCCTTTTGATTTACAAGCAAAGCCTAGAAAACCTACAAAAATAAGTGTTTTGTAGTTTATCTAGGAATAATACAGAAAATATTGCTGTTATTTTTGGTGAAGAAAATAAATTTTGTATAGTTTATTTCAACCTAAATAAAATGTGAATTTTTTTTTTAAAAAGGACTATTCTTTTCTCATTAAATTGTCTTGGAAAATTTATCCTTGTCAAAAATCAATTGACCGTAAATGTGAACATCTATTTTTGGACTGTCAATACTATTCTACTGAATTATAAGCAAATCCTTATGACACTATCATTGATAGTGTCACACTAACACACTATCTTATTATTGGTTACTATAGTTTTGTAGTAACTTTCAAAATTGGTTAAAGACTGTTTTGCCTATTCTAGGTGCCTTGAACTTCCATATAAATGTTTTTTTCCCTTCCTTTTTAAAAAATTTATTTATTTTTATTTGAAGGATAATTGCTTTACAGTATTGCTTTGGTCTCTATCAAACATCAACGTGAATCAGCCATAGGTTTACCCATGTCCCCTCCCATTTGAACATTTCTCCCACCTCCCTTCCCATCCCATCCATCTAGGTTGTTACGAATGTTAGGATCAACTTTCCATGGGGTCACAAAATGTTGGACATGACTGAGCTACTAACACTTTCAGGGGATTTTCTGGTGACTCAGTGGTAAAGAACCTGCCTGCCAATGCAGGAGACCTAGGTTTGACCCATGGGTCAGAAAGATCTGCTGGAGAAGAAAATGGCAACCCACTCCAGCACTCTTGCCTGGGAAATCCCATGGACAGAAGGAGCCTGGTGGGCTATAGTCCATGGGGTCACAAAAGAACTGGACACAACTTAGTGACCAAGCAACAGTAATCCTGTTATCTTCTCTGATCTACATGTACTTTGGTTGGCTCACACAAGATTTAGTCTTGGGGGATACAAACACCCAGGAATCAAGATGCTGAGGGCATGCATGGTAAGATACCTGCAACTAATTAATTATTACTGCACAGATGGACAGCTCTTCAAATTCCTAGAGAACAAAGCAGAGGACGGAGCATAGAGTCAATGGAATGGGTCCATGGCTGGGAGGGAGAACTTCTAGGTTCTAATCCCCTACACACTACCTCATGCAGACCAGTGACTTTCCTCCCCTGAGCTTCAATTTTCATGGCTGTAAAAGAGAGTAGGGAACTGGACATGTTGACCTTGAAGCCCCTTCTGACTTAGAGAGCAGCGAAATGACCAAAACCGCATCAATGACTCCCTCAGGACTTAGTCCATGATAAGTGCTCAGTGAGTATCTGTCTCCATCATTGTCATCATCTGTAAAACATGGACCATTACACCTCCCTCCTAGGTGTGTTGGGAGGACCTGATGAGAAAATATACATGAAAGTGCTTTGTGTGCAAGGCTGTCTCAAAGGACCACTAAGATGCTCTTGATCATTAGTACCATCAGCAACTGCTACCGTTTCCCTCAGTTCCCTCCCCAGATATAAACCCAGAAACTTTCTAGGATACCTGTCTTAGCAAAGGAGAGCTAATTCCCATGGAACCCCTCCCAGAAGCATTCTCAGCCTGGGGCTAATTACAGAGTCCCTGGATATTAGGACTGCCACCGCCCTAGCTTTTCCCTTCTTGCAGCCAAAGGAGAGCTAATTCCCATGGAACCCCTCCCAGAAGCATTCTCAGCCTGGGGCTAATTACAGAGTCCCTGGATATTAGGACTGCCACCGCCCTAGCTTTTCCCTTCTTGCAGCCCACCATCTTCTCCTTGAGGCCTGCAGGCCCACCTGGCTCAAAATTCAACATCCAGAGTCCAGTCTTTCCCCTCATACCAACCCCCTCTGCACCCCCCACTCTGGCCCAGCCCCACTGGTGGTCACAACCAGCTCCAGGACAGCAGGAAGGATTTCAGTTAGAGTTCAGGTAGAGCCATTAGTTTAGACACAAACCCTGAAGACTGTGATATTGTGGACACAGCCCTGGCTCAAGAGATTCGTAACAGGGCTCTGTTGCTGGCTCTCCCACTATCTAGCTGCATGATCTTTGCCAAATCCCTCATTTTTTCCAGATCATATCACTTACCTGGAGTACAGAGAATAGATGGGTAGTAGGACCAAGCTTGACAGTCTTTTAAGTAATTCTGTCATTTAAAGAGTCAGAATGGCATAAGTTTCATCTTATCTTTGATCCTAGATTGCTTCTGTCTTCGGGCAAGTCACTGCACCTCCCTCAGTTTCTTCATCTATCCAATGGACAGATGGGTCCTGCATGGGCTGTCTCTTCAGAGCTGAAGTGAGGGTCAGTGACATGGGGGAGAAGAGTTAGGGCCTGGCTCAGGGAAGAGTTGGTTATCATTTCCATTCTGGTTCTGAAGAAAAGGATTAACAAGACAAGTTTTCATCTGTCCTGAGTTCCAGGCCCAACTCCCTCTCTTCCCTGAATCTCTGGGTCCATCAGGCTGGAGGACGTATGTGTGTGTGTAGGGGGGCAGTGAGGAAGTTGGGGTACAGGAGAAGATGCCCACAGGGCGGTCCTCTGAGACTGTAGTTGAGTCTGAGGAACAGCTGACGGTTGCAGGGAGCCTTGGGATCAGAGTCCCCCGCCCCCGCCTCACAAAGAACTGGAAGTACCCAGATGGAATCCTCAGGTACTCCTAACCCCAGGGACAGTTCAGGGGCACACAGTGGATCTAGCTCAGAGATGCCATGAAGGAGGGAATGTGTCCCCTCCCTGGAAGGTGTGATTCCAGGAAGAAGGAATGGGAAGCGGGATCAGGAAGTAGACATAGGGTTGGGATTAACTTTCATGAAGCGTTATTCTGTGCTGAGCATCGGGCTGACATGTGCCATCACTGGGTCTGTGTCATCACCTGTGAGAGAAGAACAGAGTCTGCCACAATTTTAGAGAAATGGAAACTGAATCTTGCCTCAGAAGACAGAGCCAAGTGGGGGTAGCAGTGGCCTCCATGTGCTTCTGGGCTCCTCCTGTTATCAGCCTTTCTGATCTTGTTTGGACAAGCTCCTTACCCTTTCTGACACTGTTTTCTCATCTGTCAGATCCCTGCCTCCCAGGGCCTGTGCACAGTAGGCTCTGAGTGCGCTTGGCCTTCATCCCTAAAGGTGGGAGCCAGTGGGGCCTGGGAGCTCCCTGAGTGCAGAGCCGGTCTTCCACGTGCTCTGCTTCAGAAGGCCTCGGCCATGGTCAGCTCTGCTGAGGGATGTGAGGAGGCTGGCGAGGGTCCAGAGGACTGTGCCAGGCTGTGTCTCACTGTCTGGGAGCCTCTGTCAGGGCCAGGCAAGAGGACTGGGCTGAGAGGGTCTGAGCTTCTAGGCTGGGCTCCTGCTGGACGAGGGTCGCTCATTGCCAGCTCCCCCAACCCCTGCCAATAGCAGAGTGGGAAGCCACTAGGTCATCCTGAGACGTCTGGCTTCTTAGGACTCAGGACTGGAAGCAGCGGCGTGCTGGTAAACACCTAACAATCCATCCTGGGAGGTGAGGGGGCAGTTCTGAGTTGTATTGTTTTCTGGTTTCCGTGTTGGGTAGATATACCCATCGTGGCCAGATGTATGGCCAGAGAGCTCCATACATCTCTCCCTACCTCTGAGTTCAGTGACAAATGTCAGTGAACCTGTGGCCGACTGAGAGGGACCTCTGAGCCCAAACTTCTCTTCCTGAAGGGATGAGGAACCGAGGTGCAGACAGGAGGCAGGATGGGAACTCAGTCATGGGCGGCATAGGCAAGACTTGTGCAGGAATCTCACCACAGCGTCTCACTGAATTCTCTCAGCAACCCCAGAAAGTTGGGTTATTAAGATATTATTATTGTCTTTTTCCAGAGGTGAACATGGAGGCAGAATAACAGCAAGTTTAAGAGAATGGTACTAGAACATGTCAGAGCCTGATTCAGATTCTCGACCTCCTTGTATGTAACATGCAGCTGATCCTACTTTCCAGATGTCTTTTGCCAGGACCTGGCTCAAGATCTGTATAAGGTTTGCGCTCCATGGTCAAGTCATAAGTATCATCATGTCCAAGTTTTTCTGTGGAATGGAGGAAGATTTTGATTTGTCCAAGATGGTTCAATAAGGAATAGGGATTTGAATCATTCTTGGTCTAATTGACAAGTTGGACATGGGGTTAAGAAGGTAAGAGGGAAATCAGCATGAGGCCTTCAGTTCTTGTCATCTCTACAAGGTGACCAGGCACAGTAGCCTCTCCCCTGAGCCAGTCATATCCCTCAGAAGGCTGGAAAAGAAAACAGACAGGTCATGATGCCTCCGCATGTAGGGTGTGGTTTTCTCTTGCTCTGTCCACAGGGACCTCTTCCTTGTGGGGTTCTTGTTGACAACAGGCAGAGAATTCCATCTTGGCATCCCCACCAGAGACAGGGATGGTGGTAGCAGGCGGCAGAGGGATGGTCCTCCACCCACTCTCCCAGAAAAACCTGGGAAGGAGGCAGGACCATAAAGCCTCAGCATCGTGGCCCATTGGGAGGAGCTTGGATTGGCCAAAGCTCCATCTACACCTGAGAACCTGACAGGCAAGGCCTTCAGGAGCCAGGCTGGTCAGGTCAAGTGCGAAGAGCTGAGCAATAGAGAGAAGGCAGGGGATTCATCCTTCCATCTCTCAGAAGCCTAGTGCTTCTCTGGAGACTGGGATACCTGGAATCCTGGCTCACTGGACTCAGTTGCCCTGGGCACTTCCTGTTCAGTTCTTTCCCTTAAGAACAAGTGACAGTCTCTCTGTGACCTGTGAATGCCTGAGGGGTGAGATGGTCACTGTGCTTAGGGCTATGGGTGGGATCCAGGCCTCTGTGGGGCTGCAGTTCAGAGGCACCAGGTCAGCCAGCCCCTGGGTCCTGTCTGTGCTTGGGTCTCAGCGTCCCTCCAGCCCCTCCCTTGTTCCCCACTCTCCTTTCCTCCCCACCTCACACCTCAGTCCCCTCCCATTCTTTCTCCTAGACCCCCTTCCTTCTTCCATTTATTCATGTAGCAAATGTATATGGATAGTTCCTCTCTGCCAAGCCATGTTATAAAAACTAGAAACAGAAAATGGATTTCCTAGCTCCATATCTCCAAGTTCAGCTAAGAGACGTCACGAAAGGCCAATGATGGTTATGCTGGGAGAAGTCCTCAACAATGACATCGGGACCATAATAATTTGTTCCCACTCCCCTGTTTCCTAGAGAGCTGGGCTGTTGTGAATTAAGACCCGGTCTCCTGCATTGTAGGCAGATTCTTTGCCATCTGAGCCACCAGGGAAGCCTATATATATTATATACATTTACTATATATATATATAATATATACACACATTATATTATATATATATTATACATACATATTATATATGCACATATTATCATATATAATTTTATGTACATATAATATATATATAATTTTATGTCATTACATTGGCATGTATGATCATACCAAGATATATAATTCATCATTTTTTCTCTATGGCTAGCAGGACGGCAGAGCCTGGTGGGCTGCCGTCTATGGAGTTGCACAGAATCAGACACGACTGAAGCGACTTAGCAGCAGCAGCAGCAGTGCTTTTTGACTCCTGTTTAAGAAATTTCTGCCTATTACAAGGTGACATAGATATTTTTTTGTGTTTGATTCTGATAATTTATTGTTCTATTTTTACCATTTAAAGCTATACTATATCTGGAATTAGTTTTTGTGTACCATGTGAGGGAGGATTTAATGAATTTTTTTTCCCTGTGTGAATATCCACAGGATCCAGCAGAATATATTGAAAAGACCATGCATTCCCCATTGCATTGTAGAATCAGCTCTGTCATGAATCAGATGGCTCTATATTCACAGGTCTGTGATGGACTCTATTTTGTTCCATAAATATTATCTCCGGTTTATTTTTGTGCCAATGTCATGCTAGCTTAGTTATTGCAGATTTACAGTAAGTGTTGAAAGTGAAAGTTGCTCAGTCATATCTAATCTTTGTGACCCCATGGACTACATAGTCCATGGAATTCTCTAGGCCAGAATACTGGAGTGGGTAGCCTTTCCCATCTCCAGTGGATCTTCCCAATCCAGGGATCAAACCCAGGTCTTCCACATTGCAAGTGGATTCTTTACCAGTTGAGCCACAAGGGAAGCCCAAGAATTCAGCAGTGGGTAGCCTACCCCATCTCCAGGGGATCTTCCCAACCCAGGAATCAAACTGGGGTCTCCTGCATTGCAGGCAGATTCTTTACCAACTGAGCTATCAGGAAAGCCCCATAGGAAGTGTTAATACCTGGTAAGTCCTTCAGGTTTTGTTTTATCCTTCAAGATTCTTTAGCATTTCCATATAAATATTACAACCAAAGTGTCCATTTTCTGTGGGAAAAAAATTGTGGAGGTTTAGACTGGCATTGAATCTATAAATCAATTATACATATTGATAATGTTGAATTGTCCTACATACCCCTCATGCACAAACATGGCATATTCCTCCATTTACTTGGCTCTACCTTTATTTCTCTAAATAATGCTTTTCTACACATACTTTATTAAAGTTGTTGATACATATTTGTTTTTTTAAATGTTCTTATAAGTAATTTTCTAGTTCCTGGTATAGAGAAAGAGGTTTGATTTTTGTATAGTTATTAATTCCAGTTTCTCTTTGGGTTTGTAAAGATTTTCTACCTATACAATTAGGTATTCTGCAAATACTGATAGTTCTTCCTTTCCAATCCTTTGGTCTTTTGTTTATTTCTCTTGACTTATCTCACTACCTAGGACCACTAATACAATAGTCAAAAGAAATAGTAACATGAACATTTTTGTTTCACTTTCAGGGTTAATAAGTTATCAGTGTTTCACCATGTAGCATGCTAGTTGCTGTAGGTGGCTTCTTCTTTACTGGAGAGAATATTTATTACATTAAGAAAGTTCCCTTGTATTTCTACTTTGCTAAAAAGTTTATTTCTAATCTTAATTGATTGTTGACTTTTTTTTACCAGATGCTTTTTCTATATCTAAGTTAATCACATGATTTTTCTCCTTTACTTCCTATAATCAGATGAATTACATTGTTTGCTAAATAAACTTTGAATTCTTATAATAAACCCAATATGATTGTGATATATTATCCTTCTTAATATATTGCTAAATTAAATTTGCTGATATGTTGTAAAGGAATTTTGCAACAAGCCCCATGAGATTCATTTATGCTTTTTCCTTCTTATATGTTTTCTTTTTTTGTTGTTGTTGTTTTTTTAATGATTTAATTGGAAGCTAATTACTTTACAATATTGTAATTAATCTCAAAAATATACAAGCAACTCCTGCAGCTCAATTCCAGAAAAATAAACGACCCAATCAAAAAATGGGCCAAAGATCTAAACAGATGTTTCTCCAAAGAAGACATACAGATGGCTAACAAACACATGAAAAGATGCTCAACATCGCTCATTATCAGAGAAATGCAAATCAAAACCACAATGAGGTACCATCTCACGCAGGTCAAAATAATGGCTGCTATCCAAAAGTCTACAAACAATAAATGCTGGAGAGGGTGTAGAGAGAAGGGAACCATCTTACACTGTTGGTGGGAATGCAAACTAGTACAGCTACTGTGGAGAACAGTTTTTGTTATTTTTGTATTGAGTTTATACTAGTCTTATAAAATGAGTTGGTTAATATTCACTCTTTTTCTTTAATGCTTTGAAAGAATTTGTTATGATTGGTATTATTCCTCTCTTAAATGTTAGAAAAATTCACCAGTAAATCTGTCTTGAGTCTAGTTTTCTTTCTAGGAAAGTTTAAAATTATAGATTCAGCTTTGTGGAAAGATAATGGATTCTTCTGATTTTTAGTTCTTGTTTGTCAGCTTTGGTAATTTGTGTTTTCATTTGTCTATTTTGTTTAGTTATCAAATTTATTGTTATAAAATTGTTTGTAAGTTTTAAAATTAACTTTAAAATAACAGTAGGATCTATAGTAATGTTCCCCTCTTCATTCCTGATGATGATAATTTGTGTTTTATTTAATTTTCTTTATTAGTCTTGCTAATAACTTATAAATTATTTCAAAGAATGAACTTCAGGCTTTGTCAGTTTTTATTTATTGTAATTTTGTTTACTGTTTCCTTGTTTTCTGCTCTTATCTTTATTATTTCCCTCCTTCAACTTTGTTTTGGTTTTGATTTAGGGCTTCTTTTCTAGTTTGTTGAGATGAAATTTAGTTGTTCAATTTTAGCCTTTTAAACATATTCTAACATATGCATTTAAGACTATAGACTTTTTCCTAAGCTCTGATAATGTTATTTACATCATTATTTATTTTAACATACACTAATTTCCATTTTGATTTTGTATCTTATAAATTATTTAGAAGTGTATGCTAGAATAATTTTGAATGAGTCTGGTACTTACCTGTTATATTTACTTTGACTCCTAGCCTATCTCATGGTTAAGAGTATACTCTGAATGATTCTCACCCTTTGGATTTTTCTGAATTTACTCTTATGATGTAGCACACAGTCAATTTCTATAAATGTTTCATGAAGCTACAAAGTTTCTTTTGGTTAATGTTTGCATGGCAATATTTCTTCCTAGAGTGTCTTGACCTTATTAAGGTGTATTTCAAAAAGAAATACAGCTTTATTAAGATATAACTGATGTAACATTGTTAAGTTGAAGAACATGTTATTTTGGCATATTTACATATTGCAGAATGAGCAAATAATGTTTCTGGTGGATAACATGTAGTTTTTAAAAACTCTGTTTTAAAATAACCTTTGATGAAAATATTTAGTCCTTTTGCATTTAAAGTAACTACATCCTAAGTTCCACTATTTTCTATTGACTGACTTATTTTATATTTGATCTTTTTCCTCACTCAAAAGAGCTTTATTCTGGATTGATGAGTATTTTATTAGTTCATTTTCTCCTATTTTAGGTTGTTGGCTATATATTATTTATTCTTTTATTGATTTGTCCTAGATATATTAACATAAATCTTTGACTAATCACAGTCTAATGCAAGTGGTTCATTTGACCACTTTTCCAATTATGCTAAATATTTAGAACACTAACTCTACTTACCCATTGTATTTCTTGTTCTTTTGTTCTTTGCTGTCATCTTGTCTTTCATTTGCATTAAATCCCACAAAATTTTATTATTGATTTGTATTCATTATTAATACATATTGATCCTTTCCCTGAGGGACTCTTCATTTCTTTTTGCATTTTTGTGTTTCAGACATTTTTTTTCTGTGTGAAGAACTCCCTTTTAAACGAGCTCATATTTTGTTTGTCTGAAAAAGTTTTTATTTAACATTAAAAATAATTTTTGAAAACTGTTTTTGGAAATTACTTAACCATCAAAGAAGCTGAAAGAGTACTACAAAGAAATCCTGTATGTCCCTAATACTTAGATTTATTGATTTTAAGCAGTTATTATTATAATTTTCAGGACTTTCTGAGAATAATTTACAAACATCATGTTCCTTTACCCTCTATGTCTTCAGAGAATAGTTCCTAAGATGTAAGAGAATAAGGAGATTCTCTTAGGTGCATGCGTGCTAAATCGCTTCAGTTGTATCTGACTTTGTGCAACCCTATGGGCTATAGCCTGCCAGGCTCCTCTGTCCCTGGGATTCTCCAGGCAAGAATGCTGGAGTGTGTTGCCATGCCCTCCTCCAGGAGATCTTCCCAACCCAGGAATTAAACCCTTGTCTATTACATCTCCTGCATTAGCAGGTGGGTTCTTTACCACTAGTGCCACCTGGGAAGCCCATTCTCTTATACAGTAGTTATCAAATACCGGGTTTTTAACAGTGATGCACTTATCTAAACTAATCTAATTCATATTGCAGTTTTATCAATTGTCAAACTAATATTAATATTATTTTAACGTTCCCGCTGCCAGGTCTACTTTTGCATTAGTTGTTATCTTTTTAATTGCCTTGTGTCTATTACATATTCTTAGCCTTCTTTGTCTTTCATGATAGTTATTTTTTGAAGATCAGAATCTAATTATTTTATAGAATACTCCTCAATGTAGGATTCTATGATGTTTCCTCATGACTAGATTCAGATTTTGTTTTTTGTGGCTGAAAATATATAGGTGATATATTGTTAGATTTTCACATATGGAGACACATAATGTCTATCTGCTCCTTATTGGTGATGTTAATTTTAATCACTCAGTTAAGATGTTGTCTAGTTTTTCCACTGATAGCTACCACTTTTTCCTTTTGTAATTAATAATTGCTTTATGGATAGATTCTTTTTTTAAAATTTTTATTAGTTGGAGGCTAATTACTTTACAATATTGTAGTGGTTTTTGTCATACATTGACATGAATCAGCCATGGATTTACATGTATTCCCCATCCTGATCCCCCCTCCCACCTCCCTCTCTACCCGATCCCTCTGGGTCTTCCCAGTGCACCAGGCCCGAGCACTTGTCTCATGCAATGGATAGATTCTTGTAACTGTAAATTCTATTCCTTATCAAATTCATTCCCCATAGATTTAGCATCTGCATCAATTAGGATCCTGGCAGAAGACAGAACACAACAGTCTTGTGAACACAGAAAATTTAATACCTAGAATTTTAACTGGTAAAATGTACATAACTGCTGAAAGGGATAAAAGAGAAGTCTCTGAGATCCAGAAGTTGGAATATATGTATATATATAAATTTATATATAAAGAAGCTTCTACCTTGTGGCTTAAGAAGAATACACAGAGGCTAAGGATTTAGAAGATACTTCCCTCCTTCCTCCTGCTCTTCTCCTATCTTCCTATCTTCCTCCACCAGAGAAAGAAAGACTGAGCTCAAATTTTTTCAAAGAGGGTGTGACTGTCACAAGAACACAGTCTGTTACTGGGAGTTGGGATGGAGCCACAGGCCAGAGCTCTCCTAGAAGTGGCCACCGGGTGGGGAGAGCGTGTGTGGCCTGAGTATGTGACCATGACAGGTCCACACCAACCCACTGGCTCTCTGCCTGAATAACTGAGGAAGGAGAATTGAAGTCCCAAGCTAAGTGCCTTCCTGCTGCCATCATCTCATTGCCCCGGTATCTCCTTCTATTGGAAACGCCTTCCACTCTCATCTGCTAAAGAGACAAATTTATAGGGCAAGGAGAAGCTTGTAGCACATCCAAACAAATGAACTCTAAGGCAGAGGGGAAGGCCACTTCTGCAGGTTTGGGGGCTGGAGTGGATAGCTGTAAATTGATTGTTGCTAGACATTTGAGTGACCAGTTTGTCCACTGAGAGCTGGGAAGTAAGACTGGGGAAATTGCAAATGAGTGTTTACTACTATTTAGGTTTTTAGGCATTGTATTATTATGAGATGCTTCATATGCATTGCCCCAACTCCTCCTAAAAACCCTGAGAAATGAGTGTTATTAGCCATGTTTTATAGATGAGGAGCCTGAGGCTCAGAGAGGTTAAGTAACTGTGCAAGGCACGAGGTGAGTAGTGGGCTCAAGATTAAAATCCTAGAGCTTCTGCCTCCACATCTTACTAAACTATCATATTTTAGATGGCAGTTAAATGAATGTGATCCTCTTATAGGCCCATCATGTGGATGTCTCCAGGTCAGAACCAAAGCTGGGTTTCTGAATTTATCCTGCTTGGCTTCTCCAGTGACCCCACGACCAACAGGATCCTCTTCAGTGCCTTCCTTCTTCTTTACCTGAGCTCAGTCCTTGGCAATGGGCTCATCATCACCCTGGTATGCCTGGACATGCATCTCCACACTCCCATGTATTTCTTCCTCTGTATCCTCTCCCTGCTGGATATAGGCTGTGTAACTACCACCATGCCCCAGATGTTAGTACATCTTCTTTCTCTATCTCAGACCATCTCCTTTGCTGGCTGTTGGCTACAGATGTACATGTTTAGTGCCCTGGCCTTGACTGAGTGTTTTTTGCTTGTAGTCATGGCCTATGACCGTTACGTGGCCATCTGCTATCCACTGCGTTATACTGTGATCCTCAGCTGGGGCCTGTGCACACAGCTGTCAGCTGGGACCTGGGCCTGTGGTTTCTTCTTCTCTCTTATCCACACTTTTTTGACCATGAGCCTGCCATACTGTGGGCCCAACATGGTCAACCACTACATCTGTGAAGGTCCTTCAGTACGAAATTTGGCTTGCATGGATACTCATGTCGTTGAAATGGTGGACTCGGTCATCAGTGTCTTGATGGCTGTTGCCCCACTGTCCCTCCTACAGTGGGGACAGTGGCCTCCTACATCCGTATTGCCCAGGCTGTTTTCAAGATTAAGTCCATGCAGGCCCGCTGCAAGGCTTTCTCTACCTGTGCTTCCCACCTGACTGTGATCACATTCTTCTATGCTCCAGCCACCTACATCTACATGAAGCCCAATTCAAGGTATTCCCCTGAGCGAGACAAGCAAATCTCACTCTTTTATAATGTCTTCTCTGCCCTCCTTAACCCTGTGGTCTACAGTCTGAGGAACAAAGACATCCAGGGGGCTTTTCTGAGAATGTTGGGGAAGGGCAGAGTGACCTGGTGAATAAGACAGGCAAAATCTAATGTAGAATGTCCAATGTTGAGAAAAGGTGGAGTATCTATAATGTATGATACTAACATTGTACAGTTGAACCAGTGTAGTACTTGGTCAGTTGAACAAAGGTGGGACATGAAACTAACACGGCTGTCTTGATCAACTTGATACTTATGGTGCAATGAGAAACAACTCCCTGATCCCAGTGGCTTACAGCAGTGAAAGTTCATTTAGTGTTCATTTTCCATGTCAGTTGTAAGCAGACTGTGATCTTCTGCCATTTGATTCTTGGATCCCACCTGAAGGAGGTAGTCCTATCTGGAAGTGCCAGTCTTATGACGGAGAAAAAGGAATAAAGGTTGAAATATTACTACATGATGACTCTTTTATTAATGTTTTCATTCATTTCCCCCTTTTTAAAAAATTTTGAATTAGAGGGTAATTACTTTACAATATTGTGATGGTTTCTGCCATACATCAACATGAATCGGTCATAGGTATACATATGTCCCTTCCCTCTTGAACCTGCCTCCCACCTCCCTCCCTATTTTTTAATACATATTTTTGAAGAATCTGACAGAATGATTGAAAAACAATAGAATAATTTACCATGCAACAGGTTACTGCAAAGAATATACAGCATGGAACCATTTGGGTAAAATATGTATGCATAGGAGAAAATTACAACTTATGGCAATATCTTATATAAAATGATCTTTTGTCATTGTTCAGTCACTAAGTCACATTCCACTCTTTGCGACCTCATGAACTGCAGCACACCAGGCATCCCTGTCTTTCACTGTCTCCTGGAGTCTGCTAAAACTCATGTCTGTTGTGTTGGTGATGCCATCTCACCATCTTATCCTCTGTTGTTCTCTCCTCTTGCCCTCAATCTTTCCCAACATCAGGGTCTTTTCCAGTAAGTTGCCTCTTTGCATGAGGTGGCCAAACTTCAACTTCAGCATCAGTCCTTCCAATGAATATTCAGGGTTGATTTCCTTTAGGATTGACTGGTTTGATCTCCTTGCTGTCCAAGGGACTCTCAAGTCTTTACCAGCACCGCAGTGTGAAAGCATCTTTAGGGGTAGGTCAAATTAGACTTTTTATGTTACAAAAGTTTTAGAAACTATGATGCCTCACTATTAAAATGGAGGTACAAAAATGAATCTTTAGTTATCTAATTTCATTCTCTAATATATTTACATCGAGTCTATTCAAGTGTGAATGTGCTTCCCTTGTAGCTCAGCTGGTAAAGAATCTGCCTGCAAAGTGGAAGATTTGGGTTCGATCCCTGGGTTGGAAAGATCCCCTGGAGAAGGAAAAGGCTACCTATTCCAGTATTCTGGCCTGGAGAATTCCATGCATTGATAACCCGTGGGTCACAAAGAGTCAGACGTGATGGAGTGACTTTCACTTTCATTCAAGTGTGAATGGACGTATGGTGAGGCTTACAAAGGAAAACAATAGAGACATTGGGAACATTTATTCCAACTTACAAACAGGAAGGTATAAAAGAAGGTATTATTTTCTTTTTGAATTGAAATGTAGTTGATTTGGGCTTCCCTGGTGGCTCAGATGGTAAAGAATCCGCCTACAATGCAGGAGACCTGTGTTCAATCCCTGGATTGGGAAGATTCCCGGTAGGAGGGTATGGCAATCCACTCCAGTATTCTTGCCTGGAGAATCCCCACGGACAGAGGGGCCTGGTGGACTACAGTCTATGGGATCACCAAGAGTCGGACATGACTGAGTGACTACGCACAGCATAGCACATAGTTGATTTACAATGTTGTGTTAGTTTCAAGTATACAACAAACTGATTCAGTTATATGTATGTATGTATCAATCTATTCTTTTTCATATTCTTTCCCTTTATATGTTACTACAAGATATTGAATACAGTTCCCCGTGCTATACAGTAGGCCCCTGTTAGGAATCTATTTTATATATAGTAGTGGGCATATGGTGATTCCAAGCTCTGTATTTATCTTTTTCCCCTGACCTTTACCCTTTGGTAGAGATAAGTTTATCTTCTGTGTCTGTGAGTTTATTTCTGTTTTGTAAATATGCTTACTTGTATCTTTTTTAGATTCCACTATCAGTGATATCATATAATATTTGTCTTAGCCTGACTTACTTCAGTTAGTATGGTACCTCCTAAAGCTTCTGCTCAAAAGTGACACACATCACCTTGCTCACATCCTACTGGCCAAAAGTTTCCTATGCTTAAGCCTGATAGCAAAAGGGCGAGAAGTATTTTCCTCCCACAGAAAAGTAATGCAGGTCACATGGCAGGGGGGATGTATGTATATTCCTTCTACAGTGAGAAGCAGCAAATAAAGAGGGTAATGATATAACCTACTCTAGTGGCATTGGAGCCAATAGAATACATGCAATCAGCATGAAACACAGTACCTGTAAGTGATGTGATATGTGCACACAGTAGACAGTCAAGGTGATGTAAGCAATAAAGTGGCATTTATTTACAAGTGGTACATGTAAACAATAAATATCTGTTGCAAACACTTTGAAAACCAGTCACTGATCAACACTCTGAAAAAGCTGGGTTAAAACTCACCATTCAAAAAACTAAGATCATGGCATCCGGTCCCATCACTTCATGACAAATAGATGGGGAAACAATGGAAGCAGTGACAGCCTTTATTTTCTTGGGCTCTAAAATCACTGCAGATGATGACTGCAGCCATGAAATTAAAAGATGCTTGATCCTTGGAAGAGAAGCTATGACCAACCTAGACAGCATTATTAAAAAACAAAACCATTACTTTGCCACCAAAGGTCCGTCTAGTCAAAGCTATGATTTTTCCAGTAGTCATGTAAGAATGTGAGAGTTGAACCATAAAGAAAGCTGAGCACTGAAGAACTGATGCTTTTGAAGTATGGTGTTGGAGAAGACTCTTGAGAGTCCCTTGGACTGCAAGGAGATCCAACCAGTCAATCCTAAAGGAAATCAGTCCTGAATATTCATGGGAAGGACTGATGCTGAAGCTGAAGCGCCAATACTTTGGTTGCCTGATGCAAAGTGCCAACTCATTGGAAAAGACCCTGATGCTGGGAAAGATTGAAGGCAGGAAGAGAAGGGGATGGCAGATGGTGAGATGATTGGATGGCATCACTGACACAAAGGACATGAATTTGAGCAAGCTCCGGGAGTTGATGATGGACAGGG
Organism: Cervus elaphus; assembly: GCF_910594005.1. Taxonomy (NCBI): domain Eukaryota; kingdom Metazoa; phylum Chordata; class Mammalia; order Artiodactyla; family Cervidae; genus Cervus; species Cervus elaphus. Next base: position 123,315,241 of record NC_057834.1, on the reverse strand, counting down.
AAGCCTGGCATGCTGCAGTCCATGGGGTTGCAAAGAGTCAGACACGACTGAGTGACTGAACTGAACTCAATCAATACTCTGTAATGACCTTTAACAGTAGATATATTTATATGTATAACTGATTCACTTTACTGTGTACCTGAGACTAACATATTATAAATCAATTATATTCAAATAAAATTTTATATTTAAAAAAAGGAAAATTAAGCCAGTGATTTATGAGACCAAAGTAACCCACAGATTGGACTTGGTGCATGGATCCAATAAGGTTCATGGGGCTGACGTGATATATGCTGCATCATCTTGTGAAAGGACATAGAACTTGACATTAATTGACCTGGGTTCTAGTCCCACCCTTGCTAACTTCTTTGTTACTTAAGACAATTAACTTCCTTTCTCTGGATCTTACTTTGTGGAACACCTTAAGGAGTCAGACTCATGAAGTCAGACATCTTTAAGCCATCTGTGTCTCTAAAATTCTATGTCACAGTAGGTGGAGTGACTTGTTAATTTTCTGTGAATTCACTTGTGAATCTTGTGTGATTCTTCTCACAAGAAGGACTTGTGAATCTTCTGTGAGCCCTAAAATATATTAGGAAACCATAGAAGAAGAAGTGTTATTGCAGCCCACTTGGGGCTCTGAGCCTCAGACTTAGCATGGGTATCCGACTTTCTTTCATGCATCACTGATGACCCAGATCTTGGGATGAGTCGATTTCAATATTTCCTGAGCATTCATTAAGATGGATCCAACCAGTACCAGGCCCCATGGAAACCAAGACAGATACATGGAGAGGTTTACAGTCATGAAATTATAACATCACATCTAATGAAGGTGCCACAGTGACCTGTGGAGACTGATGGCCTCATGGGAGGGAGATTCTCTCAGTGGAGGCCAGACATGGGGACCAGGCTCCACCTCACCCCACTCCCATCACCACTGCGTACCTCACCACTTTGTATTCTTTCCAGAGCTTAACATCAGGGAGAGAGGAAGCAAAACCCAAGAAGTCTCTTTTTTTTCCCTCAGCAGCTAACCCTGGTTACCCCTTTTAAAAAATGGGAATAGAATTGCTTTGAAATATCTAATTTTTTTCATTTCTCCCACCAGGGGAATAATAGGTCAAAATAGAAATTAAGCTTAGTTACTGAAAAAGGAAGTTGTAGACCTCTTAGGAAACAAACAGTGTTCTATGGATATAGAGACAATGGAGGATGGAAACCTACTTACCAAGAGCTGACATATAAGGTTTTGGTCAGGAATTCAGATGTAGCATGCCTGAGGATGAGCATCACCCAAGCAAAGAGCCAGGAGAAGGGCATTTCTGGCAAGAGGACTCCAGGTACAAAGGCCCCAGGTCTGGAAAGGACTTTGCACTGTTTGCAGCTCTGGAAGAATGCTCATGTGGTCACAGGCAAGTGAGCAGGAGATGCAGAGATAACACTGAGAGGTAGGCAAAGGACTGGCTTATGGATCCATATGAGAAGTGTTAACTTATTCAAAGTGCAGTGGGAATGCTTAGATTCTTACTGGGGAAGTGAAGCAGTTTTATGGGTGCTAAGCTCTGCTGTGAGTGTGACTTGAGGTGCCTGAAAAGTGGTTGGGAGCAAAGGTCATTGGGTATGAGGTGGTGGTTTAGTCGCTAAGTCATGTCCGACTCTTGTGATCCCATGGACTGTAGCCCACCAGGCTCCTCTGTCCATGGGATTTTCCAGGCAAGAAGACTGGAGTGGAATGCCATTTCCTTCTTGACCCAGGAAATGAACCTGGGTCTCCTGCATTGCAGGCATATTCTTTACCTTCTGAGCTATGAGGGAAGCCCCAAGAGAATGTTTGGTCAGGAGTGAGGAAAAAGAACTTCCCTGTTGGAGAGCTGTGGGGCATGTGGTATCCCAGGGGGAATTCTAGGTAGAGGCTGTTGGGAGAGGCGATTGCTAATGGTGGGGTTGATGTTGAGAAGACAGAGAACTGGGGAAAGGCAGAAGTAGGGATTTGGGCAGTTGAGGGATGAGTAGAGGTTTTAATGGCACGTGGGCATCTAGGAATAATGAATGACTAGAGAGCTGTGAACTTTTGCTGGGATTGAATTTTTGCCTCTAGCACTTAGGCACAAATTTGTGTGGTAGTATGGTTGCAAAGCACTTACTGAGTTACAACAGGGCTGGGCTGGTTGCTGATTTGAATGACTGTTTTCTGCTGCATCAATGGGGTGGCAAAGTTCCAGAGGGTTTCAGGCAGAAAGTGAAGGGTCCAATGGGCTGTTGGTGTTCCCTCCATCTGAGGAAAGGATAGGAGCTATGTAGCTGGTGGAAGGGACTTCCAACTATTGAAAGTTTCCTGCTTTATCTTGTGGAGAAGGGGCTGCCTGGATAATGGGGAAGAGGTCTTCCTGGTTTTTGGAGTTCCTTCCAGAAGGTGCAAAGTCTACCTGGTGGCAAAGTCTAGTCAGGGACCAGGTAGTGTGGAGGAAGTCTTGTGGCTAAAGTGTGATGAGGTTTTATTTTTCTTTCACTTAGGACAGATAGTAAGAGAGTTTGTAATTCAGGATGATAGTAGATTTTATCTTAAATAGAAGCAATCTCTCTTTTTAAGAACCAGGGATAAGGAATGGAGTAGACAAGAGAGGTGACACAGTATTTGTAGAGTCGCAGTGAGGGGGTTGGATTGAAGAGGAACACTTAGTAGCGGAGAGCTAGGCGTAATTTATGAAGGTGCTAGACGATGGTGGCAGTGCGTGGGGAGATGCTGAAAGATGTTTTGAGCAAAGAAGTAAGAGCACGTGTTGGCTTGGTTTGTAGGTGGAAAGGGGAGAAGTCAAGGAGGTTATCAACATTTTAAACTACCTGTGCCACTGTCTTTGCTTGCAGTCCACTGATGGAGGCTGTTGATTGTCAACTGTTGTCACAGATCCCTTGCTCTGGTGACAGGAAGTCACAGCCCTTGTCCTCATGGAATTTACAGTCCACAAACCACCCGTTCTTAGGAAGTGTGTAGATACTTGGGAGTATATAGTGTATGGATACTTAAGGTTAAAAATGTTATTAATTAATTCTCTGTTAACTTGGTCTTTATGAGAATTGTTGGCTTTTGTTTTATTTTTATTTTTTACTTTTCTCCCTGTTCCCTTGAACAAAGAACACAGCAGCATGGGTCATAACACCTGTCTGGTGGAACTCAGGTCATCTCTTTGGGGGAAGTATTTTGCTGCTAAACTGAAATGTCAGCCTCTCCAAATTCTTTGCCCCTTTGACCCATTTCTACACTAATGATCTCAAGGTTTCTGACATCATTAAATTGGTTGGTAGATGGGTAGATGGGCACATTGGTAGACTACCACTTATTTGCTGTGTTTTGCTGTGGAAGAAACTTAAGTCCCACAACTCTGCTTTCTCTGCTGATCCCTAGGCAAATACAATAGCAAACTAGATGACATGGATAATTTCTTAGGGAAATGTAGATTACCAAAATTAAAACTTTTAAAGATAGAATGTTTAAACAGGCTAATTTCCATAGGAAAATAAGAAAACAAGAGAAAGCTATTAAGTAACTACCCCATAACAAGATTCAGATATTGGTGGCAAGGAAGTTTGGGGAGAGGGGAGACGTATGTGGATGCACTTCAGAGTGGACGTAGGCTGTGTGTGTCCCATGTGAATGTTCTTGAAAGGATATCAGCTGCAGAGGAGATAAATCAGGTGGAAAAATGACACACTCTCTGGATGTCAGTCAGGCTTTTCCCCCAGACACTTATTGAGTAGGCGCATGAACAAAATGTCCATGATGGCCAGGATGGAGGCTGTCCACATGGGCTCAATGCATGGACTTCCCTTTTCCATGACTGACTTGGCTACCACTACTGATGAGTGCTTCTTCTGCAAATAGCAGAGATCAACTATATGGCACCATTCCCCAGGAGAACAGTCTGCCACCTGATTATACTGGATCTCTTTCATCGTGGAGGGAACAACGATCTGTCTTCATAGGAACAGGTAGATTCTAGATACGCTTTTCTTTCTCTGCTTATAAAACTTTTGCTAGCATCAGTATCTGTGAATTCAGAGTGCCCAGTCCACTATCAAGGCACCCCCACAGCATTGCATCTGGTCAAAGAACTCATTTTACAGCTATGGTCTCATAATTATAGACTCAGTGGCCTTATGCAACTTCTAACACTTAGAATAAACTGCCCTAACTGAAAGGTGGAATGGCTTATTAAGACTCAGTTATCGCTGTTCGTGGGAAACAATGCCTTGAAGGAATAGGCCCCTATCTTACATGTGCCTTTAAAGTGAGCATGGGACTTCCATGGTGGTACAGCGGGTAAGAATCAGCCTGCCAATGCAGGGGACATAGGTTTGATCCTGGTCTGAGAATTTTCCACATGCCATGAGGGGGCAATTAAGCCCATGTGCCACAACTACTGAGCCCGTGCTCTAGACCCCAGGAGCCGAAACTTCTGAGCCTGCATCCCCAACTACTGACACCTGCCAAGCTCCAGGGTCTGAGAGTCACAACTAATAGCCCTTGAGCCGCAACTCCTGGAGACTGCTCCACGACAGGAGAAGCCACTGCAACGAAGAGCCCGCGCACCGCAGCTAGAGAGTAGCCCCTGCTTTCTGCAACTAGAGAAAGCCTGTGCAACAATGAAGACCCAATGCAGCCAAAAGTAATATCAATTAAAAAAAATAAAAGTAAGAAATAAAGTGATGAAGTTTATACTTTGAGTCAGTGACTATATGACTCTGATTCTCCCATTGCTAGAATGCATGGACCTGGGAATCAAACAGTGAAATGGGAGTGGATTCTCTTAGTGTTAACTCACAGAATATTTCTTCCCTCTCCCAGGAACTCTGACCTCTGCTAACTTGGAGATGTTTGTACCTTGGGAGAGAGTGTTTCCACTGGTGGACAAAACAGTGATCTCACTGAATTGCAATTTGACGTCACCTTGAGCCATTTGAATAGTAAATGGATTATTGTAAGTAAAGCATATAAGAAACAGTAGCTGTAAGGTTCTGCTGTTATTATTATGGGCTTCCCAGGTGGCCCAGAGGGTGAAGATTCCACCTGCCAGTGCAGGAGATGCAAGAGACACAGATTAGATCCCTGGGTAGGGAAGATCCCCTGGAGGAGGAAATGGCAACCCACTCCACTATTCTTGCCTGGGGAATTCCATGGACAGAGGAGCCTGAAGGGCTACAGTCCAAAGGGTCACAAAGAGCCAGACACAACTGAGCATGAATTATGATGATGATGATGATCATCATCATTTTTTGTTCTTGTTCTTATCATTATTATTACTATCCTATTTGCTTGTCTGACCTACATGTACTTTCACTGGCTCACACAAGATTTATAGTCTTGGGGGATGCAAACCCCAGGAATGAAGATGCTGAGGGCAAGCATGCATGATAAGATACCTACATTAACTCATTCTTGCTGGACAGATGGGTAGGTCTTCCTTAAATTCCTAGAGAGCAAAGGAGAGAAAGGCGCATGGTTCAATGGAATGAGTCCATGGCTGGGAGGCAGGACTCCTAGGTTCTGATTGCCTGAGTAACTCACGCAGGCCAATGACTTTGCTTCTCTGAGCTTTCATTTTCATGGCTATACAAGAGAGTAAGGAACTGGACATGTAGACCTTGAAGGCCCTTCACAACTTAGAGAGCAGTGAAATGACCAAAACCAACATCAATGACTCCCTTAGGACTTGGTCCCCAGTGAGTGTTCAGGAAGAGTTTGTCACCCTCACCATCACCTGTAAAATGGGGACCACCACACCTCCCCCCACTCCCCCCCTCTCCGCCCCCAGTGTGCTGAGAAGACCTGGTGAGAAAAACATGAAGACCTGGTCCGAAAAGGTTTTTCACACATGAAAGAAAAAGCTTTGTGTGTGAAGATGTTCCACACCTTTTGATGCTTTTGGTCATTACCACCTCCTGCCATTTCCTTCAGCTCCCGCCCCAGACTTCAATCCAAAGAAGTTTCTGGGGCACCTGTCTTAGCAAAGGAAAGCTAGTTTTCACAGAGTCCCTCCCAGAGGCATTCTCAGCCTGAGGCTAATTACAGAGAGTCCCTGGATATTAGGATTGCCACAGCCCTAGCTTTTCCTCTCTTGCCAGTCCACCCTCTTCTCCTTGAGGCCTGTAGGCCCATCTGGCTCAAAATTCAACATCCAGAGTCTAGTCTTCTCCCTCATTCCAACCCCCCAGCTGGCCCAACGCCACCTGTAATCACACAAACTCTGGGACAGCAGGAAGAATTTCAGTTAGAGTTCAGGTGAAGCCATAGACTCAAGCACTAAAGTCTGTGATATTGTGGTCACAGCCCCAGCCCAAGAGGCTTGCGCCGGGCTGTGTTGCTGGCTCTCCCATTATTGTTGCAGTGAAAAGGAGAAAAAAAGAGGAATGGATTTTCTTTCATTTTTCCGAGAACCAAGAACATAAAGAGACTAGTGAGCAAACCTGAACATTCCTAGTTTTTTATTTAACTGCTTCTAACTCTGCATGTCTTTAACTAAGTTTACTTTTCTGCCCTTCTAACTCTACAGCAGCTCCATTTCTCACCTGTTATCCTTTGACTCAGCTAAATACATCCTATATCTGGTGCTCAATTTATAGCACTCTTCCTCTTATTTGTTGTTGTTCAGTCACTCAGTCTTGTCTGACTCTTTGTGACCCCATGGGCTGCAGCATGCCATCCGTCCCTGTCCTTCACTGTCTCCTTTGAAGTGAAATTCACTCAATTGTGTCCGACTTCTTGTGATCCCATGGATTATACAGTCTGTAGAATTCTCTAGGCCAGAATACTGGGGTGGGTAGCCTTTCCCTTCTCCAGATGATCTTCCCAACCCAGGGATCGAACCCAGGTCCTCCGCATTGCAGGCAGATTCTTTACCAGCTGAGCCACAAGGGAAGCCCAAGAATACTGGAGTGGGTAGTCTATCCCTTCTCCAGGGAATCGTCCCATCCCAGGAATTGAACCGGAGTCTCCTACATTACAGACAAATTCTTTACCAACTGAGCTATCAGGGAAGGCCTCACTATCTCCCGGAGTTTGCTCAGATTCATGTTTTTTGAGTTTATGATGCCATCCAACCCTCTCAACCTCTGTTGCCCCCTTCTCCTCCTGCCCTGAATCTTTCCCAGCATCAGGATTTTTTCCAGTGAGTCAGTTCTTTGCATCAGGTGACCAAAGTATTGGAGCTTTAGCTTTAGCATCAGTCCTTCCAATGAATATTCAGGGTTGATTTCCTTTAGGATTGGCTGGTTTGATCTCCTTGCTGTCCAAGGGATTCTCAAGAGTCTTCTCCAGCACCACAGTTGGAAAGCATCAATTCTTTGGCACTCAACCTTCTTTACGGTCCAACTCTCACATCTGTATGTCAGTACTGTAAAAAAAACCATAGCTTTGACTATACGGACCTTTGTTGTCAAAGTGATGTACTGATTTTTTTAATATGCTGTCTAAGTTTGTCATTTCTTTTCTTCCAAGGAGCAAGCATCTTTTAATTTCATGGCTGCAGTCACTATCTAAAAATCTGTCATTTTTTCCATTTTTTCCCCATCTATTTCCTATGAAGTGATGGGACTGGATTCCATGATCTTAGTTTTTTGAATGTTGAGTTTGAAGCCAGCTTTTTCACTCTCCTCTTTCACCTTCATCAAGAGACTCGTTAGTTCCTCTTCACTTTCTGCCTTAAGGGTGGTATCATCTGCATATTTGAGGTTATGGATATTTTTCCTAGTAATCTTGATTCTGGCTTGTGATTCATCCAGCTGGGCATTTGACATGATGTGCTCTGCATATAAGTTAAATAAGCAGGGTGACAATATACAGGCTTGACGTTTTTCTTTTTTACATGTCAGAAAGGAGGCCACCAAACTGCCAGACTCAATTACTGGGTTACTGCGCCAGCCTATGACTGTTTGTGAAACAATACAAGAGGAAGAAGACAAGACCCTCACGACTTTGTTCCTCATCATCAACTCCTGACTGCAAGCTCTTATCTTATGTAAGCCCCTAGATCTCTTACTGGAGAGGCGTCTTACAGCATGAGCCTACTGCATTCCCCTTTCCGCTGGATGAGAACTAAAACCACCTTTCTGTTTCCTCCAAACTCTGTCTCTGTATTTTTTTATTCAGCTTTGGAAGAGAAAGTCAAGATTTTGGCCAGCAACATTATCTAATTGCATGGTTTTAGTCAAATCCCTCATTTCCTCTGCTGGACAAGGGATAGGCTACCCTCTCCAGTATTCTTCCCAAGTGGCTTAGCTGGTAAAGAATCTGCCTGCAATGTGGGAGACCTGGGTTTGATCCCTGGGTTGGGAAGTTCCCCTGGAGAAGGGAATGGATACCCACTTCAGTATTCTGGCCTGGAGAATTCCATGGACTGCACAGTCCATGGGGTTGCAAAGAGTTGGACATGACTGAGCAACTTTTGCTTTCACTTTCATTTCTTCCAGGTCACATCACTTTACTGGGTAATGGAGGGTAGGATCAAGCGTGGCAGGCTTTAAGTAATTCTGTCATTTAAGGAGACAGGATGGCCTGAGTTTCATCTTATCTATGATCTTGGATTGCTTCTGACTTTGGGCAAGTCACTGCACATCCCTGAACATCAGTTTCTTCATCCATCCAATGGACAGATAGGTCCTGCCTGGATTACCTCTTCAGAGCTGAAGTGAGGGTCAGTGACATGAGGGAAGAGGAGTTAGGGATTGGCTCAGGGAAGAGTTGGTTATCATTGCCATTCCTGTTCTGGAGAAAAGGATTGACAGGGCAAGTTTTCATCTGTACCGAGTCCTGGACCCAACTGCCTCTCCTCCCTGAATCTCTGGGCCCATCAGGCTGGAAGATGTATTTGTATGTATGGGTTGAGGGAATTGGGGTACAGGGAAGACTCCCACAGTTTAGTCTTCTGAGACTGTAGGTGAGTTTGAGGAAGAGCTGAGGATTGTACGGAGCCCTGGTATCAGAGTCCGCCCCTGCCCATCCCCCAACCCCCCAACCCAAGGAACCTGAAGTCCCCGGATGGAATCCTCAGGTACTCCTAACCCCAGGGACAGCTCAGGGGCACACAGTGGATCTAGCTCAGAGATGCCATGAAGGAGGGAATGTGTCCCCTCCCTGGAAGGTGTGATTCTAGAAGAAGGAATGGGAAGGGGGATCAGGAAGTAAACACAGGGTTGGGATTAACTTTCATGAAGTGGTTATTCCGTGCTGAGCATCGGGCTGACGTGTGCCATTACTGGATCTGCGTCATCAGCTGTGAGAGAAGAGCAGATTCTGCCACAATTTTAGAGAAATGGAAACTGAATCTTGCCTCAGAAGACAGAGCCAAGTTGGGGTAGTGGTGGCCTCCATGTGCTTCTGGGCTCCTCCTGTTATCAGCCTTTCTGATCTTGTTTGGACAAGCTCCTTACTCTTTCTGACACTGTTTTCTCATCTGTCAGATCCCTGCCTCCCAGGGCCTGTGCACAGTAGGCTCTGAGTGCGCTTGGCCTTCATCCCTAAAGGTGGGAGCCAGTGGGGCCTGGGAGCTCCCTGAGTGCAGAGCTGGTCTTCCACATGCTCTGCTTCAGAAGGCCTCGACCATGGTCAGCCCTGCTGAGGGTTATGAGGAGGCTGGCGAGGGTCCAGAGGACTGTGCCAGGCTGTGTCTCACTGTCTGGGAGCCTCTGTCAGGGCCAGGCAAGAGGACTGGGCTGAGAGGGTCTGAGCTGCTAGGCTGGGCTCCTCCTGGACGAGGATTGCTCATTGCTGGCTCCCCCAACCCCGGCCAATAGCAGAGTGGGAAGCCTCCAGCACTAGGTCATCCTGAGACGCCTGGCTTCTTAGGACTCTGGATTGGAAGCAGCAGTGTGCTGGGAAGCATCTAACAATAAATTCTGGGAGGTGGGGAGGAGTTTGGACTTGTACTATTTTCCGGTTTCCGTGTTGGGTAGATACACCCGTCATGGCCAGATTTCAAGCAGACATGATGTCATTGAACTCAGACCTAGGGAGAGATGTTCAGAGCACTCCATGATTAGATTATTTCCATTATACAAATCCAGTAGATTCAAACAATGTTTAGAACACAGAGAACAGATATCTGCATTGTAGTAGAATAATTAGGATGTGAAGAGTTTTGAGGTTTTTTTCTTTAAAATTATATCTCCATATGGTCAATTTTTTAAAGTCTTCATCAAATTTGTTAGAATATTGCTTCTGTTTTATTTTTTAGATTTTTGGCCACAAGGCATGTGGGATCTTAGCTCCTCAACCAGTGATCAAACCTGAACCCCATGTATTCAAAGGCAAGGGTTAACCACTGAACCACTGGAGAAGTCCCCCAGCTTTTGTTTCTAACCTCTGGGTTTTTTGTTTTTTTTTTTCATTTTGTAAATTGAATTTTATTTTCTTTTTTCACCCCAAATTATTGAGATTTAATTGATATATAATATTCCGTAAGTTTAAGGTGTACAATGTGACGAGCTGATATATATATATATATATATATATATATATATATATATATATATAGTGAAACTGTTACCACAATAAGCATAAACAGTGAAATTAGTTTATGCATGACTTTGGGTTTCCCTTGTGGCTCAGATGGTGAAGAATCTGCATGCAGTGTGGGAGATCTGTGCTTGATCCCTGAGTTGGGAAGATCCCCTGGAGGAGGGCATGGCAGTGCACTCCAGTGTTCTTGCCTGGAGAATCCCCGTGGACAGAGGAGCCTGATGGGCTACAGTCCATGGGGTTGCAAAGAGTCGGACACGACTGAGCGACTAAGCACAGCACAGCACATGCATTACTTTATCTCACCACTACCATTTGTTGTTGCTTTTATAGTGAGGACGTTAAAGCTTTACTCCCATTGCAACTTTCCAGCATACAGTACAGTGTTGTTAACGGCAGTCACCATATTGAAGGTTAGAGCCCCAGAACTTATTATCTTATAACTGAGAATTTGTCCCATTTGACCAACCTCTCTCCATTTTTCTGCCCCCAGCCCCAGGCCACCACACTCTACTCTCTGTTTCTAAGAGTTCCATGTTTTCAGATTCCACGTAAAAGTGAGATCATACAGTGTTTGTCCTTCTCTGCCTGACTTATTTCACACAACATTGTGCTTTCAAGGTTCACTGAGCTTTGTTTTTAACATACTTGAATTAATTATTGTTTATGTAATTTAACTTTAATAATGACATAATTTAACACCATAACACAACACTTCTGAAAAGTCAATGATTGACTCTAGTGACCTCTGGCTGATTGGGCAGGACCTCTGTACCCAACCTTCTCTTCCTGAATGAATGGAGAACCAAGGCCCAGGCAGAAGGCAGGACAGGAGCTCAGTCATGGGAGGCATGGGCAGGACCTATGCAGGGCTTTCAACACGTTATCTCATTTAATTCTCCAGTAACCCCAGAATGTTAGGGTTATTAAGATATCATTATCATTTTTAGACGTGCAGACAGGTTCAGAATAACAGCAGTTTATTAGAACGGGCACTAGGACATGACAAATCCTGATTCAGATTCTGTTTCTGCCCTCAGAAGATGTGAATCCTTGGACAGGTTCCCGCCTGCACTGGACTTCAACTTCCTTGTATGTAACATGTGACTGATGCTACTTTTCAGATGCCGTCTTCCAGGACCTGGTTCAAAATCTGTATAGTTCTCCAAGGTCAACTTATAAGTATCATCGTGTCCAAGGTGTTGTTCTGGTGGGGAACGGAGGAAGATTTTGATTTGTTCAAGGTGCTGCTGCTAAGTCGCTTCAGTCGTGTCCGACTCTGTGCGACTCCATAGATGGCAGCCCACCAGGCTCCCCCACCCCTGGGATTCTCCAGGCAAGAACACTGGAGTGGGTTGCCATTTCCTTCTCCAATGCATGAAAGTGAAAAGTGAAAGGGAAGTCGCTCAGTCGTGTCCGACTCTTAGCGACCCCATGGACTGCAGCCTACCAGGCTCCTCCATCCATGGAATTTTCCAGGCAAGAATACTAGTTCAGTAAGAAATAGGAGTGTGACTCAAACATAGGCTAATTGACAAGTTGGGACACAGAGAAGAGAGGAATCCACATGAAGCCTTCAGTTCTTGGCATCTCTGCAAGTGGACCAGATACTGGAAAAATATAAAGACAGGTCACTATGCCTCCCCCAACCGGGATGTGGTTTGCTCCTGCTCTGTCCCCAAGGGCCTCTTCCTTGTGGGGTTCTTGTTGACAGCATTCAGAGAATTCCATCTTGGCACCCCACAAGGGACAGGGTCTGTGGTGGGAGGAGGCAGGGGGATGGCCCTCCCCTTGCTCTCCCAGGAAAGCCTGGTAAGGAGGCATAAATCCTCAGCAGCTTGGCCCGTGGGAGGAACTTGGGCTGGCCAAGCCTCCCTCTATCTGCACCTAAGGACCTGGCAGGAAAGGCCTTTAGGAGCCAGGACTGGCCAGGTCAAGTGCAAAGAGCTGAGCAAGGGAGAGAAGGCAGAGCAGATTCATCCTTTCATCTCTCAGAAACCTAGTGCTTTTCTGGAGACTGGGATGCCTGGAATCCTGGCTCACTGGACTCAGTTGCCCTGGGCACTTCCTGTTCAGTCTCTTTCCCTTAAAAACAGGTGACAGTCTCTCTGTGACCTGTGAATGCCTGAGGGGTGAGATGGTCCCTGTGCTTGGGGCTATGGGTGGGATCCAGGCCTCTGCAGGGACTGGAGGTCAGCGGTAGCCCGGTCATCCGGCCACTGGATCCTCTCTGTGCTCCTGCCCCAGCATCCCTCCGGGCACCTCCCACATTCCTCACTCTTCTTTCTTCCCCACCTCACATCCCATTCTTTCTTCCTAGACCTCCTTCTTTCTTCCATTTGTTCATGTAGTAAATATGGATGGATGGTTTGTCTGTTCCAAAACATGTTCTAGGAGCTAGAAACAGAAAATGAATAATTTTCTGAGCTTCAGGTCTCCAAGTTCAGCTAAGAGACATTAGGAAAGGACAATGATGGTTATGCTGGGAGAAGCCTGAAACAATGACATCAGTGACCACAATGATTAGTTCCCACTCCCCTGTTCCCTAGAGACCTGGGCTGTTGTGAATTAGGACAGAGAATCCTGGCTGAATGGAATCTTAGGAGACTTTGTTTTTTTCACTAGAAGATGTCCCACTTCCCATGGAAATCAAGGTTGATTAATAACAGGGAGGCTTTTTACAAAGATTTACTAAGTTCTAGTAAGGTAATCAGTTCCCAAGTCTCTTTCTATAGATTCCTTCTGCTTCCAGGGCAACCCCATGGTTTCCCACATCCAAGTGATGGGAGTAGATGGAGAAAACTTTATCATGAGAGATAGTCTGTGGCTGCCACTTTTGCACTTTATCCTAGGAGGGGTCTTATCCTATCTTATCTGGTGGTTGTAACATGTAGGCCATGATTCTATTGCATCTCATTCCAAACCTCAAGCTCAAATTGAGGAGCAATGGGGGCAGTTTGCAGTCTTTATCCTTCCCACTTAGAGAGTGTTCACCTGAACCAGGAGAAGATTCTGGTTAAGAGTTGGCTCTGAAGCCAAACTGCCTTGATTCAAATCCTGGGTTCATCATACAAATTGTATAATTTGGAGTGAATAATTTAGCTTCTCTATGATTTAGTTTTCTTTTCTCTGTAAAAATGGAGGTACTGGTACTTACCTCAGTGAGTTGTTGGGAGGATTTGATCAAGTTAGTGTAGCAATACCAGGCACTCCGAAAGTGCTCATTAAACACTAGGTATTATTATTACTGAAAGGGAAGTTATAAACTCATCCCATTTTCCATACTTTATTAGAGATATTCCAACTCAATGAGTGGGAATAAAGTTAACATGAGAGGGAGAAATTTTTTTCCAAGATATTAGACCTCTAACTTCATATCAGAACCTTCTAGGATTACTAGGGTTATAAATCGCCAATAATCACAATGTATTCTGAGAAATAGAGAAAGCATCCAACCAAGGTTTGGGAGTGGGAGATGGAGTGGGTCTGGGAAGGCTTCTTGGTGGGATGATAAATGAGTTGAGTCCCAGTATGGGAATAAACATTGTGTATGTAACAGAGTGTGTGTGGGCTGCAAGGATGCAGGGTGTGATGTTCTTCCATGCTTTATAAAGACCTAGGCAAGGATATGAAGATGTGATAGAGGTAGAGACATACATGACTCTGGGGCATGCTTGTATGGAAAAGATGGGATGAGGGACAGAGTTGGGTACTGAGGCTAAAGAAGTCTGCAGGTTGTAGATCATTTAGGAAGGGTTCTGTGTGCGTGTCAAACATTACCTGGCATTGGGAAGCCTTAAAGTGTTTTAAACAGGAGACAGCTAGGTCAGTGTTACATTTTTAAGAATAACTTATAGTAGTCCATATGGAGAATGTACTAAAGGAAAAGAGTCCAGAGGCAGGGAGACTAAGGAGGGACTTCTGCAGGATTATGGGTGAGAAATGCTGGGCTCCTAATCCAGGGCAAAGGAAGGGATGGCTTTGAGGGATATGTAGGTGGTCTGTTGGTGGATGAGGAGCTGGGCCTGGGAATAGTGAAGACTAAGGATGGCCTGACGTTTCCTGTGAGGTTTTATCCTCCCCAAAAGTAACCTCTGTAGAAACATACTACAGTGCTTTTATCCATTATACTGTTGATTGAAACTTGGGTATTTCCCTATCTGGGGCTATTTTGTCTAGTGTTTTGAACATTTCTGTACATGTCTTCCCAAGAATATGGGCTTCCCTGGTGGCTCAGATGGTAAAGAATCTGCCTGCAATGCAGGAGACCCAAGTTCAATCCCTGGGTTGGGAAGATCCCCTGGTGAAGGGAATGGCTACCCACTCCAGCATTCTTGCCTGGAGAATTCCATGGACAGAGGAGTTCAGCAGGCTACAGTCCGTGGGGGTTGCAAAAAGTCAGATAATACTGAGGGACTAACAGCTAATGTTTTCCTAGAATATATATGTGTGTCTATAAGTATGTAGAAGTTTAGTTAGAAATAGAATTGCTAAGTAATGTGGAATGCATATGTTCAATTTTAAGAGATACCATTGGGTGTTTTCCAGAGGAATAATACAAAGGAAATCTCTCATCAGCAGTGTAAGAAAGTTCTGGTTACTGTTGCCACCGCCGTGCATTTTTCATTTTAGCCATTCTAATGGGTGTGTAGTGATGTTGTGCTGTGGTCTTAATTTGCAATTCCTGGATGACTAATGATGTTGAGTTTCATTTGATTACTGTCTGTTTAGGTAGCCTCATTTGTGAAGTGCCTTTTAAAATCTTTTGCTCATTATTATATTTGGTAGCCTTTGTTTATATTACTTTAAAAAATTTTTTATTCTGGATATAGATTGTAAGTTCTTCATTTTACTATAATCTGTGTATATAATTATATGTAATCATATATATGCAATTATATGTAATTATCTATAATGTAATTACATAAAATATATAATTTATCATCTTTTTCTCTATGGGTAGTGCTTTTTGTGTCCTGTTTAAGAAATTTCTGCCTATTGCACGCTGACATAGATATTTTTCTGCATTTGATTTTAAAAATTTATTGTTCTATGTTTACCATTTAAAACTATAATATATCTGGAATTAATTTTTGAGGTAGGTTTCATTTTTTTCTTTGTGAATATCTGCATGATCCAGCAGAATTTGTTGAAAAGGCCCCATTGCATTGTAGTATAAACTTTATTATAAATTAGGTGACCATATATTCACGGGTCTGTACTGTACTCTGTTCCATCAATCCATTTGTTTATTTTTGTGTCAATTTCATACTTGCCTAATTATTGCAGCTTTATAGTAAGTCAATATCTGGTAAGTCCTCAGACTTCGTTTTTTTCCTTCAAGATTCTCCAGAATTCCATATAAATATTATATCCAGGTTGTCAGTTTTCTGTAGAAAAATCTATTAGGGTTAAGACTAGGGTTGCGTTTAATCTATAAATCAATTTTGCATCCTTGTAATGTTGAATTGTCAAACCCATGCATGAATATGGCATATTGCTCCGTTTACTTGGCTCTATCTTAATTTCTTTAAATAATATTTTTCTACATACATTTTATTAGAATTTTTGCTACATGCTTTCTTTTATAAAATGCTCTTATGAACTATTTTCGAGTTGCTGATATAGAGCAATATGTTTGATTTTTGGGTACTTATTAATTCCAGTTTGTCTTTGGGTGTTTTAAAAATTTTCTCCCTATGCAATCAAGTGTTCTGCAAATAATGACAGTTTTGTTTCTTCCTTTCCATTTCTCTAGTCTTTTCTTTCTTTCTCTTGACTTATTTCACTGACTAGGATCATTAGAAAGAAAGAAAGTGAAGTCGCTCAGTCATGTCCAACTCTTTGCAACCTCACGGACTTTAGCCTGCCAGGCTCCTCCATCCGTGGGATTTTCCAGACAAGAATACTGGAGTGGGTTGCCATTTCCTTCTCCAGGGGATCTTCCTGACCCAGGGATCAAACCTGGGTCTCCTGCACTGCAGACACTCTTTAACGTCTGAGTCACCAGGGAAGCCCATAGGACCACTAGTATAATGGTTACTGGAAATGGTAATAGTGAACACTTTTGTTTCACTTTCACTGTTAGAGAGTGAGTTATCAGTATTTCATCATGTAGTATGACATTTGCAGTAGGCTTCTTCTGGAGATCATATTTATCACATTAAGGAAGTTCCCTTTTATTTCTACTTTTCTAAGAGGTTTCTTTTGAATCTGAATTGATCGTTGAGTATTACTAGGTTGCTTTTCTGTACATATTAATGCAATCACATAATTTTTCTCCTTTACTTCCATTATCAGATGAATTACATTATATATCAAATACTAAACCAACCTTGAATTCTTGTAATAAACCCAGTTTGATTGTGATGTTTTATCCTTTTTAATACAGTGCTAAAATAAGTTTATTAATATATTGTTAATGAATTTTGCAGTAATGCCAATGAGAGAAATTCACTTGTGAGTTTTCCTTCCTGTAATGTTTTTGTTATATTTTGGTATTAAGATTATGCTGATCTCATAAAGTGAGTTGAGAAATCTTGGCTCTTTTTTTATGCTTTGATAAACTTTGTTATGATTGATATTATTCCTTTCTTAAAGGTTGGAAAAACTCATCAGTTAAGCAGTCTGGGCCTAGTGTTTTCAGTCTAGTAAAGTTTACAGTTATAAATTAAATGTTTTGGAAAGACAATGGACTCTTCTGAGTTTTAGTTTTCCTTTGTCAGCTTTGGTAATTTGTGTTTTTTAAAACATTTGTCTATTTATTTTAAGTGTCAAATTTGTTGTTATAAAGTTGTTTGTAGTCTTTAAAATTAGCTTTTAAATGACTGTAGGATCTATAGTAATGTTCCTCTTTTCAGTCCTAATGTTAATGATTTGTGTTTTATTTATTTTTCTTTATCAGTCTTGCTAAGCATCTTTATACTATTTCAAAGAATACACTTTCAGCTCTGTCAATTTTTGTTCATTGTAAGTTTCTTTACCATTTCCTTGTTTTCTGCTCTTATCTTTATTATTTCCTTCCTTCAACTTCTTTTGGGTTTGATTTGGGGCTCCTTTTCTAGCTTCTTGAAATGAAAGTTTATTTGATTAATTTTTAGCCTTTTAAGTATATTTTAACATATACATTTAAAGCTATAAACTTCCCCCAAGCACTTATAATATTTTATTTTCATCATTTATTTTAATACATAGTAATTTCCATTTTGATTTCTCTTTATTCCATAACTTATTTAGAAATGTATGCCAACTTCAAAGGAGTTGGGTATTTACCCATTATATTTATTTTGAAATTAATTTGTAATCAATATTCTGAATGATTTCCAGGCTCTGGAGTTTTCTGAGGTTACATTTATGATGCACCATACAATCAATTTTGACTAATGTTTCATGAAGCTCTGATGTTAGTTTTGACCAATATTTACATGGTATATTTACTTCCTAGTGTGTCTATAACCTTATATTAAAGTGTTTCTTTTCTTCCACCCAGCTTTATTGAGATATAACTGATATAACATTGTGTAAGTTTAAAACAAACAGCATGTTGATTTGATATATTTATGTATTTCAGAATGAACAGGTAAGTTTTTTGTGAATAATACGTACGTAGGGTGTTTTAAAAACTTATTTTGAAAATACGCCTTTGATGACAATACTTAGTCCTTTTGCATTTAAACTAATTACCTACATAGTTAAGTTCGATTTATTTCCTACTGACCCGCCTTTTTTACGTCTGATTTTTTTCTCTCTCAATAAAGCATTATTTTGGATTAATATTAATCCATAATATAATGGATTAATTATGGTTCATTTTCTCCTACTTTAGGTTGTTGGCTATACAGTATTTATTCTTTTATTAATTTTTCCAGATATTACAACATAGATCTCTGACTTATCACAGGCTAATGCAAGTGATTAGTTTGACCATTTCTCCAGTTATACTAAATATTTAGAGAACTAACTCTATTTATCCCTTCCATTTCTTACACTATTGTTGCCATAATCTTTAGTATTTCATTTGTTTCAAATCCCACAAAACTTTATTATTCATTTATATTCATTATTAATTTATATTTATCCTCTCCTTGAAGGACTTTTCATTCCTTTTTTTCATTTCTGTGTTTCTGTCACTTTCTTTCTGCCTGAAGAGCTCTCTTTGAATAATTTCACTTTACATTTGTCTGGAAAGCTTTTATTTCACATTAAGTTTTTTTTTCAAAAACTGTTTTTGGAAATGATTTTGAAACACTCAGAAAATCTGAAAGAATACTGCAAAGAAATCCTTTATGTTCCATACCTAGAAATTGAATAATTTTTAGCATTGTTGTTATTGTAATTTCCAGAACTATTTGAGAATAATTTGCAGATATGTTCCTTTACCCTTTTTCTACTTCAGAGAATAGTTCTGAAGATGCAAGAGAATGAGGATATCCTGTTATATTTTTGTTGTTGTCTAGTGGTTAATTTGTGACTGACTCTGTTGTGACCGCATGGACTGTAGCCTGCCAGACTACTCTGTCCACGGAATTTCTTAGGCAAGAATACTGGACTGGGTTGCCATTTCCTTCTTCAGGGGGTCTTCTCGGCCCAGGGACTGAACCCATGTCTTGTGCATTGGCAAGCAAATTTCTTACCGCTGAGCCACCAGGGAAGATCTTATTCTCTTGTATTTGCTAAGTCACTTCAGTCATGTCCGACTCTTTGTAACCCTATGGACTATTGCCTGACAGGTTCCTCTGTCCATGGGATTCTCCAGGCAAGAATACTGGAGCGGGTTGTCATGCCCTTCTCCAGGGGATCTTCCCAACCCAGGGATCGAACCTGAGTTTTCTGCAGCTCCTGCATTTCAGGGAGACTTTTTATCACTGAGCCACCAGGGAAGCCCATCCTCCTTATATAGTAGTTATCAAATTCAGGAAATTTAACACTGATACACTTACCTAAACTAATTTAATTTATATTCCACTTTTATCAACTGTCAAACTAATGTAATCCCTCTTCCAGGATTACATCTTGCATTAGATGCTAAGATTTTTTTTTTTAGTCTCCTTCCATCTATTATAGATTTCTTTGCTTTTCATGTTCTTTCATGATAGTTTTTTAAAAATTCTATTGGAGTATAGTTAACTTACAATGTTGTGTTATCATGGTACGTATTTTTTGGAGATTAGGAACTAGTTATTTTATAGTATATTTTGTCGATTTAGGTTTTTTTGATGTTTCCTCATGATTAGACTCAGGTTTTACTTTTTTGGCTTAAATCCGTGGTCCCCAATCTTTTTTTGGCATCAGAATCCAGTTTCATGGAAGACAATTTTTCCACAGGCTGGGGGTGGGAGATGATTTTGGGAAGATTCCCATAAGGAGCATATAACCTAGATCCCTTTCATGCACAGTTCACAGTAGGATTTGTTCTATGAGAATTTAGTGACACCGTTGATCTGACAAGAAGCAGAGCTCAGGTGGTAATGCCAGTGATGGGCAGCGACTGTGAAATAGATGAAGCTTCACCTGCTGGCCCACCACTCTCCTCCTGCTGTGTGGAATGGTTCCTATCAGGCCACCAACAGGTACCAGTCTGTGACCTGGGGTTGGGGACCCCTGGCTTGGATAATACATAGATGATATATTGTTAGGATTTCACAAATGGAGACACATTGTGTCTATCTGATCCTTTTTGGTGGTATCAGTTGTAATCACTCAGCTAAGATATTGTCCAGTTTTTCCACTGATAGCTATCGCTTTTTACTTTTGTAATTAATAACTACTATATAGCTAAATAGCTTATAGCTCTGTATTATTCTGTTCCTTATCAATCTCACTCCCCATAGGTTTAGCGTATGTATCAGTTAGGATCCTTGCAGGAGACACATCACATCAGTAATGTGAACAGGGAAAATTTAATACACAGAATTTTAATTAGTAAAAGGTAGATAACTGATAAAAGGGATAACTCTAAGAGAACCAGGGATAGCATTTGAAAAGAAAAAGCAGCTACTACCTTATGACTGAGGAAGAGTATAAAGGGACTAAGGATTTAGGAAGCACTTTCTTCTTCCTCTTGTTCCTGACAGCCCTCCTTTTCCCCTAAAAATTAAGACTAAGGTCAGACTTTTTCTTTTTCTTTTTTTTTGTCTTTTTTAATTAATTTTTTTTAAAATTAGAGAATGGTTCCTTTACACCAATTCAGCTATATGTATACATCTATCCCCTCTTTTTGGATTTCCTTCCCATTTAGGTCACCAGAGAGCACTGACTAGAGTTCACTGAGCTAATACAGTAGGTTCTCATTAGTTATATGTTTTTTTTGTTTTGTTTTGTTTTTTTAATTTTTTTAAATTTTTTTATTAGTTGGAGGCTAATTACTTCACAACATTTCAGTGGGTTTTGTCATACATTGATATGAATCAGCCATAGATTTACACTTATTCCCCATCCCGATCCCCCCTCCCATCTCCCTCTCCACCCGATTCCTCTGGGTCTTCCCAGTGCACCAGGCCCAAGCACTTGTCTCATGCATCCCACCTGGGCTGGTGATCTGTTTCACCATAGATAGTATACATGCTGTTCTTTTGAAACACCCCACCCTCACCTTCTCCCACAGAGTTCAAAAGTCTGTTCTGTATTTCTGTGTCTCTTTTTCTGTTTTGCATATAGGGTTATCGTTACCATCTTTCTAAATTCCATATATATGTGTTAGTATGCTGTAATGTTCTTTATCTTTCTGGCTTACTTCACTCTGTATAAGGGGCTCCAGTTTCATCCATCTCATTAGGACTGGTTCAAATGAATTCTTTTTGACGGCTGAGTAAAATTCCATGGTGTATATGTACCACAGCTTCCTTATCCATTCATCTGCTGATGGGCATCTAGGTTGCTTCCATGTCCTGGCTATTATAAACAGTGCTGCGATGAACATTGGGGTGCACGTGTCTCTTTCAGATCTGGTTTCCTCAGTGTGTATGCCCAGAAGTGGGATTGCTGGGTCATATGGCAGTTCTATTTCCAGTTTTTTTTTTTTTTTTTTTTTTAAATATTTATTTGTTTATTCATTTGACTGCCTTAAGTCTTAGCTGTGGTATGTGGGACCTACTTCCCTGACCAGGAATTGAACCCTGGCCCCCTGCACTGGGAGCATGGAATCTTAGCCACTGGACCACCAGGGAAGTCCCCTATTTCCAGTTTTTTAAGGAATCTCCACACTGTTTTCCATAGTGGCTGTACTAGTTTGCATTCCCACCAACAGTGTAAGAGGGTTCCCTTTTCTCCACAGCCTCTCCAGCATTTATTGCTTGTAGACTTTTGGATAGCAGCCATCCTGACTGGTGTGTAATGGTACCTCATTGTGGTTTTGATTTGCATTTCTCTAATAATGAGTGATGTTGAGCACCTTTTCATGTGTTTGTTAGCCATCTGTATGTCTTCTTTGGAGAAATGTCTGTTTAGTTCTCTGGCCCATTTTTTGATTGGGTCATTTATTTTTCTGGAATTGAGCTGCAGGAGTTGCTTGTATATTTTTGAGATTAATCCTTTGTCTGTTTCTTCATTTGCTATTATTTTCTCCCAATCTGAGGGCTGTCTTTTCACCTTACTTATAGTTTCTTTTGTAGTGCAAAAGCTTTTAAGTTTCATTAGATCCCATTTGTTTAGTTTTGCTTTTATTTCCAATATTCTGGGAGGTGGGTCATAGAGGATCTTGCTGTGATTTATGTCGGAGAGTGTTTTGCCTATGTTCTCCTCTAGGAGTTTTATAGTTTCTGGTCTTACATTTAGATCTTTAATCCATTTTGAGTTTATTTTTGTGTATGGTGTTAGATAGTGTTCTAGTTTCATTCTTTTGCAAGTGGTTGACCAGTTTTCCCAGCACCACTTGTTAAAGAGGTTGTCTTTTTTCCATTGTATATCCTTGCCTCCTTTGTCAAAGATAAGGTGTCCATAGGTTCGTGGATTTATCTCTGGGCTTTCTATTCTGTTCCATTGGTCTATATTTCTGTCTTTGTGCCAGTACCACACTGTCTTGATGACTGTGGCTTTGTAGTAGAGTCTGAAGTCAGGCAGGTTGATTCCTCCAGTTCCATTCTTCTTTTTCAAGATTACTTTGGCTATTCGAGGTTTTTTGTATTTCCATACAAATTGTGAAATTCTTTGGTCTAGTTCTGTGAAAAATACCGTTGGTAGCTTGATAGGGATTGCATTGAATCTATAGATTGCTTTGGGTAGAATAGCCATTTTGACAATATTGATTCTTCCAATCCATGAACACGGTATGTTTCTCCATCTGTTTGTGTCCTCTTTGATTTCTTTCATCAGTGTTTTATAGTTTTCTATGTATAGGTCTTTTGTTTCTTTAGGTAGATATACTCCTAAGTATTTTATTCTTTTTGTTGCAATGGTGAATGGTATTGTTTCCTTAATTTCTCTTTCTGTTTTTTCATTGTTAGTATATAGGAATGCAAGGGATTTCTGTGTGTTAATTTTATATCCTGCAACTTTACTATATTCGTTGATTAGTTCTAGTAATTTTCTGGTAGAGTCTTTAGGGTTTTCTATGTAGAGGATCATGTCATCTGCAAACAGTGAGAGTTTCACTTCTTCTTTTCCTATCTGGATTCCTTTTACTTCTTTTTCTGCTCTGATTGCTGTGGCCAAAACTTCCAACACTATGTTGAACAGTAGTGGTGAGAGTGGGCACCCTTGTCTTGTTCCTGATTTCAGGGGAAATGCTTTCAATTTTTCACCATTGAGGGTGATGCTTGCTGTGGGTTTGTCATATATAGCTTTTATTATGTTGAGGTATGTTCCTTCTATTCCTGCTTTTTGGAGAGTTTTAATCATAAATGAGTGTTGAATTTTGTCAAAGGCTTTCTCTGCATCTATTGAGATAATCATATGGTTTTTATCTTTCAATTTGTTAATGTGGTGTATTACATTGATTGATTTGCGGATATTGAAGAATCCTTGCATTCCTGGGATAAAGCCCACTTGGTCGTGGTGTATGATTTTTTTAATATGTTGTTGGATTCTGTTTGCTAGAATTTTGTTAAGGATTTTTGCATCTATGTTCATCAGTGATATTGGCCTGTAGTTTTCTTTTTTTGTGGCATCTTTGTCAGGTTTTGGAATTAGGGTGATGGTGGCCTCATAGAATGAGTTTGGAAGTTTACCTTCTTCTGCAATTTTCTGGAAGAGTTTGAGTAAGGTAGGTGTTAGCTCTTCTCTAAATTTTTGGTAGAATTCAGCTGTGAAGCCATCTGGTCCTGGGCTTTTGTTTGCTGGAAGATTTTTGATTACAGTTTCGATTTCCTTGCCTGTGATGGGTCTGTTAAGATCTTCTATTTCTTCCTGGTTCAGTTTTGGAAAGTTATACTTTTCTAAGAATTTGTCCATTTCATCCAAGTTGTCCATTTTATTGGCATAGAGCTGCTGGTAGTAGTCTCTTATGATCCTTTGTATTTCAGTGTTGTCTGTTGTGATCTCTCCATTTTCATTTCTAATTTTGTTAATTTGGTTCTTCTCTCTTTGTTTCTTAATGAGTCTTGCTAATGGTTTGTCAATTTTGTTTATTTTTTCAAAAAACCAGCTTTTAGCTTTGTTGATTTTTGCTATGGTCTCTTTAGTTTCTATTGCATTTATTTCTGCCTTAATTTTTAAGATTTCTTTCCTTCTGCTAACCCTGGGGTTCTTCATTTCTTCCTTCTCTAATTGCTTTAGGTGTAGAGTTAGGTTATTCATTTGGCTTTTTTCTTGTTTCTTGATGTAAGCCTGTAATGCTATGAACCTTCCCCTTAGCACTGCTTTTACAGTGTCCCATAGGTTTTGGGTTGTTGTGTTTTCATTTTCATTCATTTCTATACATATTTTGATTTCTTTTTTGATTTCTTCTATGATTTGTTGGTTATTCAGAAGCGTGTTATTTAGCCTCCACGTGTTTGAATTTTTAACAGTTTTTTTCCTGTAATTGAGATCTAATCTTACTGCACTGTGGTCAGAAAAGATGACTGGAATGATTTCAATTTTTTTGAATTTTCCAAGACTAGATTTATGGCCCAGGATGTGATCTATTCTGGAGAAGGTTCCGTGTGCACTTGAGAAAAAGGTGAAGTTGCTTGTTTTGGGGTGAAATGTCCTATAGATATCAATTAGGTCTAGCTGGTCCATTGTGTCATTTAAAGTTTGTGTTTCCTTGTTGATTTTCTGTTTAGTTGATCTATCCATAGTTGTGAGTGGGGTATTAAAGTCTCCCACTATTATTGTGTTACTATCAATTTCCTCTTTCATACTCGTTAGTGTTTGCCGTACATATTGCGGTGCTCCTATGTTGGGTGCATATATATTTATAATTGTTATATCTTCTTCTTGGATTGATCCTTTGATCATTATGTAGTGTCCTTCTTTGTCTCTTTTCACAGCTTTTATTTGAAAGTCTATTTTATCTGATATGAGTATTGCGACTCCTGCTTTCTTTTGGTCTCCATTTGCATGAAATATTTTTTTCCAGCCCTTCACTTTTAGTCTGTATGTGTCTCTTGTTTTGAGGTGGGTCTCTTGTAGACAGCATATATGGGGGTCTTGTTTTTGTATCCATTCAGCCAATCTTTGTCTTTTGGTTGGGGCATTCAACCCATTTACATTTAAGGTAATTATTGATAGGTGTGGTCCCGTTGCCATTTACTTTGTTGTTTTGGGTTCATGTTTATACAACCTTTCTGCATTTCCTGTCTAGAGAAGATCCTTTAGCATTTGTTGAAGAGCTGGTTTGGTGGTGCTGAATTCTCTCAGCTTTTGCTTATCTGTAAAGCTTTTGAGTTCTCCTTCATATCTGAATGAGATCCTTGCTGGATACAGTAATCTAGGTTGTAGGTTATTCTCTTTCATTACTTTCAGGACATCCTGCCATTCCCTTCTGGCCTGGAGGGTTTCTATTGATAGGTCAGCTGTTATCCTTATGGGAATCCCTTTGTGTGTTATTTGTTGTTTTTCCCTTGCTGCTTTTAATATTTGTTCTTTGTGTTTGATCTTTGTTAGTTTGATTAATACGTGTCTTGGGGTGTTTCGCCTTGGGTTTATCCTGTTTGGGACTCTCTGGGTTTCTTGGACTTGAGTGGCTATTTCCTTCCCCATTTTAGGGAAGTTTTCAGCTATTATCTCCTCGAGTATTTTCTCATGGCCTTTCTTTTTGTCTTCTTCTTCTGGAACTCCTATGATTCGAATGTTGGGGCGTTTCACAGTGTCCCAGAGGTCCCTGAGGTTGTCCTCATTTCTTTTGATCCTTTTTTCTTTTTTCCTCTCTGCTTCATTTATTTCCACCATTTTATCTTCTACCTCACTTATCCTATCTTCTGCCTCCGTTATTCTACTCTTGGTTCCCTCCAAAGTGTTTTTGATCTCATTCATTGCATTGTTCATTTTTAATTGACTCTTTTTTATTTCTTCTAGGTCTTTATTAAACAATTCTTGTATCTTTTCAATCTTTGTCTCCAGGCTATTTATCTGTAACTCCATTTTGTTTTCAAGATTTTGGATCATTTTTATTATCATTATTCTAAATTCTTTTTCAGGTAGATTCCCTATCTCCTCCTCTTTTGTTTGACTTGGTGGGCATTTTTCATGTTCCTTTACCTGTTGGGTATTTCTTTGCCTTTTCATCTTGTTTAGATTGCTGTGTCTGGAGTGGACTTTCTGTATTCTGGAGGTCTGTGGTTCCTTTTTATTGTGGAGGATTTACCCAGTGGGTGGGGTTAGACGATTGGCTTGTCAAGGTTTCCCGGTTAGGGAAGCTTGCGTCAGTGTACTGGTGCGTGGAACTTGATTTCTTCTTTTTGGAGAGCAATGGAGTGCCCAGTAATGAGTTTTGAGATGGGTCTATGTGTTAGGTGTCACCTTGGGCAGCCTGTATGTTGACATTCGGGGCTATGTTCCTGTGTTGCTGGAGAATTTGCGTGGTATGTCTTGCTCTAAAACTTACTGGCTCTTGGGTGGTGGTTGGTTTCAGTGTAGGTATGGAGGCTTTTGGACGGTCACTTATTGCTTAAAGTTCCATGTAGTCAGGAGTTTTCTGGTGTTCTCAGGTTTTGGGCTTAAGTTTCCTGCCTCTGGATTTCAGTTTTATTCTTCCTGTAGTCTCAGGACTTCTCCAACTATACAGCACTGATAATAAAACTTCTAGGTTAATGGCGAAAAGATTCTCCCCTGTTAGGGACACCCAGAGAGGTTCACAGAGTTACATGAACAGGAGAAAAGGGAGGAGGGAGATAGAGATGAGCAGGAGGAGAAAAAGGGTAGTTATATGTTTTACACATAGTAGTAAATCCCAGTCTCCCAGTTCATCCTATCTATCCCTTCCCTCCTTGGTGTCCAAGCACATGTTCTCTATGTCTTTGTCTCTATTTCTGCTTTGCAAATCAGTTCATCTGTATCACTTTTCTAGATTCCACATATAAGTGATTTATATGATATTTCTTTTTCTCTTTCTGATTTACTTCACTCTGTGTGACAGTTTTTAGGTCTATCCATGTCTCTGCAAGTGGCACAGTTCTGTTTCTTTTTATAACTGAGTAATATTCCATTGTATGTACGTACCACATCTTTTTATTAATTTCTCTGTAGATGGACATTTAGTTTGCTTCCATGTCCTGGCTATTGTAAATAGTACTGCAGTGAACATGGGGATGCATCTATCTTTTTGAATTATGTTTTCCTCAGTGTATATATTCAGGAGTGGATATTTCTGGGGATATCATAGTTTTATTTTCATCAATAGATTTTTAAGGAACCACCATACTGTTCTTCAGAGTGGATGTATCTGTTTACGCTGATCTCAGACTTTTTCAAAGAGGGTGTGACTGCCACAGGTATGTACAGTTAGCTACTGGGGGTGGGAGTGGAGCCACATATTGGAGTTTGCATAGAAGTGGCCCCTAGGTGGAGAGGGTGTGTGTGACCTGAGTATGTGACTGCAGTTGGTCCACACCAACCCACTGGCTCTCCACCTGTATAACCAAGGAAGGAGGATTGAAGAGCCACCTAAGTACAGTCCTCCTTCCATCATCACATTGCCCCTCTATCGCCCTCTATTGGTAATGCCTCCCATACTCAGCTGCGAAAAGTGACATTACAGGGTGAGGAGACGCTTGTAACACATCCAGACAAATGATCTCTAAGAAAGAAGAATAAGGCCACCTCTTCAGGTTTGGTGTAAATTGTTGCTAGACATTCGAGTCACTAGTTTGTCCACTGTGAGGTGGGGAATGAGACTGGAGAGATGGCAAATGAGCATTTTACTTCTCTTTAGTGCATTGTATGAGATGCTTTGGGCTTCCCTGGTGCTCAGATGGTAAAGAAACTGCCTGCAATATGGGAGACCTGAGTTAAATACCTGGATCAGGAAGATCCCCTGGAGAAGGGAATGGCAACCCACTCTTGTCTTCTCCCCTGGAGAATTCCATAGACAGAGAAGCCTGGCGGTGACAGTTCATGGGGTTGCAAAGAGTCAGATACAACTGGACGACTGACACTTTTTTTTTAAACTTTTTGCATGAGATGCTTCACATGCATCACCCCAACTCCTCCTAAAAATCCTTATTAGCCACATTTTACAGATGAGGAGACTGAGGCTCAGAGAGGTTAAGTAACTGTGCAAGGCACTAGGTGAGTAATGGGATCAGAATTAAAAATCATAGCTGGTCTGTCTCCAGTACTTACTAGACTATCATATTTTAGAGGACATTTAAATGAATGTGATCCTCTTATAGCCCTACCATGTGGATGCCTCCAGGGCAGAACCAAACCTGGGTTTCTGAATTTATCCTGCTTGGCTTCTCCAGTGACCCCACGACCAACAGGATCCTCTTCAGTGCCTTCCTTCTTCTTTACCTGAGCTCAGTCTTGGGCAATGGGCTCATCATCACCCTGGTATGCCTGGACATGCATCTCCACACTCCCATGTATTTCTTCCTCTGTATCCTCTCCCTGCTGGATATGAGCTGTGTCACCACCACTATGCCCCAGATGTTGATGCATCTTCTTTCTTGATCTCAGACCATCTCCTTTGCTGGTTGCTGGCTACAAATGTACATCTTTGGTGCCGTGGGCCTGACTGAGTGCATTTTATTTGTCGTCATGGCCTTTGACCGGTACGTGGCCATCTGCTATCCACTGCGTTACACTGTGATCCTCAGCTGGGGCCTGTGCACACAGCTGTCTGCTGGGACCTGGGCCTGTGGTTTCTTCTTCTCTCTGATCCACACTTTTTTCACCATGAGGCTGCCATACTGTGGGCCCAACAGGGTCAACCACTACTTCTGTGAAGGCCCCTCAGTACAAAACTTGTCTTGCCTGGATACCCATGTCATTGAGATGGTGGACCTAGGCATCAGTGTCTTCATGGTTGTTGCCCCATTCTTGCTCATTGTGGCCTCCTACATCCGTATTGCCCAGGCCATTCTCAAGTTCAAGTCCATGCAGGCCCGCTGCAAGGCTTTCTCCACCTGTGCCTCCCACCTGACTATGATCACATTCTTCTATGCTCCAGCCACCTACCTCTACATGAGGCCCAATGCAAGCTATTCCTCTGAGTGAGACAAGCAGATCTCATTCTTGTATAATGTGTTCACTGTCCTGCTGAATCCTGTGGTCTACAGTCTGAGGAACAAGGACTCAAAGTGATGGGGAGGTAGACTGGCCTGGTGAACTGGGAAACAGGAGGAGTCTGGGACAAAGTGTTCAATGATGAGAAAGGAATAGCATCTATAACATATGAAAATAACATTATTCAATAAAACCAACATAGTACTTGGTCAGTGGAACAAATGTGGAACATGAAATCAAGGATGGCTGTCTTGATCAACTTTCAACATTGTGATGCAGTTAAAAACAACTCCATAATCGCATGGGATTACACAGTAAAAACCCATGTATTTGTCATGTTCCAAGTCAGCTGCAAGTAGACAGTGGCCTTCTGCCATGGGGTTCTTGGATCCAGCCTGAAAGAGGAGGCCCTATCTGGAACATGTCAGACTTATGACAGGGAGAAAGGAACAATGGCTTAAACACATGACTCTTAAAGCTTCTCCTCAGAAGTAATACACATCTCTTTTCTGACATCCTATTGACCAAAGCAAGTCCTATGTTTAGGCCTTCTGACAAAAGGGCAGGAAGTATTTTCTTCCCACAGAAAAGTAATATAAGTCATGTGACCTGGGGATGGATGTGTATTCCCTCTACAGTGAGAGCAGCAAATACTACGGGTGATAATGTAATCTACAACAGAGGCACTGGGACCAATAGTATGCCTATAACTAACATGAAACATGGTACCTGAAAGTGATGTGGTATGTGGACATAGTAGAATGTCAAGTAGTAGGCAATCATAGTGGTACAGGAAAATAATAATATGTGCGACCAACATCGAAAATTAAGCCAATGGTATACAGAGCCAGTGTAACTCATGTACCTGGCCTGATGCATGGAAGCAATATGGTTTATGGGGCTGATAAGGTATACTCTACATCATCTTGTGGAAGGAACAGAACTTGACATTAATTGACCTGGGTTCTAGTTCCAACCTTGCTAACTTGTTATGTAACTTTGGGCCATTTACTTTCTTTCTCTGGATCTCACTTTATTCATCTATAAAATGAGCACCTCAAATTGAAAGTTCTCTAAGACCTCTGTGTCTCCAAAATTCTATGTCACAGTAGGTGAAATGCATGAAACCAAATGTAGTAAACAAGTGTATCTTCTGTGAACCATAGGGTGAATTATAAAACATAGAAGAATTAAAGTCATTGCAGGTACAGTCCATTTTAAACAGTGCCTCTTATTCTTTCAAGGGACCTAAATGATATATGAGATTCTATAAGAACCCTGGCACAAGCCTCAGAGTTAGCATGGGAATCCAGCTTTCTTTCAGGCCTCATTGATGGCCCAGGGGTCTTGGGGATGAGAGATGTAACAGGGCTGGGCTAAGCAGGGGTTTAGGTAGGTGAGTACTGCAACACCAGTGGTGTGGCAAAGTTCCAGGCAGCATTTGCAGAGTGTTTCAGGCAGAAAGTGAAGGGTCCCATGGGCTGTTGGAGTGTTCCTGCCTTTCAGGGAGAGGGTAGGAAGCTATGTGGCTGATGGAAGGGACTTAAAACTTTTGAGAGCTTCCTGCTTTTGCCTTCGTGGGGAAGGAGGCTGCCTGGATACTGGGAAGAGGTCTTACTGGCTCTTGGAGTTCCTTCCAGAAGGTGTGGAGTCTACCTGGTGGCTCTGCTGCATCTTGAGTCAGGAATCAGGGTAGTGGAGAGTGAGTCTTGTGGTTGATGAGATGAGGTTTTATTTGTCTCTCTACTTGGATAGACAGTAATAGAGTTTGTAATTCAAGATGATAATAGATTTTATCTTAAAGATAGACAAACTCTGTTTTTAAGAACCTGGGATGAGGACTGGGGTGGGGGAGAGAAGATGCCACAGTTTTTTCTGAAGAATGGCTTGGGAATACTGATGAGGGGACTGGATTGAAGAAAAATAGTTAGTGGGGGAGACCTAGGCATGCTTTCTGAAGGTGCTAGACTTGATGGTGGCAGTTAGTAGGGACATGCTGAATGATGTGATGAGGACAGAAGCAAGAGCACGTGATGACTTGGGTGTGTAGGTGACAAAGGGAGAAATCAAAACACTATCAGGGCTTGAAGCCAGCTTTACCACTGTCCCTGCTTCCATTCCCCAGGAGAACAGGTTGCCACCTGTGGCAGTTTGATTGCATTGAACTTCTTCCATCATGGAGGAGACAATGATCTGTCTTCATAGGAACACATGCAAATTCTAGATACAGATTTTCTTCCCCTACCCATAAAGTTTTAACTAGCATCATGATATTTTATTTCAGAGCATGC
Organism: Cervus elaphus; assembly: GCF_910594005.1. NCBI lineage: Eukaryota > Metazoa > Chordata > Mammalia > Artiodactyla > Cervidae > Cervus > Cervus elaphus. The sequence continues at coordinate 123,283,852 of NC_057834.1, read as the reverse complement.
CTAATCCACCATCAGGGATTCCCCACAGCATTGCATTTGATCAAGAAACTCATTTTACATCTATGGGTTCATAATTATAGAATCAATGGCCTTACCTAACCTCCAACACTTAGAATAAGGTGGCCTAATTGAAAGGTGGAATGGCTTATTAAGACTCAGTTATCACTATATATATGTCAGTAAAAATGCCTTGAAAGAATAGGGCCCTATCTTACATACTTCTTTAAGGTGACCATGATGTTACGTTTATGCTTTGAGTCAGAGACTATATGGCACTGTTTCCTCCCGTCCCACAATGCGTAAGCATGGGAATCAAGCAGTGAAATGGCAGTGGATTCTGTGACTCTTATACCCAGTAACTCACTCACAGAGTATTTTTCCCTATTTCAGGAACTCTGAACTCTGCTAGCTTGGAGATCTTAGTTTCCCAGTAGGGAGTGTTTCTACTGGTGGTCAAAACAATGTTCCCACTGAAGGTGAAGATGAGAAGTCATCTCAAGATGTTTGGATATAAATGGGTTATTGTAAGTAAAGCACATAATAAACAAAGCCTATAAGGTTTTGCTATTATTATAATAATTTCTGGAGAAGGAAATGACAACCCACTCTAGCATTCTTGCCTGGAGAATCCCATGGAAAGAGGAGCTTGGCAGCTCCAATGCATAGGGTCACAAAGAGTTGGACACAACTGAAGTGACTTAGCATGCACACACACATAATAATTATCACCACTATTTTTATTGCTTTGTGGTTGTATTCTCACCATTATTATTACTATCCCATTACCTTATCTGAACTTTGTGTACTTTCATTGACTCAACCAAGATTTACAGAATTGGGGGACATGCACGATGAGATGGGCAGGTGGACAGTTTTTCTTCAGACTCCTAGAGAATGAAGCAGAGGAAGGAGACTGTGGTCAATTGAATGGGTCTCTGACTAGGAAACAGGACTTCTAGGTCGGAATCACCTACACTAACTCCTTCAGGGCGATGACTTTGCTTCTCTGAGCTTTAATTTTCACAGCTGTGAAAGAGAGTAAGCAACTGGACATGTTGACCTTGAAGCCCCTTTATAACCTAGAGAGCACAGAAATGACCAAAACCTGTATCACTGACTCCCTCAGTACATGGTCCATCACAAGTGCTCAGTGAATCACCATCACTGTCATCATCTATAAAACCAGGACCATAATACCTCCCTCCCATAACACCTCCCTCCCTGGAGTGCCGGGAGGACCTGGTGAGAAAAGGCACATGAAAGTGCTTTGTGTATGGGGCTGTCCTAGAGGACCATTAAGATGCTCTTGATCATTATTACCATCACCACCTCCTGCCATTTCCCTCAGCTCCCTCCCCAGACATAAAATCAGAAAACTTTCTGGAGTACCTGTCTTAGCAAACGAGAGATAATTCCCAGAGTCCTTCCCAGAGGTATTCTCAACCTCCACAGAGAGTCCCTCATTGTTAGGACTGCCATAGCCCTAGCATTTTCCCTCTTTCCAGCCCAGCCTCATTTCCTTGAGACCTGCAGGCAGACATGGCTCAGAATTCAGCATCCAGAGTCCAGCCTCCCTCCTCCTACCAATGCCCTAGCTGGCCCAACCTTGCTGGTGATCAAATCCAGCTCTGGGACAGCAGGAAGAATATCAGTTAGAGTTCAGGTAGAGTTGTTATTCTGGTCAGTAGTAGAGGAAGATTTTGATTTGCACAAAATCTCCCACTGTAAAGCATAGAAGTATGACTCAGCCATGTTCTAATTGACAAGTTGGGGTACAGGGGTTTAGGAGTAAGAAGAGAATTAACATGAGGCCTTCAGTTCTTGACATTTCTGCAAGAAGACCAGGTATAATTTCCTCTCCCTTGGGCTGGTCATATTCCTCAGAAAGCTGGAAAAAGAAAGGACAGGTCACTATGCCTCCCCAATGGGGTGGTTTTTCTCCTGCTCTAACCCCAGAGGGTTCTTTCTTGTGGGGTTCTTGTTGACAACATTCAGAGAATTCCATCTTGGCATCCCCACCAGGGACTGAGATGGTGGCAGGAAGCAGGGGGATGGTCCTCCCCTCCCTCTCCCAGAAAAGCCTGGTAAAGAGCCAAGGCATAAAGCCTCAACTGCTTGGTCCATTGAGAGGAGCTCGGATTGGCTGAGGCTCCCTCCATCTACACCTGAGCACCTGATTGGAAAGGCCTTCAGGAGCCAGGGCTGGCCAGGTCAAGTGCAAAGAACTGAGTCATAGAGAGAAGCCAGGGGGTTCATCCTTCCACCTCTCAGAAGCCTAGTGCTTTTCTGGAGACTGGGTTGCCTGGAATCCTGCCTCCCTGGACTCAGTTTCCCTGGGTGCTTCCTGTTGAGTCTCTTTCCCTTCAGGACAAGTGACAGTCTCTCCACGATGTGTGAATACCTGAGGGGTGAGATGGTCACTGGGCTGGGGCTAATGGTGGGATGCAGGCCTCTGTGGGCCTGGGGTTCAGAGGTGCTGGGTTACCCATCCACGGGGTTCTCTCTGTGCTAGTCCCCAACATCCCTCCAGCCCCTCCCTTGTTCCTCATTCTTCTCCCCTCAACCACTTCACATCTCAGTCCCCTCCCCATTCTTTCTTCCTAGGCCTCTTCCTTTTTCCATTTGTTCATTTAGGAAATATATATGGACAGGTCCTCTTTGCCAAGCCAAGTTCTAGGAGTTAGATGCAGAAAATGAATTTCTTGAGCTCCAGATCTCCAAGTCAAGATATAAGACATTATGAAAGGAAAATGATGGTTATGCTGGGAAAGGCCTTTACCAATGACATCAGCGACCACAATGATTAGTTCCCACTCTCCTCTTATTAGAGACCTGGGCTTTTGTGAATTAGGTCAGAGACTCTTGACTTATTGGAATCTTAGGAGACTTTTTATTTTCACTAAATGACTGTCCCTGTTCCCTTTGGAAATCAAGGTTGACTAAAAGAAAGGATTTGACAAAGATTTACTAAGTTCTAGTATGGAAATGAGTTCCCAAGTCTCTTTCTATGGATTCCTTCTGCTTCCAGTGCAACCCCATGGTTTCCCACCTCCGAGTGGTGGGAGCAGATGGAGGACCGTATCATGAGAGATAGTCTGTGGCTGCCACTTTAGTCCCTTATCCTAGGAGAGACCTGCTTCTTTCTCATCTGGTGGCTGTAACATGGAGGCCATGACTCTATAGTATCTTGTGCCAAGCCTCAAGAAGCTCAAATTGAGGAGCAGATGGGGGCAGTCTGCATTCTTTGCCCTTCCCTCTTAGAGCCTGTTCCCCTGAAGCAGGAGAATTTAATGATTAAGAGTTGACTGCCTTGGCTCAAATCCCTGGTTAAATCACGCAAAAAGTATAATTTGGAGTGAATCACTTACTTTCTATATGGCTTGGTTTGTTTTTTCCCATCTGAAAAGTGGAGGTACTAGTATCACTTCAGTGGGTTGTTATGAGGATGAGATCAATTCATGTAACATTGCCTGGTGCACAGAAAGTTTTCAGTAAGCATTAGCTATTACTGTTTCTGAAAGTAGTTTATATACTCACTCCTTTGTGCATGCCTGCCCATCGCGTCAGTCATGTCTGACTCTCTAAGACACTATGGACTGTAGCCCACCAGGCCCCTTGCATATGATTCTCCAGGCAAGAATACTGGCGTTGGTTGCCACTCCCTTCTCCAGGGGATTTTCCTGACCCAGGGATTGAGCTCATGTCTCCTGCAGCTCCTGCCTTGCAGGTAGATTCTTTACAACTGAGCCACGGGGGAGCCTGCCACTCACCCCCTTTTCCATACTTTATTATAGATATTCCAACTCAATGAGTGGGAATAAACTTACCATGAGAGGGAGAAATTTTTCTCAAGGTATTAGAGCTCAAGCTTTATATCAGAACAGTATATAACGTTCTAGGGTTATACCTTGCCAAAAACCACAAGGGGTTCTAGGAGTAGAGAAATAATCTAATCAATGTTTGAGAGTGGGAGATGGTGGAAAAGATATGAGAAGAGATTAAGAATACACAGAAAAGAATTCTGGCAAGAATACACAGACAAACTGTACAAAAATGGTCTTAATGACCTGGATAACCACAAAGTGTGGTCACTCACTTAGGGTCAGACATTCTGGAGTGTGAAGTGTGTAGGCCTTAGGAAGCCCACCTATGAACAAAGCTAGCGGAGGTGATGGAACTCTGGCTGAGCATTTTCAAATCCTAAAAGATGATGCTGTGAAAGTGCTGCACTCAATATGCCAGCAAATTTGGGAAACCCAGCAGTGGCCAAAGGACTGGAAAAGGTCAGTTTTCATCCAACCCCAAAGAAGGACAATGACAAAGAATTTCCAAACCACTGCACAACTGTGCTCATTTCACATGTTAGCAAGGTAATGCTCAAAATCCTTCAAGCCGTACTTCCAGATGTACAAGCTGGATTTAGAAAAGGCAGGGGACTCAGAGACCACATTGCCAACATCCGTTGGATCATAGAAAAAGCAAGAGAGTTCCAGAAAAACTTCCAATTCTGCTTCATTGACTAGGCTAAGTCCTTTGACTGTCTGGATCTCAACTGCTGTGGAAAATTCTTCAAGAGATTGGAATACCAGACCACCTGACCTGCCTCCTGAGAAACCTGTATGTAAGATAAGAAGCAACAGTTAGAATTGGATATGTAACAACGGAATGGTTTCAAATTAGGAAAGAATTACATCAAGGTTGCTTATTGTCACCTTGTTTATTTAACTTATATGCAGAGTACATTATTTGAAACTCTGGGCTGGATGACTCACAAACTTGAGTCTCCTGGAATCAAGATTGCCAGGAAAAATATCAAAACCTCAGATATGCAGATGATACCACTCTTATGGCAGAAAGCAAAGATGAACTAAAGAGCCTTTTGATGAGGGTGAAAGAGGAGAGTGAAAAAGCGGGCTTAAAGCTCAACATTCAAAAAATGAAGATCATCTTTCCAGCTTGTGCTTCATCCATCCTTGCATTTTACATGATTTACTCAGCATCGAAGTTAAATAATTGGGGTTAGAATAAACAGCCTTCCCATACTCCTTTCCCAATTTGGAACCAGCCTTTGTACCATATCCGGTTCTAACTGTTGCTTCTTGACCTGCATATGGATTTCTCAGGAAGCAGGTGAGGTAGTCTGGTATTTCCATCTCTTTCAGAATTTTCCACAGTTTGTTGTGATACACACAGTCAAAGGCTTTGGTGTAGTCAGTAAAGCAGAAGTAGATGTTTTTCTCGAACTCTCTCACTTTTTACATGATCCAATGGACGTTGGCAATTTGATCTCTGGTTCCTCTGCCTTTTCTAAATCCAGCTTGAACATCTGGAAGTTCTCAGTTTACGTACTGTTGAAGCCTGGCTTGGAGAATTTTGAGCATTACTTTGCTAGCATGTGAGATGAGTGCAATAGTGCAGTAGGTTGAACATTTTTTGGCATTGACTTTCTTTGGGATTAGAATAAAACCCATCAGAAAACCTGAAAGAATACTACAAAGAAACCTGTATGTCCCATGACAAGATGTGTTAAATTTTTAGCTTGCTGTTACTGTAATTTTCAGAACTAGTTGAGAATAATTTGTAAACATCATGTTCCTTTACCCTTTAATACTTCAGAGAATAGTTTTCAGAATGTAAGAGAATTCTCTTACATATAGTTGTCAAACTCAGGAATTTTAACTCTGGTACTCTTATCTAAACTAATCTCATTAATATTCCAGGCTTACCAGTTATCAAATTAATGTTATTTGTAGTATTCCACTCTTCCAGGTTTACATTTTGCAATAGTTGTTATACATTTTTTAGTCTCTTGCCTCTATTACAGATTAGAACTTTCTTTGTCTTTCATGATAGATGTGTTTTGAAGACTAGGGTGGCTCAGCTGGTTAAGAACCTGCTTGCAATGCAGGAGACTGGGGTTCAATCCCTGTGTTGGGAAGATCCCCTAGAGAAGGGAACAACCACCCACTCCAGTATCCTGGCCTGGAGAATTCGTGGACTGTATAGTCCATGGGGTCGCAAAGAGTCGGACATGACTGAGCAACTTTCAATTTCAGAAGCTAGTTATTTTGCAGAATATTTCTCAACTTAGGTTTCTTTGATGGTTTTTCATGATTGGATTCAGGTTTTGCTTTTTTTGTCTGGAACAATATATAAGTAATATATTGTTGGTTTTCACATATGGAGACACCAGGTGTCTATCTGCTCCTTATCAGTGTCTTTAATCACTCAGTTAAGATGTTGTCCAGTTTCTACTGATTGCTACCACTTTTTACTTTTGTAATTAATAATTACTTTATGGATAGATAGCTTTTAATTATATAACATTCTGTTCCTTATCAAATTCACTCCCCATAGATTTATCATCTGCGTCAGTTCAGATCCTGAAGGAGACAGAACACGCCAGTAATGTGAACAGGGAAAATTTACTATATAGAATTATTAGCCAGTTAAACGTAGATAACTGCTAAAAGGCTTAAAAAAGGACTTGAAGAGATCCAGAAGTAGCAATTAAAAACAAAAAAAGCAGCTACTGCCTTATGGATTAAGAAGAGTCCACAGTGACTAAGGATTTAGGAGTTATTTCCCTCCTTCCCCCTGCTCTTGACACCACTATATTCCCTGATCAGAAAAAAAAAAAGAAAAGGCTGAGCTCAGACTTTTTCAAAAAGTGTGTGACTACCACAGGAATACAGTCTGCTATTGTCACCCTGCTTATTTAACTTATATGCAGAGTACATCATGAGAAACACTGGGCTGGAGGAAGCACAAGCTGGAATCAAGATTGCCAGGAGAAATAGCAATAACCTCAGATATGCAGATGACACTACCCTTATGGCAGAAAGTGAAGAAGAACTAAAGAGCCTCTTGATGAAAGTGAAAGAGGAGAGTGAAAAAGTTGGCTTAAAGCTCAACATTCAGAAAACTAAGATCATGGCATCAGGTCCCATCATTTCATGGCAAATAGATGGGGAAACAGTAGAAAGAGTGGCTGACTTTATTTTCCTGGGCTCCAAAATCACTGCACATGGTGACTGCAGCCATGAAATTAAAAGACATTTACTCCTTGAAAGGAAAGTTATGACCAACCTAGACAGCATATTAAAAAGCAGAGACATTACTTTGCCAACAAAGATCCGGCTAGTCAAGGCTATGGTTTTTCCAGTGGTCATGTATGGATGTGAGAGTTGGACTATAAAGAAAGCTGAGCTCTGAAGAATTGATGCTTTTGAACTGTGGTGTTGGAGAAGACTCTTGAGAGTCCCTTGGACTGCAAGGAGATCCAACCAGTCCATCCTAAAGGAGATCAGTCCTGGGTGTTCATTGGAGGGACTGATGCTGAAGCTGAAACTCCAATACTTTGGCCACCTGATGCGAAGAGCTGACTCATTTGAAAAGACCCTGATGCTGGTAAAGATTGAGGGCAGGAGAAGGGGATGACAGAGGATGAGATGGTTGGCTGGCATCACCGACTCAATGGAAATAGGTTTGGGTGGACTCCAGGAGTTGGTGATGGACAGGGAGGCCTGGAGTGCTGCAGTTCATGGGGTCGCAAAGAGTTGGACACAATTGAGGGACTGAACTGAACTGAACTGAACTGGGAGTGGGGGTGGAGCCACAAGCCAGAGCTCTCCTAGAAGCGACCACTGGGTAGGGAGAGTGTGTGTGGCCTGAGTATGTGACCGTGGTTTGTCACTATTAACCCAGTGGCTCTCTAGTTGAGCAACTGAGGAAGGAGAATTGAAGCCCCAACCTCAGTGCCTCCCTCCTTCCATCATCACATTGCTAGGATACTCTGTCCATGAAATTCTCCAGGCAAGAACATCAGAATGGGTTACCATTCCTTTTTCTGGGAGATCTTCCTGACCCAGAAATCAAACCTGGGTCTCCTGCACTGTAGGCACATTTTTTATCATCTGAGCCATCAGGGAAGCCACCCCCCAACAGTTTCCCCTGTCCCTCCACTGCCGCCCTGGCGCCACTATTGATAATGCTTCTCTGTCAGCTGCCAGAGAGACAAATGTTCAGGGTGAGGAAAGGCTTGTTGCACATCCAGACAAATAATTTCTAAGACAGAGAGATAGGTTGCATCTGCAGGCTGGGGATCTGGAGCAGATACTGTGGAAGTTAATTGTTATTAGACACTTGAGAGACCAATTTCTCCTCTGAGGGGTCGGAACTAGGCCTGGGGAGATTGCAAATGAGCATTTACTACTATTTAGTGTTTTAAGGCATTGTAGGAGATGATTCACATACATTGCCCAACTCCTTCTAAAAACCCTGAGAAATGAGTATTATTAGCCACATTTTATAGCTGAAGAGATTGAGCCTCAGAGAAGATAAGTAACTGTACAAGGCAGTAGGTAAGTGGTGGGCCAAGAATTAAAATCACAGCTGCCTCCCTCCAGATCTTACTAAACTATCATATTTAGGTGACATTTAAATGTATATCATTCTCTTATAGGCCCAAAATGTGGATACCTCCAGGGCAGAACCAAACCTGGGTTTCTGAATTTATCCTGCTTGGCTTCTCCAGTGACCCCATGACCAACAGGATCCTCTTCAGTGCCTTCCTTCTTCTTTACCTGAGCTCAGTCCTGGGCAATGGGCTCATCATCACCCTGGTATGCCTGGACATGCATCTCCACACTCCCATGTATTTCTTCCTCTGTATCCTCTCCCTGCTGGATATGAGCTGTGTCACCACCACTGTGCCCCAGATGTTGGTGCATCTTCTTTCTCGATCTCAGACCATCTCCTTTGCTGGTTGCTGGCTACAAATGTACATCTTTGGTGCCGTGGGCCTGACTGAGTGCATTTTATTTGTCGTCATGGCCTTTGACCGGTACGTGGCCATCTGCTATCCACTGCGTTATACTGTGATCCTCAGCTGGGGCCTGTGCACACAGCTGTCTGCTGGGACCTGGGCCTGTGGTTTCTTCTTCTCTCTGATCCACACTTTTTTCACCATGAGGCTGCCATACTGTGGGCCCAACAGCGTCAACCACTACTTCTGTGAAGGCCCTTCAGTACGAAATTTGGCTTGCATGGATACCTACGTCATTGAGATGGTGGACCTAGTCATCAGTGTTTTCATGGTTGTTGCCCCACTGTCCCTCATTGTGGCCTCCTACATCCGTATTGCCCAGGCCATTCTCAAGTTCAAGTCCATGCAGGCCCGCTGCAAGGCTTTCTCCACCTGTGCCTCCCACCTGACTGTGATCACATTCTTCTATGCTCCAGCCACCTACCTCTACATGAGGCCCAATGCAAGCTATTCCCCTGAGCAAGACAAGCAGGTATCACTCTTTTATAATGTCTTCACTGCTCTGCTGAATCCTGTGGTCTACAGTCTGAGGAATGAGGACATGAAGAGGGCTTTTCTCAAAGTGATGGGGAGGTAGACTGGCCTGCTGAACTGGGAGACAGGAGGTGTCTGGGGTAAAGTGTCCAATGATGAGGAAAGGGACAGCATCTATAACATATGAAACCAACATTATACAGTAGAACCCACACAGTACTCGGTCAGTGGAACAAATGTGGAACATGAAACTAAGGATTGCTGTCTTGATTATCTTTCTACATTGTGGTGCAGTTCGAAACAACTCCATAATCTCATGGGATTACACAGTATAAGTCCATTTATTTGTCATTTTCCAATCAGTTGTAAGTAGACTGTGGCCTTCTGCCATTGGATTCTTGGATCCAGCCTGAAGGAGGAGGCCCTATCTGGAACAGGTCAGACTTACGAGAGAGAGAAAGGGGCAATGGCTGAAATATATGACGACTCTTAAAGCTTCTGCTCTAAAGTAACATATATGTCAATGGACATGAGTTTGAGTAAACTCCGGGAGTTGGTAATGGACAGGGAGGCCTGGTGTGCTGCAGCTCATGGGGTCACAAAGAATCGGACACGACTGAGTGACTGAAATGAACTGAACTGAACACACATCTCTTTGCTGACATCCTATTGACCAAAGCAAGTCCTTTGTTTAGGCCTTCTGACAAAAGGCAGGAATTATTTTCTTCCCACAGAAAAGTAATACAAGTCATGTGACCTGGGGATGAATGTGTATTCCCTCTACAGTGAGAGCAGCAAATACTACGAGTGATAATGTAATCTACAACAAAGGCACTGGGGCCAATAGTATGCCTATAACTAACATGAAACGTGGTACCTGAAAGTGATGTGGTATATGGACATAGTAGAATGTCAAGTAGTAGGCAATCATAGTGGTACAGGAAAGTAATAAATACGTGTGACCAACATCAAAAATTAAGCCAATGGTATATGGAGCCAATGTAACCCATGGACCTGGCCTGCTGCATGGAAGGAATATGGTTTATGGGGCTGATATGGTATTCTCTACATCATCTTGTGGAAGGAACAGAACTTGACATTAATTGACCTGGGTTCTAGTTCCAACCTTGCTAACTTGTTATGTAACTTTGGGCCATTTACTTTCTTTCTCTGGATCTCACTTTATTCATCTATAAAATGAGCACCTCAAATTGAAAGTTCTCTAAGACCTCTGTGTCTCCAAAATTCTATGTCACAGTAGGTGAAATGCATGAAACCAAATGCGGTAAACTAGTGTATTTTCTGTGAACTGTAGGGTGAATTACAAAACCATAGAAGAATTAAAGTTGTTACAGGTACAGTCCATTTTAAACAGTGCCTCTGATTCTTTCAAGGGACCCAAATGACATATGAGACTCTATAAGAACCCTGGCACAAGCCTCAGAGTTAGCATGGGAATCCAGCTTTCTTTCAGGCCTCATTGATGGCTCAGATGTCTTGCGGATGAGAGATGTAACACGGCTGAGCTAAGCAGGGCTTTAGGTAGGTGAGTACCGTGGCACCAATGTTGTGGCAAAGTTCCAGGCAACTTTTCCAGGAGGTTTCAGGCAGAAAACGAAGAGTCCCAAAGGCTGTTGGAGTGTTCCTCCACCTGGGGAGAGGGTAAGAAGCTATGTGGCTGGTGGAAGGGACTTAAAACTTTTGAGAGCTTTCTGTTTCTGCCTTCGTGGGGAAGGGGGTTGCCTGGAAACTGGGGAAGAGGTCTTATTGGCTCTTGGAGTTCCTTCCAGAAGGTGTGGAGTCTACCTGGTGGCTCTGCTGCATCTCGAGTCAGGAATCAGGATAATGGAGAGTGAGAGTCTTGTGGGTGACGTGATGAGGTTTTGTGTGTCTCTCTACTTGGATAGATAGTAACAGAGTTCATAATTCAAGATGATAACAGATTTTATTTTAAAGATAGACAACCTCTATTTTTAAGAACCTGGGATGCAGATCAGAGTAGAAGAGAGAGGGTGCCATAGTATATTCAGAAGAATGACCTGGGGCCATGGATGAGAGGGTTGGATTAAAGAGGAACATTTAGTGGGCTAGACCTAGGCATAATTTCTGAGGTACTAGGCTTAATGGTGTCAGTGAGTGGGGAAGTGCTGAAGTGACAAGGAAAGAAGCAAGAACATGTGATGACTTGGGTGTGTAGGTAAAAAAGGGAGCAATCAAGGAAGCTATCAGGGTTTTAATCCAGCTTTACCAGTATCTCTGATTCCCTGTAGTTCACTGATGGGAGCCATTGATTGTCAACTGTCATCACTAATTCCTGGCACTGGTGACAGAAAGTCAGAACACCTGTCTTCATGGAATTTGCAGTCCACAAACCAGCAGTTCTTAGGGAGTGTACAGGTACTAAGGGGTGCAGTTAAAAAATGTTAATTAATTCTCTGTTAATTTGGTCTCTGTGAGGATTGTTGTTTTTTGTTTTATTTTTATTTTTTACTTTTTCCTGTTTCCTTGAACAAAGAAAATGGCAGAGTGGATCATAGCACCTGTCTGGTGGGACTCAGTTCATCTATTTGGGGGAAATATTTTGCTACTAGACTGAAATGTCAGCCTCTCCAATTCTTTTCCCTTTTGATCCATTTCTGCACTAATGATCTCAAAGTTTCTGTTTGGGCAGATAGGTAAACTACCGCTTATCAGCTGTGTGTTCCTGTGCAAAACACTTAAGTCCCACAACTCTGCTTTCTCTGTTGGCTGATCTCTATGCAAATAAAGCTAAGTGCTGGAAAATTGATGCTTTTGAACTGTGGTGTTGGAGAAAATGCTTGAGAGTCCCTTGGACTGCAAGGAGATCCAACCAATCCATCCTAAAGGAGATCAGTCCTGGGTGTTCATTGGAAGGACTGATGCTGACGCTGAAACTCCAGTACTTTGGCCACCTCATGCGACGAATTGACTCATTGGAAAAGACCCTGATGCTGGGAGGGATTGGGGGCAGGAGGAGAAGGGGAAGACAGAGGATGAGGTGGCTGGATGGCATCACCGACTTATGGACATGAGTCTGAGTGAACTCCAGGAGTTGGTGATGGACAGGGAGGCCTGGCGTGCTGTGATTCATGGGGTCGCAAAGAGTCAGACACGACTGAGTGACTGAACTGACTGACTGACTGACTGATGCAAATAAAATTGCAAACTTAGATGGAATGGATATTTTCCAAGGGAGATGTAGATTACCAAAATTAAAACTTTTAACGATAGAAAGTTTTCACAGATTGATTTCCATAGGAAAATGCAAAAATGAGCAAAAGCTACTAAGTAACTACGCCACAAGAAGATATAAAGATTGGTGGCAAGAAAGTTTGAGGAAAGGAGAGATATGTGGATGGCCTTCCTTCGAGTGGACACAGAATCTGTGTGTCCCATGTGAATGTTCATGAAAGCCTATCAGCTTCAGAGGAGACAAATCAGGTGGAAAAAATGACACGCTCTGTGAATGTCAGTCAGGCTTCTTCCCGAGACCTTCATTCAGTGGATGCATGAACAAAATGTCCATTAAGCAAGGATGGAGGCTATTCATATGGGCTTAGGACCAGGGTTTCCTTTTTCCATGGCTGACCTGGTTGCCACTACTGATGAGTGCTTAAATCACAAATAGCAAAGATCAGCTCTATGACACATGCCTCAGGAGAACAGCTGCCACCTGTGGCAGCTTGATTATATTGGATCTCTTCCATCAGGGAGGGGACAGTGATTTGTCTTCATGGGAGCATATGCAGATTCTAGATATGAATTTGCCTCCCTTGCCCACAAACCTTTTGCTAGCATCATTATCTATGAATTCACAGTGTGCCTAATCCACCATCAGAGAATCCCCACAGCATTGCATCTGATCAAGAAACTCATTTCACTTCTGTGGGTTCATAATTATAGAATCAGTGACCTTAACTAACCTCCAACACTTGGAATAAGCTGGACAAGTTGAAAGATGAAATGATTTATTAAGACTCTGTTATTGCTATTCATAGGTAACAACACTTTGAAAGAATAGGACCCTATCTTACATACTTCTTTAAATTAAACGTGATGTTAAGTTTAACCTTTGAGTCAGAGACTATATGGCATTGTTTCCTCCAATGCCAGAATGCATGGACATGGGAATCAAGTCGTGAAATGGGAGTGGATTCTGTGACTCTTATAACCAGTAACTCACTCACAGAATATTTGTTTCAGAACTCTGAGCTCTGCTAGTTTGGAGATGTTAGTGTCCCAGTAGGGAGTGTTTCCACTGGTGGTCAAAACAATGTTTCCACTGAATGTCAAGATGAGATGTCATCTTGAGACATTTGAATATTACATGGGTTATTATAAGTAAAGCACATATGAAACAATACCTATAAGGTTTTACTGTTATTATAATAACCAGAGAAGGAAATGGTAGCCAACTCTAGTATTCTTGCTTGGAAAATCCCATGGACAGAAGAGCCTGGCAGGCCTTAGCTTACAGCGTCACAGAGTTGGACAGCATAGAAGTGACTTAGCATGCATGCACACATAATAATTAACATCACTATTGTTATTGTTTTGTTGTTCTTATCATTATTATTACTATCCTATTACCTGATCTGAGCTTTGTGTACTTTTATTGGCTCAAACAAGATTTACAGCACTGGGGGATACAGATTCCCAGGGATCAAAATGTTGAGGGCATGCATGATGAGATGGCTGCAATTAACTAATTATCACTGGACAGGTAGACAGCTTTTTCTGCCAATTGATAGAGAATAAAGCAAGAGGAAGAAGTCTGAGGTCAATGGAATGGGGACATGGCTAGGAGGCAGGATTTCTAAGTCTGAATCACCTACACTAACTCATGTAGGGCAATGACTTTGCTTCTCTGAGCCTTAATTTTCATGGCTGTAAAAGAGAGTGAGGAAATGGACATGTTGACCTTGAAGGCCCTTAATGACTTAGCAGTGAAGTGACCAAAATGAGCATCACTGACTCCCTCAAGACTTGGCCCATCACAAGCACTCGGTGGGTCACCATCATTGTCATTATCTGTAAGACGAGGATCACAACACTCCCTCCCAGGTGTGCCAGGAGGACCTGATGAGAAAATACACATGAAAGTGCTTTGTGTGTGAGGCTGTCCCAAAGGACCACTAATGTGCTCTTGATCCTTAGCACCATCATCTCCTCCTGCCATTTCCCTCAGCTCCTTCCCCAGACATAAAATCAGAAAACTTTCTGGAGCACCTGTCTTAGCAAATGAGAGATAATTCCCAGAGTCCTTCCCAGAGGTATTCTCAACCTCCACAGAGAGTCCCCCATTGTTAGGACTGCTGCAGCCCTAGCTTTTTCCCTCTTTCCAGTCCACCCTCATCTCCTTGAGACCTGCAGGCCTACCTGGCTCAGAATTCAGCATCCAGAGTCCAGTCTTCCTCCTCCTACCAATCCCCCCATCTGGCCCAACCCCACTGGTAATCAGAATCAGCTCTGGGACATCAGGAAGAATTTCAGTTAGAGTTCAATAGAGTTGTTATTCTGGTCAGGAATAGAGGGAGATTTTGATTTGCTCAAGGTTGTTCAGAAGATATAAGTGTGTGACCCAAACATGTTCTAATTGACAAGTTGGGGCACAGGGATTTTGGAGGTAAGAGGAGAATCAACATGAGGCCTTCAGTTCTTGACATCTCTACGAGAAGACCAGGTACAATATCCTCTCCCGTAGGCTGGTCATATCCTTCAGAAGGCTGGAAAAGGAAATAGGTCACTATGCCTGCCCAATGGGGAGGTTTTCTCCTGCTCTGTCCACAGGGACCTCTTCCTTGTAGGGTTCTTATTGACAACATTCAGGGAATTCCAGTTGGCATCTTCACGGGGCACAGGAATGGTGGTGGCAGGAGGCAGGGGACAGGGGGATGTCCCTCCCCTTGCTCTCCCAGGAAAGTCTGGTAAGGAGGCAGGACCATAAAGCCTCAGTAGCTTGGTCCATTGAGAGGAGCTTGGATTGGCTGAGGCTCCCTCCATCTACACCTGAGGACCTGATAGGAAAGGCCTTCAGGAGTCAGGGCTGGCCAGGTCAAGTGCAAGGAGCTGAGCAATGGAGAAAAGGCAGGGAGTTCATCCTTCCACCTCTCAGAAGCCTAGTGTTTTTCTGGAGACTGGGTTGCCTGGAATCTTGCCTCCCTGGAGTACTGAGTATTTCCTGTTCAGTCCCTTTCCCTTAAGAACAAGTGACAGTCTCTCTCCGTGAACTGTTTCTGTGGATTCCAGAGGGGTGAGGTGGTCACTGGGCTTGGGGCTGTGGGTGGGATCTAGGCATCTGTGGGGCTGGTGGTCAGCGGTGGCCAGGGTCACCTGGCCACTGGGTCCTCTGTGCTGTGCCCAACATCCCTCCAGCCCCTCCCTCATTCCCCACTCTTCTTTCCTCCTTGCCTCACACTTCCGTCCCTTCCCCTTTTTTCTTCCTAGACCTCCACCTGCTTCCATTTGTTCATTTAGGAAATATATATGGAAAGGTCCTCTCTGCCAACCCATGTTCTAGGAGCTAGAAACAGAAAATGGATTTCCTAAGCTCCAGATCTCCAAGTCCAGCTAAGAGATGTCATAAAAGGACAATGGTGGTTGTGCTGGGAGAAGCCTTTAACAATGACATCAGTGACCACAATGACTAGTACCCACTGCCCCCTCTAGGGACCTTGGCTATCGCAAGTTGAGACAGAGACTGCTGGGCTAACGGAATCTTAGGAGACTTTTTTTTTTTTTTTACTGAATGATGTCCCCATTCCTATGGAAATTAAGGTTGACTAAGAGGGAGGCTTTTACAAGGATTTAATAAGCTCTAGTCTGGTAATTGGCTTCCCAGGTGGCTCAGCAGGTAAAGAACCTGACTGCAATGCAGGAGATGCAGGAGATATGGGTTCAATTCCTGGGTTGGGAAGATCCCCTGGAGGAGGGCACGGCAGTCCACTCCAGTATTCTTGCCTGGAGAATCCCAAGGACCAAGGACCTATATAGTCCATAGGTCACAAAGAATTGGGCACAACTGAAGTGACTGAGCATGCGTGCATGTAGGATGGTATTTCCCAAGTCTCTTTCTATGGATTCCCTCTACTTCCAGAGTAACTCCATGGCTCCCACATCCAAGTGATGGGAGAGATGGAGGAAGCTTTATCAGGAGAGAGAGTCTATGGCCTCCAGTTTCGCTCTTTATCCTAGGAGGAGTCTGATTCTGTCTTATCTGGAGGTCATAAACTGTAGGCCATGACTCTGTAGTATCTTGTGCCAAACTTCAAGGAACTCAAATGGAGGAGCAGATAGGGGCAGTTTGCATTCTTTACCCCTCCCAATTAGAACCTGTTGCCATGTAGCAGGAGAATTTAATGATTAAGAGTTGGCTCTGAAGCCAAAATTCCTTGGTTCAAATCCCAGGTCCATCACAGAAATTGTATAATTTGGAGCAAATCACTTACTTTCTGTATGATTTAGTTTATTTTTTTCCATCAGTAAAAAGAGGTAGTAGTATTTACCTCAATGAGTTGTTATGAGGATAAGTTCATAGAACAATACCTGGCACATAGAAATTTTTCTCTAAACGTTAGCTATTACTATTTCTGAAAGGAGGTTATATACTCACCCTTATCCATACTTTATAATAGACATTCCAAGTCAATGAGTGAGAACAAAGTTAACATGAGAGGGAAAATTTTTCCTGAGATGCTATAGAGCTTTTATCAGAACCTTCTAGGGTTACCAGGGTTATAACTTGCCAATAACCACAAGGGGTTCTGAGAAATAGAGAAAGCATCTAATCAAGGTTTGGGAGTGGGAGATGGTGGAATAGTTCTGAAAAGGCTTCCTAGTGGGATAATGCTAAGCTGGGTCTTTGTTGTTGTTGCTCAGTTGCTAAGTCGTGTCTGACTTTTGGTGACCTCATGGATTGCAGCACACCAGACTTCCCTGTCCATCACCATCTCCCAGAGCTTGCTCAAAATCATGTCCACTGAGTCGGTGATGCCATCCAACCATCTCATCCTCTGTCATCCCCTTCTCCCCCTGCCTACAATCTTTCCCAGCATCAGTGTCTTTTCCAATGAGTCAGTTCTTCATATCAGGTAGCCAAAGGATTGGAGCTTCAGCTTTAGCATCAGTCCTTCCAATGAACAGTCAGGACTGATTTCCTTTAGGATTGCTGGTTTGATCTGCTTGCAGTCCAATGTACTCTCAAGAGTCTTCAACACCACAGTTCAATAGCATCAGTTCTTCAGTACTCAGCCTTCTTTATGGCCCAACTCTCACATCCATACATGACTACTGGAAAACCATAGTTTTGACTATATGGACCTTTCTTGGCAAAGTAGTTTCTGCTTTTTAATATGCTGTCTAGGTTGGTTGTAGCTTTTCTTTCAAGGAGCAAGCATCTTTTAATGGCAGCAGTCACCATCTGCAGTGATTTTGGAGCCCAAGAAAATAAAATCTGTCACTGTTTCCACTGGGTCCTAATGTGGAAATGATTGGATGTGTAACAGAGTGTGTTTGGGTGGTGGGGATACAGGGAATATATTCTTCCATGCTAGAGACCTAGGCAAGCATCTGCAGATGTGACAGAGGAAGAGACATTACATGAAATTGGCATTGTTGTTTGCTCGAATTAAGCTTGTATGGAGAAGATGGGATGGGGAACAGAGCTGGGTGTTGTGGCTCAAGTCTACAGGAGGCAGGTCATTTAGGAAGGGCTCTGTGTCTAACATGATCTGGCTTTGGAAATGCTTTAAGAGTTTTAAGCAGGAGACAGCCAGGCCAGTGTTGTATTTTCACCAATCATTATAGTAGTCCAAATGGAGAATGCATTAAAGGAAAAGAGTCCAGAGGCAGGAAGACTAAGGAGGGACTTGTACAAGATTATGGATGAGAAATGCTGGGCTCCTGACCCAGGACAAAGGAAGGGATGGCTTTAAGGGATATGTAGGTGGTCCATTGGTCAGGTGAGAAGATGGGGGCAGGGATAGTGAAGACTGAGGATGGCTTGATGTTTCCTGTGAGATTTTACCCCCACCAGATGCAACCTCTAGATGAACATACTGCAATGTTTTTCATCCATTTTACTGTTGATTGAAATGTGGGTAGTTTCCTCTTTGGGGGTATTTTAATTAGTCTTCTGAACATTTTTGTGCATGTCTTTCCTAGAATATATGTATGTATATATACGTATGTGGGGTATGTTTAGGAATAGAATTGCTGGGTGATGTGGAATGCATATGTTCTACTTTAAGTGAAATGAAAGTGTTAGTCACTCTGTCCTGCCTGACTCTTTGCAATCCCGTGGACAGTAGCCTGCCAGGCTCCTCTGTCCATGGAATTCTCCAGGTAAGAATACAGAGTGGGTTGCCACTCCCTTCTCCAGGGGATCTTCATGACCCAGGGATCGAACCTAGGTCTTCCACATTGCAGGCAGATTCTTTACCATCTGAGCCACCAGGGAAGCCCTCTATTTTAAGAGATACCACCAATGTTTTCCAGAGGGATTGTACAGATTAGTCTCTCATCAACAGTGTAAGAAAGTTTTGGTTATTCTTGCCAACACCATTTATTTTTCATTTTAGCTGTCTCAGTGAGTGTGTAATGGTGCTGAGCTGTGGTCTTAATTTGCAACTCCTGGATGACTAATAAGGTTGAGTTTTACTTGATGACTGAGTAGATAGCCTCTTTTGTGAAGTGTCTTTTAAAATATTTTGCCCATTATTCTATTGGGAAGGCTTTGCTTTTCTGTTTATTTGTAAGAATTCTTTATTCTGGATACAAATCTTAAGTTCTTCATTTTAATATAATCTGTGTATATAATTATGTGCAATTATAGTGGCCCCCCATCTTTTTGGCACCAGGGACTGATTTCGTGGAAGACAAGTTTTCCAGGAACAGGGGAAGTTGTGGGATGGGAACGGTTCAGGTGGTAATGCCAATGACAGGGAGACACAGATGAAGCTTTGCTTGCTAGCCCACTGGTCACCTCCTGCTGTGCGACCTGGCTCCTAACAGGTCATGGACTGCTTCTGGTGGCCCAGGGGTTGGAGACCCCTGATATATAAAATTGCATATAATCATCTGTATATGTAACTATATGAAGATATATAATTTATTATTCTTTCTCTATAGTTAATGCTTTTTGCATTAACTTTAAGAAATCTCTGCCTATTGCAAGGTGACATAGATATTTTTCTGTGTTTGATCCTAAAAATCTTATTGTTCTGTCTTTATAATTTAAATCTATGATATATTTGAAATTAATTTTTGTGCACAAGGTGAGGTAGTATACAGAAAGAATTTTTTTTTTCCTATGTGAAAATCCACATGATCCAGCAGAATTTGTTGAAAAGACAGTGCTTTCCTCATTGTATTGTGAGATCAACTTTGTCATAAATTGATTGACTCTGTATTCATGGGTCTGTGCTAGACTTTATTGTGTTTCGTTGATCTATTTGTTTATTTTTGTGCCAATTTCATACTTGCTTAATTATCGCAGCATTATGGTAATTCTTAATATATGATAAGTCATCCAGCTTTGGTTTTTTGTCGAGATTCTTCAAATTTTCTGTATAAATGTTATAACCAGCTTGTCAGCTTTCTGTTAGAAAACCTTCTGGCCTTTAGGTGGGGATTGCATTGAATTTATAAATCAATTTTACATCTTTATAATGTTGAATTGTCCAGCCCATGTGTGAACATGATGTACTCCTTCACTTAGTTGTCCCTACCTTAATTTCTTATTTTTTTCTACCTTCATTTCTTAAATAATGTTTTCCTACATATTTTATTACAGTTATTACTACATCTTTGGTTTTTTAAGATGTTCTTGTAAATTATTTTCTAGCTTTTGGTGTAGAACAACATGTTGGATATTTGTGTGCTTATTAATTCCAGTTTGTCTTTGAGTTCTTTTAAGTGTTCTACCTACACAACCAGGTGTTATGCAAGTAATGACAGTTTTGTTTCTTTCTTTCCAATCCTTTGGTCTTTATTTCTTTCTCTTGACTTTTTTCAATGGCTATGACCACTAGTACAATGGATAGTAGAAATTCCAATGGTGAACACTTTTGCTTAACTTTCAGTGTTAAGGAGTAAGTTGTTAGTATTTCATTGTAGTACTACATTTACTGTAGGTCACTTCTTTTATTAGAGATAATATTTGTCACATTAAGAAAGTTATCTTATACTTTGCTAAGAGGTTTATTTGTAATCTTAGTTGATTGTTGAATTTTACCAGATACTTTTCTATACCTTTTTTCTATATCATATAATTTTTCTCCTTTAACTTGTGTTAATCAGATGAATTACAGTACTTGCTTATCAAATACTAAACCAATCTAGAGTTCCTATAGTATTCAAACCCAATTTGATTATGATGTGCTATCCTTTTTAATATATTGTTAAATTAAAATTTCTAATATAAAGGAGTTTTGCACCAATGCCCATGAGATTCACTTATGAGTTTTCCTTCTTGTGATGTTTTTCTTATTTTTTGGTACTGGGTTAGTGCTGGTCTCGTAAACTTATTTCACTCTTTTTCTATGCTTTGAAAGAGCTTGTTATGATTGGTATTATTCCTGTCTGAAATGTTAGAAAAATTCACCAGTAAAGCTGTCTGGACCTAGTTTTCTTTCTAGGATATTTTAAAATTATTGATTCAATTTTCTGGAAAGACAGTGAACTCTTCTAACTTTTAGTTCTTCTTTGTCAGTTTTGGCAGTTTGTGTTTTCATTTGTCCATTTTGTTTAATTGTCAAATTTATTGTTATAAAGTTGTAATTTTTGAAATTAGTTTTAAAGGCCTGTAGGATCTATAGTGGACTTCCCTGATAGCTCAGTTGGTAAAGAATCTGCCTGCAATGCAGGAGATCCTGGTTTGATTCCTGGGTTGGGAAGATCTGCTGGAGAAGGGATAGGCTACCCACCCCAGTATTCTTGGGCTTCCCTGTGGCTCAGCAGGTAAAGAATCAACAGCAATGTGGGTGACCTTGGTTCAATCCTGGGTTGGGAAGATCCTCTGGAGAAGGGAAAGGCTACCCACTGTACAGTCCATGGGGTCGCAAATAACTGGACATTACTGAGCAACTTTCACTTCACTTTCAGGATCGTAGTAATGTTCCCCTTTTCATTCCTGATGTTGGTAATTCGTGTTTTATTTACTACTCTTTATCAAACTTGTTAAGGACTTAGGTATTATTTCAAAGGAAAAATTTTAGTGCTGTCAACTTTTCTCCTTGTAAACTTCTTTACCATTTCATTGTTTTCTGCTCTTATCTTTATTATTTCCTTCCTTCAACTTCTTTTTGGGCTTGATTTGTAGCTCCTTTTCTAGCTTTTTGAGATGAAAATTTCAGTTTATTTTAGCTTTTTAAAAATATTTTCATATATGAATTTAAGGCTATAAAGTTCCTGCCCTAAGCACTGATAATGTTTTATTTTAATCATCATTTATTTAATATATTTAATTTCCATTTAGATTTTCTTTACCCCATAAATTGTTTAGTTGTTGTTGTTGTTTAGCCACTAAGTTGTGTCTGACTCTTTGTGACCCCAAGGACTGTAGCCTGCCAGTCTCCTCTGTCTGTGGAATTTCCCAGGCAAGAATATTAAAGGCTTCCCCGATGGCTCAGCAGGTAAAGAATCCACCTGCAACACAGAAGACACAGAATGCGGGGTTCAATTTATCCCTGGGTGGGGAAGATACCCTGGAGGAGAAAATAGCAACCCGCTCCAGTATTCTTGCCTGGAGGAGAATCAATCCCACGAACAGAGAAGCCTTGTAGGCTACAGTCCATAGGGTTGCACAGAGCCGGACACGACTGTGCAGAAGCATGAGCAATACTGGAGTGGGTTGCCATTTCCTTCTCTGAGGGATCTTCTCAGCCCAGGGATCGAACCTGCAACTCCTGCATCTCCTGCATTTGCAAGAGGATTCTTTACCACTGAGCCACTTGGGAAGCCAAATTATTTAGAAGTGTATGCTAATTTCAAAGAAGTCAGGTATTTACTCATTATATTTACTTTGAAATTGATTTCTAGCCAATATCATGGTTTAGAGAGTATATTCTGACTGATTTCATGCTTTGGATTTTTTGTTTACATTTATGATGCAGCATATAGTCCATTTTGACAAATGTTGATATATTTACGCATTGCAGATTGAAGAAGGTATGCATCTTGTGAATTATATATAAGGTTTTTAAAATCTCAGCTTGAAAGTATGCCTTTGATGAAAGCATTTGTCCTTTTGTATTTAAAGTAATTGCATACATAGTTAAGTTCCACCTATTTTCTATTGAGCTGGCTATTTTTTGTTTGATTTTCTTCCTCTCTTAAAAGAGTATGACTTTGGAACAATGAACATTTTTATTAGTTAATTTTCTCCTATTTTAGGCTGTTGGTTTTATATAGTATTCATTCATTTACTGATTTTACCTAGATATTTTAACATAAATCTTTGGTTTTTTGCAGTCTAATTCTAGAGATTAGTTTTACCATTTTTCCAACTATACAAAATGTTTAGACACTAACTCTATTACTAATTCCACTTCTTGTGTATTGTTGCCATAATCTTTAGTCTTTTGTTTTAAATCTCACAAAACTTTATTATTGGTTTATGTTCATTATTAATTTATATTTAACCTTTCTTTGAGAGGCTCTTCATTCCTTTAAATTTTTTTTGTTTCTGTTGCTTTCTTTCTGCTTGAAGAACTCCATTTAAATTATCTCACTTTTTGTTTTTCTGAAACTGTTTTTATTTCACATTTAAATTTTTTTTCAAAAACTTTTTTTGGAAGTAAAAAACCCTCAGAAAAGCTGAAAGAATACTACAAAGAAATCCTGTATGTCCCATAACTACATTTATTAAATTTTTAGCATTGTTATTCTTGTAATTTCCAGAACTATTTGAGAATAATTTGTAAATATCATGTTCATTTACCCTTTAATACTTCAGAGAATAGCTTCTAAGATGTAAGAGAATAGTAGTTGTCAAGTTCAGGAATTTTAACACTGACACACATATCTAAACTAATCTAATTTATATTCCAGGCTTATCGGTTATCAAATTAATGTTATTTGTAGCATTCCCCCTTTCCAGGTTTACCTTTTGCAATAGTTTTTTTTTTTTTTTTTTTTGGTTTCCTTGCTTCTATTACAGATTAGAACTTTCTTTGTCTTTCATGATAGATATTTTTTGAAGGCTAGAAGCTAATTATTTTGTAGAATATTCCTCAATTTAGGTTTCTTTGATGTTTTCTCATGATTAGATTCAGGTTTTGCTTTTTTATCTCAAGTAATATATAGGTGGTCTATTGTAAGGATTTCACATATGGAGACACATGGTTTCTATATGCTCCTTATTGGTGACATTAATTGAATCACTGTTAAGATGTCCAACTTCTCCACTGATAGCTACCACTTTTTACTTTCATAATTAGTAATTACTTTATGGATAGATAGCTTGTAACTATATAGCGTTCTGTTCCTTATCAGACTCACTCCCCATAGATTTAGTATCTGCCTCGGTTAGGATCCTGGCAGGAGACAGAACACACCAGTAATGTGAACAGGGAAAATTTACTATACAGAATTGTTAGCTAGTTAAAGGTTCAATTCAGTTCAGTTCAGTCACTCAGTCATGTCCGACTCTTTGTGACCCCATGAACCACAGCACACCAGGCCTCCCTGTCCACCACCAATTCCCGGAGTCCACCCAAACCCATGTCCATTGTGTCGGTGATGCCATCCAACCATCTCATCCTCTGTCGTCCCCTTCTCCTCCTGCCCTCAATCTTTCCCAGCATCAGGGTCTTTTCAAATGAGTCAGCTCTCCGCATCAGGTGGCCAAAGTATTGGAGTTTCAGCTTCAACATCAGTCCTTCCAATGAACACCCAGGACTGATATCCTTAAGGATGCACTAGTTGGATCTCCTTTCAGTCCAAGGGACTCTCAAGAGTCTTCTCCAACACCACAGTTCAAAAGTATCAATTCTTCAGAGCTCAGCTTTCTTTATAGTCCAACTCTCGCATCCATACATGACCACTGGAAAAATCATAGCCTTGACTAGACTAGTTAAAGGTAGATAACTGCTAAAAGGTATAAAAAGGAACTTGAAGAAATCCAGAAGTAGCAAATAAAAAAAAGAAAAAAAGCAGCTATTGTCTTATAGCTAAAGAAGAGTTCACAGGGCCTAAGGATTTAGGAGTTACTTCCGTCCTTCTTGGACTTCCCTTGTGGTTCAGCTGGTAAAGAATCTGCCTGCAATGCAGGAGACTGGGGTTCGATTCCCGGGTTGGGAAGATCACCTGGAGAAGGGAAAGGGTACCCACTCCAGTATTCTGGCCTGGAGAATTCCATGGACTGTATAATCCATGGGGTTGCAGTGAGTTGGTCACGTTTGAATGACTTTCACTTTCCCTCCTTCTTCCTCCTCCTCTTGACACCACTATCTTCTCTAACCAGAAAGAAAAAAAAAAAAACTAAGCTCAGACTTTTTCAGAGAGGGTGTGACTGCCACAGGAATACACAGTCTGCTACTGGAAGTTAGGGTGGAGTCACAGGCCAGAGTTCTCCTAGAAGTGATCACTGGGTAGGGAGAATGTGTGTGGCCTGAGTATGTGACTGTGGATGGTCCCCACCAACCCACTGGCATTCCAGGTGAGTAACTGAGGAAGGAGAAATTGAAGCCCCAACCTCAGTCTCCTCCTATCATCACATTGCCCCTCTGTCACCCTTTATTGATAAAGCTTCCTATTGTCAGTTGTCAAAGAAACATGTTCTCAGGGTGAGGAGAGGCTTGAAATACATCCAGACAAATGACCTTAAGGCAGAAGGGAAGAGCACTTCTGCAGGTTTGGGGGCTGGAGATGATATTGTGTAAGTTGATTGTTACTAGATATTTGAGCAACCAATTTTTCAGTTGGTTGCTGAGGGTTGGGGAATAAGCCTGGGAGATTGCAAATGAGTATTTATTACTATTTAGTGTTTTAAGGTATTGTTTTAATATGAGATACTTCACATACATTGCCCCAACTCTTCCTAAACACCCTGAAAAATGAGTGTTATTAGCCTCATTTTATAGATGAGGCTCAGAGAGGTTAAGTAACTGTGCAAGGCTCTAGGTGAGTAGTGGACTCAAAATTAAAATCATAGCCTGTCTGCCTCCAGTTTTTATTCAACTATCATATTTTAGATGGCATTTAAATGAATGTGATCCTCTTATAGGCCCATCATGTGGATGCCTCCAGGGCAGAACCAAAGCTGGGTTTCTGAATTTATCCTGCTTGGCTTCTCCAGTGACCCCACGACCAACAGGATCCTCTTCAGCGCCTTCCTTCTTCTTTACCTGAGCTCAGTCTTGGGCAATGGGCTCATCATCACCCTGGTATGCCTGGACATGCATCTCCACACTCCCATGTATTTCTTCCTCTGTATCCTCTCCCTGCTAGATATGGCCTATGTAACTACCACCATGCCCCAGATGTTAGTGCATCTTCTTTCTCTATCTCAGACCATCTCCTTTGCTGGCTGTTGGCTACAGATGTACATGTTTGGTGCCCTGGCCTTGACTGAGTGTTTTTTCCTTGTAGTCATGGCCTATGACAGATACGTGGCCATCTGCTATCCACTGCGTTATATTGTCATCCTCAGCTGGGGCCTGTGCACACGACTGTCAGCTGGGACCTGGGCCTGTGGTTTCTTCTTCTCTCTGATCCACACTTTTTTCACCATGAGGCTGCCATACTGTGGGCCCAACAGCGTCAACCACTACTTCTGTGAAGGCCCCTCAGTACGAAATTTGGCTTGCATGGATACACACCTCATTGAAATGGTGGACCTAGTCATCAGTGTTTTCATGGTTGTTGCCCCACTATCCCTCATTGTGGCCTCCTACATCCGTATTGCCCAGGCCATTGTTAAGATCAAGTCCATGCAGGCCCGCTGCAAGGCTTTCTCCACCTGTGCTTCCCACCTGACTGTGATCACATTCTTCTATGCTCCAGCCACCTACATCTACATGAGGCCCAATGCAAGCTATTCCCCTGAGCAAGACAAGCAGGTATCACTCTTTTATAATGTCTTCACTGCTCTGCTGAATCCTGTGGTCTACAGTCTGAGGAATGAGGACATCAAGGAGGCTTTTCTCAAAGTGATGGGGAAGGGTAGAGTGGCCTGGTGAATTGGGAGGCAGGCAGAGTCTAAGGCAGAATGCCCAATGTTGAGAAAAGATGGAGTATCTATAATGCATGAAACCAACATTATACATCTGAAACAAAATAGTACTTGGTCAGTTGCACAAAGGTGGAACATGAAACCAACATGGCTGTCTTGATCAAGTTGATACACTGTGGCACAATAACTCAATCTCAGTGGCTTACAACAGTGAGAGTTCATTTATGTTCATATTCAATGTCAGATGTAAATAGACTGTGGCCTTCTGCCACCGGATTCTTGGATCCCACCCAAAGTCGGAGGTTCTATCTTGAAAATGCTAGTCTTATGACAGAGAGAAAGGAATAATGGCTAAAATATTAATACATGATAGCTCTTTTTTAATGTTTTTATACATTGTTTCTTTTTTTAAATTTTGAATTAGAGGATAATTACTTTACAATATTGTGATAGTTTCTGCCATATATCAACATGAATTGGCCATAGGTATACATATGTCCCTTCCCTCTTGAACTTCACTTTCACCTCCCTCCCTAATGTTTTAATACATTTTTTTGAAGAATATGACAGAATGATCAGAAGAACAATAGAATAATATGTTACATAACAGGTTATTGTGAAGAATATACAGCATGGAACCATGTGAGTAAAATATGTATGCATAGGAGAAAAATACAACTTTTGATAATATTTTATATATAATTATCTTTCAGACTAGGTAAAATTATACTTGTTAGGTTATAAAATTTTTAGAAACTAAGATGCATCACATTAAAATGGAGGCATAAAAATTAATCTTTAGTCATTTAATTTCATTCTCTAATCTATTTCCATGTACTCTATTTAAGTGAGAATGGATGTATGCTGACGCTTATGAAGGAAGAAATAAAGACAAATAGGGAACATTTCTTCCAGCTTACAAACAAGAAGGCATAAGGGAAGATATATTTTTTTCCTTTCTTTTTAAATTGAAGTATAGTTGATTTACAATGTTGTGTCAATTTCAGGTATACAACAAACTGACTCAGTTATATGTATATATGTATACATAAATCTATTTTTTTCAGATTCTTTCCTCTTATAGATTATTATGACATATTGAAAGTAGTTCCCTGTGTTATACAGTAGGCCCCTGTTGGTTATCCATTTTATATATAGTAGTGTCATATATTGATTCCAAGCTCTGTGTTTATCCTTCTCCCCTGACCTTTACCCTATGGTAGAGATAAGTCTGTCTTCTGTGTCTGTGAATCTATTTCTATTTTGTAAGTTAGAGCATTAACTTAGCCAGGTTGATAAGGAGTCCAAGTCTAAAGGCCCTTTAAGGAGGAGGTGAACATTCTTTCTTTTTCACATTCTTTTGCCTTGGACATGTAGGCCTCATAGGCAGCAGTATTTCTTGCTCAAGGACATGCTTTTTTGAGCTCAGAATGTATTCTATGGGAGAAGGTCTGGGTACAACTTCCATAGCCTTGAGCTCTGGGTTAACCTGTTCCTTCTGGCTAATCTCATGCTGATGTCATCCCAAGGATGTATGTTACAGGAAAGGGTCTGGGCAAAATTTTCACAGCCTTGAAGTATTTTTTCTATTCTCAGCAGTTAGCAGAAAATTATTCAATTCTCTGCTTTACACTAGTGAGGTGGGTAATCTTTCTACCCCCATCTGATGTCTATGTCAGAAACTTTTTTCTGTCACTATCACTTTAACAAAATTTCTACTACACAAAACTCCGAGTGACTGAGACTGTCTTTGGTCCTGGAGTTAAGTCTCCTTTGGAGACCACGAATCCAATGGAATACCATAAACTTTCGTCTATCATCCTGGGGGCTCATCCAGGATCCCAAGACAAGGTGTAAGCCATCATTTTGAGAGCTAAGCTGAAACTATCAGAAGTAAATTCATTTGTGTTTTTCTTTTAGATCCCACATATTAGCGATATCATATAATATTTGTCTTTTTCTATCTGACTTACTTCACTTAGTATGATACCTCTTAAAGCTTCCACTCAGAAGTGACACTCATCTCTCTGCTCACATCCTATTGGTCAAAAACATCCTATGGTTAAGCCTCATGGCAAAAGGGCAGGAAGTATTTTCCTCCCACAGAAAACTAATGCAGGTCACATGGCAGTGGGGATGGATGTATATTCCTTCTACAGTGAGAGCAGCAAATAATGGAGGTGATAAAATAACCTATTCTAGGGGCACTGAAACCAATAGAATACTTGCAATCAACATGAAACATGGTACCTGTAAGTGACGTGGTACATGGACACAGTAGACGGTCAAGGTGATGTAAGCAGTCAAAGTGGTACATGTAAACAATAGATATCTATCTGTAGCCAACATTTTGAAAATCAAGCCGCTAATGAATACTCTGTAATGGCCTATATGGGAAAAGTTTCTAAAAACTGTAGATACATGTATAACTGACTCACTTTACTGTGTACCTGAGACTAACACAACATTATACATAATTATACTCAAATAAAAATTTATAAAAGAAGAAAGGAAATTTAAGCCAGTATTATATGGGGCCAATGTAACCCACAGACCAGACTTGGTGGATGGATCTGATATGGTTCATGGAGCTGATGTGGTATATTCTGCATCATCTTGTAGAAGGACACAGAACTTGGCATTAATTGACCTGAGTTCTAGTCCCAACCTTGCTAACTTGTTTTGTTCCTTTGGGCAATTTACTTCCTTTCTCTGGGACTTACTTTACTGAGCACCTCAACTTCAAGGGCTTTCCTCATAGCTCAGTTGGTAAAGAATCTGCCTGCAATGTAGGAGACCCCGGTTCAATTCCTGGGTTGGAAAGATCCCCTGGAGAAGGGATAGGCTACGCACTCCAGTATTCTTGGGCTTCCCTTGTGGCTCAACTGGTAAAGAATCCACCAGCAATGTGGGAGACCTGGGTTTGATCCCTGGGTTGACGATCCCCTGGAGAAAGGGAAGGCTACCCACTTCAGTATTCTGGCCTGGAGAATTCCATGGATACAGTCCATGGGGTGGCAAAGAGTCGGACATGACTGAGCAACTTTCACTTTCACTTTCAACGGTTTCTAAGACCTCTGAGTCTCTAAAATTCTGTTACAGTAGGTGGGGTGCATGAAACTCAAATGCAGTAAACTTGTGAATCTTCTATGAACCCTAAAATGAACTAGGAAACCATAGAAGAATAAATGATCTGCACGTGTGCAGCCCACTTGGGGCTCTCAGCATCAGACTTAGCATGGACATCCAACTTTCTTTCACGTATCATTGGTGACCAAGAGGTCTTCGGAAGAGTCAATTCCAGTATTTCTTGAGCATCCTTTAAGACCCAACCAATACCGGGTCCTGTGGAAACCAAGACAGATACATGGAGAGATTTACAGTCCTGAAATTATAACATCACAACTAATGAAGGTGCCACAGTGACCTGTGGAGACTGATGGCCTCATAGGAGGGAGATTCTCTCAGTGGGAACCAGGCTCCACCTCACCCCACTCCCATCACCACCGCATATCTCATCACTTTGTATTCTCTCCAGAGCTTAGCATCAGGTAGAGGAAGGGAAACACAAGAAAGCTTTTTTTGTCTCTCAGCAGCTAGCCCTGGTCCTCTCTCTCTCTCTTTAAATTGGAATATAATTTCTTTTAAAATTTTATGCTAGTTTCTATTTTTTCTCCAGCCAGTGGAATGATAGGATAAAATAAAAATTAAGCTTAATTACTGAGAAATGAAGTTGTAGACCTCTCAGGTGTTCTATATGATATAGAAAAAATGGAGGAGGGAACCTCGCTCCAAGAGCTGACAGGTAAGGTTGTGGTCACGAATTAAGATTTAGCTGATACCCGAGGATGAGCATCACCCATGCAAAGAGCCAGGAGAAGGGCATTTCTGGCAAGAAGATTCCAGGTAGAAAGGCCCAGGAAAGGACTTTGAATTTTCAGGAAAGGGCTTTGAATTGTCTGCAGAGCTGGAAGAAGGCTTATATAGCCACAAGCAAGTGAGCAGGAGAGGTAGAGATAACATTGAGAAGTAGGCAAAGGACAATCCTACAGATCCATATGAAAAGTGTTTATTTTATTCTAGGTGCACTGGTAATGCTTAGATTCTTACTGGGGAAGTGATGCGGTTTTATGGGTGATAAGCTCTGCTGCGAGTGTGACATGAGGTGCCTGGAAAGGAGATGAGAGAAAAGGCCACTGGGGATGAGAATGTTTGGGAACCCCTAGGCCAGGAGTGAGGAAAGGAGCTTCCCTCTTGGAGAGCTCAGGGGCATGTGGTATCCACGGGAAAATTCCAGGTTGAGGATGTTGGGAGAGGTGATTGCTGATAGTGAGGTTAATGTTGAGAAGACAGAGGGAGAACTAGGAAAAGGCAGAAGAGGAGATCTGGGGGATGAGACGAGGTTTTAATGAGATGTGGGCATCTGGGAATAATGAATGACTAGGGACCTGTGGACTTCCAGTGAGATTGTAATTTTACCCGTAGCACTTAGACACAAATTTGGGTGGTAGTATGGTTCCAAAGCATTTACTGAGAGATGTAACAGGACTGGCTAGGCAGGGGGTCGAGTACCAATGCACCAATGTTCCAAAGTTCCAGGCAGCATTTCAGAGGATTTCAAGCAGAAAGCGAAGGGTCCCATAGGTTGTTGGAATGTTCCCTCCATCTGGGAAGAGGTAAGGAGCTATGTGGCTGGTGGAAGGAACTTAAAACTTTTGAGAGCTTCCTGCTTCTGGGTTTGTGGGGAAGGGGGCTGCCTGGGGAAGAGGTCTTGTCTCTTGGAGTTCCTTCCAGAAGATGTGGAGTCTATCTGGTGGCTCTCCTACAACTAGAGTCAGGAATCAGAATAGTGGAGAGTGAATCTTGTGGCTGAAGTGATGAGGTTTTATCTGTCTCTCCCCTATTTTTAAGAACCTGGGACGAGGACCAGGGTGGAGAAGAGAGGGTGACACTATTTTCAGAAGAATGGCTTGGGAGTGCCGATGAGGGGCTTGGATTGAAGAGGAACAGTTAGTGGGGAAGACCTAGGCCTAATATCTGAAGGCGCTAGACTTGGATGGTGGCACTGAGGGGGGGATGTTGAAAGATGTGATAAGGAAAGAAGCAAGAGCCTCTTGATGGGTAGGTGAAAAGGGGAGAGATCAAGGAAGCTTCTGGGGTTTAAAGCAGATTTACTACTGTCTCTGCTTCCTTGCAGTTCGCTGATGGGGACGGTTGGTTGTCAACTGTCATCACTGATCCCTGGCACTGGTGACAGGACGTCACAACCCCTGTCCTCATGGAATTTGCATTCCACACACCAGCAGTTCTTAGGAAGCCTATAGGAACAATGGTTGGGGTTGAAGAAAATGTTAAATTCATTCTCTGTTAATTTGGTCTCTATGAGGGTTGTTGTTTTTTGATTTTTACATGGGCTTTTCTAGAACCTGCAGCAGTAAGCTTGGCACCATCCCTCCCAAACGCCCTGGGCTCCTGAGCCACCCTCTCTCTGCCTTGTCTTCCTCAGCACCTCCTATCCCGTCCTCCTGCTCCACCAGGACAGTGAGGGCTCTGGGCAGCTTTCCCTGACCGCCCTGGGCTGAGTGGGTCCCTCAACTTGCCCACAGCACCCACAGGTTCCCTCTGTTGTCCCAGGTGCCGGATAGAAGCCAAGCACTATGTGTGTGCACATAGTTGAAAGTGTGTGTGAGTGTGTTTCTTTTTATGTATATGTTTGTGTTTATGAGTGTGTATGTGAGTGTGAAGAGGGGAAAAATACAAACCC
Organism: Cervus elaphus; assembly: GCF_910594005.1. Lineage (NCBI taxonomy): Eukaryota > Metazoa > Chordata > Mammalia > Artiodactyla > Cervidae > Cervus > Cervus elaphus. Next base: position 123,251,593 of record NC_057834.1, on the reverse strand, counting down.
CAAACTGGGAGAAAGTATTGCAATATGTGTATATATATATATAATTATTTGAAATATATATATGACAAAGGATGAGCACATAGAATATATTTAGTATGTATATAAATCTATAAGAGAATTACCACAAAAAAAAAATACAGTAGAAAAGTAAGTAAAAGACTTAAAACACTTCACAAATGATGAAATAGGAATTTCCCTTCAGCATGTGAAAGGATATCATTAATCTTCATAAGATACCCATTCTCAATCACTCAGTCAGTCAGTCAGTCAGTTCAGTCACTCAGTTGTGTCCGACTTTTTGCGACCCATGAATCGCAGCATGCCAGGCCTCCCTGTCCATCACCAACTCCTGGAGTTTACTCAAACTCATGCCCATTGAGTTGGTGATGCCATCCAGCCATCTCATACTCTGTCATCCCCTTCTCCTCCTGCCCCCAATCCCTCCCAGCATCAGGGTCTTTTCCAATGAGTGAACTCTTCCCATGAGGTGGCCAAAGTATTGGAGTTTCAGCTTCAGCATCAGTCCTTCCAGTGAACACCCAGGACTGATCTCCTTTAGGATGGACTGGTTGGATCTCCTTGCAGTCCAAGGGACTCTCAAGAGCTAGATGACCACAAAAGTAGGAAGTAGGAGAATAGCAAAGGGGTGGTGAGCTTGTAGAGGCGGGCCCATCTCATACACACCTGGTGGGAGTGTGAATTACCCTACTACATTACCCAGTAATGTTAATCCTGGCAATGCAACTGGGAGAATCTCGGTATAAGTGGATGAATACACATGAATGCAAGAATGTTTACAGTGACCTGCTTTGAAATAGCAAAAGCCTTTTGTTTCCCAAATGTCCATCAACAAAACAATGGATGCATATTCTTGAGACATTAGATTCATATGATGGAATACTGGAGAGCAATAAAATGAACTCAGTTATCAAGTGATCAAGATAACATGAAAGTCAAAAGCATGATGTTGTCAAGCCACAGAATCCATACACTATGGTTACATGTATATAAAGTTGGTAAATAGAGAAAAAAAAACTATGTCTTACATAAAGCCATACATATATGTGGTAAAACTACATAGAGGAATAAGAGAATAATTACAAAGTCCAGGACAGAGTGAGAGTGTGCGTGGATGAGAAGAATGTATCAGGGGGCACACTGGAAGTGGTAATTTTCTATTTGCTCTCCTGTTGGTGGGTTCACAGATCTTCATTTTATTATCATTCTTTAAATATTACATACATGTAGCAAACGATCTTTTGTATGGTTGTTACAAGAAAACATACTGCATGCAAAAAAAGAGAAGAAAAAGAGAGCAGGTAGATAAGTTGTGGAAATCATTTATATCATTAGCAGGACCAAAGCAAACAAACCCAAATGTTGCAGTATATAAATGGTTATTTGTAACTTGGGATAAAATCCCCAGTGTTTTCACCATACATGGATTCAAAGAGTCTGTAGTAAGTGGTGTACTCCGGACAACTGTTAGAGAAGTCAAAAAGTGGCCTTGGTGATGACAAAGACAATGATACTGAAGAAAAAAATTCTAAAATATTTTAATTAAATAATATTAAAAAGAATTAGCTTAAAAATTATTTTGGGGGGATTTTCCTGGTGGTCCAGTGGTTGAGACTTTCAGTGTAGGAGGTGAGGGTTTGATCCTTTGCCAGGAAGCTAAGATCCCACATGGCTCATGGTCAAAAAACCAGAACATAAACAACAGAAGCAGTATTGTGACAAATTCAATAAAGAGTTTAAAAATGACCCACATAAAAAAAAACTTTTAAAAATTAAAAAAAAATAATTTTATTGAGGTTACACTGATTTATAGCATCATATAATTTTCACATGTACATTATATTTCCCCTTCTGTGTATCTTACAACATGCTCCCCATCAAGACTTACCTTCTGTTTGTCACCATACATTTTAATCCCTTTCACCCATTTCTTCCTCCTCAACCCCAACCCCCACCCCCACCCCAATCTGGCAAACGTTACTCTGTTCTCTGTATCTATGCGTTTGTTTTGTTTGGTTTGTTCATTTATTTATTGCTTATCAATTTTTTATATTGCACATAAGAGTGATTTTAAGTCCTAATTACCTTCCCATTATGATAGATGAATGGTGTACATTAGTACACTCCCCACCCTATTCCTCTTTATCATCCTTTCAAATAGTTGTATCATGATCTTAGATAAATCAGTAATCAGTGCTTATGTCATTATGATTGTTTAAATACCAATCACTTTACAGTTAGGTATACTATAAAAAAGTTTACTTTGTAGTACAGCTTTTTTTTTTCTCGAGTTAATTATCACCTTATATCTTTCTCTGTGCCTTGTTTTCCTTCTTTATCCTTATTTCTTCTTAATGCTTTGTCATCTTACCCACCTTATAATTTTCCCACTCTAATCTAGATCTGTCGTACACCTGTTCCCTCTCTCTTTAGAGATTCTACTTTGGGTCCACTATTTCCTGGATCCCATGTTTTCCTATCTTAGCTTGCACCTTCTGCTGTATACCACTTTCTGGTAGGAAAGGGAACATGGGAGATGGACTTGCATCTGCTTGCATCTCTGCAGTTGCCTTTAGCTTGGCTGGTGTGGGATTATTCCTGAGAATACTGCAGGCACTGCTTTTTTTGCCTTACAGCCCCAAGTGCTGCCATTGAGAAGTCAGTGCCATGCTAGTTCTCATTCTCCTCTCTAGAAGCTTCCTTCTCCCAGCATCTGAAGTTCTGTGGTGATTTGCCTTGGTGTGGGCCTGTTTTCATTCTTGGATTAGGGAATTTGGAAGGATTCAGATTCTACAGTTATGGGAAATTTTATTTTACAACGTCCCTTTTATTTTCTTTGTTCTAACTCTGGAATTTCTGTTAGTCAGATTTGAACCTCTTTTGATTTAGTTTTATTTAGAAGAAAGATTTCTTTGATTTTTTCTATGTCATTAATATTTATTTTAGTTTTCATTTTTTATTTTATCACCTGAGAGTTCTTTATTCTCTGATTGCTCTTCTTTCATATCACTTACTTATTCTATAGATGATATGTTCAATCACATCTCTCAGGATATGAATTATAGTTTTGGTTTTTTAAAAGTTTTCTTCTCTTCTCTTCATTCTGTTTCCTCAGCCCCTCCTGTGCATTTCAGCCTCCTTTTTTCACGTTGAGCCATGTGGAAGTTGATAGTGGGGACTCTGGGGACACGCTGCTGGGTTTAACACCTGGCTCTGCTTCATACTTGCTGTTTTTCTGTACTTTGTAACCTGTATATAGACATAATAATAGTATCTACCAAAGAGGGCTCCTGTCAGCATTAAGTGAGGTAATATATATATAAAACCCTTAGAACATTGCCGGCCATATAGTGAGAATATACACTTGTATAGGATTATTTTTCTGGATGAGGTGGTTTTTCTTAATGTCTGCTGAACCCTGGTGGTACATGTTTGAGACATTCTCAAATGCTATCTGGAAGCTCTGTACAGGTAGGACGAGGCGGGCAGGCCCCATTAGCTGTTGGACTTTCCCCTGTGTTGAAGGCAGCTTATTGACTCCCCTTCTGTCCATTCCAGTTTAGAGACCATACTTTTAGGAAGCTAGAGATATCTGAGAACTATATATTCTCAAGCAGAAAAAAATCTATATTTTTACATCATTCCCTTTCTTGTAGCATTATGAAAATGATTTTCTAGTGCAAAAAGAGTGAATTTTGTTTTTGTAAATTAATTTCAATGAACAAAATTTTGAGCAAACAGGTCACATTTTCAGAATACCACAGTGTTTTACCCTGATCTATGTTTGACAATCTACACCATATTGAATGGGTTAATGTATAGTATGCAGGTTACAGTCCATAGGGTTGCAATGAGTCAGACATGACTGAAGCAACTTAGCACACATAGTAATTAATAAGTAATTAATTAGAGATTTTGGATTATACATGGGACATATTGAGAGTTTTAAGAAAAGAGGAGGTGCAGTTCCAGTTAGGTGGCAGAGTTTGTTTACGTTGCTCTCAGACCTAGGGTTGCATACCCCAGCTCAGCCTCCAAAATGGGGAAATCCTTCGCCAATTTCATGTGCAAGAAGGACTTTCATCCTGCTTCTAAATCCAACATCAAAAAAATTTGGATGGCAGAACAGAAAATATCATATGATAAGAAGAAACAAGAAGAGTTAATGCAACAATATCTAAAAGAACAAGAATCATATGATAATAGATTGCTAATGGGAGATGAACGTGTAAAGAATGGCCTTAATTTCATGTATGAGGCTCCACCAGGGGCTAAGAAAGAAAACAAAGAGAAAAAAGAAACAGGAGAGACCGAATACAAATTTGAATGGCAGAAAGGGGCCCCGCGGGAAAAATATGCCAAAGATGACATGAACATCAGAGATCAGCCCTTTGGTAATCAGGTTCGAAATGTGAGATGCATTAAATGTCACAAATGGGGTCATGTCAACACAGATGGAGAATGCCTTTTGTTTGGTCTTTCTGGAATTAATGCAAGTTCAGTTCCCACTGATGGCTCAGGGCCATCGATGCACCCCTCGGAACTAATAGCAGAGATGAGGAACAGTGGGTTTGCACTGAAACGAAATGTACTGGGGAGAAACTTGACCGCGAATGATCCATCACAGGAGTATGTTGCAAGCGAGGGTGAAGAAGATCCAGAAGTTGAATTTTTAAAGTCACTAACAACCAAACAAAAACAGAAACTCCTCAGGAAATTAGATCGACTTGAGAAGAAAAAATAGAAAAAGAAAAAAGATAGAAAAAAGAAAAAGCTTCAGAAGAGCAGAAGTAAACACAAAAAACATAAAAACAAGCCCTCCTCCTCCTCCTCCTCCCCCTCCCCACTCTCTTCCTCCTCCTCCTCCTCCCCCTCCTCCTCCTCTAGTGACAGTTCAGAAAGCAGCAGTGAGAGTGACAGCAAAGGAAAAAAGTACGGAAGAAGAAAAGAAAGAAAAACAAGCATTCAGGGAATAACAACAGTGATTCTGAAGAGACAGACAAGTCTAAGAAGAGAAAATGGGATGAAGAACGTTCTTGCAGTCACAGTAACAAGGAAAAGCCTAAGTTTTTAAAACAAGAGAGTTCTGGGGAGAACAGCAAATGGAGCCATTCTGATTCTGACAGAAAGCCCAGAAGCCATGACCAGAGTCCAGAGAAGAGAGGATCTGGAAGAAAGGAGAGGAGCAGCAGGAGCCAGAGCTGGGATGAGAGGAGTAGGAGAAGCCGAAGCAGAAGTCACGGCGGTTACATGCCGAGAGAAATAAGGAAACGGCCGCGGCGCAGTCCAAGTGAAGAGTGAGACAGAAGAAGTGACATCAGATGCCATGGCATGGATGCATACAGAGGAGGGAAAGTGCATAGAAAGCATTATCAGGAGATAAACATACTAGAGGGATGCCAAAAGAATGGAGCAGAAGTAGAGAGTAGAGACTTACATGTGACGGTTAACTGAGAATAAAAATATCTCCACTTTTTTCTTGAATACCTTTAGCAAGGGCTAAATTGTATACTGTTGTCTTTCTAATAAGAAGCTCTATTTTAATTTTTCATCTCTATAAACTGTTACATCAAGTACAAAACTACATGAATCCCATAAGAATAAACTTTGCAAATATTTGTGAGTAATCTATTTGGAGGCTGTAAAAATATATTCTGTTGACACATGTTTATTGTACCCTATACTGAAATAAAAACCCCTTATTACTCAAAAAAAAAAAAAAGAGAGAGAGAGAACTCAGGTTGACAGCAGTTCACACTGGTAAAGACAATAGTAAGTTATTGATACAAGTAGTTTAAAGGATTTGAAAACTATGTACCTTCCTTCTTTCCTCCTCCGCTGCCTTTTTTTTTTTTTTTTTTTTTGCGCATAGAAAATGGAATCAATTCACTTAATTTGAGAGGTATACTTCAAAGAACTCATTTACATCACATCCTCTGCCATTACAGCCCTTAAATAAAGTATAATCAGGGTGTAGGAAGTATTATCTGTCACATTGATTTAAAATACAATTCCACACATTGAACGACAGGCAGGAACCAGCAGTTCCCAACACGAGTCCAGGGTATTCTTGTTTTGCTTGATTTTAGCATGCATGGGGGGCTTCCCTGGTGGCTCAGTAGTGAAGAAACTGCCTGCCAATGCAGGAGACATAGGTTCGATCCCAGGATTGGGAAGATCCCCTGGAGAAGGAAATGGCAACCCACTCCAGTATTCTGGTCTGGAAAATCCCATGGAGGAGGAGCCTGGGAGGCTAAAGCCATGGGATCACAAGAGTTGGACACAACGTAGCGACTAAGCAACTACAAAATGGACTTCAGCTGTCAAGGTGAAATTGAACAATAGTAGTTTCTCAACAATACTGTTCACCAAATAACTGAGTAAATGCAACTTACTGCTAGCTCTTCAGGCCATAAATCACTACATAAATAGCAGATGCATAATGATTAGTGAACAATTATCACTTCTTTCTAAGGTTGTCAGTTACTGCATATCTATTATTCATTTCACATATATTGAAGGCGGGAGGAGAAGGGGACGACAGAGGATGAGGTGTTTGGATGGCATCACTGACTCAACGGACATGAGTTTGAGTGAACTCTGGGAGTCGGTGATGGACAGGGAGGCCTGGTGTGTTGCAGACCATGGGGTCACAAAGAGTTGGACACAACTGAGTGAATGAACTGAACTGAACTGAACTTTCCAAAGCTACTAAAATAGCTTCAGAATTCAGAGAATGCAAGCAAACCAATAGCTAAAAATGTCCAATTCATATTTCTTTAAAAATATATAAGTTCACCTTAAAAATATATAGTTTCAGCTTACTTGCAAGGTGACCTATAGGTTGCTTCAGACTAACTTCAGACTAACTCTGGCTTGTCTAAATCCATGAAGTAAGTAAGTAAGTGTTAGTCACTCAGTCGTGTCCAACCCTCTGCAATCCCATGGGCTGTAACCCACCAGGTTCCTCTGTCCATGGAATTCTCCAGGCAAGAATACCGGAGTGGGTTGCCATTCCCTTCTCCAGGGGATCTTCCTGACCCAGGAATCGAACCCAGGTCTCCTACACTGCGGGTAGGTTCTTTACCATCTGAGCTATAGGGAGGAACCAGAAGATATCCGTGAACTCCTTTGCAATTCAGTGCCTGAACCATACCTTCTCCAAAGAGGTCTGAATCCCTCCCAGGTCTATTCTTCCTTGGCTACTATCCCTTGGCCCTTGGATACCATATTGAGCTTATTATATGTTACTCTTATTGTGGTTAACACTCCTTTACATCAAGTTTCCCTTCTGTAACCTTTTGGACCTAGAGAGGTATCTCTTTTTCGGACCTAGAGAGCTACAGTCTCTCTAAACCTTTCAAAGTAAGTATCATTATCTCCATTTTACTGTAGAGAAAATCTGAAGCTTGAATAACAATTGCTCAGTGTGGTTAGGAACCACAGCCGAAGTCTCAAAATTAGTAAATGGAGGAGCTGGGTTTCCAAGCCTGTTTTATCTGTTTCATCTTTAGCCAATGTATTGGCCAAAAATATGGTCAATACAAAATATTGGCCTACCAAAATATTCAGCCCCTGAGCATCCATGTATCCCACATGTTCCATCCCATACTGAGCTTCATCTCTTCTCCCTGCAACTTCTCTCTAAAATCCTGTTTCCTAAAGTTAAACCACACCCCAAATCTCTTCACTGAATTTGCCTTCTATCTCTTTACCAGAAATCTGAAATTTCCCTAGGGACAACACTCTCAGATGGGCTTATTCAGAAACTCTTTCAATAGTTTCCACTCTTAATTCTAAATTTTCTGCAACACAGTCTCTTCTCTTTTCTCTCCAACTTCTAATCCTACCATGCTGTTCTCTGGCTTAATCAAAACCCTTTGTCTTCCCATTTCTTCCTATTGTACCACTAATATCTTGATGTAGCTGGGATAGCATCATCAACTCCTATCCTTCCTTTGCCTTTGTGATTTGGGGGCTTGGTGCATCCCGCCAGTCTTTGTACATGCTTGCTTGCTCTCCCAGTGCCCCAGGATCTCTCCTCAAGACTCGCTCCTTACTACTTTTCAAAATATGGTCAGCAAACATTCTATAACCTGCGGTGGAGTGGGAAGGTCAAACATTATTCTTTCTCTACAGGTTATATTCATCCTAACTGTCCTCAACACCACAATCATCAGTTCTTTCTTATTGAGTCCAAAGCAGCTTCACTGATATTCAGTTAGATTGAATCTGTATCACCTTCATGGGAACCATCACTTTTTTACTGAGGACTATTAATTAATGTATATTCAACAATTCTGATGCTAAAGAGGCCCAATATTTGTCAGAAGGGAGCCTAATAGTTTTAAATTTCCTTTGGGTTCAAAGCAAGAATCTAACAGTATTTCACCATGGCACCATTTCTTTGAATAACCTGTCATTTGTTCCACTAGGTGATTTAGACTTTCAAATTCAAAGCTAAATTTGGAATGGGAAAGTCTGGGATGGCTCTATAAACTGTAGGATATCAGGATGATGACAAGGATAAAATAAATGCCAGGGACTTCTGCCTCTTTTTCTGTTTGTTCTCTAGTAGTAGAAAGAGTGAAAACAAAACTTGGAGGTGATTCTCTCAAGGTGAAAGCTTACCTCTGTGACTCAGGCTTCACTGAGGTATTCCTTGCTTTTCTTGGTATGATAGATGCTGTGTGGCCAGTACAATTCCTAAGATTCTGTGGAGCAATTTTTCTGTGCCTCCTAGAAGGTGCTGAGGACTCTAAGGGGCCACAGCCATGGATAAAAGACTCTGACACTGGTAAGAGAAGCCGGCACCCATTATGATCTTTATATCCTTCCATACCTGTTGATATCCTCTTGAATAAAGTACTCTGTTAACACCATTATTACTCAATTCAGATTTGAACAAATATTTATTTTGAAAGCTCTACCCTGGGAGAACATGGATGAAGGTATCCCTGAGGAGCAGTGGTTGTTTGCAATCAGGACCTCTTTGTTTGGTATCTTGAAGGGATATTATTTTTCTACAGTTTTGCTGATAAGCTTCTTGGTGACAGATCCTATTTATTGAACTCACTAAATCCACATAAGAATGAAGTATACACAAATACCAACCTTTTCAACTGTATTGCTAGCTATCCCTTTCCAGAGAGCAGAATGGCTCCTCTCTGTAAGTGGAAATGGTCTCAGTTGTTTGCTTGGTAATTGAGGTGTTAGGAAAAAGAAGTCAACTATAACAAGAAGAATGGCAATGTTTATGTAAAGCAAGCAGTGTATCAAGCACTGTTTTGAGAATGTTACCTACATTGACTTCTCACAACAGTCCTATAAAGTGATGGTTTGCTGCAAAATATGAGCTCTGACCCACTACAATTTCTTTTGGGTGACATTTTACCTGTGTACTGAGAGACTCCCTCAAAGTATCTCTTCACCATAGCAGGGGCACATCTTGGAAATTGTGGATGGACAATCACCAACCCTTGAATCCCATTCCAAAGGTCACCTTTCCTTTACCCTGAAACTATGTTTCTTTAGATCTGTTCATGCTCTTGATTGAGATAAAATAAAGTTCACTAATCTGGGTCCTATGAGACATCTTGTCCCATCTACCTAGAGTTGATTTAATAGGTCCAATCTTCATGACCTCAGTTACTCAACATTTGCTTTCAGTAAATGCTTTGATTTGTCAGACTCTTTGCTGGGCCCTGGGGAAACAGGAAAGAATTAGACATGGGTCTTTCCTCGGCAAGATGTCCATAGTTTAGTCTCTTGGTGTTTGAAGACAGCCCACTGGAGCCATCATCATGTCCCACCCAGGTACTTACTTTCACATATCATCTCCCCTAACAGTCAGTGATTCTTGCCTGTCCATAGGGTTATAGGAGGGAATGGGGTGGAAGGACCACAGAACCGATGGTTTCAGGTCTGGTCATAGCCTTCTGTGTTCCAGGGGTCTCATTCAGTGGTCCTGCCCCAGCCTGTTAGCTTGAGGAAAGCCCTCTTTACATCTTTGTTTCTGAGGCTGTAGATGATGGGGTTGAGAAAGGCAGAGATGACGTTGTAGAACAGGGCCAGTTTCTTGTCCCGCTCTGGGGAGGCATTGGCCCCAGGGTTCATGTACATAAACATGGCAGGTCCACAGAACATGGTGACCACAGTGATGTGGGAGGCACAGGTGGAGAAGGCCTTGAGCCGACCTTGGGCTGAGCGAATTCTCAATATGGTGGCAAAGATGCGGATGTAAGAGGCCAGAATGAAGGAAAGGGGTACCAGAAGAAGGATGAAACCTAGGATGAAATCTACTTGGTCATTGAGGGATGTATCTGCACAGGCCAGTTTAAGAACAGCAGGAACCTCGCAGAAGAAGTGGTTGATCTCATTGGGGCCACAGTAGGGCAGGCGCACAGTGAAGACAGTGTAAACTAGAGAGCAGCTGACCCCCCAAAGTCCACAAAAGGCCACCATTGCCCCACACAGCCATGGGCTCATGATAACCTTGTACCTGAGTGGGTAGCAGATGGCCACATATCTATCATAGGCCATGACGGAGAACAGCCAGCCCTCAGTGATGCCCAGCACCAGAAAGATGTACATCTGGGCCACACACCCAACATAAGAGATAGTTTTCTTCCGACAGACCAGATGCACCAGCATCTGGGGCACAGTGGTGGTGACATAGCTCATATCCAGCAAAGAGAGGACACTGAGGAAAAAGTACATGGGTGTGTGGAGGCTGGAGTCCAGGTGGATTACGGTGACAATGAGCCCGTTGCCCACAAGGGTAGAGAGGTAGAGGAAGAGGAAGATGTTGAAGAGGATTGCATTAATTTGGGAATCCTTGGAGAAGCCCAGAAGGATGAACTCAGACACAGAGCTCTGGTTCTCCCAGAGGAAATTCTGCATTCTCCTTCAGCTGCAGAAAGAGAAATGAACCAACTATTGGCCCAGCTTAGGATGCATATCAATTACCATGATTGTTCAGTTGTTGGCAAGGCCAATGATTTTACTTAGATACTACTAGGGATTAATACCAGGTCATTGACTGAAGTCTATCTAGGATGAGGCTAAATTTGGGAAGGGGAGGGAAAACTTTATGAGATTTTCATTTTCTCAAGTGTGAATTTTTCATCAAAACTTCCAGTTTCTCATTGTGTTCCCTCAGTCTTAGTCCTTTTTTTTTTTTTTTTTTGCTGACAAAGGAAGAGATTTTATTAGGAAAGGGCACCCTTTCTTGTGGTTCAGGAGCCACCACCACACAGCGCATTGCTTGAGGTTCTTCTGCCTTAGTCTTGGTGTAGAGTGTGATGACAAAGATTTGAAGTTTCCTTCTCCCTCCTGTAAAAAACCAAATCACTCAAAACTCTTTCCTTTGGTGCTTTAAACTTTGGATCACTACATATATATAGGCAGGGCAAGTCAGAAATATGGGCAAGATTATATGATTCCAGAAACATGAAAAATTTTTTGGAAATTTTACCCAGGCCTGTGTTTCTTGAGTCTTTGGTGTCTCTGGAAGCTTCCTCATATCCGATTTTCTTTCAGATGGAGTTGCTCACCACTGGGCCTCTTCCTGGCCTGATTCACAACTGAAAATAAGTCTTCCTGTTTGACCCTCAAACTATCACTGAGGCAGAGTAATAGCTGTTTTTTTGGCCTAAAGTTGGCTTTGCCGTCTCTGACCCTGTCTGCTTGATGGGAATACCCTCCCAGTGGTAATCAGTACTTTGGGGTCTCTTTTTCTCCTAGAGTTGAGATTTATGACAGTCAGGGAGCCCCAGAGTTTAGTTTATATGTCAAAAGTTAGAGTTGATTCTTCGTTTGTGGTGTCATAGGAAGTGGTTCTAGTGGAGGAACATGGGATTTGAAATCAGAAGATTGATAGTCAAGTCTTGGTACTTTAACTGTGGCCTGTTCAAATAATTTAATCTCCTTGAGCCTCATTCCCTTCTCTGTAAAATCTACATACTATCTACCAGGAATAGGAACGGAACCTGTGAGAAGTAATATATGACATGCATGGCACACACGGCACTGTTGCCGGCACAAACTGGAAGCTCAGTGATGTTCATTCCAGTCAAACTATCTTCCTGGTGTTGTTCATCAGATGGTAAACAAAAACTGAAAGAGACCAAAACAAACATGGTATATTCCTAATCTTGAAGAAGTTCACGGTCTTTTGGGGGAAATAGAATAAAGACACAAACCACATTCCAATATATTTAGCACTCTGATGGAAATATGGGCTGGCAGTCAATGCTCTGTGCTAAGCACTAGGGATACAGAAATAAAAAACTTCTACCGCAAAGAACACATATAGGAAGGAGACAGATAAACAATTAATGGTACTCAAATGATAAGTGCTGTGACAAGAGTAAGTATATAGGGGGTCATGGGGACCCATTAAAGGAGCTCCTGAACTAGCCTTTGAAAGCTAGACTTTTCCAAGAAGAGGGCCCATGATGTGAATCTTAAAACATGAATAGGAATTAGCTAAGCAAAGAAATCAAGGAAGAGTTTGGCAAGCAAATGGAGTAGTAGGTACAAAGCGTCAAATGAAGAGAAAGCTTTGTGCAGCCAGGGAACACATGTGATAAGGTCTGAGGGCAGGCTGGTTTGCAAACAATAGAAAGAAAAAGGTATTGTGTACCTTGGTAATGAGCATGGACTCGATCATTTAGGCCATGTCCAGTATCAGATGAGTTTTAAGCAGAGAAGTAATTCATTGAGGCTTAGATTTTAGAAAATCACTGTTTGGGTGGAAGTTAGGAAAAGACATTGGAGAAAGACCAGCTGGGAGGTATGAAGGAAAGACAGAAGGGTAATATTCCAGACAACCAAGAAGAGAAGCGAGATTAGAGAGAGATGTGCAGGACTTGGTAACTGAGAGGTACAGAAGATGAGGAAGAGGGAGGAAACAAGGATGAGTTTGAGGTTTCAGACCTGGGAAGCTAAGTTGACAGTAATACCATTACAAGACAGGTGGGGGTGAAAGAAAGAGTGATGGGTGGGGGAGAAAATGGCCAGAAAGTCATTATTAATTCTATTATAGACATGCAGAGTTTGAAACACTGAGTATCCTTGAGGATCTGATCATCAAAGAGTTAGACAGATTGCCTTGGAGCTCAGGAAAGAGATCTGAGCAGAAAATCAAACTTTAGAAGGTAATTAAGGCACAGAATGGAGGAGAACTCTCAGGGATAGCTCAGAGAGAGTGCAAAAGCTCCAAACATGCAAGCTGGGAGGAGGAACACTGGAGAGATCAGCAGGAGAAGAGATCAGCTTGAACAAGAGCATCCCAGGAGGCAGGAGAGCTTGACAGTGTAAGTTCAGGAAGCTACCATCTCCAAGGGTGCATATGATGCTAAATGCTATAGAGACAGCAAGAGGAATTAAAACTGTTCAAAAAATGTAATAATGCCAAAGTTATTAGTGGCTTGGATGTGGGAAATTTCTGTGGAGTGATGAAGGCAGAAATCAGGTATCAGTGAGTTATGAGACGTGAACTTGACTACAAAGAGAAGGACTGAGATGAGGAGATATCTAAGATTGGGCCATAAGGTGGACAGAGTGTTTTGTTTCCTTTGTCATTTTCTAAGGGTAAAAGAGAGTTCAGACTGTGTATTACACTGGGGGAAATCCAAAAGAGAGGGAAAGAGGTGCTATTGCATGGTCTCTGAGGAAGCAGACAGCAACAAAACTAAGAGCACCAGTCTTGAGAGGCAGTTTCAATAGAGCAGAAACAAAGGGGAAGATGTATGAATGAGGAGGATACAGATCATTTAACTCTGTGTGTGTGTATGCACTCAGTCGTGTCCAACATTTAACTGTGACCACCAGGAAATTCAAGATCACATTCCCATGGACCAGTCTCACAGGTTTTTTCTTCACATCTCATGTAGGTGGTGAGGAAGAAGCTCTGATCACATGATTGCAAATCAGATTTCAAATCTCAACTGGATAAAACAAGAAGTGTATGCCAGCCAAAAGAAATGCTATAGCACCAATGTAAAGTTCCCTGTCCCTCCCTTGTGCTCACAGAGCCAGCCATACATAGCCAGCTCAGCTGAGAAATACCTGAAGACTGAAAGGGGATCAATACAAGGATGTTTCTAAAACATCATCATAAAGTGACAAAACTGAGAAAAGATGCTGTGAGATCACAGGAGATGTCATGGAACTGTGTCTGCAGAAGCCAGACCACCTTCTGGGGCCACATTTTAAGGGGACAATAGGTAAGTTGAAAGAAGTTATAATGAAATGTCTGGAAACATGATGTGAGGAAGAGTTGAGGCAAGTAGGGTGTTTGCCATGTGGAATGAAAGGGTAGGAGAATTCTGGAAGCTGAGGGCCTACTCTCTGAAAGGCTTTCATGTGGAAGATGAATGAGACTTGTTCCAGGTCCTAAAAAGTGCACTTGTGAATTATACTAGGGAGGTAAGTTCCAGCAAAATATAACTAACTTACATTAGTGAGGGCAGATCATGGATAGGATCAACTGACCTGGGAGATAGTGAACTTGCTGACCCCATAAGAGGATCAAACAAAGTGTCACTGGGACCAGTCCTGCTGGTCAGGTAGGAAGGTCTCTGGTTCACTATCTCTGGAGGAGTTAGGACTTTGTCATCCTTCTATGCACTTCTTCTTTCAGCTTCATCTGGACCTGATGCCTGATGCCTGGACCATCGTAGTAGTCTCTCAGTAAGCATCCCACTGGTAGTCTTTGCCACATACTCAGGGACCAGAATGAGGAATGTGCAGAGGGATAGAAGGACCAGGAGGAAGTGAATGGGGAGCTCCAAGCCCACTATGAGCCTTCTTTCCATCCATCCCAAGTCCTGGCCTAAGGCTGTACCAGAAAAGAATGCTAGGATACCAATATCCTGTTTAGAAGCAGTTACATCTCTCCCCTTCCCAAATGAGAACTTCACAGCTCTTCCCACTTCTAATGTCTCCTTCCAGGCTCCAACTTCTATTAACTTGTCATCAACACCTTTATCTATCCTTACCAATGTCTTGACCTGTATCCTCACTGGGCTTCAGAGGAGAGTCAAATGCCTCAGCTCCATACAACAGCCTTCACTTTCTTCTACTTTCCTCTCCCTCAGTTGAGGAGCTCACCCAGAAAACAAAGAAGGAAAGAATATGACAAAGAGACAGACAGATCACTGTTCACAGAGAAATCAGTGAACAGAGGAGGACAAAGATCAGGGAGCAGGCCTGGGTGGCCTGATGTAGATGGAAAGGAGGTGGAAGCAGGCAGGCACATAGTCAGACATGTGGGGAACACAGGGTTGCCCAGGAGTGAGAGAGCATGCTTCAGTTTCCTGTCTCAGGCCTTTCTCCTTACCTGGTGCTGGGCTCAGGGTGGGATGCATTGGGGGCCTGCTGGGTCCTCCTTTAGTATTCTGCTCCTGATCCTCAGGGAGAACAGATCAAATTTTTTTAATGAGCCTCTGTGGGATTCTCCAAGCCCCACAGCAGCCCTTCCAAGCCCCAAACTCACTTTTCACCCTCCCAGTGTAGCACTGAAGACCAAACACTCAAGAGTCTGATCCTCCCATCCTGATGCCTCCTGTTTCTTTCAGGCGCTCCCTACTCAGCTTTACAGCTCAAAGGGCCAGAAATATGAGTATCAATTAGAGCAAGTGCTTGGATTGAGAAATGGCGGTGGGGCTGGTGTGGCTGGGCAGGCGAGCCAGGGAAGGTTTCTATGCACCATAAAGAATAGGTTTGGGGGGCAGGAAAGGGCTATATTCTGCACTCATCCCCCAGGACCCTGTCTTCATCATGCCCTGCTGGGTACTGGTCTGCATTATATCCTGATATCTTAGGGTTTCAAAAGACTGTGGCATCCTGTAGAGAAGTGAATATGCCCTAAGAGATCCTTCATGGAACCTGGATCAGGATGAACAGCTGATAAATATTCCACATAGGAGCAATGGTGGTTTAATCACTAAGTCATGTCTGACTCTTGCAACCACATGGACTGTAGCCTACCAGGCTCCTCTGTCCATGGTGTTCTCCAGGCAAGAATACTGGAGTGGGTTGCCATTTCCTTCTCCAACATAGGAGCAAAGCCTTGAACAATTCAAAGACCTGTGATCAAATCCTGGTTCTGCCACTTAACTGATGGTGCAGTATTGGACAAGATACCTGTAGTATTGGACAGAATTCTGTTTGTAGCTCTTTTCTCCTTCTACACACTTCCTCTGGGTAAATCTCATCCCCTCCAATGGCTTCAGTTTCTACAGAAGTGCTAATGACACTCAGATCCCTATCTTTAGAGCTTTCTCTTGAGCGCTAACCTCATCAATTCAATAGATAACGGGGGTCCCACAAGCTCCCTTAGCCCAACTAAACTCATTATCTGTCCTCCTGACCTCCCTTCCCAATCCCCTGTTCCCAATCTCAGTGAATGGTTCCATCACTCATTTGATTAACCAGACCTGGGATTCATCCTTGACTCCTCTGTCTACCTCACCATTTCCTAATGAGCTACCTAGACCCATAGAGTCTACCTCATAAAGACCTCTTATTTAAAACCAACCTCTCATGTTCAGTAATTACTCTTTTAGTTAATAGTTCAGTTTCTCATCAGTTCCTGCCTGAATGAGTGCAGCAGCTGGTATCCCTCTCCTTCAATTTAGTTTCCACATGAGAGCCAGAGTGATCATTCCAGGTGTAAATCTAATGTCACAGTTCTTTAATGGATGATGTCATGCCTATTTTATCTCTATTACTACAAAATCTACCCTCTTTAGGCTGTTTTGAAGGATATAACAGTTTATGTTTTGTTAATTTATTCCTAAGAATTTCATTTTTATGGAGTTAAAAATAATGTTCATGCATGCTCAGTTGTTCAGTTGTTTCTGACTCTTTGCAACTCCCATAGACTGTAGCCCACCAGGCCCCTCTGTCCACAGGATTATCTCAGCAAGAATACTGGAGTGGGTTGCCATTTCCTTCTCCAGTGGATCTTGCTGACCCAGGGATCAAACCTGCATCTCCTGCGGTTCCTGGATTAACAGGCAGATTCTTTACCACTGAACTGCCTGGGAAGCCCATCATAAATAATATTATGTATTTAATTCTAGTTTTCAGTTGTTCATTGTTAGTATATAGGAGTAAAATTGATTTTTATGTGTTCATCCTGAACCCTGTAACATTACTAAACTAATTACTTATAGGAGTTTTAATGTAGAATCCTTGATTTTTTACATAGACAATTAGGTTATTTGAAAATAGATGCAATTTTACTTCTTCCTTTCCTGTATTCTCTTTCCTAGCCTTATTGTACTGGCTAAAGTTTACAGTGCTATTTTGAATAGGATTGTTGAGAGCCAGCATCCTTATTTTGGTACTGATTTTAGGAGGGAAAACATTTAATCTTTCATCATTTTGTGATGTTAGTTGGAGGTTTTAATACAGATTTTTTTTTTTTTTTTGGTTAGAATAAGGAAATTTACTTCTATTTCCAGTTCACTGAGATATTCTTTTTCAAATCATCAATGTGGGAAACGGACATTTGTGGTCATAAACATTTGAAATAGCTTTATGCAAATATATCTGAATGATGCGTTAGTAGTTCTTGTTGTCAAAGGGATTCAGGGATGAGATGAGAGTTAGACCCTTTAAGATCTCTATGTGTTTCTGAGGCCAAAGTTGAGAGCTTAGTTGGTGGCACTGAGTTTGGGGAGTAGAAAAAAATCTTTCATCCTAGATGAAAGTAGTTAGAAAGCTTCCTGAGAAGAAACCCATACGAGGCCTTAATGAACAAGTAAAGGGATAGTAGACAAGAGTGAGGAGGACACTCCAGGTGGAGTAGCCTATGCAAAGACTTGGGGAGACAGGACTGGCCAGAGTAAGGGATCATGTTGGGAGGTGGGGAAATTAGGAGGGCCTGCTGTGGCTTTCTACTGCCCTGAGAGCTCTGAAAAATAAGGTCCAATGGTGTCAGCAGATAATCCTCACATGCCCTTCCTTTTCATTTATTTATTTACTGGCCATGCCGTTCAGCATGTGGGATCTTAATTCCCCAACCAGGGATCATATCTGCACCCTGTGCTTTAGAAGCATGGCGTCCTAACGCCTGGACTGCTGGGGACGTCCTCTCACATATCCTTTCTAATGGCCCCAGAACAATTCTTAATAAGCCCTCAGGAAACACAATCAGAATGTCTTGCTGACAATTTCATTTTTTTTTCCTCAGGAAAATCAAGGCTCCTCTTTCCTCCGGACTTCTCTTCTTAGAGGCTACAGCCTTCAGGCAGAAACCCTGGGACTGGAGTAGGCTCTTCCCTTCTCACAATCCATCCATATCACTCTTAGGGCCTATGTTCCCTTAATGCTTGGGGATTGCTAAGAGCTCTCTAGGCTGTCAACTCCCTTAAATTTATCTCCTGGGGAAAGTTGCTAGTAAGCAAAATGCACTCTTAGCATTTAGTACTCTTTAGTGTTTTCTCAACATCCAGATAATCCTTGGTTTACAAATAAAACTTGTTTCTAAGCAACTAAGTGCAATTAGAATATTTTGATAATTGAATCCTATTAGACTTGTAGAGAGTAGCCAATTTACAAGATTTATCTTGTATTGCTTTTTACAAAGCAATTAATATTTATCTTACCCCAGAGGAGATAAATTTAAATTTACTTTGACAGCACAAGTTTAGTTCCTGGTTACTGTGGCAGCTGATACGATTCAGTTTAGTTCAGTTCAGTCGCTCAATCATGTCCAACTCTTTGCCACCCCATGGACTGCAGCACGCCAGGCTTCCCTGTCTATCACCAACTCCCGGTGCTTGCTCAAACTCCTGTCCATCAAGTCAGTGATGCCATCCAACCATCTCATCTCCTGTCATTCCCTTCTCCTCCTGCCTTCAATCTTTCTCAGCATCAGGGTCTTTTCCAATTAGTCAGTTCTTTGCATCAGGTGGCCAAAGTATTGGAGCTTCAGTCCTTCCAATGAATATTCAGGACTAATTTCCTTTAGAATTGACTGGTTTGATCTCCTTGCAGTCCAAGGGACTCTCAAGAGTCTTCTCCAACACCACAGTTCAAAAGCATCAATTCTTTGGTGCTCAGCTTTCTTTATGGTCCAACTCTCACATCCATACATGACTACTAGAAAAACCATAGCTTTGACTCTATGGACCTTGGTTGGCAACATAATGTCTTTGCTTTTTAATATGCTGTCTAGGTTGGTCATAGCTTTTCTTTCAAGGAGCAAGCATCTTTTAATTTCATGGCTGCAGTTACCATCTGCAGTGATTTTGGAGCTCCCCCAAAATAAAGTCTCTCACTGTTTCCATTGTTTCCCCATCTATTTGCCATGAAGTGATGGGACCAGATGCCATGATCTTAGTTTTTTGAATGTTGAGTTTCAAGCCAGCTTTTTCACTCTCCTCTTTCACTTTCATCAAGAGGCTTTTTAGTTCCTCTTCACTCTGCCATAACGGTGGTGTCATCTGCATATCTGAGGTTATTGATATTTCTCCCGGCAATCTTGATTCCAGCTTGTGCTTCATCCAGCCTAGCATTTCACATGATGTACTCTGCATATAAGTTAAATAAGCAGGGTGACAATATACAGCCCTGACATACTCCTTTCCCTATTTGGAACCAGTCTGTTTTTCCACGTCCAGTTCTAACTGTTGATTCTTGACCTGCATATAGATTTCTCAGGAGGCAGCTAAGGTGGTCTGGTGTTCCCATCTCTTGAAGAATTTTCCACAGTTTGTTGTGATCCACACAGTCAAAGACTTTGGTGTAATCAATAAATCAGAAAGAAAGTGAATTCACTCAGTTGTGTCCGACTCTTTGCAACCCCATGGACTGTAGCCTGTCAGGTTCCTCCGTCCATGGAATTTTCCAGGCAAGATTACTGGAGTGGGTTGCCATTTCTTTCTCCAGAGGATCTTCCCGACCCAAGGATGGAACCCGGGTCTCCCCAATTGCAGGCAGATGCTTTACCATTTGAGCCACCAGGGAAGCCCCTAATAAAGCAGAAAAGATATTTTTCTGGAATTCCCTTGTTTTTTGATGATCCAACAGATGTTGGCAATTTGATCTCTGGTTCTTCTGCCTTTTCTAAATCCAGCTTGAACATCTGGAATTTCACGGTTCAGGTACTCTTGAAGCCTGACTTGGAGAATTTTGAGCATTACTTTACTAGCGTGTGAGATGAGTGCAGTTGTTTGAACATTCTTTGGCATTGCCCTTCTTTGGGATTGGAATGAAAACTGATGTGATTGCATTCCACTAATCTTGATGTGTGTGTGTGTGTTGAAGGTAGGACTCTGTGAAAGAGAAAGTGTTAGTTGTGCAGTTGTGTCTGACTCTTTGTGACCCCATGCACTATAGCCCACCAGGATCCTCTGTCCATGGAATTCTCTAGGCAAGAATACTGGAGTGGGGTGCCAGTCCCTTCTCCAGAGGATCTTCCAGACCCAGGGATCAAACCCAGGTCTCCTGCATTTCAGGCAGATTCTTTACTATCTGAACTACCAGGGAAGCCCTTATATGCTTTCAGTTACCATCATTAGTATCTAACTCATATATTCTGACCTCACAATAAGCCTGATATTAACATTTTAGTTGACAAATACAAGCTACTGTTAATAAAGTAATGACTATTTTCTAAGGTATCTGGCTTTGAAGGCAATGACTATTGAATGATAATTTATACAATTATTTAAGTTCTAAGGCCTATTTCTACTTGAACCTAAGAGTAATATTATGGTATAGTCAGAGTCTGATATGATCATTATCCCCATATCAGACTCCAACTTATGGATAGGGGCCTGAGCTCCAGAGAGATTAGGTGGTTTTTCCAAGATCAAATTATGTCAAGGCTAAAGTTTGGGGCCCTTCCCCCTCTTCTCTAAGGTGGCAGAGGAAATTTAAGGGTAAGTCAGTTGTGGAAACCAACATACTCTTTTTGTAAATAAAGGTCTGGATTGCTGAAAGCCATGGTGGGGTAGGTACAATGGAAATAAGAGAGGAATCCATGAAAGTGAAGAAGAGCTAAAAGAAGAAGTGTGGAGGTGGACAGACCAGGGATGGAGAAGGGCTAGGAAATCACTCAACAAACATTTATTGAGAAGTTACTATTCCATTGCAAGATGCTACTTGCTTAGGCTATGAAACACTTGTGAGGAAGATCTAAAGTAGCCAATAGAGCTCTGACTTGATGGATCTGACCCTATAGCTGTGACTTAGAATCATAATCCTCAATATTTTGAATTTTCCTCAGTGGTATCCTATCCACTATCTCAGCTGAGCCTCAAAAAGCTCTCCTAACTCCTTGAGATGTGGCATAATATAACAGAGAAGAACCTGGGCTCTGGAACTATACAACCTGGGGTCAAATCTCAATTGTGTTACTTTCCAGCTGGGTGGCCTTTGCAACTTGTTTAATCTTGTGCCTCAGTTTTTTGTTTGTTTGTTTTAAATTTTATGAAGAAGATCATAACACATACCTCTGGAGTTGTTATAAGAATTACAATAAAGTACATATAAAGTACTTAGACAATGCTTGTCATGTGGAATGTGATCAATAAAGGTAGTTATTATTTAGGCCCAAAGAATATTCTGGAACACATTGTACAGATATAAAAACTAAATCTCAGGGAAATGAGTGGACGTTTTCAAAATCACAGAAAGTCAATGATGTATTTCATCCCTGAACACAATTCTTTCTTTCCTACTGTTTCTAGTAGCCTATTTAAATGCAAAAGTATTTTTTTCTAGATATCTTCCCTATCCTAGGCTCCTTCTTCAGTCCAGTGATTTCAGTGAAAGTGTGGATGTCATAGACAGAGACCGGAGGCACAGCAGACAGCCCTCATCCGTGGCCTACTGAGTGTCCTCACTCACTCCAACTAACTTGAAGAAAGCCCTCTTTACATCCTTGTTCCGGAGGCTGTAGATGATGGGGTTGAGGAAGGCAGAAATGACGTTGTAGAATAGAGCCAACTTCTTGTCATCCTCTGGGGAGGCTTCAGAGCCAGGCCTCATGTACATGACCATACATGGAATACAAAACATGGTGACCACAGTGATGTGTGAGGCACAGGTGGAGAAGGCCTTGATTCGGCCCTGGGTGGAGCGAATCTTTAGAATAGCAATGAAGATGCGAACATATGAGGCCAGAATGAGGGACAAAGGAATCAGGAGCAAGATAAAGCCCAAGATAAAGTCCACTTCGTCATTGAGGGATGTATCTGCACAAGCCAACTTCAAGACAGCAGGAATTTCACAAAAGAAGTGGTTGATCTCATTGGGGCCACAGTAGGGCAGATTCATTGCAAAGACTGTGTAGACAAGGGCACAGGTGAGACCACAAAGGGCAGAGCTGACTGCCAGGAGTACACACAGGGTTTGGCTCATCTTGACCCCATAATGGAGTGGGTGGCATATGGCAACATATCTGTCATAGGCCATAGCTGCAAAAATCCAGGTCTCAGTGATGCCCAAGGTTAGGAAAACATACATCTGGACCACACACCCAACATAAGAGATAGTTTTACTCTTGCTTACTAGATGGATCAACATCTGGGGCACTGTGGTGGTAGCATAGCTGAGATCCAGTAGAGAGAGGATGCTGAGGAAGAAGTACATGGGGGTGTGGAGCCGTGCATCTGCTCTGATCAAAGTAACAATGAGACCATTGCCCAGGACTGTAAATAAGTAAAGGAAGAGGAAAAGAAAGAAAAGGATCCAGTTGGTTCTGGGATTTCTGGAGAAGCCCAGGAGGATAAACTCGGTTACAGAGCTTTGATTTTTCCAACTTTGGCTATGGGTGGCCTTCCTTCTGGGGAAAGAAAAGGACATATTCCTACATACCTTGTAGTCTCAGTGAGAGAATGCCATGTAAGACCCACAGCTGCAGGGACTGAAGACATCTCAGAACTAAGCAAGCAATCAAACCAAGATATCCTCCTCCATGCCAGGGAACATTCTATCTAAATTGGCTTCACTTTGCTATAGGCACTTGGTGGGGATTATAGAAATAATATTGATCTGTCTAATTAGCTTTAATAAAGTTCCAAGGGCCCTATGGAAAAAACGTACATGGCATAAATCTTATTTTGAAGAACACACACACATACCCATCCCATACATCAAAGGAAGGAGGCTAGGGAAATATAAAATGTTTTACGGTAAACCAGAAAGTTGTAGAGCACTCTATAGATCCTAAAGTCATTCTTTCAAATGTCAAGACAAGCAGGTGCTACCAAGGACAGTGTAAATGTGAAACAAACAAAAACCCTTGCTTCTTGCCTTTGCCTTCCTCTCTGATGCTGTACCTTTGAAAACCCACATACCATAAATTTTCAGAAAAAGGGGGAGTTTCAAGGAAGCTTTTTTGGGAAAAGAAATCTTTCCTATAGAACTTTATTTCCCTCACTCCCACCATTCCAGCATTACCTGCAGTGGTTACAACTATAAAGATAAATTGATGTATAAAGACAGCCAGAGATTCAAGAATTGAAACCTAGAGAACATGTCTGTGCTCCTGGCATTTCTCAAGAAAATGAAGCTTATTTACCTGGAAATTAGGTGCCTGTGTGTCTCGAAGCTTTTCTTGAAAACTAGTAAGGACTCCTCCACAGCCATGTTGCTCACAGGAGAGAGTTGAGCATTGGGTGGGAATGGATCTTCAGTGTGATTTGAACTCAATCCTCCATCTCACCTTGGCAGGCCTAGACAGCAGAACACAATGCTGACCAGTCCTTTTTTCTTAGTCCTTTTGCAACAGAACCATAACTGCTGGATACATACCTTTTCCAGACACCAAAGAAGGAAACAGTCTTTTTTGAAATGGCATTCCATGAAAATGTTTTAATAAATGTAATCTCATTTGATTATTACCACAACCCACTGAGGTCAATATCACTACTTCCTTTTCATAAAATCACCTGTCCAAGGTTGGGCAGAGTAAATGATGGAGCCAGGACTCAAAGTCCAAGTCTCGAATGTGTCCCTCACACCAATTTCATGCAGGGTTTAGCAGGTTTCCCTGATGGCTCAGACAGTAAAGTGTCCTCTTGCAAATGTAGCAGACCTGGGTTTGATTCCTTGGTTAGGAAGATCTCCTGGGGAAGGGAAAGGCTATCCACTCCAGTATTCTTGCCTAGAAAATCCCATAGACAGAGGAGCTTGATGGGCTATAGTCCATGCGGTCACAAAGAGTTGGACATAAATGAGTGACTAAGAACACACAAACACAAAATAGACCCACTTCAGGTAACACTGTGAGAGAAAGCTGACCTGTGTATCAACACTTTTAGAGAGCAGAAAGTTCATTTTGCAAAACATTGCAAATTATCAAGTGTTTTTCATAGAGAATCTCAAAACTTTGGATCGGAATTTCAACATTTAGAGCATTGCACTGGCATGACAAGGCTGGCTGATAGCTCACAATTTGTGTTAAAATAACACTACATAAAGCCGTGGACAGGACTCAGGCTTGGATAAATGAGAAAAATGATATTAATACTCACATTAGAGGCTGTTTGCAATAGTATAGGAGTTAGTGGATATGGTTCATGCTCTTCTCTCATTTAAGAATTTACTCAATTGTCATCTTTGCAGGGAAGACTTGAATCTTTCCTGATCATCCTGTTTGAATCTGAAATATCCCATACACCATACATTTTCTGTTTTATCTATCTTCATAATAGTTAGCAACTTCTAATGTATAAAATGATTTTTTGAAATCATCAATTTCCCTCACAAGAATTCATGAATTTTTATCTTCTTGATTTATTGAATATTACCAGATTCTAGAGCAGTGCCTAGCATATAGGCATTTTAAATGTTGGATAAATGAAAGGGCTGAGTCCAAGCTGACCCACTAAGGGCATCAGTTGGTGCTATTTGTACTTAGGGGAGCTATCCTTGTTGCTGAACTTTGCTTCCTAGTGAGCTAGCAATGGAGTTGACCACATTCTGAGGCTTTCCTTTGGATTTACATAGCTATCAAGAGATTTCTTTCCTGGTGGCTCAGCGGTAAAGAATCCAGCTGCAATGCAAGAGACAAAGGAGACACAGGTTTGATCCCTGGGTTGGGAAAATCCCCTGCAGAAGGAAATGGCAACCCATTCCAATATTCTTGCCTGGGAAATCACATGGACAGAAGAGCTTGGAGGGCTACAGTCTAAAGGGCTGCAAAAGAGTCAGACATGACTTAGCGACTAAACAACAGATTTCTGAACTCGGACTGGTCCAGACCATTTACATACATTATCCATGGTCATCCCACAAAGTCAATACCTACTATTAGCTGCATTTTACAACTAAGGAAACTGATATTTATCAGAGTTAAGCAAAAAACCCAAGGGCCACCCAGAGCACTGTTTTTAACTCTTGAACCTGCAATTTAGAAGGAAAAAACACAAACTGGAGCTTCTCTATACGGAGAAAAGAGCTTATCAGTAAGGAATCCATGAAACCTTGTTATTTATGAAAGAATGGAAGAGACTGAGAAAGCTTAGCTGGGAGACTTATGAGGAACTTAAGAGATCTCACTAAATATTTTGATAGTTGTCATGCATAAAAAGGTAGAAATGTGTACTGTATATTCCTGAAGGGAAGAAAATTAGAACTATTTTGGCAAAAGTTGTAAAAAGGAAAATTTTAAGCTCAGTTACCAAAAAAAAAAAAAAAAAAGCAAGAAACTTGTGGTGATTAATACTACTCAATAATGAGTAGTATCTTCATTTTTTGTTTTCAAGCATAAGCTATAAGGCCATGTCACTCAGGTGTAGTATCACTGCTTTGGATGTGAGATTATGATGTATTACATTAAAATTAAGCTTTGTCATAAACATCCTAAGATTCTAAAGCTCAATGACACCAAGATTCAGAGAATCTATCATTTTAGGGGTGACTTCTTACTATGTACCCAACCTCATAACAGAGTCTAGAGTCAAAACAAAATCATATGTTAATAATGAGAACCAAGGAAGTCTGAAAGAAAGTGAGAATACAGTATTTATCAACTGTAATATAAAATTTCAAAAGATAATTTAAAGTTCCTACTGTCTTATTTGTGCAGATATGGAACTCCTTTGGGAGCTATGATTGATACCTAGGAGGGATTACTCTCCTGCTCCTGAGAAGGTCCCACCTAGTCTCTATCCAGAAAGAAGAAAAGAAAGCTTAGGAAAAATAGTAGACTTCAAGCTGAAGGGAGAACACTATTATAAACCCTGCATTAAATCTTTGTTATGCTTTCTTGTTTAAAGTTCTTTATTCTTGTGTCTTTGAGAGAATGTTCTAAGAATCAAATTGGGAAAATATAGACAATTTTAAAAGTTGTTAAGTAGCAACTATATTTAAATCACAGGAGGACTATACAACATCCAAGACAGAGTGGAGAAGAGAAACATTTCAGAAGAATATTTTCGCTGAAGGAGAAGAGGAGTATCTTCCCTGATCTTTCCTGTTCTAGTCTTCTTTCCATCCAACCCAATCTACACACTGCCAGAATGACTTTCAAAAAAGGCAGAGATGATCATGATATTCCTCTGTTTACAAACCCTTAAAGAAAACTCTCACTATCTATGAGCTAATGCCTAAATTCCTTAGCTTGGTTTTCAAAACTCTTTGGAACTTGATTCTTACCTACCTGGCATTCTAGCTTTATTTCCTGTATTTTGATTCATCTTGTGTGCTTTATATGACTTGCTATCTAGGAATGGAATGGTTTTTGCTTTTTGATATGGTTGAAAAAATATTCATTTATGTCTGTGGCTGCTTTGCCTTACAACAAGAGTTGAGAAACTGCAATAGAGGTCATATATGTCCCACAGAACTTAAAATATTTACGATCTGGTCCTTTACAAGAACGGTTTGCTGACTCCAGCTGAAGGCAAACCAGCTCATTCATGACCCTCCAAATAGTCCAGATCCTTTCACAAATCTATTTTCCATGAGGCAGTATGAACCAAGGAGACAGTAGGGCTCTGGGGTCAAATTTGGTTTGAGTCCCACTCTGCCACTTACCAACAGCACAACCCAGAGAAAGTCATTAATCTCAAATCCCATTTCATCATCTGCAAAAATGGGAGAATAGCATATAACTTGAAGGTTTTTGTGAAGATTAAATGATATTTTAAGTGTATGTAAACTATAGCAATAAGTGTCAGTTATTATTACTGCTAATGTTAAATCACCCTCCAGTTGAAATGTCCTCCCCTGCTTTCATCTCTTGGTAAAAATCCTATTCATGGAAGTATTCTGTGAGTCTCCTCATAACTTCTTCTTCCTCTGGGCTCTGATACACCTTTAATGTGCTTTTATTATTCCCCACACCCATATACACACCAGTTTGTGGAATTCCTTGAAGATGAAAAACCATATCTTACCTTTCTATCTCCAATTCTTAGCACAATATATGGGTCATTGCTAACAAATGTCAGATTAATGCCTTTGTGAAGTTATGTCAATGGCATAAGAGTGAGTTTATGCAAGAATGGACTCCCAGTCCAATGGTTTCCCATCACTTTCTCTTTCAAAATTACTACCCAGGTCTTCTTTCTCGGTGACGT
The DNA here is from genome assembly GCF_910594005.1 of Cervus elaphus. Classification (NCBI taxonomy): domain Eukaryota; kingdom Metazoa; phylum Chordata; class Mammalia; order Artiodactyla; family Cervidae; genus Cervus; species Cervus elaphus. The sequence continues at coordinate 123,224,021 of NC_057834.1, read as the reverse complement.
CTACCTGGGTTATCCATGCCCAGAATAACTAAAATCCTCTTCTTGGCAAGTTGGTAACTGAAATAACATTAAAAGGGAAACAGGAAAAATGAAATCAAGAACACACAGGCAGTCCTTGTATTATCTTCCTCAAATGTGCTTCTCTTCCAGTCTTAGTCTGTGCAACTAGACATGTCATTAGGTAGGGGATGAAGCAGAGATAAAACCATTTTCGTTAAGTGCTCATTGTGGGCCAATTAGTTTACATCCAGGATAAGAAAATCATTAAGAGTATGGTGCTATAGTCCGTGAGGTCCGAAAGAGTCGGACATGACTGAGTAACTGAACACAGCACATACGGCACTAGAATCAGACTTGGGTTTGAGTGCTGACTCCATTGCTAATTAGTAGAGTGACCTTGGGAGTGTTACCTAAACTGTGTGTGTCTACATCTTCTTCTAGAAACCTGTGGTAATGATAGCACTAATCTCAAAGGATTGTCCTAATGATTAATTGAAACAGCACATGTAAAGTTGCTTAACACTAAGCCTGCAGAGTATTGCTCTAAAGTGAGTAGCTATTATTATTATTACTATTTTAACCCACAACAAGTCTTTCTAAAAAATTATGAATCTTTAGAAAAAAGGAAATTGGGAAGCAGGGTAGCTTTTCTGATATTGCACAGTATTAAAGGGCACAACCCAGGTCTTTCTCCAAAGGCCACTCTTCACTGGGCTCTGCTGCTTCTGCACCATCTACAGGTGATGCTCTGTCAGGACTATTGCTGACAGCGATATGGTGGGAGAACCTGTCCCAGGATTCTGGTTTTGTCTTTCATGCCCTTACCTGTCTTTTCACCCTCACCTTATCCCAAGTCCAATACACACCCTTCCTCCACACCCATGTGCCACAACTGCCTTGGGTATAAGAGAATCCTGTTTTAGCTACTCTCCAGAAGTTGCCACATCTCAGCAGCTCCCTGGGAAATACATAGTTGGTGTATTAATGAGGCCCATGGGTATTGGGGATCAAAGAGTCCCTAAGGGTGCAGCCAAATAGATCCTGATGTCACCTCAGGAGCCTTCCAATCCTAAGGGATACCATTCCTCAGGGGATTGTTCAGTAAGGAGGGAGTCATCTGAATAGAGAAAGAAGGGCTGAATGTGCCCCCAAAGGAATCCTAAGATTTGGGGGGAACTAGAGCTACAGAAAGGAGAAGGCAATGGCACCCCACTCCAGTACTCTTGCCTGGAAAATCCAATGGATGGAGGAGCCTGGTGGGCTGCAGTCCATGGGGTTGCGAAGAGTCGGACATGACTGCGCGACTTCATGTTCAATTTTCACTTTCATGCACTGGAGAAGGAAATGGCAACCCACTCCAGTATTCTTGCCTGGAGAATCCCAGGGACGGGAGCCTGGTGGGCTGCCGTCAATGGGGTCGCACAGAGTCGGACACGACTAATGTGACTTAGTAGCAGCAGCAGAACTACAGAAGCGGTGTGAAGTTTTGTCCCTTTACTCAGGCCTCCAGGTGGGGGCATGCTAGATGAGTACAGCTAGGCAGTTAATACCAGGACCCAAGTTTTAGCTGCTCTGCTGGTATTTTCCCCCATTTATCCGGCATGAAGTGATGGGACTGGATGCCATGATCTTAGTTTTTTTAATATTTAGTTTTAAGTCAACTTTTTCACTCTCCTCTTTCACCCTCATCAAGAGGTTCTTTAGTTCCTCTTCACTTTCTACCATTAGAGTGGTATCATCTGCAAATCTGAGGTTGTTGATATTTCTCCCGGCAATCTTGATTCCAGCTTGTGATGCATCCAGCCTGGCATTTTGCACAATGTACTCTGCATATACATTGAACTGTGGTGTTGGAGAAGACTCTTGAGAGTCCCTTGGACAGCAAGATCAAACCAGTCAATCCTAAAGGAAATCAACCCTGAATATTCATTGGAAGGGCTGATACTGAAGCTCCAATCCTTTGGCCACCTGATGCAAAGTACTGACTCATTGGAAAAGACCCTGATGCTGAGAAAGATTGAAGGCAGGAGGAGAAGGTGATGGTAGAGGGTGAGATGGTTGGATGGCATCATTGGCTCAATGGACATGAATCTGAGCAGACTCTGGGAGATAGTGAAGGATAGGGAAGCCTGGCGTGCTGCAGTCCATGGGGTCATAAAGAGTCAGATACGACTGAGCCACTAAACAACAACAAAGTTTCTTTAACTAATAAATGTTGCAGAAAGCAAGGGTTTTATGATCCAACCTTGATAAATATTATGTTAAATAGAGTCAGTGTTATATTTTCCTTGTTTTTAATTGCTCATTTACCTATTTGCTTCCTATTTATTCATTCATCAAACATTAATTGATGCTTACTGTCATTGCATGTCAGACCTAATTCTAGGTTCTGTGGATGCAGGCATCAATAATGCAAGTCCCAGTCTAGTGGGGGAGAGACACATACTTAGACAAGGGTGCTATAAGGTCCTGCTGGGAACACATTCAAAACTGAAAGAGTGGCAAGCAGGTGGTCCAGGCTCTAAAGACAGTCTCAGAATTCTCAAGACTCTTTACTATTGCATGAAGCATGAATAGAACAATGTTTCTAAGCCTATTTGGGCAAGAAATCTTTTCATCACAAAATGTTTCATAGGACCAGAGTTTCAAGTAAGGTCCTTGAAAAATGCTTGTCTAGAGAAAAAAATCTAATTTCTTCAACACAATGTGCCAGGCCCTATCTGTCACATCTACTCTCCTCTGTCTGGGACAGCATTCCAGCCACTCTGCCCATTCTCCAAAACCTCCATGTCTCTAGGCTTTCAGCATCCCATTTCCCCTTCCAGAACACTTCAACCTCTGCTCCCTGCCCTTTAATCCAATTATCAAACTTCTACTCACCGTTTGAAGACCCAGCAGAACTTCAACTCTGTCTTTAGAGCCTGGACCACCCCCTTGCCACTCTTTCAGAGCTTTGAATGTTTCCAGCAGCATCTTATAGCATCCTTGTCTTAGTATGTGTCTCTCCCCGACTAGACTGGGACTTGCATTATTTATACCTGCATCCACAGAACCTAGCATTATGCCTGACATGAGATGCCAGTAAGCATCAATTAATATTTGATGAATGAATAAATGATGCCAACATCATGGCTCACTTTCTTTTCTCTGATAACAGATATTTTTCAAGTCATCTTTATTTCTTTCTGCTATAAAGACAATCTGTGCTGAATGTAGAAATTTTAGAAAGTAGAGAAAAATATGACCAAAAATAAAAATCAATTGTTATCTTACTACCCAGAAAGAGCCAATGTTAACGTGTTAATATATATCTTTTCAGGCTTTTAAATATGAATGTATGCATATTTTATAAAAATTGGATTAACTTTATACATACAATTTTACATTTTGAATTTTTCCACCTAACATTATATCATACTTTTCACTGTAATTGACTAATGCTTTAAATATGATAAATAATATTAGCTGCAAAGTATTTCACAAAGTTGACATATGATATTTGCAGCTGTTTCCAATCATTCTTTTTTAATATTTACTCTACTATTTATTTTATTTTTTACTTCTTTGAGTCTTAGTTGTGGTATGCAGGATTTTCATTATGACATGTGGGACCTTTCATTGTGGAGCACGATTTCTCTCTAGTTGAGGCCCGCAGGCTCTTTTGCCCCACAGCATGTGGGATCTTGAGCTTCCCAGGTGGCGCTAGTGGTAAAGAACCTCCCTGCGATTGCAGGAGACATAAGAGGCTGGGGTTCCATCCCTGGGTCAGGAAGATTCCCTAGAGGAGGGCACAGCAACCCACTTCAGTATTCTTGCCTGGAGAATCCTATAGACAGAAGAGCCTGGTGGGCTAGAGTCCATGGGGTCACAAAGAGTCTGACACAACTGAAGTGACTTAGCATGCACATGTGGGATCTTAGTTCCCTGACCAGGGATCAAACCCACGTCCCCTGCACTAGAAGGCAGATTCTTAACCACTGGAACACCAGGGAAGTCCTCCAATAGTTCTTTGATGAACATATTTGAACAGAAAACTTTGTCCATGTTTCTGACTTTGTTCTTAGTGTTGCCAGGAAAAGCCAGTTCTGACTCCCTGTTGGAACTGTCACTTTGACTTGCTCTTCATTGCTTTCGTTATTATAATCATACATAATGGCCTGCCTCAGAATCTTGCCCCTCTCACTCAGTTCAGTCACTCAGTCGTGTCTGACTCTTTGCGACCCCATGGACTGCAGCATGCCAGGCTTCCCTGTCCATCACCAACTCCCAGAGCTTACTCAAACTCATGTCCATTGAGTTGGTGATGCCATCCAACCATCTCATCCTCTGTCATCCCCTTCTCCTCCTGCTTTCAATCTTTCCCAACATCAGGATCTTTTCCAATGAGTCAGTTCTTCATATCAGGTGGTCAAAGTATTGGAGTTTCAGCTTCAGCATCTGTCCTTCCAATGAATATTCAGGACTGATTTCCTTTAGGATGGACTGGTTGGATCTCCTTGCAGTCCAAGGGACTTGCCCCTCTGCCTGACTATTAAACTAAAGTGCCTTTGTTCAGAACTCTGTACTTGTGTAGATGGCAGGAAGGAAGAAATTAACACATTCCCTACCTAAGACTTGCCATTCTGGGTGATATTTGCAAGATTAAACGGTCTTTTTATATTGTTTCCTCACCTCCCCCCATCTCTGATCTACAAAAGAACCTGGTATCCAGACCCTGATAGATGATATGGTTCTTTTGAGACATCAGTCTGCCATCTTCTCAGTCAGCAAGCTGGGACTCTAACATTAGGACAAAGTCCTAGAAGTGAAATTTCTGGACCCGATTATAACATTGTGAAGGTTCATGATACAGATTATTATATGCTTTCCATATGATATTCTTATTAAGTAAAGAATATATGTAAAATTCTTAAAACTTTATTGGCACAAAAGTGTTTAATAAGTACAGACATAATTCCTTATTTAACAGATATATTGAGTGCCTACTCTGTGGAAGGCACTGCTCTGAAAAGGTAAAGCCAATAATATTCTTTTCAGTAACAAACATGAGTGTAAGTCTTACTGCACACTGCCCAGCATTGGGCATCATCATTTTCATAAACTTTGCTAGTTTGATGATGAAAATGATTCAATTCATCTTTATTAATAACAAAAGCAAAACATTTCTTCCATGTGATGATAGCTGAACAAGATGTAATCCTTTTTATCTCCTCGACATTCTTATCTGGAGAATTCTACGTACAAAGGAGCCTGGCAGGCTATAGTCTATGGGGTCACAAAGAGTCTGACATGACTGAGTTGCACACATACTTTTTCTATCTGCCAGTGTTTCTTACATTTTACTAGTCCAAATCCATCAACTCTTCCACTCACTGACTTCATCTTCCCTCTCTGACTGGGTGGACTGTTACGCCTTCACTCATAAAATATCCATTGAAGGCCAGTAGGTAAGCAGCATGGGCTAGATTCTAGGGATACAGCACTCAACTAGATAATCATGATCCCTGCCTTGTGGAACTTGCTGTCTAATAGAGAACTCAGAACCATGTGCCTTTGTTATTATAAGAGGTACAGCGTGCTTTGGAAGGTTAACCCACTCTGGGAGCTCAAGGAAAGGCTTCTTTGAGCAGCTGCAGTTTAATCCAAGACCTGACAGATGAATAGGACATCAATGGCATAATGGGGTGAGGTTAAGGGTGAGAAGTGAAGGCATAGCCTACGTAGAAACCCTGAAATGAATGGGAAAGAGCACGACACATTCAAGGCAAAGATAGAAATCCAGCTTACTTGGAGTGAGAGAAAGAGGAGCAGAGTGACCTGAGATGAGTCTGGGAAGGCCATGGGGGCCAGATTGTACATGGCCTCATTCACCCTGTCTCCTCCCTTGGCCAGGAATCCTGCAATGTCTGTGTCCTTGCCCTTCTCTCCAACTGACCTAATACCATGAGTGCAGTTTCCGGAGGGTATTGTACCTTTCTCAAGATTCAGCTACAAGCCATTCCCCAATGCTCATTCCTCTGTTTCAATCAAAGATTTTAATGGCTCAGATACCCTTCTTTTGTAAACCACCGAGACTAGAACAAGATGAAAATAAAAGATTGATATGCCTGGAAGAAATTACGTGGTAGGTCTGTCCCCAACGGCTGAATAAAGTTGAGATTCCAGGCTGGGCATGGGGACGGGGAGGTACTGGTGCTGGTGGGTCATATGAATGACTGTTTAAGGCATTGACTGTGTATCATGAGTCTTGTTCCTCTGACCCCCCAGCACCTCTTTCACAGCCTCATTCTGGGGCCCTGCCCCAGCCCATCACCTTGAGGAAAGCCCTCTTCACATCTTTGTTCCGGAGGCTGTAGATGATGGGGTTGAGGAGGGCAGAGATGACATTGTAAAACAGGGCCAGCTTCTTGTCCTCTTCTGGGGAGGCCTCTGAGCTGGGCTTCATGTACATGACCATGGCAGGCACACAGAACATGGTGACCACAGTGATGTGGGAGGCACAGGTGGAGAAGGCCTTCAGCCGCCCCTGGGCTGAACGAATCCTTAAGATGGCAATGAAGATATTGATGTAAACGACAAGGATGAGAGAAAGTGGAACCAGGATGACATTAAAGCCAAGAATGAAGTCTACCTGGTCGTTGACTGAGGTGTCTGCACAGGCCAGTTTCAAGACAGCAGGGACTTCACAGAAGAAGTGGTTGATCTTGTTGGGACCACAGTAGGGCAGACGCATGGCAAAAACAGTGTAGACAAGAGCAGAGACGACACCCCAGAGTCCACAGAACAAGACCATTACCCTACACAGCCGTGGACTCATGATGACCTTGTACCTGATTGGGTGGCAGATGGCCACATACCTGTCTATAGACATGATGGCAAAGAGCCAGGACTCAGTAATGCCTAACACCAAGAAAATGTACATTTGGGCCACACAGCTGGCAAAAGAGATAGTCTTCTTCTGGCTTGCCAGATGTGCCAACATCTGGGGCATAGTTGTGGTGGTATAGCCCAGATCTAACATGGAAAGGGTGACAATGAAGAAGTACATGGGTGTGTGGAGGTGCGAGTCCAGGGAGATGAGGATGATGATTAAACCATTGCCCAGAATGATCAACAGGTAGGTGGTCAGGAAGGCTGAGAAGAAGAGAGGAGTGGTTCTGGGGCTGAAGGAGAAACCCAGGAGGATGAATTCAGTCACACAAGACTGATTAGTCTCTTGCATTGTGTTCTACTTCTGAATGAAAAAGTAAGACACCAATTTAGACAGAAGATTAGCTAAACTATGTACCAGGATAAGGGTTGCTGATGGGGTTGCGGTAGTGGTCAGTGTCCAGTTATAATGAAACATCATGATCCCCCATGACAGGTTATTTTACCTCCCCTTGTCCACTGCCACCACTTTCAGGAAATTTATGAAGAGGGAAGGGCTTCCACATCTAGCCTGGCTCTGCCTCTGACCCACCAGCAATTGCCCATCTCAGCCTCACTTTACTCAGCTGTGAGGTGAAAGCACTGGTTAGGTGATCTCTACCTCCTCTTAGCAGCCTCTTCTCCTTAGTAAGGCAGCCAGCTGTTTACAGATAAACATTGTCATACAGATATGCAATTTGGCACATTACAGTGAGAAAAACTACTTGGTCTTGTTGAGGACATCAGTTTATTTTTCCACTTTAATTATACCCTCAGATTGCTCCCGGTGAGGACAGCTCTCTGACCAACACCTACTCCATCACAAGTCGTGGTGTGTTAGAAGGCACACTGAGTGCTAAGTCCCGGTTTTAAGGTTTATTAAGTGAATGACCTTGAGTAAGCACTTTACCCTGCCCTCTAACCCTTTGAGGCCACTTCCTTGAGTACAAAATAAGAGTAATTATCTCTTTGTTACAAATTTGCTGCAAAGATTGAATGGTATTTTGGCATGAAAGCATCATACAGAGGACCTAATGCGACAGATACATAATAAATGTAAATTGCATTTCTGGATGGTTCTCCATATACAGGGACTAGGATTCAGGTCCAAGCTATGCAAGCAAACATCTTGAGAACTACTTCACCATATTTGGTGCTCACAGTCAATTTTCACTCCCCTAGATGCTTACCTTCTGCTTCTTCTCCCCACAAAAGCCAGCATTTCATTCCATCCTTTAACTTCTTACTGACTCTTAGCTCTTCCACAACTTAGCCTTCCTGAACCTTCATTTCTTCATGGAGAACAGGAAGGAGCCAGCATCACTGAAGAGGTGTCATGTGTACTGTCAGTACTCAGGGAATGAAGCAATCTTGATGCTGTCAGTATTATTCCTTCTCCTGGCACCATTTTATTGGACTCATCCTACTTGTTCTCCAATCTGCTTGTTTTCCTTCAGATACCACTAATGAGTCTTCACAAGAACCTGTGTCTACATTCACTACACTGGATGGTTTCTTGACTTTGTTTAAAGGATTGCACGCAGTTGGAACCTCCCATATGCTATGCCTTTTTCTAAGACCTTCACAGACATTATCCAGTAGCTGACAGGTAATTATTCTTATTAAATCCCTTTCACCATAGAGACTTGGTAGGTCACATTGTACCCACAGGTTGGCCTCAGTTTCCATAGAAAGTATTATGTATTTGGGGCATGTGGTCTACAAGAAGAGAAACCATACAAGAGTGTGGAAAGGGTGAAAGATTTAGAGACAGTGGGTTTTATTTGAATCCTGTCTCTGGCTTTACTCACTATGTGAACTTGGGTTGTTAGTTTACTTCCTAGGTCTCAGTTACCTCAACTGTAAAATGGGAATAAAAATATCTACCTTATAAGCCACATTCTTCCTTAGAGGAATTCCAAAGATATGAGAATATTCACTCTTGGGGCCAAGAGTTGACAAAGGTGCTGCCATTTCTAAGTTTTCAGTTTTCCCTTATAGTCAATGAATGTGTTTGCTGTTTAAGAGTCTGGTTTCAGCCCATTTTCTCTGCCCTGGCCTTCAGAGTACCTGTTCTAAAACAAAAATCTGACTGGGCTCCCCCTTCAATCTTTTGGTGACTCCCTTATCTACAGGGAAAAGACTAAGAGAGGTAGACAAATACCCTGGCTTCACTCCTTAAAGCAAGGCTCAGTTTTGTTCACCAGACTCCAAGGTCGATCAGACACTTTAAAGAGATCTCTAGCTGCTGCAAGGACTGAAACGACATCACAGTGGCCTGAGATGCCAGGTACAAGGAGGAGACATAGAAAGGAGATGCATTCCAAGTCACAAGGGGGTTATGCCAGGTACAAGGAGGAGACATAGAAAGGAGATGCATTCCAAGTCACAGGGGGGTTTTGTCACAGAGATGAGGACCCAGAACTCCAGGATGCCAGCTGGCCAGCTCTTTGGGTTCTGTCTTAACTTAAGGCAAGCCCAAGATAACTTGGAAATTCTGCAGATCAGACATATCACCCATTAGCAGTTTGACTTCACCGTGCATAATTTTACTTTTCCCCCACAGTAACTTCCTTACTTAATGCAAAGCCTGACAGATGGTAAGACCTGGTAAGTACTTATTGAATGATCTACATACAGGGAGACGTGGAGAAGCCAGGGTAAAAAGAGGAAAGAAAGAATATAGACATTCTTTCTCTCCCTACACTTTTCGTTCCTGTTCCTCAGAGATGCAGAGAAGATTGTTGCCCAGGAGAAATCAGGGCGTAAGGTGGTTGAAGGAGGAAGATTGGGAGAGTTGGCACCAAGTGCTCTGAATCTCTCAGTGTGGGAAGAAGAAAAAGAACTGGGCAGTATCGCTAGACTGAAAAAGGTCGAAAACTGGAAACAGAATCCATGGGCCAGAGAGCCCTTGGAGCCTACCCCCAGGGAGCAGTGTTGGCTCTCAGGAGCTTCTGGCAGGAAGCCTGGGGCAGCAGCTACCTTCATCCACCCACTCTTGCCAGGGCACACCTAGACAAATGCCAGAAACTTTCAGCCTCCCCACACACTGCAGACAGATGCTACCTTCAGAGTAAGACCCTGACCCAGCCCTGGTCTTCCCCTCCCAGTCAAATAGGGCTCACCCAGTCCTTCTCAGGTCTGTGTCTGGGAGGGGCCTGAGACTACAGTGGCTGATGCTGAGCTCAGGATAACTTCGGGCCCAGGTCCAGAGCAAGCAGTCCAGAGCATCTTGCTTTGTTGTGTTCTGTGTTGCAGGTCTCTCCCTGAGTCCTTGGTGACACCCCAGATCTGTTCTGGGCAACTTCAGAGATTCATCAGACCTTGGGGCTGGAGGCAGTCTTGGAGAATCCAGCCCCTACCAGGGCACACATCTGCTCTGCAACCTACCTGGCAAAAGATGTTCCAGCTCCTGTTCACATTCTTCCAAGGACAGCAGGCTCATTACCTCTCAAGGAAGCTTATGTAGCCTTGAATCTACCCTTCATAAAATACTTTCTCATTCTGAGCTAAAGCTAAGTACTGGTCCATTATGACCCCAGTGGTGTGCTCTCTAAAGCACCCCTCTGTCTCAGAGTCTGCCCATGCACTCTCCCACCTCTCCTCTGTTCTCCTGAGTCCCCAGTCTGCATTTCAATGCCATAGGCTTACCTGTCTCACCTCTCCTTATGAGGGTAAGTGGGGCTGTCTGGGTCATCCTCTTCCCCTTGATAAGCTCTCATGCCCTGATCCCGCCCTTTCTGCTTAAGCTGATCCCTACTCCCATCTCTTGCATCTAATGCCAGGCAGCAGCCCCAGCAGACTTCCTGCTGGCATCACAGGGATGGCCCCACCCTTCTGCTCAGTGGCTAAGGGCTCCCAGGAACAACCTCTGGGGAAACATCCGATGCACAGGGATTTGTTGTCAGAGAGACCCGGTCACTGTGACCTGGCCAAGTCATTTAGCTTCCTCTCTGTGAAATGGAGCTGTGTTCCCTGTAACATAACAAGACTTCTCATTGGGTTTCTTTGTGTTGAGTAGTGATTATGGGCAAGACATTTGATGTACACTAAATTCATGCAGCATTATTACCCTCATTTTACAGATACAGAAAAGGAAACTTGGAGCACTAAGCAGGCTGTGCGGAGCTGGGATTCTTGTCAGACCACTAGGCTCTGCTCCTAACCAGCACTGAACCCACTGTCATGATCCAACACAAGTCAGACCGGAGGCAGGGAGCCTCACAGCCTCTCGGATAGGAAGGACAGAGTCACACGTACAATGGGAGGTGGTTGACTAACTCACTCTAAACTCAAGAGCCACAAGTTTTAAAGGCAGAAAGCTCTTTGGGGGCTTCTGTCGGACACATGTTCTCCTGGGGCTAGGAGAGGAAAGGAACCAACATTTACTGAACACCTTCTGTGTGCCCAGCACTTCAGAGGCATCATTCCGTTTAGTCCTCCAACTACTCTGTACAAGAAGCACATTTCCACGTTCAAGAAGAGGACACTAAAGTTCAGAGCCATGCAAAGCCCTCTCCAAGGGCAAACGGCTGAGATCCCCGTCTAGGCCTGCCTGATTGTAAAGGGCCGCAAGCTCACTCTGCTTGAGGTGGGCAGTGGGGATGACGAGTCAGGACCACCCAAGTCTCTCACCTGCAGCCCTTCCCTCTGCTTTACTAACACCTCTTCCCCCAAGCTGAACTGCAGACTTTTCAGGGTCTTGAGTTGTTTCTCCAGACTCTACCTGAGCTGCAAGTTGGTGGAGGCTGAATGGGAAATCGAGATTTCTGATTCTCAGTCTGGATTCCTTCACACCCAGGATAACTCCTGAGAGAGTCTTCCCTTGTTTCTGAGTTACAACAGTGATTGTGTTCATCAAGGAAAATTCACAGACCCAGGAAGGTAGAAAGGAGAAAATAATTACCTTCTAGTTCCTTCCACACGACAAAGAAAATTTTAGTTATGACTTGTGGATATTTCTCATATTTTTTCCTATCCTTAAATGAAAGTGGATTTTTTTCCTCACCTCAGTGACATCACACTTTACATACGTTTTATCATGGCAGACACTAGTTGAATGACTATCCATTTCTTCTTTGCTGAGAGAACCATCCTCTTGCTGACAACCCTTGTTAGGTGCAGTGAATACATCATGGACCAAGCCCAGACATTGGTTCCATTTCCCCCTTTCCCAGAATTCCTCTGAGTGAGGGCAGTGACATAACTTGGTCCTTTCCAGCAAGGTTCCAGAGGAATTCAGCTGAGGAATGTTAGTGAAATGTTTGTTTTCCTACAAAAATGGAATAGAGTGACTATGATACAAACCCCTTCCCTCAAACCTCCTTTCTATCACCATGAATGAGATGCCATAAGTGGAAATGGGCACCTGTCTTGAGATCCTGAGGAAAGAGCTCAGAGAAGCACAGGGGTCCTCTCATCAACATTATCCATCTGTGAGCTAATACATGATGCCATTTGCCTCAAGTCTTCTTCTTAAGTGAAAAAATGAATTCTTGTATATCTGAGCAGCTGTTAGCTGGGTTTCCTGGGTTGTGCAGGCAAATCCTCATGAATCAAGTGTTCTGCCTTTTAAAAACTTAATATTATGTGATAAGCATTTCACCCTGATCTCCATCTTGCAGCTTCCAGAACTGCAAGAAATAAATGCTTGTAATTTAAACCACCAAGTCTGTGGTAGTCTATTATAGCAGCTTGAATTGATTAAGACAGAGGTCAAGGTGGCTAGAATTCAGAGCAGAGGACTAAAGAGGAAAGCTTCAAGGAGAGTAAGCCCAGGAGTCTGCAGAAGGCCCCTCTCCAGTCTTCAGATGAGGGCTGCTCAGTGCTTGCATATGAGGAAACACCAGAGGATGAAGGAAGCTAACAGATTAATAAGAGAATAGTATGAAGAACTTAATTCCAAAAAATATATATATCTTAGATAAAATGAACAAATTCATCGAAAAGTATTAACTATCAAAGCTCATTTGAAAATACATAAGAAACCTAAATAGCCATACATCTATTTTTTAAATTGAATGTTGAGTAAAATCTTTTCACAGAGAAAACTCTAGACCTAGATGGATTTACTTGTGAATTCTACCAGAACTTTAAGGAAGAAATTCTATTGCCATACTAAACTTGGGTCTGCTCACTTGAGCAGTAAAGCCAATCTCCTGACACCAGGTTGTAGTAAAGGAAAGTGCAGTGTTTATTGTAGGCGCCAAGCAGGGGGTCCAGGCAGCTAGTGCTTAAAGACCTGAAGTTGGCTTGTGCAGACACATCCCTCAATGACTGGTTGGACTTTATTTGGGGTTTCATCCCTCTTTTGATCCCACTTTCCTTCATCCCGGCCTCCTGTGTTTGCCTCTTTGCCTCCACCTTAAGCATCCGTACATCCCAGGGGAGATGTCATGTGTGCTTCCCACATCACTGTGGTCACCATGTTTTATGGGCCAGCCATGATCATGTACATGAGGCCTAGGTCCTGGTATGACCCAGAGAGAGACAGGAAGCTGGACCTCCTCTACAATGTCATCTCTGCCTTCCTCAATCCCATCATCTACAGTCTCCGGAACAAAGATGTAAAGAGGGCCTTTCTGAAAGTACTTGGCCAGAGAGGCACAGTCAGTGACTCAGGATGTTTCAGAGTTTTCCAGAATCATGGACAGATCTGATGGGGCTCATATGGTATCATTAAAGTACATAATTTCCAACCAATCTGAACCTTCCTGTATCTATGAGATACCCAGAAAAGGTGAGGCCACTCTTACATTGAAGTCCTCCCCATTGGTTTAAAAAATTTTCAACTGCTACCATTAATGGACTTGGTTGAGTATTGAAGGCAAAGAATTTCTATTATAACAAGGATGCCCTTATGGCTCAAGGCCATTGATTTATTGGTTTTCCTGGGTTCTTGCCTCACCTCTGGAAAATTATTTATCAGTTCAATATAATCATAGTCAAACGTTCAACATGCATACGTGCTTTTCTGCAGTCTAAAAGATTGGGGTGAAGATGACATAAAGAGTAGACAGATTACGTAGGAACAGTCTGGCGTTACTGTCTGACAAGCACTCACAAGTAATTTTAGCATTGCTTTTTGCACTGGGTGCTATAAAATATAAGCTAGAATTATTTTTAACACATCTGTGAAACAGTGCGGCTAATAATCTGGTCTGACTCAGGTTGTAAAAGTGACTCTTTCCTGGTTTTACATTTTAAACATCACTTTTACTCTCAGAAAATAAAACTGTATATTTCATGAAAGAAAAATACATGTATGTTTATCTATCTATCTGCATCTCTCTATGTATATTTATATAATGAGAGAGCCAGAGTCAGAATATGCAGAAAGAATTTATAGAAAAGAGTATAGCAAAAACATGTTTAATATTTTGCCATATTAATTTGAGTCTTTTTTTTCTTTAAAAAAGGTTTAAATAATTACGGATGTTGTGGAATCCGGAGTTGCAAAACACACCTCGGAGGACACTCAAGAAAGCGGAGTACGGTTTATTACGCCAGGGGGTCCAAAGGGAATCAGTTCCCAACAAAGACCGTAATGTTTCTGAGAAGCCCAGTTTTATACCCCCCACTACATGACTGGCTACATGTTAGCAACTTCTTTGTTGTATATGATTGAGTTTTACAGCAAGTAGGTGCTAGGAGAACAAGCAATTAAGGTTAAAAGAGGGGGGTACAATGATTATACATCAAGGGGAAATGTCTCCATGGTTAATCTAATAGGGGCAGCCTGACCTCAGTTACAATCTCCGTTTGTCATTTGTAGGGAGGGAAGTCTCCAGGAGACCTGGTTTTCACTAGTAGTGATTTCCTCACTCTTGCACAGGGTTCAGGCCCAGTTCACATTCTGTCTTTAAGATGGATGACAGGCTTCAAGATGGAGTCTCCCCTGCTTTCCTCACATTGGCCCCAACACAGGTATAGTTGAAGTGCGCTTTGATTATTTCCAACTCCTCTGAATCTACCAGTATCATTATATCCATGTCTATTTAGTGTGTCTTTAAGTTTTTCCTTAAATATAATTGTATCCATAAGCAACACATACAGTTATTTTTGTATGAACTTAAAATTTGATAATGATATCAAGAAATCAGTACCACTCTGAAAATATTTAACTCAACAGTCATGTTTCTGACATCTACCTACTGAACACATATAGGCCTAACCATTTCTCTTTAACAAGCATTTAATGTATGTATCACATTTAATTTATCTAATTATTATTGAATATTTGTTTATTTTCAGTTTTTCATTATCTAAACAATTCTGCCACAAATGTTTTAGACATTTCTCCTTATGTAAGTATTTTTTCCAGGATTTATGTGTAATAGTGAATGTGGCAGAGTTTAGAACTTTCAAATTTACTAGATATTCTTAAATTATTCCTCTAAGTAGTTATATGAGTCTAAAACTTTCATTCTCAACACTTGATAGTATTATCTATCTCCACCATTCTAAAGTTTCTATCTCATATCTAGACAGTGGTGACATAATTTCCTGTTTTATTCAGAGTTCTCTCATTGCTGGTGAATTTAACATCTTTTCATAAGCTTGTTGGTATTATTGCATAGTTAAATCAGCCTTGGGGTCAGACTGCTATATTTTGTCCTCAGCTTTACCCGTTATTAACTCAGTGATGATGGGCAAGTTACCTAACTTCTCTAAGTTTCCTCATCTGTTAATGGGAAGAATATACTATAGATCACAGAGGGTTGTTAGAAAGATTAAATGAGATAATATGTGTGAAAGGTTGTTGCTGAGCTTTGAAAAACACTGGGATTCTTGGTCTCCAAAATGGAGGAATTGGATCTGGGCCAGTGACGAGGCTTAATCTGAGTTTTTGTGTAGTAATGTTTTATTAAAGAATAAAAGAGAAAGCTTCCGACATAGACACAAAAAGGGGGCAGAAAGAGTGCCCCCCTGCTAGTCTTTAGCTGATGTTATATAGCTACTAGCAGGCTACTAATTAGAGAAAGGAAATGTCTCAAAACTCAGAGACTGGCACCAAGCCTCTCACCCACAACATGCGTTTTGAGATAACACTGACACAAGGTGAGTTGTCTGGGGCCATAAAACTATTGACATGAATCTTGAAGAAAGGCAGTTTTTCAAGCAAATACATAGTCTCATTAACATAGCTTAAGAGAACATTTGCAGGAGTAAAACATACTGGTTTGTCAAGTCAGTTCTGAGTCTTAGGTGGAACTGACTTGAAGACAGAGTCTAGGGTAAATACATAGTTCATTAACATAGCTTAAGAAAATCAAGGCAATGCCGAAGAATGTTCAAACCACCACACATTTGCACTCATAATGCATGCTAGCAAAGTAAAGCTCAAAATTCTCCAAGCCAGGCTTCAACAGTACATGAACTGTGAACTTCCAGATGTTCAAGCTGGATTTAGAAAAGGAACAGGAACAGGAACCAGAGATCAAATTGCCAACATCTGCTGGATCATCAAAAAAGCAAGAGAGTTCCAGAAAAACATCTATTTCTGCTTTATTGACTACGCCAAAGCCTTTGACTGTGTGGATCACAACAAACTGTGGAAAATTCTGAAAGAGATGGGAATACCAGACCACCTGACCTGCCTCTTGAGAAACCTGTATGCAGGTCAAGAAGCAACAGTTAAAACTGGACATGGAACAACACACTGGTTTTAAGTTGGGAAAGGAATACGTCAAGGCTGTATATTGTCACTCTGCTTACTTATATGCAGAGTACATCATGAGAAATGCTGGACTGGATGAAGCACAAGCTGGAATCAAGATTGCCAGGAGAAATAGCAATAACCTCAGATAATCAGATGACAACACCCTTATGGCAGAAAGGGAAGAAGAACTAAAGAGCCTCTTGATGAAAGTGAAAGAGGAGAGTGAAAAATCTGGATTAAAACTCAACAGTCAGAAAACTAAGATCATGGCATCCAGTCCCATCACTTCATGGCAAATAGATGGGGAAACAATGGAGACAGTGAGAGAATTTGTTTTCTTGGGCTCCAAAATCACTACAGATGGTGACTGCAGCCATGAAATGAAAAGACACTTGCTCCTTGGAAGAAAAGCTATGACCAACCTAGATAGCATATTAAAAAGCAGAGACCTTACTTTGTCAACAAAGGTCCACCTAGTCAAAGCTATGGATTTTCCAGTGGTCATGTACGGATGTGAGAGTTGGACTATAAAGAAAACTGAGTGCTGAAGAATTGATGCTTTTGAACTGTGGTGTTGGAGAAGACTCTTGAGAGTCCCTTGGACTGCAAGGAGATCCAACCAGTCAATCCTAAAGGAAATCAGTCCTGAATATTCATTGGAAGGACTGATGCTGAAGCTGAAACTCTAATACTTTGGCCACCTGATGTGAAGAACTGACTCAATGGAAAAGACCCTGATGTGGGAAAGATTGAAGGTGGGAGGAGAAGGGGACGACAGAGGATGAGATGGTTGGATGGCATCACCAACTCGATGGACTTGAGTTTGAGTAAGCTCTGGGAGTTGGTGATGGACAGGGAAGCCTGGTGTGCTGTAGTCCATGGGGTCGCAAAAAGTTGGACACGACTGAGCGACTGAACTGAACTGAACTGAGGAAAAACATTTTCATAAGAAAAACACATTGGTTAGCTCAAGATTTGAGAAAAGTTAAGTTCAGGTGGAACCAGGTGTTGTCATGGCAACACAGAATCTTAAACGAAATCTCCTTTTAAATTTGTATAGAGAAGGGAAAAAAATCTGACACCTGTTTGTTTCCTCCTGCTGCTTAAGAGAGATAAGAAATGTCTAACACTTGCAGCCTATTTCCTGCATTTGGAGACCCCTAGCCTTCCTGCCTGTTACCCTCTCACATGTAAAGGGTTTATCATAACAAAAAACAAATAGTAAGTATTCAGTGAATGTGAGATACTGTTTACCTTTAATTTGTTATTTATTATATATTGGATAATATCCTTTGTCTGTTACATGCACTGAAAATATCTTCTCTCAGTTTACTATGTTTCTTTATTGCAAAAGCCATATATGTTTAGTCTTAAAATTTTATAATAGATTCAGACAAATACCCATTACTTTAGAGTTGCAGATAACTACAGTTAAAAATTCAGGGTCTAAATTTTTAAAAATTGTCTTTATCAATGTTTTTAAGAAACATAACACAATTCCTAAACATTGTATTTTTGTTTCCATGATTTTTAACATTGAATTACACAGTATTTATTCTTCTGTCACGTGATTTACTCACTCAGTATAGGTTTTAACACTTTTCCATTTTCATTTGTTTCCACTGTTGAAAATTATTATTTTTTCACTCTTTGATGGATAGAAGAGAATAATGACTTTGAATGAATAGAACTATTAATGAACTTATGAGTCTATCCTTATGGTTTTTCTTAGATGAATATATGTCAACGATTTCATTGAATTGCAAGAGGAGAGGCTGGGAAGTGAAGATTCAGGGCAGGAAGGGTTTTGGCTGCTGGACTGAGGAGCTGAGACTAAATTCCCCAGATGGAAACTTGTGAGAACTCTGAAGGAGGGGGAACAAAGGCAGAGTTGCAGGATAGAAATCTAGCGGTGGCAACCATGGGAATGCTTATTGACCACACAGTCTGCTTGTTGAATCCAGGCCCTGCCACTTGAGAAGGGAAATGAATAACAGACCTGGAAATTCTGGTTGCTTGGGGTGGGCAGCCTAGGAGACGAGTTCCAGGCTAGGCCAGGGGAATGTGGGAGAGGAACAGCCCTCCACAGTTGTGAGGAGGCCCCTTGGGTGGGAAGCAGGCACAGACCTTCAGAGGTTCTCAGAGGAGCTGAAGTCATATTCACCAAACCCTGAGCTCCCCTCCAGTGGAGGAAGAGGCCTCCAGGACCTGACTGATGCTGCAGTGAACTCCACATTGGGGTCAGGATCAGAATAGTGGGGAGGAGGAGAGTGACCGTCACCCAGGAAGAAGGCTAGTAAGAAGGAGAAAGAAGAGACTTCATCTGGGGAGTGTAAGACACAGTGAGGATTGGAATGTTCCTGGTGCCCCCTCCTAAGGAGACTGCCTTTCCCAGAAGCCAGGCTCTGCAGATGGGCTCTGCTCTCATCAGCCTCTCCCCTGTGTCTCCCAACTTTCAGCCCAAACCCCAGTCTGGCTCCTGTGGGGAAACACTGGGCCAAGAACCAAATGTAGCTCTAGTCCCCCTGGGCTGTGTGTGGGCAGGGGACCTTCTCATGATCAGGAAGAATGGAGCCTGAAGTTTCTTTCCCACCAGGCAGGACTGAACTCCTGTGGGATGTTCCTGAGCAAGAACCAAGTATTTCCTCCCCAGTAGGAAGGGGCTGCAGGAACTTAGCTCCTGGTTAGAGCCCTGGAGCCACATGTCACTCAGGAGGAACCTCCTGAGTCTGAGAGAGCTCCGCCCACAGCCCCTTTCCCTGCAGAGTTATAATCTCAGGACAGCAGTGCCCATAACCATTCTGGGGAGCAAGCCAGGCTGTGGCTAAACCCCATGCCCAGTCTTTTTTTTTTTTTTTTTTACAGATAAGAAATAGTTACCTACTCAGAATCATGGCAGTAAATGGCAAAAGTGAAAATTCAAAACTACATTGAGCCTTTTGTTTCTTCACCTGTGCTGCAGAAGGTAGGTATGTAGTAGAAGATAAATATATGGGGCTTCCCTGGTGGCTCAGATGGTAAAGAATCCGCCTGCAATGTGGGACACCTGGGTTCGATCCCTGGGTTGGGAAGATCCCCTGGAGAAGGGAACGGCTACCCACTCCAGTATTCTTGCTGGGAGAGTTTCATGGATAGAGGATCTTGGTGGGCTATACAGTCCATGGGGTCACAAAGTGTTGGACATGACTGAGTGACTTTCACTTACTCATGTGGCGCTAGTGGTAAAGAACCCAGCTACCAATGCAGGAGACATAATCCCTGGGTCAGGAAGATCCCCTGGAGGAGGGCATGGCAACCCACTCCAGTATTCTTGCCTGGAGAATCCCATGGACAGAGGAGCCTGGTGGGCTACAGTCCATAGTGTCACACAGATTCAGACATGATTGAAACAACTTAGCAGGCACAGCACAAAGTGTAGAAGAAAAAAAACAGGACAAATACACTAACTCATCTTAGGGCAAGGAGTCCTGGGGGGCAGAAGCCTGTCATCCACATCCCCTTTGCCCTTACCTTGAAGGTAAAAGCTGAAGGTAAAAACCGGGCAGCCTCTCATCACGAGGGATCTCATTCAAGGATCTCCATCACTCAGGACCTATCTCCTATCCAAAACACTCTTACCTTAAGCAGCTAATGTACTTGTATTAAACTATATAAGCTGATTCCCAAGTGTAGCTCGGTGGAGGGGATGAGCTCAGACATCAGGATCAACTCCCTTTCAGTCTCTTCCAGTCTTGTCTAGGCCCAGCATGTCTTTCTCCATCTCTCATCTTCCTCTCTCACATCCACTCTTTCACCTAACTAGTCTGAATGAAGAAGTCAAATCCTTATATATTCCAAATTCAAAGTACCACTTGAATTTTATTCCTTATTATAAAAATTGTTTATTGTATGAAATTTGGAAAGTTCAGGGAACTTTAAGTAATAAATATCACTTGTAAATCTAATCACCAGAAATGACTCCTGTAAGGTTTTGGTATATTTCTTTCTAATTTTTATGCTGTGCATATAAATTTGTATACTGTTAGGGCAGCAGCAGCAGGATTCAATCTGCTTTTTAACAGTCTGTTGGAGCATTTCTCCACAATGCAAAATAGTCTCCAAAATATTATTTTAAAGGCTATCAGGTATTCAATCATATCAATAGACCATAAATTATTTAACCAATCCCCTGTTATAGGACATTTAGGTTATATCCAGTTTTCCTCATTAAAAGTAATACTGCAATTAAATATCCTTGATGAAAAATCTCTCCCCACATCTCTCATTTTTCCATATGCAATATTCTTAAAGGTGAAAATACATGCTATCACATTTTCCTGCAGAAGAACAGAGTAATTTATTTCTCATATGAATTTCCAAATCAATATATAAGAATTGCTCATTTACTGCAAACTGGTCAATGCCAGGCATCATCATTTTAAAAGAATTTTTTGCCTATGTCAAGTTAAAAACTGTTTCATTGATGTTTTAATTTGCAGTCTTTAATTATTAGTAAGTTTAAACTTTGGTGGATTCATTTTTTCATTAATCTCTTGTGCATTGATTATTAATATCTCATTCTTGGTTATGAGTTTTTTCCTTACAAAGAAGAAACCTTTATATTCTAATGATATTAATCACTTGTATTACACATATGCAACAACTATTATTCATTTTTAATTTACATAAGATATTCTTTATTATATAGCCAAAAATGTTGATGTTTTTCTTACTTTTCTTCCTTTATTTTTATGCTCACAAGAAAGCCAGAAAGTATTGGCATTTAGGCAGGGGGAATGTGAGCAGCTTGAGTATAATGTGGAGACAGGAAAATTGAGATAGAACCAAATTACTCTTTACAATTAAGTAAATCTGTTCTCAAAGTGTGGACCCAGCATCTGCATTACCTGGGAACGTGTAGAAATGCAAATTCTCGACCTCCACCCAAGACTTTCTAAATCAAAACTCCGTATGAAGCGCAGGAGCATCTGACAAGCTCTCCAGGTTCTGAAGCACAGGGAAGTCTGAAAGCACTGAGTTAAAGGAATTGGATTTATGGCTGGTTGCCCCAGTAACAGGTGTAAGGAGAGTCCTAGAACAGGAAGACAAGGGGAGATGGGAGGAGGTTCCAGGAAGGAGACCAGTCTCTAGTCAGATGCCGATGGCTGGGAGCTAGAGAGGAAAAACTGCTGCACAGATAACTTAGGGACTTTGCAACATTAAATGTTCATTTTAAAAATAGTTTTCTGTTCTGTGCTGCATTGTAAGCTATCTTCCTTTTATCAATACATCCAGGACAAATCTTGCAAATAACATCCTTGGGTTGGTGAGGTTTAGGGGCATAACGGAGAAAGAGAATAAGGATGAACCACTGAAGGTCAGTACTCCATGAGGAAGGCAATAAGGGGAGTTGAGGAGACAATGAGAGTGAGGATTAGGGAGCAAAATGGCCAGGGATACACAAGAATCCCTCACAATATTAGGGAAATATGGAACAGGTCAGATGAAGGCTGTGCAGGTTTGTTTGCATATTAGAGGGAAAGGGATCAACACTAAGAGGCTGAAGGACTTGGAACCTTCAAGTGATGCTTAAAGGCTTTTCTCTGTCACATCATAAAATAAATATTCATTCATATATTTTCTCTTAGGTTGCTTTACATTTTTATTTTTTGCATTTAACTCTTTAACATATTTAACTCTGTGAAATCACTTTCCCACCTATATTATTTATAACTCTTCTTTGCCCCTCTGATTTATAACAAATAGTAGGCATTTGGTAAAGACATGTTGAATCAATGACATAATTACTGAATACCAGTAAAGTTTCTTTCACCAGGAAAAGTTAAATCTTGAATATTAACTATAAACTTTAATCTACATAGCATTGATTTGAATTCCCAATTCTAACCTCAGTGGTAATTCTAGCAGTGATAAAAACCTCAACATAAATAATGAGTATAATAGTCTTCACTCTGATCTTTAATCGAGGCTAAACAACCTCTGTTGTCCCAAGAGAAAATGGAAAATGGGGTGAATAACAGAGAGAAAAGCAAAGCTATCTTGGGAAAGGGAGAGACAGGAAGGAACACAGCACACAGCACTTCTCAGACTTGGTCTTCACCATTTGATCACTCTGCCCCTCAGCTTACATCTGAATGAAACCCCGACACCACTCAAACTGTTGCAGGAAGGGGAACCCCTTCCAGGGCCCGAAACTGGGCTCTTGTCTAACACTCAGAAATGAATTGTCCAAGGAGACACATGTGCTGACAAAGCAAGAGATTTTATTGGGAAAGGGCACCTGGGTGGAGAGCAGTAGGGTAACAGAACCCAGGAGAACAGCTCTGCCACATGGCTCGCAGTCTTGGGTTTTATGGTGATGGGATTTATTTCTGGGTTGTCTTTAGCCAATCATTCTGACTCAGAGTCCTTCCTGGTGGTGCATGCCTTGTTCAACCAAGATGGATGCCAGAGAGAAGGATTCTGGGAGGTGGTCGGATGTGTGGTGTCTCCTTTTGACCTTTCCTGAACTCTTCCAGTTGGTGGTGGCTTATTAGTTCCATGTTCCTTAGCAGGACCTCCTGCCATAAAACAACTCATGCAAATGGTTACTATGGTGCCTGGCCAGGGTGGAGGGTTTCAGTCAGTGTGCTTCCCCTAACAAAACTACTATGGGGATGTATTCAGTAGTGCCCCCATCTAATAATCCCATTAGGATTCCCATTAGGAGACATAAATGAAAATGAGTGAAAATTCATTGGCACCAAAACCCCAAATGTTATATATTCCCCAAACTGTTTAAACAGGCAGAGCACAATGCAGGAGCTCAACCAGTCCGCTGTGACAGAATTCATCCTGTTGGGCTTTGCCTCGAACCCCAGGACCAATCCTCTGCTCTTCACCTTCTTTCTGGTCTTTTACCTGCTCATCCTTGTGAGCAACAGCCTCCTCATCACCCTCATCCACCAGGACACACGCCTCCACACGCCCATGCACTTCTTCATCAGTGTCCTCTCCCTGCTGGACATGTGCTACAGCACCACGACGGTGCCCCAGATGCTCGTGCACATTCTCAGCAAGAAGAGAGCCATCTCCTTTGCTAGATGTGTGGCCCAGATGTACATCTTCCTCCTCTTTGGGATCACTGAGTCCTGGCTTTTCTCCATCATGTCGGTGGACAGGTACATGCCATCTGCCACCCTCTCTGGTATAAGGTCATCATGAGCCGCTGGCTGTGCCTTCTCATGGTGGGCATCTGTGCAGCCTATGGTGTGGTGGGTGGTTTGTCCTATACCTTCTTTGCTATGCGACTTCCCTATTGTGGCCCTAATGAAATTGACCACTACTTCTGTGAGGTCCCTGCGGTCTTGAAGCTGGCCTGTACAGACACTTCCCTCAATGATTTGGTGGACTTCATCACCGGCTTCAATGTCATTGTGGTCCCACTTTCCTTGATTGTCCTTGTCTATATTAGCATCTTTGCTACCATCATGAAGATCCGCTCAGCCCAAGGACGGATCAAGGCCTTCTCCACCTGTGCCTCCCACATCACCGTGGTTACCATGTTTGCTATTCCATGCATTATCATGTACATGAGCCCTGGCTCTGACTCCTTGTCAAACAATGGCAAGAAAATGGCCCTTTTCTACAACATTGCCACAGCCTTCCTCAACCCTGTCATTTATAGCCTGAGGAACAAAGATGTGAACAGGGCCTTCCTCAAATTGGTGGGCAGGGGCAGGGTCCCAGAGTGACTCTCTAAAGATGAAGATGTGGGGAGCCATACAATGCAGGATGCACACTCACCCCAAAGACTCTTCTACCAGTCCTGAAGAGATGGTCTTCATAAAGCTAACTCTTCACCCTGGCCCAAAGGGAGAGAACAAGGTGCTTGATCATCAGCATTTTCTATGGCATTGTGGTTTGAGACAAATATGATTGGGAAGATCCAATTGCTCTTAACAGTTGTTAAGAGCCTGGACTCTAGTGCCAGAGAGACCAAGATGAGAGACTTGGATTTACCAGTTACTAGGCATGTGAATTCTTGCAGCACATTTAACTCCTCAAAGGTTTGTATCTCTCATCAGAGAGAAATTAAATGAGATAATACACAAAATGTACAGAGCATGGCATAGATAATTTCTTTTAGCAAATGTTAGTTTTACTAGGAATGAATTATCAATCCTTAAATGGAAATGATCTTCCTGATCTGTGAAAGTTGCTGGATCCCTAAAGAGAAAGAGGGAAAAAAGCTGGTGGAGCGGAAGAATGGAAGAAGAAGAAACTCAGAAACTGTAAAGTGGAGATTCTTAAGGTGCAGAGGAACTTGAGAAAAGGAAATTAACCTATATAACCCATCTACAAACTGTGCCAGTTAGAGCATCTGGGGTCAATTGAAGTTATCTTAGAAAGTTGAAAATTCTTTTTTTTAAAATTTTTCCATTTATTTTTATTAGTTGGAGGCTAATTACTTTACAATAATGGTTTTTGCCATACATTGACACGAATCAGCCATGGATTTACATGTATTCCCCATCCTGATCCCCCCTCCCACCTCCCTCTCCCCCCGATCCCTCTGGGTCTTCCCAGTGCACCAGCCCCGAGCACTTGTCTCATGCATCCAACCTGGGCTGGTGATCTGTTTCACCCTTGATAATATACATGTTTCGATGCTGTTCCCACGAAACATCCCACCCTCTCCTTCTCCCACAGAGTCCAAAAGTCTGTTCTGTACATCTGTGTCTCTTTTTCTGTTTTGCGTATATGCAAAACCTTATATGAAAATTCTTTTTTATGACCATTTTTTTCTGTTATTTTTTAGTTTTATACCTCTTGATTTCCCTTTTCTCCTTGTTTCTAATAATGTCCATTTTTTAAAACTATAGTTTCTCTTAGATAATCTCTAGGAAAAGGGATTCTGTCCACTTAAGAATGTAGGAAATTAGAGAGGAGAGGAATGACTATAATGTGACAATGAAAAAAAGGGAGTTCAGTTAAAAATTAGGTGGGGAATTTTTGCTCGGTTCCCATTTTTCTTAAGGGATTTTCTCTGAAAATCTGTTTATTTTTCATAGAATGTTTACAAACATGATTGCTTTCTTCCCTAGGCTTCACCAGTCTGGGCATCACCCATATTTACTGACTACTTGCTGTCACAGGAACTTCTCCACACAACAAAGCAATTCCCATGTGGTTCTAGAAACATGTCCCATAAACTAACATGCAGACCCTTTGGGTTCTGTTTTCCTAGCTTCTTGCTGACGTACACTGCCTATGAAACTCTTTTCAGAAAAAATCAGCTGGGCTGGCCAAAAAATATAATGTGAATGTCTGTCCCCTCCATGAGAGGCCAGGTTCCATGCCAAGGGTGCAGGTTCACAATGTCCCTAAAGATATTACTTAACCCTTCTATCCAGGAGCCAGAGTGTTGCATAAATAATAAAGCAAATTTATGGGACAATAATGAGACAGGGCATATAGATGCAAAATATTTACAGACATGTGAATAAAATCATTAACACAGAGGGGCTCTAACAAATTGGTAAAAAAAAAATGCTCAGGGAAATTGGAAACAGATATGAGCACATTATTAAAAAGATACCCAAGTAACAATAAACATATGGGAAAATCATACCACTGTAGACACCAAAGAAATGCAAATTAAAATACCAATGAGATACCACTTTTTCACCTTTACAAACTGGAAGAATTTTTAAACAATAGCCAGAGATGGCCAGAAAACAACAAAACACTGGTTTTTATACATTTCTAATGGGAGTATGAGCTTCCCTGATAGCTCAGTTGGTAAAGAATCTGCCTGCAATGCAGGAGACCTGGGTTTGAACCTGGGTTGGGAAGATCCACTGGAGAAGGGAAAGGCTACCCACTCCAGTATTCTGGCCTGGAGAATTCCATGGACTCTATAGTCCATGGGGTCACAAAGAGTCAGACATGACTGAGCGACTTCCACTTCACTTAAATGGGCTTACCAGGTAGCACAGTGGTATGGAATCTGCCTGCCAATGCAGGAGACGCAAGAGATACAAGTTCAATCCCTGCTTGGGGAAGATCCCCTGGAGAAGGAAATGGCAACCCAGCCCACTATTCTTGCCTGGAAAATACCATGGACAGAGGAGCCTGGTGGACTACAGTCCATGCAGTCGCAAAGAGTCAGACACAACTGAGCGACGAACATAACACAATGGGAGTACAGATTGACCTGAAAAGCACATGTATATTTCACACAACCATGTGATAGTAATTAGCTGAGTCCCTGATTGTATGGCAGCCAG
This sequence comes from Cervus elaphus, assembly GCF_910594005.1. Taxonomy (NCBI): domain Eukaryota; kingdom Metazoa; phylum Chordata; class Mammalia; order Artiodactyla; family Cervidae; genus Cervus; species Cervus elaphus. The sequence goes on along the minus strand of NC_057834.1, from coordinate 123,197,180 downwards.
GACTTTCCCAAGGCCCAGTCTTTGGCCAGAGCATTGCAGGAAAAAAGTAAAAAGTTTATTTCTATGCAGTCAGCCAGGTTTGTATTCTAAGTTCAACTCAGTTTGAATGTGTGGTCAAACATAAAGTCAACTGACTGCTGAAAAATCAGCAACTTAGATTTCAACTCAATCCCAGATCTACTCATGCTCACCAGAAGGCTACCAAATGGAGTCGTGGAAACAGTCCTTCAGTCTGAACCTGGTCAAGAAGGCTGCAGAGGTGAGGTCCACAGAGCCCAGGAGACCAATCTGGATGACTCTAACACTATCTCCAACTCTGAGGGTCATGGTTACTAGAGATTTGCGGAGCAGGAGCACCAGGCACATCACCCCTTCCTCCATTACTTTCCTCTTACAGGGAGTCCTCACCTGTCCCCAGAGTGGTACCTATCAAAATTGGTTGCAGTTATAGATTCCTCTGTGTCTTTAATGGGATGCATAATTATCTCCTAGCTACTAGCAGGTGATGGGAGTGGCGATCACAGAAAGTGCTAGGTTCTGCTTCTGATGAACACAACAGATGCTGTCCCCACATTAAAGTGTCACTGGTACTGAGTAAGTGGTATCTGATAGCCAGGCTCCAATGACCTGCAAGGACCAGCTCCCAGTTAGCTCCTGTAGTTCAGAGTTCAAGAAGCTTTGCAAGATCAGAGGTACTATCATTTTGGTTAAATTCAGGTGGTTCAAGGTTTGCACCAGACAGAAGAGTGGCTGCTCCAAGGCCGTGCCAAGCAGGCTAGCCCTGCATAGGCTTGCTATATGTAGCAGTCACTGTTCCCTTAAAAAAGAGAGCCACTTCATATGCTATGGGTAAAAAAAGTCTATTTTAACAATTAGCCCTTACACAACTGTCCCAAGAACTGGGGAAGTAAAGACCTGGAAGGGGCATTGGAGGATCAGAATAAAATCATTATTCATTCATAATGAATCACTGGGCAAAGGTAGAGAAGTTAGAGCTTACAGGAAGATCTGAGAAGCCCCAGATCCAGTCATTTAACAGGCCATAACGGGAATGCTTAAAAAGCTCCTTGGGAACCTGTTGCCTTTGACAGTCCACAGTCAAGTCAATTTAACTTAATTTAATTTAATCTAATTTAATCATTTAATCATTAATTCAATTTAATTTAATCATTTCTTAAAAGGTCCCATTTCCAAACATGGTTACATTCTGAGATACTGATGGGCTAGGACTTCAACATATGAAATTGGAGCAGTAGGGAGCAGACACAATTCAGTCCAAAATACAGAGTAAGTCAGTCATTCTTGAAAAAAAGGAGATATGCAGAAGAGACTTTTGGCCAAGAGTACCACAGGTAAGTGGCCACAAGTAAGTGGAAACCAGGCAGAGAGCAGCAATCCCCACACTGGGTGAAACAAAGATCAGAACTGTGCGCTGTTGAGACAGTGAGGAATTTGTGAAACACAAACTTGAGAGAAGAAGAAACTTTACAGAAAAGGAACTCCGGAAATTTACATAGAGGCCTCCTTCAGCCATTAGCCAGTCACTGACATGCATACACACAGGGTGAAATGAGACATGGAAGAAACAGCTACTTGGGTCTGTGAAGTGAATGAAAATTCAGGTGCTTGTACCATGCAGGGAGACACTGAAGTTGTCATCCAAAGTGGAGATAACTCACCGTATACTCAAGGCTCCCAAAATAACTCTATCTTAGAAGCAGAGCTATTCAGTCCTTAAAGGAAGAGTTACTCCTGATTTACTGTGAGAGCCAAAAGCAAAGCCTCAATAGGATCAAACTGATATGACAATAAGTTAGCACTTTGTCAGACAACATTCAACATTTTTTGAAGGGAAACAACATAATGTAGACTATCAACCCTGTAGCATCTTGTAAGTTGAAATAATGTCCTACAAAATATCAAATTTTACTAGACATATAAAGAAGCAGGAGAAAGTGACTCATAATGAGAGAAAAAACAGTCAACAGAAACATACACAGAGATGATGTGGATATTGAAATTAACAGAAAGACTTTAAAACAGTTTGTCTAATAAACACACTAAAGAATTGTCAAAGAAAAATATGGACATAGTAAGTGGATAGATGGAGGATCACAACAGAGAATGGAAATAAATAAACATGAAGAAAGAATAGTCTTTGATGGGAGATCAAGATGGCAAAGTAAGAGGGTAAGGAGTTCACATATCCCCATGAACACATCAAAAATACATCTATATATGGAGTATTTCTTTCTGAGAATGAACTGGAAACTGGCAGAAGGACTCCTGTACAACCAGGTCTTTAAGAAAGATACACATGTAACTGGTGCAAATAGAAGAAAAACAATTAGGTCAGGACCTGTGCTCCTGAGAGGAGACTTGGGAAAGGGGAGATTGCAGATACCCACCCTGGGGAGTGAGCAGGTCAAGACACAGACTGGATGTCCCAGTCCTGGGGTTCTACATGGAGAAGACAAGCTCTCTTGGTTGGTTGGGGGTTTGCTGGGTCAGGCAGAAAGACTGGGGAAAACTGGACTTTGCTCTTGAGGAGTGCTGGCCCACAGGCTTGCCCCTGAGACAGGGCAGAGAGAAGTCTGCTTAAGTAAGTGTCTGCTGGGTTTCCCAAGACAGCTTCACAACACCCCATTTGGAGCCAAGGGAAACCTGGCCCCACTCACCCCATGCCACAAGCAGCAACGGATCTAGGGTGGCCAGGACTGGGAAGAGGACTAGACCTTGAGATGCAAAGACGACCCAGTCCTGCAGCTGAGCCTTAATGGGATGATGGTGGCCGTTGGAGCTTACTCAAGCAGCACCTTAGAAGCAGCCCAGGTGCTGCCTGATTTTCTAATAGAGACCAAACGGGGATTTGAACCCAGATCAGGATTCAGTGAGGCAACAACACTAAACAGTTGACACAGCACTGCCTGTCACATCAGACAAACTTCCTTACTTGTTTATCTGTTTAACGAGGTGCAGTTCCCTCTTGAACAGTAAATCTCTGCTTGAAATCCCAAGAATGTCACGTTCATGAGGCCTACTCTCTTTAAGGGAGGAGGGAAATTGCCACCACACAGGCAGTGTCTCCTCCCACTAGCTAGAGAAATGTGTGGCCTGGGCAGGGGTCCTCCACTGTGGATGCAGGCTTCCAGGTTCCTGTCCCTACCACAGGATATCTGGGTGTCACACCAGAGATCAGGGCTGGCCCTTAATATTGCTCACTCTTTGCTGTCAGAAGACATACCACTGACTGAGCCCCTTCTGTGTACCATAACCTGTGCTAAGCATCTTACAGGTACCTTCTTAACAGTCACAGCCTGCTTTCTATTCTAAATAGGATGAAAACGAGGCTCAGAGAGGGGAAGTGATTTGCACAAGGCCATATGGCTAGGAAATAGTGGAGTCAGCATTCAGCCACCAGTCTGTCCGGTTGTCTAGTCTTTTGTTTTCTGTGTTGCAAAAGAAAGAGAGGCATTGTATTTTCTGGGGCTTCAGAACCATATCCAGAGAATTGAACAAATTGTCAAGCGACAAAATACATCAAGATCTACAACCGTATCTTGAATACTATAAATAATACTGCTATAAAAAATTGGTTTCACGTATCTTTCAGAATTAGTATTTTTATCTTCTTCACATATAGTCTGAGGTCAGAGAGTGTAGTATCTCCAGTTTTGGTCTTTTTCTCAATATTCCTTTAGCAATTCAGAGACTTTTGTGATTCCATATAAAATTTTTGATTCCTTATTTCAATTAAAATTTTTTTTTAAATTTTTGAGTATATTACACAATATCTACTGTATGTTCCATGGGCAGGGCTATCCCATATCAGGTGATTACCAGGTCCATGGCCTTCTAATCTCGAAACCATACAATGTTCAAATTCAGACACATTTTGAGAGTGAAAGGGAGGGTTTTAATTAATTACAGGAATTAATTGATCTATAATAGGCACAAACCATAACCATCCCATAAAAACTAGGGTATGAGATCACCCTATCCAATCCCATCTTTGGCTAGCCTACTTTCTCCTCATAGTTGGAACCAAGCACTATGGTTGATACTTGTTAGCCCTAAACTTCATCTTACCTGGATAAATGTGCTATTTCTCTGGGGACCTAAGCATTCCGGCCCTTTACTCTGAGATAACATCCAGGCATGCTCAGCTGCTGGTTTGTTCAACCTCATGTTCCAGTTATATGGATGCTAACAGGACTTTTTTGGTCTTTGCCTTGGGGACCTATCCTTTAAGATGACATGCTTTTTCCAGAATCCCTCCCATACCAGGACCCATCCAGTTCTGTGCTCAGTTCCCATGCAGTGGCTCAGGCCATTCTCCGGCAGTCAGATACCATTTTACCACTAAGTGTCACTTGACCTGGATTCACCACTGACCTCTACCAAAGTAAAAGTATTCCGCATGGCCTTAAGTCCCCCAGTACCCAAGCTGTACTTCACCTTGCCCTGAATTTCACCTTCATCACCACACCCTTCAGAATTTGAATTCTACCTTGAAGGACTAGATCATCTCTCACAGTTGGTCATTGCCTCCCACCCACAAAATAGGCTCCTTTCCAGTGAGACTGCATTCAGCCACCAATCTGCCTGGCTGTCTGGTCTTTTGCTTTCTGTGTTGCACAAGAAAGAGTGGCATCATGTGTAAAATAGAAAACTGCAGCAGTTAACAAAGGCAGTCTAGTCTGATGCCTTTCTCTCCTAGAATTCCATTAGGACCCAAGAGGGTACTTGTTGGGGAGCATCCTTCCAGTGGATCCAAGGAAGACTGTGCCTCTGTCCTGGCCTCTGACCACCTGGTTCCTACACCCAGCCTTGTAGACACTCTATAATCTGACTGTCCATAGCCTGTAAATTCAGTATTGCAACAGAGATGCTATAGTAGAGTGACTTGGAATCTGGAAGATGCAAGTTCAAATTCCTACTACACAATTTATTTGCTATGTGGCATGAATAAGTCATTTAATTCTCTTAAACTCTCTACGTCTGCTGACAAATCAAGTGACTTACCTACCTTGTCCTGAGGATTAATTACATTATGTATAGCACCCAGTGTAGCATCTGATAAGAGTAAGTGGTCACATAAAAAGCTGCTCAACATTCCTAATAATTAGAGAAAGGCAAATCAAAGCTACAGTAGGGTATTACCTCGCACAGTCAGAATGGCCACCATCAAAAAATCTACAAACAATAAATGCTGGATAGGATGTGGAGAAAGGGAGCCCTCCTACACCATTTTTGGGAATATAAACTGATACAGCCATTATAGAAAACAGTATGGAAATTCCTTAGAATACTAGGAATAAATCTATCACATGACTCAGCAGTCCCACTACTGGGCATATACCCTGAGACGGCCACAATTCTAAAAGATACATGTACCCTGATGCTCATTGCAGCACTATACAATAGCCAGGACGTGGAAGCAACCTAGATATCCATCTACAAATGAATGGGTAAAGAAGCTGTGGTACATATATACAATGGAATATTACTTGGCCATAAAAAAGAATGAATTTGAGTCAGTTCTAGTGAGGTAGATGAAACTAAAGCCTGTTATACAGAGTGAAATAAGTCAGAAGCAGAAAAATAAATATTGCATATTACCACATACATATGGAATCTAGAAAAATGGTATTGTTGAACCTATATGCAGGTAAGGAATGGAGACACAGATGTAGAGAATGGACTTTTGGACACAGTGGGGGAAGGAGAGAGTGGGACAAATGGAAAAAGTAGCATCAATATATTTAAACTAGATAACTGGTGAGAAGTTGCTCATCAGTTATCTATCTATAGCACAAGAAGCCCAGCCTGGCAATCTGTGATGACCAAGGGGTGGGACATAGGGAGGGGAAGGAGGTTCAATATGTATAATTATGGCTAATTCACGTTGTTGTAAGGCAAAAACCAATACAACATTACAAAGCAATTTTCCTCCAATTAAAAAATTTTAAAAGAGTAAGTGTTCAATAATATGTGGTTGTTGCTATAGTAATAGATTTAGTAGCATTTATACTATAATTAGGTACATGGTCTTTCAAAATAGTGTCGTTTAGTCGCTAACGCATGTCCGACCCTTCGTAACCACACGGACTGTAGCCCACCAGGCTCCTCTGTTCATGGGATTCCCCAGGCAAATATACTGAAGTGGGTTGCCATTTCCTTCTCCAGGGGATCTTCTCGAACCAGGGATCAGATCCATATCTCCTGCATTGACAGGTGGGTTCTTTATCACTGAGCCAGCAGGGAAGCTCCTGGATAGTTACGAGGGCACTAATAGGTATTAGCAGCATTTATATTATCTATATCCAAGCCTCAGTTTTATCTCTGCTCCATAAGTAGCCTTGGATAAGATTAATAAGCACATAAAAGGCACATAAAAGCGCTTTGGACGGAAACAAACACACTGTATTAGTATTGTCACTGTGTCACACAGTGATGTGGCCACTCAGCCATAAGACTCCTCTCTCCACTAAGTCTCAGTGGGAAGGAATTTCAGTCCCAACACAGGGACTTGTTCCATTTACGATGCATTTGGCTCAGGAACTGCTAAAGAACCTACAGTGCAGTGGTGGTTCAAGAAGTTTTGGAAAGGAGACAAGAGCCTTGAAGATGGCCAGCCGTCAGAGGTTGACAACCACCAACTGAGAGAATCATCAAAGCTGATCCTCTTACAACTACCTGAGAAGTTGCCAAAGAACTCAGCATCAACCATGCTATGGTTGTTCGGCCTTTGAAGCAAATCGGAAAGGTGAAAAAGCTTGATAAGTGGCTGCCTCATCAGGGGTCCATAAATCAAAAATACCATTGTTTTGAAGAGTCGTCTTCTTTATTCTATGCAACAACAGAGAACCATTTCTCCATTGGATTGTGATGTGCAATGAAAAGCAGATTTTATATGATAAACGGTGACAACCAACTCAGAGGCTGGGTTGAGAAGAAGCTCCAAAGCACTTTCCAAAGCCAAACTTGCACCCAAAAAAGGTCATGGTCACTGTTTGGTGGTCTCCTATTGGTTTGTTTCACTACAGCTTTCTGAATCTCAGCAAAACCGCTATATCTGAGAAGTATCCTCAGCAAATCAATGAGATGCACTGAAAACTACACCACCAGCAGCTAGCACTGGTCAACAGAAAGGGCCCGATTCTTCGCCACAACAATGCCCAATAGCACATTGCACAACCAATGCTTCAAAAGTTGAACAAATTGGGCTATGAAGTTTTGCCTCATCTGCCATATTCACCTGACTTCTTGCCAAATGACTACCACTTCTTCAAGCATCTCGATAACTTTCTGCAGGGAGACTGCTTCCACAACCAGCAGGAGAGAGAAAATGCTTTCCAAGAGTTTGTTGAATCCTGAGGCATGGATTTTTATGCCACAGGAATAAGCAAACTTATTTCTCTTTGGCAGAAATGTGTTGATTGTAATGGTTCATATTTTGATTAATAAAGGTATGTTTGAGCTTAGTTATAATGATTTAAAAATCACAGTCCAAAATTGCAATTACTTTTGTACCAGCATCCAGAGCTATGAGAAAATAAATTTGTCTTGTTTAAATCACCCAGTCTATAGTATTTTGTTATGGCAACCCCGGTAAACTAATATATACTGTCTGTTGTCAGTATATATAATGGGAAGGTAGTTCTAATACGTTTTACTCAATCATGTCCAGAAACAAAAGTCCCTCCTCATATTTGAAATTTGAAAACTACTCCCAATAATTCCTAATAAAAGAGGAAACTATAATGAAAAATATAGAATAAAGATGTTTTGCCATAAGGGCGACTGGATTGTGGTATTGTCAACTTGGGTCACACTTCCTCCCACAATTGTGTAAGGTTCAGTTCCTAAAATACATACACTATTCCTAAAATAATCCTTAACTGGTAAAGGTGGGTCCTGTTTTCCAGAATCCTCTTCTTTGTATGTTTTAGGATTTGGCCTGAAGAAGTGAAGTAGCAGTTCTTAATGTTGGAGTGAAAGTCTTCATGATCAGATAAAGTGATGGCTAGACACTGAAGATCACTGGGTCTTAGTTTGTCCTTGTTTTCCTTGGTAAGCTTATTTTACTAAATGCTGGCCCTGGGACCAACAGGAACCCCAGGACCACAACTGATTGCTTGGCTATGGACACTCAAAGGCAATAATAGGTTTCCAGAAGCCTCTTTAAGACCTCTGTTAATGATCTATTAAGTGACTGGATCTGGAGCTTCTCAGATCTTCTTACAAGCTCTGACTTGTCTAACATTACCAGCGGTTCAAGATGATTTTACTCTGATCCTCCAATGACACTTCCCCAGTTCTTGGCACAGTTGTGTAAGGTCTAATTCCTAACATAAGCTCTTTATCCATAGCATGTTCAGAAGTTAGCTTTCTTGAGTGAACTCTGACTGCTACATATAGGAAACTTGCGCAGGACTAGCCTGCCTGACATGGCCTTGTACCAGTCACCTCTTCTGCCTGTCGGAAACCACAAACCAGGTGAATTTAACCAAAATGGTAGTACCTCTAATCTTGTAAATCTCCTTGAACTGTGAAGTAGAGGAGCTAACTGGGGGCTGAGCCCTGCAGGTTATTGGAGCCTGGCCATGAGATATTACTTACTCAATGCAAGTGGCACTTTAATATGGAAAGAGCATCCTTTGTGTTCATCAGAAGCAGAACCTAGCGCTTTGGTGAACACCACTCCCATCAACTGCTAGCAGCCATAAGATCCATTAAGATACAGGAGAATCTGTAACTACAACCAATTTCTTTTTTTCTTTTTTGCCACATGGCGTGGTTGGTGTGATCTTAGTTCCCCAACTAAGAATTGAACCCATGACTCCTATAGTGGAAGGGCTGCAACCAATTCTGATAGATACTGCTCTGGGAACAGTTTTGTAAGAGGAAAACAATGGAGGAAGGGGTGATGTGCCTGGCACACCTGTTTTGCAAATCTAGTAATCTAGTAAACTCCAATGCTCTGGCCACCTGATGCGAAGAACTGACTCATTGGAAAAGACCCTGATGCTGGGAAAGATTGAAGGCAGGAGGAGAAGGGGACAACAGAGGATGAGATGGTTGAATGGCATCACTGACTCGATGAACATGAGTCTGAGCAAGCTCCGGGAGTTGGTAAAGGACAGGGAAGCCTGGCGTGCTGCAGTCCATGGGGTCACAAAGTCAGACACAACTGAGCAACTGAACTGAACTGAACTGAACTGAGTAATCAGGACCCTCACAGCTGGAGACAATGTCAGAGGTCATCTAGGTAGGTCACCTCGGACCTGTGGGCCTCACTTCTGCAGCCTTCTAGGCCAGGCTCAGAGTGAACGACTGCTTCCAATACTCCATTTGGTAGCCTGTTGCTGAGCATGAGTACACCTGGGATTGAGAAGAAATCTGCTTTGCTGATTTTTCAGCTTTCAGTTAACTTACTTTCTGTTCGGCCACACATTCTGCTGCTGTTGCTGCTGCTAAGTTGCTTCAGTCGTGTCTGACTTTATGCAACCCCAGAGACGGCAGCCACCAGGCTCTCCCGTCCCTGGGATTCTCCAGGCAAGAACACTGAAGAAGGGCATTGCCTTCTCCACCACACATTCAAACTGAGCTAAAACCTAAACTATTAACATAGCTGACTACATATAAATAAACCTTTTATTTTCTACAAAGCTCTGGCCACAGACTGAGTTTTAGGAAAGTTCCTGGCTGCCATACAATTAGGACTTGGACTAATTACTATTACTTGGTTGTGCAAAATATGAATATGCTTTCTAGGTCAATCTGTACTCCCATGAGTAGTGTATGAAAATTCATGTTTTATTGTATTCTATCCACTTCTGTATTCTGGCCCGGAGAATTCCATGGACTGTATAGTCCATGGGGTCACAAAGAGTTGGACACGACTGAGCAACTTTCACTTTATTTTCACTTTCAGCCACCTCTGACTCTGTTTAAGCACTCTGCCAGTTTCAAAAGGTGAAAACATAGTATCTCACTGATATTTGAATTTTCATTTCTTAGATACCTACTGTGTTTGATTTTCCCATGTGTCTATTGATTATTTGGATTTTTTTTTTTTTGGATTTTGTATTTTGTATTTTGTTCACACCTGTTGCTAGTTTTTCTGAGTGTTTGTATTTTTTTTTTTTTTTTGTATTTTTTCTTATCACTTTTCAAGAGTACTTTATGTGTTAATGCTTTTATTCACGTATGTAAATATGTTGCAATTATATGTCCGGTATTATTGTTTGTCTTTAATTTTGTTTCACTATTTATGCAACACTCTGACTTCTGGGTGGTGAGGTTGGTAATACCTGTGGGGATATTATGAACCTGCACTCTCAGCATTGGCCATGGCCTCTCCGGAAGCAAACAGACACTCATGTAATATTTTTTGGCCAGCATAGTTATTTTTTTTTCCCAAAGGTTTTCATAGGCAGTGTACATCAACACAGGGCTCAGAAAGAAGAATTCAAAGGGGATACAAGTTAGTTTATGGGACATGCCTCTAGAACCTCATGGGAATTGCTTTGTTGTGTGCTGAAGTTCCTGTGGCAGCCAGCAGGCAGTGAATATGAGCGATGCCCAGTAACATGATCTTTGTTGGCTGGTGAAGCATGGGAAAAAACAATTCACATTTGTGAAGATTCTCTGAGAAATAAACAGTTCCAGGGAAGTCATTTCAAACAAGAAGGAACAAAGCAAAAAAGTCCCCACTGAAATTGTAACCTCTCTCAGAACTCCTGACATTTTGTATCCGGGGGTCACATTATAGTTCACCCTCATATCTCTAGTTTCCCTCATCCTTAGAGTCTCTTTTCTTGGGACTACCCAAGAGAGGCTATAGTTTTCGAAAATGTATGCTATTAGAAACAAGGAAAAAAAGGAAATCTAGAGAACAGAAAAACATGGTCATAAAAGAGAATTTTTCCCGTTCTAAGAGAACTTCAATTGACCCCAGATGCTCTAACTGACTGAGTTTTTAGATGGGTTATATAGGTTCATTTCCTCCTTCTCAAGTTTCTTCTGCACCTTAAAAATCTCCACTTTGCAGTTTCTGAGTTTGTCCTTCTTCCACTCTCTGCCTACAACACTCTTTTATTCCCATTCTCTCTGGGCATCCAGTCACTTCCAAAGACCAGAAGATCACTGCTGTTTAAAGATGGATAATACAACCCATTGAATTCAATTATCAACTTGAATTGATAATTCCAGTCAAAAGTCTTGAAAATTAAAACTAACATTTGCAGGCTCTGTACTAAGTACCTTTGTTGTATCAATATTGTCTCATTTAATTATTACGACTTCCCTATGAAGAAGAGATACAAACCTTAAAGTAGCCGAAAGAGCTGTAAGAATTCACTTGCCTAGTGATTGGTAAAGCCAACTCTCTCATCCTGGTCTGCCTGGCACTAGATTTCAGGCTCTTGAGCACTGTGTTGGATCTTCCTGATTATCTTTGTCTCAAACCACACCACCACAGATAATGCTGATGGCCAAGCACCCTGTTCTTTCCCACTGGGCCAGAGTGAAGCATGAGCTTTATGGAGACCATCACTTCAGGACTCATGGAAGAGTCTTTGGTGTGAGTACGAGTCCTGAATTGTATGTCTCTGCATATCTTTATCTTTAAAACATTACTCTGGGGCCATGCCCCTTCCCATCAGTTTGAGGAAAGCATTTTTCACATCCTTGTTCCTCAGGCTGTAGATGACAGGGTTGAGGAAGGCTGTGGCAATGTTGTAGAAAAGGGCCATTTTCTTGCCACTGTTTGATGAAGAGTCGGAGCCAGGGCTCACATATGTGATACTGCATGGAATAGCGAACATGGAAACCACGGTGATGTGGGAGGCACAGGTGGAGAAGGCCTTGATCTGTCCTTGAGCTGAGTGGATCTTCATGATGGTGAAAAAGATGTTGACATAGACAATGACAATCAAGGAGAGTGGGACCACAATGACATTGAAGCCTGTGATGATGTTCACCAAGTCATTGAGGGATGTGTCTGCACAGGCCAGCTTCAAGACCGCAGGGACCTCACAAAAGTAGTGGTCAATTTCATTAGGGCCACAGTAGGGAAGGCGCATAGCAAAGAAGGTATAGGACAGACCTCCCGCCACACCATAGGCTGCACAGATGCCCACCATGAGAAGGCACACCCAGCGGCTCATGATGACCTTATACTGGAGAGGGTGGCAGATGGCCACATACCTGTCCACTGACATGATGGAGAAAAGCCAGGACTCAGTGATCCCAAAGAGGAGGAAGATGTACATCTGGGCCACACATCTAGCAAAAGAGATGGCTCTCTTCTTGCTGAGAATGTGCACGAGCATCTGGGGCACCGTCGTGGTGCTGTAGCACATGTCCAGCAGGGAGAGGACACTGATGAAGAAGTGCATGGGCGTGTGGAGGCGTGTGTCCTGGTGGATGAGGGTGATGAGGAGGCTGTTGCTCACAAGGATGAGCAGGTAAAAGACCAGAAAGAAGGTGAAGAGCAGAGGATTGGTCCTGGGGTTCGAGGCAAAGCCCAACAGGATGAATTCTGTCACAGCGGACTGGTTGAGTTCCTGCATCGTGCTCTGCCTGCTTGAAGAGTTTGGGGGATATGTAATTTATTGGGTTTTTATGCCAAGGGCTTCTCACCCTTGTTTCATTCAGGTTTCCTAACAGGAAGTTTGGATTAGTAGATGGGGGCCCTACTGTTCATGAGATTTGGTCCAGGATTAAGTTGAGGATCATCGTGAAGAAATGGTGAAAACCACGTCAGGGAAGTGGCACATTCTATGCTCCTTTCTGTTACTCCCTTTCCTGAGACAGTCATGCTTTTTTCTCTGTTGTTCACATCATTTCTGTTTCTCTGGGGACAAGAGAGGTTGCTCAGACTCACTTTAAGGATCAGAGTTAAGACTACTACATTCATTATTTGGGTTGAGGCTTTTATCACTGTTAGGATTGGCATTAAGGTTGTAAGTGGTGATTAAAGTCAAGACTATTGTAAAGTTTAGCAATAGAATTTAAGATTTAGTTTTTCTGGTGAATGAAACTTACTGGTGTTCATTAATTATGTCATTGATTCAATATGTTTTTGCCAAATGTTCACTGTTTGTTATAAATCAGAGGAACAAAGAAGAGTTAAAAATAGTACGAGTGGGAAAGTTTTCACACAGTCAACTGCAATAGATTCTAAATACTTTAAAGAGTTCAAGGCAAATGATGAAACTATAAAACAACCTAGGAGAATATATACATGGGTGAATATTTATTTTATGATGGGACAGAGAAAGGCCTTGAAGCCTCACCTGGCTGTTCAAGGCTCTTCAGCCTCATGGTGTTGACTCTTTTCTCTCTCATAACCAAACAAAGCAACAGAACTCCTCATCTGAGCTGCTCTATATGTCCCTAGTATTGTTGAAGATTTCTTGTGCATTCCTGGTCATTTTGCTCTAAAATCCTTGTTCTTGGTGAATTCTTGACTCCCTTCACTGCCTTTCTTGTGTGGTCATCCCTATGCTCTTTCTTCTTCGTGCCTCCAAACCTCACCAACACAAGGATGCTATTTGTAAGACTTGCCCTGAAGGTATGGGTAAGAGGAAGATGACTTACTATTTTTAAACTGAATACTATTTTTAAAATGAATATTAATGTTGTAAAGTCCCTAAGTTATCTGTGCAACCATTTTCCTATTTTTAAAATGAACAGAAAACTATTTTTAAAATGAATATTAATGTTGTAAAGTCCCTAAGTTATCTGTGCAACCGTTTTTCCTCTCTAGTTCCCAGCCAGCTGGCAAGTGACTGGAGACTGTTCTTCCTAGAACCTCCTCCCATCTCTCCTGGTCTCCCTATTCTAAGATTCTCCTTACTCTCATTACCTGGGCAACCAGCCACGAACCCAATGCCTCTAACTCAGTGCTTCAAACTTCACTGTGCATCTGAGTCACTTGGACAGTTTGTCAGATGCTATTGTGCCTCACACAGAGTTTTGATTTGGAAGGTTCATTTTGCCTATGGAAAAATGAGAGATGTGAAAAGAGATTTTCATCAAGGAGGTTTATTGCAGTATTATTTCTAATGGGGAAAACTGCACACAACTTAAATATCCTATAACAGGGAACTGGTTACATAAATTATGGTCTACTGATATAATTGAATACCTTATAACATTTAAAATAGTACTTTGGAGACTATTTCACATTATGGGGAAATTCTTCAACAGATTGTTAAGTTAAAAAGCAGAATAGGAAACTATATATGACCCAGTTCAAATATCATAATGATTTATAAAATTGGACTAAAATTGAAAAGAAATATATGAAATAGGTTAACAGTGGTCATTTCTGGTGATTAGATTCATAAGTGATATTTATTTCTTAAAGTTCTTTGAACTTCCCAAACTTGTTACAAGAAACACAAGCAATTTTTATAATAAGGAATAAAGTTCAAGTGAACTTTTTTTTTTGGTTATGGACCATTTTTAAAGTTTTTATTGAATTTCTCACAATTTTCCTGCTGTTACTTGTGTGCTGGTTTTATGGCTGTGAGGTGCGTGGGAACTTAGGTCCCAGACCAGGGGTGGAACCAGCATTTCTTGCATTGGGAGGCAAAGTCTTAACCACTGGATTGCCAGAGAAGTCCCCAAGTGATACTTCAAGGATGGAATATATAGGAATTTGGCTTTTCAATTCAGATTAGTTACATAAAAGGGTGAATATGAGAGAGGAAGATTAGAAATGGAGAAAGGCATGCTGGACCTAGCAAGGTTTAAAGGAGAATGGAAGGGACAGCTTCTCTTGTTGTCTGAGCTCATCCCCTCCACTGAGCTACACGATCCTTGTGAGTCAAAGGAACAGGTACAGAGTGAGGAGAAGAGGAGAGAAGCAGGGTGTCTGAAGAGGGCAATGCTGCAGGCAAATCCAGAGGCACAGTGAGCAGTAAATAGACATCAAGAGGGAAAGAAAGTCACAGAGTGAGCAGAAGACCCAAACTGACAGAACACCAGAGCCAGAGACTCAGAGGACCAGAGAGATGGACAAAATCTCTGGAGGCAGAGAAACCCAGACAGAGCCAGCAGAAGCAGAGGCTGAAGGAGACAGATGAAGAGGGATGGAAAGTAAGAAAGAGAAGGAAAAGCAGAGACACAGAGATAATATCAGACCCAGAGACAGAGAAATGATTGGATGGACACACAGAGAGAAAGAGGTAGAGACAGCCATGGGACACACTCACACAGACGTGGGAGAGAAACCGAGATGATCGGGAACTGTGGACCAGGTCCTACCCAGAGCTCCTGGCATGGCTGGGCATAGGGGACAGCCGGCAGCCTGGCTTGCTCCCCAGAACGGTTCAGGGCTTATAACCGCTATCCTGAGCTTATGACTCTTCTGGGAAGGTGGCTGTGGGCAAAGCTCCCAGACTCCCATGTCACTCCTGAGTGACATGAGGCCCCAGGGCTCTAGCCAGGAGCTACAGTTCCTGCAGGCCCTTCCTGTCAGGGAGGAAGCACCCAGGTTTCCACTCAGGAGCATCACTCTTGCTCAGATAAGTCTCTTCTGGAAGCCCAGGTAGGGCAGGGGGAAGGTAAGGCTCAGCTGGGACAGGAGTGTGGTGCTGGGGAGGGGGCGTGTCCTGACAGGGCCCTGAGGGCAGGTCTTTTCTCAGCTGCTCCTCCTTACACAGGAAAAAAAAATGAGGCCCCCGGGGAGGTGTAGGGTGATGAAGGCCATGAAATGGTCCCCTCCCTCTGCCTGGTGGCATCCCCAGGGCTATTTTATTCATTAGGAACTGTAGACAAAATGTCTAGGGTCCTTGAGTTTTCAGAGTCTATAAACAGAAAAGAAAGATATTATTGGCTCAAAAATAGAGATTCCACAGAATAAAATTAGTGATTGGTCAGTTCAGTTCAGTTCAGTTCAGTTGCTCAGTCGTGTCCAACTTGTTGTGACCCCATGGACTGCAGCACACCAAGCCTCCCTGTCCATCACCAACTCCCGGAGCTTACACAAACTCATATCCATTGAGTTGGTGATACCATCCAACCATTCCATCCTCTCTTGCGCCCTTCTCCTCCTGCCCTCAATCTTTCCCAGCATCAGGGTCTTTTAAATTGAGTCAGCTCTTCTCAGCAGGTGGCCAAAGTATTGGAGTTTCAGCTTCAGCATCAGTCCTTCCAATGAACACCCAGGACTTATCTCCTTCAGGAAGGACTGGTTGGATCTCCTTGCAGTCCAAGGGACTCTCAAGAGTCTTCTCCAACACCACAGTTCAAAAGCATCAATTCTTTGGCACTCAACTTTCTTTATAGTCCAACTCCCACATCCATACATGACTACTGGAAAAGCCATAGCCTTGACTAGATGGACTTTTGTTGACAAAGTAAGGTCTCTGCTTTTTAATATGCTGTCTAGGTTGGTCATTACCTTCCTTCCAAGGAGTAAGCGTCTTTTAATTTCATGGCTGCAGTTACCATCTGCAGAGATTTTGGAGCCCCCCAAAAATAAAGTCAGTCACTCTTTCCATTGTTTCCCCATCTATTTACCATGAAGTGATGGGACCTGATGCCATGATCTTAGTTTTCTGAACGTTGAGCTTTAAGCCAACTTTTTCACTCTCCTCTTTCACTTTCATCAAGAAGCCTTTTAGTTCCTCTTTCCTTTCTGCCATAAGGGTGGTGTCATCTGCATATCTGAGGTTGTTGATATTTTTCCCGGCAAACTTGATTCCAGCTTGTGCTTCCTCCAGCCCAGCGTTTCTCATGATGTACTCTGCATAGAAGTTAAATGAGCAGGGTAACAATATACAGCCTTGACGTACTCCTTTTCCTATTTGGAACCAGGCTATTGTTCTATGTCCAGTTCTAATTATTGCTTCCTGACCTGCATACAGATTTCACAAGAGACAAGTCAGGTGGTCTGGTATTCCCATTTCTTTCAGAATTTTCCACAGTTTATTGTGATCCACAGTCAAAGGCTTTGGCATAGTCAATAAAGCAGAAATAGGTGTTTTTCTGGAACTCGCTTGTTTTTTTGATGATCCAGTGGATGTTGGCAATTTGATCTCTGGTTCCTCTGCCTTTTCTAAAACCAGCTTGAACATCTGGAAGTTCACGGTTCACGTATTGCTAAAGCCTGGCTTGGAGAATTGTGAGTATTACTGTGCTAGCATGTGAGATGAGTGCAATTGTGTGGTAGTTTGACCATTCTTTGGCATTACCTTTCATTGGGATTGGAATGGAAACTGACCTTTTTCAGTCCTGTGGCCACTGCTGAGTTTTCCAAATTTGCTGGCATATTGAGTGTAGCACCATCTTTCAGGATTTGAAATAGCTGAACTGGAATTCCATCACCTCCACTAGCTTTGTTCATAGTGATGCTTCCTAAGGTCCACTTGACTTCACATTCCAGGATGTCTGGCTCTAGGTGAGTGATCACACCATCATGATTAACTGGGTCATGAAGATCTTTTTTGTACAGTTCTTCTGTGTATTCTTGCCACCTCTTAATATCTTCTGCTTCTGTTAAGTCAATGCAATTTCTGTCCTTTATTGAGGCCATCTTTGCATGAAATATTCCCTTGGTATCTCTAAATTTCTTGAAGAGATCTCTAGTCTTTCCCATTCTATTATTTTCTTCTATTTATTTGCACTGATCACTGAAGAAGGCTTTCTTATCTCTCCTTGCTGTTCTTTGGAATTCTGCATTCAAATGGGTATATCTTTCCTTTTCTCCTTTGCGTTTTGCTTCTCTTCATTTCACAGCTATTTGTAAGGCCGCCTCAGACAGCCATTTTGCTTTTTTGCATTTCTTTTTCTTTGGGATGGTCTTGATCCCTGCCTCCTGTACAATGTCACGAACCTCCGTCTATAGTTCATCAGGTACTCTGTCTATCAGATCTAGTCCCTTAAATCTATTTCTCACTTCCACTGTATAATCATAAGGGATTTGATTTAGATCATACCTGAATGGTCTAGTGGTTTTCCCCACTTTCTTCAATTTAAGTCTGAATTTGGCAATAAGGAGTTCGTGATCAGAGCCACAGTCAGCTCCCGGTCTTGTTTTTGCTGACTGTATAGAGCTTCTCCATCTTTGACTGCAAAGAATATAATCAATCTGATTTCAGTGTTGATCATATGGTGATGTCCATGTGTAGAGTATTTTCTTGTGTTGTTGGAAGAGGTGTTTGCCATGACCAGTGAGTTCTCTTGGCAAAACTCCATTAGCCTTTGCCCTGCTTCATTCTGTTCTCCAAGGCCAAATTTGCCTGTTACTGCAGGTGTTTCTTGACTTCCTACTTTTGCATTCCAGTCCCCTATAATGAAAAGGACATCTTTTTCTGGTGATAGTTCTAAAAGGTCTTGTTGGTCTTCATGGAACCGTTCAACTTCAACTTCTTCAGCATTACTGGCCAGGGCATAGACTTGGATTACCGTGATATTGAATGGTTTGCCTTGGAAATGAACAGAGATTATTCTGTCATTTTTGAGATTGCATCCAAGTAATGCATTTTGGACCCTTTTGTTAACTATGATGGCTACTCCATTTCTTCTAAGGGATTCCTGCCCACAGTAGTAGATATAATGGTCATCTGAGTTAAATTCACCCATTCCAGTTCATTTTAGTTTGCTGATTCCTAGAATGTTGACGTTCACTCTTTTCTTCTCCACTATGCCTTGATTCATGGACCAGGTTCCTATGCAGTATTGCTCTTTACAGCATCGGACCTTGCTTCTATCACCAGTCTCATCCACAACTGGGTATTGTTTTTGCTTTGGCTCCGTCCCTTCATTCTTTCTGGAGTTATTTCTCCATCTCCAGTAGCATATAGGGCACCTACCAACCTGGGGAGTTCATCTTTCAGTGTCCTATCTTTTTGCCTTTTCATACTGCTCATGGGGTTCTCATCCAAGAATACTGAAGTGGTTTGCCATTCTCTTCTCCAGTGGACCACATTTTGTGATTAGTCAAATGACTATTAAATACAACATTTTATCAGTTAGTCCCTTGCAACTCATTAGACTCTTACATCTTCTTTTCAGATTTTTGAAGTGGGACGTGGTACATTGTGGGCTTCCCTGGTGGCTCAGTGGTAAAGAATCTGCCTGCAATGCAGGAACCACAGGAGACGCAGGTTCAGTCCCTGGGTCAGGAAGATCCTGTGGAGGATGGCATGGCAACCCACTCTAGTATTCTTGCCTGGAGAATCCCATGGACAGAGGAGCCTAGTGGGCTACTGTCCATAGGGAGCAAAGAGTCAGAGAGGACAGAAGCAACTTATCAGGCACACACGTGGTACATTTTAATATGTATCTAGTAAACAATGGTGCCCATGGAGGTCTGAAACTACCCAGCGGCCTCAGAGTCTCAGCCCCATTGAGGGTGTGTTCTGTCATTTCAAGTCACTTGGTGAGAAGCTTTACTCAAGCAGGAGAGAAGGGGACAGGCTCCTTGTATTTTCCCTCACTTTGCAATGACTGTAGCACCAAGGACTTAAGACAGGAAATAGGAAGTTCCTGTCAGCTACAATTTTGAGAGAGTGAGGCAGCAGGGAAGCCTTTGGAGCCCCATTTTTTATGTCTCTGGCCAAGGGATAAGGAGTTCTGTCCTGCCTGGAGGGCAAAAGAAACTTTAGGCTCTATCCTTCCTGAGCATGAGAAGATCCCCTGCCCACACACAGCCCAGGGGACTGGGGTGACATTTGTTACTTGGTCAGGTATTTCCCCACAGGAACCAGACTGGAGCTTGGATTGAAAGCTGAGAGCCACACAGGGGAAAGCTAATGAGAGTGGAGCCCAAGAGCCTGGCTTCTGGGACAGAAGGTTCTTTAAGCAGGGCACCTAAAGGCTCTTCAGGCAGGCTCACTCCAGCCGACTGCACCCTGCACTCTCCTGCTTACTGGCCACTGAATCTCTTCCTCCTGGGTGACAGTCTCACTCCTGCTCCCCACTGTCCTGATCCTGACCCCAGTGTGGAGTCCACTGCAGCACTGAGCAGGCCATGGAGGCCCCTTCCTCCACTGGAGGGGAGCTCAGGGTTTGGTGGTGTCCAATTCAGGGATTTCTGATTTCAGCTCCCTCTGAGATCCTCAGGGAAGAAGGTCTTTGCTTGGGCCATAGGGAATCCCCTATCCCAGGGGCCTCCTCACACCTCCCCTGGCCCAACCTGGAATGCCCTCTCCCAGGTTGCCCACCTCAAGTGACAAGGGTCTCCAGGTCTGTGACCCACCTTCCTTCTCAAGTGGCAGGACCTAAATACAACAACCAGGCTCTGGGGGCTATAAGCATTCCGACAGCTGGTGTAGCTATCTTTCTAATCTGCAGCTCTGACTTTTTCTGCCCAGCTCCAGAGTCCTCACTGGTTCCTACGTGTGGAGTTTCATTTCAACTACTTTGTCCAGCTGCCAAAATCTTTTTTGCCCTGAATTGGGTCTATCTGCCCAGGCTTCTCTCCTATAGCTCAATGAAACCTTTGACATATGTTTATATTTTTAAAAAAAACAAACATAAAAAGAGATTTACAAAGTCATTAAGAATTCTATTCACTCACTCAAAAGTCATTATTCTACTCATCAGGAAAGTGAAAAGAATACTTTTCAAGCAGTGAAAATAAATTTACTGAGTGAATAAATCAAGTTACCAAAGAAGAAATACTGTGAAATTCAGTTTTGTAAATCATGGAAACAAATAATAAATTTTTAAAGAATTGTGTTGTTATTTAAAAAAATATTTATAAAAGTAATTTTAAAAATTTTAGACCCTGAAAGGTTAACTGTGGTTATCTCCTAGTCTAAGGTAATGAGTATTTGTTTACATGTACAATTATGAGAACAAACATATACTATATTTCGCCTTTTTATAGAGTTCATGGGGTTCTCATGGCAAGAATACTAGAGTAGTGTCAACCAGTCAATCCTAAAGGAAATCAACCCTGAATACTCATTGGAAGGACTGATGCTGAAGCTCCAATATGTTGGCCACCTGATTCGAACAGCCAACTCGTTGGAAAAGACCCTGCTGCTGGGAAAGACTGAAGGCAGAAGGAGAAGAGGGTGACAGAGGATGACAGTTGGATTGCATCACCAGTTCAATGGACATGAACTTGGATAAACTCCAGGAGATAGTGATGGACAGGGAGGCCTGGCGTGCTCCAGTCCATGGGGTCAAAAAGAGTCAGACACAACTGAGCAACAAAGCCCAGCACAGAACAGCAAACAAGTAACTGAGAGAAAATATTTTCAATGAATGTAATAGACAAAGAATAATATCCCAAGATATATAATAAACTACAAATTAAGAAAAGATAAACAATATCTCATATTCATTGAGATCTATAATATATTCTTCCCATTAACAGATGAGGAAACTGAGACTCACAGAAGTTAGGTAACTTACCCATCATCACTGAGTTAGTAAAGGGTTAGCTGAAGTTAGAATACAGAAGTCTGACACCAGGGTTGACTTCACTACTCAATACTACCAACCGTCTTATGAAAAGATGTTACATTCATCAGCAATCTGGGAATTATAAATGAAACAGAAAACCATGCCCTCCACTTCCCATGAGATAGATATCAATTTTTATGAGATAGATATCAATTTTAGAATGGTCGATATAAATGACATTATTAAGTGTTCAGTTCAGTTCAGTCACTCGGTCATGTCCAACTCTATCTGACCCCATGGACTGCAGCATGTCAGACTTCCCTATTCCTCACCTACTCCTGGAGCTTGCTCAAACTCAGGTCCATCAAGTCAGTGATGCCATCCAACTATCTCATCCTCTGTAGTCCCCATCTCCTCCTGCCTTCAATCTTTCCCAGCATCAGGGTCTTTTCCAATGAGCCAATTCTTCACAACAGGTGGCCAAAGTATTGAAGCTTCAGCTTCAGCATCAGTCCTTCCAATGAACACCCAGGACTGATCTCCTTTAGGATGGACTGGTTGGATCTCCTTGCTGTCCAAGGGACTCTCAAGAGTCTTCTCCAACACCACAGTTCAAAAGCATCAATTTTTCGGCACTCAGCTTTCTTTATAGTCCAAATCTCACATCCATACATGACTACTGGCAAAACCGTAGCTTTGACTAGACGGATCTTTGTTGGCAAAGTAATATCTCTCCTTTTTAATATGCTGTCTAACTTTGTCATAGCTTTTCTTCCAAGGAGCAAGTATCTTTTAATTTCATGTCTGCAGTCCATCTGCAGTGATTTTGGAGCCTAAGAAAATAAAGTCTGTCACTGTTTTCATTGTTTCCCCATCTATTTGCCATGAAGTGATGGGACCGGATGCCATGATGTTATTTTTTTGAATGTTGAGTTTTAACCGAGTTTTTTCACTCCCCTCTTTGATTTTCATCAAGAGGCTCTTCAGTTCCTCTTCCCTTTCTGCCATAAGGGTGGTATCATCTGCATATCTGACATTTCCCCCGGCAGTTTGATTACAGCTTGTGCTTCATCCAGCCCAGCATTTCACATAATGTACTCTGCATAGAAGTTAAATAATCAGGGTGACAATATACAGCCTTGACATACTCTTTTCCCAATTTGGAACCAGTCCATTGTTCCATGTTCAGTTCTAACTGCTGCTTCTTGACCTGCATACATATTTCTCAGGAGACATTTAAGGTAGTGTGGTATTCATACTTCTTGAAGAATTTTCCACAGTTTGTTGTGATCCACACAAAGGTTTTGGCATAGTCAGTGAAGCAGAAATAAATGTTTTTCTGGAACTCTCTTGCTTTTTCTATGATCCAGCAGATGTTGGCAATTTGATCTCTGGTTCCTCTGCCTTTTCTAAATCCAGCTTGAACATCTGGAAGTTCTCAATTCATGTACTGTTGAAGCCTCACTTGCAGAATTTTGAGCACTATTTTGCCAGCATGTGAGATGAGTGCAGTTGTGCAGTAGTTTGAACATTCTTTGGCATTGCCCTTTTTTGGGATTGGAATGAAAGCTGACTTTTTCCAGTCCTGTGGCCACTGTTGAGCTTTCCTAATTTGCTGTAATATTGAGTGCAGCACTTTCACAGCATCATCTTTTAGAATTTGAAATAGCTCAACTGGATTTCCATCATCTCCACTAGCTTTGTTTGTAGTGATGCTTCCTAAGGCCCACTTGACTTTGGACTCCAGGTTATCTGGCTCTAGATTAGAGATCACACCATTGTGGTTATCTGGGTCATTAAGATCTTTTTGTATAGCTGTTCTGTGTATTGTTGCCCCCTTTTCTTAATATCTTCTGCTTCTGTTAGGTTAGAATAAGTGTTGATGAGAGGGAAAGGTGTAGATTGGCATAAATACCTAGAAGAATAGTTTAGGAGCATCTAGTAAGTTTGAAAATTCTTGGATTGTAAACTTTGCCAAGTTCACTGCTATGCATAAATCCTAGAAAAAAATACTTACCTATGAAGAAATATCTAAATAGATTTGTCACAGAATTGTTTAAATAATGAAGTGGCTCAGATGGTAAAGAATTTTTCTGCCATGCAGGAGACCTGGGTTCAATCCCTGCATCAGGAAGATCCCCTGGAGAAGGAAATGGCTACCCACTCTAGTCTTCTTTTGTGGAGAACTCAATGGACACAGAAGCCTGGCGTGCTGCAGTCCACAGTGTGGCAGAGTCAGATACGACTGAGTGACTCACACTTTCACACTTCACATGGAGAAATGTCTAAATATATTTGTCACAGATTGTTTAGGAAGTGAAAAATTTTAAATGCACAATTGTTCCATAATAATTAGATAAAATGAAATGTGGTACATCAAAATGCTTGTTACAATATTAGTTAGACCTGTTAAGTATCCTATGGGAGATATCAGAAACATGATGTTGAGTTAAATTTTTCAGAACAGAACTGAAATCTTGATACCATTATCAAATTTCAAGTTCATACAAAAACAATTGTATGTATTGATTATGGATACACTTGTATGTACGCTAAAGGTTTAAAACACACTAAGTAGACTTCAATTTAATGATAGCAGTTGCTTCAGAGGAGCTGAGTTCAAGAGCACTTCAGCTTTATTTGTAACTATTTAGTCTCGTTTTTAATAAAAGGAAAAGAAAAACTCAGACTAAATATGGCAAAATATCAATGTCTTTTTTTTTTTTTACTTTTATTTTTAATTAATTTTTAAAATTTTTTCCATTTATTTTTATTAGTTGGAGGCTAATTACTTTACAATATTGTAGTGGTTTTTGTCATACATTGACATGAATCAGCCATGGATTTACATGTATTCCCCATCCCGATTCCCCCTCCCACCTCCCTCTCCACCCGATCCCTCTGGGTCTTTATTTTGGATGTGAGAAAATGGTATCTTTGCTTTATTTTTTCCCATAATTTCTTTCTGCATATTTCTGACTCTATCTGACTCTCTGGTTATATACATATAAATAAACAGAGAGATTCATACAGATAGACAGTCATATACAATTGTATTTTTCTTTGTGAAATATACTTTTTTTCTGGGAAAAAAAAAAGAAGTGAGATTTAGAATGTAAAACCAGGGACTTCCCTGGAAATCCAATGTTTAAGACTTTGCCTTCAGATGCAGGGGATATGGATCCAATACCTGTTTTGGGAGCAAAGATCTACGTAAAGTGAAAGTGAAAGTGAAGTCGCTCAGTCGTGTCCAACTCTTTGCGACCTGTGGACTGTAGCCCACCAGGCTCCTCTGTCCATGGGCTTCTCCAGGCAAGAATACTGGAGTGGGTTGCCGTTTCCTTCTCCAGGGGATCTTCCTGACCCAAGGATCGAACCCAGGTCTCCCGCATTTCAGGCAGACGTTTTAACCTCTGAGCCACCAGCTTGTGGTCAAAAAACCAAAACATATAACAGAAGCAATAATGAAACAAATTCAATAAAGACTTTTAAAAATGTTCACATTAAAAAATCTTTAAATAATAAATAAAATGTAAAACCAGGTAAGAGACAGTTTCACACGCTGAGTTCAGACCAGGTTATTAGTCATATTTTCCCAGAGATAAGTCTAAAATAATTCTAACTTACATTTTATAGCACTAAGTGCAAAAAACAATGCTAATATTACTGTGAGCGCTTGTTAGACAGTAATGAAAGACTGTTCCTGCATAATCTGTCTACTCTTTGTGTCATCTTCAGCCCCCAACACTTTATACTGTAGAAAGCATGTATGCATGTTAAACATTTGACTGTGATTGTATTGAACTGATATAAACTTGCATAGGAGAAAACCCAGGGAAAACAATAAAGTAATGGCCTTGAACCATAAGGACATGGTCCTTGTAAAAGAAAACTTTTGCTTTCAACACTCAACTAATTGGTTGGGTGGTAGCAGCTGAACATGGGGAGAACTTCAGTGTATGAGTGGCCTCACCCTTTCTGCGTATCTCATAGACATAGAAAGGTTCAAGTTGGTCAGAACTGATGTACTTTAATGATACCTTATGAGGCCCATCAAGTCTGCCCATGATTCTGGACAACTCTGAAACACCCTGGGTTATCGAGCTGTCCCTTTGTGACCAAGCACTTTCAGAAAGGCCCTCTTTACATCCTTGTTCTGGAGACTGTAGATGATGGGATTGAGGAAGGCAGAGACAACATTGTAGAAAAGGGCCAGCTTCTTGTCCCTCTCTGGATCCTACCAGGACCCAGGCCTCATGTACATGATCATGGCTGGCCCATAGAACATGGCCCATAGAACACAGTGATATGGGAAGTAGACGTGGAGAAATACTGGAGTCTCCCCTGGGATGAACAGATTCTTAAGATGGAGACAAAGATGTGAACATATGAGGCCAAGATGAAGGTGAGTGGGACCAAAAGTGCCTCCAACATACTCTGCTTGAGGTGGGCCATGGGGATGACAGGTCAGGACCACCCAAACCTCTCATCTGCGGCCTCTCCCTCAGCTTTTCTAACACCCTCCCCCCAAGTTGGATTTCAGACTTTCCAGGGTCCTGTGTTGTTTCTGCGGCCTCTTCCTTAGCTGCAAGTGGTAGAGGCTGAGTGAGGAATAGAGAATCCTGATTCTCAGTCTGGATGCCCTTCCCCTGTGGATTCCTTCATACTCAGGATAACTCCTGAGAGAGTCTTCCCTTGTTTCTGAGTTACAACAGTGATCGTATTCATCCAGGAATGTTCGTAGACATAGGAAGGCTGAAAGAAGAAAATAATTAGATTCTAGTTCCTTCCACATGACAAAGAAAATTTTAGTTTATGGAAGTTTCTCTCTAATTTTTTCCTATCCTTATATGATAATGGATTTTTTTCTCACCTCAATGATTATCATGCTTTACATACAATTTTATCATGGCAGACACTTGTTGAAATGACTATCCATTTCCCCCTTCTTTGCTGAGAGAACCATCCTCTTGCTGACAACCCTTGTTAAGTGCAGTGAACACATCATGGAAAGTCTAAGCCTAGATGGCAGCTCCATTTTTCCTTTCCCAGAATTCCTCTGTGAGAGCATTCAGATAACCTGGTCCTTTCCAGCAAGACTCGAGAGAAACTCAGCTGAGGAAGGTTAGTGAAATGTTTATGTCTCCAAAAAAAGGAACAGAGTGACTGTGATACAAACATGTTCCCTCAAACTTCCTTTCTTTCACCACAAATGAGATGTCATATCTGGAAATGGGCACCTGACTTGCCACCAGGAAAAGGCTCAGAGAACCACAGGGGTCCTCTCACTAACATTATCCATCTGTGAACTAATACATGACACTGTTTACCTCAAGACTTGTTATGTGAAGAAATGAATTCTTGTATATCTAAACCACTGTTAGCTGAGTTTCCTAGTGTTTGAGGGAAATCCTAATGAATTAAGTGTTCTGCCTACGAAAAAATGAACATTATGTGACAAGCAATTTATCCTGATCTCAGGCATTCAGCCACCAGAACTGTGAGAAATAAATGCTTGTTATCTAAACCACTCAGTCTGTGGGATTCTATTATAGCAGCTTGAGCTGACCAAGACAGAGGTCAAGGGGGCTAGAATTCAGAGCAGAACAATGGAGAGGAAAGCTGCACAGAGAGTGAACCCAGGAGTCTGCAAAAGTCTCCCTCCTGTCTTTAGATGAGGGCTGATCAGTTCATGCATATGAGGTAACACCAGAGGATGAGGGAATGCTAAAAGATTAATAAGGGAATGTCATGAACAACTTTATCCCCAAATTAGATAACTTCAATAAAATGAATAAATTTGTTGAAAGATGATAACTGCCAAAGCTCATCTGTAAAGAAATAGGTAACCTGAATAGTCATAGATATAGTTTTCTGAATTGAATGTGGAGTTAAAACCTTTTCACAGAGAAAACTCTAGACCTAGATGGATTTACTTGTGAATTCTACCAGCCCTTTAAAGAAGAAATACTGTTACTGAACCAAACTTGAGACTGCTTGCCTGTGCAGTAAAGAAAATCTACTGACACTGGGTTGTGGTGAAGCAAAGTACAGTGTTTATTGCAGGGGCCAAGCAAGGGGTCCAGGCAGCTAGTACTTAAAAGATCTGAACTCCCCGATAGTTTTCAGGGACGTGTTTTTAAAGACAGGGTGAGTGAGAAGGGTTGTAGAGTGCATGATCACCTCGTGGACATTCTTCAATTTGGCTCCTGGTAAGATAATGGGAGTCCACATTATCAACCTTCTGGTTCCAAACCATCTGAGATCGTCTTACTTATGGGAAGCACACAGATAACTTCTTACACCTGGTGGGGTTTTCAGCATCTGCAAAATAGCTCAAAGGACATGGCTCAGAAAATGAGCTATAGTCCTTCAGAAGGAACTAAAAGTCTTAACATTGTGTAGGCTAAACTATTACTATTTCGTCTTGCTTGACTTTTCTCCTTTGCTTCTTCGTTTTCTCACTTCTCTGGTTAAATTCATTCTTTGAAACTCAAGGAAGACCTAGAAAGCTAAAGTTGTGCTACAAACAAGAAGCAGATGGAGGACGTGGAGGAGTGGGAGGGTCTGTCCCAGGAAGGTCCAGTAGCATCCTGCTTAGTTATAATACTTCCAAGTCTGCACTAACTCTTCTAGAAAATTTAAGGATGAGGGACTTACTCACAATGTATTCTATGAGGCCAGCATCTCTCTGATATGGGAATAAAGATAGTACAAGAAAAGTAAAAACAGACCCATATCTGGTCTGCCATAGATGCAAAAATTCTTTTTTTTCTAAATTTATTGTTTAGTTGGAGGAAAATTGCTTTACAATGTTGCGTTGGTTTTTCTGTGTAACAGTGTAAATCAGCTATACGTTTACATATATCCCCTCCCTGTTGAGCCTCCCTCCCCTTCTTTTCGAGCTTCCCTGGTGGCTCAGATGGTAAAGAATGTGCCTGTAATGTGGGAGACCTGGGTTCAGTCCCTGGGTTGGGAAGATCCCCTGGAGGAAGGCATGGCAACACTTTCTAGTATTCTTCCCTGGAGAATCCCCAGGGACAGAGGAACCTGGCTTCATCCCCTTCCTTCATCCCATCCATCTAGATCATCACAGAGTGCCATGCTGGGCTCCCAGTTTTATTCAGTGACTTCTCACCAGTTATCTATTTTACACACGGTGGTGTAAAGATGTCAAGGCTACTTTCTCCATTCACCTCACTCTCTCCTTCCTCCACTGTGTCCGTAAGTCTGTTCTCTACATCGTCATCTCCATTCCTTCCCTGCAAATAGATTCATCAATACCATTTTTCTAACAAAATTTTAGTAACTTGGTCAATGCACCATGGCCAACTCTTAGGTGAAGAGAAACTAAACTGAGAGGCAGAGAAGGGTACTGGAGTGAAAACAGGCTTCAGAGGGGTGCAGGTCATGGTTCCAGCCCCATCTGGACCACTTCCCAGCTGTGTGTCCTCGGAGGAATGGTGATGATGTTGATCAGGATGCTCTCTCCCACTTCTTAAGCACATGCTAGGTTTATGGTGTCAGATGCTTAAACACCTCCTCTCTCTTGATCCTCAGATTGATCATGTGAAGTTCATATTATGCAAATCATAAATATCCAAATATTTAAGAAACTGAGGCATCTGTGTGTGTGTGTGTTAGTCACTCTGTTGTGTACAACTCTTTGCAACCCATGGACTGTAGCCCGTCAGGCTCCTCTGTCCATGGAATTCTCCAAGCAAGAATACTGGGATCTTCCTAACCCAGGGATCTAACCCTGGTCTCCAGCATTGCAGGCAGATTCTTTACTGTCTGAACCATCAGGTAAACTGAGGCCTATAAAGGTTAAGTAACTTGCCTGGGTTTCTAGAAGTGATCAAACGGGGATTCAAACCCAGATCAGGGTTCAGTGAGACAACACTAAATAGTTGGCATAGCACTACCTGGCACGTTAGACAAACTTCCTTACCTGCTTATGTATTTAAGAAGGTGCAGTCCTTTCTTTGAACATTGACTATCTGCTTGAGATCCCAAGAATGCCAGATAAAGAGGTCCACCATCTTTAAAGGGGGAAGAAAATTACCACCACACAGGCACTGTCCCCTCCCACTAGCTTGAGAAAGGTGTGGCCTGGGCCAGGGTCCTCTACTGTGAATTCAGGCCCTTGCTACAGGGTGTCTGGGTGTCCCACCAGAGAACTACACTAACCCTTATACTGCTCACGTTTTGCTGTCAGTATAAGACATTCCACTGACTGACCCGCTTCTGTGCTCATACCATAACCTGTGCTGATCATCTTATAGACACCTTCTCGACTCTCACAGCACTGATTTCTGTCGAGACTCAGGAAGGGAAAGTGATTGGCACACGGTCATGTGGCTGGGAAGCAGTGGAGTTAGCATTCAACCACCAATCTCTCTGGTCTTTTGCTTTCTGTGCTGCACAAGAAAGACTGGCTCTTTGCCTCCTGGGGTTTCAGAACCTAAGTCCAGAAAAGGGAATGATGTAGGGAACAAATTGTCAAGAGAGAAAATATATCAAGATTGATGACTATATTTTGGATATTGTAAGTAATGTCCCTGTGAACAATGGGGTGAATGTATCTTTTTGAACTAGTGTTTTTATCTTTTTCAGGTATAGTTTGAAGCCAGAAAATGTGATGTCTCCAATTTTGTTCTTTTTCTCAATATTCCTTTGGCAATTCAGGGTCTTTTGTGATTCCATATAAATTTTTAGATTTAAAATTAAATTTAAAATTTTGTTTAAAATTTATGACTATATTACCTAACATTTACTGCATGTTCCCTGGATAGGGCCACCCCATATCAGGTGTCTACCAGGTTCATGGCCTCTTAATTTAGGAAATCATACAATGTGCAAACTCAGACACATTTTGAGAGTGACAGGGAGGGTTTAAACTACTTACAGGAATTAATTGATCTATAATAGGCATAAACCGTAACTGTCCCATGAAAACTAGGGTATGAGATCAACCTACCAATTCCATCCTTGGCTAGCCTACTGTCTTCCCACAGTCGGGACCAAGCACTATGGCTGATGAGTTTGAGCAAGCTCTGGGAGTTGGTGGTGGACAGGGAAGACTGGTGAGCTACAGTCCATGGGGTCGCAAAGAGTTGGACACAAATGAGTGACTGAACTGAACTGAACTGAACTGATCTATGGCTGATACTTGTTAGCCCTAAAATTCACGTTCCCTGGATGAATGTGCTATTCCTCTGGGGACCTAAGCATTCTGGCCCTTTACTCTGAGATAACACCCAGGCAGCTCAGCTGCTGGCTTATCCAACTTCATGTTCCAGTTACATGGATACTAACAGGGCATTTTTTGGTCTTTGCCTTGGGAACCAGTCCTTTAACATGACACTCTCTTTCCAGGACCCCTCCCATACCAGGACTCATCCAGTTCTGTGCTCAGTTCCCATGCAGTGGCTCAGGCCAATCTCTGCAGACAGATACCCTTTTACCACTAAGTGTCACTTGATTTGGATTCATCACTGACCTCTACCAAGGTAAAAGTATTGCCCATTGGCCTTAAGTCTTCCAGTGTCCTTTCACCCTCATCACCACACCCTTCAGAATTTGAATTCTACTTTGCAGGACTAGACTGTCTCTACCAGTGGATCACTGCCTCCCACCCACGAGATAGGCTCCTTTCCAGTGAGCCTGCTGTCCTGCAGCAGTTAATGAAGCCAAGCCAGTCTGCTGTCTTTTTCTCCCAGAACTTTGTTGAGGAAGGTGTCCTTCCAGTGGGTCTGAGGAAGTCTGTGCACCTGTCCTGGCTTCTGACCACCTGATTCCTACACTCAGCCTTGCAGACACTCTATAGTCTGACTATACATATCCTATAAATCAGTCCTACACTTTGGCCATAGACAGTCTACAGTGGAATGACATGGAATCTAGCACATCTAGGTTCAAATTCCAACTACACAATTTATTTGCTATGTGGTGTGAATAAGCCCCTTAATTCTCTTAAACTCTCTGTGCCTCCTGACCTATCAAATAGCTTATGTACCTTCTTGTGAGGATTAATTATATTATATGTAGTGCTCGGTGTAGCATCTTATAAGAGTAAGTGTTCAATAGTACATACTATAGTCAGGTTTGATAACATTTATACTGCAGTGAGGAGTGTGGCCTTGGAGTAAGTTTCAATAAATGAAATTTATGAGATCACTAATAAGTATTAGCAGCATTTATGTTGTCTATATCCAAGCCTCAGTTTTATCTGTGTTCCACAAGTGGCCTTGGATAAGACGAATATGGATTTAAAAGGCAAACAAAATTGCTTCAGAAGGAAACAAAGCACACAGTTTTAGTATTGTCACTGTGTCACACAGGGAGGTAGCCACTTAACCGTAAGACTCCTCCCTCCTCGAAGTCTCAGTGGGAAGGAATTTCAGTCCCTACACGGAGATTTTGGAAGGATGCCCGGCTCACTAACTCCAGAAGTTGAGCCCAAAATGCCTTGGGGGCATTAAGCTTCCTGCCTGTGCCTTTCACCCAGCCCAGCGGCTCTTGCTGCATTTACCAGCATGGGCAGGAGATCTTCAGGGCTTTCAGGGACAGGAAATCTCTCCAACTCCATGCTGATGTGAAGGAAGCCCCTGGGCCTGCCTGCTAGAATCCCCTCCCTCCAGGGATGCTATACATTTGACACTTAATAATGGCACAGATCTCCCCAGTAGGGCCACCATGCAAAGGAGAAGGGGAGACTGCCTTCCACTGCACCACCGAGACCAAGAGACACCAGGCGAAGGCTGCTGCAAGGGTGAAGGGGGTGAAGGATAGTGCACTGTGCACTTGTGAGTAGGACTGAGAGATGACTAGGTGAATTTCCTTCTTAGGGCACCTCCAAGAATGGACAAGGGATCACCCTAGTCTTCTCTGCCCCACTCCCCGGGGGAGGGAGAGGGGTTTCTTGCCCTCATAAACAGGAGTAGAATCTCTAGCACAACTCCATGGCCATTTTCAAACTCAAACAGTGGCCCTCAGGAGCACCACCTACCCCCATTCCCTAATGGGTCCTGGGGCACTCTGGTGGACCCCTGACAAAGGATCCTCTTTCTTCTTTTTCTAAAAAAAAATATGTTTTTATTTATTTGACTGCACCAGGACTTAGTTGCAGCATGTGGGATCTAGTTCCCCAACCAGGGACCAAACTTGGGCCCCCTCCATTAGGTGTAAGGAGTCTTAGCCATGAGACCACCAGGGAAGTCCTTCTTTTTTTCTTATCTACTAGAAGAGCAGAGGCTGAGAAGGATAAGTGAAGGGTTGGCAGGAGGAGAGGAGAGCAGATATTAAAAACGGAGCTCTCATAGTTCAAAGGCCTAATGTAATTGTTCCTTCATGTGTGCCTTTGAGGAAGGTAGCAGAGAGAGCAGTGGCTAAGAGCCTGGCAAGCTGTGCACCCAGAGAATCTAGCATAAGGTCTGGGACCACCACTCATTAGCTTGGAGGAAGGCAGAGCAGAGTCTGGTCTTAAAGCAGAGAAAACTAGTCCTGGAACAGGGCTTCAGAAGAAATCTGTTGATCCCACTTAAATACCGTAGAGAGATAGATCTAATGGACACAGCCTCTGCCTGTAGCCTGCCTGGGAAGACAATACACAAACCCCACAAGGCTGACTGGTCAGGTGAGGAGAAGGGAACCCCAAACTGGGCTTTGAGGGCTTGTGGGATATGAGGAGGAAGAAGGGATCATGGGAGACATTCCAACAAATAAACAGCTCAAGGAAAGAATGGTGAGATTTGCATGGCATATGTGGTAGGTGCTGAGAAAGCCAGGTAGCTTGGAGGATCTGTGGGTCAGAGAGGAGGGGCCCCCAAGATGCTTAGATGAGGATGTTTTGGTAGTCATGCTGTTAGCATCATGGCTCAGAACTCTCATTGAGTCATAGAAAATCCTATAGACTTGAAAATTGGTCAGAACCAGAAGAGAAATGTCTTAGTATAGTCTAAGGAGGCATGAAAATGGGCATGAGAGATGAAGCAGTATCTGCTGGTGGGTGGACCAGGAAGGCAGGCTAGTTAGGGGCTCCTGAGAAAGCCCAGATCTGGATGTGGACTAGTGAGAAGGAGGATGTGAGCCTCTCCCCATTCTCATCCCTCATCCTTCTGGCTTTAGAGTTTGCTGTTTGCACAGCTGACAAATCCTTGTCTCTTGAATGTGACCCCTCTCAAAGTCCAAGACGCTGAGCTTCCCTAGTTCTCTTCTCTTCATAAACATTCCTGACCTGAATAATTTTCCTTCTTCTTCCAGTTACTGGTGTTCCCTAAAGCTCAGCACAAAAATATCACACTATCTTCTTTTGCTCATAGCCTCAGACAACTTCTTCATCCCTCACCCTTCACCAGAATTTTGCATCAAGCAGTCCTCATAGTCTTGTTTTCAGTGCTGTCCTCTGGAAATTAGATGCTTGAAAATGTCACGATGGCTCCTCAATTCTCCCTCTGTTCCTACTTCCACTAAGCCTCCCTTACATAAATTGCTACCATTTATTGAGCACTTTCAATGGACCAGATGGATTTCACACAAACTCCATTCTGGAGGAGGTATTACAGATAAAGCACAAGGGACCCTGAGAGGCTAAGTGACTTAGGAGTGGTTAAAGAGGATACGAGATGAAGGTGTGTTGACACCTGAGTCTATGCTCTCTTCTCATGTCTCCAACTCCTGGAAGGAATCTCCTGCTAACACAACTCTATTCAGCTGACTGCTTGGCCCAGCCCTCCCCTTGGTTCTCATGACATTGATGCAATCACAGGTCTCCAGCCAGGTGTTCCTTGGACCAAAGAATAGCAGACCCAGAAGAGTCCCTTGGAGTCATCAAGACAACAGAATTAACCAAAATCACACAGTGAATTAGGTGCAGATTAAGGACCAGCCCCACTCTTCTGATTTCCAGAGTCCTCCCACTTATACCAACCCTTTTACTTGTCTAGTGTTGGTATTTTGCAAAATTTATTGACATGGGGTATCTCATAAGCTTTTTTCTATTACCCCGTGCCATGGATGTTTCATTTCTAACAGATGGGGATACTGAGGTCAATGGGGGTGAAGGGACTTGCCCAAATTCACACAGATGGGTAATTGACAGCCTTCAGACATTTAGGAAGAGCTGAATTTAAAATGTTATCATAGGGTGGTAATTATAAGGATTCGACAGAAAATCCCACAGATATCCAATCACAGGCCTCAGGGCAAGTTAGGAATCAAAATCATGCTTTCCATTTCTCGGGGCTGTGAAGTCTCTGCTCTCTGCTTCCCAGCATGTCGGCTCTTATCTCTCTAAGACCTCCACTGTTCTCTACAACTCCAGCTTCCCTGTGACTTCAGGTTACCAGCACAGCAGCTCTGGGTTGACTGTACCTCAAGCACCGACGGCTCAGTGACACAGACTTTCAGTGTCATCATTTAAAATTTTCAGCAGAGAATTGTTCTCCAGACCAAGACAAGTATATGTGCTTGGAAGCATTCAGCAGTGATCAGAGGCTGGCTGGGTTCCCCTGCTTCAGACATAGCTACCTAAAGCCTTGCCTTCTATAGGTGAAGGTGGGTTCCAGGGAAGGACCTGTGAGCACTCAGGCACCTTATATTCTGTTACAGGCATGAAGCCAGATCTTCCGATGGCTCTCCCAGTTCAGGAGCTGCCCTAGTTTACTACACCTTTTCACCCAACTCAACAAAGATTTGACTCAATCTCAAGCTACTGTGCAAGGGGCTGTGTGTGGCTCTGGTTCAGTCAGCTGTCTGACTGAGGACAGTCAGCTGTGTCCTCCCTCCCCCAAGGCTGAGGACAGAACAGACCGCTCTTTATCTCCTAATAGGCAGACCACCATGCACAGCCTTGGCAAGGAGAACCACAGCTCTGTCTCTGAGTTCATCCTCCTTGGCTTCTCCAGTGAGTCTCATGTCAGAATGGCTCTGTTCACGTTCTTCCTTCTTCTCTACTTTATCACCATTTTGGGCAATGGACTCATCATCACCCTGATCTACTTGGATACACACCTCCACACACCTATGTACTTCTTTCTCAGCATCCTCTCCCTGGTAGACATGAGCTATGTCACCACCACTGTGCCCCAGATGTTGGTTAATCTGGTATATCCAGGGAGGACCATTTCCTGGGGAGCTTGTGCAGCCCAGATGTTTATCTTCTTGATCCTGGGCATTGCTGAGTGTGTCCTCTATGCCATTATGGCCTATGACAGGTATATGGCCATCTGCTTCCCCCTTCACTATACTATACTGATGAGTCATCCTATTTGTATCAAGATGGTCACAGTCTGTTGGTTCATTAGCATAGCTGGGGCCCTGATCTATACTGTCTTCACCATGCGTCTGCCTTATTGTGGCCCCCACAAGATAAACCACTTCTTCTGTGAGGTCCCTGCTGTCCTGAAGTTGGCTTGTGCAGACACCTCCCTCAATGACCAGTTGGACTTCATCTTGGGTTTCATCTTGCTTTTGATACCACTTTCCTTCATTCTGGTCTCTTATGTTCGCATCTTTGTCTCCATCTTAAGCATCCGCTCACCCCAGGGCAGACTCAAGTCCTTCTCCACGTGTGCTTCCCACATCACCGTGGTCACCATGTTCTATGGGCCAGCCATGATCATGTACATGAGGCCTGGGTCCTGGTATGATCCAGAGAGGGACAAGAAGCTGGCCCTTTTCTACAATGTTGTCTCTGCCTTCCTCAACCCCATCATCTACAGTCTCCGGAACAAAGATGTAAAGAGGGCCTTTCTGAAAGTACTTGGCAAGAGAGCGACAGCTCAATGACCCAGGGTGTTTCAGAGTTGTCCAGAATCATGGGCCAACTTGATGAGGCTCATGTGGTATCATGAAAGTACATCAGGTTCTGGTCAGAAATTTTGAGCTACCCAAAAAAGGCGAGGTCACCCTGAAGTTCTCCCCACTGGCTGGAAAATTTTCAGCTGCTACCACCCACAGACTCAGTCAAGGATTTAAGACGAAGGATTTGATTTACAATAAGTATGTCCTTATGGTCCAAGGTTATTGCTTTACTGTTTTTCCTTGGTTCTTTCCTCAACTCTGGAAAATTATGTCAGTTCAATATATCATGGCCAAGTGTTTAACATGCATATGTGCTTTTCAATGGTATAAAGGACTGGGGGTGAAGATGACAAAAAGGGTAGCAGATTATGTAGGAACAGTCTTGCGTTACTCTCTGACAAGCACTCAGAAGTAATATTAGCATTGCTTTTTGCACTTGGTGGTATAAAATCTAAGTTAGAGTTATTTTAGACATATCTGTAGAACTATATGGCTAATAATATTCTTCAACTTGTGAAACTCTTAGCTGATTTTATATTTTAAATATTTTTATTTTCAGAAAAATAAATAAACATTTCATAAAAGAAAATACATGTGTATACCTGCATCTTTTTTTTTTTTTTGGCTCTTCTTCATTGTGTGTCTTTGGCTGAGTCTTTGCTATGGCACATGCACTTCTCTAGTTGTGGCACATGGGTTCTGTAGTTGATGCCCAGGTCTTAGTTGCCCCATGGCATGTGGAATATTACATCCCTGATCAGAGATAGAATCTGGGTCCCCTGCATTGGAAGCATGGATTCTTAACCAGGACAGGCAGGAAAGTTTCCTATGTATCTCTCTTTTTATGTTTATGTATATAATGAGATACCAGACAGGGTCATAAATATGCAGAAAGAACTTATAGAAAAGAATATAGCAAAGACCCTATTTTCTCACACTCAAAATAAATATGTTAATATTTTGCCATATTTAGTCTAAGTCTTTTTTATACTTTAGAAAAGGATTAAATAATTACAGGGAAAATTGAAGTTCTCTTTGACTATTTCCAGCTTCTCTGAATCAACTACTTTTATTGGATTGAAGTCTATTCTCTGTGTTTCAAAGCTTTTGCTTACATATAATCACATCTATAACCAATAGACAAAATTGTTTTTGTATAAACTAAACATTTTATAATGGTATCAAGATATCATTGTCACTATGAAAAAATTTAACTCAACATCATGGTTCTGACATCCCCCACAGGATACTTAAAGGTCTAAATCATTCTCTTAAGAATTTTAAGCATTTTACCACATCTCATTTATCTAACTCTTTATCATTGGACATTTGTTTAATTTTAATTTTTTGCTATTTAAATAATATTGTGATAAATTTCTTTGGACATGTCTCCATATGTAAAAGGTTTTCCCAAGACGTATGTATAGCAGTGAATGTAGCAGTTTTTAGAACTTTCCAATTTACTGCTGCTGCTGCTAAGTCGCTTCAGTCATGTCCGACTCTTGTGCGACCCCATAGACGGCAGCCCTCTAGGCTCCGCCGTTCCTGGGATTCTCCAGGCAAGAACACTGGAGTGGGTTGCCATTTCCTTCTCCAATGCGTGAAAGTGAAGTCACTCAGTTGTGTCTGACTCTTCGCGACCCCATGGACTGCAGCCCACCAGGCTCCTCTGTCCATAGAATTTTCCAGGCAAGAGTACTGGAGTGGGTTGCCATTGCCTTCTCCGTTCCAATTTACAGGATACCCCTAAATTATTCTTCTAAGTACTGATACCAATCTACAACTTTCATTCTCATCAACCCTTGATAATGTTATTTATCGAAACCATTCTAAAAGAGTCTATCTCATAGATGCAAAGTGGTGACGTTTTTTTGTTTCACTTATAATCCCCTGATTGCTAATGAATTTAACATCTTTTCATAAGTCTGTTGGTAGTATTGTGTAGTGAAGTCAGCCCTGGAGTCAGACTTCTGTATTCTAACCTCAGCTAACCCTTTACTAACTCAGTGATGATGGGTAAGTTACCTAACTTCTGTGAGTCTCAGTTTCCTCATCTGTTAATGGGAAGAATATATTATAGATCTCAGAGGGGTGTTAGAAGAATTAAATGAAATAATACATGTAGAGCATTTAGCATAATAAAAAATAGTAAGTGTTCAATGAATACAAGCTATGTTTACCTTTTCTTATTTATAGTTCATTAAATATTTTGGCTATTATTCTTTCTCTATTACACGCACTGAAAATGTCTTCTTGGGAACTTTCATGGAGGTTCAGTGACTGGACTTCTGTACTCTAATGCAGGCAGTGTGGGTCCGATTCCTGGTGGAGGAACTAGATTTCACAGATCACAATTAAGAGTTCACATGCCTAAGACCTGGCACAGCCAAATGTATAAAAATTTTTAAAAAGAAAAAAAAAAAAAGAAAACATCTTGTCTGAGTCTATTACTTGTTTTCATTATTGCAAAAGTAGTATATATTTATTCTGAAAACTTTGCATTTATAAATGCAAACAAACAACTGTTATCTTAGATTTGGAGACAACTACAATTAACATTTATTTTCTGCTTCTTTTTTATTTTTAAATTATGGAAGTATGATAACACACTTATAGGAGACTTGGAAAATACAGGACAAGGTTACATATATTTCCACTATATATTACAATCATTTTTAAGTAGATAAATTAAAATTTTTAGTTGGAGTAAATAACAAGCTGTCAAAAATTAATAGAATGAATACACAAAGAAGTAGAAGGATATAGTAGACCTGAAAATCACTATGAGCCAATTCACATGATTAAGATTTAAACAATTTTCACACAACAGCGGCATACAAATTCTATTCAAGTTCCCTTAGACTAAACTAGGAGACACTGGAACATATCCAGGGATATAAAACAAAGTGCAAACATTTCATTGTCTAAAGGTATTGAAATTATACAGAGCCTATTCTCTTATCACTATGGAACTATGTTAGAAATCAGTATCAAAAGATATTTGAAAATAACCCACATAATTTCAAGTGCAATGTGACACTTACCAAGATAGATCTTTGACTTAGCCATTGAAAGCCTCAATAAAGTTAAAAGTTTGAAAAAACATAAAGGGTGATTGCAAAGAAGAAAGCATTTAAATAAGAAATTAATATCAAAATGAGAAATTAATATTAAAGATACTTTAAAAACATGTATTTGAAAATTAAATGTCTGCTTTTAAATGTTGTGTGTATCTAAGAAGCCATAACAAGAAAAATTTGATATTTGTAAAAAAATCAAAATGAAAAGAGAATTTATCAGAATTTGTTGCATGCAGCTGAAGCTACTCAATGCAACTAAATACAATATGAAATCTTGAATAAGATATGAAAACAAACAACGGACACTAGATAAAATTTCATGCAAAGTGAATAAAATCTGTACTTTAGTCAATAATACTGTATCACATGTTAATTTCCTGTTTTTTAAACTTAATTTATTTATTTTAATTGGA
This sequence comes from Cervus elaphus, assembly GCF_910594005.1. Lineage (NCBI taxonomy): Eukaryota > Metazoa > Chordata > Mammalia > Artiodactyla > Cervidae > Cervus > Cervus elaphus. Next base: position 123,157,501 of record NC_057834.1, on the reverse strand, counting down.
GGCTAATTACTTTACAATATTGTAGTGGTTTTTGCTATACATTGACATGAATCAGCCTTGGGTGTGCATGTGTCCCAAATCCTGAACCCCCCTTCCACCTCCCTCCCCATCCCATCCCTCAGGGTCATCCCAGTGCACCAGCCCTGACCACCCTATCTCATGCATCAAACCTGGACTGGCAATCTATTTCACATATGGTAATATATATGTTCCAATGCTATTCTCTCAAATCATTCCACCCTCACTTTCTCCCACTGAGTCCAAAAGGCTGTTCTTTACATCTGTGTCTCTTTTGCTGTCTCGCATATAGGGTCATTGTTACCATCTTTCTAAATTCCATATATATGCCTAATATACTGTATTGTTGTTTTTCTTTCTGACTTACTTCACTCTGTATAATAGGCTCCAATTTCATCCACCTCATTAGAACTGATTCAAATGCATTATTTTTAATAGCTGAGTAATCTTCCATTGGGTATATGTGCCATGGCTTTCTTATCCATTCATCTGCCGATGGACATCTAGGTTGCTTCCATGTCCTAGCTATCATAAACAGTGCTGCGATGAACATTGGGGTACATGTGTCTCTTTCAATTCTGGTTTCCTCAGTGTGTATGCCCAGTAATGGGATTGCTGGGTCATATGGCAGTTCTATTTCCAGTTTTTTAAGGAATCTCCACACTGTTATCCATAGTGGCTGTACTAGTTTGCATTCCCACCAACAGTGTAAGAGGGTTCCCTTTTCTCCACACCCTCTCTGGCATTTATTGTTTGTAAACTTTTTGATAGCAGCCATTCTGACCAGCGTGAAATGGTACCTCATTGTGGTTTTGATTTGCACTTCTCTGATAATGAGTGATGTTGTGCATCTTTTCATGTGTTTGTTAGCCATCTGTATGTCTTCTTTGGAGAAATGTCTGTTTAGTTCTTTGGCCCATTTTTTGATTGGGTCGTTTATTTTTCTGGAATTGAGCTACAGGAGCTGCTTGTATATTTTTGAGGTTAATTCTTTGTCAGCTGCTTCATTTGCTATTATTTTCTCCCATCCTGAAGGCTGCCTTTTAACCTTGCTTCCAGTTATCTTTGTTATGCAAAAGCTTTCAAGTTTAATTAGGTCCCATTTGTTTATTTTTGCTTTTATTTCCAATATTCTGGGAGGTGGGTCATAGAGGATCCTGCTGTGATTTATGTCAGAGAGTGTTTTGCCTATGTTTTCCTCTAGGAGTTTTATAGTTTCTGGTCTTACATTTAGAGCTTTAATCCATTTTCAGTTTATTTTTGTGTATGGTGTTAGAAAGCGTTCTAGTTTCATTCTTTTACAAGTGGTTGACCAGTTTTCCCAGCACCACTTGTTAAAGAGATTGTCTTTTCTCCATTGTATAGTCTTGCCTCCTTTGTTGAAGATAAGGTGTCCATAGGTGTGTGGATTTATCTCTGGGCTTTCTATTTTGTTTCATTGATCTTTATTTCTATCTTTGTGCCAGTACCACACTGTCTTAATGACTGTGGCTTTGTAGTATAGTCTGAAGTCAGGTAGGTTGATTCCTCTAGTTCCATTCTTCTTTCTCAGGTTGCTTTGGCTATTTAAGGTTTTTGTATTTCCATACAAATTGTGAAATTATTTGTTCTGGTTCTCTGAAAAATATCGTTGGTAGCTTGATAAGGATTGCATTGAATCTATAGATTGCTTTGGATAGTATATTCATTTTCACTACATTGATTCTTCCAATCCATGAACATGGTATATTTCTCCATCTATTTGTGTCATCTTTGATTTCTTTCATTAGTGTTTTATAGTTTTCTATATATAGGTCTTTTGTTTCTTTAGGTAGATTTATTCCTAAGTATTTTATTCTTTTCATCACAATGGTGAATGGAACTGTTTCCTTAATTTCTCTTTCTGTTTTCTCATTGTTAGTGTATAGGAATGCAAGAGATTTCTGTGTGTTAATTTTATATCCTGCAACTTTACTATATTCATTGATTAGCTCTAGTAATTTTCTGGTGGTGTCTTTAGGATTTTCTATGTAGAGGATCATGTCATCTGCAAACAGTGAGAGTTTTACTTCTTTTCCTATCTGGATTCCTTTTATTTCTTTTTCCTTTCTGATTGCTGTGGCTAAAACTTCCAAAACTATGTTGAATAGTAGTGGTGAGAGTGGGCACCCTTGTCTTGTTCCTGACGTTAGGGGAAATGCTTTCAATTTTTCACCATTAAGGATAATGTTTGCTGTGGGTTTATGATATATGGCTTTTATTATATTAAGGTATGTTCCTTCTATGCCTGCTTTCTGGAGGGTTTTTTTTTTTTTATCATAAATGGATGTTGAATTTTGTCAAAAGCTTTCTCTACATCTATTGAGATAATCATATGGTTTTTATATTTCAATTTGTTAATGTGGTGTATCACATTGATTGATTTGTGAACATTGAAGAATCCTTGCATCCCTGGGATAAAGCCCACTTGGTCATGATGTATGATCTTTTTAATATGTTGTTGGATTCTGTTTGCTAGAATTTTATAAAGGATTTTTGCATCTATGTTCATCAGTGATATTGCCCTGTAGTTTTCTTTTTTTGTGGCATCTTTGTCAGGTTTTGGTATTAGGGTGCTTGCCGGGGTCCAGCCTCGGCAGGATGAATGGCGTCGGCGAAAGAAGACCCATGAGACCAGCCTTGATAGGGCCAAGTCTGCGAGGGAGAGAGAGAGAAAGAGAGAGAGAGTGACCAGACAGGGGGTGCAGCAGAGTCTGGCAAATCTTTATTTTTTACCCTAGCTTTTATATTCTAAGTTAGTACATTTTTAAGGGGAAGATAGTTTAATATTACATCAGCTTGTCCTACGCGAAACCAGGGTGTTTTCTGCATACTTCCTTGTTTATGAGGGTCTTGTACATTATCTTCTGGCCTTGGGGCCTATTGACTTTTTATGACCTAGGTGAATGCAAAGCTGTTTTCCGTAATCTATTCTTTAATGAAAACAAAGGTCAGCCCTTTTGCAGAAGTTATCAGTTAAATTTATCTAAAAGGTTTACCACACAAAGACTCTGCAGCTCCGGTGAGGCAGCCCCTGTTTAGCATTCCTGGTTAAAATGAACAATTCTAAACTCTTATTTTTCTAAATCTTTAACTATAATCACTTTTAGAATAAGTTTTTATGTTCTCTAATAGGGCTTCCTCACCTCCCGAAGGGCTCTGTGCCTATTAGGCCTTTTGTGTGATCAGGTTCTTTATGCTGTTTATGATTAAGGTGTTGTGAGCAGTCATGTGCATTAGTACGCATTTGCCAAGCAGGCTAGAATGCCAGCAAAGGGGTCTAAGTTGAAACACTCCTTTCATCCTGGATAATCTTATAGGATACCACCGTCCGGGGGACATATTGGTTAAAGTTCTAAGTTGATTCTGTTTGGAGAGAGATCGGGGAAGGCCTTCTGCCTATGTCACAGAAATTAGGGAGTAGTCTAATACAGCAAGCATCAGAAAGACAGAGATCATCTTTAAGGTGAGCGCCAGGGCAGCTTTTCGAAATCCCTGAAGTCCTGATCCCCCTTGCCTGTCAGGTCTTCTCCTCATGACTTTGTCATGGGTGGGATCTCGTGTGCTGGCTCCTGGCAGGTGATGGTGGCCTCATAGAATGAGTTTGGAAGTTTACCTTCCTCTGCAATTTTCTGGAAGAGTTCAAGTAGGATAGGTGTTAGCTCTTTTCTAAATTTTTGGTAGAATTCACCTGTGAAGCCATCTGGTCCTGGGCTTTTGTTTGTTTGAAGATATTTTATTACAGTTTTGAATTCTGTGCTTGTGATGGGTCTGTTAAGATTTTCTATTTCTTCCTGGTTCAGTTTTGGAAGGTTATCCTTTTCTAAGAATTCATCCATTTGAGATCAGCCCCCCAGAGGAGACACACAGCACACCTGAGACGGCACTCTTGGGCCACCCCCAGGAAATCAAGCGGCTGGGACCGGGGAGGTGATAAGATGCACCGTACACTGGAATAGTGCGCTCACCAAGCACCTGGTTGCCTGAGCTCCTCAGATCTGGGAAGGGCACAAAACGCAAGCCCAACCGAATCTGTGCCTTTCTGGAGTACCCGAGAACCTGAACCTGAGCAGCTTAGACCTGGGAAGAGCACGCAACCCAGGGCCCGTTTTGGACAGTTTCCCTTCAGAGCAACCTGGAACCTGAGCAGAGTAGACAGGGAAAGCACAGGCACCGTGAGCTGGGGCAAACCCAGTGCGGTCCATACACTGCGAGTAGTCCCCACACACAAGTGATATTTGTTTGTGGTGTTCCTCCCTCCTCACAGCACAACTGAACAAGTGAGCCTAAATAAGTGACCACCTTCGCCCCCTTGTGTCAGGGCAGAATTTAGACACTGAAGAGACTTGCAAACAGAGGAAGCCAAAATAAACAAAGAGAGGGAGATGCTCTGGAAGTGACAGGTACAACAGATTAAAACCCTGTAGTTAGCATTGACTGTTTTTTATTTTTACAACATAGTATTTCTTTATATTTTCAGAGTGGGATCAGAAGTTTCAAGCCTCATTCAAAAAAAAAATTTTTAATCACTAAGATAATAAGCTTTCTAGACTTTTAGCAGTAATGCACGCATGCTCAGTCACTCAGTCGTGTCCAACTCTTTACGACCCTATGGACTATAGCCTCAGGCTCCTCTGTCCATGGCATTCTCCAGGCAAGAATACTGGAGTGGTTGCCATGCCCTTTGCCATTAGCAGTAATAGTAGATGCCAGAATAAATGGAACTACATCAAAGTATTGAGTGAATATAAATTAGAAATCTAGCATTTTATTCATCTTAGTCAAACAAATGAAACCAAAAAGTCATAAAACTTTTAGCCAGGCAAAAATTTGTAAGTTTTCTAAAATATATATTGAATGTATGTGTTTAATTAACATTTAATATTAATTATTATTAAATGTACTATTTAGTATTATATGTATATAATAGCTTTTCTACTACACTTGATAAAGGTTTGAGAAATAACAACAAAACATGAGAGAAAAATTAGGAAACATAAACTAAATGAAATGGGAGTACTGAATATGAAATAGAAAAAAAATGAAACAAACTAGATAAAAGTGAAAGATATACAGTCCAGTTGTTTTAAAACATGGCTGCTCATTAAAATCACATCTGGAGCCTTGGAGAAAGAAAACAATACCTGGGCATTTGTATTTTTCAAAAAATTCCAAGATAATTCTAATATGCATCTGGATTTTAAAAAGTGATTGCAGGTTTTTCTATTAAATGGTAGTTTTAGTGATATAGAATTCTATTATCTTCTGTTGACCAATTATGATGCAATTGTATTAAAACGAATAATAGTTACACGGGGCTTTTTCTGGTGGCTAAGAAGGTAAAGAATCTGCCCACAAAGTGGGAGGCCTGGATTCGATCCTGGGGTTGAGAAGATCCCCTGGAAAACGGAAAGGCTACCCACTCCAGTATTCTTGCCTGGGGAATTCCATGGACTGAAGGGACTGGTGGACTATAGCCCACAGGGTCACAATGAGTTGGACACAACTGAGCATCTAAAACACACATCCAATCACAATAGTAAAAGAGGTTTGTCAGTTTTCACAATCAATAGCCAGGCAAAAAAACAAAAGATAATTACAATTGCAAACCATAATGGAAACATGATTAACCTAACAGTATAAAATAATTACATACAATTTGGGGTGTGAGTAGAATGATGTGTTAAGTGGAAATGCATACATACACATATTTTCATCCACCCAACCAGTCTATCTCTTTTGGTTGGTGCATTTAATTCATTTACACTTAAGGTAATTATCAATATGTATGATCCTAAGGACATGAATTTGAACAAACTCTGGGAGATAGTGAAGGACAGGGAAGCCTGGCATTCTGCAGTCCATGGGGTCTCAAAGAGTCAGACACAAGTTAGTGACTGAGTAACAACAACAAATGACCCTATTTCTTAATTGTTCTTGGTTTATTTTTTGTAGGTCTTTTTCTTCTCTTGTGTTTCCTGCCTAGGGAAGCTCCTTTAGCATTTGCTATAATGCTGGTTTTGTGGTACTAAATTCTCTTAACTTTTGCTTGTCTGTAAAGCTTTTGATTTTTCCAGCAAATCTGAACAAGAGTCTTGCTGGGTAGAGTATTCTTGGTTGCAGAGTCTTCTCTTTCATCACTTTAAATATATTGTGCCATCCCCTTCTGGCCTGTAGAGTTCAATTGAGAAATCAGTTTATAGTCTTCTGTGTGTTTCCTTGTATGTTATTTGTTGTTTTTCCCTTGTTGCCTTTTATCTTTTATCTTTATCTTTAATTTTTGTCATTTTGATTATTATGTGTTCAGTGTGTTTCTCCTTGGGTTTATCCTGCCTGGGACTCTTTGTGCTTCCTGGCCTTGGCTGAATATTTCCTTTCCCATGTTAGGGAAGTTTTCAGCTATAATCTCTTCAAATATTTTCTCAGGTCCTTTCTCTCTTTTCCTTCATGCCTATAATGCTAATGTTGGTGCATTTAATGTCGTCGAGAGGTCTCTTGGGCTGCCTTCACTTTTTTTTCAGTCTTCTTTCTGTTTTTCAGCAATGATTTCCACCATTCTGCCTTTCAATCATCTATCTGTTCTTCCACCTCAGTTATTCTATTGATTCCTTCTAGAGTATTATTCATCTCTGTTTGTTTGTTCTTTAGTTCTTCTGGGTCTTTGGTAAACATTTGTTGCATCTTCTCCATTGCTTTTCCTAGGTCCTGGATAGCTTCACTATAATTATTCTGAATTCTTTTTCTGAAAGGTTGCCTATCTCGACTTCATTTAGTTGTTTTTCTGGGATTTTAGCTCGTTCCTAAATCTGGGACATAACCCTCTGTCATTTTCATTTTGATTAACTTTCTGTGATGTGGTTTTCATTAAGCAGCCGCCAGATTGTAGTTCTACAATCAACCATCTTCTACAAGCCTCTTAGCCTCATTCACCAGAGAGCAGACAGAAGTAAGAACTACAGTTAACATTTCAAGGTCTAATTTTATTAATTGCTTTCATTAATATTTTTGAAGAAACATAACACAATTCTTAGACAATTTATTATTTGTTTCCATAATTTTTAAAATTGAGTTACACAGTATATATATTCTTTTGTAGCTTGATTTTTTCACTCATTATCGGTTTTAATGTTTTCCCATGTTCATTATTTTCACTCCTGAGAAGTATTCCTTTCATTTTTTGATGAATAGAATAATGACTTTGAATGAATCGAATTCTTAATGAACTTGTGAGTCTTTTCCTTATGATTTTTGTTAGATGAACATACATCAGAGGTTTCATTGAGCTGCAAGAGGGAAGGCTGGAGTGATGGACAAGATTCAGAGCAAGAAGGATTTTGGCATCTGAACTAAGGAGTTGAGACTAAATTCCACACATGGGAACCAATGAGGCCTCTAGAATTGGGGGAACAAAATCAGAGCTGCAGATTAGAAAGATGGCTACAGCCGCCATGTGACTGTCACAGAACTGGAAACCCTCGTTGCTTGAGGTAGACAGCTTGGGAGAGGGCTTTTCAGGCTGGTCCAGTGGAATGTGAGGAAAGAAATAGCCCTCCAGAGGTGTGAGGAGTCCCCTGGGCTGGTGCTTCCCATTGAAGCAGGTAAAGACCTTCAGCCCTGAGGGTCTCAGAGGGAGCTGAAGCCAGAATTACCTGGACATGGATGCCACGAAACTTTGAGCTCCCCTCGAATAGAAGAGGGGATGGCCTGGTCAGTGCTGCAATGGACTCCATTCTGGGGTCAGGATCAGGATCTTTATGTCTGTAGACTAAAGCTCCAGGATACTAGAAATTTTGCCTACAGTTTTTAATGGATGAAACAGCCCTCGGGATGCACATTGGCAGAAGGAGAGGACAATTTCATGGCCTTCATCACCCTACATCTCCCAGGGGGCTTCATTTTTTTTTCCTGGGGAAGGATGATCAGCTGAGAAAAGATCCAGCCCTCAGGGTCCTTCCTGAGTCCCCAAACATGCCTCCTTTCCAGCATCCAAACTCCTGTCCCAGGTGAGCCTTATATTCCCCCTGCCCTCCCTGGGCCTGCGGAAGGGCCTGGTCTGAGCAGGGCCTGGTCTAATGCTCCTGAGTAGAAGCCTGGGGCTTCCTCCCCAGCAGGAAGAGACTGCAGTAACTTAGCTCCTGGCTAGAGTCCTGGGGCCACATGTCACACAGGAGTGGTCCCCTGAGACTGAGGGAGCTTTGCCTACAGCTCCCTTCCCTGTAGGGTTATAAGCTCAGGACAGCAGTGTCCACAAATGTTCTGGGGAGCAAGCCAGGCTGCAACTGTCCCCCAACCCCAGACTTGCAGGAAGCTCCAGGTAAGACCTGGTCCATTGTTCCTGCTCACCTTGGTTTCTCTCCCCACATCTACATGAGTTCTCCTTGGCTGAGTCTGCCTCTTTCTCTCTTTCTGTCTATTTATTCCTTCCTCTGTCTCTGGGTCTATTATTCTCTCTCTCTCTCTCTCTCTCTCTCTCTCTCTCTCTCTCTCTCTCTGCCTCTCCTTCTCTTTCTTACTTTCCATCCCTCTCCATGTGTCTCCTCCTGCCTCTTTTTCTGTTTGCTGTCTCTGGGCTTCTCTGCCTCCAAAGATTTCATCCATCTCTCTGATCCTCTTTCTAAGTGTGTAGCTCTGGTGTTCTGTCTGACTGGATCTTCAGCTCACTCTGGGCCTTTCTTTCCCTCTTGACATCAGTTTACTGCTTGCTATGCCACTGGATTTGCCTGTAGCTCAGTGGTCTCCAGCCTCCCTGCTTCTCTCCTCTTCTCCTTGCTCTGTACCTGCCTCTTTGACTCACAAGGATCATCCCTGCAGGGTTTTTCTGGGTCTCCTCTTGCAACCCAGTTCTCTGCCCTCATCCTCCACTGTCTGTGAATCTCCCTCACCTTCCGGCTCCCTCTGCTTCCACCCTTCTGTTCAGCTCTCCCTTGCCTGCAGTCACCCCATCTTCTTGCTCTTGCCCTCTCCTCCATCTCCTTCTCTCTCCCTGGGAGACTGGTCTTGCCCCTGCCTCTCTCCACCTGCCCTGTAGATTGCCTGTCTCTCTTTTCCCCTGTCTGGCCTCTGCAGGCTCTTTGCTGCTTCAGTTGCCCTGCTCTGCCCTCTGGTGACTTTTTCTCACAGGCCTGGCTCGCACACCACCTTCCCAGCTTTTCTGATATTCCCTCCTGTGTTCTCCCTTGTCTCCCTGTATCTTTCTTCATCTGTGTCTTCACCATGTTTTGTCCCTCTGACTTTCCCACTGGGTCTCCATGTCTTTTGCCCCTTTCCTCTAGCCTTTTTACTTCTTCTTTCACAAAGAGAAGAAGAAACAATTTCCCACCTTTTTCCTCCTGCTGAGCCCCCTCCTTCTCCTCCCACTGATGTCTATTATACTCCCAGCGTTAATTTTCCTCTCTCCCTGTCTGTAGCCCACTTGCAGATTCTGGTTCCCTGTGCCTCTCTCCGCCTTCTTCCCAACTGTGTTTGTGTCTCTCCCTCCCTTCGGGGCCTGTCTATCTTTTCCCATCATTCTCTGTGCTCTTGTTTCTTTCTAGTTGTGTCTGTTTATTGGACATGACTGAATGACTGAGCATGCACTCACTGAGCATGCACTGGGTCATTTTTAGTCCCTGCAGGTCTGTGATGATGCTGGAGGAGGGTATGGGCAGGGAGAGCTGGAGAAAGGGGAAGGGAGGAAAAACATATCTTCAGAACTTGACAGAACCATATATTATTGCAATGAACCTCCTGTTTTTTTTCACAGATGAGAAACAATTACTTGCTCAGAGTGACAGCAGTAAACAGCAAAAGTGAAAATTCAAAACTACTTTGAGTCTTTTGCTTAGCTTGTGCTGCAAGAGAGTCGGTATTTGAGTAAAAGATAAATATAAGGATAAAAAAGATAAACAAAACAAATTTTCTGTGATTTCTATTACATCCTAACAAGAAACCAAGGCTGATATCTCTAGCCCCAGATCCAGCCAATTTGGAATCTGGAGGTTTATCCCTACAAGGACTTGGCAATCGTATGATTCATTTCTGTTTTTTCATTGGTCACAGGTCATTATCACACCTGGAGTGGCAGGGTCAGAACCCGAGGTTCAGAGAGTTAAGACACACAGCAAGTCAGCCAAGGAAAGTAAAGGTAGAACCCAGTCCCCAGGCTCTACGTAGGGCAAAGACACAAACTCATCAAAGATCAAGGTGTCCCTTGGGGGGCAGAGTCCTGTCACCCACATCTCCTCTACCCTCACCCTGAAAGGACAAGCTGGAGGTAAAAACTGGGCAGTTTCTCACCAACCGGGACCTGTTCAATTCTCTCTCTCTTAGGACCTATTTCCTATTCAAAACACTTTTATCTTAAGCAGTAAATGTACTTGCAATGAGCTATATCAGCTGATTCCCAAGTGTAACTCAATGGAGGAGATGAGCTCAGACAAAAGGAGAAGCTCTCCCTTCCATCCTCTTTTAATCTTGTCTAGGTCCAGCATGTCTTTCTCCATCTCTGACCTTTCACTCTCATATCCACCCTTTTACCTAGCTAATCTGAACAGAGAAGTTAAATCCCTATAAATTCCATCTTCACAGTATCACTGGGGGCTTCCCTGGTGGCCCAGTGGTTAAGACGATGCCTTCCAATGCAAGAGTCTCCCCACATGTCTCATTTTTCCCTAGGCAAAATTCTTACTGGTCAATTTATGTACTGTCAAATTTTCTTGCAGAAATATTACAGTCATTTTTTTCCCATATGAATTTTCACATCAATAAATAAGAATGTCTCCTTTACTGTAAACTGGATGCCAGGTATTATCACTTTAAGAGAATTTTTTGCCAATGTGTAGGCTCAAGGCTCTTTCATTGATATTTTAACAGGCAGTCTTTAAACTTTTGTGAGTTCATTATTCATGAATCTCTTCTTTTGTGAATTGATTATTCATATCTCAATTTTGGTTATTAGTCTTTTCTTTAAGAAGAAATGATCTTTATTTTCTAATCATTTTAATAACTTGTATGCCACATTGTTGCTGATGTTCAGTTACTAAGTCATGTCCAACTCTTTGAAACTCCATGAATGGCAGTATGCCAGGCTTCCCTGTCCTTCACTGTCTCCTGGAACTTACTCAAATTCATGTCCATTGAGTCAGTAATGCCATCCAACCATCTCATCCTCTGTCACCTCCTTCTCCTCTTGCCCTAAATCTTTCCCAGCATTAGGGTCTTTTCCAAGGAGTTGGCTCTTCACATCAGGTGGCCGAAATATTGGGGCTTCAGCTTCAGCATCAATCCTTCCAATGAAAATTCAGGGTTGTTTTCCTTTCAGATTGACTGGTTTGATCCTCCTGCTGTCCAAGAGACTCTCAAGAGTCTTCTGCAGCACCAAAATTCAAAAGCTTCAATTCTTTGGTGCTCAGCCTTCTTTATGGTCCAACTCTCACATCCACACATGACTACTGGAAAAACCATACTTTGCCTATACAGACTTTTGTTGGCAAAGTGATGTTTCTACTTTTTAATACAGTATCTAGGTTTGTCATAACTTTTCTTCCAAGAAGCAAGTGTGTTTCCATTTTGTGGCTGCAGTCACCATTTGCATTGATTTTGGAGCCCAAGAAAACAAAATCTGTCACTGCTTCCACTTTTCCCCCATCTATTTGCCATGAAATGATGGGATCAATGCCATGATCTTAGTTTTTTGAATGTCGAGTTTTAAGTCAGGTTTTTCATTCTCCTCTTTCACCCTCATTAAGAGGCTATTTAGTTCCTCTTCACTTTCTGTATTAGAGTGGTGTCATCTGCATATCTGAGGTTGTTGATGTTTCTCCTGGCAATCTTGATTCCAACTTGTGATTCATCCAGCCCAGCATTTAGCATGATGTACTCTGCACAGAAGTTAAATAAGCAGTGACAACATACAGCCTTGATGTTCTCCTTTTACAATTTGAAACTAGTCCATTATTCCATGTCTGCTTCTAACTGTTACTTATTGACCTGCACACAGGTTAATCAGGAAGCAGGTAAGGTGGTCTTGTATTCCCATCTCTTTAAGAGTTTTCCATAGTTTGTTGTGATCCACAGAGTCAAAGGCTTTAGTGTTGTCAATGAAGCAGAAGTAGATGTTTTTATGGAATTCTCTTGCTTTTTCTTGTATCCCACATATACAACTATTATTCTTTTTTTAGCTTGAAGAAAAAATTATTTTATATATTCACAACATCAAAATATTTTTTTCTTTTTTTACTTTTCTTCTTTTATTCTTATGCTTAAATGAAAGAATGAAAATACTGAATAGTGGCATTTAAGCAGGGGATATGCAATGAGCATAATGCAATTGAGCATGATGTGGAGACAGGGAAATTCAGCAAGAACAACTTTCTTTTTACCATTAAGTAGATCAGTTTTCAAACTGTGACCACAGCATGTGAAGAACCTAGGAACTTGTTAGAAATGCAAATTCTCACGCTCCAACCCCATCTTCCAATTCAAACCTCCTTATGACACACAGCAGCAGCATCTGGCATGCCTTCCAGGTAATTCTGAAGCACAGTAAAGTTTGAAAGCACTGATTTGGAAGCATTGGATTCGTGGCTCATAGCCCAGGTAACAGGAGTAAGGAGAGTCCTAGAACAGGGAGACAAGGGGTGATGGGAGGAGGTTCCAAGAAGTAGACCACTCTCCAGTCACTCACCAGCTGGCTGGGAGCTAGAGAGGAAGAAGTGCTGCACAGATAACTTAGGAACTATGCAGCATTAAATGTTCATTAAAAAAAGAGTTTTCTGTTCTGTGCTGCATTCTAAGTCTTTCCTTTTACCCATACCTTTAGGACAAGTCTCATATATATCATTCCTGTGTCAGTGAGGTTTGGGGACATGAAGAAGAAAGAGCATAGGGATGATCCACTGAAGAGTTCAGTACCTACACAAGCAAGGCAGCAAGGTGGATCAAAGATTCAATGAGACCAAGGATTTTAGAGCAAAATGACCTGGGATACACAAGGAACCCTCACAACTACTGAGTAAATAGACAGAAGGTCAGATGAGGAGCTGTGTTGCTGTCTTTTGTTATTAGAGGAAAAGGGTCAACACCAAGAGGCTGAAGGACTTAATCAGTTGATGCTTAAAGGCATCTCTCCCACCATAAAATAAATATTCACCCATATATTTTTCCAAGATTGTCTTACTATATTATTTCTTGCATTTCACTCTTTAACATACTTAGAATTTATCTTAGTAGATGCGTGAAATCATTTTCCCACCCATATCATTTATAATTCTTCCTTGCCACCCTGATTTGCAACAAAGAGTAAGCATTTGGCAAAAATCATGTTGAATCAATGACATAATTAATGAACAATGGTAAAGTTTCATTCACCAGAAAAAGGCTAACATTAATGATAATCCTAACAGTGATGAAAAGCTTAACCCAAATTATGAGTGTAATAGTTCTAATCCTGATCTTTAAACCAAGGTTTAACAACCTCTGTTGTCCAAAGAGAACTCATAAACTGGAATGAATTAAGTCTGAGAAAAGCAAAGCTGTCTCTGGAAAGGGAGAGACAGAATTGAACACAGCACACAGCATTTCCTTGACTTGGCCTTCACCATTTCATCACCATGACCGTAACTTAATCCAGAACCAATGTTGACACCACTCAAACTACTACAGGGACCTCTCCAGTAGTGCCCCATCTGCTAGCCCAAACTTCCTGTTAAGAAACATAAATGAAAAAATGAGTGTGAAAGTTTGTTGGTACCAAAACCCAATAAACTACATATCCCTCAAAATCTTTAAACAGGTGGATCACAATGCAGGAGCTCAACCAGTCCACTGTGACAGAATTCATCCTGTTGGGCTTTGCCTTGAACCCCAGGACCAATCCTCTGCTCTTCACCTTCTTTCTGGTCTTTTACCTGCTCATCCTTGTGAGCAACAGCCTCCTCATCACCCTCATCCACCAGGACACACGCCTCCACACGCCCATGTACTTCTTCATCAGTGTCCTCTCCCTGCTGGACATGTGCTACACCACCACGACGGTGCCCCAGATGCTCGTGCACATTCTCAGCAAGAAGAGAGCCATCTCCTTTGCTAGATGTGTGGCCCAGATGTACATCTTCCTCCTCTTTGGGATCACTGAGTCCTGGCTTTTCACCATCGTGTCAGTGGACAGGTACGTGGCCATCTGCCACCCTCTCTGATATGAGGTCATCATGAGCCGCTGGCTGTGCCTTCTCATGGTGGGCATCTGTGCAGCCTATGGTGTGGCGGGTGGCCTGACTGATACCTTCTTTGCTATGCACCTTCCCTACTGTGGCCCTAATGAAGTTGACCACTACCTCTGTGAGATCCCTGCGGTCCTGAGGCTGGCCTGTGCAGACACATCCCTCAGTGACTTGGTGGACTTCATCACAGGCTTCAATGTTATTGTGGTCCCACTTTCCTTGATTGTCCTTGTCTATGTCAACATCTTTGCCACCATCATGAAGATCCGCTCAGCCCAAGGACGGATCAAGGCCTTCTCCACCTGTACCTCCCACATCACTGTGGTTACCATGTTTGCTATTCCATGCATCATCATATACATGAGCCCTGGCTCTGACTCCTTGTCAAACAATGGCAAGAAAATGGCCCTTTTCTATAACATTGCCACAGCCTTCCTCAACCTTGTCATCTACAGTCTGAGGAATAAGGATGTGAAAAATGCTTTCCTCATATTGACAGGAAAGGACAGGGTCCCAGAGTGACACTTTAAAGATTAAGATCTGGGAAATCTTACATGAGGGCGCACACTCACCAACTCCCTGAAGACTCTTCCATGAGACCTGGAAGAGATGGTCTCCATAAAGCTAACCATTCAACTCTCCAGTGGGAGAGAACAGGGTGCTTGGCAATCAGCATTATCTATGGTGCTGTGGTTTGAGACAAAGACGATCCAGAAGACCTAACACATTGGTCAAGAGCCTGGACTCTAGTGCCAGGCAGACCAGGATGACACCCTTGGCTTTATCATTTATGAGATATGTGAATTTTTTTCTATTAACATAATTAATCATGTGTTTTTATTTATTAATTTTTGGCATGTGAATTCTTACAGCTCACTTAACTCCTCTAAGGTTTGTATCGCTCCCTCAGAGGGAAGTTGTAATGATTAAATGAGATAATACACAACATGTTTTTCATACAGAGTGTGACATACAGTAATTTTTTAGGAAATGTTAGTTTCAATTTTCAATATCTTTTACTCGTGGATGAATTATCAACCCTTAAATGGTCATGATCTTCCTGGTTAGTGGCAGTGACTGAATCCCTAGAGAGACAGTGGGAAAAAAAAATAGGGTGATGGAGTTGGAGAGTGGAAGAAGGGGGAACTCAGAAACTGTGAAGTGGAGATTTTTAAGGTGGGAAAAGAACTTGAGAAGGATGAAATGAGCTTATATGTACCCATCTATAAGCTGTGCCAGTTAGAGCATCTGGGATCAATTGAAGTTATTAGTATCTTAGAAAGGGGCAAAATTTTCCTTTATGACCATTTTTTTCCGTACTTTTCTCTCTTCATTTCTCCTTTGTTTTTTTCTAATGACATCCATTTTTAAAAACAATAGCCTCTCTGGATAATCTCAAGAAGAGATTCTGTGCACTTGAGGATGAGAGAAATTAGAGGATGAATACAATGTGACCCCTAGATGCAAAATTTAGGAAGTTCAGAAAGAGGTTAAAAATTCAGTGGAGTTTTTTTGCTCTGTCTCTCTTGCTTGAAGGGACTTTCCCCAAAACAATGTTTATTTCTCATAGAATCTTTACAAATATTAATTTTTTCCCCATGTTTCATTAATCTGCAGGGTCATGGTACAGGGCATCACCTATATTTACTGACTGCTGGCTGCCATGGGAACTTCAGAACCCAACAAAACAATTCCCCTGATGTTCTAGAGACATGTCCCATAAGCTAGCATGCAGCCCCTTTAGGTTTTTCCCAGCCTCTTGCTGATGTACACTGCCTATGAAACTCCTTACAAAAAAAATCAGCTGGGCTTGCCAAAAAATATAACATGAATGTCTGTTCCCTCTGGAAGAAGCCAGGCTCCATGTCAAAGGTGCAGGTTCACAATTCCCCAAAGCTATTACCCAACCTCACCATCCAGGAGCCAGAGCATTGCACAATGAGGCAAAATTAAAGGCAAATAGCAACACAAAGCATATAACTGCAACATACTTATAGACACATGAATAAAATCATTAACACAGAAGAAGTTCTTGCAAATGGGTAAGAAAAATATACACACTTAGGAAAACTGGCAACAGATATGACACTTTATAAAAAAGAAGTCCAAAAAGTTAATAAACATATGGGAACATTATACCATAATAGGCACCAAGAAATGCGATTTAAAATATCAATGAGATACCACTTTTTTGCCTTTAGAATCTGGCAGAGTTTACAGAATAGAGGAGAGGTGGCCTCAATAAAAAATTGAGAACACAGTAAAACATGGATTTTCATACATTGCCAGCTGAAGTACAGATTGACCTAAAAAGCACATTCGTATTTCACATGACCAAGTAATAGTAATTAGTCTAGGCTCTGGTTGTATAGTAGCAAAGACCTTCGCAAGGCCCAGTCTATGGCCAGAGCATTGCAGAAGATGTTTAATTCTATGCAGTCAGCTGTGTTCATACTCTAGGTTTTAGCTCCATTAGAACATGTGGTCAAACAGAAAGTCAAAACTAAAAGCAGAAAAACCAGCAAAGAAAATTTCAACTCAACCCCAGATATACTCAGCTCAGCAGCAGGCTACAAATAAGGATGTAGAAGTGGTTATTCATTCTGAACCTGGTCAAGAGGGCAGCAGAGGTGAGGCCGATGGAGCCCAGGAAACCTACCTGGATGACCTCTGACATTGTTTCCAGCTCTGAGGGTCATGATTACTAGAGACTTGCAGAGCCGGAACACCAGGTACATCACCCCTTCCTCCATTACTTTCCTCTTACAGGGAGTCCTTATCTGTTCCCAGAGTGATGCCTGTCAAAACTGGTTGCAGTTACAGATTCCTCTGTGTCTCTAAAGGGATACATTATGCTCTCCTGGCTGCTAGAAGGTGATGGGAGTGTTGATCACAGAAGTGCTAGGTCTGCTTCTGATGAACACAATGGATGCTGTCCTCACATTAAAGTGTGAAATACTCAGAAGAACTATACAAAAAAACTATACAAACCACAATGGTGTGATCACTCACTTACAGCCAGACATCCTGGAATGTGAAGTCAAACGGGCCTTAGGAAGCATCACTGTGAACAAAGCTACTGGAGGTGATGGAATTCCAGTTGAGCTATTTCAAATCCTAAAAGATGATGCTGTGAAAGTGTTGCATTCAATATGCCAGCAATTTGGAAAGCTCAGCAGCGGCCACAGGACTGGAAAAGCTCAATTTTCATTCCAATCCCAAAGAAGCGCAATGCCAAAGAATGTTCAAACTATGCCACAATTGCACGCATCTCATAGGCTTGCAAAGTAATGCTCAAAATTCTCCAAGCCAGTCTTCAACAGTACATGAACCATGAACTTCCAGATGTTCAAGCTGGTTTTAGAAAAGGCAGAGGAACCAGAGTTCAAATTGCCAGCATCTGTTGGATCATCAAAAAAGCAAGAGTTCCAGAAAAACCTCTACTTCTACCTTGTTGACTATGCCAAAGTCTTTGACTGTGTGGATCACAATAAACTGTGGAAAATTCTTCAAGAGATGGGAATACCACACCATCTTACCTGCCTCCTGAGAAAGCTGTATGCAGATCAAGAAGCAACAGTTAGAACTGGACATGGAACAATGAACTGGTTCCAAATTGGGAAAGGAGTATGTCAAGGCTGTATATTGTTATCCTGCTTATTTAACTTCTATGCAGAACACATCATGAGAAATGCCAGGCTGGAGTAAGCACAAGCTGGATTCAAGACTGCCTGGAGAAATGTCAATAACATCAGATACACAGATGACACTACCCTTATGGCAGAAAGCGAAGAACTAAAGAGCCTCTTGATGAAAGTCAAAGAGAAGAGTGAAAAAGCTGGTTTAAAACTCAACATTCAAAAAACTAACATCAAGGCATCTGGGCCCATCACTTCATGGCAAATAGATGAGGAAACAATGGAAACAGCGAGAGACTTTATTTTCTTGGGCTCCAGAATCACTGCAGATGATGACTACAGCCATGAAATTAAAGACGCTTGCTCCTTGGAAGAAAAACTATAACCAACCTAGACAGCATATTAAAAAGCAAGGACATTACTTGCTGACAAAGTTTTGTCTAGTCAAAGCTGTGGTTTTTCCAGTAGTCATGTATGGATGTGAGAGTTGGAGAAAGTGTGAAGAAAGCTGAGCACCGAAGCATTGATGCTTTTGAACTGTGGTGTTGGAGAAGACTCTTGAGAGTCCCTTGGACTGCAAGGAGATCAAACCAGTCCATCTTAAAGGAAATCAGTCCTGAATATTCATTGGAAGGACTGATGCTGAAGCTGAAACTCCAATATTTTGTCTACCTTATGTGAAGAACTGACTCATTGGAAAAGACCCTGATGCTGGGAAAGGTTGAAGGCAGGAGAAGGGGACAACAGAGGATGAGATTGTTGGATGGCATCACCAAATTGATGAACATGAGTTTGAGTAAGCTCCGGGAGTTGGCGATGGACAGGGAATCCTGGCATGCTGCAGTCCATTGGGTTGCAAAGAGTCAGACATGACTGAGCGACTGAATTGTACTGAGCCCTGAGTAAGTGGTATCTCCTGGCCAACCTCCAGTGACCGGCAGGGCCAGTTCCCAGTATAGCTCTTCTATTTCACAGTTCAAGAATCTCTGCAAGTTCAGAGGTCCTACCATTTTGGTTAAATCCAGCTGGTTCAAGTTTTCCACCAGGAAGAGGAGGTGCCTGCTATAAGTCCACGCCTGGCAGGCTAGCTCTGCACAAACTTGTTCTATGTAGCAACTGGAGTTCATTCAAGAAACATAGACACTGCATGTGCTATGGATTAAGAATTTATTTTAGGGATTAGACCTTACACAACTGTGGGAAGACTGAGGAGGGGGCATTGGAGGATCAGAATAAAATCGCTAATACTTAATCATGGTCCACTGGTAAAGGGAGACAAGTCAGAGCTTACAGGAAGGTGTGAGATGCCCCAGATCCAATCCATTAACACACTATAACAGGGGAACGCTCTCTTTTAATTGGAATATAATTGCTTCACAGTGTTGTATTAGTTTCTCTGGAAAACACAGTGAATCAGCTATATGTATACATATACCCCTTCCTTCTTGAGCCTCCTTGCCACCACCCCATTCTACCACCATAGGCCGTCATAGCACAGGGCTGAGTTCCCCATGCTATATAGTAGCTTCCCACTAGCTAGCTATTTTACACATAGTAGTGCATATATATCAATGCCACTCTTCCAATTCATCCTCCACTCTCCTTCCCCACTGACGTCCATAAGTTCATTCTCTATGCCTGCACCTCTATTTCTTTCATGCAAATAGGTTCATCAGTACCAGTTTTCTAGATTCTGTATCTTTGCATTAATATGTGATATTTGTTTTTCTCTTTCTGAATACTTCACTCTGTATGACAGGCTCTAGGTTCATCCACATCACTTCAGCTGACTCAATTTCACTGACAGGGGAACTCTGTCTCTCTAATGTTTTTTAATTGGAAGATAATTGCTTTACAATGTTGTGTTGGCTTCTGCCATACAACAGCATGAATCAGCAATAAGTATACATATGTCCCCTCCCTCTTGAACCTTCCTCCCACCCCGACCCCATCCCACCCCTCTAGGTTGTCACACAGCACCAAGTTGAACTTCCTATGTTATATAGCAACTTCCCACTAGCTATCTATTTTATGTACAAGGTAATGTATATGCTTCAGGGCTGCTTTCTCAATTAGTCCCACTCTCTCCTTACCCCATGTGTACACAAGTCTGTTCTCCATGTTTGCATCTCTAGTCCTGCCATTGAAATAGGTTCATCAGCACCATTTTTCTAGATCCCATATATATGCTTTAATATAAAATATTTATTTTTCTCTTCTGACTTACTTCACTCTGTATAACAGGCTCTAGGTTCATCCACCTCACTAGAACTGACTCCAATTTGTTTCTTTTTATGGCTGAGTAATATTCCATTGTATGTGTATATATACATACACATATCACAACTTTATCCATCCCTAACGGCGATCCTGTGTGCTCAGTAGCTAAGTCCTGTTCAACTCTTTGCAACTCCATGGACTAGCCCACCAGACTCTTCAGCCCATCAGATTTATCAGGCAAGAATACTAGAGTGGATTGTCATTTGTTTCTTCAGGGGATCTTCTCAACCCAGGAATCTCCTGCTTGGCAGGCATATTCCTTACCACTGAACCATGACAGGGGAACTCTTAAAGAGGTCTCTGGAAACCTGTTGCTTCTGAGAGGCCACAGCCAAGGATTCAGGTGTAGTCCAGGCTTTACTATTAGTTCCAGGGTCAGCTTTCGATAAAATAAGCTTACCAAGGAAAACAAGGACAAACTAAGACCAAATGAGCCTCAGTGTCTAGCCATCACTATACCTGATCACGAAGACTTTCAATCCAACGATAAGAACTGCTACTTCACTCCTGCAGGCCAAATCCCAAAACAAATAAGAAGAAGATTCTGGAAATCAGGTCCCACATTTACCAGTTAGGACATTTTAGAAATAATGTACTCTGAGCCAACCACTATCATTAAATTGTAGTCTATTTAGGGTGTTTTAAAGCTTTAGCTTACATATAATTGTATCCATAAACAATACATAGAATTTTGTATGCACTTAAGATTTTGTTAAAAAGCAGAGACTTTACTTTGCCAACAAAGGTCCACCTAGTCAAGGCTATGGTTTTTCCAGTAGTAATGTATGGATGTGAGAATTGGACCATAAAGAAAGCTGAGCACTGAAGAAATGATGCTTTTGAACTGTGGTGTTGGAGAAGACTCTTGAGAGTCCCTTGGGCTGCAAGGAGAATCAAACCAGTCCATCCTAAAGGAAATCAGTCCTGAATATTCATTGGAAGGACCAATGATGAAGCTCAAGCTCCAATACTTTGGCCACCTGATGCGAAGAGTTGACTCACTGGAAAAGACCCTGATGCTGGGAAAGATAGAAGGCAGGAGGAAAAGGAGATGACAAAGGATGAGATGGTTGGATTTCATCACCGACTCAATGGGTGTGAGTTTGAGCAGGCTCAGTTGTTGCAGCTTGAAGGCTCTAAGAGCTCAGTTGTTGCAGTTGTGGCACATGGGCTTAGTTGCTCCCTGGCATGCAGATTCTTCCCAGACCAGGGGTCAAACTCATTTCCCCTGCATTAGGCAGATTCTCATCCACCAAGGAAATCCCTAACTCACTCTCTTTAACAAGCAATTTAATTTGCCACATTTCATTTATCTAATTCTTTATTATTGAACTTCTGTTCATTTCCAACTTTTCACTATTTAAACAGTTCTGTGACAAATGTCTTTGGACATTTCTCCATATGTAAGTATTTTTTTCCAGTGAATGTGGTGGAATTTAAAAGTTTCAAATTTACTCAGTTCAGTTCAGTCGCTCAGTCGTGTCTGATTCTTTGCAACCCCATGAATCGCAGCACGCCAGACCTCCCTGTCCATCACCAACTCCCGGAGATTACTCAAACTCATGTCCATCAAGTCAGTGATGCCATCCAGCCATCTCATGCTCTGTCGTCTCCTTCTCCTCCTGTCCCCAATCCCTTCCAGCATCAGGGTCTTTTCCAATGAGTCAACTCTTCGCATGAGGTAGCCAAAGTATTGGAGTTTCAGCTTCAGCATCAGTCCTTCCAATGAACACCCAGGACTGATTTCCTTTAGGATGGACTGGTTTGATCTCCTTGCAGCCCAAGGGACTCTCAAGAGTCTTCTCCAACACCACAGTTCAAAAGCATCAATTCCTCGCCACTCAACTTTCTTCACATGCTCCTAAATTATTCTTCTAAGTAGTTATACCAATGTACACCATTCATTTTCATCAACACTTGATAATATCATCTCTCAATCATTCTAAAGTTGCTATCTATCTCATAGATGGAAAATGGTGACATAGTTTTTGCTTCATTTGTAAGTCCCTAATTGCTAGTGAATTTAACATCTTTTCATAAGATTATTGGTAGTATTGAGTAGTGAAGTCAACCCTGGAGTCAGATTTCTGTATTCTAACCTCAGCTAACCCTTTACTAACTCAGTAATGATGGGCAAGTTACTAACTTCTGTGAGTCTCAGTTGCCTCATCTGTTAATGGGAAGAATAAGCCATAGACTTCAGCGGGGTGTTAGAAGGGTTAAATGAGATAATACATGAAAGCACTTATTATAATAAAAAAAAATACTAACTGTTCAATGAATATGAGATATGTTTACCTTTTCTTAATTTATAACTTATCATATGTTCACTATGATTCTCATGCTCTGAATATATCTTCTTGGGAACTTCCCTGGTGGTTCAATGGCTGAGACTCCATGCTCTCAATCCATGGTGCCTGGGTTTGATCCCTGGTGGGGGAACTAGATCCCACATGCCCCAATTAAGAATTGACATGCCACAACTAAAACCTGGTATAACCAAATAAATAAAAATTTTAAAAAGAAAATATCTTCTCTCAGTTTATGACTTGTTTTCTTTGATTCAAAAGTCATATAAGTTAATTCTTAAAATTACATAATAGATGCAAACACATAGCTATTATCTTAGACTTGGAGACAATGATAGCTAACATTTTAAGGTCTAAAATTTTTTAATTGCTTTTATTAATATTTTGAAAAATATAACACAATTCTTAAACAATTTATTGTTCCCATGATTTTTAAAATTCAGTTACACATGTTACTTGATTTATTCGCTCATTCATTATGTTTTGACAATTTTCCTCATTGTTTTTTTTCACTGCTGAAAAACATTCTTTTCACTTTTTTGATAAATAGAATAATGACTTATAATGAATAGAATTCTTAATGAACTTATGAGTCTTTTCCTTACCGTTTTTCTCAAATAAACATATGTCAAAGATTTCCTTGATCTGCAAGAGGGAAGGCTGTGGAGATGGACAAGATTCAGGGCAGGAAGGTCTTTGGCAGCTGGACGAAGGAGCTGCACGTGGAACCAATGTGGGCTGTGGCCAGGGGGAGGAAAGTCAGAACTGCAGGTCAGAAAGCCGGCTGCAGCAGCCATGGGAATGCTTACCACCCCCAGAGCCTGTTGTTAGATCCAGGCCCTGGCATATGAGAAGTGAGGTGGGTCATGCACCTGGAAACCCTGGCTGCTTGGAGTGGGCAGCCTGGGAGAGAGCTTTCCAGGCTGGGCCAGGGGAAAGTGGGAAAGGATACAGCCTTCCAGAGGTGTGACGATACGGTGGGAGGCAGGCAAAGACCTTCCTTTGAGACCTGAGGGTCTCAAATTTAGCTGGATGTGGAAACCACCAAACCCTGAACTCCCCTCCCGTGGAGGAAGAGGCCTCCAGGGCCTATTCAGTGTTGCAGTGGACTCCACAGTGGGGTCAGGATCAGGATCTGGGGAGCAGGAGACAGACCGCCACCCAGGAGGAACTGCTCGAGTGACCAATAAGGAGGAGAAAGAAGGGACTTCATCTGGTGCATGTAGGACACAGTGAGGGCTTGAAAGTGCCTGGTGCCCCCACCTAAGGAGACTGCCTTTCCCAGAAGCAAGGCTCTGCAGATGGGCTCTACTCTCATCAGCCTCTCCCCTGTGGCTCCCAGCTTTCAGCCCAAACCCCAGTCTGGCTCCTGTGGGGAAACACTGGCCCAGGAAACAAGTGTAACTCCAATTCCCCTGGGCTCTGTGTGGGCAGCGGACCTTCTCATGCTCAGGAAGGATGGAGTCTGAAGTTTCTTTTGCCTTCAGGCAGGACTGAACTCCCTACCCCTTGGCCAGAGGTGTCAAAAGGGGGGCTCCAAAAACTTCCTTGCTACCTCACTCTGTCAAAATTGCAAGAGGCAAGTTCTTCCTGTTTCCTCTCTCAGGTCCTTGATGCCACAGTCCTTGCCAAGTAAGGGGCCACAAGGGTACCTGGCCCCTTCTCTTCTTCTTGAGTAGAGCTTCTCATCAAGTGACTTGAAATGACACAACACACCCTCATGGGTCTGAGACTCAAGAGGCCAATGGGTAGTTTCAGACCTCCATGGGCACCATTGTTTACTAGACACATGTTAAAATGTACCATGTCCTACATCAAATATAATGAAGATATCACTTCTGATATATGACTATCTAAGAGTTGAATGAATTGCCATTGACTGCTGCACTCAATATGCCAGCAAATTTGGAAAACTCAGCAGTGGCCACAGGACTGGAAAAGGTCCATTTTCATTCCAATCCCTAAGAAAGGCAATCCCAAAGAATGCTCAAACTGCCGCACAATTGCGCTCATCTCACATGCTAGTAAAGTAATGCGCAAAATTCTCCAAGCCAGGCTTCAGCAATACGTGAACCGAGAACTTCCAGATGTTCAAGCTGGTTTTAGAAAAGGCAGAGGAACCAGAGATCAAATTGCCAATATCCACTGGACCATCGAAAAAGCAAGAGAGTTCCAGAAAAACATCTATTTCTGCTTATTGACTACGCCAAAGCCTTCGACTGTGTGGATCACAATAAACTGTGGAAAATTCTGAAGGAGATGGGACTACCAGACCACCTGACCTGTCTCTTGAGAAACCTGTATGCAGGTCAGGAAGCAGCAGTTAGAACTGGACATGGAACAACATACTGGTTCCAAATAGGAAAAGGAGTATGTCAAGGCTGTATATTGCCACCCTGCTTATTTAACTTCTATGCAGAGTACATCATGAGAAATGCTGGACTGGAAGAAGCACAAGCTGGAATTAAGATTGCCGGGAGAAATATCAATAACCTCAGATATGAGATGACACCACTCTTACAGCAGAAAGTGAAGACGAACTAAAAAGCCTCTTGATGAAAGTAAAAGAGGAGAGTGAAAAAGTTGGCTTAAAGCTCAACATTCAGAAAACTAAGATCATGGCATCTGGTCCCATCACCTCATGGCAAATAGATGGGGAGACAGTGGAAACAGTGTCAGACTTTATTTTTTGGGGCTCCAAAATCACTGCAGATGCTGACTGCAGCCATGAAATTAAAAGACCCTTACTCCTTGAAAGGAAAGTTATGGCCAACCTTGATAGCATATTAAAAAGCAGAGACATTACTTTGCCAACAAAGGTCCGTCTGGTCAAGGCTATGGCTTTTCCAGTAGTCATGTATGGATGTGAGAGTTGGACTGTGAAGAAAGCTGAGTGCCAAAAAATTGATGCTTTTGAAATGTGGTGTTGGAGAAGACTCTTGAGAGTCCCTTGGGCTGCAAGGAGATCAAACCAGTCCATCCTAAAGGAGATCAGTCCTGGGTGTTCATTGGAAGGACTGATGCTGAAGCTGAAACTCCAGTACTTTGGCCACCTCATGCGAAGAGTTGACTCATTGGAAAAGACCCTGATGCTGGGAAGGATTGGGGTCAGGAGAAGAAGGGGACGACAGAGGATGAGATGGCTGGATGGCATCACTGACTCGATGGGCATAAGTTTGAGTAAATTCCGGGAGTTTGTGATGGACAGGGAAGCCTGGCGTGCTGCGATTCATGGGGTCGCAAAGAGTCAGACACGACTGAGTGACTGGACTGAACTGAACTGATAAATAGTTCTACTTACTATTTATTTATCTATTTACTAATTTTATTTTGTGGGATCCCTATTTTGACTCAAATATCATTCATGTCTCTAATATGTCTGTAGATTAAAGTTCCAGGACCCTAGACACTGCCTACAGTTTCTAATGGATGAAAGAGCCCTGGGGATGCCACCTGGCGGAGGGAGAGGACCATTTCATGGCCTTCATCACCCTACACCTCCCAGGGGAGCTCATTTTTCTTTTCCTGGGGAAGGAGGAGCAGCTGAGCAAAGACCTGTCCTCTGAGCACAGCCTGAGTCCCAGGACACGTCGCTCCCTCAGCAACACTCCTGTCCCAGCTGAGCCTTACATTCTGGCTGCCCTACCTGGGCTTCTAGAAGGACCTGGCCTGAGCAGGAGTGATGCTCCTGAATGGGAACCTGGTTCTTCCTCCCTGACCACAGGAAAGGGCTGCAGAAGCTGTGGCTCCTGGCTAGAGCCCTGGGGCCACATGCCACTCACGAGTGGCCCCTGAATCTGAGGGAGCTCTGCCCTCAACCCCCTTCCCAGCAGGGATATAAGCTTGTGATAGCAGTTCCCCAACCATTCTGGGGAGCAAGCCAGCCTGCAACTGCTCCCAAGCCATGCTGGGAGCTCTAGAGTGGAGTCCAGCCTGGTCTGCAGTTCCCGCTCACTTCGGTCTCTCTCTCCACATCTCTGTGAGTGTGTCCATGGCTGTCTCTGCCTCTTTTTCTCTGTGTCCATCCATCCCTTTCTCTGTCTCTGGGCCTGTTATTATCTCTCTGTCTCTGCTTTTCCTTTTCTTTCTTACTCTCCATCCATCTCCATCTTTCTCCTTCTGCCTCTATTTCTGTTTGCTGTCTCTGTGTTTCTCTGCATCCAAAGTCTTTGTCCCATATCCTCTGACTTTTTTTCCTGAGTATGTAGCTTTACTCTTCTGTTTGACTGGGTCTTCAGTTCACTCTGTGCCTTTCCAACTTGACATCTGTTTACTGCTTGCTATACTACCGGATTTGCCTGCAGTAGAGTCATCTCCAGACACCCTGCCTTTCACCTCTTCTCTTTAGTCTACAGCTGCCCCTTTGACTCACAAGTGTTTCTGGGTCTAGCCTGGGAGCCCAGTTCTCTGCCCTCATCCTCCGCTGTCTGTGAATCTCCCTCACCTTCCCGCTCTCTCTGCCTCCAGCCCTCTGTCCTGCTCTCCCTTGTCTGCAATAGCCCCCATCTTTTTGCCCTTGCCCTCTCTTCCAGACCCTTCTCTCTCCCCGGGAGACTGGCCTTGCCCGTGCCTCTCTCCACCTGCCCTGTGGGTTGCCTGTTTCTCTTTTCCCCTGTCTGGTCTCTGCAGGCTCTTTGCTGTTCCGGTCACAACCTCTGGTGCCTCTTTCTCTCAGACCTGGCTCACACCCCACCTTCCCAGCATCTCTGAGATTCCTTTCTGTCTTTCCCTTGTCTCCCTGCCTCTTTCTCCTCTTGTATCTTCATCTTGTTCCATCCGCTGACTCTTTGAGTCTCATATCTCTCTGCCTCTTTCCTCTAGTCTTTTGTCCACTCTCTATACAAGGAGAATAAACATTCTCCCACGTTTCTCCTTCCGAGTCCCCCCTTCTCCTCCTGTTGATGTCAATTACATATCCACCATCCATTTTCCTCTCTTCCTGTCTGTGCCCTGCCCCCAGATTCTGGTTCTCAGCGCCTCTCCCTGCCTTCTTGTCTCTTGTGTTTGTGTCTCTTCTTGCCTTCTGGGCCTGACTATCTATTTCCACCATTCTTTCTGCTTTTGTTGCTCTCTAGTTTTATCTATTTTCTGAGTCATCCTTAGCCCCTGCAGATTGGTGCTGATGCCGCAGGAGGGTATCAGGGAAAGAGGGAAGAGCCAATGACAGGGGAAGGGAGGAGAAAGCATATCTTCAGAACTTGACAGAATTGTATATTATTGCGATAAACCTCTTTTTTTTTTTTTCTCACAGATAAGAAACAATTACTTGCTCAGAATCATGGCGGTAAATGGCAAAAGTGAAAATTCAAGACTACTTTGAGTCTTCTGTCTCTTGACCTGTGCTGCAGGAGAGTAGGCATGTGAGTAGAAGACAAATATAAGGGTCCAATGTGAAAAGAAAACAATTTTTTTCTGATTTCTATTACATCCTAACAGGGAACAAGGCTGGTACCCCCAGCCCCATGAGTGCATGCTAAGTCACTTCAGTTGTGTCCAACTCTTGGTGACCCCATGGACTGTAGCCCACCAGGCTCCTCTGTCTATGGGGATTCTCCAGGCATGAATACTGGAGTGGGTTGCCATGTCCTTCTCCACCCCCAGCCCCAGCTATAACCAATTTGGGGACTAGAGGCTCACCCCTACTAGGAATTTGCAATCACACAATCCATTTCTGACTACTTCTCATTGGTAACATTTCTGTGTCAAATCTGGCTGTGGCAGGGTCAGAAACTGAGATTCAGAGAGGCCAAGTAAATGGCTCTTAAGACACACAGCAAACCAGCCAAGTGAAGTAAAGGCAGGAACCAGTCCCCAGGCTCCACTTAGGACAGTGACACAAGCTCATCTTAGGGCAAGGAGTCCCGGAAGGCAGAGTCCTGTCACCCACATCTCCTCTACCCCAACCCTGCAGGTACAAGCTGGAGGTAAACACTGGGCAGCCTCTCATCACCAGGAACCTTGTTCAAGGGTTTCCCTCTCTCAGGACTATCTCCTATCCAAAAGACTTTTACCTTAAGCAGTAAATGTACGTGTATTAATCTATATAAGCTGATTTCCAAGTGCAGCTCAGTGGAGGGGATGAGTTCAGACAAAAGGAAAAGCTTTCCCGTCCATCCTTTTCCAGTCTTGTCTAGGTCCAACATGTCTTTCTCCATCTCTGATCTTCCACTCTCATATCTACCCTTTTATCTAACTAGTCTGAATGGAGAAGCCAAATCCCTATATGTTCCATCTTCAAAGTATCACTCGAAATTTATTCCTTATTATAAAAGTTATTTATGTTTATTGTATAAAAATTGGAAAGTTCAAAGAATTCTCTGATCCTGGGAAAGACTGAAGACAGGAGGAGAAGGGGACAACAGATGATGAGATGGTTGGGTGAGTCGGCATCACCAACTCAATGGACATGAATTTAAACAGGCTCTGAGAGATGATGGAGGGCAGGGAAGCCTGGCATGCTGCAGTCCATGGGGTTGCAAAGAGTCGGACACGACTGAGCAACTCAATACCAACAACAACAAAGAATTTTTAAAAATAAATATCACCCGTAAATTTAATCACCAGAAATGACCACTGTTAATGTTTTGGTATAATTATTTCCAACTCTTAGTCTGTGCATATGATCTTTGTACTGTTAGGATTGGGCTATATATAGTTTCATATTCTGCTTTTTAACTTAACAATCTGTTGGAGCATTTCTCCACAATGTGAAATAATCTACAAAATATTATTTTAAAGGTTGGTGTGTGCATGCTCAGTTGCTCAGCTGTGTCTGACTCTTGCAACCCCATGGACTCTAGCCCAACAGGCTCCTCTGTCTGTGGAATCTTTCAGGCAAGAATACTTTAGTGGGTTGCCATTTACTCCTCCAGGGAATCTTCCCAACCCAGGAATCAAAACCACATCTCCTGTGTCTCCTGTTTGGCAGGCAGGTGCTTACCACTGAACCACCTGGGAAGCCCATTTTAAAGGCTACAAGGTATTTAATCATATCAATAGACCACAATTGATCTAACCAATTACCTGTTATAGGACATTTATGTTTTGTCCAATTTTACCCATTAGAAGTAATACTCTAATAAACCTCCTTGATGACAATCTCTCCCCACATCCCTCATTTTTCCCTATGCAAAATTCTTAAAGGTGAGCTCTGTTCAGTTCAGGCGCTCAGTTGTGTCCAGCTCTTTGTGACCCCATGGACTTCAGCATGCCAGGCTTCCCTGTCCATCACCAACTCCCAGAGCTTGCTCAAACTCATGTCCATTGAGTCGGTAATGTCATCCAACTGTCTCAACCTCTGTCAACCCCTTCTCCTCCTGTCTTCACTCTTTCCCAGCATCAGAGTCTTTTCCAATGAGTCAGTTCTTCGAATCAGGTGGCCAAAGTATTGGAGTTTCAGTTTCAGCATCAACCCTTCCAAGGAATATTCACTGTTGATTTCCTTTAGGATTGACTTGTTTGATCTCTTTGCAGTCCAAGGGGACTCTCAAGAGTCTTCTCCAATACTACAGTTCAAAAGCATCAATCCTTTGGCGCTCAGTCATCTTTATGATCCAACTCTCACATCAGTACATGACTACTGGAAGAACCATAGCTGTAACCATATGGACCTTTGTTGGCAAAGTGATGTCTCTGCTTTTTAATATGCTGTCTAGGTTTGTCATACATAGCTTTTTTTCCAAGGAGCTATGACAGGTAAAATTACATACTGTCAAATTTTCCTACAGAAAGATTAGAGTAATTTATTCCCATATGAATTTCCATATCAATATATAAGAATTTCTCTTTTACAGTAAGCTGGTTGATGCCAGATATTATCATTTTAAAATAATTTTTTGTCAATATTAGGTTAAAACTCTTTCATTGATGTTTTAACTTGCAGTCTTTGATTACTATTAAGTTTAAACTTTTGTAGGTTCATTGTTTATTAATCTCCTCTTTTGTAAATGGATTATTCATATTCTCGGTTATTATTGCTTTTCTTTATGAAGAAGCAATCTTTATATTCTTTATATTCTAATGATATTAATCACTTGTATTCCACATATGCAACAAATATTATTCATTTTTTTAACTTAGAGAAAATTTCCATTTTATATAGCCAGGACTATTTATCTTTTTCTTTAGTTTTCTTCCTTTTTTTTATGCTCACATGAAAGAAAGAAAATATTGGTCTGGGCCATGGGGAATGTAACAGCTTGAGCATAATGTAGAGACAAACTGTGAAAGAGCCAAATTTCCCTTTACAACTAAGTAGATCTGTTCTCAAAGTGTGGCCCCCACCATCTGCATTACCTAGCAACTTATTAGAAATGCGAATTCTCAGGCTCCACCCAAGATTTTCCAAATCACAACTTGGTATGAGACACAGCAGCATCTGACAAGCCCTCCAGGGGATTCTGAAGCACAGGAAAGCCGAAAAGCACAGAGTTAGAGGAATTGAGGGTTTGTGGCTGGTTGCCCTGGTAACAGGAGTAAGGAGAATCCTAGAGCAGGGAGACAAAAAAGAGATGAGATGAGGTTCCAGGAAGGAGGTTAGAAACAGCTGGCTGGAGGATAGAGAGGAAAATCTGCTGCACAGATGACTTACGGACTTTACAATACTGTGTTCATTTGTAAAATCATTTTCTGTTCTGCGCTGCAATGTAAGTCATCATCCTTTTATTACACCTTCAGGATGAGTCTTACAAATAGCATTCTTGTGTTGGTAAACTTTGGGGCATAAAGGAGAAAGAGAATAGGGATGAACCACTGAAGAGGTCAGTACTGACACAAGAAAGACAATTAGGGGGGTCAAGGATTGAACAGCAGCACAGATTTTAGAGCAAAATGAACAAAAATGCACAAGAATCCCTCAACAATACTGAGGAATTATAGAGCAACTCAAATTGAGGAGTTGTGTTGCTTTGTTTGCTTATTAGAGGAAAAGGGGTCAACACCATGAGGTTGAAGGACTTAGAACACTCTGGTGATGCCAACAGCCTTTCTCTGTTCTATCATAAAATAAATACTCACCCAAGTGTATTTTCTCCTAAGTTGCTTTATAATTGTATTTTTTGAGTTAAACTCTTTGACATGTTTAGAATTTATCTTGGTAGACTGTGTGAAATCACTTTTCCACCCATATTATTTTTAACTCTTCCTTACCTTTCTGATTTATAACAAACGGTAAGTTTTTGGCAAAAACATGATGAATCAATGACATCATTCATGAACACCAGTAAACTTTTGTTCTCTAGAAAAAGGTAAATCTTAAATATGAAGTCAAAACTTCATGTAGAACCCACTTTAATCCCCAATTCTAAACTTAATGCTAATCCTAACAGTGATAAAAAACCTTAACCCAAATAATGAGTGTAATAGTCCTAATCTTGATCCTTAAACCAAGGCTTAGCAACCTCTGTTGTCCCAAGAAAAACAGAAAATGGGATGAATAACAGAGAGAAAGGTAAGTCTGTCTCAGGAAGGGAGTAACAAAATGGAACATCGAATACAGCACTTCTCTGACTTGGTCTTCTCCGTTTCATAATGATGACCCTCAACTTAATCCCAAACAAAACCCCAAAATCATTCAAACTATTACGGGGACATATCCAGTAGTACCTCCAACTGCTAATTTAAACTTCCTGTTAGGAGACATAAATGAAACAATAAGTGTGAAAATTCCTTGGCACTGAAACCCGATACATTACATATACTTCAAATTCTTTAAACAGGCAGAGCACAATGCAGGAGCTCAACCAGTCCGCTGTGACAGAATTCATCCTGTTGGGCTTTGCCTCGAACCCCAGGACCAATCCTCTGCTCTTCACCTTCTTTCTGGTCTTTTACCTGCTGATCCTTGTCAGCAACAGCCTCCTCATCACCCCCATCCACCAGGACACACGCCTCCACACGCCCATGTACTTCTTCATCAGTGTCCTCTCCCTGCTGGACATGTGCTACAGCACCACGACGGTGCCCCAGATGCTCGTGCACATTCTCAGCAAGAAGAGAGCCATCTCTTTTGCTAGATGTGTGGCCCAGATGTACATCTTCCTCCTCTTTGGGATCACTGAGTCCTGGCTTTTCTCCATCATGTCGGTGGACAGGTACGTGGCCATCTGCCACCCTCTCCGGTATAAGGTCATCATGAGCCGCTGGCTGTGCCTTCTCATGGTGGGCATCTGTGCAGCCTATGGTGTGGCGGGTGGCCTGACTGATACCTTCTTTGCTATGCGCCTTCCCTACTGTGGCCCTAATGAAGTTGACCACTACCTCTGTGAGATCCCTGCGGTCCTGAAGCTGGCCTGTGCAGACACATCCCTCAATGACTTGGTGGACTTCATCACAGGCTTCAATGTCATTGTGGTCCCACTCTCCCTGATTGTCGTTGTCTATGTCAACATCTTTGCCACCATCATGAAGATCCGCTCAGCCCAAGGACGGATCAAGGCTTTCTCTACCTGTGCCTCCCACATCACCGTGGTTACCATGTTTGCTATTCCATGCATCATCACGTACATGAGCCCTGGCTCTGATTCTTTGTCAAATAGTAGCAAGAAAATGGCCCTTTTCTATAACATTGCCACAGCCTTCCTCAACCCTGTCATCTACAGCCTGAGGAACAAGGATGTGAAAAATGCTTTCCTCAAACTGATGGGAAGGGGCAGCGCCCCAGGGTGACACTTTAAAGATGAAGATCTGGGAAGTCTTACAATGCAGAACGCACACTCATC
Organism: Cervus elaphus; assembly: GCF_910594005.1. Taxonomy (NCBI): domain Eukaryota; kingdom Metazoa; phylum Chordata; class Mammalia; order Artiodactyla; family Cervidae; genus Cervus; species Cervus elaphus. The sequence goes on along the minus strand of NC_057834.1, from coordinate 123,124,322 downwards.
AACTCCTCAAACACACTTTCACGAGACCTGAAGTGGTGGTCTTCAGATAGCTAACTGTTCACCCTGGGCCTGTGGGAGAGAACAGGGTGCTTGGTCATCAGCATTATGTATGGCGGTGTGGTTTGAGATAAAGAGGATCCAGATCTAACACAGTGGTCAAGAACCTGAACTCTAGTGCCAGGCAGACCAGGATGAGAGACTTGGCTTTACCAATCACTAGGCATGTGAATTCTTGCAGCTCATTTAACTTAATTCTAAGGTTTAGATCGCTTCCTCACAGGGAAGTTGTAATGATTAAATGTGATAATACACTAAAGGTAAAGAACTGGCATACAGTAATTCTTTAGCAAATGTTAGCTTTAATTTATAAAATTTTTTACTCAGGGATGAATTACCAACTCTTACATGGCCATGATCTTCCTGTTCTGTGGAAGTGACTGGATCTGCAGAGAGAAAGGGGAAAATGGGTGGTGGAGGGGGAGAGAGAGGAAGAAGGAGAAACTCAGAAATGGTTAAGAGGAGATTCTAAGACGCAGAAGGGACTTAAGAAGGAGGAAATGAACCTATATAACCCATTCACAAACTGTGTCAGTTAGATCATCTAGAGTCAATTGAAGTTGTCTGAGAAAGTCGAAAATTCTCTTTTACCGTGATTTTTTTCTGTTCTTTTGTAGTTTTATACTCTTGATTTCCCTTTCCTCCTTGTTTCTATTAATAATAGTGTCCTTTTTTTTTTTAACTTTAGCCTCTCTTGGGTAGTCTCAAGGAGAAGGGACTTTGTCCACTTAAGGATGAGAGAAATTAGAGGAGGTGGGGAGGGTGAATACAACCCCTGGATGCAAAAATTAGAGAATTAAGAGAGAGAGGTTAAATATTCAGTGGGGAGTTTTTGCTCTGTTCTCTCTTGCTTGAAGGGACTTTCCCTGAAACAATGTTTATTTCTCATAGAATCTTTACAAATATGAATCACTTTTCCCCTCGTTTCATAGATCTGCAGGGTTATGTACTGAGCATCACCCACATTTACTGACCGCTGGGTGCCACAGGAACTTCAGCACCCATCAAAGCAATTCCCACGAGTTTCTGGAAACTTGTCCCATAAGCTAACATGTTGCTCCCTTGGGTTCATCTTTCCAAGCCTCTTGCTGATGTTCATTGACTACAAAACTCCTTGCAAAACAATCAGCTGGGCTGACCAAAAAATATAACATGAATGTCTGTCCCCTCCATGAGAGGACATGGCAAGGGTGCAATAGATTATCTAACTGACACAATTTGTGAATGGGTTATAGAGGTTGAAAACGTCCCCAAACATACTATCCAATTCTCCAATCCAGGTGCCAGAGTGTTTTATAAATAATGAAACAAAATTAAAGGCAAATAACAACACAGGGCACATAACGACAACATACGTACAGACATATGAATAAAATAATTAACACAGATGGAGCTTTGACAAATTGGAGAGAAAAATATAAACAATCAGGAAAACTGACCACAGTTCTTTTTTTGAAAAATCATATAATTAATAAACACATGTGGAAATCACACCACAGTAGGCACCAAAGAAATGCAGATAAAATGTCAGTGAGATAACACTTGTTCATGTTCAGAAACTGGCAGAGTTTTTTTTTGTTTGGCAGAGTTTTTAAGACAATATGTCAGAGTTTTCCAGTATATAATAAAACAGGGACTTCATACATTGCTAGCATGAGCACAGACTTACCTAAAAGTAATAATCATACTTTATACACCCAAGAATAGTAATTAGTCTAAGCCCTGACTATATGGCACTTAGGACTTTCTCAAATCTTCAGTTCAGTTCAGTTTAGTTTCTCAGTCATATCCAACTCTTTGCGAACCCATGGACTGCAACATGCCAGGCCTCCCTGTCCATCACCAACTCCCGGAGGCTACCAAAACTTATGCCCATTGAGTCAGTGATGCCATACAACCATCTCATCCTCTGTCATCCCATTCTCCGCCTACACTCAATCTTTCCCAGCATCAAGGTCTTTACAAATGAGTCAGCTCTTTGCATCAGGTGGCCAAAGTATTGGAGTTTCAGCTTCAACATCAGTCCTTCCAATGAACACTCAGGACTGATTCCTTTAGGATGGACTGGTTGGATCTCCTTGCAGTCCAAGGGACTCTCAAGAGTCTTCTCCAATACCACAGTTCAAAGGCATCAATTCTTCAGCGCTCAGCTTTCTTTATAGTCCAACTCTCACATCCATACATGGCCACTGGAAAAACCATAGCCTTGACCAGACGGACCTTTGTTGGCAAAGTAATGTCTCTGCTTTTTAATATGCTATCTAGGTTGGTCATAACTTTCCTTCCAAGGAGTAAGGGTCTTTTAATTTCATGGCTGCAGTCAGCATCTGCAGTGATTTTGGAGTCCCGAAAAATACAGGCAGCCACTGTTTCCACTGTTTCCCCATCTACTTGCCATGAAGTGATGGGACCGGTATGCCATGATCTTAGTTTTCTGAATGTTAAGCTTTAAGCCAACTTTTTAACTCTCCTCTTTCACTTTCATCAAGAGGCTTTTTAGTTCCTCTTCACTTTCTGCCATAAGGGTGGTGTCATCTCATATCTGAGGTTATTGATATTTCTCCCGGCAATCTTGATTCCAGCTTGTGCTTCATCCAGTCCAGCATTTCTCATGATGTACTCTGCATATAAGTTAAATAAGCAGGGTGACAATATACAGCCTTGACGTACTCCTTTTCCTTTTTGGAACCAATCTGTTGTTCCGTGTCCAGTTCTAACTGTTGCTTCCTGACCTGCATACAGATTTCTCAAGAGGCAGGTCGGGTGGTCTGGTATTCCCATCTCTTTCAGAATTTTCCACAGTTTACTGTGATCCACACAGTCAAAGGCTTTGGCATAGTCAATAAAGCAGAAACAGATGTTTTTCTGGAACTCTGTTGCTTTTTCGATGATCCATCAGATGTTGGCAATTTGATCTCTGGTTCCTCTGCCTTTTCTAAAACCAGCTTGAACATCTGGAAGTTCACGGTTCACGTATTGCTAAAACCTGGCTTGGAGAATTTTGAGCATTACTTTGCAAGCCTGTGAGATGAGTGCAATTGTGCAGTAGTATGAGCATTCTTTGGCATTGCCTTTCTTTGGGGTTGGAATGAAAACTGACCTTTTCCAGTCCTGTGGCCACTGCTGAGTTTTCCAAATTTGCTGGCATATTGAGTGCAGCACTTTCACAGCATCATCTTTTATGATTTGAAATAACTCAACTGGAATTCCATCAACTCCACTAGCTTTGTTTGTAGTGATGCTTCCTAAGGCCCAGTTGACTTCACAGTCCAGGGTGTCTGGCTCTAGGTAAGTGATCACACCATCGTGATTATCTGGGTCGTGAAGATCTTTTTTGTACAGTTCTTCTGTGTATTGTTGCCACTTCTTCTTAACATCTTCTGCTTCTGTTAGGTCCACACCATTTCTGTCCTTTATTGAGCCCATCTTTGCATGAAATGTTCCCTTGGTATCTCTAATTTTCTTGAAGAGATCTCTAATCATTCCCATTCTATTATTTTCCTCTATTTTTTTTATTTGCACTGATCACTGAGGAAGGCTTTCTTATCTCTCCTTCCTATTCTTTGGAATTCTGCATTCAAATGGGTATATCTTTCCTTTTCTCCTTTGCGTTTTGCTTCCCTTCTTTTCACAGCTATTTGTGAGGCCTCCTCAGACAGCTATTTTGCTTTTTTGCATTTCTTTTTCTTTGGGATGGTCTTGATCCCTGTCTCCTGTACAATGTTACAAACCTCCATCCGTAGTTAAGCGGTCTGTCAGGCACTCTGTCTATCAGATCTAGTCCCTTAAATCTATTTCTCACTTCCACTGTATAATCATAAGGGATTTGATTTAGATCATACCTGAATGGTCTAGTGGTTTCCCCCACTTTCTTCAATTTAAGTCTGAATTTGGCAATAAGGGGTTCATGATCTGAGCCACAGTCAGTTCCTGGTCTTGTTTTTGATGACTGTATAGAGCTTCTCCAACTTTGGCTGCAAAGAATATAATCAATCTGATTTCGGTGTTGGCCATCTGGTGATGTCCATGTGTAGAGTCTTCTCTTGTGTTGTTGAAAGAGGGTGTTTGCTATGACCAGTGCATTCTCTTGGCAAAACTCTATTAGCCTTTACCCTGCTTCATTCTGTACTCCAAGGCCAAATTTGCTTGTTACTGCAGGTGTTTCCTGACTTCCTACTTTTGCATTCCAGTCCCCTATAAGAAAATTAGAGATACCAAGGGAATATTTCGTGCAAAGATGGGCTCAATAAAGGACAGAAATGGTGTGGACCTAACAGAAGCAGAAGATGTTAAGAAGAAGTGGCAACAATACACAGAAGAACTGTACAAAAAAGATCTTCACGACCCAGATAGTCACAATGGTGTGATCACTCACCTAAAGCCAGAGCCAGACATCCTGGACTGTGAAGTCAAGTGGGCCTTAGGAAGCATCACTACAAACAAAGCAAGGGAAGGTGATGGAATTCCAGTTGAGTTATTTCAAATCATAAAAGATGATGCTGTGAAAGTGCTGCACTCAATATGCCAGCAAATTTGGAAAACTCAGCAGGGGCCACAGGACTGGAAAAGGTCAGTTTTCATTCCAACCCCAAAGAAAGGCAATGCCAAAGAATGCTCATACTACTGCACAATTGCACTCATCTCACAGGCTTGCAAAGTAATGCTCAAAATTCTCCAAGCCAGGTTTTAGCAATACGTGAACCGTGAACTTCCAGATGTTCAAGCTGGTTTTAGAAAAGGCAGAGGAACCAGAGATCAAATTGCCAACATCCACAGGATCATCGAAAAAGCAACAGAGTTCCAGAAAAACATCTGTTTCTGCTTTATTGACTATGCCAAAGCCTTTGACTGTGTGGATCACAGTAAACTGTGGAAAATTCTGAAAGAGATGGGAATACCAGACCACCCGACCTGCCTCTTGAGAAATCTGTATGCAGGTCAGGAAGCAACAGTTAGAACTGGACACGGAACAACAGATTGGTTCCAAAAAGGAAAAGGAGTACGTCAAGGCTGTATATTGTCACCCTGCTTATTTAACTTATATGCAGAGTACATCATGAGAAATGCTGGACTGGATGAAGCACAAGCTGGAATCAAGATTGCCGGGAGAAATATCAATAACCTCAGATATGAGATGACACCACCCTTATGGCAGAAAGTGAAGAGGAACTAAAAAGCCTCTTGATGAAAGTGAAAGAGGAGAGTTAAAAAGTTGGCTTAAAGCTTAACATTCAGAAAACTAAGATCATGGCATCTGGTCCCATCACCTCATGGGAAATAGATGAGGAGACAGTGGAAACAGTGTCAGACTTTATTTTGGGGGCCTCCAAAATCACTGCAGATGCTGACTGCAGCCATGAAATTAAAAGACCCTTACTCCTTGGAAGGAAAGTTATGACCAACCTAGATAGCATATTAAAAAGCAGAGACATTACTTTGCCAACAAAGGTCCGTCTGGTCAAGGCTATGGCTTTTCCAGTGGCCATGTATGGATGTGAAAGTTGGACTGTGAAGAAAGCTGAGCACTGAAAAATTGATGCTTTTGAAATGTGGTATTGGAGAAGACTCTTGAGAGTCCCTTGGACTGCAATGAGATCAAACCAGTCTATCCTGAAGGAGATAAGTCTTGAGTGTTCATTGGAAGGACTGATGCTGAAGCTGAAACTCCAATACTTTGGCTACCTCATGCGAAGAGTTGACTCATTGGAAAAGACCCTGATGCTGAGAGGGATTGGGGGCAGGAGAAGAAGGGGACGACAGAGGATGAGATGGCTGGATGGCATCACTGACTCGATGGGCATGAGTTTGGGTAGACTCCGGGAGTTTGTGATGGACAGGGAGGCCTGGCGTGCTGTGATTCATGGGGTCACAAAGAATCGGACACGACTGAGTGACTGAACTGAACTGAACTGGGAGTTGGTGATGGACAGGGAGGCCTGGCATGTTGCAGTCCATGGGTTCGCAGAGTTGGATATGACTGAGCGACCAAATTGAACTGAAATGAGGTAGTGGTGAAGGAAATGTTAATGGTGTGAATAAGAGTCAAACCTAACTGGTGTGTTTCAGAGAAGATTGTAGGACAGAAATTAGAGTATGGACAACTCTTTCTAGAAAATTTTTTCCAGAGAAAAATGAAGATATGGATGGTAACTCTCAGGGAAATTGAACAAAAAAAGTTGCCTTTCTTTGAGATAAGATAATAAAATGTCAATAACTCTAGCCCTTTTCCTTCTGCCAATTCCAGATAGCCAGATGCTACTCTTTTTTATTCTTCTCAACAAAATTAAGACAGAGCTACAAACAAGGTGGCCAGAAGAAAAATTCAGATTTTTCTCAAGATAAATTACAGTGTCAGATAACTGACTCATTACAAATGACAAAGTCTCAGAGACAAGAGAATTTAAGATCAGTCTTATCTGAAACCCTGGAGCCAAACTTGTGTCAAGGAAGTTTAGGTTTCTCCTCTTAGTTTTTAAAAAGCTTTATTCACTTCTGAGCTTAAATTTTCACAAATATTTTTTAACAAAAAAAGCTGTAGTTATACTACAGGTCTACTGATACAGGTTGTGTGATACTGTCCTTGCAGTGTTGGCTAAATCACTGTTATCAAACTCGAACATGCATAAGAATCGCCTGAAATATCTTGTCAAGTGAAATTCTGATCCCATAGATGTGTAGGGTGCCAAGATTCTGTACTTCTTAACAAGTCCTAGATGATGTTGGTGACACTAAACCATAGACCCCCTCCTTGAGTAGCAGCAAGAGTCTGAATCACACGGGAGAAGTTTACATGAACCAATGACCCCTGTATTCTGGTATTCATGTCTAAGGTAATCCCCTCCCCTTGAATCTGGGCTAAATCCATTAGTTTGCTATTCATGAATATCCCAAAAGTGATTAGAAGTCACATTCAAGATTAGGCTACAAAAGACCCTGGCTTCCACATTTCTCACAGGCTCTCTCTTGCTCTCTCTCTCTTGCTCTCTTTCTTGCTCGCTCAGATAAAGCCAGCTGCCACATGCAGAGCTGCTGTAGGGAGACGTCCACACTAAAGGAAGTGATGAATGAACTGAACAACAGTCAGGAAGAAAATGAGACCCCCAATCCAGTAGCCTGGCAGGACTTAACCCCGCAAACAGCCACGTGTGCTTAGAAGTAGATTCTTTCCCAGTTGAACTTTAGAAGATCTACTCTTCCAGCTGATACCTTTATTGCAGTCTCCTGAAAACCCCTAATCCAGAGGACCCAGAAAACTTTCATTCAAATTCTTGACCCATAGAAAGTGTAAAAAAAATATAAAAATGCTTGTTGTTTTAAGACACAAAATTGGGGGGAGGTGATTTGTTACACAACAATAGATAGATAACTAACACAGGAATTGCAAAGATCACAAGAAAACTTGGGGGAATGGTGGTTATGATGATTTTGATTATGGCAATGGTTTCACAGCTATATTCCTGTTTCAGAACTCATCAGAATATTTACTTTTAATATCTACCACTCATTATATGTCAGTGCACTTCAATAAAGTTTAAAATACATTATAAAAGTGTCTGGGTGGGAGGAGATTTTCACCCAATTACTAGGAGATTCTAGTCCCCTCTACAAATATCACCTCACTAAAACAGAGTTCCTTTCGTTAGTGACATGAGGGTTTCTGTGTCCTAAATTCATTATCTCTTAATAGTACTAAATGAAAACTGACCTTTATTATGTCCCTGAACTCTGTTTTATAGGACAACCATCTATTTCTTGTAAATTAGTCTTACTTCAGAACTTGTCAAACCCCTGATTAAGCTATAGTTGGGTCACTGATCTGAGACTCTGGAAGTCATCTCATCCCCATAAATTTGAATTTATTTCATGAGTCTAGAGCTCGAGCACCCAGCCTTGTGTTCATTTAGTAATAAAAATAATAATATTTTTATTATTTTAATAAAACAATATTTTATTAAAAATAAAAATTGATGCCAGTTCTTTACTAGATCTTATAAACTGGTGATATGGAGATGAATCAAACATGGGACTTGCCTACCTGGGGTCCACTATCTGGTATCTTTGTGCTTGAGGGACTCCCACTGCCTTAGCCCTTCAGCTGTTCTGATATGCATCCCCACTGAATGTAGCCAACTGATATATCAGGTGTGCCCAGGGACAGTCGAAAGAATTTGGATGGAGAGGTCATGTAGGCTGTGCCCTGGGGTTTGTTGCGGGTGCCCCAGCTTCTGTGACTTCATTCTGGTGCATTGCCCCAGCCTGTCACTTTAAGGAAAGCCCTCTTCACATCTTTGTTCCTCAGGCTGTAGATGATGGGGTTGAGGAAGGCAGAGATGACATTGTAGAACAGTGCCAGCTTCTTATCCTCTTCTGGGGAGGCCTCTGATCCAGGTCTCATGTACATGACCATGCATGGAATAGAGAACATGGTGACCACAGTGATGTGGGAGGCACAGGTGGAAAAGGCCTTGAGCCGCCCTTGGGATGAGCGAATTCTCAAGATGGCAGCAAATATATTGACGTAGACAATGATGATGAGGGAGAGTGGGACCAACAGAAGGATGAAGCCCAAGATGAAGTCCACCTGGTCATTGAGAGACGTGTCTGCACAGGCTAACTTCAAGACTGCAGGTACTTCACAGAAGAAATGATTTATCTCATTGGGTCCACAATAGGGAAGAATCATAGCAGAGATGGTATATATCAGAGCACAACTAGTACCCCAGAATCCACAGAAGGCCGCCATTAACCCACACAGCAAAGGGCTCATGATGACATTATACCTCAGGGGGTGGCAAATAGCTACATACCTGTCGTAAGCCATGATTGCAAAAAGCCAAGACTCAGTGATACCTAGCATCAGAAAGATGTACATCTGGGCCACACATCCAACGTAAGAAATGGTCTTTTTCTTGGAAACCAGATGCACCAACATCTGGGGCACTGTGGTGGTGACATACCCCATATCCAGAATGGATAGGACACTAAGAAAAAAATACATGGGTGTGTGGAGGCGGGAATCCTTGCGTATCAAGATGATAATGAGCCCATTGCCCAGAAGGGTGACAAGGTAGAGGAAAAAGAAAGTGCTGAATAGAATAACATTTATCTTTGTGTTGCCAGAGAATCCTAGAAGAATAAATTCAGTAAGGGAGCTGCGGTTTCCCAAAAGGAAGCCCTGCATCCTTCTCCTGGTGTAGAGAAAAAACAGAGTCATGATCCATAAAGTGAAATCTCCAGATTCAAATTTTGCCATTATTCGAATTAGGAGTACCAGATACCAGTAGCAAAGTAAGTGCATATCAGGACGATTGCAAAGCCAAATTTTTAAAAGAATTTCTACTTGATATGAAACAGCATGTCAATATTGTATTATTTAATCCTAATTTATCCTGAGATCCCAAATAACAAACTCTGCTTTTCAAAATGTAGAACTTGCAAAAGGAGCATCTAAACCTATTTGTTTTACTTCATGAACATGTGTAGTTCATGCAACTTATAAAATATTTTAAAGTGGCCAAGGAAAGAATTAAATATCTGTGGATACAGCATGTGCTCTGTTTCATATCAAATGGGGATGTCTGCTCTTCCTTTGACCCTTCCCCAAAAATGGGCTTCAGCAGAAGCACTTGAATACACTAGAACTTTAGAAACACAGTTGTTAGGTATCTTAAGTCTGTAGTATCAAGAAAAGAACTGTTATTTGGAAATAAACTGTGCCCCATGGAGAGTCAAAGTCATGTGTTCCAGTGAGCTGCAGGTGGCTCACACAGGAGAGAGAAGGAGAGGCAGAGGAGGCACGAGGATTAAAAGAAGAAAAGAGAAGGAAATGGGAGAGGTAAGTTTGGGAAAGGAGCTGAGAGAGAAACATGATAAGTCTAGCCTTGGATTCAAGGAGCTCGTGGGACTCCTAGTATCTATTGGACTGATGGATCAAAACCTAAAGAAAATGCTTTGGAGATAGGAATCTGCGTGTTATCAGCACTTCTGGAGGAACTGAAGCCATCAGAAGGGGTGGGACCACTCAAAGAGAGTGTGCAGAAGAAGAAAACTAACCAGAACCCTGAAAAGCTCCAATATTAAAGGACAGGCTTAAAGGAGAATCCAGAGAAGGCAGTATTGAGTGACCAAAGAGAGACGATACAACACAGAAACCCCAGATGAGACAAGGTCTGCAAGGAGGTCTTTGTGGTCAAATGTGTGAAGAAGACATCAAGTAAGACAAGAATCTTAAAAGTTGTCTATTACTTTTAGCAACAAGGAGGCTTTGGGAGAATAGTTGCAACAGATGTCTATTAATACATGAAGTAGGTTAAAAGAAGCCAAGTGTAGGCGGGATTTCTACAGGTGGATTTTTGAATCAGGTGGAAAGGAGGTGTAAGTCATGAACTAGATGGCAAAATACAGTATTTTACGTTGTAAGGATTTTGGCTTGTTCATATAGTAAAGAAACTGGCCAGTTAATAGAGAAGTCTAAAATTACAGGGCTATGACAAACTAAATCATGGACCAAGTGTTTAATGAAACAGGAAAAGATGGGATCCAGGGAAGGATTGGGCTCAATTTGAAGGAGTGATCCTCTTTCTATTGTGGTTGGTGGGATGGAGTTAAGAATTTATGTGGACACAGAATATTTGAATGGTCAACATGTAGCAGAAATTCTGAAGTAGTCTGTGTCAGTTCTGTTGGATAACATCAAGGATTTTTTCCTTTTTAACATAACTCATACCCAAGGTATGATCTGTCAGAATTAGTCACAGAATCAGGACACAAACCCATCTCACCCAACTGGAAAAATGGTCTGAAACCAACCACTCTGTGTCTTAAATACATCTTCATATTTATATCACTTTGCCCAGACCCTTTCCTGAACTCCACATATCCAGCTGACTGACTACTTGAACTCTGCCTTGAATGTTTAATAGGCACCCGAAACTCATCATGTCTAAAACTGGACTCCTAATTTTCACTATATGATCTAGCTCTTGGATCTCATCTCCCATTACTGTCTCCTCTGCTCAGTCCACTGAAACCGCATTGTAATTCTTCTATTCTGCCAACTTGGCTTTCACCTAAATTCTTTTGCCACAAAAGCACTTACATGCTCTTTTACCAGATACTTTCAGGGTGAGCTCTTTTGCCTCCTTTGCTTTTCTGTCAACTGTCACTTCACCAGAGAGCTCATTCTTCACTGTCCTCTGTAAAGTACAACTATCTTTTACTGTCTCTTTAGCCTGCTTCACTTTTCTTCATTGTATCTCACTTCTCTAAAAAATGTAACTATTATTTATCTGATTGTTGTATGTTGCCCCCAAATAGACTGTTAAAGCAAAGACTTTGCTCACTACTATTACTGCAGTGGCAATCATTATGCCTGGCACATGGTAGGAGCTTAAATAATTAATATTTATTAAGTTATTAAATCAAGGATGCTAGTTTTGCGCTCCATCCCAGATGCTGTGTTGGCAAGACAAGGAGAAGTGATTGACATCTATCCTCTCCTGTGGAGCAAAAACATGTGAAAATATAGAATTTACTCCCATGACCCCTGTCCTAGTAAGGTGGGTTGGACAAGTTGCTGCATGTAGGAAGATATATGGCAATGGTGAAAAAATAAATCTAAGCAAGTGATAATATTTTCTCTGCAAAAATTTAAGCTAGGGAGGATGCTGTCTACAGAAGTATCTAAAGGGCTGTGTTAGGAAAGGTGAATAAGATTGCTCTGCATCACCCCAGTTTTAGAATTATGTGTAAATTTTACCAGGATAACAAGTTTCAATTTGACTAGAGAAAATGTTCTGACTCTCAGAATTGTCCATAGACAGAAAAATTGTCCTGAAAAGCAATGAGCTCCCTATTGTGGGTTGAGCAGTTCAAGCTGAACCTAGCTGACTGAATGTCTGGGATGCCCTGGGATCAACCCAGACTTAGAGAAAGGTGGGACAGGAAGACTCTTCCGGTTCATTCCACGTGGAAGAGTTAAGAACTTTCCCATCTTCTCTGTTCTCTTTGTTATATAATTTTGTTTGTTCCTAATGCCTACTGCCTGGAGCATTGCAGTAACTTCTCACTTGTGACTTCCATCCCCTATTCCTACAGCATTTGCTAGAAGCAATTTTTCATTCACTGCAACCTCCATCTCTTCAAGTATGGTCCAGAATATGTGGGGGAAAGAGCATGGGGTGCTTAGAGGAGAAGAAACAGGGAGAGTGGGAATAGGGGATAGATTAGCAGGCTCCAAACGCCCACTCAGTACCCAATCCCTGCTGAGTATGGCAGAGAGCATCAGTGGACTGCAGGTATCTTGTGGTAGGTGTCTGTCTTGCTCCCCACTCCTCAATAAGAGATCCTTAGAGAAACATCCAGTTTCAAGGTGGCCCCAAATACCTGACTCCCCTGAGATCTCCTTGCAGATCCCTTCTTTCTTTCCCATATCCTAAAAATCCTAATTGCTTCAGTCTCCCCAACAACACTTCCTCCTCCTCCTCTTTGTTTTTATTGGCAGCAAGAAGCCAGATGCCTTGAGGGAGTTGTGCCACTAAGATAAAGACAGAGAGTGAAAGAAGGGCAGTTGGACAGAGAGAAGAAAACAAAAAAGCAAGTCAGAGAGACAGGGAAGAGAGATGTACAGAGAAGCAAAGGATAGAGCAAGAAGCACAGACATGAAAGGACATGCAGGTGTGAAGATTTGTGAACAGTAGAAAAAACTAGGACAGGCAGAAGACAGGATGCTCCAAACCTTGGGCCCCCCTGCTGCACCTCCGCCATTCGTTACCTGCTGTTGGGCTCTGTGTGAGGGATGGTCAGGAGTCTGAGGATATTTCCTTTGAAACTCTCCTCCTGGGGGCCTTAATTCCTATGAGGAAAACCCAGTGCCTTCCTAATGAGCTCTCTGTGCCTTTGAATCCCCCAAGGTGTGAACATCAACTTCAAACTCCAACATCTAGTACTCAAGACTGTGATTAGCCAGCTCCCTGACCCCTCTAGTCTGAGTCCCTACCACTCCCTAAAAGTCTTTTTTTTTTTTTTTTTCTGTTTTTTTATGATGCCAAAGCTCAGTTTTTCTGTATACCAGTACTGAATCATATCTGGAAGATAGAGCTTTGGGTGAAGTAGAAAAGGATAGCTTTATTATTTTGCCAGGCAAAGGGGGATATAGTGGGCTCCTGACTTGAAAATACATTTATCTCAACTTAGGATTGTGAGAGGATTTATAGTAACGGTCCAAAGAGGAAATGATCAGCTCACAGACATTCTTCTGATGGGTTGGTTGTGAGGTAAATAGGAGTCAAGCATCAGCAACATTCAGATTGCACCTGGTCTGTGGTCTACAAGCTTGTGGGCAGCATACCACTGTTGATCATTAACTTCTCCCTCCTGAAGGGTGTTTCAGTATCTGCAAAACAACTTAAAGATACTTTTGTGTGTATCCCTTGATGGAGAAACTGGACTTTGCTCCAAGGCTGCACTATTGTTTCTCTTGACTATTTCTCCCTGGTCTTGCATCCCTTCTCTTTCCTAAATAGCAAATGCTTGATCTACCTGTTGGAACTCAGGAAAGTTCCAACTAGTTCCAAGTTGGAACTCAGGAAAGGTCATAGAGGCTGAACGAAGGCTATTTCCAGTAACCAAAAAAATGGGGGACACAGAAAATCTTTGTTCCCAGGAGCCCCACTGTGTCCAGTAAAACTATTATCCAAAAATGAAGCATAAATTAGGGATTCCCTGGTGGCTCAGATGGTAAAGCATCTGCCTGCAATGCGGGAGACCCAGGTTTGATCCCCGGGTTGGGAAGATCCCCTGGGGAAGGAAATGGCAACCCACTCCAGTACTCTTGCCTAGAAAATTCTGTGGATGGAGGAGCCTGGTGGGTTACAGTCCATGGGGTCACAAAGAGTCGGACATGACTGAATAAATTGAGGCATTCACAAACTAACAAGAACTGAAATAATCTGTTGCTAGCAAGCACTACGTGAAATATTAAGGGAGACTTTAAGGCTGAAATGAGAAGCTATTAGACAGTAAATCAAATCATCATGAAATAATAAAGACTACTGGTAGAGATAATTATAGATGTAAATATAATAGAGACTATATGTATTTTTGTTAGTAATTTTTCTTATGTAATTTAGAAGACAACTGCATAAAATAATAATTATAAACCTGTGTTAATGGGTGCACAACATACAAAGATGCAATCTGTATGACAATAGGAAAAAAATATGAAGGAGGGAATGAAGACAAACAAGAGCAAAGTTTTTGTATACTCTTATTCTAAGTTTCAGTAGATTAGATGGCTATAAGTTAGGATATCAATTATAATTTTCAGAGAAACCAAACATTTCCAGAAGAGTTAATGCATAACTTTCTGAAATCATTGCTAAAAACTGCAGAGGAAGGAACACTGCTGAACTCATTCAATGAGACCACAATCCCCCAATACCAAAGTGAGACAAAGATATCACACAAAAAACAGAGAGAGAGAGAGAGAGAAAATTACAGGCTAATATCACTGACAAACATAGATGTGAAAATCCTCAACAAAATGCTAGCAAATAAAATCCAAAAGTACATTAAAAGGATCATACACCATGATCAAGTGGGATTCACCCCATGGATGCAGGGATTTTTTAATATCTGCAAATCAATCAGTGTGATACACCACATTAGCAAATTGAAGAATCTTCTCAATAGATGCAGAAAAAAAATTTGATAAAAGTCAATACCCACTTATGATAAAAACTCCCCAGAAAGCAGGTATAGAGGGCATATACCTTAACATAACAAAGGCCATATATAACAAAGCTACAGCTAACATCATGCCTAACAGTGAAAAGCTGGCATTCAAACTGGAAAAGAAGTAAAATTGTCACTGTTTGCAGATGACATGATATTCTACATAGTCAATCCTAAAGACATTACCAGGGTGCAACCAAATACCACCAAAAATAAACAAGTAAAACTAAACTGTGAGGGAAAGGAGGGAAGGACATAGTTTTCTTTAGCAGAGGTGTTCCTAATGTTTTAGCCAACACTTGGTTGAACCTTAGGAATGGACGGTGTCTTAAACTCACTCCCATTTCATGACCAAATTGTAATTGGTACTGAAAAACTTTCTAGGGCTGGAAGTGTGCAACTGATTGTTCTAGACGCATGACTTTATGTAAAACATAATGTTCATAAGGAGTCAACATGTAATTTAAGAGATAATCATCTTATATAAATGGAATAGCTGTGGATTTTAATCTGTACTAGACTTCAAAACTGTGATCTCCTGTTATTGTATGCAACCTTGAACTCCAATTCTGCAGGTTCTTCTGTGATTAAATAGGCTATAATTATAAGTAAATTCAGAGTAATTTAGTTCTTATCTAAAAAGAGTACCTTTGTCTGGAGGTGAGTTGCACTGAAACTTCACAACAAAATGTCTCTGGGCATGGAGAGTGAGAGAAAAGAAACACAGGACACTAATTCATCTGTAATTTACTATTGGCAAGCACAGCAGTAAATAAACATTGGTCAGTTCTCTGATCTTGATGAATTTTAGACTTGCAGATGTTAACTGGAAAAGTTATATATGTATAAATCTTTCTTCCTGGATTTGGCAGATATGTATAATTATATTAAAATGATTCTAAAACATACACACACAAGATACTATCAGAAAACTAGTAGAACTTTTCAATGAATTCAGTAAACTTGCAGGATACAAAATTAATATATAGAAATCTCTTGCATTTCTATATACTAACAACAAAAGATCAGAAAGGGAAATTAAGAAAACAATCCCATTTACCATCACATCAAAAAGAACAAAATACCTAGGAATAAACCTACCCAGGTGACAAAAAACCTGTACTCTGAAAACCATAAGACTGTTGAAAAAATCAAAGATGACACAAACAGATGGAAACTATACCACATTGTTGGATTAGAAGAATCAATATTGTCAAAATGACTATACTACTCAAGGCAATCTACAGATTTCATGCAACTACTATCAAATTACCAATGGTATTTTTTACAGAACTGGAACAAAAAAATTTTTAGTTTTTACAGAAACACAAAAGACCCTGAATAGCCAAAGCACTCCTGATAAAAGAAAACAGAGCTGAAGGAATTAGGATCCTTGACTTTAGACTATACTACAAAGCTACAGTAAACACAACAGTATGGAACTGACAGACAAATAGAAATAAAGATCAATGGAACAGGATAGAAGGCCCAGAAATAAACCCACACACCTATGGTCAATTAATCTATGACAAAGGAGGCAAGAACATACAATGGAGAAAAGATAGTCTCTTCAATAAGTGGTGCTGGAAAAACTGGACAGCTACTTGTAAAAAAATGAAATTGCAACATTCTCTAACACTGTATACAAAAATAAGCTCCAAATAGATTAAAGACCTAAATGCAAGACTGGATACTATAAGACTCCTAGAGGAAAACATAGAACACTTTTTTACATAAATCATAGCAATATCTTTCGGGATCTATTTCCTAGAATAATAGAAATAAGAGCAAAAATAAACAAATGGGACCCAATTAAATTTAAAGGTTTTGCACAGTAAAGGATACCATAAACAAAACAAAAAGATAATCTACAGAATGGAAGAAAATGTTTGCATACAATGTGACTGACAAGGGGTGAATTTCCAAAATATACAAAGAGCTCATACAGCTCAATATCAAAAAAAACAAACAAAAAACCAAATCAAAAAATGGGGAGAAGATTTAAACAGACATTTCTCCAAAGAAGACATACAGATCACCAACAAGCACATGTAAAAATGCTCAATATCACTTTTAGAGAAATGCAAATCAAAACTACAGTGAGTTATCTCCTCACACTGGTAAGAATGTCCATCATCAAAAGGTCTACAAATAAAAAAAAAAAAAAGTCTACAAATAATAAACATTGGAGAGGGTGTGAAGAAAAAGGGAACTTGGTACACTATTGGTGGGAAGGGAAATTGGTACAGTGACCATGGAGAGTAATATGGGTGTTGCTTAAAAAACTAAAACTAGAGTTACCACATGATATATCTGAATCACTTTGCTGTATGACTGAAACTAACACAACATTGTAAATCAACTATACTTCAATTTAAAAAAAGAAAAAAGATATAACAATTATAAATATATATTCACTCAACATGAGAGCATCTAAATATTTAAAGGAAATATTGAGAGATCCAAAGTCAGAAATAGATAACAATATAATAATAATAAGAGACTTCAGGGGATCCACCGCGGTCCCCGCCTTCTGCAGTCCGTCTCAATTGTTAGTGCAACACAGAAAACCTGATGCCACCTCTCTGGATCGTCCGGAACCGATTGTTTTCCCAGCTGTATTGTGGACTGAAGTCTCCAATCTCCACACAAACCAAGATTTGCCTAACAATGGCTCGTCCAAGTTCAAATATGGCCAACTTCCGGAAGTGTTTTGCGAAAGCCAAGCACATAGTTGTCATTTCTGGGGCCGGCATCAGCGCTGAGAGTGGGGTTCCGACGTTCAGAGGAGCGGGAGGTTACTGGAGGAAATGGAAAGCCCAGGACCTGGCCACCCCGCAGGCCTTCGCCCGGAACCCGTCCCAGGTGTGGGAGTTCTACCACTACCGGCGGGAGGTGGTGCAGAGCAAGGAGCCCAACGCCGGGCACCTGGCCATCGCCGAGTGCCAGGCCCGGCTGCACGGGCAGGGCCGACAGGTGGTGGTCATCACCCAGAACATCGACGAGTTGCACCGCAAGGCTGGCACCAAGAACCTTCTGGAAATCCATGGTAGCTTATTTAAAACTCGATGTACCTCTTGTGGAGTTGTGGCTGAGAACTATAAGAGTCCAATTTGTCCGGCTTTATCAGGAAAAGGGGCTCCAGACCCCACAACTCAAGATGCCGGAATCCCAGTGGAGCAACTGCCCTGGTGTGAAGAGCCAGGATGTGGGGGCCTGCTGCGACCTCACGTGGTGTGGTTTGGAGAAAACCTGGACCCTGCCATCCTGGAGGAGGTTGACAAAGAGCTGGCCCTCTGTGACTTGTGTCTCGTGGTGTCAGCCCGCGGCGTGCCCGTGGCTGAATTCAACATGGAAACCACCCCGGCCACGAACAGGTTCAGGTTTCATTTCCAGGGGCCATGTGGGACAACTCTTCCTGAAGCCCTGGCTCCTCATGAAACTGAAACTGTTTCATAGCCATCCTGGGGAAGGAAGAAATCTAAGTATCAAGCCACCAGCAGGGGAGGCAGTCTTGTGGGTGGTGAGCCAAATACTGGAAAGTCTGAAAATATCTTTTGATTGCCAGGCTGGAATCCAAACTGCTGATGGTTGATGGGGACTTGGAAGCAACAGTAGTAACTGTGTTCAGAAGGAGAAGTCACAGGACTTCTGAAGTCAGTTCCTGTTATTTTGTTTGATCCTAAACATAAGTCTGATGTGTTTGGTTGGTTACTGGGTAACTTTGTAATTAGATTGTCTAAAACAAAAAAAAACAAAAAAAAAAGACTTCAATACCTCATTTTCAACAATGGCTAGAACATCCAGACTATAATTAGTAAGGAGACATTTGACTAGAACTACATTGTAACACTTTTTGCGAAATGAACCTAACAGATATTAAGAGAACATTCAATTCAACAGCAACAGAATATGCATTCTTCTCAAGCACACATGAAACATTTTCTAGGATAGATCATACATTAGGTCACAAAGTAAGTCTTAACAAAATTAATAAGATTGAAATGATACCAAATACCTTTCCAATCACGGTGGTATGAAACTAGAGATTTATAACAAGTGAAAATCTGGAAAATTCACAACTATGTGAACATTAAATAACATATTTCTGAACAACCAATGGACTGAAGAAGAAATCAAATGGAAAATTTTTTAAAACATATTGAAACAAGTGAAATGGAGACACAACATACCAAAACTTACGGGATACAGTGAAGGCAGTTCTAAAAAGAAAGTTTATAGAAATAATAAATGCCTTCATAAAGAAAACAATCTGAAATAAACAACCTAAATTTACACTCTAAGTACAGAGTAAGTCCAAAGTGAACAGAAGGAGGGAAATAAAAAAGATTAGAGCAGAAATAAATGAAATACATATCAGAAAAACAATAGGAAAGATTAACAACACTAATGGCTATTTTTTAAGATAGACAGAAATGACCAAACTTTAGCTAAATTAACTGAGAAAAAAGAGAGAAGACAAAATGATAAAAGAGTGAGGGGACATTGCAACTAGTAGCACAAATATACAAAGGATTATAAGAAACTAGTATAAGCAATTATACACCAATAAACTAGGTAACCTAAAAGAAATGGATAAATTCCTAACAACATGTAACCTGTCAAGAATTAATCATGAAGAAATAGGAAATCTGAACAGACCAGTAAGAAGAGTATGTTGAATCAGTATCAAACATTTCCAAACACAGAAAATCCCAGGACCCTTTGGCCTTGTGGGTGAATAATACTAAATATCAAAAAAGGGTTAATACTTTAAAAAACAAAAACACTTCCAAACTTATTCTATGAGGTCTGCAGTACCTTGCCAAAATCAGATAAGGATGCCACAAGAAAAGAAGATTACAGGCTAATATCCCTGATGAACATAGACACAAAAATACTAGCAAATCAAATTCAACAGCATATTGTAAGGATCATATACCATCCACCAAGTGAAATTTATTCCAGCATGCAATAATATTTCAATATACACAAATTAATAAATGTGATATATCACATTAACAGAATGAAGGGTAAAAATCATATGATCATCTCAATAGATGTATAAAAAGCATTTGACAAAATTCAACATCTTTCATGATAAAAATTCTCAACAAAGTAGGTATAGATACCTCAATATAACAAAGGCCATATAGAATAAGCCCACAGTTAATAGCATACTCTTAAAAAGCAGAGACGTTACTTTGCCAACAAAGGTCCGTCTAGTCAAGGCTATGGTTTTTCCAGTAGTCATGTATGGATGTGAGAGCTGGACTATAAAGAAAGCTGAACGCCAAAGAATTGATGCTTTTGAACTGTGGTATTGAAGAAGACTCTTGAGAGTTCCTTGCACTCAAGGAGATCCAACCAGTCCATCCTAAAGGAGATCAGTCCTGAATATTCATTGGAAGGACTGATGTTGAAGCTGAAATTCCAATACTTTGGCCACCTGATGCGAAGAGCTGACTCATTTGAAAAGACCCTGATGCTGGGAAAGATTGAGGGCAGGAGGAGAAGGGGACGACAGAGGATGAGATGGTTGGATGGCATCACTGACTCAATGGACATGAGTTTGAGTAGGCTCCGGGAGTTGGTGATGGACAGGGAAGCCTGGCAAGCTGCAGTCCATGGGATCACAAAGAGTCAGACACAACTGAGCAACTGAACTGAACTGAATTGAATATCATACTCAATGGTAAGAAGCTGAAAGAGTCTCCTCTAAGATCAGGACAAGTGTGCCTACTCTCACTACTCCTACTCAACAGAGTACTAGAAGCTTTAGCCTGAACAATTAGGCAAGAAGAAGTATTAAGGAAATAAAAGACAAGCAAACTAAGAAAGAAAAAGTAAAAATTGAATCTGTTTGCAGATTATATGTATATAGTGTGTGTATAATCTTTATCTGTATCTATAAAACTAAAGACTTCACCTAAAAATCTGTCAGAACTAAATCAGTAGAATTCAGTTCAGTTCAGTCATTCAGTCGTGTCCGACTCTTTGCGACCCCATGAACCACAGCACGCCAGGCCTCCCTGTCCATCGTGAACTCCCAGAGTCCACCCAAACCCATGTCCATCAAGTCGGTGATGCCATCCAGCCATCTCATCCTCTGTCGTCCCCTTTTCCTCCCACCTTCAATCTTTCCCAGCATCAGAGTCTTTTCAAATGAGTCAGCTGGCCAAAGTACTGGAGTTTCAGCTTCAGCATCAGTCCTTCCAATGAACACCCAGGACTGATCTCCTTTAGGATGGACTGGTTGGATCTCCTTTCAGTCCAAGGGATTCTCAAGAGTCTTGTCCAACACCACAGTTCAAAAGCATCAATTCTTTGGTGCTCAGCTTTCTTTATAGTCCAGCTCTCACATCCATGCATGACCACTGGAAAAACCATAGCATTAAGTACTGTATAAAACTTCATATCCATAAATTTTAAAATATAGATTCAATGAATAGTTTTTTAGAACAATTTAACTGATCAAATCTCTCAAGAAGAAGTAAGATCTCAGAACAGACCAAGAAGACAAGTTATTATGTTAGTCAAGTATACACACTTTCTAAAAAGTCTTGGGGTGCAGATGTTTTGTAAATGAATGCTACTAATCCTTTTACATAACAAATTCTTCCCATGTTAACACAAACTGTCCCTGAGTAAACATTATTTTCCTACAAAAAGATGGCTGCTTCCTACATTATAAGACTGTTACTATAATGGGCAAAGAAAGAAGGATCATACAAAATGTGAAAGTTAAAGGCCAATATTTCTCTTACAAATAGATATAAATAAACTTATACAAAAATTAACTGAAATGTAGCAGTATATTAAAATAATAATGTATCATAACCAAGTAGGATTTACCTATTGAATGCCAAATGATTCCAAATTTAAAAATAAACTTATGCATGTCCTAGTTTTTAGACTCAAGAAATAAACTACATATAAGATGAACAAAGAAAACAAAGATAAAGTACTTTCCAATTATTACCAATGTAAAGAAAAAATAATATTTATAATTGCTATAAAATTATAGTTTAAAAATTTATTTAACATTTAAGACATATATAAGAATGATATATAATTTTACTAATAAATAAAGGCAAAAATATATGAGTGGGAAACTTCAATATTGTAAATATGTCACTTCTGCAATTTAATAACTCAAAACCCAAACTAAGTCCCAAAAATGTATTTATGAAAACCAGCTGATTCTAAAGTTCCTGTGGAAGACAAAATATGTAAAAACAGCAAAAAGAGAAAATGAAAAAAGAAAACTTGCCCCGCTAGGAAAGATAGGAAAACATACCAATTGATCAATAAAAGAGTAAAGTTCAAATTAAAGTCATAATTCCTTGGATCATTAGAATAAAGTAATGATGGAATTTCAAGTCAGTTGGGTAAAGAATATACTATTCAGTAAACATTATTTGTACAGTTGGCTCTCAACCTAGAGAAAATATTAGATCTCTTTTCCATCACACAACAAAAAAATAATTCTTGATAATTTAAAGAGCTAAAAGTGTATAAGGAAAATGTAAAATATTTTTTATAGTTTTAAGCTGTAGATTAATTCCTAAGATCACATACACAGTCATAAGGGAAAAGACTGATTGATTTGACAACAAAAAAATACCAAAAACCTCAAAAGAAAAATGAATAAAATGAGAGAAAATAATTATAACATGGGTTTCTCTGGTGGTTCAGACAGTAAAGAATCTGCTTGCAATGCTGAAGATCCAGGTTCACTCCCTGGGTCAGGAAGATCCCCTGGAGAAGGGAATGGCAACCCACTCTAGTATTCCTGCCTTGGAGAATTCTATGAACAGAGGAGCCTGCCAGGCTACAGTTCACAGGGTTGCAAAGAGCTGGACATGGCTGAGTGACTAACACACACACTTACAGCATATTTAATACAGAAAAAAGATATATATGCATAACATGTAAGAGTATATACAATATACACAATACATAAAGAATATATTCTCAGAATACATACATTTAAAAACAAAACTAATTTTAAAAATGGACCAATTATATGATAAGTAATTTATAAAAATAAAAATAACATAGTCAATAATTTTTAAATGTCCATTTCATTAGTAATTAGTTGACATTCCAATTAAACAAGGTGTCAATTCACTCATCAAGTTGGCAAAAAAAAAAAAATTTTAAGTAATTGGTAAACAAGATAAGGGTGCCCTCTCTTACCACTCCTATTGAACATAGTACTGGAATTCCTTGCCAGAGCAATCAGACGAGAAAAAGAAATAAAAGACATCAGAATTGGAAAGAAAGAAGTAAAACTGCATCTATTTGTGGGTGACATAATTTTATATATAGAAATCCTAAAGATTCCATCAAAAAGCTGTTAGATTTAATCAGGGAATTAGGTAAAGTACAGAATACAAAATTAAGAGACAAAAAAAAATAGTAGCATTTCTTTACACTAACAACTAATATTCTGAAAAAGAAATGATTCTGTTTACAACAGTATCAAAGAAAAAAACAAAAAATACTTAGGAATAAATCTAACCAAAGAGGTGAAAAGAGCTCTGCTCTGAACACTACAAGACATTGATGACAGAAGTTGAAAAAGACACAAATAAATGTAAAATGTCCTGTATTCATGGGCTGGAGAAATTAATATTGTTAAAACATCAATACTACCAAAAGCTATCTATAGACTTAATGCAATCTCTATAAAGATTCCACCGGCATTTTTACAGAAGTAGAGAAACAATCTTAAAATTTGTATGGAATCACAAAACTTCCCAAATACCCAAAGCACCCAAATACCCTTTGTCCTGAGGACAAAGAATGGAGCGTCACACTTCCTGATTTTAAGCTATGTGTGCATGCTAAGTGACTTCAGTCCTGTCTGACTCTGTGACTCCATGGCCTGCAGCCCTTCAGGTTCCTCTGTCCTTGGGATTCACCAGGCAAGAATATTGGAGTGGTTGCCATGCCCTCCTCCAGGGATTTTAAGCTATATACTAAAAAAACAAAAAACCTATAGTAACCAAAACAGCATGTTACTGGCTTTAAAGCAGACACAAAGACCAATGGAAAGGCACTGAGCGCCCAGAAATAAACCCATGCACATATAGTTATCTAATACTTCACAAAAGAACCAAAAACACTTAATGACAATCCTCAAAGACAATCTCTTCAATAAAAGATACTAGGAAAATTGGATATTCACATATAAAAGAGTAAAATTAGACTCCTATCTTACACCACTCACAAAAATTAACTCAAAATGGATTAAAGACTTAAATGTAAGAACTGAAACCACAGAAATCCTAGAAAAAGAAAAAAAAAATCTCCTTGACGTGGGTCTTGGCAAGGATTTTTTGGATATGACCTAAAGCACAAGCAAAAAAATAAAAAATAAAAAATGAGATTACATCAAGCTAAAAATCTCCACTGCAAAGGAAACTGTCAGCAAAATGTAAAGCTAACCTAAATAATGGGAGAAAATATTTGCAAATCACATATCTGATAAGGGACTGCAGGCCTGGTGGCTCAGACAGTAAAGAATCTGCCTGGGTTCGATCTCTGGGATGATTCCCTGGAGAAGGAAATGGCAACCCACTCCAGTAATCTTGCCTGGAAAATCTCATGGACAGAAGATCCTGGCAGGCTACAGTCGGATTACAGTCATGGAGGTCGGAAAGAGTCAGATACGACTGAGCGACTAACACTTTTCACTTCATCTGATAAGGGAGTATTTTCAAAATACATAAAGAAATCATACAGCTCAATAGCAAAAAAGGGGTAAAAACGAATCTGATTTTAAAATGGGTAGAGGAACTGAATAAACATACAAATACCCAATAGTTACTTGTATATTGATTCAGCATTACTAATCATCAGGAAAATGAAAATCAAAACTATAATGAGGGATCACCTCACACCTGTTAGAGTGGTTATCACCAAACAGACGTGTGATAACAAGTGTTGACAAGGATGTGGATAAAACGGATCCCAGGTGCACTGATGGCAGGAATGTAAGTTGGTATAGCCACTACGCAACACTATACAGAGAGTTCTCAAAATTTTTCTTAGAAAGAGCTACCGTATGATCCAGCAATCATACTTCTGGGTATATATCCAAAGGAAATAAAAAGAGGATGTCAAAAACATATCTGCACTTCCATACTCACTGAAGCATTATTCACAATAGCCAATATATGGAAACAACTTAAATGGCAAAGATGATGTGTTGTAGATAGGTAGATAGATAGATTGATACATAGGGATATGTATTATTCCTCCATGAGAAAGAAGGCAATCTTGCCACTTGCAGTAACACAAATGAACCTTGGGGCATCATGTTAAGTGAAATAAGACAAATACTGGATAATATCATATATATTTCATTTTTAAAATATTAAACTCACAGCAATGAGAGTAGAAAACCTGTTGCAGGAGCTGTGGGAAGGGGAAAATAGGGAGAGTTTGGTAAAAGTGTACTACAAACTTTCAGCTGTAAGTTGAATAAAGTCTGAAGATCTAATAGAACTCATGACTTTTTTTTTAATGATAACTATAGTTGCTAGCACAATATTATATAATTGAAATTTGCTAAGAGAGTACAATTTAAATGTTGTCACACACACACACAAAACAGATAAATACATGAGTTAGTAGATGGAAGAATCCCTTCATAACGTATGCATATATCCAATCACCATGGTATATGCTTTAAATATCTTACAATTTTACAAGTTGATTATATTTCACTAAAGCTGAAAAAATTTTAGGTATGTATATCTTTTGATCTGGGCTTCCCAGGTGGTGCTAGTGGTAAAGAATCTGCCTGCCAATGCAGGAGACATAAGAGATGTAGGTTTGATCCCTCGGTCTGGAAGATCCCCTAGATAAGGCATGGTAACCCACTCCAGTACTCTTGCCTGAGAATCCCACAAGAGGACAAGAGGAGCCTGATAGGCTGCAGTCCATAGGGTTGCAAAGAGTTGGACACAACTGAAGTGACAGCACACACACATCTTTTGACCCAGCAGAAAAAACAGTATGTCATTTGTATCATTATTATGCTATGATAGCAGTATGTCCCTCACCTTAAAAAAAAATAAAATTATATTTCTATATGTTCATATATATATATATATACAATGCTAAAGCAAATTTTCTTAAAATCTGGAAGCAGACTTAACCTCTGATGTGGAGACTAATAATGAAGTAATTATCAAAGGGTACTTTTACTTATCTGTATTGTTTGAATGTTTACAATGAGTGTATTAATGTTAACTTGTATAATTAGAGACAAAATAAAAGAAATTACAAATAGCAACCATTAAAAAACACTGCAATGGTTTCTCATGTAACCAGGCTATCACTGCCACCTTTCAGGCTTCTGATAGCACTGGTCTTCAGTAACTGAATAGCGTGGCAAGGTTATCTCAAGGTGGTGAAAGCTTCTCAGCAAAGATATGCTACCTGAATTTAGGGGGCTACCTTAGGTTCGTGATGTGACTTTCCCAAGGAAAATCAAAGGCCCCAGACTTTGAGCTACTGAGAATTCCCCAGAAGCTCTGCATTAGCTTGACACTTCCCAGGAGGATGCAAGAACTGTCAATTATAGAAAACTATGCTTTTCTAATCCCAATTAAGCTAAAAATAATGCATTGATCACTCTTCCTCTTTCCCCCGCCTGCTTTGTCTTTAAGTCTATTCCCCAGTTACTGGGAGCCAATCCTGGGTCCCTCTGCCCTAGGAGTGCAACTTCTGGCTGTGGCCCAATTAATCCACAGCTGAGTTGCTCTGAGGTAACAAGCCCTGGGAGGCTTGTTAAATTCAGTGCTTAAGAATATGGGAGAAGCATCATTAAGAACTTCAGCTTATTAAACCTCTGGGCCAACAGCTGCAGCTAAGCAGAAAAAGCAGAAATGATTCCGTGTCCCTCAGAGGCACCTCAAGAAACTTTTTTAAACTTTTACCTAACTTTATCCCAAGTGTGTACCTTAGTTACTCACACACCCAAGGTACCTTAACTTTCACCCCCACCATTGCCCTGTTATTTTCATTACACATTACATCATCATCATAATTTCATCACCTCATTAGTATTCTCATTATCATTTTCACCATCACCCAACTAAACAGCCTGAGTGCCAAAACTGAGACCTGGTGCAGTCAAATAAATAAATATTAAGTATTTTTTTTTAAAGTCTATACCTTCATATATTCACCTGATAATCTGTTCTCCACACTGCAGATAGAATGATCCATTAAAAATGTGTTTTAGAACACCATCCTCAGTTTTAAATACTTTATTAACTTTCCAGGGTTTTAAAAATAAAGAACAAAGCTCTAAGGTGTCCTCCAAAGCCTGTGATTTGACTCCGCTAATTCTCCACATGCGTCTCCTTTGCTTTCTGCCTAACTGACCTTTCTGTTCCTTGTACATGCCATGCTCCTTCTGACTATAGGAACTTGTTATATTATTCCCTCCTCCCATTAATTTCCTCTACATACTAAATCACTTCAGTTGTGTCCGATGTTTTGTGACTCCATAGACTATAACCCGCCAGGCTCCTCTGTCCACTGGATTCTCCAGGCAAGAATACTGGAGTGGGTTGCCATGATCCCCTCCAGGGGATCTTCCTGACCCAGTTACTCCTAATTTAGGATCTCACACTTCACTTCCACAAGGAAACCTTTCCAGATCCAACTAGACTAAATGTACCTATTACATGCCCTTGTAGCAACATGCATCTTTCCAGTTTAGTACTTCTAACAGTTGGGGTTTATATTTATTTGTATAACTCTTTTATTCTGTCTGCCTCTCCCTCAGAGTATAATATTCACAAAGGCAGAGACCAAAGTACCAAGTCAAGTTTCAAAGCATTATACAAACAGGCAAAATGTACACATTTCCTCACATTTATCCTCTCTTTTGCTCTTCAGTGACACCTAATGTCAATGTCAAGTTTATTCTATTCACTGAGATTTTCTTATTATTGTTTCAATGACCATAGCTTTCATTCTGGTGTTAGAAAGTGGTGTGCCATCTAAAGTTTACCCTATCCATTGAGTCTTTTGATTCAATGACCATATCATTCATTCTTGATTTTTTTTCTGTCATCTGCTCTTTAGTATCTCATTCTTTTTTTTAGAATTTCAAGTCCTTATTTTATTACTTTAATTACAAGTTTCTTGTGAAGTATGTATAAATATTCTCCTTGTTGTATCTGCTGACTACTGCTCACATGAATTGCTTACTCATGTGTCTTGTAATTTTGGATTGTGAACTCATCTTCAGAGGAATTTTCCTACTGGGAGAACTTGTGACCTGAGTCATAGACCACACTACAGTGGCCTGTAGTTTTCCTACAGAGTGAAAAGCTTTGTAGCTTCCTAATACCTTGGAGGTAATACTGACCTGCCACTAATGTAATTATTGACTATAGGTTTCTACATTATGTAGTTTAAATTCTGGACTCAAAACCAGTGCAAGAGGTAGACATGGGATTTTAATATCTCAAGAGAAACTTTTTAATACTAAGATCCCAGTCAGACACCTTATCATTTCCCTGTGATGTAAATAGATTTTTAGTTCCACCCAGATAGGCATTACCAAGCCCCTAGTACTTCTCAAAATTCACTATTCCACCACCCACTCCATTTTAGACTGCCATACTAACACATAAAATATTTACATCTCTTTATTTTTTGCATCTGGATATTTCCTTTTCATATCCCATGGTGTGACTGTGGTACAATTTAAATCCTTATTTATAATTATATATGCTATTTTCCATTTGTTTACTCTAATAAGTAAGCATTTTCAACATGAACGTTCTCATGGGTATGGGTTTTTGTGGATATTGTTTAGCATACAGTTGAAGTCAAACTATTAATTTAGTACCAATATTCCAGGTGGTATAAAAATTTTTTCCAGTAGCATTCAGCAACACAAGGAAGTCAAATAGTTGGAATCACTCAGGTAGGGGTACCCCACTCAAGAAAATGCAATAAAAAGATATTCTGGTAGGAGAGTTTAGAACTAGGGTAAGAAAGTCATTGACATTTTGAATCATGGGTTCTGAAGTGGGTAAGGAGAGAAATAAAATCAGGGAAATCAGAGTTCATAGATTAAAACAAAGTAAGAGTCAGTGAATCAGAGGCCCCAGGGAAGTAGGAAAAATGGAATGATTACAATGTAAGAGCAGGAAGTAGTGATCAGAGAATACAATGTCCGAACAAGTGATTTCAAAAGTGGGATAATGTTTTACTTTTAAAAAACAATATTTATTTTTGGCTGTGTTGGGTCTCAGTTGCAACATGGGGGACATTTGCTGAGGAGATGTGTAGGCTTTTCTCTTGTGGCAACCAGGCTCCAGAGCACGTGGGCTCTGTAGTTGTGGCACACGTCCTCGGCAGTTCTCGGCAGTTGTGGCACACCTCCTCAGCAGTTGCAGCGCACAGGCTTAGTTGTCCTGCAGCATGTGGGATCTCAGTTCCCTGACCAGGAATCGAACTCATGTCTCCTGCATTGGAAGGTGGATTCTTAACCACTGGACCACCAGGAAAGTCCCTGGATAATTCTTGAGTAATGGAAAAGATGAGGTATGACCACGGGTGGCTGAAAGTAGAGTCCTGGTTATGAACTTTAGTGATAAAGAAATAACTGGAGGAATCAACCTGCCTGACTTCAGACTATACTACAAAGCCACAGTCATCAAGACAGTATGGTACTGGCACAAAGACAGAAATATAGATCAATGGAACAGAATAGAAAGCCCAGAGATAAATCCACGAACCTATGGACACCTTATCTTCGACACAGGAGGCAAGGATATACAATGAAAAAAGACAACCTCTTTAACAAGTGGTGCTGGGAAAACTGGTCAACCACTTGTAAAAGAATGAAACTAGAACACTTTCTAACACCATACACAAAAATAAACTCAAAATGGTTTAAAGATCTAAATGTAAGACCAGAAACTATAAAACTCCTAGAGGAGAACATAGGCAAAACACTCTCCAACATAAATCACAGCAGGATCCTCTATGACCCACCTCCCAGAATATTGGAAATAAAAGCAAAAATAAACAAATGGGACCTAATGAAACTTAAAAGCTTTTGCTCAACAAAGGAAACTATAAGCAAGGTGAAAAGACAGCCCTCAGATTGGGAGAAAATAATAGCAAACGAAGCAACAGACAAAGGATTAATCTCAAAAATATACAAGCAGCTCCTGCAGCTCAATTCCAGAAAAATAAATGACCCAATCAAAAAATGGGCCAAAGAACTAAACAGACATTTCTCCAAAGAAGACATACAGATGGCTAACAAACACATGAAAAGATGCTCAACATCACTCATTATCAGAGAAATGCAAATCAAAACCACAATGAGGTACCATTACACACCAATCAGGATGGCTGCTATCCAAAAGTCTACAAGCAATAAATGCTGGAGAGGGTGTGGAGAAAAGGGAACCCTCTTACACTGTTGGTGGGAATGCAAACTAGTAAAGCCGCTATGGAGAACAGTGTGGAGATTTCTTAAAAAACTGGAAATAGAACTGCCATATGACCCAGCAATCCCACTACTGGGCATACACACTGAGGAAACCAGATCTGAAAGAGACACGTGCACCCCAATGTTCATCGCAGCACTGTTTATAATAGCCAGGACATGGAAGCAACCTAGATGCCCATCAGCAGACAAATGGATAAGGAAGCTGTGGTACATATACACCATGGAATATTATTCAGCCATTAAAAAGAGTTCATTTGAATCAGTTCTAATGAGATGGATGAAACTGGAGCCCATCATACAGAGTGAAGTAAGCCAGAAAGATAAAGACCATTACAGTATTCAAATACATATATATGGAATTTAGAAAGAGGGTAATGATAACCCTATATGCAAAACAGAAAAAGAGACACAGATGTACAGAATAGAATTTTGGACTCTGTGGGAGAAGGCGAGGGTGGGATGTTTCGAGAGAACAGCATCAAAACATGTATATTATCTATGGTGAAACAGACCACCAGTCCAGGTTGGATGCATGAGACAAGTGCTCGGGCCTGGTGCACTGGGAAGACCCAGAGGAATCGGGTGGAGAGGGAGGTGGGAGTGGGGATCGGGATGGGGAATACATGTAAATCCATGGCTGATTCATGTCAATGTATGACAAAAACCACTACAATATTGTAAAGTAATTAGCTTCCAACTAATAAAAATAAATGAAAAAAAAGAAAGAAAAAAAAAGAAATCAAATAAAAGAGAGGCCAGAGCGTTGAGTGGGGTCATCTACACAGACACTAGAGTCTTCAAGGACGATGGACTCAAAACTGACTTTACAACAAGTACAAAATTTTCATAGAAAAAGAGTATCCAGGAGATCTGAATATGAAAGTACCAGGGAAATGCTAGCAGGTAGCACCAGTTTCTAAAGAGCAAGGGATGTCCTTATTGGAAGAGAGGAATAATGGTTTAGGAGTCAAAAGGAACAAAGAGAATACACCCCATTCCCACTCTGAAGCATCTTAAGAGTTTGAGAGAATGAGCCATCTCTACCTAAGAGATATACAAGGAAAACAGTGTCCTCATGGGAGATCCAGGTGACAGTTAAAACCCGCAGATACAAACAATGAAGAAACAGTCGAAGGAAATAGGGAAGTTTCCCAGTCCTGTAGCTAGATTTCCAGAGAGGACAATGAGAAGTTGTGTGAAACATGGGAGGTAAGGATATTGGGTCAGAGAGAACAATCAGAATATAATGTTATAAAAGAGAATAGGTGACCAAATGGAATTATGATCTGGACGGTGATCAGACAAAACAAGACTGCTTAGCAGAGAGAACTGCTAAACCAGACAGATGAAAATGGGAGTTGCAGTAGCCTCCTAAATCACCTGACATGGAGTTAGGTGCCTTGGGTAGTGAACAGGAAAGTCCAAACCTAGTCATTAGGCACTCAGGATTGGGCAGTCATCCTATCAGCTTTGACCTTGTGTCTCTGATTCCATATGAGGGTCAGGCAAAACACCAAGGGACCACAAGGACCAAGAGGAAAGCTCTATTGTAAAGTTCTGCTGGAAAGCACCCCTACAAGATTCTTTCCTGAAACATGGGAGGGGGTCATGCTGTCAGTGTCCCGTGTCATTTTGTGCTCCCTCCTGCATGCCCCCTACTTCCTGACATTTGACCCATATTCTAGGTTATACCTGCTTTGTCACATACTCTGATTACCTCATCTTCATGGAGTGACATAAATGATATGAAAAGGCTTTCTAACATGTAGGAAGTTAAATACATGGGGGTACCGACTTCTCCCCCACTTTTACCATTTCTGCTTCAGATCCATTCTCCTAGGTCCCAACTCCCAACTCTATCCTAGCCCTTGGATCAACCTCTGCCTACTGAGGGGCAAAACTGTAAGTTATCCCAAGAAATAGGGGTTACTATTATAGCTCCATTTATCCTATTTGCCATTTCCCATAACCACTCTTCAACCTAGAAACTGGGACCATTGCTCTGGTTGGTGGACCCTCCTTATTGGCTCCAAAGGGAGGCGTGCGTACGCTTCATAATGGGCATTCCAACAGGGGGCGGTGCCAGGGGCAGTGTATCAGATAGGTTCCGGAGCAGGTGTGAGCTTCTGCCAGTTTATCTTCACAAGATGAGTGACTAGAAATATGCCATTTGAAAAAATGACAAGAAAGCTACCTCCAATTTCCCCATCTCACCCCCAGCTTCCACCTCCTCTTTCTGTTCCTTCTTGCTCTCATTATCCAGAGCTCCTTCCTCCCCTGTCTCCTCCGTCTTTTAGCCCTCAGCCTACTCCGCAGCCCCATCCATCCCTTCACACTTCAGGCCTACCCATTTCCCTCCTCTGATTAGTGTCACCCCTTCCTGCCACCCTACCTTAATGACATCCAAGTACAGCTCTTTCCCTGTCTCTTCCTCATCAACTACTTACCACCCTGTTCGTCTAGCTCCCCTTTCCTGTTACTCCTTTATCTGTGCCCCTACTCCCCCTACTGCCCCTTCTTTTAGTCCCTTGGACTCTGGTCCTCATCAACACTCCAGCCAATCCCAACCAGACCTGCTGATTCACAGATCTTATCCTGGAGAGACGATTTCTCTACTGCTGGGACAGAGCTGGCACAGTTCAGAAATGCCAGGATTGTGGATCCCCAGAAGTCTTACTTGATGGACCTACTGAATTCAAGATGAGGGCCAAACAATATTCAGCTTGAAAGTAAGTTCAGTTCTTTGCAGGAGTCCTTTTCTGTGATGATGTTTTTAGCCATGAGCAGACTCTGGTTATCTGGTTATCTTATCTGTGTTTTGCCTTCATCAAAATTTTATCAATCCTCTTCAGACACCAATAAAAATCCTAATGAAAACAGACTGGTTCCAAATTGGGAAAGGAGTACATCAAGGGTGTATATTGTCACCCTGCTAATTTAACTTATATTCAGAGTACATCATGCTAAATGCCAGGCTGGATGAAGCACAAGCTGGAATCAAGATTGCCAGGAGAAATATCAATAACCTCAGATACACAGATGATACCACCCTTATGGCAGAAAGTGAAGAGGAACTAAAGAGTTTCTTGATGAAAGTGAAAGAGGAGAGTGAAAAAGCTGGCTTAAAATTCAACATTCAGAAAACTAAGATTATGGCATCCGATCCTATCACTTTATAGCAAATAGATGAGGGAACAATGGAAACAGTGACAGATTTTATTTTTTTTGAGCTCCAAAATCACTGCATATGCTGACTGCAGCCATGAAATTAAAAGACGCTTGCTACTTTGAAGAAAAGCTACGACCAGCCTAGACAGCATATTGAAAAACAGAGACATTACTTTGCCAACAAAGGTCCATCTAGTCAAAGCTCTGGTTTTTCCAGTAGTCATGTATGGATGTGAGAGTTGGACTGTAAAAGAAAGCTGAGCGCCAAAGAATTGATGATTTTGAACTGTGTTGTTGAAGAAGACTCTTGAAAGTCCCTTGGACTGCAAGGAGATCAAAACAGTTAATACTAAAGGAAATCAACCCTGAATATTCATTGGAAGGGCTGATGCTGAAGCTGAAACTCCAGTCCTTTGGCCACTGGATGTGAAGAGCTGACTTATTGGAAAAGACCCTGATGCTGGGAAAGATTGAAGGCAGGAAGAGAAGGGGATAACAGAGGATGAGGTGGTTAGATGGTATCACCGATTCAACGAACCTGAGTTTGAGCAAGCTCTAGGAGTTGGTGATGAACAGGGAAGCCTGGCATGCTGAAGTCCATGGGGTCACAAAGAGTCAGACATGACTGAGCGACTGAACTGAACTGAACTTAAGACCTCAGGAGGCTGTTCGACTCTTGCTAGAAAAAGGGACCCAGACATGGGAAGTGACAAGTAACAGAGGTTACTTGTCATCACAGTGACAAGTAACAGAGGTTCTTCTCCACCTCAGCCAGGTACGATGAAATCTGTTTGCATTTCAGCATGATATAAAGGTTTATATAATGGTGTAAGCAGAAGAAAATCACAGTGCCATCTGGTTGGACATCCAGTCAGCCAGCAAACATTTACCAAAAGCCTGCATCTGTACATACTCTGCCAAGTACTGGTAATTCAGAGATGCTCAGATACATTTCTTGTTCTCAAGTAACTCAATTCTATAAACGTTTAGTATTCTAGAACTACAGAGTTGAGGTTGAGCATGGCACAAAGAAAAACTGGACTAGGGGCTATACAGTCCAGAAAGGTTTTTGAAAGAAGATTACATGTGAGCTCATTTTAAACATTAGATGATTGTTCCCCAGACAGACAACAGGGGAAAGAGCCTTCCAGGCCAAGGAGATGGAGCAGCAGGAGCTAAAGCAAGGATCATGATGTTGTTTGCTGGGCTCAGGAAACTGCAGACATGTCTACCCATCGGTCATGTTCAGCACTGTGTCTCCAAACCTAAACTCACTGGGAACCCACTATTCTGGATGAAGGGATGGATGGATGTATGGGTGGACAGATGGAGTGTACATAGAGGGGAAGACCACAGGCTCTGGAGTCAGCATTTAGGTGCTTCCTAAAACCAGGGGTGGCTCCTTTCTTTATGCTAGGGTTACTTTTAGTTTTTTTTTTATATATAAACTGTATTAAATAAGGTATCTAGAGGAGTAAAATTCATAGAGAAAGTAAAATGGTGGCCGCCAAGGGCTAAGGGGAGGAGGCAATGGGGAGTTGTTTAATGGATATAAAAACTTTCTGGAGATGAGTTTCACACAGTGTGACTATACCTCACGGTGCTGAACTATAATACTTAAAAGTGGTTCAGATGGCAAATTCTATGTATATTTTACCACAACTTTAAAAATTTAAATAAATAAACTGTAAAGTTCCTAAGTTACTTTTAGGGTTAAGAAAGGGTTATCCTGTCTACATTATTTATCAAATGGGTCTTATGGGGAGGAATGTCTTTAAGCATGGGAAACCTCTCCATGTTTCTGAAATAAACATGCTGCTGCTGCTGCTAAGTCGCTTCAGTAGTGTCCAACTCTGTGTGACCCCATAGAAGGCAGCTCACCAGGCTCCTCTGTCCCTGGGATTCTCGAGACAAGAATAGTGGAATGGGTTGCCATTTCCTTCTCCAGCATGGAGGGTCTCAATTTTGGGCATGTGCTTTGATGTAGAGAGGTTTCTTACTCCTTCCAAAATAGTTTTTAGGAAATGACTAGTCAAGGTGAGGCTGAATCCTAAGCCCATTACCTCTTCAGTCTGTCACTTCATCGGTCAGTTCAGTCGCTCATTTGTGTCCAACTGTTTGCAACCCCATGGACTGCAGTACGCCAGGCTTCCTTGTCCGTCATCAACTCCCGGAGCTTCCTCAAACTCAAGTCCATTGGGTCAGTGATGCCATCCAGCCATCTCATCCTCCGTCATCCCCTTCTCCTCCTGCCTTCAATCTTTCCCAGGATCCAGGTTTTTTCCAGTGAGTCAGTTCCTCCATCAGGTGGCCAAAGGATTGGAGTTTCAGCTTCAGAATCAGTCCTTCCAATTAATATTCAGGACTGATTTCCTCTAGGATTGACTGGTCACTTCATGGCGAGTCTGTTTTCTGGAAGTGTCAGGCAGCAGTTCTGTAACCAAGCTAGATATGTCCTAGGTGGGTTGAGCGCCTAAGGAGGGCGCAATGAGCGTTCTAAGATTTGGGGGTGGGGGATGGGCAAGCAGGAGCGAGGTCTAAGGGAGGAGGGTGAGCAAGGACCGGTTGCCTAGAGACGGCTTGGGACTCTGTTGCTTGGAGACAGCCTTTGGCCTGGCACCTGGTGAGCGTCTAGAGGGGAGGTGAGGGGGCGCTCTACTGACCGGACACAGCAGAGCCAAGGCCATGGCTGGACACCAGAAGGAGAAAGCGATCACAGATGAGGTCCACCAGAACCAGATCCTGCGGGAACTGTACCTCAAAGAGCTACGAACCCAGAAACTCTACACGCAGTATCACGTGAATCCACTCCGCAAGGGTGAGGGGCGCTACCGGATGGAGGAAGGGAAAGAGGGTGCCCCGCGGGAAGGAGCCGACAGGGGTGCGGGGCAGGTGGTGCAGGATGGAGCCCAGGAGCAGACGCCTCCTCTGACCTCGCCCTTATTCTCAGCATTTCAGAACTATGACTTTGGGGTTGGGGAGGGGTCTCATTCCCCATCACATCAAGCAGATGTATTAAAATGCATCCACATCCTGGTTAAATAATATTTTATTGTAACAAATTTGAAAGGTTCTTTATAAATTTGCTTTTGCAATATTTTGCAGGGTTTTGTGTTTTGTTTCGATGTGTTTTTGTTAATAAGATAAAGGATTTCTTTCCACCTTCTTATATTGTCTGAAGACCTTCAGAAAATTCATGGGGCGCAGACTCAAGGCCCAGAGTGCCCCCTGATTAAATGGCCCCACCCCAACTCTTCTCACTTTGCACATTCCTGGGCCAGTTTAATCTGGTCCTGTAACATCAGCTCCCTCTAAAGGGCACTGAGTCTCACATGGAGACCCAGACCCATGCTCACAACCATGTCCCAGCTCCCTTCCCCTGGTTCATCCCGCACCCTTCTCCCACCTGTGGCTGCTCCAGAAGATCTTGTTTTGAGCACAAGGCACCACAGCCTTCTCTCTCCCTAGTTAGAAGCCTGGGAGTCATCCTCAGTCTCTCTCTCTCACTCCACACAGCCGAGTAGGCACCATACTGTTTCCTCCCTAGCGTTTCTCTCACAGGACGGTTCCCATGTTCCTGCCTCAGTGGGAGACGCCATCACGCAAGACTGCCAATCTTCACTTAGCTCGGCCCTCTCTCTATCTGGCCTCTGAAGCCTTAGCAGGGCCCTCCTCACTCCTGCCTGCATTGATCTGATGCTCTCCTAACTCTCTCCCTCCAGGCCCAACCCTCCAACCCTCCCCTACACCATGGCTCTGGCGAGAGCCGTGCTAAAGAGGATTCAATCATCCAGTCTCTCTGTAAAACCCTCAGAGGCCCCACAGCTTCTGAGCTGAGGTTTACCCTGATCAGAATGTAAGGCCCCTGTGAATCTGGTTCTGCTACTCACCCAGCTTCATCCCAACTCCCCTGTACCTGCACCCTGTTCCTTAAATAAACATTTTAGTGTCTATTCTGCGGTGGCCACAGGCTCTTCTGTCCCACCATATCTGAATGTGTGGATTTCCTAAATCACCATGCTATCCCCCACCTCTTCACTTTCTCTTCTTTCTGAATTCTCCTCCAGCCCTTGTTGTTCATCACTCAGTCGTGTCCAACTCTTTGCGACCTCACGGACTGTAGCACGCCAGGCTTCCCTGTCCTTCACCATCTACTGGAGCTTGCTCAAACTCATGTCCGTGGAGTCAGGGATGCCATCCAACCATCTTATCCTCTGTCATCCCCTTCTCCTCCTGCCTTCAATCTTTCCCAACATCAGGGTCTTTTCCAATGGGAAAAATCTTTCCCATTGGAAAAGACCCCCCAGTCCTGGACCTGATTAACAGTAGTCCACTGCAGCCCAGCTGTGTAGAAGAAATGGATTGTCATTATTTTAAAATAAAATTTGCATATAGTTAAGGTATACCACGTGACATTTAAATATACATTTACACAGTGAAATAATTAGGACAGTCATTTACTTAAGCATAACCACCTCCTCACATACTTAACCTTTGGGGATTGGGGGTGGGGGGTGAGAGTACAGAAAATGTATATCTTCATTTTGCTTATGACAACCTGGTTTTCCTCTGGAGCCCCCAACTACTAATTTCAAGAAAACCACTTAACATCCAATTCTGTTTAAACGTGGCCCATTTCAACAATTTTCATAATCCCTTCCAGGAGTGTCCAGGCTTCCTAGGAAAAATGCTTGGTCTCTCAGCTCACAATTGTTGGGCGCATGATTTATATGATCCATTGGGATTAAGTGAGGAAATATTAGAATTTGTACCTGTGATTATACTTATGTATAAAGAAAGAAATGCTTTGTTAATATATGACAAAAGTGCATAGAGACTATATCAACATACACATGTGGAAGTGTTTATTTTTTACTGGTAGGAGATAGGGATAAACACTTGGAGACCACTGGTTCCTTCTGGCCTCTGCTCACTCACTACCATCCACCTAGCTCCTTCCACCAGAATTACTCTGCTTCTCGATATTTCTCTAACTCACCAAGCTCACTCTTGGATCTTCCCCATGTATCTCACTCAGCAAGTTTATTCAGGACTCTGCTCTCCTGTCTGTCTTTAGAGACACATCACCCACACTGTGCCCCACCATCAACATGGGTTTATCCATATAACGTGCTTTATGTGGTTGTGCATCTTACTTATATTTGCCAGATATTATATACCTGTTTATTGAATGTCACCACAAGTAGAGAGAAAGCTCAGGGAGAACAGGGACCTTCTGTCTTATTTGCAGCCCTACCTCCACTGCATCAGTAATTATGAGCTGAATAGATGTCTGTGGATCCTTTACCTGGTACCACATAGCCTCCTGGGTATATATCACTATCTCTGGCTGCCTGATACATCTGCATCTCTACAGACCAGTCTGTCCAAGAGAACATTCGAGATAATGAAAATGTTCTCTGTCTGTGCTGCCCTGAATGGCAGCCAGTAGCCATATGTGGCTGTTGATCACTTGAAATGTGGCTGTGGGACTGACTTTCAATTGTATTAAATTTAAATTACTCAAATTCATGTCACCACACATGGCTGGTGGCCATCATCAGGACAGTGCCTCTCAGATTGTAAGGTCCTTGAAGATTCTACACCCTAGCACCCAGCATAATATCTGACACTGGACAGACACTCTAAAAATGCTAAATGGGTGTCCAGCATAAGGAGGGTCTTAGAAAGGCCGGGGAGAAATTTTTTTAACTTGAACCTATGATGCTGTTTTTCTCTAGTTCACACAATCGCCAGAAAGCCCATGTCTTGGCATGATAACCTGGAAGAACCTGCAGACGGTAAGTCCAGGATTTGAGAATGACATTGAGACAGAGACAGAGGGCAGCTGGCTGGGATACTCTCAGGGTAGTGGTTCCTTAGGGCAGGCCTCAGTCCTCTGATCATCTGAAAGTTGAACTCATACTGACAACACTCACGAGAAACCAATATTTTCAAAACTGCCAGTTTATTAACTGTCAAGCCAAAAAACATGTTCCTCATGGCCCTGACATTGCATTTGTTCATCCAGCCAATACTTAGCTGATAACAAGCACAGGTTCTGGAGTTCTACTGCTGCTGCTGCTGCTAAGTCGCTTCAGTTGTGTCCGACTCTGCGCGACCCCATAGACTCACCCACCAGGCTCCCCCGTCCCTGGGATTCTCCAGGCAAGAACACTGGAGTGGGTTGCCATTTCCTTCTCCAATGTGTGAAAGTGAAAAGTGAAAGTGAAGTCGCTTGGTTCGGCCATTCATTAACTCTGTGACTTTGGGCAAGTTTTTTTTTAACATTTCTGAACCTATCTCTTAGAGGTGTGAGAATTAAACAATGTATTGCAAGTGTTTAAAACAGTATCTGGGGCCCTGTGCTGCCCAGACTAGCAAACCATACAGTCAAGATGGCTAAAGGTGATCCTAAGAAATCAAAGGGCAAGATGACTGCTTATGCCTTCTTTGTGCAGATGTACAGAGAGGAACATAAGAAGAAAAACTCAGAGGTCCCTGACAATTTTGCTGAATTTTCCAAGAAATGCTCTGAGAGGTGGAAGACTGTGTCCGGGAAAGAGAAGTCTAAATTCAATGAAATGGCAAAGGCAGATAAATTGTGCCATTGGTAAATGAAGAATTACGGCTCAGCTAAGGGAGGCAAGAACAGGAGGGACCCTAATGCCTCCAAGAGACCACCATCTGGATTTTTCCTATTCTGCTCTGAATTCTGCCCCAAGATCAAGTCTATAAACCCTGGCATCTCTATTGGAGACGTGGCAAGGAAGCTAGGCGAGATGTGGAATAACTTAAGTGACAGGGAGAAGCAGCCATACATCAACAAGGCAGCAGAGCTGAAGGAGAAGTATGAGAAGGATGTCGCAGACTATGTCTAAATGGAAGTTTGATGGCACCAAAGGTCCTGATCAAGTTGCCCGGAAAAAGGTGGAAGAGGAAGACAAAGAGGAGAAGGAAAAGGAGGAGGAGGATAAATTTTAAAAAAAACTATTGATCTGTCTCCTTGTGAATACCTTAGAGTAGGGAGCGCCGTGATTGACACACCTCTTATCCAAGACGTGTCTGTTGCCCTCATTAGGTTTAATTACCCAGTTGGATCATGATCATATCGTAGTCTCTCCAAGTGCTCTAGAGCATTGTCAGAGCAATGTCAGCATTGTCAGCATTGTCAGCAGGTTTACAGGAAGTGGCCATGGGTGTCTGGAGCACCCAGAAACTGTATCAACATTGTACACATTTCCAAACGTTTTTAAAAAGAAAAGGCTCTCATGTTCTCCTCATTCTGTGCACTTTGCTGTTGGTGTGACAAGGCTTAAAGATGTTTCTGGCACTTTTTTTTAAAATCTGTAAGGTGGTGTGTTAATTCTATGGTCATTGGCTAGAAATCCTGAGTTTTCAACTGTACATATCTATAGTTTGCAAAAAGAACAAAGAAACCGAGGCACACTTTTGATGCTCCTTGCTTGGTGTGGAGGCTGTGGGGGCGATGCCTTCTGGAGGGGCCGTAGCTGAGGGCATGCGCTGCGGGGCTGGACCTGTGAACACTGCGGCGGGCATCCATTGAGCTTCAGGTTGTCTTGTTTTTATATAGTGTCATAGCATCCTGCTGCCATTCTAGCTGTGGAGAAAGGGGCAGGGGGCAGCTGGCATGAGAAGTGTTTTGGATCCTTTTTAGTTGAAGTACAGTAGTTTTAAACTTTTTTTTTTTAACAAACCGTAGAACTCTTCATTGTCAGCAAAGCCAAGAGCCACAGCACCAGTGAAAGTTCAAGAACCTTCTATACTAAACATGATCTGCAATGTTCTTTTTTTTTTTTTTGTATGTTTAGAATGCTGAAATGTTTTTGAAGTTAATTAAACAGTATTACATTTAAAAAAAAAAAAAAACAGTGTCTGGTACATGGTGATTGGACATGTTATTAATATTATTTTCATTATTACCCTGTGATATTCACTAGAATGGGTCTGGGAATCTCATACCATAGGCAAAGAGATAGACATGTAAATACCCAGGTAAACAGAGCAAGATTGGAATGGCAGCAGCATAGGAAATAGGTGCCCACCTCAGACAGTGAAGTTCTGGGAAGTCCTCCTGGAGAAGGTGAGGTGGAGTATGTTAGGTGTAATTTTACATTTTATCATTCCTTCATTTTACAGATGAACAAAGTGAGGCCCAGAGAAGTTAAACCACCTGTCAAGCTAGTAGTAGAAGGGCCATGAATGTCTGACTACAAGCCAGCTTCTTCCCCTTGTCAGACTACCTCCCTCAAACTGAGACTGGATAGGGTAGATTGAAAATGAAATCTATTCAGTCCTTAAGGTGTAGAGTTAGAAACATGCCTGGTGTTGACAGCCATGCTGTTTCAATCCAGAAGGATCTGGCCTCACTTCTTACAGTCCAGCTCCTCACTGTCTCTTCTGCAGCTTCACTGCCCGAACGTGCTCATGCCCCAGGGCCTTCGTTCTTGCCGCCTGTGATGTGCTCTCCTCCGCCTCTCTCAGGGCTAGCACTGGCAAGGCAGGCAGAGAGGCCTCCCCGCGTCATCCTAAGCAGCCTGCCCTGTCTCCCCCTGCCCCCTGGCCTACTCCCTTCTTCACAGTGTGCATCTCTGCCTGCCTCTCTGTAGTTTTTCTTTTTTTTAACTTTCCATTTTATATTGGAGTATAACCAGTTAATAATGCAATAGCTTCAGGAGCACAGCAGAGCAACTCAGCCATACACATACATGTATCCATTATCCCCCAAACTCCCCTCCCATCCAGGCTGTCACCTGACATTGAGCAGAGTTACCTGTGCTATACAGTAGGTCTTTGTTGGTTACCCACTTTAAACACAGCAGTGAGTACATGTCGGGTTGGTTTTTATAGTTGTATATTGTGTCCCCTGACCCCTCACCCAGTCTACATTACCAGGAGACCAGGAACCATGTCTATCTCACTCTGCTCTGCCTCCAGGGCCCAAACAGTGCCTGGCACAGTTTG
The DNA here is from genome assembly GCF_910594005.1 of Cervus elaphus. Lineage (NCBI taxonomy): Eukaryota > Metazoa > Chordata > Mammalia > Artiodactyla > Cervidae > Cervus > Cervus elaphus. The sequence continues at coordinate 123,081,871 of NC_057834.1, read as the reverse complement.
TTCTCAACAGATGTTTGCTGAGAAATGCGTGGAAGAACAGATGCCTGTGTCTTGATGTCTAGGCAAGCCTCTGAGGCTGGTGCACTGCCTGTCAGGAGGATGTGCCAGAGTCAAGGGCACAGCATCTCTCGTTGGTCCCCAAACCTGACTTCTTTGTAACCCCTGCCTCATCTCCCAGCCAGGTTTCTAAATCTTATCCACCATGCTGCCCAGGGACCAAGAAAGAAATACCCAGAGACACAGACTGAAGGTCAAGAGATTGGATGGGATTCTGAGCCTTTGGTAAGTGGGTCTCCTTTACTTGGAAGGTCAGGGGTAATCCAGCAATGTTTAAGGAAACAGAGTATGGAGCCAGCTGCCTGGACTTGAACTCTGGCTACCACGTACTAGCTGTGTGACCCTGGGAAGTGACTAAGCTCTTTTGTGACTAAGCTTCCTCCTAGTACAATGGAGATAATCCAGCATGTCTCTCATGAAATTGTCCTGAGGATTAGACGAGACAGTGCTTAGAACACAGTGCCTGGTACGAAGTGAATACTGCTAAGTGTGGATTAGACAAAGCTTGCTGATGACAAATGGCCTGAGTTTGCTCTCCCAGGTGTTAGTAGAGTGGTCTCGGGCATGTCACCTACATCTCTAAATTCTGTCCCCTTCTCTGGAAAATGTGAATGCTAGTAATATATTTGTGTCATTGATTGGAAAAGCACCACTAAGTACAAGGAGCCTGGGAAATGCAGTCTTTAGCATATGATCTCCCTAAATGATACAGGGCTTCTGTTCCTAAGAAAGACACAGGATTTTGAATAGACTTGAAGAACTTGAAGAACTTCCTGTCGCACTTGTCTTTCAATTCTGATTATGTTGCCTTCATTTCACAAACAGGGTTTAGCAAGAAAAAGCATCAGGGGCCACACATCAGGAGATTGGGACCTGAGTCAAGTCCAGGTCCCTACAAGACAAGGTCTTCCCACTTCCCCACAGGCTTCTTTCTGACATCTGCCGCCTCCTCTCTAGGTCAACCCGCAACGTGATGACCGCAGGCTGAACCACTTCAGGGTCTACAATGACATCACTCTGTACAAGGCTAAAATGTGGAGCTTGGGAGAAGACGATCGCCACAAGTAGTATTCCCTCAGCACTGGCAAACCTTGTCATTAATGCCCGAAGTGTGTGCTGCCCAGGTAAATAAAGACACTTTTAAGTCTTGGTCTGACTGTTTCTGTGTCCAGAGTCTCACATTTCTCCCTTCTGCCCAAGTTCACCAGTCCACCTCCGTAATCATATAAGCCAGGGAGAGAATTCCAGTTAAAGATGGCAAACTAAGTGTATACAATATCTCCTCTGCCTTCTAGACCCCGATAAAGGACAATAAATTGATTTTTTAAAAGATAAATGAGAAACATTAGCAACCGAAAAAACTGAAGCCAATGCTTAGAAGATGGAAAGCTGGTGGAAGAGGGGGGAGGAAACCACAAAATGCGAGCTGAGTGGGACACCTCTGAGCACAGAGTCCTGTCCCCCCAGAACTCTGGAGAGGGGTCAGGATTCTGGACAGAATGGGTGTGAGGCAGGGAACTGAAGGAGGGAGGAAGTCTGCTGGGAGTCCCATCGCACACCCCAGCACCAGAGGCTTAACAGCTCCCATGCTGGAGGTTTACTCTTGGTGGAATGGGCAAAGGCCAGGGCTCAGAGACACTAAGACGTGGGCTAGAAGTAGGTGTGAGCCTGAAAACAATGAACATCTGTGAAAGGAGGGATGAACCCCTCACCCACCAGGCTGCGTTTTTACCCTGGGTTTGAAGCTAGAGGGCTCCTTTTTGGGAAAATGAGCCAGTTCTAAAGAACTGACCCCCAAAGACCCCCACATCGTACCATTTGAAGGTTCTGGAAAGAAAGAACCAGGGACCATCCAGGCAGCTGAACACACAGAGGTGCTGGGAGAGTCACTCACCCAAGGAAGGCATGGACATTTCATGCACCACACCTCACCTCTCCCCCAACACCTGCCCAATACCTTGCTCTCTGTGTATCTTCCATCTGGCTGTTCCTGACTTATACCTTGAAGACTGAAGCCATATACTGCTGAGGTCACTCCTGCTTTTTGAAAATGCCAAGACTGAATGGAAGCTGCAATCCTGAGTGGCCTCACCCTGACGGACATTTTCATACAGTGATGGGCCAGATCAATTATTAGTGACTACACGGGGACCTAGAAGTGTGCCCGTATCTCATGACTGTTACAGTGCATCTGCTGTAAGGAATCCATGGTCAAGGACCAGGGGGTGACCCATGATATCATAGAAAGAGATTTGGTCTTTGTCATGGTTCCTGACACAGAACTCCTAAATCCTTTGTAATCTAAGTGATAGAGGTGGTAGGAGGATCTTCTGTTCTAATGAGGTGAGTCTTGGCAGCTTCTTGATAGTTTCAGGATAGGGGGCTGCTCCCCAGGAAGACCAAACCTTGGTTAGAAACTTAAAACTTCCAGCCCCACCACCCAAACTCTGGGGAGGGAGGAGGAGCTCAAAATTGAATTAATCACTGATAGCCCATGATTTCATCAATAATGCCCACATGGTGAAATCTCCATAAAGCCCCTAGACTGCAGGGTTTAGAGAGCTTCCAGGTAGGTATACATTAAGACACTGGTGGGGAGAAGGAGCAGTGATTTAACTATCAGGACTTGTGGCTTGAGTGTGCCTGGAACTTGGATGCACCTGGTCTTCCTTCAAGGTAGCGCAGATTGTTGCTCAGTTCCGTTCAGTCACTCAGTCGTGTCCGACTCTACAGCCCCATAGACTGCAGCACGCCAGGCTTACCTATTCATCACCAACTCCCAAAGCTTGCTCAAACTCATGTCCATCGAGTTGCTGATGCCATCCAACCATGTCATCCTCTGTCGCCCCCTTCTCCCGCCTTCAATCTTTCCCAGCATCAGGGTCTTTTCCAATGAGTCAGTTCTTTGCATCAGGTGGCCAAAAGACTGGAGATTCAGCTTCAACATCAGACCTTCCAATAAATATTCAGGATTGATTTCCTTTAGGATTGACTGGTTGGATCTCATTGCAGTCCAAGGGACTCTGAGTCTTCTTCAATGACACAGTTCAAAAGCATCAATTCTTCGGTGCTCAGCTTTATTTATAGTCCAACTCTCACATCCATACATGACTACTGGAAAAACCATAGCTTTGACTAGACGGGCCTTTGTCAGCAAAGTAATATCTCTGCTTTTTAATATGCTGTCTAGGTTGGTCATAGCTTTTCTTCCAAGAAGCAAGCGTCTTTTAATTTCATGGCTGCAGTCACCATCTGCAGTGATTCTTGAGCCCGAGAAAATAAAGTCACTGTTTCCATTGTTTCCCCTTCTATTTGCCATGAAGTGATGGGATCAGATGAAAGATGATGCTGTGAAAGTGCTGCACTCAATATGCCAGCAAATTTGGAAAACTCAGCAGTGGCCACAGGACTGGAAAAGGTCCGTTTTCATTCCAATCCCTAAGAAAGGCAATCCCAAAGAATGCTCAAACTACTGCACAATTGCACTCATCTCACACACTAGTAAAGTAATGCTCAAAATTCTCCAAGCCAGGCTTCAACAGTACATGAACCGAGAACTTCCAGATGTTCAAGGTGGTCTTAGAAAAGGCAGAGGAACCAGCAATCAAATTGCCAACATCCACAGGATCATCGAAAAAGCAAGGGAGTTCCAGAAAAACATCTATTTCTGCTTTATTGACTACGCAAAAGCCTTCGACTGTGTGGATCACAATAAACTGGAAAATTCTTCAAGAGATGGGAATACCAGACCACCTGACCTGTCTCTTGAGAAATCTGTATGCAGGTCAGGAAGCAGCAGTTGGAACTGGACATGGAACAACAGACTGGTTCCAAATAGGAAAAGGAGTATGTCAAGGCTGTATATTGTCACCCTACTTATTTAACTTATATGCAGAGTACATCATGAGAAACGCTGGGCTGGAAGAAGCACAAGCTGGAATCAAGATTGCCGGGAGAAATGTCAATAACCTCAGACATGCAGATGACACCACCCTTATGGCAGAGAATGAAGAGGAACTAAAAAGCCTCTTGATGAAAGTGAAAGAGGAGAGTGAAAAAGTTGGCTTAAAGCTTAACATTCAGAAAACTAAGATCATGGCATATGGTCCCATCACCTCATGGGAAATAGATGGGGAGACAGTGGAAACAGTGTCAGACTTCATTTTTGGGGGTTCCAAAATCACTGTGAATGGTGACTGCAGCCATGAAATTAATACGCTTACTCCTTGTAAGGAAAGTAATGACCAATCTTGATAGCATATTAAAAAGCAGAGACATTACTTTGCCAACAAAGGTCTGTCTGGTCAAGGCTATGGTTTTTCCAGTGGTCATGTATGGATGTGAGAGTTGGACTGTGAAGAAAGCTGAGCACCGAAAAATTGATGCTTTTGAACTGTGGTGTTGGAGAAGACTCTTGAGAGTCCCTTGGACTGCAAGGACATTCAACCAGTCCATCCTAAGGGAGATCAGTCCTGGGTGTTGGAAAGACTGATGCTGAAGCTGAAACTCCAGTACTTTGGCCACCTCATGTGAAGAGTTGACTCACTGGAAAAGACCCTGATGCTGGGAGGGACTGGGGGCAGGAGGAGAAGGGGACAACAGAGGATAAGATGGCTGGATGGCATCACCGACTCAATGGGCATGAGTTTGAGTGAACTCTGGGAGTTGGTGATGGACAGGGAGGCCTGGTGTGCTGCGATTCACGGGGTCGCAAAGAGTCGGACACGACTGAGAGACTGAACTGAACTGATGGGACCAGATGCCATGATCTTAGTTTTCTGAATGTTGAGCTTTAACCCAACTTTTTCACTCTCCTCTTTCACTTTCATCAAGAGGCTCTTAGTTCCTCTTCACTTTCTGCCATAAGGGTGGTGTCATCTGCATATTTGAGGTTATTGATATTTCTCCCAGCAATGTTGATTCCAGTTTGTGCTTCATCCAGCCCAGCATTTCGTATGATATACTATGCATATAAGTTAAATAAGCAGGGTGATAATATACAGCCTTGACATACTCCTTTCCCTATTTGGAACCAGTCTATTGTTCCACGTCTGGTTATAACTGTTGCTTCTTGACCTGCATACAGATTCCTCAGGAGGCAGGTAAGGTGGTCTGGTATTCCCATCTCTTGAAGAATTTTTCAGTTTGTTGTGATCTACACAGTCAAAGGCTTTGGTGTAATCAATTAAGCAGAAGTAGATGTTTTTATGGAACTCTCTTGCTTTTTCGATGTTCCAACGGGTGCTGGCAATTTGATCTCTGGTTCCTCTGCCTTCTCTAAATCCAGCTTGAACATCTGGAAGTTCATGGTTCATGTACTGTTGAAGCCTGGCTTGGAGAATTTTGAGCATTTTCTTGCTAGCATGTGAAATAAGCGCAAGTTTGAATATTCTTTGGCATTGCCCTTCTATGGGATTGCAATGAAAACTGACCTTTTCCAGTCCTGTGGCCATTGCAGAGTTTTTCAAATTTGCTGGCATATTGAGTGCAGCACTTTCACAGCATCATCTTTTAGAGTTTGAAATAGCCCAACTGGAATCCCATCACCTCCACTAGCTTTGTTCTTAGTGATGCTTCATAAGGCCCACTTGACTAAGGCATTCCAGTATGTATGGCTCTAGGTGAGTGATCACACCATCACGGTCATGAAGATCTTTTTTGTTTAGTTCTTCTGTGTATTTTTCCCACCTCTTCTTAGCATCTTCTGCTTCTGTTAGGTCCATACCATTTTTGTCCTTTATTGCATTTCATGCAAAGATGGGCACAATAAAGGACAGATTGTTGCTGGATCACTGGATTTTCTTGAGTGATCATTAACTTACAAATCTCCCAAACTCCCTCAAAATTACCTATTTTTAATCCTCTAGTGGGATTTCTAAACTAATTATCCTACTCTATCCCTATCAGATTCGCTTTTAACATTGTCTCATTTGTACTTTCAATGTCACAAAATACCTCCAAGAGTCCCATTAGTGTGAAGGTTTCTGTCAGTGGGACTTCCTCTGGGACAGCATCATCCTGTCCACCACTTTCCTCACTCTGTTTAAGCTCACACTCACTGGCTCTCCAGCTGCGTCTCTTTTTAGTCCCAGAACCGCAGCCAGGTCTCCATTCCCTCGCAGCATATTCCTCCCACAACTCCATTTGCATCCTACTCAATTTTACTTCCAACTTTATCACTTTCCATTTCTTTGGTCAATTCCCTCCTTCAGTTACTTACTTTTGTAAAATGCCATGTGGGTTTATTGCTGAAGATGAGGAGGCAACACAACTGCACTCTTTGCCACCTGTGCGTGAACTGAATAACGCGTCCAGTGACCAATCACCCACAGACTTTGAAAGAAGCAATTTGGGGTCACTAACCATTATGTATCTTTGAGGCAGTGGTTTCATGGACTGAAGAGCCAGCAGCAAAATCTCTACGTTCCACAGTTACTTGGTTAACAATACTTTGGTAACTGAAAGGTGAACAGTGTTATCCAGGAACTGCTACTGATATGGCACCTTGACAGCCGAAGTCCACGCAAGTTGGTACAAAGCAAGAATAGCCTGGACTCGGCCATGGCAACTACTAATATCCCACCCATCTTTCAATGCATGGAAATACATTTTAAAGCAATGTGAGAGATAATACTGAATGTAGCCTGATTATACTTTAAGAGCTGGAATGGTAAAGTGATATAAATAAGCTCTATGAAGTATATCTGAAATTAAGTGATTCCATTTGCTATAAAAAGAAAAAAAAGGAAAGAAGGTACATCATCCAAACCCTTCAGAAGTACTCAGATCAGTCATTTACTTTTGTCCCTACTAGTGTAAACTCTGTCAACCTTAAAACTCCCCTATGTTCCACACATAATTCAAAGTTTCTTACGCTAAGGCTCCTAACTGGAATTACTATTCGTTACCCTATTCACTACTACTGTACAAATTGTCAAAATATGTTGGGGGTAAAACACTGTGGTCTTCTGAGAATATGACCTATGTGCTTAGATTTTTGTTCATTGAAATTAGTTTACAAAAACTGAATTCATTCTTTTTGTTCTAGAAACAGCATCATATGAAACCAGAGAGATCTTTTAGGTACAATGATGCTACAAGAAAACCACACAAAACTGAGTTGTTTTTTCTGCTTAAGCATCTAGAGTTCTCAGATATTTGTAGCCTCAAAATTTCTAAACTGGAATGGAGGCAGCAGGGGCGGGAGGCAGGGTGGGAAGCTGTCTTCCCCTCCTACCTCTCAAGACAGAGAAAATCCCAACACGAAACATGGCCTGCTTACAACCTTCAACCTGCACACAGCTCCAAGCCGGCACTGGAGAACTTCAAATACATACACACCACCATGGCTCAGCAGACACTATGGAGAGCCACCCAACTCAGCAAAATAATCCCACAAAGCTATGTACTCTTCATTAGACAGCAGGAGTGTGCTAAGCATTTTGCACATATTAACTCACTGCTAACAGGAACCCCCTTTGGTAGATTCTATTATCATGTCTATATAGAGATGACAGAGCACAGAAAAATCAACTTGCCCAGGTCAAACAGCAAGTACACAGCAGACACCTGGCACAGTTTGGCCCCAGAGTCCATGCTTTTAATCTCCACAGGGCTCATTTATTTATTATCAATAAATGGCAATATTATTTAATATGTAAAAGTAACTTCTAAATCTTTTAGTCATGAGTTTTTAACCAAGAATATATATTTCTCTGAAAATTTTTCTTTAGTTTATTAAAAGAATTTTTACAAAAAGAAGCTAACAGAAGGGATCCAACTGCCTTGTGAAATCCCAAGTCTCCATCTCTTTTTCTTGGTGTTTGTATACAAAGATGCAGCTTGTTTAGTGTCTTCTGCTCTTCATTTTCTCTCTTGTCCGTTTTCCGGGTCTTTTCTGCAGAAAAGGAAATATCAGTGTGTTCACCCAGCAGTTGGCCTTCTGCCCCAGGGTCTGGACACAAGGAAAGAAAGGGAGGGAGATGGGAGGGGTGGGAGTGGAGGCTGCTCCAGCCCCCTCACTCCATACTCACATTTGATCCTTTCTTTCCAGGCCTCTTGAGGCCCCTGCCATGAGCTGTCTTGGCCCGGAAGCTGGATACATCATCATAACTCTCACGAGTGTTCCACTTGGAGCCTTTCTTCTTCCCACCATAACCAAACTTCTGGTTTTTATAGCGTCGCTTGGCATTGGGCCTGGAAAAAAAGCAGTCTTATAGGTTACCCTCAACACTGCAAATCCTGACGAATGTTACAATTCAACCATACCCTCAGTTTCCTATCTGTAAACGAAGCCCATAGATACTACTGTACCCAAAATCTCATCCTTGAGCCAGTATTTCTACTCTATAAACTCCCCAGACAAGATCATCTACCTACAGCCTTAACCACCAAAGCAGGAAAACAAAGCAAGAATCAGGAAAAGATCTATCATGTGGCTCATCATTTATCTTCAGAGCCCATGGACTGTAGCCCACCAGGCTCCTCTGTCCATGGAATACTCCAGGCAAGAATACTGGAGTGGATTGCCATTCCCTTCTCCAAGGGATCTTCTGCACTCAGGAATCAAACCCAGGTCTTCTGCATTTCAGGCAGATTCTTTACCGTTTGAGCCATCTGGGAAGCCCCATTTTTAAACTAAATCTTATTAAATCACCCTCAGTTGTTCCTAGTCCTCTCAAGGATATTAAATGTGGTTAACGTTTGAGTGTAACACATGTTAAAACTGATCGTCCCACAGGAATCTCAATTCACCATATCCTAAGTCACAGTCACCTCCCTCCTAGACTGGTTTCACCTCCTGTATCTACAGCCTAACTTGAGGTTGGTGGTCCTATCATATAGTCAGCTGCCCACACTATGAACCTAGGGTGGATTATAATTCCTTTTTTCATTCTCTGCACCCAGCTCAATTACTGAGTCCTGCTAATTTGACCTCGTGAGTATTTCTTCAACCAATTTTCTCTTCTCTACCCCTACTACCACTTTCAGGTCATTATCCTTGTTCTCTGGACTTTTGTAATGGGCCCCTGATCAATTTCCCTGCCTCCCTCACTTACACAAGTACCACTGTAATATTGAAAACATGAATATGACCTGCTCACCATTTTGAGTAAAGTCCATGAGCACCTCCCCACTGACTGCTGGAAATAGCCCAGGCTCTTCACAACACTGCCCTGCACTCAGCCCAGGTCCTCCCAGCTACACCTCACCACTCCTTGCCGCATGCTGTAACCCCCATGACACCAAATGCTGGCTGTTCCTCACACACCAACCTACTGTTCTTATCGCTACACTTCTGCTCATTCATGTTCTTCCTTCTTCCCCAAACCCATGTCTCTCCTGTTCTCCTGGTTAATTCTTACTGGTCTTTCAGACTAAGCTCTGGTGAACCCTTCTCCAGGAAGCCATCCCCAGACTCTGACCCCTGGACCATGTCACATATTTCTAAAATGGGCTTCCAGACTTCTCCCTCAATGCCTCTATCACAGCATGGACTATATTATATAGATATGATCATTCTCCTCAGGATGGGTGTCCAGGAATGCATAAAGGTGAATTAAAAGAACCAATAATAATATCCAACATTATCCCTTTTAATCTTTCTAATATTAAGAGGAACTTAGAATTTTTTTTTCATTTTCACAAATGAGGAAATTAACATTTAGGAAGGTGAAGTAACTTGCTCAAAGCTACCCTCCTAATGAGAGACAGAACCCAGATCAGAACCCTAGGTCTGCACACAACCCTCACACATGAGGAATCAACTTCTACTGTGTATTTACTGAAATCACCTCACTTGAACCTTCAAAGACTGATATGGCTGAATGGGCCCATCACACGGCCCATAGGTCGGGCCGTAGGCACAGCCACACTCCTTGCAAAGAGGACACACCATGTACTGTGGCCTTGCATGCACCACCACCAAAACAGAATGCAGCACTCACCCCTTCCTCATTTGCTGGCCTTTGGCTCCTTCTTTCGTGCTGCGTGCAACAGGCTTCTGATCTCCCTCAAGGAAGTCCAGTTTATCAGAGAAACCTGGGAGTGAAGTACTTTGATCAACACCACAGTGTTTTAAAAAAAGATTCAACTTCAAAAGAAGGATGTTACTTATGGAATTGGTATTAAGGGCACATCTTGCTCTGCACACCATTGTCAAACGTTAGGTCCAATAGTTCCAAATCAATCAAGCCTTCAGATGTGTTTGATAGAATCAGCAGGTACCCCTGCTCCCCTGCAGCCTTATGAGAGAATACACTCACCTTTCTGATATTTCTTAATGGCACTCATCATGTGTGATTTCTCCTTCTGCCGCTTCTGAAGAACCTCTGTTTGCACCTGGATGTGGACACAAGACTGTTACACCCACTCCAAACCAGCACTCCAAATGGCTACAGTCTCTCAGTGACCAGGCTGTGACCACCACCGAGCACTGACTGTGTGCCACAACCACGTTAAGGCTCTAAGTATATTCTCAATTTCTCATCCCAACAACCCACTGAAGCAGAAATTCTTATGACCCCAAAACGAAGCACAGAGAGATGCTATAATTTGCCCAAGTCACACAGCAAGTGTGGAGCTGAGATTCACACCCAGGAAGTCTGCATTCTTACCCATGACACAACCTGCTACAAAACTGCACAAATCATGTTTATGTCAACATCCAATTCTCTCCCTAATTATATCTGGGCAGATTAAATACCTGAACCACTGCTGCTAGGCATGAAAATCTCAACAGAGAAAACAATCTCTCCCAAAAACAAACAAAAAAAACCTTTAAGGATAAAAAGAGATGCTTAAACTCTAACGCAGAGTTTCTCTATCCCAACACTAGGACAGTTTGGACAGGATCATTTTTTGTCAGGGGGGAGCATGGCCTGTCCTCTGCATTGCAGGATGTTGAGAAGCCTCCCTGCTCTCCACCCACAAGCACCAACTGCACACTCCCCACCAAGGTGTGACAACCAAAAATGCCCCCAGACATTGCCAACTGTTCCCTGGTCAAACAAAATTATCCCCCATCGGACTGTGCTGGGAGGTCAGGTTTGGAAACCACTGATCTGGACCCAGCTCTTCACTGTACAGGTGTGCAAAGTACAGCCCAGAGAAGTGCCTGACTCGCTTGTAATGACCATACTACTTCTGGTGACTCACAGGTGTCCAGGAGGGATTGTGTTTGTGGACACTAGCAGCCCATGCTGCTATGAGGGAGTAAACACACAACGGAACACACACCAGGCACAGAACCAACTCAGACCAGGCAATCTACGGACAAACACCCTCGGCCCCACCCCAGCCCTGTCCGTTGTCCTTCCCACCTTCTTTCCATATTTTCTAAGTGCTCGCAGCTGCTTAGCCTTTTCCGACTTCTCCATGGCAGCCTGCTTAGCCTGCAGTTTCTGTCGAATCTGAAACACAAAATGTTGTCAGCTTATGTTAACTGAAAATGGCGTGGAAGCTGCTTAGGGTGCACTGCAGCAGGGAGCAGACACACTGTGGAGTTCTGCACACTGTGGAGCTCAAAGGAAACTTGGGAATCATCGACTCCAAGCCCTGTGTTTCACACACAAGGATAACAAGGCCCAAAGGCTAACACCTTTATCCAAGACACCAAAGTCTCAGCCTTGGAACCACAACATCAAGGCGACCTTCTTATTCCCAGTGTGCTGTTTGCTCTGTTAAACAAAACAGCTTGCTTGCCACTGAATCAGGAGAAAAGACGAACGTCTCTCCATCCATACCATCTGCAGATGGTGATGAAAGCAGTATACAGCTTTAGCCTCCTTCTCCAGTAGACCATCTGCACTATAAAAACTCAAACTGATAGCAGGTACCTAGCTATTTGCATTAAACATACACATTTCAGTTAAAGAATGAACAGTTATGACTTTGAATGTGCAGAAATGGGTCTGGGTTCATCTCTAGATTAGCTTCCTTGAATACCACTGAGACAAGAAAATCCAGCTTGAGACCCAAGTGAACTATTTAAGTATATCTTAGATTAGACGTTGGTAATTCTCTGCCTCCCAAAGTTGAATAAGGACCAAATTCTACCTAACTGTCCAGTTCAGTCACTCATTCATGTCCAGCTCTTTGCGAACCCATGGACTGCAGCACACCAGGCCTCCCTGTCCATCACCAACTCCCGGAGTTTACTAAAACTCATGTCCACTGAGTTGGTGATGCCATCCAACCATCTAATCCTCTGTTGTCCCCTTCTCCTCCTGCCTTCAATCTTTCCCAGCATCAGGGTCTTTTCCAATGAGTCAGCTCTTCACATCAGGTGGGCAAAGTATTGGAGTTTCAGCTTTAGCATCAGTCCTTCCAATGAATATTCAGGACTGATTTCCTTTAGGATGGACTGGTTGGATCTTCCTGCAGTCCAAGGGACTCTCAAGAGTCTTCTCCAACACCACAGTTCAAAAGCATCAATTCGGTGCTCAGCTTTCTTTACAGTCCAACTCTCACATCCATACATGACTACTGGAAAAACCATAGCCTTAACTAGCCTTAACTTAGCTAACTGTAAATTATGCCAAATCTGAGCCATACATCAATCCTTTTACAGCAGAGAAAACCTGAGGCTCAGAGAAAGGTAACTGTCTGCAAGTTATAATGCTGCCCCGGCAATGGCAGGAAAGAACTGTTGTCTCTTCCACACACCATACCATGACCATGCCAGCTAGGAGATGCATAAAGATCATCTTTACCCTAGGGACCACACTTCTTACATTATGTTCCTCCCTTAACTGCTTATATTAGGAAAAAGTCAACCTTACATTTGTCCAGCTGGTGTTGATTAGCATGAATCTGACATAGATAACTGAGATAATAATCGTCCTCTGACAACTGGCTCCCTATTAATGGGCTTATGCCTTTGTTTGTTTGAACATTAAGGGAGACAAGCCAGCTATATAGACTTAAGTACAAAGCCTCAGTCTTCCACAGAAAACCTTTTCCATTTCTTACCTTCTGCATCTGCTGATCAGACTTGGCCATCTCTGCAAAGTAATCCGTAGGCCGCTTGGTAGGCACTTTGAGCTGATGGAGGCGGGGCAATACTGCAAGCACTGCTGCCTGGGCTTGACGGTAGCTGAGGATGTAGGACAAAGTGTGAAATAAGCTAAGGCAGAGAGGCCTTACATCCTTCTCACTGCCTCTCATAAGGTATCCAAGGTCTGAAGAGCCCACAACACCTGACCTCCACCAGCAAGAACACACACACAAACAAAAATGGTAATAAAATCTCATTAACTCATTAGGAGAAATCTTTTAAAAGGGGTGGGGAGTATCGCTCAAAATGAATTAGTAGTTTAATAAAATGACCACTTCAGAAGTGCTCACTAACTTACAAATGCCAGTTACACATTCTTATTTAGTCACTAAAAAAAAAAAGTCCATATAAGGATCCCGCATAAGAAACTTTTTGTTCTCATAATCAACTGCACAAAAAACTTTAAAACTTAATATTTGCAAATAAACTGGACTTTAAACTGTGACTGCTGGACCACGGGGTTTTTCTCTCAACCACGGAGCATCTCCTACTCTTTAGTCCAAAGAAGCTTTCCTCCTTACTCCCAGGCTTAGGACACCTCGGAGGAACACAAGCTCATGGCTTCCACCCTCTCCCCACTCTCTAGCACAGGGACCCACAACCTTTCACACACTAGAAAACATACATACAAGCTCATCTCACGCTTAAAGTCATCTTCTGGATCAACAGCTTTCGGATCCTGGTTCTGAGATGTTGACTGAGGTCCACTGATTTCTGGTACCGGACCCAGGGTCACATCAAGCCTTTCAACCCATTCCAGATCCCGCTTGAATTCAGCCAAACACTGCTTCAGGCCATTCTAGGAAATTCAGACACCAAGCTCACAAAAAGGTAACAGGCCAACAAACGAAGTGCCAACCTCCAAGACCCCGACAGGTAGTTGACCCTCTTGGCAATGCGCAGGATGTCTTTCCTGGAACTAGAACGCAGTCTCTGGAGCACAACAGAGCCTCGCGCGCATCCCAAGTCTAGCATCCCCCGACCGGGCCCCCGAACTCACCACGTCATTCACGGCCTTCTTCGGCCCCTCTAGCACCACGTTGAGGCCTGGCTTTAGAAGCCCTCGGGAAAACGCCTCCTGCAACTACAAGGCACGTTCCGCGGTGAGAACGGGAGAGTGAGGAGCCCTCTCCCTCGCGCAGCCCCGCGAGCTCGGATGATACCTACCTCTCTGTCTGTGACAAGAGCGTCATCAGAATCGGAGTCCGAACCTGAGAGCGGGGGGGTGTCCATCTCACCACGCGCGAGTCCACACCCACCGGAGGAAGCGGAGTAGCCCGAGACGCCCGCGCCTGGAAAAGGGCGCCCCTCGCCGCGGCCGGTTTGCAGCCCCCTGCCCTCCTGCCGCGGACCCACGTGGACTCGAACCGCACCGGAGCAAACAGCAGCTCCTGAGCTCTCTGAGCAAAAGACTTCCGCTTCCGGGTGCTGACATACTTCCGGCTTGCCGTTGCTATAGGAACCGCTCCGGCGTCGGTGAGTGCTGGGTTGCTTCGGATTCGTAGGGGCACACGCGTGGTCTGGTGATCCAGAGAGCAGAAGCTTACAGGTGGGAGAGATCCCTGGGGGTCGTCCAGAGGAGCAGGAAGCCGCGAGGGCGAAAGAAATGAGCAGACGCAGGAGCTGGGTCTGGGGCACCGGACGAGTTTGATAAGGGGAGGGGGCGGAGGAGCAGTTCGGGGGCGGACCCACGGGCGTGTCGCGGGGGAGGGTGCGGCAGGGTGGGCGGGGTTTCGCGTTTCTCCTTGCTCACCAGCTGCGTTGCATCTTTAGCGGAACTACCCCGGACCATGTCCACTGTGGTAGCTCAGTCGCTGCATGTTTTTGGTCTTCGACCCCACGTGTCCAACAATGTCTTCTTCTTCGATGAACAGATCATTATATTTCCTTCAGGAAATCACTGTGTGAAGTACAATGTGGATCAGAAATGGCAAAAATTCATTCCAGGTAAAACTGTTTCCAATCTGACACCTAGGTAACCATGTGAACCAAATATAACACGGTAATCCCAATAGGACGATTGAAAGAAAACTTTTTTGTCCAACTCGAATATACATATAGTTTTATAAATGTAGAAGAAATACATGTCTACTTTGCCTTATTTTAATGTATAGATTAATGAATCATACATACTTAAAGTCACATGTAAAATCATGTTAATTTAAAGGTACTTATTTTCACTGTGATCTAATGGAAAAAAATTCTTTTGAAGAGTTTCATGCATCTTCATTATCACTCTCTTTGTCATCACCAGGGCTGCTTTTTGACTTCTCTAACAGTTTTCTAGAGTACACCACTTTCATTACAGACCTTTTGAATCCATTTATGATGAAGACACTGGAGATTTTACCCCAGGTCAGAAATAACCATTTGTGTACTGTAACATTTGGTTTTGTTCACATTGGTCCTGCAAATGATATATATGATTTCCACATCTTAGCCACTCTTTTCCACTGTTTTCTGCGCTCAACCCGTTTTAATGTGACATGCATACAAAAGACTGTATACTACATATATGTAGTATTTAAAGAACTATAGTAAAATGAAAATCTGCAAATCTACCAAAAGGAGAGCAAATAGTACAGTACCAGTTCCTGTGTTTCTCCCTGACATCATTCATCTCACATGTGCCCACTCTCACTCCATCCTGTAATTATTCCCTTATTTCTCTGTATAGTTTTACCACATATTTATCTGTGTGGCCTTATGTAAGATATTGTTTTTGTTTGTGCTACTTTCCAACTTCATATAAATGTAATGGTAGTGTATGTATTCTGTGACTTGCTTCTCTTGTTTAACAACATACTTTGAGATTCATGCATTTTGTACATGTTAACTGAGTTCTTTTCATTACTATGCAGTATTCCCTCATATGACTCTAGTGTCTCAAATATATTTATCCATTCTAGTGTTGATGGACATTTGAGAATCAACTTTTTTTTTTTTTTTTTTTTGCTTCTCTGGTAGCTCAGATGGTAAAGAATCCGCCTGCAATGAGGGTTCAATCACACTGGGTTCAACTTGGGTTTGACCGCTGGGTTGGGACGATCCCCTGGAGAAGGGAATGGCTACCCACTCCAGTATTCTGGCCTGGAGAATTCCATGGACAGAGGAGCCTGGCAGGCTACAGTCCATGGGGTTGCAAAGAGTTGGACACGACTGAGTGACTTTCAGTTTCATTTTTTTGCTATTTCAAACCGTACTGCATTCTTGCATTCATGTGTTCTCATCTACTTGTGCAGAGATTCTCCAGGGCACACACCAAAACAGTAGTGTGGCCGTACTAGTTCACAACTGCTGTTACCCCACAACCTCACCACCCCTTGCTGTTGTTCTACTTCCTAATGTTTTGTGCATTTACCTACTACTAATGAGGATGAGAATCTTTTCACATGATTAAGGGGCTCCTCCTGTTTAATCTTCTATGAAATGTCTTATTTAAATTTTTTATCCATTTTCTATGTTTTGGGGGGTAATTTTCTTACTGATTTATGGTCGAACTATATTTTCTGTATGCTAATCCTTTGTCAGATGTATGCATACTACAGATAATTTCTCCCAGTTTGGGGCTTGTGTTTTCTTCCTCCTTATGGTATCTTGATGGACAGAAATTCTTGGTTTTAATGAAGTCAAATTTATCAACCTTACTCAAGCTTGTTAATATATTCTCCTATATTATCTCTTTGATACGCTCCACATTTACCTTTCATCTTTTAAGCGCTGGGTTAGGAGGATGCTGAGTGTGGGGGATTAGTGAGGAACCCAGTATGCCTGGAGCAGAGGGAATAGAGGAGGAGGAGCGAATGGTGAAGCAGAGAAGTAGGCAGAGCAACATCACATGGGCTTTGAGAGGAAGGGCTCCTACTCTGAGTAAAATGAGAGGCTGGGATGGAGGATTCTGAGCAGAGTGACATGATCTGACATGTTTCAAAAGGTTCCTTGTGGCTACTATTCACAGAATAGATTTAAGGAGGGACAAGGGAGGAAACAGGAGACCAGCTGAAGGACTATGGCTGTAATCCAGGTGGGAGGACATAGTGGCTTGGAGCAGGTAGCAGGTAACAGGGATGGTGAAAAGAGATCAAAGCCTGGCTCTATTTTGAAGGTGGAGGTGACAGGTTTCCTCATCGACCTGATGTAGTTGGGAGAGAAAAGGAAGAAGCAAGGCTTTTGGCCTGAGCAACTGAAAGGATGGAGTTGCTGCTAATTGAGACAGGAAAGACTGCAGAAGGAGCAGGTTTTGTGTGGAATGTTAGTTTTTGACATGGGAAGACTGAGATGCCTGCTAGATATGCAAGACTGAGATGCCTGCTAGATATGCAAGACTGAGATGCCTGCTAGATAGGATCTTAAGTGAGCACTTTGATGCCAATTCTTGCCTGGAGAGTTCCATGGACAGAGAAGCCTGGCAGGCTACAGCCCATGGGGTAGCAAAGAGTTGGACCCGACTGAGCGACTAACACTTTTTCAATTTCAGTTGATGTCAGTTGTGGATTCAAGAGAAAAGGCCCTGGCTGGTAATAAACATTTGAAGGTTGTTAGCATAGAGGTGAAATACAAAGTCCTTAGAATGAGGACTTCCCTGGTGGTCCAGTGGTTAATTCTACATTTCCAATGCCAGGGACATGGGTTCAACCCCCGGTCAGGGAACTTAAGATCCTACAAGCTTGCAGCATGGCCAAATAATAATCTTTTTAAAAAATCCTTAGAATGGATTGGATCACCCAGGGAGTAAATGAGTTTGTGAAAGAAAAGAAGGATAAAGATTGGGCTGTGGGGCCTTCCTACATTTAGTGCCAGGAAATGAGGAAGAACCTGAAAAAGAGTCGTTGGAGGAGCAGCCAAAAAAAGGAAATCCATATAGGAGGTGAACATATTTCAGGGAGAAGTCAGTCATCAACTGGGTTAAAACAATGGCAAAGCATTTACAAACTGCAATCAGTCAGCACATGTTAAGCACCCACTGGGAGTCAGACACTAGTGATTAAAAGAATGAGTAAGCCGGAAAGCCAGGGCCCCAGGCCTCCGGGAGCTCTCAACATTGTAGTGGGGACAGGTATGTATTCAAATGGGCATCGGGACTATGTAAATGAGCAGGACACCTTCTAGGCCAGGTACAGCCCTGGTAAGAAGCACAGAGGAGGGGAGTAAACTCTTGTCCTTTGCCTTCTCCTGGCAGTCTTGTCTACACTCACACTTTCAACTCCCCACCATGACTTTTACCTCAAATCTGTATTTCAGTCCAAACATCTCCCCTAGCTTTCATCGTATCAAGCGGCCTGCTAAGACCTCTTTACCTGAAAGTTCCACAGTATGTATCTCACACACAATGTATCCAGAATGGAATTTATCATTTCCTTTCTTCTCCCTCTTTCCTTGAGACTCCACTTTGCAAGGTATCAAAACACATGATAAAGATACGATTACAAAAATAAGCTAGTCCTAGTATAAATATCCCAGAAACCCAATAATACACAAATAAATGAATACAGTGGATAAAGGAATACATAAATGAATTTCAGTTCAGTTCAGTCACTCAGTCGTGTCCGACTCTTTGCAACCCCATGAACCACAGCACACCAGGCCTCCCTGTCCATCACCAACTCCTGGAGTTTACCCAAACTCATGGCAACCCACTCCAGTATTCTTGCCTGGAAAATCCCATGGACGGAGAAGCCTGGGAGGCTACAGTCCATAGGTTCGCAAAGAGTCAGACACGACTGAACGAAAAGTGGAGGAAGAATATGGAGTGCTGGCTGTTCAGGGCATAAAGGCCTGTTATCTGACCCTGCTGCACCTTCCAGACCCATCTCGGTCACCCCTGGCTCACACAGGATGCTCAGCCATTGCCCACTGTGTGTAGTTCCCCCACCCTCTACACCATTTCTCACTTCCACACCTTTGCCCTTCCTGGCCTGCCCCACCCCCATCCTGTTCCCACTTTGTCCTCTTTTAGGAATCCTTCCCTGCCTTCTCCCACCACAGCCTCAGTGAGGGGCCCATCCTAGTTGTTTTCAAAATAGCCAAGGCACAGTTGTACTGAAGGATACAGGGATCAACAGTTACATTTCTGCACTTTTCTCCTGTTGCCTTGGCAGCACCCACCACGGTGCCTGGTTTGTGCTAGATCTCGGTGAATGCATGGTCACCCCTCATCAGCCCCTCTGCTCTCTTTGCAGGCTCAGACAAGAGTCAGGGCATGTTGGCCTTGGCCATCAGTCCCAATCGGCGCTACCTCGCTATCTCAGAGACCGTGCAAGATAAACCTGTCATCACCATTTATGAACTGTCAGCCATCCCCTGCCGGAAGCGCAAAATCCTTAATAATTTTGACTTCCCAGTTCAGAAGTTTATTTGCATAGCTTTTTCTCCAGACTCTAAATACCTCTTGACTCAGACCTCACCTCCAGAATCAAACCTTGTCTATTGGCTGTGGGAAAAACAGAAAGTCATGGCCATTGTTAGAATCGACACTCAGAACAATGCTGTCTACCAGGTACTGCCCGGAATAACAAATATTATGCAAATTATTAAAAAATAGTACAAGCTGTCTCTCACTGAATGCTTTCTATGTGCCAGGGATAGTGCTGACTTCTTAAAATGCATTTTGAAATTTGCCACACAACACCATATAAAGTATACATAATTGTTGTCTCTGTTTTAAAGATGAAATAACTGAGGCTGCAACAATTTAGCAGGACCAGGACTCCCTGACCCCAGGGCCTGTGTTCTTTATTTTGGCCCAGAACTGCTTGCTGGTCACAAGTCAGGTTCAGAGGCAGTTTGATCAATTTGCTCTCTCTCCCCAGACCTGGCCTCTCCTGGGCAGCATTTCTGGGCTTTGGGAAGACTTAAGGAAGGTGGTGTGAGGTCATAAATGTTTAGGAAACTATCCGTGAAATTGCAGTTATGTGAGGAGCAGAAGTTTCTATTGTGCTTTGAGGGTGAAATGCAGAGGATGTGTCAGGAGGCTGGCTGGGTCCCAAGGAGGCTTTGCTTGGAGCAGTCAACCTGGTCTGAGATCTAGTGCTCAGTGTTACAGGGCCACGCGCTCAGTTCTGTTCAGGTTCAGAGATACTGGCTAATCAGCATCTTGGGCACAGACTCTGTTATTCTCACGAGGCTGGCGTGTGAACCAGCCTGCCACACCCAGAACACACATCATCTATCCGGTGTGTTTCCTCCCTTGAGAAGTGAAATTGTTAACCAACAGGTTGCTTGGTGATTACAGAATCAGAGCAGAGACGAGTAGAGCCTGAAGATTACTTCATCCAGGTCATAGTAAGGCAGGATACAGCATCCTGTTCAGAGCAGGGAGCACCTTGTCTCGAACAGATTCAGGAAACATTCGCTGGATGCCTGCTTTGAACCTGCCACTGGGGATACAGAGATGAAAAAGGCATAGCCCCTCCAGGTGCTCACCATCCAGTGGGGGGACAGATTGCCTGTGGCAGCCAGTGGGGATGAGGGTAAAGGGAAAGGAGGCCTAATCCCTGACATGTGGCTCCTTCGCCCTGGACAGGTCACATAAACCTGCCTGACCCTCATTTTTCTGTTTTTAGCTGAGGTTTCATTCTATTTTGCTAACATAGAGTTTGGTGATTGTCAAGACCTGCTCATCCTGCTTTTTGGTCTGCATCAGATGACTTTGGAAGGTTTTCTAATTTGACTCATGGACCCTACAAATATAATGGACATAAATCTATCCTCTTATCAAATATGTCTTAAAATTATATGATTTAGTGATGTTTAAAGGATCCTGTGAACTACTTGGACTAACTAATAATTAGTTAAATGGGAAATAATTTCATCAAGTTTAGTTTTATGTCTCTTTTTCTTTCATTCTTTCATATTTTACAGGTGAGCTTCAATCCCCAGGATAACACTCAGATTTGTATCACTGGAAATGGGATGTTTAAGCTGCTCCGTTTTGCTGAGGGAACCCTGAAGCAAACTAATTTTCAGAGGGGAGAACCCCAAAACTATCTTGCCCACACCTGGGTGTCCGATGACAAGATTATTGCTGGCACTGATACGGGCAGACTCTTCCTCTTTGAATCTGGAGATCAACGCTGGGAGACAAGCATCGTGGTCAAGGAGCCCACCAGCGAGACGAAGAACCTGGGGATGATCCAGGAATCAGAGAGGTAACAATGCCCTCTCTTAGTAAAACACACTCATCTTGCCAGTAGCATCACCCCTAAAACAGCATTCTTTAAAAATCATTCCCTTATCTTTTCTAGTGTTCATCCATATTCAGGGTCGAATTTGATGTTTATAACCATAACCTAGGTACAACTATTTTTATTTTTATACCTAACCTCATTTTATAAGTGTTTCCCTGGTGGCTCAGACGGTAAGGAATCCATCTGCAATGCAGGACACCCAGGTTCAATCCTGAGTTGGGAAGATCCCCTGGAGAAGGGAATGACTACCCACTCCAGTATCCTTGCCTGGAGAATCCCATGGACAGAGGAGCCTGGTGGGCTAGAGTCCATGAGGGTCACAAAAAGTCAGACACAACTAAACAACTAACAGTTTCACAGACTGGTATGACTTAGTCTTCAAAACTACCTATTTTCAAAAATATGTTTTCTCCTGGCTTCCCAGTTTACTAAATCAGTTAAATAGATGTCCACCAAGCCTTTGCAATGTGCAAGGCATCTTGCTAAATGCTGGGGACACAGGTCCTCAGGACCTTATAATTTGATAGGAAGCAGCAGACTAATGAGGAAATACAAGGAAATGTCAGTCAGTATGACAGAAGTGTATGGACCAGAGTAGGGGCTCAGGATGAAGCTGTCAATTTTACCTCTACTGCAGCCAATAATAGTCATATCTCATATTGGACAGTACCACTGTGTGGTCTAGACACTGCCTTAAACACTCTGTATATAACCTCATTTCAGGCTTACCCACCCTACATCGTACATATTATTATCCCATATTGCAGACTCTAAGAGGTTAAATGCCTCACCCGAGATCACAGCACTGTTAAGTAACAGGCCAGGATTCAAAGCCAGATGTCTGATCCCAATACCTGAGCCCGCAGTCAAAACGGCACCCTGTAGATTCCTCTTCCTCAATGTCTTTGGGTTCACCCATTTCTACCACCCCAATGCCAATGACATCTCCTTTTTGTCATGATTATGTTAAGAACTTCCTAATAAGGCCATTTCCCTCCAGTCTGCTGTGTTCACCATCTTTCAGTGAGTCCAGGACTCCAAGAATAAAGCTCAGACTCCTAAACTTGGCCCACATGCCCCTGCTACTCTGACCCTTCTCTATATCTGCCACATCAGCTCTTGCCTCTGTCTACTGCATATCCCTCATGCAGTCTCCTACTTCTGGGCTTAGTCTGCCCCTACACTGACCCCACTCCCCTCGACACTGCCACATCCCTCTTTGTCCTTCTGGTCTCAGCTGGGAGCCCCCAGCCTCTGCTCATCTCAGACAGCTGTTCTTCCTCTAAATCTGTTCTTAGGTGTTCTTGTTAGCTGATAATCGGCCAATGCCATCCTACTCAGCAGTCCCTGACAGTTCTTATCATACACCCCCTAGACCATCAGCTTAGGAACTGGGTCAACTTATTTATCATTGTTTCACAGAGTCGTTAACACAACATAACTCTGGTAAATGTCATATGAATGAATGAGTGAATGCAAATATGCATAAATGAATGAAAGAGAAAGAAGGGAAGGGGAGGAAGAAGAGAAGGAAGGAAGGAAAGAAAGGGAAAGGGATGGAAGGGAGAGAAGGAAGCGGAAACCTGGATTTAAATCTCAGCTCTTCCCCTTACTAATTGTGTGATCTTGGAAACAACCCCCCTGAGCCACTTTTTTCTAAACAACAAAATGAGTATGATAATAAAAAAACAGTGACCACAGAGGATTGCAAGATTTCCATATAAGTGTATAACCTTCCATCTCCCATGGAGCGCCAGTAGCACTCCCAGCCAAAGGGGCGCATTTAGGCCATGGGTAGGGGGCTCACACTGAGTGGTTTCTCGTGTGCATGCATGCTAAGTTGCTTCACTTGTGTCCAACTCTTTGCGACACTACGGACTGTAGCCTGCCAGGCTCCTCTGTCCATGGGATTCTCTGGGCAAGAATACTGGAGTGGGTTGCCATGCCCTTCTCCAGGGGATCTTCCTGACCCAGGAATGGAACATGGGCCTCCCACATTGCAGGCAGGTTGTTTACCATCTGAACCACGCTCCCACACCCAAGGACAGTCCTTCTTTCTCATCCCTGGCACAGTTCATCTCCTTGGAATGGTCTCTGTTATCTGCGTGTGCTATTTTCTTTTCCAGCCTGATCGAATTTCCAGCAGTCTCTTCCCCAGTCCCTTCCTACGAGCAGGTCATGATGACCAGCAGCCGCAGCCAGCTCTCGCTGCCCCAGGTGTTTGCCATCGCAGCCTATTCAAAGGGATTTGCCTGTTCTGCTGGGCCAGGGAGAGTTCTGCTGTTTGAGAAGATGGAAGACAAGGAGTTTTACCGTGAGAGCAGGGAGATCCGGGTAAGGAGGGGAGGAAGCAGCAGTGCTGGGGTCCAGCTGGCATCTGTTCTCCAGGAGCAGGGCAGTGACACAGCGTTTGATGCAGGGAAAGGGGCTGAGTGCAGAGCACAAAGGGACTCGAGCCATCTGTCCTGAGGGGAGTTTTAGGATGGATTGGACAGAGTTGCGGTATAGAAATAGGGAGCTCTGGATCTGAATCCTGGGAGAGAACTTGGGTAAATTGTTTTCTCTTCAAGTTCAGTGTTCCCATAATGTATATGGATATTTTAACATCAAGAACACCACCTGGTGTGGGACTTCTCTGGTAGTCCAGTTGCGAGTCTCTGCACTCCCAGTATAGGGGACCTCGCTTCTAGATCCTCGGTCAGGGAACTAGATCCCACTTGCCACAGCTAAGAGTTTGCATGCTACAGCTAAGATCTCATGTGCCTCAACTAAGACCAGGCACAGCCAAATAAGTAAATAAATATCTTTAAAAAAAAAAAAAGAAAAGAAAACTACCTGGGCTTCCCTGGTGGCTCAGAGGGTAAAGCGTCTGCCTGCAATGCAGGAGACCTGGGTTCGATCCCTGGGTCGGGAAGATCCCCTGGATGAAGGAAAAGGCAACCCACTCTGGTACTCTTGCCTGGAAAATCCCATGGACGGAGAAGCCTGGTAGGCTACAGTCCATGGGGTCGCAAAGAGTCAGACAGGACTGAGCGACTTCACTTTCATTTTCACCTGGTATGCAGCAGGCATTCAGCAAATCTTTGGGGAAGAAATGATACAGACCTCTGCAGAGAGAGATTTCACCTGGTTGGGAAAGAACCAGGAAGGTTTCAGGGTGTTTGAAGGTCATCTTTGAAGAAGGGTTGCAGAGGATGGATAACATTCGACAGGAAGACCCAGATCAGGAAGTCCAGGTGAAGGGAAGAAATTAAGCAAACGTACCGCTGACAGGGAGCAGTAGTGTGTTTGGGAGATATCTGTTCCCCAGTGGAAGGGCCTTAAGTCCCTGAAGGGAACGAGAGGACTAAGGCTGGTAAAAAGATGGCAAACGCCAGCGTGAGAGTGAGTATGTAAACGGGCAAGGCATCCTGTTTTCAGTGGAGATGGTTTCCTGGCTGAGTGACTTCACATGAGTTGCTGAATGTAGCAAACCTGTGCCTCTTCATTAAGGAAACAGCTTACCCTGGTGGTTATCGAAAGGATTACACATCTGTGTGATCACTGGATGCAGTTCAGTTCAGTTCAGTCGCTCAGTTGTGTCCAACTCTGCAACCCCATGGACTGCAGCACACCAGGCTTCTTTGTCCATCACTAACTCCCGGAGTTTACTCAAACTCACGTCCATCACGTTGGTGATGCCATCCAACCATCTCATCTTCTGTTGTCCCCTTTTCCTCCCACCTTCAATCTTTCCCAGCATCAGTGTCTCTCCCAATGAGTCATCTCTTCACATCAGGTGGGCAAAGTATTGGAGTTTCAGCTTCAGCATCAGCCCTTCCAATGAACACCCAGGACTGATCTCCTTTAGGATGGACTGGTTGGATCTCCTTGCAGTCCAAGGGACTCTCAAGAGTCTTCTCCAACACCACAGTTCAAGAGCATCAATTCTTTGGCACTCAGCTTTCTTTATAGTCCAGCTCTCACATCCATACATGACACTGGAAAAACCATAGCTTTGACTAAACAGACCTTTGTGGGTAAAGTCATGTCTCTGCTTCTTAATATGTTGTCTAGGTCATAGCTTTTCTTCCAAGGAGCAAGCGTCTTTTAATTTCATGGCTGCAGTCACCATCTGCAGTGATTTTGGAGCCCCCGAGAATAAAATCTCTCCGTTTCCATTGTTTTTCCCTATCTGTTTGCCATGAAGTGATGGGACTGGATGCCATGATCTTAGTTTTTTGAATTCTAAGTTTTAAGCCAACTTTTTCACTCTCCTCTTTCACTTTCATCAAGAGGCCCTTTAGTTCTTCACTTTCTGCCATAAGGGAGGTGTCATCTGCATATCTGATGCAGTGCCTGTGCTCAATAAATAATACTGGTTATTCTTGCAGTTAGGAATTAGTCCTGAGGTTTTTTGTTACTGGAGCCAAAAGGCAGTGAGGTCTAGGATCACAGCAGTGGGAAGCAGAGAGAGCCTTCGTGAAGGCTAAGTCTGTAGGACATCCCCTGAGTAGATGCCGGAGCCCAGAGATAAGGCCCTCTCAGGTAGGTTACCCAGGCTCAAATCAGGGTGCTGGGAAAGGACGCCAGGAAATAGGGGTTAAGAGCAAGGTGGGTGGGCACTAGGGGGAGTTTACTTTGACTGTAAAGCAGTCCATTCTTTTGTGTGTTCATTTATTTAACAAATATTTATTGAGTGTTTGCTATGTGTCAGGCTCTGTGCTCGGGGCTGGGACATAGACAAGAAGTAACCACACTGACACTTGTCCTTAGGGCTCAGTCAACTAGCAAACAAACAGACATGAACAGATTGTTGGATGAGGTCAATCCTATGAGGAAAATACAGCCGGGAAAGGACAGGGAGTCAGAGGGGCTTCTGTTCTAGAAAAAGTGGGTGGGGGAGGCCCCCCTGAGGAATGTTGACACTTGACCAGAGACAAGGATAAGGTGAAGCAGTTTGAAACGTGGTTTGGACCTTGGGAGTGAGATCACTCTCAATATATCCATGGCACATGCACACTCACACACAGGCTCACACGCACACACACACATATGCACACACATACTCATATACACAGCCATTGTGCTTAGCTTCTATCTGGCACATAGATGATGCTTAATTTTCACTGTTTTAAGTATTTATTATTGTAATTACTCTGTTGTTTTCAGGCTTCCCTTGTGGCTCATCTGGCTCCACTGTGGCCCACAGTGCGGGAGACCTGGGTTCGATCCCTGGGTTGGGAAGATCCCCTGGAGGAGGGAAAGGCTACCCACTCCAGTATTCTGGCCTGGAGAATTCCATGGACTGTGTAGTCCGTGGGGCCACAAAGAGTCAGACACAACTGAGCGACTTGCACTTGCACTTTCACTGTTGTTTTCATTGGATCCTCGTATTAGGTAAAATCATTGAGAGAGAAAATATAGAGACAAAAAGAGGACTGAGGACAAAACTTAGCATTTCCCAATTTCAAGACTGAGACAGGATGAGAGCCCAGCAGGACACTGACAAGGCGAGGTCGTTCACTTATTCAGTCAACAAGTGTCTGTCGGTCACCTGTCAGGGCCAGGCTCCGCGGTGGGGCCTTCAGTGGGTGCATCGGACGTGGCGCTTCCCCCACGGACCTCACTGTCTGGGGGAGGGTGCGAGGCCACACCGTGCCGTCCCTGAGTGCCTGCCATGGGCCAGGCCCCGCTCCAAGCAGCAGGGGACACAATGGGAACAGACCAGGTCCTGGCCCGCAGGCTTCTGTTCCACGCTATGCAGTGTGACACCTGGGACAACAGAGGGAAGCCCTGGGTGCTGCGGGCACATTGAGGGACTGTCAGGGCCACTCAGCCCAGGGCGGTCAGGGAAGGCTGCACAGAGCCCTCGCTGTCCTGGTGGAGCAGGAGGACGGGATAGGAGGTGCTGAGGAAGACAACGCCACGCAGTGGGAGGGCAGCTCAAGAGTCCAGGGTGTTCAGGGGAGGAAGGTGCCAAGGTCACTGCTGCAGGCTCCAGGAAAGCCCAGAAGATGAGGGCTGTGCAGGGCATTGGGCTTTGGTGATAAGGAAATTTCTGATGTTCAGGAGGCCAGTTTCAGTAAATGAGGCAGTGGAAGCCACGTTATAAGGAATTAAGAACTGAGTGGGTAATGAGGATGCAAAGGTGGTATATGCAGACCAGCTTTCAGTAAGTTTGGTTGTTCGTGGAAGGAGAGGAAAAACAGGCAGAAGGAAACCTCGTTTAATAATGTCCACTGGGAACTCCAGGCCCCCTGAGACTGCTGCAGGAGCTGCGGGACCCCTCCCTTCTCTCTGCCCTGTCACTCACCCCCTGTGATAGAAAGGCCTCAACCTTCCCCTCTGCTGCCCTGAAGCGCACTGTGTACCTAGTGCAGGTAGGCGCCTGCATGGGGCTCCCACCCGCGGGGCGAGAGTGGGGGCCAGACTCAAACAGAGGTACAGGTGGATCAGTTCCACCTGTGCCACTGCCTTGTTATTCAGCCACTAGTCGCTTATAGGTGAGTAGGAAACCCACAGAAACTGAAACACCTCAAACCCTCCCTCTCCACATCCGAGGAGCATCCAGGAAGCAGGCTGATCAGGAGTCTGTAAGCTGCAAGTATCCGAGAGCATCTGAAAGTCCAGGACACCTGCCAATGCAGAGGTCTGCTGACCGCTGTCCTGTGTCTTGGGCAGATTCCTGTGGATCCACAGAGCAACGACCCAAGTCAGTCGGACAAACAGGACGTGCTCTGCATGTGCTTCAGCCCCTCTGAGGAAACGCTGATCGCCAGCACCAGCAAGAACCAGCTCTACAGCATCACCATGTCCCTGACAGAGATCAGCAAGGTGAGTCTCGCCAGCAGCGCTTCCTGCCAGCCGGGGGACTGGTCACCACTAGGCAAATTTTAATCCAGTTCCTGAGCATAGGCCCATTCACCACTTTATAACAAAGCGAAAGAAACTCTAATTTCAAAATGTCCTTGTAGGAGCACTCCAATACCCACAGGGGGCCGGGGTGGGGGACACCAGAATCTGATTGTTGTAGCCTCTTTGGGTGGCATCACTGACTCGATGGACATGAGTTTGAGCAAGCTCCGGGAGTTGGTGATGGACAGGGAAGCCTGGCATGCTGCAGTCCATGGCGTCGCAGAGAGTCAGACATGACTGAGTGACTGAACTGAGCCTCTTTGGAAAACACCGTGGAGGTCTCTCTCGGATTTAAATTGTACCTATCTTTTCCTCAGCAAGCAAGTGTACTTCAGGTATTTAATATACTGCAGTACTTTGTGCAGTCCTGTGCATGGAGATGTTTATGTGTAAAGGTTTATCATTGCTTTTGTTTTTAAATAATAAAGAAAGCCGGTATGAATACACTGTAGATATTGTGGCAAAAAGGATAAAAAAGAAGCACTTTGTACTTATAAAAGGTTCACTTTATCAAGCAGACATTACAGTTTTAAATTTGTATGCAGCTAATAGCATGGACTCAAAATATAACCTGCAAACTTTGGCAGAACAACAAGGAAAAAAAACCACCTACAATCACAGGAGGTTTTAATATATCTTTCTCAGCAATGATGGTTTTTAAAATAATAAACCTATTGAGTTATTCATACACTATACAATTCACCTACTTAAAGTGTACAATTCAATGGTTTTTCGTACATTCATAGAGTTATGCAGCCATTACCACCATTAATTTTAGAGCATTTCTTCACTAAAAAAAAAAAAAAAATGCTGTTTAGCTATTATGCTCCCATCATCCCATCTGCCTCCCCCAGCTCTAGCCAGTCACTAATGTCTTGTGTCTCTAAATTTGCCTTTCCTGAATGTTTCATAGCAATATGTAGACTCTTGTGACTGGCTTTCTTCACTTAGCACAGTGTTTTCAAGTTTCATTCATGTTCGAGCTTGTGTCAGTACTCCATTCCTTTTCATAACTGAATAATATCCCATTGCATGGATACATCATTTTTGTTGGTCTAATCATCAGTTAATGAACATTTGGGTTCTTCCACCTTTTGGATATTATAAATACTGCTGCTCTAAACATCTATGTACAAGTTTTTGTGTGGAAATACGTTCTTATTTTTCTTGGATATTTATCTAGGAGTGAAATTCCTGAGTCAAGTAGTAACTCCATATTTAACCACTAAAGGAACTGCCAGATAGTTTTCCCAAAGTGCTGAACTGTTTTATATTCCTGTCAGCTGTGGACAAGTGTTCTAACCTCTATTTTTGTCAGCACTTATTCTTATCTGATTTTTAATTTACATTCATAACAGTGGCTGGTCTGTAGTTTTCTTGTGATGCCTTTGTCTGCATTTGGTATTGGGATAATACTAACCTCACAGAATGAAGTGCAGAGATAAGGTGGAAAAGAGAGTTGCTTTTGCTTCAACACAGGGGAGATTTGAGTGTATTTAAAAGCTTTTAGGCTAATATGTAAATCATTCTGTCATATACCCCAGACTAAGACATTTTTATCATTTCACGTGGGGGGACCTCATTCACAAGGACTCAGAAGGGACTGATGATTTGATGGCTGGATCTTCAGTCTGTCCGCTTTCTCCATGTAGGGGGTGAGCTCACTGCATAGAGCTTCTCTCCCTGCTGTTAGGCATGCCTCTCAGAGGGAAGGTTGCCTGGAAAGGAGAGAACCAGACCAGAGAGCGGGATCTTCCGTAGAATGGAGGGTTTTCACTCTCTCTCCCAGGATGTGTGAGTCTCCTGCCTGTCTCCACATGTACACTCTGCCCTTAGGCCCCTGAATTATACTCTGTTCAGCTTCCAGAGTGATCTTTTCAAAACCCAGATGTGGCTGTCACAAAATTCACATGTTCCACCACCTCCACCTTTGTCACAGCCTCAACCCCTCAGTGACCTTCCGGTGCTCTGAGAAGAACCGAACTATGTGCACGGGGCTGGGTGATGTCTGGTCCAGGCTGCGCTCTGCCGCCCCATCCCATCACTCCACCTGATAGAACGGGCCCTTTGATCACTAGGAGTCTGCATGTTCCCTCTGCCGAAAGGCATCAGCACTCCTGCCTCTGCCTGGGGCTCTCATCCTCTCCTCTCCCCCACGTTAGTTCTTGTTAGTTCTTGCTCATCCTTCAAGGGGGAAGAAAGCTACTAGCAATGTGCCAGTAGAGACAGGGAGGTTGAAAATATTAGAGAAAGTAGGGGAAGCAGGCAGAGAATGGGAATAATCTGTGCCTACCCCCTGTTGGCTCAGACAGTAAAGAATCTGCCTGCTATGTGGGAGACCTAGGTTTGATCCCTGGGTCGAGAAGATTCCCCTGGAGAAGGAAATGGCTACCCACTCCAGTATTCTTGCCTGGGAAATCCCATGGACAGAGGAGCCTGTCAGGCTACAGTCCATGGGGATGACAGAGAGTTGGACGCAACTGAGTGACTTTCACTTTCACTCTCCACCCCCTCTTTCTGACAGCCCAGCACCTCTTTCTGATATAGCAGAGGGGGGTAGACTAGATGCAGGTAGTTTCTAAGTGGGGAAGGGTCTGAATTTGAGGGAATTGCCAGCTCAGCCTTTGTCTTGGCTTGTGAGCAGTGTATACACCTCATTGAGTTTCCCAATTATCACTCCTCATGCAGAAGTCCCAGGTATAATGCTTCTGATGACAAACACCTGAAATCTATGGAACATGCAGACCCGTGCAATAGGATACATTTTAACTTAAAATCATTCACCCAGTTCTCCTAGCTGCAGCTGATGGAGTCATACAGTCTCTCTGCAGAGAAATTTGGGAGTACTCATTAAGATCCTTAACACCATTCAGACCATTTTGCCCGTATTCCATTTCTAGAAATGTATGTGTTGTGTGGGGCCCAACCTATTGGTAGTGAAGCCATCAGCTAGGAAAGCTGGAGGCACTCACCCTCAGCTGCATCTCTCCCAGCAAGCCTGACACACACTTGCCCCACCAGGGCCAGTGCTGGGGCCAGACAGGCCCTTTTGGTTCTTATTACAGTTGAAGGATACTCTTGAGCAAAATCCATCAGGGAACTTTGAGGAACAAAATTTCTTACTCACAGGTCTTGGAGGGTACATAGCATGCCCAAGGGCCATATGCAGTGAGGCCATGGGTAAAGAGAGAGGCAGACAGGGGCTCTGCCTTTATCAGGGTTTGGGGATGGGGTGTCAGAGTTTTGAGAGTTCACTATTTTTTTAATGGTCATTTAGTCATGAGTGTGGGAATTAGGGTACAGGAAGAGTGGGATCATTCAAGAAGTCAGTTAATTAAGTATCCAGGGCTTTCTACAAAAGGGATCCTCAAGGGTGGGGGCAACAATTCTTTAGCTGGTTGTTTTGCTGGTAACTGTCATACAACTGCAATATGTTTATTCAAGCTGGAGGTCCTTTGAAATAGATGCCTTGAGACTCAAAAACTTACTGTCAGGAACTTACTCTACAATGTCTAAAGAATTAATCAGAGAGGTACACAGACTTACTTGCAAGAATATTTAGTCCATGTTACCCCTTGATAGCAAAAACTTGGAGACCACCTAAATGTTCCCACAGTAGAAGAATGGATAAATTAAATCCTGGTATATTTATAGGATAAAATATTTTATTGCCATTAAAATGTTTTAAAATAATAATAGCATGGGGAAATATGCATTATGTTAAAGCAACTTGCCCACAGCCTGATTTCTGTGCATCTGGGCCAATTAACATCCATAAGCAGTAATGAGAGCTGCAGTGCCTGGCCAGTCTCTTGCTTCCTCTGCTCAGTCTGATTCTGTGTGATTTCTCCAGGGGGAGCCTGCCCACTTTGAGTATCTGATGTACCCGTTACACTCGGCATCCATCACTGGTCTAGATACTTGCATCCGCAAACCCCTCATTGCCACCTGCTCTGTAGATCGGTCCGTCCGCATCTGGAATTATGAATCAAAGTAAGAAATGAAAGGCTTTGCTACTGGGGTATGCAGGATTTCGGCTGTTAAATTTTCCCATGCAAATTATTTTAGAGAGTTTTCCATTTTAATTACTTAGAAGCTTTCAGCTGGAAACCTTCTATAAAAAAATCAAGTCCGTCAGACTTCCTTTTTCTCTTTTCACTCTTGCATGAGCTAGAAAATCACTTTGTACTTTATTAAGTGTTTACTCTGTGCCATATACTATGCTTGGCCCTGGGGACATAAACCAATATCTCACCTCCTTATCCTCCTGTGTCCTTAGACCTTTCCTGTCCTCTCGCCTTCCCCACCCTACCCACCACCCTCACTGGATCAGTTCTTTGTTTCATGGAGCTCTCCAGATCACTGTTTCCTCCTTTCAATGCTAATCACTGCCCCAACAACCCTCACCTTCCAATGATTTTATCCTCCGGGCCCAGCTTCCCTGAGAATCTCCAGCCTAGCTTGGCCCCAGAATATAACTTCTTTGCTTTTACATATAGCTGCTGGGGCTGCTAGGGAAAGAATTGTGCAATACTTCTGAGTTGGAGATCTGGATGGAGTTGTGTCTTCAACATCCCTAAACACCCCTTGATCAGTCCCTCCACATGCCATACTCATTGATGAACACTGTCCTCAAGTAACCAAGATCTAGAAAAAGAGGCACCAATAATTACAAGTAATAAAGTATTCCAAATGCTGGTATAAAAATACATACCAGATACAATGGAATGCTCAAGGGACTTAGTGGGCTAGACTTGTATTCAGTAATGTATCTTTTTCACAGTTCTTTGGAACTATTTAAGGAATACCAAGAAGAAGCTTATACAATCAGCCTTCACCCATCTGGACACTACATTGTGGTAGGGTTTGCTGACAAACTACGCATTATGAATCTACTTATTGATGATATACGTTCTTTCAAAGAATACTCCGTCAGAGGGTGCAAAGAGGTAAGAACTTCTGGAGGTAAGTATCTTGGAAAGTCAGAGTTAAAATATCACGAGCTAACACAGCCGAAGAGGTAGACCAAAGAATGTCTTAGAGAATTTTAGTGGCTTAAAAATCTTTCCGCCAAAGTTACTGAGTATATTGGTCCTATCCCTTTTCTTTTTTGCCCACCAGAGCATATCTTTGAACCAAACCGTGTGAGATCCCACCTGCAATCTGTCCTCTCTGTGACTGTGGAGTAATTTTTTTTAAGCATTGAAAAGAAAGTTATCACATATTCAGAGTCACAGTTGGGAGGACAGGGTTGGCAATTGGGAGGGATCAGGGAAAATGAGCAACGGTGAAAGACAGTAGCAGCCTGTCTGATTTCCCCCATCCCCATCCCGAAGATGACTCACAGAAACAAGACAGAGCTTTAAAGCATCACTTTCCCACTCTGAGACTTCTTCCACAGGCAAAATGAGTATTCCACTCTCTGATCCAAACAGCTTCATGACTCATGCACATGGTGGCATCAGCATCTTGGCCAGTATGAGCTATAGGAATAGTGACATCAAATAGGCCAATTCTGAGTTTATTTATTTACACCTTCCCCAATTCCCAGTCCTACACACGGTGTCAGCATGAACTCTTCGGGAAAAGAAGCTCTCGACTACAACCTCCAGGTAAACCACTCTTTCTTTCACTCTTGCTCTCTCCCTGTATTTCCTTGCAGTGTTCCTTTAGCAATGGAGGTCACCTGTTTGCTGCAGTCAATGGGAACGTGATTCACATTTTTTCCACCACAAGCCTAGAGAATATCTCAAACCTGAAAGGACACACAGGGAAGGTAAGTGAGTGAGCAGTGTCCAGGGAAACAAGGGCACAGAGTCAAACATCATGCTGGCCAATGGGATATAAGAGAACAAAAGAGAAGTGATTCTTTTCTTCTCGGAGGTCCCTGTCTAGTTGAGGGAAAAGACAAGAAAACAAATGCACATACAGATTTAAGTACTAACTGCAGAAAACTCAATGAAAGAAGAATACGGGTTGTTAGAAGAGGAAGTGATGAGGAGTTGACATCATGAAGATTGGGATGTTCACAAAGGCATGGTCCTAAGGAGTGAGTCAGAATTAACCAGACAGACCTAATGGGTCAAATCATTGCCAATAGGGATCCAAAGACCCTGAGATGGAGATTGCTAGAGGTAGAGGAGGAACTATCTGTGGTACTGAAACACAGGTATCTGGAATAAAACTTGGCATGAGCTGAGATTGGTGAGGTTTGCAGGGCCTGAGTTCTTGAAATCTTGTTCATGGAAACTTATAGGCCCTGGTAGCTCAGCTCATAAAGAATTCACCTGCAATGCAGGAGACCCCAGTTCCATTCCTGGGTTGGGAAGATCCCCTCGAGAAGGGGTAGGCTATGCACCTCCAGTATTCTTGGGCTTCCCTGGTGGCTAAGTCGGTAAAGAATCACCTGCAATGCAGGACCCCTGGGTTGGGAAGATCCCCTGGAGGAGGGCATGGCAACCTATTCCAGTATTCTTGCCTGGAGAATCCCCATGGACCAAGGAGCCTGGTGGGTTACAATCAGTGGGATCACAAAGAGTCAGACACCACTGAGCGACTAAGCACAGCACATACTTTATCCTCCTTTTTCCTTGAAATCACTGAAGACTTTCAGGCCAAGAAATGATATGACCATATTTGCACTTTACAAGATTACTTTGGCTGCGGAGTAAAGATTGTATTGAAAGGGATGAGGGTAGAAGTGGTAAGGAGATTGTTGTCTACATGATGATAGTATTTTGGAGCAGGATGGAGCTGGTACCAATAGGAAGAAATGTATGCATTCAAAAGATATTTAGGAAGTTAAACCAGTAGTACCTGAAGGTAAAGTGGATATGGAGCGTGAACAAAAGGGAGACGCCAAAGACTGAAAGGGTAAGAAGTCAGCAGATGAATTTAGATAGAAAAAGCAGTGGGAAAGAAAGGCATTTTAGGCAGCAGCACGTATCACAGGTGAGGGGATGGGAGTATAGAACAGGACGGTGGTTTGTGGTTTATAGGCTGGAACACTGAGCACATCTGAGAAGTGATACAAAGAGGAGCTGGAGAAGTTTGTTGCATCATGGAGTGTGTGTGCCATGCCAAGGAACTGGACATTAGTCTGTAGGTGATGAGAAATAACTGGAAGGATTTAAGAAAATAAGTAATGGGATTAGATAGATAATTTTCCAGACAGTATTGAAAATGGTTTAGAGGGGAGGGAAGTTGGAGTGAAAGAGGTCAGCTAGAAAGTGAGGGTGAGAGAGGAGCTAGGAACTAAACCATGGCTTTCATAGTAGGGACAGAGAGAAGGAAGCTATTAAGCTCCATTTTGGACATGTTGTTTGCTGTGTCCAGGAGTGTGGTATGTGAGAGTAGAACTCAGAAAGAAGTCTGGGCTAAAAATCCCAATTCAGGGAATTAGGTGGTAGTTAGTGGAAGTCAGAGGCGTAGATTAGATCACTAAGCGCTCGTGCCGAATCTGAGATCTTGGTCAGGAGAGAGGTGACCAACATGTAAGGAACTGGTAAAGAGAGAGACTGCAAATGAAGGTTCAGAGAGAACCTGGAATCAAGGAATGGTATCAAAGAAGCCAGGGAACTAGTTTCCAGACAGATAAAGAAGTCAGTGACCATTGACTTCAGCAACTTACAGATCGTAAGTGTAAGTGCTGTTACACACAAGGGTATTGAGAGCTACTGAGCTTCCTCCACTCCAGCAGTGTGATTGCCGAGACGTAGAGGAAGGCACAGCAGGGGAAAGTGATGCTCTTTCTAGAACCAGGCACATCCCCATAGGAAGCCCTGTCTCACCAACCCGGGGAGCAGCCATTTGTTCCATCACTTTACCAGAATTTATAGCACTTGTCTCTAATCAGGGATATATGTTAGGTTTACAGGTGTACTATTAAAAGAAACTACAAAAACAAACAAAAAATACAGATGGAGCATGCAGCTAAAACCATGCGTATGTGGAAATTTTTAACATTAAACATGTATTGGAAAAATGACAAAGATGAAAATCAGTGATACAACCATCCATTGAAAAAGATAAGAAGTAGAACAGCAAATTAATTCAAAGAAAACGAATTGAAGGACATCATAAGGATAAGAGCAGGATGGAACAGAGAACATTTACACAATAGAAGATCATCAAAGCCAAACTTTGTTTTTTGAAAGCCCAAAATGGACAAACCTTTAGCAAAATTGTTTAAGAGAAAAAAGAGAGAGAAGATGTAAGTAACCAACATGAGTAACGAAAAGGGGGTAATGAAAAGGGGTTATCACTACAGGTCCGATAGATATTTTAAAAGATTATAAGAGAGTATTATGAACAACTTTATGTAAATAAATTTGAATAAATAGATGAACTGACAAATTCCTAGAAAAATTGAATCTTTAATTTAAAACCTGACAAAACTGTCACTGGAGAAGTATATCGAATTTTAAGGGAAGCATGACACTAATCTTGGGCAGAAAAAAAACTCTTCTAGAAAATTTTTTTAAAAAAGTAAATACTTGCAGCATTGTTCTAGGAGGCCAGCATAGTTGTGATACCAAAACCTATCAAAGACATCACAAGAAAGGAAAATGGTAAACCATTCTTTTGTGTGAACATAAAGATGTCCTAAATAAATTATCATCAAACCAATGCAGCAGTATGTTAAAAGGATAATACAACATGGCCATGTTGATTCATTCTAGGAATACAACATTGTTTTAGATTTTGAAATCATTAGTGTATACCACATTAATATAGTAAGGGTGAAAAAGCAAATGCTTATCTCTATAAATCCAAATCTAATAATCAATAGCATTAACAGTGTATCAGTAACATAACAGATTTAAAAAGTACTTAAAATAATGGGGAATGTACTTTATTATAAAAAAAAATCTTGTATAAGACATTTATTTTAAAAGCCTACAACAGTCAGCACAGTTGATTATGAAGTTGTGGAAGACAGAGAACAAAACATGATGCCTTCTGTTAGCCTCGTGCTGAGTTCTGTCCAGTGCAGTAAGGCACGAAATGGAAATACACATTAGTCCATGTGTTGTGCTTAGTCGACCGCTCAGTCATGTCCAACTCTTTGCGACCTCATTGACTGTAGCCCGCCAGGCTCATCTGCCCATGAGAATTCTCCAGGGAAGAATACTGGAGTGGGTTGCCATGCCCTCCTCCAGAGGATCTTCCCAACCCAAGGGTCGAACCCAGGTCTCCCACGTCGCAGGCAGATTCTTTACCATCTGAGACACCAGGGAAGCCCAACATTAAGTCCATGGGGCTGCCATAACAAAATAGCCCAGACTGGATGGCTTATGAAGAGCAGAAATTTTTCCTCACAGTGTGGAGGATGGGGAGTCCAAGATCAAGGGGCCAGCATGATCAGAAGAGGGCCCTCTTCCTGGTTTCAGACTTCCTGTAGCCTCACATGGTGGAAGGAGCGAGCTAGCACTCAGGGGTCTTTCCTAAGAGCACTCATCCCATTCTTGAGGGGAGCACTCAAGACCTAATCACTTCCCAAAGGCACCACTTCCTAATACCATCACCTTTGAATGTCAGGATTTCAACATAGGAATTGAAGTGGGGCTGATGAGAGGAACATTCAGACCATAGCAAAATAAGAGGCATGAAGGTTGGAAAGGAAGAAATAAAGCTATTACCACGGACAGTATAACTGAGTTTGTAAAAAATTTAGAGAATTTGCAGATAAACTATTAAAATTAGTGAATCTGGGAATATTGTTGGAAATGAATTGATTCTATTTAAGTCCATTTTTACATAATAGTGACAGTCAAAAAATGTAATTTAAAAGGTAGAGCTCGGGCTGAGCCATGACTGAGGATGTGGCTGGTAGGACTGGAGTCGTGGGGAACACCCACAACGGCATCCAGTTGGCCAGGAGGTTGGCTACTTAGGAGATTGAGCAAACGTGTTGGAGATGTTAACGTATTGGAGATCATGGGAGCCAGTCACTCTGTTGGAGAAGGGAGTTACAAATATGGAAAAGGGAAAAGGTTAGAATGTTGTTTTTATTTGGCGGTTTTGTTCAGTGACTTGGTAAACGAATTCTGAGAAGTCTTTTCTTCTCCTGCAGTGGGCAGCCTCGGATGTTGCTGCCCAGATGTTTTTCTTTCTTGATCTTTTAGCCTAGGTTACCTAGGGCTTGTCCCTGGGCTGACCTAAGCCACTTAATTAGTCATAGATTATGCTTAAGGCCCCTTCCCCAGTTATATTTTCACCCTTTACTGTTGGATTTTTGTTTAGAAAACAGAAAACTATGATTTTCCTGTCACGGTTCATGGAGTTTATGCTTTTGCTCCATGTTTAGCCAGAAACTAGTAGTTTCGAGGTTCCCTCTCTGACTGTACCTGAGAGGGTGCAGCCTCAGCCATGCACACCACCTTCCAGGCTGCCAGGCATAAGCATGATGTGATTTCTAAGCCTGACTTCCTGGGAAATGCCACTGGGTCAGAAGCTTATTATTCAGTTAGTGTTGGTCAGAGATTGTGTTTAAACCCTTCGTGCCGGTGAGGCTTCCACCCTGTGTCAGTGGGGTTTTGTGCAGCATAGGAGATGCTTTCAAGTGTCCCCATATCCTGCTCTGATTGCTCCTGAGTGCGTGCAGCAGAGCACATACGTCAGCCTTCCTGATCCCCACGGTTGTCGCTCATCCCAGAAGGGCTCTCTCGACCATCTCCTTCCCTTGTTCTTCCTGCCATAATTCTGTTACTGCTCTGCCATTTTGCTTCTGTCAGGGAGTTTCCAGCCTTCTCTTAATTGCCCTCCACCTAGATTTCCACCAATTTAGATGATGCCCGTAGGATGGAATTCTCCATGCTCTCTTCCAAATGAGTCAGTCTCCGCCAGCAGAGCTGTGGAGCTCATTGTCTTACGACCAATGTCCCCCCTGGGAAGAAGTTCTGCTCTACCACACCAGAACAGGGGTGAGGGGTAGCAACTTTCTTTCCCAAGAGTGACCTCCCTACTCTGTGCGTGGCGCTGGCAGCTGGAAAGGGGGTGGGATCCCTCATTGCTTCAGCTGTCCCCTCATGGTGTAGAACCCCCACTCACTGAGTTAACTGGGGCAGGGGCACCTGGGGTACCAGTATTCTCATGTTTCCGCACTTGGAGTAGAACTTCCACCAGCAGGTGGGGACCGGCTGGGGAAGGGAGATGAGGTCCTCTTGGCCACACGTGCCTGGAATAGAGCTTCTGGCTGGGGATAAGAAATGCTAGCAGGTTTCCCAAGATGAAACCATGTCCAATGACTAAGATCTAGAGGGGAGAGGGAGCCCCACCTTTTGGCTACAGCTGCCCAGAGTACACCGGAATAAAGTGTTTGAGGAAGAGGAGGGTAAAGGAGCGGATCAGCGCCTATGTACCGCAGTCCCTCCCGAGATTGAGTAGATTTTCTTGAGTGAATGTTTCTGCATTTCCTATGTGCCCTTAAGACAATTGCCAGAGACTTTAAATAACTGTTTTTATAAACTTTTTGGCCACACCACGAGGCGTGCAGGATCTTAGTTCCCCAGCCAAGGATCAAACCTGCACCCCCTGCAGTGAAAGCGTGGATTCTTAGGACCACCAGGGAGGTCCCTAAATAACTGTTTTTATGATTTTTAACAGTTACCTATTATGTAAGGGACAGGCCAGCTGAGGTTCTTACTCTGCCATTTGGAAGTAGCCTCTCTATGCAATTTTTGCAACTCCCTTTGAATATATATATATTTATATATATATATAATTATTTCAAAATAAAAAACTTTTGTAAAACATAGCAATGATTGATTGCAGCATTATAGGAATTATTATGATTCAGTCTTTATATTCATAAAGTGAAACAGAAATGAGAATGTTTTATCTTCAGTATTTTGCAAACATCTGAGGAAATAGAATGCTAACTTTCCTACGAAGCTATGATTTGTGTTTACTGAAAGGTATGTACCAGGAAAGGCCACTCTGCCTCAGCGTAGTGAATCACATAAGGGGTTGTCCTCCTCTTCTTGAGAGGGGTGTGTGTGTGTGTGTGTGTGAGAGAGAGAGAGAGAGAGAGAGAGTGAGTGTACATGCGCACTCCTAACTGGGCACGTCTTCCTCCCCTGTAGATTCGTTCAGTTGCGTGGAATACAGATGACAGCAAGTTGATTTCTTGTGGCACAGATGGTGCTGTGTACGAATGGAGTCTGTCCACAGGAAAGAGAGAGACAGAATGCGTGCTCAAGTCCTGCAGCTACAACTGCGTCACCATCTCTCCTGACGGCAAAATCATCTTTGCTGTTGGGTCAGACCAGACTCTCAAGGAGATTGCAGATTCCTCAGTGAGTCTGCCCCTGTCCCTCCTCTGGGCTGCTGCCTTGATCTGCAGAAGACAGCTTCCTGTGTTTACAGCAGAAAGGGGTTCTCCAAGAACAGGGCCCCTTCTTGGAAGAATACCTGCCTTCTCGTTCCTAGACGATCAGCTCAGTAATTGTTACCTCTGGAATGTCCTTCCCAGTGCCCACCTGACTCATTTAAGTTGCAGGGCCCTTTTCCATTCCTCCTTCGCTTGCTGACTGTAACTTCTCTCTTACCCTCCAGGGAAGGCGGTCAGCAGCATCTCTAAACTGCGCTCTAACCCTTGATTTGCACCTACTTCCGTGGGCTAAAAACAGAACTGTAGTTACTGCTATCACCTAAGCTTGCCTCCATAATTGTTTGGAAATCCCCAAAGTCTGAAATTTTAAAATTATGCACATTGGCTCCCGAATAGTTAAGGGAGGAAAGAAGAGCTTGGCAAGAACACTTCCTGGAAAAAGAGCAGTGTCCTCCTCCACGGGCCCAACCAAGAGGAGGGTATCTCTCCAGTATGCCCCCAGGTAGCCCCCAGTGTGGTGGTTTCCACGGTGCTGCACCAGAACAAAGCTTCTTAAAGGGAGGGCCATGGTTCACATCTCTTGGTATCCCTACTAGGTAGCACAATGCATGGCCCACAGAAAACCCTCGGTAAATAATTGGTGGCTAGGTGGCTGGGTGGGTTGATGGACAGTAGGGTGGATGGATGGATAGGTGGTGGGTGGATGAGTGAATTAAAGAGTGAAGGAATGAACTAATTCCCTGAGAGTGTAGTTTTGTTCCTACAATGGACATTAATAACTATTTGCTGAGTAAATTTATGATCCACATCCCATTATTAGTTTGAGATACACGATAGAGTAGCAGTCGAGAGCATACTCTCGGGAGCCTGAGTGTAGGTGGGTGAGTTGAGGTAACTTACCTAGCATCTCTGTGTCTCTGTGACTGTGTTTCATCATCTTTAAAATAGGGATGACAGTAACTACCTTAAGGGGTTTTTGTGAGGGTTAAATGAGTTACAACCTGTAAAAGCAGTAGAACGCTTCTGGGTATCTTACGAAAGTTTCCTTAGTGTTATTCCTAACTCCTAGATCTGTTTACTCACCAGTCAAGCAGCCAAGAAATATTTAGTTTGTGCCGTTTTATGTGCTAGACACTATGCCAGATGCTAAAAGGGATGGAAAACACACATTTTTAAATCCAGAAGTTGCCCTAATGTTGCTATTAAAAGCAAGGAGGAGAGTGACATGGGGACGCTGGGGACACAGTTCAGTCCCTCGCCCTGAACAGAGCTGGCTGCGTTTCAGGTAATTCGAGAGATGTCAGCATTTGACGTCATCTACACGGCCATTGTCATCTCCCACTCCGGGCGCATGATGTTTGTGGGCACCTCGGTGGGAACCATCCGTGCAATGAAGTACCCGCTCCCTCTGCAGAAAGAATTCAATGAGTACCAGGCCCACGCAGGTCCTGTGACCAAGGTGAGGGGGACCATTTCCCTGGGGTTCAGTCCCAAATTCAGCTCTCAAGAGATCCATCTGGTCCTGCCCTCTGCGTACCTGCTTCATCCCTTCTCCCTCCCAGCATCTTTTCTCTCCCCTTATTTATTAATCCAGCCAAGTGTTCAGTAAACACTTACTGGCTCTTAATACTCTTTGTTTGAACTACTCCCAGGAATTTGTCCTAGGAAGTGGTCAGAGGTGCCCCTGAAGATTTATGTTCAAGGTTGTTCATCATATTATTTTGCATAATAATATGGGCCATTTGAGAGATGCTGGAGGGCCCCACTCAGCTGTCCTCTACAGGCCAGCACCCTCATGTCCCAGCTGCTAATGGCTCACAGCTGTCCTTCTCCACAGAGTTGCTCTGGACTAAAAGGAGACATAGCCTGGAAGATGAACCCCCATCCCTCCCCAAGGGCGATAACATGAGCACACATTTGTATATTGTCCTTCCATCCCCCCTTGTAAAAAAAAGCAGTATCCATGTTTACAATGGGATCCTGAAGAACAGGCACTGGGAAATGTGTTCTCTCTCCCTCCTCCCTCTCTTAACTCCAATTGAACAATACCAGCCCCTGAGGTTTTTCATTAAGTCCCAAACTTTAAATTGACTTGCCTGCAGACACATCCTTATTAGGAAAGGATTTTTTCATTATAAACCAGAACATTCCTGTACTGAACCTGAATCTTGGGTCCAAAGTAAATTACTATCACATATCTCTCCACTTTGCTTTAGAACCACTGAATTTTGTGGATGTTTACTTTTCTGATTATAAAAGCAAGACATGTTTATTTTAGGAATAAAAATCCTAATATCATCATTAATATAGTGATGCATTTTCTTCTACATTTTTGTGCATATGCTTTAAATAAATTAAGATCATACTGTATGTACTCTTTTGTTGGCTGCTTTTTTAAAATTTGTGCTATTGTAGGCATTTTTTGTACAATTAAATATTCCTCAAAAGCATGATTTTAACAGCTATTCAAATATCCTGTTAATGATGGATCATAACTTATTTATCTCATCTCTTACAACTGGGCG
Source organism: Cervus elaphus (assembly GCF_910594005.1). Lineage (NCBI taxonomy): Eukaryota > Metazoa > Chordata > Mammalia > Artiodactyla > Cervidae > Cervus > Cervus elaphus. Next base: position 123,038,815 of record NC_057834.1, on the reverse strand, counting down.
TTTAAATTATCCCATGAGCTCATGGATATCCTAGCCTGTAGATTCCTATGAGCATATCTCTGATTGTTTCCTAAGACTAAATGTCTAGACAGAGAGTGAATCCTGAGGGAAAGAGAGTGGCCATTTTTAAAGTTCTTGATGCATTTTGGTGATTGTGAGAAGAGAGTTTCCATAGTTGATACTTCAGTTTTCAGTTTTTATTTTGAAGTAAGTATAGATTCACAAGAAATCTAAAAGATAGCATCAAGGTCCTGTGTGCTCTTCACTCGGTTTCCCCCAGTAGTTGCGTCTGATGTACAGTGTCAAACCAGAAGGCTGACAAGGTGGGGTCCTAAGTCATTTTTTCTCATGCACACGTCTCATGCACACATTTTCTCATTCACACATCTATATGTGTGTAACCACCACTGCACACAAGACACAGAACTATGCCAGCACCACAAAGAGCTCCCTCCTGACCCCTCATAGTCCCACCACCATGTCTAGTCCTTGGCAACCACTAAGTCATTTTCCATTTCTGTAACTTTGACATCTTGATAATTTTATGTAAATAACCGTACAGCATATGTATGAAATTATCAAGATGTCAAAGTTATAGAAATGGAAAATAATCGTACAGTACCTGGAGAAGGAAATGGCAACCCACTCCAGTACTCTTGCCTGGAGAATTCCATGGACAGAGGAGCCTGGCAGGCTACAGTCCATGGGGTCACAGAGAGTCAGGCACGACTAAGCGACTAACCCACAATCAAACAGTACATGACCATCTGAGAGGAGCTTTTTCTCACTCAGCATACCTTTGGTCTCCATGTCAGTTATTTCATATATCAATACTTTATTCTGTTTTCTCTGAGTAGAATTCCATCGTAAGGGCATGCCACGATTTGTTTAACTGTCTACCCCTTGTAAGATATTTGATTTTTCCCCCATAGGTTTTGGGCTGCTACAAATAAAACTGCTATGAACAATTCCGTACTGGCTTTTATGTTGACATAAGTTCATTTCTCTGGGGTAAATGCCCAGGAATACTGTTGTTGAATCATATATTGCAAGTATGTTTATTCAGTTTTTCAAGAAACTGCCAAGCAGTTTTCTTTTCCTTTCAGCAATACACAAAAGATCCAGTTTCTCTGCACCATTACCAGCATTTAGTATTAGCAGTATTTTTTTTTATTTTAGCTGTTCTAATAGGTATATAGTGACATCTCATTATAGTCCTCATTTGCATTTCCTTAATGACTAATAATATTGAATATCTTTTCATGTGCTTATTTGCCATCTGTATTACTTCTCCAATGAGATGTCTCTGTATCTTTTGCCCACTTCCCAATTGGATTATTGGGTTTTTTTAACTATTGATTCTTTTTTTTTTTTTTTTTAATTTATTTTTTTTTTCCAGTGGGTTTTGTCATACATTGATATGAATCAGCCATAGATTTACACTTATTCCCCATCCCGATCCCCCCTCCCATCTCCCTCTCCACCCGATTCCTCTGGGTCTTCCCAGTGCACCAGGCCGGAGCACTTGTCTCATGCATCCCACCTGGGCTGGTGATCTGTTTCACCATAGATAGTATACATGCTGTTCTTTTGAAACATCCCACCCTCACCTTCTCCCACAGAGTTCAAAAGTCTGTTCTGTATTTCTGTGTCTCTTTTTCTGTTTTGCATATAGGGTTATCGTTACCATCTTTCTAAATTCCATATATATGTGTTAGTATGCTGTAATGTTCTTTATCTTTCTGGCTTACTTCACTCTGTATAAGGGGCTCCAGTTTCATCCATCTCATTAGGACTGGTTCAAATGAATTCTTTTTGACGGCTGAGTAAAATTCCATGGTGTATATGTACCACAGCTTCCTTATCCATTCATCTGCTGATGGGCATCTAGGTTGCTTCCATGTCCTGGCTATTATAAACAGTGCTGCGATGAACATTGGGGTGCATGTGTCTCTTTCAGATCTGGTTTCCTCAGTGTGTATGCCCAGAAGTGGTATTGCTGGATCATATGGCAGTTCTATTTCCAGTTTTTTAAGGAATCTCCACACTGTTTTCCATAGTGGCTGTACTAGTTTGCATTCCCACCAACAGTGTAAGAGGGTTCCCTTTTCTCCACACCCTCTCCAGCATTTATTGCTTGTAGACTTTTGGATAGCAGCCATCCTGACTGGTGTGTAATGGTACCTCATTGTGGTTTTGATTTGCATTTCTCTAATAATGAGTGATGTTGAGCACCTTTTCATGTGTTTGTTAGCCATCTGTATGTCTTCTTTGGAGAAATGTCTGTTTAGTTCTCTGGCCCATTTTTTGATTGGGTCATTTATTTTTCTGGAATTGAGCTGCAGGAGTTGCTTGTATATTTTTGAGATTAATCCTTTGTCTGTTTCTTCATTTGCTATTATTTTCTCCCAATCTGAGGGCTGTCTTTTCACCTTACTTATAGTTTCTTTTGTAGTGCAAAAGCTTTTAAGTTTCATTAGATCCCATTTGTTTAGTTTTGCTTTTATTTCCAATATTCTGGGAGGTGGGTCATAGAGGATCTTGCTGTGATTTATGTCGGAGAGTGTTTTGCCTATGTTCTCCTCTAGGAGTTTTATAGTTTCTGGTCTTACATTTAGATCTTTAATCCATTTTGAGTTTATTTTTGTGTATGGTGTTAGAAAGTGTTCTAGTTTCATTCTTTTGCAAGTGGTTGACCAGTTTTCCCAGCACCACTTGTTGATTCTTTAGTGTACCTAATAATTGACTCTAAAGATTCCAAATCCACAGAGAACATATACATAGCCTTATCTTTTCATTCATTCCCAGAAGCCCGTGAGGGTTCCTGTCTCACTCTTCTAAGATCAAATCTTCCTCCCTGGGAGGCTGTGCCTGGGCTTGCGAGGGGTGGGGATCTTGCACAACCACTGACTCAGTCCTGGTCTCCACGGCCTGAGAACAAGCCTCCTCACCATGCTCCTTCTCCTCAGATGTCGCTCACCTTTGACGACCAGTTCCTGCTGAGCGTTGCCGAGGATGGCTGCCTGTTCACTTGGAAGGTCTTTGATAAGGATGGTCGGGGAATCAAGCGAGAGAGGGAGGTGGGCTTTGCTGAAGAGGTGCTGGTCACCAAGACAGACATGGAAGAGAAGGTAAGAATTGGATCTGACGAAGAGCAACAGGGAAATTGCCTGTCGGGCTGTGTCCAGTGTCCTGGGACTGGCATAGAGCCCCTCTCGGCCTGGCTTCACCTGTGCCCAGTGCAGACCCCCACCACCACCCCTGCGTCCTGTGTCCTTTCCCACCCCGCCTGTGCTTCTGCCATGTGGCCACTCTGACTCACGCTGAGCTGTCCTCTCAGGCGGTGACCTAGCTCTCCTCTCCTACTCTGAAAGCAGGTGCTGCTGCTGCTAAGTCACTTCAGTCATGTCCGACTCTGTGCGACCCCATAGACGGCAGCCCACCAGGCTCCCCCGTCCCTGGGATTCTCCAGGCAAGAACACTGGAGTGGGTTGCCATTGCCTTCTCCAATGCACGAAAGTGAAAAGTGAAAGTGAAGTCGCTCGGTCATGTCCAACTCTTAGTGACCCCGTGGACTGCAGCCCACCAGGCTCCTCCATCCATGGGAGTTTCCATGCAAGAGTACTGGAGTGGGGTGCCATTGCCTTCTCCTTGAAAGCAGGGACTGTGACATAATTCGCTTTAATGACCAACAGTTTCCAGCACATGCTAGGCATGGGGAGACAGACAGTCAATAAACACTTACAATATTAATGTGGCACATTAAATATTCTAGTTGTATCTGTGAAACTTAAATAACAGCTGGTATCTGGAACCTTCTTTTTAAAAAAAAAAAGATATTTATAAAACAGTCTTGAAATCACTGCTTTCAATAATAAAACAATAAAAGTAATAATATCCAGTAACCAATCTTTTGGGGGGGCTTCCCTGGTGGCTCAGTGGTAAAGAAGCCGCCTACCAATGCAGGAATCACAGGTTTGATCCCTGGATCAGGAAGAGCCCCTGGAGGAGGAAATGGCAACCTACTCCAGTATTCTTGCTGGGAGAATCCCATGGAGAGAGGAGCCTGGTAGGCTACAGTCCTTGGGGTCACAAAAGAGTTGGATACAACTGAGTGACTAAACAACAACAAACCTTTTATTTAGGTTTGCCGCAAACCAAACACTGTGCTAATTACCAATACAGGAGACACAGGTTTGATCCCTGGGTCAGGAAGATCCCGTGGAGGAGGAAATGGCATCCACTCCAATATTCTTGCCTTTGAGAAATTGAGTGGACAGAGGAGCCTGGTGGGCTACAATCCGTGGAATTTGCAAAAGAGTTGGACACGACTTAACGACTCAACAACAACAAACCTTTTCTTTTAGATTTGCCACAAATCAAACACTGTGCTAATTACTTTATAAGTATTTTCTCATTTAAATCTCACAACTGGAGAAGATACTATTGCTTTCCCCCATGTTCCAGGAAATACTTTTGGAGAGGTTGAGTGGCATGTCCATAGTCACTGAGCTGTTAGTTAGGAGTAGGCCCAGAGCACCAATCCAGACTTCATCGACAGCCCACTTCCATGATCATGACCTCAGAGTACCTTCCCTCCTGCTGATGCAACCAACAGCCCATTACATGTGTTTGGAGCACTCTTGAGCCCTGTGCTCCCCGAGGAAGAAGCCCACTGGGTGGTATTTTCTCAGGGCGTACAGAGCATGCACAGCTGTGCACTTACTGCCGTTCTTCCAGAGTTTAATGTGCATTCATTGAGTACCTGCTATTTGCTGGCCACTGGGGATGCATGTGTGGAAAGACAGGCTGGGCCCTGTGATCAGGAAACTCACAGTCACGCGAGAGACAGAGACAAGTGAAAGCAGCAGGACTGCAATGCCAAAAGGGCCCCAGAGTAGGATGATAGTCCCCTGGCGATTCCAGGAGATCACTCCGAGAGCGCCCTGGAACTTTCTGCAGGAAAGGGAAGTGGGAGGAAAGGCTGAGGGAGACCCTGGGGCAGCTGGGGTCCAACCTCCTGCAGGCAGACACGTGTGTCTCCTCCTCCTCCTCCTCCCCTTTCTCTTCTTCCCAGAGCGGAGAGGCGGACACCCAACAGGACACAGCAGGCTGCACCAAAGCCGGAGGTGTCTGGGCTGCCTCCTGAGCCTGCCCCCAGCCAGGCCTGACAGCACTGCTGCCAACTGGCAGTGACTAGTGTGTTCCCCTTACCTCTTGAAATTCCCCTGTTTCTCGGGCTCCATGCACCCACACTCTTATCATTGCCTGTAAGCCACTGACTGTTCCTCCCCAGCAACCTTCCTGGCCCTTCCTTCACCTGGCCTTAAAAGTCACATTGCCCAGAATTCCCAACTCTCTCTTTTTCTTTATACTCTTTATGACACTCTATATATAAACTATGTGATTCACCCAACCACTTGGTCATTCACTTATTCATGCATCCAACTAGTACCTGCAAAGGGATCTGCCATGTACCAGACACTTTGCTAGATCTGGGATTACAGAAATGAAAGACATAGACAGTCCTGGAGCTTATATCATGGGAGACGGTGTGGGTAAAATTTTATTCATTTTTTTATTTTGTCCCTGCCACATAGCTTGCAGGAACTTAGTTCTCCAGCCAGCAATTGCACCCACACCCTTGGCAGTGAAAGCCTGGAGTCCTAATCACTAGACAGCCAGGGGATTCCCTAGGTAAAATTCTTAAAGGGAATCAAGTGTGTAGCGAGTGTTATGAAGGAAACGGTGCTGCGGGAGCACAAGGAAGGGACCCTGACCCAGGCAGACTGGTGTCTGAGGAAGTGAGCCTTGAACAGAGCCTCTGGGACATGAGTGTGTGCAGATGGGTGAGGGAGGGTGCTCTGAGGAGGATGCCCCTAGCTAGTGGGGTGGAGTGGGGAGGGGGGTGCTGGAGAGAAAGGTTGGAGGTGAAGCAGAGGGAGGTGGTGAGGGGGCTTTTATAGCAGATTTCAGACTTTGGAGATGGTTCCCATTGATGGTCTGAGTTAGGCAATGACTTGATAGACTTGCATCTGGAGAGACTTCTCTGCAGCAGCCACGTGGAGAAGGACAGAGGCAGGAAGATGAGCAAGTGCTTCCAATGCAGCATGTCAGAACCGGTGATTCCTGCCAATAAATGTATCCCACTTGTCCCCGGCAGACCCCCAGGGCCACGTGTTCATCTGATAAGTGTTTATTTGGTGCTGACTCTGTTGCTGGTCCTGCACTGGGCTCCCAGGATAATGCAGGGAAGCAAGCCAGGCCAGGGCAACCCTCAGGGAATGGTCCAGGGGAGGTGAACTTCACCCATAGTCCTCTCACTCATCTTCACCACATCAGGTACCATTCCCTAAAACCTCTCTGAAATCTTTCCACTCTGCTCTGCTCCTCGACCTCTGGTCAGGCCCTTACCATCTCCACCAGGACTGTGCAGGGCCCCTCAACTAATGCATCTGCCCTCAGTCCTTCTCTAACCCAGCCTGGGTGCACACTGCCTGGCTTTGGGCACTTCTCACAATTGGTAGTGATATGTCTACCTGGCTGATTCAGCAGGCTATAAGTTCCATGGAGGCAGGAATCCTGATTCAAAAAATACTTCTCTAGTGCCTGCTCTGTGTTCAGCACCATTCTAGGTACCTGAAATACATCAGTGTACAAAACCAAAAAGATCTCAGCCTTCTTGGAGATTGAATTCTAGTGGGGGATGAAGACAAAAGGCAATAAACAAAATAATACATAACATTTAAAAGTGCCAAGATCTAAGGAGATAATGAAAAGTAGAGCAGAACAGGGGAGGGTAGTCAGAGTGCTGGGAATGGGAAGGAAGCAGGATTAAATCAGGTCCATGTAGACCTGACTGAGCAGGTGACATTTAGGCGTATTTGCAGGAGAGATGTGAGTCATTAGCATAATGCCTGTCGCTCAGTGGAGCTCCACACTGAATAGGTGCTTTGGAGATAGAGGATGATGCTCATATGTCTCCAAGTGTCTGATCTGTGTGTCTTATGTGGAAAGATGACACATGCTCTGAGCAGAGCTACAGGTCCCAGGGAACTCAAGGCCACGGGTTTAAATAGTCTGATTCAGCCGCACTGTGAATGTTCTTGATTCTGTGTCCTCCTCCCAAAGGCTCAGGTTATGTTGGAGCTGAAGACTCGTGTGGAAGAATTAAAAATGGAGAATGAGTATCAGCTTCGACTAAAGGATATGAACTATTCTGAGAAAATTAAGGAGCTAACAGACAAGTTCCTCCAGGAAATGGAGTCCTTGAAAACAAAAAACCAGGTCTGTTGAACCAACGGCCACAAATAATAAGAAATTTCCTATTCACTCAAGACAGCTGGCACTCATTCAAACAATAAGACATATGATAATGTTGATAACATCAGAAATGCATACAGTGTAGTGCTAAGTGGAAAAGGAGAAAAAAGCAGAATATAAAAAACTCTTAATGCTACTAATGAGGTAAAAATAGATACACCTAGAACAATTTTTAAGAAAATAGATAATGATATGACCATCTCTGGAAGTTGAGATTGTGGATAGTTTGAATTTAGTTCTTTATGCTTTTCTATAACTTCCGAATTCTCCACCATGAAAATATATTACCTTTCTGATCAAGAGAAACTTACTTAATAGCAAAATGAAAAGTAACAAGAAAAATAAAGTAGGGAAAGAGAAAGCTTGCAGAATATTGATCTCCAGGTTGTCAGTAAGTTAAGTAAAATTAGTCTAAATGACCTTCCTGTCATTAACATTGGGCCAGGATTCTCCTGGAATGATTTCTCTGTTCCGTACAAACCTGCCTGGCCCTTCTTCCAACACTGCCAATTTTTTGCTCAAGTGATATTTGGTTCTTGTATGTTATCTCTATGAGTCTAAAGACACCCAGGCAGTTAATTTTATTATTTCATTCATTTAATCAACAAACATTGGTGCCCTCTGTACACAGAGTACAAAGTTAGGCCCCTCCCCTGCCTGCAAGGAGCTTTCCTCCTCCATTAAAGAAAACACTTTCTTAGAAGCTGACACATTAACATATCCAAGGATTTCCTTTGAGAGCAATGTGCTAACAACAGAGGATTCAAATCCGTTCTTACCTTGTCCACCCAAAAATCCATTTGGGGCCTGTCCAAACCTGAACTCATGATTGACAAGATCCATTTCACAGAAGGGATCTGTATAGAGATAGTGTAGAACTTTCAGAGCAGCATATAATACAAATAAAAATGATAGCTTGAGTGTTGTTCATTGAACAGCGCTTGGTGCAAGTAAGGGCTTGGGAAATGCTCGTGAGCAAAGGAGGCTATTACTTGTACAATTGGTGCTTTTCTCAGTGGTGCTTTCACCAGACGTGTAGAAAGGAGAATATTTGACTCTGTGTCTTAGGTTTTAAAAACCGAGAAAGAAAAGCAGGATGTACTCCATCGTGAACGCATGGACGACCTCCTGGACAAACAGAGCCGGGAACTGCAGGACCTAGGTGAGGCCACCCGGGGAGGGCCCTGGGCAGACGGTTGGTTGGGGGCAAAGTCCGACAGCCCTCTGGATTCAACCCCAGTCTATAAACAGCCTGCCTTTATCCCCTGGAGCTCACTGTGGTTTTTATTCCTGTGTATTTACTCATGCTTTAAACACAGGTTAAATACCTAGCGCATGCCAGTAGGAGATACAAAAAAGTGGGTTTGGAACCTAATAGGCTGCATTGGGTCCCAGACTCACCCTGACTTGCTGGGTGCTCTAGGGAGTCACCTAATCTCCCCCAGCCTCAGTTTACTCTTCCATAAGATGGGGGTGCTGGTACCCATTTTGCATACTCAGGACATTCCTCTTGACCCTGAACCCCTAAACATCCCTCTGCACTTTCCTGGAAACCTTTCTGCCTAACATCGAAGGGAGGGAATCGGGTTGCCTGATGAGACAATAGCGTGGGGGCCCTGTAAGGAAGATGGGTGTGCTTTTGAATCTGGCCTGTGAAGGCAGAGGCTCTAGCTGGTGCAAGAAGGGGACAGAAAAACAGCCAAGGCTCCTGAGCGTCCCCGGGGTTGGTGCTACCGTCCCTCCTGAAGTAACCTTCCTTGCTTCTCTCCAGAATGTTGCAACAACCAAAAGTTGCTCCTGGAATATGAGAAGTACCAGGAGTTGCAGCTCAAGTCCCAGAGGATGCAGGAGGAGTACGAGAAGCAGCTTCGGGATAACGATGAGACCAAGAGCCAGGCCCTGGAGGAGCTGACTGAGTTTTACGAGGCCAAACTGCAGGAGAAAACCACCCTCCTGGAAGAGGTACTCACAGGAAGCCGAGCCGTGCCTCCTGTTCACAATGCCATCCTGCAGCCCTGGCCCAGCAACAGCCCTGAGAGCCGTGGGGAGCCTTGCTTGACCTCCTTTTCCTTCCCCACCTTCCTTCCTGAGTGTGTTTCGTAGCCTTGTCTGGTGCCGTTTCTATGTTTGTGTCCCTGGCAGCTAGGGGCCTCCCTGAGTGGGGAGGTGTCCAGCTTTTCAGACCGAAGTTCCTTGGCTAGACTAAGTTCATCCCCATTACTTCTAACTGTATCTTCACCGGGGAGAGCTTTCTAGAAGAAGCCTGTAGAACCTGCAGACGAACAAGGGACCTGAACCACGGGGAAGGTGGTTGCCTGAAACCCTTCGTAGCTTCTTATGTCTCACAAGATGAAATCATTCCTTCACGGACTCAACAAACAGACCTGTCTTACAGGTTTACCAGCATAAGTGCTGGGTGGTCAAGCAAAGTGAAATATGGGGCCAGGTTCTTGGTTGGGTGAGAGAGGCGTTCATACAGACTAATGTTCATCAAAATGTAGACGGGACAGTGGGGGACGCAGACACAGAGCGCCTCCCCCTCCACCTCCTAACCCTCCACTCAGCCCCACATCCCCTGCCGCTGGCCTGCAAGGTCAGGAAAGCCTGGTAGGAGCCACTGAGATCCTGGAGGCATGGAAGCTGGAATTAACCAGGAGACAGGGAAATGCAGGAGGTTAAGAGAGAGCATCCAGGCAGAGCAAAGTCATAGAATGTTCCAGCAGATTGGGTTGCCGCAATATCTCGTTTCCTGAGATGAAGAGAAAATTGAGAGAGGCCAGATGGTCTCCTTTTTTGGCACAAAATTCTGGCAGATGGTGTTCTGAGAGTGAGGGGGCAGGAGAGTCAAGAAGGTGTGGAGTGATTTTTGGGGTTTTTTTTTTCTGGCTGCTCTGGGTCTTCATTACAGTGCATGGTCTTAGTTGCCCCATTGCATATGGGATCTTAGTTCCCCAACCAGGGATCAAACCCACTTTGGAAGGCATATTCTTAACCACTGGACCACCAGGGAAGTCCCCATATGGAGTGATTTTTGAAGGGAATGACGAAGAAGAGGATGGCCAGGTCTGTAGCTGAAGGCCTAACTGCCTGAGACACTAATTCTGGCAGTGGTCACCCACCAAGCTGAGTGCTTTTCCACAGCAGGGCTCTGCAAGTAAACGTGTGAGCAAGGAAGGCACAGAGCAGCCCTGACCCAGAGCCGGGGCTTCACCAAGTGGTGAAAATAATGGTCGGCTGGGAACCAGCCACTGGGTCCAGGCCAGAGAGAGTCAGTAAGGAACCAAGAGACTGTGGATGAATCAAGACCAGGCCAGGGAACGTGGTGAGGTTGAGAGCCAGGGTGGCATCCCTGGGATCCAACAGAGAAGTCACCTGTGCCCAGAGCGCAGGGCCTGTATTTTAAGACTCAGAGGTGGCACTGCTCCGAGAGGTGGGCCTGAGAGCGGGTGCAGGAAGATAAGGGTCACAGCACCAGGAGACGTCCCAGGGTCCTCTGTAACCACCCTGATGGCGGCAGGGAAGATGCTGAGTCGGCGTCCGGAAGTCCTCGGTGAACTGGGACACTGCCCAGGCAGTGGGGGTGGACTCAGTAGGAAGTAGAGGGTGGAGGCCCCACAGACTTGGCAGAGGCTGAGCTCAGATAGCAGAGTGAGAGCCAAGAGAATTCCGCCCCCACCTGAGCCCACCTGATTCCAGTTCTACAGTATGAGGAATGCTCCCTAGCTGCCCTGCCTACCTGCCCAGCCCCATTTCCAGTTGCCCCATCCAACTTCCCACATCCAATGATGTGGAGCCTCCAGAATTCTTCTACACCAACCTTTGAGCCCCTGCTCAGGACGATGCTTCTTCACTTGGCTGCTGGTGTGCACCCTCAGGGACTCAGGACAAGAGCCAACTCCTTGACAATTTTTCCCTAACCCCTCCCTCTCCTCCTCCCCCTTTTCAGTTCCGTTCAGTCGCTCAGTCATGTCCGACTCTTTGCAATTCCATGAACCTCAGCACACCAGGCCTTCCTGTCCATCACCAACTCCCGAAGTCCACCCAAACCCATGTCCATTGAGTCGGTGATGCCATCCAACCATCTCATCCTCTGTCGTCGCCTTATCCTCCTGCCCTCAATCTTTCCCAGCATCAGGGTCTTTTCAAATGAGTCAGCTCTTCACATCAGATGGCCAAAGTATTGGAGTTTCAGCTTCAACATCAGTCCTTCCAATGAACACCCAGGACTGATCTCCTTTAGAATGGACTGGTTGAATCTCCTTGCAGTCCAAGAGACTCTTAAGAGTCTTCTCCAATACCACAGTTCAAAACCATCAATTCTTTGGTGCTCAGCTTTCTTTATAGTCTAATTCTCACATCCATACATGACTACTGGAAAAACCATAGCCTTGACTAGATGGACCTTTGTTGGCAAAGTAATGTCTCTGCTTTTTAATATGCTGTCTAGGTTGGTCATAACTTTCCTTCCAAGGAGTAAGCGTCTTTTAATTTCATGGTTGTAATCACCATCTGCAGTGATTTTGGAGCCCAGAAAAATAAAGTCTGACACTGTTTCCCCATCTATTTGCCATGAAGTGATGGGACCGGATGCCATGATCTTAGTTTTCTGAATGTTGAGCTTTAAGCCAACTTTTTCACTCTCCTCTTTCACTTTAATCAAGAGGCTCTTTTGTTCTTCCCTTTCTGCCATAAGGGTGGTGTCATCTGTATATCTGAGGTTATTGATATTTCCTCCCCCTTTTACAGAGCTAAGTATCCCTCCTCTGTGTTTTCAAGGCCCCCAGGCCCGTTTTACTCATGTGGCTTATACAACAGCATCTCAGTTTCCTGGGCTCTGCTTTTAGGGTGAATGGATCCGCCCAGAGTGGTGAGAGGCCAGCTTTCCTCCCCAGACTTCTCATAGTGATGACAAGGCTTTTCTTCTTTTGAGTCAGCAGGATTTCAACTCAGAACTTTCCTAGAGAGATGCCTCACAAATGTCATCTTACTAAGCTGACTGGGATTCTTCTACTTTTTAGCAACATCTCTTAGATCAAGAGCAGGGGCTTGTGGGCCCCTCTGGGTTACAGGCAGAGTCCACTGGCCAGACTTCCGTTCAGCAATAGTCTGGTGACATGATGGGCAAAGAGAAGCCTTTGTCAGGAGGTCATTGAGCTCAGTTTTAAAACCACCTGCCTCTCTCAATCTCCAAAACACTCAGTCAAGGGATGGTATGTGCAACCTGGGAGAATGCCAGGGTCAGAATCGGAAGAAAGCCACTGATTCTGCTGAGATCTACGATGTCCACCCCCAGGCAGCAATGAGCAAGGAGGGGTCCTGCCCCAGTCACCCCCCACGCTCCACCAGGCAGAGCTTGTTCTCCCAGCATCTGAGCTCTAGGCTTTTACTCATTCAGCACCAACTCTATACCATATACTGCACACTGTGGTAGACAGAGATGCGGCCCTGCCATCATGGAGCCTCCGTGTCAAACAGGCATTTATTATGTGATGGGGGGTATACAGGCTTCACCCAGGAAATGATAACCTCAGCCAAGAGCTGGAGGAAGAGTCAGAGAAAGCCACAGGAAAAGGCTGGAACCAGAGGTACAGTGAGTACCAAGGTCCTGTAGCTGAGGACCACGCACATTGGGGGAACTGCAGCTAGTTCACACTGGCAAGAGCTCAGGGAAGGAGTGATGGCTGAGGCTGGAGAGGTGAGCCAGGCCTGCCTCCTGAGAGTCTGTGGACTAGGTTCAAGAGCCTGGACTCTACCCTGAGGACAAGGGTGAGGCAGAGAAGGCTTCCAAGCTAGGGGCGGCATGACCAGGTGTGTGGTTTAGAAAGTTCCCCTCAACTAGAGGATAAGATCAGGCTGGAGGGAAGCATGACCAGAGGCAGGAGGCCTGCTCGGAGGCTGAAAACAGTCCAGGCAAGAGATGATGGAGGCCTGGGCAGTGGCAGAGGCACAGAGAAGTGGGTGGATTCAAAAGGTGGAAAGGGTGGTACTGACTGGATTATGGAGGGGGCAGAAATTAAAGAGTCACTCATTCATTCAATATTTATTGGGTACCTGCTGTGTGCCAGTGTGCATTGCACACTGGGAACTCATAGTGGGCGTGATAGGCTAGGTTTTTACCCTCAGGGAACTTACATCTCATGGGAGAGACAACCAAGTAATTCCAGAATTAAATATAAAGTTGTAAGTATCACAAGTTTAGTGAAAGGAAGATAGAGGGGGGCTGGTGTCTGTGAAGAAAGCCAGAGGTAGAATGGTGGGTGTTCTGATGGGACGGTGATCAAAGCGATGGAGTGTGAGGCCTGATCTGGTAGGGAGAGAGGGACAGACAGGACAGGAAGAAAGTGGACGGGCCAAGGGACCCATGGCCTTGTTTTCCATTTCTGTGCTAACACGCGGTCTTTCATCCCCGTGATAGCCTTCGATGCTCACCTTGCCCTGGGCCCTCTGAGCTCCAAGATGCTGCCTGTCCCCACCTCCCTGGGCTCACACTCTTCTTCTCTCCACGCCAGGCACAGGAGGATGTCAGGCAGCAGCTGCGGGAGTTTGAAGAGACCAAGAAGCAGATTGAAGAAGATGAAGACCGTGAGATCCAAGACATCAAGACCAAATATGAGAAGAAGCTTCGGGATGAAAAGGAAGCAAACCTGAGACTCAAAGGAGAAACAGGCATCATGAGGAAGAAGGTACCGGGCTGGTTTCTGAGAGGCGTGCGGGGCAGTCCTGGACCGCACTGCAGAGAAAGCATGGGGTGGGTGGACGGACACAGAGTCAGCTAACAGTGGCTCTGCCCAGGGTAGGGGCCGGTGAGGGGCAGGCTGGCAGAATTCCCACCTGAATGTCCTCAGCTCCAGCAAGTGGGTTTGGAAAGCAGCGCCAGCCAGTGTGAAGGTTCCCCCTGCACAGACAGGCAGGCAGATCCTTACCACACCCTCCGATGGGGTAACCACTGGGGCCTGCCCCCCTCTCTCCTGTTTACAGGAGACAGGGAGGTTCACCATGACGTTGGTGAACGCTTTGGGCTTTCCTGTATTGGCAAGTGGGGGTTAGAGTTTTCAGAGTTAAACCTTTCAAGTGGAAATGAGGTCTTTGGAGGTGAGATAGATGAAGTCTGCACCTGGAGGTATCCTCAGGCTCTCAGTGTAGGGAGTCAGGGTTGCTCCTGGTCGGACCCTGTGGGTGGGAGAAGGATTGGGAGTAGAGGGTACTTAGTTTACAAGGCCGGGGAGATGTTTGTAGTCACCGACGGCCAGGCAAGGAGGCATTCAGTTCACAGATCCTTACAGAATTGCCAATTCCCCCCAAACATTTAGCCTTTGTTGCTGTTCAGTTGCTCAGTCATGTCTGACTCTTTGTGACCCCATTGACTGCAGCATGTCAGGTTTCCCTGTCCTTCACCATCTCCCAGAGTTTGCTCAAACTCATGTCCATTTAGTTGGTGATGCCATCCAACCATCTCATCCTCTGTCATCCCCTTCTTCTGCCTTCAGTCTTTCCCAACATCAGGGTCTTTTTCAGTGAGTTCACTCTTCATATCAGGTAGCCAAAGTATTGGAGCTTCAGCTTCAACATCAGTCCTTCCAAGGAATATTCAGGTTGATTTCCTTTAGAATTGACTGGGTTGATCTCCTCGCAGTCGAAGGGACTCTCAAGAGTTTTCTCCAACACCACAGTTCTAAAGAAGCCAAATGCAAAGCAAGTTCACATTCTTTCCTATTAGAAATCACACTACTAGTCAATCCAGGGGCAGTCATGCCTTCCCTTCTTGGACGTGACTAAGATGGCTCATCACTTAGGTCACTCATCTGTGACCTTGATGGATCATGGATCCTAACCTTTCAAGGTCAGTGCAGTCATAGAAAACTCTGGATCCACCAGGGGAACTGGTCTCTAGAGGCTCT
The DNA here is from genome assembly GCF_910594005.1 of Cervus elaphus. NCBI lineage: Eukaryota > Metazoa > Chordata > Mammalia > Artiodactyla > Cervidae > Cervus > Cervus elaphus. Next base: position 123,023,594 of record NC_057834.1, on the reverse strand, counting down.
TACGGCAGACAGTCCTTTCTCACATAAGGGGATGGGACTGGATCTTCTTGGACAGAAGGCTACATTGCCCATTTGGCCTGGGAAATTCCTGACAGTCCCAAATTCTGATGAGGAGCTCCTAAAATCTATAGGCAGTGGGTGGAACGGAGGTGAGTTCACAGGCTCTGGTGTTCTCTGCTGTTGCCGTTTGTTCCCCTAGTTCAGCAGCTTGCAGAAGGAGATTGAAGAGCGAACCAATGACATTGAGCTCCTGAAGGGGGAGCAGGTGAAGCTGCAAGGGGTCATCAAGTCCCTGGAGAAGGACATCATGGGCCTCAAGCGGGAGATCCAGGAAAGAGACGAGACGATTCAAGATAAGGTAAAGGCACATCCTCTGTCCCCCCTCCACTCCAGCCTGGCTGGACCCAGGCCATGAGGACAAAGCTCTAGACAGAGTCCCTGCCTTTTGAGCTCAGTGGGGGATGAGCTATCAGTGAAGTGCCTACCGTGTGGGTGGCACTGGGCTAAGTGCTGTAAATGCGTCCCATTCAATTCCCCCCAAAACGCCAGGGACCGTGAGCAACCCAGTTGTATAGCTCAGGAAACTGGTCCCAGGGTTAAGTGTCTCACCCAGGGTCCTAACAGTTTATAGGTGACAGACTTGTGGTAAGAGCCTGAGTGCTGACTGCCAGACCCCAGCTCGCTTCTGTGCCAGGCATCCCAGGGTGACCATCCCTTGGACTAGGGGCAGCTCACCCACTGCATCGCCCGTGTGGTCCCCCTGATCAGAGAGGAACTCCCCTGCGGCTAGCCCTGTAACCACTGGGTAACCGCAGAAAGTGAAATCACTCTTCTGGATAGCTTTCTCACAAAACAATAAGACAGACACATCACATGTTGTGAGGTACACCACCTCCGTATCCAAAATCTCATCTCCTCCTGAGCAAATCAAGGCTCCTCACCCTCCTCTCACCCCCTCTGCCATTGTTGCCTTGGTTGGATGCAATTCCCGGGTGGTTGAGAACCTGGGTTTCAGCCTAGTGAGCTAGGTTCCCGGGCAGCCGCTGACCATATGACAGCCTCAGGCAACTGATCCAAGCCTTGTTTTCTCATCTGTGAATGGGGCGCTGGGGAGAGCATGAGACAGTGTCTGCATGTCATTTCTGCAAGTGAGCATTTGCGTTTATATCTGGGCATTTTTTTAGGTAGGAGCCAGAGCTCTCTGCAAATTCTTAAAGTGTTTTTTAATTAATTTTTATTGGTGTATAGTTGATGTACAACGTTGTGTTAGTTTCACGAGTGCAGCAAAGTGGATTGGTTATCCATGTACACATATCCACTCTTTTTTAGATTCTTTTCACTTATAGGTCATTACAGAGTATTGAGTAGAGTTCCCTGTGCTATAAGTAGGTCCTTGCTGCTGCTGCTAAGTCACTTCAGTCGTGTCTGACTCTGTGTGACCCCATAGATGGCAGCCCACCAGGCTCCCCTGTCCCTGGGATTCTCCAGGCAAGAACACTGGAGTGGGTTGCCATTTCCTTCTTCAATGCATGAAAGTGAAAAATGAAAGTGAAGTCGCTCAGTCGTGTCCGACTCTTAGCAATCCCATGGACTGCAGCCTACCAGGCTCCTCCTTCCATGGGATTTTCCAGGCAAGAGTACTGGAGTGGGGTGCCATTGCCTTCTCCAAAGTAGGTCCTTACTAGTTAGCTATTTTACGTATAGTAGTATGTATATATTAATCCCAATCTACTGATTTTTTGTCACCACCCGCCCCCCGCCTTAAAGGGGGGGTTTTCACAAGAAAGAGGGTAAGACCTTTAGGAAATTGCACCAGCCTAACGGATTTAACAGCCTTCCATCCCACTTCCCAAACAGGTCCCTGCCTCCACACTCTGTAATCATTTCAGTCTCCCACTTAAAATTCTTTCGCAGCTCTCAACTGCGTGTGGCAAAGGTCAGCAACTTTTTTTTTCTGTGAAGGGCAAGGTAGTAAATATTTTTGTCTTTTCAGGCAGTGTGGTCTCTGCCACAGTTGCTCAGTTCCGCTCCAGTAGCATAAAATCAGTCATAGACAAGACATCAATGAATGGGCTTGGCTATGTTCCAATAAAACTTTATGAAAATAGGCAGAAGGTCAGATTTGACCTGAGGGCTATAGCTAACCAGCTCCTGGCCTCCTGGATAAATTCTCAACTATTTAGACCCTTGCCTTCCTCCCCCTTCCCCTCCAGTCCTATTTCTCACTGTCCCCATCTACCACCACCCTAACTCATGCGAGTTCTTCTCAGCACCCTCAATACACACCATGCCTTCTGTGTGCCAACCTCTTCTACAACACCTGTCACAGTGTAGGTTTACACTTGTTGGCGCATCTGCTTTCCCAGCTAGTATGTTTCCTCTTAAGGGTAGGGACTGTGGCATATTTCTATTTGGAATTTGTAACCTTGGCAAAAGATCTCTGTTCAGTAAATAACATGTAAATCTGCTCTCCAGTTGTCATTGCCATGCAACACATTGCCCCAGGACTTAGTGGTGAAAAACAACTGTTTCATTATGCTTGCAGATTTTGTGGGTCTAGAATCTGGACAGGGTACAATGGGATGGCTTGTCCTTGTCCTCGATGTCTGGGGTCCTAGTGGGACCTCAGATGGGTGACTCCAGCAGCAGTGGGCTCAAAGACCAACAGCCAGTGTGGCTTCTTCAGCCCCCTATCCAGTCCCTTGGCCAGCATGGCTGGAATGCTGGGCTTAGCTGGGACTGTTGACAGAGCACCAAACATCCTATCCAGCCTACAGGTCTCAGAGTGGTGGGACTTTTGACATAACAGGTGGCCTCCCCCAGAGCATGTGTTCCAAGAGAACCAGGTGGAAGCTGCTCGATCTTTTCCAAGATAGCCTGGGAAGCCACACTGCATCACTTGAGCTGCATTCTTCGGGTTACAAGCAGACCATAAATCCAGCCAGACAGAAAGGGAAGGGATTAGACCCTGCCTCCTGATGGAGAAGCGTAAGGTCATATTGTAGAAGAACGTTTGGGATGAGAGGTGCTCTCCAGGTGAGCTTTCTTCCATGCAGTCAGCCACACCCTGTCTGGATGGGTGAGTGAATGACTGAAGTCTGGCACAGAAGCTGGGGAGTCAATGGTGCCCCTGGTGGGGGAGCCCCCCTTTGTGTCCCCTCAGGAGGTCACAGGATTTGTGTTCTGTGCCTAAAGGGATTCCATACCAGGGCCTCCGGATAGCTATCTCACACCTCCCTGCTCTCACCCACAGGAGAAGCGAATCTATGATCTGAAAAAGAAAAATCAGGAACTAGAGAAATTCAAGTTTGTGCTCGACTACAAAATAAAGGAACTGAAGAAGCAAATTGAACCTCGAGAGAATGAGATCAAGGTGATGAAGGAACAGATTCAAGAGGTGAGAGGCCATCTGGACACCCTGGCCTTTGTCCCGACCATTCCTGGCTGGGGTGGGGGTTGGGGGGCTGAAAGCTAGCTCTCCTCACAGCCTCTCTCTGCTCCCAAGGTCCACACCAGCCTCCACTCTGCACAAAGTGAAAGTGAAGGCCTAAGGAGGGGTCCAGTGGTGCAGAAGCAAAATGCTTTGAGCTCTGGCTTCCCCCGGGCCCTTGGGTGGGATTTAACCTTGTTCCTCGCCCGCCTCCCCGCTGTGCCGGTGTTCTGGGCCCTCGAAGGGAAACTGCAGCCATTGAGGCTTCAGCCACCAGGGGGCGATGTCTACTCAGCCACCAGCTTGTCCTCCAGAAAGTACATCCCTCTGGATTCAACATTTTTTTCTCAGACTAAACATGTTGGCGGGAGCCCTACGTGAGGCGGCCGTGTTTGGACTTCATCTGATAAGGAGTAGGAAATCCTCAGAGGCTCTTGAGCAAGAGAATGGCAAAATGAAGTGTGTGTTCTGGGAAGCAAACAGGATGAAGGCAGACAAAAGAGAGGGCTCCTGAGAGTCCAGTGGGGTACAAGTGTTCCCCGTGGGCCCCCCTGCCTTTCCGTGTGGCGGTGTTTACCTGGAAGCCTGCCCATGCTGGGCAGAGAGCAGCTGACTGGGGTCCATGGTTGATCCACACCAAGGTGCTTCAGGTAGAACTCTGGATGCCTTCTAAGGCCTTCCCTTGGTAACCCCCGTATCCAAATCACTGATGCCTGTCTGATTGATCTCCAAATGATGTTTCAGATCCAACCCTCCTTGCCCTCTGCTGCTACCCACCACTCCAGTCCACACCTCCCTCCTCTCTCTTCTGGACTTGACCCCAGCCTCCAGTCTGTTCCCTACATCGACACCACAGCAAACTCCCAGTGGTATCCCATCCCACCTAGAATAAAATTCAAACTCTACCGAGGCCCCTGAGGCCCTGCATGATCCCACCTCTACCTGTCCCTCCAGCCATATCTCCAGGCTCCTTCTCCAGCTCTAGCCTGCAGGCTTTCTGACAGTTCCGAGGACAAGCCACGCTTTTCCCATCCTGGGACCTTTGCAAATCTGTTCCCCCTGCCCGGAAGGCTTTCAGAATGACGATCACCTCACTGGCTGCTTTGAGTTTTTCACATCTCAGCTCCTGTGTCACCTCTTCAAGGAGGCCTTCCCTGACCATCCTCTCCAAAACAGCCTCCTGCTCCCCCTCCATCTTCTCTAACTGTGCTGAGCAAAGCTAAGCGTAAAGGGTATAGGATGTACTGATAGCCGCATTAGAACTGGCTCCACAATAGCTATGGTGGAGAAAAGCAAAGCCTTTTCTCCAGGAGGCCCCAGAAAAGAGGCCAGATGGTGCGCTCGGTTCAGGGCTGATGCATCCAGAGAGGACTTGTCCTTGTGACGATGACTTTCTCCCTGGCCTCTGGGATAAGGAAGAGTGTTCCCAGCTGGCCACAGAGCAGCTTCCTGGTGGCCTCCTGCCATTCTTGGATGACCTCAGGGCCCAAGAATGGCAGCCTGAGCAGATAAGGAAGAGCAGGGGCCCCGCCTGCCTGGAAGGTCGATGTGCTGATGTGCCGCAGGCCCTAGACCATCACTGCCTCCCTTCTTGCCCCACTGCATCTGACATTTGTTAAGTGCATTTCAGGTTGGGGCATCTGACATTTATTAGGTGCATTTCAGGTTGGGTCAGCTGTCTTCCACTGCCACACACCTGAAAGATTATTCACTTTCCCTTCAGTACCTGGACCAACCGTGACTTTGATCCTCAGCAGGGAATATGCCCCCCTCACTTTGGGAATGAGTCAAACAGGACCCCTCCAGCCCCACCACAGGTGCCAGCCTCAGCCAGGGCTGCTATCTGAGCCCAGTTCCTTCCCCAGGGGCCCATGACCCAGGGGCTCCCATCTGGGGGTCAGACACCTTTGGTCCACTTGCTGCAGCCCTCCCTGGGAGTTCCTTTCCCTGCAAGAAGGAAGCTGCAAGTCTTCGGCGCCTTTGTAGAGCTGAGACCTCTCTGCGTGGAAGGAGAATACTACCCGCCGCCCCCCCCGCCCACTCTACCCCAGATGCTTTTCCAGCTTCTCTTTGATGAGTCATGACTATCTCCTTCCTAGGGCAGGAGTTTCCAGAACCTTATTTTCCTTCATACGTTTTTCTTTCTTCATCTAGTGCGGGGTTTCTTCTCCTCGGCACTATTTACACTCTGGGGTGGATAAGTCTTTGTTGTGGGGGAGAGGGCTATCCTGTGCCTTGTAGGATATTTAGCAGCTAGATGCCAGTAGCAACCTGCCCCTCGCCCTCCCCCAGTTGTGACACCAAAAATGTCTCTAGATGTTTTGCCACATGTACCCTGAGGAGGCACGATGCCTCTCCCTAGCGCCCCACCCCATTGAGAATCTCTGAACTGGATGAGTAACACATGACAAGTAGATGGAATTTCCCCAGCAGGAAAAGGACCCTTGTTCCCCTATACCAGCTAGTCTCCTGGCTGTCCAGCCAGTGACTCAAATTTAACATATTGCACAATTTTTCTGTGAACTAGATTTTTTTTTTCTCAGCGTGGTTTGAGGCTTTGCTCATATCACTTCCTTTCTAACCTAATCTGCCGTTGCTGACTTTAAGATTGTAGAGAAAGAGGCACAGCCAGCTACAGGCACTCAGATAGACCGTGGAGAAGCCCCTTTCTCTCTCTCTTTTTAAAAAGTATTATTTATTTAGCTATGTCGGGTCTCAGTTGCAGGGTGTAGGCTCAGCAGTTGTGGCATATGGGCTTAGTTGCCCTGAGGCATGTGGGATCTTAGTTCCTTGACTAGGGATTGAACTCCTGTCCCTTGCATGGCAGGGCAGCTTCTTAACCACTGGCCCCACCAAGGAAATGTCCCCTTTCACTCCTGTGGCGGCCATTTCCTCAGTCTGGGGCAGCAGCCTCTCGCCTGGGCCACAGTGGCAGCCTCCTGACTGGCTGTCTGGTTCCAGCCTTGCTGTCTCCATCAAGCCTTCTAAGGTGCACATCAGGTCAGGCCACACCTTGGGAGAGAGCTGTCAGCGGCTCCCTGAACTCTCAGGATAAAGGCCACGCTTCTGACCAGTTTAAACTTCTGGCCAGGATAGAGTCTGCGCTTCTCACTATTTGAGCCTCAGCCCTAGAGTCCTGGATGACCCAGCTCAGCTGACCTGTCCAGCCCCCTCTCCCCCTTCCTCACATGCACCCCCTCCAAGGTCCAAGGGTGGCTGAACCACTTGCAGCCTGCAGAGATGCACCAGACTCCTACGTTTCTGGTCCCTTCTGTGCACGGCCGTTCTCCCGCCTGACATTCTCCTTCCCGACTTTCCCTCTAAACCCTATTCCTCCTACAAAACCCGACTGAGCATCCCTTCCCTGCGGGCCACCCCCACCCCTCCACTGTGCACACACAGGGCTCTTTCTATCCTGACTGCAGAAGATGTTTATCCTGCTCCACCTGAACTTCTCATTGACTTCCCGCTAATCCCTCTAGACCCAGGGCTTCTTGAAGACAGAAACTGCCTCTCACTCAAGTCTGTATCCCCCATGCCTTTGACAGCCGGCCAGTCCTCTCTAACAGATACATTCTTTGGTTAGCTGTGCAAATAACCACACTTGCTGTGTGTCCTCTACCAGGCGGCTCCACAGAGCTCTGCAAACATTGCATGTTTATCTTATCATTCTTCTTCCAGAGGCAGATTGTTTCAGGCCCCCCTCCTTTCCCTCGCTTTCGCTCCCCCTTGCCCTTCTACATCTGCGATGCATTCATTCATTCACATGAATGTTTACCGAGTGCCACCTTTATGCCAGGCATTGGGTCAAAGGGCTCCTCTGTCCATACAAAATGCTTCCAGTAATTAGGCTGACATTCTCCTAAACGCTGCCCCTCCCTGTCCACGATGTGGCTACTTAGGGCTTGCTGGTACTTCAGAACATGACTGGGGAGCCTTGTAATCTGACCAGAGGGCCTGGGTTAGAGTAAAGGGGCTATTCCATCCAGTCATGAAAAAACCCAGTAAACTCCCCCAACCTCCCCCCTCAAAAAAGTAGTCAGCAAACCTCTCTAATAACAGGAATGCTAGTGTCCACCAGATTTGGCCTGTCAGTCAGACTGTACTCCTTTGCTTTTGGAAGGAATTAAATCCGTGACGCGCTCACCTACAGCTGGCCTCCTCCTAATTAGAAGGTCTGATTGTCACTCACAGGTCTTTGGTTAATAGCAACACAACAGCAAATAGTCTTTCAGAAGCACACAGATAGCTTCTTTTTCTTTTGAAAATAAGACACTCTGAGTTGTACTTTTCAAGAACTTTTCAACAGAATGATCAGGCAAAATTCCCTTCTCAGCCTCCTCTTTCCTGTTTGATGGCTTAGACTTGGGACGCCTACATGCTGGTCCCATCAAAACTTTCTGCTTTAGAGTCGGCCCTGCTGACGTGTGGCCCCAAAGAGTCAAGATTCACTCACGAAGCTTCACAGAGCAGCAAGGAAGGGGCTTGTCTGCAGAACCTTGCCTCAGGCTCCAGGTTCCAGTAGTCAGGAGTCATCCGTTTATAAGGAATTCAAGAAAAGAAGGTTGAAGTAACAGAGAAACTAAGGAGGGAAAGTTCATAGCCTGGCTATAGAAATACATGATCTGGGCTACCATAACAGCCAAGGGGGTCGGGAGCTTCAAGGATGGCCAGGAGTAAAAGGAAAGGTTTGTTCCAAAGGGGGAACTAGAAGGGAGGTGCCCTGATAGCAGGGGAAATACTCCCACTGGAAGACTTCAGTTCTCAGATTTAATTTTCATTCTCATACTTTCTTCGTGGAGGCACCATTGGTTTGTAATGTCATGTTAAGTTTCATGTTACAACACTCTATTTCTACTTCCGTATGCACGACAGCGTGTATAGTTGGTTCCCATCCATCAGCAGAGAGTTGCTCCGCTTGATTCATGTTGCCCGCTCTGCCCTTCCCCCTCTGGGAGCCACTACTCGGTTTTCTGTATCGTGTGCATGGTTTGTCCATTTACTTTGGTTTTTGCTTTTTTTCAATTGAAGTATAGTTAATTTACAATGTTCTATTCAAGTGTATACTTAAGTCATTCAGTGAGATATATATATATGTATACACACACACACATATATGGGTTTCCCTGGTAGTTCAGCTGGTAAAAAAAAATCCACCTGCAATGCAGGAAACCCTGGTTCAACTCCTAGGTCAGGAAGATCCCCTGGAGAAGGGATAGGCTACCCACTGCAGTATTCTTGTGCTTCCCTGGTGGCTCAGACGGTAAAGAATCTGCCTGCCATGTGGAAGACCTGGGTTCGATCCCTGGGTTGGGAAGATCCTCTGGAGAAGGGATAGTCTACCCACTTCAGTATTCTTGCCCGGAAAATCCCATGGGCAGTGAAGCCTGGTGGGCTACAGTCCATGGCGTCACAAAGAATTGGACATGACTGAGCTCCGCACAGTATAAGATACTGAGTATAATTGCCTGTGCTATACAATACACACTTGTTTACCTATTTTATATATAGTGGTGTTTATGTGTTAAGCCCAACCTCCTAGTTTATCCCCCCCCACCCTTAATATCCCCTCTGGTAACCATAAGTTTTTTAATGTCTGTGAGTCTATTTCTGTTTTATAAGTAAGTTCATTTGTATCATTTTTTTTTTTAGATTCCACATATAAATAATATCATACGGTATTTGTGTTTGACTTACTTCACTTAACATGATAATCTCTATGTCTATCCATATTGCTGCAAATGACATTATTTCATTCTTTTTTATGGCTCATATTGCGTTATATATATGTACCACATCTTCTTTATCCATTCATCTGTCAATAGACATTTAAGTTGCATCCATGTCTTTTATATTTCAAAGATGAATGAAATCATACAGTATTTGTCTTCCTCTGCCAGGCTTGTTTCACTTAGCATAATACCCGAAAGGTCCATCCATGTCATTGCAAATCTCAAATTTTCATTCTTTTTATGGCTGAATAGTATTCCATTGTGTGTATGTATATATATGTATGTATGTGTGTGTGTGTATATATATATAACATATATATATATATATCTTCTTTATCCATTCATCTGTTAATGGACACTTAGATTGCTTCCATATCTTGGCTATTATAAATAATGCTACAGTAAACATAGGGGTACATATCTTTTCTAATTACTGTTTTGGTATTTTTTGGATGAGCACCCAGAAGTAGGATAGCTGGGCCCTCTGTTAATACTTCTATTCTTAATTTTTTGTGGGATCTCCATACTGTTTTGCATAGCGGCTGCACCAATTTACATTCCAATGAATAGTGCACAAGAATTTTCTTTTCTCCACATCTTTGTTAATCCTTATAGTTTCTTGCCTTTTTGATAATAGGCATTCTAACAGGCATGAGGTGATATCTTATTGTGGTTTTGATTTGCATTTCCCTAACAACTAGTGATGTTGAACATCTTTTCCCATGCTCATTGCCCATCTGTATGTCTTCTATGGCTTACTTTCTTATTCCTGACTCTTTCCCCGCTGCTGTCTATAGATGGAAGCCGAACTGGAGCGTTTCCATAAGCAGAACACACAACTGGAGCTGAACATCATAGAACTGTGGCAGAAATTAAGAGCCACTGATCAGGAGATGCGCAGAGAGAGACAGAAGGTGTGAGAATTTTCAGAGTCTGGCAGCTCTTGGATGCAAGAACTGGCACCTGTCTGCAATGGGCAGCTGGCTTCCAAGAGACAGAGCCAGCCCATCGCTAAGTTACATTCCTATTTTAACTCGCATTCTTTACTTGCTCACAACCCTGCCCTACTTGAGGCTCGTGTAAATTTACGTGACTGAATCCATCTGAGACTATAAGATGACTTTGGGTAGAGCAGTCAAGGAGGCGGAAGACAGTGTTATGAGGATGCTTACAACACCAGCTTGTGTGGCCTGGGGAGGGGCATGCTCAGAGAGGTCCTCTGTAGCAGGTGGTTAAAGGCTTGACCACCAAAACAGTGCTGAGCTCAAAGGACCTCAGAGATAGCCTGTTCTGGTCTCTGTATGTAATAAACAAGGAAAGCAAGGTCAGAGAGATTATGAGATTAGAAACTTCACGCAGCACCCATAGCTATTTAGCACATAGAGGCCAGTCAGCGCTGGAAACCCAGTCTTCTGGTCCTGGGCCAGGACTTGGCTGCACCCCCACCCCCTGGTGGCTCAGACGGTAAAGCGTCTGCCTACAATGCAGGAGACCCACGTTCAGTCCCTGGGTCCGGAAGATCTGGAGAAGAAAATGGCAACCCACTCCAGTGTTCTTGCCTGGAAAATCCCATGGACGGTGGAACCTGGTAGGCTACAGTCCATGGGGTCACAAAGAGTCGGACACAACTGAGCAACTTCACTTTCACTTCACTTTCACCCCCTTGCACAGAGCACCTCATAGTGTTGGTAGAATCAGATTGAACTTTTCCATCTCCCACATCAAGGCTTGACTCTGGACTATATAATACTAGAAGCTGCAGAGCTCTCAACGTGAACTGACACAGATCCTGCCCTTTCCAAACGGAAAAGGTTGACAGGTGGTTTATGATGTGTGCATAATAATTAACCATGCAAGGTAGAAAGTTATGGAGCATGATTAAATGGGCTGTAGGGGCAAAGAGAGAGAAGAGGCTCTCTAGGTCAAGGGTAGGGGAAGATGGGTATCTGAGACAACATGGTGGAAGAGCCCAAATTTGCAGATGAACCATTCTGCCCAATTTTGTCATTATCTTCCCTACCCACTCATTCGTAGCAACCCTCAGGAAGGAGAAGCACTGGATGAGCTAACTAGGGGGCAAGAAAGCTCCAGCCTGGGATCCACACAAGGGAATCAATGTTCTCCATCCTGGCTCTGAAAGGAGTAGGTGACCAATGGTACCTCCTTTAGTCTTTTAAGGCCTGTGGTCCTGGAAGAAATCCAGAGCCAATAAAGAAATCCATGTGTGCAGCCTCTTAAGGATGCGAAACCTTTCAGGCCAGGGGCATGGGAGTTCAGTGCCTCCCCCGCGGGCCTGTGTGCCCCTCCTGGTCTCTGGACCCCATGTGGCCCCTGGCGGTCAGTGATGAGTCCCAGATGAGGTGTTTCTTGTCCCTTTAAGCAGCCACAAGGCTGCAGCCTCTGTCCCTGGAGAGTCCCTGCAGGGCCAGAAATAAATGCCTCTGCTCGCAGGAGCGGGACTTGGAGGCGCTGGTCAAACGGTTCAAGACGGACCTCCACAACTGCGTGGCCTACATCCAGGAGCCGCGGCAGCTGAAGGAGAAGGTCCGCGCTCTTTTTGAGAAGTACGTGCAGCGGGCAGATATGGTGAGCTCTGCTTCCCAGTCCCGCCTTCCCCTGTCCTCTGGGCTCTCTCCTCCCCCGTGGCTAACCCCTTCTGCCCTCTCAGGTGGAGATCGCGGGGCTGAACTCAGACCTGCAGCAGGAGTACGCCCGTCAGCGGGAACACCTGGAGAGGAACCTGGCCACTCTCAAGAAGAAGGTGGTCAAGGAGGGCGAGCTGCACCGCACAGATTACGTCCGCATCATGCAGGTACCCACACGTGCCCTCGGAGACCAAGCCATCAGAGACGAGAAGGTCTGCCCAGGGCCCCTCCGAGACCACTGTCCTCGGGGCTCCCCCAATGTCCAAGGGAGCCACCAGCTTTCTCCAAAGTTCCTGCTTTGACTCATCTCCTCTGACCTCCCAGAGCTCATCCCGGCAGTGACCATGGCTCAGAACCCCACCCAAGGAGGTTTTCTCAGCATTTCCATGCCCACTCCTGCCCTTCCAAGGCCCATTCATTTCTGCCCCATTTCACTTCACCATGCACCTGTTTTTTTTTTCCACCCCCTCATCTTCATGCAAAGCACTCCTGCACCCTGCCTCACTCCTCTCCTTGACCCTGGTTTCCTCTGGACCTGCGTCCACATGACTTTAGCTCTCCAAGTCACTCCCTCCATCTCCTCTTTTCTGTTTCCCACTCTTGTTTCACCTTACTCTGTTCTGCTGCTTTTTAGTCTGCTACCCGTACCATATGGTCCCTGCTGGCCAAGTCCTCTCCTGGGAGCATGCCTGTCTCCTCCCACCTCCTCTTGCTTTTCTGATGCATCGGGTCCCTACTGTTCTCTTGGGTCTGGAGCCAAACACACCCAGCCTATGGGTTGTCCTCCGCCTGATTTAATGAGGCCTCCCAGGACCCTTCCTCGGGCTATTCGGAGAGCCTAACCCCATTACTACTGCTTCCATTCAAGTGCACTTTCAGGACTGCCAGGCAGGATTCTGCCGCCAATTTCTATCTGGGTATCAGTATCATCTGAGGCAGTTAATGTGAATTAATAGTAAGAGAAAACATCCGAATTACATTTATAAGGCACATATCTTTTACCGTTTGTATTTCTTTAATGCTATAATTTAAATACCGGAATGGGGATGAGCTACAGTTGGACTGAAACAAATTAGTTCCGAACACAGCTGGGAAGAGCACAGTGCAGTCTAGGCCAGACCCAGGCGTGGTGGGCCTCATGCCACTTTCCAACCAGCCCCTGCTTAAAAGCAGCCCACAGCCCAGCTCCTGAGTCCTGAAAGCAGCCAGAGGCCCAGAGATGGCAGTGGATCCAATGGATGGGACTCTTCGCAGCAGCTGATACACAGAGCCACTGCTAGGGGTCTTGAGTGTTCCCAAGCCTGGAGAGCCCCCATGGGTGCTGCATGCAGCATGCAGGGCAGGGGAACCAGGGGGACTGCAGGAGAGGTGGTCAGCCAGTGACACTGCTGACCTCTCATCTGTGACTCACCACCAGAGCACAGACCTAAGGGGTCCTCCAGGGGCTGGGTTCCTCACTCTCTGCCAACCGGGCCCCCAAAGCAAGTGTCAATCCTAGGAGAAGAAGGAAAAGGAAAGAGAGCGGAGACCACAGGATAGACAAGAGTTCGAGCGTCAGCAGGAGGCTGCCCGGGGCTGGCAGAAGGTCCCCCTTTGGCTCCCCCGTCCCCCAGGGACTGCCTGCCCACTCCTGCTGAGCCAGGGTGAGAGTCGGGGGAGCAGGAGCAGAGGGAACCCAAGCAGAGAACCCTGATGGCAGGCAGAAGAAGCCGTCAACAAGGAGCTCCCCTGAGAGTGTTTGCTGCAGCAGCATTGTAAACCTGTGTGCTGCAGAGCCCTGCAGATGCATAGAAGTGCCGCAGACAACCGCAGGGGGCAAGGGGGGATCAGGGCGCAGGGCTCTGAGGCCCCACCATCCCCTCAACCAGGAAGATGCCTTGCTTACTTCAGTGGGCTCTGTGTAAGATTTTGTTTGAAAGACGTAAAAAAAACTTTCAAAACCTCTATTCTAGATGATAAAAATTGTTTCCTTCTTTGATCTTAAGGGCCAGGCAAGGTGTTGGGGCGACGAAGCATAGCCTTGTCTCAGTTCAGAACCGGTTTATCCTCCTGCTAGCCACTCTTGCTGGCAGGTTCGGGGGAGGGGAGATGACTCTTCAAATTCTCCAGGAGCCACCTTCCTATCTGTACAAAGAGGAGAAGATGCCAACCTCAGCCAGTGACTGCGAGGATTGAATGAGCTAACTAATGTAAAGCATCAGGCACTGGCCCTGTGCAGAACAGGGGTTCTAAAAATGCAGTTTTCCTTCCCTTCTCCTGAGCAAAAGACTTACTCAAAAACCAAGGCAAAATCCAATAGGAGAGCCTAGAAGTCCATCACAGCATGAACTGGGGGTACCAGTGAGCTGGGGACATAGGAGACAGCATGATGCAGCCAATTCCAGGCCTCCCAGCTGGTGACCTGGGGCACCCACTGCCTTGATACGTGTTTGTAAGGAACTGAGTCTACAGGAACCAAGGCCCTGACACTTAAGTCTCAAAGGGCCGAGGAAGGCTGGGGCAGACATGGCATCTGAGAGAAACTTGTTAGAAGACACAGAAAATGAAGTCAGTGTTTCATTTGTATGTTCAGACAGGAGCACTTGTCACTCATTCTCATGCATGCTTGCAGATATGAAAATAGGATTTGCAATAGAATACAAATATCTAGGACACATACTTTATTCATTCAGGACACATATTTTGTGGGCTTCTCACATGCCAAGCTACAGGCTGACCATGGAGGATTCCCAGATGAATGTGAAGACTTGCCTGCTCTCATGGGGCTCACCTAGGGAAGTGGAGCCAGACACAAGTAATTACTGCTCCACACCAGGCATGTAGTCCGGCCAACTCACTGGAGAGGTGGGCTTCAGCTAGGGGGCGTGGCATTTGAGCTAGGCCTTGAACGGTGAGTAGAGGGGGTAAAGGAGCAATTGAACCTTTTAGGCCAAGGATACAACCTGAGAACAGTCAGAGAAGATTGAGACCTTTGGGGTGTTTGGAGACCCCGGAATCCTCTGACCTAACTTTATAGCAGAGCATGGGGGCAAGGAGAAAGGGCCTGCTGGAATGGTAGGTAGCTTAGGGTCACGTTGAAGGGGCTTTTTGTGTCACACCAAGAAGCATGCAGTTTATCTTATAAGCTGGTGCCACCCAAGTTTTCTTAAGTAGGTAGGGGTGTTATCTGTTCTGGAAATGTTACCTCTATGGGCAGAAGGGAAAGACCGGTGGGGAAAGGCAGGTGGCAAGAAAACCCTTTAGAAGATGACTCTCATGTTAAAGAGAGATGCCAGGCCTTGGGAGGGAAGGTTGTGATGTCAGAAGACATTTCAGAGTAGAGATGATGAGTAGAAGTGTCAGGTTGGATGTGAGAGGAAGACTGAAAGAGAAACAGAGAAATGGTTCACTTGTGCATTTAGGCAAGTGGCGACCCCACCAGCTGTGGGCTCGGGAAGGACACCACTGGATGCAGGGCTCCCAAGTTTCTAGAATAAATCGTTGCCTGCTTTTTGCACACTAACCAGACACTGCTGTATTCTTAAAGATGTCAACCCAAAGTAGGCCAGTAGGGGGTGCTCTAGGCATTTCCTCTCCATGCCCTTCTTCCTGGGAGTCTGAAGTTCAATGTCATTCCCATCTGGAGCTTTCTGGCATTGTCCTCAACCGAAGGCAGTCCTGGACAGCTTGGCGTAGCCTCTTTGTTCAGAAGGCTTTCTATCTCTACAGACCTTGGCATCCCTGAGCGTGTCTCTTTCACATACCCCAAGTCCTGGTGCTCAGCGGATCAAGGTCAGATTTTTCCCTGCCAGAGGAGCTGTTGGGCGTGGGGCGGGGGGTAGCTCTGAAGGATTAGAGTTCTTGTAGACCATCCTGACCAAGGAGGGATCCAGAACAGAAGTCTCAGCAAATCTGTTGCATTCACATTTTAATTTCACAAAACTACTCAAGGCATATACAGTTGACCTCAGTGTGACCTCTGGACTCCCCAGAACACAGGCCACCCCAGAAAGCCCTCTGGTACTACTTTGTACTAAGGCAGCCCCACTTGTACTTCTCCAAACTTCCTTGGCCATCATCCTATGTGAGGTGTGGATGGAGGTGATGTACATCAGTGGTGAGAGAGCAGAGCCTGGGAGGTGCCTGTGGGCAGACACAACCAGATCTGAATCCCAGCTCTGCCCTCCATGCACAGCCTTGGATTCTTCTTCTGAAACTGAATCTCATTACAGCTTCCTCATAAGGTGGTTGTATAGATCAATGATGTCGTGTATGCAAAGTATCTGATACGGTGCAGGAATCTAGTCAGCTGTGATGTTATTATCTTATTGTTATCATCATCAAGGGCTTCCCTGATAGCTCAGTTGGCAAAGAATCCCCCTGCAATGCAGGAGACCCCAGTTCCATTCCTGGGTCGGGAAGATCCACTGGAAAAGGGATATGCTCCCACTCCAGTATTCTTGGGCTTCCCTCGTGGCTCAGCTGGTAAAGAATTGGGTGGCTCAGTGCTTGCTCCCTCTTAGCTCTGGGCCTGAAACACTCTTCCCTGCCCCCTGCCTCCACAGGGAGGCTTCCTTACACTGGTGACCCCCTACTCACTCTTTCAGGGCATCTCTCTACCTTGGATCCATGCTGGACCCCCACGTCTGGCATAATAAGCACCTAATAGGCTTCCCATTTTTATGAATGAATGAACAGAGTGGAGGAATCGGGTTGTGCTGAGTCCTGGGCCTCAGTGATGCTCTAGTGAGGACTGAGCCATGTTCTAGAGACCCATCTAAGAGGCCAGTCTCATAGAGGTGTCCAGGGCTGGCAGTAGGGTCAGAAATGCGTAAATCAAAAGGTTGCAGCCAGAGATCCCAGTCATGGCGACACGGTTGTCAGGGTGGAGGGAATGGCAGGGGCTCCACGTGGGGCCACCACAGTGGCAGAGGAGAGATGCTGAGAGCTGGTGATGAATGAACAAGAAATTCAGTTCAGACACAAAGTCGACAGGGTTGAGTGACAAGATGAATAGAGATTGCCTGGGAAGAAGTACCTTAAAATGTTTCTGAAGAGAACTGGGGAAATGGCACTTTTAGTCTCTGATCTTTATTCTGATAACTATTCCTTTATTGAATGAGGCAGAGGAAGTGAAACTAAGTGACATCAATTAAGAGGAGGTGTGGAGAGAGCCCCTGAGCGGGCTGGCGTCTCCAGGGGCTCCCTGGGGCTCTCTGAAGACTCCTTTCTATCTGGTCTCCCCTGACTTTACCCCCTGATTTGTAATTTCCTCATTAGGAACATTCATCTTATTCAACTTGGCATCTTGCATTAGTTATTCATTTGCTCATCCCTTCCACAAATATTTATTAAGAACCTCTTATGGGTCAGGCAGAGTCCAAGATCTTAGAATCCAGTGAATACATATTTAATTCATTATGTCATGATATAAAGTCAGCAGGGAGGAAACCGATCATCTGGGAAGAAAATGTGGGCTGTGCATCTCCAAGATTTGGGCTGTTTAAAGGGGTTAAAAATGAGGAGAAAACCTGCTGACTTTATCAAAAAATAGGCACAAAGCTGAGCCTGAGAGAACAAAGGAGTGGCAATAATTGGGCATTTCATCCAAGAGGGAGAACATTTTTTTTTTTAATGAGGAATAGTGAAATTAAGTGATATACTATAACTCTGAAGGCAGATCTGACCTGCTTAGATGAAGAGGCACTGGAGGGAGGGCCTGCCAGGGTGTCTGCAATTCACATCCTCATAACAGAGAAGGCTTATCCCACTGGCTGGGAGCAGCGCTCAGGATCACCCTGTCCTCTGGGCTCAGACTCCCCACTGGCCCCTCTGAAGATGGAGTCCCAAGCTGAAGCACAGCGTGTTTCCGAAACTGGTCCGTCTTAGGTAGATTTGGCCAGTATTTGCTGTGTCCGTTCAGTTCCTAGGAATCCATCCTGGTCATTCAGGCAGGGCTAAGTGCCTTTGCTGTGTCCTACTCCTCCATCCCAGTAAGGTGGCCACCTCACTGAAGTGTGCCCAGACCCCTCACTAAACCCTAAGCTCTTCAAGTAATGAATGGAAAAAAGCAAAGTGTAGTACAGCGCTGAAGACCTCTGAGCTCCGGGGCCGAGCTGGGTCAGAATCCTGGCTCTGCTACACGTTATCTGTATAATGTGGGTAAGTTATATCACCTCTCTCTGCCTCGGTTTTCTCGGCATTCTGTGATTGTAACAGAATCTATGCGTAGGGTTACTAGGAAACTTCAGTGCATTAAGTCCATGAAAAGCCTTGTTGTCGCTACTGATGGGAAGAGCCTGGATGGATAGGAATGGTGCATACTGTCTGTATCTTACATTGCCAGAGTCCACCTGAAGGTGAGTCAGCTGATACCTCAAGAGACCAATCCATGAGCCAGAATAAAGACTCATGCCACCAGAGGAACCAGAAATGTAATCTGGATCCAGGACCAAGCCTGACCTTCCCCACACCCTCAGCCCCAGGTCAGGGGAGGCCCTGTGCCCGCTGGTCACTTGTCCATCTACACTCACTCTCTCCTCCTCCTTTTCTATAGGAAAATGTCTCCCTGATCAAGGAGATTAATGAGCTCCGCAGAGAGCTGAAGTTCACCCGCTCCCAAGTCTATGACCTTGAAGCAGCTCTGAAACTGACAAAGAAAATTCAACCAGAGGTTTCAGAGACAGGTAATGTCACCAGTGGCCAAGAAAGATAGGCACTGGGATCCAGGGGCCAGAGGCAGCCACGGACAGGTCTCCTCTTGGCTTCCAAAGCTGCCTCTCCCAAGCTTCCTCCTGCATCAGGTCACACCCACCCCACGGCCTCCTGGGCACCTCTGCATGCCACACGCCCATTCCCCAAAGGCTTTGTGAGGACCCTACCGCATTCAAACACTCACAAATCCAAAATCCTTGGGGTTAGCTAAGGTTTCAGAATTCAGGATCGTTCAGATCTTAGGAAGAACGTACTATATATACTATACATTACATAACATCCCTAGAGGAGTCTGGGGCAGTGCCCTGAAATCAAACATATTAGTCTTTCTGTAGTGAAACATATGAATATTCACACTAAAGTTCATGAATCTGAAATGCTTTCCATTTTTAAAGTTTTTAGCATTTTACATTTGTGGGTAAAGGATTGTGGATCTGTACAAAGAAAATAAAGGCAAAAAGAAGGACCAGAAACTAAAGGGAGAGTGGGAAGAATGACCCTAGAAATGTTAAACAAGTTAGTTATTGCAGTTATAAAGTTCCTCTGAATTTCTGATAGCTAAGACAAAAAGGGAAAAAATATAATAGTTTATATAGCTCTCGTATGGAGAAAGGACCTTTTTTCTGGAGAAGCAAACCTTACTCTGGTACTAAATTCTATGAGAAACTTAATACATGGAGCCTTATGTATTATATATAATACATAAGCCTTATAATATATATAAAATTGTGTGTGCATGCTAAGTCACTTCAGTTGTGTCTGACTCTTTGTGAGCCTATGGACTGTGTAGCCTGCCGGGCTCCTCTGTCCATGGGATTCTCCAGGCAAAAATACTGGAGTGGGTTGCCATGCCCTCTTCTGGGGGATCTTCCCTACCCAGGGATTGAACCTACATCTCCCACAGCTCTTGGATTGCAGGCAGATTCTCTACCCCTGAGGCACCAGGGAAGCCCATATGTATGATCATATATATAGACTTGTCTCACATGCCATTTTTGTTCGAGTTGAAGAGAAGTTGAGAAACTCAACTCTGTGAGTAGTACCAGAACAGTATCAGCTCTAAAGAACTGACATGAGAGTACCACATGTGTTAACACGGCCGAGAACCTGACTTCTTAGAGGTGAACCCATCTTCAGTTAGAAGTGACGCGTAGATGCGTCTGTGAATAATTGCAAAACTTCTTTTAAAAAAATATTTCAAATATGCCCAAGCAGTGTAGCAAATAACCGCTTGAGACCTCCTCAGGACACTGTACAATATAGCCAGGTTCTTCTTACTGCTGCTGGTTGGCCAAAAAGTTTTTTGGGGGTTTTTCTATAAGCACTTCAGAAAACTCTTAACAAAACTTTGTCCAGCCCAATACAATGGAAACTGTCAGACACAGACAGAAATTAAGAGAAAAGTCTAATGAATTTCCACAGATCCATTCCGCCAACTCGAACAAGTGTCACCTCCTATCACTCTTGCTTCCTTGGTATCTCCAGCCCCTCCCCCAACCCAGTTATTTCCTCCCTTATCCACAGTAGGTTATTCTGAAGCAAACCAAACATCATGTCACTTGTTTCATAGAGCTTTACTCAAGGGAGATTTCATCTCTGATAGTTGAAGACAGGTATTACCAGTTGTCTGCCTTGAAATGAAGAAGGCTGGCTTCTGATTTGGAACATGGTGCCACCAAAACAAGTTAGCCCCAAATACACATTCCCAAGTTGTTTAAAATTAACCAGTTCATTTATTAACAGTTTTAAACTAGGCAAAGGCAAGTGATGCTGGCCCAAGAAGGTGGATAGGCTGAGAGGCCTTGGTGTGCTATACCTTCCCAGAGTTGCTACTCTCCCCAGGGCTCCAGGGCTTGACTGAGGAAATGGTTACCAGGAACACTGAGTAACACAGGGAGGATAAAAGGTCAAGAGTCTAGAAGAAATCAAGAGCCTAGAAAGATCAAGAACCTAGAAACCACAGCAAAAGACAAGACAGAAGGAGCAAAGGCAGAAAGAGAAGGAGCCAGACTTCCCCTAGAAAGGTTGAATGCTGAATGCTGGCCTCATCAGACCAACTAGAGGTCCAAGGCAAGGCTGCCCACTGGCCATTGCTGACCACTTCCTCTTTGGTTGGCTATCTCTCTCTTCTTTGGCCATCATCATCTGTTCTTTTCTTTTTCCTCCAGGGAAGGGGTCTGCAGTGGATAGGAAAGAGACCCCTCTCCCACTGAGAGAGAAACTTGACTGTGGTACGGGAGCTGGAGACATAGTTTCTCAGTGTAGAAGGTGGCAAAGTCATTCATTAAGGGCAGAGGAGAGGGTGGATTTGACAGTTTCTTGGATATGATGCCAAAAGCACAGGCAACAAAAGAAAAAAATATAATAAACGAGACTGTCAAAATTTAAAACTTCTGGGCATCAGAGGACACAATCAACAGAGTGAATAGGCAACCTATGGCATGAGAGAAGATATTTACAAATCATAAGTCTAATAATATATGTCCAGAATATATAAAGAACTCCTACAACTCAAAAAAAAAAAAAAGAAAGAAAAACCACCTGACTGAAGAATGGGCAAAGGACTTAAACAATTTTTTCCCAAAGAAGAAACACAGATGGCCAACAAGCACATGAAAAATGCTCAGTATTACTAACAATTAGGGAAATGAAATCAAAGCCACAGTGAGACGCTGCCTCACACGCATTTGGATGGTTACTATCAACCAGGCCAAACCAAACCAAAAAGAACAAAAACAAACAAACAAACAAACAACAACCCCGGAAAAGACTAAGTGTTGACAACGGTCTAGAGAAACTGAAACACTGGTGTCCTGTTCATCTGAACATAAAGCAGTACAGCCACCATGGAAAATAATAAGGTGTTTTCCTCAGAAAATTAAAAATAGAACTACCATATGAACCAGAAATTGCACTTCTGGGTTTATACCCAAAAGAAGTAAAAGCAGGGTCTCAAAGAGATATTTGTATGCTCATGTTCACAGCGGTGTTATTCACTTCCAAAAGGTGGAAGCAGCCCAAATTTCCATCAACAATGAGTGGATAAATAAAATGTGCATGCATGCTAAGTCACTTCAGTCGTGTCCGACTCACTGCAACCCTTTGGACTATAGCCCACCAGGCTCCTCTGTCCATGGGACTCTCCAGGCAAAAATACTTGAGTGGGTTGCCATGCCCTCCTCCAGGGGATCTTTCCAACCCAGGGATCAAACCCAAGTCTCCTGCGGCTCCTACACGGCAGGCAGATTTTTTACTGCTGAGCCACCAGGGAAGCCCTAAACTGTGGTATAGAATGCAATGAACTATCATTCAGCCTTAAAAGGGAAGGAAATTCTGACATGTAACGTAGATGAACCTGAGGACATTATGCTAAGCCAGACACTAAAGAACAAATACCGTATGATTCCACTGATCTGAGGCACCTAGGGTCATCAGACTCATAAAGACAGAAAGCAGAATGGTGGCTGCTGAGGTTGCAGGCAAGGAAGCCGCGGAGCTGTATAATGGGTATGAGGTTTGAGTTTTTCAAGATGAAAAGAATTTTGGAGACTGATTGCACAACAGTGTGGATTTACTTAACACTACTAAAAAGTACACTTAAAAATGGTTAAGAGAGTAAATGTGATGTTGTATAGACTTTATCACAATTTTGTTTCTAAGTGGGAGAAAGGAGTTGGAGTAGGGATTGAAGTTCCTAAGTGCCACTGTGGGGTATGAGAGTTTGCTGATGTACATAAAGTCCGTCTTTTGGAAACCAAGAATTCGACTCTCACGTGTTACTTTTTCTGGTAGTGTGCAGCAGGCCAGATGTGAAATTGGAAACCCTGGATGGTCGGGTTATCTCGGGTTTGGGCTAGGCAGGGTGCCTGGGGGCAGAGCAACAGGGCATCTAGAATACCAAAGTTGCTGTCATGATGATAGAAGAAATTCACCATGGGTCTAACTGGACAGAAAAGGGAGTGAATCTAAGAGGAGCCCATTTGGTGGGTAAAACATGGAGTTGTCCAAGAAGATGAAGTCTCAATTCAGCCAAAGAAGAGGTGAATGGAGCACTGGAGTGAAACACCCTGGACGTGACGAGGGAAGGGAAGGTGCAGAGCTGGTGGGCAGGCCAAGCACGTCAATGCAGAGAGTTGGATCTTATGAGGCCAGGCAGTGGAATGAGCCGTGGGCACCAGCATTGCCCAGGAGGAGGGCTGAGAGTCTCAGGGGACATCCTCAGGGAACATGCGTGAGTGACCACAGCCGGAAGCGTCTCCAGGAGCAGGTTTACGTGAGGACAGGCAGCCTGGAGGCCAAGCTGCATCAACAGGGAGAGCGGCACCCTCTCTCTGTGGGGGTGTGGGGGTGTGGGGGATGAACAGCGCGCATGGAGGGGCCTCGGGGGCAGACAGACTAGGGGGATCAGAAGACAGGCCGGGCTGAGGTCAGGTTCTGCATTTGCCTTCTCACTCCAAAGCGTGTCTTTTCACTTCTCCACTGCTAGACGGCGAAACAGCGCCTCTCTTTATTCCTAGCATCTGGGATGGAGTGTCTACCCCATAGTAGGTGCTCCATGAACGTGTACAGGGGTGGGGGTAGGGGCTGGTGGGGGAAGGAAGGATAAGCCGCTTTCAAAAACCTTTGCAGCAGTCCGGGAACAGATCTCCCAAGCCTAACCCTGCCCTGTCCCCTGCAGTGTCCAGCGAGGACCTGCCCAGTGTCCCTCCCACCATGAGGTTGAATGTGCAGGAGGAAACTGGGAGAATCATCGAGATGCAGCGCCTGGAGATCCAGCGCCTGAGAGACCAGATCCAAGAGCAAGAGCAGGTCCCCGGCTTCCACCCCCTGGCTGGGGTGCAGCTGCCATCCCTCAGCGTAGAAGCGGATTCAAAGGCCCAGACCAAGTGACACCCTCTGATGAGACATCTCCAGCCTCTCCGGAAGGTGCACCATGCTCCAGTCCTGGACTGTCTCTGGGCTGCAACCCAGACCACACAAGCCTCTCCCCCAGGCGCGGGGGAACATGGGACACAGGCAGAATAAAGGTGTTGGCCCGCAACCACATCCAACTCTCCGCTTAGCCACGGAGCCGGGGAGAGGGGAAGGGAAAGAAGAACCCTGAGGCCCAGGTGGCTTCTGCTCACCCAAAGCCACCGCTGGCAACCCCTGTCTGGACACCCGGCTGCCCGCCCCTGCAGAGATCCCATGCCCCTGCCCGCACCGGGCCTCAAGGGCAGGACTGACTGTCACTTCTGACCTTTTTCCTCTGCCAGCTGTGTCAGCCTCAGACAAACCTTCCTACGTTTTCTTCTCACTTATGAAACCTAGGGAGGTTTTCTGAGGATTTTCACTTCTCTGTGAAAGTGAGGGTACCATCAAGAACACGGCACAGTTGGTAGCGTTCCCCAATGTCTTCCATCACCTGTGGACCCCGGTGGTAGGACTATGCTCAGAGCTCTGCCCTTCCTTCTGTTACCCTCCATGCCTCTCTGCACTTGTCATCCTCAGTCTGCAGGCCCTGCCCCACTCCTCCATTTCTGGGGGGTGCCTTTTCCCCACGACCCCTGTACTGGCTGGCCCAGCCACACGCACCAGGAAAGGTGGGGTTTTTTTTTTTTTTTGAAAGGTGGGTTTTTATGCACTAAGAACCCAGATGTCCTGTCTTCTCCCACCTGCAGAGGTCAGACACCCTTCTAATACCCAAATAACAAATATTAAGCCCCCAGCCTCTGCTGGCCCCACTGGTTGTCTTAAACCTGGCATTTCCAAGGCGTCTCCCCATCTTTCCCAATCTGCTTTACCCCAACTCTGGGCACTGCTCTTGAGTTAGTTTTCTAAGTAAGAGCTGAGACAGAGCTGTCAAGCTTGCCGAGGCTCTCCCGAAGGCTGAGAACAACAAAAAGAGATGCAGAGCAGAGTCTACATGGATCTCTCTCTCTCCTGAGCAATTCCCCACCCCCACCCCCAGCCCACGCCCTTTTGCAGGGGCCAGCTTATTCCCTCCAGACCAGGGTTCACCCAACGTCCCCTGCCCACAGGGAGACCAGGCCCAGAACATTATCATGCCGAGTAGATGGACTCTTCTGGGAACTCGGACTTCTCCATCCCAAACTAGCTTTACACTCTGCAGAAGAAACTGACTCAGCATGAGGTTGGGGAGGTCAGCAGGGCCAGATGGTGTGGGATCATGAAGGCACGTGACAGGTAGGGAACCGTCCAGAGGCCACCACTGAGCCACTGAGATTCACTCCCCGCTGCGTCCCAAGCTCTTGCCAAGTAGGCCTCCTTTCAGTTCCTTGCCAAATTCTTTCTTGCCCCTGGGTCTTTCCACATACTGTTTGCTCTGCCTGACATAGTCTCACCTCCACCCCTCACTCAGTGAACCTCTCCTCATCTATCAGATCATAGCTGAAATGCACCACCTTAGAAAGACCTTCCCTGACCCCTTCTTCCCCCACTTCATCGTCTTCCCTCCTAGTGAAAGTGAAAACAGTGTTAGTTGCTCAGCAGTGTCCTCTTCCAATGTGTCCTCTTTGCGACCCCTTGGACTATAGCCTGCCAGGCTGCTCTGTCCATGGAATTCTCCAGGCAAGAATACTGGAGTGCGTTGCCATTCCCTTCTCCAGGGGATCCTCCTGACCCAGTCTCCTGCATTGCAGATAGACTCTTGATCATCTGAGCCACTAGGGAAGGGCCCCTAGCCCTCCCTATGACATATCCCTATGAAAAGTGTGATGCTTCCTTTCCCAGGCTCTCCCTTTCATGGGGCAGGGGCTGTCTGTCTTCAAAGTCCTCTCCAGAGCAAAGCATTGGCTGAGGGACCCAACTATGGTGGCAGGGACCATTAGGAGGACTCCATGACCCACCAAACACAAGAGGACAGCTGCTGGGACCAATATGATGACCATGGACATTCAGAGAAGAGAGTTCTTTTGACCTGAGGACTAAAGGGAGTTATCCAGGCAAAGCAGGAGGGAGAAGGACCCTGCAGGGGTAACTGGGGCTCTTCTGAGGGCCAGAAGGAAATTCACTGACTAGGGTACAGCAACGTTCAGGTGACAATTTTTTCACCTTAAAAATGGCTTAGAAAAAAAAATGGGTCAGGATGAAGATGTCACATTTCACCTACAAGATGGGTCTTATGTTACTGATGAAGAAACCAAGGAGAGGTAAAGTAGCTGGCACGGGGTCAGGATTGCAGCCTGGTTTGCCCAGTGGCATCCACATCCCGTGCTCTTAACCCAGGATTGGAGAGGTACCCAAACAGAACACTGGGCCAAGTGGTGGAGGTTACAGAGTTTGAGGCCCACAGCATCTAACACAGAAGTCAAAGGAGCAGACGACTCTGATGCTAAACTCACCTAAGCCCGTGGCTGACTGTGGTCCAATGGGGAAGGACTGGGTGGGGAAATCCCAGGCCGAGGGAGCATCCCCCACACAGGCAGAGCCTGGCATCTCAGCCACCAAGTCAGCAGGGCGCTTTCTCAGCTGCACAGCTTCCTGCTGGCAAATCTGGGACCAAAGGGACAATCTTGTTTATGTCTCCATGTTGTTTTCTGATTGACGTATAGCCGATTTAAAGTGTTGTGTTAGTTTCCACTGTTTAACATAATGATTAAGTTATACATGTGTGTGTGCATGCCAAGTCACTTCAGTCGTGGGGACTTTGCGACCCCATGGACCACAGCCCGCCAGGCTCCTCTGTCCACAGGATTCTCCAGGCAAGAAAATTGGAATGGGTTGCCATGCCCTCCTCCAGGGGATATTCCCGACCCAGGGATCAAACGCACATCTCTTAAGTCTCCTGCATTGGCAGGTATGTTCTTTACCGCTAGTACCACCTGGGAAGCTATATATATACATATTCTTATTATTATTCTTTTCCATTATAGTTTATTACAGGATATTGTGCTGTACAGTAGGACCTCATTGTTTATCTGTTTTATATATAACAGTTTGTATCAGCCAGTCTCAAATTCCTAATTTATTCCTCCCCCAAACTCTTTCCCCTTTGGTAGCCATAAGTTCGTTTTCTATGCCCGTGAGCCTACTTCTGTTTTGTAAATAAGTTCATTCGTGTCATATTTTAGATTCCACCTATAAATGGTATCACATGAGACTTGTCTTTCTCTGCCTGAAATACTTCACTTAGTATGATAACCTCTGGTCCCATCCATGTTGCTGCAGACTGCATTATTTCGTTCTTGTTTCTGGTTGAGTAGTATTCTGTTGTGTGTCTATACACACCACATCCTCTTTATCCTTCCGTCTGTTGGCAGATGTTGTTTCCAACGTCTCCATGTTCTGTCTCCCATGCTTCTGTGCCAGACTGTTGGCTGGCGTTGGTTAGGTGGCATTGCTGACTGTCTGCTGCTGCTGAGACTTCCCTTCACTCTGCCTACCCGGCTGGTGCCGCCGCCTCCTTCGCAGGCTCCCTTGAGCCAGTTGACCCCTCACTGATGGAACGGGCCTGGCAGTCGCCTCTGCTGGTCACCCCAGTGCCTAGGCATTAGCATATGGACTCTGCTTCTGCTCTTCTGCCTACAATCTATTGTTAAATTCTGGGGATCCACTCAGTGCTGGTGTGACAGCTGTGCCTTTGGGGGCTCCCCTCGTTCTGGACCCCAGACATCCTTTGGCTCTCTTCCCTTCTTCTGGGGTCTTAGCATCAGTGGTGGCCAGACAGGGTGAGCTGCTGAGCTAAGCCACCTCTGCCATCCTCTTCTCCCAACACCGAAGACACTGCCCTGTAGGAGTTCACACGTCAGTGTCTACCTCTCCCTATGGCTTCATCTGCTTGTTTTACAAATTAACATTAGGTTTTATTAGAGTCTCAAGCAGCGTGGGGATGGGGCAAGAGATACACTGCAGCATTAATAGGAACTTCTATATTCATTGAACCTGCTCTTGTGAGAAGACATACAAACATGTGACAATTAATGGAAATGCAACCCTAGAAGCATAAAAATATTTCAGCAACATGGAGTTGCTAGAAAAACGTATTTGAGAAAAATGGAAAAACCTGAGGGTCACTCTTCCAGAGTCAGAGAGAGGAAGATTGCCATTAAGGATGGAGCCATCAGAGAAACTAAATGTTGCTTTAGAGCAAAGGGGAAGGATGGGCTTCTCAGAATCCCTGTTGTTATTCTCAAAATTAAAAGACCGATGTGATTAAGGAATAACTGACCTCATACATGTTTCCCACTCAAGGAATACATTTATTTTTGGTGATTAAAAACCCGTTTTCTAAAAGGTTTTTAGGTAGGAAAATATGAGGATTTGCTGAATTTAACCTCCCACATTCCCCCAAAGATAATATTTATTATTTTGCCCTTCTATTAAAATTCATCTTAGCAACACAAGTAGTCATAGTTTATTGCTTCAGTTTGTTACTTGCCATGTTTAATTTTTAACAGATTTACAAGAATGAGATTTAAATTATTTGCATTTGTCTCTTATAATGTAGGATTAAATATTCTAAAATTATTACTCCCAAAATCATAAAAGTTGCATTATATTAGATATTTATAATCATTATTGTTTATCAATTATTAATAAATATCATTAATATTTCATAACAAGTACTATAAAATATTTGCAGGTGTTTGAGAGTCGTGACTGGTTTTCAGCCTAGAATAGTTTTCTTGTCTGATTTTTTTTTCCTCTTTTCAATAGTCCCTTCCTTTGTGAGAATGAAATTCCCTCACCTTATTTAGAAAATTCTGGATCATCAGTTGTTTTGGTTATTTATTATTATATCTAAAGCTATACCAAAGCTTTGCAGCTTAAAGCAACAGCTTTATTTTGTTTATCACTTTTTGGGTCAGAAGTTCAAGAAGGACTTCCCTTGACATCTTATCTCTGCTCTAAGTGGTATCAGCTAGGGAAGGTGACTGAGGCTGGAAGATGGCTCGCTCACATGGCTGGCAAGTGTTTCTATAATAAGTCCCCTACAAATACACAAGTTCCATTCTGAGAGCGGGTTCATAAGTCCGATTTGTTTTAAGTCCTACAAAGTTAGCCTAGGTGTCCAACTAACACAATCAACTATCTAGTACTGTGCTATAATAGGTTTGTAACAGTTTTCACACAAATAATACAGAAGAAAGATAAACATTTTTAATCTACAATAGTGGAGGTGATGGAATTCCAGTTGAACTATTTCAAATCCTAAAAGATGATGCTGTGAAAGTGCTGCACTCAATATACCAGCAAATTTGGAAAACTCAGCAGTGGCCACAGGACTAGAAAAGGTCAGTTTTCATTCTAATCCCTAAGAAAGGCAATCCCAAAGAATGCTCAAACTACCACCCAATTGCACTCATCTCACACACTAGTAAAGTAATGCTCAAAATTCTCCAAGCCAGGCTTCAACAATACATGAACTACGAACTTCCAGGTGTTCAAACTGGTTCTAGAAAAGGCAGAGGAACCAGCAATCAAATTGCCAACATCTGCTGGATCATCAAAAGAGCAACAGAGTTCCAGAAAAACAGCTATTCCTGCTTCATTGACTATGCCAAAGCTTTTGACTGTATGGATCACTATAAACTGTGGAAAATTCTGAAAGGGATGGGAATACCAGACCACCTGACCTGCCTCTTGAGAAATCTGTATGCAGGTCAGTAAGCAACAGATAGAACTGGACATGGAACAACAGACTGGTTGCAAATAGGAAAAGGAGTACGTCAAGGCTGTATATTGTCACCCTGCTTATTTAACTTATATGCAGAGTACATCATGAGAAAGGCTGGGCTGGATGAAACACAAGCTAGAATCAAGATTGCCGGGAGAAATATCAATAACCTCAGATATGCAGATTATACCACCCTTATGGCAGACAGTGAAGAAGAACTACAGAACCTCTTGATGAAAGTGAAAGAGGAGAGTGAAAAAGTTGGCTTAAAGCTCAACATTCAGAAAACTAAGATCGTGGCATCAGGTCCCATCACTTCATGGCAAATAGATGGGGAAACAGTGGAAAGAGTGGCAGACTTTATTTTTGGGGGCTCCAGAATCACTGGAGATGGTGACTGTAGCCATGAAATTAAAAGACACTTGGTTCTTGGAAGAAAAGCTATGACCTACCTAGATAGCGTATTAAAAAGCAGAGGCCAACAAAGGTCCATCTAGTCAAGGCTATGGTTTTTCCAGTGGTCATGTATGGATGTGAGAGTTGGACTATAAAGAAAGCTGAGCACTGAAAAATTGATGCTTTTGAACTGTGGTGTTGGAGAAGACTCTTGAGAGTCCCTTGGACTGCCAGGAGATGCAACCAGTCCATCCTAAAGTAAATCAGTCCTGAATATTCATTGGAAGGACTGATGCTGAAGCTGAAACTCCAATACTTTGGCCACCTGATGCGAAGAGCTGACTCATTTGAAAAGACCCTGATGCTGGGAAAGATGGAAGGCAGGAGGAGAAGGGGACAACAGAGGATTAGATGGTTGGATGGCATCACCAACTCAATGGACATGAGTTTTAGTAAACTCTGGGAGTTGATGATGGACAGGGAGGCCTGTTGTGCTGCAGTCCATGGGGTAGCAAAGAGTCGGACACGACTGAGCGACTGAACTGAACTGAACTGAAAGATAGAGACCCCACAGAATAAAAAGTGGTTCGCTATTAAATACAACATTTTATCAGTTAGTCAACATCAGATGTGAGTGAAAGTGCAGCTTGCCCTCTGTCTCCTATTGCTGATGATCCTTCAGCTTTACGATCTCCACCTCCTCTCCCTCCTCCAGTCAGTAACTCTTCTTGCCTTTTGACTCAGTGCCAGCCTCTGTGTGCCAGGTGTTATACTGTACTACTGTACTTTTCAAGGTATTGTAGATTTAATTCAGCAGGGAACCATGTTGTTGATCAAAGCAGTCTTAGAACCCACTCAGATCCAAAGAGAGGAGGCACAGACTCTCCATTGCTTCTTACAAAGCATAACAAGCCATTACCAACCAGCAGGTCCCAGCAAGTGTGGAAGGGGGACCAGGGGGCCTGGGAATATCTGCATGTCCAGCTTGGACCCCCAACAATCACTGTTCAGGATCTGGAGTGAGAGGTGAGAGAGAAGGCATGTCAAGACCAAGCATTCTGGGGCTCTTTCTCCTTGAGCTCTGTTGGGGTGAGCTTTCCTAGGCCTTGGAGGTTCTGGGGCCTGCTTATGCTCAGGGCATGTCTGAGATGCCATCAGACTCTCCACAGCTGAGCAAAACTGGGGAGCAGATTCTCAAGGAAGGAAATGTGCTGTGTGCCAGGCAACAGGAAGGGCTAGCATTCCTGATCATCTATGATGACCGGCCACATAAAAGAATCTGTATTTATTGCTCATCTAGTATATGTCACATGGTGGGATTTGGCAGGGGCAGCAAGTGTAGTAGACTAGTATCGCTAATGTATTAAAATGTATGCCCTAATGTATTAAACGTAGTAAAATTGGCACCATGAGATTCTAGTTCTGAACAGAGAACTTATGGGTACACTTCTTTATTTACAAATAACAGAAACCAACTCTAGCCAGTTTAAGCAAAAAGGAGAGTTTAGTTTCTAGCCCTAGGGATGTGTCACGACTGAGCGACTTCACTTTCACTTTTCACTTTCATGCATTGGAGAAGGAAATGGCAACCCACTCCAGTGTTCTTGCCTAGAGAATCCCAGGGACGGGGGAGCCTGGTGGGCTGCCATCTATGGGGTCGCACAGAGTCGGACACGACTGAACTGACTTAGCAGCAGCAGCAGCAGTAGGAGTGTGCCATGGAATCTCAGAGCTAAGATACAATCAGGTCTTGAGAAGGACTTGAACTAAGACCTGGGACTTGGCTGGAACCACCCCCCTCTCTTATTCTTGGCTCTCTGCAGACCAGCCTCCTGTTGCTAGTTCAGCTGGCAGAAGGGAACCCTTAGCATCACATGAGTACATGCCATAAGGCTGACATGGAGTCCCTAGTCTGACTTCAAATTGCCAAAGGCAACTGTTTGGTTTCCCAGGTGGTGCTAGTGGTAAAGAACCCGCCTGCCAATGCAGGAGACGCAAGAGACTATTGTTTGATCCCTGGGCCGGGAAGATCCGCTGGAGGAGAACATGGCAACCCACTCTAGTATTTGTGCCTGAAGAACCCCATGGACAGAGGAGATTGGCGGGCTGCAGTCCATGGGGTTGCAAATGTTCATAGGGTCACAAAGAACTGGACACAGCTGAAGCGACCTAGCACACACACACAGCTTGAGTCTGGAGTTCACTTCTAACCAATCAACTGTACCCGTGGTGCTGGGTCACAGAATGGAATCCTGGTTACTGGGGTTCATTCCCAGAGTGAAGTTGGTCATTGTGAGCAGGGTAGATACTCCAAAAGATGTCTGTCTGGAGCAACTGTCAGTCATGGAATCTGGAGTAGGGGCAGAGGGGATGGAGCCATCAAAGATCTACTGTTGCACCTGTGCTTTAAGCCCTTGGTCCTCCAACCGCCTTTCAGCTTAACAGGGACAGGACTGCTTTTGCTCACTGCTGTCTCCAGCACCTGCACAATGCCTGATCCAGAGAAGGGAAACAGTAAATGTTTGCTGGATGAATTATATTCTTCATTCTCGCCCCCAGCTATTTAGACTAAGTACTATTGTCCACGTTTTGCAAATGAAGAGATTGGGACACAGGTTAAGCCGTTTTTCTAAGGTTGCACAACTAGAGCTGGGAATGGGACCTTCAAGGTCAATCTAATTTCAAAACCAGAATTTTCTCTACTGTCCATGTGTTTTCTAAACACCCATTATTTGCCAGGCCTGTTCTAGGGGCTAGGATCTCTCTACACAAATCTCTCTCTTCATGAAACTTATCTTCTAGTGGGGTAGACAGACACTATTCCAAGCAGATAAGAAGAATATATGGCATATTAGACAGCAAAAAGCTAAGGAGAAACATGAGAGAATAAAGGAAATCAGAGAACTAAGGGCAGGGAGATAGGAAGTATGTGGAAGGCTGTGATTTTTTTTTTTAATTTTTAATTTTGTATTGGAATATAGCCAATTAACAATGTTGTGATAGTTTCAAATGGATAGCAAAGGGACTCAACGAAACATGTGCATGGGTCCATTCTCCCCCAGACTCCCCTCCCATCCTGGCTGCCACCTGACATTGAACAGAGGTCCCTGTGCTGTATAGTAGGTACTTGATCATCCACTTTAAATATAACTGTTCATAAGGTTCATAACTCCCTCACTCTCTCTTCCCTCCATCTTTTTCCCCCTGGCATCCGTAAGTTCCTCCTCTAAGTCTGTGAGTGTGCATGTGTTTTGTAAATAAGTTATTTGTATCACTTCACTTTAGATTCCCCATGTAAGGGGTGTCATACCGTATTTCTCCTTCTCTGTCTTACTTCCCTCAGTACGACAGTCCCCTGTCAGACAGGATGGCGGGGGAAGGCTCCCTGAGAAGGGGACATTTGAGCACCTTCCTGAAGAAAGGTGAGGGAGGGAGCCCAAAGGAGGAAAGCATTCCAGGCAGAGGGAACAGTCAGTGCAAAGGCTCTGAGCAATCACAAGCAGAAGAGAGACAGCAGGGGATGCAGTCAGAGAAGGCGTTCGAGACGGTGGAAGGACCCTGGCTATTTCTCCGGGTAAGATAGGCAATTGGAGGGGTGACATTGGAGGCAGAGCAGTGACATTATCTGCTCCAAATGTAACAGGATCACTGCAGCTTACTGGGTGGAGAATAGTCTGAGGTGGGAACTTGGCCCAAGCAGGGAGGCTGGGCTGCAGGGCCTCTCCCTTCTCCTGGGTCCTCCCACCGGCTAAGGGATCAGTTAGGATCCACATCTTACACTCTCTGCCCACTGTCGCCTCCTCCCCCTGCCTCCAGTACCAGCCATCTGAGCTGTCCCAGCGGCCTTTGCTTTGGGGACAGAGTTCAACAGCCCTGCGAGGAGCCTCCCTGTCCATCTTAACTCCAGGTTATTCGATAGACCCATAATGAGGACAGAGTGTCACCTGATCAATGTTTAAACTGAAGAAGCTTTTAGGCTTTGCTCCCTCCACCCAGAAAAATTCCCTTCAAACCCCCTGAGGAAGCGGGTGGGGGGCGGGGGTGGGTGGGGTGGGGGGTGAATCTCATGACTTACCCTGTCCAGCTCTATTCAGGACAGCCGGACCATGGGTCTGGCTGGAACTGGCCCCTCCCTGGAACCAGGAAGAAAAGGAATGTCAGAGGAACAAGAGGAATACACGGCCACTGAGCCCGCCAGATCTTTGCTCCATGCCCACTCCAGGGCAGGGAACTCTTTGTAATGTTTTGCAAAGTAGTAAAACCACATCTGTCCCAAGGTCCAGCCTGCCTCTTTCCCTTTTTCATTGAAGGGAAGCCATCCAGTAAAATATCTGCAAGCCATACCTGGAAAGCTTTAGACAGATGGCTAGTCTGAGCTGAGATGCACTATAAGTATAAAATACACAGACAAAATAAAATATTAAAATAGCTCAATCACTTGTATAGTAAAATGAAAATAATCTGGGGCTTCAATAAAAATTTTAATGTGTTCATTTCACCTGTTTCTTTTTACTTTTTTCACATGGTTACTAGATAATTTTAAATTACATATGTGGCTTGTGTTATATTTCTACTGGACAATGCTGCTGTAGAGTTATGACCAGGCCCCAATGATCTCTGCAGACAAGGCAATGAACGGGTCCAGCATAAGACTTTGTGAGCTGATGATGGAATGAAAATGTTGATTTTGTCTTTCTTGTGTGTTTCATACACACCAGAAGGAAGAGAGAGCAGGAGGTATTACAGGGGGTTCGATCCAGCCTAGAGCCACTTCCAACCAGCCCCCCTCACCCATTATGCGGTGTGTGGTGCCAGATTCGCCCATCAGAAGCAGAACCCTGCCCAAGTTCTTGTTATATTTCAGAACCCTCCATGAGTACCTCCAGTGAGTCCAAATGCCTCGCCAGGGCATTCAAGGCCCTGTGCCACCTGAGCCAAACTTGTCTTTCCAGCTTCATCTCCCAAGCTCCCTGCATAAAAACCCCACATCCAGCAGTTCGCACATTCATTCACTCAGCAAATATTTACTGATTACTTCCCACATGCCAGGCACAGGGCTGGTTGCTGAGGTCACCGTGGTTAGCAAAACGGGCACTAAACCTGTATGCACTGGGAACCTCACTATTGAGGGATATTGCTGTTTTTCAGTCACTGAGTTGTGTCCGACTCTTTGTGACCCCATGGACTGCAGCACGCCAGGCTTCCCTGTCCTTCACCATTTCCCAGGGCTTGCTCAAACTCATGTCCATTGAGTCAGTGACGCCATCCAACCATCTCGCCCTCTGTCATCCCCTTCTCCTCCTGCCTTCTGTCTTTCCCGGCATCAGGGTGTTTTCTAGTGAGGGGTGACAGGTTAGTAAATGAGAGCACTCTTAGCGCATGCAGTAAGAGCAGTGGGGGGGAAGCCCCAGGGCCATGGGCACCCCAGAGAGGCACCTGAACCAGCCTGGAGGTCAAGGAGGGCTTCCTGGAGGAGGTGACATCTCAGCTGAAGAATTCAAGTTGGTCAGACTGAGGTTGAGGGTGTTGTAAATATCCCAGGGAGAGGGAACTCTGAGTTCAAAAACCAAGCAGAAGGACAGAGCAATGCAGAGCATGCATAACTGAAAGAAAGGCATTCTGGCTGCAAGGCAGGGGCCAGAGGAAAATGACTGGCCGGTATTGATGGCAGGGGTTTTGTAAGCCTGTGAAGGAGAAAGGCATTTATCCCCAAGTGTTTATTCTGCAAGTGTTTTAAGCAAGGGAACCCTTGCTTTCTCCCTGAAGAGCCATTACCCAGTTCTCCCTGTCCACTCAAACCCTGCCTCCTCAGTGGGACCAAGACGTGGGACAAACCTACCTCGGTCAGGCCCTTGAGGCTTAGAAGGAAAATGGGCAAGGGTCTTGGGGGACTCCTGCTCAGGGGAAAGTAACAAGGAAGTAGTGGGGCTGGGTTTGTGGGACAACTGGTTTTGGAATTTGGGGCAGAGGCAGGATTTGACTTTGGAGTTAGAATTTGGGGGCTACATTCAGAAATGGGTCAAGTTTGAGGCCAAGGATGAGGTTCCAAATTCCAGAATTTGGAACTGAGGTTTCAAGTCAGATTTGGGGTTGGGATCTGGGGCTGGGACTGGAACTGGATTTGGAAATGGGGTTGGGGCTGGATTGGGATTTGAGATTCAGAGTTGGGGCTGAGATGTGAGGTGGAGGCCTCAGCTAGATCCAGGAGTTCTAGGTAGGGTTTAAAACTGCAGCTGGGTTTTGGGGTTGGGTTGCAGGCTGGAGTTAAAGCTAAACAGAGGTTGGAGCTGGGGGATGGGCTCAGGCCCAGGCTCTGGGGCAGATGGACAACATTCCTTCCTGCTATCCAGGTCTAGGAATTGTGTTCAAGCCCTAAGAGCAGCAGACAGAAGCCCCTCCCTTCCCTGGAATGCCTCAGCCCAGCAGAAGGAGCAGTGCACGTCAGCCAATCGGCTCAGGCTCTGCCTTGGAAACACCTGTTGATCCTCCTCCCCCTCCCCCACCTCAGCTCACCTAGGTGTAGGTTAGGCAGGTGAAGCGCCTCCCCGGAAACGGAGCTGGAGTGCCCCACCTGCCCGCCCTGACTGCTCGGGATCGGATCCAACAACTCCAGGCTTCTTGTGAGTGCCCCATGTTCCCCTACCCCTACCAGCCCACCTTCTCCCACTGGCTCTTCCCTTGAGAACCCCCAACCCCGGGCCCGCGGTCCCAGCACACCTGTGCAAGCACTTTCAGACCAGAGAAGTCACAGTCCTGGGGAAGCAGGGACTGATTCCAGGGCCCCTCCTCGGCCCCTCCCCCACCTCCCTTGGGGGCATTTGCAGCTGCCCTCCTACCTCACGTGCCTCGCAGCCCCTGCTGAGGGATTGGAACAACGGATACCTCATCAAGGGTGTAACCCACGTACAGTCATGAAGTCACGTTCCCAGAATGACCTAGAGCCTGCGTCCTCCATATAGAGCAGGAATCTTCGTCCTGAATTGAATGAAAGAATGCTGGGTTCTTTTATTCAGAAAGAATACTCTGCATCTTTGCGGGCCCTAGAATTCCCACTGAAATTCTGACCTGGAGATTTTTAATGCCCCCCTCCCCCCAGATAAATGTTATTGGCCTCACTTTTCAGATTAGGAGCATGAGCTCCAAGAGGTGAACTCATGGGGGCTTCTCTAACCTCCTGCAGACCCCTCTCTGACTAACCCACAGCCCAGCCCTCATCACAGCAGCAGCCCTGCTGTGAACTGGGGATCCTTGTGGCAGGGCCTGGAATGCTGTATTTTGCCTGGTGGGAGTCACTCTGACTGGCCTCTGGAGGACGTGTTCGATGAGGAACCGCTGCAAGATCCCTCGCCCACACACCCACGGTGGAGGGACTGCAGTTGGGGGGCCAGTCCAGAGCCCTCCTTCCCTTTGTACCACGTTAGAGAAATTGTGGCATGGGGGGCGGTGAGAGGAGAAGTGTGGGGGAGGCAGGAAGAGCAGTGAGGGAGTTGTGAGGGGACAGAAGTTGAAGTACAGGAGCAAGGGGATGAGGGCAGGGATGAGATGGAAAAATGTTCAGAGGTGGCGTCCCCAGGACGTGCCCAAGGGAGGAGCGCAAAGGAGAAGCAGGTTCAGGATAAGATGACAAGCTTGGGTTGGGACCTGTTGTATCAGAGGTGCCTATGGGACGTCAGAGTGACTACTACCTTACAGGTCTGGAGCTTGGGAGGGAGATCTGGGTTTGGCAGAGAGGGGGATTCAGGAACCAGCAGCTGTGGCTATGAGATTGGATGGGACCTCAGGGGAAGGAGGGTGTTAGGGGTCAGATCCTGACTTGCAGAGAAGGAGCCGCAGCCCCAAGAGAGAAGATGCAGGGTCGGGCTGCTGGTTCCAGAAGGGTTAAATCATAAGCCCCCTCCCCCCCCTTAACCCTCCCCCCAGGAGCCAGCGGTGACAGCTGAGGCCATGTGAGTCAGATCCTGAATGAGGCTTTATCTGCGAGTCTTCATCCAGTCCCATCGTCCACTGTGACACCAGCTCCATTGGCCAGCCGGAATGGGACAGGCAACTGAGACAGCCAGAGAGGTCAGGGGTTGGGCAGGGGGTTCCCTAGAGGGCTGGGGGTGCTTTGGGTGGAGGGAGCTCTCCTGGGGTCTCTGGAGAGGCATTCCCAAGGGAAAGTGCTAGGGAGGGACTTGGGTGGCCCGGGGGGATTGCAGGGGATGTGGGAGGATTCCCAGGGGACACGGGAGCATCCCCAAGGCTCCCAGGAGAGACCATAAGGGGCAGGTGGACTGGGGAGATAGCAAGTGTGATTCTCCCCCGGCAGGTGATGGTGACCAGACCCTGGACCATGCGAGGAATGGGACTCTGGGCCTCTAGCTGCCACGCAGGTGGTGGGGGCTCCAGGCCATGACCTGCACCTCTGCCCCCTGAGGCTGCCCTCCGCCCTCACTCGTGCCAGATCAGCCATGTCTGAAGGAGAGGTTCAGGCCCCGCGGGGCCGGGGGCTGCCCGCGGATGTGCTGGCGGAGCAGGTGGAGCTGTGGTGGTCCCAGCAGCCGCGGCGCTCGGCACTCTGCTTCGCCGTGGCCGTGGGCCTCGTGGCGGGCTGTGGGGCGGGCGGCGTGGCCCTGCTGTCCTCCACCAGCAGCCGCTCGGGGGAGTGGCGCCTGGCAGTGGGCACGGCGCTCTGCCTGCTGGCCCTGGTGGTCCTGGTTAAGCAGCTGATGAGCTCGGCCGTGCAGGACATGAACTGCATCCGCCAGCCCCACCACGTGGCCCTGCTGCGCAGCGGAGGAGGTGCCGACGCCTTGGTGGTGCTGCTCAGCGGCCTGGTGTTGCTGGTCACTGGCCTGACTCTGGCCGGGCTGGCTGCTGCCCCCGCCCCGGCCCGGCCGCTGGCTGCCATGCTGTCCGTGGGCATCACCCTGGCTGCCTCTGGTGCACTCTTGCTGCTGGGCCTGCTGCTCTATCAGGTGGCCGTGAGCGGACACTGCCCCTCAACCCGCATGGCCACCCCCCCCACCCGCAGTGACCGCAGCGGCAACGGCAGCATCTTCAGCATCTCAGGACAGCTGTCCGCCGGTCAGCATCATGAGACCACGTCCAGCATCGCCAGCCTCATCTGACTGAGCCCGGGCCCTCCTTCCCCCGACCTGCCCTCAGCCTCCACAGAACCGTGCCCGAGCATGAGTGAGTGTGTGTGCAAGTGTGTGTGCACACGCATACCGAGGAGATAGTGACAGCACGTGTGTCCCCAGGACTGCGTAGCCCACTGAGGGACTGCGTGACTGTGTGACGAGAAGCCGGCATGCACCCACACATCACATCACAAGGAGAGGACTGCTTCTCCTTGGAGCTCATGGAGTTGTCTGTCGGTGTTCCGAGCCTCTCGGCAGAGAAGGGTCTGGGATCCCTGAAGATTCTTGACCCCTGTTCCTAACACCTCCGAGAGCCAGCCCTGCCTGTAACACCCATCACCTGTTTCCCCAGGAGAGGTCGCTGCTCACCCCCAGAGACTGCAAAGTGAGCCCTCTTCATCCAGGAGAGTGAGTGGTGGTGAAGTGGATAGAACACAGGCCCTGGCGTGACAGGCCTGGGGACAGAGCCCCCTCTACCACTCACCAGCTGAGGGCTTTGGGCAAGTGGCTTAACCTCTCTGAGCCCCAGTCTCTTAAGAGAAACAGTCATGGTCATCAATTGTTAGGATCAAATGAGATGATGTGTGGAAGGGCCAGGCACATGGCAGGTGTGCAATAAAAGTGGTGGCTACTATTACTAGTATTGCCTTTAAGCATCTCCCTTAGAAACCATCCCTTCCCTTGGCCCTGCCCCTTCCCCCCTACCCCACCCCCAGCCATCCCACCCTAAAGGAGCACTTTGTGCCTCTCTCAGGCTAACAGAGGAACCTTGAAGCTGTCGTCAGCTGGGCCTGTGGCTTCTCCGCATAGGTACTAGAAAGCTGGAGAGGGGAAGAGTGAGGGGATGCTCACCCTCAGGAAGGTGGCAGGCCTCGGTCCCAGGGAGAAGGCGGTGTGGGCGGGGAGGCTGATGAGTCCTCATCTGCTTAGGTGTTGGTTTCACATGAAGCCTGAGTATTTAGGTTTTATCACCTGGCTTCTCCAGAGGCTGCAGCTCCCAACCCCACCTCTGAAACCAGAACATCCTGGTCTGTGTAATCGCAGCACCAGCTGGCCTACCTCTGGGTTCCCAGGCATGGGAGGAGTGTTGGATGCCCGCTGGAGCATAAGTCTCTTCCTGCTTAAGGTCAGCCCTGAAAGGGCTCTCCCTCTGTGGGTGCAGGGACACTCGTTGCCTGAGTTATGGTTTCATCACTTCCTGCTTCGCAAGGTGAAGACCATGGGATACCCCTACCGAGGAAACCAGGAGCGGTGGGGAAGCTGGGCAGATGCGCTGCCTAAGAGGTATTAAATGTGGAGCTACAGAGGCTCTGACAGGAAAATCGCTTTCAGCTGCCAAGATCAAGGCAGTTTCCTGGAGAAAACGCTGAGCTGATGGATGAGGGGAAGGGTGTTGCCAGCCGTGGCAGGGAACAACGTGGGCAGAGAGAATAGGCAAGTCGAGGAGCACCGGGAATATCGTGGGCATCTCAGACTCCACATATTCAAATGTGAGCCCCTCTCCTCTCTACTTTGAACTAGCTCCCGGTCTCACCCTTCACCCAGCATCCAGGTTAAAGACTTCAGGTGCCAAGGTCCCCCCTGCTTTTGCAGGCTAATGTGCAGACTCCCTGACAGGACTGGCCTCCCTCTCCTCAACGCACCCATGAGCCAGCCATGGCGCAGCATCAGCGTGACTCACCATTTCCTCGCCATCCTCCCAGGCTTCATGGCTCCCTCCTCCTGCCGTGGCACTCTTCAAGACTCTGGGCTCTAGGAAGCCATGTTCTCGGGAGTCTTCCCTGACCCGCTTTCCCTACACTAGCAAGTTCCCTTTGCTATGGCCAAACCCTCCATTGTAGACACCAGCCTGCAGTTCTTTCTCTGTCAATCTATCCCCTTAACCAGACGGTGATCTCCTTCTGGCAGGGTCTGTGTCCAGCTCATCCATGTGTTCCTAGCCCAGCACGTAGTAGGGTGTGGATGGGTGGACTAAGGACTCAGCTCATTGAGACCCTCCTAGAAGTGGGAAAGGTGGGAGGTTATACCACTGTCTGCTGTTGGCCCTGAATCTTTCCCTCCTGAGGCCCCACACCATCTGCCCCAGTAACTCATTCTTCCGGGGCTCCGGAGAGGAGACTCTCACTCTCACCCAACTCCTGGGCCATCAGAGAACCACTGAATGCCTCTCCATCCTGTAAAATGGGGCTTACATCCTGGGTTTTTTTTCAGCTGAGATGAGATTATATTCTTTCACAAAATTTCTTTCAAGAAACTAAAGGAAAACAGAAACATGGAAAATCAGGAGGGGGAAGAGTTACATATGAAAATGTCTGGATTTGCAGTTACCATGGGTCAGGCCATGTCAGACTCTCCTGGGACGGACGCTACATGAGGAGCATGGCTCCTGCCCACAGAGGACCTATTCCAAAGGGCAGTGGAAGTCATCATCTATACACCCAATTATAACATGGGAAGGAAGGTAACAGCTGGGCGGAGGCCCAGGCACAGTAAAAATGCTAATACTTCCTCATTCACTAAAGCCGACCCCATAACCTCCCACTTCCAGGTTGTGGCTCAAAGCATCTCACTAAAGCCCATCTTGGTCTCCATCACAACCAGCTATCCACTGACCACCTCCGCTCTCTCCCTCTCTCTTAAAGCAGTCCATTCTGTCTTCTCATTCCATCTGGTTAAGAGTCTGTGACTCATCCTCTCACCCACTCCTTGACAGACTCCTCAACAACCTAGCTGCCTGACCTTTGGTCCCTCCCTCCCAGCAAAAATCCCCTCTGTGGATGAACACTCACAGCAAGTGGCTACTAGAGAAATCTGAAGAGCCAGGCAGCCTGGTGTCAGCGTGATTCCCCATCACCAATCTCAGCCCGGTCTGAAACTCAGTTCACAATTTACACTGTTTCCCAGGCCAGCTCCTGCTCCCACATGGCCCTCAAGTTCCCTCCACTCCCTTCACACCCCAGCATCACTCCCCCCGCAGCCCCCAGCACTGCTGTCTGCAAACAACTTGGCCTCCCTCATCGTGAGAAAATGAAAGTCGTGGGGCAGGAAACCTCCACCTTGCTCCCACGAAATCGCTCCTTCTTAACTCCTGTCTGTCAAATGGTCTTGTCAGCCAAGCTAAGGAATTTGGACTTTGTCCT
Source organism: Cervus elaphus (assembly GCF_910594005.1). Taxonomy (NCBI): domain Eukaryota; kingdom Metazoa; phylum Chordata; class Mammalia; order Artiodactyla; family Cervidae; genus Cervus; species Cervus elaphus. Next base: position 122,981,818 of record NC_057834.1, on the reverse strand, counting down.
CAGGACACTGAGAAACCTGGGAAGGTTTTAATTAGGGTGGTAACCTAACCAGAATGGGATTAGGGACTCGCCTGGCTGCCCTCTGAAGGCCAGATTGGTCTAAGGAGAAAAGGAGTAAGAAAAAATGACTAACCAGCCCCAGAAGTGCCATTTCAGCAAGCTCCTGAGGGATGAGAAGCAGCTGGCCAAGCTAAGGAGGTTGGGAAGAGAATCCCAGAAAGAAGAAAGAGCAGAAGTGCCCAGAGACGAGAGAACTGGTCCTTTGAGGAACCACAGAGATTGTTAGTGGTGGAAACATGGAGCATTAACAGGCAAGAGGCAAGGGCGTACCTGAGGGGAGCCCTGGGCCCCTCCCAGGCTTCAGAGTCTCTTTAGCAGGTAGCACAGTTTCTTGAGGTCAAGAGGAATCCAGTGATGGACTGTAAGGAAAGCAATGGCCTGGCTGAAACTGTATTTTAGAATTCATAGGAAGAGGCAAAAATGGAGGCAGGGAAAGCCTCTGTCTCTGCTCATAGAGGACTTGTTCCAAAGGGAGTGGACATCATCATCTATATACCCAACTGTAACATGGGAAGGATGGTATCAGCTGGGTGGAGGGCCAGACTCCAGTGGTAGACTGATGCCATCTCCAGATGACAGGGCTTGCTTGGACAAGGAGGTGTCTGCTAGGACAGTCTTATAGGACAGGTTCTATGGATGCTCAGAAGGTAGGACTCACGGGTCTTCGTGACTATCTACCTGGAGGAGCTTCTTTAGGACCAGACAGATGTGATGGGTCCACATTGATAGAGAAGAAGTAGGTCTTTAAGTCCCTGAGCAGGAAGGTGGGGAGAGTGGATCAGAGCCCACAATAGAGTGACTGGAGCCCACAGTGGAGTGACTGGGCTCATGATGCTATTTTGATAGGAAGAAGGAAGAATGTGGACACATGTAGGTTTGTGAGTTTTGTAGCAGGAAACTGACCAACACCCACTCTCTCTGAGGCAGCGGCGATGGTGGTTTAGTCGCTAAGTTGTGTCCAACTCTTGTGACTCCATGGACTGTAGCCTGCCAGGCTCCTCTGCCCATGGGACTCTCCAGGCAAGAATACTGGAGTGGGTTGCCATTTCCTTCTCCAGGGGATCTTCCCAACCCAGCAATCGAACCCAGGTCTCCTGCATCGCAGGCAGATTGAGGCCATTTTAAAGAGTTGCTAGGGAGAATAAACAGGGAAACAGCAAGGTTGCCGGAGGCTTTGAGAGCCTGGAGAATGCTGGGGAATGAAGACTTTGAGGGCCCGAGGGAGGCTGGAAAATGGAGGCTTTGAGAGCCCGTGGGAAACTGGATAACGGGCAGGAACAGAAGCATGGACTGGGCGATGCAGGTAGCGGTGAGGGGGTGGGAGGGAGGGTTCTTCAACAGTATGCAGAGGTTAAGATGCAGGTCTCAGGTTGGAGTGTCACCTGGAGACATGATGACATGGTGGCAATTGTGACATGATGGGGCAGGTATTGGCAAGAGAGAGGTTAACATAAAGGCCCTGTAATTACTAAATAGGTGTCAGGGACAAGGGGAGCTGATAAAGATAGCACAGAGTGGTCAAGACCTCCTAGAAGCTCCCACTGGCAGTAGGCAAGATGAAGAGAGAGAAAGACTTGCCCCCTGTTCCTTCTGGGTCTCCTGGATGCCTGGATCCTAGAAGAATATGTTCCAGAAACCTCCAAATCTGTTCTAGATCAGGTGGTCCTTCCATCATATCCAGTCACACCCCACAGGAGACCTCAGGCTCCCCTTGAGGAGCTTCCTCTGGGCCTCAGGGGACCAACACAAGCTCCGTGTTTGCACACTGACCAGTCTGCCTCCTAGACTGTTGCCCAGGACTCACCCTGGGCACAGCAGAGAACAGCCTGCTCCGGTCCCCTCCCCAGTCAGGGATGGGACCCACCACTTCTACCTCCCAGCCTGCTCTCCCAAACCTGGAACTTCTTGGCCCTCATTCACATGGGCAAGGGGTGCCAACCCAAGAATGATAGGGGCAAATTCAACTACCAGGAGATTCTTTCTCTGGGTCTGTTTGATCATGATTTAGAGGTGAGATAATAGCGTTATTGCTGAGTGAAGCAGGCAAGTTGTAGTTAACCTGTTTGAGCCTCAGCTTCTCAGCCTATCAAATGGGCTGCCTGTCCAGCAGGGCTGTTGTAAGGAAGTGCTTACACATCAGTGTTATTATTGTTGCTGTCATTATATCCTTCAGCATCAGAACTTTTCCCCCCCTTTTTACTCTTTTAATTATGACAGTATTATAACACATTTACAGGAAACAGAAAATACAGAACAAAATTACATATAGTCCTACTATATATTAGAATTATTTTTAAGTGGATAAATTAAGATGTTTAGTTGCACTTTCAATATCAAACCCTCAAAAATTAATAGAATGAATGGACAGAAAAGTAGAAGGATATAGTAGACATGAAAAGCACTGTGAACCAATTCAACACAATTAAAACAGCAGGATACAGATTCTATTCAGGTTTCCATAGACTATAAACCAAGAGACACTGGAATATATCCAGGGATATAAAACAAGTCACAAATATTTCATGGTCTAAAGGTACTGAAATTGTACTGAGTCTGTTCTCTTTATCACTGTGGAATTATGTTAGAAATCAATATCAAAAGGTTTTTGAAAACAACCCATGTATATCTAAGTGCAATGTGACATTTACCAAGAGAGAGCATCAGAACATCTAATTCTAGTGTTTTGCTGCTCTGAACTGGATCTTCTGACCTGAGTCCTGGGAAACAGACACGTTCAAATCCCAGTCTAGAGCGAATGAGGAGGAAGGAGGCATGGCAAGCTCCTTCTCCAGGATTAAGACTGATGATCTGTCGTGGGGAGAGATTGCCCTGGTGGTGCCCCTACAGATACAGCTAATACCTGCAGATGCTTGCTCTGTTCCACTTTACATGTGTCACTCATTTAAGCCTTCTAAAACCATGTGAGGCAAGTGTAACTATGATCGTTATTTTACTGAGAAGAAATTGGAGCACTGAGGGGGTAAGTAACTTGCCCAAGGTCACACAGCAGGTAAATGGCAGAGCTGGGATTTGAATCCAGGTCTTCCTGGTGGCTTAGATGGCAAAGAATCTGCCTGCGATGTAGGAGACCGGGGTTCAATCCCTGGGTCAGAAAGATCCTATGAAGAAGGGAATGGCAATCCACTCCAGTATTCTTGCCTGGAGAACCCCATGGACAGAGAAGCCTGATGGGCTACAAACCTGGGGTGGCAAAGAGTCCGACACGACTGAGTGACTCACACTTTCACTTTCACATCTGTAATCTCAACTCAGTTTGTTGCTCTGCCAGCCTTCTTCAACTTCACATCCCTGGCTTGTGTGACCCCTGGTTTTGGCCTCTACACAAGGACAAGGGTTGTGGCCTTGCTTTGGGGACAGCAGGATGAGGCTGCCGAGAAGCTGGGCTATCCTTTGCAGTCAGGTCTGGGTTGGGGCTCCCAGGGGAGAGAAGGTAGTGACAGCTACGGAGGAATGAGGACAGGCTGCACGCGAGGGGCAGAGGTGGCCTGGAATCGAGGTCTGAAGCCACAGGAGGTCAGACCAGAGACAGGCCTGGCTGGGTCCCAGGCCTCCCAGCAGTTCTCCGTGTCCTTGAATCTGTGGACCCGAGTGGTGTTTCCTCTTAGTGCCTGGGGCCAGGCACGCGAGCCCGCTGGGAACCATCCCTCCGGGAAACCCAGCTGGGCCGCTCTCTAGGTCCAAATTTTGCGCCACCCACAGCAGGTTCTGGAACTCTTGTTTTTCGATTTTCCAACAGATGTTGGCAATTTGATCTCTGGTTTCTCTGCCTTTTCTAACTCCAGCTTGAACATCTGGAAATTCACGGTTCACATGCTGCTGAAGCCTGGCTTGGAGAATTTTGAGCATTACTTTACTAGCCTGTGAGATGAGTGCAAATGTGCAGTAGTTTGTGGTTTTTCCAGTGGTCATGTATGGGTGTGAGAGTTGGACTATAAAGAAAGCTGAGTGCCAAAGAATTGATGCTTTTGAACTGTGGTGTTGGAGAAGACTCTTGAGAGTCCCTTGGACTGCAAGGAGATCCAACCAGTTCATCCTAAAGGTAATCAGTCCTGACTATTCATTGGAACGACTGATGCTGAAGCTGAAACTCCAATACTTTGGCCACGTGATTCGAAGAACTAACTCATTTGAAAAGATCCTGATGCTGGGAAAGATTAAAGGCAGGAGGAGAAGGGGACAACAGAGGATGGGATGGTTGGACGGCATCACTGACTCAATGGACATGAGTCTGAGTAAACTCCAGGAGTGGGTGATGGACAGGGAGGCCTGGTGTGCTGCAGTCCATGGGGTCGCAAAGAGTCGGACATGACTGAGCGACTGAACTGAACAGCAGGTTCTGAGGGAAAGTCTCCCCTACCAACCCTTCTTGGTGCTGGGCTCAGAAATGTGTGTGGTAAGTCACTTCGGTCGTGTCCAACTCTTTGTGACCCCATGGACTGTAGCAGCCAGGCTCCTCTGTCCATGGGGTTCTCCAGGCAACAATACCGGAATGGGTTGCCATTTCCTTCTCCAAACTTCTAATCTGGGATTGGGCGCTCATCTCTGCCCACATTTCTCAGAGGTTCAATCAAGGCCCTGAGAAGCTGAGCTGCTTCCTGGCCCAGAAGTGCAAGCCAGGGCAGCCCCTCCGGGTGGGCCCCGAGGACATATGAGGGGCACAGAAGTGACCCACTGGCTCCTCCCCCGGAGGCCAGGACATGCTCTGCTACTCAGCACCCTCTCCGGGGTCTCGGGCTGGGGCAGCCCGTGCTGCTGTCCCCCACACAGGGCCTTCCCCAGGCTTCGAGGGCCTGGGGGCTGAGGAACAATGAACAAGCTTGGCTCCCCTCCTCCCTGGCTCCTCCCCAACATCTGCCAGCTCCTCCTCCTCTGCGGACAAACCCTTAGATGCCAGTGTTTCCCCGCTGTGTCCTCACTGCCTCCTCTATCCCACCCCAGCCCTGGTGAGCTGATTCACTCCCGAGGGGCTCAGAGACCCTATTGTCAAGGATTCCCAAGGCCACATCTACAGACCGGACTTCACTCTGTGAATGCAGCTACCCCGAGCATCTACCCCCTGGAAATCCCATGTCCGGCATTGAATCCTTGCTCCCCGAAAACCTGCTCTTCCTCAAGTGCCCAGCCAGTCAGTCAGAAACCAGGGTGGCTTCGCTGACTCCCTACTCCGCGTGTCCAGTGGCCAAAATTCCTGTCAACCATCTCCCCATCCCCCCCACCTCACCCCCATTCTATCACATCCCTGGGATCTCTGTTCACTGTGCCACACTTTAGTCACATCTTGGTCTCTCCCCTTCCCTCCATCCCTGCACAGCATCCCCTCTTCAGCTTCATCCTTGGCATGGGCACCCTCAACCCTATACCACAGCCATCCTTGACTTCTGACCTTTTCCTCAAGCACCCCACACATTAGTCAGCCCTCACCTTCTTTCTCCTCTGGCTCTTTCCTCAAAGGCTAACACTGCATGTGGTGGATACATCTGGGCAGCTGCCTGGTTCCCCACTTCCCCCTGTTTGGCTGGGGCTGAACTGGAACAAATGGGTGGGCTTCTCAAATCACAAGAGGACTACAGGAGCCTGCCCCCTACTGGTCGGAGCTGATCAGACCAGTAGTAGATACTCCACCCAAGCTGGGCCAATCAGATTCTATCAACTGCATACTTGAAACCCAGAATGAAGAGTTTGGGAGTCTCAGGCATGGAACCTCATGCTGCTAAGTTGCTTCAGTCGTGTCTGACTCTGTGCAGCCCCATAGACGGCAGCCCAGCAGGCTCTGCCATCCTTGGGATTCTCCAGGCAAGAACAATGGAGTGGGTTGCCATTTCCTTCTCCAATGGAACCTCATAAGTACCCATAAATGACAGAGCACTAGAGGTCCCATGCCTGACCTTAGACAGCTGGGACCACCTGCTTCCTGCCCTCCTGAGTTAGCTATCCCCCTTTAATTCACCCCCCAAACTCCTTTCCATTGCTTGCAACCAAAAGAAGCTTAACTCAAGCCTCTGCCGTCTTGAAACTGTCTCCCTTTCCCCAAACTCCCCACTAGCAGTCATGACCGTGTCTTTTTCCTCTCCATCAAGGTTCCACGGTCAACTCCACTCCATCATCTCTCATCCACTCACCCCTAGGCCGATGATAATTCAACAAAGTCAATAAATACTTTTTGAGTATCTACTATGTACGAGACTGAGTACACAGAACGAGGTGCAGACTGTGGCCTCAGAGAATACACAGTCTGGCCCAGTAAGGGTAAGGGCAAACTGTAACAAAGATGAAAATTAAACATGGTAAGAGACCAGCAGGGAAACTCACAGGTGTTATGGGAGGCAGCAGCTCTCAGGTGTCCAAAGGAGGGGATGTCTGAGTACTGCCATAGCTTTGAGTGACAAGGGACGTTTTTATGGACAAGCATCAGTTCAGGAAAATAAAAAATGAGAGACTTTATTTTTATTTAAAATGAAAAGAGATGCATTAATATCCGTGAAAAACATAATAGAACTATTTAGATTACCACTTTATTGATAGGAAAAAAATCTCAGTAAGACATTTGGCACACTGAATTTCCTCTGCTAAAAGGTTATCATCAGGTCACATCTGAAATGCTGGCAGGCAGGCAGGCTGCCTGGAGTCTACTGGCCGGGGATTTTCATCACTATCAGAGAGGACTTGGGAGAAGAGAAAGGAATCGAGGCAACAGAGGAGTGTGAGCAAAGGTCCAGGGAGAAACAGCATGGTAGGAGCAGGAGCAATAACAAATAGTTAGCTAAGCAGGAAGTAAAGAAGGGACAGTCAAGAAGGGAAACCAAAGGCTGACAGCGGCATGATTTCAAAGTCAGGCCCTTGGTAAGCTTTATTCTGAGAACAGGAGGGAGCCATTGAGAGTTATTGAGTAAAAGAAGGTCATGATCACTTTGGTGACTAGAGACGAGGAAGGGAGGATTGGTCCACCCCTGACCAGCCCTTAAGCCCTAACTACCAAGTCCCTGAGGCTTGTGGTTCCCATGAAATATCTGTTCTTCTTAAGCTGTCAAGCATAGGGATGGGGGGTGGGATAGTCCAAAGATGAAGACTCAAAGGGAGAAGCGGTCCCTGCTTGCTTCTGTCTCCAGCCCACCAACCCCAGGCTGAATGTAATTGTCCTCAATGAAGCCATCATCATCCTCATCTTCACCCACCTCGGGGCAACCTCCCTTCCCTGTTTCAGGCAGTGGGCGGTGCTGGTAGCTGGCACGGTATTTGCGGCAGAGATGGCATTTGGCAGCAAGTGCGATGAGGAGGGAGAGGACCACAGCCCCAAGGACGACCCCTACCAGCATAGGCCATGCCCGGATCCCGTTGCCCAGTCCAAGGGACAAGGTAGATGTCGTGGGGACCTCGGAGGCCCCCACAATGGCTGCAGAGAAAGGGACAGTGTTATGGATGGGGCCCAGGATCGGCTCCCAGGGGAAACTGAGAGACATGAGCGTAAGGTCCTCCCCACAATCTAAGGGGAACCCAACCCCCTCCTCAGTCTCCCTCCCACTGTCACTCACTTTGGTTTGCCTCACTCATGGAGGGGCCAGAAGACACTGGTGAGCCTCAGCCTCTGCCAGAAGAGCCCTGGCTCTAAGGAGACCCCCTGATGCCAGGCAGCCCTGGGACAGTAGTCCTGGAATATACACACACAGATGGGGGTCAGGGACGGCCACAGAGCACACATTCCAGGCCACACTCACAGCCACAGGAGGGCACTGCACAGACTCTGGAGACTGGACAACTGGCCATAACTAGCTATCCACAGGAGCAAAACAAGCTGAGCCATGCACATGGACTGTTTGTAAGGCAACACCAGAAAGTGGCTGGAAACATAACTCAGTGATGGAATTTACTGAGCACAACTTATGATCCCTGTAATGTGAGCATAAACATTATCCCCACTCTACAGGTGAGGACCCTGCAGCCCGGAAAGGTGAACTAACTCAGCCAAAGTCCCAGGACTTGAACCCAGGTCTCAGATGCCAGGGTCCAGAGCCCAGACTGCTCCCCTGCTCAGTAAGCTGAGGGTGGGAGGTGGGGCAGAGGCAGTCCTACCTTCCAGAGGATGGACAACAGCAATTCCTTGAAGCTAATGGGCAAAGCAGAGACCACGATGGAGGATGGTGCTGGTCCCCACCCAGGACAGGAGGCCCCAGATACTGCCAGAACAGCCCTGGCCCTCTGCTCCGGAGTCAGGAGTCCTGTGTCCCCAGCCCCACCTCTACCCTCAGCCCTTCAGGCACATTCCTTGTTCATTCACCTCTGCCCCAGTGGGTGGGGAGCTGTTTTGGGGGAGTAGCCAAATGTAAATCAACTGGATCAGGAAATTACCCGGCTGAGACTCTCTAAGGCTGGAAAGGGTCTAGAGGAGTAAGAGCACCTGAAATAAGGGAATATCTGGAGCAAGATCATCTAGGCTCAGGATACCTGGAGAGAGAGCATCTGGGCCAAAGGAATGTCTGGGGTGAGGGGGCAGCTAGGGGAGGAGCTAGGGGAAGAGCATCTGGGTTAGAGAAGTACCTGGGGCTGGAGGTGTCTGAATCAGAAGAGGACCTGGGAGGAGTGTCCAGGCAGAAGAGCACCTAGGAGAGAAGTACCTGGTTTAGGGGAGTACTCGGCCATCTTCTTTAATATCGATACCTTAACGATGCCTTCCCTCCTCAACACCACCACACTGTCACCAGGCCCCGCAAGTTCCTCCTCTCAGTAGCCCTAGAATGCTGACACCCCGCCTCTGCCCCAGTTCGAGTCACCTTCATCTTGTTCCTCAACTCTTGCAATAACCTCCTAACTGAGATCTCTCCTCACCTCTCATCCACGTCAGAGTGATGGGCCCATGGACCAAATCTGACCCCACTACCCTCCTACTTAAAAGTCCTGCACAAGCTCCCTAGGCTCCTAGGGCTTCGTGCAGATCCTTCAAGGCTTTGCAATTCAGCACTCGGTCCTCAATTCCCTCCACATGCTACACACACACACACACACACACACACACACACACACATCCTGCCTTGCACTCTGGTTTCTCACTCACTCCCTCCTCAGTTTTTCGAGTCCCTCATCCCTCAAGGCCAAATCAGACCATACCTGCCTGAGAGGTTGTCCCAAGACTCCCCTCATCACCCCCTTCACTGCCCTGCCCACTCGACCACCAGTCAGAATTCGCCAGTTACTAAACATACAGCTCCCTAGGTGGGGACTAAGCTGACAAATGTGCACCCTGCCGTAGGCAGAGAGAGAGCTTGTCAGTCAGCGGCTCAGTGCATGTTTGTGAGATGAGTGGCTATAGGGGGTGGAGTGGGGGAGTCATTAGAAAGGAGAAGTAAATCATTCACTCATCCATTCACCAGCAAACGACCACTGGGTGCCTATCTGGGCCCCATACTAAGCCTTGGGTTCTCAAAAAAAAAAGGTTTTGTTCAGTTGAAATGAGTTGTTCAACAGGGAGGGAACATATGCACAAATATGGCTAAGTCATGTTGATTATGGCAGAAATCAACACAACATTGTAAAGGAATTAGCCTCCAATTAAAAATAAATTTAAAAAAAAAACTGAAATGAGTTAAATTCGACCTGATGTTTCTAAGACTTTACTCCTATTCCTTTCCTTCCTGCCCTGTCCCAGGGACACACACACACACACACATACACACCCTCAGGTTCTCACCCCACCCCTTCTGGTCACATTTCTTCCACCAACAAACACACTCCACCCCAATTTGTAACTCCTTTCCTGCTCCCAGGAGCCTTCAGGGATCTGTGATTTCCCCGCCCAGGCCCCCCAATGCCTTCCCATTTGCTCCCCACCTGTAGGAACTGTGCCCAGTCCGCAGAGGAGCTTCCGGTTACAGCCAGCAGGACCGGGCCAGGTGGGCGGGCCCGAGCTGCCGCACGACTCACCTGGGGACGCAGCGGGCAGGCGGGGCCGGAGGCGCGGGTGAGAGTGGAGGGCAGCGCCGCCAACAGGGAGGACTAATCCTACATCTTCCCAAGCTTTTGCGGAGCACCTTCAGGCACAGGTCTCACCCCCACCCCCGGAGCTGGGCGGGTGGGGGGCTGGTGCAGCTGGGATCCAGAGATCTTCAGCGGGCGGCTGCTCAAGCTGGCGGCTCTGAAAAACAAGTGAATTTCCGGTGACAGGTACAAAGTCCAGAGTTGAAGAGGGTGGCTCTGCAGGGCTGTGAAGGCGGTGAGCCAGAACCAAAGGGGAGAGGGGTGGGCATTCTCCAGGCAAAGCCAGACGGGCCAAGCACACTCAAAACTGCCTGCAAAAGTGGATGTAAGCGTTTGTGCGTGTATGTGTGTGTGTGTGTGTGTGTGTGTGTGTGTGTGTGTGTGTAGGCGGATGTGGAAGTCGATGCAGAGTGGCAGAGTGTGAGTTTAGAGGCCTTTTCGGAATGTGATGTGCCCTTGGGGGTTATCCTGTGTTTGTGTGTTTACCTGGACAGAGGGTACAAGCCTCTATCTGGATCTCAAGGGTTCTGTGACCCCACAAAGCTAGGCTCCCCAGGCTTCGTGTGCCTCCTTGTCCTTTCAGACCCTCAGGGAGTCACCTTCCCTGAGTCCCCCGTCTTCTCTAGCAAGCCCCGCCTCCACCTTGACAGACCCCGCCTCCACCCGGAAAGCCCCGCCTTCTCTACGCCCAGAGCTCCGCCTATCCGTCACTATTTTGTAATCATTTATTTCTTCCTCTGCTCCCTCCCCAGCTAGACTAGTTGAGGAGCTCTCCCAGGGTGGAAACAAGTTCGGCAGTCTCTAGGTTCCCAGCACCTGACACAGGGCAGGCTCTCAGTAAATACCTAAGGGAGGAAGGGTTCCATGAGCTATATCATGCGGGCATAGCAGTTCACGGGGACCCACAGGGCAGAGAGGGAGCAAGGGCTGCGGCCGGGGTTTGTGAATGGGGCACGATTAGAAATGCGGCTGGAAAGCGGATGGCCAGTGCGTGCAGGACGTTGAAGATCTTGGCACGGAGTCTGAACTACTGCCAGCGGCCCATTCCTCACTCTCCCACCCACATCTCATGTTCTCTGCTGCAGTCATGCCAAACTATTTTCCATTCCTAGAACTCACCATGTGCTCATCTCCTGGGCTTTGCGTGTGCTATTCCTGGGACCCCTGCTTTCCTCCAACCTTCATCCTCTCCCCCAACATATCCACCTCCCACCTGGCTGACTGTTCCTCCCAGGCCTCCCATCATGTAGGTCCCAGGTGAGGTCCTCTTGATCTAGATGCACCTTAGTCTAGGTCCCTCCTCCCCATTCTTTGCCCCTAGAAGACCCTGGCCCTTCTCCCTCATGTCCCTGAGCACACAGTATTGTGATTTTCTCACTTGGCAGAGTCCCCTATGAGCCTATAAACTCTGAGGATAGGGTCTGTGTCTGTCTTGTTCCCCTTCGAATCCCTAACATCTAAAATGACAACAATAAGTACCCCTGAAATAAACAAATGAAAGGAAAGTGAATATTATCCTGGATGAGGGAGTGAAGATCCAAAGAAGGTTTAGAAGTTTGGGTTGATTTTGAAGCAGGGAAATCTCATAGGATTCAAAAGATATTCATTGAACACCTACCATATGCTGGACACTGTGCCAGCATATGGTACATATGGTTTTGATGTTGTTGTTTTCATTGAGGTATTCACATAGCATAACTTAGTTCACATAGCAAAAAAAAAAAAAAAATCACTCTATTCATCCATTTCAGCACACAATTCAGTGGCTTTTAGTACATTCAGAATGTTGGGCAACCATCACGCAGTGTAATTCTAAAACCTTTTCATCACACCAAGAGGATTCCCCCTGCTTGTTAAATAATCACACTTTGTTTCCCAATCTCTAGCTTCCAGCAACCTCTAATCTTCTCTGTCTCTATGGATTTGCCCATTCTGGATATGTCCTACAAGTGTAATCATATTTGTGCCAGCTTTTTAATGAACTGCTTTATTTAATCCTCCTAGCTGTACTAGGAAATTGATGTTAATTACCCTCTTAACAGATGAATAAAATGAGGCCATAAGAAGGTAATTTCCATGAAGTCCCACAAAAGAAAACAAGTAAGTCTACCCACCCATCAGTCAGCCATTTATTCAATGAATACTTCCTAAATGCCCACCACAGAGCCACAGCCAGCCCATAGGCAAGCATTGTAAAATAGCAGAAGGCAACCTGCTAAATGCTCCCACAGCGTGAAGAGCAGAGAGCCGGCTGGATATTAGCACCTACCAGCCTGTCAGCCAGAAGCTTTGGTGCAGGGAACAACCTTTACGACCTTCTGTGGCGGCCCTGGCAGCCGTGTGGTCGGCTCTGTGCTAGCTACTGGGGGCAGTTCCCGCTGCCATACAGCTTTCATTCTGGTGGTGAAGATAGACAATACACAAGTAAAGACATGAATATGATCATTTCAGATAATGGTTAGTGCTATAAAGAAAGTAAAATAGCTTCCAGTGATGGAGTTGTGGAAAGGGCTCCTATTTTATATTAGATGGTCGGGAAAGGGAGGCTGACTGAAGGGGAGGCATTTGAGCTGAGATCTGTATAAGAGTGAGACAGCAGTCATGCCTATATCTGGGGGAAGAACATTCCAGAAAAAGGGAACAGCCAGGACAAAGCAAAAGCAGGACTGGCTTGTTCAAGAAGCAGATAGAAGGTGGGCTAATGGAGTCCATTAAGTCAGGGGAGATGGAAGAAGCTGAGATGCTGTGCCATCTGTGAGATGGGGAGCTGTTGATGATCAGAGTTGGGGACCTAGGGACTGACCTTCTTCGGCTTCCGTGTGAAGAATGGATGAGAGCAGGCCAAGGCAGAGGTAGGGAGGCCAGTTAGAGAGCTGTGGCTATCACCCAGGAGAAGGGAATGTGGCATTAGGGTAGTTAGGTAGAAATGGAGAAAAGTACTAGATTCCGGATGTTTTTTGAAGGTGAAGCCAACACAATTTGCTGATTGGATATGGGAGTTGAAAAAAAGAAAGGGAGCAAGGATAGCTCCAAACCATTGATGTGAGCAACTAGGGTGTAGTTATGGGGAGACTCTGGAGGGGACAGATTTGGGAGGGCAATCTGGACCTCAGTTTTGGACATGTGACTTGTGAGATGCCCGTGATTCATCCAAGTAACATGCTAAGTAGGCAGTAGATAAACTAGCCTAAAGGCAGCAGAAGGTAGGGGCTAGAAATATAAATTGCGGAACCAGCAAAAAACAGACTTTTTTTTAAAGCTGGTCATCTAGGTGAGGCCCCATAGAGAAGTGCAGAGAGAAAAGAGGGCTGAAGGCTGAGCCCTGGAGCCCTCAGTGGGCAGAGGTGAAGGAGCAGAGGAGAAGCAGGCAAAGGGACTGGGGAGTGACCAGCATGATGGGAGAGAGTGTCCTGGAGGTCAGAGAAGAAAGTATTTCAAAGGCAAGAGCTTGACTAGCTACGTCAAATGCTGAGGATAGGTCCACTAAGATGAATGTGAACTGAATACTGACATTGAACTTGGCCGTGTGGAGGCACTGGTGACCTTGACAAGCACAGTTTCACTGCTAAGTCAGGGACAAAGGCCAACTGGACCCATGCCTGGGCATGGGAGCAGAGGAGGTAGGGACAACTCCTTCAAGGAATTTTCTATAAAAGGAGCAGAGAAATGGGGCAGACATGGGAGCAGGTGTAGAAGGATTTTTTCAAGACTTTTTTCAGGGCTAGGAGCTTTTAGATCATGTGTGTGTGCTGGTCAGAATAATCCAGGAGAGGAAGGAAAGTGATGATGCAGAAGGAAGAGAAAAGAGACAGTGAGGGGGTGGGACGTCCTTCTAGAATCAAGGGGTGTGGGAGTTGAGCAGCAGATGAAGGGCTGGCCTTGGGCAGGAGCAGAGGAAGGCGGAATGTCAGGTGAGTGATGGGAGTCAGGGGGTTTTCTTCCCATGGCTTCTGCTTTTCCAGAGAAATAAGAAGCAGTATCCTCAGCTGAGAGTGGGGAAGGGGTGCTGAGGTTTGAGGAGAGAAGACGTGAGTTTATCATCCTGGGGTTTTGGAGAGAGAACTGCATGTGGCAGGCTTGCCAGGCAGCATCAGGACCCCCTTGAGGTGAGCAGCATGAATTTATAGTGAGATCAATAAGGATGGCTGAGTGTTTTGTTTTCTAGCCCCTCCAAGGGCAGGTGGAAAGAAGAAGGAGCCTACAACTTAATCAGGGTTGGGAGACACACCAGGCAAGTCTGATTAAGGGGGCTGAGTTGTAGACAAGGCCTGAGGTGGGGCCAGGTAAAGAGGGAAGTATGGACAGAGTTGAGGAGGTGGGAGGGACTCTGAAAAAGTGGCAGAATTGATAGATTTTAGCTAGAGCATATAGAAGTGGAGGTTACCCAGGGGATGCCGTTCTTGATACAGACAAGTCCTAGGACATGAACCATGGAGAGATCCTGAGGTAGGATCTACAGACTGGTGGTGGTTTTACTATTGCCTGCAGCATATTAACTCCTGAATCAGAGGTCAAATGATTATGTGCTACAGTTCAATGAGTAAATGGCAGAGGCAGGATTGAACCTAGGTCTTTTGCCTCTAGGTCCAACACATTTCCAGACACATCCCAACTGCTCCTGTGAGTAACACTTACCATCAAGGTGTTCAATTCCTCATAGTCACTGGGAGTGACAGTCAGTGATCACTGCTTTTCAAGGATTTACTTATATTTTCCAAAGGAGACTCAAAGTGCTGCTATTAGAAGAACCAGGAACAGATGCTGAGCAGGCGAAAGAACATGGTGTCCTGGTCCCCAGCCCACAGCTACTTCCTCCTCCATCTCAACCAGCTCCTCTCTGTGACAGACACAGGGCTCTTAGCCTGAGGATAGTTGCATCCCCTTTAAGAAACTGATGAAAGCCCAGACTGCTGTCAGCCTGCGCACCAACCAGCTCCATTATGGCGACCTGCAGCTCCAGCATCGTGATTAGTGATGATGAACCAGGTTATGACCTGGATTTATTTTGTATACCTAATCATTATGCAGAGGATTTGGAAAAGGTGTTTATCCCTCATGGACTAATTATGGATAGAACTGAACGGCTTGCTCGAGATGTGATGCAGGCGATGGGAGGCCATCACATCGTAGCCCTCTGTGTGCTGAAGGGGGGCTATAAGTTCTTTGCAGACCTACTGGATTACATCAAAGTACTGAACAGAAATAGTGACAGGTCCATTCCTATGACTGTAGATTTTATCAGACTGAAGAGCTACTGTAATGATCAGTCAACAGGTGACATAAAAGTGATTGGTGGAGATGATCTCTCAACTTTGACTGGAAAGAATGTCTTGATTGTTGAAGATATCATTGACACTGGCAAAACGATGCAAGCCTTGCTTTCCCTGGTCAAGCGGTATAATCCAAAGATGGTCAAGGTTGCCAGCTTGCTTGTGAAAAGGACCCCTCGAAGTGTTGGCTATAGACCGGACTTTGTTGGATTTGAAATTCCAGACAAGTTTGTTGTGGGATATGCCCTTGACTACAATGAACACTTCAGGGATTTGAATCATGTGTGTGTCATTAGTGAAACTGGAAAAGCAAAATACAAAGCCTAAGGTGAGAGTTCAAGTTGAATTTGGAAACAGCTAGTGTCCCATTGATATCCCAGTAAAATTATCAAATGTTCTAGCTCTGTGACCAGCTGCTTAGTAGAGTTTATTATTGCATGTATCTTCTAAGAATTTTATCTATTTTGTATTTTAGAAATATTAGTTACTGCATTCCTGAACTCTTTTTTTGCACTATGAGCCTGTAAACTATCATTTCCCTTTGGGTTAATTGTTGTTTGACTCATGAATAAAAAAATCTCTTAAACTGTACCACTATTGAATGAAAATATTGAAGTTGTATCTGTAAGAAACATTTAAAGAAAAGAATTTATTAGTTTTTGAATTGGTATTTTAACTTTTACATATTCAGGGAAGAACATAAGTGATAGAACATTGTCCATTGTACCACTGTGTGTTTAGAAAAGTAGAGGTATCATTATGTCAGATAAACCATACATCCTGGAATTATTTTAGTAGGTTTCAGTAGTATTAACTGTATTTTCCCACTTGTTCATCATATTATTTCCAGTGAATCTTTGTCAACAGTTCCTTTTATTTTTTTCCAAACTTTAAACTTTTTATTTTGCACTGGGATATAGCCGATTAACAACCAATAGTTCCTTTTAAATACAAATCAATAAGTTCAAAAACCTACCACTTTTTGAATTCTTCAATATAAAAATCCTTAAAGTAAAAACTGTCTCTTTAAAAAATAAAAAGATGATGAGGATGATGAAAGCAAGAAAATGCACGTGCACACCCAGTCACAAATATGCTCACAGGCCTGACAGGTAGGAATTGTTCAGTAAAAACTTGTCAAATGACTGAATGGTCAGAATTCAGGGAGCTCACTTGCTGTCTTGGGGTGAAGGGCTGGTGCTAACACAGATTGTGCAGGAACCTCTATTCTATTATAAACAGGTACCGCCTTTGACTAGGCAGAGAACCTCTTCTTCTTTGTAAGCCTCTGGAGGGTGACTGCCCATTTTCTGCTTCCAGAGGGGGTGGCAGCCCCACCCTGCACTCTTCCTCCTTCATTCAACCCTCATCTTCCCTGGAGGCTGACCCCTCCCCATTCCTGCCCAGCCAGGGCTGACTTTCTGGACATGCCCTAGCATTCAGAGCATCCCTGATGTGGTCCCAGCAGGGACTGGGCTTCAAACTTGGCAAAAACGAGCTCTCTGACCTGGTCATCAGTAAAGTGAGGTCAAAAGATGTGTCCCCAGTGGTGCATCCCAGCAGCACCCAGAGATCACAGCTTCTTGGCTTTCCCCACTTTCTCAAGGTGGACCAGCCTGTCTGGGGCCACCGTGTTCTGCAAAGCCCTGATCAAGAGCTTACTAAACCTCCTCTATCCCAACCACACCACCATGAAACTCCAGTGTAATTACCTCAGATGGTTGCCACAGCCAATGTCCAGGTTCACAGGACAGCTTCTTCCCAAACCACCAGCTCCATCTTGCCAGGCTGGATTTATAATTAGACATCACAGGTGTCCAGAACAATGAAGCAGCAGTCTGGGGTCCCCTGTGATCACCTATCTCTCGAGCAACTGAATGGGAGAAATAGATCTCAGCAGACCTGCCAGAGGACGACTATTCCCTCTGCTGAGGGATGTCACACCCAGGCGAGTGGCCAGAGGTGACAGGACAGATGGACAGAGCAGCCCCACAGGCTGCACCTCCCAGCCCCACCTCCGTGGGCTCCCCGCAACCGGGATAGTCATCTCTTCCACATTCTCGCTTTCTCCTGGGGGCTGGAAAGGAGGAGAGTTGGTCCCATCCGAGCCCCCGGGAGTATTGGGGCATTCCCAAGTGGAAATCCCCTGGTGGTCGACACTGCTCATGCCTGGGGAAAGGCAACTCTTCCCACGATGGCATGAAGCCCACTCCTGCCTGCTGTTGCACGCACACCCACCCCCAGAACAAGTGTCCCTTCCTCAGGGTGGGGGCAAGGATGGAGCACCAACATGCCTTCAGGGGAAAAGCGTTTAAAAAAGCAGGGGGTGTCCCTGTGACGTGGTGAGTGAATGGGCTGTGTCATCACTACTCCGTATTCTCAAATAACATTCGAAGTGAGATTGAACAGCCAGGAAGCCATCCCCATGCTTCAGCCAGGCTGTGGATCCTGCAGGAAAGTGTGACTGTGGCCGGTGGTGGCAGCTATCTCGCATGAAATGTGCTTTGTATTCTAAGCAGCCTTGCTGTTGTTTGAGGCCAAGGACAATGAGTCATTTGTGTCCCGAGCCAATGGTTCTAGGATTTCAGGGTGACCTGAGATGAAGTAAGGACCTGGTGTACCTTGAAGGCAAAATGCCCTGAAAATTCGTGCCTGCCCAGCTCTACCGGTCACACTTGCCCTTTAAAGGGCCCCTACTCAATCGTGACACAGCACAGAGAAGACAAATTATTTTTCTGGAGTAAAACCTCTAATGCTTTCTAAGTAAATGTGTGCGTGAGTGCCAAGTCATTTCAACTGTGTCCGACTCTTTGCGACCCTATGGACTGTAGCCTGCCAGGCTCCTCTGTCCATGGGATTCTCCAGGCAAGAATACTGGAGTGGGTTGCCATGCCTTCCTCCAGGGGATCTTCCTGACCCAGGATCGAGCCTGAATCTCTTGTGTCTCCTGCGGTGCAGTCAGGTTCTTTACCACTAGCGCCACCTGGGAGGCCCTTCTGAGTACATAAGGGTTGACTTTTTAAAATCATTTGTAAGACTTTGGAGATGATGCATGCAGATGGTAGCCACCTCCCTGTAAATGCTGGCAGAGACTTACTTTTACCCTGCTTGCCATCTGGATGGGACCATTTAACAGACCTGATCCAGAGTTAAGCTCTCTGGTTCTAGATCAAATTGTCTGGGGTCAGAGCTGAGCTCCAACACATGACACCCTTAGGAAGCCTCAGTTTCTTCACCTGTTAAATGGGGATAATTATAATTAAACCTGATTCAACAGGTAAGGAGCAAATGGGGAGGTGTCAGTGTATTTTCCTGGCACTTGTAAATGTTCAATAACCATCTATCACTCCAATGGAGGTTTGTTGCTGTCTTACATAAGACCTCTGCTTACAGTACTAGATAAATTTTGTTCTAACCAAGGTCAGATATGCTTTAAGAAGGTCCTGAGTTTTGAACTATGTGAACCCTCTATGGGGTGTTGATTCCAGCTTCTATTCTACCAGGGTTCCTCAGGGCCAAATGGCCTTTGTCAAGCAGTTTGTGTAAAAGGGACTTCATTCAAACCTTGTTGGATTAACTGGGGCTTCCTTTAAATAAGGGCTTGTTTTCAGAAGGTTTCTTTTTTCCAACAGGGAAAAGAACACAATGGATTCGAAGTAATCTACAGTCCTCATCACAGCTTGTCACAAACACCTGGCACATCTTTTCAGCCCAGAGTGCAAATACACACGCTCCCTCACTTGCTGACTTCAGGAACCTAGCCCCAGCCTGTCCCAAAAGCATTTGCTGACAAACTTCCGCTCACTATAAAGTTATTTCCTGGAAGAATAGCAAAACCTGGTTTTGAATTAACAGTATGGCTTTAGTTGCTGCAGAAGCTAAGTGAAATTACCATTGTTACCAATTATTTACCTAAAAAAAAAAAAAAAAAACCTTACAAGAATTTCTTTCTTTTCTTTACTGATCAATATGAAGAATGATTTACTGGTAAGTCATTTTCAAGCAAAGACAGGACTTAGGAATTGGGTTAATGTGTTACTTATTCCAAAAAAAGGAAATTTCATAATGTTGGTTGGGCACCAGTTTACTTGCTGCTTCCAAAAGCAATTGTGATGAATAGTAGAGAGAGTTAAAGCATTTATGGAATAGATAGACACCAGCATTTGGGGTTGCACACAACAAAGAAATATCTTAAATATTTTTCAAAATATTCTAGAAGCCAAGACACAAGGGCATGCTTTAAGAGAACATAGGAATGTGGCCGGGTCGGGGGGGAGGGGGGGTGCATATTGGAACTACCCGTTTCCTTTCAAATCAATGAGGAAGACATCAGCATTCAGCCTCACATACTGACTTGACACCGTTTATATATAATAGTTTGACTTTAATCCAAGAAGCAAAGATGGAGTGCTCTGTTTATTTTGAAAAATAATTGCATGGACACTCAGGTTATCCTCCCTTGTCTGACAGCTTTTCTTGGGAGAAGTCTGTCTCTGTTACTTAGAAAAGTACCAATTTAGCACCCTTATTTAGATGACCTTGATATCAATTTTGACTAGGGTTTCCCTGGTAGCTTAGACGATAAAGAATCAATTTTGAGAGGCAAACTGAAGAGATTCATTTTCTTCCCTCTCTGTTGATCCATCCCTAAATTTCTCAAGCAATTGCGTGTGTGTGTGTGTGTGTGTGTGTGTACATAATTTACAGAACAATTTCACCCAGATGGGTCTCAACTCTGCCACCATTTCTGCAAGAAGAGAGTGGAACTTGTCTACATAAAACATTAAATCAAATCCATGGGCATTTTCAAAAGAGCCTTTCAAGTGTTTCCACAAATATTTACCTGCAAGCTAAGATCATGGAAGACCACGGAAGGGGTATAACTCAGTTCACTGTCTGAGCCACTTATCCAGGAAGACTGATGCAGCTTGGAGAGTCTAGCTTTTCTGTTCCTCTTAAATGTGAGAATCACTTGGACAAAGGTGAACCCAGGCCCAGTAGGACCACCACAGAAAATGGGACTTTACTTTCGTAAAACAAAAGAATAATCAAGAAAACAGTGTTTGGGCTGATTTGCAGCTGAGTACTCCCTCCAAAGCAGTACTTAATACCACAACCAGACATTCATGCTCCTGAGTTTTCTCACGGGTGTGTGTATGCTCAGTCATGTCTGGCTCTTGGTGACCCCATGGACTATAGCCCGCCTGGCTCCTCTGTCCATGGAATTCTCCAGGCAAGAGTACTGGGATGGGTTGCCATTTCTTACTCCAAGGGATCTTCCTGACTCAGGGATTGAACCCAAGTCTCTTGCGTCTCCTGCATTGGCAGGTGAATTCTTTACCACTGAGCAACCTGGGAAGCCCTCTCTCAGGGGCAGTAGAGTGTTTTTTGCCTTTTTTTCTTTCTGGCTGTGCTGGGGCTTTGCTGCAGTGCAGGGGTTGGTGGAGGTGGGGGACGGTGTTTCTCTTGTTGCAGTGTTGCTCAGGGTCAGTATGGCTACACATGGCCTTACCTCCCAGTGGCACGTGGGATCTTAGTTCCCCGACCAGGGAACACACCTGCGTCCCCTGCATTGGAAGGCAGATTCTTAACCACTGGGAAGTCCCCTGCCTTTAAAAAAGATTATTTATTTATTTTTGGCTGCACTGGGTCTTCCTTGCTTTGTGAGGGCTTTCTCTAGTTGTGGCACGTGGGATCCTCCGCTTCGTTGCTGTGCACAGGCTTCTCATTGCAATAGCCTCTCTTGTTGCAGAGTACAGGCTCTAGACAAATGGGTTTC
Source organism: Cervus elaphus (assembly GCF_910594005.1). Classification (NCBI taxonomy): domain Eukaryota; kingdom Metazoa; phylum Chordata; class Mammalia; order Artiodactyla; family Cervidae; genus Cervus; species Cervus elaphus. Next base: position 122,960,722 of record NC_057834.1, on the reverse strand, counting down.
TGTAGTTGCAGCATATGGGCCCTAGACGGCTGGCTCAGTAGTTGTGGCCCACGGCCTTAGTTGCTCCATGGCTTGTGGAATCTTCCTGGACCAGGGATTGAGTTCGTGTCCCCTGCATTGGCAGGTGGATTCTTATCCACGGGGCCACCAGGGAAGCCCTTACTTGCCTTTTTTACAGCAAGGAAATAAATATGAGGAGCTGAATTACCATTATTTCAAACTTATTTTGTTTTATTCTCAAAAAGATAATATGAGTCAGAGAACAGAATAAAAATATACAGTGAAAGTTCTCACTCTCACAGTCCCATTCCTATCTACCTTATTCTTCTCACCCCAAGTAATAACATACTTGTATTAATTCCTGTTGTATCTTTCAAGTTTCCTTATGCAAATACAAGTGCTATCAATATATATTCTTATTTTCTCCTTCCTTAAGCAAAAGCCAACGTACTGTTCTGCATCATGTTTCTTCCACTTATTAATTAGTGTGTCTTAAAGAGCTTTTTAAAAGCAATATATAGACTTAGAGATTTTCTCCAATCATTTTTATGGTTGCACAGTATTCCCTTATGTGGTTACATCAAAATTTATGTAAGCAGTCCTGTGTTGATTGACACTTGGGTTATTTCCAATCTTCTACCGCAAGATACAGCGCTGCAGGGAAACATTTTATGCTGTGCAGGTATATCTAAAGGATAAATTCCCAAGAATGTGAGTCAAAGAATAAATGTATTTGTGAATTTGACAATATTCCCAAATTGCCCTTCATGGGAGCTAGACTAATATGCATTATATGTGAGCATACCTGTTTCCCCACAATTCCATCAAGAATGTGTGTTGTAAAATTTGTGGATTTTTTTGCCAAGTAATGGGTGAAAATAGTAGTTCAGTTCAGTTCAGTCGCTCAGTCATGACCAACTCTTTGTGACCCCATGGACTGCAGCATGCCAGGCCTCCCTGTCCATCACCAACTCCCAGAGTTTACCCAAATTCATGTCCATTGAGTCGGTGATGCCATCCAACCATCTCGTCCTCTGTCATCCCCTTCTCCTCCTGCCTTCAATCTTTCCTAGCATCAGGGTCTTTTCAAATGAGTCAGCTCTTCACATCAGGTGGCCAAAGTATTGGAGCTTCAGCTTCAGCATTAGTCCTTTCAATGAAAATTCAGGACTGATTTCCTTTGGGATTAACTGGTTTGATCTTGCAGTCCAAGGGACTCTCAAGAGTCTTCTCCAACACCACAGTTCAAAAGCATCATGAATTCCTTATTGCCAAATTCAGACTTAAATTGAAGAAAGTAGGGAAAACCACTAGACCATTCAGGTATGACCTAAATCAAATCCCTTATGATTATACAGTGGAAGTGAGAAATAGATTTAAGGGACTAGATCTGATAGACAGAGTGCCTGATGAACTATGGACAGAGGTTCGTGACATTGTACACAAGACAGGGATCAAGACCATCCCGAAGAAAAAGAAATGCAAAAAAGCAAAATGGCTGTCTGAGGAGGCCTTACAAATAGCTGTGAAAAGAAGAGAAGCAGAAAGCAAAGGAGAAAAGGAAAGATATATCCATTTGAATGCAGAGTTCCAAAGGATAGCAAGGAAAGATAAGAAAGCCTTCCTCAGTGATCAATGCAAAGAAATAGAGGAAAGCAATAAAATGGGAAAGACTAGAGATCTCTTCAAGAAAATTAGAGATACCAAGGGAACATTTCATGCAAAGATGGGCTCAATAAAGGACAGAAATGGTAGGGACCTAACAGAAGCAGAAGATGTTAAGAAGAAGTGGCAACAATACACAGAAGAACTATACAGAAAAGATCTTCATGACCCAGATAATCACGATGGTGTGATCACTCACCTAGAGCCAGACATCCTAGAATGTGAAGTCAAGTGGGCCTTAGAAAGCATCACTACGAACAAAGCTAGTGGAGATGATGGAATTCCAGTTGAGCTATTTCAAATCCTAAAAGATGATGCTGTGAAAGTGCTGCACTCAATATGCCAGCAAATTTGGAAAACTCAGCAGTGGCCACAGGACTGGGAAAGGTCAGTTTTCAGTCCAATCCCAAAGAAAGGCAATGCCAAACAATGTTCAAACTACCATATAATTGTATTCATCTCACACTAGCAAAGTAATGCTCAAAATTCTACAAGCCAGGCTTCAACAATACATGAAACGTGAACTTCCAGATGTTCAAGCTGGTTTTAGAAAAGGCAGAGGAACCAGAGGTCAAATTGCCAACATCCGCTGGACCATGAAAAAGCAAGAGAGTTCCAGAAAAACATCTATTTCTGCTTTATTGACTATGCCAAAGCCTTTGACTGTGTGGATCACAATAAATGTTGGAAAATCCTGAAAGAGATGGGAATACCAGAGCACCTGACCTGCCTCTTGAGAAACCTGTATGCAGGTCAGTAAGCAACAGTTAGAACTGGACATGGAACAACAGACTGGTTCCAAATCAGGAAAGGAGTATGTCAAGGCTGTATGTTGTCACCCTGCTTATTTAACTTATATGCAGAGTACATCATGAGAAACGCTGGGCTGGAAGAAGAACAAGCTGGACTCAAGATTGCCAGGAGAAATATCAATAACCTCAGATATGCAGATTATACCACCCTTATGGCAGAAAGCAAAGAACCAAAGAGCCTCTTGATGAAAGTGAAAGAGGAGAGTAAAAAAGTTGGCTTAAAGCTCAACATTCAGAAAACCAAGATCATGGCACCCAGTCCCATCACTTCATGGCAAATGGATGGGGAAGCAGTGGCTGACTTTATTTTGGGGGGCTCCAAAATCACTGGAGATGGTGACTGTAGCCATGAAATTAAAAGACACTTACTCCTTGGAAGCAAGTTATGACCAACCTAGACAGCATATTAAAAAGCAGAGGCATTACTTTGCCAACAAAGGTCTCTCTAGTCAAGGCTATGGTTTTTCCAGTAGTCATGTATGGATGTGAGAGTTGGACTATAAAGAAAGCTGAGTGCCAAAGAAAATAGTAGTTAGGGAGAGTTTTATTTTGTATTACTCTTACTATGAATGAGGTTGAGCATGCCCTCATAAGTTAAAGGGCCATTTGTATTTACTTCTCTATAAACTTTCATAATCATGAAATTGTGTGTTAACATGTTATCTTTTTCATAATCTCTGCCCATTTATATATTGTATTTTATGTGTCTTTATTGATTTCTAATCTTTAATAATGAGTTTAAAATAGTTTGGACATTTGTCTTATTTTTGCTTTTCAGTTTCTTTTATATTTAGTCAGTTTGATTAATGTTTTCTGTTAAGGTCTGCAGATTTTTAAAGCTTAGTTACAAAGGTTACCCAATCCAAAGTTATAAGAGAATTTGCCCATATTTTCTTCTAGTTATTTTGTGGGTTTGATTTTTTATGTTTAAATCTTAGGCCTATTTAGAGTTTATTTTGATATGTGATATTAACTATAAATCCAACTTTATTTTTCCAGACAGTTATCTGTTATTGCAACATCATTATTAAAAAGAAACAAGTTTTCCCACTGATTCAAAATTCCATTTCTTAAAATTTATTTATTTTGGCTGCACTGCTCAGCATGGGGTATCTTAGTTCCCTGACCAGGGATTGAACCTGTGCCGCCTACAGTGGGCACACAGTGTCCTAAACTCTAGGCCAGCAGAGAATTCCCCATAACTGCACTTCTTTTTGAAATGCCACTTTTTATGCATACTAATTTCCTGTTTGTATTTGGGTCATTTCTGGATTTTCTCTTCTTTTGGTCTATTTGTGTGCTGACAACACATTGTTTTAATTGCTGAGACTTATATATATAACAAAGGTTTGTTTAGTCAAACCTATAATTTTTCCACTAGTCATGTATGGATGTGAGACCATAAAGACCATTGGACCATAAAGATGGCTGAGCGCGGAAGAACTGATGCTCTTGAACTGTGGTGGTGGAGAAGACTCTTGAAGGTCCCTTGAACTGCAAGATCAAACCAGTTAATCCCAAAGGAAATCAGTCCTGAATTTTCATTGAAAGGACTGATGCTGAAGCTGAAGCTCCAATACTTTGGCCACCTGATGTGAAGAGCCGACTCATTGGAAAAGACCCTGATGCTGGGAAAGATAGAAGGCAGGAGGAGAAGGGGACGACAGAGGACAAGATGGTTTGATGGCAACACCGACTCGATGGACATGAGTTTGAGCAAGCTCCAGGAGTTGGTGAAGGGCAGGGAAGCCTGGTGTGCTGCAGTCCATGGGGTCGCAAAGAAACAGACATGACTGAGCAACTGGACAAACAACAACAATATATTATATATTACATATAAATAGAAAATATTAGAAAATATTGATGTGAAACAAGTCATCCCTAAACTTAGTCATTTAAAACAATTGTTTTATTATATCTCACAGTCTATAAGTTAGGAATTTAGGAGAGTGTTGACTGGGTGGTTCTGGCTCATTCAGTTATCAGAAAGGAGCCAGAACTGGAAGTGTTGGAGGGGAGGAGCTGGAGCAACTGGGAGCTGGTCAGCTATCCTTTTCTCATGCGGCTTCAAGCCTTCTCTTTTGTTTAAACAAAAAATGTAATATATTTATTTTTAATGGAAGGATAATTGCTTTACAATATTGCCTTGGTTTCTGCCATACCTCAACATGAATCAGTCATAGGTATACATGTCCGCTCCCTCTTGAAACTGCCTCCCACATCCCACCCCTTCCCACCGCTCTAGGTTGTTACAGGGCCCTGGTTGCAGTTCCCTGAGTCAAAGAGCAAATTGCCATTGGTTATCTATTTTACACATGGTAGTGTATATGCTCCCATGCTATTCTCTCTATTCATCCCACTGTCTCCTTCCTACCCCCAGCCCGTGTCCACAAGTTTATTCTCTATGTCTGTGTCTCCATTGATGCCTTGCAAATAGGTTTATCAGTACTATCTTTCGTTAACATATGATATTTGTTTTTGTGTTTCTGACTTACTTCACTCTGTATAATAGGCTCTATGTTCATCCACCTCAATAGAACTGACTCAATGCATTCATTTTTATAGCTCAGTAATATTTCATGTATATATGTATCACCGCTTCTTTACCCATTCATTCAAACTTTCTTTTTTTTTCATTGAAGCATTCTTTATGTGGTCTTTCTGTGAGAGCTAGTTCAATCTTCCTCACAGCATGGTGGCTTCAGAGAAGAGAAGACAGGCTGTTTACATGGCAACTAGAATTATAGTGAAGTGCCTCCAAGAACAAACTAGAAGCTGCCTCAACTTTCTGACCCAGGCAGCACCATATTCTCTGCAATCATTTTATTACAAGTGGGTCAATCTCATCCAAATCCAAAGGGAGGTGAAATGACCCCATCTCTCAGTGGGACAAATGTCAAGTTCACACTGTAAGAAAAATAGATGGAGTGGGAGAAAATACTGTGGTCAATTGGGGAAAACACAATCTACCCCATTTTACTTTCTGATAGGACTTGAATACCCTTCATTAATCTTCTATTTCAGAGTTTTTCTGGCTATGCTTACCAGGCTGTGCCACCATACAGCTTGTGAGAACCTCGCTCTCGACCAGGGATCAAACCCTGGCCCTCTGCAATGGAAGTGCGGGAATCATAACCACTGGACCCCCAGGGAAGTCCCTAAGGAGCGTTTTTAGAAATCTGATACCTGAAGTGAATACACTGACAATCATGTCTTAATGTTTTATCATTTTCATAATATACATTTAGTTCTAACTATGAATAAGTTCTCTGAAAATACGCTTTTAAAAATTAAATAATGGAGATGAATATTGTGTTTGGTCAGAGACAGGGTGGGTCTAAAATAAAAAGCACTGCTCTTGACTCATGTAATAATGGAGAATTGGAGACATCCTTATGAACTGATGCTTCAGTTCAGTTCAATCGCTCAGTCATGTCTGACTCTTTGTAACCCCATGGACCACAGCACGCCAGGCCTCCCTGTCCATCACCAACTCCCAGAGTTTACCCAAACCCATGTCCATTGAGTCAATGATGCCATCCAACCATCTCATCCTCTGTCATCCCCTTCACCTCCTGCCCTCAATCTTTCCCAGCATCAGGGTCTTTTCAAATGAGTCGGCTCTTCACATCAGGTGGCCAAAGTATTGGAGTTTCAGCTTCAACATCAGTCCTTCCAGTGAACACCCAGGACTGATCTCTTTTAGGATGGACTGGTTGGGTCTCCTTGCAGTCCAAGGGGCTCTCAAGAGTCTTCTCCTGATGCTTAGTTTAATATAAATACAAATTGCTAAATATAGAAATATTTGTAGATATATATATATGCCTTTACTGGTATAAACACATATATTTCCTTGCTCTGCCAGCTGAGAGGGCCTAGAAGCAATGATATACCAGTAGTAAAAAGCACACCTGGCACCCAGATTTTGTTTTCTAATGTCGTTCTCAAATAAAATATCAAAAAAAAATTAAAAAGAGTGGTGACTCATTCTAGAACTGGAGCAGGAAAAATATGAGATGAGCCTGAAGCATCTTGTTAGAGCCAGGAAGTAAGGAAGTGGAAGACAGCAAACAAATAACAACCAAAAAAATACAAAGCCCTACATTGGTGGGAATATATCAAAGGAACATAGGAGACAACTGGAAGCACTGCCAACAGTCAAAGCTGAAACAACTGAGCAACAAAATAAAGTAGAATTGGATTATAATAACCCAAAATATGAAATAAATACCCATGAGGGCATGTTGTTGTAAACAAATAATTGACTAGACAGAGAAGCGGAAGAGAAAAGGGACATATCTCCATTTCAGAAGAATTCTAATTAATTTATGTAGATAAAGTCTCCCAGAGGGGCAGAGTCCTTCTCCTTAAGTGTGAGCTATATATAATGACTTCAAAGAGGAGAGTCTGTAAAGGGAGGGAAAAAGTAGTAACTTCTGGGACTTCCCTGACAGTCCAGAGGTTAACACATCATGCTTCCACTTCAGGGGACACAGGTTCAATCTCTGGTCAAGGAACTAAAAACTCACATTCCACGCAGTGTGGCTATAAAACAGGGGGGAAACAGTGACTTTACAGTGGAAAAATGTGACAAATACCACCTCAGGTAGGTGATCAAGTTCAATATCAACAGTGACAGAACATATTGGTGGTATGTATCCTTGTTAAGACCTCTTTGGTCTTCCTCCCTAACACCTAGAACCTCAGTCTAATAGTAAGAAAACATCAGACAAATTCCAATAGAGGGGCATCCCACAAAATACTTGACCAATAGACTTCTCAAAATTGTCAAAGTACAAAAAAGAAGAAAAGCCTGAGAAATTATCATACCAAGAAGAGCCTAAGGAGACACAAAACTAAATGTAATATGGTATCATGGATGGGATGCTGGAGCAGAAAAGCAAAAACAGGGAAAAACTGAAGATTTCTAAATAAACCATAGTCTTTAGTTAATAATAATGTACTAAGTAAGGTTCATTAGTTATGGCTAATATACCCTATTAATGTAAAATGTTAATAAGAGGGGAAACTGGCTATGGCTATATGGGAACTCTGAGCACTATTATCTCAATTTTCCTATAAATCTAAAACTGTTCTAAGAAATAAAATCACAAAAAATAAAACAAACAAAAATCCCAAAGTGAAAATCAAAAACAAAAAACACTGCCCCCTCCAGCTCAGGAGAAAAGATTCACAGATCCCCATGAGCTGGAACTGTAAGCAGTAAAAGCTATTGCCCACTCCCTACCCCTCCCCCACCAAAGCCCAGGGACTGAGGAAACCCAGCCAGGCACCTCCAGCCCCATTCCAGACTTTTCTGTAGACTCAAAGTGAAAAATCAAGCAGTCCCTAAGATGACAGAAAGGGATGTTTCCCCCAGGACCACCTCCATCCAAAGCACAAACTAAACGGGGCCTTGGCAAGTCAGAGCTCATCCGTAAGAGTAAGTTCCCACCTAGCCTCAAGCCCTCTGCCCACATGGTCTGCTGCTCCTTAGTCCCCCAATTCTTCCCCTTCCCTTTCCTGAGCCTCCACTCATGGAAGAGAATGGTAGAGGATAGACAGAGATGGGGGATAGTTCAACATGGAGAAAAGCAGTCCCCAGACCCAAATAAGCAATACAGCAGGTCTTTCATGGTCTGGGTTCCTCGGAACACCCTGGGATCAAGTAGGACACCCATTGGTCAGAGGAGGCCAGCACACCACCCTAATTCTGTGATTTAGTCACTAAGTCGTGTCCAACTCTTGCGACCCCATGGACAGAGGAGCCTGGCAGGCTACAGTCCATAGGATTCTCCAGGCAAGAATACTGGACTGGGTTGCCATCTCCTTCTCCAACCCTAATTCTGTCCCATTATTTTATTCTTCAACTTGTTGATATGGTGTGTCACATTGATTGGTTTGTGGATGTTGAAAAATCCTTGCTTCCCTGGGATGAATCCCACTTGGTCACAGTGTATGACCTTTTTAATGTACTGTTGGATATGGATTGCTGGTATTTTGTTGAAGATTTATGCATCTATGTTCATCAGTTGATACTGGCCTGTATGTTTCTTTTTTGGTGCTATCTTTGTCTGATTTGGGGTATCAGGATGATGGTTGCCTCATAAAATGAGATTGGAAGTTTTCCTTCCTCTGCAATGTTTTGGAACAGTTTCAGGATAGGTGTTAACCTCTCAAAATATTTGATAAAATTAGCCTATGAAGCCATCAGGTCCTGAACTTTTGTTTGTTTGCAACCCCATGGACTGTAGCCGGCCAGGTTCCTCTATCCATGGAATTTTTTAGACAAGAATACTGGAGTGGGTTTTCATTCCCTTCTCTAGGGTATCTTCCTAACCCAGCGGTCAAACCTGGGGCCTCCCACATTGCAGGCAGATTCTTTACTGTCTGAGTCACCAGGGAAGCCCCACAAAATGAGTTTGGAAGTGTTCTTTCCCCTGCAATTTTTTGGGAACAGTTTCAGGACAGGTGTTAACTCTTCTCTAAATGTTTGATAAAATTCACTTGTGAAGCTATCAGATCCTTAACATTTGCTTGTTGGGAGATTTTTAACCATGGTTTAAATTTCAGAGTTTGTGATTGGTCTGTCCTGTCCCATTATTTTAGAGGAGATCTGTCTTTCCCATCACCACCCCCAAAGAGTTTAGAACCACTTGCAGGAAAAAACAGAATTGATGCATTACAAAAAATGTGCAGATGGTACGCAAATCAAGAAGGCCTGTATTGGAAATGTTCAGTGCAGGGTTTTTACATGGCTGCATCTATGTAAAAATACAGTGTGTTCTGAATGACAAGGGTGAAAAGGAGCGTATCCTCATAGATGACCTTTCCAAACCCCACTTGGACTTCGTCTCCTGCGGCCATCTCCTCCTTGCCACTCCTGCAGCACCACAGACTCCACCATAAGCCAGAAACGCTCTATGGGTCTCCCCACTATCAGAGCATCCCCATGAAACCTTTAAGCCAAGATGGCATAAAGCAAAGAAGCAATTACCTTAGGACACATCTTGTTAACTAACGGTTGCACAAAATAAATCAAGATTAAGCACAGATGTTCACAGACACAATTCAAAGCTCTGGGGGCTTGACGCTGAGATGCTGAGTATAGTTTCTGGGGAAGGAGCTTGGAGGTCTACCTCTCTAGCAGTTCAAGGTGCAAGCTGCCTCTGTAAAAACTCCCTGCAAAACAAACGATGAATGCTTTCACTTTTCACCTTTTTTCATAAAATTGAAAATGCTCCTCGGATCTCTTTCGGTCAGCAAAAACAGGTACTAAGGAAGGTCTCTCATAAAAGAGAAAAAGTGGGAGATCCCTGTAACTCTCAAATTCAGACATTTATGACTTCAGCCATCTATTCCTCGACCCTCTTTGTCTGTTACCCATTAGACTAATGCTACTCAAAAGTGGCCCAGAGGTCTGCCAATTGTTACAGAGACAAGGGCTAAAACCTTAGTCTCATTAATCTGCTCCTAGCATAGGATGACTGTATGGTCTGAATGTTTGTCCCCCTCCAAAATTCATACATTGAAATCTTAATGCCCAGTGTGACGGTCTTAGGAGGTGGAGGACTTTGGGTGATTAGATCATGAGGGTGAAATTATGGGCATACTTCATTTTATGGTGCTTTGCTTTATCATGCTTTGCAGATGATATTTTTTTTACAGATTGAAGGTTTGTGGCAATTCTGCATTGAGCAAAGCTATCAGTGCCATTTTTCCAACAGCATTTGCTCACTTCCTGCCTCTGTGTTGCATTTTGGTAATTCTCATATTTTAAACTTTTTTATTATTATTGAATTTGTTATGATGGTCTGTGATCAGTGACCTTTGATGTTATTGTAATTGTTTGGGAGCAGGTGTCCATATAACATAGCAAAATTAAATGAGAAATGTGTGTTCTGACTGCTCCACCAATTGGTCAGTCCCCTGCCTCTCCCCATCTCCTCGGGTTTCCCTGAGACACAATAATATTGAAATTAGGTCAGTTAATAACCCTACAATGGCCTCTAAGTGTTCAAGGGAAAGACAGAGTTAATTGATACAGACTTAACTGTTGTCTTATGTTAAGAAATTGCCACAGCCACCCCCTCCTGTAGCAACCACCAACATCAAGGCAAGACCCTCCAACAGCAAAAAATTACAACTTGCCAAAGGTTTGGATAACGGTTAGCATTTTTAGCAATAAAATATTTTTAATATGTATATTTATTTATTTATTTATTTGGCTGCATCAGGTCTTAGTTGCATGTGGGATCTAGTTCCCTGACCAGGGATTAAACCTGGGCTCCTTGCCCTGGGAGTGAAAAATCTTAGTCACTGGACCACCAGGGAAGTCCCCTGTATTTTTAAACTAAAGTACATATATTTTTTAGACATGATGGTATTGTAAACTTAATAGATACAGTACAGTAAGCCTAACTTTTATATACACTGGGAAACCCCAAAATATGTGACTTGCTTTATTGTGTTATTCGCTTTATTGGAGACATTAGAATTGAGCCTGCATTATCTCTTAGGGATGCTTGTAATACATTTATAAAAGAGAACCGACAGAGCTCCTTTGCCTTTTCACCCTGTGAGGACCTGTCACCTGGAAGAGGGTCCTCACTGGACTATGATCTTGGATCCATCCTGATCTCGGACTTCTAGCCTCCAGAACTGTGAGAAATAAATGTTTACTGTTTAGAAGCTAGCCAGTCTGTGGTATTCTGTTATGGCATCCCAAAGGGACCACAACAGACTACTTCTCCAAAAGCAGCAGCCCCAAAGCTCAGATTAGCTATGAAAAAATACACGACCATTTTCAGTAGCACTCAGTTGATACCAACAGTTGACACAATCATGCAAACACAGAACTCTTTAGCTCCACAGCCCCACAGTGGAACACGAGGCTGCCCCCATGGGCATTGGACAGTTCCACAATTTCAGTCCTTTTTCAGTTCTTATGGGCAAAGGATAACTACTTTCTTTACCTTTTCAGGTCCAACTTGCAGGCTTCTTACTAGCAACATTCTAACTGAAGGTGAGTAAAATCTGGCATTGGGAAAGTAAATTGGCATGGATTGTTTACTAAAAATCTCTGCTTCAGAGTTCAACAGGAGGCCTGGTTGCCCTTAACCCCTGGTGACCTGGCAAAACCCCTATATGTGACCATGTGACAAGAGCTGGCATTCCCACTATTTGCAGGAAGGTGGCTTTTGTAGCAGTGAATCATCAGCCTTGTGTGGAGTTGGTCATGCTGCTATTCTTGTTTTTTTAAAAACTAAGTTATCTTTAGCTTTATCATTATCAGGTTTGTTTTGGATTGGAAGGTTGACCTCACAATGTGTAGAACTGCATATCTGCATTAACATTATTCTTGGTCTGTAACTTTCCAGTGACTGAGACTTTAAAGCATGCATTATGGTTTAAGCATTCCTATTGCAAGAGCAGATGTACACACAACCCACTCAAAATTTGTTGGTGCACAGATAGTTCATTAGTGACATCCTGTTTGTAAACAGATGGTATTTAAATTGCTTGCAACCTAATCTCAACACATTAAAAATACATTCTTACACTTATAGGACATTGTTTTATAATACAAATTCTTGTATACAAACTCTGCAAGATGTGCATTGTGTTCATCTACAGATCATTACTACTGAGTTCTGTTTCCCAGTTGAAAGTGGGGCAGCCAGATGGACCTGTAGTCTTTGCCGTGTTACAGAGTCACAGAGCCTTAAACTTCATTCAGAGCAAACACCTGTGCCAGTAGCTGTCATTTTCCACAACAGATGCTGCCCAAGTGCTCTCTGTATACACACAAAATGACATTAGGCCTTCCAGGTTTTCCCAGAAACAAGGGGAAAGTTCTGCCTACAACCCTGCCAGACAAACTGCCCCAGCATTTCCCAGCTCCTTTCTTATGCCAGAGTCAAAGGTCTTGGCACCAAGAAAAGCTGAAGACTAAAGCATCAGCCACCCCCCATTCCCACCAGAGTCTTATCCATAAAAAGCTCTTCCCAGCCTCATACCTAGGAATGAGTAATCTGGGGGCCAACATGGTGGGGGTGGGGTGGGGGGGTCTTCCCTGATCCATTTTTCAAACTACACCAGGAGTCAACATCTCTCCTGGGACTTTTCAGGGATTTTCAGAAGAGTCCCATGCCTAAATCAGCTCAGCTAGACTGCCGAGGCCCAGATTCCCCCAGTGAATTAGAGCCCCGTGGGTCCAAAAAGAGAGTCCAGCTTTCACCTGGCAACAGACTCTGGAAGATGTCCCAGCCCCAAAGGGAAGGTTGATGTACCAGCCCCAAAGGGAGGGTGTGGACTTCCAAACCAGTCCCCTAACCTAGCACCAGGTCTCACCCCACCTCAACCACTCCATTTGAGGCCAGAGGAGTCACAGATTTTACAAGCAAGCCCAGCCATCTGATGGCTCCAACACACTTCCCTCTGTTCCCTGCAAGGATAGACCCCACTCCCAGCCCAGCGGGCATTCTGTGCCCATGGACGATGTTCTGCTCCGGCAACTGCCAGTGGAGAGGTGGCACCAGGGCAGGGAGAGATGAGGCGCACAGCAAATCCACCATGGGACTTCAGAGCCTTTGTCAAGGGCTAGGACTGCTTCCAGGCTGCTGTCAGCCCTCAAGAGTGCAGGCACTCCCTGGGTGGGGCTTCTGCTGCCCCAGTGTCCAGGGATAATGACATCAGGCAGACAGTGTGCTGAAGCCTCTGTTAGTGGCTTAAGCCAAGGATTGCAAATGCAGGAGACTCAACCCCTGTGCACTCTGTAGCTTGGCTTAGCATGAGCCCTGAGGAACGGCTAAGTCAGAAGCTCAGGTCCCAGCCTCGCTGTGACCTCAGAGAGCCTTCAAGCCCTGCAGGCTCAGGCCTCAGTTTTGCTACCTGTAAACTGAGAGAATAACACAAGACCGAATCAAAGGGCTTTTGCCCTGAGTGTGTTGTTTGTTCCTTTGTGTACATTCCGGATCCTTGTGTTACATACATGAACCGCTCTCTAGGACACCCATGGAACTGTGTCCTAGGGTGCAAACATGAGGAATCTTGTGTTTGTGCTGGGGGAGGAGAGACCCCAGAACAATATCCTCCCCATCCCCTCTCAATAGGAGGAAGCCACCGACTTCCTCCCTTTCCTGTCTCCTGCCTCCTGCCCGCTGGCAAGACTGAGGCCCACGCGGAGAGGAGGGGAAGGGAAACGGTCCAACAGTCCCCAGGTCTGTCCTTACCACAACCCTCCCCCCACCCTCAGTGACCCCATTCCAGGACCTTCCAGGCCACACCCATCCCCAGACCAGGGGGGCCTAGAGGCCCAGAAGCAGGGTAAGTCCTCCCCACCCCTCTCCCCTGCCACCCCTCCCACCCAAGCTAACTCACTTCCTTTTCCTCCCTAACACCAACACACTGACAACACAAGCCAAGCAGCCAGACCCAGAGTGACTGACCCTGGGCCCCGCTTGTGCTGGCTGGCGCAGTCAGCCTCCGGAGTATGGTCTGGCTGGAGCCCCCTTTGCTGCTCCCAATCTTCTTCCTGGCTTCTCATGTTGGTAAGTCTCCCCTGAACCTCCCTGCCCAGGGCCTTGACGACCCCCGCCCCCGAAAACCCTATCAGCATTGCTATCTCTTTCCTCCACACCCTGATTCTCTAGAAAGTGGGATCCGGGCCTGGAAAACCCAGGCAGAAGCTAGGGACTGGGGGAGGGGAGCAGCCACAGACTGTGTTGGATTTGAAGTCAGTGGAGAGCAGCAGAGCCTCTGGGCCCCCTGAAGTTTTCAGGGGGTGCTCATACGGTCAGTGTGTGGGACTCACTCAGTTATTCATTTGACAAACATTTATCGAGCACCAACAACATTCCAAGAGCTGTGAGAGGCAGAGAGCTTCTACAACTGTACAACAGATTGAATGATGCTGACCTCCTATAGCTGTAACTGGGTTTCAATGAGGTAATTTACACAGAGCACTGCTAAGAGCTTCTGAATATGTGGTAGCCAATTCCTTCAGCGTGCTGCCCAAAGAGGATGAGAACGCAAAGGCCACCTCGAGAGGTCTGAGGTCTAGTGGGGGGCCCGGGACACCGGGTGAGCACGGAACAGACAAAGAGGAGCACTGAAGGGTCAGCCTACTCTACTTCAGGGTGGGAGATGAAAGGGGATCAGGACAGACTTCACTCAGACGGGTGGTCTTCATTCCAGGGCAAGCAGAACAATAGACACAAGTCAGAGGCTTGGAAGTACACGGGGGCGGGTGAGGGATCCTGGAGGGAACACACAGTAGGAGGGGCAGTGGGAACAGCAAGGGAGCTCTACAGCAAGCTCTGCATCCTGAAGGGCAATAGGGAGCCATAGAAGGTTGTAGGCCAGAGTGTCACAAGGTCTCAGATAGGTCATTTTGGAGGACAAGCTGAGGGAAGAGTGTGGCTATCTGGATGGTCCACTGAAGCAAGGATGAGGGTTAGCAAGGGCAGACTTGAGGATGGGGATGAAGTCTAGAGTTTTTAAGGAAACAGAATTTTGTGACTCATTGGGGCAGTCAGGATAGTGCTTCAAGGTGTGGACTTTAGAGTCAGACAACCAGGCTTTGCCAGTTACTAATTGTATGCCCTTGGGTAAGTTGTTTATCTGAGCCTTAATTTGCCAGCTATAAAAATGGGGTAATAATACCCACCTCCCAGGAGAGCTGGGATGATAAAACGAGAGAACATAAGTAAAGTATGTGGCATATAACTGATCTCTGATAGACATTCATTATCGTAGCAGCAGTATGAGATGTCTCGAAGTTTGTATCTCAAGTGGGTTTTGCAGTCTGCTGAGGCAGCAAGTCCAGAGAAGAACAAGTTTGGGGAGAGCCGAGAGGCCTGCCCAGGGTTATTGACTTGGAAGTGATGGTGAAAGCCTGAGAGGGCATGGGCTTGCTAGAGGAAGCCTGGAGAATAATTTTTATGACCCTCCTCTGTGGATGGAAAGACACCAACTTCTGCAGAGTGGGAGGATCCAAAGGAAAGCAGGTGGTCGGCACAGGACAGACAGTCAGCTTCATTTACTTGTGGCAGGCTTTCAAAGAATATCCATTGATAAGCAAAGTAGCATCTAAACCAACTAACCACTTGGCAGTGAACAGACAGGGACAGAGTAGGAGGGGCTTGGGAAGGCATGGGGTCCCAGGGCTGAGGAGGCTCAGCTGAGCCGAGACTCCAGCTCTACGGGGTCCCTCCTGGCTCTGGCTTCAAAGTGCCCCAGCCACTTTGAACTTGGACAGCCCCCTGTCCACACCATGATATTTTTCATTCCACACATTTACTCAGGCCCTGGGACTTCCCAGGTGGCGCCAGTGACAAAGAACCCACCTGCCAATGCTGGAGACATAAGATACGTGGGTTCGATCCCTGTGTCAGGAAGATCCCCTGGAGAAGGAAATGGCAGCCCACTCCAGTATTTTTGCTGGAAAATCCCCATGGACAGAGGAGCCTGGCCGGCTACAGTCCACAGGGTTGCAAAGAGTAGGACATGACTGAAGTGATTTAGCAGGCACCATGGCATGTCCTCTGCCCAGAATGTCCTTCCCACCGATGACCTCTCCCTGTCCTCATTCGCAATCCCCACCCTATATCCTGCTCAGCTTTAAGACCCTCAAGCTGTATCTTCCAGGAGGCACCTCTTCAGCCCCTCTCTCCCCCATGCTGGGTTAGGTGTCCCTTCTCTGCTCTCTACAGCTCCGTGCATTTGATAGGCATCTCTACGTCTGTCTCCCCACCCTGGAGGAAGCTCTGTAGAAGGCAAAGACCAAGGCCCACCTGGTGTCTGTGCATGTTTCAGCCCCAAGTGGGTCCTAGGGCCTGCCCTCCCTGCTTCTGGCCTTTTGCTGGGACCAGAGCTCTCTTCCTTTCTGCCCCATAACCACCTGGCTGCAGAATCCAGCCTCTCCCGCCTTCAGTCCCAGCACAGCAAACCGGTCCAGATTCCGGAGCGACCTGGGGACCAGAGCAACGGGAGGGGTCCCTCCAAGACACTTGTGATCTTTAGCGCTCTCCTGGCCGGCAATCTGGTGTGGGGGCGGGGGGGGGGGTGGAGGGGGGCAGGGAGAGCGGCTCCCTTTTGCGGAGCAGCTGTAGAGACAGGTCAGGAAAGGGGACTGCCGGGAATAGAGTGAGGAAACGGTGATGGGGCGCATAGATCATTCTTTCTTTCCGAAGGCTGGGCTGTAAAGGGAAGCCATCTGGCTGGAGAAGGGAGGGGATGGGGAGGCTAGGGAAGGGTCTTTGTTTTTGTTTTTGTTCTGTTAGGATGAAGAGGCTCGAGGGAAAGGGGCCAGTGCACCGGGAAGGGGATAGAGACAGGAAGGGAGGCGGATGGACGTGCCTGCTGAAGTGCAGTGCCTGGCGGGGAGGGGAGGAGAGGGGAGAGGCTGCGAGGAGAGGGGCGAGAGGTGGAGGGCGGGGCAGGGGGAGGGCCGGGACCCTGCCAGATCGGAGCCCGGTGTCCCGGCCCAGGGGCGGCGGTGGACCTGACGCTGCTGGCCGACCTGCGTCTGACCGAGCCCCAGAGCTTCTTCCTGACCTGCGTGTCCGGGGAGGCGGGGGCGGGCAGGGGCTCGGACGCCTGGGGGCCCCCGCTGCTGCTGGAGAAGGACGACCGCATCGTGCGCACGCCCCGGCCCTGGCAGCCCCAGCACCTCGCCCGCAACGGCTCGCGCCAAGTGACGGCGCGCGGCTTCTCTCAGCCCTCCGACCTGGTGGGCGTCTTCTCGTGCGTGGGCGGCGCGGGGGCGCGGCGCACGCGCGTCCTCTATGTGCACAACAGCCCCGGGGGTGAGTCCGGCCGCCGGTGAGGGTGGGGCTGGGGTGGGAGCGGGGAGGAGGGGGCTGCCCTTGACCCCTGACCCCTCCCTCCATCCGCCTCGCAGCCCACCTGCTCCCGGACAAGGTCACACACACAGTGAACAAGGGCGACACGGCTGTGCTTTCCGCGCTGGTGCGCAAGGAGAAACAGACAGATGTGATCTGGAAGAGCAACGGTAAGGGGGGAGGAGTCTGAACTGGGTGGGCAGGTAAACCCATAGTACTGACACCCCGGCACCTCCATGGCCCTGGAAGCTCCTAGTGCTGGCCCCTGACACAGTCGTGGCTCCATACACCTGTTACCAGCTCTGGCCAGCCTCCGGGGCGCATCCTCTCTCCTGCACCAGATCCATGGGAAGCACCTGCATCCAACTCATCTCTGGCTGTGAGATGTCCTCCTTCTGCGCCAGGAGGACCACAGCCTCCTGGTCAGCTGCCTCCTTCCCTGTCACCCCCTAGTTAGCTGTGTTAACCCCTCCAAGTTGGGCTCTCTCAGAAGTTAGCAAGTACTATCACATAGCAGGTCTGGCAGGGAGCAGAATCCCCCCTGCTGAAGAAGAGAAGGGGTAACAAAGTCCCAGCACGGGCAAGGGACATTTGGCCTCTTCCAGAGATCTGTCCAGACAGGAGCAGGGGCCTGGGCCGGCCTGGGGATCTCAGCCCGGGCCTGCTCCCACCTGGCCCTGTCAGGCCCTCTGGTCACCACAGAGGAGGAAGCCATTTTTCTGTATGGCCCCAAAGATTCCTGCCTCAGCTCTCCCACCCACAGACCATTGGCTGACTCTGTGTCCCTGGACTCTTGAGTCCCTGGACTCTTGAGCCAAAGGTTTTGCCTCCTGAGCTCCAGGGCCCCTGAACTAATAAGAGACGTGGAGTCAGGTAGACCTGTGTTCTCTAGAATCTCTCTTCCATCCTGAGCAAAGAGGAAAGGGGGAGGGGTGCAGGGACGAGAACCCTAATATTAGTGTCCACAGACCCTGGAGGGAGAGGCTCCTGGGAATTAACTGCACAAAGAAGAGGGGAGAACTAGGTTGGATGCATGAGACAAGTGCTCAGGGCTGGTGCACTGGGAAGACCCAGAGGGATTGGGTGGAGAGGGAGGTGGGAGGGGGCATCGGGATGGGGAATACATGTAAATCCATGGCTGATTCATGTCAATGTATCACAAAAACCACTATAATATCGTAAAGTAATTAGCCTCCAAGTAATAAAAATAAATGGAAAAAAAAAAAAAGAAGAGGGGAGAAGCATTCCAGGAGAAGGATTGATAAGAGCAAAGGCAGGAAGCTGTGAGATACCACATTGTTTCTAGAAGAGATAAAAGCAATTCAGGAATGCAAGATTGTGGAGAGGTATGGGGGTATGTCCTTCAGGACAAGTTGGGAGCTAACAATTCCAACCTCACTCCTTTGAACTGTATCCTGAAAAACTGGGATAGATTTGATCCCCAGGGCTTAAAGAAGACACACCTGGTCTTCCTATGTGATACTGCATGGCTGCGGTACCCACTGGAGGATGGCAAACGGTGGCCAGTTGGAGGGTCTTTTAAGTATAATACTGTTTTACAATTAGATCGGTTCTGTAGAAAACAAGGGAAATGGGTGGAAGTAGCATATGTGTCAGAGAAGGCAATGGCATCCCACTCCAGTACTCTTGCCTGGAAAATCCCATGGACGGAGGAGCCTGGTAGGCTGCAGTCCATGAGGTGGCTAAGAGTCAGACACGACTGAGCGACTTCACTTTCACTTCACTTTCATGGGGCTCGAAAGCTGCATGGTAGCCAAACTGGTGAAAATGATGTGTTGAGGAGTCTGATGCTGTCCCTTGGGCAGTGAAGAACTATTGAAGAGCTTAGGCAGGGGAGCTACGGTGGGGTCTACTGGAGAAAAATCTCACTGATCACCCTGAGTGGAGGATGGACAGGAAGCAGGGGGACTGAAGGCAGACAGACAGCTTGGAAGGCTGTGGGAGGCTGGGAGCAGGGTAGTGGCAGTGAGCGTGGAGAGAAGGGGGCAGCTTTAGGAGACAAGGAGGAGGGGGACTGAACAGGACTTGGTGATTTACTGAGTGGTTGGTGGAGTATGGAAAAGAGGCTGCCTCCTACATTTCTGGCTCAGGTCCAGACACTCGCTGGTGCCTTCTCCCGATCTGCTCACTCTGCCTGACCCATGCTAATGTGACTCAGGATAAGGTGGGCAGAGGGAGGCGACCCCAGCTCTTGTGTGATGCTGAGGCCCCTATCCTGTTTATGCCCCCAGGATCCTATTTCTACACCCTGGACTGGCACGAGGCCCAGGACGGGCAGTTCTTGCTGCAGTTCCCAAATGTGCAACCATCATCGAGCGGCATCTACAGTGCCACGTACCTGGAAGTCAGCCCACTGGGCAGCGCCTTCTTTCGACTCATCGTGCGGGGTCAGGAGCAGAGGGCAGAGGTGGTGGGTGATATGGGAGGTTGGGAGCCCTGTGCATACTTCCTGTGGACCCCCCTCAGCCCCCAGGGGTGCCCCAGTCATCAGAGGCAGTGGTCGAGTGGGTGAGGGTCTGCTGCTGAGAGTACATTCCTGCAGGCTGTGAGGCGGGGCGCTGGGGACAAGACTGTACCAAGGAATGCCCAGGCTGCCTGCATGGAGGTGTCTGCCATGACCAGGATGGCGAGTGTGTGTGCCCCCCTGGATTCACTGGGACCCGCTGTGAGCAGGGTAAGGAGGAGGGGGCACCAGGACCTGGGCAAGAGAGGAGGCCTTGCTGGGAGAAGACTCTCAAACCACAGGAATGGACTTGGAGGGTGAGCATGTTCCAGTAGGTCTTGAACGCTGAGACCCAACAGAGGCTTCGGTACCCACATGCCCTCTTTCTAGCCTGCAGAGAAGGCCGTTTTGGGCAGAGCTGCCAGGAGCAGTGCCCAGGCACATCAGGCTGCCGAGGCCTCACCTTCTGCCTCCCGGACCCCTATGGCTGTTCCTGTGGATCTGGCTGGAGAGGAAGCCAGTGCCAGGAAGGTACAGACTAACCCACCCTCCGTAGTCTCTGACTAGACAGCCGGCTGCAAGCCTGGCCCCAGCTCTTCCTTCCGGCCCTGCCTCACACACTGAGCCCTCCACCATCCCCTGCTCACTTGACCAGTGCCCTCTCCGCCCAGCCCGGCATTCCCCAGGCCCCCGCTGTGCCCCTCTAACTACACCCCCTTGGTGCCCAGCCTGCGCCCCAGGTCGTTTTGGAGCTGACTGCCACCTCCAGTGCCAGTGTCAGAATGGTGGGACTTGTGATCGCTTCAGCGGCTGCGTCTGCCCCTCCGGGTGGCATGGGATGCACTGTGAGAAGTCAGGTAGGAGCACGGCAGGTGGCTCTGAGGAGCAGATCAGCTTCACCAGATGCATCCCCCTGGCTCAAAGCCCCTCCTCCCCCTGGGGATGGGCAGCAGCCCAGGGTGGGTGGGAGCCCCGAGGGGGCCCTGACCAACCCGAGAGAGTCAGGGAGGGCCTCTGGAAAGAGGCGTGATCTCAGATGGGGTATGGAGGATGCGAGAAAGATGGCCAGGGAGAGAGCAGGGCAAAGGCCGGGGGATTGAGGACTCAAGCTTCAACACTGGGACAGTGGCGTAAGGAAAGGCTCTGGAAGTGGTCAGAGGAGGTCAGCTCTCGAGGCGTTTGAATGACAGGCTGTAGGGTTTGCACTGAATATGATAGCCCTGCAGGGAAGGGTTGAAGAGGTCCATCAGGTGTGCTGTCAGGC
This sequence comes from Cervus elaphus, assembly GCF_910594005.1. Taxonomy (NCBI): domain Eukaryota; kingdom Metazoa; phylum Chordata; class Mammalia; order Artiodactyla; family Cervidae; genus Cervus; species Cervus elaphus. Next base: position 122,939,671 of record NC_057834.1, on the reverse strand, counting down.
ATGGGTTTGAGAAAGGACCCCAGCTGCTGGGGAGGAGCGGGAGCAGGAGAGCCCAGAGGATCTGTCACGGGGCCCAGAAATGATAGAGGCCTGAACCAGGGTTCTGGTGGTGAGGCTGGCGAGGGGTCTGAGGAGGCGGAGGGTGCAGGAGGCAGATTCGGGGGCCGGTAGAGGTGGGTGTGAGGGCCTGGAGGTGTTGCCGGGACTTTGCTGGCTTGCAGGCCTGTGTGACTGGGATGCTGGCGGTGCCTCCACTAAGATGAAAGACTCGGGGTGGTGGCTCTGTGGCAGTCGTGTGTCTGCCCTTACAGGGCCTCTGGGATGAGTGTCCCCTCTCTCCCCAGACCGGATCCCCCAGATCTTGGACATGGTCTCAGAACTGGAGTTCAACTTAGACACAACGCCCCGGATCAACTGTGCCGCGGCGGGGAACCCCTTCCCAGTCCGGGGCAGCATGGAGCTTCGCAAGCCGGATGGCACGGTGCTCCTGGTGAGGCCCATGACCTCTGGGCCTCTGGAGGTCCAGGACCTCTGCCCACCCACAGGCTCCTCCACCCCTCGGGGCTTTCTGCAGGCTCTGCCCACTGGCCTGACCACAGCTCAAATTGGGTCAGGCTGATTGTTGAGGGACCGCCTCCCCATCTCTGTCCCCTCATCAACCTGGACAAACACACAAGCCTCTGCCACCTTCTCTGAGGCCTGTCCCTCTCCCCTGCCTCTTTCAGTCCACCAAGGCCATTGTGGAGCCAGATAGAACCACAGCCGAGTTCGAGGTGCCCCGCTTGGCTCTTGGGGACAGTGGACTCTGGGAATGCCGCGTGTCTACGTCTGGTGGCCAGGATAGTCGACGCTTCAGGATCAATGTCAAAGGTCAGTGATGTCCCGGATTCATGGAGGATGGATGGCAGATAGAGTGGGCCCTAGCCGAGGCTGCTCAGATAGGAGCAGAAAGGGCAAGAGCATGTAAGGTCACAGCCCAGCACCAGGCAGAGAAGAGGGCTTGTCGTCAGCCTGAGGCCTGGGCCGGGCACTCCCCAGGCTGGAGCATAGCTCAGTCCCACCTGGGAAGGGAACCCATGCCCCAGAAGTGGGACACTCTCCAGCCTTGCCCCGGGAAATGCTACCTTTCTATCTCCCCTGCCCCACAGATACACGGATCTGCATCCCAGATCCACTTCTGGGATGCTATGTTCCCTCCAACCCCAAGTCACACCACCAGGCACCCAGTGCTACAACAGGGGAGTGCCTGGGGCTGTGGACCTGTTTATTTTCCCAGAAGTGCTTCCTGGTGAATAAGGAGGCAGCTGCCAGTGCCCAGGATTGCTCGGAGCCTAGCACCCCACCCCGGTCTAGGTGTCCCCCACCTTCTCCAGCACCATAAGCATCAGACGTTCACGGCCCCTCCCACCCCCTGGTGCTCTTTTCCTGTGCTTCTGACCCCCGCCACCACCTCCCCGACATGAGCCCAGACCTCTTGTCCCTCTCCCTCTTTCTCACTGTCGGGCTCTGCTTCCCATCCTCTCTACTTCTCTGTCACCCCCTCCACCACCCCGGGGTCCCACCTCCTGCCTTCCTCTTCTTACTCTCCCCAGGCCCACTTGGCTTTGAATCTTCACGACAAATTCTAGCTCCATCACCTATCTAAGTGAGTTACCTTGCCCCTCATAGCTTGTTTCTTTCTCTGTAAAATGAGGATATCAGCCCTCCCTTGATAGGATTGCTGTGAAGATTAAATGAGATGATGCATTTAAGCGCTGGGCACAGTGCCTGACAGAGGGTACGTGCTCAATGTATGTTGACATTTATTGCTATTAGTAGTTATAATGTCACCTATTCCTGAGATTTCAACCGTTCCCTGGCAACTCCCCAATAACGATCTGCAGCCTCGACCCCTCTCCTGGGCTCCAGACCTCTGTGTAGTCGGGGTCTGGTTCTGAGGTCAGTGGGGAACTCACCTGGTGCACGACTCAGGGGCCCTACTCCAGGTCACCTAACCCTCTGCGTGAGCCACAGGCCCAAGGGCTCGATAGGATCCAAACTGGACCTTCCTCTCCCTCCAGGCCAGCACTTCTTCCTGACATGTGTGTTCCTGCCTGACAACATTGTTCCTTCCCACCCCTTCTACCACACCCTTCCATCCTCCTTGACTCTCCCCCCCTTCCCCCATCCATCCATTTATCCATGCATGTATTCACCCATACATACATCCAGTTTTCTTAGAAAATCCATCTGGAAAATGTTTGGATGAAACAAGGGAACCAGTTGAGACATTAATGCAATAATCTGGACAGAAGAGCTAAGGCAGGAAAGACAGTGACCATGGGGTGAGGAAGCTAAGCAGGAGCACAAAAGCTGTTTGGGATAAGATGGGCTGATTTTAGATGGCCTGGTCAGACGGACTTTGTTTAAACCCTGGCTGCATGTCTTAAGCAGGTCGTTCCATGTCTCTGAGCATCAGTTTCTTCATTCTTAAGATAGGGATGATGAGCCCTGCTTGAAGGCAGTTGTCAGAATTGGAGATCGTGCACATGAAGCATCTGGATAGAGCAGGTGCTTCATCACCTGCTACTTTTGTTTTTTTAATTACGAGCGTGATGAATGATGGGGGAGGGGCAGAGAGCAGGGTGACACTGCCTTGGGCTTTAGCTTTCTCTGTCTTCCCCCACATTGCATGGCAGAGTGCCCTCCCCCAAACCCCTGTCTTACCATGTCACTCCCTCACTTAACATCTTCTGGGACACCCTCATCTCCTTGTTGCCCAGTCCCCATGCCCCGAGCTGTCCTCCCTAGGCCCTGGCCACTCTGATCATCTGTTGCACCTGGTCTCTCCCCAGCTCAGGGGCATCCCCAGGTCCACACTGAGACCCAGAGTTATCTTTGATGCTCAGAGCGCAGAGTCTGCCCCTGTGTCCGAGGGCTGGGTGGGCTGTGTGGGCCACGCCTCACCCTGAGTCTCCTGGCAGTCCCGCCAGTGCCGCTGACCGCCCCGAGGCTTCTGGCCAAGCAGAGCCGCCAGCTTGTGGTCTCCCCGCTGGTCTCCTTCTCTGGGGACGGACCCATCGCCTCCGTTCGCCTGCACTACAGGCCCCAGGACAGCACCATGGCCTGGTCCACCATCGTGGGTGAGGGGGGCAAGAGCTAAGGGCAGGATGGGGTGTCAGGCAGTCATGAGGGGGACGGAGGGAGGGAAGGGAGGGGTAAGTGTACGGAGAAGAGAGGGGTTGAAGGGGGAGCGGAGGCTTCTGGAAGGGGTTGGCCCTGAATGCTGTGTGCTGTGCACCCCGCCCCCAGTGGACCCCAGTGAGAACGTGACGTTGATGAACCTGAGGCCGAAGACGGGATACAGTGTCCGTGTGCAGCTGAGCCGGCCGGGGGAAGGCGGGGAGGGGACCTGGGGGCCTCCCACCCTCATGACCACAGACTGTCCTGGTGAGAGGCCCAGAGTCACCCCTTTCTGTTCCCCAGGGGTCACTGTCCCACACGCTCCGGGGTTGTCTCGGCCTGTCGGCCCCGGGGGTCCCTGCCTTTCCCACTGGAGGTTGTCCCTGGGGGTTCACCATCCCGTCCGGCCCCCAGGACCTACCAGACAGTTCTGACCTCTACCTCTGGCCCCAGAGCCCTTGTTGAAGCCGTGGCTGGAGGGCTGGCATGTGGAGGGCCCCGACCGGTTGCGAGTGAGCTGGTCCTTACCCCCGGTGCCGGGGCCGCTGGTGGGCGATGGCTTCCTGCTGCGCCTGTGGGACGGGGCCCGGGGACAGGAGCGGCGGGAGAACGTCTCGTCCCCCCAGGCCCGCACCGCCCTCCTGACCGGACTCACGCCTGGCACCCACTACCAGCTGGACGTGCGGCTCTACCACTGCACCCTCCTGGGCCCGGCCTCTCCCGCCGCGCGCGTGCTTCTGCCCCCCAGCGGTACGCTCGGGAGGGGGTGGCGGGCTCCTAAGAGGGCGGGCCGGGCATGCCGGGAACACACGGGGCCTGAAAGGACATGGAGGTTACAGGAGCCTGGATGGACAGGCAGAGACCACCGGATGTGGAAACAGGGGCGCAGGGAGGACCTGGATGTCAGGCAGACAGGGAGGACAGGACAGGGGAGGATCCAGGATGCCGGGAGGATGGGGTCCTCCAGGAGTAACTGAGTCAGAGGAGAGCCCGGGGGCTCATGGGAGGGGGTTGGGCATGAGGAGGACATGGGACTTGGGAGACGTGGGGACACTGCGAGGAAGACTTGGGATGTAAGGGGAAGCAGAAGGTCGTTGGTGAAGGAGGCCACAGCGAGAGGAATATTCAGCCCAGGAAGGAACGGGGAAGTTGGCAGCGGATCTCCTATCCTGGGGTCGGTAGAGCTGGGGACACAGCTAGAGCGGATCTGTCTGACCCCACAGTCACACAGCCTGGTCCCATCTGAGCCCCACCTTCCCACCCCGATCTCCCCAGGGCCCCCTGCCCCCCGACACCTCCATGCCCAGGCCCTTTCAGACTCTGAGATCCAGCTGATGTGGCAGCGCCCCGAGGCTCCAGCCGGGCCTATATCCAAGTACATCGTAGAGGTGCAGGTGGCGGGGGGCTCCGGAGACCCGCTGTGGATGGACGTGGACAGGCCCGAGGAGACGAGCACCATCGTCCGCGGCCTTAACGCCAGCACGCGCTACCTCTTCCGCGTGCGGGCCAGTGTCCAGGGCCCCGGCGACTGGAGCAACGTGGTAGAACAGTCCACCTTGGGCAACGGTGAGATGAGGGGATGCCCAGGCCATGGGGTCAGTCTCGGTGCTCTTCCCGGCACGTGATCCCCTGCCTTGGATCTAGGGCCTCCTAGGCCCCTCCCAACAAGTGATAGGGGAATAGGGGCCCCCTGGCAGTAGGGGCCCCAACTCTTCCCTCCTTTCATTTTTTCGGTTTTTCTTTGATGTGACTCTTCTTTTTTTTTTTTTAATTGCTTATTTTTTACTGCACTGGGTCATCTTTGCTGTGTGCAGGCTTCCTCTAGTTGTGGTGAGGGGGACTACTCTTTAGTTGCCATGTTCAGGCTTCTTATTGCAGTGGCTTCTCTCTTGTTGCAGAGCTCAGGCTTTAGTAGTTGTGGTTCGAGGGCTGTGATGTAGCACACAGACTTAGTTGCCCCGAGGTATGTGGAATCTTCCAGAACCAGGGATCGAACCCCTGTCCCCTGCATTGGCAGGTGGATTCTTAACCACTGGATAACCAGGGGAGTCCCACCCTTCCCTTCTTATGACCCATTGTCTGAGTGCTGGGAAAATCATGACATTCCAGCAACCCGCTGGTCCTAGGCCTGACATCCCCGCTCCCTCCCTGGTACTGGAATCTCTGACCTCCACCTCTGTGTGACCCTGTGGTGGCCTCTGGGTTCCCTGACCCAGGCATCTCTGTGATCTGCCCCTCTTCTTGTGTCCAGGGCTGCAGATTGAGGGCCCAGTCCAAGAGATCCATGCAGCTGAAGAGGACCTGGATCAACAGCTGGTCCTGGCTGTGGTGGGCTCTGTGTCCGCCACCTGCCTCACCATCCTAGCTGCCCTCCTCACCTTGGCATGCATCCGCAAAAGCTGCCTGCATCGCAGACGCACCTTCACCTACCAGTCGGGATCGGTCAGTCACCTGTACCTGCCGCTGGGCACACGTGTGCAGACCCTGAGTGTATATGTGTCTACCTGTATACACACAAGTATTTGTACACTGTGAGTGTGTGTATGTGTGTGTGTGTGTGCACGCATGGATGTTTAGGTGTAAGACTGCACTCAACAGCATACAAGCGTGCAATCTGTAATTTTCTCCATTTCTATAGAATTGAACTCAGCTCATGAGCCCAGGTATATTAGTGATGAAATATTTAATATTCCCAGTTCAGAATCATTCGGTTATGTCCATGTTGCACCAGGGTCAATTCGGTGCTCTCCCCCTTCCCATGAGGGGTGATGGAAGCTTGGGAAGCCTGATGAGAACGTGGAGAATGCCTGGGCTCCATGAGGACTTCTCTCTGGCCAGGCCCTCCTGCAAGCATTCGTGGCCTGTGTCCTCAGCCCTTCTGTGACCTCCTTTGGGCCAGAAGGGCACTTGCACTTTGAGTTCCTCATCCCAATCTCCATCTTTGCAAATATCAGGGCCTCCTTGCACGTAAGAACTCCAAGGTCCTTCCCTGTCCCCTGCAGAGGGCAGCATATTCTGCAGCCCTCAGACCCATTGCTGCAGCTCCTCCTACAACTGTTTCTACCACTCTCAAGTTGATCTGGGCCTGCAGCCTCACCTGTCACTCCTTCCGAGAAGCACAGGCCTCCCTACTCTTCTTGTCTTCCCTGTAAACCTGAGCAGCAGGCCCCCACTGAGGGGGTAAGGACTGGGAGAGGGTGCTAACTCCCCTTCAGGGACCCCAGCATCACCTCATCTGTCACCCCCACTCCACCTCTCTCTCCTCTGGGATCTTCCCCACTGTTGTCACTTATGATCTGAACTCTGCCCTGGATCCTCCGTGCCTGGACTTGGTATTTACAGAGAAGTTTTGGCATTTAAAAAAAAAAAAAAAAGCCCTCTTCTCTCTCAAGGGCTGATCCTTGTGATAGAAAGCCTAGTGTCCAAGGCTGTTGTCTCTGCCATGCCTCTAAAATACTCCCTTCAGAGATTCAATCGGCTTCTTTGTTCCAGGCTGCGTTGGCCTCCCTCTGAGGTCAGTGTGTGCAAAAAGCAGCCTGGCTGTGGTGGGGGAGGGTCAGGGGTATGAATGTGAAGGGAAGGAGTGGGAAAGTAGCCTTAAATGGATATAGCATCCTAACATATATCAAGACATACCCCTGCCCCAGGCGCCTATGTGCAGGTATCTGTGCATGAACGCATGTGCTGGGTATGAGTGTGCCCGTCTGTGAATGCCCCCATCTGTATGCACCTGTATCCCTGACATGTGTGGCCCTCCACTTGTTCTCCTGTACAAGCTCATGTACCTCTCATGGATGCCCTGCCTACTGGCCTCCACTAGAACACGTGTGTGTGCATGCAGGTGTGCGCTTTCAGTTGCCTATGTTTCGTGTGAATCCATGTGACCTGTGCCCTCAGACATCTCCCATCAAGCTGGGCTGCAGCTCATATAGGGACCCCACGCCCCAACAGGTCTATCTTAACCGTTCTTTCTGTTCTCATATTGGCGGTGCCCATGGTCCCATTCAGCTGTTTCCTTTCCCTGCTCTCAGCCCTGCCCAGGTGGCCCAGGTCCTACTTGGCTAGGACAAATGGATGGTCTTCTCTGTTATGTTCTTTCTGTCTTCAGGTCCTGGGTGGTTTGAGAGCTATGGGAGCTACCAAGTGGGTGGACAGGGGTCATCTCTGCTTCTCTGCTATGGAGAAGAAAACCATTCCACTGGCTGCCCGCTGCTCTAGGCTCAGCATGGAGTAGGTACTCACTAAACATACCCCAATCCACTGCCCAAGGCCAGAATCCACTCCAGAGCATCCCTGGTGACAACAGAGCCTGGTTGTGGGATTGGCACAATAAGGGGAAGCTCATTGCTCCCATCACAGCTCATTCCAATTCCTCTTGGTTTTGGTGTTAGGAGTATCAACCTTCCATTGACTCATGTCATGGCTTCCAGCAATTTTACCTACTCCTTGTTCCTTCAGAACCCACATACTAGATCTCCAGCCTGTGGTCTCTGCATTTCTCTCTGGACATCTGTCCACCCAATGGCCCAACTGTGGCTCCATCTCATATGATTCTGTCTCAGTATGTGTCCTCTGTCTGTCCATGCCTGGCTGGCCACTAGGGTGCCCTCTGTCTGGGTCTGTGTTTGTTTGTCTAATGACTGTTTTGTCTGCCTGTCTCTGCCTCTTGCTGCCCCTGTCTCTTGTGTGGACTGTCTGCCTACTTGTCCCATCCTGTGAAGGGCGAGGAGACCATCCTGCAGTTCAGCTCAGGCACCTTGACACTGACCCGACGGCCAAAACCTCAGCCCGAGCCCCTAAATTACCCAGTGCTGGAGTGGGAGGACATCACCTTTGAGGATCTCATTGGAGAGGGGAACTTCGGCCAGGTCATCCGGGCCATGATCAAGAAGGATGGACTCAAGATGAACGCCGCCATCAAGATGCTGAAAGGTCCGCTGAGAGCAACCCCTGCCCCAGCCCTGACCCTCTCCTTTCTCCCTCAACCCCAGGCCCCACTTAGCTTCCACCAGCAACTGACCCCAGCCCTCAATAGCCCACGCCCTTGTTATTTCTGGCAAAAGTGATATTGGATTCTTTACACAGAGTATGCCTCTGAAAATGACCATCGTGACTTTGCGGGAGAACTGGAAGTTCTGTGCAAATTGGGGCATCATCCCAACATCATCAACCTCTTGGGGGCCTGTGAGAACCGAGGTGAGCCCCCAACTCATCACCTACCCCTTCTTCCACACCCACATCATCAGCCAATACCTCTAGTACCCTGTAGGAAGCTTCAGGACACCAAAACATCACTACTGGTTCTCCTTCATGCACCAGGTTCTCCATCTAGTACCATAAGGTGCCTGCTGCCATCCCAGGTTGTCTGAGTGTAAATCACCACCCTGTATGCCTCATCTCCCAGGTTACTTGTATATCGCCATTGAATATGCCCCCTATGGGAACCTGCTGGATTTTCTGCGCAAGAGCCGGGTCCTGGAAACTGACCCAGCTTTTGCCCGAGAACACGGAACAGCCTCCACCCTCAGCTCCCGGCAGCTGCTGCGTTTTGCCAGTGATGCCGCCAATGGCATGCAGTATCTGAGTGAGAAGCAGGTGTGTGTGTGTGGGTGTGTGTGTGTCTTTGGGGAAGTTGGGCTAGAGGGATGAGGGGAGACCATCAAGTGAACTTCAGGAGATCAAATCAGCAGGCTCTAATTGGATATGGGATTGAGGACTAGAGAGGATGTGACCCCAAGTTGCTGGCCTGGGTGAGTGGGTGAGAACACCCCCAAAGCAGGTCTGTGTTTGGGGGTGTGGTTTAGCATTTTGCAACTGTCAGCCTAGAACCAAGGAGGGAGACCTGGACCAGGGACAACAGTCTGGAAGCTGTCATTTCAGAGATCAGGGTGCTGGTGGCCAGGGAGTGGGTGAGACTCACCAGGAGAAGAGTGGAACAGACAGGAAGCCTGAGCCCAAGTCCAAGGACACCCTGCTTGAATGAAAGGAGGGAGGAGACAGTTGGAGGAGGGGATGTGAGACTGAAGGGAGGCATTTTGAAGTTGTTAATGTATTGAGTATCTTTGAAAGTAGAGGGCAGGGGGCCAAGGCAGAGGAAGGGGTGATAGAGCAAGGTCTCTGAGGAAGGTGGAGGGCCCAGTGGGGAGGATCTGGAACTCAAGGGAGAGATCGCTTTGGGCAAGAGAAGGGCCTTTCCGTTCTCATCAGTGGAGCAGGGGTTGGAGAGATGGGGTCAGGGAGCATTCAAAGAGGAGAAGATGCAGTGTGGTCACTGGGGAAAAGTCAGCTGTCGTCCCAGAAGAAGGATACAGCCTGAACTTGGCCATGGCCCAGATCTCAAGTAGGAAGGGATGACAGCCCCCACTGTGGCTTTTCCCAGGCACGAGTCTCTGATCCAGGTTGAGGCCTGGGGTGGGTGGGCAGAAGAGTAAAGGGCTACTAAAGGCACAGAGGGGCCCAGGAAGCCAGCCGTGAGTCAGACGCCCTCCCTGGCCCTGGAGCCCGAGGTGCCATCATCCTCCATCGTCCCTGACTTCTGACCGTGCCTGCAGTTCATCCACAGGGACTTGGCTGCCCGAAACGTGCTGGTCGGAGAGAACCTGGCCTCCAAGATTGCAGACTTTGGCCTTTCTCGGGGGGAGGAGGTTTATGTGAAGAAGACTATGGTGAGTCTCCTTCAGTCCTCCCCTTCGGGGCCGTGCCTGGCCCTGCCTCCCAGAACCTGCTGAACAGCCCTTTCTCCTTACCCAACCCCTCAAACCCACTCCCTCCCAGGGGCGTCTCCCGGTACGCTGGATGGCCATTGAGTCTCTGAACTACAGCGTCTACACCACCAAGAGTGATGTGTGAGTGTGGGAGCGCGGACAGGCAGGAGGGTTTGGTCCCCTAAGGATGCATGTAGGTGTGACCTGAGCGCACCTCAGAGATGTCTCAGGTTGTCCAAGGCATGACTTGCCTATCCCTAAGGTGTATTCCAGGTATGACACAGATGTGACACGGATATGTCTTAAGCATGCCTTGGCCATGCCCAGCATCTTAATGGGAAGGCAGGGTTGGGCGGGGGAGAATAAAGCTGGAAGGAAGCTTCATCTTGGAAGGTGTTTCAGGGGTAGCATTGGAGTAGGGGTGGTTTAGGGCTGTGTTTGACTAAGAGACTGGAGGATGCCTTGGAGAGGTATGGGGCTGCTGGCAGATAACGCCTGGGTAAATGGAGAGACCACTCAAAGAATGCTCTGACCTTCCTCTCTGTAGGCAGGTCATCCCCACCAGAGGACCTAACCAGAGCATGACCCCCAAGATGCCACTTCTGCGCTCCCTCCTCCAGACAGCCATCCTGGCACACCCTTGTCCCTCTCTTCAACCTGGCCTGCCCAGCACTCTAGCCCTGGTCCTGGCCCTTCCCCATGCTCTTTGGCCTGGCCTGCCCAGCTCACTGTCTACCACACCAACACCCCTCTGACCACTACTCTCCTACTTCCTACTTCTGCCCCAGGACCCCTGAGATGACTTCCCCAACTAGACCTCCCACCCTGGCCTCAGCCACCTCTTACCTGCCCAGCTGCTGTTATCAGAGGCAGCTAAGAGCAAGGGCTTTGGAGCCAGACTGCCAGAATTTGAATCCCAGCTCTGCCACTTACTAGCTGTGTGACTTTGGTGAGCTAGCTAACCTCTCAGTGCCGCAGTGTCTCTATCTGTAAAATGGGGATGATAATAGTACCTAGATCATAGGGTTGGTGTGAGGGGTAGATGAATTAACATATACATCAAATGATGAGTGCCTGGCCCACAGCAAGTGCACAGTAAAGATGTTAGCTGTGATTATGTTGAGCCTGGGAGGCTGTGAAGGAATTTCAGTAGCAGAGACCACACCTGGCCAAGGCCAGACCCTTGCAAAGTAGACATAGGTAGGGACTAGGAGAGGCTGCACACATGGGGTAGGTAGACTTTAAGCTGCTGGGCCCCAGGGCCTAGAAGGTAACTCAGTTCATCCTCCTTGTTTCAGTTGGTCTTTTGGGGTCCTCCTCTGGGAGATCGTGAGCCTTGGTGAGTCCGTGAGCCCCAGATGGCCCCCATCTTTCCCTGACCCCCACTCCCCTCCTCCTGGGCCCCGGGCTAAGAGAGCATTGTCCTCCCACAGGGGGCACCCCATACTGCGGCATGACGTGTGCCGAGCTATATGAGAAGCTGCCGCAGGGCTACCGCATGGAGCAGCCTCGCAACTGTGACGATGAAGTGTGAGTCCCTCAGCCTCGAGCCCTGGGCCCCCTGTCAGTCACCCCAGCGGGCCCTGACCCTCATCTCATCGATCCCCACCCGCAGGTACGAGCTAATGCGGCAGTGCTGGCGGGACCGTCCATACGAGCGACCCCCCTTTGCCCAGATCGCGCTGCAGCTGGGCCGAATGCTGGAAGCTAGGAAGGTGAGGCGAGCACCAGGGTGGGGAGAGCTGGGCTTACTGAGCTCACAGGAGTGCCCTCGAACAGGAACCAGCAGGCAGCAGTCTCCTGGCCCTGTCCCCACCACCAGCTGCACCACAACTAAACCGGGCCCTGGGGTGTAGTGCCCTTTCTAGCTCTCACTGCGTTGGACACTAGGCCCTTCTAAGCCTTCCAAGGCCACTGATTAGCCTCAGCAGCAAGTCCTTGTCCCAGATCCCATGTCCAGGACTCCCTGCTTTCCTCTGCTGGAGTCATCAGTCCTTTCTTATCATGGACACCTCTTCTCACCTGGCACAGAGCTGAGTGGAATGCATGAATGGTCAGCTCACCAAATGGATGGATGGATGAGTAACACAGTAACTGAATGGATGAATGTATAGAATTAGTAGATGAATGATATAATAATTATACAAATAAACTAATTAAGGGAATTCCTTAATTCCTTGGTAGTGCAGTGGTTAGGACTCCACGATTCCACTGCAGGAGGCACAGGTTTGATCCCTCATCTGGAAACTAAGATCCTGTAAGCCACATGACAAAAAAAATGTAGTTAAATAACTGACTCTAATAACCATATAAGTAAATGAATTATCAAATAAATCTAAGTGAAGAAGTACATGAAAATGAGTAATGTGAAAAGAGTTCTGAAATATGAATTAATGACAAAATAGTTATAGGAATTATTAAACTATCTTAAGAATGAAGGAATAATCAAATAACCATGAAAGCCAAAGTTGCTCAGTCATGTCCGACTCTTTGCAATCCCATGGACTATACAGTCCATGGAATTCTCAAGGCTAGCTAGAATACTGGAGTGAGTAGTCATTTCCTTCGCCAGGGGATCTTCCCAACCCAGGGATCAAACCAGGTCTCCCACGTTGCAGGTGGATTCTTTACCAGCTGAGCCATCAGGGAAGCCCAAGAATACTGGAGTGGGTGGCCTATCCCTTCTCCAGGGGATCTTCCTGAGCCAGGAATCGAACTGGGGTCTCCTGTATTGCAGGCGAATTCTTTACCAACTGAAATAAGTAGTTATAGAAATTATTAAACTATCTTAAGAACGAAGGAATAGTCAAGCAACCATCAAAATGGGTAAATCAGCAGAAATAGCCTTATGAATAGAAGAATAGTAAATGAATGGATGAATGCATTAGCCATCAATTCATTAGATAAGGGCATGAAAAAACACCTGTCTAACATTGTGTCAAGGGTCTCTCATGTTAGCTTCCCAGCTGTGGTCTGATATTCTTGCTGCTCTGGGCTGGTGAGGACCACCCTTGACCATGGGGTCATCCTGAATCTCCAGTACGGATCAGTGTCTCTTCCAGTACCCCAACCACATGGGAGTCAAGAACCTCCAGGGCAGGCATACCCCAGTCCCTGGCCCCCCACTAAAGCTTGCTCTGCTCCCCAGGCCTATGTGAACATGTCGCTCTTTGAGAACTTCACATACGCGGGCATTGACGCTACAGCCGAGGAGGCCTGAGCTACTGTCCGACCAGATCCTGGCTCTGCTGGCCAGAGCACACTCGGCTCTCCAACCTGTGACTGCTGATCCTTGTCGCCTGAGCTGCCTCAAGGAATTGGTTTTTAACTTAAGGAAGAAAAATGGGGATCCAGGGATGGGGTGGGCTCAGGGGGTGGGTCTTCATCCCTCGCAGTTGCTCCCAGTGCCTCCTGCATCACTGATGGCTACCCTCACATCCTTCCTTCTGGCTTAGCTGCTCCATGTTTGCGCTCTTCTGCTCCCTCCACTCAAACCCCTGCTTCAACCCCTCCATTGAAGCCAGCACTCTTACCACTAACGTGCCATTTTCAGCTGCACCCTACTCCCAGCCTCGTAATCAGGACAAATAAATGCTCTGAGAAGTTCCATCCAATGTCTACCTTTTACTGCTGGTCAACCCCAGGGAAAAGTTAAACCAAAGAGGAAGAAATTGGACTTTCCAAGAAAATAAATTCTCTCCCTTGTTTCACTGTCATTATTTCAAGCCCTCCCTGATGGGAGACATCCTGAAAGACCCATTTTACACATACACCTCTCCCACATCGGGCTTCCCTGATAGCTTAGTTGATAAAGAATCTGCCTGCAATGCAGGAGACCCTGGTTCAATCCCTGGATTGGGAAAATCCTCTGGAGAAGGGAAAGGCTACCCACTCCAGTATTCTGGCCTGGAGAATTCCATGGACTGTATAGTGCATGGGGTCACAAAGAGTCAGACACGACTGAGTGACCTTCACTTCATAATCACTCCCCCACATCACTATCATAGTGAGAAGCCTGGTTTTCCCCTAGTCTCTTACCTGTTCTCCAGCCTCTACTACCAGTATGTCTCCCTAGATAGCTGCCAGTCTAGGGTTCTTTGCTCTGTGCAAACAGTCCCTCCCAGCATCGGCTCTAGCCCAGCCTCAGTTCAGACTGACACCTGAGCACCAGACAGAGTCTGGCCTGTCTGGAGCTCCCAATTTCCTTTTGTCTCTAGGCAACCTTCCCTGGCTTGGTACTGCCCAGCTTGTGGGCCCCAAAGGAAGCAGGCAGAAATCATTTCCAACTTCAGTCAGTCACAGCAGGATACCTGTGCCTTCTTCAGAGTCTCTCAGTGTTTGGGGAGGTGCTCCCTGTCCTGAAAGCTAGTCCCACATCACTACCCCCTGCTGTGTGGCCTTCAGGTCTGCCCATCCTTTTGATCTGTCACTGCTGGCCTCAGCTTTCTCTCCCACTGCTCCTTAAAGAACAAGACATCTTGCTTCTCACATTTTTTTCAGAGAATCAGATAAAATCAAAAAAGCCATAGCATAGCATAACATTGTGGTTAAGAGCATAGTTTGTGGAATCACATAGACCATGTCCAAGCCTGGCTTTATCACTTACTGTCTGTGTGACCTTGGTCAACTCACTTAACCTCTCTGAGCTTCAGCTCTGTCCTCTGAAAAATGGAGTTCATAATAGGTACCTCCCTGTTGTTAGCACTGAATGGGATCACAGCACTGAACCTTGGAAGTAGTATTCAGTAAGTGTCAGCTGATAACATTATATACAAATACGGGAGGTTGGGGGAGGGGTGTCCTCCAAAAAGACTTGAGTGCTAAGAGAGTGGAGCTGACTTTAAGAAGAAGAAATTAACTGGAGTAAACGGGAAGCTATGCATGCTAGGGGGGATGGCATTTACTTGGATGAAATTCCATTTCTGATCTATTGCAGGGCTATTTCCAGGTCCAGGATGGAAGAATTAAAAAGTTATCTCTGATAGGGACCAACATATAAACAAAGATGCCCTTGTGGGACGACAGATATGTAAACAAACTAAAATACAATGGTGTATGCCGTAGGAGCAGGAGGGGGACCTAGGGGATACATAGAAAGGAGACACAGTCAGGAAAGCTTTTCCAGGAAAAGTGACATTTTAGTATGGGCTGTGAAGAAGAAGCAGGAACTTGACAGAAGGAAACCTCTGGCAGAGGAAACAACACCTGTAATATTTGGTACGTTCAAGAGCTGCAAACAGTTCCCTGTGGCTGGAACAAAGGGAGAACATAGCTCTGTGAGGGTAATGACCCCAGAGAGGTGACACAGGCCAGCCTGTGCTGAACCTTAGGCACTATTAAGGATATGGGTCTTTATCCTTAGGGCAAAGGTCAGCCATAAAAGAACTGGATGTAGGGGTAAGTCATGATCAGTTTTGCATTTTTTTAAATATCACTAGCCAATATGTAGAGAATGGATTATAGACGAACAAGGTGAGGACATGCCTATAAATTAGAAACCTTCAATAAAACAGACAAATACCTGGAACTTCCCTTGTGGTCCAGTGGTTAAGATTCCAGGTTTCCTCTGTAGGGGACACAGGTTCAGTCCCTGGTCTGGGAAGATCACACTTATGGGGCAACTAAGCCTGAGAGCCACACCTACTGAAGCCTGCTCACCTAGAGCCTGTGCTTCACAGCAAGAGAAGCCGCCGCAGTGAGAAGTCCACGCTGCAACTAGAGAGTAGCCCCCACTCACCACAACTAGAGAAAGCCTGTGTGCGCAGCATCAAGAACCAGCTAGGCCATAAACAAATAAATAATTTTAAAAAAATAAACAAACTCCTAGAAAGACAGGAACTACCAAAATTGACTCAAGAAAAAATAGGCATTTTTAATAGACTTAGGACAAGTAAAGAGATTAAATTAGTAATAAGAAAGCAACCTACAGAGAAAAGCCCGTGCCCAGATGACTTCACTGGTAAATTCTACCAAATGCTTAAAAAATAAGTACAAACTATTCACAAACTCTTCAAAAATAGAAGAAAGAATAGTTCCCAATTCATTCTGTAAGACCAGTATTACCCTGATATCCAAAGCAGACAAAGATATCACAAGAAAACAGTGAGCCAATATAGCTTATGAATATGGACACAAAAAATTCTCAAGAAAATACTAGCAAACAGAATCCAACAAGATATAAAAAGGATTATATAACATAACCAAGTGGGATTTATCCCAGGTGTACAAGGTTGGTTTAGCATCCAAAAACAAGTTAGTATAATATGAATGCATGATCATCTTAAAGGCACAGAAAAAGCATTAGACAAAATCCAACACACTTTCATGTTTAAAAAAAGAAACTAAAACTAAGAGTAAACGGAAACTTCATCAACCTAATACAGGGTATTTACAAAAATCCACGTCATGCTTAATGAATGCTTTCCGTCTAAGAAAAGGAAGAAACAAGACAAAGATATCTGTTTTCCCACTTCTATTCAACACTGTACTGGAGGTTCTAGCTAGAGCAGATGTGCAAGAAAAATAAACAGCATCCAAATTGTAAAGGATGAAGTAAACCTGTCCCTATTTGAGAATAACATGATCATGTATCCAGGAAATTCTAAGGAATCCACTAAAAAACTATTAGAACTAATAAATGAGTTCAGCAAGGTTGCAGAACATGAGATTTATATACAAAAAGCAGTTTTCTTTTATACACTTGCAATGAACAAACTGAAAATGAAATAAGAAAACAATTCCACCTATAATGGCACTAAAAAGAATAAAATACTTAGGAATAAATTTGGCATGCAAAACATAGTCTGAAAACTATAAAACATCACTTAAAGAAATTAAACCACTGCTAAATAAATGGAAAAACATCTCATGTTCATGAATTAGAAGACTTAGTATTGTTAAGATAATAGTACTGCCCAAATTGATCTATAGATTCAATGCAATCCCTATCAGAATACTAACTGGCTTCTTAGTAGAAATTGACAAGCTTATTCTAAAATTCATATGAGAACTTCAAGCGACACAGATTAGCAAAAACAATGCTGAAAAAGAACAAATTTGGAGGAATGATTCTTCCTAATCTCTAAAACTTACTACAAAGCAATAAAAATTAATGGTACCGATGTAAGGATATACAGATAGATCAACAGAATAGAATTGAGAGTCCAGAAAGTAACTCAGGTGTCTATGGTCAACTAGTTTTTGGGGTTTTTTTTCTTTTTTTGTTTTTGTTTTTTTTCTCAACTAGTTTTTAACAAAGGTGCTGAAACCATTCAACGGGGAAAGAAAAATCTTCAACAAATGCCATTGGGACACTGAATAGCCACATGCAAAAGAATGAATTGGACCTATACCCAAATACCATAAACAAACTTAAACTGGATCAAATACCTAAATGCAAGAGCTGAAACTATAAAACCCTTAAAAGAAAACATAGGGGTAAATCTTCATTACCTCAAAAAGTACAAGTAACAAAATTAAAAATAAATAGACTTTATCAAAGTTGAAAACCTTGGTGTATCAAAGGACATTATCAAGAGGACAACACACACAATGGTAAAAAAATATTTACAAAGCACATAACTGATAAGGGACTTGTATCTAAGATACATTGACTTGGTCAAAAAGTTCGCTCAGATTTTTCCATAAGATCTTACAGAAAAACCCAAATGAACTTTTTGGCCAACCCAATATAAAGAAGTGTGGACTGCTCAGTCGCTCAGTCATGTCTGACTCTTTGTGACCCCATGGACTGTAGCCCACCAGGCTCCTCTCTCCATGGCATTTTCCAGGCAAGAACACTGGAGTGGGTTGCTGTTTCCTGCTCCAGGGAATCTTCCTGACTCAGGGAGTGAACCCATGTCTTCTGTGTCTCCTGCATTGGCAGGCAGTTTCTTTACCACTGCCACCTGGGAAGCCCCATAAAGAAGTATTACAACTCAACAATAAAGGCAAATATTTCAATTTTTTAAGTGAGCAAAGGCTCTGAATGGACATTTGCACATAAAATATATTCAACAGTATTAGTCATCAGGAAAATTCAAAGCAAAACTATAAGGAGAGTTGTGAGGGGGAGAGAAGGATTAGGAGTTTGGGATTAGAAGATGTAAACTATTATAAATATATAGGATAGATAAACAACAAAGTCTTCTGTATAGCACAAGGAACTATATTCAATATCCTGTGAAAACCATAATGGAAAAATATGAAAAAGAATATGTGTAACTGAGTCACTTTACAGCAGAAATTAATACAACATCATAAATCAACTACGCTACAATAAAACTTTTTTAAAAAACTATAAGGAGATACCACTTCATATCTACTATGATGGCTATAACCAAAAGTTAAATAATAACGAGTTGGCAAGAAGAAATCAGAACCCTCATACATTGCTGGTGGAAACGTAAAATGGCATAGCCTCTTTGGAAAATAGTAGTTCCTCAAATAATTAAGCATAAAATTCCCATAGCACCTCACACTTCCATTTCTAGGTATATACCCAAGAGAAATGAAACATAGGCCTACATGAAACTGTGCATGAATGGTTGTAGAAGCATTATTCATATTAGACCCAAAGTAGGAACAATCCAAATGTCTATCAGCTGATGAATGGGTAAACAAAACATGGTATATCCATACAGTTGAATATTATTCAACCATTAAAAGGGAATGAAGTACTGATGTACTCTATAACATGCATGAACCTTGAAAATACCACATAAGAGAAACCAGTCACAAACAGACTAATATTGTACTTGTTTGTATTTCACTTATTTGAAGAGTCCAGAACAGACAAGTCTTTAGAGACAGTCAGTGAATTGCAAGTTGCTTAGGACTGGGAGAAAGATGGAAGGATATAAAGGCCAGAGCTAAAAGATACAGAATTTCTTTTTGAGGAGATAACAATTATCTAAAATTGACTGTAATTTCATATAAACACTAAAGTATACTAAAAGCCATTGAGTTACACACTTAGTTGGGCAAATTTTATGGTATGTGAATTATATCCCAATAAAGCTATTAAAAAAGAGAGAGAGAGAGTGAAGATGTGATGGTGTGGTGATGAGCTGGAAGAAATACTTGGGTGAAAGACCGGGCAAGGGTTGAATAAGGGTGTGGAAGGAAAAGGAAGGCATCTAGGATGATTGCCACACTTCTGTTTAGATGACTGAGTTACTGGAAGTGCCAGTCACTAAAAGAACAAAAAACAGCTTTAAACTCAACATTAAAAAGTAACTAAGATCATGGCATCCAGTCCTTCACTCTATGGCAAATAGAAGGGGGAAAAGTAAAAGCAGCAACAAATTTTATTTTCCTGGGCTCCAAAATCACTGTGGATGATGATTGCAGCCATGAAATTAAAAGACACTTGCTGCTTAGAAGGAAAGCTAGAATAAACCTAGACAGCATATTAAAAAGCAGAGGTACACCCAATCAAAAAGTGGGGGAAAGACCTAAACAGATTTTTTTCCAAAGAAGACATACAGATGGCTAACAAACACATGAAAAGATGCTCAACATCACTAATTATTAGAGAAATGCAAATCAAAACTACAATGAGATATCACCTCACACCCAATCAGAATGGCTATCACCTAAAAGTCTACAAACAATAAATGCTGGAGAGGGTGTGGTGAAAAGGGAACTCTCTTGCACGGTTGGTAGGAATGTAAACTGATATAGCTACTATGGAAGACAGTATAGCGATTCCTTAAAAAACCAGGAATAAAACCACCATATGACCCAGCAATCCCACTACTAGGCATATACCCTGAGGAAACCAAAATTGAAAAAGGCACATGTACCCCAATGTACATCACAGCACTATTTACAATAGCTAGAACATGGAAGCAACCTACATGTCCATTAACAGATGAATGGATAAGGAAGCTGTGATGTGTATATATATGATGGAATATTACTCATCCATAAAAAGAAACACATTTGAGTCAGTTCTTATAAGGTGGATCTTATTATACAGATTAAAGTAAGTCAGACAGAGAAAAACAAATATTGTATACTAACACATATATGGAATCTAGAAAGATGGTACTGATGAAATTATTTGCAGGGCAGTAATGGAGACATGGACATAGAGAACAGACTTATAGACACACAGGGGGAGCAAGGAAGGAAAGGGTGGGATATATGGAGAGAGTAACATGGAAACTTACATTACCATACGTAAAATAGACAGCTAATGGGAATTTGCTGGATGACTCAAGGAACTGATACCAGAGCTCTGTAACAACCTAGAGGGGTGTGATGGTAAGGGAGATGGGATGAAGGTTCAGGAGGGGGGGGACATATATATACTGCTATTGATGTTTGGCAGAAACCAACACAATTCTGTAAAGCAAGTATCCTTCAATTAAAAAATAAATTAAATTTTTTTAAAAGAAAGAAATTTGAAAAAAGCAGAGATATGACTTTGCCAGCAAAGGTCCGTATAGTCAAAACTATGTTTTTCCTGGTAGTCATGTACAGATGTGAGAGTTGAAACGTAAAGAAGGCTGAGTGTCAAAGAATTGATGCTTTTGAACTGTGGTGTTGGAGAAGACTCTTGGGAGTCCCTTGGACTGCAAGGAGATTCAACCAGTCCATCCTAAAGGAGATCAGTCCTGGGTGTTCATTGGAGGGACTGATGTTGAAGCTGAAACTCCAATACTTTGACTGTTTGATGCGAAGAGGTAACTCATTGGAAAAGGCCCTCATGCTGGGAAAGATAGAAAGCAGAAGGAGAAGGGGCTGGCAGAGGATGAGATGGTTAGATAACATCACTGAGTCAACGGACATGAATTCGAGCAAACTCTGGGAGACAGTGGAGGACAGGGGAGCCCAGCATGCTGCAGTCCATGGGGTCGCAAAGAGTTGAACACAACTTAGTGACTGAACAACAACTTCCATGATACTTAGTTGCCAAGCACTGTCCCAAGAACTTGGCATATATTAATTCCTTTAATCTTCAACAACCCTATTAGGTTGGTACTATTATTATCATTCCCATTTAACAGAAGAGACAGCAAGTCTGAGAGGTTAAGTAACTTAACTAGAGTCTGGTAGTTATTAAATGGCAGAGTTGGGATTCAAACTGAGAATTTTGGATCCAGAATCTTTCTGTTAGCCACAGCGCTATGGTGCTTCTCTGGCACAGGAGAAAGGGCCCAGCTGAGGTATGATTGTTGTTGTTGTTCAGCCGCTAAGTCATGTCCAACTCTTTGCGATCCCATGGACCACATGCAGCATGCCAGCCTTCCCTGTCCCCCAATACAAACTTGCAAATCCAACACCAATACTTTGATCGCATACTGCATGCCAGGTCCTGGGCTAAGGGCAGGCCCCAAGGGTACCCTCCCCAACAGAAGAGCTCACATGTCCACTTGGCACCATAGGACCCAGGATGCCACTGCAAATAAGAATTTCAAGCCAAAGCACCCGGCCTCTTAGCCCCACCTGCCCCAGTCCTGTCTAGCTGTGGTCTTCACCGCGTCTTTCAGCAGCTGCATTCCCACAGGGGCTGACCTGGGTTGGATAAGCATTGGAGCAAGAGACCAGACCAACAGCACAAACTTGTTTCCAGGGAAATGATGGAAAGCGGAAGAAGGAAGGCCAAGGCACGCCTCTTAAAGCCTCATTAGGCTGGCAGCTATGGGGAAGGCAAACCCAAGCGCTTTGCCCAAGAGGCTTCGCTGCAGCCTGCCTGGGCTGCAAAAACGGAACTCCCACCCATCAGCCCTGAGTCATTCCCCTCTCAGCCCCAAGGAAAGGGTGATTTCCTGCCTGGCCTCTGGGCAGCTCAGGCTCCTGTCGTGGGTTGTGCATCTCTTATCTCACCCTAGGCCCTCTCCCAGAGTCTGGCCGGAGTGGTCTGGTCCTCATGTTTCCTGAGCAGGAAACATGGATTCAGAAAGAGCCCAGCAGCTCAGGAGAACAGAGGGCTAAGCAAACTGGGTCTCCAGAAGCTCTCTCGCTTGGAATCACTGGTGGGTACCTAGGGATCCTTTGCCCTTTCACTTGAATTAAGTCTCTCCTGATGCCTATTTTCAACCCAGCCTCATCCTGTGGGAGATCCTGGCCTAGTGTGGCCCTGTGCCAGGCACACAATATTAAATATTAAATACACAATATTAAGTCCCCTGCATACGAGCAAATTCCTTTCCGAGAACACATTCAGAAGTCCAATTTGTTTGTAAAGTCCAACAGAGTTAGCCAAGGTGCCCAACTAAAGCAATCAGCTATATAGCACTGTACTAGAATAGGTTTATAATACTTTTCACACAAATAATACATAAAAACACAAAAAATAAACATTTTTAATCTTACAACACAGTTCCTTGAAAAGTGCAGTAGTACAGTACAACAGCTAACATACAGTGATTTGCATCGAGTGAACAGGCCAGAAGAGTTACTGACTGGAGGAGGGAGTGGAGGTGGGAGATGGCAGAGCTGAAGGACTGTCAGCCACAGGAGACGGAGGGCAAGCTGCACTTTCACTTACAGCTGACATTGATGACACAGGTTCTAGTCCCTTGCTGGAACCAGATGCATGTTTGCATCATTGAAAGTCCTCAAACTGAAGTTTCATATGTAGGGGACTTACTGTAAGCGAATGTAGTGATGGAAACAGTAGTCCACATTAGAGGTATCCAGGTAGAAGTTATAAGAACAGGCTTTGGAGTCAGACAGACCTGAATTCAAATCTCAGCTCTACCCCTGAATCGTGACTTTGGACAACTCAGTTAATCCATTTCAGTCTTGGTTTTCTCCTGCCAGGTAAGAAAGTGTGAAAGTGAAAATCGCTCAGTTGTGTCTGACTCTTTGTGACCCCATGGACCATACAGTCCATAGAATTATTCAGGCCAAAATACTGGAGTGGGTAGCATTTCCCTTCTCCAGGGGATCTTCCCAAACCAAGGATCAAACCCAGGTCTCCCACATTGCAGACAGATTCTTTACCAGCTGAGCCACCAGGGAATCCCAAGAACACTGGAGTGGGTAGCCTATTCCATCTTCAGCGGATCTTCCCAACCCAGGAATTGAACCAGGATCTCCTGCATTGCAGGTGGATTCTTTACCAGCTGAGCTGTCAGGGAAGTCCCAGAAGAAGGGCATATAATCAATTCCTCATGTGATGTAATGAGACAGTGCGTTAGCACAGGGCTGGCAAACAGCAAATATTCTTTAGTGGTAGCTGATGAGACGGAATTAGAGAGGAAGAGGCTGGCCCACCCCATCTAGCTTTTTTACCCCAGGAAGCATGAGTATAAAATGATGGTGCCCTCTAAGCGGAGCTGACATCTTGTCTAGCAAAGGCAAAGGTATGCATGGCTGTTTATATGTAAAACACCCCAGTAGTGGTGCAAAATTCTCGGGGGACTCAAAGGAAGGAAAGAATGTGTGTGTAACCCAAATATCCTCAAGGCTTTCAACCCTTTGAGGCCATCTTTTCCCTTTACATCCAATCAGAACAGCCCTGTCCCTACTCCACATCCTCTGGAAAGTCCATACCCATCTCTATTTTGACTAGGACTTCAGTACATCCTCATGATTGCCTCTCAGTCTGAATTCCTGCTCTTGCTAAATTTTTCGTCACTTTCTTGCTCACTTTCTGTGGCTGCCATTGTCTCTTGATTCCTCAGATATTGTCACCTTTTTCCCTTTGTTTCTAAAACACCATGTAAGTTTTTGTGGATAGAATTCCTGTACCAATAGTATGCTTTAGGGAAGCTAAGCTTTCACAAAAGAAGGAGTAAACTTAAAACTGAGTATTAGGCTTCATTGTTCTAAAATTTTCCTCCAATAGCCCTTCTACTGAAATTTCCCCCTGGTGAAGACATCTTTTCCTCGGGCTGCTATCTTTCATTTACTAGCCCTCCTTCTTCTTCTCTAGAGTTACCACTATATGCTTCAAAATTCTCATGAATCTCATATTTGGCAAATTAGTTCTCTAAATCCTTCCTAGGCCCAAAGGCTCGCCCAGTTGTTTCTGATCAAGGCCTCTGAAAGGAATGTGACACTGCATTTTTCTTTTAAAGTTAGAGTCCCCCCACCTCCCAAAAGCCCATTACATTTAGTTGGCAGAGAAGAGTCCCAAAAAGTAATGATTCGGGACAAGTCTTGAATCACAAAGACAGTTCCAATAGGTTGAGAGGTTCTGGAGGGTTTTGTGTTCAGGGAAAGGGATCGCATTTGGGAAAGAGGAAGTGACGGAGAGGGTCAGGAATGAGACTAAGAGAGACAAAGGGCTTCTACTTCAGCATCAAGAGGTGAGCCTTGGTCCAAAGGATCATGAGAGGGTTTTAAGCAGGGAAAGAATAAAAGCAAATCTGAGCTTCAGAAAAAGTTCTAAATAAGGAGATACCATTTGTCAACAATGGCAATGGCAAACATTAACACTGAAGAAGATATGAGGAAAACACAGTGTTTCCACACACTGCCCCAGGTGTCAATGCAAAAAGGATTCTAGAGAGAAGCTTGGCAAAGTTGGGAAAGAGGCGGGGAGATGGAGAAACCAAGTGCCCAAAGCTGTCTCCCCCAGGCTTTCTGACCGGATTTAAAATGACAACATTGGGAAATCTGGGAGGGACAGGGAAGGAGCACATCACATGAGTAGCTTGAAATTGGCTATTGTGCAGGTCTTGGGTTCTTTTGTATTGTGTGTGTGTGTGTGTGTTTTTACCGCGTGGCTCATGGGATCTTATTTCCCCGACCAGGGATTGAACTTGCACTCTCTGCATTGGAAGTAACCACTGGACCACCAGGGAAATTCCTGGAGTATTTATACCATGTGCATGCGTGCTAAGTCGCTTCAGTCTTCTCCAGCTCTTTGTGACCCACTGGACTGCAGCCCACCAGGCTCCTCTGTCCATAGGATTCTTCAGGCAAGAACACTGGAATGGATTGCTGTGCCCTCCTCCAGGGGATCTTCCCAACCCAGGGGTTAAACCTGAGTCTCTTCTATCTCCTGCATTGGCAGGCAGGTTCTTTACCATTAGCACCACCTGAGAAGCCCATTTATACTACAAAGGTCAGCAAATGCTACACAACAGGACTCCCATGCCCCCGACTCCCCTCCACCACCGCCCGCCAAAGAGCAGATCAACAACACATACCTGCCTGAGCCAGTCCTCACCCAGCAGCCCTTTGAGTTCCCTCAGCAACGGCTGCACAGAGAATAAATACAGACTTTTGCAGGCCAGGGCTTTGGCTTGATATCCCAACAGAAAAGTCTAGGCCTGCTGATCTGGGCTGGACCCACTGGACTGTGACCAGAGAGTCGCAGACCTAAATGATCTTTCCCCAAGGGCTATCCCAGTCCTTGTTTGATATTCTACAAAAGCAAGGACCCAGGAAGGCATCTCTCTCCAGCTATGTGGAAGTAGAAAAAAAATGGGAAGATGACAGGGACAGATAACCGGACCCCCTTCCATGCAGGAGCAAACAGGCCCCAACTCTACTCTCTGATGGTCATAAACAAGCCCCTTGTCCTGTGGGCTCTGCACCCCTAACTCTCACAGGACTTGGTAAGACCTGCATGCAGGAGTGGAGGCAGAATGAAAATTTAAGGGTAACATTCAGGCTCCAAGCTTATATAACCAGGTTGCCTAGGGGGAGATGTAAAACTACGAAGGGAAGATAGGAGGCAGGTAGGAATAGTTCTGTTTGGGACCCAGCGAGCTTGAAGCACCCACGGAAGAACAACTCAAGATGTCTAATAAGTAACTGAAAACTTGAAGTTCAAGAGTGTTAAGATTTGGGGAGTTCCTGGTAGATTTTATAAATGGAACTGAAGCCATGAGGCTACTCAGAAACTAGTAACACAAAGGGGGAAGCAAGGAGATCTTTAGAACAGTAACATTTAAGAGAAGGAGCAAAGAAAGAAACTGGAAGGGAACATTACAGGAGTGGGAAGAAACCAGGTGATTGTGGCACACTGCAGAACCCACGGAAGGAAGGGAGTACCAAGCATTGCAGAAAGGTTGAGCATGATGAGAATTAAAATGAGAGACACAATGAGGTTATGTCAGTATGTGACCGACACAGAGAGAAGGAGACAGTGGTAGGAGGTAGGATCTAAGTAGGCCGAGATCAGATCAGACAGGACCTTATCTTTAGGAGGTAATCTAAGTGCAGTAGGAAGCCTTAGGGGTTTTAAGCAAGGGAGCAAAGAAATGTGATTTGCCTTTTGAACATCTCACTCCGTTCTATGGAAGAGTTGCTGGAGGGATTAAGAGTGGAGGCAGTTAGGAAGCTTGTCAGTGACTCAAACTGGGACTAGAGTGGTAGGAGTGCAGGTGGTAAAAAGCATTCTGGTTCAGGGTATATTTTGAAAGACTTTCTGGCAAGAGTTGCTAATGACTTGAATGTAGGGTAAGAGGAAGATAGGAATCAAGGAGTACTGAGATTTGGTGCTTGATCAACTGAGTAGATGGTGATGCCACTTACAGAATAGGTAAGACTAGAGGAAACAAAAAAAGTGTAGGGAGGAAGCCAGACTCAAGAGTTTTATTTTGGCCATCCTAAGTATAAGATAGATGCCCATTAGACATGGAAGTAGAGATTCTAAGTAAGCAATTGGTGATCCAAATCTGGAGCCCAGGAAGGGGAGTCACAGCTAGAGACATTAATTTTGAAATCATCAACTCTAATGTTGATTTCCCCTCTCACTTGACCCGACAAATTTGGTGCCACTTGCTTGGGGGCTGGGAGAGGCATCCAATGTCATCTCCATTGGGCAGAGGAAGGTAGTCCCATGGAACCTGAGAGCTGGGCAGGAATCAGGGCAACCCTGGCCTCAGGGACTTCTTGCAGAGAAGTGATGCAAGAGAAGCTAAGGCCTCACAGGTGATGCTGAAGGTTTCACATCCTATAGTCCTCCTACCCCTCCCTACAACACTCTGTTAATAACATTAATTCAGGAGGAAGAAAGAAGGATACTCAGTCTGTAAAGCCAGTGAGGGGAGCCCCAAGTGAGGTCGGAGGGGCTAAATGTGGGAAGTTACCATGGCCTGCCCTGGCCCCACGCCCTGCCAGAGTCAAAGCTCCTGAGAGTTGGCACAAAAGCCTCTACAGTTACAACAGTGTCAGGAGAGGACTTGGGCTTCAGAGAAGGGATTGCACCAACTCTTCCACCACTAATGTGAAGATGAGCCAGAGCTGGAGAGCTGAGACCTACCATCCCTTGATTCTAAGCCAACCAGATAAAAGCACTGAAGCCCAGAGCTTCTCAAACTTTAGTATGTATTCACATTATCTGGGGATTTGGGGACAGTGCAGATTCTGCTTTAGAAGGTCTGGGGCAGGGCCCAAGAGTCTGCATTTTAATACACTCCCAGGTAGTGCTTTTGCTGATGGTCCTTGGACCACAATCCGAGTAGCAAAAGGATGAAAGGCGACTGTGGAGGCTCCCCACAGTGGAGGGGGCTGTCCAGTTCCAAGGAGAACGTGTTTATTTGTGCACAAAGTGACAGAACGTATTAAAGTGGAAATAGCCACCACTGCAAGGCAGACAGTCATCTCTTGGTGGATTTCACCTTCCAGAGGCACTGGCATGGTTGTTAAACACTTGGGTTCTAAAGCCTGATGTCCTGAGTTTTACCTCTTAGGAGGTGTGTCGTCTTAGGCAAATCTTCAATTTGTCTGCGGCTCCAGTTTCCCCATCACATAATGGAAATAATAAGACTATTATGAGGATTGGCTGAGTCAGCGGATAAAAAGTGCCTAACACGTGGCAGCACAGTGAACAGCACTCAGTAAGTGTGTGCTGTTCATAATATGCCTTCTCCAGCAGTGAATGTGGACCCGCACAGAGGCTTACTCTGCTTCTGGTACATGGTTAGGGAAAAAAAATGCAACCCCCCGTCTTTCTCTTACTGAAAGGCCTGTATCCTCCCTTTCAAATTCCTCCTCCCCTCCTGCCCACTCCCACACCCCCTCCCCTGGCCCCCAGCCCCAGTGTGGTCTGGATGGGCCCCACAGGGGCAGGGACAGGACAGGACGTGGGGCTGTATCTGACAGGAACCTGAGGGGCTGGCCCGGGAGGGGACTGGGGCCCAGCTTCCTGAAGGGAGGATGGGCTGAGGCAGGCACCCAGTGCCGGAGAAGATGCCCTCCTGGGCCCTCTTGGCGGTCATCTCCTACCTCCTCCCGGCCCCCCAAAACCTGGCACAAGTCACCAGCCAAGGTGAGGTGTGTGGAGGGTAGCAAACACCCATACCCAGGAAGATGGAGCCCTGGGCGGGTGGAGGAGGGGAGGGAAGTGCAAAGTGGGAGGCCCCCACTGGTCCCCTACTCTTGCCCACAAACATGCTGGGGAGGACTGGGAGCCCAACTCACCAGCTGTTCCTCAGATGCCTCCTTGCTGGCCTCGGACTCAGAGTCCCTGAACTGTTTCTCTCGAACCTTTGAGGACCTCACTTGCTTCTGGGATGAGGAAGAGGGAGCACCCAGTGAAATGTATCAGCTGCTGTATGCCTACCCGGGGTATGTGTTGCATCGTATGTATCCTATATATGTATCGTGTGTATGCACCACTCCCCGTATCTGTCCTGTGCGTGCTGCAGCTGAGCCCTATTCTAGCAGCTTCCTTGCCTTTGGCCCTGTCAGAGGACTAGTCCAAGTAACAAGACCGAAGTAGCCACTTACTGAACAGAGGTGCTTTGGATACAGCCAGCTCCAGCCCCTACGTACCCCCTAATCCCACCTATCCCAGGCACTGAGAAGAAAAATGGCGGTAATGGAAACAGAAGTTGGGCTTGGGCCCAGACCTGGGTCCTCAGAGTTGGACAGGTGAGCATGTAGGTAGCCCAGACTTCTGTGCCCACAGGGAGCAGCCCCGCACCTGCCCCCTGAGGTCCCAGCACGTGATGCCCTTTAGAACCCGATACGTGTGCCAGTTTCCGGCCCAGGCTGAAGTTCGCCTCTTCTCTCAACTGCACCTCTGGGTGAAGAACGTGTTTCTGAACCAGAATCTGACCCAGCGGGTGCTCTCTGTGGATGCTGTGGGTAAGAATCATCCTCCTGTCATCCTGGCCCCTCTGTTTGCCACCCTTGGGCCAGCTCCTAGAATCAGACCGAGCTGTGCTCTTTCAAGACGACATGGGTGCACCCCCACTACCAGACTCCCAGAGGCACCTCGAGACCCCTTTCTCATTCCTCTTAGCCTCAGCGTCCAGAGCTAGACTTCGTTTCACATCAGAGACACCCCAACCTTCCCATCATTAACCTATTCATTGACTCACTCATTCATCAGTTACAGAATACCTACCCTGTGCTAGGCCCTGGGCTTCAGGACAAGGATGCACAGGCGAGAAGAGGTCCCTGCTCTTGAGGAGCACTGAGCCTAACAACCTGTGGTGAGGTCACTGCTCATCCGAGGACAGAATAGGATAAGGAGCCTCCCTGCCCCTGCCCCAGGGGCTGCCCTCAACCAAGCCTCGAGCACCCCTCTCCACAGTCCATGGGCTGAGCTGTAGACTGTAGCAGCCAAAGAGTTCTGATGTGCCCTGTCTCGCCCTTAGGCCTGCCAGCTCCCCCCAGTCTCATCAAGGCCATGGGTGGGAGCCAGCCAGGGGAACTTCAGATCAGCTGGGAGGCCCCAGCTCCCGAAATCAATGAATTTCTGAGGCATGAACTCCGCTATGGCCCCAAGGACCCCACGAACTCCACTGGCCCCACAGTCACACAGCTGCTGTCCGCAGAGACCTGCTGCCCAGCTCGGCGGAGACCAAACCTAGCCGCAACCCTGGACCAGTCTCCATGTACACAGCCCATGATGCCTCAACAGCTGGGACCAGAGCAGACCTCCCCAACTAGAGAAGTATCCTGGCCTTCTTCTGCTCCCCTCCTATCTCTTACCCTCAATTTTGCCCCAAGAAAGGACAGGCCATGCTTTGGGGATTCCAGACTGGGTTGGTCCTTGGAGAGTTAGCATAGGGTCTGATTAGTTCTCAGAAGCCATGTTTATTTAGGAATCTCCCACTTTGCGTCATTCAGACCAACACAGCTGAGCACTTCAGGTCCCCAAGTTAGTGGGGGTTTCCCTATAAAGCCCTGAAAGTGAAAGTGAAAGTATCAGTCACTCAGTCGTCTCTGACTCTGTGACCCTGTGGGCTGTAGCCCACCAGGCTCCTCTGTCCGTGGGATTCTCCAGGCAAGAATACTGGAGTGGGTTGCCATTTTCTCCTCCAGGGGATCTTCCCCGACCCAGGGATCAAACTCGAGTCTCCCACATTGCAGGCAGATCCTTTACCGTCTGAGCCACCAGGGAAACCTAAAAAGCCCTGAACTCCACCTGAAACCCACCGACCTGGCCCCCAGTCTGTGCACGTATTTATCCAGTGAAGAACTGAGTGTCTCTCCACAGGCATGTTGTGGGGCTTCGAATATAAGAGATGTAGGCTCTCTTGGCTGAGAGGCAGACCTAGATTGTGAGGCTGGGATTCTTCTCCCAAGGCTCCATCTCTGACAATGAAGGGTGGCAGCTGCCTCATCTCAGGACTCCAGCCTGGTAACTCCTACTGGCTCCAACTACGCAGCCAACCTGACGGAGTCTCTCTCCGTGGTTCCTGGGGATCTTGGTCCCTCCCTGTGACTGTGGACCTGCCTGGCGACGCAGGTGAGTCAACAGGGGAGTGGAGGAGGAGACAGAAAAGATCTCTAGCAATGCATGGGCTAGATATGGAAGCTCAGAGAACCATGGTCCTTCCTGATGATCTCAAACTTGCTACTGCACAGGATGAATTATATTCAGGGAGAGAAGAAAGGATAGGAGCAAATGTTCAAGTTACGTGTGTAAAGATGATCTGGATACCCTATGGAGTCGGAGCACGTGGGCTCTGATAGGGCTTCTTTCTCCACATCCATGCTCAGTCTTTGCGACCCCATGGACTATAGCCCATCCGGCTCCTCTGTCCATGGGATTCTCCAGGCAAGAATATTGGAGTGGGTTGCCATACCCTCCTCCAAGGGATCGCTCCTTCTCTGACCCCAGGGGAAATTGGACTGCAATGCTTTACCTTGGACCTGACGAATGTTACCTGTCAGTGGCAACAACTGGACCATGCCAGCTCCCAAGGCTTCTTCTACCACAGTGGGGCATGGTGCTGTCCCAGAGACAGGTGAGAAGTGAACCGCTGATTGAGTTTGATGTCATGGGAGAGAAGCACAACTCTGCAGAAAGAAGGGAGAGATTGTCCTTGATCCTCTTCAGTCCCCTCCCTTATTCCCCAAACCAAAGGCCCTCCATGCTCTCATCCACCAATGGTTATTGTATCCTTTCAGCCTCTCTTTATACCCCCTGGGAATGTGTTGGTTTAATTCCATGTAATCATGTCACCTGGAGAAGGCAATGGCAACCCACTCCAGTACTCTTGCCTGGAAAATCCCATGGATGGAGGAGCCTGGTAGGCTGCAGTCCATGGGGTCGCTAAGAGTCGGACACGACTGAGTGACTTCACTTTCACTTTTCACTTTCATGCATTGAAGAAGGAAATGGCAACCCACTCCAGTGTTCTTGCCTGGAGAATCCCAG
Source organism: Cervus elaphus (assembly GCF_910594005.1). Classification (NCBI taxonomy): domain Eukaryota; kingdom Metazoa; phylum Chordata; class Mammalia; order Artiodactyla; family Cervidae; genus Cervus; species Cervus elaphus. The sequence continues at coordinate 122,908,273 of NC_057834.1, read as the reverse complement.
GAACGGGGGAGCCTAGTGGGCTGCCATCTATGGCGTCGCACAGAGTCGGGCATGACTGAAGTGACTTAGCAGTAGCAGTAGTAACAGCAATCATGTCACCTGGACCATTACAACAGCCTACCTTCTCAATCACTTCCAATTTACCCACCCCTGCATGCTGTTGACAAACTGACCTTTCTTAAAATTTGCATGGCCTTCTCCTACTCAAAAATGTACTGCAACTTTTCACTATTTATTGGGTCCAATCAAAACTTCACCTGGTTTTCAAGCATTTCAACCAAACACCTCACTGATCTGTCACCTCCTTCATATCTAATATATAACCAAACCTTGTTGATTTTACCTATTAAACATCTCTAGAATCTGTCCATGTTTGTCCATCACAGCTATCACCCTAGTACAAGCCATCTTCATCTCTCAGGTTACTGAGAAGACTTACTAACTGATCACCTCTTGGATCCTCCAAAACATTCTCTACACAGGAGCTGAAGTGAGTTTTTAAAAGCAGGAAAATAAATGCAACATTCTCTGCTTAAAACTCTTCCAAGATCCATAGCTTTCACTGATCTTAGGACAAAGAAAAGAATTCTATTGTGACCGTGTAAAGTTCTAAAAGACTCAGCCTCTATCTGTGCCTTCAACTTTATCTTATTCAGAGGGAGGCCTGGCGTGCTGGGATTCATGGGGTTGCAAAGAGTCGGACACGACTGAGAGACTGAACTGAACTGAATTAATGCTGCCTTCTGTGCTCTTTGCTCCAAGGCCTACTTTCATCCCCTCCTACCTGCCACAATCCCTCCTGCCTCTGGATCTTTGTACATGCTGTTTACCCAGCTTGTCTGTCTTTACTTAACCTCTACTTATCCTTCAGATCTCAACTCAAATGTCACCATCCCTGACCTTCCTTCTTAGGTACAGTGGCACTATTATATATCCTTGTTGTACCATGTACCTCTCCTTCTTAAATACTTAACATAGTTATAATTTTACATTTATACCTTACATGGTTATTTGATTGATAACAAAATTCTCTCTCAGAGCTCCATTGAGAAAGGCTGATCTTAACATGATCCATGAGGGCAAAGTCAGTGTCTACTTTTACTCACCAATGTATTCTCACTTACCATGGTGCCTAGAACAGAGTAGGTGCTCAGTTAAAAAAAAAATATTGAATAATGAAAAAAAACACTATTAACAGTTTTAGTGTATTCTTCCAGTTTTCTATGCATTTACACATATCTAACGAAGTGACTTAGCAGCAGCAAACATACTATTTAATTTTCAATATAAATTGGATCACATTATATGTATGATTTTTTTAAATAATTTTATTTATTTATTTTTAGCTGCTCTGGGTCTTTGTGGCTGCTTGGGCTTTTCTCTAGTTGTGCCGACTAGGGGCTGCTCTTCATTGCCGTGCTCAGGCTTCTCATTGCAGTGGCTTCTCTTGTTTTGTTTGGGGCATGAGCTCCAGGGCAGGCAGGCTTCAGTAGTTGCAGCACGTGGGCTCTAGAGCACAGGCTCAGTAGTTGTGACACTCGGGCATTGTTGCTCCACAGCATGTGGGATCTTCCTGGACCAGGGGTGGAACCTGTGTCTCCTGCGTTGGCAGGTGAGGTCTTTACCACTGAGCCACCAGGGAAGCCCTGTATGATTTATTTTAACTTACTTTTTTACTTAAAAATGTGTCTTGGACATCTGTAATGATGTAACTCATTCTTTCTAATAGCTGTATAGATTTCCATAGTATGAAGAGGGCCATGAATGAAAGGGTGGCAAAACCAAATTCACATACTCTCTGTCAAAACCTGCTTCTCCTCTCCTTGTACATCCTGCCATCAACTCCGTTTTCCACCCTGAACTTCTGCCTTTTCTACACCCTCCACATCCAATCAGAAACACTGGTTATTTCAATCTTTTCAGTATCCCCTTTGAATCCATCTGTTTCTCTCTACTCCCACTGCCAAAATCCTACTTTCAGATCCTCATCACTTTGTAGGTAAAATACCATGACATTGTCCCAATAAATTTCTCAGCTTCTAGTCCACCCTCACAGATCCTTTCTCACAAACTGCAGTTAGACTTTTCTTAAGTACAAAGCTAGTGATGACAACTCTCTGCTTAAATTCCTTGAATGTCTCCATTGTTGCTGCAAGATTAAGCTCAAGCTCCTTAGCAAGGCAATAAGGCCACCTGTGGCCTTGATCTGCCCACACTTACCACTCCCCACCAAGCCCTCTGGCCTAAAAATTTTCTGCACCACTTAGAGTTTCCCCCAGATGCCATCTCTCTTATCTGTGCACAAGCATGTGCCTGGGGTGCCTGTTTGTACACTTTGCTTTCCTATTTATAGTCCAAGACTCATTTTAAGCACTGCCTTGTACAAGAACTATTTTCTGACCCTCCCCATTTGGGTCAGATGACCTTCCTTGCTACTCCCAAGCCAACCTGTGCATATCACAGAAAAATACCATCTGTTTGTTTTTCTCCCTTTCCCAATGAAATGACAGCTCCTTGAAAATTTTTCCTCATAGTACCTAGCACATAGTATAAATTACCTGTTGAATAACCTAGTAAACATAAAAATACATAAAATGGTAAATGATTTTAGTAATAGCTAGCTATTTAGGGGTTATAACCAGGAAGGAGACAGGATTTATTTGTTCAGTAAACAACTGTTGGAGGTGACTATGTACCAGGCTCCAGGGATAGAGTGACAAAACAGAGAATCTTCCAGCATTGTGGGGAGACCAACAAGAAAGAAAGGAGCTAAATGATAGAGACTACGTGGAAGCGTGGGGATGGGTGTTAATTTCATGAGTGGGTGGAGAAAGCCTTGCCAAGGAGGTGACAGGTGAGCTGAGACCCAAATGGCGAGAAGAAATGAGTGAACAGCAAAGGGACTCAGCCATACATATATCCAAGTATCCATTCTCCCCCAAACCCTGCTCCCATCCAGGCTGCCCCATAACACTGAGCAGAGTTCCATGTGCTATACTACAGTTCCTTGTTGGTTATCCATTTTAAATACAGCAGTGTATACATGACCATCCCAAGCTCCCTAACAATCCCTCGCCCCGGCAGCCATAAATTCGTTTTAAAAAGTATGAAATGCTTCATGAATTTGCAAGTCATCCTTGCCCAGAGGCCATGCTAATCTTCTCTGCATCATTCCCATTTTAGCATATGTGCTGCTAAAGCATTTATATTTTTAAAAGATGTTTCTCTGTGCAATTAAAAAGAAGTACGAGTGGAAGCAGGATCACCATTTAGAAATATGCCTTAATCCAGGCAACAGATAATAGTTTCATCTAATGTGACAGGAATACAGGTCAAAATAAAGGCATAGCTTTGACATATATTCTGGACATTATCAGATCAACATTTTGGGTCTAAATTCTGATTGCTGTGTGGAGAACAAATTGAAGGGAGTAACAGAAACAGCGGCAGAAAAGCCAGTTAGGAGACTGTCACAATAATCTGTTAGTAAAATAACACTTAGAGGTGACTAAGAAAGCTCCCTAATGAGAATAGATTAAGAACATAAATACGTTTTGCTACAGAAACATATGTTTTGCTTTACTCTTTGAAACAATCCCATTCAAATTAGGTATTATTGACCCATTTCACAAATGAGGAAACTGAGGCAGAGATGAAAATCAAGTAATTTGCCCAGAGTTTTATGCCGATAAGCCAAGACCTGAACTCTATAGCCCATGTTATTTCCCTATCTCATCTAGCTTTTTTTTGGCTGCACTGGGTCTCTGTTGTAGCACATGGGCTTTTTCTCTAGTTCCTCCTCACAGGCTTAGTTGCCCTGTGGCATGTGGGATCTTAGTTCCCCAACCAGGGATCAACCCCCCATCCCCTGCATTGGAAAGCAGATTCTTAACCACTGGGCCACCAGGGAAGTCCCTCCCTTGTTATTAAGAAGAAGAGGCTGAACCCCAAAGCAAACCTCAGAAAAAAATACATGGCATGAGAGAGAAAGCCCTGGAGGCCTGTCCAAGGAGCAAGTTAGATTAGAATCTAATTCCCTGTGAGACTAGATTAGTCTCTGAAGCAGGCATTGAATCAAATGACTCTATTTGCCTGATTTGTAGGGACCCCGTCTGGGAGAAGTGTGAAGAGGAGAAAAACTCAGGATCACAGTCCTCCCAGTTCTCCCGCTGTCACTTCAAGTCACAAAATGACAGTGCTATTCACATCCTTGTGGAGGTGACCACAGCCCAGGGTGCTGTTCACAGCTACCTGGGCTCCCCTTTCTGGATCCACCAGGCTGGTAAGGACTTTCTTCCCTTCTCCTCCCACACATTTCCCACCCCTACCATGTCTGACCCCATGCCCAGGATCACCAACTCTGATACTTCTGACCCATGGCCCTGGTGACATGATGTCTCATGCACAGAAGGGCTTAGGCCAGTCCCTGGTGACATCCCTGTAGTGCTCATCCCCACTCCAAACTTGCACTGGAGGGAGGTCTCCAGTGGGCAGCTGGAATTGGAATGGCAGCATCCATCAGCCTGGGCAGCCCAAGAGACCTGCTATCAGCTCCGATACACAGGAGAAGGCCATCAGGACTGGAAGGTACAGTCAAGGAACAAATGACCCCAGACCTCATACTCAGGATATTTCTGAGTTTCAGGATGTCTGTTATCAGGAGTGATAACCAAGATATCACTGTATACTCATATATATCCGTGTCTGGGCTTGTTTATCTCTGTTCTGTCTGATTCAACTGGCATCTTAATCTCTCTTTGGCATGTGACAATGCAGACTATGCCTATTTAAAATGTTCTCTTCCCTTTGCTTTTGGGATATCATTCTCTCCTGATTCTCCTACCACTTCTCTGACTGAACCTCCTCACTCTTTCCCGGGCTCTTCCTTTCCACACTTTCTTAATAGGTTGTGCTTCTTGCATTCCCATCCTAGACTCTTTTCTTCTCTGAAAGTGAAAGTGTTAGTTGCTCAGTCATATCTGACTCTGCAACCCCAAGGACGGTAGCCCAACAGGCTCCTCTGTCCATGGAGTTCTCCAGGCAATAATACTGGAGTAGGTAGCCGTTCCCTTCTCCAGGGGATCTTCCTGACCCAGGGATAGAACCCAGGTCTCCCTCATTGAAGGCAGATTCTTTACCAACATCTAGATGTTCTCCTTGGTGAGTGCTTTAATTCCATATTTTCAATGACTATACATTAACCATCCCAAACTTATTCCAACACCTATGTGGAAAATAACTTCTATACCATAGGTGAATTACCTAAACTTCTGAAGAGTCTCAGTTTCCTCACTGGCGAAATGGGGATAAAGCTATGTACTTTCCAGAGTTATAGTGAAAATTAAATATATAGATATTTAGCATATTGCCTGGGATAGAAGGCACTCAATAGACATTAAATATTAGTTTCTTTCTCTACTTTTATTCTCATTTACCACATGTATATATGACTTCTTACCAGACAGTTCTACCTAAAAACCCCCTAGGACATTTCAGACTCAGTATAACCAAAACTGAACTTATTTTCTTCCCTAGACTTTTTTACTTTTTTATTGAGGTATACATTACATAAAGGAACACAAATCTTAAACATACAATTGGTTAATTTGTACATGTGCATACATCCATGTAACTATTACCCAGATGAAGATAAAGGTTGTTTCTGGTACCCCAGAAGTGTCTCATGCCCTCTGGTCACACACACACACCCTCCAAGGTAACTACAATTCTGACATTACCATTCATAAGTTCTGGCTATTGTTGAACTTAATAAAATAAAAAAAAATACAGCATTTCTTCTTCAAACTTACTTCTCCTGTTCCTTTTCTCTGACAATGGCACCAACACTTAACCCAGTTACTTCAGCCTGGAATTATCCTTGACTCATCTCTCCTTTTCCCTTGTCCCTTCCCTCTATCAACAACTTAGTTAAGTTTATTGTACTAATAGGCCTCAAGTCTCTAGTACCACTGTTTTAGTCTTATCTTTGACCCTCTAGCCCACCCATGCATGCTTTTAGTACACAGAACACTCTATAACCCGCAATCAAGCAACTCACTCAGGGTAACCCTCTTTTGAGGGCTCTGTGGTACCTTACTTATTTTGTTATTACTGCACTCATTACTTCTTGTAACTATTTACTTGTTTGGATGTCTTCTTCGTAAGACATATGAGGCCTTGTTTTTCTTTTTCCCCAATGCCTACCCCAGGGCTTGGCTTGTAACAAGCAGTTCATAAATGTTTACTACTGATCAAGTTAATAATGTCTCCCTGCTGGTACACACGATGTTTGTTCCTTCTTCTTGGACTCTCCTGGTATCCCCAGCACCTAGCACAGTTCTGGCATCCTCTACTGAGAGGATGTTATTTGTAGCCTGGTTTACATGGCTATAGGCTTCCCTGGTGGCTCAGGCGTTAAAGCGTCTGCCTGCAAGGTAGGAGACCCGGGTTCAATCCCTAGGTCGGGAGATCCCCTGGAGAGCCCCACCCTAGTACTGTTGCCGGGAAAACCCCATGGACCGAGGAGCCTGGTAGGCTACAGTCCATGGGCTCGCAAAGAGTCGGACACGACTGAGAAACTTCACTTACATGGCTATGAGTATCTGAGTGTGTCCGGGGTTTCCATCGCCCAACCTGGTCAGTGTGTGTGTACCGGATCTCTGCCGATGTTATCATATGTATGTGTGTCAGGATGAGTAGTTCTGTGTGTAGATGAGTCAGTGTGCCGGGGGTGTATCACGCCAGGCAGGGCGAGGCTCTCTGTCCGAGTGTTCTCTCCAGCCAGTTTCCGCCAGGGATGCGTGTTTTCTGCCAGTGAGGCGCTTTGGAGGAATCCCCGGGGATTCAAGGCGGTAGGATTGGGGTCAAACAGAGGCCGAGTTCTCCAGGGCCCAACGCCGTCCCACAGGGACCGGGAGCCTGACCACCCGCTTGCACCTTTGCGTAGGTGCTGGAGCCACCTCTTGGAGCCCAGGGAGAGACCTTGGAGCTGCGCCCGCGCTCCCGCTACCGCGTACAGCTGCGCGCCAGGCTCCATGGCCCCACCTTCCAAGGTCCCTGGAGCTCCTGGTCCGACCCAGTGAGGGTGGAGACGGCCTCCGAGACGGGTGAGGGCTGGGCAGGGGCAAAAGCTCTCTGCGCCTGCGCGAGTGGAGGGGCGGGGCTCCGACCGCAGCAGGCTGCGGCTGCGCAGACATACCCGGCGCCCCCGGACAGCGAGTGGGGTGGGGTTGGTGGACCTGCCAGCAAGGTTCTGGCCAGGCGCCTCCTCCTGAGGGCTGACTGCTTTTTGTCCCTTAGTCTGGATCTTCCTGGTGACTGCTCTGCTGCTGGTCCTGGGCGTCAGCGCCCTCCTGGGCCTGCTGCTGCTGAGGTGGCAATTTCCTGCGCACTACAGGTACCGCTCCGGCCAGGTGGGAGACGGGGCTGTGATCCGGGCAAGGCCGGCGGCCCCTAAAGAAGCATCCTCGGGTCACTCTATGACGCCCGCTCTCCAGACAATCTCACATCCAGACCTGTGGCATCTGCCGCCCCCGCACGTCTTCCCTGGGAGTCCCACCGCCTCCTTACACTCGGACATGTCCACTATGCGGGACACCTCAAATAGCCCCGCCTTCTGGCTCCTCATCTCAGTAACAAGTCCACCCGTCACCCAAGCCAGACCACTTGGGCGCCTCCCTCCCCATTATCCAGTCTGGTCCTGTCATTCCACCTCCTAAACTTCACTCAAAACCAGCACACTTTCTCTAGCCCTACAGGCACGACCTGACTCACCAAAACGGAGCCCCTTCTCCCTCCAGTCTAGCCTCCCACAGCCACCAGAATAATCTTTCTAAAACGGCGCACATGAACTTGTCACTCCGCCTCCTTAAGTTTCACTATTAGCTCCCCGGGATAAAGTCCAGGCTCTAGAATAACAAGCGAGGCTGTGCCCCTGCCGGTGTTCCCACCTCCCGCCCTGTGCATCAGCCTTGCCACACTGTCGGTGATTTCCTCCACAAATCCAGTGGTTTTACTTCTCAGTGTCTTTGAACATAATGTCCCCTCTGCCAGGAATATCCTCCCTGGATGACTAATATCCATTTATCTTTAAATAACTTTCTTCACCAACTCCTAGGAAACCTTTCCTGACCCTCCCCTATTGGCTACTCTTTTTGTGCCCCAATACAGACTTCTTTCATAGTGCAGGAAGCATTTTACTGCATTCATTTCTTTATATGTCTTCCCTGTGCCTTACGTGGTCATCCTTAAATCTTCAGCACAGTGCCTGCCAAATAGCACACCCTTAAATAAATGCTGTTAATGAATGAGTTGTTTATGAGGGGAGACTAAGTCTGAGGATAAATGTCACTGGAAGTTATAAACATAAAGGATAGATTCCATACCACCTCAGTCCTTTGACTGGTAACATCTCTTTATTCTTGAGGACTCAGTTCAGAAGGTGACTCCTCCAGGTGGCCTCTTTTGATGGCCCTAGGCTGGATTAGGATGCCCCTTTTTTGGGCTCACATCTCTCCTTGAACATGTCTTTGAGCTTTTAATCCTCTCTAATGTATGAGCAGACTGGGATGTAGCCTGTATCTAGATCCAGCAAAAACGTTGAGGGAGAAGAGGGAGGCTGTGCTGCTGACCCAGATGTACTCAGTCCCTTTCCCACAATTTATCAGATACATCACTCCTCCTCCCCTGGAGAGATATACGTGTCGTCACAGAAGAGGCTCGACTGGAAAAAAAAAGAACAAAGAAGAGGCCCAAAGGCTCATTCAGCTAAAGTCCTTCCTTGCGGAAATATGAGCCTAAGGAACTGGAGGGTCCCCCGACATACCTTAATCCACATTCTTCCCAGGGATACCATCTTCCCCAGTAACTTAATAAAAGCCCCACGAGTTCTTTTCATTCAACTAATTTCTTGAGACTCTATTATGGGTCAGATACTGTTCTATACCCTGGAGATCCAAGAGTGAGCAAATAGACAAACCCTTTGCTCTTGGGGATTTACATTATATATATAAAATAAGATTCTAATAAATATACAATAAGTCAAGTACTATAAAGAATAATAAGTAGAGCAGGAGACAAAGAGTGATGGGGAAGGGAGGTGGTTCTATTTTAGACAGGGTAGTCAGGGAAGGCCTCTCTTGTCGGGATGACATCTGAGCAGAAACCTAAGTAAAATGAGGAAATGAGTCGATGATCCAGGCAGAGAGAATAGAAAGTGCAAAGACCCTGAGGCAAGAATGTTTGAGGACACTCAGACTGCTTTTTTGAGGCTCCACACCCCTGACTTCCCCCCACCACCTGAGGTTTCCTTTCCACCCATGCTCCTCTACCTTACTCTTAACCTCTTCAAGCTTACTCCCCCACCTCACTGCCTCCCCACACACACCTCAGTGCTCTCGCCCCCCTAATTCACTCCCACAGCTCAATCTCCTTCTCTTCCTTCTCCTCAAGGAGCCTGAGGCATGCTCTGTGGCCCTCACTTCCAGACCTACACCGGGTCCTTGGCCAGTACCTTAGGGATACTGCAGCCCTGAGTCCGGTGAGTGCACCTCCCCCTGCCACCAGCCCTGCTTAGAGCTCCTTGCCCCATCACACAACTTCTTGCCCCACAAGTATACCATCCCTGGGCCCTACCTCCAGCCCAGCCCTCCTTCCTGCACAGTCCAGGTCCTGCTCCCACAGGACCTGCTCTAATCCAGACCCCTTTCCCCCCATCTCTCCCAGCCCAAGGCTGCAGTCTCAGATGTCTATGAGGAAGTGGAACCCAGCCTCCTTGAAATTCTACCTAGATCCTCAGAGAAGGCTCCCTTGCCCCTGTGTTCCTCCCAGGCCCAATTGGACTACCGAGGATTGCAGCCTTCTTGCCTGGGGACCATGCCCCTGTCTGTGTGCCCACCAATGGCTGAGCCAGGGTCCTACTGTACCACTCACATCGCCAACCATTCCTACTTACCACTCAGCTGCTGGCAGGTCCCTCGCTCCCAGTACCCTGGACAGATCCAAACTCTCTAGTCCTCCCTCTTGAACTTCCTAACCCATCCCGTCCCAACAGCAACCGTCTCAGATCTCACGTTCTTCCCTGTTGTCTACCCTTCTGGCTGGACTTCATAACACTGACCTTTCACCACTGCTGCTGGCATCAATCTGGGGTCCTTTCTCCTCAGGCAAGATTCATTCGACTAAGCTCCTCTAGCTTTCACCTCCTTTCTCTCTGCTCTTTATTGGCAAAGTCCTTGAAAAGGAGTCTCCACTTCCCAGCTCCCATTTGCTCCTCTGACTGCTGCAATTTATTCTCCTGCTACCACTCTGCTAATGAAACTACTAAGGCAAAGCTCACCTCAAGCTTTCTCATCACAAGATCCAATCAGATCTTATTAATCCTCAACCTTTTTAATCTTTCTGTTGGCATTTGTCATGGTGACTACTTATTTCTCCTTTAAATTCTCTCCTCCATGGCTTGGATGCATCACCATCTCTCCTGGTTCTGCTTGGGCTTCTCTGAGTATACTGATAGTTGACAGCATAAACTCTGTGGAGTCAGAGCTAAGTTCAGTTCCTATCTTTCCCACTTGCTAGCTGTGTGACCTTGAATAAATAACTCAAAATCTTTGAGCCTTAATTTTCTCATCTATAAAATAGGGATAATACAGAATGCTACAGAGTTGTAAAGAGCATTTAGTGAGATATTCTAAGTAAAGCACAGTGAAAGAGGTTCCCGGGTTAATGTCAGCAGCATTGCCGACATAGTGCCGACTAGGACAAAATGTTTGAGATATCTAGACTAGACTATAGTAATTTTTCCCTCCTAATCTCTTATCTTGGCTTATCTTCCACTCCTTAATTATTGCAGTCACTTAAGAGTCAATTCTCAACAGTCTCCGACCCATCTGCTCTCATAGTCTTTCTAACATGCTGACCATTCTAAAGCTCTTATCTCCAGCCCAGACTTTTACTATAGCACCTGAAATGCTTTATGCAAATAACTGTTTACATGTCTGTCTTCCATTACTAGATTGTGAGCTCCTTGAGGGCAAGGGCTGTGATTCATTTGCCTCCCCCCTCCCCCACCCCCTAAGCACCTAGAGTAGTGCTTGATTCACGATAGCAGGCCTCCAATAAATGTTTTCTAAATGAAGGAAATCTTTCTGGGCAATGCCACCTCATTCCATGCCAACCTCTCTCATCCTCTACACCATTCATATACAGTGGTAAATATGCTTAGGCCATTCTGATTATGGATTCCCTGACCCATTCAAATTCTCAAACAAATGGTATTTTTTGCTGACTCCAGACATACCCACTGTATCAGTCAGAGTCTTGGCAGAAATAGATGACATACACACACTCAATCTGGGTATCTGGATGAGAGTTTAATACAGGGCATATTTACAAAGATGGGGCAGGATTTATGAAAAAGATCAAGGAATAGTGCAGCATCCTGGGGCTAACAACTGGGAGGTGGTGTTCACCCCTCCCCACCCTGGTTATCAAGGGGTCACAGGAGAGAGTGGTTACAGAGAGGGCTGCCTGGCAGGAGCTGTGGCAGAGAGCTGCAGCCAACCTGTGGGGATGTAACAGTAATGGAGCCAGGGGAACAAATAGCTCCTGCCTGTTCCCCCACTCCCTCCAACACCACCCTTTGACCCCCTCTGTATTAGTTTGCAAGCACTGCCCTAACAGAATACCACAAACAACAGACATTTATTGTCTCATAGTTTTGGAGGCTAGAAATTCAAGGTTACAGCAGGGTTGGTTGCCTCTGAGAGCGGTAAGAAAGAATCTGTTCCATTCCTCTCCCCTTGCTTCTGGGGCTTTCCTGGTGTTCCTAGACTTGTTTCTAGGCCTCTCCTCCTCTCCTCTGCCTTCATCTTCATATGGCATTCTCTCTTTACATATGTGTGTGTCCAAACTTCCCCATTTTATAAGGATGCAGGTCATATTGGATTGCTGCTGCTGCTGCTAAGTTGCTTCAGTCGTGTCCGACTCTGTGCGACCCCATAGACGGCAGCCCACTAGGCTCCTATGTCCCTGGGATTCTCCAGGCAAGAATACTGGAGTGGGTTGCCATTTCCTTCTCCAATGCATGAAAGTGAAAAGTGAAAGTGAAGTCGCTCAGTCGCATCCGACTCTTAGCGACCCCATGGACTGCAGCATACCAGGTTCCTCCATCCATGGGATTTTCCAGGCAAGAATACTGGAGTGGGTTGCCATTGCCTTCTCTGCATATTAGATTAGGGCCCACCCAAATGACTTCATCTTAACTAGTTATATTCTGGAGTGACTCTATTTCTAAATAAGGTCACACTCTGGAGTACCTCATGCGAAGAGTTTACTCATTGGAAAAGACCCTGATGCTGGGAGGGATCGGAGGCAGGAGGAGAAGGGGATGACACAGGATGAGATGGCTGGATGGCATCACTGACTTGATGGACATTAGTTTGAGGAGTTGGTGATGGATAGGGAGGCCTGGCGTGCTGTGATTCATGGAGTCGCAAAGAGTTGGACACGACTGAGTGACTGAACTGAACTGAACTGAAGTACTGGGACTTAAGCATCCAACATATAAATTTGGGGGTGAGGGACACAGTTTAACCCATAACATCCTCCCATTGGTGAAATACAAACAGAAACCAGAGCCCAAGGGAATCTACTGACGCAGGCCATATGAGTCAGCCTCACAGGGCACAGAGCAGAGAAGGATGAAATGTGGACCTGGATGGGACAAATGGATGACATCTAGTATACTCACTTTCCATACTTCCTTCCCCAAGCCATGTTCAAGGCTCCAACTTGACTCCTAGGGACTCAAAACTAGGGTTGAGAACCAAACCACTGAAACTCTCACCTCTATACTGATTCAGCCATCATGTCCTTACCCCTTTTACTTACCAAATTCTGTTTCCTCTTCTCCATCTTCACTGAGCTATTATTGCAGCCTCTACCAACTACCTCTGCCTCCAGTCTTTCTCCCTAAATCCAACCTGTATGTTGCCTCCAGACTGATCTTCCTGTTCATCTTACTCCTTGCTCACTCTTTACTTCTAAATCTTTAGTTTGGCTCTTCAGAACTGATCTCATTCTCTTCTGCTATTTTGCTGTGTGAGGATTAAAAGTGTTAATACAATGCCAAGCACATAGTAAATACTCAGTATTTACAGAGTTATCTTTATTATTATCCCAACTGGACTGTTCCACCCCCTGAATATTACCTATATTTTATTCCCTCTATACCTTCTCCTTCAGGTCCTTCAGGTGAGAGTTCCCTTATCTAAGCAGCTCATCAGGTATCCAGACACCTTGCTCTACCAACAGGCCATTGCCTGCCCTCTTCTATCTCCTCAGGCTCTTTTGCCTTCATCTTCAAAGATGCATAGGCAGGACTTCCCTGGAAGTCCAGTGGATAAGAACCCACCTGCCAATGCAGTTAACACTGATTTGATTCCTGGTCCAGGAAGATCCCACATGCCTCGAGGCAACTAAGCCTGTGCACCACAACTGCTAGAGTCCAAGCACCCTAGAGTCCCTGCTCTGCAGCAAGAGAAGCCACCACAACGAGAAGCTCGGGCGACCCAACGAAGAGTAGCCTCCTCCGCAACCAGGGAAACAACAAAGACCTGGCATAGCCAGAAATAAAAATTTTAAATAAAAGATGCATAGGATCTTAGTGCTGGCCTTCCCTCCAGCTCCCTCTTTCTCACTCTCAAATTTCTTACACAAGTAGCCCATGCTTGCTGCCTCCATATTCTCCCCACCCTCCTTTCTGCAACCCCTTCCAAAGGAAACCTGAGCACCCCCCCCATCCCTTTCTCTCCAGGGTCACCCATGATTTCTCTGACCTTTTCTGTCGTCACTCGACTATTTTGCATATTAGAATTCCTCCCACTTCAAGGTCCAAGTCAGTACAATCTCCACTGGCTTCTGCCATTCCTTTATTCTTTTTTTTTTTAAATTTTTTAAATTAAAGGTCTTTTTTTAATGGTCTTTAAAAAAATAATTTTATTTATTTAATGTGTGGGCTGTGGTGGGTCTTTGTTGCTGTGGGGGCTTTTCTGTAGTTGCACAGAGAGGTCACTCTCTAGCTGCAGTACACAGGCTGCTCATTGTGGTGGCTCCTCTTGTTGCAGAGCATGGGCTCTAGGACACTCAGGTTTCAGCAGTGTGGCATGTGGGCTCAGTAGCTGCCGCTCCTGGGTTCTGGAGCACAGCCTCAGTAGCTGTGCTGCACAGGCTTAGTTGTTCCATGGCATGTGAGATCTTCCTGGATCAGGGATCAAACCGGTGTCTCCTGCACTAGCAGGCCGATTCTTTACCACGGAGCCACCAAAGAAGCCCTGTCATTCCTTTACTTTTCAAGGTTCAAATTCCCTGAAGTTGTACCCTTATTTACCCTGTTGTTCTCTTCCTCTACGGTGACCCTTACTCCAGAAACTGCAAATTGCTGGCCATGCCTTGTCCTCAGAAATGTTTTGCTTGGCTCTCCCCTGAATGGAGACTCTCATTGACTCCACAATGCCTAGCAGATAAAAGTCCAAACTCCTTAGCTTAAAATTTATGGCCCTGACCAGCTTGACTCCTTTATGTCCTCTAGGGTTCAGGGACTCCCCATTTCCAACCCTAGGACAACTAAATCCTTGTTTCCCGAGGTAATTGGAAAGAGATAACATGAATGCTTCAAAATTAAAGATAATAACAATATCATTTGGGTGAAAACTCCAAAATTTTCTCTGTCATCATCAGAATTGATTTTAGGCTAATGATTTTTTTTTTTTTTTCCTCCCCTAGCCTCTCTCTGGGACAGTGTAGAATATGGTTAGATTGCTGAGGTTAGTTAGATAGTTTGGCTCCACTAGTTATTATTGGCTGTGTGCCTTTGGGCAAGTTTCTAGACTTTCCCTGACCTGGTTTCTTTCTTTCTTTTTTTTTTTTTTTTTGGTTTTTTTTTTTTTTTGTAAAAAGGGAATAAAGTTTCTGCCTTATGGGATTAAGAATTACCTGCAGTAATGTACGTAAACTCTTTTAAACATCATAGTTAGCAGATGGTCAGTAATGGTGCCCATTATCATTTTTATGATTGCTGCTTCACCTCTAAGTATATCATACAATTCACTGAAGTCGCTATTAGAGCACTCTATTGAACAGAAGTCAGATCTGTACTCCCACCAGCATGCGACCTTGCACAAATCCCTCTCTGGGCTGCGGATTCTTCATCTGTAAAACACGGGTGTGTTGCTGGGATGCGGAGATGCACCACGTGCAGATTAGACTCATGGATCTCTAAAAATCCTGACATCTCTTAAGCTCCATGGGGGTCAGCCCCAGTTTCCCTCACAGGGCTATCCAATCTTATCTCCCAGACAGGCAGGTCTGAATCCTGATCTTTTTTCTTGACCGTAAGGAATTCACCCCTCTTTCCGCTTCATTTTCCTTGTTTCTAAAATAACAACACACAAAACAGTTTTTGAAAACAAACACAGGCACTTCTTCCTTCCTAGCAGTGTTCCCGCAAGCACTAAGCTAACAGTGGACGCTCCGGCCTTCTCTCTTCTGCTTCTAAGTTTCTCAGTCACCTCCTGCAGCACCCCACTCCCAACCTTCCTGCCTGCCTTCGGTCCGGCTGGTCGGCCACTGCCTTACACTGCCTTCTCTAAACAGGCTTAAGTGTTTAGGTCATTCCACCTTGTTCTGCACCTCGTATCATAAAAACGGTCCTCAAGCATGAAGCATGAAGGACGGGTGCAGGGGAGCCTGAGGAATGAATGAAACCAATAAGGGAAGGCAGCCAGCGCAGGCCCCGCCCCCAGACGCGCCCCGCCGCGCCCCGCCCCGCCCCGTTTCCCGACACCTGGTGGCGTAGAAGCTGCCTTTGCCTTTCTCCCACCCTTCAAATCCCGCTCGCTTGCCGGACTCCTGTGAGATCGGGAGCTTCCCCCGGAAGACCCGCCCCCTGTGCCGTGGAGGCCAATGGGCTAGGGCGACCGTTGCGACGGTTGGATTTTGAAGGAGCCAATGAGTGCTTGGAGCGGAGAGTTTAAGTCGTCCAAGTCCTCACTGCTAAAGCCGGTCTAGGATCGGAACCTGCTCTAAATTGACGGTGAGAGACGGCTGGACTGAGCGAACCGGTCTGGGACCGCGGCCGAGGGTGCTGGGCCGGGAAGGGCTGCGGCAAGGGTGGTCCTGACTGTGGCCGGCCGCCCCAGAGCACGGTCGCCTCTCTTACTCTGGGGCTCAGCGGGCAGCCACTGCAAGGAGCCCTCTCCCTCCAGACGCTCCCATGGCCCAGTTCGTGTTCGAGAGTGACTTGCACTCGCTGCTGCAGCTAGATACACCCATCCCCAATGCACCCCCTGCGCGCTGGCAGCGCAAAGCGAAGGAAGCCGCGGGGCCGGCCCCCTCGCCTATGCGGGCAGCCAACCGATCCCACAGCGCCGGCAGGACCCCAGGCCGAACTCCCGGTCAGTAGGGTGTGGCGGGTCGCGGGGAGGAAAGGGCAAGTGCTTGAAGCAGCCTTCACACCTCCTCCCCCTGAGCCGGGTCTGACAGTGTGGCTTCCCTGTCCCTGTCCCAGGCAAATCCAGCTCCAAGCTTCAGACCACTCCCAGCAAACCTGGCGGTGACCGCTATATCCCCCATCGCAATGCTTCCCAGATGGAGGTGGCTAGCTTCCTCCTGAGCAAGGAGAACCAGCCCGACAACAGTGAGACGCCCACCAAGAAGGTATGTATCCCAGGGGACTTCTAGCAGGAAACTGGTCTGTGAAATCTAGATAATACCGCCACCTCATCCCCACCCTTATGTGCCAGGAACATCAGAAAGCATGGGCTTTGAATCTGAACGGTTTTGACATGGAAGAAGCCAAGATCCTTCGGCTCAGTGGAAAACCACAAAATGCCCCAGAGGGTAAGATGTCAGTCTATCCCCAGGGCTCCGGGTGGATGAGATGGCTGTCTTCCTTTTCCACCTAAGACTGAGGGGAAGGAAGTGCTTATCTGGCCTTCCTGTCTAAAGGCTTGTGGAAGTGTCAGTCCTCCCAGTCTAGATCCATTCTGTTGCCACAGGTTACCAGAACAGGCTAAAAGTACTCTATAGCCAGAAGGCCACGCCAGGCTCCAGTAGGAAGACTTGCCGCTACATTCCTTCCCTGCCAGACCGCATCCTGGATGCCCCTGAAATCCGGAATGACTACTGTAAGTGCAGTCTTCTCCTTGTCCAGCGGATGGAGAAAGAGGGAGAGAGAGGGACAAGGCAAACAGGACAGCTCATGCTCTTCCCTTTCCCCTCTGGCAGACCTGAACCTTGTGGATTGGAGCTCTGGGAATGTACTGGCTGTGGCTTTGGACAACAGTGTATACTTGTGGAGTGCTAGCACTGGTGACATTTTGCAGCTGCTGCAAATGGAGCAGCCTGGGGACTATATATCTTCTGTGGCCTGGATCAAAGAGGGCAACTACCTGGCTGTGGGCACCAGCAGTGCCGAGGTGCAGGTGAGACTTGTCCTGGTGCTGCAGCTCTACTGTCCCCAGACCCAGGGGGCTTGCCCAGCAGGACGATGCTGATGCCAAGTCCTGATCCTCACAGTCTTCTCTCTCTGTAGCTATGGGATGTGCAACAGCAGAAACGGCTTCGAAACATGACCAGTCATTCTGCCCGAGTGGGCTCCCTCTGTTGGAATAGCTATATCCTGTCCAGGTCAGTGGCTTTACTAATCTGTTACAAAATCAGATTTTGGCCCCCCTCTCCCTGGACTGTACACCTCTGAACAGAAGCAGCTCTGGCCTGCCGCCTGTTTGGCACTGCTATAGGACTTGCTTCCCTTCTCCCCTCCTGCAGTGGCTCACGCTCTGGCCACATCCACCACCATGATGTTCGGGTAGCAGAACACCATGTGGCCACACTGAGTGGCCACAGCCAAGAAGTGTGTGGCTTGCGCTGGGCCCCAGATGGACGACATTTAGCCAGTGGCGGCAACGACAACTTGGTCAACGTGTGGCCTAGTGCTCCTGGAGAGGGTGGCTGGGTTCCTCTGCAGACCTTCACCCAGCATCAAGGCGCTGTCAAGGTGAGAGTGGGGCTGGGCTGGGCCTCTGCAGACTCTCACCTAGAACAACCTGGGGACTATTAAGAGGACGTGGGATGATGGAATTGGACCGAGTTAATCTGTGTGCCCGGTAACTCCTTGTCTTGCTCCAGCACCTGCTGACTTCACCTTTGTCCCATCTAGGCTGTAGCTTGGTGTCCCTGGCAGTCCAACGTCCTGGCAACTGGCGGGGGCACGAGTGATC
This sequence comes from Cervus elaphus, assembly GCF_910594005.1. NCBI lineage: Eukaryota > Metazoa > Chordata > Mammalia > Artiodactyla > Cervidae > Cervus > Cervus elaphus. The sequence goes on along the minus strand of NC_057834.1, from coordinate 122,889,995 downwards.
GACACATTCGGATCTGGAACGTCTGCTCTGGGGCCTGTCTGAGTGCCGTGGATGCCCATTCCCAGGTAGTCCTTATTCCAGTCTCACTCCTAGACGTGCTCTTATTCTGTGTAGTTTCCTGGGCAACCTCCTCCCCTCCAATGGCTTCACCGAGGCAATACTGGCATGATCGCCAAGCTCAGATGTCACCCTTCAATTCCAGACACACATTTTCAACAGTCCACAGCCAGCCTGTCTCTAACCCCACATTCTGTAAGGTGGCACCACCCTAGTATGTCCCAAATTAAACTTGTCGCTTCCCCTTGCCTCCCTGAAATGTGTGTTCCTCCTCTGCTATTTGAGAGGGATAGTAAGAAATCTGAACAAGACTCTTTCATCTTCCTCAGCTACTCACCAAGATATATCAGTTTACCCTCAGAGTATCATTCACATGTGTCCCCTCCCCTCAGCCTCATCCTTCTTCCTGTGGAGACTCACAGCACTGGTCTTTTATTGCTTCCAGTCTGCCCTCTATATTGGTCTGGGTAGTCTGTTTCTGTCCTCCTCAAGCCCTGCAAGGGCTCCCAATTACCTACAGTGTATAATCCAAATGTTTTAGAATATTTGAGGTCCTAGCTCAAAGGTGGGTCTCCCTGCAGGCACTGCAGCTTCCTCTCCTGACACCCCCTGCCCAGTACATGCAGACTTTGCTTTATTCTAGCCTCTGGAGCCAGAGTTCAAATTCTGGCTCTGTCACCTACTAACTTAACTAATTTAATTTGCATGTGAGCTTAGACAACTTACTGAATCTTCCAACTGATTTCTCATCTGTAAAATGGTTAACAGGTCTAACTCTCAAAAGGGTTTTGTAAGGACTACAGTTACTCAAGTCTGAGTCTGTAGCCTCTGGCAGAGTGCCTGACACCACGGTGGACGCGGTTCCAATTTGAGTAGTGTTGGCTCTACGTATGTCATGCCCATGCCATCTCCTCTCCACAGGTGTGCTCCATCCTCTGGTCTCCCCACTACAAGGAGCTCATCTCAGGCCACGGCTTTGCCCAGAACCAGCTGGTTATTTGGAAGTACCCAACCATGGCCAAGGTGGCTGAGCTGAAAGGTAGGTGCTAAGTGACAGGCACAAAAGGGCACATATTATATGACTATTTGTATGAAATGTCCAGTAGAGGCAAATGCAGAGAGACAGAAAACAGATTAATGGTTGCCAGAGGCTGGGAGGAGAGAGTACTGAGGAGTGACTGTCTTTATGGAGTGATGAATTATCATTGTGATGGTTGCACAATTTTAGAAACCAATGAATTGTATGCTTTAAAAGGGTCAATTTTATAGTATGTGACTTGTTAGTTATCTCAATTAAACTGTTACAAAAATTCTCAAAATTGGAAGGGTATAGGTACCTACCATCCTAAGTATTGCTCTCCTTTTTTTCCTCCTCACATCCCAGGTCACACAGCCCGGGTGCTCAGTCTGACTATGAGCCCAGATGGGGCTACAGTGGCGTCCGCAGCAGCAGATGAGACCCTGCGGCTGTGGCGCTGCTTTGAGCTGGACCCTGCCCGGCGGCGGGAGCGGGAGAAGGCCAGTGCGGCCAAAAGTAGCCTCATCCACCAAGGCATCCGCTGAGGACCAACTCCTCGCAGTGTTTTGTGGGGTTTGTTTTTTGTTTTGCTTTGCTTTGTTTTTTTACTTTTCTAATAAAGTCACGTCTCCCTCTCTTCTGGCACGACCTCTGTCCCAGCAGCCTTCCCAGAGGCTCCTCTCTACTGTAATCAGAGAGCTAGAAACATCGATCCTGCGGGCACCTTGACCACCCATCCTGTGTGCAGACAGGCTGGCAGGCTTTGTACCCACTTCTCCGTTGACACATGTACACACACAGCCACCGTGCTTTCCTCTGTCACTTTTAATAAAGACATAAAGGAGTGAGCAGCCTCTGCAGGCTATATTCCCAGGCCCCCCACCCACCCTGACCTTTGGCCAAGAATCTCCTACTTCATTGTGGGGTGGAGAAAGGGGGAGCCTGGGTCCACAGTGACAGATTATTGCTGACCTCTTCAGTGTGAGGAAAAAGGCCACAAGACCCTGGTGGGGGCCAGCCCTGAGTGCTCCTCTCCCAAGTGTAAGGCAGGGAGGGGGAAGTAAGTGTCCAGCCCTTTCAGCCCCCGGCTCTGGAGTGGCAGAGGGCAATGAGGCCACATCCCTGGGGCTGGTCGGGAGAAGTCAGGGAGGAACGGAAGCGGTGGTCTCTGTGTACCAGCTGTGGGGAGCAGAGAGCTGTCTGCTGCTCAGTCCTGACCACATAAGCCCTGGTCACAGGTGTAGCTGGGGAGGACAATGACAGCTGCTGCCCAAGGTGCAGTCCTGAGGCACTTAGGTGGGCACCTAGCTAGGCCATGTTTCTTAGTTGGCCTTGACTTTGGTGGTACCTGGAACTCCGTTTTGCTGAAGTACACGGGGCAGCCGCTTGCCTTTAGTGTAAGACTGATACCAGAAATTGGAGAAGAGCACAAAGAAGATGGTGCCGTACATCCAGATGAGGTGGATGATGACTGGGTACTGGTAGTTACAACTGGGCAGGAAGTAGTACTGGGAGATGTGCAGCGAGACCAGGACAAACTGGATCTGGGACCAAAAGGCATGGGTCAGAGGGCACAGGGAGAGAGGACTGGAGGGCAAGGGGCTAGAACACTGAGTGGGGAGGGCTGGAGTCAAAGGTGAGGTAGGTTGGGTAAAGGTAGGGTCCAAACCAGAATGCTAGGGGGATGATTGTGGGTCAGGCTCAGGCCCCTTACCAGCTGGATGGCTGTCATGTGCTTTTTCCACCAAAGGTAGGGCTGAGCCACAGGGCCAAGGGCAGACAATCCATAGTACAGGTACATGATGACGTGCACGGAGGAGTTTATCATGGCATGGAAAGAGCCCATTCCTCCTGTGAGTGGACAACAAACAGGGTCAGGAGAGTCAAGCCTCTGGTGCCCAGGACCTGTCCCTCCCCCAGTGGCCTTCGCCACTCACCTGGGGCTATTTTTACCCCCCACCACCAGCTCCAGGGAAGCACTGAGTGATGGAAGACATGTAGGAAGGTCACCTGTCCATCTTTCTTCCGGAGAACAAAGATCACCTGAGAGAAGTGTGGGGGGAAGGGGCTTCAGAGCCAAGGCCTCTCACTTCTTTCTCCCCACATGTTTCCAAATCTCATGTAGTTACTCACTGTGTCTATCAGCTCAATGAACTTGGAGAAGAGGAAGAGCCAGGCCACTCGAACCATCTGTAAGAAGTCAGGACATCTTTAGGACTGCCAAGAGCCTCTCTAAACGGGCCTATAAGATGGCACATCCAAAGCGCTCTTACCCCTGGTTGTTTGGGGCCTGGCCTTCGCTGCCACTTACCCTAAGTGCCTCCGGGTTGTTGGAAAAGTCCACTGGGTCGCAGCGCCAGGTGTAGGAACTTAGCCAGCCAGACATCAGGAACTATGAAGAAGTGTGGATTAGAGAGCCAGACATCCCTCCCCCAGATCTCTTCTGTTGTCTAGACCAGCGGTCCCCAAGCATGGCCTGGAGGTTGGGCACCCCTGCTCTAGATGGAGAAACAGAGCTGAGCCTCTCTGGAAAGAAGATGCCTCCTCTAGCCCAAGGGCCCACCCATTATCCTATAGGAATAAAGCTGAGGCATCCCAGGGGCCTACCTCATAGACAATGTAGAGAGAAAGTGCCACCAGTGAGAAGTTGTAGACAACCATGAAGCCACGGAGCTGGAAGGGCTTCCGGTTGGCCATGATGCGAGGCCCCAGTGAGAGAACGAAGTATACATAGGTCAGGAGGATGGAGGTCATTAGCAGGGGGGACCCCATCAGAGGGTAGCCCTGGACCCGCGGATCTATGAATAAGGGTAAAAGAAGTAAGGAAGGGTCACAGAGTCCAAATGGTCCCCACCAGGTTTGCTGACATGAGGTCAGGTCACAAAGGGTCAAGGGGTCTATAAGGAGGAAGGGCTAGCAGACAGCATCTCACCTGCATGCTTCATCATCTCCTGGTACACGTTCACAACAGCCTCCATCCTGGCTAAGGACTCTGGTGAGGTCAGGTGGATAGGTGTCAGAGAGGGCTGACTGTTCCCCCAATGCGCCCCCCCCCCCAATTTCACCCTTGACCCATAGACAGGACACAGACCAGACAGGACAGTTCCAGACACCTTGCCACAGAAAGGACACAGCAGTGAGAGGAAGGAATTGCTAGGGACCAGAGCAAGGAGGAGGCAAGGGCAGGCGGGGGTGGGGTGGGTGGGGGATCTGCTTCCCACACATCCTGCATGCCTGGGAAGGGCTGTTCTGCCCTTCCTCTCCACACCTTCCTCTCCTATCCTCACACTCTGCTCCTCTCCAGGGATTTCTACTTTCTGACTTCCCCTCCCTTCTTCCAAAAGAGGACTATCAATTTCTGGTCTCCTTCCAGAGAGGCTTACCTCCTACCACCAGGGAACTCATCTCCAGAACGAACCTCCTCTCCCTTCCTCGCCAGTCTCTCACCTCTCCAGACCTGGGTCTTCCTTCTCTCCAGAGGTCCTCCCCTTTAATTTCTCTTGCCCCATTTCAGGATGCACATCTCCCGGGATAGTCCCTCCTGTCCTCTCGGGAACTGTCCCTCCTCCTCTCCCCTGCTGAGACACTCCCTCGCGCTCTCCTCTGCCCTCCTGGGCTCTCACCTCCAGCCTCTCCTCTGTCTCAGACGCTCTCCTCTCACCCTTCCTCTCCAGGAGCCTGGCTCTTTGAGACTCCTGCCCTGGCGGCTCCACCTGTCTGACTAGATCTGGCAGCAGCCCCGCCCTCTGCCCACCCCCACTGCACAGCGTCAGAGGTGGAGGGTGGGTCCAGGCCACAGGTCAGTGCCTGGCGGACCCACCAGGATTGAGAAAGCCAAGTAAGCACAGGACTCACCACCCACCCAGCCACCTCGGGCCAGTCAGATGAGCTCTAGGTTTTGAGCCAAAAACCTCGACTCCAGCCCCAGGCCTAGCCTCAGCCCAAAGAGAACTGCTGAAAACCCTTACCAGGGCATCCTCTCCTAAATGAGCCATAAATTCTGTCCTACTTCAGAATGGGTACCATCACCCCTCTCTCCCAGGGAGGGGCCGGGAGCCAGTGGCATGTGAGGAGGTGGGGAGTGGGGGAGGTCTCAGGAATCTTCCCCTCCCTCAAGGAGGGGTCATAATTGACTAGGCCCTCTCCCTCTCTGGGCCTGAAGGAATGTCGGGGGAGGGCTCGAAGGGACACAAAAGCCTTGGCCGGGAGGAGAGCCTGGGACTGCAGACAGGCAGCCCCCAAGGGGCAAGGCGCTCCCCAAACAGCCAGCACAGCAGGTGTTCCACGAGCTGCCTGCACTCGGGTTGGCCAGGTTCCCTCCACCCAGAGAAGCAACCCTGCAGGTCTAAGTAAAGAGCACAACTTCTGACAGTCACGGGGGCTGCACACACATCTCACAGACGCTCCTCCAACCTCCACGCCCACCCACAACTGCCCCACCACAGTCAGGCCCCCACAGCCCTCCCATACACACCGCCCCTGCCACAGCTCTCCCTCTGCCCCGCAACAACTCGCCAATGGCAGGCACACGCATGCACACAGAGAGCCCACCTGCCTCCTGCTGGCTGCAACTGCCCTTGTCTGACAAACTACCCGGACAAGTCTTTGTGGACTTTGACATGCACGGTCTCTAATACTCAGGCCTGCTCCTAGCTACGCACACAGCTGGCAAACACACCTAAACACACATACAGGAGCCGCATTACCATGTGCAAGTGCTTGTGCTCACATGCAGGTTTCCTCTCACGTCTGTGAGTCTCAGACGAGCATGGTCACAGACATAAACTCACACAGCCCACCTGCAGGTGAATGAAGCCAACACCACCCACGCCATGTGGAGACATACACCTGCCCTGGGTGACGCACACCCACAACTCTTTTCACCGACGGCAGTCATCATTCATTCATTCACAGTCAGAGTGTTGCTGGCTGCTTATTCTGGGGTAGGGCCTGCCCAGAAGCATGTGCTCTAACACACAGCTCCTCCTCGACCCGTGTGAGCTTGCCAGCTTGTTATCTCCCAGTCTCTCTCTGCCACCATCCCCAAGTTCACCTCCCCCACCCCCCACACACAGGCACCCAGGAGGTCAGGGGTGGCTTCCAGGCTTCTGGAAGGCCCTCTCCCCAAGTTTGAGGAGAGTCCGGGTGTGTCCCCAGTAGGGAAACTCGGTCTGGTCCTTCCTTCCTTTAAGATGGATGGAAGGGAAAAGGAGACAGGCGAAGGGAGCAGCGGGGGTGCAAAAGGGCGCCAAGGGGAGGGAGGAGTAAGAGACGGACAGGGGCCAGAGTAGGAGGTGGTGGAGGAAAGCCCAGGTTCAAGCAAATGGGGACCAGGCGCGAGGGAGGCTGCTGGGGAGGCCCAGCCCCGGAGAGCTGGGACCTCCCACCCACTCTCCACAGGCACAGCCTCGCCCACTGCCTGGGCAGGGCCGGGCCGGGCCGGGTGGCCCCGCGGGTCAGGGGCCTGGGCACGTGGCGAGCCCGCCCTGGGAGGTCCCGACTCACCAGTGGGGGCCAGGCGGGCAGTCGTGGAGGGCTGGGATGGAGCAGGGCTGGAGAGGAGTCCCCAGGGCCAGCCTGCCTGCCACTTCCTCATCTGCTGGGCCGACTTTCTGTCACCAGAGGGGGAGAGGGCGGGCCGGGTAGGGGGCGCCCGCTGATTGGGCCTCTGGTCAAGGCAGGAGGGGCCGGCCAGCCCCGGCTCTGCTGGGCCCGCAGGGCGGAGGCAGGGGCGGGCCGCCGGGCCCCTGGCAGGAAGCGCGCCCAGCCCGGGCTCCCCACCCCTTCCCGCCGCATCTCCTCCAGCCTCGGTCAGCTCGCGCGGCCTGGCCCGGGCCCTCGCCCGCCGAAACTGCACCCTGCGCCTTCCTAGTGTTTAGCCCCTGCGTGGCCTCCTTCTGGACCCTCTGGGATTCGTCCACCAGCACGACCAACACAGCTTCTGTTCGTAGCCGACCCACCCCACCTGGGACCTTGGAGCAAGTTCCAGGGTCAGCCGTCCCCTCATAGAACTCCCTCTCCAGAGAGTGGGACCGGAGGGGTGGGCTGCAGGCAGCCTCTCTGTCTGTGCCTGGAGAGTGGACTCGGTAGGCGGGAAGGTCTCAGCCCAGGGAGCCGCTGTGTAGGGAAGCCTTCCTTACCAGCCCATAAACTTGGGTGAGCCCAGCATTAGGAGTTGTTGAGACGACCGTGTGGGCCGGAGGTGGGAGAATACAAGTAGCCCGGGGCAGGGGAAATTAATGAATCACTGGCTAGCTGGCCTCTTCAAGGCTGTGGAAGGAAAAAGGGGAAGTGAAGCCAGCTGTGGCTGAATGTGGAAGGCCAAATGGAGCAGTTTGGTTTATTCTGGAAGCAGAGGAGAAACCAAAGAGTTTTGAGGAGGCTACAATCAGACCTGTGTTAGTAAATACCCACATATTACTGACCACCTACCACGTGCAAGACGGGGTTAATTGCTGGTGGCACATCAATGAACAAGGCAGATGCTGTCCCCAGATGGGGTTTACTGTCTAGCCAAATCACTTCACATTGGCAGCCAGTGAGAGAGGGTGCTGGGGGGGACCAGGTGACAGACCACCCTCACCCAAGAAGGTCTGGAAACTGACAGGCTTGGAAAAATAGACACTGGAGGTTTCCCCGAGACAGCTGGTCTCACTCTGTACACTTAGTTGTCTTTATCTGGCTCCCTGCACCTCCCCACGCCATACACTCACCAACTAACTAGACAGAACCACTGGGTTGAGCACTAGGTTTCAGTAAAATAAAATCTGTATCTCCAGCAGCTCCTGGAACAGTGCTGATAACTGCACACGGTGATCCAGTAACTGTGCACAGGACTGTATGATGTACATGTGGAATTCAGAGGAGGTGGCAGTTTCGGACAAACAATGTGTTCATCAGTGGTGGAATGTAGCTTTGTGGAGGGGCTTCCTTGGTGCTGCAGCTGGTAAAGAACCTGCCTGCCAATGCAGGAGATTCAGGTTCGATCCTGGGTTAGGAAAGATCTCCTGGAGAAGGAAATGGCAACCCACTCCAGTATTCCTGCCTGGAAAATCCCATGCACAGAGAAGCCTGGTGGGCTACAGTCCATGGGGTCGCAAGAGGCAGACACTTAGCCACTAAACAACAAGCTATGTGAAAGTTTAGTCTTAGAGTTAAGAGGTCAGAGCCAAAGTACAGTTCTGATCCAGCCCACGGGTACCTACGACTACCTACCCTTGAAAGGAAATGGCAAAAGAATTCAAAAGGCTCAGACTCATTAGCATTGTACCTGAAGGCTGACCTGATCTGGTCCTCAGCCTCCCCCCATTCTCTTGGCCACACCCTATGCTTTAACTGTTCCCCAAGGATATCAGCATCTTTCATATACCCCCACACCTCCAAGCCCTGTCTCCTAACTCAAGATAAAAGCAGCTTTTCCAGGCAATAAAACAGTCCCTCCCTTTGCTTTCACAATCTCACTGCAATTCAATTATCTGCATACCCCCTCACTGTAAGTTTTTTTCAGCAAGGACCAATATTTTAGTTGTCTCTGTACCTCTAGTATCTGACCAATGTTGGACTCAGCTGCTCCTTCACAGTGTTTGCAGAGTATTAGGGTGAATGAGAAATGTGAGAAGGGGAAGAGAAGTTAAGGGACCCCGAGTCAAGTGGGGAAGACAGTAAGAATTCAAAAGCTTTTCTACTTGCCTTGGGATGGCAGTATCTGTTGAGTCAATAAATATTTATTGTGTTAGGTATACTTCAGTAGCCCTGGGGGTCACACCTAACTCCAAAGACCTGATTTTAAATCTCCAGTTAGTACTTATATGACTTAATGTAAGTGCCTGAACCTCCAATAGCACCTGTCTCATAGGATTGTGAAGATTAAAGGAGATGACCCAGGTAAAGTACTCAGCACTGTTTCTACCTTGATATTTCATAGCCAAGGGGTGAAGCAAGAAGGTATGTGCTTGTATGTCGATTAATGAGCATTCGTTCAACAAATACTTCCTAAATAAACTGCAAAGCACTGTTTGGAGAGCACTATTGAGAGGTTTGGACTAAGTGTCCATCTAGAGACAAACAAAGCAGACTGTTATAAGTGATGAAACAGTTCCTGAGGTTAAATATGGTAGAGATATATGTGTGGGTGCTGTGCTCAATTCTATCCAACTCTTTCCGACCCCAGGGACTGTCACTCGCCAGCCTCCTCTGTCCATGGAACTTTCTAGATAAAAAAACTGGAGTGGGCTGCCCTTTCCCACTCCAGGGGATCTCCCCAACCCAGTAGTGAAACCCACATCTCTCACTTCTCTTGCCTTGGCAGGAGGATTCTTTACCACTGTGCCACCTGGAAGAGATAGAGATCTTCAACTATCCATTAGTCAACTGGACCACGGTGGTATTAATAAATGACCACAGCAAGCCCTCAGTAAAGGCCCACTGACTACATGAACATGCCCAAAGACTCACTTCCTTCAGTTCCAGTCCTAGTCCTAGGAGAAAGCACCTTCAAATATCTGATATAGACCACCAAACCAAGTTCTACCAAATGCCATCTCCAAGGCACTGGGGTTCCTGAAAAAATATTCACAGTCTAGAGAAGAAGATAGATAAATTAACTGTTACAATAGCAAGTGGTGAGTTAAACTGAGAGGGCTAAGAGAGCAGCAAGGGAGTGGGGGGGGGGGCACCTTACCCCAAGCTGGGGGTTAGTTCTTGAAGGCTTCACAGAAATGACACCAAAGCTGAGTATTAAAGAAGGCAGGGAAACATTTTCAGGCGGACGGAAGCATGTGTGTGAAGGCATGCAAGCAGGAGATACGGCTGGTGTGGGGAGTTCTGGGGAGTCTCCAGTCCAGAGGGCATGTGGGTAAGGGGGGAACGTTGGCAGGAGTCAGTCATGAAGAGCTCTGTATGACCTGGTACGAGGTCTGGATTAAGCTGTTTATCTTTTTTAGCCCTGGCTGCACACCAGAATCACCTGGTGAGTTTTTAAAATATCAGTGCCTGACTCTCACCTCCAGATTGATTCTAAAGGTTTTGATTTTGATTTTTCACATATATGCCTTTACTGTGAGCAGCAGGTAGGACACTTCCAGCAACAGCAGAAACAAAAACCAAAAATTAATTTACCAAAGGAAGGATTCAGTAAGGACCCTTGGTTGGAACCCTTGGGAGCTCAGACATAGACACTGACCCAGAGCAGCAGGCAGAGGACTCGAAAGTCAATGAAGAGTGAGGCCTCCAATGAGATGAGGAGCTCTTTGTAGATATCCCAAGTGTACTTGGTGGAGGTGACCTTATAAACAAAGAACCAGGAGGTGAAGAACATGTCAACGGCCAACAGTACCACAGTCACATGGGGAAAGATAGCTGGGTTCACTGGACTGGTATATCTACTCAGGGCCTCAAGCTCCATTTTGCTGGGCTCAGGGTAATCCACTGCTCCCCTAAGGGTTGTTTTTAATGGGAAGAGGCTTAAGCGTGTTTATGTGCTGTGTGGAAGACAATGAGATACAGCACACACAGGGCAGGGGTGGGGGGCACAGTTTAGACTTTGGCTCAGGAAAACACCTTATAGGCTGAAATATACAGAAAAGAAGGGTAAGTTTGTCAATGGACGGGAAGGAAATGGGACCATTTAGAATCTGCAGGGAAGCTGGGTGGAAGGTCTTGGAGGTAAGATGGTCCATGGAACACTACCTACACTGGGGGCAGGCTGATAAACTGGAGAAACTGAAAAAGTCCAGGAAGTCATTCTTGATAAGGATAAAGGCCAGATGTGTGTGTGGGCAGGGAAGAATACCAAGTCCAACAGCTGAAACTCCCCCTGAAATTCATGGAGCCTTCCTGACCAAAGGGAAGTGAGGTGACTACTTCCCCTGGGCCCCACCCTCTCTGACTCACACCTCACTCACATGGGTCTTTCTCCATCGTCCCTCCCCAGAAGATAAACGACTGATTTACCTTCTCCAGGGTTCAGTCTGAAAACCACCATCTGTATGAACTGAACTCTAACAACTCTATTTCCATGATTATGTGGTTTTATGTGTTTCTGGAAAAAAAAAAAAATCTGAAGGGAAATGGGATCAAAGAAGCAGGGGGAAAAAATGGGAAAAGGTATTATCAGTATGTGCCTGCAAGGGAGCCAGTGGAGCAGTGGAGGGAACAGTGTGGAGGCGACAGGCGAACTGGCTGAGAACAGGTACTGAGGGTCAGAGGCTGAGAGGCAACAGGAGCGGCAGGTAGAAATGGAAGCAGCCTCCTGGGGCTATGTCGAGCTTCTCCCTTCCCCACCTATAAAGGACAAAGGGCACTTTCTAACTGTATCCGCACAGAGGAGTTGAGGGGAGGGCTGTGTCCGTGAGGACAGAGGAGTGAAGATGAGGGGAAGGTCTTGTCGGTTAATGATTCTGCATGTCCATGGGCCTCACTCAGCTCGCTGGTGTCCTCTGCCTAAGGTTGGGACCTTGGCTGAAGGAAGGACATCCAGCCAGCAGAAGAGAGAGGCTGCATGCAAACACTCATCATACCATCTGAACTGTGGGGCTGCCTGAACCCTTGAGAGGTCAGGGGGACAAGGCCTGATCTGTTGTACGTAGCCAGTGCCAACACCCTATGAGTATTGTTTAGTGTTCACTGAACTGAGGTTAAAAAAAAAAAATTCAGTTTTGGGGAAAGGGCTGTGATAAAATGTGCTGGAAGAGTTCTGGAGAGAGAAAAGGGAAGGCTTCTGGTGAGGTGACAAACCAGGGGAGGTTATCAAGATGGAACAAAGAGAGTTAGCAAGATCTGGAAGATGTGGGAGAAAGGCCAAAAGGGGGAAAGAGAAAATGCAACACTTTCTCTGGCAAGCATGGGGCCAGCTGCTTCCCGCGTGCCCTTACGGTTCGGTCCTGTGAGGTAAGTGCTGTGATCATTGCTTAACAGATGGGGAAAGAATGGAACCAGAACGGGTGAAGGATTTTTTCTCAAGGTGACACAGCAAGTGAGGTGGAAGTAACATAGATGATTCAAGCTGAGGAAAAAGCATGGACAAAGGGTGGCTGGAGGGAAGACTAGGACAGGAGCAGGAACTGCAAGTGATTCTATTTGGCTACAGGATCCAGTGAATGAAAGGCCTTCATATGCTGGAAGGTTAAAAATAGGTTGGCCCCAAATCATAAAGTGTTTTGAATGAAAGAAGGAGGAGTTTTGTTTGTACTGAGATGTCCCTGGAGATTTGTAAGGGGTTGGTATGATCCCCATTGTTATTTACAAAGAAAAACCTGATAACAGCGAGATTATCAAGAGGAAGGCAGAGGAAGGGAGGCCAGGTGGGAGACCAGCTCAGAGGCACAGGTGAGACACAGTGAGGGCCTAACCTAGAGCAACGGAGCAAGAAGGAAGATGAGGGGATGGGACCAGAACTGATAGCCAGACTGGCAAGCTGGATAACACCGTGGAGCAGGATGGAGGAAGTGAATGCAGTTTGGGATATTCTGAGTTTGAGGAAAGATGGCCCCTTCCACAGGCAATCTGAAACACAGTACTATAAGTTTAGGAGAAAGGATGGGGTTGGGTCATGGGTGGGGGGAAGGTGGTGGTGGTGCGGGGGACAATATCTGCAAATTGTCTGCAGAGATAAAACCACACACAGTAGACTGTTGTAGCTTTAAGTCTGGTTGCATTCAGATCCTTTCCCATCCCCCTGCTTTCATTTCCTTTATGGAATTTCTGCCCAACCCCACTGGTGTTCTCTCCATTTCCCTCAGTGCTCCTAATGGCGCAGAATCCAAGCAACAAGAGAGTTCTTCCATGAGATGAGCTATATGTAGTAGAGAGGAGAAATGCAGAGACAGAGCCCAAACCCAGACAACACCGAGCCCCTGACCTGCCTGGAGCCAGTCACCCTCCAACTCCCCATCTGTATAACCCAAATCCATTGGGTCTTTTTTTTCAGTTAAGCTAGTTTAATTGTAATATGTTATAATCAAAATAGTCTAATATGCTATGTGATAAAGACGAGATTGCTCAGGAGAGAGTAAGGGATTGCTCAGGGGAAGGAGAACAGTATTGGCATTTCAGTGCTGACTATATGCCTGGCGGGCCTTGTATGCCCTTCTAAGAAGCTTGGACTTTATCCTATAGTAAAGTAAGAGCTACTTAAGTTGAATTTTAAATATGCTAAGTAGAAGGTACCTTTCACTGAGCATATTATGGGATTATAGCACTGATTTAGGAGGTGGAAATCGAGGGTCTTGGAACTAAAGTAATCTGCCTAAGGTCACATAATGGATAAGTGTCCAGTTCAGTTCAGTCGCTCAGTCGTGTCCAACTCTTTGTGACCCCATGAACCGCAGCACGCCAGGCCTCCCTGTCCATCACCAACCCCCAGAGTTTACCCAAACTCATGTCCATTGAGTTGGTGATGCCATCCAACCATCTCATCCTATCATCACCTTCTCCTCCTGCCTTCCATCTTTCCCAGCATCAGGGTCTTTTCAAATGAGTCAGCTCTTCCCATCAGGTGGCCCAAGTATTGGAGTTCAAGCTTCAACATCAGTCCTTCCAATGAACACTCAGAACTGATCTCCTTTAGGATGGACTGGTTGGATCTCCTTGCAGTCCAAGGGACTCTCAAGAGTCTTCTCCAACACCACAGTTCAAAAGCATCAATTCTTCAGCACTCAGCTTTCTTTATGGTCCAACTCTCACATCCATACATGACTACTGGAAAAAACCACAGCCCTGACTAGACGGACCTTAGTTGGCAAAGTAACGTCTCTGCTTTTTAATATGCTGTCTAGGTTGGTCATAACTTTCCTTCCAAGGAGTAAGCGTCTTTTAATTTCATGGCTGCAGTCACCATCTCCAGGTCAGGTATAATTTAAGAATGGTCAACTGTAAAAGGGAGGAAGTGATAAAGACTTCACAGGAGGAGGTGCTATTGGGAGGACGAATTGTTCACTAGGTGAACAGGAGGTTGGAGCAAGAGAAAGAGAGGGCAGACACACCAGGGAGAGGGCAAAGCACGTTTAAGGCCTGGAGGTGTGAGGCAGCCCCTGGTCCGCAGGTACTGGCTACAGCTTAGAGGACAGTGACAAGAACCATGGAGCTGCCCTGGCAAAACAAGGCCTAAAGGACTGGTGGTGACTGTGAAGGGAAGAGAGCAAGCACAGAGCTCTGGTGTGTGATAGCCAGTGGGTCACACAGCCACTGGTGACGACCCGAGTCTGGACGGAGTGAGCGGGGACGGAGGACACATCCCAGGTGCACAGGGAGACCTCTGAGTGGTGAAGGGCCCCCTTCAGATGAGATGTGGGCAGACTGGAATTGAGTCCCCAGATGGTGTGGACAGCAAACAGATAGAGCTTAGAAGGGGTGAAAAGGAACACTGCCAGGGAGGAAGCCTGTCATATGGCCTCAACTCAAAATCACAGTTTAGGAGACCAAACTGGGCTTTAATAGAAGACTGTAGGTGACAACTAAGTGGGAGAAAGAAAGTTCACACAACTAGATGTGGAAATGACTCATTACACTAGGCAAGTCAATGCAGAAATGCTCCAGTGTCTGCTCTGCACACAGGGGGGGATTAAATGTGCATGGAGAGTCTCTCCTAGTGTGAACGTAGCTGTGAGCACAGATGAGCTACAGAGGGAGGAAGAGTTACCTCCGCACAGAGGGACTGGTCAATGATTGACTGAAGCAACAATTGCTGACAGCAGACTTTCAGACACTACCCTGAGGATAGTTAATATTTACTGAGCTTCTACTATTGTCAGGCACACTATCCTAAGCGCTTCGTATGTATCAATATATTTAAACTTCACAGAAGCCTTGCGAAATAGCCACTAGTATTATCATCCCTAGAAATAAGGAATCTGAGGCAGAGAGAGGGAAAGTAACTCACTGAAGGCCACACAGCTAGTAGGTGGCACAGCTAGAATTTGAACCTAAAGGAAATCAACCCTGAGTATTCATTGGAAGGACTGATGCTGAAGCTGAAGCTCCAACACTTTGGCCAGCTGATGTGAAGAGCCAATTCATTGGAAAAGACCCTGATTCTGGGAAAGATTGACAGCAGGAAGAGAAGGGGGCGGTAGAAGATGAGATGGTTAGATAGCATCACTAACTCAATGGACATGAATTTGAGCAAACTCCAGGAGATATTGAAGGACACAGAAGCCTGGCATGCTGCAGTCCATGGGGTTGCAAAGAGTCAGCCACGACTGAGCAACTGGACAACAATCTGGCACTAGAAAATGCTCTTTTAACCAAAATGCTAGACTATACTCTCTTTCCAAGGTCAACCAAATAATAACAGTAATAGCAGCAGCTACCACTTACAGTGTTTATAATGGGCCAGATGCCATGTATGCCAGGCATGCACATTTCTTGCCAAAGAAACTATAGCTCTCAGATAGGATAATTGGATTCAAACTTTGACAGTGCAGGGTGCTTGAACTTGGGGGGCAATAAAGAACAGCAGGAGCTAGAATAAGTTTGTACAAGGTACAAATGTAGAGCATAAAAGAGCAGGTCATTGACCGCACCTAGTGGGAATGGCACTGGGCTGTGGACAGACAGGTTTCTTGGAAAGCTTCAGAGTGTGACCTGTGAGCTGAATTTTGAAAGACAATTGGATATTCATCACAGAATGATGGGACAAAATGTTCTGTGCAGAGGGAAAAGTGGGAATAAAGGAATGGGAGGCCAAAGAGAATTACACTCAGGAAACATCAAGCAATTTGTACGATGTGGGAACAGAGTGGGCAGTAGGACAGTATAGAAATTAAGTCAGGAGAAGTCAGGGAGCTAGATCACAAAAAACTCGACTTGCTTTTCCAGGAAATTTGCGCTGTTTTTCAAACTTGTCCACTGAAATTAAAAAAAAAAAAAGAATAAATATCCCCAGAGAATTTAGTGACTTAGTATGAAATCCTTCGGACTAGTAGGAGTTTTCCAAAGTCTACTTACTCTTTACTGCATGCCTGATAATTCTGCATTTTGTTTAAGTTACTTACCCTTGAGTAAAATGGGCAGTCTAGGATGAGCTTTACCTTGTAACTTTCAGTATGCCCAGCACACTGCCCCTACCAACCTGCCCAGAATAGACCCCAGCTTGAGAACCATAGGAAGGAAACTATCAAAAGGACTTTAATCAAGGGAATAATGTGATCAGATCTGCAGAAATCTATCTGGCAGCCACATGGAAGATGAGTTGGAGTGGGCAAGCCTGGATGCAGGGCGTCCAAACATCACTTTTCAGGTGAGGCTCCAGGCCCCCTTCTCTTCCTGCTCTCCATCTTTCCCAGAATCAGGGTCTTTTCCAATGAATTGGCTCTTCACATCAGCTGGCCATCCAGGATGGATGGATCCTGGGGAGGCAGAACTGACAGGATTTTTATCTGACTGAGTGTGCAAGTGTTTAGGACAGCTTCCATAGACCTGGCTTAGGTCACACCTAGGATACTAGAAAAGAAACAGGTTTGGAGGGAAAGATGATTGGACTGGCACATTCAGAACCTGAGGTACCTGTGGATCATAGGGGCAGAAATACCCAATAGGCATCTGCATGTCAGCAAAGAGGTCTGGGCTATCTGATAAAACTTGTTTGAATTATGTACATAAAAGTGGTGGTCACAGAGACAGCAGGTAGAATAAGAAAAGCAGGTTAATGACAGAGTCGTGGAGAATAACATTTAAGAAGCAGGCAGAGGGACAGAAGGCCAAAAGCTGCAGAGAAGGGAAGGTCAGAGAAGTGGGAGCCAGTAAAGGAAAAAAGGTGGAAAAGCAACGGCCAGCCCTGTTTAAAACCATGGAGATAAGTAAGAGACACAAAGACTGAAAAAAGTCTGGATTTAGCTATCAGGTCAACAGTAATCGGAGACAGGCTAGTTCCTGAGGAAGACTGGAAGTGGGGCTAAAGAGTGAGTGTGGGGCGTGAAGGAAGATGGTGATGGTAGGCTCCGTATTTCAAGAGCATGGCCGAGAGTCAAGTGAGTGGTGATGTGGGCTCAAGGATTAACACGGAAGGATACTAACCAGGGTCGTGAAAATGGGTGCAGCCCAGAGAAATGAGTACAAAACAAGGATGGTCTACACGTGGGCTGTGGGTCAGGGAAGATTAATTATCAAAATGACCATGAAGGAGGGAAATTTGGGTGACAGCAGGGAAGGGAGTGAAATGGCAGAGGAAACACAGGAAGGGGAACAGCCCCTGGTGCCTTGGATTCGATTCCATGGGGAAGGTTATCATCATGTGGAAAAGTATAATTTGCTGCCTTTAGGGGGTATGGAGTCTCTTGCCCAGAGAGAAGGAGATGCCTGAGTGGGAAGGTGACTTCTGGCATTCAATGTATTTATCTCTGTTGTAACTTTTACTAAAGAACTAGTGAAAGTTAGGAAACAATTTTAGGGAAGTGGTCTAGAGGGAGGTCTGTATTTTAAGCTGCAGGTGACAGGGAAATTTAGGAACAGTTTGGAGGAGTTCAAGGGATTGGCAGGCCAGTCTAAGAAAAACTTTGCCTATCATAACATAGTCATGCAATAAGGAAAATGAAAAATGCCTGGGGATATACAGGCTTCAGAATATTGTCAGAGACTTGAAAGCTAGGAAGGATCACTGGGAGCACCCAGGTGAGAAAATGGAGGCCCAGGGAACTCAGGGGCCTTGTCCATTGTGTACTTGGGGGAAGATGATATTTTGAGAGCATGTGAACTGATCAAGAGGTGACAACAGACAGCCAGAACCTGCCTCAATAGAAAATAAGAGACAGAAGTTAAAGGGAAGACAGGAAATTTGTCCCGTAGGACAAAATACATCTTGAAGCAATGACTGGAATTTCAGTTAGAAAGCCTCACCTGCAGGGTGGCAAACTCTTTCCAAATGTTAGCCCCTGTGTGTTCAAGGCTGTCAGGCCAGAGCCACACTGAGCCTCCATAGGTTGGTACAGTGAACCCTCCAGACTGAATCACAAAGGGACCACAGCCCCCAGCCCTGCTCCTGGCCCATTGCTAAACTTCAATAGGCCAGCCCCCACAACCTGGAACAGATGGGAGAAAATGTACATCCCTTGGCGGTTTCTCTAGACAGTAATTAGGAGCTGATCTAGCGTGGGCCTTTGGAAGGATTCCGCCCCCGTCCTGCCTGGTGCTGGGATCAGCTCACACGGCTCCTGTGTCCACAAGGCACAGAGAATACATTGTCCATAAGGAGGATTATTCTGTACAAGAAGTTCAGACAAAGGGAGAGGTTGTTCCCAGCTGCCTGGGGGAGGTGAGAAGGGGGTGGGAAAGGGACTGGCCTTGCACTAGGGCATTCCTGCAGAGATCAGCTTCTTCCCTTCAACAGCAGGACAGGAGGTGGGCACTCTATCGGCTCCAGTTCAGTCCAAACACCAGGACTGATTGTGGAGTTTGAAGGAGCACTTAGCTAAAACCTATCTACCTTGACTGTTTCCCAAGAAAGTGCAAGGTCAAGTTAAATGACTAACTAGGTAGGGCAGCAATAGACACCAGCAGAGGAAGAAAACAGGGTGACTTGGGCAACGTGCAAAAGAGAGGTTCAGCAATGACAGAGTCCCAGTCTCAGGGCAGAGCTGGAGAGGGGCAGTCCTAGCAATGGGTGTCATGCAAATACTGATGTAGTAAGCTTCCACCTTCAACAGGATGACCTCTGCGCTGTAGTTAAGTTTCACAGCTGCTGCTTCTTTCGTCATCCCAGACGCACACCTGGGAGACAATGGCCTAATCTCATTTTCCCCGGGTCCCCAAGAGTAGAAGAAAGCACAGGCCCCAGGCAAAACAGAGCCATTAGAAACTGGACAACACTACCAGAGGGAAGCAAGAGTGCCATCTTTTTATCTTAAATCTGAGCAAGGGAGCAGCAGGTCAATGTCCTCTTCTCGAAACTCTATATTATCATCTCTATTCCCTCCTTTGGGGATGAGTGTGTTAGGGATGGGAGATACTCTCCATTGAGGCACTTGCTGGGCTGTATGAGCCCCTAAGTTGGTGATGCTGCTAGGTTTGTACACTCCAGAGGATCTGGGGTTGGAAGGTTGGGAATGAGAGCATGTCCTCTAAGAGTGAATATAGATGTAAAGACAGTTTGCTTAAGGGCATGAGATAGAAGTGGGGTCCCGAGTATGCTCCTCTTGGGACATACTGGAAGGCACTTCCACTGGGGAGGACTGAACTGGAGGGCACTTCCACTCTGGGAGGACAAGGAATCCATTTCAAATAGCACTTTGGGGATGACATTGCTATTAGTCTGAGACAACAAAGACACTTGGGGTTGGTTTCAACAGGTTTAAAACGTTTTCAAGAAACTTTCAACAGGAAGAATCTTTGGGTGGAATAAAGGAGAGTGGTCACCAAGATACTCCAGGGGTTTTGGAGACGCACACCTTGAATTCTATCCAATGTGACAGTGAGCTCGGATATTTCCAGTGCAGAGGGAAGAGAAGAGAAGGACGAGTGAGTGGGCTGCCAGACGGGTAAGGCAGCCCTGCTGTAGCGGGGAGAACGTCTGACGCTGCCTCAGAGCTGACGGCAGGACTCGCCTTGCTCTGTGTGCTGTGATCAGTGAGCTGTGTGGATACATGTCTGGTCGTGATGGAACTGAAATGGATGTGACATCTGTGACTACTTTTCCAGTCCTTTGCTGCCACAGCCTGGCAGAGTCCTGCCTGGCACTGAACAAATATCGAAGTACTAATGTGTGACAGAAGAGAACAGAAAAAAGGCAGCTGGGAAGAATGAGCATGCCCTCTTACTACCTCTCAAGACATTTAGATCAAACCTACAGATAAGAGGAAAAAAACAAAAAACCTAAGAAAACTTTTTATTGGAGAACAAACAAGAATTGCCTTGGGACTTGGTGGTCCAGTGGTTAAGACTTTGGGCTCCCATTGTAAGGGGTCTGGGTTTGATCCCTGGTTGGGGAACTAGATCCCATATGCTGCAATTAAGAGTTCACCTGTCGCAACCAAAAATCCTGCATGCTGCAACTAAGACCCAGCACAGCCAAATAAATAAGTAAAATTTTTAAAAATATTGCCTTGCAGCAACCCTCAAAGTCTCTGACATGTAGTCTCCAATCCCCACATAGCTATCTCAATTTACCTGCTGTCAGATAACCCTGACACAGGGGTCATCAACTTAAATAACTTTATTCAGAGCAATCCTTTGGTCCTCTTCTGCTGACTCAACTCCTGCCCTTGCTTGCAAAGGAGAGCCAAGAAAGGCAGCTTAAGCTGGTGACCCAAGCCCACTCTCCTCTCCAGCTTTATAGAAGCAGGCAAAAGTGCTGGCAGCTGCCACCTCCCACCATCCACTTGACCCTTATTGGAACTACCAGCTCAGTGGACTGGAGAAAAGTCATGCTAACTGAGCCCAGGAACCAGGCACACTTTGAGGATGACTCAACCATAAGGAGAGACAGTGTGAGGTGCAATTCCCCTCTCCCTCCAAAATACAGGGGGGAGAAAAACGTCTGGAGAACAAGGGACATTTTCACGTGCTCACAAAACCCTTTTTCATGTAGTCCTGCCTGGCAGAGCCACTTCCTGAGGAAGCCTCCACCTACTGGGACTTCCACATCTTCCCTCATGTGCCCAGGGTGGGGTAAAGGATGGGGGACTCTGACTAGTTCCCAGATGAGAGCTGAACTGGCTTCTGACAGGATGGAGAGCAGAGCAGGCCCAGGCTTCTCCAGAGTTGTAAGTGGATGGTCTGTCTCGGCCCGGAGGCCTCATCACCTGCATCTGGAGAGATGGCCAGGCTGGAATCTGGGAAGCAAGGCCTGCGGAGGCAGCGGGCCTCTGAGGACAGAAGCTGTCACCGGCTCTGGCGGCACAAAATAAGCACAGGCTTTCAAACAAAGCTGAGCGGTCCACGATCTTGTGTCCATCAGCTCACCACAGACATGAAGCAGTCTCAGATCAGGGCAAGTTCTGGATCGAAAACCGAGGAGAGGGCAGTGAGAAGTGGCTGAAGAAACTCTCATTTATTGGATACTCATTATTTCATAGATTGTGCTAAGTGTTTTACATCGTTTTCCCATTTTAATCCTCACAACAACCCTATGAGGTAGGTATTATCATCATTTATAAACCAAAAAACAGGCTCAGAAAAAGCAGGTCACTTGCCCAAGGTCACACAGCTAGTTGGCAGTGGAGATGGGATCTGTCTGCGGCTGAAAGCCTGTGTTCTTTTCATTGTACCCATCCACATCAGCTTTGGGCAAAAGGCAGTTTCACTTCCCAACTCTGAAAAGAGCACCTGGGAGTGGAGGTTGCCACCCGCACTCACCGCTGGTAGGGATGCATGGAAGCCGACTTGATGTTGGTTTTTATCCCACTTGGCATTTTCCCTAAAAAGAACATGAAGAAAGACACCTGAAGCACAGTCAGATATTCATCATAAATCAGAAGTGTTGTCTCCCAGGTTCCCTTCTGTCACCTCCTCCATCAGCTCAGAATCTGTGGCATCTGACCTTGGGTGACAAGGATCAGAGGTACGGCTCCCGGCTCAGCCCTCTACCTGAAGGTGGTCAGGAGGAGGAATAGTGGGAAGGGCTGGAACATATCCCTGCAGGCTCCTGCTCCTCCCCTAATGGAAAAAGAGAGCTTGTCCCTTTGTCTAGACAGCTTGGAAGAAAATACTTCTTCCAGCTGCTTACATCCGAACTCCTCAGACTGTTCTTATCATTACTAAGAGTGAGCAGAAGAGACAGGATACAGAGCAAGGAATACGCATAGCACTGGAAAACCTGCCTGCTTGTCAATTCCCAACACATCTACCCAGTGATCCTAATACTTAGTGTGAGACACTGACAACACACCTACCCAAAGTTAAAGGGGGACAGAAGGGTAGCTAAGGGCAACTTTAGTCAAAGTTCTTTCTCATTGTCTGGTGCCTATTAACAGAGTCTCAGATGAGGCTTTCACTCTCAAGAGTTTTTTTTCTGGGTCACAGTCCAAGGGAGAAAAGGAGAATGTCTCCAGTTCTGGGGATGGGGTGAGGGGGAAGTGTGGCAGATAACCCAGTTTATTTTCACATCCCTGCTCCAGGTCTGTCACCAAGCCAATCCTTGTCACCTTACCTGGCTGACCTGCTTGGGCCATCTGCACCCCACTGAGCATTGGCTGCTGCTGACTTGGAGCTCCTGCCATCTGCACCTGCTGTAATCCTGAGGCTCCTGCGAGGACTGTTCCAGCTCCCGGCTGGCCTGGCTGGCTAGGACCACTGCTGCCTGAAGGCCTCCAGTTAGACAGCCCCTTTCCAAAGGCAACAGCTGCCACTAAGGCATTGGTGTCTGCTGGATTAAAGGTCTGCTTGTTCGGCCGGAGACCTGAAGGGCAAGGGAAGTGGAGACCCTAAGGTATGCCTCTGGCCCTGGACTGCATCTAGCACCAGGAAGACCAGTATGAGTGCCAGGGCTTGGAGTTCTGACTTCGGTAGCATCCAGACTTCCTGGAAACCCAGAGGAAGAGCCAGAGGACCCCCATGACTATCTCGGAATTCTCCCTTCTCCCTTTGCGCCTTTCTCCACCTGCCCCAGAGCTGGCCTGAAATATAGAAGGCCAAAAGAACAGATGCATACCCTTGGCTAAACAGCACATCCCTGCATCCTCATTTCACCACTACCAACACCACCCTTCCTATTTCGGTGATCTTATCCCTCTTTCCCCCACCACTTTTCCACCAATCCCTCCATACCTCCACTCTCTGATTCTCGTTCCTCTTTGTTGATTTTCTCCAGAAGGTTTGAGCACATTTTGTTCAAGCTCTGGATCTGTTTCTGTAACACATGTAAGTTTGTGCAGAAATTAGGGCAAGCAAGAAATGATTACAGGAAAGTTTCTTCCTTGAGCTATTCCAGGGGCAAGGGAGGCATAACCACTGCCATACCCTACAATAGAGGAGTGGGAATACTCAGCCTCTCCAGGTAAAACTCGGGGGTGTGGGGCAGCAGGGCAGTGACTCAGTCCAACCTGTGCTGCATCAGCACCAATGCGAGCAGCATCCGTGGTCAGCTGCTTCTCTTGCTCTTCAACCTCAGGGTCAGGCTTGGTTCTCAGATGGTCAGGGACCACCTCATGGCTGAAAACAGGTACCCGTCCTTCAGTCTGCCTCTGTAACACACAGATTTTATTGATCCTACTGTGCACTCCAAGAAGATTCAATTCTGGCCTGATATACACATAGTTCCTTTCACAGGCAAACAGTGCATTTTCAGGGAAAACACAACCTAAGACTAATAATATCTGGCTTCCTAAAACACCATCCCTCTCAATCCATCCTTCAGTTCTATCTACTCACCCCTATCTCTACCAGATCTAAGGATAAACCCCTCTCTGCCACATTTTAACCAAAGATTGAAACAGGAAAGGTTACAAAAAAACACACTCTTTGCTTGAGACAGGTGTTGGAGGAAAGAGGAAAAAAGGTCTTTATCTTGGTGCAGGAAGCCTCAGGTTAATTTAGCACTCTTTGGGAGTGGTTCTCCCAACTCCAGAAGGACAACAAGCAAGGCCTCCAAAATGTAGCCCCCACTTATTGCCACACACTACTGTATATTCAAAATTTCTAGAATAGAAACCAACCACTGTGCTGTCAGTCCTCATTTAAGAACTTTGTTTCCTAAGCTGCATCCCTCTCCTCTTACCATGAGATCTTCATCTCGGTCTGGGGACAACACCAGAGGGATGATGACTTGGTTGCGGAACAGTGGTGTCTTTTCATGCTTCAAGACCTTGTTCAAAGTGTTCAGCTGTCCAGAAAGCAAGGCAAAGCTGTCCAGGACAGATGGCCTGGTGGTGGTAAGAAGACGTCAGAATGTTCCTGGTAAAGGAGCCTCAAAGGGGTCCCTCAGACTAGGAATAAACAGACTCACCCCCAAAAGACTCACAGCCCTATGCTGGCCTGGGCAGGAACTAGACTGGCTCACAGGGATTATGGGGTTAAGAAAGAGGGATACACTTTGAGTTCCTGACACAGAGAAAAAAAGACAGGTCATTATAGCAGTCCCACTTATCCTAAGTTTCACTTTCTGAGGTTTCATCTACCCGTGGTCAATAAATAATAAACGACAAATCCAGAAAATAAACAATCCATGTTTTTAAATTGGGAGGTGTTCTGAGGAACATGACGAAATCTTGCTTCATCCCACTCTGTCCCATCCGGGATGTTAATCATGCCTTTGTCCAGCATATCCATGCTGTATACACTACCCACACAAGTAGTATCGAAAAAAAACCCACAGTATATACAGAATAGGATTCAGTACTAGATTATGGGGGACTACTATATTTGAATGGGGTGAAGACAATGGCAAAATAGGAACGATGGCTACACTATTATCACTAGAACTTCAGAAACTGGGTAAAAGATCCCCTTCCAGATCCAAACTTTCTGAGTAGATTGGACCTAAAAGACTTGGCAACACCCGTGGCAAGAAATCCAGTATTAATACTGTGGTGGAAGGACCCACTGCAGGAGGACCTCATTCCGGAGAAGTCAAACAGGGAGAATGAAAAGCTAGAAAGAACCTGGGTTGAGAAATTGGGCATTTCACTACTTCCCTTACAACTGGGGCCTAAGGCCAACTTCAGTGTTAAATGTTAGGAAACCCAGCTCTTTCTAAATCAAAAGATGTTCACAAAGTGATAAATGCTGGAGATACCCTATCCAGCAAGTGGTCTAGTCCCCACCCATGGAGCCCTCCCCAGCTTGCCCTGGCAACTCTTACCAGGTCAGCCGGTCATACTCGTTCTCCAGCTTGTAAATGAAACTCCCCAGTGAGTTCTTCAGATCAGCCACTTGACTCAGCAGTGCATCTAATGATGCCTCAAGCTGTTTTTCCTCCCTCTGAGCCAATAGGAATGGGTTGGTTACTCAGATGAGTGTAAGGATGATGCATACAGAGGACGGCCAAAAAGCCAGGGTGACAGTGTGCAACACCAGTACAGTGACACAGAATCTCACTGGCACAGGGAGAGTCAGGTTGTTTACCATCTTTGGTATTAGGATCACAGACAGCATCAACCCTTAGACCTTTAAACCCATTCATCTGACCTCAATTCCTCCTATCTACTGATTGCTTCCTCTCGTTGCTTTTAATCCAGGCGTGATTGTTTCTCTATATTAGGCTTGGTTTTTCTCTGTTCTCCCTCATTGGACTATTTTCACCAGACGTAATGCCTGGGATTTATTATGTTTGGGACACCTCAGCAGCATACATCTTCTGTTCTAGAACCTGCCTTGTGAACCTGGCTGTTCTTGGCAATGACATAATCTCTGGAAAACCTACCTACACAGGAAGGCTCCTCTGAATACTGCCACGGCTGCCACCCCCACCTTCCTCTTCCCTCAGCATTTGCTGTTTCAACCTCTTCCTTCCTGAATTAATCTGCACTCACTTTATTGCTGTGCCAATATTCCTGTGCCCGTCTCGCAAGCTTAGTCAACCTATAAATATGTACTGACAACTACCCGTGTGTAACAAACAGTGACAAATGAAAAACAAAACAACAAAACCGCACATGCACCCAAGCACTAGGCAAACTATATTAAAAGCTGAGGGGTCTCCATAGCATTTCCTTTACGTCTACGATCTCCAGTTTTATCTCATTTCATCCTTAACTACTAGGGCACAGACTAGGAAGAATGAAGCAAAACTGCAAAACCCCGAAAGTGCAGGACAGGAGCTGGGTTCCACCCACGGCCTCAGATTATTTAGTCTGGCTTCTGGCCACCACGGTCCCACAATTCCTTCCATCCTCGGGCTTCTCTCCAACTACAGATTCTCTCTTCTGTCGACATCCAACAGCCTAGGCCGGGGCCTGAGCCCGAGCCCAGTCCACCTCTTTCTTGAGCCATCTTCCTTGGACTGCCCCTTCCCAAATTACAACTTGATCCTTTTCCACACCCTAGCAAGACAGTGCTTCCTTCTCCGTCCCAACTTAACCGCAGTTTCTGTCTCCCGTCAGCCGGGCTCCACCCCCATCCCTCTCCAGAGGTCCTCGCACCCATCGCGCGTCCCCTTATCTCACAGTCGCGAGCTCGACCCCGTTCTCTCAGCCCCAACTCCTCACTCTCTCCTCGGCCAGCCCACTTTCGGTCTCGTTACCCGAAACTAGCTAGCGGTCATTAGCAACAAACCGGTCCTCACCTGCATTGCGGCGGCGGGTGCGGTGTCAATCACTTCCTCTTCCGGTTCCCAAGTCAGCCAATTAGAAAGCGCAGAACTCGACCTTCCCACTCACTTCCGGCCCCACCAGTCGCGAGACCTCCGGGTCAGGGGTCAGGAGCGGAGCGTCGTCTCTGGCCCGGGCCGGCGCGGGAGGGCTGTGTGATGGCCTCGGAGCGCCCGGAGCCGGAGGTGAGGGGCGGGCGGGCGCAGCGCTGGGCCTGGAGATCCGAGGGGGAGGGTCCGGCGGCCAGGTGCGGCCGTGGCCTCCTCCGGGTCTGGGGGCCGCCTGGCCATCCCGAAGGCCCAACAATAGCATCTCCTCACCCCTACTTTCCTCGGGGTGGGGGGCTAGAGGAGGAACTGGTGGCTCAGTTTTGTTTGCCGAGATTTAATCCACGACTCTCAACTCTAGGGCTCTTGGGTTCTTTGACCTCGTAATGGCGTTCAGAAAATCTGTATTTTGATTTTCTGTTGCAGGTTCAGTGGGCAGGTTTGCCGGTTGCTGCATCTTTCAAATATTATTGGAACGCCATAAACAGCATAAATTAATTAGGTTCTAGCGCTCATGCTATTGGAGAGCAGTTTAGATTTCATGAAAAAACGTTGGATTCAAAGTGAAACCTCGTTCTAGTATCGGCGCTGCCCTGTAGCTGTCTGTGCAACTTCTGGCAAGCCTTGACTTCCCGGATCCTGTTTCCTTCTTCTTAAAATACCTACCTTCTGGTCTATTGTGAGGTTAAATCGGAAAATGCAAATGAAGCATCCTTTAAATACTAAGGACCATGCAAGGAACTTTTGTATACATTGTGTGGTTCAGACTTGTGCAAGGAAGGTGACAATAGCCATTTTCATTTACAGACAAACTAAAAATCGAGAGAAGTGAAGTACCTTACCCAAGTGCTACTCTCAGCTGGGGAGTAGCAGAGTTTTGGAATTAGGGTGTAAAATGTCAGCTTTGGAAAGAAAACATCACTAGGAGAGGTGCCCAGTGTTACAGGAGAACATGTGAGTGGATGGAAAGGGTGAGAGGTGTATAATCATGCATTGAGTCCTTACCTATTGAATGCTTACTGTGTGCCAGAGACCATCTTAGCAATATCAAAGATTACTCTCAACCCTATGAAGTAGACACTGTTATCCCCATTTTTCAGTTGAGGAAACTGAGGCACAGAGATATTAAGAGTAACAAAGTTGCACAGCTAGTAAGTGGCAGAGCTAGGACTCCAAAACAAATGGTCCCTTGTAGATCTTGTGTTCTTAGCCATAATGTTTACAATGCAAAAAGAAAGTAGCCACAGGATGGTAAATCTCCAGTGTTAGGATTTGATGTAAGGAGACCCAAGATTAAATACAATTGTAGGAAACTACCCTATTAAAAAGGATCAGATGTGCCCACAGGGCTGGTGGAGTAGCCTATGCATCAGAAATACCATTACTGAGGAATACTCAAGGAATTTGGAGCATGTTTTGTGAATTAAAATGAGAAGACATGGAGGGATGTTGTGAAATAGAACAGACCTTTCATGCATATAGACTAAAACAGCATTATCCAATAGAAACCCAATGCAAACCATATGTGCCAGTTTTCTAGTAGCCGCTTAAAAGAGATTTTTAAAAAATAGGTAAAATTAATTTATAATAATACATTTTCTTTAACCCCATATTTCCAAAATAGTGTCATTTCAACATGTAATGAATATTAAAAATTATGAGATATTTAACATTCTTCTTTTGTACCAAGTCTTTAAAATCCAGAGTGTATTTTACACTTAGGCATATGTCACTTTGGGCTAGCAATATCTCAAGTGCTTAGTAGCCACAGATGGTAATGGCTACCATACTGAGCAGTGCAAATCTAAAATAACTTGAATCAACACACATTCCTGGCAGTCTCACTCAGCCACAAGTTCATTTGTTAAATTCTTGATTTGCATTTGTGAAAATCTTACCCCAGAAGGTAAAGGGAGTGAAGAGTCCTGCCCCTTGGCAGAAAAGTGACTGTTAGAGGTTATTATAATCCCAAGAAGAAAGATTGGGCCTAGTCAGATTTAAGAAGTCATCATTCCTCAGATACTTAAATGATGTGTGCTGTTATGGACTTGGAATTGTGCTATGTATCAGGGTGGATAGGGAGCAGTGTAAGACACTCCCTATTTTAATGGTGTGAACAAACATTGAATTATAATAAGTGCCTCAAAGGAAAAGTACAGAGCGAGTGAGTGTTTAACAAGGGTTCTTAACCTAATTGTTAAGTGAAGGGGATGGATCCTAAAGCCTTCTCAGAGGAATGACATTCAAGCATGGAGGAGTGGAGGGTGGCAGTGAGGAGAGGCGGAATACATTGCAGGCAAAGGGAAATTGACAATCCAGAGGGAAGGAGAAGCTGTGAGCCTTCAGAGAACTTAGAGGAAGCAGCAGCTCATGTGGGCTCGGTGACAGTGAGAATAGCTAACATGAGTGCTTCCTGAGTTATCATCTAATACTTGGGAAATCCCCATGAAATAGGCACAGTTATTATCCCTCTTTCACAGGTGAGAAAACTCAGGCACAGAGAATTTAAGTAACTTCACCAAGGCCTTATTCTAATAAGCAGTGGAACCAGTGTGTGATCTTAGGCACTCAGACTCGGGGAGGTGGATGAGAGATAAGACTGGTGAAGAAGATTCAGGTTGAAGCCATGCTTGAGGTTCAGGACTTTGGCATATGTACAGTGGTTCAAGGGCAGGTGAAAACTCTTTTGTGGGACTCTGTTAACAGAAAACAGCACAGGGGTTGGAAAAGGCTTCAAGAATAATTTGTACCTTAACCACCAAGGGACAGGGGCAACAAACAAAAAGCAAATTAATGAGATGAACATTGTTTCCTTCATCCTGGCATACATAGTATGCAGCATATGCCTCATGTCTTATTCAGCTTGCTATGAATGGTATGTAGGCCTCAGTTAATGTTCCAGAGAATGATAGGCTTTCTCTATCATTGTCTTATCTCCTGGTTAATTGCCACAACATCCTTCTGAAGTAGACATTCTTATTCACATATTAGAGATGAAACTGAGGCCTGGAAAAACTGACTTGTCCAAGCTCAGTTGGATACCAAGTAGTAGAGCATATTTGAATCCAGGTCTCTGCCTTCAAAACCCTGCTGTCTCTTTGCCAGACAACTCCAGTGTACTTCAAACTCAGGAGGATTCAGTATCAGGGATTAAATCTCCACGTAAGTGTCAGTGCTCTGAGAACACAGCTAACTCGGGAATTCTCAACCAGTGCAGTGGAAGAGTGACTTGGGGGAGCTCATCAAGTGTAGACTCCGGAGCCCTCTCAACTCTTAATTCAGTTGGTCTCAGGTTTCTGCAGTTTAACAAGCACCTCAGGTGGTTCTGATGCCACTGGGTCCTTGGATCACACTTGGAAAAATACCACTCTAGCTGCCTGAATTAATTCTTGAGTCTTGGTTTCGATAAATTGCATCTTGAATATGAAGAAACCTTAGAGCTGATGTTTGTGAAAATGTAGTTGTTGACTTTGAAGGATACATACAAGGGGGAATGTTGTGAGAAGGCTCGAGTTAGGAGATGTTCCTGGTTTCAGGAGTGTGGATTCTGTAAGAACCCATTGATGAACTAGACTTCAGTTTGGCCTTGAAGAGTTAGTCCGTCATTCAGAATAACCTTTGAGACAAGGTGGAGAAATAGAAGCTACACAGTAGTGGAATTAAGCAGCCTACTAACAAATAGTCCGAAGAAAGTCTTCTAATAGGACAGTGCTTGTCTGTACTCTCCATCTGGTGTATCCCCCTTTCCCTCCTCACTTAGTCAACTCTGCTCAACCTTCAGGGTCACTTTCTCTTAAGACCCACCTCTGAGTCAGGTTACTTTGTTACATGCTCTCATAAAACCACATTCTTATCCTTAGGCACAGCTAGTTTGTATTAATATAATAATTAGAGTGATTATCTGATTGTTTTTTTTTCATTATACGGTATTCTATGAGAGCAGAGAATGCCAGTTTTTGCTTTCCATCATATCCTTAGGACCTAGCCCTGTGTTGGCACATAGCAAACTCTCTGTAAATTTGTTGAGTGACAAATGAATGCATACTCACCTTACCTTTGTCCTCTTTGGACTTGGATGAGGACTTGATGGCATTGTGATTGAATCAACAGGGAAATTAAGCTGTAAAGAGATTTACTAGAAGAAAAAACAGCAGCCTAAGCTTCACAATAGAATAATAGGCTGGGTTTATCCAATGTAATAGGACGAATTGAATAATTGTATGTGTCCAAAAAAAGCCAGCTGCATTAGGACAGAATGGGGGATGTGTCTAAGTAGCAGAAGCGAGAAAGTCATAAAGATTTCTCGGGTCAACAGCATGGTAAAGCTTTCCCCAAAGTAAATAGACTGTGGGATACTCTGAATCTGTGACCTCACCTGGGTCTTATACTCCATTCTGGCTTCCACATTTTAAGTTGAAAAGTAGACCAGCCAGAGTTCGTTCATGGGCTTGTGATCTAAGATATAAAACAGGGAACTGAAACCATGCTGTTAGAGATACACTTAAGGAACCTGAAGATGTTTATTGTGGAGCAGCAAAGACTCAGAACCATCATCAGTTATCTGATAGATTCTCCTTTGGCAGAGGGTCAGATTTTCCCTCTGTGGCCTCAGGAGGTAAAATCCAAAGTAAGTTACATATTTTCAAGAGAGCAGATTTCAAGAGCAGGTCAGTGTAATATCAAGAAGACAGATTCTGGCTCAGTGTGAAGAAATTTCTAATTCTGCCAACCAAGTGAGGGTGAGCACAAAAAGCTGAAGTGAATGGCTGTGCAGGCCTTCCTCCAGACTCAAAGCAGCAGCCCCTTGTTACTATTGATACATGCATTTATGTGGCACTTTTAACTTTTCAATGTGCTTTCACCCATCATTGGGGTAGGTGGTGATATTTTATAGAGGAGGAAACTAAAGGTCAAGGCCAGAGTCTCAGCTGTCACATCACATTTTCTTTCTGTAATACTGTCATTCTATCTAAAGCAAATCTATTAAGAGTCTACACCAGAACCACCCTCCCGCCTCTTCCAGAACTGTAGAGAAGATAACATCAGTAAAGAACAAACTAGTGGGGGCGGGGGTGGGGGCAGTGGAAACTTGGTAAAAACAACTTTCCTGGAGGCAAAGGAAAAATCCAAACAGTAGTTTTTCCACAAAGCAGATGAGGAAGGATAGGAGTTCTTGAACAACAAAAGCCAGATGTTGATAAAAGTGAAAATTTTGGAATCACTGGTAAGATACTAAGAACATAGCTTAAAAAGAGAGTGAATGTAACTTGTGGGAGCTATTTCTCTCATTCATGCAATCATTCAACAAATACTCCATCCCTTAGTGTGTCTTGGCACTGTGCTGGTTGCCAGAGATACAGCAAAGAACAGCACAACGTAGACTGCCCCTGCCTCCCTGCGGTATCTACACTTGTTGGGGAAATCAACTTTAAAAAGTACACAGATTTTTCAGTATGAACTGTGGTGGGTGCTATGAAGAAATTCAGACTGCTTTGCGAATGCCTAACAAGATACCAAACAGTACAGGGAATCATGGAAAGGTACATTTATTAAACCCAGAGTGGCCAAGATTTTAGTCCTAGAAGATGAAGTGACCTCAAGTGTCCCCAACTCTCCTTATGGTGCTGACACGTAGACCTATGCTCTCCCTCCTTTAACCCTGGCTCGGTATGGGCCAAAAAACTCCTTTTCCTGGCTATTTCCTTGCACAACTGAAACAAACTGACTTTTTTTTTTTTTTAAAAAGTCTTTACTAACCACCAAAGAAGAACAAAAGGAAAACAACATGGAGACTAGTGTTGTGATGACCTCACCTTGAGAAGAGTTGTACTGCCTATGACTGGTTTTAAATGTTGCATTTGCTTTGCTTAGAACATAGCGTGAATTCACTTATTCACTTATTGTATAGAGCACCCTATGGCCAGGCGGTGCCCCAGACTCTGGGGACAGAGTGATAAACAGAAAGGGCTGCTGACCTGGGGTATCCTTCTTACTCTGATAATACTGAACCCATCTCAGCCTTCTTCAAGATAAGAACCATGGCACAGTCAACATGTAGACAAGAGAGGTCACTAAGGCCACACTGCCAGTCCAGAGGGAGAGCTTGCCTAATTTATAAGAATAACTCATTATGAGACCAGGGATCAGAAGAAGAGGGCATGTAATTGCTGCCGTTTCCTTTCAAGCCAATTACATCCTTTGTGTCTTTTTAGGAGTTTGGCAATAAGAGCATTCAATTTGATGGGACCTTTTGAGGGGAATGATGGTTAGAAATGATAGGAAATAACTATATCTGATTTCTTTAACTACCAGAAATCATCCTGCAACCTACTGGTTTTTGGTGTTACCTTAAGCAAACCAAAGTAAAAAAGGTTACTTGACACCTTTTTTTTTGTTTTGTTTTGTTACTTTGGGCTTCTCTGGTGGCTCAGACGGTAAAGAGTCTGCCCTCAGTGTGGGAGACCCGGGTTCGATCCCTGGGTTGGGAAGATCTCCTGGAGAAGGAAATGGCAACCCACTCCAGTATTCTTGCCTAGAATATCCCATGGATGGAGGAGCCTGGTGGGCTACAGTCCATGGGGTTGCAAAGAGTTGGAGCCGACTGAGCGACTTCACTTTTCTTCCCTACTTTGATTAATTATCAGTTCTTGTCCATCTTATTCTAAAGATTCCTTAAAGTGCAACTGAGCTCACTTGTCTTAAAGGTTAGTTCAGCTGACTTTTCCCAAGACCGTCAGTGAAAGGCAGTGGTGGTTTTACATTCTAATACAACTCCTTGACTCAGCAGGGAATAGGCACAAACAGCTCACAGAATGGCTACTTTGAGTAGCTGTGCTGTAGGCCATTGTCATCTCCCCTGGTTGTTAGGGGAGCTTTCTAAATCCTGTGGTAGCCAGGGGGGGATTTTTTTTTTTTTTTAATACAGATACCATAATACTGCCCTGCTGAAAAAAGATTTAGGTAGCTTGACCTAATTCTTGGATAAAATCCAGAATCCTAGCCAGGGCCTATCTCAGGCCAGTGCAGGATAACAGTATAACAGTAGTATTTCCCAAAGTGTGATTTTAGACGGTATAGAGACAACACAAAGTAATACTGAATCACATCACATTGATGTTTAAATTGTCTTTTTGAATTATGTCACAGCATCCTTTATAAACCTCCATCATGTTCCTTCTTGTAACCATTTTAAAACTTTTCTGCTCCCAAGTCCCCAGTTTGATCCATATGTTAGACTCAGTAGATAGGCTTTCAGCTCATCAGGCGTGGGCTTGACTTCTGACCCTGTGCCTACAAATTCTAGACCACGATACCATTCATGTATGACCTAAATCAAATCCCTTCCATTTATACAGTGGAAGTGACAAATAGATTCAAGGGATTAGATCTGATAGACTGCCTGAAGAACTATGGATGGAGGTTCGTGACATTGTACAGGAGACAGGGATCAAGACCATCCCCAAGAAAAAGAAATGCAAAAAGGCAAAATGGTTGTCTGAAGAGGGCTTAAAAATAGCTGAGAAAAGAAGAGAAGCTAAAGGCAAAGAACAGGAAAGATACACCCATTTGAATGCAGAGTTCCAAAGAATAGCAAGGAGAGATAAGAAAGCCTTCCTCAGTGATCAGTGCAAAGAAATAGGGGTAAACAATGGAATGGGAAAGACTAGAGAGCTCTTCAAGAAAACTGAGATACCAAGGGAACATTTCATGCAAAGATGGGCTCAATAAAGGACAGAAATGGTATGGACCTAACAACAGCAGAAGACATTAAGAAGAGGTGGCAAGAATACACAGAAGAACTATACAAAAATATCTTCATGACCCAGATAGTCATGATGATGTAATCACTCATCTAGAGCCAGACATTCTGGAATGTGGAGTCAAGTGGGCCTTTGGAAGCATCACTATGAACAAAGCTAGTGGAGGTGATGGAATTCTAGCTGAGCTATTTCAAATCCTAAAAGATGATGTTGTGAAAGCACTGCACTCAATATGCCAGCAAATTTGGAAAACGCAACAGTGGCCACAGGACTGGAAAAGGTCAGTTTTAATTCCAATTCCAAGGAAAGGCAATGCCAAAGAATGTTCAAACTACTTCACAATTGCGCTCATCTCACATGCTAGCAAAGTAATGCTCAAAATTCTCCAAGCCAGGCTTCAGCAATACGTGAACCATGAACTTCCAGATGTTCAAGCTGGATTTAGAAAAGGCAGAGGAACCAGAGATCAAATTGCCAACATCCACTGGATCACTGAAAAAGCAACAGAGTTCCAGAAAAACATCTGCTTTATTGACTATGCCAAAGCCTTTGATTGTGTGGATCACAACAAACTGTGGAAAATTCTGAAACAGATGGGAATACCAGACCACCTGACCTGCCCCCTGAGAAATCTGTATGCAGGTCAAGAAGCAACAGTTAGAACTGGACATGGAACAACAGACTGGTTCCAAATAGGGAAAGGAGTACGTCAAGGCTGTATGTTGTCACCCTGCTTGTTTAACTTACATGCAGAGTTCAGTTAAGTCTCAGTCGTGTCCAACTCTTTGCGACCCCATGAACCACAGCACGCCAGGCCTCCCTGTCCATCACCAACTCCTGGAGTCCACCCAAATCCATGTCCATTAAGTCAGTGATGCCATCCAACCATCTTATTCTCTGTCGTCCCCTTCTCCTCCTGCCTTCAGTCTTTCCCAGCATCAGGGTCTTTTCAAATGAGTCAGCTCTTCCCATCAGGTGGCCAGAGTATTGGAGTTTCAGCTTCAATATCAGTCCTTCCAATGAACACCCAGGACTGATCTCCTTTAGGATGGACTGGTTGGATCTCCTTGCAGTCCAAGGGACTCTCAAGAGTCTTCTCCAACACCA
The DNA here is from genome assembly GCF_910594005.1 of Cervus elaphus. NCBI lineage: Eukaryota > Metazoa > Chordata > Mammalia > Artiodactyla > Cervidae > Cervus > Cervus elaphus. Next base: position 122,854,834 of record NC_057834.1, on the reverse strand, counting down.
TACTTCAAAAGCATCAGTTCTTCAGTGCTCAGCTTTCTTTATAGTCCAACTCTCACATCCATCCATGACTACTGGAAAAACCATAGCCTCGACTAGACAGACCTTTGTTGACAAGATAATGTCTCTGCTTTTTAATGTGCTGTCTAGGTTGGTCATAACTTTCCTTCCAAGGAGTAAGCGTCTTTTAATTTTATGGCTGCAGTCACCATCTGCAGTGATTTTGGAGCCCAGAGAAATAAAGTCAGCCACTGTTTCCCCATCTATTTGCCATGAAGTGATGAACTGGATGGCATGATCTTAGTTTTCTGAATGTTGAGCTTTAAGCCAACTTTTTCACTTTCCTCTTTTACTTTCATAAAGAGGCTCTTTAGTTCTTCTTCACTTTCTGCCATAAGGGTGGTATAATCTGCATATCTGAGGTTATTGATATTTCTCCTGGCAATCTTGATTCCAACCTGTGCTTCCTCCAGCCCAGCCTTTCTCATGATGTACTCTGCATATAAGTTAAATAAGCAGGGTGACAATATACAGCCTTGACGTACTCCTTTTCCTATTTGCAACCAGTCTGTTGTTCCATGTCCAGTTCTAACTGTTGCTTCCTGACCTGCATACAGATTTCTCAAGAGGCAGGTCAGGTGGTCTGGTATTCCCATCTGTTTCAGAATTTTCCACTGTTTATTGTGATCCACACAATCAAAGGCTTTGGCATAGTCAATAAAGCAGAAACAGATGATTTTCTGGAACTCTGTTGCTTTTTTAATGATCCAGTGGATGTTGGCAATTTGATCTCTGGTCCCTCTGCCTTTTCTAAGATGAGCTTGAACATCTGGAAGTTCACGGTTCACGTATTGCTGAAGCCTGGCTTGGAGAATTTTGAGCATTAGTTTACTAGCATGTGAAATGAGTGCAATTGTGCAGTAGTTTAAGCATTCTTTGGCATTGCCTTTCTTTGGGATATGCAGAGTACATCATGCAAAATGCTGTGCTGGATAAAGCACAAGCTGGAATCAAAATTGCTGGGAGAAATGTAAATAACCTCAGATACGAAGATGACACCACCCTTATGGCAGAAAGCAAAGAAGAACTAAAGAGCCTCTTGATGAAAGTGAAAAAGCTAGCTTGAAGGTCAACATTCAAAAAACTAGGGACTTCCCTGTGGTCCAGTGGCTAAGACTCTGAGCTCCCAATGCAGGGGGCATGGGGTTCAATTCCTGGTCAAGGAACTAGACCCCACATGCTGCCATGAAGACTGAAGATCCTGTGTGCTGCAACTAAGACCCAATGCAACCAAATAAATATTTTTTAAAAATTCAGAAAACTAAGATCATGGCATCCGGTCCCATCACTTCATGGAAAATAGATGGAGAAACAATAGAAAGAGTGAGAGTCTAGTTTTTGGGGGTCCCAAAATCACTGCAGATGGTGACCGCAGCCATGAAATTAAAAGACGCTTGCTCCTTAGAAGAAAAGCTATGACCAACCTAGACAGCATATTAAAAAGCAGAGACATTACTTTGCTGACAAAGGTCTGTCTAGTCAAAGCTTTTTCCAGTAGTCATGTGTGGATGTGAGAGTGGACTATAAAGAAAGCTGAGCACCGAAGAATTGATGCTTTTGAACTGTGGTGTTGGAGAAGACTCTTGAGAGTCCCTTGGACTGCAAGGAGATCAAACCAGTCAATCCTAAAGAAAATCAACTCTGAATATTCATTGGAAGGAGTGATGCTGAAACTCCAATACTTTGGCCACCTGATGTGAAGAACTGATCATTGGAAGAGACCCTGATGCTTGAAAGGATTGAAGGCAGGAGGAGAAGGGGACAACAGAGGATGAGATGGTTGGATAGCTTCACTGACTTGATGGACATGAGTTTGAGAAAGCTCTGGGAGTTGGTGATGGACAGGGAAGCCTGGCATGCTACAGTCCATAGAGTCATAAAGAGGTGGACACGACTGAGTGACTGAACTGAACTACAAATTCTGCTAAGCCGCCTAACTTTTTTGAACCTCCGTTTACTTCTGTTAAATGTTTTGTGTGAAGACTGAATGTGGTTACTTACATAAACAGCCTAGCTTTGAGCTTGGTCATAACCTGTAATAGTTAACTTCTATTGTGTTCTAACTAAGTGCCATGCACTATGCTGAGCACTTCATATGTGTAGTTTCCCCTTCATCTGCAGAACAGCACAATTCAATTGATATTAGGATTGATACTGATATTAGGATCTAATACCAGTACTATCTCCATTTTACAAATGAGGACACAGACTCAAAGGTTAAGTACTTTTTCCCCAATCTCACTGCTAATAGGAGGCTGAACTGAATCTGAAGTTCTTATACTTAACCTCTACAGTGTTCTATTGAATGTATTTTAGGTACTCAACAAATATGTGTTTCTTCCCCTTTCTTCCTTCTACTCCCATCCCTGCCATTTTCTGGTGTCTCTTTTTGTATCTCTTTTCCCAAACTTTAAACTTTTTATTTTGTGTTGGGATATAGCCGATTTAAAATGTGGTAGTTTCAGGTGAACCGTGAAAGTACTCAGCCATACCTGTACGTGTATCGTTGTTTCTATATCTCTTTATGCTTGCCTTCTGTATTGGAGAGAAAGGTCTTTCTTCATCATTAGTCGTTGCATCTCTGCTCTCCAAACTCTTCTCCAACATCAGGTACCCATCATTATTGCTTTTCTAGGACTTTTCCCATCTCTTCTCCATGGATATTTCCCCATTATTGGAGAAAAAAAAAATCTTCATTTCAACATCCCATTTCTCAACAGGATGTCACTGACTTCTGCTCACTTCCTCGCAGCCTGGCATTTCCCCCCTCGCGAAGAACATGGGAAGAGAAATTTACAGTTTGTCTAAGTAGGAGGAGAGAAATCTTTTCATCTGAGGCAAGAGTAAGGGAGTAAAGGATGTTACTGATAAGGGTTAACCTTGAGGAAACATCGGGGAGTTCAGGCCAGCTGGCCCTTATTTCCCTGCAAAACAGTAGGCAGGTTTATCTGCTGGGACCATGGGAGTTGACAGAAAACCTGAGGGGAATAAGGAAAGGTTACTGACCAGGGAAAGGTAAAATGATTGGTAATGTTCACTAGAAGTGGCACCACTGGCAAGGTGAGAAGTTTCTTTCCGTCAGAGTATACAGCTGGTGCAGTGTATGTGTGGATAAGGAAGAAAGTTAAATTCATCCTGAGTCAAGAGTTGGCTGGGCTTTTGTCATGACAGGTGAGGACACGGGCAAGGGAACAGATGGTCATTAGGACACAGTTGAACCGACTGCCTGTGAGGCAATGGAAGGAAGGAACTGGAGCGTTGACAGCTGAGAACGGTGGGGAGGGAGACAGTGACCCACAGAAGCTGGGCTTTGAGGTCTTCAGTAGGCTTGCCATTCATCCAGTGAAGAGCTTTTCAGTACCTGCTGTTGTCAAGACTTAATAGGAGGAACTGCCAGGCATTATTGAGTATCTATTCTGTTTTAAGCAATTTGCTAAGCACGGGAAAACAAAAATAGAGCAAGATGCAATCCCTGCCCTCAAAGGACTTAGAATTTATAGGAGAAACTCACATATCCATTGAAATGTACAAAGGTCACTTGATCCACATAGAGGTCTTTAGATGAGAAATGGGAACCAAGAGATGAGAATTGAATCCTTGGGAAGCCCATTGCCCTGAAGTGGGGGTAACCATTTCACCTCTGCTGCCTTGCCTCTCGGTAATGGATTCTGAGCTTTTTGGACAAGTTACTTGCACTGTGATCTATATGTACTAGGAACTAGTGGATTTAAAAAAATACTTACTTGGCTGTGCCAGATCTCATTTGCGGCCCCATGAATATTTAGTTACAGCACGTGAACCCTTAGTTGAGGCGCGTGGGATCCAGTTCCCTGCGTGCATGCTAAGTCGCTTCAGTCATGTCGGACTCTTTGTGACCCCATGGACTGTAGCCTACCAGACTCCTCTGTCCATGGGATTCTCCTGGCAAGAACACTGGAGAGGGTTGCAATGTCCTCCTCCAGGGGCTCCTCCTGACCCAGGAATCAAACCTGTGTCTCCTGCATTGCAGGCAGATTCTTTACCCACAGAGCCACCTGGCAAGCCCATAGTTCCTGACCAGGGATCAAACCCAGGCCGCCTGCATGGGGAGCATGGAGTCTTAGCTGCTGGACCCCAGGGAAGTCCCTGGGACTAGCGAAATTTTATAGATTTATTAAATATCTCTTTGTCCCTAGGTGGAAGAAGCCGGGCAGGTGTTCCTGTTGATGAAAAAGGATTATCGAATCTCCCGAAATGTTCGCCTGGCTTGGTTCCTCAATCACCTGCACCAGACTGTGCAGGCCACACCCCAAGAGATGCTGGTGAGGCCCAGAAACATGCACAACATGAGGGCTGACCCCAAGGACCTGTTTTTTTTTTTAGGAGAGTGCTGGAAACAGGAGGGGAGACTAACTTTGAGGGGTCCAATTCTAGGAAGGGCAAGTGACTTTGCCCACAATATTTCACAGGGGAAATTTTGTCTAGTCATTTTTCCATCTTGGATAAGTACTTGGGTGGGTTGTGGGAAGTAGAGCCAGTGGTGTGTCATTCTGGGTCTGGAAGTCAGGTCCTGGAGAGAAAGGGGTGACTTCCCTTACTCTTCCCTCTTCTCTCCATCATCAGCTTCAGTCTGAGCAGGAGCTGGAAGTCCTCAGCGTCCTGCCTCCTGGGTGGCAGCCAGATGAGCCAGTGGTCCCCAGGCCCTTCCTCCTTGTACCATCCACCCGGGTCACCTTCCTGGCCTGGCAGTATCGGTTTGTCATTGAGCTGGACCTCAGCCCATCTACTGGCATTGTGGTAAGGGGTTGGTTGAGGGGAGGCAGTGGGAAGAAAGGATTGGGTAGGAAGTGAGGAGTAAGAAGAGGCAGCCTGAGATAAGTGAAGAATGATCCCACAGTGGTACCACTGTGGAAAGGAGACAGGTTTGTGAAGGAATGGTGGGTGTTTGAAGACAGAGCCCATCTCATCTGTGCACTGTGTTGGGGGGTATGATCAACCTTAAGAATCTCAACCGCGGAAGCTGCTTATACCTGCCCTCTGCTCGGGGCTGTGTTTGGTTACCCTTGAGACACCTTTCTTTGCATTGCCCTCAGGATGATTCCACAGGGGAGATCTTGTTTGATGAAGTTTTCCATGCCCTCTCCCGCTGCCTAGGCGGGCTGCTCCGGCCTTTCCGAGTGCCTGGATCTTGTATCGACTTCCAGCCTGAGATCTACGTCACTATCCAGGCCTACTCCTCCATCATTGGCCTGCAGTCCCATCAGGTATTGCATCCTTTCTCCATGTCTGTATCCTCAGACCTAATTTTGGGTAGTCCACTGACCAAGTCCTTATCCTATCTCTACTCTCCATGCTCAAAGTCTCCAGCTCTCCTCAAACCTGTTCCTAGTCATCTCTGCAAGTCTCTCTCCTCTTTAAAGTGTCTATTGCTCTAGCCTTAAAGGGCCTTCCCATAAGCATCAGGTGAGTTGGCACTGACTGGACAAATGCCTCTCTCATTGCTCCTATAAGTCTCTGGTTCTGCTCCTGAATGTCTTTCTTCTCTCCCCTGCCCCTTTCAGTTCCATCAGAAGGCTTGATACTGTCCTAACTCCTTGCACTGTCTCTAGGAGACGGTCTTTGGGGACAGTTTTGTGGTTTTGAAATATAACAAAGACCCAGAAACATAATTTCTTCCAAGGAGAGAGGAGGGTCATTTTTCTCCTGGAGCCCTGAGAACTGTCGGGTGTTAATGCTGACCATACAGATAATTACAGGCTTATCCAACACCCAGGCAGGCTGTCAGAAGGCACTCCTTTTGGAGAATGGCCAAGTCTGTTACTGGAATATCTGTTTTGGGCTTAGATAAGTATTGGCCCAGTTTCCCCTCATCTGCTTATAACCACCCTTAACTCATTGGTAGGGGCTTACCCTGAAACAGTCCCTGATGGCTGCATTGTTGACTTAGCTATCAAACTGGCTTTGAGAGAGGGGGATGCAAGAAACAGCATCTGAGGGGCTGAAATATGCACATGGCATTTGGTACATGCCTGGATCCCAGCCCTCTTCCCAAGATTAAAGTGTTCTCCTAGTGCTGGTGTTAGGACTGCTGGTGGTAGACTACATCCCCAGACAGAGATCAGGCTTTGCAGGTGCTCACGGTCAAGGTGAGAAAAGTTTAGATGTTAGGTAATCACACAACACTTGGTTCACTTCGACAAACACTTAGTGAAGCCGGATCGATGCCAGGCCTGGGCTAGGTCCTGGATGAATCAGACACTGTTCCTGTCCTACTGGGAGGGGTTGAGAGCTTAGTGGGGGAGACAGATATTGAAGGAGGTAATTTCAGTTGAAAGTGATAAGGGCACTGATAAGTTATGACTCAGGTGCTGTGGGAGCACCTAGCCAACCTGGAGTAGCAGCAGGAGAAACTTTTGGACCAAGACATTTGAACTGAGTCTTGAAGGATGAATTGATGTTAATTATTTAAAACAGAGGAAATGGGCTTTCCAGGCAGAGTGGCCGGCAGAAGCAAAGACATAGAGCTGTGAAACTGTGCTGTCAGTCACAGGGGTTCTAGGGAGCTGCATGTTACTCAGCTGGACACAATGAAGATTGAGTGATGGGAGGGTTGCTGCTGCTGCTGCTGCTAAGTCGCTTCAGTCATGTCCGACTCTGTGTGACCCCATAGACGGCAGCCCACCAGGCTCCGCCGTCCCTGGGATTCTCCAGGCAAGAGCTCTGGAGTGGGTTGCCATTTCCTTCTCCAATGCATGAAAGTGAAAAGTGAAAGTGAAGTCGCTCAGTCGTGTCTGACTCTTCAAGACCACGTGGACTGCAGCCCACCAGGCTCCTCTGCCCATGGGATTTTCCAGGCAAGAGTACTGGAGTGGGGTGCCATTGCCTTCTCTGGGAGAAGTTAGGAGGGTAGTAAAGGGGAGACTAGAGAGATAAGCGGGGACAGAATTATGAAACACCTTGGATGTCATGGCTAAGAACTTGCACTTTATTCTGCAGGGGAGTTTAGTGGTAAAGAACACCTGTATCTGCAAGTGCCTCATGTGCTTCCCGGCTGTACCCCTTACCAGCTTTGTGCTTTTATGCAAGTTACTTAACCTCTCTGTGCATCTGGGTCTTTTCTCCAAAATGGGGATGTCACCAATATTACGTGGTGATTGAATTAATACATGTCAAGCATTTATTAATAAAACAGTGCCTGTCACATAGAAAACGTGCAAATGTTAGCTACTGAAATTATTAGTCACAGGTAGTAGAGAACTGTTGGGGGTTTGGAATGTCAGTGACAGGATCAGAGGTGTACATTAGGAAGATGACAGTTGTTTGTGGCCAGTGAGAAGAATTGGGGGCAAATCCTGGACTAGGGAGAAGAGGTGGAAGATTATTGCAGCATGGCAGAGGAGGTGAGTTCTGAACAAGGACAGCCACTGTGGAGGAGACAGGACTGAGAACTTAGGTAAGCCTCCAGGGCTACTTGTCGCTAAGTAAGCTAAGAAGTGAGACAACTTCCTCAAGATGCATCCTGCTGTTTTTCAAAACAAAAAGTTGTCACGTTTATACTATATGCCCTTTGAAGGAGATTGGGAAATATATAAAATATTAAAAAAAAAAGAAACCTACAGAACTTGCTCATAATATACCTCCCAGAAATAGCTATTTTTGACATGTTATGGAATGTCTTTCTTCTCTTTGAGTATGCGTTTATTTCCCTCATCACCACTCCTCAGTCCAGAGACAGAAGAAACATCAAACTTATTCCAAACAGCCAGTCCTACCTTCTGCTCTTTTAACATATGATATGGGCATTTTTTCCACATCACTAAATATTTTTTGAAAACACAGTTTTAAATGACTTCTTCTCTTAATATTTTTGTCATTTTGTGTTTTTGTCATTATATATTTAGCCAAACCTTTATTGTTGGACCCTTAGGTTGACCCAGTTTTCTCTCTTCTGAACAATACACCTCTGAACATCCTTCTCATCTTCACAGCCCCGGTTCCCAGTCTTCCTCTTCTCAGTCAGGCCTTTAGTAGTCCAAAGTCCCGCTCTGCCCTCTTCTGGCTGTCCCCACCCACTGGCCCAGTTCTGAATAGAGAGTGAAGAAGTAGCTGTTGGGCGGGGAGGGCAGGTGTTGGGGAGAAGTGGGCAGATTGTAGGAGTCTGATGAGAACAGGGAGAGAGGAGAGATCCCAAGGGCCACCACAGGGGCTACCAGGTCTGTATAAAATTTTTAGGATGGGAGAACTTACTCATGTTGAAAGTAGAAGGAAGGAAACCCCATGGAGAGAGAACCAAGATGTTAGAGACAAAAGATCCAAGATTAGATGGAAATATTAGCTTTGGGGAGAAAAAAGAGGAAGAGGAATCTTTTCTTCAGAGCCTGAAAGGAAGAACAAGAATGCAGGTAGATCCAAATGACTGCCAAATGCTGAGGGCATTTTCGGTGGGTTAGAGAGTAGTACACCCTGAAGGTTCGGGTGAGTGGGGAGTTCCTGTTGACTAGTTTCCTTTCTCTGTGAAAATGGTGGGTGGGAGTTATCTGCCTAAGGTAAAGAGAAAGAAGGAACACTTGTTGGGGGAATAAGATTCTAAGCTTAAGAAAGAGAAAAGATCCAGAGCAGCTTCTGTGTGCAGTGCTTGGAAATCAACAAGAATAAGAACACATGAGTCAAAAGGCTTTTCCTGGCCAGATAGGGCAGCTTGTAGACAATGTCCTGGAGGCCAAGATGGAGGAAACTGGAAGATGTTAGTGGCGCCCCCATGCGGGAGCTTGGGGCAGCCCAGTGTGGCGAATAAATAGGGAGACCAGAGGGGTACTGCCCAGTGTCCCCCTGCCCTTCATGTCTCGCCCTTCCCCTTGTGCTTCTCAGGTGCTGGTGCAGGGCTGCCTTTTGGACCCTTCCCAGCGGGAGGTGTTCTTGCAGCAGGTGTACGCGCAGCTCTGTCTCTTTGAGGATAAGGTGGCCACCATGCTACAGCAGCAGTATGACCCCCAGAGCCAGGTATGTGGGAGAGAAAGCAGGTAGAGGCCGCCTAGAAGGAGGTGCTGTTAAGGGACAGAGGGGACAGAGGAAGGACAAGCCCAAATGTCCTAGAGGGAAAAGACAGCAGAAAAAAGGGGCTGAAAGCCAGGGGCAGAGGGCACCAAGGAAGGAAGTGCTAGTGAGTGCACACAACAGGTTCCCTGTTGGAAGAGGGCTTAGGTAGACAACCCAAGACACATGTTGCTGGGAGAAAATGTGGAGGCTGTTTGCTTGTGTTTTTTCAGTCCTGAATCTTCTCCCCCAGTGGATCTGAGAAGGTGATCATGGGTGACCTTGCTTTATACTATTTTGTATAATCTGGGATAAAGCTGCTTGGGTTCACCACGTGCACTCTCTTGTTCTTTTAGATATCTGAGAAGTAACCAGGCAGATGGTAGGTCTGTCTGTCTGAAGACTTAATCTGCTTGATGTGTTAATATATCTCATAATGGCAATGGAAGATTATGGAAAGGGGGCCTCAACTGGCAAAAGGTGGGGAAGGCCTGCTCCAGGACAGTGTGGTGCTTCACCTGGTGCTGGACGCCCTGCCCATCTGAGGATCGGCCTCCGAGCACACAGCAGGGGAAGGAGCATAGTTAGGACTTGGCCACACAGTAGGGGGATTGGAATGCTCATAGGATTAGGCCTGTCTGGCCTGGGCAATGCTGGACTATCAATTCTGGCTTTGCTGTGGATGAGGCAGCAGTGACATCTGTCCCATTCAATCTTTTCTGTAACTTGGGCCAGGCAGAGGACCAGTCCCCAGACTCAGGGGAGCCCTCAGGCCGGAAAGTGGGCGTTTCCATGGTGACAGCTGATCTTGGACTGGTCAGTATGATTCGTCAGGGCATCCTGGCACTGCAGCTGCTGCCCTCCAACTCCAGTGCAGGTCAGTGGGAGGAATGTTGGTGAGATTGGGAAAAGTAGGGTACAGGAAGGGTGGGTGGTATTATCAGCAAAGATAGACGTTCCAGAGGATTGGTGGGCCCCAGGGAAGCGTGTCTGTTTCCTTGTTTGTGAAAGGTAAGTGTTCAGTAGTATGTATCTCGAGTACCCCCAGCTCTGACAACCAGCAGGGACCCTGGTGGGAAGGAGCAGGGCTCCAAGATCACCACTTGGAAGGAAGGTTGGGACCCAGCCCTTGAGAGGTTGGAGCAGGAGGGAAGGGGAGAAAGAAAGGCATTGGAGGATTATAAAACACAGTGGTTGGTGGACACCGAGGTCCTGTCCCTCAGGTGCCTCCCTGTGACTGATCTGGAGGGCCCCCAGGTCTGAGTCTGATGCTTCCTGCTCTAGGTATCATTGTAATCACGGATGGAGTGACCAGTGTCCCCGATGTTGCTGTTTGTGAGACGCTGCTGAATCAGCTTCGCAGTGGCACTGTGGCCTGTTCTTTTGTGCAGGTAAGGACTTTCTGGGAAGGAGGAGAGGAAAGTATCAAACCTTACAAGGTGAAATGTGGCTGGTTACTTTCTTGTAGGCACTGGTTTCCCAGGTAAAGCCAATAACATAGTTCTGGAGGGATGGTGGGGATGGGGAGGGAGCATCATGTCTAGAACAGGATAGAAAAGTGGTGGGAGAGGATTCTCATCTCTGTTCTTTCCTTAGGATGTGAGAGACAGCATGTTATAGTAAGAAGAATGCAGAATTTGCTGTCTGGCAGTCAATTCCAGTCCCACCTTCCTCATTAGATTAGTTATTCCTGTTTCGGTTGCAAGGGTCAGAAAACCCAGCTCAAACTAGCTTAAGCAGAGGAGGGAGGGAGTATATTTAGGGGCCTGCAGCCAGTTTGGATTGACAGGCAGAGAGCTGTGGAAAACAAAGCTGGAGGGTAGGCACAGGCCAGAGAGTGGAAAGGTGCTTCTGCTGTGTTAGGAGTTCCAGCATAGTTGTGTGGGTGATGCTGATAGAGGGAAGGAAAGTCACTTACTGGGTTTATGTTTTATAAATGTCACTCATTGCTGGGGGCAGGACAAGAGTGGAGGCAGGGAGGCGATTAATTGCAGTGCTCAGGTGAGAGGAGCAGGACTTACATTTGGGGAATTCAGGGTAAGAGAGAAAGGGGGTAGCATTAAGGAAATGAATGGGCGGCATCAACATGACTTATGATTAGCGAGATGTGAGGGGTGAACAAGAAGAAGGGGCTAAGGGTGTCTCCAGGTTTCTGACCTCACTGATGAGTGGGAGCCGGCAGAGTCAGCAGAGAGCAGCAGTTGGGGTGGGGTGAGGACAGGACGATGAATCCAGGCGTGTGCACATTGTTCCAGGTGCCTCTGTATCACCTTTGGGGTTAGGCATGCCTGGCCAGAATCCTGGCTCCACTTACTGGCTGTGTGATGTGGACACATCACTTCACTTCTTGGGTGGATTCATTTGTAAACGGAGATTGTAATAGCACCTTCCTCAGTGGGTGAGGTGATGCATTTGAAGGGTTTAGCATAGTGCAGAATTACATAGTAAATGACTGCTATTCGTAGCAGTTAGCAATCAGACATGCAGATCAGATACTCAGGAGTCCACACTAATTGAGAGGTAGTTAGGATTTGGGCAGCCTACACATGGCATTTGAGAATAGATGAGGGTCCCCAAAAAACTTGGGGGCTACTGGGGTTTAAAGATCTTTCACAGAAAGGGGGCCCAGCAAAGAATGAAGAGGAAATAATCAGACAAAAACCAGAAGGCTCTGGTGTCAAGAATTTCAGGGTTTTGGGGGGAAAAGGAGTACTTCACAGCATGAGAGGCAGTAGAGAGATCATGTATAGTGAGAAATGAAAAGTGCCCTTTGGGTTTGGCGATTAGGAGGTTATGGAAATTTTTTTTTTTGAGGCTATTACAGTCAAGAGGCGGTGAGAGAAATGATTGCAGTGCATGGAAGAGTGGATAGAAGGGAAGGATGTAGAGACAAGTGTTGACAGGTGGAATCTGGTTGTTCAGATCTAGGGAGGAGCAAGCGTACTCAAGAGAGAGTACGGCAGCCTGAGGGGAGGATAGGGTGGAAAGAGAAGGGTGTTCTGATTTGTGTTTTAAGCTAGAGACTTCATGTTTCCAAAAGGCCATGGTGGAGCAGAGTTTGAAAATAAAGGAAAGGAAGCTGGATGGAGTGAAGTCCCTTAAATTAACAGGAGGGCGTTGGCTCAAAAAACAAACTGAGGGATTCTTGGAACAGAAGAGTGTCCTTCCTTCTCTGAGATTAGGATAGAAGTGAAGACCTGTACTGGGAGGGAGGGAGGCAGAGCTGGGAAGGAGGAGTGACGCTGAAGACTGGCCTGAAGGACCAGCTAGATTGGGTGTCATACGTTTTGATGTGGCATCCCCTACACAACTATGCAGTTTTTCTTCCATTTGGGATCCACTAAGATCTCATTGGGATCTGGGTATAGAGCTTGTGATCCTAGTTGGGGTTTCCAGGTGGAAGCAGAAAAAAGGTAAGGAGGGCTTGGGAGTTGAGAATGATGCATAAGAAGTTGCTTGAACATGGGATCCAGGCTGGGTTGAGAAAAGAGGGCCAGGAGGACGTGGATAGATTTGAAAAGAGCAAAGGTTCAAGGCCTGGGAGTCTTAATGGGATCAGAGAGCAGCAGGAGGAGGAGGATGAAAGGAACTTAAAAATGGGACAGAGTTACGTGTAATCAGGGATGTAGCAATTGAGTTCACAAAGAGGAAGTAGTTCAAGATGAAGCCAGGGGCCAGTGTGTAGCTAGGGGGCAGGTGAGTGGAGTAAAGTTCTTGGAGATGAGGGTTAAGGAGCTGAGTGGCCAGGGAATTGAATGAACCATCTGTAGGTATCCCCACCTCTGATCTCTAAAGCCTGATGATCTGAGGTGGAGCTGATGTAATAATAATAGAAATAACTTGCACAGAAAATGTAATACAGTTGAATCATCCTGAAACCATCCCCCTCAACCCTGGTTCATGGGATAATTGTCTTCCACAAAATGGTCACTGATGCCAAAAATGTTGGGGACTGCTGAATTCTAGAGTATACCTCCAAGGGACCAACTAGTAAACATTTTAAGCTTTGTGGGCCATATGGTTGTCCCAGCTACTCAGCTGTGCTCTCTAGCCTGAAAGCAGGCATGGACAGTAGGAAGATGAATGGGCATGCTGTGTTCCAATAAAAGTTTATTTACAAAAATAGATGGTAGGCTAAATTTGACCACAGGTTGTATATGGTTTGCCAATCTCTGATCTGTGGGTTTAGTGCTCAAACTACGGTCCACAGACCAGCAGCCTTGGTCTTGCCAGGGAGCTTGTTAGAAATGCAAAATCTTAGGCCCCCTCACCCCAGACCTCAGGTGTTTTGTGTGCACCCTAAAGTTTGAGAAGTGCCTTGTCAGGCACTGCAGTCTTGAGATGATGATAGGAATTTGGTGAACCATTGGCCAAAATCTTAGTGAATGGGGTCAGGCTGGTATTTGATATGGGGCGAGAGGGGTGTGGCCAGCTGGCATTGGCTTCAGACAGAAGGGCTCAGAGAAGGAAAGCTGCAGCTATGCGGGCCAGGGACAGGAGCTGCCACCCAGCCCAGTCTCTTCTTATACTTTCTTCTCCGTTGCCTCTCTTGGAGCTAGGTCTCTACTTGCTCACTTTCTTCAGGTGGGAGGAGTTTACTCTTACGACTGCAGTTTTGGCCACGTACCCAACGTGGAATTGATGAAGTTTATCGCCATGGCAACATTCGGCTCCTACCTGTCCACTTGTCCTGAGCCCGAACCAGGCAACCTGGGTCTGACTGTCTACCACCGGGCATTTCTCCTCTACTCCTTCCTGCGCAGCGGAGAAGCCCTGAACCCTGAATATTACTGCGGTGAGGGGCAGACTGGGGCAGGCATGGGAACTGGGGGACCCTAGTGTGGACCCAGAGATGATACAGGGATCTGTCTAGGGCTGGGATCCCCAGGCAGTGTAGCTGGGCTGACGACTTTGCCCCGTTCTCTCCCATGATTCAGTGTGGAACGTCTCCCGTCCCTCCTTCAGCTGACAGATAACATTGTCCCCTGCCCCGCCCTCACCCGGCCCCTAGGCTCTCAGCACCGCCTGTTTAATGAGCACCTGGTCTCCGCAAGCAGCAACCCTGCCTTGGCCCTGCGCCGGAAAAAGCACACTGAGAAGGAGGTGCCAGCTGACTTGGTCAGCACCGTGTCTGTGCGGCTTCGAGAGGGCTACAGTGTCCGGGAGGTCACCCTGGCCAAAGGTGAGGAGTAGGCCCTGCTTGTCCCACTCATCTAAGCAGAGCGGGAGACCCCGTGCACCCCGTGTGGCAGACTCTGCCTGTCCGTTGAGCGGGGCTTCCTGCTCTTAGCATTTAGCTTCCCAGTTCCATCTCCTTCTGTTCCAGGTGAGTCAGCTGAGAGTGGTGTAGTGTCCTGGACTTAGCTTTATTTTCAGATTTTGCCTGCAAACCTCAGTTTGTGTCAGTTGGCAGGCTGTGACCCTGCACTCTGTGGAACCAGGCTTGGAACCTTTGGCCAGGCTAGAGTTCCATGCGGTAGGTGGAGGTTGCGGACAGGACTCAGTCCCAGGCCCTCCTCCCCTCCTGCTTCCCCTGAAGGCGGGTCCCAGCTGGAGGTGAAGCTGGTGCTGCTGTGGAAACACAACATGCGCATTGAGTACGTGGCTACTGCACCCTGGCCCCTGGAGCCTGAGGGCCCTCGAGGCACCCGGGTGGAAGTGACAATGGAAGGCGGTTATGACATCCTGCATGACGTGTCCTGTGCGCTGAGACAGCCCATTCGCTCACTGTATCGGACCCACGTTATCCGGCGGTTCTGGAACACGCTGCAGAGGTAAGCAAGGTCACCGCTCAGTGACAGAGGTCCCACTTGTGTGGGGGGACGGATGTGAAAGCGGGGGTTGGAGAGAGTCACCCTGAGCACTAGGGGCTTGTGTCCAGACTCCCATGTGCCCCTGGGGCTCTCCTCCCCTGACTCCCCAGAGCCCAGGGAGGCTCAGGGTGGCCCTTGCTCTGCAGCATTAACCAGACGGACCAGATGCTTGCCCACCTGCAGTCCTTCTCCTCCGTCCCAGAACACTTCACACTGCCCGACAGCACCAAGAGCGGAGTGCCTCTCTTCTACATCCCACCCGGCTCCACCACCCCGGTGAGGGGGCCCTGACGTGCATTCTCCCTGTCCTGTGCTCACCCTCTGGAGCCCAGAACCACATTCATTTTCCTCACCTCTCAAATCTGAGGCCCCCAAACCAGGACCCTGAACTTTAGCCTTCAGAGCCCCCTCCTCCCCACCCCCACCCCTCCCAGGGGAGGAAAGAGTCTCTAGAGAAAGGTGGCCCTCAACAGATCATTGGAGTCAAAGGTCAATGCAGAATGTCTTGGTAGTGGTCTCCCAGCCAGCTGCAAGCCCTCTCACCATCTCCACATGGCATCCTCCAGCCTCCCCCGCATTTTCAGCCAACCACTGACTGCTGTGCTTCTCAAGGACTGTGTTTTCATTTGTCCTTTGGTTTCTCCACACTTGGCCCCAGGCATCAGCCTACCACTGAGGGGCTGGGGGCTTATTCCAGTCAATAATAGCCTCATTCCTGAGGTCCTGCCATCACTCAGAGGCTTTTCTCCAAAGTCAGTGATGGAAGTTCCATCCTGTGTCTGGATTCAGCTTTAAGAGGCCACGTGGCCTGTCCCTGGGCTCATTTGTCTTAATCTAGCCAGTGGTCCCCCAGCCTTTTTGGCACCAGGGACTGGCTTTGTGGAAGACAATTTATCCATAGACCAGGGTTTGAGGGAGTCGTTTTGGAATGATTAAAGTGCACTACATTTATTGTGCATTTTATTTCTTACTATTATTTCAGCATTTCCAGCTCAGACCATTAGGCATGAGATGCTAGAGTTTGGGGACCCCTGACCTAGCCTTGGTATTGGAGGCAGTTTCTGCCTCTGTCCCAGGCTGGGCCGAAGGTTTCTTTAGCCTTACACCACTGCCGCCTCTGACCCCGCCCCCCTCACCCCAGGCTCTGATGCTGTGCAGAGGTTATTCACGAGCTCTTCCTGCCCCCAGGTGCTCTCACTTCAGCACAGTGGCTCCGACTCTTCCCATGCCCAGTTTGCTGCCTATTGGAAGCCGGTGCTGTCCATGGATGCTAACTCGTGGCAGCGCTGGCTGCACATGCACCGCCTGGTGCTCATCCTGGAGCATGACACGTGGGTGTCCCTTGTCGGGCCACAGCCCAGGTGGAGGAGCGGGGGGCGGGAGGGACACGGAGTGATGGGGAGGGGAGGCAGTGGGTGAGCCCGTACCAACCTTGGCCAAGGAAAGCTCCAACCCATCCTAGCCCTCCTGCTCTTGAGCCTCCAGACCCTCAGACAGGGCCTGGAAGAGAGAACCTGTCCCTCTCCCCCACGCCTGGGGCCGGGAGGGCTCACCGCACACCCTCTTCCCAGGCCGATCCCCAAGCACCTGCACACCCCGGGCAGCAACGGCCGCTTCAGCACCGTCCAGTGTAGGATCTCGCACTCCTCGCTGACCTCCCTGCTCCGTGACTGGAGCAGCTTCGTGCTAGTCGAGGGCTATTCCTACGTGAAGCTGCTCTCCAGGTGGGCACGGTGATGTCCCCTCCTCCCCCTCATCCTGTGTCTCTTCCTCTCACCCCAGACCCTCTCCCTCCTTCCTCCTAAACCCTTCTTCTCCCAGCCAAGGGCTGCTCACGGTCCCTCCGTTTCTCCCCAGTGCCCCAGACCAGCCCCCGTCCTCCTTCTACATGGTCCGCATCATCTCCAAGGCCCCGTGTATGGTGCTCCGCCTGGGTTTCCCCATCGGCACGCCAGCACAGGCTCGGCACAAGGTGAGCAGGGCCCCAGCTCACTCCATGATGACCCACGACCCCTGGAGTGTCGACTGGCTCCTTCTCCCCAGCACTCCCGGGGCCAGTCGAAGGAGGAGCCCCTCAGACCAATAAGCCATGGGGCACCAGGCTCTCCCACCTCGTCTGGGGACCCCTTCTGCATGTCCGTAGGAGATGGGAGCAGGAAGGTGTGATCACAGTTTCCCCTCAGATTGTGTCGGACTTGCGGGAAGAAATCCTTCGCCTGCGTTTCCCCCACCGGGTTCAAAGCAAGGAGCCGACTCCCAAGGTGAAACGAAAAGGGCTGGGGGGCACCGGTGGGGGCAGCTCTCCCTCCAAGTCCCCGCCAACGCTGGGGCCACAGCAGGCCCTGTCTGACCGGCCCTGCCTTGTGGTCCTGCATAAGCCACTGGACAAGCTGCTCATCAGGTTGGTAGAGGGGGTGAGGGCGGGCCAGGAACACGTGGGGGCCGCAGCTGAGCTGGGCATGCGTAGAGGTCAGCTGGGATTTGCCCTCGTTCCCCAGGTATGAGAAGCTGCCCCTGGACTACCGGGCACCCTTCTTGCTGACCCTGGAGCCACCGGGGCCGCTGCCCTTGGTGTCGGGCCGCTCAGCCTCTTCTAGCCTGGCGTCACTGTCCCGCTACCTGTACCACCAGCGCTGGCTCTGGAGCGTCCCATCAGGACTGGCCCCTGCGCTGCCGCTCAGCGCCATTGCCCAGCTCCTTTCCATCCTCACTGAGTACGTCACTCAGCCTACCGGGCCACTGGGGGCAGGGAGGGAACAAGCGTCAACGCTGGGCTTGGATGCTGGTAGAATGCCTAAGCCAGACACGGCCCCTCCCTCTGCCCTCATCTCTGAGGCCCCAGCTCTGCAGAGGAGCCAGCACAGAGCATGCGTGCTGCTCCCCTACCCACCACCTTTCCCCACAACTTGGTGATTTTGGCCTCTGGTTCTCATTGGACCTGCCGCCCCTGAGGGACCAGTGGTTTGAGCAGGGCCACCAGCAGACAAGTCTGCCTGGATGGCTGCTGGAAAGTGGGCGTCTAAGTGGCATCGGAGGCCAGGGGTTGTACGCTGAGTGTCTCTCCCATCTCATCCCGTCCCACTGCTGCTTCTGCGGGGCCTCAGAGTCCGGCTTTCAGAAGGGTTCCACTTCGCCTGCAGTGGGGAAGGCATCATCACCATGGTCCTGGAGCTCCCAATTCAGGTACGTGCCATCCCTCATGACCCCTCCCACCAAGGTCCATCATCATCCCAGGGCACTCTCCTGTGAGCGGGATTGGGGCTGATGGAAACACTGCCTCACTGGGACCCTGTGGCCTGAGGCCGATCCCAGGACAGTGTGGCAAGGGGCCTGAAGTTCTGAGGGCCAGGGCTGGGGCGGGCCCAAACTCTCCTCTCCTGTCCCAGAACGAGCCCCCGGGGCAGGCTGCGGCCGAAGAGAGGCACACGTGCGTGGTCCAGTACATCCTCTTCCCACCTCATTCAACCTCCACCAAGGACAGGTGAGGCCCGACCCCCGAGCCACCTTGCTCCAGTTCCCCTTCCCCCTTCTGCCCCCGAAGGTCTGTCTCCCAACCTTGAAAATCAGGGCAGGGGATGCTGTCTTTAGACACTTTATCAGGCAGATACAGTGACAGAAGGCCATGTGTGAATTGTGGCTGTCCCGTGAGCCCTGGCCTTCCTGCCCTCCATGGACCGACTCCCGACCAGGCGGCGGTGGGTTGGATTCTCCTTTCTTCCAGGCTTAGAGTCCTTCTTCCTTTAGCTTCTCAACAGATGATGACAACGATGTGGAGGTGGAGGCCCTGGAGGGGGACTCAGAGCTCAACCTGGTCACCGAGGTGTGGGTGGAGCCCCAGTATGGACGGGTGGGACCCGGCCCTGAGAGCTGGAGGCACCTCCAGGACCTGACGTACTGTGAGATCCCTCGAGCTGTGAGTGGCCTCGGAAGACCCCACCGGTCCCTAGTCCCCTGGGAGTAGCACAGCCTGATGGCTTCCTGGTCCCTCTCAGTCTCTGTGTTCTGAATGTGTGTGTTGGTGGGGGCTTCCTTGAGAGCTGGAGGCTGGGGTTAACCCCTTCCCTCTGCTACTCCTCCCCTAGCTCCACCCTCGGGATGCTGCCTGCATAGGCTCCATGCTGAGCTTTGAGTACCTGATACAGCTCTGCCAGAGCAAGGAGTGGAGTCCCCTGCCCCCGGAGCCGAGAGTCTCTGCTGGTCAGTGGGGAGGGGCCCCTGGGCAGGAGCAGGGGAGGAGTGGGGAGAAGCCAGCTGCAGACGGGGACTCCAGGCCTCCCCGAGCTATTGTCTTCCCCCTACCCACTACCCTCCCAGGGTTGGACCAGGGAAGAGACGCCTGTGTCCACGAGATCCCTTTCCGTTTTGACCTCATGGGACTGCTGCCTCAGTGCCAGCAGCTCCAGATGTTCTTCCTCCTGCTTTCCAGAGGTGGGTGAATCTTGTGCCTGGAGGGCCAGCCAGCCAAGGGGTATTAGAGCACAGAGAGCAGATGAGTCTGCGAAGGAGCAGAGCGGAATGGGGCGGGGGGTGCTGGAGGGCCGGGCTGGCCGGGGCAGAGCCGGGGGACACCAGGCAGCAGGAGGTCCTGGGTGCTGAGTGGAGTGTGTGTTGGGCAGAGCCAGAAGGCGTCCCTCCTGCCGAGGGACCCTGTCCCGCCAATGACATGGTGCTGTGCCTGCTGCATGGCTGCCTGGGCCAGGAGCTGAGTGATCGGGAGCTCCCGCTGCCCGCTGCCGACCAGGCCGCCTTCCTGCGCGAGGTGCTTCGGCGGACCTGCCACAGTCCAGGTGAGCCCCCGCCTCTTTGCAGGTACCAGACTCTACAGAGCGATTCCCGTCTGGGTTCTGGCCACCCCTTTCCTGCACCTCAGAGCCCTGCTCTTTCCCATCCACCTCTACCTTCGTTGTAGGTCCAGAGGGGCCAGCAGAGGGGGACCCTGGGATCCTAAAGGATCAAGCAGGCAGCAGCGCCCAGGCCATCGGAGACCCCGGTCTTGCCACCCCGGTCAGCACTGGTGCATCCTCTCGGGCCTTTCATCATGGTGACCTCCTGCCATCCCCACATGTTCTTCCCCCCTCTTTCTAAGTCTGGGGATGCTCAGTGCCACCCACCACTGACAGGGCGCCATCATCCCTCTTGGTCGCCAGTCTTGCAAGCTGTCCCTGAACATGGAGTCTCAGGCAGAGGAAGGGAATGGGCATTGGGTGGTCCCTTAAGACGGCTCTGATTTTGTTTTCCTTGTACAGAGTCCAGGCCCTCCTGAAACTCTCGGGCCTGTCAGCTCTGCCCAGCCCCCTCAGTGGCGCTGCTATGCAAGGCTTGTGACCCCCCAGCATGTTTTCCTGACTTTCCTCCCCGCGACCTTCTCAGGTACTGACTATTGACCCCTCTTACTCATCCCCTCAGCTCCCTCACTGGCCTGCCAGGCAGCTCTGAGTTATGTCTCGCTTTTCCTCTGCAGATGTCCTACATCTGGCTTCATATGGCCTGGAGGGACCCTCTCAAGAGGAGACGAGAACTAAGCTTGGGGATTGGAATGGGGCCCCCAGCCTGAAAGATCTGGCAGTAACTGGGGTCACAGTGACAAAGTCCCAGGTCCCCATCCTCAGTGTCACACCAGCCAGTGGTAAGTCTGCTGACTCTTAAGTCAGTTAAGCAGCAGCAGGAATGGGAACAGACAGAGGGCTGGATGCCATGGACCACCTCTTGCCCACAGACAGTGCCCAGAATCCAGGAGAGCTGAGCCCACCCTTCCGTCAGGACCTACCAGCTTACCCTGGGCGCCAGGCTTCACAGACAGAGGGTGCAGATGGGCCCCGGACCCGGTGTCCTGTCTACATCTATAGCTGTTCTCTGGAAGCACTGAGGGAGCAGATGGTTGGTGTGCAGCCCCCTCAGGCACCCCGAGATCTCGTCTTCCGGTGAGTGCCCTCTGTGTTGACCGAGGTCTTTTCCTGGCCCCCAGCCATGGCTCAAGGGGACAGATACACAAGTTGATGATGAGTGGCGGGATCTCAGCTTTTTAGCCACGTCCTGCCTGCTCAGTGCTGGACTTCCTTCAGCACATCAGTTGAAGTCTCTGGGCCATCACTGCATTTGGTAGGGACCTAGGGACAATCCACTGGAAGGTGGGGGATGGTTGAGTGTGGGCTGCCACTGAGGGGAGCTGGCCAAGCCCTCTTTCCTTCCATTCCTAGGACTCAGTTCCTTGACCAGCCTTCCCTCTCCTCAGCCTGGATGGAGCCCAGGCACAAAGAGGCAGCCAACCACTGTGCCTTGCTACAGGAGCACGCACAGCGATGCTACGTCCGCGGTGAGTGTGACGCCATGGCAAGGAGGAGCCCACTTTGCAGATGATAGACATGGGGACTGGAGAGGTCCTCACAGAGCTTGACCATGTGGCCCCTTCCGCTTCCCCCAGGGCTGTTCCGGAGCTTGCAGCAAGCACAGAGCGTGACCTCGCAGGACCTGCTAATAGCAGTGGATGCCTGTGAGGAGCTACTGCAGGAAATAGACATCACCCCTTTTCTGCTCGCACTGTGTGGCCACACTCGGGGTTTGCCTCATGCACCCCCAAGCCCTGGTCCTCTCAGCCCAGGGCTGTTCAGCAGCAGCATGGAGGAGGGCCCCGAGCCTCGGGAACGAGCTGTCCTGGCTTCTGAGTCCAGGTTGGGATGGTTCCTGAATGATGTATAAGGGGGCACGCAGATGAAGCCCCTATAGCCCAGGGCCTCTTGCCTTGGGGAGGCGACCAGCCATACTTGGTCACTGGTTTCCCACCTTCTGCCCAGGCTTCTGTCTCCCATTCAACATGGGCAGCAGTCTCCCCGTCTTACTCTCCTGGTTCTCCCAGCTTTCCTGTTTTGGTGTGGAGTGTTGAGCTAGGTTAGTGGTGAGGAGTTGCCAGTGGCCATCAGTGAAAGTAGAAGCTTGTTCCGAGGACATCCAGATAGTAGTGATAAATCCGCTAAACTGCTGAGTCTCACAGAGACAGAAACTTGAGTGAGAGAGGCAGGCAGCCAGACAGCTGTGTGTCTGGTGTCTGCAGGGGTCAGCACTGGGGAAGTGGAAGGAGCGGAGGGACGAGTACACTGGTGATGCCCGGTTTCCTCTCTGGAGGTCTGCATCCCCCACCTTTCATGCCCCCCAGATGAGTGCACTTTCTTCCCACCAAACCTTGCTTCTCCACCTGGGTCTCTCTTCCACGATGAATGATATCTCCCTCCACCCACTGGTCCAAGTCAGAAAACCAGGAGTCAGCCTTACTCATTCCTCTGTTGCACAGAAATGTCCAGCCACTAAGAAATATAGAGGTTAGAGTGGAGATGGGTGGGTGGGTTCTCCTGGCCTCTTCCTGCCGATGTCCTGTGCTCAGTACTCTTCCAAGAGGCAGAGGCTCTTGTGTGCTGCTCCCACTTGGGAAGCAGGCTCCTCTAGGACATGATGGTTCCTAACACTTACTACCCCCAACCCCACTCAGCATAGAGACCGAGGACCTAAGCGAGCCTGAGATTCAGAGCAGCCGTGTCCCTGGCCATCCAGACCCGGGCCTGGAGATCTCTCTAACAGATGTCTGTCAGCTCAGAGGAGAGGCCCATGATGCCCTTCACAGCCTCATACAGGTGAGGATAGAGAGACAGAGTCCTGGCTGGGCAGTGGTCCCTCATGGTTGGGGGTGTGTAGGTGTCTGTTCTAGGGTAGGGGCAATGTTCAGCCAAATAGCAGCTGACATTGTAGCCTTCTAACGCCAAACAGGAGAAGTTTCTGGAGATCAGCAGTCTCCATTTCCGCACGGTGCCCTCCAATCCCCACTACTTCTTCTATTGCCCTCCATCCAGCAGGCGTGAGGTGAGCGACTATCTCCCTTACCTCCCTCCCTCCCCACAGCCTGTAGCCCCTGAAACCCTGCTTGGCCCACCCAGATCCTCCTGATCCATGATCCTTGGTCCCCTGAGGCCCCACCTCAGGTCAAGCTGCCTCTTTCTCTTGCCCAGGATGAGGGACCCCGGGACATGGTCGACAGAAAAGTCAGTGACTTGGAGTTTTCAGAGGCTGAGCTCATGGGAGAGGAAGGTACAGAGGCCAGTGAGTAGGGGGGGTAAAGGCTGCTTCCAGCCAAGATCCAGGGCCTCTGCTGCCAGCCTCTCCTGTTGACCACATGACATGTGTCTCCAGGAGACGCATCTGCCTGCTGCGTGGTCACCGAGAGTGACCCGGAGCTGGAGGTGGAGTACCGCGAGAGCCGTGAACCGGAACTGGGGCCTGCTGGGCTGGACTCCGCCTCACTGTCAGACGCAGACACCGTGAACCCCGATGAAGACTCCTTCAGTATCCTGGGGGGCGACTCCCCCACGGGGCCCGAGAGCCTGGCGCATGACCTGCCGCCACTCTTCCTGCACCTCACGTGCTCCGTGCGGCTGCGTGGCCAGCACAGCTCAGTGCCTGTGTGCAGCCTGCCCACCTGCCTGGGTGAGTCTAGAGGTCCCCAGGGAAGGGCCACAGGGCCTGGTCCAGCCTGCATGCCTGTCTGGGGGTGGGGGAGGCCCTCTGCGTGTAACTCTTTAGCCCCAGACGCTTGGAATCTGTGCTTGTCCCGGGGCTCCAGTGACCCCTGACCTCCCCCCTCTCCCAGGCCAGGTGCTTTCTAGCCTGGAGGGCCCCCCCATGGGAGGCCGAGTTCTTCTGCGGGACCTCAGTGTCACTCTGGACGTCTTTGTGCTGACCTTGCCCCTGGAAGTGGAGCTCCCCCCGACCTCAGATCCTCAGCACCACCGGTGTGGCAGCAAGTTTGGCGGGGGATCTGGGGCCTCGTTAGAGTAGGGGAGCCATTAAGGAATTTAGAGACGCCTGGGGACTAAGGGTACCTTAAGGATTCCAAGAAAGGATTGCTGAGGAGGCCTTGGGAGGATGATAGGTGCTGACCTTTGACCTTTGCTCCTGTCCTGCTCAGGTCAACATCTGAAAGCAGTGCGTCCTTCCCACGGTCCCCAGGGCAGCCATCCGATGATGGGCTGGGGCCTCCACTGCCGCCTCCAGGGGAAGACAGGTACTTCCTTACCTCCCTCCTAGGCTTCCTTGCTCCCTATTGGTTTTGTCCTCTGGAAACCAGTAAGTAAACCTTTCTTCCAATTAGGCACCCAGGACTGTCTAATTTGGCCACACCCCACAGACTGGCTGTTGAGACCACCATGAGTGAGGTGAGGGCCTTCCCTCCCCCAGCCTAAGTAACCTCCCCTCAGCACTGTAACTGACACCCTTTCCATCAGATGGTGACGTAAGACACCCCCTTTATTCTGGGGTTCAGGGAGGCCTCTCCCAGTCTGTGAGGCAGAGTCTGTCCTGGTGTCTTCTGACTGAGGAGGGTGGTGATGCCCCAGTCGGCGTGGGGGGTGTCCCTCACCACTCCCTGCATTGCTCTCCGACCGTAGATCCGCTGGCTGCTGGAGGATGAGATGGTGGGGGCACTGCGAAGAGGGGGCATCCCCCAGAGCCCAGCCCTGCACCGCGCAGCCGCCCACATCCACAGCTCCCCCGGACGCTCCACCTGCCTGCGCCAAACGTTGCCGCTGAGTTTTGTGTTTGGGCCAGAGCGTTCTCTCACACAGTTTAAGGAGGTATGCTGCCCTCGAGGCGCTCCCTGGTCACCCTGGGGCCTGTCCTTCCCCAGGCTCCACAGACAGAACTGGAAGGCCCTCTCTCGGTTGGAGCCCACCTCCTCACCTTGTGGTCTGCCCCTGACCCCATGCCTGGCGGCCCAGCTCACCCTTGCCCCTGGGCCTGGTGAGCCTTGGGCAAGCCCCTGAGCCTTCTCATAACTCCCAGCGGGGATGCTAGTGTGTGCTTCACCGGCTACTTGTGAGGGGTCTGATGAGGAAGTATGAGGCCCACCAGTAAGGAGGGCTGCTCCCGCCTAACCTCTGGCCTTGGCTCCTGCTCCCTAGGAGTTCCGCCACCTCCACCTCCCTGGTCATGTTCTTCTTGAGGACCCTGACAGTGGCTTCTTCTTTGTGGCAGTGGGCCAACAGCCAGGTGGGTCCCACGGGGAGCCCCCTTCCCCGGCCTGGGCTTGGCACAGCCAGGAGGACAAGGCTGAAGGCCTCGAAGGGGAGGTGAGTCTTGCCTGGGCGGACCTGTGAAAGGAGCGGGTGGTGGTGGAAGTGTGGGGCTGTGCTCCAGCTTGCCCTCCTGACCCTCAGGCCCTGACAACCAGCCCCCAAGCCCCTGGCTCCCCAGAGGATCCTCAGAGCCCCCTGCTCATCAGTCTGCCCAACCTGCCCCAGGGAGGTAAGAGATGACTCGCATCTCCCTGGCCCTGCACCCATGTTCAGAAAGCATCCTCAGCAGGATCCAGAGAGGCTCCAGGCCTTCCCTTCTCTTCCCAGGGAGCCAGCCTGGGCCCAGCCGGGGACTCAGTCTCATGTCCAGTCAGGGCAGTGTGGACTCGGACCACCTAGGTAAGTTGGGGCGGAGCAGGGAAGACCAAGCTGATGGGAAGTGGACTCAGGGCCGCATAGTGAAAGGTCTGGGCAGGTCCATCAGTAGGGACTAACCCAGAGGGGCCCACCAAGCTGATGCACTTGGGGCTCACGTGAGCCTCAGGGTAAGGTTGAACTTGAGCATGTTTGACACAGGTTATGATGGTGGCAGCAGTGGCTCAGACAGTGAGGGTCCCAGTGAGACCCCAGGTGAGAAGCCCCCCTTCACGTTGCGGACCCCTCCTGGGCCGGCACCTCCACAGCCTTCCCTCATAGGCCTCCCTGGACCCTGCCTGCCTGACTTCTGGCTCATCGTCCGGGTGCTACAGGACCGTGTGGAAGTGTATGCACATGCGAGGTAAGGAGAAGCTGGGCCCTGCACCCTGACTCCGATGTTAGCGTTTCCCTGGTCCCACAACTCCCTTCTTCAGTGTTGTTAGAAGGCTGGACTTGGGACTGAGGTTTTGGGTAGGGATCTGACTTGTGCTCTGAGGCTGGGGGCTCCTGACCACTTCCCACATGTTGTAACAAAGCATGTCACTCCGCTCTTCTAATGGAGTTGAAAAGCTGATGAGGATTTTGGCTCCTAGCCAAACCTTAAGAGAATCTGTAGTACACAGCAGCCCAGGAGCTATGGGTATATAAAAATAAGGGATAATAGGTAATATTTAACAAGTACTTGCTCTGTGGCAGGCACTGTGCTATGTTTGTTACATGGATCACTCATTTGATCTGTAACATACCTGTGAAGTATTATTATCCTTGTGGTCCGAATGAAGAAACTCCAGCACACATAGGTTATATTACACTTGCTCAAGGTCCCGGTTAGTAAGCAGCAGCGCCATACTTAGGCATCTTGTTCAGTGCTGCTCTAATCATGGGGGTGGGCATGTTAAGAGAAGGGAGGACCACCATTCTGACAAAGAAGATCGGAGGATAAAGAGGTGAACTGCATGATGGAAACCTCAGGTGGTACCTACATGGAGGCTGGTGAGGCAAGCCTGCAGCCCAGGCTTCCAGAATTGCTGTTGAGAATTCCATGTTTCCTAGTTCCCTTCATGTTTACTTCCCCTTGTCCAGTCCTCCTTCCTTTCCATGGTTCCTGTTGGTCCCTCCTCCCATGACACCCTCCCCTCTCTCCCTCCCCACTGCAATTCTGTGTTTGATGCATCCTCCCCAGGAGCCTGATTCGGGAGGATGGGGGGCCAGGCACCGAGTGTCGCCACCTGCAGCAGCTCCTGGTGAGGCGAGTTGGGGAGATCTGCAGGGAGGTCAACCAGGTAAGGGGCAGCCGGGGGCAGGCCTCTCCAGGCATGGGATGCAGCCCAGATGACGAAGAAGTTTCCAGGAACTTGACTTTCAGAGGCTGTTGATCCAACTTGGACGTTTTCTTTGACCCTTAGTTACTGGGATGCTATTACTCCGCAGTGTCCTTACAACCTGAGGAGCTCTCCCAACCCACCCCCAGAGTGGGTTACTCTCTCATTCCCTTCCAGTGACTGTGAGATGCTCCCTCTCATTGCACTCAGCTAGCATTAGGGATGAGATAATGAATTAAGACAGAGGGAAGCTTATGTCAAGTGGGGAGAGATGGATATGAAACAACTAAAACACACAAATTATTTCCGCTGCAATTGTGAAGGCTTCTATAGAGGAAAAGCAGAGACTGTGAGAGCACTTAACAGGGATCTGACCATCTGCAGTGTCAGGGAAAGCTGGGAAGAAGAGATTTTTAAGCTGAGATCTGAAGGGCAGTAAATAGATTCTGGCAAAGAGGAGAGACAGATGTTCCTCACTGGCTTCAGCACTCAGTGCCTGGAGCCCAGTGACTGTCAGACACCATCTCTGAGCTCCCAGTAATTACTGATGCTCTTTTTGACCTCCAACCCCCCAGTGATAATGGGCATTCTCTCTAGCCTTTGATCACCCCTCTCCACCACCACCAGCAGTGTATGCGGGAATATTTCAGTTCCCCAAGAGCTGGTTCCTTCTTCTCTCAGCGGCTGCTTCTTCAGGACCTGCACGACAGTCATGTGTGCAACTCTCTTCTGGTGGCTGAGAGCGAAGAAGATCTGTGGCGTAGCGAGACCCCCTTCCACTCCCGTCAGCGAGTACCACTGCCCAGCGATGGTGAGTCCCACTCAGGAGCCTTCCTTACCGAAGACTGCTGAAGCTGGGGGTGGACCAAATAACTCGTCATTACTTGGTCCTCGGTGCCAGATAACACAGTGAGAACAAGGAGAAGAGGACAGAAAACGATCACCGGGTTTGGCTGCCACGGGGTCATCAGTGACTTTAGTGAAAGTGCTTTCAGTGGAGACAGGAGTAGGAAACCAGAGGAAGTGGAAACATGAAAGGATATTAGGCTGGAGGAGCCGGGAGTCACTCCTCTTTCAAGTCACCTGGCAGTGAAGGGAGAAGCAAATAGATCCAGCAGAAACTAAAGGAAGGTGGGAGGCAAGGCAGGAATTTAAAATAAGGTAGAGACTGGAGCATGTTTCTGTTGCATGGGAAAGAGCCAGCAGAGGGGGAGCTGTTGAAGAGTACAGGAGAGAAGGGACACAGAACAGGCGCTGCTGTGACCTGTCTTCCTAAGGGCATGCTCTGCCTGGCCCTGCCTTGTTTTCTGAAATGACCGTCTCTCCCCTGCAGGGTGATAGCCGAGGCCGAGGAAAGGGGCAGGGGATGGTGGACAAGTAGGCCAGCTCACAGGCGAGAACACCGGAGGGGTGGAGCCTGAGGGCCAGTAGGATTTGCCCTCTGATTGGCTGTCCCTCCAGACAGGCAGGCATAGAAACCTTTGGGGTTTCTGAGATGTCTGGTCACAGGAAACACACGATCATCTACTTGAGATGGTAATCAAAATCTCCACACTTCTGCGCCCTTCTCGTATTTCTCATGACCTCTCACCCCAGCTCACAGAAAAAAGCCAGATTGTGCCATTCCTTTGCCATTCTCCCTCAGTTCTAAAAGTAACGTCAGATCACTCCTTATCTTTAACATGCTCGGCAAGTCTGTAGACAAACGTTCCTAACAGCTACAGGAGAGCGCGTCTCTCAGCACGTCCTGGGATATGTTCCATATCAAAGCAGAATCCCTGTAACTGATGGACTTCCCAGGGTCTAGAAGACATCTTCTGCAAATTGAATATGAGCTGCGACCGCCAAGCACTTCTTCACAGTGGCTCCCAGCAGCCCAGGGTGTGAGACTAGTCAGAGCCCAGATCCAGCCCTTCCTCATTTTAGTCTTTCCATATGGTTTTGCTGAAACCCTTAGCAACCAGCATTCCATTCCAGACTCTGCAGCCCCCTGGGTGTCCTGTACACTGCTCCCATCTTAGAGCAGCTTCTCTGGGAAACCAAATTGCCACCTTGACTTACTGGAAGTTTCCTCATCAACCTGGAAACCAGAAAGGGGTCAGTCAAGGCCATGGGCTGTAGCCGCAGGCTCTTGCAAAGAGCCACCCAACCCTTCGGGTTTTCTGGGCTAGCTGTCCTCCAGAGCAAAGGGCATAGTGTCCCCTCACTCTGCTATAGGGATATGTAAGCAGTCACACACATTCTGTTTTAATGGGGTTTGTATTATTATTGCACTGCCCAATGAGTACATGAGTAGGATGTGTTCTGTATTGTATTCTGACAGACTCAGAGTGTCCTGGCAGCATCCTCAGGATTATGCTTTGCCTTTCCTGACACCTCTTCTTAGCTCCTTCTCCATGTCTTCCTAAGATAGTTCTGAAAACCTCTGTGCTATGACCTGTCTTCCTAAGAGCTTATTTTAATACCCAAAGCAACCATCTTTCCCCCTCCGCAGAGCGATCAGCCAGAGGAGTTGGGGGTTGAGGACAGGTAGGCCAGTTCACAGGTGAGAAGTCTGAGGGCAGAGGTCTGTGTCTCATTTCTGATCCACCGTCTCCTGTCCCCCAGATTATGCTGCCGACGAGAGCTGTGGGCCCCGAGGGTACCTGGCCGCCACAATGCAGTTTGTCCCTGGCCATTTCTCCTGTGACGTTGTCTGGGGAACCGTGATTCGAGTCCACTCACGCCTCAAAATGGGACCCAGCATGGGCGTTTCTCGGGGTATGTGATTGGCATGGGAGGGCAGGTGGAGTGTAGAGGGGTTGGGAATTGGAGGGGGAATCTGGAGAGGAGAGTTTCCTAAACCCAGGTTCCCCCTATAGCCATCCAGGCCCTACGCTCTGTGCTTAATGCCTTCTCTGTTGTGAACCGGAAGAACATGTTTGTTTACCAGGAGCGAGCAACAAAAGCTGTGTACTATCTGCGGTATGTGGGTCCTGGGAAGCCGGGCCACAGCCTGGGGCAACGGAGGAGCTGCTGTCCAAAGCCCTCCCATGCCACTCTTTCCCAGGCTCCTGGAGACGTCCTGCAGTGAGCGGCCGTGGGACAGTGACGCCCTGCCCCCGTCCCTTGCTCTGTCCCGAAGCCAGGAGCCCATCTGTTCCGAGGAAGCCTCGGCATGTATCCCCCACTCCCTGATTCCCCCTTACTCCTGCAGACTTTGCTCCCTGGAGCCAGGCCATGACCACAATTGCCCTGCAGGGTCCTCGTTCTCCCCTGGACATGGCATCCAGCCGCAGTTCTGATGCTGCTCGTCCTGTGGGCCAAGTGGACAGACATATCCAGCTGCTGGTGCATGGCGTGGGGCAGGCAGGTGAGGGCTGTGGGGCAGGGGAGGGGAGTGACCAGATGCGGTTCCACAGTCCTCTGGGACTTCTCTTCTTATACTAGCTCCGGGCCTCCCTCGAGCAGGAGCTGGGTGGAAAGGATAGGCTCCTGGGATGTTGAAGGGTAGGACCTGTAGCTGGCTAAAATGCAGCCACATGTCTAAACTGGGTAACCATGTGGCTAGATGGTAGTCCCACTGGCCAGATACTGGGGCGGGTTTGGGATACATTGAGCCCAAGGTATCCAGTAGGCAACTGGCTCATTTATTTATGGCTCAATAAATGTATACTAGCATTGAGCTAAGACTGTTACATATGAGATAGATGCTATTATTATTCCCACTGTATTGAGGGAGGCACTGAGGCTTTGAGAGGTAAGACTCGCCTGTCACACGTTGAGTAGCTTGGCAGAACTAGAACTTGGTGCTGGCTGCCTCTGGTGCACAGGAACCTGTTTGAGTCTGCGTTAAGGGATGAGATGGGGTGGGTGGATCTTCTGCCAGCGTCTCCACCTCCCCACCGTGTCCGTGTCCAGGTCCTGAGATCACGGATGAGCTTGTGCGGGTTCTGCGTCGGCGCCTGGATGAGGCCACACTAGACGTCATCACAGTCATGCTCGTGCGGAACTGCAAGCTGACGCCAGCTGACGTGGAGGTCAGCTCCCTCCCAGGCTCCCTGCGTGACTCCACCGCAGCCGCCAGGACAGTCGCAGCCAGAACCTCTTTCTTCAGCTCTGACTCCCCTTCCTTCCCTCTCTGCAGTTCATCCAGCCCCCAGGGAGTCTGCCCTCAGAGGTGCTACACCTGGCACTGCCACCCTCCTGCCGGCCCTGGCTTCCCGCCCTGGCCTGGTACCTGCGGCAGAACCTGCTCATCTTCCTGCACTCCCCCAAGTACACGGACAGCAAC
This sequence comes from Cervus elaphus, assembly GCF_910594005.1. Lineage (NCBI taxonomy): Eukaryota > Metazoa > Chordata > Mammalia > Artiodactyla > Cervidae > Cervus > Cervus elaphus. The sequence continues at coordinate 122,823,885 of NC_057834.1, read as the reverse complement.
AGCCGGAACCACTTCCAGGTGAGGCTGCACCCCCAGTCCACCCTTGCGTGCCTGCTTGCTGAGTTAGATGTTTTCTACAGATGCCCCCCCCGACCCATGTACCTGTGTACACCCATGGATCTCTGAACACCCCAGCCCCTCCCCGGCCTTTATTACCTACCTGTGTCTTCCTTCGCTCTTGTGTGTACCTGTTCCCCACTCTTCCTGTGGACACCCGTTCCCTGATGGCTTTTGTCCATTTGCCTGGTCTTAGCGCTCGGTGGCCCTTCTCTCCCCAGCATCCACTCCCACCACAGGGTGGCCTCCCCGACTTGGACATCTACTTGTACAACAAGCCTGGAGGACAGGGTACTGGGGGCAAAGGTACAGTGCAGCCCCTGGGCCCGTGGCGCCATGGGGTGTGGGAAAGCCTGTTCCTGTCCTGTAGCTGGATTGGGTGGGGAGGGGCAGGGCCCGGAAGTCCCAGAGCTGAGCTTTCCTTTTGGATTTCTACCCAGGGGTTGCCTGCATCACTCTAGCTTTTGTGGATGAGGAGGGAGCCCCCATCTCACTGGCATCATGGCCCCCCTCTTCTCCGGGGCCCCCAGACCCACTGCAGGAGGAGGAGTTCGAGCAGCTGACTCAAGTCACTCGCTGCCCAGTCCTGCCGGACAGTTCTTCAGGTGGGGCAGCTTGGTCAGAGAAGGGGGTGTTCATTTAATGCTGTGGAAACCAGGGACACACTCAAGTAGCCCCCATTCTTTCTTCCAGCTCCAAGCGGGTCCCCACGGCTTCGATTAGATGTGTGGGAAAAGGGGAACATCAGCATTGTGCAGCTGGAGGAGAAGCTCCGAACAGCAGCTCGCCAGGCCCTGGCGGATGCCATCATGGAGCTCTGGCTGCTGCCAGCGCCGCTGTGTACAGAGGATACATCCACAGGTACGTGGAGTCTGGAGAACCCCAGAGGTCCAGGTGAGGTGGTATTCCAGGTCAGGATGCCAGGAGAGTCTGGGGAGACATGGCAGAGGCTGCATCTAAAGTACACATTCAGCAGTTGTCCATCACCTTCTCTGCATCAGCAAGGTGATACACTTGATAGAAATGTATGTGTGCAATTGGTCACTCAGATTAGGGGTATGTGACCAGGAACTCCCTACACACACACACACACACACACACACACACACACACCCTGCCATTCAGGAACAGGTGTAGTATGTAAATGCATGTCTGTTTCTTACCAGTCTTGGGGCTGGCTGGGTTGCAGGAACAGGTAGAGTAAGTAAATGGCATGTCTGTCTCTTACCAGTCTTGGGGCTGGCTGGGTTGTCTGAAATGGGGGTTGATGGTCAGTGATAGGAGTCTGTGATGCCTGGTGCCCACAGGAAGTCTCAGGAGTGGGTCACTGGATACCAAGAGCCCTGCAGGCCGAGCCAGCACCTTTCCCCCCAGCCCTGGCCCTGGCGAACCTGTGACTCCCCCCAGCAAAGCTGGCCGGCGTAGCTTCTGGGACATGCTGGTAATGGGAGAAAGGGAGGTGGTGAAGTTGATCTCTGCCTTCTTGCCTGCCTCCTGTCTGCCCTCTCTATTCCCTGGAGGCCCTGCCCCAGAGCTCCTGTTATATGAAACTACTCTGTCCCTTAGACAGGAGTGTACAGAGCGTGGCATGTTCTCACTTATATACAGATAGCCTCAGCTTAAGTGTTTTCATTTCCTCTTTCCTTGTCAGATCCTCACAGCCTGCAAGATTTCAGCAGGCCTGTTACTAGTGAGGCCACTGAGAATCTGGAAAGTTGAGTAGCCTGCTCAAGGCTGCTTGGTCAGCCTCCAGTTCTTCTGGGCTCTTATAACTATTCTTGGATGCCTCCATCCTCCACCACATTCCCCTTCCCAGTAGCCCCTCCTCATTTACTGCATTGCCCCCAGAGTAAAACAGAATGTGGGGACTTGGGTTCCCCCAAAACAACTGACGACATTGTCCTGGATCGGCCAGAAGACACTCGGGGCCGGAGGCGTCACAAAACGGAAAGCGTTCGGACTCCAGGTGGGACTGAGCGGGCAGCGGGCCCAGAGTCTGGGGCCCAGAGACAAAGGTATGTGTGTTATCATGGAAAGTGTGCTGTGGAGTCACAGGGGCTGTTGAGTGCATGTGAACATACAGGTCTTGTGTGTCGGTGCGAGGCTGTTTCTCCTGCTGTGTCTTCAGACGGAGGACCACACAGCTGGAAGAGGGCGAGGCGGGCACCCTGCAGCCTGTGTTTGCTCGTGTCGCTCAGCGCTGGATGGAGTTCATGGTTCAGATCGGTGAGACCCCTCTCCCACCCCCGAGCCTGTGGCCCAGTCCCCAGCCCCCAGCCCCGAGCCCCACCATGACCTCTGTGCCCGGGATCCAGGATGCGCCTCGGTGTCCAGGAGCTCCACTCACATGGTGTCCCGCTTCCTCCTCCCATCCGTCCTGTCTGAGTTCACCACTCTGGTCACCTCAATGGCTGGCGACACCAGTGTCCGCATCTTTGAGCAGCATTTGTGAGTTTGGGGTCTCATGGAAGCTGAGGTGGGAGAGGCGATGGCCAGGGGATGGGGCCATGGATGGTCTGCTTTCTGTCCATCCCTCTCTCCCACTAGGACTCCTGAGCCAGAGCTCTTCAGTCCTTGTTCCCTTGGACAGTTGGGCCCACCGCCCCGCCCGGCAGCTGAACGGCACCTGCTGCTTCTGGGCAGGAACTTCTCACAGTGGAGGAGACCCACCCAGCAGGGTGAGGCCACAGCCTACAGTGGGGGTGGGGGTCTCAGAGGGACTGATCCTGTAACCTCTGACCCTGTGGGGGGCAGTGAGGGATTGAGAGGGATCAGCCCCAAGACCTTCATTTTGCCCCTTGACCCCATAGCTGCCAAAGCTGTGCAGCGCTTTGAGCCGGGAGGTGATGGGAGCGTGGGGCGAAATGCTCCCCGGCAGAGGTTCCTGCTGCTGGAGGTCGTGGACAAAAAGGTAGGCATGGGGCCAGGGGCTGGGTGGTAGGAGGGGCTCTGTGATCCCACTGACGCTGAGCCTTGACTTCCAGCTCCAGCTGCTGACCTACAACTGGGCTCCAGACCTGGGGGCGGCCCTGGGCCGAGCTTTGGTTCGCCTCGTGCAGTGGCAGAACGCGCGCGCCCATCTCATCTTCTGCCTCCTCAGCCAGAAGCTGGGGCTCTTCCACCACTACGGCCAGCTGGACTTCCCAGTGCGGGACGAAAAGGTGCCTGCCGTCTGGGCCCCTCCTCTCCTGAGCGGTCAGCTAAAGGAAGCTGCCGTCCAGAAACAGGAGAGGGGACAGGCTGAGAGCAGGGGTCATAGGAGGGCGAGTCAGGGAGGCAGCCACGGGGTGGGAGAGGAGGTCTGAGGGCAGGGGCCCCAGACCCCTTGTGAGGCTTCATCTCTCTCAGGAGCCAAACCCATTCCTGCTGCCGACCGTGGAAGCAGAGACCCTCATCCGGAGTGCAAGTCCCCCCCTGAGCCGTGAGCAGGGCCGGCTGAGTGGGTCCTCGCGGGGCGGGGGCCCCCTTCCCCTGGACACATTCCCCTTCGATGAGGCCCTGAGGGATATCACGGCTGCCCGCCCCACCTCCTCCCTCGGCCCTGTGCCCAGACCGCCTGATCCCGTCACCTACCATGGACAACAGTTCCTGGAGATCAAGATGGCAGAGCGCAGAGGTGAGCATGCTGGGCTGGGCGGCAGGCAGGGCCAGCTAAGGAGTCTGGCAGGAAGAGGGGCGGTTGCTCCTGGGGTCTGCTACTAAAAACCTCCAACTCCTAGAGCTGGAGCGCCAGATGAAGATGGAGAACCTGTTTGTCACGTGGCAGCAGCGCTCCGCCCCAGCCAGCATGCCCATCAGTGTGAGTGCCCCACTCGCGTCCTCCGGGACCATCCCGTGACTCTGCCCTGGCCACCGGCCAGGTGCTCACTGTCCATTTCCCCAGGCCGGGGAGCTGGAGACCCTGAAACAGTCGTCCCGCCTGGTGCATTACTGTGCAACGGCCCTGCTCTTCGACCCTGCAGCCTGGCTGCATGGGCCTCCAGAGACCTCGGGGCCCCCGGAGGGACAGGTGAGGCTCCAGACTCTGGATTTCTCTGGGGGACCCCCGTTTCTTAACCCCTGAGAGGGTGGCTGCCGGAGGGTAGAGTCTCTCTCAACCTCCACCCCAACAGCGGCGCCATCGCCCTGAGTCAGCCTCGGGAAGCCGAGAATCCCCCGCCAGCTGCGACTCCTCAGATGGGCCTCCGCTGGGTGCCCGGGAGGAGCCTTGGTTGAAGGAGCTGAGCTTGGCCTTCCTGCAGCAGTACGTGCAGTATCTGCAGAGCATGGGCTTTGTGCTGGTGCCGCTGCGGCCCCCCTCGCCTGCCCGCAGGTGAGCCCCTCTTGTCTCCCTGCTCTCCTCTCCTCCTCCATGGCAGGTGAGGCCTGACACTCCCTTCCCCTTGGGTCCTGCTTGGGTAATGAGGGCCATGTGCACATTCAGCTCACCAGGCCCACACTGTGACACGGTTCATTTCACATATCCAGATATGTGAGTTTGTTTTCTCTCTCCTCTCTGTTTTCAGTTTGATGCCTTTTCAGAGTAGTAAATGTAAGTCACGCTTTCTTACTCAAGATGCCCCCTAGGCCCAGAAAGCCATTTCCCACCTGCTTAGTGTTTCTGTAACCAGCTCTCCATCTCCCCGGCCTCCCACTCTCTCCCAGACCTTAGGAAGAGGACAGGCCTGCACCTCCAGGATGTTTCATTCGGTTGCCCCTCTCATTTCTCTGGGACAGACCCCAGGAGGCACTCTGCTCATTGCCCTCCACAGCCAGGTCCCAGCAGTAGGGATTTCTCTGGCGTTCACATCCTTCCCATTCAGTTATGTTCTTCCCAGAAGTCAGAATTCCCTTTTAAAACCAAAGACACTAAGGTTAAATATATGTTTCTAGAGGAAAATTTTAAATCAAGTCTTCCTCCCTCTCAAATCTCTCCAATCAATAGGCTTGGTCCCTATTTCCTTGAGGGTTAACTGGGACATTTCTTCTTGCCGAAGGTTTTGACCCCCGCCCACCCCCAGCAACAGTTCCAGCAGTTTGTAGTCCTGAGTATGATGAGTGGGTCTCATTGGCTCTTTCTATATTGTCCTCATTCACAGTACTTCTCTTTATCCCCTTTGTCTCTGAGTTGAGAAGAACAATAGGCTTTAGATCACTGAAACTGAACCTTTCCTGCTCAAAAGAGAACCCCTTTTCCCTCTCAGAGGAACCGTCCTTACCAGGGCATCAAGCGTCCACTTGAGCTTTCCCCGTGAAGTCTCAAGATGGACATCACCCACTCCCCTCCCATCCTCCCCTGCTGCCCCCAACAAGCAAGTACTGCCATATCCCACAGGGGTCTCCCTTTAGTCACAGCAGCCTCAGCGGCCCCACCCTCATCCTCTTGCTGGAAGAGAGGGACCTGTCTCCACCTCCCCTTAGAGCAACACATGCTGTGGAGAGAGCCCCGCCCCGCAGTCTAGCCCCGGACTGCACACTCAGCCTTCCCACTGACCCAGTATGGGACCCAAGCAGGTTCTTCCCTCCTCTGGGCCTGTCTCCTCGCCTCCACAGTGATGCCATGTGAACCGGTTCTGGGTCTGATAGCAGGGACCCTTCACCCCACAGGCCTGCCTCACCCCCTTGTCCCTCTTCCTTTTCTGCAGCACCAGTCGGCTTCGGGCTATGGCTATCCTTGGAACAGAAGGACGGGGGTCCTTTTCCTGCCCGAAAACCAAGGCTGAAGGGAGCCCCAAGGTAAACACCTCATCATGTGCCTTCCCCAGCAGTGAAATCAGCAATGCCTCAGACACCAGCATCACTGAGCCTGAATTATTTGCCCAAGGCCTAAAGTCAGGGGCCCTGGATAATGACTGAGGTCATTGATCCCAGCCTGACACCATTAAAGTCACTGGCCCAGGGGCCTGTTTCCCCAGTGAGCCCCCATCCTTGCCCCTAAACCCCAGTCTTTCTCCTTTCTGCAGAGCACGGGCTCTTCAGTCACCACATACCACCTGCAGCGGGCACTGCCTGGGGGCATCATCCTCATGGAGCTGGCTTTTCAGGTAAACAGGCGGAGCACCGAGTGAGGAGAGCCAGGCCTTCCTGTCTCTTGCCCTCCTGACCTCGTCTTCGTCCTCTCTCCAGGGCTGTTATTTCTGTGTTAAACAGTTTGCTCTGGAATGTTCCCGAATCCCCATGGGGCAGGCTGTCAACTCTCAGGTAAGTGGTGAGGACAGAGGGCTGTGGGGTCTAAGTGTGGCCCCAGCAATGATCTGCTGCTGTGGGTGGCCGGGTCATTCCAGTGCCATGATTGGCTTAGCTACCAGTCACACTGCAGTAGTCCAGTGCCGTATTTAGGCATGGCACTGGGGCAGAAGGCGGTCTGGCCCTGTAGTCATTCTGGCACTGACCATAGACGGTTGGACAGTGAGGACATTTGAGCTGAATGGGTGATGTGACACATGGGTGGGCCAGTGCCAGTCCTGGCTTAGAGCTGGGGACAGCCTGGCACTGTTCATATAGTCACTAACACTTAGAATGTGGACTAGAATCCCCACCCGTACAGTATACCCCCACACTTACTTTTATTTCTATCCCTGATTGCCTGAAGGCAGGGCCTCTGTACCCCACGAGGGCTGAGTACTCAAGAGGGCTCAGAATGAATGAATGAGTCAGGACCAAGTGTGGTCAGGGACCTGAAGCCCTCCAGCCTTGCGTGAGTTTGGCCCCTTTGGGTTGTCAGGCTTGTCGTGCAAGGGTCTCTGCCTTCCTTGTACCTCGCGTTTCTAAGAGATCAGGGTCTGACTGGGCACAGGCTGTCACCCTCCAGGACAGACGGCATACACTCCTCCCAAATCCGGACAGCTTCAGATCCAGCTCATAGGTGGTGGGCTCTGACTCAGGTGTGGATGCCTGGTCTAGTCATCACCGGAGAGTGAGATCCAGGAAAGCTTGGTGACTTCAGTGTAGGAACCTGCCTGGGCCAGGGCACAGCAGGGAGATTGGACGGGCAGGTACTCTTCCACACTTTGCTGTAGTATTGGCGGGACGGACCCACTTCATTATTCTCTTGAGCTTCCTGAAGTCCTGACTTCCCTGACCCCTGATCTCTATCCAGCTTGTCTCTCTCTGCCCCTGCATATCTAATCTGTATCCCTACTTGGATTTCTAAGTTGCTTTATTATTGCTATTAGTTAGTAAGTGCTTAGTATACATCCTAAGCAAACAGGAGAATTTTATTCCTGCTGAACAGATGGGGAAACTGAGGTTCACAGAGGTTAAGTGATATGCCCCTGGGACACAGCTAGTTGGTGGCAGTACTGGAGCTGCAGTCTAAGGCTCATCCTTGGCGACTGCAGTGTTTATCACGCTGCTTCAAATTTAGAGGGCCTTTCCTTTATTTCCATAGTGGATGGGGAAACGGAAGCAGAGAGGTCATGACTTACCCAGGGTCCTGCAGCTACTCTGACTCCTAGGCAATTGTCTCGTTTACAGTCATTGATTTCCTTTCCTACTAGTTTTTTGGCCAGTGCCACCAAGGGCCATGCTCATGTAGATTCTGCCATTCCAGCCTCACTTATCCAACTGTTAATACACTCTCAGTAATGCTGATTTCCTCCAAGAGAAGCCCAGCTCCATGTCTCTGCCTTCCTTTCTTCCTCCTTCAGTGGTTTGTTCCTTCATTCATTCATTCATTCACAGATCAACTAGAGAAGGCCCACCCTGGGCTAGCCTTGACAGGATATCCCAGATGAAGCTTTACAAATGAGTGGGAGTTAGTCAGCTTTGGGGGTCAGTGGGAGCAGCATTTAGGCAAAGAGAATGGCCGGTACAAAAGTGTAGAGAAAATATGTGATATATACTTGGGAAGAGCAAGTAATTTGATGAGAAGATAAAACTGGAGAGATGAGAAGTGACCAGGAAAACCTAATAGTAATTACACACCTGGCCTACCCAGCCCACCGTGTTTAAAACTGCATCTGCTTTATCACTTGATTTTCCATAACGATCTGCTAATGTGCTGTGTATTCATTTACTCTGATGTTTATTATCCTCTCCCCACTGCTAGACTGTAAGCTCCTTGAGAGCAAGGGTGTGTATCCCCAGCACCTAGAACAGTACCAGGTAGGCACCTGGTAGGCATTCAGCAAGTATTTATTGCATGAGTAAATCTGTGCTGGACTTGAGTGGACTCTGGGATACAGAGTTCAAAGGTTCATCTCTCAAAATGGTCAGTTTCATGTCAAAAGTTACAGCACAGATGAAGGTAATGCAGAGGGCCTCTCACAGAAGCGTTTCTGGCAGAGGGACCCACAGGACTGGGTGAACCATGAGCGGCGTTTTCCCAGGCAGGAGGAGGGAGGGGTGGGGGTGCGCTGGGCAGCCTGCCGTCGTTCCCTGACCTGGTCCCCCCGCCACCTCCCCAGCTCTCTATGCTGTTCACAGAGGAGTGCGACAGGGTGCGGGATCTGATGCACGTGCACTCGTTCAGCTACGACTTCCACCTGCGCCTCGTGCATCAGCACGTGCTGGGCGCCCACTTGGTGCTGCGGCACGGCTACCACCTGACCACCTTCCTGCGACACTTCCTGGCCCACCACCCTGACGGGCCCCACTTCGGCCGCAACCACATTTACCAAGGTCAGTGCCCAAGGGCAAGCCAGCGAACCCGGAGAAGAACAGGCCGCAAGCCAGGCCCGAAGGGACCACTTCCGGGGGCCAGACCTTGTTTCTGTCTCTCCTCTCCTGTATTGTCAGTCGCCTTGTGTCACCCGGACCCTGTCCTCACCTTCTGTCTTAAGTAACTCCCAGTCTGTTTCCTGAGTTTAGAGCCTGAGCCGCTCTGTCCCATCTCCATGTCCCACAGGAGCTCCCCAGAAAGACTCAGTCTGCTCGTCAGTCAGAGCCTCGAGGACTGCTGTCCTCCAGCCCACCAGATCACTGTGTCTGGGGCTCAGTGTCTCCCGTAACTCGCCCCTCAGGGACCCTGGAGCTCCCCACCCCACTCATCGCTGCCCACCAGCTATACAACTACGTGGCCGACCATGCCAGCTCCTACCATATGAAGCCACTCCGGATGGCCCGGCCAGGAGGCCCGGAGCACAACGAGTATGCCCTGGTGTCAACATGGCACAGGTAAGGTGGGAGGGGACGGGTGGAGCTGGAGCCAGGGCCATCCTTGCCGCAGGGGGACCCGTGTTCTCCTAGGCCGGAAGGGTGGGCCTGGCTTCATTGGAACCCCTGGCTTGACGTCTCCCCGACCCCCACTGCTCAGCTCTGGCTCCTACCTCGACTCTGAGGGACTTCGTCACCAGGACGACTTCGACGTGTCTCTGCTTGTCTGTCACTGTGCTGCACCCTTCGAGGAGCAGGGAGAGGCCGAGCGGCACGTTCTTCGGTCAGCAGACCCCCTGCCTCGAATGCAGCTCTTGCCCGGTGGCCCCCCGTCCTTGCCCTGTCTCTCCTACCAACTGTCACACTCCTGCCCCCTGCCCATCCTAGGCTGCAGTTCTTCGTGGTGCTCACCAGCCAACGAGAGCTGTTCCCCAGACTCACTGCGGACATGCGCCGGCTCCGGAAGCCGCCCAGACTGACGCCTGAGCCAGAGGCCCCTGGGAGCTCAGCCAGTAGCCCTGGGGAGGCCTCCGGGGCCGGTCTGGCCCCCGGACCAGCTCCCCTCTTCCCCCCACTGGCTACAGAGGTGGGTGCGGCACGGGCACGGCTGGCTCAGCTGGTGCGGCTGGCTGGAGGGCACTGCCGGCGGGACACCCTTTGGAAGCGCCTCTTCTTGCTGGAACCACCAGGACCTGATCGGCTGAGGCTAGGGGGGCGCCTGGCCCTGGCCGAACTGGAGGAGCTCCTAGAAGCAGTTCATGCCAAATCCATTGGGGACATTGACCCGCAGCTGGTAAGGGGCTGGGATGGGTGCTCGGAATGCCACCAGCAGCCAGGGTAAAGGTTGCAGGAGTCTCAGAGGTGGCTCCAGGACAACAGATCCATGCCTGTGGACCTTCCCCCCAGGACTGCTTCCTGTCTATGACAGTCTCCTGGTACCAGAGCCTGATCAAGGTTCTCCTGAGCCGCTTTCCCCAGAGCTGTCGCCATTTCCAGAGCCCAGACTTGGGAACTCAGTACCTGGTAAGTTTCCTTGACCTTCCTCTGAAAGAAATCCTCATCAGAGGGATGACAGGGTCCCCCTCAATGAGTCCCAGCCTGACTACATAGGCTCTGGAGGGAGGTTGAGATGGAGTGACTACACAGGTAGACAGGAGGAAAACTCTTCAAGCACCAAGCCATAGCATGTGCCTCACTGAGAATAACCAAGAGCTGTGCTCTCAGGACCCTCAAAGGCCAAACCTTGGATAGTGATCCCAAGGGCCAAGCTCTGGAACCTTCTAAGTGGTTAGTTCATGGAGGTTCAAGTCCCAGAAAGGACTTCTTGGGCTTTCAAGACTTTTTTTTACCAGTGTGGTCCTCAAACCAGCAGTATCAGCCCCACCTGGGAGCTGGCTGAAGTGCAGATTCAAGGCTCCACCCCAAACCTGCTGGCCCAGAAGCTGTTTTTCCACCATCTCCACAAGTGCACATTGGAGGCTGATAGGTTACTGGGAAGTTCAGTGGAGAGAAGAGAGCTATCACAGTGGGCACTAGGGACGGAAAGACTCAAGGATGGGCCCAGTTGAGAGCAGCAGTTTAGGAGGGGTGAGGTTCAAGAGACTTCTGAAAAAAAAGTGCTTGGTCCATGGTGAGGGGTCCTGCCACATGGTGCTTGTGGGGAAGACAAAGCATCACCCAGAAGCTGAGGTTAGTTAGTTAGGGTAAGGCTGCAGTAGTGTGGGCGAGTGTGAGCAGATGGCGGTGCTTCTGTGGGTGGCAAGAATGCTGAAGCAGGAATGAGTTTGGGGGAAGGGCGATGAGTCTGAGGCCCAAGAGGACCTTGCAGGACCACCGTCTAGAAGGTCTACGGCTATTGGGGACTGGAGCTCAGGAGAGGAGTGTAGGCAGCACTTACATGAACAGGTGGTCACTGAAGCCCCAGGCATGGAAGAAACTGCTTGGGGAGAGATCACAAAGCTGGGCTACAGGGACGGACATCCGGGAGGCCAGAGACACGAAGGGAGAGAGCCCCCCCTATTTTGCTGGGCTTCAGATGGTGATGCCCGCTTGTGCATGGCCTTCCGGTCAAGGACCACCCCCCTCATCCTGACGTTGCCAGACAGGCTGACTGGGAGCCAGTGAGGATGAGGAGCAAGGTTGCAGCGCGGGCGGGCTCAGGTGGTGATGAAAGCCGGCCTTCCTCAGGCTGGTCCCGCCTCCAGGATGCCCTCATGGAGAGCCTCTGCCTCACTGTCCATCTCATTGTGTCTTTGGCTCTAGGTTGTGCTGAATCAGAAGTTCACGGACTGTTTTGTGCTAGTGTTTCTGGACTCCCACTTGGGAAAGACGGTGAGAACAGGGGTGGGGGGTTGTTGAGGGGCTTTGTGTCAGCCCCAGTGGGAGGCTGTACCCCAAATGCTCCACCCCAGAGCCTGCTGAGGTTGGGGAGCCCTGCTTCCTGGGCCCAGCCTGCCCACCTCTCACCACTGCACCCACCCCGTGTTCCTTAGTCTCTGACGGTGGTTTTCCGAGAGCCCTTCCCTGTGCAGCCCCAGGACAGCGAGAGCCCTCCCGCCCAGCTGGTCTCCACCTACCACCACCTGGAGTCCGTCATCAACACAGCCTGCTTCACCCTCTGGACCCGCCTCCTCTGAGGGACAGGCCACTGAATGTCCTCGAATCATGGCTCTGGAAGGTTGCCCACTTGAAATCTTAGACCAGCCCTTCCAGGTCCCTGGGCAAGATTGGACACTGAGGGATGCCAGAGGTCGTGTGAATGTGTCTTGGGGGCCTGGTAGCAGGAGCTACGCTCCCTAAACACTTGCTGCCAGTGAGCAGCGCAGAGCTCCAGAGGGTCCGCTCACCTCCTGAGGTGCCCGTGTCCTCTAAGGTCCCCAGGCCCTTCCAGAAGGAGACTCCTCTTCTGCTCACCTGGCTGAGTTGGGAATTCTTCATATCAGGTGGCAGGTAGACCCCTTGGAGCTGCTCTGCCTGAATCCTGTCCGACACCCACCTCCCCCACCCCCATCGTGAGCCCTCTGGTCATCAGTTCCCGCTGGAACATCACTGCCAGACAACTGCCATTGAGATAAGACACCTCCGTTCGAATCCCAGCTCTGCCTCTGAAGCAGCTGTGACCATGGGCAAGTCCCTTGGCCGTTGTACCCTTGGTTTATCTGTACAGAAGGAGCACGCACACAGCAACCAGGCACAGACTGGAGGGCCTGAACGTGAGCTGTATGGCTCTTCTCTGCAGGAGGGAAGCGACCCAAAGAAACTAAAAGTTAGACACTGTGTGTCCTCCCCCTCCCCCTCCAATAACATACACACGTGGAAACGTTCAGCGGGTTGTCTTTATTAGAGGAGACTCAGTGGTGCTGCTCACCGTCCCAGAGGCATGTGGCTGGAGTGCAGGACCTCACTGGCCAGCCTGTGGGCGGCCCCTCATCTCCCAGTACGAACGCAGCCAACTCAGGCCCTCTACGGTGTCTCCTGATGGGAGCGGGGCGCGAGGCATCTCAGCCCATGAGGAGGAAGACAGCCCCTGTCCGACACTGTCCCTCCAGGAGCCAGGCTCAGCCCACCCTCACCTCGAGGCTGGTACTCGCAGCCCACAAAGCCTGTGTAGCCTTCATCTTCCAGCAGTTGGAACAGATACGAGAAGTTGAGCTCTCCAGGGCTGTTGGGTTCCCCCCGACCTGGGACCTGTGCCACCTGCACGTGCCCTGGGGGTAGATGTAGGGGGTGGGAAGAGTGGAAGGACAGAGGAAACCTCATGGCAGACCAGGAAGAAGCCAAGAAAGGGGCCTCACCAACAATGGGCAGGAACTCACGCACGTTCCCCGTCAGGTTCCCGTCCATGATCTGCCAGTGGAATAAGTCCTGGGGCAGAGATTCCCACCGTCAGAGACCCTGCAGCCCGCACCACTGTCCCTGGATTTGGAGAACACGGGCCCTCTGAGAAGCGCGCCCTCTCCCCCACTTACCATCTGTAGCTGGAGGTTGGGTCTTCCCACCTTCTGTAAGATGGCTGCCGCTGGGAGAGAAACCAGGGACGGGGGTCATGAGACTCAAGGAGGGCTCAAGAATCAATGGACAGGAGGCAGCAGGGGGCTGGGGGCCTACCCTGCTGGGGCGTGTCCAGGAAGTACCGGGGATCCGTGATGCGGGTGTTTATGGGCTCCAGCAGTCCCACGAGGTTCTCCTAGCACCAGGCCAGATCCATGAGTAGAGCTATTCCTACTGTGCTTCCCCTCCACATACATATATGCATGAAGTATGTGTGTCTGTATGTGTTTTCACTGTTGTGTGCATGCACAACCGTGTCCAACTTTGAGACCTCATGGACTGTAGCCCGCCAGCCTCCTCTGTCCTGGGATTTCCCAGGCAAGAATACTGGAGTGGGTTGCCATTTCCTCCTCCAGATGACCTTCCTGACCCAGGGATCAAACCCACGTCTCCTGCATTGGTAGGCGGATTTTTTACCACTGTGACATCTAGGAAGCCGCTTTCACTTTCTCACCTGAGCCAAAACCTCAGCTGCATGCCTGAGGTTCTCCAGGAAAACTGTCTCCATTTCACCCCTGACCACGGCTCTGTCAGCCCCCTTGGGCACTCGGCCAGCCATCAGGTGAATCCTGTGGGGAAAATGGGGCTGGAGGGGGCTGTGGAGTCCATCCTCCTCGAAGAAGCCTTCACTCCCACGCTCCCTGGGCACTTCTCTTTCAGCTGCCCTCCCACTGCACCAGCCTCCCATCTCTCCAGGTCTCCAGTCGGGACCACCTGGCTGTGGTGCTCAGGCCTCCCAGCGCCCTCAGACACTTAGGTCCACCTAAGACCACGACCTTTCCCAGATTCCTTCTGAAGGCCCACCATCCTCCTGCTTCAGAGACCACAGGTCCTCACTCAGCCCCTCCTGTGCATCCAGATTCTCCTTTTCCATGGCCCTTCTCCTCAGGCCTCACCTTTAAAAAATTACTTTGACCCTTATGCTCAGGTATTCCATGCTGCTTGCCTCTCCTCCTTGCATCTGTTTCTTAGCTTCTTCCCATCTGTTTTCTGCACACACATACCTCCCTCTGCCTCATAACTGCTTGTTGCCAGTTCCTTCTCAGCCTGGTTGCCCTGTGCAGGACTTGACATTTACCTTGATCAGCCCCACTCCGAGTCCCCCACCTTCTCCCTTCACCGCCTCATCTTTCTCAGCCACCTCCAAAGCAGATAGGCTTCACCTCCAGCCTCATAAACTCTGTGGAATACACCAAGCCCCGGGGGCGTGAGGCTACTACATCCCTGCCTGGAATGCTCCTTTGGTCAAGCAAGCACCCACCACGGAAACCCAGTTCTACATCACTACCTGTTAAGAAGCTTTCTCTGATCCCAGACCGAGTTAGTACCCACTCTGCTCCCAGGTCTCCTTGAACTGACCAGTCCTCTTAATGGACCACTGCTTTGTTGACTGTGTTATGTCCCAGGTCATACTGAGTTCCCAGCATGAGGTGAGCAAGAAAGAGTTGCAAACTGAGTGACATACACACAGATGAAATGCAAAAGGCGATTTACAAGGGACCAGGACTGAAGAGGCAGAGACGGGACTACCCCTGAGCCTCTTCTCTCGCGGATTATGGGGGCGGGGGAGTGGAGAGGGGAGGTTACCTGGAACAGCCCAGAGCCTTAGCGTACAGCACCGCCTGCTCCAGGCCTTCTCGGAAGGCCGCCTGCCTCCCGGGAACAGCCCCCAGCCCATTCTCCCCCTTCTCTCTGTCTCCTGCGGAAAGAATGGGCCTCAGCTCCCTGCTCCTTCCCCCCGGCCCCACCCTGTCCCGGCCCGGGCCCTCCCGGCGCACCCGGGGGCGTGTTGATTAGCACGACCCGTAGCCCGGCTTCCCGCGCCGCGCGCGCCAGCGCCTCCGGCGGCTCCGCATACGGCCAGCCGATCTCGGCCGCTTCGAAGCCGGAACTGCCCGCGGCCCGGAGCCGCGCGGGAAAGCCCGAGAGCTCCGGGAACAACCACGACAGGTTGGCCGAGAAACGGAGTGGAGCCATGGCTACCCGAGAGCGCGCGCGGGGCGGAGTCTCCGCGGCTGGAAGCCTGCAACCTCGGACAGGGTCTAGCGGGGGCCTAGAGGGCCCGAGGGGCGTGCAGGGCCGGGGAAAAGGCCGGAGGGCCGCACTTGGGGGGCGGGGCGGGGCGGGGCGGAGCGTGGAGGACTCGGAAGTGGTGAAGGAACCCGGCCCGGCCGCGTGGGGGCGCGCTGGCGCCGCGAGCTGGGTGTCGGCCCTCTCGGGCTGGGAGACCCGTGGGTGGTTAAGAGCCACGGACCTACCAGGAAAGTGCACTTTTCCGGACGGGAGAGGAAGGCGCGGGGAGGGGGCGCGGGCCCAGTTAGGGTGAAGGAACGTGGATGCTAACAAACGCTTGGTGTTTACCTTCATTATATTCAGAGTATCTGTTCATTAAAGAACTTCTGAAAGCCATGTGCCACACCACTCACCCGTTAACTTTCCTGTACAGGGCAAAAACTAAACACGTGCAGTCTTGTCTTAGAAAACCCTGATCACAGTGTATATGAGGTCTTATGGCATATTATTTCGTTTTCCCTGAGAAAACCTTGAATTAGCTGCTCATTCCACACCCGAACAGCCTAGAATTGACCACGCTTACAAGGGTTTCAAAGTGTGTGTGTGTGTGTGTGTGTGTGTGTGTGTGTGTGTGTGTGTGCTATAAAGGCTCTTTAATGCACCTTTTGGTTCCATCTCTGAATCGTTTTCTCAGGTTGCTCTTGTAGGTACAAAGTTCAAAGTCCTTTGTAAGGAAAACTGCCCCCACCCCTGGACTCCGCACCGAGCGGCTGTGGGCGGGCTGTCCCCTCTCAGCCCCAGCTGATTGGGCCACGGAAAGACATCTGATCCAAGCGCAGCCAATCCACAGGCGGGCCCGAGACCCTTGTCCAGTTTGTAAAGCTAAATCTGGCCAATTAGATTCCCTCTTGGAGAGTTCTAACAAGGAAATACTGAGAGCCAAGTAAGCGGTGGGTTTGGCAGATGGTTTTGGCTGTAGAAACTAAATAAGCCGGAATCAAGTGGTGAAGAAAATTAGAACAGAGAAGAATAACCGAACACTACAGTAGGCGTAGCACATTGAGATACCGCTGCTTTAGAATTCCCAGGTCTACACTTCCCCAAGCCAGGATATTTAGACTTTCCCTGGTTTCTGTGTCTGTAGTCTCCTGGTGTTTCTTCAGATCATCCGAATAAATTTATTTCAGCCACACTAGCCCAATTGAATCCCTGGTGGCTCAGAGGTTAAAGCGTCTGCCTGCAGTGAGGGAGACCTGGGTTCGATCCCTGGGTCGGGAAAATCCCCTGGAGAAGGAAATGGCAACCCACCCCAGTATTCTTGCCTGGAGAATCCCATGGACAGAGGAGCCTGGTGGGCTACAGTCCACCGGGTCGCAAAGAGTCGGACACGACTGAGCAACTTCACTTTCACTTTCAACCCAATTGAATAGGCAGATTCCAGGTTGGGATTACATGGTGAAAAAGTAGGACCATGCTTAAGTTTTTTATGACTGTGCTAATGTGCTGTGGGCGCTAAGTCGCTTCTGTTGTGTCCGACTCTGTGCGACCCTATGGACTGCAGCCGGCCAGGCTCCTCTGTCCATGTCCATGGGATTATCCAGGGGAGAAACCTGGAGTGGGTTGCCGTTCCCTCCTCCAGGGAATCTTCCCGACCCAGGGATCTAACCCGTCCCAAGTCTATCTGCATTGGCAGGCCGGATTTTTACCACTAGCGCCACCTGGGAATGGTTTCTCAAAAATGTAGTTTTACACTCAGATGACACATGCATAGAAGCCATCTTGATCTGCTTCCTGTGCTAACTTTGACAAAAGGCAGCTTGAAGTGCAACATCAGGAGAACCCCTGTCCACTGTCTTCTGTCACTGCTCACTTGCATCTCAAGTCAGGCTCACCCAGCCACCCCGGGTCCAGGCTGAGAGTTAGAATTAATCCAAGTTCCTGGCAGGTGCTGTTTCTTCAGCACTGCCTCTACAAACAGACGGGTGTCAGCTCACCTGAAATCAAATCACTTTATTTCTTGCCCCTCTGCATTTTGCTTCGAACTCTGACTCCTCCAGGAACATGTTTCTTGGAAGAAAGTGAAAATGAAAGTCACTCAGTCGTGTCCGACTCCTTGCAATCCCATTCACTATACAGTCCATGGAATTCTCCAGGCCAGAATACTGAAGTGGATAGCCTTTCCCTTCTCCAGGGGATCTTCCCAACCCAGTGATAAAACCCAGGTCTCCCGCATTGCAGGTGGATTCTTTACCAGCTGATCTATCCAGAAAGCCTGACATGTTTCTTGGGTACTGTCCAGTAAGGATATGGCCTCACTAAGTTTAACATTTTAATCAATCTCAAGTTCAGCATGTTTATGATCCACTGTTGAATGCAGAGTAACATCTAAGGTAAGTAATTCCTTATTAACACTTCACTGTAAATCTCTGAGTATGCAAATTCTGTTTAAGACTTTAAAAACACCACCATCTTCTTGGGTCTTTACCAGGAACAAGATTTGTCCAGGCTCCAATGGTCTACTCGTTTTTTGCTTGTATACCCATTTTAGGGCAGCAGAGATAATGTATAAACTAGATGTTCATGACTCACTTTTCTCCTTATATCCACCTTCACATAATGTATCAAAACATATACAAGAGGAGAACAATGCCCAGGAAAATTATTTTCTTTAGTCATCATTTGTCTATGCCTTATCCCACTTTGCAAAATAAGCATTACACTAAGTTATTATTACAAATCTCGATTCTTTGCATTTAACTTTTCTTTTAAATTTATTTAGTTATTTTTGGCTGCACTGAGTCTTCATTGCTACGCATGGACTTCTCATTTCAGTGGCTTCTCGTTGTCGAACACCAGCTCTAGGGCACTCGGGCTTCAGTAGCAAACGGAGCGTGAGCTCAGTAGCAGCAGCTCCCGCACTTAGCAAGCTGTGGCATGTGGGATCTTCCCAGAGCAGGGATTGAACCGGTTTTCCCTGCATTGCAAGGCAGACTTTTAACCACTGGACCACCAGGGAAGCCCTGCATTTAACTTTAATTAAAGAATGTTCACAGGTATGATGATCAGTTAAGAGAACAAGAGCTTGTAAATAATTATGTGGATGATGGCTGAAACTTGCACGTAGAGTTCAGAGTCTCATTTGATCACCGATTGCACTTGCCAATGTCATAAAAAAATATTGCAACTCATATTTGAAATGCAAATCAAAGCCTTAATGAAATTTCATTTAATACTTTCCAGATTGGCAAAAAAAAAAAGAAAAACCCACCCTAAAAGGTAGACAATAGCAAGTATTGGAAGGGATTTGAAACAACTGGAACATTTATTCACTGCTGATAGGAGTATAAGTTACTACAACCACTTTGGAAATTAATTTGGCATTATCTCTTAAAGCTGAACATTCATATACCTTTGATCTAGCAGTTCCATGCTCAGGTTTATCCCCTGGAGAACTTTGTGGAAAAGAGTACCCAGAATAATTCAGTGATGTTCATAGCAGCACTATTTATGCAGCAAAAATAAGGAACTAACTCAAATGTCCATCGATACATATATAGATGAGTTGTAGTATGGCCCTGCAGTGTTGTTTATAAAAGTGAAGGGAAACCAGTGACTTAAATGATAAAATTGAGTTGCTCTTGGATTAGAGTAATGCATGAAGACTTAGTGACTTCGGATCAAATTGAAAACATCAGTATGAACACATCAAATGGATAAATCTCAGAAACATAATTGTGAGTGAAAGAAGCAAATCACAGAGAAATATATACAGTATGATTCCACTTACATGAAGTCGAAAGCAGGGAAAACCAAGCAATACCTTGGGTAGGAATACAAACATCTGTGGTAAGACTATAAAGAAAAGCAAGTGATCACGACCACAAAATTCAAGATGATGGTGACTTCTGGAGGGGGAGAGAAGGGGGTGGTGTTGGAAACTTCAAAATTAAGGGTCATCCCCTTTTCCTGGTGTGTTGTGATCACATACCTTTATTACATTCTCTGTATCTTACATATATTTTATGAATATTTTGTATCTGTTTTATATTTTAAATGATAGCATTTTAAAACTTTTGATATGCTTTATTACCACCTGTTGGCACATTTTATATGAACATCTTCATTTCACTATCATGAGAATCTCAAGGTTTTTCTACAGACTCAGCTTGTTTGTGTTAGACTATAATTGCTACTTTTTAGATTCAGCATGTCACTGCTCAGCCTAGTGGTCCTTTACTATATTATGGGCTCAGAACCTGTGGGAGGCAGCCTGTAAAGTGATCCCTGGCGATCTCCACCTTCTGGTCGTCATGTCCCCTCCCCTTGAATATGGGCTGGACCTTGCAGTTCACTTCAAACAAATAGAATACAGCAAAAATAGAACAATGTCACCTTGGAGATTAGGTTACAAAAAGGCTTTAGCTTATGTTTGGGTATCCTCTTTCACTCACTTGCTCTGAAGAAAACCAGATGCCATATTGTGAGCTGCCCTGCGGAAAGATCTATGTCTATGAGTCTTTCCAGAGCAACTAAGAACTGGCCACAACTTAGTGACTAGGGGCCAATGCCTCTAGCTGGCAACCTGTGAATGAGGTTGGAAGCAGGTCCACTCCCACTGAACCTTGAGATAACTGTATCCGGACCAACACCTTGACTGCCTCATGACAGACAAGATTTGAGTCAGAGACATCCAATTAAGCCACACCCAGTTTCCTAGCTACAGAACCTCTTTGGTAGTAAACATTTGTCATTTAAGCCCCTGAGTTTGGGGTAATTTCTTAGCAGCAATAAATATCTAATAGAGGTTCTCTTTCTTCTCTTGTTTGGGAGAATTATTTCACTTTCACCACTTCTTCATCTTAACTGTGAATAGGTTCTGCCATCTTCTTATAAGTTCTTCTCTCAACCCAGCCACAGTGATTGGTCAGTGAGTGGACACCTGACCCAAGGTAGACTAACCAGAGTACCTGTTATAGACATTGTAGATTGCCTACCCAATGTCTGTTCCCTCTTTTCTCCTTAGTTGAACCATACCTCATGGGGACATTTTGTTCAGTTGCTGGGTCCTGTCTGACTCTTTGTGACCCCACAGACTGCAGCATGCCAGGCTTCCTTGTCTTTCACCATCTCCCGGACTTTGCTCAAACTCATGTCCATTGAGTCAGTGATGCCATCCAACCATCTCATCCTCTGTCATCCCCTTCTCCTCCTGCCCGCAATCTTTCCCAGATTAGGGCCTTTTAGAATGAGTCCACTCTTCACATCAGGTGGCCAAAGTATTGGGGCTTTAGCTTCAGCATCAGTCCTTCCATTGAATATTCAGGGTTGATTTCCTTTAGGAGTGACTGGTTTGATCTACGTGTAGTCCAAGGAACTCTCAACAGTCTTCTCCAACACCACAGTTCAAAACCCTCAATTCTTTGGCATTCAGTCTTCTTTATGGTCCAACTCTTACATCCATACATGACTACTGGAAAAACCATAACTTGGACTAGATGGACCTTGGTTGGCAAAGTGATGTCTCTGGTTTTTAACACGCTGTCTAGGTTTGTCATAGCTTTCCTTCCAAGGAGCAAGCGTCTCTTAATTTCATAGCTGCAGTCACAGTCTGCAGTGATTTTGGAGCCCAAGAAAAGAAAATCTGTCACTGATTTCACTTTTTCCCCTTCTATTTGCCATGAAGTGATGGGACTGAATGCCATGATCTTCGTTTTTTGGATGTTGAGTTTTAAGCCAGCTTTTCCACTCTCCTCTTTCATCCTCAGCAAGAGGCTCTCCAGTTCCTCTTCCCTTTCTGCCATTAGAGTGGCATTATCTGCATATTTGAGGTTGTTGGTATCTCTCCGAGCAATCTTGATTCCAGCTTGTGATTTATCCAGTTGGGCATTTCACATGATGTACTCTGTATATAAATAAAATAAACAGGGTGACACTTAGCCAGAGAGAATAAAGTTGATGTACAGAGTGCTTCCCAGGTGGCTCAGTGGTAAAGACTCCACCTACCATGGTGGAGACACAGGTTCAATCACTAAGTCAGGAAGATCCCCTAGAAAAGTAAATGGCAACCCACTCCAATATTCTTGCCTGGGAAATCCCATGGACAAGGAGCCTGGTGGGCTGCAGCTCATGGGGTCACAAAAGAGGGGTCACAATTTAGCAACTAAGCAACAATAACAGAGAGACATGGCAAGAGAAACTGAGAGAGGCATTGTGTTCACTCAAAATCTCTGTAAGGGAATCAGTCAGGCTAGTCTCGTTTCCTCTTAACTCCTCCCCAGAAAGAGATGTCTCAGAACTAACTTGCTTTTCCCATCAGCAAACCAAGAATTGTGCACATTTCAAAAAACACTTGGTTCTTTTGGTAAAAAAAAACAATTTAAAGACTTGGACCTTGGGCACTTGGGCTATGTATTTGCATAATTTTATGAATTTATATAATTTCATATAGCTGGTAGCAGTAAGCTAAATGACTCACAGCAACTTAGGGATCTCAGTGTCTACGAGAGAATCTTTATCTTTCAAAGTAATGAATTTATGCTGATGATTTATATTTCACCCAATCTTCATTAAGCTCTTTCCTACCTTGCTTTAATACAAGAGCATCTTCCTTTCTATTTTAACTGAGCTCCCAGTCTTTTTTATCACTTTTATATGGCATGTTCAAATCAGGCTCCATATATCATGTTAGGTATTTTCACATCCAGCCATGTGTTCAGTTACAGCTGCCTGGATTTAAGAATCTAGTGTCACTTTATTATTATTATTTGTCTGAGCCATTGAGTCTGCATTTCCAAGGTTTCAGAATTTAACTTTCTACTTTACTCAATTTTACCAGTAATAGTCCATATCACATGGATTCATGATCGCTTGTAACTGTGTCAAAAAGGAAACTAAATCTTTGGTAAAGTTTTTCTTTCATAGGTTTCTGTTGTATCCAAGTATGTCACAGAGGAATACCCATGGTACATCTACATTAGGACTGTATAACTAAAATTTCAGCACACTTAAACAGAGTCATCTCACTCACACAGTACATTGAATAATAACATCATTATGTGAAACAGCATTGAATCACTCTACAAAATTTGTACTTGCATGAACAATCATTATATTCTTGGAAGAATATAATAATATTTGTTGTTCCATGTTATACACCATTATCTTTAAAAGGAGACTCCTATAACTGGCCCTTTATCTTTAGTTTCTAAATTCTATTACTGAGTGTCTGGATCGTGTCCAGAAACTCTTCTGTGCCCCTCCCCTACACACGCATGTTGTTCTCGGCAGTATTAGTTAATGTAGTGTTAGCTAATTACACACTCATCCACATGCAATCCTTAAACTTTGTTAAATATAACCAGTGTGCGTATGACTCAAAGAGTGCAAGTATGAATAACTGCATTTTATTCCAGAATACAAAGCTTTTATCCTTCCCCTATTGATGAACAAAAAGATTGCTTCCAAGCTATCACTATTACAACAATATTACATCTTTGTGTGTGCCTTTTTGTATGTGGGTACACATATGAATATTTTTCCAGTATATGTCTCTGAAAGTGGACTTGCTTGGTCAAAGGATGAGCACATTTAAAGTTCTCATTCACTGCCAAATCACCCTTCAGAACACTTTATCAGTTTACATTCGTTCTGACAGCCTCTGAGTGCCTGTTTCCCTACATCTTCATCAGCGCTGGATTTTTGCCAATCTGATGCAGGAAAAAACATTTTAAAAAATCAAGTCCTTCCTTTTTACTGAAGTTGAACATTTTTTCAGATGTTTATTTGCCATGAACATTCCCTTTTCTGTGAATTGCTTATTTGCAGCCTTTGTCCACTTTTCAGTAGGATTCTTAATGTTTTAATTAATTAGTTTGTAGATGTTCTTTATAGAAATTCTGTGGAGAAGGAAATGGCAACCCACTCCAGTATTCTTGTCTGGAAAAGTCCATGTTCAGAGGAGCCTGGCGGGCTGCAGTCCATGAGATTACATGACTGAGCATGTGTGCACGGGGTGGAGGGAGATAGGTTGGTAGCAATAAAGTGGTAGAACTTAAAAAAAAAAAAAGAAATTCTGGATGTTAAGTCTTTGGCTCTTTTACTTACCTTTGTCTTTAGTTAAAGCATTTGCTGTTTGGAGTGTTGGAGCAGTGCTGCGTTTCTCCCAGGCTTCATATTCCCAACATGAAGGAAGTCTGCCCTGTATAGAAGGCTCTGGGCACCTACCCGGCCTTCTCGGTCTTTCCCAAGGAAGCAGAGTGACTCCTTGGGCAGAGAGGAGCCTAAATGCTCAGCTGAGTCCCATCCTCCCTCCTCTGTGTGAAAAAGCATCTTCCTGGTCCACTCCCCCCTCCATAAGTTTTACAGGGCTGAGCCCTCATAGGGCTGACCTCAGGGTGAAGTATCAGCAACCTGCTTGCCTAGCAGACCTAAGCCATATTGTCCAGTGTCAGTTGGAGTGGTAATAAAGGTAATATTTGTATCTCCATCTGCCACACTCCAGTGCCTATCTCCTAATAGGTTCTCGTATCAGTCAGAGTCCAAACAGAAAACAGATGGCACATTCAAATTAGTATAATTCGGAAGATTGAATAAAGGGACTATTTACGAAGGCATGGGCAGGGCTTAGGGGAGATCCATGAGATAGTGAAGCAACTTAGCGCTGTCATGGCAGAGCTGCTCCTCCTCCTAAGCTTGAAAGGGTGAAGGGGGTGCAGGCAAGGGGACTGAAATCCAGGAGGAGAGGGTTCTATAGCAATAACTGTCTTACAGGGAGCAGAAGTCCTCGCTTGCAGGACACGGGCCACTTGAGGCAACCTGTATGGAGGAAGCCTGAGAAATAAATACCCCAGCTGACTCTTCTCCCCTCTAGCCTCCTGGTGGGCCTCCCTACTAGATAAACCAGCCAAAACCCAAGGGAAAGGAAACTTGTTGATGGAGCCAACCCTGGTCCATCTATTCGGGCAGAGAGCAAGGAGGAGAAGACAATGAGGGACACACAGAAAATATCCATCAGAGTTCTCCTCTTTCTTTCCTCATTGTGCATTTTCACTCTTCATCTGGGTAAAAAATTCGTGTTCTTATCAACAAGATGCACAAAATCCCACTGACTACCATTTCATCATGAGGTAATCTCAATCTGCATAATCCCCCCTGACACCTGTAGCTTTACTGCCACTGGTGTTCTTCAAACAAGGAATCAGGTTAAAGTGAGGAGAGGTGTGGTAGGCAGAATCCAGAGACAGTCTCTCCAAATTCCTGCTCGTGGTGTACACGCCCCTTCTCTCAGTCATTCAATCCAAAGCTAGTCTAGATATTGCTATGAAAGGATTTTGCAGATGCAGTTAAGGTCCCAAGTCAGGTATGAAAGCGAGATGAAGCTGGGTGAGCCTGACCTAATTAGGTGAGCCCTTCCAAGGGCCAGAGCTCTTCTTGGTGAAAGAGATGTGGAGTTAGTGCATGAGAAATTGTCCAATGGTGGCTTTGGAGATGGAGAAGGAATGTGGGTGGCTTTGAGGACTTCACACTTCTTATGCTGTAAATCATGTTCCCTTGTCAGAGGTGATGGTATAGCATTTGGTAGCATGGTTAAGGATAAGGCATTCTGTAACTCTACAAATGATCCTGGAAGAACTTCAGGCAGAGAAGACAATCGGAATATGTATTTACTCCACGAGAACCAAGCTCTGCTCCCTCCAAGATGGAGGGGTCCACAGTGGCCTCCCTCCAACATCAGTGTGTCTCTTGCTTTGTGGTGTGAAATTCAAGAGATAGCAGCTTGTCTCTTCCTTCATAAGGATGCTCCAGACCACAGAATGTGTTTGCTATTCTGTTAGATACTTGTTAGATAATTCCCCTGTATGGTGGGTCCCTTGCCTCGGGGACACATTTAGCTTACAAAGGCCTCTAGAGTGTGAGACTTCCCACTCACAGGTCTGTTGATCATAATACCATCAATGGGAAAGTCCTGTCAGAGACAGAAATGCTTAAGTTCCCATCACATAATATTATGGCAGGGAAGACGAGACATGACATTGTCATGGTAAAGATGGTAAAGTTATACTATTTTCCCTGCTGTATAAATTCAAATTGCTTCAGCTTTTCCTGGAAAGAAAATATTTTCCAGGTGAAATGAAAAATGGTGAAGCTGAATGCCAGGTGCCATGGAGTATTGAATTGCCACAGTAAAAATTTCATCTTTGGTGTTCTAGTTGTGATCGGCATCACTATCTAAGTTTGCAGAGATTTATTCTCTTTCTCTGTGCCCCACCTGGTTTTTGCACTAGCCAGTTAAGTGAGTTAAATGGGGGTGTGCTGGGAACCACTACCCTTGCACATCTCAAGTTTTAATGGTAGCACTAATCTCTGTAATTTCCCCAGGGTGAAAGTATTGCTTCTGACTGACTTTCTTGGTGTGGTGGGCATGTAAATGGGGGGGATCATTTTAAGAGCTTACACTTTGCCCTTCTCATCATATTAGCCTTCATTTCATGGGTGAAAAGACTAATATAAGAATTCTACCTGTTATTATGTATCTCTCTTTTCACTATCTATTCTGAGAGGTAGGGTGGGGGAAACACACAGTGTGTCCATGACCCCAAGGACACGGTATTAGACTTGGGCTAGGACTCCATACATCACCTGCTTCTCATTAATTCTCAGTCTCACTAGTGGATCATGGCAGCACTTCAGGGCTCTGGGGATCAGCGTGAATTCAGAACCAATATCTATTAACCTCCGGAAGATCTAGTTTGTACCTTTCACTAGAGCACAGTTACCTTGGTTAATGGTAGCAGGTCATCTGGTGACGATGGGCTTCCCAGGTGGCCCTGTGGTAAACAGTCTACCTGCCAATGCAAGAGACGCAGGAAACACAGGTTCAATCCCTGGGTCAGGAAGATCCCTTGGAGAAGGAAATGGCAACCCACTTCAGTATTCTTACCTGGGAAATCCCAGGGATAGAGGAGCCTGGTGGGCTACAGACCATGGTGTTGCAGAAGAGTCGGACACGACTTAACGACTAGACAACAACATTCAGGGACAACACCCAGCATCTATCTGCAGCCACATGGCAGGGTTCTTCCCCAGTTGAGGGTCTCTGAGTCTGTGAACTCTGAGTCTGTCTTAATTAGGTCTAAACTGAAAGTGAAAGTCACTCAGACATGTCCCACTCTTTGCGACCCCGTGGACTATAGCCTGCAAGGCTCCTTTGTCCATGGAATTCTCCAGGCCAGAATATTGAAGTGGGTAGACTTTCCCTTCTCCAGGGGATCTTCCCAACCCAGAGATCAAACCCAGGTCCTCTCACATTGCAGGTGGATTCTTTACTCTCTGAGCCACCAGAGAAGCCCAAGAATACTGGAGTAGGTACCCTATCCATTCTTCAGGGGATCTTCCCAACCCACAAATTGAACCAGGGTCTCCTGCATTGCAGGCAGATTCTTTACCAGCTAAGCTACCAGGGGCCTGGGAATGGGGTAAAAAGACAGAAATACCCTCCCCTCAGTTTCTGTGCAGAAATCCAGAATTTTTCATCTGTGTTTGTCAAGCAGCACCTTCAGAGGCTGCCCAACTATTTCATTTCTAAAAATCTCTGCCACAGTTACCTAGAGATCAAAGCACTCCTATTGCCATTATATATCTGTGGCTTATTGTGGCCTTACCTGGTCTCTGACAGGTAAGCATGGCCACCTAAACCTTTCTACTCTGGGATCCCATTATTACTGCTGAGATCAAGGAACACAATTCCCTTGCATTATCCCTAAACCTTATCTCCAGTCTATAGATGACAGTCCAGTGACTGCAAGCTCTTCAAAGACTTCTTACTGCCTTCATGAGGGGAGTGTCCTCCAGGCCTTCCCGAGGGCTGTGGTTGGGGAGAAGTGAGCAGGTTTATCCAGTACCATTGCTCTCAAAGTATGATAATTCTGATACATGCTAAATTTGAGAACCGTTACTATAGAACAGGGCTTCTCAAACCTTAATGTGAATGCAGATCACCTGGAGAGCTTTTTAAATGCAGAATCTGATTCTGTGTGTCTTGTGTAGAGCCCAGACTTCTGCATTTTCTAACAAGCTCCTAGATGATACCAGCATTTCTTATCTAATACCACCGCTTTGAGCAGTAATGCTGTAGAAGAGGGTGTCTGATGACTTAGGAAATGGGAATGTAATGGATCTGTTCTATCAGTGGTCCTCAAACTTTGGGGGTATAGTAGAGTCCCCTGAGAGCTTGTTAAAACATAGATTTCTGATCCTACTCCCACAACCAAAGTTTATGACTATAAATCTGAGGTGAAGCCCAAGAACTGACTTTTCTAACACATTCAAGATGGTGCCAATGCTGCTGGTACAGGGATCACACCTTGAGAACCTCTTGTCTAACATGCTTAGAATCCACTACCACACGTTTTTGCTAGACCCTTGATTCTACACCTTGGCAAGTTTCTATAGCTTGTTAAGTACATAGACCATCTTCTTCTGTAACAGGCATATACCTCTCCATGTGGGTTCTGCATGGGCCTGAAAGTGATAAGGAGATGGGACCTAAAGAAAATTGACCTCAGCTTATGAAGCAACTGTCCTGCATGCGATTATTGTAAGGCTTTTATACAAAGAAGAGCTATTTTTTTTCAGCCAGCAGAAGAGATTTGAAGGAGTATGAAGGGTCGGAATTTTCTGCCCTTTGGGCATCATGTTTTCCCTCCCATGTGTCAGAGTTTTACTCTTTCCACCAATAACCTTGACCAGGTATAAGAGACTTGGCATTTAATTGGCACTGAAAATCCATGACCTTTACAATCATACCCTAGGATTGTTTCTTAGCCATATTTCCTCTGCAATTACTAGAAACAAGGGACTCCTTCACTGCTGCCGTGGAGGTATTCTGGTTTTCCATATGTTTCTTTTATTGTATTTCTGTAGCTTTTTTTCCTTTCTCCCTATATATAGTTCAGTGTGGTAAAAAGAATCCAGTTGGTTCCACTATTTTATAACCACTGTTCTTGCCATAGTAATGAAGTGTTAGAGCCACTTGATCTCTTAATGCCTTGGCCTCCATCTGCATTTCGTCTCATGCTGCCACGATTGATAACTTGAGTAATGATGATGCCAGCACATGTCATGGATTGTTTATTTCCTAACTCTTTGCCAGCTAGGTTATAACAGTAATCCTTAAATATCTGAGCAACTGAATTCCACGGTTTCCACAGTTTCATTTTGAGGGACTGTTTCCTGATTCTACAATTATTTTATTATTCCCAAGTCTGAATGGGAAACAGATGGCTCACTGAAATTAGTAATTCAAGAAAGGTTTTATAAAAGGACAATTTATTAAGGTTTGGGCAGTGTAAGTGCAAGGGGACCCACAAGGGATAATGTGTTAATCCAGAACTAAGAATAGCAGAATAATTAATATCCCCAGGCCTGAAGGGATGACGAGAGGGAGTCGTTTCTGAGATCCATAAGAAAATTCTGATAGAGCAGGTCAATTGGAAAGAAGCAATGACTTTTGATCACAGGACACAACAGTCCAAGTGGACTTCTAAGGGATATGTCTTGCTGGGGACCTGCATTGGCTGAACCCAACAAGAAGTCAGAAGGTGAAGAATTCACTGACATAGTCCATGCGGGTCAGCCCCAAGGCAAAGCGCAGGGTGGAAAAATGTACACAGTGGATCTGGAGAGGTGAATGTCCTACTAATTTTTTTCTGACACTCTTACTGTTTCTTTTTCTTTACATTCAAATCTGCCATTTTGTTCTTTGCTTTCTACTTGTTTCATCAAGGTTTTGTTCCTTTATTTCTCCTTTCTTGCCATCTTTGGGACTAATTTTTTTTTCATTTTTCCCTCCATTACCTTATCAGCTTTACATTTTCTTGTTCTTTTGGTGGTTACCATAGAGATTGAATATATGTCCTTACATCTATGTGAACTCATATTTAGCTTAATATAGATACAGATGTAGAAATATATATTTATAAATATTTATACATACACACACATACATACATATGTGTGTGCACAGGCTAGTATATACGCATAGGCTTCATTACTCTGTCAGCTGAGAGGGCCTGGACATTATGACACCCCATTAGCAGCAAAGATAGCTATCACTTGTACCTCAGCTTCTAATGTCATTCTCAAAGAAACCAGGGGCCCTTAGAGAAATGGCTAACTAAAATTGGGACAGAAAATATACAAGATAAGTCTAAATCATCTTGTAGTGCCATAAAGTGAAGAAGTGCTTTTTAAAAAAAAAAAAAATTAGGGTATGTCAAAAGGATGCAGGAATCAAATGAAAAGCTCCCAGTGGCCAAAGCTGGATCAATTTGAGCAAAGGAAAAAAAAGTAAAAGAGTACTGTATAAGCCAAAGTGTAAAATAAATAGCCATGAGTCCATAGGTAAATAATAGAATAAATAAATAAAGGAGAAGAGAGAAATCCCCCTTGTACAAGAATTCCAAATAATTTATATAAATACTCTGCCTTCAGGGAGGTAAAACATAACTCCCCACTCCTTGGGTATGAACCTGCAATGCTGTGCTTCCAACTGGAATTATTTCACTCCAGCTTGAAACCCCCTTTAATAGTTTTTAATGTTGCTCTGATAGTGACAAATTCTCCCAGCTTTTGTTTGTTGGGAAACAACTTCATTTTCATTTTTGAAGGATATTTACATTGGGTATAGATTCTAGATTGGAGGCATTCCATTGTTTTATGGCATCCATTGTTTCTGTTGAAGAGTCAGCTATAGGTCATAATGTTCCTTCTATGAAAGTAATGTGTTTCCCCCTCTCTAGCCATTTTAAATATGTTTTCTGTCTTTGGTTTTTATTAGTTTGACTCTAATGTGCCTGAGCATGGTTTTGTGTGTATTTAGCTCATAGAATTTAAAAAGTCTCTTGAATTTGTATTTTCATGCCTGTCCCATTTGCTTCTGTTTCATTTTCTCTTTTCTCCTGGGAATCTTACTATACATATATTAAACTTTTCCACTGTTTCTCTATGTCTCTTATGGGTTTTTAAAGATCCTTTACTTCTGTCTTTTAAAATCTTTTTTTAAAACTCTCAGTGTTTCAATTTATGTATTCTTTTCTAGACTGTCTTCCAGTTTATAAATCCTCTGTGTCTAGTCACCTTTTAAACCTATCTATTGAATTTCTGGGATTTAACTTAATCATTTCATATAGATTTCAGGTTTCTGGTTAAAAACCTGTATGTTCTTAACTATATTAATAACAGTCTGATAACTCCAATATCTAAATCATGTATGGATCTATTTTTCTCTTGATTTTTAAGCATTTGGCTCTGTTTCAATCATACTTCATAATTTTTATTGATGCCTGTCATTGTGTATGAAAAATTGTTGAGGATTTGATGGTGTTGTCTTTCTACAAAGAGGATTAAAGTTTCTTCTGGAGGCTAGTTCAGTTTAGTTCAGTCACTCAGTCATGTCTGACTCTTTGCAACCCCACAGATTGCAGCACACCAGGCTTCCCTGTCCATCATCAACTCCCAGAGCTTGCTCAAATTCATGGCCATTGAGTCAGTGATGCCATCCAACCATCTCATCCTCTGCTATCCCCTTCTCCTCCTGCCTTCAATCTTTTCAAGCATCAGGGTCTTTTCCAATGAGCCAGTTCTTTGCATCAGGTGGCCAAAGTATTGAAGTTTGAGCTTCAGCATCAGTCCTTCCAATGAATAGTCAAGATTGATTTCCTTCAGGATTGATTTCCTTGTAGTCCAAGGGACTCGCAAGAGTCTTCTCCAACTCCACAGTTCAAAAGCATCGATGCTTTGGCACTCAGCTTTCTCTATAGTCCAGCTATAAGAAGGGTACTCTGGAGGGGAGATTATTGGGCAAATGCCTCAATCCTATCGAGGGTTGGACTTACCCTTGGAGCAGAGCCCTGTTCCAAGGTCATGGAACTTCCTCTTAATGTGTGGACCTTAAACCAAGGATGGCTTTTCTGGGGTCACAACTAAAAGCCTAAATTTTATGAAAATCCTTTCACCCTGGCAGTATTTGAACTCCAACTTCTGTCTTCTCAACATCATGCATTTGTTGAAATCCCTGTTCAACCTTTTACTCTATCAGCTATTCTTTTCTAAGCTTCTTGGAGTCTTACTGTGTGTATGTGCATCTTAGGAGTTGGCCAAGATCTGAAGAGATATTGGATGCAAAAAGATCCAATACGAGTTATTCTCAACTGCCTTTTATTGCAGTTAGATGCTTATCTTTGTTAAATTATGAAATAGATAATACATTCAAAAGAGTATTATAACATATATGCAAAATTTTAAGAATAGCAAAATATAACTCAACAGCGAGGTTAATAAACAGAACAACAACAAAACCTTTGAAGCTTTTTATATGCTCCTCTCCAAATTCAAATGCATCCTCCTCCCTCCTCTCTGAACCCAAAGGTAGCCATCATCCCAAATTGGTCTTGATCACCTTTGTGGCTTTTCCTTATAGTTTTATCACATATATAAGTACTGTATATTGTTTAGTTTTGCCTGTGATGTTAATACAGTATAAATTAGAGTATTTTTTCTTTTGTGATTTGCTCTCTATTCTCAGCATTAATCTTTGAGATTCATTCTTGCTAATGTATGTTGCTAGTTCATTTTCATTGCTATAATATGTTGTATTAAGTAGTATTACATTGTATGGATGTATTACAGTTTGTTTACTCACAAACTGATGAATATTTGGGTTTCCAGATTTATGCAATTATAAATAAAGCTGCTATAAGCATTTGTATATAGTTTGGGAGATGTTTTGGCTTTTTAATATTTGGGGGCTGTGCTGAGTCTTCATCATTGCGTGTGGGCTTTCTTTAGTTGCAGCAAGCTACTTTTTAGTTACAGTGCTCAGGCTTCTCATTGAAGCGACTTCTCTTGTTGTGGAGCACGGGCTCTAGGGAATGCAGGTTCAGTAGTTGCCGTGCGTGGGCTTAGTTGCCATGCAGCATGTGGGGTTATCCCTGGACAGGGATCAAACAAGTGTCCCTGCATTGCAAGGCAGATCCTTCACCACTGGACTACCAAGGAAGCCCTGTACACAGGTTTTAGTGCAAACATAAATTTTAATTTCTCTCGGGTAAATACCTAGGAGTGTGATTACTGGATCACAGGCAAAAT
Organism: Cervus elaphus; assembly: GCF_910594005.1. Taxonomy (NCBI): domain Eukaryota; kingdom Metazoa; phylum Chordata; class Mammalia; order Artiodactyla; family Cervidae; genus Cervus; species Cervus elaphus. The sequence goes on along the minus strand of NC_057834.1, from coordinate 122,791,545 downwards.
GTATGTTTAACTTATAATGAGCTGTCAAACTGTTTTCCAAAGTGGCTGTATCATTTTTGCAGTCCCACCAGCAATGTATGAGAGTTCCAGTTGCTCCATATCTTCATCAATGCTTGGTTTTATCTGTTTTTGTTTGCTTCTTTGTATGTTTAACCCTCCTAATAGATGTGTAGTAGTGTCATGCTGTAATTTTATTTTGCACTTCCCTAATATCAAATGATGTTGAGAATCTTTTCACATGCTTATTTCCTGTCCAAATATCTTCTGAGGTAAACTGTATGTTTAAAATGATTGCTTACTTTTAAATAGAACTATCTTCTTATTACCGAATTTTGGGAATTAAAAAATTTACTCTGTACACAAATTTTTTGACAGATACGTGCTTTGCAAATATTTTCTTTCAAGCTATGACTTATCTGTTCATTCTTTAACAGTGTCCTGCACAGAAAATTTTAATTGTGATGAATGAAGTCTAATTTATTTTTTTTCTAGTGGATCTAGATTTTGTTTGTTGTATATAAAAAATCTTTGCTTACTCTAAGGACATGGTTATTTTCTTTTATGTTTTCTTCCAAGAAGCTTTAGAGTGTTGGATTTTACTGTAGTCTATAATCATTTTGAGTTAATTTTTGTGTAAAGTGAAAGGTATGGGTCAAGGTTCAGTTTTTTACATGAATGCGCAATAGTTCCAGCACTGATTATTGAAAAGATTATCCTTCTCCAAATTTGTATTTGCATCTTTGTACAAAATAAGTTTACCATATATGTGTCAGTCAATTTCTGTATTCTATTCTTTTCCATTGGTCTATATGCCTACCTTTGTGCCATTATTATACAAACTTGATTACAGTACCTTTGAATAGGTCTTGAAATGAAGTAATGGAGTCCTCCAACTTGCTTTTTATTATCATTTTTAAGGAACAATGTTTCAGCCTTCTTGATTTGTTCAATTATATCGTTTTCTTTTTCGTAATTTTGGCTCTTTTCCTTGGTACTTCCTTTTTCTCCATTAGGCTTATTCTGTTGTCCTTTTTCTTAATTTCTAAATTAGATGGTTAGCACATGTATTTTTAAATTTTCTTCTTTCCTTGTACAAGTTTCTGAATAAAGTATGTGAATGTCTCTCCAAATTTCTCTTTAGCAGCATCCCACAAGTTTTGATATGTTGTATTTCTTTTATATTTTGATCTAAATACCTCCTTTAAAAATTATTACTATTATTATTTTTAATTTACTTTTATTCGGCTGCCCCAGGTCCTAGTTGTGGCACATGGAATCTTTATTTGCAGCATGTGGCTCTAGTTCCCTGACCAGAGACCGAACCTGAGACGCTGCATTGGGAGCATGAAGCTTTAAATACTGAACCAAAGGAAAGTCCCTAAATATTTCCTGATTTACATTTTCATCTCTTCTTCAGCTCAGGAATCATTCTGATGGTATGCATTTAAATCTTCAAATTTATAGAATTTTAAAGCTTTTTATGTAATTGCATTATGATCAAAGAATGTGGCTTGAATGGCATTAATTCTCTGAAATATATTGCACATGATCAATCTTATGAATGTCCCATGTATGCTTCAAAATAATTTATATGTTTGTATTCTTCAGTTGTTGGGTGTAATGCCATAATTGTGTTCATAAGATCAAACTATTAGTTGATCTATTAAATCTTCTATATCCTTACTGATTTTCTGAATGTTCAGTCTTTAAAATTTTAATAGGTTTGTATTGAAAATTTTCCACATGAATAAAAAAATTAAGTAGTAACATATTATAGCCCAAAGTATAAAATAAATATCCATAAGTCCATACTGATATAAATGATTGAATAAGTAAACAGATGGGGGAGAAATGAGAAATCTCCTTTGCAGAATTCTAAACAATTTATGTAGATACTCTGCCCTCAGAAAAAGGGAGTATAATTCCTTACTCCTTTAGCTTGAGCTGCGCATAATGACTTCATTCCAAAGAGTAGAGAATTGAAAGAAAAACTTTACAGTGGAGAAACCTAACACTAACTCAGCCCGGTGATCAAAGTCGACATGCACAGTTATATAAGTCATGTTGATGCTATGTACCTTTGATGTGATATGATATGACATGATATGATAGTACTTTACTTCTGTTGGCTTCCCCTCAGAAACATTACCAGTGTGTAATCATGAAAAAACATTAGATAAATTCCAATAGAGGTGTATCCTGCAAAATACTTGACTGATGCTTCTGAAAACAATTAAGGTAATTAAAAACAGGGAAAGTCTGAGAAACTGTCACAGCCAAGAACCTACCTAAGGAGACATGATGACTAATGTAATGTGTATCTTGGATGGGATTCTAGAACAGAAAAAGGATACGAGGTAAAAAAAACTAAGGAAATATGAATAAACTATTTTATTTAATAATATTATATCAATATTGGGCTTCCCTGGTTGCTCAGATAGTAAAAAAATCTGCCTGCATTGCAGGAGACCAAGTTTGATTCCTGGGTCAGGATATTCCCCAGGAGAAAGGAATAGCTACCCACTGCAGTCTTCTTGCCTGGAGAATTCCATGAAGAGAGGAGCCTGGCAGGTTACCGTCCATAGGGTCACAAGGAATTGGACGTGACTGAGCAACTAACACTTTCACTTTATCAATATTGGTTCATTAATTATAAGAAATGCATCATACTAGTATAAGATGCTAATAACAAGTGAGGTTGAGTGAGGGGGTATAGAAAAAATCTCTATACTATCTTCTCCATTTTTCTGTAAATATAAATCTGTTCTAAAAAATAAAGTCTATTTTGGAAAAAATACTTCCACAATTATAATAGATACATTGATTCTTTCTGGTAGTTTTGTTGATTTTTGCTTAATATAATTCAAAGTTTTATATATATAACGTGTATATATTTAGAAATGTATCCAAATATATAGGCATTGAGAAATGTGAACTCTAGTAAGTTTAATATTTTATCATCTTTATCTGATTGTTTTTATGCTTGGCATGTTTTTTGCCTTAAGGTCTGCTTTGATTGATATTAATCTAGCTATGCCAGTTTGCTTTGTTTGTTACATGCTTTCCCATCTTATTACTTCCAACTTTTCTTTGTCCTTATGCTTTAGGTCCTTATATTTACTACTATGGGCAAGAATTCCATAGAAGAAAAGGAGTAGGCCTCATAATCAACAAAAGAGTCCAAAATGCAATATTTGGGTACGACCTCAAAAATGACAGAATGATCTTGGTTCGTTTCCAAGGCAAGTCGTTCAACATCACAGTAATCCAAGTCTATGTCCCTACCACCGATGTTGAAGAAGCTAAAGTTGATCAGTTCTATGAAGGCCTAGAAGACCTCCTAGAACTAACACCAAAAAAAAAAAAAAACACATGTTCTATTCATCACTGGGGATTGGAATGCAAAAGTAGGAAGTCAAGAGATACCTGGAGTAACAGGTAAGTTTGGCCTTGGAGAACAAAATGAAGCAGGGCAAAGGCTAACTGAATTCTGCCAAGAGAATGCACTGGTCATAGCAAATACCCTTTTTCAACAACACAAGAGACAACCTTACACATGGACATCACCAAATGGCCAATACTGAAATCGAATTGATTACATTTTTTGTAGGGGAAAATGGAGAAGCTATATACTGCCAGCAAAAACACTGACTGTGGCTCAGACCATCAGCTTCTCATAGCAAAATTCAGGCTTAAACTAAAAAAGTGGGGAAAACCACTAGACCAGCCAGGTATGACTTAAGTCAAATCCCCTATGAATATGCAGTAGAGGTAACAAATAGATTCAAGGGATTAGAACTTGTAAACAGTGTGCCTGAAGAACTATGGACAGAGGTCCTTAATATTACACAGGAGGCAGTGAACAAAACCATCCCAAAGAAAAAGAAAAGCAAGAAGGCAAAGTGATTATCTGAGGAAGGCTTACAAATTGCTAAAGAAAGAAGAGAGTGAAAAGCAAGGGAGAAAGGAAAAGGTATATCCAACTAAACGCAAATTTCCAAAGAACAGCACAGAGAGACAAGAAGGCCTTCTTCAAGGAACAGTGTGTAAAACTAGAAGAAAACAACAGAAAGGGAAAGACTAGAGAACTCGTCAGGAAAATTGGATATATCAAGGGAATTTTTTGCCCAAAGATGGGCACAATAAAGGACATAAATTGTAGAGACCTAGCAGACACTGAAGAGCTCAAGAAGTGATAGAAAGAATACATGAAAGAACTGTATAAAAAATATTTAGATGAACTGGATGACTATGATGGTGTGATCAGCCACCCAGAGCCAGACATTCTGGAGTGTGAAGTCAAGTGGGCCTTAGGAAGCACTGCTATTAATAAAACTAGTGGATGCAATGAAATTCCAATAGAACTATTCAAAACCCTAAAGGATGATGCCATCAAGGTGTTGCATTCAATATGTCAGCAAATCTGGAAGACTCAGCAGTGGCCACAGGACTGGAAAAGGTTAATCCTCATTCCAATTCCCAAGAAGGATAGTACCAAAGAATGTGCTAACCATCAGACAATTGCCCTCATCTCCCATGCCAGTAAGGTCAAGCTTAAAATCTTGCATGCTAGACTTCAGTATTATGTGAACTAAGAACTTCCAGATGTCCAAGCTGAATTTAGAAAAGGAAGAAGAACCAGAGATCAAATAGCCTACATTTGCTAAATCATAGAAAAAGTTAGGGAATTCCAAAAAACATCTACCTCTGTTTCATGAATTATGCCAAAGCCTTTGACCGTGTGGATCATAATAAACTGTAGAAAGCTCTTAAAGAGATGGGAATACCAGACCATCTTACCTCTCTCCTGAGTTACCTGTATGTGGGACAAGAAGCAAGAGTTAGAACCCTGTGTGGAACAACTGACTGGTTCAAGATTGAGAAAGAAGTACAACAGGGCTTTCTGCTGTCACCCTGTTTATTTAATCTATATGCTGAGCACATCATGAGAAATGCTGGGCTGGATGAGTTACAAGCTGGAATCAAGATAGGTGGGAGAAACATCAACAACCTCAGATATGCAGATGATACCACTCTAATGGCAGAAAGCAAAGAGGAACTAAAGAACATCTTGATGAGGGTGAAGGAGGGGAGTGAAAGAGCCGGCTTAAAACTAATATTAAAAAAAAAGATCATGATAAATAGAGGGGGTAAAGGTGGAAGTAGTGACAGATTTCCTCCTCTTGCACTCTAAAATCACTGCAGATGGTGACTGCAGCCATGAAATCAGAAGACGTTTGCTTCTTGGTGGGAAAGCGATGACAAACCTAGACAGTGTGTTGAAAAGCAGAGACATTACTCTGCTGACAAAAGTCCATATAATCAAGGCTATGGTCTTCCCAGTGGCCACATACAGTTGTGACAGCTGGACTGTAAAGAAGGCAGAGAGCTGAAGAATTGATGCCTTCAAACTATGGTGCTGAAGAAGACTCATGAGAGTCCCTTGGACGGCAAGGAGATCAAACCAGTCAATCTTAAGGGAAATCACCCTGAATACTCATTGGAACGACTGATACTGAAGCTGAAGCTCCGGTATTTTGGTCATCTGATGAGAACAGCTGACTCATTGGAAAAGTCCAATGACTGGGAAAATTGAGGGCAGAAAGAGAAGAGGGAGTCGGAGGATGAGATGGCTGGATGGCATCACCGATGCAATGGACATGAACTTGCGCAAACCTCAGGAGATGGTGAGGGACAGAGAGGCCTGGTGTGCTGCAGTCCCTGGGGCTGTGAAGAGTCGGACACGACTGGGTGACTTAACAACAACAACAATGGTTTAGGTGTGTCTCTTGTGAACAACGTGTAACTGGGTTTAATTGGGTTTTGCTTGTTTGTTTCTTAATATAGGATGACTAATCCTTTACTTTCATGTGGCTGTAAAAATAGTTGAAATAATTTCTACTCTTATCTTGTGATTTCACTTTGTCCTGCTACCTGCACGCACGCACACACACACATACACACACACACACACATCCACCCCTTCTGACAGTGGTGAACTAGAAAAAGTTTAATCACCAGCTCTCTAAGTGTGCTTCTGCCATCGATGTTGGTTTATATTTTTGTTTACATTAATAAGAACATCTTCTTTGCTGAGCTAGGTAATAGTCTCAAATATTAAAAGAATTTCCTCTGAATATTTTGTGCTATTCCCAATATAAAGCTTGCAGACACAACACACCTTAAAGCTTAACCTGTGTTAACATTTTTCTTCATCACTATCTTGAGTCTAGATTATCAACAAAACAATTAACCAAGCCCTGATTTGTACTGTTTCCAGATTTCTGAGTGTAATCACTCCTATCATGGCTCATTTCAAGCTACCAACATGACTTCACTAATTACAGAGTTTGGAAAAATGAGCAATAGCACACAGTATTTCCACCAGACAGGTAGAATAGACAAGAATAACTTCAAGAGCACAGATAATAGTAAAATAACTATGAAGTGATATATTTTGAGTATTTATTACCTCTTTTTAGAAAACGTTGTATATTTAATTGTAAGTTGCCATTTTCATTTCTAATCATAGACATGGTTAACAGCTGATTCACATAATACCTTAAAATTTACCAATTAACTCTCAGGAATCAGCACAAGATGTCTCCAGCACACCACTTCTTGCCTTCTTTTGGATTTAATTAAGAGTTTTCCCTCATTGAATTTTTTCCTCTTTTGAAGGTGTACACTTCACTTATATGCTTTTAGTAGTTGCTCTAAACATTTTAACATTTATATTTAAACTTAAAAGTCTACAGTTAATATCTGTGTCCTCCTCCCAATCAATGCATGAGTCTTGGGATCTTTCAACTCCAGTCACCCTATTTCAGACCATATGTGCTATTATTGTTCTCTATGTTAGATCTACCTCATTGTCTGTAACCCCATGAAGTAGATATTATTAACAAATTTTTACATTTTATTTTTAAACTTATTCACATTTCTCATGTTTTTTGCCCACATTTTTTCCCCCTTGCATTAAGGCACTTCTAGGATTGATTTTCTTCTGCCAGTGTACAAGCAGTGGTTAGGAGTAACTGGGATTAGGAGGATCCCTGGTTTGTAGTGAATGTACTCCCACCATGTTCTATTTCAAGCTACCAATGTAACATCACTGAATGTGGATGTGGGGAGAGATGGTCGAATTTTGCAGGCTCCAGCACACCACTGAATTCATTTTTCTTTTCCCTTCTTCCCTCCTCTCTTCCTTTTCTTTCTTCCTTCCTTCCTTGCTCCCTCCCATCCTCTTACCATTTTTTACAGCTTTATTGAGGTATTATTGACATGCAATGAACTGTGTATATTTAAAGTGTGCAGTTGGCAAGTTCTCACATCACCATCACCACAATCAAGACAGTGAACTACCCATCCCCCACAAATGTTTCCTCATGACTCTTGGTGATCACTACCTCCCACCCCTACTTGCCCTTGCCCCATCCCCAGACAGGCGCTAATCTATTTTTCTGTCACTAAAGATTAGCTCACATAATCTAGAGTTTTCTATAAAAGGAATGACACTGTACTTTGGGCTGGTTTCTTTCAGCACCTATCATATTGTGAACATTCATTCTGTGTGCATCAACAGCTTATTCTGTTTCATTGCTAGATGGTATTCCATTGTTTGCATATCCACAATTTATGTATCCATTCACCTGTTTGTGAATTTTGGATTGTTTTCACGTTTTTTTTTTTTTGTTCTTTTTTTTTTTTTTTGCTATTGTAAACAAAGCTGCTATAAATACTAGTACAAGTCTTTGTATGGACATATATTTGCTTTTCTCTTCTGTAAATACCAAGGAGTGGGATGGCTGGATTGTATGGTAGGTATGTGTTTAACTTTTAAAGAAACTGCCAAATTGTTCTCGAAGGTGGTTGTACCACTTTACATTTTCCATGAGCAGTGAATGAGCATCTCAGTTGCTCCAATTTCTTATCAACGTTTGATGTGGTGAGTCTTTTTAAATTGTATGCTTCTAGTGGGTGTGTAGTAGTATCATTGTGGCTTTAATTTACATTTCCCTCAACTACTGAAGATCAGTATTTCATCTAAAGGTGCTTTATCTTTAGCATCTTCTTTAGTCCATTGAAGGTAAATTCCTCTGTTTTTGTTTGTCCTTTATTTTGCCTTTATTTTTCCCTCTCTTTTGAAAGAACTTTTACTGAGCTTGTAATTCAACAATAATTACTTTCTCCCAGCACTTTGCAGATATAATCCTCCCATCTTTTGAGTTCCATTGTGGATGCTGAAAAGACAGATTTCAGTCAAATTCTTGTCCCCTCATAATGATCTGTTCTTGCTCTTTCTTCATCTTATACAGATGTATATTTCTTTGTATTTATCCTGTTTGAAAATTGTTTGTCTTTTTGAATCTTATACTGAAAATTGATACCTCTCATCTGTTTTGGAAATTCTCAATGATAATCTCCAAATATTGCAACTCCCTTTCCTTCTAGAACTCCTATTAGGTTTATGGTAGTCTTCTCATTTGCTCCTTCTTATCTCTTAATCCATCACATAAATGCTGCCTTTGTCTCTTCTTAGTGCATTCTGGGCAATCTCCTAGCTATATCTTCCCCTTCCACCTGTGTATAATCTCCCCTTTAAGCTCTTTATTTTTTCCCATTTTATTTTTAATTTCCAGAAGTTCTATTTGGTTTGTTTTTGTTGTTGTTGTTCAGTCACTCAGTTGTGTCCAACTCTTTGCAACCCCATGGACTGCAGCACGCCATGCTTCCCTGTCCTTTACCACCTCCTGGAGTTTGCTCAAACTCATGTCCATTGAGTCGATGATGCCATCCAACCAGCTCATCCTCTGTCATCCCCTTCTCCTCCTGCCTCCAATCTTTCCCAGCATCAGGGTCTTTTCTAATGAGTTGGCTCTTCACATCAGGTGGCCAAAGTATTCTAACTTCAGCTTCAGCATCAGTCCTTCCAATGAATATTCAGGATTGATTTCCTTTAGGATTGACTGGTTTGATCTCCCTGCTCTCCAAGAGGCTCTCAAGAGTCTTCTCCCAAAAAAAAAAAAAAAAAAGAGTCTTCTCCAACACAACAGCTCAAAAGGATCAGTTCTTCGGTGTTCAGCCTTCTTTATGGTCCAACTCTCACACCCGTACATGACTACTGGAAAAACCGTAGCTTTGACTAGACAGAGCTTTGTTAGCAAAGCAATGTCTCTGCTTTTCAATACTCTGTCTAGGTTTGTCATAGCTTTTCTTCCAAGGAGCAAGGTTTGTTTTTAATTCTGCCTAATTCCTCTTGATGGTCCATTGCTACTTTGTCAAACTTTTGGTGTCTTTTGTATTTCTTTAAACATAGTTAATGTGTCTCTGGGCTTCCCTTGTGGTTCAGCTGGTAAAGAATCTGCCTGCAATTCGGGATACCTTGGTTCGATCCCTGGGTTGGGAAGATCCCCTGAAGAAGGGAAAGGCTACCCACTCCAATGTGTATCTTGTATTCTGTAACTGATCATTCTAAGTAGCTATCATATGTGCAGGTCGGATTCTTCTAGGTGTTGTTTCTGCTGATTCACACACATAGTGTCTTATTACCTCTTGTGTTTGAGGATTCTTCAAATGTGTGTAAACTCATATACTGTGAAAATTTATCTGTGGCAATTGAGGCCCAGGTGAAAATGTGTTCCTTTGCAGAAAATTTCACATGCTTGCTTCTGCCAGGCAGTTAGGGCACTACAAACCCAGAATTATTTTAAGTTTGGGTCTTGAGATTTTTTTGATGCACATGTATGAGACATCATTTCCAAGTGAGCACAGCCCCAGATTGGAGATGGGTATCCACCTTGCCTTTTTCTGTTGGTGGCATTTTTCCAGTTCAGTCACTTTTCTAGTTCAGCCTCAGGGAATCCCAGCTTTATGTATTTTCAATCCAAACTCCCTGCCCTCTTACACTCAACCCCTATCCTCTGCACTTTGTTAAGCCACCAGGGATTGGCAGATGTCACCAGGCAAACACCAACTCCAGCTGGAATTCTTCTGGAGTTGAGCTTTCTTCTTCTTTCTGACAATTTCCCTTCCTTTTCTGACATTGCCATGTCTTTAAAAAGAAAGATGCTTTTTGTATTTCATCCAGCATTTTAAGCACTCTATACTGGGCAGTTTCTCCAGACAGCTATTGCTAGAAATATACTATTTATATTTTTACCCATCTGGAATTTATTTTTATATGTGGTGTGAGGCAGAGGTCTAAGAACTCTATGTCCATTTTCTACTGTTCCTCCTTTTTCTTCAGAAGTGGTATCTTTAAATCAACTTTTAGAACAATATTTCTTCCCTGTTGTTCATTGCCAGCTGACTATCTAAAACAGTCATAGAAACCTACTTATACATGAAATATTTCTAAAATAAAAACTAAAATACTATTATTAGCTCCTCTAGTGACTCTGGGTTTTTACTCCTGTATCTTGCTTTATGAAAAATCCAAATTCTATATAACAAAGTTTTTCCTAACAATTCCATTTCATCATTTCAACAGAGGGAAAGGGAACTAGGGCTCCTGATATACATATAGATAAGCCAATGCAGGTCAACATTTTGCATTAAAAAAAATCACAAATTTGAAAGAAGAAAAATTCAAAACTTGGACTGTCAAAATTAAGAATCATACTGGAACAGAATTTAACATCAGTTTAAAGACCAAATCAACTTTCTATCAGTTAAATTCATACCAATGGATGGAAAACAGAAGATGTTGCAAAATAATTTGCCACATGTTTTTTCATGTAAGTAGAGCGAATACACTGCTCAACCCCAATCACATATAGACAGATAAACATTGGAAAGAGAGCATCTGTTGCAATTTTCACAACATAAATTTATATTTTCAATCATGCTAAATTGTTAGTTGGGAAGCATAATCCCAAGGAAACAATAATTTCTGAAGCTCTATAAAACCTGTTTTTTATTTGATGAGCTCTCAGTCAAGCTAAACATTTCAAAGAAGAACTCTAAAACAAAGTTCTTTATTCAAAATATCAATCCCACTTAGAAGGAAAGATATGAGGAGGGAAATTTAAACATATTTTTAAAAGATACCTTTTTAATTTAATCAATGAATGCAGCTCATGGTGGGGGGAAAGGCCTCCTGGTTCTCCAATTGAGGTAAAATTTATATACAATAAAATGCTCAGATTTTAATGAGTTTTGACATCCAAGTAGTCATCACAATCAAAACAGTAAACATTTCCATTACACAAGAATGTTCATTCGTGCCCTGTCCCAGTCAAGATCCTCCCATCTTATCCAAAAGGTAAATACCACTCTCATTTGTATTACCATTGCTTTGTTTGTCTCAATCAACCATTAGAAAACTTTTCTGTAAAGAGACAGACAGTAAACATTTCAGTCTTTGCAGGGCACGTACAATTTCTGTCACTACTACTTCTCCTCCTCCTTTACAATCCTCTAAAAAAATGTAAATATCATTCTTAACTCAAGATTATAAAAAAACAGACATTGGGCTGCATTTGATCAGTGGGCTACCATCTAGAACCTCAGGAAAATGGAATCCTACTCTTTTGACTGGCTTCTTTCACTTAACATGCTTTTAAGCCAAACTGTTCTGCATATATCAATAATTTGTTATTTTTATTTATTTTTGGATTTGTTGATTTTCTGTATTTATCTGTTTCTCTTTCCTTTGTTTCTACTCTGATTTCTATTATTTCCTTTATCCTCCTTGTTTTGAATTTAACTTTCTCTTCTTTTTTAAAATTTTAAGGTGGAAGCATTGATAACTGATTTTAACACTGTTCTTTTCTAATATTAGTACTTAAAGCTATAAATTTCCTTCTAAGTGTTGCTTTAGCTGCATCCTCCAGATTTTGGTGTAAGGTCATTACCATTCAATTCTGAATAGTTTTGAATATCCCTTGTAATTCCTTATCGACCTATGGATTTAAATGGTGTTCTATAATACCCAAATATTTGGGAATTTTCCATTTTTTAAAATTTCTTTTTGTTTGTTTCTCATTTAATTCCAAGATGATCACTGAACATACTCTGTATGGTTTCAGTCCTTTGAAATTCATTGAGATTTGTCTTAATGCCCAGTGTATGGTCTACCTTGGTAAATGCTCCTTGTATATTTTAAAGTATTCCTGAGTTGTTGCATCAGTGTTATATAAATGTACATTAGGTCAAATTGTTTGATAATGTTCAAATTTCCTATATCTTTACTATTTTTAGTGCACTTGTCTTATCAGTTACTGAGAGGACAGCAGTGTATATGCACCTATCAGCTAGCTTGGGCTGCCATAGCAAAATGCCACAGACTGAGTGGCTTAAACAATAGAAATTTATTTCTCACAGTTCTGGAGGCTGGGAAGTCCAGTATCAAAGTGCTAGCAGTTCATAATGAGACTCCTCCTCCTGGCTTGTAGATAGCAGCCTTCTTGCTTCATGCTAGAGAGGGAGAGTTCTGGTTTCTTCCTCTTCTTATAAAAACACTAATCCCATCATGGGGGTCCTACTCATGACCTCATCTTAGCCTAACTACCAAAATGCCCTACCTCCAAATACCAATACTTTGGGAATTAAGACTTCAACACACAAATTTGGGGGAGACAAAAACATTTAGTCCATAACGGCACCTAATAATAGAACTTCAAAATATATAAAGCAAAAATTGACAGACTTATCAGGAGAACTAGTCAAATTCACAATCATTGGAGCTTTCAGTACCATCTTTCTTGAAAAGTGGATCCTCATCATTAAGAGATGACATCTTTATCTCTGATAATATTTCTTGTCTTGAGGTTTACTTTTTCCAGTATTAAAATGGCCACACCACCAGCTTTCTTATACCTCCAGCCAAGATAGAGTACCAGGAATCAGATTTATCCCCTCACCTGAAACAGAGAAAATACATGAAAAGTTTTCAAGATATAGTACATCAGACAAAAAAGAATAGTGATCCTTGAGAATGGGAAACAAATGTAGTAAGTCTCATGATTTCCCAAACTTACTCCCTTGAAAGAGTTTCTAGGTCATGGAATAAGTAAGGGGAACTTTGGCAGAATCTAAAGATGTCCTCAGTTGAGAGGATGGAACCGAGAGTCTGGAGACAAGGCAGCTAGAGTTTATATAGGGCAGAACACAAAACAGTGGAGAACGGCCCGGAGAGAGAACCCTGAGGGTTTGCAGAGGCTCCCACTCCAGGATTCAACAGATATACTGGTGTATGTGTGTGAGGAAACTTTCTGAGACTGGAGAAAGAACCATCCAAAAGGATTAGAGGGAGCTGCACCTGGCACTCACTCACACAGGACCAGAAAAACCCTAAATTCACCAGACATGGGGCAGAGTACTCAAGCATTGTATAGAATGCCTTGGGAGCAGGGAAAAATGAGTCTTGGACTGAGCAATACTGCAAACCCACCTAAAAAATCATAAAACCAAGACCTAAAAGTCTCAAACCGCTTAAAAGTAATTTGGTTGCACCCCAGAACAAAGTTCAGGAAGAATTAAAAGGTCCTTTTTTTAAATCTAGTCTGTTGATTTCCTTCTTTTAATTGGGATATTTAGCCCATTTACAGGCTTCCCTGGTAAAGGAATTCTTTACTTCACCCAGTAAAGAATCTGACTACAATGCAGGAGACCCAGGTTCGATCCCTGGGTTGGGGAGATCCCCTGGAGAATGGCAACCCACTCTAGTACTCTTGCCTGAAGAACTGCACGGACAGAGGAGCCTGGTGGTTTACAGTCCTTAGGGTCACAAAGAGTCAGACATGACTGAACAACTAGCACTTTCACTTTCAGTCCATTTGCACTTAATATAATTATAGATATGGCTGGGTTTTAGTCAACCATACTGTTAGTTGTTTTCTGCTTATTCCCTGTGTTCTCTGTTTCATTGTTCTTTCTTTTCTGCCTTCTTCTGGCTTAATCAAGTATTTTTAGTATTCCATTTTCATCTTCTCCATTGGTATTTTTTAGAGTTTTATTGATATCTAATTCACATGCCATACGACAGTAGCTACTTAAGTATAGTTAACCCTTGAACAACATGGGTTTGAACCCTTGAACAACATGCAGGTCCTCTTACATGCAGATTTTTTTCACGATCCCTCCTCACTGGTTGAATCCACGGATGTGGAGCCATGGATACCTGTAAATTTCCACGTGGACTTTTGACTGTGTAGGAATCAGTGTCCCTAACCCTTGTGCTGTTCGCGGGTCGACTGTATACAATTCAGTGATTTTTAGAATATTCATAGGGTTGTGCAACCATCAGCACAAACAATTTTACTCCCACTAAAAATACCCATGTATCATTTAGCTCCCTTCCCTCTGCTGCCAGCCCACGTCTAGCCCTAGTCTACAAATAAACCACTTTCTGTCTCTAGAATTGCCTGTGTTGGACATTTTATATAAATGGAATCATATAATTTGTGGTCTTTGTGGCTGACTTCTTCCACTTAGCATGATGGTTTCAAGATTCATCCATGTTGTAGCATGGATGAATACTTCATTCTTTTTTATGGTAAAATAATATTCCATTGTATGTATAAGCCAAATTTATTTATCCAGTCTTCAGTTGATGGATATAAGTTCTTTCCACCTTTTGGCTATAATGAATGATGAGCATTTGTGCATAAATCTTTGTATGTATATATGTTTTCATTTCTCTTGGGCATATACCTAGGAGTTTGAGTATTTTAGGCCATATGGCAATCTTGTGTTTAAACTTTTGAAAAATTGCCAAATTGTTTTCCAAGGTGACACATTTTACATTACTGGCAATATATAAGGGTTTCAATTCCTCACATCCTCATCAGTACTTATAACTATTTTTTTATTGTTATTATAGCCATTCTAGTGAGTGTGAAGTGGTGTCTCAATAGGGTTTTGATTTGCATTTTCCTGACAGTTAAGGATATTGAGATCTTTCCATGTGCTTATGGGGCCATTCATATATCTTCTTTGGAGTCTTTTGGCTTTTTACCTATACTTCTTTATGTTATTATTTGTGGTTCACTCTAGGGATTACAATATTCATCCATAACTTACCATAATCTATGCTGAATTAATATTATACAACATCATACATAAGATTGTATACAATGGTATAATTCCATTTGCACCTCATCCTATCTTCTGTGCTATATTTCATAAGAACAACATTTCATAAGCCCCACAGTACATTGCCACCATTTGCTTTAAACAGACAACTGAATTTTAAAGAATTTTTAAAATAAAAATAGTTATTTTATTTTTAAACATATATATTTCCTTTCTAGTACTCTTTATTCCTCCCTGTGGATCCAATTTTCCATCTAATAACACTTTCTTTCCTCCTGAAGAACTTCCTTTAGTAGTTCTCACAGTGTAGTTTGAGACAATGAATTCTTTCAGCTTTTGCTTATCTGAAAATATCTTTATTTCATTTTATTAAAAAAAATATATTTCACTCAATATAAAATTCTATTTTGGCAATCTTTTTCTTCCAGCACTTCAAAAATATCATGTCATTGTCTTCTGGACTTTTTTTTTTGGATGAGAAGTCAGCTGACATTCTTATAATTATTCCTCTGTGTCCTTTTTCTCTGACTGCTTTTAAGATTTTTTTTTCTTTATTCTCCCTCAAACTCCCCCTCTCCCTCATCCAGGCTTCCATCTAACATTGAGCAGAGTTCCCTGTGCTATACAGTAGGATCTTGTTGGTTATGCTTTTTAAATATAGCTGTGTGTACATGTCAACCCCAAACTCCCTAACTATTTCTAATTTTATTTCATTGTGCCTGGAGAACTTGCACTGTATGAGTTCAGTTCTTTCAAACTTACAAAGTCTTGTCTTATTGCCTAACATATGGTCTTCTCTGGGGAATAATCCATTTGCACTTGAGAAGGATGCACATTTAGTTGGTACTGAGTAGAATATTCTATAGATGTTCACCAGATCAACTTGATTTATAGTGTTGTTTAAGTCTCCCATTTCTTTTTTTATCTTCTAATTGTTAGTTTTTGCTTTTATAATTTGAAGCTATCTTTAAGTTCACTGACTATGTCTTCTGCCTACTCAAATTTGCTGATGAAGACCTCTAGTGAATTTTCCATTCTAATTATATTTTTCAACTCCAGAATTTCCATTTGGGTATTTTTTTATAATCGTCTCTGTTGATATTCTCTAAATGATGATACATCATTTTCATAATTTTCTTTATTTCTTTAGACATGGTTTCTTCAGTGCTTTGAATATATTTAAAATAGTCAATTTTAAATCTTGGTCTAGGAGGTTTAACATCTGGGCTTCTTCAGGGACAGTTTTTATTAATTCCCTTTTTCCTGTGACAACTTTTTTTGTATTCACATAAAACGAATAATAATTTTTCATTAAAACTAGGCATTTAAAATACTATTATGTGGTACTTGGCAATCACACCTCCACCCAGTGCTTGTGTTATTGTTACTTGTAGTTGTGTAGAGTTTTGTTTGTTTGTTTTTGTTTTCAGCAACTTCTCTGAATTAATTCTTTTAATCTTCCCTGATGGTTCAGATGGAAAAGAATCTGCCTGCAATGCAGGAGACCTGGGTTCAATCCCTGGGTCAGGAAGATCCCCTGGAGAAGGGAATGGCAACCCACTACAGTATTCTTGCCTGCAGAATTCCATGGACAGAGGAACCATGGGGTCCCAAAGAGTCAGACATGACTGAGCGACTCATACACACAAAGCCTATATTCTTTATTGTGTGTGGCCAATAGGTTTTTACTTGGTTAGCTTGTTGGTTAGCAAACAATTGGACAGAGAGATATTTCCTTAAACAACCAGAACCAATAAGTCATTGCCAAGGGGTTCTGCGTGTGTGTTGGGGTGTACCTTCCACACTAGTCAGGCAGTTTACTACTCCACCTAAGCCTGTACTTCCTGTTTGCACAAATCCTCAAGGCCAGCCATAAGTGAAAGCTTGGGTCTTTCTCTAGTCTTCCTGAGCATGTACACAGCCCTACACAAGTATGTGACCTTGTAAACTGCCAAGAATATGAAAGGACTTTTCAAGACCCCATGGTCATCTCATTCCTGAGATTTTTCTTTTATGCTTTTTGGCTAGTCTTTGCTACCCTCAGCTGTCATTTATTGCCTCAGGTAGCCATGAAGTTGAAACATGTGCCTGTAATTTTTTTCAACAAACACCACCCCCCACCTCCCTTAAGGATGAGGCTGCTTATATAAGCTAGCTTCAAACCAGCCTTGTAATTGCGGTCTTTTAGGGACAGGCCAAATAATGACACTTCTTGGTAACAAGTCTTTGAAAGAGCTCCAGCTCCATTTTATTCCCACCAGTGACTGCCAAGAGGGCTTCCCAAGAGGGAATTGGGCTATTACCCTTCAAGGCTACTGAAGGACTGGAAAGTGAGAGATGAGACTAAAGCAAGTTTAAATGTCACAAAACTTCCTGCTCTAACTGAGATTCAACCATTTTTCTTGAATACATGCTCCCCAGGTTGCTCCAAGCTTCTAGTTAATTTCTATAGTTCTGCATATGTTAATCGTATCAACTGTTTTCCAATTTTTTTGTTGTTTTATGGAGGAGTGAATTTTTGGAGGATCATACTCTGCCATTTTCCCAAACTGCTTTTAATCTTATTCAATGAGTGTTTTATTTCAGTTAGTATATTTTTTAGTTCAAGGATTTCCATTGACAATTTTAAATATATGTAACAATTTTATTCAGATGTAATTTATATAACATACACTTCATCCAGTTAAAGCATACAATTCAATAAATATTCACAGAGTTTGGGGGTTTGTTTTTGCCTTTTTACAGTTTTTGTATCTCCACTGAGGTTCTAAACACATTATTTTTTTATGTTTTCCTGTGGGTTCTTTAACCCAGTTATCTTGTCTGTTAATTCCAACATTGAGTTATCTTAGGGTTTATTTCTATTGCCTTATTTTTTCTCTACTGAGTCACGTTTTCTTGTTGTTCATGTGTCTAATAACTTTTTATTATATACTGAGCATTATAGGTAAGAAACGTTGTGGAGATTCTGGATTCTGTTATCTTCCCCTGAAGAAGGCTGAGTTTTGTTATAGTAGGCAGTAAATTATTGGTGTATCACCTTGAGCTTGTGGAACCTTGGTTATATGCTTTACTATAAATCATTTCTTTTAATTTTGGCCTTATTAGGGAGAATTCCTTGGGCTGGTCACTGTCCTTCTGGAATTTCAATGGAATGCCCGTGGTATTTACCAAGCTCCCCTAACATGATGATATTCAAACTCCAGGTACTGCTTCCCTTGAAGTGAAAAGCTATGGAAGTTGCTGCTCAACTCTTTCAGGCTTCAGGAAGTTATCTTCCCTAATTTCTTTGGAGTCTCTCCACTTATATAGCTTAGAAGTCAGCCAAGGATTTGAGGAAATTTTATGAATAGATTTGGTGCTTCCGCCTTCTGTAGCTCCCTCCCTCCTGGCTTTCCTTCTTCAAGTTCTAGTTCTCTGACTGCCCTAAATCCTGCCCCCTCACTCCTCAGGCTATAGCTTTCTGCTGTCTTCTATCCTCATGCTTTGCAAGATCTGGGAAGTGTTCTCTGAGGAGAGACCATATAAACATGGATCTCATCCAGCATATTCTATTCTTTCAAGAATTGAATTTCCTCAAGTTTCTTCCTATTTTTTGGTCATTCTCCAGTAATTTCAAGTCATTTAAAAAATATTTTGGCCAGAGTTTATAAATTTTTCTTCAAGAGGACAAATCTGACACAAAATATGCTGCCAATACCAAAAGTCTGGACCTTGTTCTTAAAATGTTACCCTTAATATTAATTCCCCGGTGGCTCAGACAGTAAACTATCTGCCCACAATGTGGGAGACCCGGATTCAATCCCTGGCTTGGAAAGATCCCCTGGAGAAGGAAATGGCAACCCACTCCAGTACTCTTGCCTAGAAAATTCCATGGATGGAGGAGCCTGGTGGGCTAGAGTCCATGGGGTCACAAAGAGTCGAACACAACTCTTAATATTAGTTATAAAAATTATTCATTTGTTATCTAGTTTATTATACAACAAATAAATACTCTTCTGTAAAATAATATGAATAAGACAGGAGTATACAAATGAAAAATTAATTTTTAAGTGATTAAAAAATAAATCACTTCAATTACCCCATACCATTTTCTTTTCCACATAGTTTGATATCTTTTCTTTATTCCCCTTACACACAAACACACATATTATGATACTATATGATACTATATATGCTATTTGGCAATTTGCTTTTTTTCACTTATGTATTTAAGGGTTTTTCTATGAGTACATGTTTATTCTTTCCACAAATATTCATAGGGCACTTGCTATGTGTCAGGCACTATTCTAGGTCCTGGGGATAAATCAGTGAACCAAACATACAAAAGATTTGCTTTCATGAAGCTTACATTCTAGTGAGGGTGGGAGAAGGTGGATTAGAAATGAGCAATAAACGCAATAAACACAATAAATAAGTGATAAATGAGAAAGGCAATGGGGAACGCTAACATGTGGAAGGAGAAGAGGTTCATAATTTTTCGAATGATGAACAAGGAAGGCCTCACTCAAAGGGTAATGTTTGAGTGGACCTGTAAGAAGTGAGGCAAAATAAATAAGAAAAGAGCTTTCTAGGCAAAGTAAGACCAAAGGCTTGACAAGAACCTGCTAGCATGTTTAGGGAACAATAAAGAGGCTTAGACCAGACCGAGGGAGGGAGCAGTATTTGGAAATGAGGTCAGATTGCTATAGAGAGCCAGGTAACACCATGACTTGTCAGCCATTATATTTATCCATCTCTACATGACATTCCATAGAAGGGGGTCAGCTTGACCCTCTTGAGTCACTAGTAATTTTCCTTCACTTGACTTCACATGGTGTTCCTGTTGAACCTGCGCCCCACAACCCAATGAATGCTCTTCTACTCTGATGACCTACTCTTCTACATTGTTGACCTGGGTCTTTCTTAAAAGAGTTGCAACTTGACTATAGTTTCCCCAAAACATGACCATGCCGAGGTGCCCTGACCTAAAGGCACAGCTTTCCCTATGAGCTCTTAGATACCTGTTTTGAGCCCAGGTTCCCACTTCCTTCATAATGATTTCTGCATTGGAAACCATTGTGTTCTTCTTACCAGCAGATCTACATTAGGACATTAGTGTTCCACCTGATCAGGGCTCCTTAACTTCAAATGTCAGAGAAGAGAGGCAATAACTGCCATCCCTTCCTTCCCAGAGGACGCATCCTTCTCATGCAAATCAGCTTACCTTCTCCTCAAAGACCAAACCTCCATAGCAAGGACATCTGTAAGAATCCTGCTTTGATGAAGCCACCGAAAGCTTTATTTCACCATTTTCTCAGGGCAAGGGGTACACTGCCATAAATAATGGATACCACAAAAGCTATCCTTCCCTGAATGGAGAAGGTTTGTTTCAAGGTGAAATGTTAAAATCACCTAAGCAGAGAAGAGGGGCAGCTGCTTGGCCCTCTCTTACATATGGATATATTGTAATTTAATTGATCGTTCCTCTTCTTTTAGATATGTGTTTCCCTCCTTTTTTATTATTATAAATAATTCTGCAATGAGTATCTTGGCATGAGTGCAGATAGTTCTGTAGAATAGATTCTTGAAAGCAGAACTGCTGGGTCAAAAGACACATGCATTTAAATTTAAAGCATTCCCAAATTGCCCTACAAAAATGCTTTACTGATGTTTATTCCTGTGAGAATGTGCTTCCCCACTCCATCCCCATCACTACATATCAAGGATCATTTTTTGCTTTTGGTATTAATATTGTTTCAATTTCCATATCTCTGATTACCAGTGAGGTTGAACTTGTTTTTATGTCTGCTGGACCATTTTTCTTTTTCTGTGAACTGACTGTTCATGACCTTTGCTTATTTTTCTATTGGATAATTTGTCATTGCCTTATCTTCCACACATTGTTTTAAGTTATTCCTAGGTATTTTGAAGTTGCTGTTGTTAATTGATTACTATGGACAAATAACAGAGCTATTGATTTTGGTGTGTTGATCTTATTTCTGGCATCCTTCCTGAACATTTTTCTTGATTTTAATAGCTTTACAGTTGATTATCATTTCTTTGCTGGGGAGACCATCCTATCATTTGAAAATGAAGGTTTACTGTAATTACTGATATGTTTGGACTCATGCCTACTATTTTAGTCTATATTTTCTATTGATCATGCTCAGATTTCCTTTTTCTCTTCATGCCTTTTGAGGTTTGATAGTATATCTTTGTTCCTTCTGTGGTCTGGAAGATCTGAATTCTGTTTCTCCACTTCTAGTGGTTATGCTTGTATATTTTGTTAAATATTGAAACAGATTTTTCTGTCAATGTCAAAAATCAAATCAGCTAATAAATTCCCTCCAAATAAGGTAAGATCATTAAGTGTACTCCACTCCTCACCCCTGTTTTTTTTGAAGTCACTTGAGATCTTATTATCAGATTATTTTTTATGATCTTTTTACACATTGTATCTCTATTACTTAGGAATCCTTTACTTTCTGCTTTTTGCTATATAGTTTGTTTTATTTTGTCACCTCCCGTGATTTAAAAGATAGTAATCTTGTTTTTAATTTAACTGGTGATCAACTTTTATATTTACCAAATATATTCTTAAACATCCATTTCTCTGATTAGTAAAGTAAAGAACAATCTATATCTCCTAACTCCCTTATGTTTTATTTTATGTCAAATAGAGATTTTAGTGTGTATCCTTACCTGTCTTGCCCTCTGCTCTCTTATTTCCCTGTTTTTTAAAATGTATTGTGAGTTTATAAATCCAACTTGCTTTTCAACCCTACATATTTTGTTGTTGTTGTTGTTCAAGTCTTATGATATATTTAGTTGGTTTTAATGCTTGCAACCAAACCTTTATATTACAGTGTTCCCATCTTCAAGTTCCTAATTTTAATTCATCTCTTGAGCCACTGAAGTATGTCTGCAGGTTGTTTGCTTAGGGAGAACACATGAGTGATACATTTTCTACACCCTTCTCTGTAAATCTGAAATATGTTTGTATTATTTTTGCACATGAATGACAATTTGTTGGGTACAGAATTCTTGTGTCACCATCTTTTTCATCCGAAACTAATAATCATTTCTCCCTATTGTCTAGCATTTAGAAATGCTGAAGTAAAGCCTAAGACCAATCTAAAACTTCCCCTTTTGTAACCTCACTTAATCTGAGGAGCCGTGCAATATTTTTCCTTCATCGTAAAAAAAATTTTTTTCATGGCCAGGATATATCATGGTATATAATTCTTTTATCAAATTTCCCTGAAATTCATTGATTTATTTACCCAATCATTTTCCAGCTCAGGAAACCATTTCCCATTGGGTATGCGAATATTATTTCCGTTCATTTGATGGTAATCATTGTAAATATCGTGGCTATGCCCTCTTTTCGATCATCTCTCATCTCTCACCAGGGTGAGAGCAACACCCTGCTTTTGCTCAGGCCCTACTCCGTTCATTCTCTACTTCCACTTAAGACCCAAGGACCCTGACTACTCTGTTCATTGCTCTAACACTAGCGTCCCGCTGCCCTGGGACTGTGGTCCAGCTCCCGAATGTGGCTGCTGCAGCCTCTAATGAGACCCCCAGCCCCAGCTTCCTCTCCTACTACACACCCGGTTCTCCCTATACCCAGCCCCACAGCCTCCGCTTACTCCTTCAGTTAGGCCTGCTCCCTCTACCACCCCCCGTGATTTATGCCCCCTCTGCTCTTATGGCCTGGCCAACTCCTCCCTGTTCTTTATTTTTATTCTTGATTTTTGTTAGAGTATAGTTGCTTTACAATGTTGTGCTAGTTTATTCTGTGCTGCAAAGTGTGTGAGTGTGTGTGTGTGTGTGTGTGTGTGTGTGTGTGTGTGTGTGTGTGTGTGAGTCATTCAGTCACGTCTGACTCTTTGCAACCCTGTGGACTGTAGGCCGCCAGGCTCCTCTGTCCATGGGATTCTCCAGGCAAGAATACTGGAGTGAGTTGCCATGCCCTCCAGGGGATCTTCCCAACCCAGGAACTGAACTCACATCTCTTACTTCTCCTTCATTGGCAGGTGGGTTATTTATCACTAGCGCCCACCTAGGAAGCCTATATATGTATATATATATCCCCTCTTCTTGAAATTTCCTTCCCATTTAGGTTTCCCTGTTCTTTAGATCACAGCTTAAATGTTGCTGTCTGGAAAAACTCCCTGACCCTCGTACCTCCCCACTGTTATGTCTGCAACTTTGTCTTTTGTTCAAGTGGTATTTTTGCTGCTTGCTGCTGCTGCTAAGTCGCTTCAGTCCGCACCCTATGTGCCGCAGGATACATCAATGAGTGAAAGAAATGGAGGCCCCTGCCCTCACAGAGCTCCGTTTTATAGGTTTTCCTTCATGGCGCTTCTTAGAATTAGTATATAAAATAATTGATTGTGAGAGTCTTTTTATTCTGCCTCTTCCCACAACAGTAAGCTCTCTTACAGCAGGGATCAAATCCACTGGTTTATAGTTGTGGCTCTAGGATATAAGATAGTCCCTGGTATATGTTAGACACTCAATAAGTGTTTGATGAATGAATTAATGAATTGATGCTATTAGTAGAAGTCAGGACTCTCAGTTACAATTCATCTCAAACTAACTTCAGCAAAGGAAAAAAAGAAAAAGAAAAAGTGAAAGAAAAAAAGAGAAAAAATGAAAAGAAAAAAGGGGAGCTGTGGATTAGAGGCTCACTGCAGGGGGAGGGCCACAAGCAGCACTAGAGCAATGTGCACAGTGGATCCAGCACCTCCCTGATGCTAACAGGGCTCCCTCTGCTTCCCTCCACGTGTTGAGCTTCTTCTCTCAGGCTCTAGACGGATTTCCTCCATGTTGCCAGGGGAGATAGGTGCTGACAGCTCCAAATTCACATATTCTCAGCTTAGCAACACAAAAGAAAAAAACCTTTGTTTCTCTCAGCGTCTGTACGTTTGCAGGGCCCAGAGAACTGGTGATTGGTCCAGCACAGATCACATGCCTTCTCTGGCCTGATCTCTGTGTCCTAGGGATTGGGGCATTCTGATTGGCCAGGCCTGGGTGGCACACCTCTCTCTGAGGGTCTGGGGGAAGTCAGGTGGGCAGGACACCGTGACCTTCACACCAAGATATTTCAAAGTTCAGGAGATATTCCCCCAAGGAATAACAGGTGTCACCAACAGGAAGAAAGCAGCATGCCACTAGAACAAATGCAACAATTGCTCCATATCACAGGACAGGTTTTCTTGCATTCTTTATTTTTTTTGCAGCCAGTGCTTTTGCATCTCTCTCTCCCTCTCATTCTATTCTGTCTTATTTGCAGCTCTTTCCAGGGGTGCTGTCCTCATGCTCAGCACAGGCAGTGGAGTAGTCCAGGGAACTTTGCAACTGCTATACACAAAGATACCTTTGGAATACAGTGGCTTCAGATGGCCCTTTCATATTCTGGGGCCCCTTGTCCCAGAGCGATTGCTACTCCACTGGAGAAGGGCCACTCGGACCCAGTCAAGTAATTTTGCACTAGAACTAGGGCTAGTGGTTCTTGTTACTAGGACTGCTCTTTGGATTTCGTGTGTCAAGGAGCCAGCTCTTCATCTGGAGGGGGACTGTCCACATGTCCTGTTCTCTGACTGTGTTCAAGGGTCAGGCCCAGACTGAAGCTCCCCTTTGTTCATGGGCAGAGCCCTCAGCATTTGCTGCATCAGTTTACGGGCTAACTGCACAGTTTGCTGTCCTGTAACACAGAGATAAGGTCTAGGTTTTCCCTTGTGGCTCAGCTGGTAAAGAATCCACCTGCAATGTGGGAGACCTGGGTTCAATTCCAGGGTTGGGAAGATTCCCTGGAGAAGGGAAACGTTACCCACTCCAGTATTCTGGCCTAGAGAATTCCACGGACTGCATAGTCCATGGGGTCGCAAAGAGTTGGACATGACTAAGAGGCTTTAACTTTCAGATCATTATACACAGGGTATTCACTCACATGAAAGTCCAGTGAGCTATTCCCAAGTCAGTCAGGATAAGGGATAATGGTTCTCTGTCCTGAGTTCATGCAGAGCAGCCAGCATCCCCTTCAAGGAAATGTTATATGTATAAGTATGGGTTGTGTGTGACAGAGTTGAGAACAACAGGTCCAGAAGTTTGGCAGATGTCAGCAACTAAAAGGAATACTTTTCTGTTCAGAATGATCTTACTTGCCTTAAAAACAAACCCACAGGGACTTCCCTGGTGGCACAGTGGATAAGAATCTGCCTGCCAGTGCAGGGGACACAGGTTCAGTCCCTGGTCTGGGAGGATTCCACATGCCACAGAGCAACTAAACCCAAGAGCTACAACTACTGAAGCCCATGCACCTACAGCCCATGCTCTGCACCAAGGGAAGCCACTGCAATGAGAAGCCCATGCACCGCAACAAAGAGTAGCCCCTGCTCGCTGCAACCAGAGAAAGCCCACACACAGCAGTGAAGACCCAGCACAACCAAAAATAAATAAATACTTTTTTAAAATAATAAATTAAAAAAAAAGAAACAGACCCACAGTATAGGGGTAAACTGCCTTTTGCCAGGCTTATCAGCCTTTGATATTAGTGGTGTCCCAACAGCAGCTATAATTCAAATTTCGCCACTTACCCTCCTCACAAGCATCACATCTAGATACCCCTGCTCCCCGGAAAGCCAGCCCTGGGGATGAGCACCCCTGCAGTGACCTTGGAGAGAGGGTCCCTCCTTGACTCACTATGGCCTGTATCACCTGCTCAAGCCCACTGTTTTGCATGAAGTCTCACAAAGTCCCTCCATTTTTTCTGAAGCCCCTGAAGTTCCGAAGGAGTCACACCTCAAGTTCAAGAATCAAATTCAAGGCAGGCACTGTGGGCTCCCCAATCCCCCTTTCCCTCTGGCACATGTGCCCTGAAATATCCCCCGCGCAGGGCAGTTTCAGTTCCAGGATCTGGCCAATGGGACTGATCAGCAGCAAAGCCCTCCGTCATCCTCCTCTTGGAGCTGGGAGCTGTCTGTGTCCTGAAGCCATTCTTCCCACTAACCTCCCTCTCTCGGGCTGCATGGAGCCATGTTTGTCCTGGGAAAGGGAGGAGAAAGACAGGAGGTCTTCATTTGGATTCCGAGCACAGAGGCCTCTCTCACGCCTTCACTTGAACCTTCTCTGGATTTCACTGGCTTATCATGTCGCCTGTGTATGAGTGGGCCACCCAGGGCTGTGCCGGCTCTCCCCTGACAGCCTTGACCCCAGAACCCGTATGTGGCTGCATCCCAGATAAATAGCATTCCAGCTCCAAAAGCCTCAATAGATAGTGTGGGTTTTCCTGAGGGTTTGTGAGATGACAGGGAAGTCCAGTGCTCCCCACAGGTTCTCCCCAAGTCCTTCCATCCACAGCAGCTGCACGTCCCTCCCCTCTTCCCAAACTTTCTTCCTTGTTCTCTCTCTGTGGTGGCTCTAGCCTCCCCACGCCTCTCAAAATCAGCATATAAAACTCCCTTCATCCTTAGCCAGATAGAGGCCACCACCGGCTGGTCAGTCCCCAGCACCCCTGGGAAGGCCTTGCTTCATCTCCCCACCCTCTCCTGCTCAAGAGGTGCTTCTGGTCTTTAGCAGAGCACTGGATGTGCTCTTTGCTTGTGCCCAGCTGTTTCCTCTGGCTCAGGCCCCATGCACTGCCCCCTCCTCCCTTCCCATCCCATCCTTGCCTTCATTCCTGAAGCTTTGCTCATGGACTTGCCTGCCAGTCCCAGCTTGGCTTTTCAGGACTGTCACTCCAGGGTCTCTCCTCTGACCCCCGCTGGCCTGCAGGGGACTCTTGTTGGTTACCAAAACCTGTGGTGATGCCCTAGATCTGAGGAATGTGTGATGGCTGTGGAGGCAAACCCACGGGTCCTGGGATTCACCCGAAGCTGAGCCGGAAGCTGGCTACTCTGCCAGGGGCTGTTGCCCCGCATCTCCTGCTCCTCGCTTTCCTGGGTGCTGCTCTGCTCACTTCAGTCTCCCTTCCCCAGGAGTAATGCTGGGTTCGCCAAGTTCTTTTCCTGCAGGCATGGTGTCCTATAACATACCCTTCACTGCCACGATCTATAACATTTTCAGAGCAGAAGAATGTGGAGGGTTTCATGACACAAAGTCCTGGATTGTCCTGGCTTGTCCCCAAGGCTGTCTGCCTTTTGCTGGGCCCTCTGGGAAGACATAAGAGCCAGGAATCTCCATGCACCAAACTTAGGAGTGGTATCTACCCAGGTCTGGAGCCCGTATGAGGGGCCCTCAGACTAAGGGCTCATCTCCCCCTCCCCCAGGCCTCATCTTTTGAGAATTTGACCTACATCACCTCCAGCTCCCTGAGTTTGTCCTGTGATCCCAACCTCCCTCACTAAGAGCTGAAATGCAGGTGGCCCATCCAGATTCTGGAGGGTCTAAAATTGTTCAAGAAAACCTGGCCAAATTGTCCCCAGGCTGACTGACTTTAGCCATTCCAGATACTCAGAGCTGGACTTGTGCACCGTGGAAACAGCCCGCTCCAAATGTTTCTGGGACCCGTGCACACGTGTGAGAGCACCTTCCCCTTCCCAGTGACCTGGGGTCACAACCTCAACCCTGGGGCCAGGCGCCTTGTCTGCTTGCTCTGTGCAGTCAGAGCTGTCAGTTCACAGGACCACAGAGACTTGGGTTGGTTCCCCAGCAGCAAACCCTGAAAGGAGAATTTGTGTGCTGGAGACTTAAGAATTCCTGGGAAAACCAGTAACAGAGAGGGAGGTGGGGTCACCAGGCAGGGAAGGGGTTCTAGTGAGGGTGGGATACTGAGCAAAGTTCCATGGAGGGTAAACTTGGCTCCATTCCACACGGGGACTTTGAGGGCTGCCTGAATGCAGAAGACCCAGGTTCAATCAATGCATTGAGAAGCTCCAACCCACTCCAGTATTCTTGCCTGGAGAATTCCACAGACAGAGGAGCCTGATGGGCTACAGTCCATGGGGTCATAGAGTCAGACACGACCGAGTGACTACTGTGGGTCATCCTGACCAAGGACCAGGGAGTCCCACACTCACAGGTAAAGGCTGCCCCTCCTCCGTGTCAATTCCCCGGCCCTTATCTGATCTCAGCATCTGACAAAGGTAGAGTGCACGTTCTTGAGTGTGAAAGTGCTCTGGAGTTGGTATGCAAAAAACCTTCCCGGGGGAATACGGGCGGAACCCTGACAGCCTCCTCTAGTCTCTGTAATTACTTCAATGCAAACTCTTCCTATCTGAAACCTGCCACTCTAGGTCATCTCCCATCCCAGGAACAGAGTGCCTTTTTGCCCCATCCTGTCCGTTGGCATCTGCTCAGCCAGCAGGTAAAGAAAGACCGGACCCCAAACCAGTCCAAGTATATGGGCTCCCAACTGCTCTGCTCAAGGGAAAGAAAGATTGACCCCCTTAAGGAACTGAATATCTGTTGAGGCTGGAGTTTCCTATTTCCTCATAAAGGGGAATTCAAATCCCTTCCACGTGAAAGGCAGCAAGGGCTTGGAGCATCCACACGCCTGGACAGGTGGGGGTGCCCATCTTAGGCAAAATCATCCTCTAATCCATCAGTCAAGTGACTGATAAGTTTCCCCGTGACCCTCTGCTCCAGCTCCCAGCTCTCCTTCCACCACCCTCCCTTCATTACACGCTTTTCTTTCTCCTTATCATCTACTATCCCCAGATTAACTGTTGTAAAGAGGGCTCTCATATTCCAATAGAGAGGAGTAGGTATCTGGGATCAAGGTGTCTCTAGGCTCCCACTCCATGTGGTCATCAGGCATCCCTCCCTACTTGTTATCCTCCTCAGCATTCATCTCTTCCCACTCCTCACCAAGAGAGAGGGTTGACTTCTCAGCCTCACTGGGACATTTCCCGTTCCACTGATCATGCGGTTATGGTCAGCGTCCTCAGACAGGTAGGTGCCCACACTTCCAGGTCTCCGTTGCATGGAAGTTTGCTTGGATGTACACTCTTTTTTTTTTTTTTTGGATGTACACTCTTAACAGCCCTGCCTCTCTGGCTGCATGTTACAAACAGTCAGGCATCCTGATCAGATATAGGATTTCCCTTAGGGCAAATCTGTCTCCTGCCTACTTGGGGTTGCCAAATCCATTGTGAAACCCCCTCTCCAGTCTGCAACCCTGGTTCTATACCTGGGTAAATTAGTAAGAAAGCTTTTCGTTGTATTGAGAAGAATACCAACTCAAATTGCTTTACGTAAAAGAACGCACTGGTTCATTAACTGAAAAATCCCAAGGGCAGTTGGCTTCAGGCTCAGCTGGATCCAGATACTTAAACAAAGGATTGATAAACTACAGCCTATAAGTCACATCGAACCTGCCACCTGTTTTGTAAATACCTTTGTATTGGAACACAGCCATGCTTAATTGTTTACATATTACCTATGGCTGCTTTCACCCTATGACCACAGAGTGGAGTAGTCGCAACGGAGATCTAAGGACAACAAAACTGAAAATATTTACTATTTGCCCTTGTAGAAAACTTTACCAACCCTGGCTTAAACAGTATCATCAGGAATCTACCTTTATGTCTTGCCTGATGGTTGTCGTGGGTTCCCCTAGTGCCTGACCCCTAAACAACACAGGCTGAGAGTGGCTGAGGTGTGGTTTCCTAAGTAAAAAGTGGAGTGTGGTCACCAAAGGAAGGATAAATAGCTTCTGAGCAGGCCAAAACAGCAGATGTCTGCTCCTCAGGCTCTCAGCTTGTTTTCTGTGCACCATTCCACCGATCCTCCATGGTGACGAACCATCAGTCACCTGAAGTTTATCCTTCAGCGCGGTGGCATACTGAGTGAGACTGTCCCTGGGTGTCCCCTTTTTATCAAGCCCAAAATAAGGTCAATCAGTGTCCATGGCTCCCGTGCAACTATTATGCTAGAGAGCCGTCAGCAGCGCTGTTCCCAGGGCTTGGCGGGGATCAGAGCATCTGCACACCAGCGTCACTGCCACTGTTGATTTGGAGAGAGCCTTCCATGCATGTTTAATAAAGTTCTATGGAATTCCTTGGGTTAGGGTCCATTTTAGGGAGTGGTCCTAGCCTTGCCAATTATAAGTCTGCTGGCAAAATGATTCTTAAAAAAATCTCACAATTTCTTGGTGAGGGTTTATAAAGACAGGAAATCCATAAACTGAGAACCTCTCCCTCCACACCCCTACTGTGGAGGATGCTTCATGACCCCTGCACATGGGAGGAGCTGTGTCTTCCTGATTTGGACTCCGGTTTCAGAAGACAATATTCAGGGCACACTGTTTCTCAGAGCCTGCCACTCTGAGTCCTCTTCACATAGGCTGGTCGGGAAGCAGTGTTGTCCACATAATGCACTGGGCACAGGTGTCCCACTTTATTTGGATGTCCTCTGCCGTCGTGGGCCAGAGGAGCCATGCCCTAATTAGCCCCAGCATCTGTTCCCTCCCCAAGGCCCAAAGTCATCATGCATGGACCTCAGTGCTGCTGGGCAGCCTTTTTGAAACAGCACCAACTGCTTCCACAGTCCATTTACAGGGCACACAGGGTCCTGTGTAATCAGGGTCCTGATAATCAGGGTGATTGTTGTGGTTCTAGGACAGGAGGTTTGGGCCTCAAGAGGTGCTCCGTACCCTCCCAGCCCATTGGACCCACTTTTTCCCCTTCACTGTCAACCATTGCTCACTTCTGGGTAAAGCACTCTGCGGACTCCTCACCTCCATCTGGGACCCAGAGGCAGAGTTGGGTTATGTCATTCAAGGGTGTAAGTGCAGCTTCTGAGGGTTGCCCCAGGCTGTCAGCCAAGCCTCTTTTCCAGACCCCTTTGCCATTCCAAATGGCCTGCCCTCCCTCATTAAAGATGGTCTCAGCGACCTGAGGACCTGACCTTTCTAATGCAGCAGCTGCACCTTCAGAGCAGATGCTAAAAATGCTGGAATTGCAGGCCACTGGAGCTAACATCCAGCATGCTTCTTAATACCCAATCTAGCGCTGGGAAGTAAGGCAGGTAGCAACCCATGCCAGGAAGGCTGTGGCACACCCAAGTTCTTTAAATGTGTTCTCGATAATCCACTTCAGCATTAAAAACTCTATAGTCTGTTAATGGGTCTTTGGGTCTCACTGCCAGTTGGGCTTTGATGAGCAATGTCACAATTTTATTATCCCTACTGACCCAATGTAACATCACCTTCCACCGTTTTGTCCTAGCCTGAGGTGGCCTGCCTGGCATCCCTGCCTGGAAGGAATATCCCTCCGTAATTCTGTGTGGTTTAAGTGGCACTGAGCCCCACTCAGTCCCCAGCCGCAGAACCTAGAGGCGGGTGTGCGACACGGGCCTGCAGATCATTCCATTTCACTAGCCTTAGTGATTAGTCCAGGGCTGGGTCCGTGGCCACGCTGGGCCAACCTGACTCTTCCCTGGGGGTTTCCTGTCAACTCCATCAAGAAAATGCTCCCTCCTTTTCTGAGCATTCAGGCTGGAGCCACCCGAGGCTAGTTCACTGACCCCATGAAGGAAAAATTCTCCAATAGGAGAAAATGAGGCCAACAAGCCAAGTGAACCAGAGATCAAGTAGAGATGAGAGATGGAGAGAGACATGGACAGATACAGAGAAGGAGAGAACTTTGATATCTGAGCCCCTGGACCCAGCCTTGTCTGAATATCCATCCTTGGAGGAAACGAAACATTATATTTAATATCATTTATATCATCATTTAATATCAATCTTATTTCATGTGTGTTTGAAAATGTAGTTTAAACAATAAATAAGAAATCTTGCGAGAATGAGAAGTTATTGCTATGAGGGCTTTTGAGAATGCAAAGCATCAGGCTGAATATAATTTTTTGTATGGCAAAGACCAGGAGTAAGTTGGAAGGTACAAGGAATAGAAAGAGAGAGAGAGAATATTAACCATATGGAGTTAAGATCTTATTTCAAATTACATTTATTCTTATTTTGTATCTTGTCATGATGATATTGAGTAGTTTGTATGCAAGAAGCTCTCCTATAAAATTCTATTTTAACTACAATCGTTTATTGTTTTATAACCCTTAACCTTGAGACTATGATGCCTGTTTATTGTAGGAAATTGTATTTACTCATTGTAAGTTTGTTATAGAAAATTGAACTTTCCATCAACCTTGTAATATTTAACCTGCTGAGTATGAGTTCAGTGCTTTTGTTTTATTTAAACCAACCAGCAAATGTAAGTGTGGTAGAATTTCTTGGCATCTGGAAAAAGTATTTGTAAGTTCTTTCCCCCTTGTAGAAATTATACAAGGAAAACACGTACTAATTATAGCTGACTCACATTAAAAGCACAATGCAGAATTTAAACTTTTTCTGCCATACCTTGGACTTTTCGGTTACATAGAAGACCAATAAATTGTC
Organism: Cervus elaphus; assembly: GCF_910594005.1. NCBI lineage: Eukaryota > Metazoa > Chordata > Mammalia > Artiodactyla > Cervidae > Cervus > Cervus elaphus. The sequence continues at coordinate 122,759,165 of NC_057834.1, read as the reverse complement.
CTTTCTCTGCCATGTGCAACAAAGAATCCTGATTAAAGTACCTTTCAAGGAGGAATGGTGAGGGAGGCGGGTTAGGTGGATTGGCAGGGTCATACAGGAGCACAGATTAGCCAATCTGTGGGGTTCTGCATGCCCTGCCCTCATTCAGGGTCTGTGATTACGCCAGACATTTTAGAGACCACTGGGCATCACAGCTGATCTAACATTGATTCCCAGAGATCCAGATGCCAATAAAGTCCACTGGTTAGAGTGGGAGTGTGTGGCGTTGGGGGCAAATAAAGATCTGAACCTGAATCCACCTCACATAAGGTCCAGTGAGGCCCAAGCTCTATCCTGTGATCATTCCCCAGTTTGTGAGGTGTAGCCAGAACTCACAGCTCCAGCCGCTCCTGATCCCCACCCTGTATGGGTAAAGAGTCTTTTTTTTTTTTTCAAGGGAAAGACCTAATGTGAGCTCCTGGACTCTCCCTCTCCATCTAAACAAAATAAAAGGTATCCTATCTCCCTGGGATAATTGCATATGTTGGCAAAACCACTAACAACGTGAAATATACAGGATTAGTGACTCCCATCGCATATCAATACTTCCTCGTTTCTTTTGGCCACAGCCTTGGAGAATGGCAGCAGATCATCACACGCTTCCTTAGTGACGACAGTTTGCATCTGTTACTCCACATGTGCTCAGATCATACATGTCCACACAGCTCCCTGCACAGGTGCCTCCCCTCCATGTTGTCTGGCGCTGCTTGATTGAACCATCCATTTTCAACAATTACACATTCCAGCTGCTCCAGAGCCAGGTGTGACTGTAACCTCCCATGCCCTCCCACCCCACACAGTCACCCCCTCCCCGCCCCCGTCTCTCTTCTTTTTCCATCCATTGCTGGATGCTCGTTGCTCCTCAGTATATTCCTTATCGCTCCTAGTGGGATGATGGGGTTGCCAGCCTTGGTCAATACTTCCGGGTAGTCTTTACTGACACTACTCACCATGACTCTGTGATTGTGGAAGAGAGGGAGAAGCAGAGTTTACTATAAATAACTATAATATTAGTCAGAAAAAACACACACCTAAAGTACTAAAATCATTGTTGACTTCTTTTTTAATATTTACTTTCATTTATTGATTTATTTGACTGTGCCAGTTCTTAATTGTGGCATGCAGGATTTTTTTTTTTTTTTTTTATAGTTGTGGCATGCGAACCCTTAGTTGCTGCATATGGGAGCTAGTTCCTCGACCAGGGATCGAACCCCGTGGACCAGCAGGGAGGTCCCCATTGTTGACTTTCGACTTGAGTTTTTCTTTCAATCTATACAGAATGTATCCAGAGAATTTTTAAGAATAACTGGACCCTACCAGTGCCACTGTCTACAAGGGCCTTTTCATGCAGCCTCTCCGTGTGGTCAGAACCACCACCCTCTGACACTGGAAGGACCAAACCCTCACCTGACCCCTCTCACTCGCATCTCTGGCTTGACCTGTCTGTGTCTGGTCATTCCTTCCGTCCTACAGAAGCTGCCTCCTCGGGCTCTGGATCAAGCTGTCCGTTGTTCAGTTCCATCTGGTTTCACTCTAGACGTGGAGGGATGGGGATGAAGACGAGGGCTGTTGGCTGGGAGAATATCAAGAAAGACAAACTCTTCCTACCACCATCACAATCTCCTCTTGGCACCTGGCCAGTGTGTTGTTATGTACAAAGAGCTCTTGTCTCTTTGGTCAGGAGTCACATGGCCACATGCCCTTTGGGCCGCTCTGGCCTTTGTGTATCTCAGGCTTCAGGAAGGCAGACACGGGCCCAGAGGGGGCCTTGTGACACCACCACAGTTGTCATTTCTTTCTCGGAGTGGTTTCCACAATTTCCCTCTGACTTTGAGGTGAGATTCTAAACCTCATTACAGCTCAGGCCTGATCAATCTTCATTTCTTTGTGCCATAAATCTGCAAGCTTGACAGTCAGAGTGAGGTTGGACTCTGGAGTGTGAGAATGGTTTAATCTAAGATGCAGGTAAGTAACACCCATCAGGTAAAAAAAATCCCAGGCAAGACCCAGCGTTTAACCCCTATGTGACTAGATCTCCTAGAGCCACTGCTTCTGTCACCCTCTGCCAGACAGGAAGTTGGTCTCTGCACATTATAAGAAAGTGAAAGTCACTCAGTTGTGTCCGACTCTTTGTGACCCCATGGACTATATAGTCCGTGGAATTCTCCAGGCCAGAATGCTGGACTAGGTAGCCTATCCCTTCTCCAGGGTATCTTCTCAACCTAGGGATCGAACCCAGGTCTCCTGTGTTGCAGGCAGAGTCTTTACCAGCTGAGCCACCAGGGAAGCCCCTGCACATCAGAAAAATCCCCCTAAGTACATAAATCCCCCTAAATACAAGCCCAACTCCCCTGTGACTAAAAGTTTCCTGGAGCTCTGGAAGAGAAAGGCGCGTGACCCTCTGCATAGCAGAATCCCCTCGGGTCCTTACTCCTTCATCTCTGCTCTAGGCAGAACCCACATCTACCCCTTCTCCCCCATCCATCTACATTTCAGCCTCTCCCTGCCAGCCTGTCTCTACTCCTTCCCTGCTCTGTATATCAAAATCCTGCCAGCATGAACATACCACTCAGCAAACAGAAGCCTAGTCGTTAACTGAACAGTTAAACTAACCAACTGTTGCTCCTCAAGGAGGCATGACCCTGGGGGGACCCCCGTTTATCCCACCACTCCACGTTCAAAAGTTAGAAAAAGTCAAAATGTTATCTATGGTAAAACAGCTCCTTGTTTTTGAAATGAAATTTCCGCTCATCCCCAACCCAGATTGAAGAGTTCCACCCATGCCAAAGTTCGGACAGAACCACTCTTTCACCAGTATTCTCAACTCTAAGCTTTTATTTGTCTTTACTAAGCTCTCCTCTAGCAGCAGCACCAATAGAACTTTCTGCAGTGATGGAAATGCCTCACAGATACACTGTTCAATAAGCTAGCCACTAGCCCTGGGGGCTCCTGAACACCTGGAATGTGGCTTGGGTGACTGAGAAATGAGATCTCTAATTTTATTTGTTTGTAATTTTATTTATTTATTATTTATTTTTGGCTGTGGTGGCTCTTCATTGCCGTGTGAGGACTTTCTCTAGTTGTGGCAAGCGGGGGCTACTCTCTAGTTGCAGTGTGCAGGCTTCTCATTGTAGTGGCTTCTCTTGTTGCAGAGCATGGGCTCTAGGCTGGAGCTCCAGAACTCGGTCTCAATAGCTGTGGTGCATGGATTCAGTTGCCCTGTGGCATGTGGGATCTTCCCGGACTAGGGATCGAACCCATGTCCTCTGAATTGGCAGGCGAATTCTTAACTGCTGGGTCACCAGGAAAGTTCTAATTTTAATTTCAATAACCACATGCAACTGTGGCTACCACTTTGGGCAGCACAGCTCTAGCCTAATTCTACTGATTCTACTCTTCTTAATTCTAAGAAGCTGTCAAAGAAACTCAATATTAAATTGACTGTAGGCTAGTGCTCAAGATGTTAACTAGTTCTTACAGTGTCCTCTCACTAGAAAGAATTTTTGTCAGGTCTAAGTACCTGAAAAAGCAAAGCTGCTCTTAACAAGTTAGTCTTTTTTTTTTTTTTCTTTCAGTCTTAAAGACACTATGAATTGCATACTCAATTTGTTTCCTTTTTCTCTTTGGCTGTCAGGAAGCTCAGTCAAATTTAGATCCTCTATCTTAGGTGACTTTGAATATTAATATCATCCTCAGTTCCTTTTATTTCTTTCCTACCCTGTTGTCTTGTATGGGATGGGATGCATATAGAATGCCCACACCCTTCCCCACACGAATAATCTTTGGGAGGAGGTGTCCATTCAGGCATTACTGATCAACTTGGAGAAGCCTGCAGACATGACTCATGAGTTATCTTGGGGAACTGAATGAGGGAAGGGAAGGGATCCAGGGAGTGAAACCCCTATCCTGGAGGGGAAGGAAGGGATTTTCTTTTTTGCAAGGGGGCATTGATGAAGGATGTAGCCCAGAGAAAAAGGAAGGCAGGGAAGTGAAGTTAGCATTTGCTTCTTGAGACACTTAGCTCTCTGGTCTCAGGGTAAGTCCTAGTTATTACCCAATTGTAATTTTTCTGCAGTGTGTGTGTATGTGTGTGTGTGTGTGTGTGTAGCATTTAAATGATTCTTAGTAGATTTACAGGGTTGTGCAACTATCACCACAAAACATTTCCATCACCTCAAAAAGAATCCTTGTGCTCATTTCTAGTCACTGCATATTCCCACCAGCAACCACTAACCTGTCTGTTTCTATAGATTTGCTTTTTCTGGATTTTTTATATGTATAGAATCATACAATATGTGATCTTTTGTGTTTGGCTTCTTTTGCTGAGCGTAATGTTTTTGAAGTTCATCTGTAGAAGCGATCAGTATTTTATTCCTTTTTATTGCCAAATAGTACTCTACTGTGCAGACAGACTGCATTCTGTTTACCCATTCACCAGTTGATAAACATTTGAGCTGTTCCTACTTTTGGGGTATTGTAAATACTGCTGCTATGAACTTCCACACATATAAGTTCTATGGACATATGTTTTCATTTCTCTTGGGAAGATACCCAGAAGTGAAGTTGCTGGGCCACGTGGTAAATTTGTGTTAAAAATCTCAAACTGTTTCCCCAAGTGTTGCAGTGTTTCACATTCCCACAAGTAATGTGTGAAAACTTGTTTCTCCATATCCTCATCAGCACTTGTTACTGCCTGCTTTTTTTTATTACAGCCATTGTAGTTGATGTGTTGGTATCTCATTGTGCTTTTAATTTACCTTTCGTTAACGACTAACAATGAGCATCTTTTCACGTGCTTACTGACCATTCATATGCCTTCTTTGGTGAAATGTTTGTTCAATACTTTGCCATTTTAAAAAACATTTATTCATTCATTTGGCTATGTCACGTCTTTGCTGCAGCACACGGGTTTCTCTAGTTGTGGAATGGGCTCAGTAGTTTAGGCCTGTGGGCTTAGTCGTCCTGTGGTATGTGGGATTTATTTCCCCAATCAGGGATCACACTGGCGTCCCTGCATTGGAAGGTGGACACTTTTTTTAATTAATTAATTATTTATTTGGCTCCATCTTCATTGCATCATGTGGATCTTTCGTTGCAGAGCACGCACTCTCCAGTTGTAGTGTGCAGGCTCAGTAATTGTGGCTTGAGGGCTTAGTTGCTCTGCAGCATGTGGAATCTTCCCAGGCCGGGGACGGAACCCATGGCCCCTGCACTGCACATCAGATTCTTAACCACTGGACCACCGGGGAAATCTCACCCACTTTAAAATTGAGTCATTTGTCTTATTATTGAGTTGTAAAAGTTCTTTACACATTCTAGATACGAATCGTTTTATTAAGCGTAAGATTTGCAAATATTTTCTCCTAGCCTGTAACTTGTTTTCACTTTCTTAATGGTGTTCTTCAAATTGAGAAGTTTTCAATTTTTGTGAAACCCAATTTATTATTTTTTCTTACATTGCTTGTGCTTTTAGTAGCATATCTAAAAACGTTCTAACCCAAAGTCCTGAAGATTTGCTCCTATGTTTTCTCCTAAAAGTTTTATAGTTTTAGCTCTTAGACTTGGGTATATGACCCATTTTGAGTTACTTTTTGAGTACAGCATGAGATAAGAGTCTAAATTAATATTTTTGTATGTGAATATCTGGTTGTCCCAGAACTGTTGGTTGAAAAGACAATCCTTTCCCCATTGAATTGCCTTGGCACCTTTGTTAAAAACCAGTTGACCATAAGTATACGGGTTTATTTCTGGGCTCTCAAGTCTGTTTCATTGATTAGTAGGTCTATCCTGCACAGTCTTGAATACTGTCCTTGTTTTTTTTTTTTTTTTCTTCAGCCTTTTCCATTTTAGTTAACTGGAAGAATAGGCCAATCCCCTTCTCTTTCCCCAAATTGATATTAGCTCTTGGCAAGAATGTAATTGCCGGCGTCCTAAAATCAAGCCATCAAATCCTCTCTCGTGAAAATCATTGAGAAGTCATTAAAGGGACTAGGACCATATTCTTATTCAAACAAATCCCAAAGGGGATCAAGAAAGGAACAGACATTCTACCCTAGCCACAATAATCGGATTTACTGATTCCCAGGGAAAAGGGAAGACACGATGCTAATTTGAGGCAGTTAAGGAATTATTTCCTTTCTCAGTTTGGCTTTAAAATGTACTAGGCCTAAGTAGTCTTTATGGGTATGAATGTATTTGTTTAACAACTTCAGTATTTAAGGAAACCAGTATGGATATGGAATATTGAAAAGAAAATCCTTGAAGTAAAGAAACCCACCTTGAAAAATGGGAAGTAGAATGCCAACACATTTCCCACAAGAATAACTTTTGGGAGGAAGTGTCCATTCAGGCATTATTGATCAAATCTGCAGATATGACTCACAAGTTATCTTGGGGAACTGAATGGGGGAAGAGAAGAGGTCCAGGGAGTGAGACTTCCCCATCCTGGTGGGGAAGGAGGGGCTTTTCTGTGTTGCAAGGGTGAATTGATGAAAGCTGCAATTCAGAGAAAACCTGTATAAAGGAGGGCAGGGGAGTGATGTTAGCACTGGCTTCTTGAGATACTTAACCTCTCTGATCTCAGGGAAAGTTCTAGTTATTATTCAACTGTAACTTTTCTTCTTCTGCATTGTAATACCTCTTCTAAGCTGCTCTGTCCTACATTAAAGCAAGTCACACATGGCTGCCCAGGCTCATATGATGGTTTGGGGAAGAAGAAAAAGGTACTATGGTGAAGGGGTGGAGGATTCCACCTCCTACCTCTGCTGGAGTTCCAAGGGAGGAAGCAAAGTTTTCTTGAGCAATTTACATCCCAAGCGCCAGGTGGTGACCAGCATTATGAGACGCAATCAACCACAGAGCTTAGAAGAACATTTAAAATGGTGCACCAGCTTCTAACTGAATAACACATGGAGAGCTAAGACCGAACCTTCTACTTTTCTGTTTAGGTTACATGAGATTCTAAAGCGGGGGTTGGGGAGAGGGAAACATTTTTCAATGTATTCGTTTAGTCACAAATATAAGGAGAGTCTTACTATGTACCAAGCATCTTATTTTTTTTTTAAGTTTTCTATTTTGCTTATTGATTTATTTTATTTTTGGCTGTGCTGGATCTTCATTGCTGCATGTAGGCTTTCTCTCGTTGTGGTGAACGTGGGCTACTCTTTGTTGTGATGCACGGGCATCTCATTGCAGTGGCTTCCCTTGTTGCAGGGCACAGGCTCTAGACTCACAGGCTTTAGTAGTTGCAGCTCATGGGCTCAGGAGTTGTGGTGCACAGGCCTAGTTGTTCCTCAGAATGTGGGATCCTCCCAGACCAGGGATTGAACCGGAGTACCCTGCACCGGCAGGTGGATTCTTAACTACTGGACCACCAGGGAAGTCCCATTCATGTTTTTAATAAGTTACCTAAGCCTTTTAAGAAAGAAGGTAGGGTAGAGAAAGAGGGGAAAGAACTCAATAAATCTTGGTTGAATCGATGAACTTTAAGAGCCAGATGGCATGAGCCTTAAATGAGCAGGAATTTTTCCATGAGGCTGAAAGGAATAATGATGTGGGAGTGGCTTTCGTGAGCAGGAAGGCTCTGCCCTGCCTCCTTAGTCTGCACTTGTGGAGAATGGCAGCTTCCCTGGAGACAGCCACCAGGTCCTCAGTGAGGCAGAAATTGGAGGAAGGACTTCTGAAGAGGCTGAGGATATCCAGAGGACTACAGGCAAAGGCTGGGGAGGGAGCAGTGTGAAGCTGGAGCAGGAGAAAGGAAGTGCAGAAGGAGGTTGATGAATGATGAAGCTGGCACTCATTCAAACAGTAGCTGAGGATTACTAGGATATGGGACCCCAGTGGGATTAGCTTTTAAATGGTCCTCCAAACCAATGCTATTAGAATCTTGGTTGTGCTAATTCTGATAATCATCAAATAGCTTCTATTTTCAAGAACCTGTGATATAAAGCTCAGATGACGTTCTTTATAAACATAATGTTATGTCATTCCTACAATGCTACAAAGTAGGTACTATCCCCCTTTTACAGAAAAGGAAAGTGAGGCTTAAACAAGAGAAGTAATTTGTCCAAGACTAGATAGCTTGTAAGGGCCACAGGCATAATTCAGGCCAGGTCTGGTATGTCTCCGAAGGTTGGCCTGCCCCTAGTAACTGATTTGTCCTGAGTGAGGCTGTTGTAGCCACGTGTCCCGGGAAACAAACTCACTCAGAAGAACAATGCAGATAGTGGAGTGCAGTTTATTACACCAGCGGGCCCAAGGCAGAGTCTGCTCTTAGAGTCTCCTCTGACCAGTTTTTGTGAAAACCTTATACACCCTAAGTGTACTTGCTCAAACCCACCTCCCCAAATTCCTTGAAACTAGTCTGGACAAGGTAAAAGAGAGATACAATCAAAGTTAACCTATGATTCATGTGTCACAAGACTAGATAAACAGTGGATATTTATCAATAGGCCTGTGGTCATATCCCGATAAACATAATGGAATCTACCACTTTGTTCTGTTACAGAGATAATTAGCATATTCTTTTAGGCGAAGGAGACTCCAAGTACAAGTCCTGAGGCTATTTTATGGTGGGGGGGCGGGGTCTGGTTTTCCATTGGTATGCCATTTCTATAGACACCAGGCACAAAGTTCAGAGTCCATTGGGAGGGTGAACGTGCATGTAGCCTAATGTTCGCAGCCTGGCCTAAGATGGAGTCCAGTTCTGTCTGTTTCCTCCTTCATGGCCACTTCAGCCTGGGGTGTCTGGTGGCACTGGCAGCTTTGGGGAGCCCTTGGAAACCTGGAGGTGTCTGTGGTATAAACCTGTGTGGATCCAATGCCATGGTCAGAAGCCCCTACTACACTTATGAATCCCAATGCCCATGTGGCCGGGAACCCCCATGGACTCTACCCACCTTCCAGACGGGATGAGGGGCCCAGAGAGATATGTTTGTATAATTATATGTGGAAGAAACAGGACACTGTAAGAATGTCTAACAAACAACTCTTACCTACATCAGGGAAGGCTACCCCAAGGAAATGATGCTTGCACCAAAAGTTGAAGAATGAACTAAAAGGTGAAGTGATGGAGCAGAAAAGTCTTCTACAAAGAATGGTTCAGGGAGTTCCCTGGTGGTCCAGTGGCTAAGACTCCACATTCCCAGTGCAGGGGGCCCAGGTTCAATCTCTGATGGGGGAACTAGGTCCCACATGCTGCAACTAAGAGATTACATGTTGCAACTAAAGATCCCACTTGTTGAAACTAAGTCCCGGCACAGCCAAATAAATAAATATTTTTTAAAAAAGAATGTGCAAAGACCTGGTGGTTGGGGCGGGAGGGGACACGATGTTTGAGGAATTGAAAGGAGCTTAGTGCAGATGCAGGGCACTGTGCAGTGGGGAGCATGGTGCTGGATGATGTGGGAGGCAGGCAAGGGGAGGGCGTTTAGTACTTGTTAAGGAGTTGGCTCTTTATCCCAGAGCAATGGGAAGTCATTAGAAGGTTTTAAAAGGGGAGTGAGTGACATGATAAGACTTGAGCAGGGCAGGGCAGATGTAGTGAGATCAGTTAGGAGCCACCGTAGGAGTCCAGATAAGAGGTAACGGTAGCTTGGACTGATGAAGTATTGATAGAGATGAAGAGAATGGGGTAGATTAGAGGTGCTTTGGAGGTAAAGTAAACAGGATCTGGGGACGGTTCCTAGGATTCTGGTTGGCCTATTAGGTGGACAATGGCCTATTAGGTGCCATTCGCCAAGACAGAGAACCCCAAGAGAATGAGAACCATGTGTTAGGTCTCAGACATGTCCAGGTTGAGGTCCTCTGAGAGATGGAAGTAGAGATGACGAGGCTATTGGCTAGGATCCTCCTGGTCAGGAGCTTAGACAGGAAGTTCTCCAGGCTGGATGCATAAAGGTGTGAATCATCGCAGATGAGTGGTAATCGAAGCTGTGGGACAGATGAGATCAACAGGGAGGGTCCACAATGAGAGGGAGAAAGGCCTAGGAATGAGCTCGAGGAACACACAAGCATTTAAGGGAGGAAGGTGACCCTGCAAAGAAGTCTGAGAAGGAGACCAAAGAGACAAACCAGGAGAGTATGGTGTCAAGGGACTCAAAGCTAATGTTTTAGGAGTTTAGTAATCAAGACGATTAGTAAGATGAATGCTGGGGGAAAAGGCCCATCGTGTTTTGTGGCATGGAGGACCCAGTTCAAACGTTATGCTCTGGGGAAGTTGTGGGAAGTGAAAGCAATATTTGACTGAGTGTCAGAGTGGACAGGAATGCCCAACGGCCAACGGTGGGAAGGGAGCCAGGGTTAAGGTTGCAGGGACAGGTTGGTGGAAAAGATCCAGGTAAGGGGTGGGGGTGGGGGAATAGAAGGAGAACTCAGAGAGACGGGATAAGAGAGAGAGGCAGGAGGGGCTGACCGTCAAGGATGGGCAGGAGATGGGAGGAGGGGTGTTTTCTCTGAAGCAGCGGGGGTGGGGTGGCGCGGGGGAAGGTGTAGGGAGACGTGTGACTGTGCTAGTAGGACACTGGGGGGTTCCTGTCTGCAGCTTTAATCCTATAAAGGATCAGGCCAGGTCACATCTGCCAGCAAGGAGGAAATGGGCTGGTTGGAGGCTTAAAGAGAATGGTGAAGGTTGAAAACAGCCATTGCAGAGAGGTGGGGTTCCAAGCTGCGGGGAGAAAGGTGTGGAGGGCCTGCGTGCAGTCAGCGGCTGTGATTTATGGGAACAGCACTCTGACCTGTGGAGTTACTTGGCTGCTTGAGCAAGCACAAGAAGGCAGACAGGAGGGCGCATCCGGAGCTGGGGGTCTGCCAGACAGATACCATCAAAAGGCAGAGAGGCAAAGGGGCTTGGGGGATTGACAAGAGTGTAATTAAAACATTAGGCCTTGGCATCTAGGTGGGACAAGAAGAAAAGTGCAGGCAGGAGAAAGCGGATACATTAGGAGAACACAGGCCCACAGCGGAGAGATCTGAGGAGACCCAACAGTCAGCTCATCTCCAGGTCCCCTGAGCAAGGTGGGAGCAGCGGGGCTGGGGTGAGGGATGGTCGAGGCTGGTGTGTGAGGGTAAGAACAGGGGGCCCAGCAGGCTGCTGATGGGGATGTAACGAGGTCAGAGCTGGTCTGTGTGCGCTGGCACCGAAGGGACCCAGGCGAAGGGCGGGAAGTGGAAAAGCCCATGGAGAAGTCCACTAAGCCACAAACAGGCACGGCCACCGGACTGGGCAGTAGGCAGGCGAATAGTCATTGTGCATGCATGCCAAGTCGTTTCAGTCGTGTCCGACTCTTTGTGACACTATGGACCAGAGCCTGCCAGCCTCCTCTGTCCATGGAATTCTCTAGGCAAGAATAATGGAGTGGGTTGCCATTTCCTTCTCCAGGGGATCTTCCCGACCTAGGGATCGAACCCATGTCTCCCGCATTGGCAGGAACTTTCTTTACCACTAGTGCCACCTAGGAAGCCCAGGTAGTCATCGTGTCAAGAGCAACTTCAGTGGAGCGACGGTCCCAGAATGCACATCACAGTGGGCTGAGTGTGCACAGGAGACGGGAGAGTGGAGGCTCCCTGTGTCAACAGCTCTTAGGTTCACAAGGAGGGAGAACAGAGAAACGCTCCCCCTCTCCCACTCTAGAGGGGCTGGTGGAGTCAAGGGAGGGGAGTTTTTAGGATGGGAGAGACGTGAGCGTGACAGAGAGTTGATCGGAATGATACAGTAAGGAGGCTGCAAGTGGGGTCAGCCCACTTGCCATTGGGGGGCGCATCTCAGGAGGGAAAAAGGAAAGAACAGACAGGGTGGGTTTCTGGATTTGATAGTTGAGGGTGGGGGTGTCCTCCCCTGGGTAGCCTCTATTCTCTCAGAGCTTGAGGGGAAGTCATCAGCAGAATGTTCTATTGAGATATTAACTCCTGTCTCATTTACACACACACACCCTCCCTGCTCCCCCTTCCCCCCCCCCCCCGCCCCCTGCAGAGTGACTCACCAGGCAGCAGTGAAAGCCATTAGCCAGGCTTTTGCGTTCCAAGGCCGGGGCCTTTTTCCTCCCACTCAACACCTGAGATGGTACACAGACAGTTTTGTGGTGCTGGCGTCTGAGTTCTTTCTGACTGGGCTGAGAGGGAGAACACCACTGCGTCTTAGGGAGTTGGTTCTCCAGCATGGAAGAGTGGGGCAGGAGGACAGGCATTCCCCATCCCACTCTGACATGCACCCCCCACCCCCAGGAAAATGACTATGTGTGAGTGCAAACACCAAGGACTTGGGGATGCAACTTTGAGGGTCTATGAGAGAAACCCCCATAAAGAGTCAAGGGTGGGGGAGTGACCCTGCAGATGGGGGACAACAGTGGAAGACCCACGGCAGGGATGGCTGATGTCTGCAACAGCAGCGCCGGCCTGAAACAGACCTCAGCCTTTCTCCCCAAAAAGGAGCACAGACTGAGCATCTCTGGGACTGTGTGAGCCCCTCGGCATTTTTGGATCACTGGAGGGAGGTGAAGGAGAGCTGTGAGTGATATGGAATTCTCACAAATCTGGTGGGGAGGGACTCAGGCTGAATTTAATTTGATTTAGACCCACTAAGAGATGACTAAGAGCTGTATTTACGTCATGAGTTGGAGCAGAACATCCAGTGGGCCCAGGACCTGGACAAAGGGTGAACAGTGAGTGGGAGCTGACATCTGGCTCTCCCCTCACCCTGCCCCCCTGGGGCTGGAGCCCGGCAGACACAGACCTAGCACGTGGTAGCACTCGGCCTTCACAGATGAGCACAAGGACATCCCTCCCCGCCAGGCCCAGGAACAGGGCAGCAGGTCAAGTCCACATGGACCCCGAGCTCAGAGTCTGGCAGTCTGGACTAAGTCTTGGCTCCTCTCCTTCCACAGTGCTCATGCACGCACAGGCCCAGCCACCTGAGGCTCTCTACGTGCCCCCAGGGCCCAGGCCTCTGGTTCTTTTACCTCAGCCTTGTGTCTAGTCCCAGGCGCTGGGCACGCTGAGGTCTGGGCCGGCTGCTTGCAGCGAGTCTCATGCCCCACCTCAGCAAACACCTGAACCACGTATGGTTCTGAAAGATGGGCGAGCAGGGGGTTGGAGACCAATGGTTTGAGGTTCTGAGAACCCTGTGTCCCGGGGGGGTTGAAGCAAGAGCCTGGTTGGTGTAGCATTGAGTGGGGCTGCCAACTTCGGCCACAGGAGAGTAAGGCCCTTGGCCCACAGGGCTTTCCAAGTATTGGGTTCACAGACCAGGCAGTGCTGAGCTGAGGGAACTGGGCTGTCAGAGCTGCAGACCTACTGAGGCCCAGGCTGCAGGCAACAGGTCAGCAAACACCACAAGCCCCTCTCAGGCCAGGCCAGGCCAGGCCAACAGAAGCCCCAAGTGTGGAAGAGGTCTGAGACTTGGTCAGGGAGCCTTCCTCACCTGGTCACTTATGTCTGACGGTCCCTGAGCACAGAAGGGGAAAATCTATCTTTTCATTCCTTTAACAAATATATACTGAGCAGTTTTTTGTGTATCAGGGCCCCACTCAACATAGAGTCTTCATATATATATATATATATATATATATATATATATATATATATATATATATAGTGTGAGAAGCCACTGTCACTGACTGAGATCTTTTTAAAAATATTTCATTTATTTATTTGGCTGTGCTGAGTCTCAGTTGCGGCATGCAGGATTTTTTTAGTTTAGGCCCATGGGATCTTCAGTTGTGGCATGTGGGATCTAGTTCCCAGACTAGAGGAACCTAGAGCCCTAGGTTCCCAGGGCTCGAACCTAGGACCCCTGTATTAGGAGTTCAAGGTCCTAGCCACTAAACTACAGTGAAGTCCCACAGAGTAAGTCTTAAGAGGTGTTTTTTATGACTATGTGTGAGAGATTTTTGTGTGAACTGAAGCCAAAAGTCAAAAGCTCTCTATCTCTGTCTCTTTCCCATCTCCTCCCCTCCCCACTTATTCTCTCTCCATCCCTCACTCCCGCTCACCTCCCTTGGGATGATCTCTAGCTCCTTTCTATATTTCAAATTTTACAGTTTGCGTTAGATGAAGGTGCAGGAGGGAAGACGCCCTGTTTCTGGCCCAGTGACTGATTGAATGAGGTGCTGCCTGAGATGGGACTGCCAGCAGATCTGGGGTGGGAGAGACAGTGAATTCAGTTTACCTGTCCAACAACCGGGGAGTGGTCTAGAGAAGACTCTTGGAAATATGGGTCCCATGCTTAGAACAGGTCTTCCCTGGTGGCTCAGACAATAAAGAATCTGCCTGCAATGCAGGAGATCTGGGTTCAATTCCCGGGTTGGAAAGATCCCCTAGAGAAGGGAATGGCAACCCACTCCAGTATTCTTGCCCAGGAGACCCATACCAGGGAGAGAGATTGGGAAGTCATCAGCACTTGGTTGGTGGTGGTGGAGACGGACCATGGGCAGAGAGTAAGAAGGGACAGTGTAGACAGACCCTGGGAGGAATAGGAGATGGTAAAAAAGAGACTGAGAAATGGCAAACAGGGAAGGAGTGTAGGCCAGTGAAGCCAAGAAGAACTGTTTTCATGAGTCAGCAAGGAGCAGGCATCACTGGCCAGAAAGTATACTTTTTTAAATTTAGAAGAAACCCTCCCCCGAAGCCTAAACTCACTCCACTTCTGAAAAACAGGCCAAACTGTCTAAAGATGCACAAAACTGCAATGCCTCCTCCACAGGACACCAAAATTATCAGTGGATAAAAAACCACAGACTAGGAATGTTCATTTTTGATCCGTTTGTCATCTGGAATCCGGATCTGATTGTTTGCCCAGATTCACTCCCATCCCCTTCTCACACACGAGGGGGCGCACACACACCGCTTCTAAAATCAAGTCGAGGGCAAAAGCAGGCAGTGAATTAGGTGGTAACCAGAACTCCACTCAGCTCATAGCCCCAGACCCCCCACCTCTACCTCTGCCCTGCACATTACACTGTGCTCCAGGAATCCAGGTGCTTCAACAATCTCCAGATTTTATTTCTCACCTGACCCCCAGACTCATAGAGATATCACAGAGACCCCACAGATCAGAGACCCCATAGGGGTCCTCATCTGACCTAGGCAGTCGGGGTAGGCTCCCCATCTTTCATGAGGTGGGTAGGCAGGAGAGGGCTGATGTGACATGGACTGCCCGGTAGGTCTGAGATCAGAGACTTTGGTGCCAAGGTGTGGCTCTTGGTTTGGAGCTCACCAAGTTCCTATGAGTTAGGACCTATAGTAAATCTTCTGGTAAGTTATTGGTTTAGCCAGAGATTTATAGGGTCAGCATTTAAGTTTGATATGAGGAGTCAGAAATTCAATACTGAGGTTTATATCAGGCTTGGAGAACACCATCAAGTGCTGAACCAAGGCCCAATTCAGGACCTGACTCAGGTCCACAGTTGGCATTGCTGATTTTGGGGTTGGCCAGCCTCAGGTGTGGGTTGACATCGGGTCAGAGGAGTAGAGAGTGAGTATGGGGCGGCAGTGGATTTGTGTGGAGCGTCTACAAAGCCAGTCTCATAAATCTTAGGTTCCAAGATTACCACTAGAGGTGAGTCAAGTTAGGGTCTTAGATGGCCCCTCAAATGGATGAGGTCTGAGGTCAGTATTTGTATTAGGGTCCTTTTCTAGGGACTCAATCCTAGTTCACAAGGTGTGTTGGTATTGACCTGGGGCTAGGACTGCAGTATTAGTTTTATGGAAAGGCTTGGGGTTCACAAAAAAGTGCTGAGTAGCTACCATAGCAAGGTAGCTATTGGATTTTAAGGTTTACACAGGGATTGGGGCTCAGCATTGGTACTGGGGTCCATTTAAGGACCAGGGTTGATGCTGGGGTCACAATCAAGTAGAGGTGATAAAGCGGTTTTAGCCTAAGAATTGGTATTTCAGGTTAATATAGGGGTTCAGATTAAAACTACTACTCGAGCCAATTTCACGGCAGATTTAGGGGTTTGGACTTACTATTGAGTTGGGGGTGGGTCTGGGCTCAATAGCAGGTTCAGATCTCTACGGAGGAAAAAATGGGCTCCTAGAGTAGTATCAGGTTCACATTTGGATTGGGAGCCTCTAATAGGATCCGGACTTCGTATGGAAGTTTGGGTCTGCCCGTACTCATTATTGGGGTTCCGGTTCTGTATTGGGGTCCAGGCCGGTTTAGACGCGGGTCTGGGTTGCGGTCTCGGGCCTACGCGGCTCAGCAGCTCTACGAGCGAGAGTGCACGAGGGGAGGGGCGGCGCCGGGGACGCGCACGGCAGGGGCAGGGGCGCGGGCGTGGGCGCGGGCACGAGGCTGGAGCTGGCGCGGGAGCGGCGGAATCGGTGGCGGCGGCGGCAGAGGCGGCGGCTCCAGCTCCGGCTCCGGCTCCAGCTCGGGTGGCGGTGGCGGGAGTGGGATCCGGTGGCGGCGGCGGCGGCAGCGGCAGAAGAGGAGCGGGAGCAGCGGCCCCAGCGGCTTGGGGGGGACATGCGGACCGACGGCCCCTGGATAGGCGGTGAGTGACCCCCGGGCCCCCTTCCAGTTCCCTCCGCATCGGTCCCTTTCCCACTCCCCCGCCCTCTCCCCGCGTTCGCCGAGCTGAGCTGGGGGCGGTCCCGGGGGGCTGGGGGCGCCGCTTAGGCCGGGCCGCGCCCCCACCTGCCGCGCCCGCCGCTTCGGCTAAGCGCCCCCACCAAGCCCGACGGCTCCTCCCCGCGCTACCCCGCGGCAGACGGGCCCCCGCCGCCCCACCAACCCGCCGCCGGCTGGCTAGCTCCCTGCCGCCCCTCGCCGCCTTCCCCTTTCTCCGCCTCGCCCCCTCCCTCCCGCCGCACCTGAGCCGCAGCCCGCGCCGCCCCCCACCCCCCCCAGCGCAAAGTTTCCCTTTTGCGTCGGGGCTCCCCCTCCTGGGTCCCGCCTCGTCTACCCCCACCACCGGCGCGGACACGCTCCGGGGGCGGCCCTCAGCCTCCCACCGCCTCCCCAGCTCCAGGCGGGTCCAGGCCGCGCCCCCGCCCCCGCCGCACAGGCGCCCCCTCCCCGCCGGCGGGGGATCTGCAGCCGCCGCGCCCCCGTCTTGCTCGCGGCCCGGGCGCACGTGCCGTCCCGGGGTGCGCGGGGCGCGAGTTTGGAAACCCCCACTCCCACCCCCCACGCCCAGGTCGCCGGCGCGGGCTGGGGAGGAGCTGGGCCGGGCTGTACCCGCCCTTCCCGGGTGCAGTGACCCGAAGGCCCTGGGGCGACCTGTCCCGTGAGGACGTGTCCACTCGGACCCGCTCCGGAAAGTTCACTCAGTCGCCGCCCTGCGTCCCGTCCCGTCCCGTGTTGGTGTGCCCCGGTCCTCATCGCTGTGCCCGCGATCCTGTCTCGGCTTATTTCTCCTTTTCCCTCCGTGTTTCCGTCTCTCTACGCCCTTCAAAGCCTCTGTATCTCTGTCTCCCCGTGTCGCGGCCTCCCACTTTCAACCCACTCCACCCCCAAGCAAGCCCGGGGTCTCTCTGCTGTCTGCTACTCCCCCCGGGGTCTCCCTGTTCTCTCTCGCTGGGTCTCTGTGTTCTTTCCCCCGGCTCTCTGTGCTCTTTGCCGGGTCTCTGTGTTCCTTCTCTTGGGTCTCTGCGTTCTTTCCCTGGGTCTCTCTGTGCTCTTCCCGGCTTTCTGCTCTCTCTTCCCAGGTCTCTCTGTGCTCCCTCCCCCATCTCTGGATCTCGCTTCCCGGGTCTCTTGTCGAATCTCTTGCCGGTCTCTTGCTGTCTCTGTCTCCCACGGACTGGAATCTCTGCCGCCCCTTTGCAGAGACCCAGACCTCCTCCTCTTTCCTCTGGAATGCTGCCCCTCTGGTTCGTCCACCCCAGGGTGGGGGAGGGGCTAGTTTTTCTCCTCTTTTCAACACCCCCCACCCCCCAGTGCAGGGCCCCCGAGTTGGAACAGGTTGATGGGTGGGTGCCGGGTGCCTGTCTGAGCTGTGAACTGGAAAGGAGGCTGCTGGCAGGAGTCGGGGGGAGGGTCCTCTGGATTCCCCTGGGGGCCCCGGGGAGCAGGCCCGGGAGTCTGGACTGCGGAAGTGTTGGTGATGAAGACTCCCTTTGGGCTCCCAGAATGACCTGGTGCAGGATCTGACCAGAGAAGTGCATTGGGGTGGGAGGTCTGGAAAAGGATCCAGGGCTGGTGCTTCCAGGGGGATCCTCAATGGTGAAGGATCCCCCGAGAAGGCAGGAGATCTGCTGAGGGATCCTTTGAGAGGCATCAGGCATCCAGTGGGATCCAGAGCAAGGTTCTGTCAGAAAAATCTCAGGAAATTCTATGCTTGGCTCCTTATTAACTCTTGCTTCAGGAAGCAAGAAAATCCCAGTTTTTAACTGATGGTATGAATGAGCCTAGGGCTTCAGGAAGGCGCAGGTGAGCCTCCCCAAGTACCCCCACATCCACAGCCCCAGCCCAGGCCACACACTCACACTCCCCTATTTCCACACTCAGCTCACCCTCCCACCCCCACCTCCACTCCATATCCACTTGTCTCCCCAGTGCCCTCTCACTTGCACACTTGGGCCTGCGCAGCAGCCAGAGGTCCAAAATCTGCTGTGTTTGCACGCCCATGTCCCAGTCTGTGTGCTTGCTTACACTCTCACTGCACCCACCCCTGTGCACAGCCTAGGAAGGGTGTGTGTACATGTGCAGCCTCGTGCATTCTTGTGCACACATCTTCTCGTACATTTTTGCCTGCTCAGTTTCCCCTTGTCATTGGAAACATCTCTGTAGTTCTGTTTGCTTTTCCTCTTCCCTCTTTTTTCCCTTTAAAAAGGAAATAGTTTTCATATTTCATATTTCATCTTCCTCTCTCCTTCCTCCTGTAGCTCCTGGCCTCCCCTCTGGTCAGGCTTGTGCACATGGTGAGCGTGTGTATGGTGTCCTGGCTTCTAGGAGAGGAGGCTAGGTTTGGGTGCTGGTGAAGCAGTTGGGGAGGGGGTTTCGGGGAGGGGGGCAGCGTTACAGTAAGAGCAGCCTGGCTACCTTACTTGGGAATTGTATTTCTGTGCAGCAAAATGCCGGCCTTTGCTCTCTGTGCTCGCTCCACTCTTGGTCTCATCAGTCCTGACTGTGGAAGTCCAGTCCAGTCAGCAGGAGATAGGACCCAGACCTCTTCCTACAGAGGCCGTGACATACACTACAGCCCCTCCACTTTCCAGTTTGAGACCTTGGGGAGATCCTGTTCTCCCTGAGTCTCAGTTTCACCCCCTATAAAATGGAAGAGTTGTCCAACCCTCGCTGGGTGCTAAGGCTGTCGTGGGAATCCCCCGTGTGGCAATCTATCAGCAGCAGTGGTGATTGCTTCCCGTGTGACTGACGCTGCTGTGTGCTTGGACCAAGCTTGCAGCCAGGGCCCTGCCCTTGAGAAGCTCATGGTCCCTGGGGGAACAGACTGCATCATGAGAATGCAGAGCAACTCAGTAACCTCTTATTGATTGCCAACTGTGTGCCAGACTCTAGGCTAGGCACTTTCAGCTGGGCTGCCATGCTTCCTATGGGACTAACTGCTGTGTCGAAGAGGCAGCCCACTCCTTAGGAACTGCTGAGGTTAAGCCCAGCATCAGCATCACCTGAAGCAGCCGCCATTCTGAACTGAGGTTAGAAGATTGGAGGAGTTCACCACAAGTTCAGAGATCAAGATGAGATGAGTCCCAAAGAAGACCAAGAAAATGAGCTATCTGAATTGGGTTTTGAGGGATGAATAGGAGTTTTCCAATTGAAGAAAAGGCACTCCAAGCAGGAAAAAAAAAAAGTATGTCTAGACACCCAGAAGTCTTATCACTTGTGGTGTGTTCAGAGATAGAGCAAATCTAATGCCCTGTTAAGTAACTATGACTTTACTCTGAGAACACAAAAAGGGAAACACCAAATAATTAAAGCTTGAATGAGAGGGTGGGGTGTGTGGAATGTGCTGTGATCAGATTCATGTTTCCAGAAGAGGATTCTGTGGCTGCGGGAAGTAAATGGAAATAGGATACCCAATGAGAAGGGTGAAGGTAAGTCAGATGAGAGAAAATGGTGGTTTGGTAGCATGGAGCCATTTACAAGGCACACATTTATTAGGACAGGATGATTTATTGGATGTGGGAGTGAGGGAGAGGAAGGGGTCTAGGTTCCTGGGAGTGACTGAATAGGGCTTTCACTGAGCCAGGGACTTGAGCATGAGAGGTGGATTTGGGGAGAGGCAGATAATAAGCTCATGGTTCAACCTTTTGGCCTTGGAGATGCTTGGAGCATTTGAGGGTGGGATGAGGGGGTCTTTTAGGAGGGAGATGTGTGTGAGAATCTGGAGCTCAGGAGAGAGGTCTGAGGAAGTATGAGAGCGTGTTAGAGCTGTGCCCAAGAGAAGACAGCCTCACTAGTAAAAAGTGCAGGCTCTAGTTTCAAACTGCTGGGTTCAAAACCACTTAATAGCAGTGTGACCTTGAACAAGTTGCTTAACATCTCTGAATTCATTTTCCCTTTTGTCAAAATGGATATAACAGAAGTCCATGTCTTGTGCAGTGGTTAAAAATTGAAGTTAATATGCAGAAAGTGCTTAGAACAGGGCCTGGCATCTAGTAAGGATTGCTGTCTCGGTGTTAGCAGTTCTTATTGTAATAATCATCAAAGCGGGTGATGCAAACCCACCCCATCAGAATCACAGTGGGAAGGGCTTTTAAAACTCTTTGGGCATCTGCTCACCTAAAGTAGCTGCAATTCTGAGCTTTGGTTAGCAGGCTGGAGAGTGCCTAGCCCTCAGCCCTCATGCCATACCTTGGATCATGTGTGTTGCTCAGGTGTATCTGACCTTCAGGTGGGCTAGTGTGAGAAGACTAGAGAGGGTGAAGCCCTGGGGAAGAGACGTTGGGAACGGGTGGAAGGGGATTCTGAGAAGGGGTGGCCTCAGCGTGTTAGGTCCCCTGTCTTCCCCACCTGCCCTGGCCGTGGGTGTCAGGTGAGGTGTCTGCCTCTGAGGTCCAGATGTACTTAGACTGTGTCCCCAGTGTTCAGATCTGTGAACAGTGGTTTTGTTCCTTGGCAGTGTTTTAGCTACTTCTGGGGACTGTTCTGGTGCAGCCACAGGGGCTGCCTGGGAGCTACTTGAGAGAAGTGTCCGTTCTCCTCTAGACTTCAACTTGCTTCTGGTCCTGCTGCCAGGCCGGCTTCCAGACTTGGCAAATGACAGAGAACCCTGCCAGGGGCCAGCCTGGCTTGGTGCCAAGGCCTGCTCACCTGATCCTGGTCACCAATGCCAATCTCGCTCCTGAGGCCTTTGTGGATGCCAGCTGGTGATTCCTAACTTGGGTCTGGTACCAGCCAGGCCCTTTTTGAGTAGCTTCTCCAGTTGGTCTCCTGGGTGTGCCCAGCAGCCCTGGTTGGTGCTGTGTCTGGGAGCTCTGCAGGTGACCCTGACGGGTGATTCTGATCACTCTCTTAGGTTGTTTTGGGCACTGGTGATTCCAGGTGCTATTCCAGCTCTTCTGGAATCCTGTTTGTGCTTTAGGGTCTTTCCACGTGCAAGGTTTTCTCTGACTGTTTTGTCTGTCCTCTGACCCATCTCCAGGCCATTTGGGGCATATCCCGTCCTATCCAGGTGTGGCTCCTGCTCAGCTTAGGTCCAAGCACCAGACCCAGTGCTCCTGGTGTGGCCTTGGGCGTGGTCATAGTGCAGCTGGCTTGGGGGACCCTCCGCATTCTCTGCCTCGGACTCTGCCCCAGGGTCCCTGAGCAATGGTGGAGCTGACAGCCTCACGCCTGGCCCTGTGAGGCCCCAGTGGGCATCCCCAGACAAACGGGCCTTTGAGTTTGGGACATGGAAGCTGGTTTGTCTGGCCAAACCCCCCTGGCAGCCTGTGCTGGGAGCAGGGGCCACAGGGGGCTTTGTGGAGAAGCCAGTAGGCTGGGGGCCAGGAGCGTGTGACCGTCCCGAGGCCCAGGCCCTTTGGGCTCTTGGGGGAGGGGGCAGTGGATGTAGGAGAGGCTGTGAGCTTCAGGGTCAGCACGAACGGTCCTGGGCTGGCCAGGCCTGTCCTGGTCAGTCAGGATGGGCCTCCGGCCTGCGGACATCACCTGTGTTGCCAAGGTGGTCAGTCTCAAGTGAGGCTGATTCCCAGGTGCCAGGTGTGGGGGGTTGGCCTCGGGGGGTTCCCTGACCCAGTCAGGGTCTGTTTGGGGAGGAGCCAGGATGGAACTGCCGTGTGGAGCAGGATCCCTGTGTGCGTGGGGACGTGAGACCGAGGAGAAACCCGTGGAAGGTGCGGCCCGAGTGGCGCGGGCAGCGGGGAGATGGTTGCTGAGCAGTGGGGAGGGGGCTGTGAGATCTGTGGGCAGGTCAGACCCCTTCCCCGACCCAGGAGGGGACCCACGCCAGGTAGGGGCTCAGTAATGGTTCTAGAAGGACGGGGCCGGGCCCTCTCACTGTGTGTGTGCCAGTGGAAGAGGCATCCAGGAGCACACCTTCATTTTAGAAATTATAGAGCAGCACAGAGTCAAAAATAAACATTGCTTCTGAAGCTTCTTTGAAGGCTCCGTGGATGCTGGCGTGGTTCTTCCCAGGTTGGGCTGTTTTCTGTGAACTCATTCATGCGTCCATCTGCCCAGTCAGCATATATTGATGGAGCACCTACTATGCGCTGGCCTTCTACTGGGAGCTGGGGACCTGGAGCTGAACCGGCACGCACCAAGCTTATTACGGTTGTGACTCAGCGGCCACTCAGCAATTGTGTAAATAAATAAATCATCACATCTGTGGTCACTGCTCTGAGGCAAGGTCCAAGTGTGTAGCCTGCACATCCTCCCTGAGAAAGTGCTCTTGGCTCTGAGAGCTGAAGGATCACTGGCTAGAACAGGTGGGGAGTGCAGTCCTGGCGGTGGGGCAGGGCACAGGCAAGGCTGAGAGGCTGTAAGAATATGGCACAGGTTGAGGATCAGAAGAGGAAATAAGTTGTCAGGCCTGCCGGCTGGCAAGGAACCACAGCCAGATGGGGCTGCAGAGGTGGGTGGGCAGAACTGCTGTGCTGGAAGGTCACGCTAAGGAGTTTGGACACGAGTTTTTCTCCTGAGGTCAGGGACTTGGTCTGTGTTGTTCACGGCTCTATACAGGGTGCCTGGCAGAAAGCCTGGCGCATAGTAGGCGCTCAGGAGCCTGGAAGGAGTGAGTGAATGAAGCAAAGAGATGGGCATTTTTACTAAATGGGGATCGTCCTGCTTGAACAGTCCCATAAACTGCTTTTTTCCCACCCCTGCATAAACACATTTTGAGTGTCTTTCTGTGTCAATACATGTTCTGCTGTGGTGCTGTTCTTAATGTTTCCTCATCCTTTCCCCTCTTTCCAGGAAGGAGCGGAGGCCCCGGTGCCCTGCCCTCACTGCCGGTTGTCCAAGAGTGACTGGCGTGAGCAAGCAGAAGCCTGGTGAGTGTCCAGCCAGGTAGGGGCCCTGAGGGCCAGGCTGGGCAGTTCAGATCTAGACTCAGATTGGTGGAGAGCTGTGAAAGGATTGTCGCTAAGAGACATGGTGATGCAGTGTGCATGTGGCAGAGAGGTGATGGAGGCCTGGACAAGGAAGGCAGTGGTGGAGGTGGAGAGGAGGGATTTGAGTGCTATTTAGGGAGGCCGAGTAGACAGGACATGGTGAAGGGTTGAATGTGGGACAGGAGGCGGAGGGAGGTGTCGCGGATGGCTCTCGAGTCTCTGGCTGGAGTGGGTGGTGGAGGTGGCTGGGGAATGATATACAGCTTGTCAGCTGCTGTAGGTGTGAAATAGGCTTCTGGGTAACATTGCAGGACTTCCACCAGGATCTCTGTGCTTCCCATTCACCATGTTTCTATAGAAAAGACCGTTCTTGTTGACTGTAGGTTGTGGAAGAAAGAGTAGGATACTCACAAGATCTGGGGTCCATTCTTCCATGTCTCTTTGAAATCGACTTCTCTCTATCTGCTAGAAGCCCAGAGCAGAGTTGCAGGGAATGAAGTTGGAGGGTTTGGTTGCAGTTGAAGTGTGTTGGGCCTTGGATGTCAGACTAAAGACTCTTCGCTGAGCGTGATATGAAGGCACTGAAAGTTCTTAATCAAAGAACCTGCATCCACACATTCATCCACCCATTTTCCCATTCATTTGTTCATTCATGAAACATTATCTGCATCTCTACTGTGGGTTAAAAGCAGCAGACAAAGCTGAGGGCCTTGATTGGATATGCGTTTCTGTAAACTGAATGGAGCGCTGGTTTGTGTGCAGGAAGGGTTGGAAGGGAGTGACCAGAGGCAGGAAGCCCACTGAAGACATGGGTGCTGATGAGATCTTCCTAACGTGGTGGTTGTTGGGGTGGAGGCAGGACACATTCAGACGTATTGACCAGCTGCACAGGTGGGATGAGGAAAAGGGAGAATTTGAGGAGGCCTGGCTGGCTTGGGTGGCTGGCCGTGGTGGTGCTCATCGCTGAGGTGGGGACCTGGAGGAGGAGTTGGGGAGGACGGGTTCCAGCCGAGTCTGAGTCCTCTGCAAGTGCCCTGAAGGCAGAGCCCCTGACTGTCTTGTTCATCACCCTGCCTTCTGCCAGGCCCCCCTGGACGGTTCTGCATGATGGCCAGTGAAGAGGTCTGTGGAAGAGATGGGTTTGGCTTAGGGAGGGGGAGGAAATGAGCACAAATCGGGCGTCTGCTGGGGGCCAGGCCCTGTGTGTGGTGAGGTGGGATTTGGGCATCTGTAGAAGATGCAGGGGGAGAAGGCAATGGCACCCCACTCCAGTACTCTTGCCTGGAAAATCCCGTGGACAGAGGAGCCTGGTAGGCTGCAGGCCATGGCGTCGCTAAGAGTCGGACACGACTAAGCGACTTCACTTTCACTTTTCACTTTCACTCATTGGAGAAGGAAATGGCAACCCATGCCAGTGTTCTTGCCTGCAGAATCCCAGAGATGGGGGAGCCTGGTGGGCTGACGTCTATGGGGTCACACAGAGTCGGTCACCACTGAAGTGACTTAGCAGCAGCAGCAGCAGAAGATGCAGGGGGAAGGCTGTGTCACTAGTCGGAAAGGTCAGATGGGAAGGATGGGTATGGGTCACCTGTCCATCCACGGATTATGGGTCTGACCTTCCTGGGAGCCCACTCTCACCAGAAAAGGGGCCTGAACATGGAGCCCTCTGTCCTCTGGGGAGGCCACTTGCTGATGGCATGTGCGAAGGGGTAGGACTGGGGTGTGCTATATGGCTGTGCTTCTGGAGGCAAAACTGACTGAGAGGGGGCAGGCAAGATGCCTTGAGATCCAGAGGCCTAGGTTCAGCTAATGTAAGAGTCAAGCATACCTGGGGTCTTGGGGCCCAGGGTACTCATAGGGACTGGGTTCTGGGGCAGCGGCCAGGGCAGGACCTAGGGGATATCAGGGAACGATTTTGCTGTCCGCATTGGGGTTTCTCAGCCTCAGGACTGTTGACATTTTGGACCAGATAATCCTTAATTTGGGGGAGCTGGCCTGTTAATTGTAGGATGTCCAGCAGCATCCCTCATTTCTTCCTACTGTGTCAGTAGCACTTAACCCCCTCCCCCGTCAATCAGAACTGTCTCCCCCCGTCAGACAATCAGAACTGTCTCTAGACATCGCCTGATGTCCCATCATGGGGCAAGATCTCCCTGGATTGAGAAGCACGGGTCTGTGCCACTTTTTGCTCCTTCACTATGCTGTACCAATCTGAAAAACTGAGGAGGGCCACTCAGGGAAGATTCACAGTGATCAGCCGCTGGAGCTGAGTTCTGGTGGGTGAATTGGTGGCTGGGCCAGGAGAAGGCCTTTTTTCCAGTATAGAGAACAATGTGTACAGAGGCCTGGAGGCACCACGTTGGTGAACATTAACCCAGGGGAGGCTCCACTCCCCAAGGAAGGAGGCCAGAGGGCTGGTGGCCTAGGAGTTATAGCTGTTAGGAAGCTGCCTCTGCTGGCCCCTTGGTCTCCTGCCCCCGGTGCTCAGCCTTTGCTGGAGCTTGCACCTCCCCGCGACTCTGGGACAGTCTTCTTGGCTCCCCGTCCACTCACAGAGGAGACTGAACTGCTGAGGGCTGCCAGGGGGTCAGGGTCCCAGCTTCCTGGGTGGGGGTGCTGATTCTGGCTGTGCCACTAGACCCTGACCAACTAGCTGGAGGAGCAAAGGCGGCCTGCTGCCGGCCGCCTCCTTTCTCGGGGCCGGGGTCACGGAACGGCTGAGACTGATTTATTCCCGTCTTAATCTGGTGGTTGGTTTGGTGAGAGTTGGAAACACGTTGGTTTTCCCTTCCCGAGTGTAACAAGGCCTGTTTCCGCCTCCGCGGCCGCTGCTGCAGTGCCACGCGATGAAGTGTCCGGGACGTGACAAAAGGGCTCGGTTAGCTGCCCGCCGGTGAGGAGATGAACAGCTCCCGGCGCTGCCCGCCCTCACATTCCTCTTGCCCAGGCGCTGGCCTCTCCCCTTGGCCGGCCGCTCCCTGGGGCCCTGCATACCCCTCTTTCTACTAACATCCATTCAGGGGCCCCAGGCCCCCCTGGGAGCCAGAGTCCTGGCCCAGGGAGGAAGTGGGGAGGAAGCTGTAGGAACAGGTGGTATTTGGAGACTAATTAATATTTGTGAATAATAACACGTGCCCAAGGGAAACAAATCAATCTGTGTTTGCATATTCATGAGGAGGCCTCGGAATGATCCCAGCTGTTCTCCAGCCAGGGAACCCCCCCCCCCGCCCCCACCCCACCATGGCTGGTGTCACATGGTCTCCCTGGGGCAGCCCCCATTGAGGCTGGCAGGGGTTGGCTGCATGGAGGTGGCCTGGCCTCTGTTTACAGGCCTGTCCGTGATGTTTGTGTTCGAATCCTATGGCTTGGTGTGGTGCCTGCTCCTTTCTTTTTCCTCACAGCAGAGATCCCCAGGCTCTTCAATTTCACAAACCAGTACAATTTCCAGAAGGACTTGGAGGCCAGACGTGGGGTTAGCAATTTTTATTTTGCCAAAGTAAGGACATTATTAAAAAATAACTGGTATCTGCTATCCCCCATCACTTCCTGTAAGAAAGGACATTTTAGCACCAAGGACAAAATTTCAGAATAAAGGACAGTTCTTCCCAAGAAAGGGCAGTTGGCAGCTTTACACTGATGTAGCGAAGAAAAAGGATATATGAAAACCATTCTGAGTGTGGAAAAATGGCATCCAGTGATACTGTACGATAGCATTCAGTACGGAATTGTTTTCCTGCCCAGGTGTGTCACTTGGTAGAACCGATGGTCCGCAGTGCCATCCAGAGATGAGCCGAGTGTGCAAGCGCTCAGGCTGTGTTTTCATCTCGGCTGTGAGAGTCCAGGCTCACCCAGCCATGGGCAGAAGTGGACACTCTGCTCGTAACGCCACTGCACTGAATTCAGAAGGTTCTCGGCTACCCCAGCCAGGCAGGCGTCAGTCCGCCTCCCTACTCCCCTCCTCACAGGTGACCCTGAGCACTCCGGGGCTGGGGGCAGGGCCAGTGTCTAGACCCAGGACCTGGGACTCTGATGGGACTTCAGCGCAGGGCCCTGGAGCTGGGAACGGCCTGCACTGCCTGATACTGGGGTGGGCTCTGTGCCCAGAGTCAGGGCGGAGGCAGCTTGCTCATACCGGGAGCTGGTGAGGGAGAAGCCCTGGCCGGGACAGCTATGTGCTGGCCGGAGTAATTCCCTGAGAACGTGTCTGTATTTTGTGTCCCCATGTTTCCCCATCACTCGAGGTGTCCTCATGTCCATGGACTGCTGGGAGAAGCTGTCTAGGAGGGAATGTCATCTTTTCAACGTCTTCACCTCTGTCTCTCCTCTTTCTGCATCAGACCAGTGATCTAGGCACTCCAGACCCAGATACACAGGGCAAGCCAGGAGTCCCCACGTCAGGGCCAGTTGTCTTTGTACAGTGGCGGTGGGCTTACGAGAGGCCCACTTTCTCTGACACCCATGGCCAGAATCTCATCCAAGAAGATACCACATGATATCTGCTCTGGAGTAACACCCCCATGATGGCTGTACTGGGCTTCTGTGACTCAGCAGTAAAGAATCCACCCGCAGTGCTGGAGACTCAGGTTCAATCCCTGCATCAGGAAGATCCCCTGGAGAAGGAAATGGCAACCCACTCCAGTATTCTAGCCCGGGAAGTCCCACGGACAGAGGAACCTGGTAGGCTACAGTCCATGGGGTCAGAGAAGAATCAGATATGACCAAGTGACGCTGTGGCTGTGCTGGGGACTGACACCCCATGATATTGATAACTGGTGTTATTCCTCTGTGATAATGTACCTCGGTAATGTCCATCGGGCAGCTGCACACCCATGATGTCTGTCCACACTCACATGGCGTCTGGCCAGGACAGCTACACCTCCATGATGTCTCTGCCTGGGTGATGCACTGCTGTGATTACTGTGCTACAGGGGATTATGGCTCAGTGACTGTTACACTGGGGAGTTACACTCCATGATGGTTGTGCCGGGCTGTACCTCCACAGTGTCGCTCCTCTGTAGCTTCATCACCTCGGCGTCCATGTCAAGAGAGGTGTGTGTGTCTGCACTGGTGGTAGGGCGGACAGGTTCACACCTGGACTGCTTGTACAGTACCTGGGAGTGAAACCTCTGTGTACATCGTATTGTTGCACTCCATGATGTCAGTACTAGTCCCCTCTGCCCCGTCCTTTGGTGCAACACGCCGCTGATACGTGGACCAAGGGTGCAGGATGGTTTTTTCGAGGGCCCGTACCTCCATGACAGCCGGGCCCGGCAGTTCACCACCTGATGTCTGCTGGGAAGTTGAACGCTATCGTTGGTTGCAGTGCTGCACGACAATGCCATGGTGATCACGCCCAGACAGACAGGGCCTTAGTGATGCGTGATCTCCATCCCAACTTGGCTATACAAGGCATTGCGGTGGGGATGCCCTCTGTCCTGGTCTCAACTACCTGAGTTCTGTGAACCCCAGGTGTGTGCTAAATGGGGCTGGATGCCCACCAGGCTGCTTCAATGTTCTTGCTTTTGCTGCTCAGCCCATCTCAGACTGTCGGTAAGATCTTGGGACAAGAGACATCTCCCCCCGCTTCCCCCTTTGTGGTCAGCCCCTACCTCAGTTCACAGTCCTCCTGCTTTGTGCCAGCACCTTTGCTCACTTCCTGCCCTCTGCTCTTCTGAACTTTGTCCCGGTTGAGACTAGGGTCCAAGTTCCAGGGCAGAGCAGAGCCATCTTTGAGTCCTCACTCTTCCTGTTACCAGCCCTGTCACCTCCTTGCACATTCTCTCACCCTGTGGGTCAGCTGGGTCTGGTCCCCACTCTCCCAGCCGAGTCTGTAGGTACCACTGTGGAGCCCCGAGGGGTGTCCACCATCACACTGTGCCCTGTTGTATCCCCAGGGCATGAATGAGGGATTCTGTACCCCAGCCCCTGTCCCAGAGCAAGGTGTGAGTTGAGCAGGTGGGCATTGGAGCAGATCTCCAGCCCCCTGAATGGGAGCCGTGGAGAGAGACCCTCAGGAGCTCGCCATCAGGGCCGGGGAGTGACAGCAGTGTGTCCGTACCATCCAGTGTGACCTCGCCGAGTGCTCCACACAGGTGCCAGGTAGAGAGTGTGTGGAGGGCGAAGGGGCACACCCAACCGAGGAGCCCTGTAAGCAAAGGCCTGGGGGCATTCAGGCCATCCTGCACGGTCTTCCCCTGCCCAGATTCCTGGCTCAGCCCCGAGGGCAGTTGTGAGTGAGTCGCCGTCTGAAGCTTGCACTGCTCTGGGCCACTGGGGCAGGGCAGAGGAGGTGTGGGGTTGACTCTCAGGGTCCAGCACCCCCAGTCCTGGCCACTAGGGCCTCCCTGTGGTTTCCCTGTAAAGAAGGTTGGTGCCATGGGAATTGGGTAGGATGAGGGTGGCCAGGCAGGGCAGCTGCAACTCGTCCAGAGCGCGTCCTGGCGAGCCCAGACGGCTTGTGGCTTTGGCTCCAAGCCTCTGATACCTGGATCCCGTCTGCCACCACCAGGGCTGTGCTCTGAGGCCTGTGCCCAGCATGTGGGCTCTGCTGGGCAGAGGAGGGGCAACAGGAGGCCCCAGGAACTCTGAGTCTGCTAACTGCTCTATCTCGGTCTCCATCTCCCGCTGTGTGTCTGTGTCTCTTGGACCCCGTTTCCCTGTCCCAGTCCCCTTATGGAGGCGTGCTGGAAACTCTAGGTCCAGAATGGAACATCCCTGTAGATCCTCTGGTCTCAGTAGCCCCTGCCCCCTACTCAGGTTTAGAGAATGACCTGAGAGCCTCTCATACTCTCCCTACATGTGACTGGTGGGTTATCCTTGGGGTCTCCAGGGAATCGATGAGGAGTTTGGGTTTGCACAAGGTTTGGAAGGTCTGGGTGGTCGGGTGGGGGTGTCTGTTGAACTAGGTGGTCTTGGTGGTGAGTGGGAGCCAGGAGGTGGCGTGTGGACAGTGGGACATGGGTGGATACCAGCCAGTTAACTCTGCCCTTCTCTCTGTCACAGGTTGATTATCCCGGGCTGTGGCTGGCCGCGGTGCTGGAGCCCCGGATGGCCCCTGAGCCAGCCCCAGGGAGGACGATGGTGCCCCTCGTCCCTGCACTTGTGATGCTTGGTTTGGTGGCAGGTGCCCATGGCGACAGTAAGTCTGGCCCCTCAAGGTGTGGGGCCTCCCAGATGGAAAGGATGCATTCTTCCTAGTAGGACTCTGGAAGGGGGGATGGGACCAGTCACCAGGAGAGACAGGATGGCTAGATACACCTCCAGACCTTCTGTCCCAGAGAGGCCCCCTGCTTGGAGCACCGGCCTCCAAGGAGAACCCCAACCCTGTACTTCCCAGGAGCACCCTGTAGAATGCCCGCCTGTCTCTTAAGGTGCTGCAGGGTGGGGCATGTGTGAGTGTGACCCTGTTTATGGGCTGGAGGTGAGACGTGCCCAAGATTCGTGTGGTCATAGATGATGTGCTCAGGCGTGTACTGTGTCCGCTGCTGTGGACTTGTGCAGAAGGCACAGTGTGGGTTGCATCAGGGGATGGTGTGGGAATAGAGGGGCCGCACACAAGGAACGTGTGTGGATGTGTGAATGGGACACCAGGTGTGTGCACAGGTCCAGGGAAAGGTGAGAAGGGAGCCACCATAGCCCTTCCCCCCGGCTAGGCCCTTGTAGACACTGAGCCCTTGCTTCCCTCCCCCGCTTCAAGGCAGAGGGGCATCGCTGCCCCCAGCCCCTCGGCCCTTAGAGTGGGGAGAGATTGCACTTGGCCACAGGAAGCTGGACTCCGGCGCCCCTCCTGTGTGTTGGGGGAGGTGGGATTGTCCCCTGCCCAGATCCAACTCAGAACTTTGGTCCCTTTCCTGCCGCCCTTCCCCCTGCCTGGCACTAGGAGACTGGCCGCAGCCGCCCTGTCACCATGGTTACCACTGCTTGGTTACTGGTGGGAGGCGGGGCACAGGGCAGATTTAGCCAATCTGCACACGGAGGGGGAGGGGCGAGGTCGGAGCCAAGGTCCCTGGGGAACGGGGCTGTTCCCATTCTGTCCGGAGCCCAGAGGTGCCCACCTGGGGTCAGCCGGCCATAGGTTCCCCCAGCCCCCTCTCCCAAGTATCTGGGTGCAGAGCTCTCTCTTGCCCCACCCAAGCCTTTTCTCCTAAGGGCTCATTAATTATTCAGGACCAGATCCTGGAGGGGGTGGGACTGGAGAGCCCCGCCCTTTGTCCGCCAGGCTGAGCTGGGTGGGGCTCGTAGGGCAAGAGGGAGACAGGGTATTGCTCTCGGGGTGCGGGGAGTGGGGTGATGAGAGCCTTAAGGTGCTGGTGATGAGAGGGCCGGGCTAGCAGGAGCAGGGCAGGGTAGGGGCTGCTGGAGAGAGCTGGAGTCTGCAGGGACAGCCTGGGGTAGAAGTCACTGGGTGTGACTCTGAGATGGCAGGGAGGCCAAGGCTCATCAGAGTCAGCCCCTGGACACTGACGTGCTGGCCTCGCTCTGGACACTCTTAGGGCCTTCAAATGGGAGCTTGAGAGCAGAGGGAGGACCATCTGCTGGCTGTCAGAGACAATACACCTGGGAGTGAAACTGCCTCCCCTCCTGCTCAGACCCAACATGCTGGAACCTGTACCCACACCCTCATTCCCCCAGACCTGCCCATCTTTC
This sequence comes from Cervus elaphus, assembly GCF_910594005.1. Taxonomy (NCBI): domain Eukaryota; kingdom Metazoa; phylum Chordata; class Mammalia; order Artiodactyla; family Cervidae; genus Cervus; species Cervus elaphus. Next base: position 122,727,026 of record NC_057834.1, on the reverse strand, counting down.
TGTGTTCTCTCTCCTGTGAATGGCTTTCCCACCCACCCAGCCACCCAAGTGAGAAACCTGGGCCGCCTCCCACTCTCATACCCACATCTAATCCATCACCAAGTTCTGCTGTTTCTCCCTCCTGAATGTCTTTGGAATGCATCCACCTCTCCCTCCACGTCCTCATCCAAGCCAGGCTCAGCGCTCTCCGGGGCTTTTGCAGGCCACAGCCTCCTGCTGGCTTTCTGTCTCCAGTCTCTGTTCCATGGTGGGAGTCATGTTGCAAAATGAAAACCTGATCATGTCGTCTCTCAGTTGAAAATCCCTCGCTCTCTGTTGCCTTTAGGATGGAGCCTTGGGGTCCAGACCCTGCATCTGTAAGCCTCTGCCAACCTCATCCTTCACCTGCCCCATCCTTCACCACACCCCCGCCGTGCTGACTTCTCAGTTGCTCCCTGCTCCCTGTTACTTCTGTTTCCTCGGATAGGAACCCTCTTCCCCATCCCCTTCACCTAACGATTTCCACTCACCTTGAGCCATCACCTCCTCCAGGAGCCTTGGTCATGTGCTGCTCCCCTGGGCACATGTGACTCTGTGTCGGGTCTGCGAGTCCCAGGGGGTCAGACCATTGTCCAGCTCAGGGCCTGGAGTTTGGTAGCTGAGTGAATTGGAAGGGTGGAGTCAGGCCTGAACCCCTGGTAGGAGCGGAGTGGAACAGAGCAGAGTCTAAGAACCTCCATGCTGGTCTCTTAAGGACCAGAGCCCAAAGACCACAGTCTTGAAGGCAGGAACCAGCTGGAGATGCCAAAATAGGTGAGTTGAGTTCTGCTCCCATGCAGAGAGCGGAAGAGGGGCATGGGCTGGGGGCTGTGATGACCTGACCCCTGGAGGTCTCCTGACCCCAGGAGGCAGAGTCTGCCTCACACTGAACAGACATTTGAATCTGTCCCCGCCCCCACACCGTGGCCAGCCTTAGGTTAGGCCTGGGAAACCTCTAGCCAGGGCAAGCAGGCAACATGGACAGAGCTGCTGCAAAAGGTAGGGCAGGCGCCCCAGAGAATTGACGACCGGAGCAGTGGAGCGCGGAGCGGACAAATGTGTTTCTATAGGCCTCTTAACGAGACAAATGAATGGGGGCCCTGGCCTCTGAGGGAAGTGCAGGGAAGAGGGGCGGAGAAGCAGCTGCCAAGAGTTAGCCCAGAGGTCCCGAGTCAATGCCGAGTCAGCTCTGGCGGGGACCTGGGCATGGGTCTCGGGGGCTCCCCCAGCCGGGGCTTGTGTTTCTGAAGAGTGCAGCTTGTGGGGCCAGAGGTGGTCCTGAGCAGGAAGAGGTTTCTGCTGATCCGCTGTGTGCTTGTCAGGTGTTCAGTGGGAAGAATCCACACAAGCCTGCGTCTGGAGCCTGCGGTGGGGTTACTACAGCGTGCGCTATGCTGGGGGCGGTGCTGGCACCCCCAGAGGTAGTGACCTAAACGTCGTGGGAGGGGGTAGGAGGCTTCCTGGAAAACTGGGGCCCTGAAGGGTGAGTGGGCATTTGCTAAAGGAGGGGTGTTGCCTAAGGAGATGAGGGGGGGAAGATGCAGGAACGGGCCTGGGCTTCTCCCTGGAGCCCATGCGAGGACCACCATGAGGACTGTCTCCCTTTTGTTCCCAGATAGCGTAGGCCAGTCCAGTTACTTGGAATCATAGGAGCCCAGAGCAGGATGTGAAGAAGGCAATGGCGACCCACTCCAGTACTCTTGCCTGGAAAATCCCATGGACGGAGGAGCCTGATAGGTTGCAGTCCGTGGGGTCACTAAGAGTCGGACACGACTGAGCAACTTCACTTCACTTTTCACTTTCATGCGTTGGAGAAGGAAATGGCAACCCACTCTAGTGTTCTTGCCTGGAGAATCCCAGGGATGGGGCAGCCTGGTGGGCTGCTGTCTATGGGGTCGCACAGAGTCGGACACGACTGAAGTGACTTAGCAGCAGCAGCAGCAGAGCAGGATGCCTAAAGGCTAGAAGTATAGGTGGGTGGGTAAAATCCTAAGTAACTGGGGATGTATCTGTCGTCACAGCCCCGACCTGGTCTGTGGAGCTGGAATGGGGCAGGCAGGGTGCTGTATGTGGTTCAGCGGTGCCTTCCCCACCCCACCCCCACCATCCTTGGGGAGGCCAGATCTGGTGGCCCGTCTAGACTCTGCCCTCCATGGAACTTCCGGCAGGTTGCTTTCCCTCTCAGGGACTGTTTTCCTATTGCACAATGAGGATAGTCACTTCTACCTGGAAAGGTTAACTGAGGTCACATGTTCAAGGCGCCTGACACTTCGTACGTGCTCCCTCCATCCCAGGCCATGACCTGGAGCTCCCTGTGTGTCCCCTGGGAGCCCAGGGTTGTCTCTGAGCGAACTTCCCTCCCGGGGATGCCAGAAGTGGTCACAGGAGCCAGCGTTAATGAGTCCCCAGCTCATTAGGCTGTTCAGGGCCGGGGAAACCCGCCTCCCTGCCCTCCCTTCCAGCCCCTGGCTGCTGCGTGTCTGTGTGCCTGTGTACAAGGGCCTGCAGGGAAGGTACAAAATAGCAGTCATCTCCCTGGGGAGTAGCCTTAGGCAGCTCAGTTTGGCTGGACCCTGAGCCTCATGGCCCCCCGGCCAGCCCACTTGTTTCCTCTCTTAGGTCACTCCCTCCCACTTGGCATGGGCTCAGCTATCTGAGAGTGTCCGGGGCATATGCCCCTGGGAGCTGCTGCCCAAAGGCCTGGGCAGCCATGACTTCCATGTGGTCAGGGAGGGGTGGGTGTGAGGGGAGGTGGCCCCACATTCTGGTGGGGCAAAAAGCCCCTCCAGGCACGTGTCCTTGGAAGTTCTGTTCAGAGCCTCCCTGGACGCCAGCTCTGGTCAGTACTGGGCAGAGTGGTCAGGTCACTGAGGTTGCCTGCCTGCCTGGAGACCTGACCAGCGACTGTAGCCTAAAGGCTGAGGGGTGCAGAGCAGGCTCTCATAGGCTTGAGTAGGGTGCACGAGAGGGGCTGGGCACATGGAAAGGCAAGGGGGATGCCCACGGGCTTGGGTGGGATGGCATCGCCACGGGACCTGAGCTGTGTCCCGCACAGTGCTTGGCCTGTGGCAGGTACTTTTTTTTGCTTTTTCTTTTTTGAAAGAGTTGAGAAAGGTGAGCCCGGACAGGGTAGCAGGAGTGAGTGTGGGAAAGGCAGCAGGGAGACAGGATTTGTGCTCCCCAAAAGTCCAACTGGTGAAAAGAGGCGAGGGTTTGGCAGAGCTGTGGGATGACAGGTGCCCTCCTGTGGGGGTGAGTGGGCTGAGAGAAGTGAGGGTCTGGTCTGATGAAGGGGAGAGACCTGCCCCCTGGATTGCCCCGGGCTTCCACACTGCCAGTCTTTGCTGGAGCCTGGTGGGTGGGTGGGCTGGGCAGGGCCCTGGCCCCTCTCCAGCCTCCCCGGGAGGTTCCGCCTCCTCGACGGCCCCAGGCCTTGGGCACCGTCCAGCCTCCACTGTACTCAGGCCTTCCCCTTTCTCTCTCGTGACCTGTACCTGGCTGCCTCCCCAGCTCCCGGTTCTTTGTTTGGCGCAGAGGCCCCACCCCCAGGCACACTCACCCGGCTGTCTGGTTCAGCAGGTTCCAGCCTCTGGTTTCTGCAGCCGGCAGGTTGAGGCAGGAACCAGAGGGGTTCCACCCCGGGCTGCTCTCCCCAGCAGGTGTTGAGGGCTCCCCAGTGTGGTGTATGAGGGGCCCGAGGCCTCCATCCTACTCCCCAGACCTTCCCTCATGGTCGTCAGGTTACCTCCCTTGTCCCCCCCCCCACCCCCCCGCCACTGCCCTGTGCCAGGAAAGGGGTTGGCGCTGGGACAGGGAGGGAATCAAGGCAGGCAGGTTTCTGCCCTGCCCAGGGTTATTGTTCTCTGTCGGGAAGCAGCCATGAATCAAATACTCCTCCACAATGTGGAGAAAGTGATAACCTCACACGTGTACAGAACAAACCGTGAGCAAAAGCAGTAACCTCACACGGGACGTAACAAACCATGAGCATGGCTGTGAGGGGCAGAGGGGAGTCACCGGAGAGCCCCAAACGCAGAACTAAGCCAGTCAAGGTGGAGGCGACAGCAGGGAGGCAAGGAAGGTTTTCTGAGGAAATGATGTTTAAACTGAGATCAGAAAGGTGGATAGGAGACAGTGGGTAAAGAGGTGGTCTAGGAGGTAGGAGGAACAGCTTATGCAAAGGCCCTGAGGTGCAGGATGAGCATTGCTCATCCAGAGGATGGGAAGCCAGGGCTCTGGGGGGTGTAAAGGGCTGGGGTCTGACCTGGCAGGGCTGTGTCCACCACGACAGGAGTTTAGGTCTTGTTTCAGAAGCCGTGGGAGGCTTCTAGAGGGTTTTGATCAGGGAAGAGGCTGCCACTTTGCTCCGGCTGCTGAAGAGGACAAGACTGGAGGCAGGGACACAGCTGGTTCGGTTGGCGCAGTGTCCAGTCGAGGGAGGGTGTTGTCTGGACTAAGGTGGTGGCAGAGCAGAAGGAGAGGGGAGCTGCAGTCTGGAGGTGAGGGGGAGGGGTGGGCAGGAGACCCTTCCCCACCCCTGAGTGTGGGAGGAGGGGCCCTATCTGAGAAGACCTGACTGAAAGGACCAGGATACAAAGACAGGCTGTGCAGACCGGGAGTGTCCGGAGCCTGCTTTAGAGGGCAGTCGGGGCAAGTGAGGCAACCTGAGGTTCTCTGAACCTTTGCGCTGTCCCCGTGCCCCCCTGGCCCCGAGCAGGTTTGCGTGTTACCCCAGCAGGGCTGCCCTCGCCCCCTCTGGGTACTCCTAAGTGCAAGTCAGGTAGGTCCCCAAGTTTCCCTCCTCCAGGGAAGCCCTGAGCTATGATTAGGGTTTGGAATGCTGGCTCAAACTCTGGCTTTACACCAGATCAGTGTTGATTTATCTGTTGTTTGACCTTCTGAGCCTCCATTTCCCCATCTCTAAAATGGGGATGATAATACTGCTGGTGCTAAAGAGCGTGATAGCTGCCCACAGGCGAAGTCCACCACGTGTCCAGCTGTGGGAGCAGCCTACAGATGTCATCACAGTTTGTCTGCACAGACCCCTGCCTCTAGCACCGTTTAGCAGATGAGGCTCAGAGATAGTTACTGGCCTTTTTTAATAATTACACAAAACCTGCAAAGCCCGCTGGACCCTGGGGTACTGGGTACGATGGACCCCTCCCTGCTCCCTGCAAGGCTGAGCCCTCCCAGCTCTGCACTGCAACTGTCGCTCCTGAGCCTAGTGGTTGGTCCCCAGACCCTTCCCTCCTCGGAGACACTGCTCCATCTGTTGTCCCTCTTCTCTGCACTGGATCAGCACCTTCTCTCTCTGCTGCCTCCTTCCCATCAGCATTTAAAGACCATCTTTCGGGCTTCCCTGGTGGCTCAGTGGTAAAGAATTCGCCTGCCCATGGAGACCCAGGTTCAATCTCTGATCCGGAAAGATCCCACATGCCGCAGAGCAAATGAGCCAATGTGCCACTACTACTGAGCCTGTGCTCTAGAGCCCGAGAGCCTGAAGTCCGCTCGCCCTAGAGCCTGTGATCTGCAACAAAAGAAGCCACGGCAGTGAGAAGCCCATGCACCATGACTGGAGAGTAGGCCCCGCTCTCTGCAACTCGGGAAAAGCCTGTGCAGCAGTGAACACCCAGCACAGTCAATAAATAAAATTGTTTTTAAAAAGTACTGTCACATCTTAGAAAAAAAGAAGAATGTAAAAACCTCCCTCCCAATTTTCATCCCCTCCAAATGCCACCTTTTCTTTCTCTTCCCCATCACAGCCAGTCTCCTTTTAAACAGTCACTGTACTCTGCCCTCCACTTCTTCACCCCCAACTTACTCCTCAACCTTCTTTGGTCTGGCTTTGGCCCCCACCACCCGCCTGACTCTGCTCGTGACAAAGCCTCCAACTACACCAAGGTGAACTGTTTCTGCCAGGTGTTTTGGAGTCAAACAGGCTTGAATTCAAATCTCAGATGTGCCGCTCATTGGCTGTGTGACCTTGGGCTCGTGACTTGACCTCTCTGTGCCTCTAAACTGGGGATAACAAGCAGTTGAGGACTAAATGAGATAAAGTACCGGGCACAGAGTGGGATTATCATCATTGCACAAACATGTTTTTGTGCCAGAGACCAGGCCAGGCCTGGCCTCATCAGCACCGAGCAGGTGGTCTGAAAGGTCACTTCTCACGGTATCAGCCTTCCTGGAGCTGTTCATTGGCCTGATTAATAGGAAATGGATCCGCTGTCGGGATTAACGAGGCGTTGCTACATCTTAATGAAGGCCGGGTTTCCGGGATCTTGTGACCGTGGGTGGTGGGATTCCAGGTTGACCCTGTTGTATATCAGAGTGGCGTGGGTGAGCGTGACTGTACAGTGTCCAAGCCCACTCCCTTCTCCCCCTCCTGCTGCTTCTCGGTGGAACTCTGGGGAGACGTCCAGGCCGTCAGAAGACAATCACCCAGTCAGTGGGAGCTGGGTGGGGAGGGTAGATTTACAGGAAAGCATTCACCTGGGAAGGCATCCAGAGATAGGACGTCTCTGGATTAGGAGGTGGGAGGTCTAGGCCTCCGGGACTGATGGTGCGTGGGGTCCGGGGAGAGGAGGAGTCGTGGTCTCTGGCTTTAGCCTTGGGGTGGGTGGTGGTACCATCACCTGGGTGGAGAGCAGTCATGTCTGCGAGAGAGGCTGGGCCGTTCCCAGCAGCTCTCAGCATGCCTTTGTCCTAGAGCTTGGAATTGTTGAGGGGATGGGAGACAGAAGAGTGTAGCAGTTCAAGTACAGACTCAGTACTCCAGACTCAGTGGCCTGGGTTCACATCTTGGCTCTGCCACTAAGCGGCTGTCATGTTGGGCAAATCCCATTACCTCTGTGTACCTTGACTTCTCTATAAGCAAAAATAAAACCACCTCATGTGCTCACAGTTCTTTGAAGAGCACCTAACACATAAGAAGCACTGCATAAGGGCTAGGCATCACTACCATTATTTCCTTTATAGACCTTCCCCACCCCCATGCCTGCCCCCTGTAACATAGGCCATTTCTGCAGTGACCATCCCGTGGTGACTTGACGTTCCTATCTCTCCAGGCAAACCTGTCTTCGTGAAGGTCCCTGAGGACCAGACTGGATTGTCAGGAGGGGTGGCCTCCTTCGTGTGCCAAGCCACGGGGGAACCCAAGCCGCGTATCACATGGATGAAGAAGGGGAAGAAAGTCAGCTCCCAGCGCTTCGAGGTACAGCTTCGGGTGGGCAGGGGCAGGCAGGGCTCCGGTTCTGCCTATTTTGGGGTCTGGTCCTATATCACCTTGTCTTGATCTCCCTCCCTGGGGGCCTTTTCTCGGCAAGAGAAAGGCTGAGCCTGAGCAGGCCCCGGTGTCTGTCCCCCGAGCAGGCTGTGACCATGTGTCTGTCCTCCGGCAGGTCATTGAGTTTGATGACGGGGCAGGATCTGTGCTGCGGATCCAACCACTGCGTGTGCAGCGAGACGAAGCCATCTATGAGTGCACGGCCACCAACAGTCTGGGAGAGATCAACACTAGTGCCAAGCTCTCAGTGCTCGAAGGTACCTGCTGGAAAGGGATGTGGCATCGGAGGGTGGGGAGACTTATGTGGGGGATGAGCCAGCCAGCCAGCCCCAGCCCCACCGTGGACTGTGGTATATTTGGTAGAAAGGAGAACTGGCCGCCCTGGGGTCGGAGAAGGTCAGTGGTGGACAGCAATGATCGCTGGATTTTTCACATGTGTGTGGTGTCTTTGTGTTGTGCTGAGCCGGGGTGTTGCTTGGCTGGGATCTGGGGCCTGACCTGAGGTGTGAGGTGGTAACTACGTGTCACTTGGGGTACATGATTTGTGGTAGTGGATGTGATTTTCATGTGGAACCTGGCGAGAGGCTTCAGAGAAGTGTGTTCCCAGTCGCTGTTATGAGCAAGGGCCCTAGGCTGGCGGCTAGGGGCCCTGTATGTGGACTTTAATGACCTCTCTCACTTGGTGGCTTCTCCATTCATTCACAAACACACCCTGATGACGCCTGGTGTCCTGAGAGTATCTGACCTGGTCCTGCCCTTGCCACTTCAGTCTCCAGTAGGTTCTTCGTTCTGCGGGAGAGGCCCAGGGGACTGCAGGAGGTGGGGGGGCGCACAGGGGTTCAGGGGAGGAGGGACTTGTTGTCTGAGTCCTGAAGACAAGTGGGAGTTGGGGTGGGAGCCTTGGTGGGGAAATAGCATCAGCTCACACCAAGGCCCAGAGGCAGGAGACAGTGGAGCTTTCAGGGAACTCTTGAGTGGTTCCATTTGGCTTTGGGGTGGAGGGTGGCTAGAAGACACAAAGTAAAGTGGGGAAGAGTAGGTAGTTCAACATGAGCCTGGAGAGGTTGGAGGGCAGATCACACAGGACCCACCAGGCTGAGAAACACTTTCCTGGGGACATAGGAAGCCACAGGCAGGGAGTGACGTGATCGCCACCCACTCCCACCTGCTACAATGAAGGCAGCCCTCTGACTATGTCTGCACGCATTTTCAAAATGTGGTTTGGACTGTTGCTTTAAAAAAAAAATTGCAATACCAATACCTGTTCACTGTTGAAATTTTGGTAAGTATAAAATAGCACATAAGAAAAATTAAAAATCACCTGTTTATCTTACCACTACTATTAACATTTGGTTATTTGCTTATAGTCCATTTTTGTGCATGCATTATATATGTAACAAAAACAAGATTACATTCTGCCCAATGATTTGTAGACTGCTTTTTAAAAAAACATATCTTGAACATCTTCCTCACCATTAAGTATTTTTCTGCATCATTATTTTTAATGGCTGTGGGTAAGTGTCACATGCAAGTACCCTAATTTCTTTAGCCATTCCCTTATTGTTGGGCACATATGTGTCCAGTTTTTTGCTTGTATAAGTAAGGGACTGTGCGCTTTCTTACAGATGTGTTCACTTTCCTGATTATTTCCTAGATGCACAGAAGTGGAATTGCTTGGTCAAAGGGTCACAAGTGATGTTTAGCCTTTTCAATATTTCCAGAAGACTGTCAGTTTACACACCCACCAAACAGGGCATGAGAGGGCCTCTTTTCTTCACATCCTCACCAGCAGTGGGAATTATCATTAAAAAAATCTTTGCCAAGTTAATAGGCAAGAAATGGCATCTCAATTTAATTTGCATTTCTTTGATTACAAGAACAGTTGAACGTCTTTTTGCGTTGGCCGTTTTTACACTGTGGCTTTGTATGTTCACGTTCACATCCATTCAGTGACTCCTTTGTGCCTGTGTGTCTCCTGCGTGGCAGGGCAGGGCCCTCCAGCTTAGAGGGGCAGCGGTTAGGGTCAGGGGCTCTGGGCCACTTATTCTCTTACCTTGTGACCTCGGGTGAGTAACCGTGCCTCTGAGCCTCATTTTGCTCCATCTGTAAATCGGGACGTGATGCCTGCCACCCAGGCTGGTTGGGAGGATTAAATAGGATGTAGTTAAGCACTTTGCTGAATTCCAGCATGAATGGGCGCTGCTGTGGGGCTGAAAGCTGCACACCCTAAGGTCCACACGTGTGAGCTGCCTGCACCTGGTCTCGGTGATGCAGCCCCCACCGTCCACTCCCCTGAGGGGCGGGGGCCCAGAGGAGTCGCCCTGAACCAGGATCCCTGACGGTTGGGTGCTCGCAAGGTCCTCCCTGCCACCCCGACCTCAGTTTCCCCACTCATGACCTCAGGACAGGGATTTCAGCACTGCCCTCCCTCCTGTTGCTCGCTGCCCCAGCAGGAGCCATCTGCCCTGCCCTGGCATTTGGGAGGTGGCCGAAGGGCCAGACTGTGGCTCCCACCCTAGGGGGCATCTCTCAGTCCCTCGCACTAAAGGAAAGAGAGGCTCCTTTTTAGTGTTGGAGGAAAAGTCCCTACACGCCAGTCCTAGAGGGGCCTTCTTGGAGGAGGGTTTCTCTAGCAGGGGTCTGGGGTGTGTTCCTGCTTCTGGGTGTGAGAGGTGTCTGGTGAGATTGGGGAGCCGCGTGGGGGCCCCAGGCCTGTTCTGGCCCGGTTGGGATGGAGCTGTGGGCCTGACTGAGCCCCCCTCCTGCTCCCGAAACACAGCACCCGGAAGGTGAAATGCTGACTTGCCAGGTTGGTCTGCGTAACCTTGACCAGCTCTGGGCTTGGCAGAAAGGAGTGGAGTAGGAGGTCGCAAAGGTGCCAGGGGGCGGGGCCTGAGGAAAGCAGCTCCCCCTCACCGTGCCAGGCCTCCCCTGCTGGCCAGAGAGGCTGGGTGTGTGTAGGAGTAGGGTGAAAGGATGGTTTGACTACAGCTGTGGGCCTGGGTCAGAAGAGAGCCAGGGCCATTCCTGGGAGGCGGGCTGGGGAGAGGGGGAAGCTGGTTCGGGGACTGGGACTCAAGGTGGAGTTCCTTACGTGCCGCGCACCATGCACTGCGTGTAGCTCAGCACACCGGGCACTTCAGGGGAGTGGCCCTGGGCTCCCTGGGGTGACTCGGCTCAGCTGAGAGGTTGCTGCATCCCAGGCCTGCGTGTCCACGCCAGGCTCCCTGCCCTGCCTTGCTCTGTGCCAGGCCCAGCTCCTTTCACATTCGAAGCACCCCACACCACTCCCACTCCGTGGCCTTTGCACCCAGCTCCTTGGGCAAGACTGCCACTCCCAGGGAGTCCCGACTGCCCTGCGATGCCCAGCCAGCTGCCTCCCCACCCCCTCGGCCCGGGCTGGGTACAGGGTGGGGGTGCCCGGCATAAGCTGGCTGGGGGCGAGCTGCCCAGCGTTCCTGTCTGAGTGGTAATTGAAGCCATTAGCGCGCCAGCCTCTCCCTCGCCGGGTAATGGCAGGAAAAGCTCTTCTCACTCTGCACTCTTGAGGCTGAATCACTCCCCCTCCAACCCGCCTGCCGCCGCCACTGAGACAGGGAATCTGACATTTTCCCTCGCGAGGGAGGGGGAGCCAAGGGGGAGGGGAGGCAGGCCTTGCTTCCCAGCCTTTCCCTCCAGGAGGTGGGGGAGCCAGGAGGGTCTTGGAGCTCAGTCTGGAGGTTCGGGATCTGCCTGGGCCAGTGGGTTCCAGCCGGGAGGTGGTCAGGAAAGCCTGGAGGATGCCAGACAGCCGAGGTGTGGCCTGGGCCCTGATGACTTGGGCAGGTTCTGGAAGGGCCTAGGAGAAGGGGAAGGGGGAGAGGCGGAGGGAGGAGGAAGAAGGCCAAGGAGCAGAGATGAACCATTTCTGACTTGCCTTGGAGGGCTTGGCTCTGCGGACTCAGAGTGCAAGAGGCAGCATTTGCTGTGGTCATGGATACCGCAGACAACACGCACCCGTGTTGTGGCGTGTGTGCCCTGTGGTGTGTGGCGTGAGTGCCCTGTGTGCTGTCTGGAAGGCAGTGTGTGTGAGGTGTGTGATGTGGTGTTGCACTCATGGGCTGTGTGTGCCTTACGGGTTGTATAGAAAACAGGGGCTTTGCATCCGACTGTGTGTGTGCACGCGTGTGCTTGTGCGTACACACATCAGGCGGTGTGGTGTGTGTCATGCCATGTGTGCATCAGACAGTGTTTATACGGGGTGCGGGCTGAACAGCAGGTGGTGTGCACCTTACGGGCTGTTGTGTACAGCGGGGGAGGGGTATGCAGCAAGCAGCCTGGGCTGAGTGTGTGCAGGGAGTCTGGTGCTGCAGGAGGCCAGAGATGTGGGACGCATTGCCTCCAGGACCCCACAGGGTCCCTGCTCAAGGCTGGTGGTTGGCCAGGGCAACTAGACAGAGATGGACCTGGGGCACAGTGGTCAGCCTGAGCTATTCTCAGTGCCTGAGAAACTATCCTTCAGCAGGCCAAGGGGAGGGGGCACCAGAGAGGGATCCTACCCAGACCTTGGGACTCTCTCCTCCTCGTCTCCTCCCGGCACTGAGCCCCGGCTCCTTTCACCTGTTCCCACCTGGCCTTGGTGTCTGCTGACTGCCCAGGACCACACCACTTGGGCCACAGAGGCCCAGGAATCCAGGTGCCCACGTGGCACACCTGGTCTTGCCCGCTTCGTGGGGCATAGGCTCTGGGGGAGGCCTGCTGTCAGGCCTGTGGGGTAGTGACTGGCGGTGGGAGGCGGGCAGTCAGTGCTGGGCCTGGACCCCCAGGCTCAGTAGTGGTTTTGACCCTGGTTTGGGGACTGTGGGATGATGAGCCCCTCTTGAGCCCCGTGCCAAGCCCCTTTGAACATGAGGACGGATGACAGCATGGACCCTGTCCTGCCATCCTGGGCTGGCTGCACCTGGAGCACGGCCAGTAGAGAAGCTCGTGTTTTCAGGGTGGGTGGACGTTTCCCCAGGGGGTCAGCTCTCCCTGCCCCACCCTCCTCCCTGTCCCTGGCCCAGGCCTGACTAGGGGGTGGGTGTTTGGGGAAAGAGCTGTCACAGGCAGAGGACGACCGTGCCCCTTTCCTGTTGCCTGCATACGAGACCAGGTAACTGGCTTGTTTTGAGGAAGCTGGGCCCGTCATCTCCCTGATTTACATCCACAGAAGACATAGAAAGGGCCTCTTGAACCTAGCACCTAGAACCCAGGCCAGCTTCTGCCCTTCCCTCGCCGCTGAGGTGTGACCTAAGTGCTTCTGGCCCCGTGACCGTGGGATCTGTGACCTGTCCCTCCAGCTCCGCTGTGACTGTAGTCACATTCAGGACCACACAGATATGAGGCTCTGCAGCCACTCCCTGGAGAGATCGGAGCCCCAGACGTAGGGGGTGGGAGAGGTGTCAGTAGGTGGGCATTGCCAGGAAAGTCTTGAAGATCTAGGGAAGAGACCTAGAGAAGACTCTAGATTTCTTGGTACCTGGGTTCCCCCACTGTTTTTCTAGTTCTGATCTATCTTCAGGGGGCCCAAGTGGACCCCCTTCTGAATGGTTCCTCCTGTGGGGTGGGCAGTAGGCCTGCCTCTTCTTAGCCACAGACACTGGAGGCCTTCCCTGTGCCCAGCCTGCCCCTCCCACCCCTGCAGTCGCAGGTACTTACAGGGCTCCGCTGTGTGCGTGGCCCCCTTGCCTATACCCTTTGTCCCAGCCTCAGGACCGCGGCGGAACCAGCAGCTCTGGGAACAGCTAGTCAGCTTGGAGGTTTTAAATGCCCCTGTGTGTGCACATACTCCACCCCTGATGAGGTGTCCCCTGCCTCTGGTTGCCAGGGGAGAGAGGATTTTAATCAGGGGAATGCCTGATAAAAGGCGTGCTTCAGAAAGGTCCCTGAGGGTGCAGAGGCGGGTACCGGAAGACCAGTGAGAGGTCAGGGCAGCGGCCCAGGCAAGAGGTGGCAGTGGCCCAAACCCAGGCAGTTGGGTAGAGGAGGAAGGGAGACTGGGTTCCATGCAGTTTAGAAAGCTTGCCTGGCCACCTGTGGGACTGGGGAGGCGGGGGACTCGGGGTTGCTGGCTCCGGGCCAGGTAGATGGCAGTGCTGTTTCCTAAGGTTCAGGTCTGAGGGGAGGACCCGTTTGAGGGGCGAGTTGATGAGTCCACTTAGAAATCTGTTGTAGCAGGTGTGTGGAGGCATCCTGGGGAGGGGTGTCAAGGAGGCCTTGTTCAGATTTTGCCTGGCACTCCAAGGAACAGCTGGAGAGAGAGGGGAGAGAAATGGCAAGTCTTAGGGAGCTAGAAGACAGGTAGCGGGCCCGGATGGAGCCCCAGACGCTAGGTCTTCCTATAGGGATGAGTCCCTGGAAGTCAAGAGGAAAGAATCTGAAGGAGCAGGGAGGGGTGCTGTCAAGAGGTCGAGCAAGATGACCGCTGAGACGTGGCCTCTGGACTTAGCTCCATGGAGTCATGGTTGACCTTGGTGAGCACGCTGGCGTCAAGCCATGGGGGTAGCAGCTAGGTTGCAGGCACCTTAAGAGCAAGAGGGAGGTTCTCAGTTGTCTGGAGGGCCCGGGCCAGAACCTAGAGGGGGTAAAGGGACCCAGAGAAGGGTCCTGGAGTAGGACTGAGGTGGGGACCCCGGGAGGAGGGTTCAGCGTGTGTCAGACCCCAGAAGCTGGAATGTGGAGGGTGCAGACCTGGGGCCAGCCCCCGGGGTCCCCTGGTGGTGTGCGGCTGGGAGGCCTCACCAGCCAGGTTGAGTAGAGCCCTGGGAGGCGCCAGGGAAGTCCTGGGGAGGAGGGGATTGGGAGGGGGAGGCCTCGCGCCTGCTTGGCTGTTCTCGGAGACAGGCCCCAAACAGCTCAGATTCAAAAACAAAACAGGCTTTTAAGATGCCAAGTTTGATGAAATCTGAGTGCTGGAAGAGGTGGGAGTTTTCTCTTAGAAAAAGCTGAAAATGAAGACTGAAAGCTGCGAAGGGAGCCCAAGGCTCCCCAGGCCTCCCTGGCTGCCTGGCTGCCTGGGGGAGGGGTGGGGCTCTAGAAAGGGTGGGGGCCCGCAGGTCCGAGGGTCCCTTCCCGCTTGCTCAGGGGTGTCCTGACCCTGACCTTGTCAAGGTTGGGGCTGCCTCAGGGACAAGGCCTGAGGCGGCCTTGGCTCCCTTAAGAGTGCCGGCGGGCTGGGAGAACCAGCAGCCTTGCTACCCACCAGGTCCCCTCGTGCGTCTCCACACGTCTGTGGTTCCCGGCTCCGGCCCCACAGGTGTCTCCAGGGGACTCGCCACGTCAGCATCCGTGTTGCTCTGCATGTCTGCACATGTGTGTTTCCGCGTCTCTGCGTGCACTCCCACTGGCTCTGCTTGCGTGCGTCTGTTTCCACAGGTGCTTGTCACTGCAGGTGCCCCTCCGCACGCACATGGAGGTTTCTATTTTTGCACCTGTCTCTTTCTCCATGTATCTCTCTGTGGGGCCCTGGCTGTGCACAGATCTAGGTGTCTGCGTTCAGCGACGAGGTGAGGCCAGGCCGACCACTCAGGCACACCGGGAAGGGGGTCAGGCCTACAGACGGTGCCACCCCAGGCAGCTGGTGTAAGTGTGTGTGTGTGTGTGTGTGCGCACAGAGACGCCAGGAAGCTGGGTAAACACGAGTGAGGAGTTCCTGCTGACAGACGGTGCCGCCCGCTCCGGGACCCCGCGAGGCGTCTCCATCTGTCCACCTCCCTGGTGCAGCCCCCTCCCTCTGGCCCAGACTCCGCCTCAGGCATCCTGGGCTGAGCTGGACAAAGAGACCTGTGTGTGTTTGGTAGGGGGCAGCAGCAGCCTCCCTCCCCCAGTCATTGCCGCTAGCCTAGGCTGATCCCCTGTCCACCCCCACCCTAGCCTCATCCATCAGGCCTTAGCTCCAGCCAGCCTCACCTTCCCACTGTCTCCCCACCCTCCCCCAGCCCTTACTCGGGCAGCCCCTCCCTCCCTTCCCCCAAAAGCTCTCCCCTGCCACTCATGCCCAAGTGTTTCCTACTCCTGCCCTTCCCTCCTTCAGGAAGCCACCAAGATAGCACTGGCCCAACTGCATTGCTACTGTGGGGACCTCAGCCAAGCTTTTGTCCCTCTCTGAGCCATCGGCTCCCAACACCCACCCCTCAGCCCCCACACCCTGTCACCTTCCTCTGCCCAGTGAGGATGGCAGAGAAGAAGTCAGGGTTCCCACTGCAGTATCTAAAGACCAGCGTACGCACACGTGTGTCCCCAACCCAGGTACACAGATCTGTGTGGGCACACCCTGGGAATGTGTGCACCCTAACTGTGCATGCAGGCAGAATCCACAGAGAGCCGTAGAGGCTCCCCAGTACCTCTGAGGTCCACTAAAGTCCCCACGGGTTTTTCTTTCCTTCGCGGGGAGCCTTTTATCAGAGGATGGACCGACCTTTGCCCAGAGGGACGCACTGCAAAAACCTGGTCAGGGGGCAGGTGTGGGGACCTCCCCGCTCTGTGCGCACTCAGGGGGCGTCGATTGAGCGGGAAGGAAGCTGGGCTCCCTGGAGTTGGGGAATAGGGCCTTGAGAAGGGGTGCTGTGACCCAACCCAGGAGGGGACAGGAGGGGCCGCAGCGGCTCGGACCGCGGATGCGCGCCCCGCCTGGACTCACAAGCGCCGCCTTTCCGCCGCGGCGCCGGCTCTCCGCCGTTGCCATAGTTACCAGGCGGTCTGGAGTGGGGAGGGACCCTTCCTCCCGCGGCGCTGCGCAGGCCCGCCGCCCTCAGGATGGGTTTTGAGCGGACTCGGCGTGACCAGTACGTGCTGGTGTTGGAACGTGAGTGCTTGCCGGCGGGTGGCCGTGTGTGGGGCAGTCGTGTTCGTTTTGCGGAAATAAAAAGCCGCGGCGTGTGCAGGGATCTGCGGTGGAGCGCCCAGCCAGAAGCCCAGCCGGCAGAGGGCGTGATATGGGAGCGGGACTCCCCCAGGGTCGTCCCTATCTCAGTGCCCACACCCTGCCCGATGTGGGGTCGGTCACACCACCTGGTCTCATCCCAGCCCCACCTCGACTTAACTCTGTGACCTTGGGCGGGTTCCTGGATCTCTCTGCGCCTCCATTTGCTCATACACTTTACATAGTTTCAGTAAAGATTAGATCAGTTTGCAAGGCATTTTAACGCATTACCTGGAACTAGGAAGTGCTCCATAAACCTGACCTTTATCCCTACCTGGGCCTCTGTGTTCCCCGTTGTTGATGGGTTTGGAGTGATCATGCAACGCCAGCTTGAGGAATTTGCCCTGGTCCTAGCCTGAGTTGTTCAGGGTGCAGTGACCCCAAGCTCCTGCGGTTCAGGGTACAGGGGTTATGTGAAGAGGATAAACGTGACAGTCTGACGGTGGGTCAGTTTACACCAGCCTGCTCAGTACTCAGCTTGGCCAGACAGGCACAGGCGTCAGTAAGCGGCTGCTCTCCTTGGCTATATTTGAATGTTCCTGGGGGTGGGGGGGGCTGCACCAAGTGAGTGTGGAAGGAAGAGCCAACAGCAGGTCATTCCTCAAGGGCTGGAGTCCTCCTGTGAGACACGCTCCCCCCACCAAGGTGCAGAACTGCAGCCTTCCAGCTTGCGCCTGGAAGCCTAGTTGGCACAAGGGACTGGCTTTTGGGTCCCGCTGTTTTATGGACTCTTCACACATGCCGGTTTTAGGCTCTGGCGGCTATGCCTGAGGGATGATCTGAGCCAAGGACGGAGCCATTGAGGGCACAGTAATTGAGGGAGGAAAATTAATTGTCCTTAAGTTGGCATGATCCCAAAGACTTTTCCCGTGTTAGGAATTCAGAGTACATTCCCAGGACACAGGGCTGCAGATGTACGTTCTTCCCTTCTCCTTGATCAGTACCTTGTGGGTAGAGATGGAGGCCAGCTGACCCCTGGGCCCTAACTCTGGCAGGCCCTGCCCCTGCTTCCCTCTCCACTGCTCAGGAGGGCTGAGCCAGGTAGAATTGAGGCCTGGGAAGAACTAGACTGGTGCCCCAGTGGGCTGGGATGGCTCCAGCAGCCCTGAGTGTCCCCCGGCTGTTGGGGAGTCCAGGGAGGGTGGAAGTCGATGGAGCCCCGCCTGGGCCTTCTTGGAAAAGCTAGTGGCGGCAGGACCAAGGGAAGCTGTTTCCCTGCTTGGCATATCCCAAGTCCTGCTTTCATTTCTATCCTCCCTTTTCTTGCCACAGCTAACGTTTTCCTTTTAAAAATCAGAGCTAAAAGTCTGGACACTATGGGATCATATTTACAGCCAAACAGACGCTGGGTTCATATCTGGAGTATGTAGGGCTGCAGGTGGGGAGGTGTTCTGCCAGCTACCTAGAGAAGCTGGGGAGGTGACTCCTACTGGTTCCCAGCCCAAGACCCCACCCCTTCTCCTGACAGCGTCACAGTCCCTTAGGGATGCCCCAGGCAGCTGGAGCCTTGGCAGAGCCCCCCCTGGGGTGTGGCAGCAGAGAGAGAAATGTCTTGCTCTTGCCTGCTGGGGCTCCTCCAACTTCCTCTCCTGCCGCCCCACCAGTTACTCCCCCTGGATCTCTGGGAAGACCAGCCCTGCCAGCCTCTACCTTCCTCCTTTCTGAGGATGCCATTTGGCTTTTCCCTGGCGTGGGAGCTGACCTTGGCAAAATCCCCACACCCTTGAGCTGGGCCTGCGGGAGGGAGATGGGTGTAGTGCTGGCCTCCCCCTCCACGGGGCCCCACTCCCCTATCAGGAGACTGACAAAGGACAGGATTCCCATTCCCCCACTGGGTGTGCAGCCTGGCGTCCACACTGGTGGAGAGGCTCTGCCAAATTGCCATACTAACTCTGTGGTTTGCTCCTGGCAGGGGGCGCCTCTCACCAGACCAGGACAGGAAGGGGGCCCCAGGCCCAAGTCTTGGTACTTGCCTGCCCCGGTGGCCCAGCCCTTGCTATTATAATAATGTCAGCCAGTAGTCCTGGGGTTCAGATTCTTTGATACTTTGCAGCACCTTATGTGCATCATTAGATGTAGTCTTCACGATGACTTTATAAGGAGGGCACTTGAACCTTGTTAATAGATAAAAATGGATAAAGGGAGAGGATTAGTAACACTCCCAGGTCGCAGAGCTAGTTAGTGATGGAGGCGGGAGCTCTTCTTGGTCTGCACTTGTCCAGAGTCTGTGTTCAGCCCCATGTGCTCCCAGGTGGGGGGTGCGCAGCCTTGCCCCCATCCGGGCCCCTCAGGGCTGATGCAGGAGTCCATGTGCAGTGAGAGCAGGGGTGTGCTACTGCAGTCCCTGCCTGTTGCTCCTGTGGATGTGACTCCTCTGTGAGCCCCCAGCCCCTGGCAAGCTGGGAGAAAGCAGCCAAGGAGTTTTGCCTCCCTCATCGACTTTTGATGTCCTCACAGGGCTTTTTTTTTTAAATCTCTTCAGCCTCTACATGCTCAGACCTGGTCCCCGGGCCTGACCATGGCCTCCAGGGTCAGGACTGAGTAGGGAAGGAGGTTCAGGGTGGGGACCAGGGTGGAGACGGGTCATTGGTAAGGCAAGGGGTACCCAGAGTCAGGGCCAGATCCCAGGCTGTGACATGGGGCTCTGCCCCGTGGTGGAGCTGAAGGCTGGGTGCAGGTAGCAGAAAGGACACTACACATGCACACAAGAGGGTGGGGACTGGATGGCACAGGGAGCCTTTGGGCTGAGTTGTGGCTGGTGATGCCACTGTGGGGGCCATGGGCCCCCTCCAGCCCAGTGTCCACGAAGCACTTTCTTCTGTGGCTAAGAGAGGCTCAAAATCATTTTCCCAGGGCCTGGAGAGCTAAGTACTCATGTCTGCAGTCTGAGGCCTACTTCTCAGACGTGTAAACCCTCTGACAGGACAGGGTGGGCCCCCTGGTAGCTCGCTGGCCCTGTGAAGGGCAGGGCTGGGCAGAGGGGCTCCAGACTCTGGTTCCTCACGTCAGGGCAGGCTTCGTACTTAGAATGCAGAGAAGAGAGGAGCCAAGGGTCGCAGCTGCCCTGGGAATCATGACAGTCCCATCAGGCAGGTGGTGCCAGCCCTAACGTGCACCTTTGCTTTCTGTCTGCAGAAGGTCAGCTGCCCTTTGGGTTCCCCTCCATCGACATGGGGCCTCAGCTGAAGGTGGTGGAGAAGGCCCGCACGGCCACCATGCTGTGCGCAGCAGGCGGGAATCCAGACCCTGAGATCTCTTGGTTCAAGGACTTCCTCCCTGTGGACCCCGCAGCAAGCAACGGCCGCATCAAGCAACTGCGTTCAGGTGAGCAGAGAGCAAGGGTCAAGGGGCTGCGCAGACTTCAGGAAAGGCGCTGGGTCGGATCCCAGCATGTCCTTCTTGGGCCTGGAAGCTATGGGAGGCCTCGGCCTGGGTTGACCTTCCAGGGCTGATCAGAGGGCACCTGGTGGGTGCGCCAGATACTGCGGTAGGGGCCACCTGACATGCCCAGGAAGAGAGCTTGGTAGTGAATCATCGGCGATTCTTTCACCTTCCCGGGACTGTCCGACTCCAGACTTTAGTCCACCTCTGCGCCTGGAGGCACGAGTGTCTTTCCCAGCCTGTGTTGGGCTCTGCGAAGGTACTCTGTGGGCATTCATCCTCCGCCTTCCCTGGAGCCCAGCCTGAGAGGGGGGCCTGGATGGTGTTTCTCTGTGCTTCTCTGGACGGCAGGGAAAAAGGCCAAAGATGTCTGATTCTTCAGGCTTCCAAAGGCTGGACCTCAAAGGCTTGCAGCCAGGGGGATGTTCAGCCATCCTTTGGCCACCAGGGCCACCTGTCTCCTCTGGATGTCTCAGTCGAGCCAGCTTGGAGCCCTGCGAGCAAGGATGCTGCCTTGAAACTGGGCGGGAGGTGTCGCCCTGTCGATCGATCTGCCTGCGAGGCTCCTGCCAGGATAATTGATTCCGTTTTTGTGGGAAGGGAGCCTTGGAATCAGCTTGGCTGCAGCTCTGCGTCTGCCGCCAGTGCGGGCTGGGCTGGTCAACCTCAGTCCAGGAGCCCTCCTGCTAGCTGTGGGATGGTGGGCTCAGGCCGGATTACCAGCACCAACCATACCCATCAGCTGTGGTGTCACCTCCGCAAAGGAGGTCATGACCCTGCCCCTCTCGGGGCCTGGCCAGCTACCGAGGTGTCCTGCCACTCCCTGGGGTGCCAGTCCCTCCACATCAGCTCCAGCCGGGTAGGCGCCCCCATGGTGTCCAGGGGAGGAGGAAAGGATGAGCCACCCAGCAGGGGCAGGATTCTGGTCCCAGCTGCGGCCGCCTGAGACAGCCTACGAAGTGTTAGCTCATTTAATTTAATTAAAACTCAACAAGATGGAGGCAGCTGTAGCGCAGTTAATTAAAACAGCCATAATCAAGGCAGGAAACAGGCCGCCAGCGTTTGCGGCCGCTGCCCAGCGTGGCACAGCGGCCGCCACGGTTCGACTCCTCTGCGTGTGCCCGCAGCCCCCAGGCAGGCTCCCCAAGCAGCCAGATGGTCCTCCCCGCAGGCCTGGCCTGCACCCGGCATGGCGACGTCTGTGGCAGCAGTTCCGGGAAGGCACGCCGTCCCGCGTGTTCCGTTCGTCAAGTTTTTATGTGGCGCCTGCTGTGTGCCGGGCCCGGTGCCACCCGTTCACGGCTCCGTGAGTCGGCTCCCGTGCGGAATGCTGCTCACTGGCCTCCTCGGCTTCTCAGCAGCCACCCTGCCTCCCTCTCAACCCACTCGCTCGCCTGTCACCCCAGCTTCCCTCTTTTCCGAGTGCCCCTTCTTTGCTCGGCAGCCCAGTCTGCTCACTCCTCCAGGCAGGGAGCGCGTGAGCCCTGCTCTTGCCCCATAGACAGAGCCCTTCCCCCGGCTGGCTCGCCCACTCCTGGAGCTTCAGGTTCCATCTGTCTCCACGCCTGCGAGTCCCTGTTCTGTCTCTCTAACCCAAACATCCTGCCGGAGTCCTAGACTAAAAAAGCCCTCTGCCTTCTGGGTGTCACCCTGACCATGAAGGGGGGTAACTCCATTCCGAACAATGGTGTCCTGCTTCCACTGACCCTCTCTCTGTGAGTGGCAGCCCCTCTAACCTGGAACTTAGGATACACCGCAACTCCTGCTCCACATAAGGAACTCCCTAACCCTCTTGATTGGTCACCCACATTGCTTTCACGTTGGTCTTCCCTCCTCCTCCAGTATCCCAGATCACTGAACACTGCTCTCCAGGCTCTGCCCTTGACTCGGGCCTGCAGCACTGGGAGGGTTTCCTGCACGTGCCCCACATGCTCTGACGACCCCAGTGGCATCCCGCTGCCTCCATGGTCAGGTGCACACTCCTGGACAGGCACACACAGCCTTTCTCACTCTTCCCCAGCTCACGTCTCTAGCTTCTTCTCATCGGGTCCTGGCTTCACCCACTAGCCTCTTGGCCTCACTCAAGTTACTTAACTTTGAGCTTCAGTTTCTCATCTTTAAAAAGGAGTTACAGTGAGGATTAAGTGAGGCAGTGGTGGTGAGAGCTATAGCTGACGCCTGTGATGAGGGGTCTGTGAATGGGGCTCTTCATAGCTCTAGTCACTCCCTGATTTGTAGCGAGCCCCCCAGCCACATCCTCACTCTCTACTCACATTCACTAGAACGTGAAGTCCCCCTTCTCTGCCTGAGGCCCACTCCTTCAGGACTCCCCTTGCTATGTGTTGTCACCATCTGGCTCCAGCTCTGGTCACTTAGCCTGGGTGTTCTGCAAGGAGGGCCTGGGGTTGGCTCCCGCCTGCAAGGGTCTGGCGGGTGACCAGCACAAGCCCAGCGATAGGACAGATATCTCTGAGCCCTGAGGATAAACGATTTCCTGATGACCTTTGGGCCCTGTCCTTGCAGACCTGCTTCTCAGGTCTGGGGAAACCTTTCTTGTTTGACCTTTCCTGCCATGTGAAAGCGGTGACCTAAGGGTAATGGCCCAGGATCCAGCTCCTGGGATGGCATCTCAGGGGCCTCAGTCATCCCACTTGCTCAATAACAGGACTCTTTCCATCACTGCCTGACCCTGGTCCTGACCCTTGACCCAGTAGCTGCTGCTCCTGGCCTGTACCGTTGAGAAGGGTGTGGAACTGTGCCAGGCATGTCTGACAGGGGCTTCCCTGATGCAGTGGAATAGCCCCAAGCTCTCAGCTTTTACAGGGACCTCACAGTTTATGCATCACCAACCGTTTACAAAGTGCTTTCCTGCCTTTGGTTGCACTTGATTCTCTTGCAACTGTGAGAAGTAGGACAGTTTGTGATTATCATGCCTGCTTTACAGCCAAGTTAGGGAGTCACCCACCCAGGGTCACGTGGAGATCCGAGGCTGGAGAGCTCCCCTGGGACGGCATCCAGGGCCTTCTACTATCACATCCGACTAACCTGGGCCTGAGGAGAGGCTGGGCCCTGCCAGGGCCCCAGAGCGCCACAGCCTCATCTTCTCCAAACCTCAGGCCCTCCCCGACTATACCCAGAACTCCTCAGGTGTCTGCAGACTGAGCCCCAGCACATGGCACCAGGGCGTGGCCCCCTGGAGCAAAAGCATGAGACAAGTGCATGTGCACGGCCCAGGCGCAACCCCTGCTCAACAGGTGCTTTCTTCTCCGAAGTGACGTCACCTGCTGCCACAGCCTGTGTCTCTTGAAGGATTTGAACTTGAGACCCAGTGTGGGCCCCAGAGGAATGGGCACAAACTCAGGGAGAGTGGAAGTCATTCAGGAGCGGGCAGCATCACTGGAGCCAAGACGGGGCTGACCGCCAGGTGGGGCTCCAAACCACTGCTGTGGGCCCCATACTCTGCCCAACCTGGAAGGACCACTGTGGGACACCTCCTGTGCTCCGCTCATCCCACGGCCTGAGTGTGCATGCCACCATCCCCATCACCGTGGAGGACCACTTGCCCACACTGTCCGCTGCTCACCCAGACACCTGAGCCTGGATGCCAGCATCTGGCTGCAGAAAGAGGCCCACTGGCCCAGACAGATGGAACTCTGGTGGGCCTGAGGGCGGCAGCCCCCATTTCATCCCACCACCAGCTGGTCTGCCAGGAGGGTCTGCTGTCAGCAATGGTCCCTTTTATCCGAACACTCTGGCACTCCTCAGGGGCAGTGTGGATCTGAGGGACCCTCCTGTCTCCCACACTCATCACGGAAAATGGAAAAGACAAATTCTTTCAGTTTGATGGGGAAACGACCTTCCAGAGAGGCCCAGAGTCTTGTCACACAGCAGGTTAGGTTTGGGAATTACTGAGGCCAGAGCTAGGGATCCCAGGCCTGGAGCATTTAGGTGGCCACCCCTTCCCCTCCCTTCCCCCCTCCCCCTCCCATGTCGGACCTGGATTGTAGGAGTAGATCAGCCTGTGGACGTTGTAGTCTCAGGACCCCTGGCTGTAAATATCAGAGGGTCTCTAAGAGCTTTTGTTAGTGTGGATTTTATTTATCAGTATTTGCCACTTTAGATGTTAAGACCAAGAAGGTTTTAAATATTTATTAATCCACTTTAAAATAATTTAAAAACCCATTATGTGTTAACATAAACAACATTTTTTAATGGAAAATAATTATATTTTGTGAAACAAAAGCATTCAGTGAGAAGAGCGGCCCTGTTTTACACTTTTACAAATCTCTTTAATTTGGGGCTTAATAGAAGGCAGCTGGATCCTCCTGTCTGCTTCTGTCTTTGGTCTGTTGTGCTATCACATATCCTGATGCCTCCAGGAGACTCTGCTGTACGTTTATGAGAGAACAGGAGTGAAAAAGGCCAAAAGCTTCTCAGTAGTGTGAAAACGGCTTTGACCTTGCAGACCCCTGAAAGGGCCTCAGGAACCCTGAAGGTCTGTGGACCACGCCTGGAGGATCACCGGGAAGATGATTCTCCTTGGACCATCTCTGTGTGCCTCACACATTGCCCAGGGCCCAGTGCTGCCTTTGCCTTCTCTCCAATCTGTGTGTCTGCAGGAGGCAGCCTGGTCCAGTGGGAAGGCCGTGAGCCAGCCCTGGTTGGTTCCTGCCACCTCATAAGCTGTGTGACCTGGGGCTTCGAGCACTTGATGTTCCTCAGCCTCTGTTTCTTCATTCTTGCCAAGATGGATAATTCCTCCTCAGTGGGTGTCACTGGGTTCAATGAGCCGTAATCAGTGTTTGTCTCCCGGCACTCTGCCCTCCCCAGGAGTGGGCAGAGAGGGGCAGAGACAGCACTGACCTGGACCTGTCCACAGGCCCCTACTCCTCTGGATGGGGCAGCCGGAGAGCAGGTCCGCTGTTGGGGAGGGAGCCAGTCCAGACCTGATAACAGCCCCGCACCAGGCGTTTGCAGAGTGAGCATCTGGCCCTCTAGGCTGCTGATTCCCAGGGTTATAAGGCAATGAACAGGCAAAGGGGTGCAGGGAATGGCCTCTGCCTCTCACCAGCCAGGTTGGGGGTACTCTGCAGTCACTTTGTTTAGCAGGGTTGAGTGACCTCATCACAGGGATCTGCCACCAGATGGTGAGGAGGGGGCTGGTGTGTGTGTTTGTGGGGGGCTGGGCTGGTGGTGGCCTGAAGTGAGCCCTCCCTTTAGCCCTTTTTTCTGACTGCTTAAATGCTTTACTTTGGGTAAGTCCTCTATTTTGAAATCCTGCTTCATCCTGTGCACTTTGGGAGTCCCTGCAGGGTGGGGTTATCGCCTCTTCTCTTCACCTTCCCCCTCCATTGACCTCAGCCATGGGGTCTTCAGAAACCCTGCCTCACTGTCCTGATTCCTATCACCCCCCGCCCAGCCCTGCTGACTTAGACTCAGTTGCCCCCCTCCTCAGAGCCTTGCCAGTGACCTGGGGAACACAGCTTCGCCTCCACGCAGCTGGCGCTTGCTCACATACCACTTGCAGTGGCCTTAGCCAGGCCTCAATTTCTCTGTGTATTTATTAAGGCCCTCTCTCGTGTTTTATTTTATCTGATTTGGCTTTTTGTGGCTTTCCTTCCTTTTGTACTAATGCTTCTCTCTGATCTTATTTGCATTCAAATTACCTCGCCAGGTGGTTCACCAATCAGAGGTAAGAATGCTGTCCGTGCATCTCGCCACGCCACGCCTCGCCACGCTGTCACCACCACTCCATCCCGTCCCGTCCCGTCGTCACCTCCCCCATCCCCGCCTCTCCAGCCTCCTCATCTCCAGCTCCGGCCCCTCAGCACCACCGGCCACCACACGCATCCACTCTCAGCCATCCCCTCCTGTGACTCATCCATTCCAAGTCTGGATTGTGGACATAACTCGGCTCATCCCTGCCTTGGGCCTGCAAGCCCACTGACCAGGCCCTCTAGGCCAGCCCCGCAGACAGAAGGGGCTCTGCTGACTCCTGCAGGGAAGCGAGGCCCTGGTCTTCAAGGCTAGCCAGAGATGGAGAATCTTCCCGTGAGGTGGGGGAGCATGACCAAGCCTTGCCTTCCTTCTCAAGAACCTTCTTGGTCTTGGGGCCTTTAATTATTGCTAGCTCCCCCTTCAGCATCCGGCCCTGTGGTAGATTGAGGCTCCCCCTGTAAATCCCTCAGTCCAGCAAACACTAGGAAGGACATGCAGTTAAAACTAACAGGCTGGAATGACAATAGAAATTAACAGGGTCCTGGGTAGCCTGATCCCCTGACCTATGAGCTCCAGCTGCTTTCATGCTTCAGGACCCTACATTCTGGGATTCCAAGCCCAGACTGGACTCAAAGATCCACGAAGAGCCACGTTCAAGTTTGACTCACTTCATGTCCTTTGAAAACTCAGTTTCTCTCTCTAAAGTCTATTTCCTCCTGTTTAGGCTGAGGCCAGGGACCCACCTCATGGGGTATGATGACTAGAGCAGAGGGAGAGGATTGGGTATGGTCTGGCCCAGAGCAGACATCCTGTAAAATGGTGGCTTCTGTAGTATTTGTATTCACATCGTTTTCTCCCCGCCTCTCAGTATCCTTGGGCACCTCTAGACCCTCGGAGTTCAGGCTCAAGCTGTTTTCAGAGCAGAAGATGGGACCAAGTCCCCACTGCAGGCTCATGGTGTTGGTTCCAGATTTGGGGGTTTCTGTGTGCAGTAGTCTCAGGGTCTGCGTGGGGTCCCCTGACCAGTCCTGGTTCTTAATGCAAGGGAGCCTCCTCCTCCACCCAGGTACCACTTCCTGCCCTCACCTGTGGCACCAGCTGCCAGGGCTCCCTCCTCCCCTCAGCTGAACTGCGTACAGCCCCCTCACCCCTTGGCCAGGGGCCTGACCCGCATCTGCTTGAATGAGCGTTTTCTGTGACAGCGTCCATCCATCCCATAAACATGACCTGTTGGGTGCCCATCAGGGCTGTTCTCGTAGGAGCTGGGTATTTGGCATGTGTCCTGGGTCCTCATGTGCCCTGATGCTGGTGGGAAGAGCCGATCAGGACCACAGAGCCGGCCAGCCCTTTCTCCCTCTGCATTGGGGTTGAGCCTAAGCATCTCTCTTCCCACCTCCAGTGTTCATAGCCCCTCCTGTTGCCTAGCATTTGGGTGATGAAAGAGAGGTATCAGGGGGTGAAGAGGCTGTTACAGCTCAGACCTGCAGTGGGACCCCACACCCCCTGCCCCCCGGAGCCTGGGCCACGAGGGCTCCTCCTGTGGCTCCTGTCCCATTGGGTCGGGCGGGATCGGGCAGTTCTGTCTGCGTCCTGTGTGGGTGTGACCGTCAGCCGGCCTGGGCTCTGAGTGGGGTAGGTCTGTGTAGGCAGGGGTTTCTGTCAGGCTGTGTCCTGTGGGGTTGTTAACTGTCCGTTGGAGCGTCCTGCGTGGGTGTGATTGTCTGTCAGCTTGTTCCAGGGAGCGGGTGTTGCTTGTGCCTCGGGGTGTTCCTGTCACGACGGTCCGCCCGGTGTACCCTCGTCAGCAGCAGTGCTCTCAGGCGCTTACTGCCGGGGCCGGGGGTGGCCACGTCCTGGTTTCACCCCCATCCCCCACCTCGCCCTCCCCTTGGCCTCCCCGACCTGGTACTTGGACCTGCCAGGACTGGCCCCGGCCCTTTCCTCCACCCTCTGTGAGGGTCATTTTCAGCGCCCACCTCCCTCTCCCCCTCCCCAGGTCCCGGCTCCTATTTGTTCGTCTGCGGCCAGAGCAGCCCCTCAGGGCGCTGGCCCGAGTGGGAGCTGCAGCCTCCATTAGCCTCCTGAATTATGCAGGAGCTGCGGTGGGTCGAAGCACTTTAGCAGGGACCAGGCTGAGGAGAGGAGCCGGAATAGGTGGGGCTGGCGGGGGTGGAGGTGGGGGCGGGGAGGAGGGGTTCTGTGGGCAGAGGCTGCTGGGCCCCAGGCCCGCAGGGCCAGCCCTTCCTTCCTGTGGGTTCTGGTGGGCAGTAGAATCTCAGGCCTTGCCCGAGGAGGGCATTGTACGCCCGTGGGTTCCAGGCTGCTCCCACCCACGCATAGGCTCTGTGGTGCTCTGATTGGGGATGCTCATTAGCAAACAGGCTCCAGTACTGCGTACTGGCCAGAGCGTGGCAGTTGCTTGGTGGAGTTGGGGGTTGGGGTGGAGCCCCTGGCCGAGTCCACAGGCCCAGCTAGACCACAAGTGGGGCGGGGTTGATATCCGGAGCTTGACCCTTGGTTCCGTCCAAGAGGCCTCTGGGCTTGTCAGGGAGAGCTTCCCGGAAGCAGCATCTGTGCCAGGTGTGGCCCTGATGCCTACCACATCTGGTCAACCCGAGCCTTGGGTGCTGTCGAGAGCCCTCCTCAGGGTCCAGGCCAGACCGCCGTCTCTGTGTCCCCACAGGTGCCTTGCAGATTGAGAGCAGCGAGGAGTCGGACCAAGGCAAGTACGAGTGTGTGGCAACCAACTCCGCAGGCACTCGCTACTCGGCTCCTGCCAACCTATACGTGCGAGGTAAGGACTCAGGTGGTGTCCAGCCCTGCCTGACCCTGTGGGGCGAGCCACACCTGCCGGGCTTGCTGCCCAGAACCTTGGTGTGGACCCACTGGCTGCCCTGGGCCTTGTCTCTCCTCCTTTCTGCCTCTCTCTGCAGCAGCCGTAGCAGCAGCAGCTCCCACTGGGCAAACTCCTAACATCTGCCCGACTTTGCCTTCCTCCCACAGGGCCTTTGGGAACAGCCGCTCTTGGGAGCATTTGTATCTCTTATAGGTCCTGCCTCATGGGCCTGGAGCCCCACGAGAGTCTAGAGCCTTCCGAGCAGACTGTGTGTGTGTGTGTGTGTGTGTGTGAGTAGGCGCACATGTCTGTGTGTGAACATATTCACACCTGCCTGGTCTTCCTTGAGTCTGTCCTGCCCACCCCAGCAGGGTGGGCTTCAGGCCAGATGTACCTGCCTTTGACCAGGTTTGCCTGGGCCTTCCTGGAGGAGGAGCCAGCTGTGCCTTGTCATCAGCCGGGACCCTTGTGTAGGGGGGTCAGGCCCAGGCAGCTTTGAGCCCCTGCAGGTGAGCACCTCGTGCGTTTGAGGTGTTTCTTGCTGGGATTAAGTGGGTCACGTGTTCACAAGTCCAAGTGCCCAGCAGAGAGGGTCTGGGGCTGTTTTGGCCTGTCCAGTCTGTCGTGCTCACAGCCCAAGGGGAACCAAAGCTGGCCACCTGCCGCTTCCTGAGAACACTCTGGGTTTTGTGTACACAGTATCGAGGAAGGGCCCTTGGCACCCCTTCTACCCCACCACCCCCCCACTTAACCCTCCTTCATAGATGGGCGTCGTGAAAAGTGAAACCGTCTCCCCTCGGGGGATTTCTAAAGGAAAGTGGATGCCGCTTCTTCGCAGTGATGATTTCATCACGCTAAGTGCTTAGTACAGCTTCACAGCGGGGGTCATCTGCCTGTCCGCTCAAGCCAAGTGTGGGGCAGGGCGATCGCAGTGGCCTGTCCCACCCTTCAGGGCCACGTGGTCAGACAGATCAGAGAGAATTAGGCCATCAACCTTGAGCTTATTAAGGGGCTGTGCTGTCAGGGCACAAGATCCTAAGAGGCCACAGGTGAGGGGAAAATGGGGCTTCAGAGGGTGGCTGATGCCTCATCAGAACTGGGGGCATGGGATGGGAGGTCCCCAGTGGTCCCCTTCTCAGGTGTTCTGCTCTTCAGGGCTCACCTGAACTGTCTTAAGGAGCAGCTTCAGGGCATGGAGGCTAGGAGCATGCCTGTCACCCAGATGGCCAAGATGAGCGTGTCACAAATTGCACGGCCTTCCCCCCATGCTGCCCTCGGCAGAGCTTCTGACCAATGCACTGGGTCCTAATGAGTTCCCTCTGAGAGGAGCAACTGAAGACCCTGCTCAGAGACCTTTCTCCTCCACCCAGACAGTTCCAACTGCTGTGTTGATCTGACCCAGCACTTCTTCCAGAAGACCATCAGGTTGAGAATGTGGAGTTTCGAGGCCTCCGCAGTGAAATCCTTCACTGCATGAGGCTGCACCAGGGAGAGGAGGGGCAGGCGGAGCTACAGGCACCGTACTAAGGCAGAAAGCCCAGAGCCGGGGCGGCTGAGCTCCTCGTCATCGTCTTGGCGGGGCAGCGTTCTCTGAAGTCACCATCACCCTGGCCTCAGCCCGAGGTGGGACAGTGGGTCTCTTTGGATGAGCTGAGCTCAGGTGCTGTAGCTGGTGGCTCCGGCCCTGAGCAGGCAGTTCTTACCTCCTTGTCCGTGGGAACTCCACTGTCCGCACATGATGGGCTCAGGCAGGACTCTTAACTGGGTCCTGCCATGGCCCATCCCCCACTTCCACAGGTCTTCCTGAACTGCCTTCCTGGGCCTATTTCCACAGGCCTTTTGGGCCAGGAATGTGGATGTTCCTTTAGTTCTAGCCCCACTTGCTAGGAATCCTAAAATAGGGACAACCTCACTTTGGTTTTCCCTCCCTCTTCCTGGCGCACACACACATTCCTGTGGGGCCAGTCCTCAGTCCGTCCCTAGGACGTGTCTGATAGCCAGGCCCCACCTGAATCTGTACCTGTGGGGCCAGTCCTCAGTCTGTCCCTAGGACATGTCTCATAGCCAGGCTGCACCTGAATCTGTACCTGCCCTGCTTTGCAGAGAGAGATTTGCCCTGTAGCCCTAGGACAGAACCCTAAGCCATGCTGCTAGGACCCTGGCATCTGGGGTCCACCCCTGCTCCATATCACAGTCCTGGCAGAGCCCCTGCTTTCTGCCCCAGCAGTGCTGAGAACCCCATCAGCCCCTTACTCTTCTGGGACACCAGCTGCTGTATCCTGAACCCCTCTTGGGGGTGGGTACACATGGAGAAAGCCGCCAGTGCTGGCCTCTGCCCGCCTGCTTCCTGGCAGAGCGGCGGTAAAGCTTCCTTCCAGACAGGGCACCTGTCACCCTCCAGGCCAGTCGGAGGCCCCCACTGGGCTCAACCTCAGCATCCAGTCAGTGTGGACGCCAGGTCAGGTTTCTCAACCTCAACACCATTGACATTTGAGGCCAAGTAACCCTTCGCTGTGTGGGGCTGTCCTGTGCATTTTTGGGTGTTTACCGACCCACTGGATGCAATAGCACCCCCTGGTCACAGCTCACAGGGTCTCCAGACCTTGCCCAGTGTTGCTTGGGGGAATCCTCCCTCCCCGCCATTACAAAGCACTCTTCAGATGGACAGCCTTGCTCTGGGTCTTGTCTCCATCTGTCTCTATCTCCATCACGTGTCTCCTGCCACGTCCACGGGGCCCGAGGTCATGTCTCCTCCTCGGATTTGGCCCCAGTGTCCACCTCACACCCCTCCTCTGTCCCGCAGACTCGGGGCTCCCACCACCTCTCTGAGACCTACAGCGGCCGCGTTTCACAGGGCCGTGCGTGGAGAGCTCCCAGCCCGGTGCTGGGCACGCAGGACGTGCTGGGCAGTCGGTAGCCGCCGCCGCCGCGGGGAAAGCACCACGGGGGCTGCGCCACCCAGTTTCGTCTGACTTTGCTCAGTTGCCTGCAGCTCCACCCACGGTCTAGCAGGCCCAGGCATGCCGGGTGGACCAGCCTCTCCATCCCACTCCCTCCCCCAGTGACTCACTCGCTCCTTCCATCCACAGCGTCTCTGCCGTCTAGCTCTTAGGACGCACAGCTGCCAGGGACCAGGGACGGGCCCTGCTTTCCACCGAGCCTGGCCTACTTGCCCCCGCCCTTCCCCACTTCTCTGCAGGGGCCTGGCTGCTGGGCCGCAGCTGTCTCGAAACGGGGCGACGGCTCCGTGGCTTCTCCCCACAGGCTCCAGACCAGCTTCCTCACACTCTGGTGCCATGCAGCGTGGGGCTTCCTCACGGTGGCGGGGTTCTAGTGGCCCATGTGCCTCGGTGGGTTTGTGGGCTGGGTGGGCCCTGAGCTCAGCGGGTCTGTCTGAGCTTTGCGGTGTGCGTGAGGCACGGGGGCCTGCCTCTGCCACACTCCCACCCATCCCTGTCCCACCCTTTGGCGCCCGGCACCTGCCGGCGGGACCCAGCCCTGTCCACCCGTGTCCTCCATGAGTCCTGAGTCTTTTGTGAGCGGCGTGGTCCGCGCGCACCTCTGGGCACGTGCGTGTGCGTGGGGCACAAGAGTCTTGTCTCGTTTCCGTGCTGTGTGGGCAGATGAAGGTTGGCCTGTTTTTACTCTCTCTGTGTTTCTCCTTGTCTTTTTTTATTCCCTCCTCATCCTCATCGCACTCTGCCATCAACCCAAACTCTCATCTCTCAGATCAGCGAGAAGGTTGGTCCTTTTCACTTCTTATCCATCTACAGTTCGCCCATCGACGGGATGCCCCCGTCAGTAGGGACCAGCGGGCTCGGTCAGCTCTTCGGGCTCGCCCCCGTCAGGCCTGCCCGCCTGTCGGGCTCTGCGCTCCTGTTGTTTGAGCCGGCAGGCGGGCAGGACCAGGGGTGGGTGGGCAAGCCCCCCTGCCCCGCATGTTTCTGCTGCTTGGGTCCTTGACCACCCCATGTGTCTGCATGTCCCCTTAGCTGGGCTCCCCTGCTGGGGAGGTTGGGTGGGCATGGTGCATGGCACAAGACTTGGCCCTGCCTTTGTGCCCAGGCCAGGCCAGCAGTCTGCTCCAGGTGGAGCTCAGAAGTGGTTGTGGGCTCTGTAAGAGTTGTAGGGCTTTATGTGCAACTGTGGGGCCTTACACAGTTCCCACCACCCCCTTGCTTAAAATCCATATTTGCTAGAGCTCAGCTGAAACCGTTGGGAAGATGAAGGAGAAGGCTAATCTAGAATGAGCTCACCCCTCAAGATCCTGCAGCCCAGGGTGAATGTCCTCCAGGGTCTGCAC
The DNA here is from genome assembly GCF_910594005.1 of Cervus elaphus. Taxonomy (NCBI): domain Eukaryota; kingdom Metazoa; phylum Chordata; class Mammalia; order Artiodactyla; family Cervidae; genus Cervus; species Cervus elaphus. The sequence continues at coordinate 122,694,547 of NC_057834.1, read as the reverse complement.
TGTCCTTGAGCACCTCCCCGAAGCTGGCCGGACGGCAGTCATGCTGTGCCCACGGAGCTTAGTGTCTGGGGCACAGGGTGGGTGGGGTCACTTTGTCTCACTGAGGAAGCCTCCCATTGACTGGTCTCTTCCCTCTCCAGCTAGATCCAGATGAGGGTCTTCCCACCTGGTCCAAGCCCTTCTCCCAGACAGCTGGCATTTCCTCGGCCCCACGCTGGGTGCTGGGCATTCGACCAGGAGCTCACATCTGACCAAGCGGTCAACTGCTGCTTAGAGCTATATGTGAGCCTCGCAGCAGCCCTAGCACGGCCGTGGGTCGGGGAGGGCTTCCTGGATACCTTGCAGCAGCCCATTCCAGAGCAGTCTCACACCCGAGGGGCCAGGCCCCTACTCCCCGCCCTCGGTCCAGCAACAGGGGCCGAGGGGCAGGGACACAGGCAGCGGTCCTTTCTCTGTCCCTTGGTCTGAGCGGTTAGAGGAGACCCGCCTGTCCACTGGGTGAAACCCCAGGGAGCAGACTCGGGCCACTTGGTGTCCTCTGCGTTCTCTCTGTGGCTTGGGTTTCCTCCACGAGGAGAGGGAGCCTGTCGGGAGGAGGACTGCAGCCTCGGCTCAGATACCAGCCCTGATCATCATCATATGCACTCCTGAGCTCTGGGGCATTTCAGTTACACCGTTTCGCTGACCGGGCAAATCTGCCCGGGGCGAGTTCAGAAAACGGTCATCAGCAGAGAGAGCCCAGCCTGCCACCACCTCCCCCTGGGCCCCCTCCCCCGCCCTCCCGGTCCCTTGTCCCTTCTCCTTTTCCCATTCTGTGGTTCCACCAAAAATAAGCATGTACACAAATATTTAATGGGAAGGCAGAAATGAGTTTCTAAATATTCCGGGGGGGATTTGCCGTGCTGGTAATTTGTTTGGTGCTGATAATTACATCTTACATTTTTCCAGCTTTACTTAAAACTGTGTGCCGAGTGCGCCAGCATTTAATTACTGCTCTGCGGCAGCCACAAGGTTATTTATTAAAGAGTTATTTTATCTTGATACGGTGAATCCTGCCCCTTATCCCCTCCTTAATGTTGTGTTATTTTCATCAGAGAAATTTCCGCGAGTGAATGCCGATTGCGGGGCTGCCTCCCCCCTGCGATTAGGCTGTCACTCCACTGAATGCCGTTGCCTCCAGGCGCCGCACCGCCCTATTATAGGGGGTTGTCAGCTCAAATAATTAGACTTAAAAGTTACAGCTGAAATATAATCCAGAAATGGCAAGGCCCTGTTTTGGAAATTGTCTATAAAATGTCAGCAGTAAGGATGCTCGGGAACAGTAATAGACCGTCATTGTTGGAGCTCAAGATTAGACCCTAAGTGCATTTTTCCCCGGCCCTGGTTTTTCCTTCCCTGCTGTTGCTGCTGTCAATAGACTGAGTCCAGGGCGAGTCCTGCCCCTTCTGGAGGCCTCGTGTCAGTGACGGCAGGAGGAGTGGCGGTGAGACTGCTGCAGGGAGGCACCAGCCACTCGTGGCACTTGGGACAGGGGGGTGACCATCCAGAATTCGGGACTCCACAGATACTCAGGATCCCAGGAAGTGGTCACCCGCCTCTGTCACCCCCACCTCCTCTCTGTAGTCCTAGCCCCTACACCGCGGGGAAGATGAGTCTGCTCTGCAGTGAAACCCATTCAGGCTCTTTGTGTTGGCTGAAGCCCAGCAGGCCTGTGAAGGGAGGTGCCCTACTGGAGTGTGCTGTCCAGGAGTCCCTGGGCTTGAGGCCCTGCCCTGGTGCTAGGGGTGATGCTAAGGCTCACCTCTGACCTCTCACTCATCCTTAGCCCCTGGGGTTCTCCCTTCCACTTGCATCTGGAAGGGGGGGAATTAAAAATAAAAACAAACCCTTCTCAATGTTAGTTCCCCAAGGGCCCTTATTTCCTGGCGCTGGCAAGAAGACCTTGTCCTCCGGGACTGTTTGAAGTAAAGCCTGGTCAGTTTTCTTCACGGCTTAGGTTGAGACCTAAGGTTTATCCACCAAGGACCTACTTCCTTCTCCTGGGGCTCTTTGTTCTCACGTCCAGGGACCTGATCAGGCCCCAGGATTCTGCCACTGACCACTGTCAAGCTGACAGGTGTGTCCCTGACACAGGCTTGGGGCCCATCCTCATGCCAACTGGAGAGTGTTCTCCTGCCAGCCTCAACAGACCCAGAAGCTTCTTCACGGAGTCGCCCCGGTCTCTCCATTCACCCTGTGAGCCAGGGCTCAAAGGGGCCTGAGCTTTTCATCCCACGGACCTGCTCCCAGTACGTGTATGAACACGTCCCTGAGTGTCAGCTGTCAGTTCCCGCCTCTTTAACTGGATGCCCATGCACGAGGAGGAGACGGGGCAGCCCCTGGCAGAGAGGAGCGGCAAGGAGAGAGTTGGTCAGTTAGGACCGCTGAGCCCTTTTGCTTGAGCCAGGCTGCATCTTCACCAGCGGGCATGCCGCGCCTCATGACCTGTGCCCCAGGCTCAGCACCAGAGCCCAGGGAGTGCCTGCACCGTGTCCGAGCCTCCCAACCTCACCTTTTGCCGTTTGTGGGGAGTGCTCAAAGGAAGCTCTTTGTCGTGGCTTTCTCCTGCCAGCCATGCCCCCGGGACCCACGTGTCCCCCTGCCACACAGCACTGCTCTACCTGAACAGTTCCGTCATCACTCTGCAGACCCCCCCAGCTTTAGGACAGATGACAGAAGCCCACTTCTGTCAGCTTAACACGAAACACGGAAACTTGTCTTACAAAACTGGAAGTATAAGTAGATTGGCGTCAGGCAGGGCTGGATCCAGGTGTTTAAACAGTTTGGTCAGGCATTTGTCTGTCTCTGTCTCTACCTCTGCCCTCCTCAGTAACTCCTTTGTTCTCAAGCAGGTCCTTTCGAGTGCTGTGCAAGGTGGTCCCCAGCCCCCCACCCCCCAGGTTAGAGACCAGAAGTGGAGAGGAAGAGCCACGTGTCTTAATAGTTTTCACAAAAGGCCAAAGGTTCTATCTCTTGAGCCACATCTGGGTCGCATATCCCTGAACCAAGAGTGGGGGCTGAGATGGTTCTCCTAAGAAGACGTGGATGCCAATTCTAGGAGGAGACACGCTGACACCCCAGCAAGCGTGGGTCACAGAGGGAAGTAGACTCGGTCCCTGGTGCTGGCCGTGGCACTGGCAGTCCTTTGGCTCTGACTGGAGGCTTTGGAGGGAGGCAGCGTGGGTACAGCTGAGGCTGAGCAAAGTGAGGTCCCGTAGTCTGGGCCAAGGAGTCGTTTAAAGCTCCATGCAGTTTTTAACAGGGCAGGTGATGTGAACAGATAAGGATTTGTGCCGGTTATTTGTGGAGGGCCAGTGACTGGGTCAGAGGATGACCAGGGCAGGAGGAGCAATGGAGAACACAGTATAGTAATCCAGGGAAGGCTGGTGGCTTGGACTTTGGAGGTGTCATTCACCTGTAGACTTGGCAAGAAAAGTGTTGGAAAGATATTTTAGGTGGTGTGTGAGCAGGACATGGTGATTTGCTGGATGTCTGGTCTGTGGGTTGCAGCTTTGACCTCTGTGTACTGAGGTCACAGGTTGGACCAGGTGGTGTCTGCAGTTACTTCCAGCTCTGATTTCTCTGCTTTTAGGCTGAGCGAGCAGCAGTCTGGCACCTCTGGTGGAGGTGTTCCCGATGTGGCACTGTGGGTCCTTTGCATGCCTGGGCTCCCCAGCAAGGACCCTTAGAGACCTGCACCCTGAGTGGTCCCCTCTGGGTCTCTTCGCCTCGCTGCCTGCCTTCTTCAGCCCTGCGTGTAGGGGTGCCCAGGAAGGACACACCCCAGCCTCTGCCCATCTGTTGCATGCCTTGTCTGCATGCCAAGCATGTCTGCCCATGGCTAGGTTTTGCTTGCCTTCCCTCCTTCTGCATGTTCCGAATGTCTTTACCAAGCTCGAGACTTTGGCAGGTGGGGTGGGGGGGTCCAGGCTGCACCTTGAACTGAGAAGCTCAGAACAGCTTCTTTCCTGGGGAGCCCAAGGCTGGAGGTTGTGGCCAGGCACAGCCACCCTCCCCCTTGAGACCCTGTCCATTGGTGCCGAAAGCCGTCTGCTCGGTACCCTCATCATGTTACTGCCATCGTCATACCCATCCTGCCCGCGGACCACGTCCCTGGCCCGCCCAGAACTCTGGCCCCTGTCCAGTTCCTCCTGGAGGCAGCCCCTCCTCTTGGGTTCTCAGGCTCTGCCTTGAGCGTGGCTGAGGTCCTGAGAGGTGGTCCTGCTGCTGCCCTCATCTCTTCCCCGGGGATCATGGCCTGGAGGTGGAGGCAGTGGCCTCAGAGAAGGTGGCCACGTCACTTCCGGTCTGACCCTCTGCCCTGCCCCAGTCCTGCTCTGAGGACCCTCCACCCTAGCGTGCCTGGATCTCTCGCACTAGTGCCCCAGCTAGCCCCGCTGGAGACCCTCCTTAGTTGGGGCGGGGGTCGGAGCAGGTAGTGGCAGGCACTGGAGAGTGACCTGGGATGTGGCCCCTAGGAGGCCTTGCACTGATTCCCCTGTGATCTTGGGCCTCAGTTTCCTAGGCTGTAAAACGGGAGCGTGGTTGCAGAATCTCTCGTGTTCCAGACAGTCCCTGAGAGTGGGGGCTATTCTGTCCCCAAAGCAGGATGGGTGGGGGTCAGCTGGAGCCCAGGGACCCCACCCCTTGGCTCTGATGAGAGGGGCTTCCTGGACGAGGGGCCCCTGCCCTTCCGCCGCACACGCGCCCGGCCCGGCCTGTGAGCGCCTCTCTCCCTCCTCCCGCAGTGCGCCGCGTGGCTCCGCGTTTCTCCATCCCTCCCAGCAGCCAGGAGGTGATGCCAGGCGGCAGCGTGAACCTGACATGCGTCGCCGTCGGCGCGCCCATGCCCTACGTGAAGTGGATGATGGGGGCCGAAGAGCTCACCAAGGAGGACGAGATGCCAGTCGGCCGCAACGTGCTGGAGCTCAGCAACGTGGTGCGCTCCGCCAACTACACCTGTGTGGCCATTTCCTCCCTGGGCATGATCGAGGCCACGGCCCAGGTCACTGTGAAAGGTGAGCTTGCTGGTGTGCTGGCCGTGGCCCGTGGCCTTCCCTGGAGTTGGGGGGCGGGAAGGGCGGGGCTGAGGTTGTTACTCTGCTGGTGCCCGGCCCCGGGGGTCCTCCTGGCCGTCAGTGGTGGACGGAGGGCTTTCTGTCAGAGACTGGCTTAATCATTTGAGCTAACAGGTGCTAGGTCCCTGGGAGGCAGATGCTGTGCTGGTTAGGAAACACAGGTTATATTATTCAGGTGGTGTCACCCTGGGAAATAGATTCTCTTGTTGTTCCCATTTTATAAGTTAGGAGACTGAGGCGCAGAGTCACAGGGAAGTAAATGATGGAGCAGGGACTTGAACCCTGGGGGTCTGAATCCACCACACACCCCTCTAACCATAGAACTGGACCCTCAGCTTTCCCAGCCTCCCAGAAAGAAGGATGGGAAACAGTAGCCAAGGCAGGTGGGTTCTCTCTGCCCGGAGCCCTGGGACAGCCACATGTAGACCAGATTCCTTGGGGTGCTCTGCTTCCTCCCTCCCCTCTGATAACACCCCCTATTCTGCAGCTTGAGTCATCTTTTTAACAGAGCAGCGTCATGTTATAAAAGGGAGAAACACCCTGCGGTGGCTTCCGACTGCTTTTAAGATAAAGAGCAGGATCCTCACTGCTGTGAACGGAGCAGGCCGACAGTCCCGAGTATCACCCTGCCCTCACCCCACCCTTGCCATCCCTGGCTCCACCTAGCTCTCCAGGTCTCAGTCCTGGGAAGCTTTCCCCAATCACCCCGTTCAACGACACCCTGGACTTTTCTCCATCTCAGCACCCTGCTTTCTGCTGTCGTTACACATGCCAGAGCCACGATTATCACTCACTGATTGCTTCTCTCACTGGTGTATAAACCCCATGAGCACAGCGGTGTGACCGTGTGTCAGCGTGTCCTCAAACCTAGCGCAGTGCCTGGCGCGCCGTCGGCACTCAAGTCTGTGAGTGCCTGTTGTTCGGGGATTGGCTGTGGACCTGAGGCCTCTCCTCTCCTTTTGAGCCAAGTGATGGTGTCTGTGGGGCCAGCAGCCCCATCCATCTCTCTCAAATCCAGGACCATTCCCTGAGGAAATCCCTTCCCTCTCCCCGCCCCTATTAAACACACTCACCAATGGGTGAGCCCAGATGCACTGCAGAGGCCTGTGTGTCTCCCATCTGCACGGGCCCAGGCAGGCCACCTCTGGATCCGTTTGCTTGATGAGCCTCCAGGGCTGGCGTGAGGTCCAGAGGAATCCTAGAAGCGAGTTAGGTGGACACCGAATGACCCAAGGCCCCTGCAGGCACTGACGGGCCTGGCCACCAGCCCCTGCTAGGTGACCTCAGTGGTCACCGAGGGCTTTTCAGGCTATTCTTTGCGGGGGAGGGCTTGGAGGGGGTCAACCACACTCTGGTTGGATGAACCCCAGGGCAGGGTCGGCTCCTGGGGTCGTGACCTCAGGCAGCCCTGAGCCTTCCACTTTGTCCCCAGCCCTGCCGAAGCCTCCAATTGATGTTGTGGTGACAGAGACGACGGCCACCAGCGTCACTCTGACCTGGGACTCTGGGAACTCGGAGCCTGTGTCCTACTACGGCATCCAGTACCGCCCAGCGGGCGCGGAGGGCCCCTTCCAGGAGGTGGACGGCGTGGCCACCACCCGGTACAGCATCGGCGGCCTGAGCCCTTTCTCAGAGTATGCCTTCCGCGTGCTGGCGGTGAACAGCATCGGGCGCGGGCCGCCCAGCGAGGCGGTGCGGGCGCGCACGGGGGAGCAGGCGCCGTCCAGCCCCCCGCGCCGCGTGCAGGCACGCATGCTGAGCGCCAGCACCATGCTGGTGCAGTGGGAGCCGCCCGAGGAGCCCAACGGCCTGGTGCGGGGCTACCGCGTCTACTACACCCCCGACTCCCGCCGCCCTCTGAGCGCCTGGCACAAGCACAACACGGACGCCGGGCTCCTCACCACCGTGGGCAGCCTGCTGCCCGGCATCACCTACAGCCTGCGCGTGCTAGCCTTCACTGCCGTGGGCGACGGCCCCCCCCAGCACCACCATCCAGGTCAAGACGCAGCAGGGAGGTAGGTGCAGGCCAGGCTGGGTGGTACCCCCCTCCCTCAGGCCGTGAGCCGGGGCGGGGGCGGCTCTGGGGACGATGAAAGCCCATATCTGCACACATGGCCCCTGGGGGGGCAGGGCAGGGGTGGGGTGAGGCCCTGCCTCCCTCCGCTGGGGGCCCCTGCCCTCGGGGGATTGGCGAGGCTGATGGAGCCTGGCTGGGGTGTTGCAGTGCCTGCCCAGCCTGCGGACTTCCAGGCCGAGGCGGACTCAGACACCAGGATCCAGCTCTCGTGGCTGCTGCCCCCGCAGGAGCGGATCGTCAAGTATGAGCTGGTGTACTGGGCGGCGGAGGACGAGGGCCAGCAGGTGAGCACCCAGCAGTGTGGAGGGAGGACGGCTGCTCCCAGTCCCTGGGGGGTCTGTGCTGGGCTCTCCCAGGTAGGCTTTCCTGGATTCTGGGGTCGTGGGCACACAGCCCCTTCAGGCGCTGGGACCCGTGCTGGCCTGTGTGGTTCTGTAGTCTTTGTCACCCCTTTGCTGGGGACAGAGCCCCTAAGTCCATCCTGGGTCTCCTCGGCTCTGTGGCTCGCATGGCACCAGCAGAGCCCTCAAGTTCCCCGGCCCACGTGTCCGTGGTGTTCCCATGCCCATGTGGTCAGTGAGGTGCCTTTGCGTGGGCCATATGGCCACGTGGCAGGGAGCCGGCCCCGCAGCCACGGTGGGTCCCCAGGGATCCGCCACAACCCATGTTCGGGGTGACCTCTGAGTGACCTCTGAGGTCAGGGTGGTCAGTGAGTGCTCTTTGCTCTTCCAGCACAAGGTGACCTTCGACCCCACGTCCTCCTACACCGTGGAGGACCTGAAGCCCGACACGCTGTACCGCTTCCAGCTGGCCGCCCGCTCCGAGCTGGGGGTGGGCGTCTTCACCCCCACCATCGAGGCTCGCACGGCACAGTCCAGTAAGTGCCTCCCAGAGCCACGGCTGCTACAGCTGGGCGGGTCACGGACTCACACACACACCCCCTCCCCCTCGACCAGGCGGGTAGTCGGTTCCGCTGGGCCCTGGGCTCAGTCTGGATCCCAAGTGAGGGACAGGTAAGTGCCCTCTAGTCTGCATCCAGGCGGCTGCTGCCCTCGCTGCTCCCCGCCCACCTCCTGCCCTCCCTCAGCCCCGCCCCCGCCCAGGTAAGTTCCGTGTCTCCTCCCCCATCCGCTCTGCGCTGGTCACATTAGCCCGCGGCCACCCTTTGTGGAGGGACCGCCGTGCTCGCTGTGTTTTAGACCTGCTCCAGCGGCGTCTTCCCTCCTGTATCCGCGCATCTCATCTCCCTGTTACCCATGTTCCTGCCTCCTGCCCCCTCCATGAGCGTCCATGTGAGCCAGCTGCCCGGGCAGAGACGAGACCGCATTGGGACCATGTGGCACTTGTGTGTTGGAATGTGCATGAGGCCGTGTGTGTACGCACTTAGGAGTGCTGTGTGCTCCTGTGTGCTGCGTGAGACTGATGCCGTGAGTGTGTCCACGTCTGAGCCCCAAGCTGTGCAGCCCCTGAGTGTGTCTGCCACTGTGGCTGGGTCTGGGTGTGTCCATTGGCCGTTCTTAGGATCGGGACCCAACCAGAGTGTCTCAGGGTGTCTGGGTCTCCGCACCTCTCCCTCCCGGTGACAGATCGCAAGCCCATGGGCTCTCTGATCACATGGCCACAGTGAGCCATCGTCTGTGAGGCTACCTGTGATAATGGGGCCAAGTATGTGGGGCTGGTTGGGGTCATGGCATTGAGACAGCATGTGTGATGACATGTGATGGTCCTGTGAGGCCCCTTATGTCACATGGGATTGTGTGACTGTGCCGTGTGTGACTTGGTGCTCCTGGATTCATTCTACAAGCACCTGTCACACTCCGGCCGGGGCCCATGCACCCTGCTGGGAGTAGCACAACCGTGACGTGGCCTCTGCCCATGGGGGTCCTAGTCTAGCGGGGAAGACAGACATTAAACCCACAATTACCCAAATGAGCTTTTAATTATATTTGTGTAAAGTGCCGTGGAGGAAACAAACAGTGGAGAGAAGATGTGATTGGAACCTTGTGTGATCTGAGGGGTCGAGGGGGCTTCCTTGGGTGACACGGAAGCCCCAGGCAGGGGGGTCAGCAGGTGCCAAAGACCCTGAAGCAGGAAGGCGCTTGGTTATGGTCAGGGCGAGCAGCCAGCCAGTATGGCCGGAGCAGCCCCTGGACGACAGCATCTGGGCTTTGGGGTCAGGGAACAGGAGAGCTTGCCTGGCTAAGGGTGAGAACGCATGGGACGGCCCGACAGGACGCTGGAGACAGGAAAGGCTATGCATTGGTCTAGGCAAGAGATGGCGGCTTAGGTGAGCTGGAGGTGGGGGTTGGGGGTGGTTTTGAGAGCTGTCTGGGATCCCGCTGGCCAGACTTCGTGACGGATTAGGTGTGGAGGTGGGCTGAGGGAGAGGGATGCCTCGGATGCAGCCTTGTACGTGGTGTGTAGACCTGGGAGGAGAGTGGTGCCGCTCGCTCCCTAGGATGGGAAATGAGACAGAAGCAGGTACGAGGGACCCACCTGGTGCCAAGGCCCTTAGGCTGAAGACGTTGTGTGCCATCCGGGTGCTGACGCTTGGCGGGCTGCCGGAATCCAAAGCTGGGGTGGGAGGTCAACTGAGAAGGAGGACCAGAGATGGGAGGGAATCCAGGAGATGGGGGTGTCTTGGAGGTCAGAAGAAGAGGGTTTCAAGAAGGAGACCAGATGTTGCTGCTGAGCAGTCAGGGCCAGAGCGTGACCACTGGGTGTAGTAGTACGCAGGGGTGGACCCGGCGTGAGGAGCTGGAGCCCCAGGAGGCGTGTATGGAAGACAAGAAGGTAGAGACAGAGGCTTAGCTGAGAAGGGGGACACTGCAGCTGGTGCAGTAGGGGAGGCTGTGGGGCCAAGGATGGGATGTAGGAAGACTAAGATGGGGAGATCTCGAGCACACGTAAATGTCATTGGAAATGTGTCCGTGAGGAGTAGACAGTGTGGAAAAGAGAAGGATGGTTGGCACCTTGTGAAGTGGGGGAGAGGGCAGAGACTGGCCTTGGACAGGAAGGCACCCCCCGCCTTCCCAGGGTGGGGGAGGGAGAAACTCGGAGCCAGAGCTGGCTGGGTGGTGGGTTTGGTACCAAGAGATGCAGGAGCTGCTGTCGGGAGGTCTTGGTTTTCTCTGCAGAGTAGGAGGTGGGATTATCTGCCGAGAGGAAGGGAGGTTTGAGGAGCGTGGAGGTGGTGGAAGGTGTTTTGCGTCAAGCGGCATGGTGGGGGGTGGCAGGCAGAGAGCAGAGACCAGCCAGTGGCCCTGGGGAGCCATGGGTGCTCACAGGGCTCTCGCCAGCCTTGGTGGGCTTTTCTGCCTGCCCCATGTGCTGTCTGGGAGAAGGTGGGGGATGGGGTCATTCAGAGCCTGCTGCAGGCTAGGCAGGAGCTCAGTTTGGCGTGTTGGTATGAGTGGTGAGAGTCTAAGCTGAATAGCAAGGGCAGTGAGGAAGGTAGGTCAGCAGATGGGGACCCTGGGGCTGCAGGGCAGGCGGTGGGCTGGGGACCCTGAGCAGCTGAGCTGGGCCACGAGGAGAGGGCCTGTCGGGGGGTGTTGGAGGCCGGTTGTAGACAGGGTGGCAGCGTCTGGGGCAGGACCCCCGCAGCGCAGGGAGGAGAAGGCTCTGAAGGTGAGGGGCTTGGGAGCCAGTGGGTTGAGGGGCTGCTGGCGTCCCAGGCAGGGTGGTGGCAGAACTCACGATGAGAACACCCCTGTGATGACACTAGAGTCTTCAGTGCGACTGGGGTCTGGGAAACGATGAGTGAGGGCCCCTCCGATGGGCCCTTTCCCTTAGACTGCCCCTGAGGGCCTTGCGCCTTGGCCATAGACACCCTGTCCAGGCAGGCACAGGCTCAGGCTGCCTCGCGCCAGAAGAGCCATTGGGTCACTTGTCCTGGGAAGGGAGAGAGCTGTGGGCACAGCCGTGAGTGGTTGTAGGTGTGACCGGGGGTGAGGGTGGCACGGCCCCCGTTGCTTGTGTGTGTCTGATGCTGTCTGTGTGTGTTTCGGGTGAGACGGTGGATGTGTGAGGCGCTGTGTTAGAGCCCTGCGTGTGTGTCTGTGTGTGTGGGGAGAGCCTGCGGTCCAGAGGGAGAGCCGGGCTGACCTGCGGCCAGTGGCGGCAGCTTACCTGGAGGGGCCCCGGGAATAACCACGCCACCCCCCGGGGAGTAGCCCGCCTGGGTGAGTTTCCGTACTCTGTGACCGGTCGCCATGCCTGTGGCCCCCCGCCCTCCATCTGCCTGCTTCCCCCCCCCATTTGTCTCCCCCAGCCCCCTCCGCACCCCCCCAGAAGGTGACGTGTGTGAGCGTGGGCTCCACCACCGTCCGGGTAAGTTGGGTCCCGCCACCGGCTGACAGCCGCAACGGCGTCATCACCCAGTACTCGGTGGCCTACGAGGCGGTGGACGGCGAGGACCGCGGGCGGCACGTGGTGGACGGCATCGGCCGCGAGCACTCCAGCTGGGACCTGGTGGGCCTGGAGAAGTGGACGGAGTACCGGGTGTGGGTGCGGGCGCACACGGACGTGGGCCCCGGCCCCGAGAGCAGCCCGGTGCTGGTCCGCACCGACGAGGACGGTAGGCGGCGCTGGGGGACAGGCGAGGGGAGGGCACAGGGTGCAGGAGAGCTGCCTGGCTAAGGGTGAGGACGCACGGGACAGCCCAACAGGACGCTGGAGACAGGAGAGGCTGTGCCTCGGTCTAGGCAAGAGATGTCCCCACCAGACAGACGCCCAGGGCTCAGCCTCCTGAGCACCCCTGGGGGACTCCCCATCTTCCCGGTACAGGCTTAATGGCCCCACCTGGGGAGATGGAGCTCGTGGGACAGCCTGTGGCCAAATCCCAGCCCCGGGGCTCCCCAAGCAGGGGAGCCTCAAAAGGCTGAGGCCAAAGAGGGCAAGAACCAGGGAGACTGGTGCCAGAGACACTAGCGAGGCTCACCTCACTAGACATCGGGGTGACGGGGGCCCAGGGGAGATAGCACAGGTTGTGCTGACTCGGGGAGGTCGAAGGCCTGGTGCCCCACCTCCCCACCGAGTGAGGCAGTCCTGGGCCCAAGGGTGGTCGCAGAGTCCCAGGCCCTTCCCCTTGCAGGTGGAGGAAGCCCTCCACGTTGCTCTGCAGGAACATCCCCATCAGGGCCTTTCCTGGGCTGTGGGTGCGGAGGCACGGCCTTGGATCTGTGCTGTGCCCGCCTGACTTCCTCGCCCACGCACCTGACTTCCTTCTCCTTCTGGTCCCCAGTGCCCAGCGGGCCACCGCGGAAGGTGGAGGTGGAGCCGCTCAACTCCACTGCAGTGCGCGTCTCCTGGAAGCTGCCCGTCCCCAGCAAGCAGCACGGCCAGATCCGCGGCTACCAGGTCACCTACGTGCGGCTGGAGAACGGCGAGCCCCGCGGCTCCCCCGTCATCCAGGACGTCATGCTGGCCGAGGCCCAGGTGTGCACCCCGGAGGTGGTGGGGTTGGCGGGCGGGCGAGACCGTCCATTCCACTTCCTCTTTGGAGCCCAGGTTCGCTCCCCTCCCCTGCCTGCTGTCAGAGGGACGGTGACACCAAGACATGCTGTGGCATTAGGGGAAGTGCTGAGATCAGGAGGTTAGGGCCAGCTGCCAGGATCACTCCCTCCTCTGTCTTGGGTCTGCCCGAGCTGTCCCAACCCAGGCTCGGCCAGCCCCACCTGCCCTGGTGGCAGTCCCAGCCTGGCAGTCACCTCGGTGGCTCAGCCCACCGGTGCCAGCAATGCAGAGCTCTGTCGGCATGCCCCCAGGCCTCAACCCCCGCCCCCCCAGGAAATGCACCCACTGTCAGTTAGGCTGGGTTTTTGAGACGTGCCTGCCTCCTCTCCCAGCTGGGGCGGTCACCTGCCCTGTCTGGCCGTTGTCTTGGCAGAGTTCGGTGAATCAGGTCAGGCTGATGTTTGCTCTCAAGGGCTGGGCCCGCGGCCTGGCTCACTCACACCTCTCCACTCTTCCATCCTCAGGGGATGGCGTTTCTGCCCGGGAGCTTGGGGTGAGGTTCCTGGGATATTCTCAGCACTGGTTGGCTATCCAGAAGGAGAACCTGGGGCACTGGGAGACTGGACAAGCAGGCCAGAACTTCCCAGTAAGGGGTGGCTGAGCTCAGATAAGAGACCAGGTCTCAGGACTCCGGGGAAAGGCCTGTAATCACTACCACGACTTCCCTCCCCACACATTCTGTTGAAGATTCACGACACCTGGCGGTGTGTCTGTGCTGAAGGGCTTTTTGTCCAGAATCAGGGCCATGAGGGGGTGGAGCCTGACTTCCCCCCCAGAATGCAAACATTCCCCCTCCACCCCTGTCTGGCTCTTCATACCACCCCTGTCCCCCAGGCTGGGATCAGGCTGGTGTTCTTCGTGTTGCACTTAGGGTTGGACTCACCCACAGGCAGGCAGGGCTTTTATGTCTGCAGCTCCGGCTGGGTTCAGTTTTCTGCCCAGAGGGCGCTCTCTGCCTCCTCTGGGCCTGCCCAGCGATAAGGGAGCAGGGGGAGAAGGCAGGCCCGTGGACCCGCCTGCATTCCTGGGGCAGGTTGAGGGCTCTTCCTGGAGCCTCGGTGGGTGGACACACCCACCCAGAAGCATCCCGGGAATGGGCTCCCTCTGGCCATGCCGCCCCAGGGGGCCAGCAGCACAGCTGCAGCCACTGCGGCTCCAGAGAAGCTGCTCCGCTTCGGGTGCCCCCTTCTGGTCCCAAGTGGTTAGGAGGGAGCTGGGCCATAGGACGAAGGGCACTGTCCTCTTGGCCTCAGATCTCCTGTGACAGGAGGTGAACATGTGCCCGAGCTCTAGGGAAGCCGAGTGAAGATGGAGGATCTGCCTTTACAGCCCCCAACACCCAGACTGGGGTCATTGTGCTCCAGGCCAGGAGATGAGCAGATGGGGCCTGGTCCCCAGCCTGGCCACAGGGCCCAGCTGTCCCCTGAGCGCCTGGTCAAGGACATCACAGCCTGTCCTTCCCCACAGCACCATCTGCTCAGCCCAGGCCTCATCAGTGGGGTGCAGACTCCCCACGACTGTGTGGCCAGACTTGTCTCTTTTCATGTGTGTGTCTGTATCTCGAGTTTGTCTGTTTCTCGTGGTCTCTGACTCCGCCTCCCTGTCTCTTTTCATCCCTGTGATCTGTTTTTCCTTCCCCTCTGTTTCTGTCTCTCCCTCACGCTGGCTGCATTTTCACCTGTCTGTCGTCTTCTCTCCTGTGATCCCTTCCATCCTCTGGCCCTGTGTTTTGCCTCAACCTGTTTCTCTTTCCCTTCTTGTCTCAGGCTCCCCCTTGCGAGGCCCTCCATGCCTACGCCTGGCTTGGATAGCAAGGGCATCCCCCATCCCCCTAGGCAAGGAACCTAGAGCAGGGCTGGGCCCAGCCACACCTTAGAAAGTGGCGGAGGCTAGGAGGAGGGACTGCTGAGGGCCTCCTCCCTTATCTTGTCCCACACTCCTTGCAAGGACTTTCCAAGACAGCTTCCCAGAACAGGAGCAACTGGGATTGCCGGACAGAGATTAGACCAGCACTGCAAGGCGGTTGGCCCAGAGGACCCCGTGGTCTGGGGATGGCATGGCCCATGGCCCATGTCCAGCTGTGCCGGATAGCTCTCAACCCCCAGCCCTCCAGTGCCCCAGGACCTTCTTCTCTCCATCCTCCAGCTAGTAAACCTACATGCACCACAGCCTGGAGAAGAACATATTGAGAATCAGCAGCAGCAGTAGTGCCAGCCCAGATCTGTCCCTTCTTATCTTGGTGTTCAGGCATCCTGGGAAGGAACTGGGTCTTTCCCAGTGCCTGTGGGGCAGGGTCTAGACTCTGAACTTGGCACTCACGGTCTCTGTCATCTTGCTGACCAGTCTGCCCCGCCGCTTCCAGCCACAGCATAGCTTCTGCTGTTCCTGGGCAACATCACTTGCCTAGAGCACACTTCATAATCTTGTCTTCCCAACTGGGATGCTTCTGAGAGGAAAGGAGACATTGCGAATAATCATACCAGGACAGCAAGCTTAGACTAGGACTGTTCCTGACAAACCAGTACAGCCACTTCCATGTACCATACAGACACTTCCGTGTCTCCCCACCCCCACCAAGTCTGGCAGCCTCTCCCTCTAAGCACCTCCAGGCGGCGCCTTCCGACCCCTCAATGTCAGGGAGCCCTGTTGCTCTGGCCCTCTGCCCTCCAGGTCTCCCCTCAGCCCTGGTGCCCCTGGCTGGGCTTGTGAGGCAGGGGCTGGGATCTTTGGATGGTGAGTGGTCCGGGGGTGCCACCCCTCTGGCCTGTGCCTGCCACCAGCCCTCCCCCAACCAGGCCCCCTCGGGGCCAGAGTCCTTCACATCCTGTCTCCCTTTCTCTCCCTCTCCCGCGGTCAGTGGCGGCCAGAGGAGTCCGAGGACTATGTAAGTAAGAGGTGTGCGAGCGCGGGCAAGACCTGGGTTAGGCTGGGCTCATGGGACACTCCCCCGCCCCCGCCTTTCCTCCCAGCCTGAGCTGCCAAGATCCACAGGGCACCAGCCACATCTGGAGAAAATTGGCGTTTACGCTGAGCCCCGAGCTGAGCAGCGATTGGCATTTTCTCTAATCCTTAACTTCTCGCCTGTCAAGCAGCAATTTCAGGCCAGTGTTCGAGATCGACTGGGCCCTGGCCCTTGCTCTGCCCAGATGGGGATGGAGTTAAATCCCATCCTGATCGTTAGGCCTTATTGATCCCTGGAGTGAAAAATCACCTGCTCCAGGCCCAGGCTGGGAGGCGGGTCTGGAGGCTGGGTTCCGGCATCGGTGTGTTCTGGAGCCCCAGCCCTGGGAGACCCTCCAGCCAGGGCAGAAGGGGCCTGTGAGGGTTTGGTGGCTGCTGCAGCGGCCCCACCTAAGGCTCAGAGCTGGAGGGACACCAGGGCTGGTGGTGACAGGTCCCCTCCTGTCTTCCCACTATTCCTTCTGTGTGGTGTGGCTTGGCCTCCCATGGTGTTTTTCCGCATGTCTCTGGAAATGATGCCTTGGCTGGAAATGGGCATATGGGCAGGGCCTGCCAAGGCAGGGGGACACTGCCCTGGCTGACTTCTCAGGCATCACTGGGGACAGTGTGCTCCCCAGGGGGGGAGGGTCCCTGTCCTCCTCATCTCTCCTCCCTGCCCCAGCAAGCTTTGCAAGGCATACGGTGCTCACAGAGCCAGGGCCTGGATGGGGACAGGAGGGGTCCCACCCAGTCCTGCAGGGTGGCGCCTCGGCCCACCCTCCACCTCCCTCTGTGGTGTGCGTGTGCATGCGTTAGTGTCTACAGGTGGCCCTCCGCCTGCTGGTGCAGGAGAAGCCGCAGGCTGCATGGGTGTGCGTGCCAAGAGCCGAGCGAGGTGCTACGTGCGTGTGAGGCTGTCTGCCCTGTGTGTCACGTGTGCCCGGACCTCACGAGGTGTCATTCACAGTACAATGCAGTGAAGGAACAGTGTGGCCCTTTGTTCTTGTCTGAAAGGAAGAATGAGCAGCTTGTCTGCCTGAGGCTTGTGGCTCCCCAGAAAGGCTGGGTCCTCCTGGGCACACATCCACCTGCCTGTACTGCCTCCCACAGGGTCCAGCACCACACAGCCCCCTCCCAAGACCTCTGGCCCCATGTGCCTGGGGTGGCTGGCCCAGTCTGGTCCCTCCTTGCTGTCCTGTGATGGGAATGGGCCCCTCCTCCTTCTTTAGGAAACCACCATCAGCGGCCTGACCCCGGAGACCACCTACTCCATCACTGTGGCCGCCTACACCACCAAGGGGGACGGTGCCCGCAGCAAGCCCAAAATTGTCACGACGACGGGGGCAGGTGAGTGAGGGTTTGGGGTCAGAACTGAGGGCGGGGCCGTGAGGAGGGCAGGGCCGGAGCCCAGTGCGTGGTTGTTCAGTCCCAGGCCGGCCCACCATGATGGTCAGCACCACGGCCATGAACACGGCGCTGCTCCAGTGGCACCCACCCAAGGAGCTGCCTGGGGAGCTGCTGGGCTACCGGCTGCAGTACCGCCGAGCCGACGAGGCGCGGCCCAACACCATCGATTTTGGCAAGGACGACCAGCACTTTACGGTCACTGGCCTGCACAAAGGGGCCACCTACATCTTCCGGCTCGCTGCCAAGAACCGGGCCGGCCTGGGTGAGGAGTTCGAGAAGGAGATCACGACCCCCGAGGATGTGCCCAGCGGTTTCCCCCAAAACCTGCGTGTGATAGGGCTGACCACGTCTACCACGGAACTGATCTGGGACCCCCCGGTGCTGGCGGAGAGGAACGGGCGCATCACCAACTACACCGTGGTGTACCGTGACATCAACAGCCAGCAGGAGCTTCAGAACGTTACTGCCGAGACCCACCTGACGCTCTTCGGCCTCAAGCCAGACACCACTTACGACATCAAGGTCCGCGCACGCACCAGCAAAGGCGCCGGCCCGCTCAGCCCCAGCATCCAGTCCCGGACCATGCCCGTGGAGCAAGGTGTGTGCTGCGGGCACATGGCTACGCCTGGGGACTTCTGCTCTCCTTGACTCACTGACCTTTGGCGACTGTGAGCCACCAGCCTCTGGTGTGTGACACTCCAATCTCTCATGACCATGATCACTAACCTCTAGTGAATAGGCGCCACATTCTTCGTGTGTGGCCCCTGACCTCTGCTGTCCTTGGCCTACTGACCTCTGCTGGGCAACTCCAATCTCTCGTGACCTTGACCCACTGATCTCTCATGACTGCATCACCGCTCTTGGGTATGCAACACTAACCTCTTGGGGCCATGACCCCCTGACCTCTAGTGAACACGGTCCACTGTGCTCTGGTGTGCGGCCACATGGCTTCTTGTGATTGAGTCCCACTGACCTCTGGTCACTCTGACCTGCTGTCTGTAAGCTCCAGCTTCACCTGCGCCCTTCTGGAGAGCCCGACCAAGGGTCCTGTGGCTTCTGTCCCACTTGGTTCTCACCATGAGGAAGAGCCGGGGCTGGGAGCTGAACTGTGTGCAGTGGAAGCTGGTGGGAGTGGGGGTTCTGGCCCTCTGCAGCCATCCCTAAGCCCCTGCGCCCTGCCCCCCATCTCTTCCCAGCGGGGAGCCCTCCAGGCCCATTTATTCCCCGTAGGCAGCCAGAGCTGACTCCTCCCTCCTTGCTTCCCAACAGTGTTTGCCAAGAACTTCCGTGTGGAGGCTGCAATGAAGACATCCGTGTTGCTCAGCTGGGAGGTGCCCGACTCCTACAAGTCAGCAGTACCCTTCAGGGTAGGTGGGGCCGGCTGGGCCCAGCACACTCAGTCCCCGCCCGCGCGTCTGCGTTCACAGAGCTCTGTCCCGCAGGCCTGGGAGGGGGCCCCTCACCCGAACACGCCGCCTGCGCCCCCGCCCCGCTTCGCTTCCTGTGCAGATCCTGTACAACGGGCAGAGCGTGGAGGTGGACGGGCACTCCATGCGGAAGCTGATCGCAGACCTGCAGCCCAACACCGAATACTCGTTTGTGCTGATGAACCGCGGCAGCAGCGCAGGGGGCCTGCAGCACCTCGTGTCCATCCGCACGGCCCCCGACCTCCTGCCGCACAAGCCCCTGCCGACCTCAGCCTACATCGAGGACGGCTGCTTCACCCTCACCATGCCCCGCGTGCAGGAACCGGCACTGGTCAGGTGTGCAGACACACCTTGGGGCCGGGGGCAAGGCCAGCCATACAAGAGCCAGGGGAGGACGGTCCTGATTCTTCTCTGCCCGCCCAGGTGGTTCTACATCATGGTGGTGCCCATCGACCGCATCGGAGGGAGCATGCTGGCGCCACGGTGGAGCACGCCCGAGGAGCTGGAGCTGGACGAGGTGCCTGGGGACCCGGCCGGGGCAGCCCTGATGGCAGTCCCATTGCGCTGGTTGGCTGTGCCCTGGGGACTCCCCCCAAACTGGAATTATTCTCTGATTGGCAGCCTGCCCGTGTCTCCGAGGAGACGCACTCTGAGCTGGCTCCTGGGAGCTTTCAGAGAACTCCTGGAGGGCTTACTGAGACCTCCCCAGAGGGGTTTGTGGAGGATCCCCTGGGGTGCAAAGTGGCAGAGACATCTCTGAGATCTAGAGAATCTCAGGCCCTGTGAGTCTCGCAGTCTCCAGGGGTCTAGAGGCCACAGACGGGCTTGGGTGGACCCCCAGCCCTCTCTGGTGAGGGTGAGGGGCAGGTTGCCCAGCGGGCCCCTTCTTAGCAGGTTGGCTGGGAGGAGTGGCGCTGCCTGCTGGTGTCTGGCGTGATTCTGTGCTGCCAGAGAGTCAGGCCAGCCCCAGGCCCCTAACGTGGATGGCGAGCCTAGCCTCGGCCCAGGAGCGTGTGCTCCAAGGCCCCTGTGTGACTCGTGCTTTGCCGCCAGCTGCTGGAGGCCATCGAGCAGGGCGGCGCGGAGCGGCGGCGCCGGCGGCAGACAGAGCGGCTGAAGCCATACGTGGCCGCTCAGGTGGAAGTTCTCCCGGAGACCTTCACCCTGGGGGACAAGAAGAACTACGAGGGCTTCTACAACCGGCCGCTGTCTCCAGACCTGAGCTACCAGTGCTTTGTGCTCGCCTCCCTCAAGGAACCCGTGGATCAGGTCTCCCCAAGACCCCAGGCCTGACCAGACACCCCCAGACCAGTCTCAGACACCCCAGAGGCCCCAGACCTGCACTGCGGTCTCAGGGCACTGACCCCTAGGATCCAGAAAGCCAACCCGACCCGTCCCTAGGGGCCCAGTGAGCTGACCAGGCCCAGGTCAACCTCTTAGTTCCGGGAGACCCAGCCCAGAGCCCTTTCTCCAGGTTTGGGGGATGGCGGATGGGGGATCTCACCCCGGGGCTCACGCGCTGTGCTGTTCCTCCACCGGGTCACAGAAGCGCTATGCCTGCAGCCCCTACTCTGACGAGATCGTGGTCCAGGTGACACCAGTCCAGCAGCAGGAGGAACCCGAGCTGCTGTGGGTGACGGGTCCTGTCCTGGCAGTCATCCTCATCGTCCTCATCGTCATTGCCATCCTCCTGTTCAAGAGGTGAGAGCTCTGGTGGACGGCCACCTTCACTTGGACCCCCAGGCCCTCCCCGGCCAGACACATGCAGGCCGGGGCAGCCACACCGGCCTTCACCCCGGGGTGCACGCTCCTGGGCTCAGAGAGAAGCCAGGAGAGCAGAAGCAGTGTGTGTGCACACCCACTGGTGTGAGCCTGGGCGTGATGAGCAGCCACACCCTCACAAAGGACTTTTCGGGTGCATCCCCAGGGCATGTCCGTCTGTCCGTCTCTGTTTTGGTGGATGTGAGCATGTCTGTCTCTCAGCTTCAAAGCACCACCTCCTCCTGGTCTCCTACCTTCAGCATCCCCTCTAACACCAGCCCTAGACAACTTCCAGCCTGACTCCCCTGCCCAGGCCTTGAGGGGCGCAGACCCAGCTCCAGGTCCATATGCCCACGGACACTCACTTGACGGATATTTATTCAGTGCCCACTGTGACCACAGCATCCACAACTGTCCCAGACAGAGGGTGTCTTGACCTTGCCACAGCCCTCCCCTGAGGGTCCCTGTCACAGGGGATGGGCACCCCCCCCCCAGTTACCAACCGGAAATCCAAGCGTCACCCTCAACCCTCCTCCCTCCCACCCCCCCCCCAGTCTCTCATGAATATCCCTTGACCTGCCCCCCACCCCACCGTGAGCTCCCCACGAGGTAACGCACACACATGTGGTACACCTCAGTCCTATCTCTTGCATAGCTGCTGCCGCCTCCTCTTCTTACTGTTCCCATTCCTCTCTGTCCTCCTCCCAGCCTGAAGAGTATTTGCAAAGATTTGCTTTGTCACCCTCAATATAAAACTTCTCAGCTTTCACTAGAGAGTTTTATAGCCTGTCTGCAGCCTGACAGTCCATCAGATGCTTGGCTGCTCTGGCCCCTGCCACCACCCCCTACATCATCACTGAACTAACTCAGTTCCTGGCCGGCCTGGCCTGCACCCTTCCACTGCACTCTTGTCCCATCCTTGGAGACTCCTTTCCAGGCTCTGGTGCCACGAGGTTCTGCCAGGCCCCTCCCACCCCCTCCTCACACTGTCCCCCACTGTCTGGTGGTGCTTCCATGGGAACATTGCTGGACCTGTTTCCAGCACTCAGCACAAGGCTGTCAGTGCACACTTGTTGGTCCTTGTGTCTGCACACAGGTACACACACGAGGGGGCCTGTGCCCCATGCCCCATCTCTCCCGACCCTTGACCCTGACCCTTGACCTAGACCCAGTGCCTGCTACCTGAAGTTAGCTCCTTCCTCCCAGGGTAAATAGGGACCAGCTCGCCTGGTTCAGGGCTGGAAGACCCATGGGTGGGGAACCTGAGGAGCGACTCCCACACCCACTCAAGCCCCCTCCACTGCTGTCTGGGTCCTGGTGTACGCCAGGAGAGGTGACCCCCTCCCTGTGTATGCCACGTGGGTGCCGTAGATCAGTCCGCAGTGTCCCCCTGTGTCACGAGAGGGCCTGAGTGTGTGGCGGAAACAGTGACGGTTCCTTTCTTCTGTCCTTGCCTGTCTTTCGGGACCTAGTAAACAAGAAAGGTAGGAGTCCTTCCTTCTCTCTTCACACGCCTCCCCCTTCACATCTCGTCCCCGTGCACAGTGTGGGCCCAGCGGGGAGGGGCGCTGCTTGGATCAGAAGCCTCCTGGCCTGCAGCTGTCTGGTCAGCTCAGCAGATGCCGGGGCTGGCTCTGTCACTCTCTCCACCTGTGGCCTGCACAGGGGGTGCCCCTTCTCCAGAGACGGGCTTAGCTCAGAACGCCAGTGCTTCCCATGCATGCACAGGCTGACTCTGAACTCCCCAGAGCCTACCTCCAGGCTCCCAGGTGTCTGAGGTTACTGCAGCGCTGCAGGAGACAGAGCCTGGCCTGTGTGCAAGGAGCGCTGGCTGCAGGGCAGTGGGGAAGTGTGGGGTGCACACTCACGCACACTCGCGTAAGTTTCCTCCCCTGATACAGCTGTGTCCCCTGCGCAGAAGCCTTAGATACTTGTCAGCAGATGGACCCCACAGTCTGTCTTTGATCCTGTCCCCGTAGACCGGGGAGCCGAGGCCAGCAAGGGAAGATTCTGCCCAGCTAGGGGAACGCCTTCCCCTGCTGCTCTGCGCTTTTACCCTGATCCCAAGAGCCAGACAGCGGGGGTCCAGCTCTCTGTGATGTTTGCATATCTTACGTGTCGTTTGCATGTTTACTCCTGGTGGGTCCTGCTGCCTCAGCGTGGGGGTCTTGTGGACAACAGCCACTGCCCAGCTGTGACCTGTCCCCGTGGGAAGGAGCCACCAGCCTCTGCGACCCCTTCCTTCCTTGCTGTGCTGGCCCACTGTCTGCTCCCTACTCCTGCTCTCTGCCCATCCCCACCCTGTGGCCCTGGCTCCCCCTGTGCTCAGAGACCCCAGGCTGGGATGGGAGGGGCAGAGCCGTGGACTCAGAGCTCTGGGGCAGCCGGCCATGCCACATGTCTCTGCCTATGCCTGGACCTCGGTTCTCACCAACCACCCTTCTGTCTCTCCAGGAAAAGGACCCACTCCCCATCATCCAAGGATGAGCAGTCAGTTGGGCTGAAGGACTCCTTGCTGGCCCACTCCTCCGACCCCGTGGAGATGCGGCGGCTCAACTACCAGACCCCAGGTAGGGTGGCTCCCCCAGCCTGCCTGCCCCACCTGGGTCTGCCACTCTCTGCCCAGGGACCCTGGCCCCACCCTGGCCCCCGTTTCCTGTTCCTGCTTTCCACCCTTCTCCCTGAACCCACCCACTGTGAGGAAGTGACCAAGGAACCCCTGTACCCTGCGGCTGGACAGGCGCTGCAAGGCCTGGAAGCCTCGGCGGGTGGGGTGACGCTCCTTATACCCTGACCTGTCTTCAGTCAAGCCCTCCAGATGTAGGGCTGGGACCTTCACAGAACCCATATCCCAGCCCCGGGGTGCCAGCCCCTGTACCTGAATTCTGACCCCTGCACCCAGAGAGGGGTGAGTTGGTGGGCCTCATCAGATCTTGTGGCAGGATGGGGCTGTCTGCTCCTGACCCTTCCTGGTGGCTGGGCCCAGATTTTCCGTGTGAGCCCTAGGAGGCAGCACAGGCCTTGGTGCCTGCCCCTCCTTCCCCACCACTGTCGTGGGCTCTCTGGCTGTCATTCCCTGTCTGCACCCCAGCAGACACAGCTCAGACTTCTTCCCGGGGTTGGGGGAGGGGGTCATTCCTCGGCTCCCAGGTGCTCCTTTCCATCATGACACCCCTCGCCCTGGGCTGGGGTTGCCTCAGTGACAGTCTGAGCTCTGTGAAGCCAGGAACTGTCTTCCTCCTCTGCCGTCTCTTGGGTTGGGCGCATGGTGGGTCTTGTTGAGCGCCTGTGAAACACACGGCTGAATGAATGAGTGAGTTGTAACACACACAGGGTTTGTGTGTGCACAAACTACTTAGCGCTGCATGCTGAATGACCGCACCATTTCATGGCTGGAAACAACAGCAATGATGTACTAGTCTCACAGCTTTTATGAGTCAGAAATTCAGATGGGAGCATAGCAGGAGCAGCTTGTCTCTATTCCAGAATATCTGGGCCCTCAGCAGGAAGACTCAAAGGCCAGGATCATTTAAATCAGAGGTCAGCAAACTGTGGCCTGGGGCCAAAATGTGGCCCACCACCTGTTCCTGAAAATAAAGTTTTATTGGAACACAGCCATGCCCTTTCATACATGTACTGTCGGTGGTTGTTTTCACACTCTAGAGCAGAGTTTAGTAGATATGACACATACCATATGTCTTCAAAACCAAAAATATTTACTTTCTGGCCTTTTATGGGAAAGTTTGCTGACCACAGAATTCTGGAGACTCATTCATTCTTGGGTCTGGTGCTTGACACTGGAGTCGGCTGTGGGTCCACCTGGGGTTTTCAGCTCTCTTCCTGCACCCTGGGCTTCCTGTCAGCGCTCCAGTGCACGTGTCCTGAGAGGGGGAGAGCCAGGCTGTTGCAACCAGGTGTGGGCAGAGCTGCAAGGAATCAGAACTCCAGGGTGCTGGGGCCTGGAGGGCAGAGAAGCCTCCCCTGAGAGGGATGAGAAGCCCTGGGGGCCTCAGTCAGGCAGAGGGGCTGGAAGGGAGCTCCTTTCGGTGACAGTGGCAGGTACAGAAGCAACTGGGGGGCACTGTGTCCTGTAGCATTGGAGCTGGGCGTGTTGAGAGCCCAGAGCTGAGTCTGGAGGGTGAGTCACAGAGGGTGCCTGCACGCCAGGCTAAGGGGTTTGGGCTTCATCTTGAGGGCGCCAGGGAGGCATGAAGGGTTTTCAGCAGGGGAGCAGTGGGGTGCTCTAGAAGTGTCATCCTGGCTGTGGTGTGGAAGGCAGATTGGAGGGGGAGAACCTGGGGAGGCAGACTGTTGTGAAGGACCTGGACGTGGGGCTGGCCGTAGAGGCCTGCCTGAGCAGAGCTTGGGCTTGATTCCCCGTGGGGTGAGGAAATAGGGGCAGGGGTCCCAGGATGGCTCCGTGGTTGCTGGTTGAGCAGTGGAATGGGAGGTCCAGGGGGACCTCCACGCCAGCATCCTGGCGGGAACCACAGGAGAGGGAGGTGCCAAGGAGCACGCAGTGGTCAAAGTCTGCAGATAGATGAGCTCTCCCCCGGAGAACGGTGCAGGGAGGGGAGAGAGCGGCCCAAGAGCAGCCAGGGAAGGAGCTGGAATGTTGAGAAAGGACAGATGGAAGGATGGTCAATGAGGGGGAGGCAGACAGAGAGAGAACGTAGGGGAGAGGAGTGTCTCTGAGGCCAGGCTGAGAGGGCTGTGTGAGAGCCTGTGGTTTTAGCACTTGGAACCTGGGAGAGGTCCAAGTCCTGGGCAAGGAGCCTTGCAGTGGGTTGAGGCACTGCCAGTGGGGGATGAGCCAGTGGACATGCAGGCCCTGCCGGGGTCTGAATCCCCGTGACTGTAGGGATCTGAGAAGGGAAGGCAGGGTGGAGCACAGGGGATCTGAGGTGGTGTTACAAGGGATGGGGGACCAGAAGGACAGGAGGCGGGCCTTGGGGCAGGGCACGCTGAGGGTCATCAGAGGTGCTGAGATCAGGGGACGAGGCTGCTGGCCAGGAGAGGGGTCTCTGTGCGCAGGGTTATCCAGGGAGGGAACCAGTGACCAGAAAGAAGGGTTGGCTGGAATGGCGGCACCGCTGAGGGTCCCCCTTCCCATGTTTTTAGTTCAGCAAATGTTTTTTATTTTCCCTTGTGATCTAACTTTCATTCTGAAAATGCTTGAAATGCACAGAAGAGCTGAGAGAGCGACGCGGTCCTCATCTGCCCATCCTTGCCGGGGACTCACCCTTCTGTCTCACCGCACGTGCCTTCCCTCTCTCTAAAAGCACACTTCTCTTTTGCCAAATGATCTGGAAATAGCCAGGGTCAAACTTGGTTACCAGAGGCCACGAGGTTGGCTTGGACCTAGAATTTCATCACAGAAAGAGGCCCCCAAGGCCGTGCAGGCTCTGGGGGGTGGGAGGGGGGCATCTGTCACTTGAGGGGGGTGGAGCAGAAGGGGCTGCGGTGGGCTGGCCCTCCGAGCCCCCCAGACCCCTGCTGGCTGCAGTCCAACAGCGATGTAACCAGAGGTTAACGGGTGTCCTTCTCTTGCCCCGCTGTTTTTGTTCTTTTTCTCTGCAGGTTCCAGTGTCCCCAGTTGCCCGAATATCTCAAGTTAGTTTTTCACGTTCCCCGTTTGGGGCCCACTCTAGCTTCTGTGTGTCTCCTCTACTTCTCTCACCCGTTGCCTCTGTCCTTCCTTGAGCTCTTCTCTTCTCCATTCCTATCTTCGCTCCACCTTCTCACCCCCCGTCTTTCCCTTCTGCGTCCCGCTCTCTCCTCACCTCACCCCCTTCCTCCAGCCGCCCCCTCTCGTCTCTGCCTCTTCCACCTCCCGCCTCAGTCCGACTCCTTTCCGGTGCCTCTCCCATCTCCTTGCCCCAGTGTCTCCCTCCTCTTCTCTACCTCTCCCTCCGAGTTTCTTCCTCATCACTCTGCCGTATCTCCGTACATCGTGATCACTCCATCCACATGCTGGGTGCTGGGACGATGACGTCACAGAGCCTCCCATGGTGACTGGCGCCTTGAGGGCAGGAGCGCTATCCAGAGGAGGGCCCGCGGGCAGGGCACAGGCTGAGGCTGCCCAGCCCTGTCCTGTCCGCTCCCCTCCGCCTGGGTGTCCGGCCCTGACCTGGGAGGAGGACCAGCCACTCAACACCGTGTCACCTGGCCATGCCCACTCGTGTCCACGGCATACATACCCCACCCTGTCCCCTCCCGCCCCCGGCCGCTGTGTGCCCTGCCACCCCTGTCGCCGCATGCGCCGCTATCTCCATGCCACCAGTGCCGCGTGCTCCATGGTTACACGTGTTCACACACGCACATCCATGCATCAGGCTGTCTCCGCCACCTGCTCAGGCCTCACGCTAACTCTGCTCATGTACCCGCCCTGCTCCCAGGTATGCGAGACCACCCGCCCATCCCCATCACCGACCTGGCTGACAACATCGAGCGCCTCAAAGCCAATGACGGCCTCAAGTTCTCCCAGGAGTACGAGGTGAGCTATCCCTTCCCCACCAGCCCCACCACCACCATATGCCTGGCCCCAGGCCAGCTCCTGTCCTGCCTCAGGCCCCTGCTCTGTGTTTGGGGAGCGGGTGGTGGGCTCTAGACTGCTGCCCAAGAGCACAGACGGAAGGGGTCAGCAGTAGCCAGTGGGGAACTCAGCTTCTTAGGTACTGGGCCTGGTCAAGACCCTTTCGGGCACGCCAAGATGAGGACACAAAAGTCACATGCCCCTGAGCTAAGGGAGGCAGATGGAAGGTCATAAACACAATCAGTAATAACAACTGGCGTTTGTAGACAGCTCCGTGCCAGCCAGCTCCAGGCTGGGGACTCTGCATGCACCATCTATTTATGTCCTCCCTACAATGCTATGAGATGGGAACTGGTGTTATCCCATCTTACAGATGAGGAGGCTGAGGCTCTGAGAGGGGAATGACTTGCCTAAGGTCACGTCACTGATGAGTAGTGGAACCCATCTGGCAGCCTGTGCCTGCACATGCGTGTGCTCAGAGTGCCTGTCACAGAGATGGGGAGTCTGGGAGCCTGACTCCTGCTGCCCGGGCTGCATAAACCTTCCTGCTCCGGGCCCTCCAGGTGCCTCCTTCAACCATGGTTTCAACTCTGCCTGCTTCCAGGAGGCGCTAGTGGTAAAGAACCCGCCTGCCAGTACAGGAAACATAAGAGACATGGGTTCGATCCCTGGGTTGGGAAGATCCCCTGGAAAGAAAATGGCAACCCACTCCAGTATTCTTGCCTGGAGAATCCCATGGATGGAGGAGCCTGGCGGGCTACAGCCCATGGGGTCATGACTAAAGCAACCGAGCACGCATGCATGCTGGGGGCTCAGGCTTCTGAGCACTGCTCCTGGAGTCAAGGCTTCCAGCTCCCAGCTGGAGAGATGCTTTGCTCATGAAGGACGTGATGAGGAGAGCCCAGACTTCTGTGAGGAGTCCTGGCGAAGGTGTTGTTAAAGCGTCTTCTGCCTCAACGCACTCAGTGCCCGCTCCCGGCGCAGGCCTGGCACAGGATTCGCCTCGGTGGATGATGGATGGATGGGTGATCGAAGGGCTAGCTCTGCCCTGCCTGTGCATCCACTTCCCTCCGGTCACACGTCCTTCCACTTTGATTGCTGTCCTGGGCACCAGAGCTCCACTTCCAAGGGCTGTGGGTCAGGTTTCCGCAGAGGAGATTGAGCTTGGCAGGCGAATTGATGATCACATCTGCCTAGAGGACAGGGTGCTGCCTCTTCCTGTGGAGCTCCCACTGGGGGGCCTGCCCTGCCCAGGGCCCCCCGACAAGGGGGATGGAGCCACCGAGTCCGGCTCCCTGCCTCCAGTTCCCACGAGGCCTTCGCTTATCCAGTTCCACGTCCCACTAACCCTTCCTCCTGTGGGGCCCCGCACCCCACTGTCCAGACCTGCAGTGTCCTCTCACCTTCTGCCGCTTCTCTGCTCCCATCTGCGCTCCCCTTACAGACCTTCCTCCTCCAGGAAGCTGCCTCTGGCCACCCTGGCCTGCCGAGAGCTTTTCTGCAGCCAGGATCCAATAGCTCTGTTACCTTTAATGATCAGCAGCATCAAGCAGTTAGCCCTGCTAGCTACTGGGAGTATGGAGACAAGTGCCTGCAGGGAACTCAGTCGGTAGGGAGATGAGTGCAGACAGCGAACGCTAAATGTGACCTCATGCCGTGGTGTTAAATATGCAGATGTACAGAGAAGGTCCTCCAACAGCAGCACGAAGCGGGCAGGCTAGGGCTGGGGTGTGCTGGGGTCTCACGGAAGTGCTTACTGACCTGGGGAGACTAACAGGCTGGTACAGAAACCAACAGGCAGGTGTTGTGCTGTGCTGAGAACTTTGGGTCGTATTCATCTGTAAAAGGAGGGTAATAATAGAACTGGTTTCATAGGAGGATTGGGAGAGGGAATACATAGAGTGCAGAGAATAGCGCCATGCACACAGTTAAGTTTTTGCTGAAATTCAGCTGTTGTTATTATCATCCGAAGTGACAAGGACCCATGGAAGGCATTAAGCAGAGAATTGATCATCAGATCAGCATTTTATAAGGATTGTTCTGGCTGCAAGACAGAAAGAGGCAGGGAAAGAGGCAAAGGAAAGAGGCAGGGAGATGCCCAGCCTGAGCGGGGGTGGCCCAGCTGAGGCCCTGGCAGCAGGTTGGCGAGAGCCAAGGAGCTGAGGGAGCATCGGGACGTGGTGACGGATGAGACGGGGGGCACAGAGGAGTTTGGAGGATGACTGGCAGGTTGTGGCCGCAGCTTTGAGAGCCACAGCAGCAGAGCCGGGTTTGCACAGGGGAGCCGATGAGCTCAGCTCGGCAAGGGCTGAGACTGAAGAAGTGTGGGGCGTCCTGGTGGGATGTCCGGGGCCTGTGGGCTCTGCAGACCGGGGCTCAGGGGAGACTCTGGGCTACAGCTGAGTTACGTCAGCTCCAGCATATGGGCGTGAGGTCCTGAGAGCCAGTGAGCTCATCCAGGAAAGGTTGGAGGGTGTAAAGAGGGCCGAGGAATGAGCCCCGGAGAAGCACTGTGTCCTGCCTCCGAGAAGGAACAGCCAGAGAGGGAGGAGGAGAGCTGCACGAGGCCATGCAGGCGTGTCTGGAGCCCAGCAGCATTGGGTCATGCGCAGGTGGCCGCCTCTCGCTTCTGCCCTTATTCACTAGCTGGGTGCAGGGCTTGAGGGACTTCCCTGCCCACACCCCACCCCTACCACTCTCCTAGGCAAGCGGATTTGGTACCTTGGTCAGAGGAGTCTTCAGTCTGTCACATTGCTGACCAGTTCTCTGTGCCCCATGGCTGGGGAGCTGGGGCTCAGCCTTGCCCAGCACCACGGGACAGAGCCAGTGACTGTGGCCTGGGAGCAGCGGGGGATGTGGGCACCACCTGGAAGGCCGGGTCTCCTGGGGGCACTAGGTAGAGATGGGCTGTTGCCCCGCTCCACCTGCCTCCTTCATTCCCTGCAGTCGATTGACCCGGGACAGCAGTTCACGTGGGAGAATTCAAACCTGGAGGTGAACAAGCCGAAGAACCGCTACGCCAACGTCATTGCCTACGACCACTCTCGAGTCATCCTTACCTCCATCGACGGTGAGCCTAGGGTGGGGCCCCTTCCCATCCCCTGGCTCTCCTCCTCCTCCTCCTTAGTGGGTGATGTCTCCTCCTCCAGAAGAGGCCCACGGACTAGGTTGGAGGCCCCGAGATAATGCTCTCCTGTGTCCCTTCCTGCCTGTAGGTGTCCCCGGGAGCGACTACATCAATGCCAACTACATCGATGGCTACCGCAAGCAGAACGCCTACATTGCCACGCAGGGCCCGCTGCCTGAGACCATGGGCGATTTCTGGCGGATGGTGTGGGAGCAGCGCACAGCCACTGTGGTCATGATGACCCGGCTGGAGGAGAAGTCCCGGGTGAGGCTGTGCGGCAGGGCCCTGCTGGGGGTGAGGGGGGGCAGGTATGGATACTTGGCCACCAGGTGACTTTGGGCACCTCTGCCTGTCCCTGTGGGAAGACGCCCTTCAGGGGACTTGCCAAGTGCTATTGTTCTCCTGGGTTGTCCTCGTATCCCAGCTGCTGGGTGCTCCTGGGACATGGCATGTTCCCCAGACGCCAGTGGTTTCCTACCGTGTTAATGTGTTGTCCCAGATGCTGTCGTTTTCCAAGAATGTTAATATGTCCCCCAGTTACTGCATGTTTCTGGGACATTCACATGTTCCCTAGATGCTGGAGTGTTGCTGGGGCCTTAACACATCTCCTAAGTTAATTAGTGGAAAGAGCTGCTGTTATCTGCTTTTGCACAGCAAAGCATTGACTGGAACATAAAATTTACAGAGCTTGAAAATGGTGTATAAACGTTATGGGTAAATTTGGCAGAAAACGCACCTGGTGCGATCTGGTCATGAATAAATGATTTTCAATTACGTCCCTCATTCCCCTCGCGAGGGCAGGGGTGGCGGCCTAGTGTGAGGCCCTGGTTTGGTCTGGTGAGGGGGTGGCAAGATAAATCTGAGATCTCGGAGGCTAGGGGCCTGGCAGCTAGCACAGCTGGGCCTTCCGCCAGCTCCTGCCCTGGGCCCTGCCTGTCTGAGCCTTTGGGTCCCTCTGACACCCTTGCCTGCCCTCCCCTGCTGTCCCTCTGCAGGTGAAATGTGATCAGTACTGGCCAGCTCGTGGCACCGAGACCTACGGCCTCATCCAGGTGACCCTGCTGGACACGGTGGAGCTGGCCACCTACACTGTGCGCACCTTCGCGCTCCACAAGGTACAGTCCTGCCCTGGTGCCTGGCCCCAGCCTGGAGCCTGTGAGCACCGTGGTCTGTGCGTGGTGTGCTGGGCGAGTGGGGGCAAGTGGGAGTCAGTGTTGGAGGTCAGGGCTTGGAGGTGTGAGCAGGCCATGCCCGCCGGTGCCGTGGGCAGGATGGACAGAAGCAGCACACGAGCTCCTTCAGGCTGCCCCGTGTGACTTCTGAGTCCCGTCGGAGAGCCGGGGTCCAGCCTCAGTGTCGGGGCAGGCTGTAGCAGGCATGGTTCCTGGTCACTCACTCCATCTCTGCTGCATCCTCCACAGAGTGGCTCCAGTGAGAAGCGGGAGCTGCGTCAGTTCCAGTTCATGGCCTGGCCAGACCACGGAGTCCCCGAGTACCCGACCCCTATCCTGGCCTTCCTGCGGCGGGTCAAGGCCTGCAACCCCCTGGACGCAGGGCCCATGGTGGTGCACTGCAGGTGAGGTGGGGGGCTTCCAGTGGGGGTGGGTCAGAGGTGAGGGAGGCCTCTGCCCAGGCTGAGTCCTGTTCCTGCAGTGCGGGCGTGGGCCGCACGGGCTGCTTCATCGTCATCGACGCCATGCTGGAGCGGATGAAACATGAGAAGACGGTGGACATCTACGGCCATGTGACGTGCATGCGGGCGCAGCGCAACTACATGGTGCAGACTGAGGACCAGTATGTGTTCATCCACGAGGCGCTGCTGGAGGCCGCCACGTGTGGACACACGGAGGTGCCCGCCCGCAACCTCTACGCCCACATCCAGAAGCTGGGCCAAGTGCCTCCCGGGGAGAGTGTGACTGCCATGGAGCTGGAGTTCAAGGTGGGGCTGGGCCTGCCTGGCTCCAGTGCCTGGACTGGGTCATGGGGACGCCCCTCCGCCCCTCCCCGCCCAGGAAGCCCTGCCTGACCAGCCCTTCCCTCTCGCTAGTTGCTGGCCAACTCCAAGGCCCACACATCTCGCTTCATCAGCGCCAACCTGCCCTGCAACAAGTTCAAGAACCGCCTGGTGAACATCATGCCCTACGAACTGACCCGTGTGTGTCTGCAGCCCATCCGCGGCGTGGAGGGCTCCGACTACATCAACGCCAGCTTCCTGGATGGCTATAGGTCAGCACGCTCGTGACTGCCCACCACGCCCACGAGTAGCTGGGCCTGCGCCTGGCCGGTGGGGAGCACAACAGGGTCGGGCTGGCCCGGAAGACCTGGGTGGGCTTCTTAGAGGAGGGGTGAGCTGAGTGGGGCCCCAAGGGACTAGGCAGCCATGGGGAGACCCTGGGGGCATCAGCACCTCCAGCATGTCCAGTCTTGTGTCCGCCCCAGACAGCAGAAGGCCTACATAGCCACGCAGGGGCCTCTGGCGGAGAGCACGGAGGACTTCTGGCGCATGTTGTGGGAGCACAACTCCACCATCATTGTCATGCTGACCAGGCTTCGGGAGATGGGCAGGGTGAGCACACCAGTGGCCCTCCTCAATCGCGGCCTTTCCCTCCCGGCCCCATGAGCATAGCCTCAGACCCTTACCACCACCTGTGGCTTTCCGCTCCCAAATCCTCTGAAATCTGGAGGTCCCCTTCCCCCCTCCTCCGCTCCCTACCTCCTCCCCTCCTGACCCCAGGGCCGGGCCCTCTGTCCACAGGAGAAATGCCACCAGTACTGGCCTGCAGAGCGCTCTGCCCGCTACCAGTACTTTGTCGTCGACCCAATGGCCGAGTACAACATGCCCCAGTATATTCTGCGTGAGTTCAAGGTCACAGACGCCCGGGTGAGTGGACAGGGGAGTGTGTATATGTGCATGAAGGCATGTGTATGACACTGCCGAGTCCCTCTGGGGTGGGGGCTGCCTGCATGGTACCCCTGCTCCAACCGTAGGAATCTAAGGTCAGGTGTGGGGGCGACAAGCCCATTTCCCAGGATGGCCTCAGGGTGCTTAGCTGTGGGGCTGCCTTGCCCACCTGGCCAGGGGCTGCTGCCAGTCCAGCCCTGACCCCGGGCCCTGCCACCTCTCCCAGGATGGGCAGTCGAGGACGATCCGGCAGTTCCAGTTCACAGACTGGCCAGAGCAGGGCGTGCCTAAAACGGGCGAGGGCTTCATCGACTTCATCGGGCAGGTGCACAAGACCAAGGAGCAGTTCGGGCAGGACGGGCCCATCACGGTGCACTGCAGGTGGGGCCGGCCCCGCGGAGGGCTGGGCGGGTCGGGGACCTGGGGGTGGGAGCCCTGACCCGGTGCTCTCCCTGGGCAGTGCTGGCGTGGGCCGCACCGGGGTGTTCATCACACTGAGCATCGTCCTGGAGCGGATGCGCTATGAAGGCGTGGTTGACATGTTCCAGACCGTGAAGACCCTGCGCACACAGCGCCCAGCCATGGTGCAGACGGAGGTATGCAGGCCACTGGCCAGGCTGAGGCTGGCTTCTCCCAGACACATGCCACTGGCATTGCCCAAAGCACAGGGGAGGGGTGAGCCGGACCCACTTCCCCGTCAGCAGCTGTGCTCTGGGTGCCGGTGGTATGCCTGGCTCCCAGCTAGGGTCGCACGTGGCCGTCCTTACAGGGGTACACGATCTAGGGGCAGACTGGGGTGGTGGGGGGAAACCCGAGCAGATGTCTGGGTCCAGCCCCTGCTCCTGGCCAGCAAAGGCTAAGTCCATGAACCATTGGCTGCAGTGCATGTGCCCTTGGCCATGTGTAGGGGGTATCTGCCCGTGCTGACCGGCCCCCTGTCCCGTAGGACCAGTACCAGCTGTGCTACCGCGCGGCCCTGGAGTACCTCGGCAGCTTTGACCACTATGCAACGTAACTACCGCCCCCTCTCCTCCGCCACCCCCGCCTGGGGGCTCCGGAGGGGACCTAGCTCCTCTGAGCCATACCGACCATCGTCCAGCCCTCCTGCACGGATGCTGTTGGGACCACAGCATTTCAGGAACATTGCCACACCGCACAGAGAGCCCAGAACTGCCCTGGGCGAGGGGGCGGGCCAGCAGGCAGGCACCACGGCCCTGTTTCTGCCCTCTAGGCCCGCCCCAGAGCCACTGCGAACTCTCTGTTCTGCTGCCGGTTCTCATGCTTCTTCTCATGGGGTGGGGGGATGGGAGCGAAGCCTCCCTTTTTATACGTTAAGTGGGGTAGACAGGGATTATAGCCTCTTCCCTCTGACTTTTCTTTTTGCAAATTCTTAACTGCAGACTGGGCTGCTGTGGGGGACGGGGGAATAGTTTGTCTTCTCCTTGAGTTCACTTTGGATCCTTTCCTTTGGTACGACTTTCGCTGCTGCAGGACGGAGCGTGCCTTCCCCGTGTGTGGAGCCGGGGCCGCCAGCCTGAGCAGAGGCACCGCTGACCCGGCTGCCCTTCCCGTCCTGCTGACAAGACCCTATTTCAGCCAAGTGCAGGGAAACACATTTGGGGGGTTTAATTTCTGTTCCATTTTTCCGTAAGAGCCTTATTTGAGGCCCCACAGACCGTGGTGGGGGAGAGGAAATGGGAAGCCCTCACCCCCAGTTCTCTATTCCAGTGCGTGTGTAACATTCACAGCCCAGAACCACAGATGTGTCTGGGGGAGCAGGCGTTCCTCATCACCATCGTGTTTTGCAAAGGTTAAAGATAAAGCAAAGACGAAAAACAAAAAAAATCCAAAAAAAAGGAAAACCCAAGAAAAAAAAAGAGAGGCACCCCCTGGCCTCTTCTTCAAACCCATGAGAGGGTAGGTGACTCTGGGCGCCTGGGGGTTCCCTCTGGGTCCACAGAGCCTGCATTTTGTCCAGCATTGCAGGATGGCACAGTGTTGGTAGGCTGTGGGTCTGGCCACGTGGCCGAGACCGTGGGCACTGGTCAGGGTGTGTGCCACACCCCACACACCTCAGGGCCAAGCAGGGGTGCGGCTGGCCGTTCAGGTCCAGGCCAGTGGGCCTGGTAGCACACGTCTGTCCTCCGAGTGGGGGCCAGATGACTTCCTTCCCTGGTTTGCAGCTGTCTTCAAAGCCCCCAAGGAGTGCTCTTTCCCACTTCTTCAAGATGCCCTCCTAAACCAATGTGGCAAGACTACTGGACTTCTCTCAATGGTACTATCCTCAACTCTTATTATCTCGGCTTGCTGAGGGGCAGGGAGAGGGCCTCTTCCTCTGGGCAGCACTATCTAGGTAGGTAAGTGGGGGCGGGAAGGGTGCATAGCTGTTTTAGCCAAGGGACGCGAGACGGACGTCCCCAGATCTAGCTAGGCTGTCAAGATCAACAATCCAGGGTTGGTAATGTTGAATGAGACATTCATTTTTACCTTGTGGATGCTAGTGCTGTAGAGTTCACTGTTGTACACAGTCTGTTTTCTATTTGTTAAGAAAACTACAGCATCATTGCATAATTCTTGATGGTATTAAATTTGAATAATCAGATTTCTTACAAATCGGGTCTCTTGTCTCCGCTCTTTCTGGAATGCGAGTCTGGGCTGTCAGTCCCTCAGGGTGGGTTCTGCCAATTTCCTGCTCCTCAGGAGACAGTGTGACTGTCCTGAGGATCTGGTGATGAGACAGGCTCTCGGCATGGTGACCAGTTTCAGATGGGAGCCTGATGACTGAGCCACCAAGTGTGTGGAGGGAGCACCCTGACATGAGCCCCAGCTCCGCCGGCTGGCAGCATACCCCCTGCCACATTCTGGGTCGCCACATCCCCTTCTCCTTCACCTCCTCCCTCTCCTTTTCCCCTGCTGTAAGGAAAAGAATGGCACTGTGGCAGTGGCAGCCAAGGCCATATGGAAATTGGTTAGAGGATATTCGTAATTCCTGCAGTGTGGGTATTAGACCCAGTGTGGCCATCCGGCTCCTGGACACAGAGCAACATTTGTAGTCGTCTCTCCACTGGTAATCAGATAAGTCCTACCAGGTTGGAACCTTGGGACTTCTGGGGACAAGAGATAAACAAGGTCCAGAAGAAGTGGAGAAGAGAAATACATGTGGTCAGCAGTGACCAAATATAGAGAGTATTGTGGTGAGCCCAACATAGAGGTGCTACGGCAGCACCTCCCCCTGCAGCGGGATCAGGAAGGGCTTCCTGGAGGAGGTGACGTAAACTGGATTCTGAGTGATATGCTAAGTAAGGCTTTCTTTCAAAAGATGGGAACAGCATTTCCAATGGAGAGAGTAACTTGTACAAAGGCTTGGAAGCAAGAAACAGACTAACAAATATGATAGACTACAAAGAACACCCATGAATGGGGTAGACAGACATAAGGAGACTGAAGGCCGCTGAGGCGTTTGAGCTGGTTGTGGACTCCCTGCTGGGTGGCGAGCCTCTGTCCCATGCTGAACAGAGGCTCTATACCATGCTTTCGAGGCCCTCACTGCCCCCCCAGTGTTGCCAGCAGTCTCTGGTGGCCGTGGTTTCTCTAGCTCCTAGCTCAGTGCCTGGCATATTTCTTTTCATTCAGAAAAACAGTGCCATCATTGCATTATTCTTGATATTAAATTTAAATTTCCCAATAGTGAGCCATTAAACATTATCAAGTGAGGGTAGGTATCAGATGGTCACTTGAAGAGCAACAGTATATGAACTGGACTCGGCAGACTCTGCAGACGCTGCTTTATGGGCATGATCACTTAGCCTCAGAACAACTCAGCAGGCAGACCACGCAGGGCAAGTCGGTGCCGGAGCTGGGACCCACACCTGGTTACGGCTGTTCCAGAGTCCCTGCCCTTTCTATTGCCTGGTGTCAGGCCCCCTCCTCTGGGCGGTCACCCTCTCCCAACCCACTCCTCGAGGCTCCAGGGCTCCCCATCTCAGTGTGAGGCACCCCATCTACAGGTTCCCCAATCAGGCACCTCTCCTCTTCCTCCCTCACCCTCACAACTAATCACCAAACCCTGCCCTTTTGGCCTCTTCTGCACCTGTTTGGTTCTCTGCATTTCCAGGACCCGCCTTCTCCTGTCTGGACTGCTGCCATCCTGCTCCCTGGTCTGCCTGCCCCCAGCCCTGCCCCAGCCAACCCATCCTCAGCACTGCCACCTGAATGACTCTGTTAGCAGACGTGACCGTGACACTGTCCTGACCAGACCCGGCCAGGCCTTCACAGTCAGCCCAAACTCCATGGGTTTCTGAGGCTGCAGGACCCTGCTCTGCAAGTAATTTGAAATAGGTATTTTTCATGTGATCCTCACAGCAGTGTGTGGGGTGGGTCCTACTAGGCCATTTTGTACATGAGAACATCAGGCCTCATTCACTCATTTAACAAGTAACTTGAGCACGCGCCGTGGGCTACTCACATCAGGGCACAGATTTCTGCCCGAGTGGTGTTTATCCTCTTAGCAGGAAGAAACATGCATGTGAAAAATAATACATGTATATAGCTTGTTGGAAAGTGATAGGTGTTATGTATGGGGTGGGGGATTAGAATAGGTACATGGGGAAGGTTTGGTTAATAATCACGGTGGTTGGAGGAAGCAGCGTTGAAAAGATGGGATTTGAGGAGAGACAAAGCTGGTGATGGATTGGCCTGAACGTCTTTGAAATGAGCATCCAGGCTGGAGGAGCAGCTGGAGCGGAGGCCCTGGGCAGGAATGTGCCTCATGGGTTGAGGCACGTGTGGCCGTGACAGCGTAAGCAGGGGATGGGAGAGCGGTGGAAGATGAGGTTGGAGAGGAAATGGGGCAGCTTCGAGGCCAACGGGAGGACTTTGGCAGAGATCCAGGTGTGAGCAGTGGCCAGATACCAGTTCTGTCTTGGAAGCAGAACTAAGAGGATTTGTTTATGGACTGGGTGAGAGAAAGGAGTCAAGGTTGACCCCACAGTTTTGGCCTGAGCAACTGGAAGGATGAAATTGCCATTTGTTGAGAAGGGGAAGCTGTGCATAAGAGTTGAGTGATTTGGAGGAATTTGGAAATTTCAGGAGGGTCTGCCTGACTCTCCAGGGCTCTTTCACCACTGCTCCCTGCCCATAGCTAGAGACAGAATCAGATGCATAGAGGAAAAATATAAATTTAGAAGGAAATACACCAAGAGCTGTGAGTGTGGGTGGCTTTTTTCTTCATAATTTTCTAAATTTTCTGTAAAGAATATTTTTAAAAGGACAAACTTTTAAAATGGTATAACCAGTACTTCATTTTATGTCATCATGCTGTGCCTGTTGGGGGAATCTTAGTTCCCTGGCCAAGGGATCAAACCCATGCCCCTGAAATGAAAGTGCCAAGTCCTAACCACTGGCCTGCCAGGGAAGTCCCAACACTTCATCTTTTAGAACAACAAAAATCTTCCATATAGAGGTGTAAAACATTAAAGTTTCCCCCATTTCCTTGCCCCCCGACTCCCTGGGGGGAATTCCAATTTATTCTATATTCTTCTGGGTATTTTATATGAATCTTAAAACATGTATAAACTTTACTTTTATACAACTGTCGTCCTGTTGTTCACATCTTTCTGCAAATTGCTCTTTTCATATTAGTGGGAACTTCTTTCCATGCTAGTTTTTTTTTTAACAGTTTTTAAACTGCTACATACTCTTCTGTTATGGATATGCCATACATTTTTTTAACGGTTATTAGTATAGCTTTTTCACTAAAGGAAAAAATAGATAACAGACTTTCCTGGTGCTATAGTGGATAAGAATCTGCCTGCCAATGCAGGGGTCACAGGTTCGATCCCCAGTCTGGGAAGATTCCACATATGTTGCCACAGAGCAGCTAAGCCTGTGAGTCACAACTTC
This sequence comes from Cervus elaphus, assembly GCF_910594005.1. Taxonomy (NCBI): domain Eukaryota; kingdom Metazoa; phylum Chordata; class Mammalia; order Artiodactyla; family Cervidae; genus Cervus; species Cervus elaphus. The sequence goes on along the minus strand of NC_057834.1, from coordinate 122,655,836 downwards.
TGAGCCCAGGCGCCCTAGAGCCTGTGCCCCACAAGAGAAGCCCGCACAAGGAACGAGAGTAGCCCTCGCTGTCCACAACTAGAGAAAGCCCGCGCACAGCAGTGAAGACCCAACACAGCCAAAAATGAAAAGTACATGCGTACCTTTTCCTTCATAAAAATAAATAATTCCAACAGTCTTAAAAAATACAAAACCAAAGGTAAGTTTTCCTCCCTCCTCCCCACAACAGTTTCATTTCCTAGAGCTTCTGATTTTAGTCGTTTGGGTGTGAGCAGTACATCTCCCACACTAAGTTGCATAGTAATATACCTGGTGAGTCCTCACAATAAAACCTGTGGAATTTGGTCAGTTTAGGTGAACTCCCACCTGTTCCTCTTGATTTTGTCATATATTTCTTTTAATTCTTTATGAGCTCTCTCATGACCTTAAACAATATATTTAAACATTTATTTCCTGATTTATCACCCTGAGCAGTATCCTTTCGATTACCCTCTATGGAGAATGAGAAAATTAGCCTACTCTCCTTGATTCTCCCTCCTCCAACTACCATTTTTTGTTTTGCATTGTCAAGGTTTATAATATTTTCTGATCTATTAGTATAATTGTCTGGTCCTAAATATAAAAAACCTATAAACAGCATTTTAACTGGATGTTTATGAAAAATCTTTCAAGCATCAATTTCAAATAACTCTCTACTTTTTTCCTTATTTCCTTCCCTTCTAGAGCACACTCCACTGCCACAGTTTCTTATTCAGCATTTTGAGCCTTTTTCTTTACTTTGGTAGAATACCTCTCACAAATTTTTTCTCATAGGATTATAAACTTTCTGATTATTGTATTCCTGAAAATATCTTTTTCTCACATTCACTCTCAGTTTTAACTTTGTTTGGCATAGGCTTCTTTATTGAAAAAACAAAATTGGGGATATCCCTGGCGGTCCACTGATTAAGACTCTGCACTTCCAGAGCAGGGGAGTGTGAGTTGTGAGTTCAGTCCCTAGTCTGGGACCTAAGATCCTGCATGCTTTTCAATGAGACCAAAAAAAAAAAAGTTTCCAGAAACTTTTAAAGCTATTGTTTCTAGTACTGTATGAACCAGTTGTTGAAGGAGGAGGGTTGTATGGCACTGTTGATGCTTTGCTAACAGGTTTCTTTATCAAGTTACCCTGATATTTGCTTGATCACCAATTAAATTCTGAACTTAAACCCAGTTCAGGCTTCACTTGGGAAGAATGACCCTTGACTCAGGGATCTTGGGCTTATGGTTTTCTCAGCCCTGGTTTATCCGTCAGTCTGAGATCATCTACTTATTATCTTTCAGAACGTTTCTGTTTGAAAATCCCTTGGAGTATAGCTAATGTGAGTATCTAAATTGGGGTTTTCTCCCAAAATACTTATTTGTTTAGGTCACCTTTCTCCCTGTCCTGACTGGTAATGCCTCCTTTTTATCACATTTGAAGTTACTACAAGTACAGAGTCTACTCTGTACTCTCGGCCTGGAGCTAATTTCACTTGTCTGTTCATCTAGTCTAAACCAGAATTACTCATTTAACTTGTGCGGCTTTGTTTCATTATCTGACACAGCTAGCTAGTCCCCCATCATTATATTTTTTCTTAAAACTAATTACTGCAAAAAAGTAATTAGTGCCAGTCCCTGTTTTTCCTCCACTAGATATTAAATTATTTTTTTAAAACTCCATCCTCAATTCTGATTGCAGATTTTATTGATAAAATTGACAACAATGTATCTGAAGAATATATGTTAATGTAAAAGAAAGAAAAGCTGATTGGACTCTAAATGAAGACTAAAATTTAAGATCAAAAGCAAGCTTGCCCATCCAGCCCTGCTGAGAGGGAGGAAACACTATCTGATGTGTCCAGCCATCTCAGCTTCTAGAACGAGGGCTGTAAGGCAGGCAGTGCAGGCTCTTAGCATTCCGGGTCCACAGCCCAGTGCTTTAGACATGCTCATTTTCAGTTCTTGGCTCATCTCTCCGTGAATCTTTCACTCCAGCTTTATCTAAATACCATGGTTTCTCAGGCACACCTTGCAAAACCTTTGTAACAATCAAGGGGTTAAATCTAAATCTTTCAAATCAATAAGAACAAAAGTAAACACCCTAATAGAAAAATGGGCATGGACACAAATAGGCAATTTACAAAAGAAGATACACAAATTCCAATAAAATAGGGGGAAATACTCAGCCTCACTATTAATCAAAGAAGTACAATCGAAGGAACAGTGAGGTACTAGTGTGCGACAATCAGTGGACAAAAATATGCTAATATGCTGTGGGGATTTGAGCACCCGGGTGGCGCTGGTGGTAAAGAACCCACCTGCAGGACACCTAAGAGACTCTGGTTCGAGACTCCCTGGGGCCCGGAAGATCTGGAAGAGGGCATGGCAACCCACTCCAGTATTCTTGCCTGAGACTCCCATGGACAGAGGAGCTTGGTGGGCTATGGTCCATAGGGTCACAGAGTCAGACATGACTGAAGCAACCTAGCACACACATGTGTATTGCTAGTAGGGATATAATCAGCTTCTATCTTTTTAGGGGGAATATTTGCCTTGTCTATCAAAGGCTGTAAAATATGCTTTGCCTTTGATTCAGTGATACAATTTTACAATGTATATGAAGGAAATTTAAATTAAAAAAATCTATAGGCAAAGATTCATGGCAGCATTGTTTATAATACTGAAAAGTTAGAAACAACCCAAAATACACACACACAAACATAACCTACAGCCTGGCTCAAGTGAATTTGGAGACCATCAGTATCTGGATCACTTGAGAGCATTTTAGAAAATGAATCTCAGGCCCCACTCTAGACCTACTGAATCAGAATTTGTATTTTGACAGTTTCTTAGGGCACGTGTAAAAGAAAAAAGCACAGGCAAGGATACACACTAAAATGTTAGCAGTGATTTTTCCAGGTGGTGATGCTCTCTGTTTGGTTTTATGTTTGTTTTTATTATTGTTGTTGTTGTTTGCAGCAACTCTCCATCCCCACCCTAGTGCACACACAAGTGTGCACACACACACGCACGCGCACACACACACACTTTTCTGGACTTCAACTGTAAAAAAAGAATCTCCATGCTATTTTTCCCATGCTAGTAGTTGGGGCCAAGAAGAACATAGTCAGGCAAGGTTTGGAGACTCCCGGAAAAATGAGGGTCCTCCACCCACTTGCAGGACAGATTACTTCCCCCTCCCTGGATGGTTCTCCCATTCATTCTCCAAACAGCACATCTCCCGAAGAGCAAGCCTGATCTTGTCAACCCTCCTTAGAGCTATTTTTTTTTTTTTCTCCTTAGAGCTATTTTGAAAGTGAAAGTGTTACTCGCTCAGTCTTGTCCAATTCTTTGCAACCCTATGAACTGTAGCCCACCAGGCTCCTCAGTCCATGGAATTCTCCAGGCAAGAATACTGGGGTGGATAACCATCCCCCTCTCCAGGTGATCTTCCTGACCCAGGGATCGAACCCAGGTCTCCCACACTGCAGGCAGATTCTTTACCATTTGTGCCATCAGGAAAGCCCTGTAATCCAAGTTCCCAATGCCCCCTGCATGGGCAGCGCAGAGTTAACCACTGGACCACCAGGAGAGTCCTGAATGTAACCCAATTCCTTAAAGGCTACAAGGTCCTGCTAGATTTGCCCTGTCACTCCAGGGCAATGAAGTGTATTTCCCTCGGGTGCCTAGTTCTCTCCCATCTTTTCACACATCGTTCCCTACCTTTGCCTGGAAACTCAGCCCACCACCTCGCTGACTGCCTTCTAGCCCCAGGCCTCCTGAGTCCAGGAAGTCATCTCTTCCAGGAAGCCTTCCCAGGAACGCTTAGGGGTCCCAATAGCATAGGCACCTGGTCTATTGCTCCACAGTTGGGTTGTCAGATTCATGAGGCTTGAGGCCGCATCCCCATGGCCTTCGGTCTCTGCATTGAGTGGGGACATTTTGAGGCCCAGATTCAGTGACATCCCTAAGGTGTCTGCTGGCTCTGTCATTTGGTCCTCTCGGGGCAGTTCTGGCATAATGTGGTGGCTGCCTGGGACTGGCTATTTTTGGGGGTGTGGCCCAGCCCTTGGGAGAAGGATGAAAGGAGTACACATTTCTTTAAGGCAGAAGATACCCCTACTCTAGGGAGGATGCCCCTCACAAACATGGGTGAAGACCTTCGGCCTGCCCCAGGGCCTGCCCCTCGATGCTCCCTGTTGTAAATGCATTTTCTAGTTTCTCTCCCTCTGATGGGCACTTTCTTTATGAGAATGTGTCCGTGGTAGACAAATGCAGAGGCTGTGGTGGCAGGTGCCTGGACACCCTTTCTGGCACACCTGAGTCAGGACAAATCCTCACAGAATCCTCTTTTGGCCCCTATCTTCCCCACCCTCAACCAGACAGCCTCACATCCAGCTGTGCTGTGGGTCTGGTAACCATATCACTGTGCTGATATTATTCTTGCTTCTTCAGCTATTCACATACTGAGATGGGGGGAAAAAAAAGAAATTATGTAGGCAGCAGTGGAGAAATGAAATGCAAATTGGCATTATAATTATTGTGTGATTCATCTGTCTCCTCCACTGGATTGTGAACTTTTTGAAGATAAGGACCCTTGTCTCCCAGCCTAAAGGAGGGACTCAATAAATGTTTGTTAAAAGGATAACAGGGCTTCCCAGGTTGCATTAGTGGTAAAGAAACTGACCACCAATGGAGGAAGCATAAGAGATGTGGGTTCAATCCCTGGGTCAAGAAGATCCTCTGGAGAAGGAAATGGCTACCCACTCCAGTATTCTTGCCCGGAGAATCCCATATACAGAGGAGCCTGGAAGGTTACAGTCTATAGGGTTGCAAAGAGTCAGATACCACTGAAATGACTTAGCACACAAAAGGATAACAACAGACTTGTGCAAGATTGAGAAAGGAGTACATCAAAGGTGGATATTATCACTCTGCTTATTTAAAATATGCAGAGTACATCACGCAAAATACCAGGCTGGATGAATCACAAGCTGGAATCAAGTTTGCCAGGAGAAATATCAATAATGTCAGATATGCAGAAGATACCACCATAATGGTAGAAAGTGAAGAGAAACTAGAGTCTCTTGATGAAGAGGAGAGTGAAAAGGCTGGCTTGAAATTCAACATTTGAAAAACTAAGATCATGGCATCCAGTCACATAACTTCATGGCAAATTGATGGGGGGGAAATGGAAACAGTGGCAGATTTTATTCTCTTGGGGTCCAAAATCACTGCAGATGGTGACTACAGCCATGAAATTAAAAGACGCCTGTTCCTTGGAAGAAAAGCTATGACAAATCTAGACAGTATTAAAAAGCAGAGACATCACTTTGCTGACAAAGGTCCATCCAATCAAAGCTATGGTCTTCCTAGTAGTCATGTACAGATGTGAGAGTTGGACCATAAAGCAGGCTGAGCACTGAAGAGCTGATGCCTTTGAACTGTGGTGCTGGAGAAGACTGTTGAGAGTTCCTTGGACTGCAAGGAGATCAAACCAATCAATCCTAAAGGAAGTCAACCCTGAATATTCATTGGAAGATCTGATGCTGAGGCTGAAGCTCCAATACTTTGGCCACTTCATGTGAAGAGCCAACTCATTAGAAAAGACTCTGGTGCTGGGAAAGACTGAGGGCAGGAGGAGAAGGAGGTGACAGAGATACTTGGATGGCATCAGGGACTCAATGAACATGAGTCTGAGCAAACTCCAAGAGATAGTAAAGGACAGGGTAGCCAGGCGTGCTGCAGTCCATGGGTTGCAAAGAGTTGACAGGACTGAGCCACTGAACTGAACTGAATTAAAATCCGGCCCCATTACTGCATGACAAACAGAAGGGGAAAAGGTGGAAATAGTGACAGATTTTTTCTTCTTGGGCTCCAAAATGAGTGACTTAAGGGAGATCAACCCTAAACATTCACTGGAAGGACTGATGCTGAAGCTGAAGCTCCAGTGTTTTGGTCATCTGATGCGAACAGACGACTCATTGGAAAAGTCCCTGATGGTGGGAAAGATTGACGGCAGAAGGAGAAGAGAGTGTCAGAGGATGAGATGGCTGGATGGCATCACCCAGGCAATGAACATGAACTTGGGCAAACTTTGGGAGATGGTGAGGGACAGGGAGGCCTGGCGTGCTGCAGTCCACGGGGTTGCAAAGAGTCGGACATGACTGGGCGACTGAACGACAACATGGCTGGGCTGCCAGAATACCAACCTTTAGCATCTCTACTCCCAGCTCTTCTGAGGTCCTTCCCTTCCTTTCACCTCTCACACTAAGCACAGACCCTAGTCAGATCCTAGAGGGTCTTCCTCAACCTCCTCATCTAGGGTGGGGTCAGCATCCACCATACCAAACTACCCTCTCCCTGATGAACCACTTGTCTCCCCGTGCCCCACCCCGATGGAAGGCATGGCTCATATGGAGATATACCAAGGAACAATAGCTCTTAAGGAAGGAAGAAACAGGACTTTCCTCGTGGTCAGTGGTTAAGAACCCACCTGCCAGTGCAGGGGACACAGGTTTGATCCCTGGTCTTGGAAGATTCCCCATGCCATGGAGCAGCAGAGCCCACGCACCCTAGAGCCTGTGCTCTGCAACAAGAGAAGCCACCGCAACGAGAAGCCTGAGCATCACAGTGAAGAGTCGCCCCCGCTCTCTGCAACGAGAAAAAGCCTGTACAGAGCAACAAAGATCCAGTGCAGCCAAAAATAAATAAGTAAAGTTTTTAAAACAAAGAAAGAAAGAAAGATCAGCCAGGATCTGGACTGGACTTTGACCTGCAGTGAGGTTTTTGGCCCCAGAAGCAGACTCCTCAATGAGCCCCCACAAAGACCTTGTGTCCCAGGCCTCTTTCCAGGGATGGCCCCTTCTAGCCTTCCCTCGGGCACATTTTCAGGGCAGCCTCTGCAGTTCCTCCCATCTGAGCTCCTACGTGGTCCCAAAGATTTAAATCCAACAAAGACATGGTATACATCTATAATGTGCTATAATAATGCCTGCTAGCATCACTAACCACTTAAATGTGCCAGCCACTTTACCTACATTGTTGAGATTTAATTCTTCCAACAGTCTTGTAGATTAGCTCATATCAGTATCTCCTTTTGCAGCTGAAGACTAAGATTCAGAGAGGTCAAGCAACTCACCCTAAGCCACACAGCTACAAGGGAAGTTGAATCTAAATTTGAATCTGGATCTGTTTGACTCCAGAGCCTGAATGTTTAAGCATTATACAAAGTGCAACCTGTGTGGTTTTATATTGCTGGAGTGTACAAAAGTCCCTTCCTTTAGAGGCTTCACTGTATGTTGGGAAACAGACATTAGTCACAGAGATCTTAACGCACTTACGTAATTACAGACTCTCCTAGATACTCTCCAAGAAAAGTGCCTAAAGCAAGGAGAACAACACAGAACTGGCATGGGAGTCAGAGAGGCTTCTATGAGGAAATGGTCTTTCGTAAACCTGCTGCTGCTGCAAAGTCACTTCAGTCGTGTCCAACTCTGTGCGACCCCATAGACGGCAGCCCACTAGGCTCCTCTGTCCCTGGGATTCTCCAGGCAATGGTACTGGAATGGGTTGCCATTGCCCTCTCCGTTGGTAAAACTAATCAGCGTATTAAAGAGCAAAGATCTCACTTTGCCGACAAAAGTCCATTTAGTCAAAGTTATGGTCTTTCCAGTGGTCATGTACAGATGCAAGAGTTGGACCATGAAGAAGGCTGAGCACTGAAGAATTGATGCTTTCGAACTGTGGTGTTGAAGACTCCTGAGAGTCCCTTGGACTGCAAGGAGATCAAATCAGTCAATCATAAAGGAAATCAACATTGAAAATTCAATGCAGGGACTGATGCTGAAGCTGAAGGTCCAGTACTTCGGCCATCTGATGGGAAGAGCTGACTCAGTGGAAAAGACCCTGATGCTGGGAAAGATTGAAGGCAAAAGGAGAAGAGGGTTGCAGAGGATGAGATGGTTGGATAGCATCACCTACTCAATGGACATGAACTTAGGCAAACTCTGAGAGATTGTGAGGGACAAGGAGGCCTGGCATGCTGTAGTCCATGAAGTTGCAAAGAGTCAGACAAGACTTAGCAACTGAACAAGAACAACAGATGTCCTGAGGCAGCAGGGAGTACAGCTCCTTTAAAAAGTGTTTTAGAAAAACAGAACAAAGTCCTGTATGGCTGGAGCCCAGACAGCAAGGAACAGCAGGGCAGAATGGGGTGGAGAGTGGCCTGTTGCCAAATCACTCAGGGCCTGGTAGGTCATGGCAAGGGGCTTGGAGTTCATGGTGAAGGCACAGGGAGCTTTTAAAGGGTTCTCAATAGAGTTGTGAATTCAGATTTGCTTTTTAGAAAGATCACCCCGGCTGCTGTGTGGAGAACAGACTGAAAGGGGCAATGGTTGCAGGGGTCCAGGAGAGATGTGATATGGCTTGAAATGGGACGGTAGTGCCAGGGAGGTAAGAGGAATAGGGTTCAGGACACAGTTTTGAAAGTAAGGTCAATAGGATTGGATGTGGGCTGCAAGAGGGAAGAATCAACACAGACTCTGTACACCCGGATGGAGACTGGTGCTTTTACTGAAATGCTCAAGAATGAGGGAGAAACAGGTTTAGAGAAGAATTAAGAGTTTGCTTTTGCTAAGTTCGAGGTGCCTTCAAATGTCCAAGTAGTGGGAAAGAGTCAGTCTATCTTTTTTTTTTTTTTCAGTCTATCTTTGTATCACCAGAGACAGCACAAAAATGTGTTAGTCACTCAGTTATGTCTGATTCTTTGTGAACCCATGGACTGTAGCCTGTCAGGCTCTTCCATCCATGGGATTTTCTAGGCAAGAATACTGGAGTGGGTTGCCATTTCCTTCTCTGAGCACAAAATAGGTCCTATTTAAAATGTCTGTAAAAATAAATAAATAAATAAAATGTCTTTAAATAAAAGAATGCACTGGAATTCCCTGGTAGTACAGTGGTTAGGACTCCACTTTCACTTGCCAAGGGCCTGGGATTGAATCCCTGGCTGGGGAACTGAGACCCCACAGGCTGCTCAGCCAAAAAACAACAACAGCAAGGAAGGTACATGGGGAGAATTTGAGTCAAGTCTTGAAGAATGGAGGGGATTTGGCTTGGAGATGAAGATATTTTGGTATCTGAGATAAAGATGATACAAAACAAACAAACAAAAAACAAGCCAAGGAGAAGAGCTGGTGGAAGCAAGGGGCAAAGGAGTGAATGTGATGTAGAGGGGGCCCACAGGGCGCCTCCTGTTGTGCCTCTCCATGGCTTCTGTGCCTTTGCTGGAATGCTGAGCCATCCTCTGCTGGGCGGGAGGATGAATCAGAGCCAGAAAGAAAAATTCTGTTTCTGTTAAATGTAGAGATCCAGGGTGTATTTGTGGGTATGTGTGTGTCTGCCTCAGAGCATTTTTATATTTTGTAGGCTAGGAGGCACTGGTCTTTCCAACTGACTTTGTCTGCAAGGCTGAATTGAGCCTGAATTCTCTTTCTCTGTGCTTAGACTGACCTGGCTGCAGAAGCTTCCCCCAGTGATCCAAGCTGAATAGGTCAGGATGTGTCAATGTGTTTCTGCTGCTTACAGATCATGGCTTCTTTCCTGGGCAACTAGTTATCAGGCCCTTTGCCCAGAGCTCCTGAGAAAGATGTTTACATTCAGTAGCTTAGTCCATAGGCAAAGATTGGAATGCTACTGACTCAGAGGTGAAAGTCAAAGGCATCATTAACATACAAAGGTAGTCCTTCCCGGTCCTTTATTCATTCAGTTCATCATTCACTCTTCTATTTCGCAAATATCCTCAGGCTCAGTGTTTGTTTCAGGCTACTTAACTTCAAGCTGAGCTATTTCAAATCATAAAAGGTGATGCTGTTAAAGTGCTACACTGAATATGCCAGCAAATTTGGAAAACTCAGCAGAGGCCACAGGACTGGAAAAGGTCAATTTTCATTCCAATCCCAAAGAAGAGCAATGACAAAGAATGTTCAGGCTACCACACAATTGCCCTCATCTCACAGGCTAGCAAGGTAGTGCTCAAAATCCTTCAAGCTAGGCTTCAACTGTACATGAACCGAGAACTTCCAGATGTACAAGCTGGATTAGGAAAGGCAGAGGAAGCAGATCAAGCTGCCAACATCTGCTGGATCATAGAAAAAGCATGGGAATTCCAGAAAAGCATCTACTTCTGCTTCATTGACTATACTAAAGCCTTTGACTTGTGGATCACAACAAACTGTAGAAAATTCTTAAAGAGATAGGAATACTGGACCACTTTACCTGCCTCCTGAGAAATCTGTATACAGGTCAAGAGGCAACAGTTAGAACCAGACATGAAACAATGGACCTGGTTCCAAACTGGGAAAGGAGGACGTCAAGGCTGTATATTGTCACCCTGCTTATTTAACTTATATGCAGAGTACAACATGAGAAACACTGGGCTGGATGAAGCACAAGCTGGAATCAAGATTGCCAGGAGAAATATCAATAACCTCAGATATGCAGATGATACCACCCTCATGACAGGAAGCAAAGAGAAACTAAACAGCCTCTTGATGAAAGTGAAAGAGGAGAGTGAAAAAGCTAGCTTAAAACTCAGCATCAAAAAACGAAGATCATGGCATATGGTCCCATCACTTCATGGCAAATAGATGGGGAAACAATGGAAACAGTGAGAGACTTAATTTTCTTGGGCTCCAAAATCACTGCTGACAGTGACTTAAGCCATGAAATGAAAAGATGCTCCTTGGAAGAAAAGCTATGACAAAACTAGACAGCATATTAAAAAGCAGAGACATCACTTTGCCAACAAAGGTCCGTCTAGTCAAAGCTATGGCTTTTCCACTAGTCATGTACGGATATGAGAGTGGGACTATAAAAAAAGCTGAGCACCGAAGAATTGATGTTTTTGAACTGTAGTGCTGGAGAAGACTCTTGAGAGTCCCTTGGACTGCAAGGAGATCAAACCAGTAAATCCTAAAGGAAATCAATCCTGAATATTCACTGGAAGGACTGATGCTGAAGCTGAAGCCCCAGTAATTTGGCCACTTGATGTGAAGAGCCGATTCACTGGTAAAGAGCCTGATCCTGAGAAAGACTGAAGGCAGGAGGAGAAGGGGACTACAGAGGATGAGGTGGCTGGATGGCATCACTGACTCGATGGACATGAGTTTGAGAAAGTTCTGGGAGATAGTGAAGGACAGGGAAGCCTGGTGTGCTGCAGTATACTGGGTTACAAAGAGTCAGACAAGACTAAGTGACTGAACAACAACCTCCCTGCCTTCCAGTTTCCTCAGCTATAAAATGGGGATGGTGAGACTTCCCCAATCCTTAAAGCGTCACCTTCCAATGCAAGGTGTGTAGGTTCCACCTGTGGTCAGGGTGCTAAGATCCCAAGTGCCTCAAGGCCAAAAAACTAGAAGGTAAACAACAGAAACAATATTGTAACAAATTCAATAGACTTTTAAAAGAGTCCACATAAAAGGCAGTGGGGGAAGGACAGGGTGGGATCAACTGGGAGAGTAGCATTGAAACATACACATTATCATGTGTAAAATAGATGGCCAGTGGGAATTTTGCTGTACACAGGCTTAAGAATCTGCCTGCAATTCTGGAGACCCAGGTACAATCCCTGAGTTGGGAAGACCTTGAAGAAGGGAACGGTTTACCCACTCAGCATTCTTGCCTGGAGAATTCTATAGACAGAGGAGCCTGGCAGGCACAGTCCATGGGGTCACAAAGAGTCAGATGTGACTGAGTGACTAACACTTTCACAGGGAGCTCAAACCTTGTGATCTGTGACAACCTAGAGGGGTGGGGTGGGAGGGAGGCTCAAGAGCGAGGGGACATGTGTATACCTATGGCTGATTCATGTTGGTGTATGGCAGAAACCAACACAACATTATAAAGCAATTATCCTCCCATTAAAAATAAACATTTTTTAAATGGTCCGCACAAAGAAATCTAAAAAAATAAAAATAAATAAAATGGGGATGGTAATAATGACGTCTTCAAAAATTCATTCTGAGGATAAAATCCCAGACTTCCTTGGTGATCCAGTGACTAAGAATCCACCTGCCGATGCAGGTGTCAGGGAAGATTCCACATGCGGCAGGGCAACTAAACCCAAGTGCTATGTGTGCACGCTGTATGCTCAGTCATGTCTGATTCTGAGTGACCCCATGGGCTGCCAGGCTCCTCTTTCCATGGGATTTGCCAGGCAAGAATACTGGAGTGGGTTGCCATTTCCTACTCCAGAGGATCTTCCTGACTCAGGGATCGAATGTGAGTCTCTTTCATCCCCTGCTTTGGCAGGTGGATTCTTTACCACTGTACCACCTGGGAAGCCTGTGGGCCACAGCTATTGAGCTTGTGCTCTAGACCCTGAGAGCCACAACTACTGAAGCCCCTGCATCCTACAGCCTGTGCCCTGCAACAAGAGAAGCCACCACAATGAAAATCCTGTGCACCGCAATGAAGAATAACCACTGCTTGCCACAACAAGAGAAGGCCTGTGTGCAGCAATGAAGACCCAGTGCAACCAAAAATTTTTTAGCAAAGGAAAAATTCAGAAATATCACTCGACTCAATATATTTAGTGAGCACTTGCAAAGAGCCAGGCTGTCCTAAGTGCTGAGGCTCTTGAACAAAACACAGATCCCTGCCCCCATGGTGGCAGGTATTCTAATGCAGAGAGTTGCTGCTGCTGCTGCTGCTAAGTCGCTTCAGTCGTGTCCGACTCTGTGAGACCCCAAAGACAGCAGCCCACCAGGCTCCCCCATCCCTGGGATTCTCCAGGCAAGAATACTGGAGTGGGTTGCCATTTCCTTCTCCAGTGCATGAAAGTGAAAAGTGAAAGTGAAGTCGCTTAGTCATGTCCGACTCTGTGTGACCCCATGGACTGCAGCCTACCAGGCTCCTCCATCCATGGGATTTTCCAGGCGAGAGTACTGGAGTGGGTTGCTATTGCCTTCTCCAGGAGAGAGTTGAGCAACAGAAAAATAAATAAAGCAAATAAATAAAGCACGTAGTGGTGGTCCTGGAAGTCTTCACTGAGGAGGTGATATGTCAGCAAGGCCCTGAAGGAGGTGAGGGAACAAGCCATTCAGATTTGAGGGGATAGGGAACTGGAAGAGTGAAAGAGGTAGGGAATGACACAGGGTGGAGAGTGGGGGGAGACTGTAGGCCATTATGAGGGCTTGGCTTCCCTCCAGAATTATATGAGAAGTCATTTGATGGTTTTAAGAGGAGTAACTTGATCTGGCATCTAGTATTAAAGAATCACTCTGCCTGCTGCATTGAGCAGACTGCAAGGGGCCTGGTAGAAGCAAGAATTGTGCTGATCAGGCTACAGATGATGGTGGCTTGGATCAGGTGGTCGCAATGGCGGTGGAGGAAAGTGCTGGGTTTTGGATAAATTTTGGGAGGCAGAACAGAACTAAATAAATGTTCGTGTCAGTGTACCAAAAGCACAATTCATAAAAGAAAAAATCGATAAATGAGATTTCATCAAAATGAACAACTCTTGTGCTTCAAAAGACACTATTAAAATGAAGACAGGGAAAACCCTCCAGTGGTGAGGACTCCACGCTCTCACTGCTGAGGGCTCAGGCTCAAATCCCTGCTTGGGGAACTAAGATCCCACATGCTCTGCAGCACAGCCAAAAAAAGGAAGAAAGGAAAAAAGCCACAGAGTGAAACAAAATACTTATAAAGCCTATATCTGATAAAGGACTTGTATCTAAAATATATAAGGAACGCTTACAACTCAGTATTAAGACAAACAACCCAGTTTAAAAATGAGCAAAATATCTGAATAGACATTTCACCAAAGAAGATATGTTAATGGTTAATAAGCAAATAAAAAGACACTCAACATTATTTGTCATCAAGGAAATACAAATTAAAATCTCAATGAGGGAATTCCCTGGTGGTCCGGTGGTTAGGACTCAGCACTTCCACTGCCAGGGGCCCAGATTCAATCCCTAGTCAGGGAACTAAGATCTCACAAGCAGAGCTGCGTGGCCTAGAAGTAAATTTTAAAAATAAAATAAAACCCCAGGGAGATACCACTTCATATCCACTAGAGTGGCTATAATCAAAAAAATAGTAACAAACATTGACAAGAATGTGGAGAAATGTGAAGAGAGTAATGGGAATGTGAAATGCTACAGTAGCTTTGGAAAACAGTTTGGGAATTTCTTAAAAAGTAACCATAAATTTACCATAAGACACAGAAATCCCACTCCTAGTTATCTACCTCTAGTTCCAAATTGGAAAAGGAGTATGTCAAGGCTGTATATCATCACCCTGCTTATTTAACTTATATGCAGAGTACATCATGAGAAACGCTGGACTGAATGAAGCACAAGCTGGAATCAAGATTGCTGGGAGAAATATCAATAACCTCAGATATGCAGATGATGCCACCCTCATGGCAGAAAGTGAAGAGGAACTAAAGAGCCTCTTGATGAAAGTGAAAGAGGAGAGTGAAAAAGTTGGCTTAAAACGCAACATTCAGAAAACTTAAGATTCATGGCATCTGGTCCCATCATTTCATGGCAAATAGATGGGGAAACAATGGAAACAGTGACAGACTTTATTTTGGGGGGCTCCAAAATCACTACAGATGGTGACTGCAGCTATGAAATTAAAAGACGCTTGCTCTTTGGAAGAAAAGCTATGACCAACCTAGATAGCATATTAAAAAGCAGAGACATTACTTTGCCAACAAATATCCATCTAGTCAAAGCTATGGTTTTCCCAGTAGTCATGTAGGGGTGTGAGAGTTGGACTATAAAGAAAGCTGAGCACTGAAGAATTGATGCTCTTGAACTGTGATGTTGGAGAAGACTCTTCAGAGTCTCTTGGACAGGAAGGAGATCCAACCAATCAATCCTAAAAGGAAATCAATCCTGAATATTCATTGGAAGGACTGATGCTAAAGCTGAAACTCCAATACTCTGGCCACCTAATGTGAAGAACTGACTCATTCGAAAAGACCCTGATGCTGGGAAAGATTGAGGGCAGGAGGAGAAGGGGACGACAGAGGATGAGATAGTTGGATGGCATCACTGACTCAACGGACATGAGTTTGAGTAAACTCTGGGAGTTGGTGATGGATAGGGAGGCCTGGCATGCTGCAGTCTATGGGGTGGCAAAGAGTCGGACACAACTGAGCGACTGAACTGAACTATCTATCCAAGTGAAAACATCCATTCACACGAAAACTCATACATAAATGTTGACAGAATCCTTGGCAAAAAGTGGGAAACAACCCAAATGTCAATCAATACTACCAAAGGATACCATTCAATACTAAAAAGAATGAAATACTGATACATGCTATGGCATGGATGACTCTCAAAAAAGTTAATGCTAAGTGAAAAAAGTCAGACACAAAAGACCATTCACTGTATGGTTCTATTTGCTTGAAATGTCCAGAAAAAGCAGTTCTATATAGATAGGAAGTAGAGTTGCTTGGGGTTGGGAGTGGGGATTGAGAATGATTATAACTGGACATGAGGGATCTTATTGAGGTGGCAGATTTTACTGAGGTGATGGAAATATTCTGAAACTGGGTTGGGAAGATCCTCTGGAGAAGGAAATGGCAGCCCACTCCAGTACTTTTGCCTGGAAAATCCCATGGACGGAGGAGCGTGGTAGGCTACAGTCCATGGGGTTGCAAAGAGTCGGACATGACTGAGCGACTTCACTTTCCTTTCCTTTCCTTATGTAGTTACCATCAACCACTAAAACTACGAATTAGTGCAGTTGATGAAGCAGATGTTTTTCTGGAATTCCCTTGCTTTTTCTATGATCCAACAGGTGTTGGCAATTTGATCTCTGGTTCTTCTGCTTTTCTAAATCCAACTTGAACATCTGGAAGTTCTCAGTTCATGTACTGTTGAAGCCTGGCTTGGAAAATTTTGAGCATTACCTTGCTAGTAGGTGAAATGAGTACAACTGTATGGTAGTTTGATCATTCTTTGTCATTGCCCTTCTTTGGGACTGGAATGAAAACTGACCTTTTCCAGTCCTGTGGCCAATGCTGAGTTTTCCAAATTTGCTGGCATATTGAGTGCAGCACTTTCACAACATCATCTTTTAGAATTTGAAACAGTCCAGTTGGAATTCCATCACCTCCACTTGCTTTGTTCATAGTAATGCTTCCTAAGGCCCACTTTACTTTTCACTCCAGGATGTCTGGCTCTAGGTGAGTGATTACACCATCATGGCTATCTGGGTCATTAAGACCCTTTTTGTATAGTTCTTTTCTGTATTCTTGCCACCTCTTCTTAAGCTCTCCTGCTTCTGTTAGGTCCTTACCATTTCTGTCTTTTATTGTGCCCATTTTGTGGTGAAATATTCCCTTGGTATCTCCAATTTTCTTGAAGAGACCTCTAGTCTTTCCGAATCTATTGTTTCCCTCTATTTCTTTGCATTGATCACTTAAGAAGGCTTTCTTTTCTCCCCTTTGCTAGATTGTAAACACCACAAAAGCAGCTAAAGGTTTGTTCCACTCATCACTGGAAGGTGGAAAGATTCTGAGACTTTTTGCTGGATCTGATAGGAGTAACAGGTGCTGCTGATACTCTCCCTTTCCTCCATATCCCTATGAATAGGGGCAGGATGTCTGGAGCTTCAGCAATCACTTTATGGCTATGAAGTGCATACATTAAGGTCAAAGCCAGGTTGTGAAGTATGATGGAGAAAGACGAAAGGAGCCTGTGTCTTTGGTGACTCTGTGGAACACTGAGCCAATGCCAATAAATGCGCCTCTTCCCTTCAAACTTTTTAGTACATTTGGGAAAAATAATTTTGTTTAAGTTACTGTTGCTAGGGTTTTGTATTTCTGGCAACAGAACACATTCCTAAATGATACCACCGATAAGACCCAAGTGATCCTCTCGAGATTTTTGTCTCATGGAAGACGATGGTCATGTAAACAAATCTAGGCACTTGTAAAGCACTTGCTTTGTGAACTCTGTGTGGGTGAAGTGATGGACCACATCAAGGAATCCCTAGTTGCAAACTGGTTTCTGGCTTTTTTTTTGAGGGGGTGGGGAGTGATTGTGTGGATGGCTGCCTCACCGAGATAGGAGTCCTAGGAGGTGGAGCTCATTTGTGGAGTGAATAGATTAGTTCCTTATTGGGCATATGGGTTTTATATACCTGTAGCCACCCAGGTGGTGGAGGGGGTGGTGTCTGGAAATAGGAGGATATATGGATCTGAACTCAGGGGAGACTTTATTGGAATATATAATGGGGACATCAGTGTGCACTCAGGGTGCACATATGAGTGAAGCCTGAGAGTGAAAGTGCATCGAGCTCTTGTTTCAGGCTTTATGCTAAGTGCTTTGTATCATCACCACCACCATCATCTTCCACCGTCACAGCTAACATTTCCTGAGCACTTAATACCTGCCAGCTTGACTTCTAAGTGCTCTGCCTGCAATATCTCATCCAATTCTCACAACCAAGAAAGGGAAGTGCTATTCCAATTTTAGCTATAACTAAGGATTAGAGAAATTAAGTAACTTGCTCTAGGTCATAATGCTAGAGTTGTAAAACACCTAAGTGGGTTTGTAGAATGAGAGAAGAGGACAAATGTCAGAGAGCCATGAAGACTTCAACATTTTTTTCTTTTAAAAAATAATTTGCTTTTTAAAATTAATTTTGTAATTTAATTAAAAAATTAAGGTATCGTATACATGGAATGTTATGCACAACTTGTAAGTGTATACAGCTCAAAGCAATGTGAACACATCACTGTAGTAACCACCTTGCAGATGGAGAAACAGAATATTACTACCACAGAAGCATTCCTTATGCTAATTACCATCATTCCCTGTTCCCACCCAAAGTTAAACCCAACTTGGTCTTCTTTCACTATAATTAGTTTGCTTTAGATGTGAACATTTAAGGGGTGGGAAAGGACAGGTGAGCTTAAGAGGGTGACTAAGATAAACTGGTCAGAGATACAGGAAGATGAAAGGGATTGAAGTTCCACCTATCATGCACACAGACCAACCGGAAAGCTAGTGATACAAAGTAATAGCAATCCTGGAAAACCTTTTTGGGCCTCAAGGGGAAATGTTACAAGATTAAATTCCTGGAGTAGTTGGTAGTAAAATGGTGCTAGTAACTGTATCCATGCCCAGGACAGCCAGTCAGTTAAGCAAGCACCTCATGTTTGGGGGCAACACTGAGGAGAGTGGTGAGTGAATTGGGGTGATTTTCCTTGTTGTGTAGGTTGGATTCTTCAGACTTTTAGCAGTTTTCTGAGCTAACCAATGTAATCTGTTATCTAACACAGTAGGTCAAGACAGAAAACCTTTATAACTGTTGTGAAAGGCTATTAGTTGCCTACTCAAAAGTCATTCCCTTGTCTTTTTTGAGAAATAACTCTGCTTTTTTAGGGAGAGGGTGGGGTGGGGGGAGGACATGACCAGCCCCAGGGTGTGTGTGTGTGTGTGTGTGTGTGTGTGTGTGTGTGTGTTAGTTGCTTAGTCATGTCCGACTCTGCAACCCCACAGACCGCAGCCCCCCCCAGGCTCCTCCGTCCATGGGATCCTCCAGGCAAGAACACTGAAGTGGGTTGACATTTCCTTCTCCAAAAGGAACTATAGAAAGAAGGAAAGAAAGTGAAGTTGCTCAGTCGCCTCCAATTCTTTGTGACCCCGTAGACCGCAGCCCACCAGGCTCCCTCATCCACGGAATTTTCCAGGCAAGAGTACTTGAGTGGGTTGCTGTCTCCTTCTCCACAGCCCCAGGGTATAAATCACAATTGCTCTCTGTCCATTCCATTCTACCTAATACCATCCTTTTTGCCAACATAAATTAACTCTCATCTTTACAATAATCCTGCAAGGCAAGTATTATCTTTTCCTTTGTACTGATGTGAAAACCCAACCTCTGAGGAGCAACTAGTTTTGAACACAGATCTGACTTCACAGCTCTTTTCAGTGCACCACAGACCTACTCATCGGGGGGCAATTTTGTACATCTTAATAACTCAGGTTGCAAGTATTCTACTTTTCTATTTGATCTATCATAGTGTCCTGGCTGCTTCCTTCCCCATCACCCCTGACAATGTGGGGCTCCTTAGGGCGACTCACGACCCCTCAGGAACAGTTCCTAATGACTTCCAGGAATCCTCCTCACCCTCCACAAGTGTGTCTAATGACTTCCAGCACCTTCTCCCTCCACCCCAAGAACTGCTCCTAATGACCCCCAAATCCCTGTTCACTGAGGAACAGCTTTTTAATGACCCTAAGGACATCCGCCCTCAGGACTTGTCCTAATGACCCTCAGAGCTCCTTTTCCCTTAGGAACTGCTCCTTTCAAGAAAAGTCCCGGTTGCCGGCCAGTGAGGGGGTTCCCAAGACCCCTAATCCGCGTTTTAACAACCGAGACAGCACTGCGCAAACTGGGACAGGTTGGTCACCTAATCGGGAACTCTTTGACCTCAGAAGCTACCCCTAAGGGACCGGAGCGCATTTTTACTTCAGGTAAGGGTTATACTCACCCCGCAAAAGACTGTACCCACCCTTTAGAAACATCCTACAACGGCCTCATTAGCGCCTTTACGCTGGCCAACGATCTCATTTCCAGGCACTCAACTAACTGTCTCAGTCCAGACTAGCTACGGGCAACCAGAAGCCCGCCTTCGATTGGCCGGCTCTGCGATTCAGCCGAGGTGCTCAGTGGCCGCAGTCCCGGTGGTACTACTTTTCCTCCCGGCAACAGCGCGAGTCGGCTCTCATAGGCTGAACAGATTGATCCGCCTGGACGTTGGGGCGGCCTCACAGCGCTTTCATTGGCGGGTTGAATGCTTATAGCGGCCCCCGGATTGGCTGACTTTGTGGGGCGCTGTGCGGCTGCGCAGAGACCGACTTTGGAGGAGGCGGAGTCTCGTCTTTCGCCGGCTGGAAAAGCAGGGTGATCGGCTAGTGGCGACAGCAGAAGTCGAGCCTTAGCCCTGTCGGGGCAGTGGGCTTTAAGTAAGAACTACAGGGTTTTTGAATTCTTTAGATTTGTTGCTTCTGTAGCCTTGACCGTGATCGCCGGTGGGGGAGGGGCGGAGAGCGGCCTTCTGCGGTGAGTGATAGGCATAGCTTTCGACTAGTGGAAGCAGGAGCTTCTAAAATGAGTCTTGAGATTGGCCCTTTCCAATCTCTTTTGGCCAATGGGCGTCGGGAAGGGTGGGCGGGTCTACTGGGCCTTATTTTCTCTTCCTGCGGCCCGGCCTCACTCGCCTAGGCGGCGGGGCCGGGAGGGCCCGGACGTATACGCGGTGAGCTTTGGGGACCTTGGGAGCGCGGGGGCTATCTTGGGAGCGATACCTGCGGGATCGGATGCAAGGGGAGGGAGCCGGAGTTTGAGATAGTTAGTAATAGCTGCCTTTACTGAGTTGATAAGTACCAGGCCTAGTGCTTAGCGTTTCGCTTGCATCATCTGAGTTAATCACAGCAACCCTGCGGGGCAAGGAGGTTGGGACCCCATTTTACAGGAGGAGTAACTGAGACTCTGGCAATTTACACAGCCAAGGTCACACAGCTAATAAAAGGCAGAGACTAGATCTGTATTCAGAGTTGTTTTAACTCTGGGGCAGTGCTCTTTTAAACCACAAGGCTTTGTTGCTGGGTGGGGGAAGGAAGGTGTCAAGGAACAGGAGCTTTCCCGAGGGAATAGATTGAGGGAAGGGGATCCTAGAGTATGAGAAAGGGAATGAGCAGTTGATGTAAGAAAGAGCAAGGAGATCAGTTGTTCAACAGTTACTGTGTACTCTGTCGTGCATTGTTCTCGGTTTTGGGCGTACAAAGATAAATAAGGCCAGAGGCAAATGAAGCCTCTTGTGGGCTTTGAGAGGCTTTGGGATGGGGCCTAACACTGTGTTCACATGATTTATATGTTTTTGTAAAATTTGCAAAAGTAAGATATTTTGTATTCTTTTCTTAGGAAAGAGGTCTTCAAGATTGCATAAAACTTTACACTTGGATCTGCCCTTGTAAAGGGCTTAGATTAAGTGGAGATTATGATGTAGGCAGCACAGAGAAATGGAGCACTGGGGACTTTGGGTAAATTTCCTGGTATGTAAAACAGGGATTACAGTATACCTGCTGTGCAGTTTGTCCAGGTGCATAAAAACACCAGGCCAAGAACTCACTGTATTTGGTGAAATGGAAGCTGGAGAGATGCAGGTACTGGGACTTGTCTTCTCTCCTACCTTAGACAGTTCTGCTCCACGCTGTCTTCCTAGTCTTTCACTAGATTGTTGGTAGGTTGGAGGAGTTTTCTCCTTTCTGATCTCTCCAGCTCTCAAGAGGAACTCTTAGAGCGGAACTGCATGACTTTGGGGCCGAGATTTGGGGGAATTGAGTAAAGAAAAGGACATAAGTTTTTTGCTTCTAAACTGACTGTGTTTAGCTGGTATGCTTGGTTCTTACTCAGCTGAAACAGTCTATTGTGTTACCAGGCAGTGGGGATGCACCCACTTAGCCGAAGGCCTCATCTAAAAACAAAGTAGTATTTATTTCACCTCCAGTCAGTTATGAAGTTTGCCCTGTACTGCCAGTTTATTGCCTGTTTTAATTTTGTTCTTTGAGTTCTGGGTACAGTGCAATTGAACTAGTCTCTACCTTGATTTCATGCAACTGTGCTGAAACTGCATTTAGGTGTGGCTGTGAGAACAACTTCACTTAAAGGTTTTAAAAAATCATAGCTCTGGCTACTAATATCAGGATGCTTTTTAGCCCTTTAACTTTGTAATCTTGAAGCTAAGTAACTTTTCTTAAGAATCTAGAATCCTGTTTGAAATCTGTGCCTTAGAAGGAAGCCCATAGATAGATTTTTATTTAAAAAAAATCGGGTTGTAGTATATTAAGTTTAATACTTAGAATTAATTAGCCAAGTATGAACAAGGGAGCAGCTGGAAAGATGGGCAGGGCAGCTGCTTTGTCAGATGGGACCAACAACCAAATAATTAGTTTCCCTTTTTTAGTTGAGGCAATGTCTCCATTAAATGAGGTTTGAATCCATGCAATTTTGATACATCAGAATCATTTAAGCAGAACCTCTTCTATTCATTTATCTTACTTATTTAAATAACCTGCCCCAGGCAGATTCCAGGTGTGAGGTCTTCTTGCTGCTGCAAACTTTCTTCCTCTTTCACTGTTTTCAGCACTGACATTCCCAGCATTCAGTCTTAATTACATTTTGTGTAATTTTATGCTCTTAATGTGTGTCTTCAGATCCCTGCCTGACCAAAGTGACCTCAAAAAGGAGAGAAGATGGCTTCTGAATCTGAAACCTTGAATCCCAGTGCTCGGATAATGACCTTCTACCCGACTATGGAGGAGTTCCGAAACTTCAGTCGTTACATTGCTTATATTGAATCCCAAGGAGCTCATCGGGCTGGACTGGCTAAGGTGAGGGGTGCAGGCCTTTTTGACCGAGGGCGGCCTTAAGATTTTTCCTGAATGAAGCCTTGAAGAACAGTTTTACTGAAAGGCAGGTGGGGTGGTAGTTGAATGTGTGCTGTCCTATTTACAAGTTAATTCCTTTCGTTAACATCTGAAACATTTCTTTTTTTAGGTTAGAGGAGAGCTGTTGGGAATCTTTAAAAGGGAGGGAAAGAGCCAGTGTCCCAGGGCCAGCTGCTGGGGTGCTTCCATCTCTTGGTGGAGAGGGTGTTTTCATCGATCCAACTTCTCCAACTTCTCTCTTTCTCGGTTTCCCTCTCATTCCGCACTCTGATAGTAATTTGGCTTCCCATGTGAACTTTCTGTTAGATTGAGAGAAAATCAACTCTTCAGCCTCCTCTTTCAGTGCCCAGATAATATTCTGATGCTGAGAATGAATGAATATTCCTTACTTTAGGTCATTGTGTCTAGGCAGCTAGTTGGTGGCAGAACTGGATCAGGGCTAGCATGACAGTGTGCTTTTGCCGTGTTTGAGTGAACATGGTTAAATCCACATGATTTTCTAGTAAAATCAGCTGTTGGCCTGCACACTTCCTGGACTCTGATCAGCTTGCCAGGTTTCTGATCTCTTTGTTCCTTGTGTTCCTTACAGGTTGTTCCTCCAAAGGAGTGGAAGCCACGAGCCTCCTATGATGATATTGATGACCTGGTTATTCCTGCCCCCATCCAGCAGCTGGTGACGGGGCAGTCTGGCCTCTTTACTCAGTACAACATACAGAAGAAAGCCATGACTGTGCGAGAGTTCCGCAAGATAGCCAACAGTGATAAGTGAGTGAAGCACGTTCCTTTTAGCAGAGGGACCTTACATTTCGTGCGCAGAGTGGTCTTCAAGACTGCTACCATCCTACTGAAGTCCCCTTTGCCCAGCTCCTGCTTCTGTCTGTCTCCCTTGCTGTTCTTTGCATGGGAACATTTCTCTTCTGAGTACACAGTCACAGTCTAAACTCGTCTAGAGTAGTCCCATTGCTTTTCCTTCAAAGGTAGGACTTAATTTGCAAGGTTGCAAAGGGGAAACTTGGAGTTGGTTCAGAGGCGCTTTGGCCAGATGTATTGATAACACCCACTTACCAAAAAGTGGCCTCAGTAGTGTAAGTTAATCTCTTCCTTCTGGGTCCTTCTGTCTTTTTTTTTTTTTTTCCCATTTATTTTTATTAGTTGGAGGCTAATTACTTTACAATATTGTAGTGGGTTTTGTCATACATTGACATGAATCAGCCATGGAGTTACATGTATTCCCCATCTCGATGGTCCTTCTGTCTTTAATCATGTCAAACTCCTCACCACCCATTCAGATGCTATCTCATTTTTTCTGTGACATTAACCAAAGGTGGGTAAACTAACAAGCTGTTTGCTGTTTTCTGTCACTCCATGATCATTGGTACAGTCTTGTCTCTGTTGGAAGCGTCTTTATTCAGGTCCACTGTTATCCATTGTTTTTCTGTACTGTTTTTATTCATTTCGCTCTCATTTGACCTCAGATTTACAGAAAATGAATTGTGCGTTCCCCTTGTTGGACTCTTGACTAGTCATTCTTATCCTCTTGCTTGAATCTTCTCCTTTCCCTTGTGTCTCTTCATTTTGAGGCTCCATAAGGGGTTCATCCCTTCCCTACCCCTTTGCTTTTTCTCCTGAGTCCTTTTTGGTCTGCACGCGGCTTGGTTTCAACCAGTCAGATGTATTGTGCCTCCGGCTCCGGCTTGGCCATGGAGGAGCCCGGGGAGAGCCTCAGCTCGCCAGGCTTCACACTTAGAGCGCTTTGTTATCTCACATCAGGTCCCACTCCTGCTCCATCTGTGCTCTGCCTCTTTTCCTTGGACTTAGCACAGTTCTGAATGTGGGCTTCCAGTTTTCTTGGCAGCCTAACTCTTAAAGCATCTCCCTTGCTGGCCAACCTGCTGTCTAATTAGAGAATCTGTGTAAAGGCTGTTGGAGCAGCGTGCCTTGCTCTGCAGATAGGAGCCTGTGTCGTCCTTCACGCCTGCTTCCTAGCCCTGCACTGGGCCAGGCACACTTGCTTTGTTTCACCCGGGGTCTCATTCAGTCCCCGCCTGTCCCCTCTGTCTTCCAGTCTCATCTCATCAACAGATGGTAGGCCTTGCCTTTCAGGATATCTGTTTTCAAATCAGTCAGTCTTGTGTCTTTTCTCTTCATCTGAAATACAACCAGTTCTTACTGTTGATTTCTGTCTGCATGATCAGCCAGCTTTAAGAAAACCCAGTAGGTAACAACCTAAATTTATAAAGCAGATCAGCTGGAAGTAGAGTTATTTGTATTTAAAGGGAACTTGAGAGTTCTAAACTTCATTATTCATTAGGTTGACATCAAAATGTAAGGCAGTATTTAAAGTAGGATTTTTTTTTAACCCTCCATTTAACCTCATTATCTCCACACAATTTCAGTTTGGTCTTCCATTCCTTATATATATATATTTTTGCCAAGTTATACTATGCATTTTCAAATACTTATTAGGTTTACACGTTACTCTTTAAATTGTGTAATAGTCTTTAAGTGGTTTGAAATTTTAAAAAGTTTATTTTGGAGTAAGTTTTCAGTATGTGATTTTATTGAGCTAAAGAATATAGATTTTTTAACAGTATTATGTAGAGATACATATGGATAGATAGGGTGTGTGTGTGTTTGAGCATATGTATATACTTGTATTTCGCTCAATGGAATATTTGATATGCAAAAACCTGTTTTTATGTTTTTAGGACTATTTTATATTTTTATTAAACTATTTTGTTTTCAGGCATGCTTATTTGTTGGATGTTAGCCACACTGCATAGGATGGTGGGAATGCAGCAGTGACAATTCAAGTGAGCCCTCTTGGAGACACTTCCTTAGAGTGCAGGGAAGTGACCACTGTTCCAGGGCCTCACCTCTCCATGTGTGGGCGGGGTTTGGTTGTCTGTGGATCCACAGGGGTTTGCAGTTCTTGGTTCTCACAAGTTTGTAAGCCTATTTTCCCCCTGGGTGGCCAGGCCACTCCTGAGTGGAGCAGGGTGTAGTTTTAGTAGGGCCTTTTAAAAGAGTGGAGGATAGCATTCTTAAGGAAGATGGGCTTACATCTTGGTGTATGTTACCTTCCTTGGGCCCGGTACCCATAGAAGGGAGGTTGAGGGAGTTAGTGGAACCTTGAAGGCCAAGGTTATATCTTGTTCATTTGAAATGTCTTGCTATTCCTGGAACAGGGGATTGTGTCTTGTGCTATTCATAATGCCTGATGAATTTAGTCTCTTATGAGTGGCTAACCCTTTTTTTTTTCCACTTTTGAAAGGTACTGTACCCCACGGTATAGTGAATTTGAAGAGCTTGAACGAAAATACTGGAAAAATCTCACGTTCAATCCCCCAATCTATGGTGCAGATGTGAATGGCACTCTCTATGAAAAGGTGAAAGTCACTGGAATCTCTTTGCAGTGTTTTTGCAGTTTCGTAATTTGATACCATTTTCATCTGCCCAGCATGCAATAGACACCTAGAAGTTGTTTGTCTGTGGTTTTTTTTTTTTTTTACTATTTTCTTTATTTGGCTGCATAAGTCTTAGTTGCGTCTCACAGGATCTTCATTCTTGGTGGTGGCATGCAGGATCTTTAGTTGCGGCGTGTGGGATCTAGTTCTCTGACCAGGAATTGAACCTGGGCCCCCTGCATTGGGAGAACTGATCCTTAACCACTGGATTGCCAGAGAAGTTCCCCTAAAGGCTGTATTGCTGAATGGGTATTTGCACAAAAGAGTGGTCTACCACCAACTGATGGGCTGTGCTCATTTAATCAGGGGTAGTTTTGCACGTGACTGAATTTTATTTCTCCCACTCTACATGTGAATTGGATGATACGGTGTTCTTTTCAAGGGCCATTAGAATAGTCTGTGGGTGGTAGCTCTGATGAGTTCTAGAGAGGGTGGGATCACAGTAAATTAAATGTTGGGGAGGGCAATGTGGTTTCTGTGAAAAAAAGATCACTGACTAATATAATGAAAGGGGTATATATTTAAGAAAAGAAACATTTAGATTTTGAGACTCTTCCAACAAGATTCTGTAGAAAAAGCCTTTTTTAACGAATTGCATTGGCTTAGGATATAGTGGTTTTGGACGTGGAGAACAGCCTTACATGTGGTGCAAAAAAGGGCTGTTTGGGACCGTTTTAGGATGGTTTGAAAAATCTGTAGAGTGTTACAGGGATTATCACTCAGATTATTGTTTTTGTAAATTAGTCGAAGGAAGGTGTTTAAAAAGTGGATTCCAATTTTGCTGTTGATGACCGCTTTTTTTGGGTGGTGGGAAGTGAAGCTTGTAGGCATAAATCCAGAGCGTCTTTACAGGAGGTGGGCTTCTTGATGACCTTTGTAACTCAGGGTTGCACTGTGGACTTTTTACTGAAGAGACTGCCCAGTAGAAATAAGGGCTAGGCAAGTCACAAATTAGTATAGTTAATTCCCATGCTTTGTATTTGTTGTGATTTGCGAGGTCTTTCCTCTGAGCTAAGTTTATTTGGCTTCTGTTCAAACTCTTGGGTTTAGAACAGGTGGCTGTCACCTCCCTTTTTCCTCTTTCACTTACTAGTGTTCACTGTTGTTTTGCTCTTTGGGGGGTATAGTGGCATCAGTTCCAGTGGCAGCTCTGAACAGCGAGTGAGCGGTGCTGTGGTCTTTATGTCCACACAGTTTCAGCAGTCTGCCAAATCTTTGTTAAAAGTGACAGCTCACCTGTGACCTGCTCTGCGATTGGTGGGTTCAGAGCCTCAGTTTATATTCAATCTAACATCCTCTGCAGCATGTAGATGAGTGGAACATTGGCCGACTGAGAACCATCCTGGACTTGGTGGAAAAGGAGAGTGGGATTACCATCGAGGGTGTGAATACGCCGTACCTGTACTTCGGCATGTGGAAGACATCCTTTGCCTGGCACACGGAAGACATGGACCTGTACAGCATCAATTACCTGCACTTCGGAGAGCCCAAGTCCTGGTAAAGTCGGCCTGCAGTTGGCACCGGGGCTGCTCAGCTCTATGTGCACACAGACCACCTTGGGATCGAGATAAAACGCAGATACTGGTCTGGCAGGCTCGGGGCGGGACTGGCGTATTACGTTTTCTTCCGGCTTTGAAGCAGCGAGGTCCTGTTAGAGCTCTGGGGCTCTCCCTGCCCTTGAAGCAGCAGGTTTTAGAGGGCAGGGCAGCTAGTCCCATCATGTGGAAACGGAAGGTGGCTGAGTCACCGAGAGTTGCGAGGGCTCTCCCAAGCTCTCCCACTGCTGTCTGATTTCTTTTTCTGAACAGGCCTGAGGCATTTCTTAGAGGCAGACTCCAAGACTGGAGTCAGCTCCTTCAGATGATAGAAAGCTTTCTTTTCTTCATGGAAAAATATTTGGTGAGCAGCAGTGTGTGCCTAACCCATGAGGGGGCGCGTGGTCACTCGGCATCTGCTACCTGCTGTTCACTGCAGCTGCAGTGTGGCTGGGGAGGCAAGATTCGCCCTCTTGTCTGCCTCCTCCCACCCATCCATCTCAGCGTGTCAGTGAAGGTGCTGCCTTCAACAGAGCATAAGACCGATGAGGCACTCACCTTGCACAGATAAGAGACTGATCAGGAGAGAGAAAGTGGAAGAAAAGCTGTGATGGGGAACAGTGGGTGCAGTAGGTCCACACAGGAAGGCACATGAACGCTGGGCTAGAGAAGGCTCCCCTGGAAGAGGTGATGGCTGAGTTGAGTCCTCGCACATGAGGATGTGGCTGGGTGGGGTGGTGGTGGGTTAGGAGGGGGGACAGGGAAGCGTGTCTGGGTGTTTTTAGCAACATGTGCAAAGACTTGGGAGTGAACGCAGTGTGTTGAGTAACTAGAGGAAGGAAGTCCTTTGTGCTTTGGGTGCCGATTATGAGGATGGAGGTGCAAGGAAGCTGGAGGGGACACTGACCAGGTCTTGGGGAGTCATGGAAGCTGTGTCTGTCTCCATTCCTTTTCCAGCCTCTTCAGCCACATCCTGTCCCAGGGGTTTTCTTTTGTTCTGTCAGATGCGTTTCCAGTCTTGGGGTGGGGAACCCTTTTGAGTCAGTGATTACCCCCTGACTACTGACCCAGTTCCTTAGAGGCTAGACTTCTATCTACAGTCAGTAAATTTTGTGTCTTCCCCACGTTTACTCTGAAGTTCCTGAAACTAGACTTTGATACTACATACACTCTTTAGGTCACCTGAAGTAGTTCCTCCAGAGATGTCTATTTAGGGTTGCCTGATGGATCCCAGAGCCCTTTAGGTGATAGACAGTTTCCTCATCTGTTTTGTTTCATAACAAAACTATTTGGGATGGGAAGATTTTGTTGTTGTGGAATCATCTTTAGAACGCATTATAAAGGTAAAATAGACTTACTGTGAGTTCTTGAATATGAAGTTTTAACAGTTTTGCAAAAGTTTTAAATAGTCTTCTATGTGTTCTTTAGTTTTTCCTTTTGTTTCTTAATGAAGGGCAATCCTATGGTGTCTGGATACCCACAGTGTTGGAGGCGTGAGTGGCTACTGGATAATCAGTGCACTGTTGAGGAGACGAAGGGAAATGGGCTCTTCAGCAGATGGGGGCCAGGTCTCTGGTACCTAATCCATCGTCACCTTGTTGCCCATTTTTCTCTCTCTATCCCATCCCAGTTAAGCCTTTCAGGCTCTGCCAGGAGCACTTTAATGCCATCCTCCTCCTCTCTCTCTCTCTTTTTTTTTGTTTTAAGTTTTATTGCATGAATGACATTATAAAGGAGAGCAACGTTGAGTGTGTGCCATAAATTCTGGTTCATGGTAACTATCAAATAAACGTCTTGTTAATGAATATAAAAGATAAAAATCACTTGCCCTTCAGTGTGGGTTCCCCACTCCAGTGCCCAGACAGTCTAATACTTCATTTCTCCAGATCCCTTTCTAGTTCTTGTGGTCGGGAAGTTGAAAAGTCTGATATTTCGAGCTGTTCTGAGAGTGGGCACGAGTGCTTGGGCCCCTTCCCGGGCCAGCCCTCGGCTCAGTGGCCGCTGCTTCTGTGTGCTTGCAGGTACTCCGTCCCGCCTGAGCACGGAAAACGGCTGGAGCGCCTGGCCAAAGGTACGGTGTTCACTCCGTGGGCCGGGTCAGACCTGCCAGGGAGCTGCGCTCATGGCTCTCAGATGTCCATGTTCAGTGGTCCTTTCTTAGGCCCGCATGTAGGGGGAGAGCCAGACTGCCAGTTTGGGTATGTCTTAGAGTAGCTGAAATCAAAGCCTTTCCCCACTTGGTCCTGGGAAGGGGCTTAGTAAGTGTTAGACTGTCTTTGCCTCAGTTTCATCATGCATGGGTTTGTTTGACCAGGGATAGTGTACTGGTCACCTTGGGTCTGGTTCTTTTGCCAGAACCCCAGTTGGTCAAGTCAAGTTGAATCTCATGCTTTGGTTCTTGTACGTGGACGCTAGTAGATTTGTATCTCTAGAGAGACTGTTTCACAAGCACTTGTCATGGGTACTGTAGATGTATTACTAACGAAAGATTGAGGATCCTGGTGAATGGAGAAAGGCTTTAAGTAGTTTTAAAACTCTTTATGGGAACAGAGGCTGCCAGGGCAGTCCCCCAAGCAGGATTTGATGACCCACGTAACAGCTTACACCGGGGACAGCCCAGAGGCTCATCATAAAACGCTAGGCCTGGTCTGGAGCTAGAATAATCTGTGGCGATCACCTTGGTGATTCATCCTCCTTACATTTAGATGAGATGCACTGTGTGAAGTGACTCCAGGATTACAGAGCCAGTGTGGAACCGTGTATTAACTGTACCTGTTTTCAATTAAACAGGCTTTTTCCCAGGCAGTGCTCAAAGCTGTGAGGCTTTTCTCCGCCATAAGATGACCTTGATTTCTCCTTTAATGCTGAAGAAATACGGAATTCCCTTTGACAAGGTGAGCGGATTGCGCACACAGCAGTCCTTGGCTTACACTGGCGTGTGTTTCACCGGGAGCTTTATTCTACTTGCTCCTCTGTGCCAGGTGTGGGCCAGGACTAATCTGTGTCACCTTTTGAACTCAATGCATTAAAGGTGGGCGCCGCCTTCCTGCTGCCAGAGGAGAGTCAAGCCCCCTTGAACAGCGTTAATCCAGAGGAGTCATTAATTACAGTCATGGTGTCTGATGTGCGGGGACTTTGCATGTCGCGGAAGACACTTAAGACCCCAGTGGCTTTGTGACCTGTCCCTGGTCACTCAGAGGTGGCTGAGCTGGAGCCCAGCATTCCTGCACTTTACTTCAACTGCTTCCTGTTTGCTCTTGTTCAGGTGACTCAGGAAGCTGGAGAATTTATGATCACTTTCCCTTACGGCTACCATGCTGGCTTTAACCACGGGTTCAACTGTGCCGAGTCCACCAACTTTGCTACCCGGCGGTGGATTGAGTATGGCAAACAAGCTGTGCTGGTAAGTCTACTGTTTTCCTTCATAATAACTGTGTATAGAGACAACTAATTGAGCCAGCCAGCCTTCTTAGATACACTGGCTGGTGTTTCTTTGAGCTGCTGGAATTGAGAAACAGAGTGACAAGCAATGTGCAAAAGTACCAGCATCTTGTGTTCACGAAGGATGTTTAAAAACTGGTTCAGATTTGAGTTGTATAAAACAAGGTTTCCGTGCTTGAGTTCGTTGGGCATTAACACTGCACCCACACACACAGGGCTGTTTCCTTCTCTAGCCGCTCTGGGTGTTTGCTGTCGAGGAGAAATCTGATGGGCTTCCCTTTTACTTTAAGGAAGCAGCAAGGCTGGACATTTGGCCAGCAGCAGACTTGTTGCCGAGGTCCTGGCCTGAATAGATGGCAGAGGGAAGGTGGGCGTTGAGCATCCAGGGTCTGATGCTGAGCCTTGTCTCTTAACTGTTCTCCATGCACCCTGGCTAGCATCCCAGTTGACTCGCCCCAGTGCCACGCATCCTTTTTCGCCTTGCTTCCTTTCATGTGTGAAGGCTCTGCACGGACGTGATGCCCTCAGCCTGTGAACCCAAACAGTTCAGCCTGAAACTGTTCTCTCTTTTCCATTTGGAGGGAGGAAGTGGGAGAAGGGGGGTGGGGGGAGCAGGGGAAGGGTCTCACCTGGGACCCCTCTGGCACCTTGCCACAGTGCTCCTGCAGGAAGGACATGGTGAAGATCTCCATGGACGTGTTTGTGAGGAAGTTCCAGCCAGAAAGGTACAAGCTCTGGAAAGCTGGGAAGGACAGCACCGTCATCGACCACACTCTGCCCACGCCAGAAGCGGCCGAGTTTCTTAAGGAGAGTGAACTGGCCCCGAGAGCCCGGAAGGAGGAGGAGTGCCTAGAGGAGGAGGATACGGACAGGGTGGAGGATGGAGAGGAGGGCGACCTGAAGAGGAGGTAACCCCGCGGTCCTTGGGCCCAGCTGCCTGGGTGGGGTGGGGTGGGCTGGGGTGGGGGGTGAGGGGAGTGTCTGGTAGGTCCCGTCACCTGTCCAGGTGTTGCTTCCGAGCGGGGTGTTTGAGCACAGCTGAGGGAAGGTGGTTCTTGGTGCAGGCTCCAGAATCCTCAAGTATTCAGACGCAGAGGTGATGGCACCTCTCCTCAGGCTGTAGTCACCCGGAGGGAGGCACACGCATCTCTGGGGGCGTGGCTCCCTCAGAGCCAGAGAATCCCGCCTTTTTGCCCTCGCTTGAGGGCTTTTTATAAAGGAGAGAGTGGTGCGGGGAATGAGGCTGATGAGGGCAAGGGGCAGCGTCGTCAGTGTCTCAGCCAGAGGACCTGTCCTCAACGGTTTCCCCCCCCGGGGCTGCATGGGGAAGAGAGGAACGTTCACGGGGGTACCTGCTATACGCAGGTGTTCTGTGCATGCTCAGCACAGCTTTTCCCGAGCCTCACATCAGCCCTGTGAGGCAGGGTGGCGACGTCCCTAATTGCACTTGACGGAACAGGCTCAGGGCCGTGAGGTCCCTGGTCTCGGGCGGCTCCAGAGTGTGAAGCAGGCTCTGGCGGTTCCTGTCAGGTTGCGTGGGGATGTGTTTGTGTAAGCGGACATACACACCGGTTCTTAAAACGTGTGCCCTCCTCCTTGCAGCCTGGCCAAGCACCGGATCGGGACAAAGAGGCACCGCGTTTGTCTTGAAATCCCGCAGGAGGTGAGTCAGAGCGAGCTCTTCCCCAAGGAGGAGCTGGTCTCCGGACAGTACGACATGGCGGAGTGCCAGGCCGCCCTCGCCCCCGTGAGGCCCACCCACAGCTCCGTGCGCCAGGTCGAGGACGGCCTCAGCTTCCCAGGTGAGCTGGTCACGGTGCTTTCCCCCCGCAGCTCTAACTGTTGCGTTCTGTGTTGGACGCCACGTCACTGCAGGGTCGCAGGCACGACACGAGGGAGGCAGGCCTGTGAGCAGATGGTGACTGGAGTGTGGGAAGCACTTTGGGTGGGGACACCCAGGGTCATGGAGAACCGTGGGGGAAGGCCCACAGCTGTTTAGGGAGCTGGCAGTGGTATCCTGTGATCTGAGCAGGGGGCGGGAAGGGTAGGAGACAGGTGTGTCACGGGAGCTGCCGCCTGAGACGTGGGATGAGACAGCGTGCGGACTGCCTTCCTGCCGTCTGAGAGCTTGTTCATTGGGGGCCCGAGGGGCCATTGGTATTTCAGGGAGGGATGGCGTGGTCCAGCACCGTGTTTGAAAGCCTTCCTGTGGACGGTTATCAAGGGTAGATTTATTTGGAAGGAGCTTGTGTCAGCCTCGGG
The DNA here is from genome assembly GCF_910594005.1 of Cervus elaphus. Lineage (NCBI taxonomy): Eukaryota > Metazoa > Chordata > Mammalia > Artiodactyla > Cervidae > Cervus > Cervus elaphus. The sequence continues at coordinate 122,622,629 of NC_057834.1, read as the reverse complement.
TCAGGCCCGGCTTGGGGGACCTCTGCGTGGACAGGATTCCTCCGGGTGTGTGCTGAGAGCCGTCTGCCCTGTGGGCCCAGCTGCTTCCGTGGAGCAGGCTTCCTGGCCTGGCTTCCTGGGTCTGCTGAGCTGAGGAGACTTCTGGGGAAGGGACAGCTGCTGGGTGCTGTGTGCTGGGCTGTGCTCCCACCTCATATGTCGCAGTCTTATTTAAGAACCCTGGCGGGAGGTGGTAGCGTCCTCACATCACAGAGGAGGAAACCGGAGGCCCAGAGAGGCTAAGCAGCTCGCCCCAGATCGCATAGGGACCCCGTTATGGTGGAGCCAAAGAGTTGGAAACCAGGCCTTCCTCGCCGCCCACGTCCTTTGGTCTGTGTCCCTCTCTCGGGGTTGAGCCACGCAGGAGGGAGTGGGCTCCGTCCAACGTGTCTTGTGTGTTTCAGATTATTCTGACTCCACCGAAGTCAAATTTGAAGAGCTTAAAAATGTCAAGCTGGAAGAGGAGGACGAGGACGAGGACGAGGAGCACGAAGCAGCTGTCTTGGACCTTTCTGTGAACCCAGCTTCTCTCGGGGGACGGCTCGTCTTCTCAGGCTCCAAAAAGAAATCGTCTTCCAGCCTGGGCTCCGGTTCTTCACAGGATTCTGTCTCTTCCGATTCCGAAACCAGCGAGCCTCTGTCCTGCCAAGCCCAGGGGCAGACAGGCGTCTTCACAGTGCACAGCTATGCCAAAGGGGATGGCAGGGTCACCTCGGGAGAGCCGTGCGCCAGGAAGAAAGGGGGCACCACCCGGAGCATCAGTGAGAGGGAACTGGCCGAGGTACGGGTGCTGGGGTGGGCCGCTGGGGGTGGGCTCCTGCAGGGTCCCTGACGGCAGGAGGAGGCCCTCAGGATGGACCTCCAGCCTGCAGTTATGTCACGCAAAAGCCAGGTGGCATTGGGTCACTTTAGCTTGTTCTTTGCTGGGAGGGTTTTTTTCCCCCCCTGTTATCTCTATGTGACTGTTGCTGCAAAGAATGGCTTTGTGGCTTTCCTAGCCACCCTTAGTGGATCTTCAGTTGAGTAGGGCACATGCTCTGACCCTCCTGACCTTAGGGGTGCAGGGTTAGAACAGCAGTGTTTGCAGTCTTGTGTTTGAGGGTTGGAATGACGTGGCCTCTCTTACCCTGGGCTGCCCTGGGAGTTTTCTGGCCCCTTCCCATGTTCATTCTCCCCCTCCCGGTACGACACTGCTGACAGCATCCCTTTGGAGACCGGGATGAATCCCAGAGCCGTCAACAGGGACGTGTTTGCTCAGGCTTCCTCCCAGAACACGCTGTTGCCAGAAGCTATGTTTTCTGTTTGTTCTGGGTAGAAAGGCACTTGGTGGGTCTGCATGGGGTATAGCAGGGCCACGTTGGGTACAGCCTGACTCAGGCCTGCCCAGTGACCTTTCTCCCCAGCCTCACAAACAGTTGCAGCTGGGCTGAGTGAGCACAGAGAAGCTCTCCTCAATTCCCTGTTCTTCACCTTTGGAAAATTTGTCTTTTAGAAGTTTTTGTTTGCTTTTTTTAAAAAACTTTTCATTTTGTTTTGGAGTATAGCCAAATAACAGTCTCGTGATAGTTTCAGCTGGACAGCAGAGCAACTCAGCCATACATACATGTGTATCCATTCTCCTCCGAAGTTTTTATTCCGAAGCATCGTTAAAGTATACACAAACAGAATACTGTCAGGAGCCCCCTATGTGCACGCATTACCCCGGTGTGCGCACATTATCTCTGTGTATTAACATTTGATGTCCTGGCTTTATCTTTTCTTTGCCTGAAGTACTAATGCTTTGTCCATATTCAAATTCTCCTAATTTTTCGGCAGTGCCTTTCTGTGGTTAGTTTGCCTCCTTGTCTTTAACACCCGTATGATTTTTCTTTCTGTTCTTTCTGCATCTTAGGCTCAGATTCTGTAGATGCTGTTTCTCCATGTGAAGTCCCCCTTCCCTCTCACGCGTGGTGCGGTCTGGTGAGCCGGTGACCCCCGTGTCTCCTTCCCTGCTTCCCCATCGCCTCTGATCCCCTTGCCCTGCCTTCCTGTGGTCACTTCCACAGGCGAGGGCTCTTCCACTTGGAAAGCCGAGCCCCTTCTGCTCCTCGTGGCAGCATCCCAGTCGTCCTTCACAAAGCTCTGTGTACTCTTGAGCATCTTGCTGTTTCTGCAGACCACACTGTCCTTGTGCACTGTCCTCCTGACGTGCAACCGCAGAAGCTGCTAACAATAGCAGGGACGTACTAGATAGTAAATACGTTACAGTATTGAGGCTATATGTTAATATATATATAATTATTAATTGTGTATTATTAATCTGACAATGAGTCAGGTTTTTTCTAGGGTTGGTTTTTTTTTTTTTTTTTTTTAGATCGTAGCGGGGCAGTAAATAAATAACAGCCTTTTTTTTCCCCCCAAATTAGGAACCCGTGAAGTTGTGGATACAGGACGTGGGCATATGGAGCTCAGAATGTCTCTTTGTCGCCAGTTAAAATGGTTGAGGAGCGTGTTTCTGACCCGTGGCCAAGTAGCCCTGCTGCTGTTTACCCTCAGCTAGACAGATGACCCGTCTGGTCACAGGCAGCCCTGGATTGCTCAGGCCCCCTCACAGGGGCAGAGTGTCTCCCACTCTGTCCTTCTGCGTGTTGTGCACACAGGCAGCAGTGCATTCCCTCTGTAAGAGGCAGATCCCAGCGAAGCCAAAGCTAGGACTCCTACCGTGGAAACATGCTGGGAGAGGAGGCTTCTCTCTTAACATGCCTCTCTGTGTGACCCCTGCTCCAAAACCACTGTGTGTCTTCCTGGTTCCTTTTTGCTTGTGTCTGGGCCTCTCAGCTGCAGCCTGAATACCTTTTCTCCGCTAGTCACCTGCCATCTCTCCCACCTCCACCCTTGATGTGCTAGCATCTTTGAACTACTTCAGAGTCACTGATACACCTTGGCTGCTTGACCTCTTCTTTGCTTTACTCTGTAGTGGTTTGTGTGCCTCAGAGGAGCTCGTTGTCGAGGCCAGCAGACAGATGCGAGCAGGGGGTTCTAGTCCCTGGTGATCTGCATGGCAGCGCACGTGGTGGAAGTGTTAGCAGCTCCTCCTGGGGTGGGGTAAGGGGTCAGAGGGACGGCAGGAGACGAAGGTTAGCAAGAGTGTGAATCTGGCGGAGGAGAGGGTTCTCTTTGGAGCTGGGGCTCATGCCAGCGTCAGAGCAGATTGGGGTCCATGGAGGTTTTGTTGGTCTCAGGCATATAGGACGAGAGGGCCTTGGGAGTTGTGGGTGGAGGGTGTCAGGAGGCATCCTAGACCTCTGCCTGTTCTCTGAGACTCTGACTTCAGAAACAAGGCGAGGGGGCAGTGGAAGTTTACCTGACGTGTATTTTTGGAGAGTGAAGATTTCTGTAACATGTCTTTTTTTTTGATGCACAAAGATGCATAGGGAGTAATGCAGCAAACCATAAATACTCGTCACCATCACTGGGATCTAATAGTTAATATTTTGCCACATATGCTTCATCTGTCCCTTTAATTTCCTGAAGTATTTTATAGCAAATCATGACATGGGTGTCATGTAATATCCTTTCTGCTTCAGTGTGTATCTCTGAAAAATACTGGTGTGTTTTAATCACCATGCTGTTATTATACCTAACAAAATTACACAAGTTTTCTAGCATCATCTAAAACTCAGTTCACAATCAGTTTCCCCAGTAGTCTAAAGAAAATGTATTTGACAGTAGGTTTGTTTGAATCGAGATTTAATTAGTCTTACACCTGACATTTGTTTATTATGTCTCTTAATTCTCCCTTGATCTAGGGCTGTGCCTTTCTGACCCCCTATCGCTGACTCAAGAAACTGTCAGTTATTCTTTGGACTGTCCAGTGAAGTATTTTTTTTAGCTTTGCATTGATGTTTTGGGAGATCATTTTGGAAGCAATATTAAGGTTTTTTCGGGAAGAAGGAGGCAAAATTAGAAACAGCAGACATTCTCTTGAAGGTGGAATTATGGATGATTTTCACTTCATGTATTTGTAAATTGTTTGAATACTTTTTATGAATACCATGTTATCTTTAAATACTTGGGGACAGGAGGGAAAGAAGGTTTGCAGTAGGGAAATCAGTTTGAAACCTGCTTCTTAATCTGAGAGGTGGTGAGGATCTGAGCTGTGTGGTAGGGGTGGGGGTCTGGGGCCACTACTTGGAAGGTAGGAGTGGGAGGGCGCCATGGGGTGACCTGGAATTCTGGCTTGTGTTACTTACAGGATGGACAGTGTGTTCGTGGCGGGTGAAAGTCACAAGAAAAGTGAACGGGAATTTGAGTGTGGCTCGGGACATGAGTTCAGTCTGGGGCATGCTAAGTGCCACCTGCTTCTGAGGCAGGCTGTGGAGATGTGTATACACACACTCGCGATGGGTAGCTTTGGGAATCCGCTCCACCTGGAGGGTGTTGGCGGGTGTGGACAAGCTCCCCCGTGGGGCATGTGGAGCAGTTTTCACAGTGTGGGTAGAGGTGGAAGGCCTGGGAAGGAGAAGGACAATGAGAAGAGAGAGCCAGAGGTTTGGAGAACTAGGAGAGGGTCGTGTACAGAGCCAGGGAGGAGAGCATGGAAGACAGTGGCAGCCGGCGGAGTGGGCCTGTGTTGAAGAGGGGGTGATGGGAGATAATGGGGGGGCTCTGAAAGGAGCGAATGCTGTGGTTTCCAGCAGAGTCAGGAGACAAGGGGATGGCTGCAAGAGGGTTTTTTATTGTGGTAATATATGCATGACATAAAATGCCATTCTACTGTTTCTTAGCGCCTCACACCACTGTTCCACCGGCACCCGGCTTTGGAGTGGGTAAGAGGCCATCGTCCGTCCTGTAACAGTCCCCTGCTTACGGGGGCACAGCCCTTTTCACAAGCCACCAGTCCTGGGAGCCTTCCGTTGCTTCCCAGCTGCTTCCCTGCCTCCTTTAGTCCCTCTAGCACCGTGCTCCTTGTTGGTGACGCTGTCTTGGTCTCAGTGCGGTTGTCCCAGGCTGGTGAAGGTGTACTGATAGGAGCCAGGCCCTGGGCCGCCTTAAGCCTTGCTTCTTGAGGCATCGACGTGGTCCCCAGGGCTTAGCCCAGGAGCCTCTGTAAACAGGGGTGGAATGAAGGGAAGTCTAGCTCCAGTTAGAAACTGACATGAGGGCTGATTTCCCTGGGCAGAATGGCAGACTGACAGTCAAGGCCTGGGCAGAAGCTGAGACACTCTGCCCATCCCTGGAGAGGTCTAAGAGCATTGTGTCTATATTTGGAAACAGCTGGGTTTTGAAGAACACCCTGGTGGGCTCCCTCCCCATGCTTTAAGTATCCCTCAAGGTGTTATCTGGACCACTTGCCGTTCAGTTTATGTGCCGCCGTCTTGTGTCAGGGCCCTTGGTGAAAGGCCCCCGGGTGACTGACTACTGAAGCCCCACCGCCTGAGTCTTTGCACAGTGATGAGCCTGCCGCAGAAGTTCTTGTCAGTTCAGGCTGCTTTGAAAAAGTGAGTTCCCTGAAGGAGGAGAGAGAACACTTGGTTCTTCTCTGCACAGAACCAGCCCCATCGGGAACATTGACCTTGACCTGGCTGCTCACGTGAAGGGGGTAACAGAACTCAGGGAGCCTGGAGCTCTAGTTCTCTTCGCAGCATGCTCTCCCACCCTGTCCTCACCAAGAGCTCCGGGCACAATGCTCTTCACCTGCTCTTATTACTGGGTTGCCACCGACCCTGGCTCACGTGGTTAATTGGTTGAAACAGGGTTTGAGTCCAGTTCTTTCTGTTAAATCCTGCAGGCGTTTAGGAATTGGAGTGCATAGGAGGGAAAGGCAGGACCAGGAGGAGAATTTAGCCAGAAGAGATGAAAATGTGGAAGGATGTTCAATATGGATAGATCCGACTGCTTTGGTCAGAAGCAGAGTGATGGTGGTAGGAAGGGCAGTTTTAGACTCTGGCTGGGTCATAAGCCCCTTGAGGTTAGAGGTCACGTCTCACCATCTCTGCATCGCCCAGCAACAGGCATGGTCCTCTGGGCGCATCTCCTGAGTGTGCAGTAGGCACTTTGGTTAAAGAGGGGTGGACAGAGGCAGCCTCCTTTACCCAAGCCACATTCTGGTGTTCTTGGTCCAGACCCCTCTGCCTCCTCCAGGAGTGAATGAGAGGCGTTTTGCTTGCCTGTAAAATAATTAATCTCCACCTCCTACCCCCACATGCATTTTCTGTTGCTGCTTTAACAAGGGACACAAATTTAGCATCTTAACTCGAATTTACCTTCTTCTGGTTCTTCAGTTCAGAAGTCTGAAACGGGCCTCATGGTGCTAAAGACAAGATGTCAGCAGGGCTCTGTACCTTCCTGGGGGTCGTCCATTTCCTTGCCCTTTCCAGCTTCCACAGGGCGTCCATATTGCTGGGCCATGACCTTTCCTTCCACCTTTGAAGGCAGCAACATCTGGCCAAGTCACATCACTTTGACCATGACCTCTGCTACCTTCTTCCATTGTTAAGCAGCATTTGAATACATTGGGCCCACCCAGACAATCCAGGATGATGGTCATCTGATTAGCAACCTAACAGTTCTTTGTCCTGTTAATCTACCGTATTCACAGGGATTCAGACTGTGCATTTTTGGGGGACAAGCTTTTTCACTAGTAAAACCATACTCAAAGCCCCTTTCTTAAAATACAATCGAAGGAAATTTCCTTCTCAGCTGTCATCTCATTTCTTCCCTTAATATTCTCAAAAATTGTGTGATGACATTCGCTCCCTAGTTCCTTATTGTGTATCTACTGGTGTTTATCTCTAAAATAGTCCTGGCACCTCCCAGTTGCTGAGTCCCTTGGCCACTGCTCTTCTGTAGTCTGGACTGTGGATTTCCTCCTGGAGGAAACCCCCCTCTCCCCAGCATCTCCTTTCTTCCTCGTCTTTCCCCTGTCCTGGAAGGCGTGGTCTCCAGTGAGTGTATCTTCCACTGATCATCTCATTCACTTCACCATTTAAATTCTGAGCCTGATAATCCAGGATTCCCAAGTCCATAGCTCTTGCTCTGACTTCCTTTCTGAACTCCCAGGCTGAATTTCTTCTTGCCCCCTGGGTATTTCCAAATGGGGCTGTGTGTACCATACGCAGCAGTTTAACTTGGCTTGTTGCCACTCCCCCCCTCGTCCACAGGAACCCTCTTAGTCTCTTACCTTGGACACCCAGGAGACCCAGGCCAGAAATCCCCACCACCTCTGCTCCCCTTCTTCTCACACCTGTACTTTCTGGTCTTTGCCACAACTCACTTTTAGAGCTGTTGTCTAAGGAGTCTTCGTAGTAGGGGGTGCAAGAAGATTATGGAGGAGCAGGAATCAAATAATGGAACTTTATTTTTAATCTTAATCCTTTCACAGTCTGTTTTAAGGTGTGTGTAAGTACATTAGTGTATATAACTCATCAGTAAGTATACACGCATTGGGGTGCATATCCCTATATTTTTTATTTTCATGATTACACTATCAAATAAATTTGGTGGATATTTCCAGTCTGTTGAGCCGAAGAATCCCCTCCTTACGTGACCTCTTACTCATTAAAAAATGTAAATCAGAAGCAGGGCTCTTGTGGTCAGAATGGAGGTGGACCTGGAGCCTTAAGCTGTTCACTCTAATGGCGGCTTTCATGGCACCTTGATGTACATTTTGGAAGGCACTGCTTTAGACTGCTGGTGTAGTTCTGGTCTGATGAAGCCTGTGATAGTCTTTGTTTAATTTTTCCACATCATCGCATGCCGCTGTGAGCATCACTGCTTGTGTCGAGCTAGGGAACACCCTAGGGGTCATGTTTTTTCACACCTACCTTCCCCCAGCAGGCCTTTGGACTCAGTAGGTCTTGGTAAATATTTGTTAAATGAGTGGGCAAATAGACACTCAATTTATGTTTGAAAGAGTGGGCTCTGTGCTGTGACCTCAGCATTTGGTTTTTCTTGACATTTTCAAGTGTGACTCCTCCGTCCTGGGGCCCTGTGTAGTGGCAGGTGGAGTCTGCAGGTCCAGTGTCCCTTCTCCGAGGGGGCACTGCGATGCTACCCCTTTCTCTGCAGCACTCTGAAGCGCTGGTTTCTGTCACAGTTGCAGAGTGGCCCTTTTCCAGGCCTCAGTTCCTCGTTCAATAGATTTTCCCGTAACCCATGTCTCCTCAAGTCAGTACAACCAAGTTTTAAACATGTCGATTAGAAGGAAACTCTGATGTGGTATTACTGATTCAGTCCTTACACCTTAAACCTACTCACATTTGCTCTGACATTATGTAAATGCAACATTAAATCAGCCTTTCTCTCTGCAGCCAGGCCACAGTTTCAGAGGCATTCTCTGTCCTGGATGGTATTCTCTGGAGAAGAGGAACAGATAGTGTCAGCTAGAGCTGAGGTCTTGAAGGTGCAGGGGAAGTGGCCTGTTTTCTTTTTAATGGGTCAGCTACTCCCCTCTCCTTTGCATGTGCTCGGGTCTTTCAAACCTAGATGGCCCAGGTGCCCAGCACTTTATAACAACTGCTGCTGGCCTTCTGGTCCAAGGAAAGGAACTTGGCTGGGCTCTCAGACACAGCCTCTTGTCAGTGAGCGTAAGGGAGGGGAGCGGCTCTTCTTCAGAGCTGGAGCAGGTTTATTTGTTTCGGCCTGTTTCTGAGACCCACACTTACTAAAGCAGAAATGCTTTACACAATCCTGGTTTAGGCTGATTTGCATGACACTTGTCACTGTAGCTTTTTTTAAGACAGGTGTTTTCCTGTTTGGTTTTATATTTATTTCTTTGAGTCTCTCTGCCCTGCTCTTTCCCTTGGTTTTCACTGTAAGACTGACTTCTGCTGTTTCCCCAAGTGGCGGAAAGGCCAACCTGATTTCTTCTTTGGTTTGCCCAGGTTGCGGATGAATATATGTTTTCCCTGGAAGAGAGTAAGAAGTCCAAGGGCCGCCGTCAGCCCTTAAGCAAGCTCCCCCGCCACCACCCGCTCGTGTTGCAGGACTGCGTGAGCGATGATGGTAAGTGGTGGATTCGCTCATCTCCAGAGGAAAGGCTCTCTCCACATCAGGACCTCCTCCAAGACCTCGGGAGGCCACGCGGAAGGCCGGGGTGGGCCTGTGGCTTAGCTGTTCCCCCCAGGTATTCCGTGCAGAGGGCTGGATTTCAGGATATCAGACTTATTCTCAGATTTCATTATAGGTTCGAGTGTCTTGGAATTTGCCTACTGAGGGATCGTAGCACGCAGGTTCTTCCCTAGCTTCTCTTAGGAGGTGTGGCTGATTGTTCAGGGGAGCAGGTTCTGTCACTGATGCCAAGGGCCCTGTGCTGGATGTGTGGCGACAAAGATTAAGTTGAGATATGTCCATGCCCTCAGGAAGCCCACGGGGTAGTTGACTGAGGAGGTGGTAGTCCAGGTGGAAGGGACAGTGCGAGTAACTGTGGAGACAGGCAGGGAGGTATATTCAGAGGAGCCAGCCCACTGTGGCTGGGCTTCCAGAGCCAGGCCAGGGCGTGGAGGAGGAATGAGGTGGTTGTGAGCCAGAGTGAGGAATTTGCGTTGGGCCTTCTGAGCCCTGGTAGTGTTTCCCCAGAGGAGGGGCTTGGTCTGATTTGCATTAGAAAGATTATTCCTAATGATTGTGTCTTAGAAGGAGCAGAGGGCTTTTGTCACAGCCTCTGGTGAGGTCCAGGGGTCTGAACTAGGAAGGTGGAGATGGGGTGGGGGAGGGGACACAGTGACCCCATGGGGAGGATAGAGGATAGAGTGGGATGGCGAAGCCTGAGCTGAGTGCCTCCCTAGGTTCTAGTGTTGGTTGGGTTTGGAAACCTATGTTCAGTGTCTGCGGAAGATGTAGACCTGGGGGGTAGGGGGAGCATTTACATCTTTATTGAAGGGGGCCACTCAGGGAGAGGGCGCAGAGGCTGGGGTTGGGAGGACTGAGGAAGAAGAGGCTGTGAAGGAGACGGGGGAGTAGGCAGGGATGCATGTGGAGGAGACTGGCAGCTCAGAGCATGATAGCCATCAGTACAGCGTGGCCGCCTGTGCCGCCCAGAGCTGGCAGACCCTCCGAGGTCTGCAGTGACTAGGCCCCTTGTTACTGTTGCCTGGTGCCCCATCCTTCCCTGTCCTGTCCTTGCCCACGCCCAGGGCTGGGTGGGAAGGCCCAGAGGCTCCTCAGTCAGCCCATCCCCCTGCTCCACAAGCCTCATGTTCCCTCTCTGATGTGATGTTGACGCCCACCTCTGCTGTTCTCCTTTGATAGAAGGTCACGATGAGCTGGGTGGGGAAAGCCTCTTGAGACCCCGATTCAGAGTCTCAGAAGTCCTCTGTGGTCTTCCTCCAGCCCTGATGGGGGCTTCAGAACCTCGAGGTCGGCAGCAACCTCGCTTCTGATTTTTACCCCAGTGCGCTAAAGCAATGCAGACTGTAGAAAACTGGGGAAACTGGAAAAGCTGTAAAGAGGACAAGATAACCCCACAAAGAGGACCACTCTGATCACTTCATGTGTCACTGTTCCTGACTGTCCTAGTCAGATGTTAAATTATGTCCATGTATGTCTTTTTCTAATAATGCGAATTAGATCATAATATACACCTCTCTAAGTTTTTTATGTTTTTTTTTTTGTTTTTTTTTTTTTTAGTTTTTTATGTTTAAAAAACTTCAAATGTGGAAAAGTTGAAAGAGTAAGAATACAGTGTGTTGCCATAATTGCGTTGTCTCTCCCTATACATTGTTTGGGCTCCCCAGGTGACGCTAGTGGTAAAGAACCTGCCTGCCAATGCAGGAGATGTAAGAGATGTGGGTTTGATCCCTGGGTCAGGAAGATCCCCTGGAGGAGGGCATGGTAACCCACTCCAGTATTCTTGCCTAGAGAGAATTCCTTGGACAGAGGAGCCTGGTAGGCTATAGTCCATAGACTCGTAGAGTCGGACACAACTGAAGTGACTTGCCATGCACACATGCACTGTTTACATATGAGCATACATATCTGCTGTGTCATTTGAAGGTGAGATGTGATTATCAAATCTTTTCATTTAAAGTGAACCAACAGGCATCTTCTGTGTAGGATTGTCTCCTGTGTAAACACTTGACCTCTGAAAGTAAGGAGTAACTTCATAATATCCTGATTCTCAGTCCATATTCATCTTTCCCTGCTCATCCTAAAAATGTATTTTTTTCCTCTAATCCAGTATGAACCAAACTAGGGTCACGCATTGCATTTAGAAGTTTCTTCAGTCTCTTAGACTCACATACCCTTCTCTCTACTTAAAACTTTTTTTTTTTTTTTTTAAATTGAGGCATTTAGTGAAGCACATAGTGGCTAAACTGGGCAGCTCAATGAGGTTTTATCCATGTAAGCTGTGAAATTTTGGTTCCTATGGTTTTCACTAAACTATTGAACTTATTCATTGTTCATTCAGCATTCACAAGTAGAGTGCTTCTTGGCCACTTTTGGTTGTGTAAGCATCGCAAGTGTGCGTGTGGTCATTTTTCTGTGATTGTGAGTGGTCTGTTTCTGTTTCTCTGCTCCTCTCTAGATCACTCTTGTTGTGACTAGGATATGCAAAATACGTGTGCTTGGATTTTGGCACCATGTCTCCTGTTTAGGCCTGATTGATGGGGCCTGTAAGGTTAGATTTTAACTGCAATCCATTACGGTCCCCTTCACTGAGATCACATGCATGGCAGCTGCCAGATCCCTTTGGATTAAACATGATTGAAGGTGGAGGAGATAACTGTTTGTTTGCATTGAGCTTGAGTTGTAAGGAATAAACAGATAAATGGGTAGTTCTCCAGAGCTTTCCTTGGGCTGCTCAGCATAGGTCTCCAGGGTCTCTTGAAAGGCATTCCTGTCTGGGAAGAAGTGAGGAGGTCATTGGAGGAGTTGTAGCCATGGATTGCAGGGCTCCCCACAGCATCATCCAAATACTGGAGGAGTCCTTTGAAAATCACTCCTGCCCTTTGCCTTTGTCACCCATAGGTTCTCGGGTTAGTCCCGACCCGGAACCGGAAGGTCCCAGCTTGAGCTGAGCTCATCGGCTCTCCAGGCAGAGCCGCAGAACAGGGCTGGTGCTGCCTGCCTGACTCAGACCTCTGCTTCCTCCTCTAGAGCTATCAGAACAGCTGACCCCCGAGGAGGAGGCTGAGGAGACAGAGGCCTGGGCCAAGCCCCTGAGCCAGCTCTGGCAGAACCGACCTCCAAATTTTGAGGCTGAGAAAGAGTTCAACGAGGCCATGGCCCAGCAGGCCCCTCACTGCGCCGTCTGCATGATCTTTCAGACCTACCATCAGGTAAGCCCTCGTAACCCCTCTGTTTACCGAGTGCCAGCACTCAGGAAAGCTAGCTTTAATGGTGGGTGCACAGTTTGGGAAGGGTGTGTTTTTGCCCCATCCGCCTGCTGGATGGAAAGGCTTCACGAGGCAGGTATGCATGTGGGTTTCACTTGAGAATGCTTTGGGGAAGAGCAGAGGGTGTGACTTGGGCCCTGGGGGATTCCCGGCTCCCTTTGGCACTCACACTGTTTGCTGAGGAACCTGCTCTTTCTAGTAAGTGATGATTCCTTCTAGATGGTTTGTTGTCCTGGTCAGTCTGGAGAACTGGGGATTCTTTAAATCAGTCTGAACCTCAGCTGAAAAGTCAGATCCTGCAGTGTTGTCTCTTTTCTTCCTTGCCCATTGCCACTGTGGATGTTGGCAGCAGTGGAAAGGCACTTGGGAGGGGCAGGAGCAGGGGCTCTGCAGGAGGAAGAGGGATGGGAAAGCACCCTGGCTGAGCCCAGCCGCGCCCCTCCCACTCGCGGGGCATTTGATGCCTCCACCGTCATGGGTCTCTTTGAGTCTAGCTCCTGGAGGCCAAGAGGGCACCCACAGCAGCCTGTGCCAGAGGACCAGCTCGGTGTCACCTGGGACCTACACAGGGCAGCACGTAGGGAGCCAGTCCGCTGTGCTGGTCAGAGTGGCGTGGCTGTCCCCGAGTCTGGCAGGGGCCCCAGCTTCATGTTTGCCAAAGAATGAGACTTCAGACCAATGTACTTTGAGTTAGTAACTCATTCTTTCTTTCCAGTGACCAAAAAGTGAACCCAAAAGTTCACTACATGTCCTTGACTGGGCGGGAAGCAGGCAGATGGCCTGGCTGTTTGATCTGTCGAACGGGGCTCAGCGTTCCATGAGTGGCACAGGCTTGGGGTTGACATGTTCCTGGGCGCCGTCCTTGGAACAGGGGGTGAATGTGCCATCCAGCAGCAGAGCCTGCAGAGCCTCGCAGTCAGGCTCTTTGCCAAGGGAAGGACGTGGACACAGTGTTCTTCCCAAAGGGGCCCCAAGCCAGGAAGAGCATGTGGGGCTCCAGCCATGTGACAGAGCTGCAGCTCAGGTGACTGCTGACATGGCCTCTAGAAGAATCCGCGCTGGGGCCTCTCCCTGGGTGGGGCGCCGTGCGGGGCAGCAGGGGGAGGCCCCCAGGAACAGCCTCACCAGCTCCCGGTGCATTTTATTACCGTCTGGTTGGGAAAGATTGAAGTCCCAGTTGCCTCTTACCTCTCTTCCTCTTCTTCTTGTCCCCGGGGGGCCTGTTTGATGCTGCCGTGAGAAATTGAATTTGAGTCATTAGAGGTAACTTCAATTAGCAGCTCTGGGATAATGGCTGTGCACCTGGGAGCCGTAGCCAGCCCGTCAGGAAGAGAGCCGCTTTCTGCTGACAGAGCTGTGGGGAGGGCAGGACACGTGCCAGGTCCCTGAGGTGTGCGCTCGCCCCCTCCTTAGGTGGAGTTTGGAGGTTTTGGTCAGAGCTGCGGCAGCGCTCCAGATTTGGCCCCCCAGACGCAGAGGACCAAGCCATTGATTCCAGAAATGTGCTTCACCTCGACTGGCTGCAGCACGGACATCAACCTGTCCACCCCTTACCTGGAGGAGGACGGCACAAGCCTTCTGGTGTCCTGCAAGAAGTGCAGTGTCCGGGTCCACGCCAGTGAGTGCCTCACCTCTTCTCTGCATCCGGTCCCAGGGCAAGGGCATCTGACCAAGTCCTCCCACCTCTCAGTCTCCCTACAGCCTCCCAGGGCCCTCCCCCGCCACCCCCCACCCCCAGTGCAAAAATTGCTTATGTGTTGTTGGAGTGGTCAGATTGGGTCTGTGACTTGGTTCTCTGCTCGTACTGTCTGCCCTGGGCTGTCCCCCTGGTTGCAGATACATGGAAGGGACTAGTCCCTGCTGCTCACTGGGTATTGGTACCAGTGAATCTATAGTTTCCCACTTTTTGAGACTTCGGTCCATACTGTATGGCTGATTTGTGGGGGCGTGGCGCTAGAATTCAGTGGTCTCTGTAAGATTTGGTTGTCTCTTTGGGAAAGGGTAAGGGAAAGAGAGAGGAGCTGCAGGTCTGCCTTTGGACTCTGGGTTTAATTTGCTCACCTCGGTGTCCCTGTTAGGTTGCTACGGGGTACCCCCTGCAAAGGCTTCTGAAGACTGGATGTGTTCTCGGTGTTCAGCCAATGCCCTGGAAGAGGTGAGTGCATCCATGCTGTCGCTGGCTCCCCGTGAGACAAGCTTGCTCAGGGCCACTCTGTTTCACATGGACTCTGTCCCAGTGGTCTGAGCAGGACCTGGTACACTGTGATGTGAGAGTGTTGTCGGAATAAATCCCCCCCACCGTGACAGTGTTTGCTGCCCATCTGCAGCGGGGCCCGATGGCGTCCGGAAGCTGTTTGCTCCATTGTGTCAGGACTAAGCAGAGGTCCTCTGGTGAGCAGACCACCGCCCCCTGTAAAGAATTGAGCCATCGGGTCAGAGCATCAGAACAGGGCTCAGGTAGTTCATTTTGTGGCTTTCTCTTTATTTTTCACTCCTCTCTGGAACCTGGCAATAACTGCATAGGAGGCAGGCAGAGCCCTGTAATGCCTGCAGCTTGAGCAGGGTATTATTCATGACTTTCCTTTCAGTTGTTACTATTAACAGTCAAGACAATTAGGTTAAGTCAGGCGAATAATTAGTGCACTTTAGCCCCGAGTGGCCTCCCTGTCCTCCTGCAGGGGAGTCCTGGTTCTGGGGGCTGTGCAGGTGAGGCCTCCCATGCTTTCTCTTGTGGAGGCTACAGTTGCCCGAAGGAAGTCACAAGGAGAACAGATTGGCTGTTAATAATTCGGTGGTGACCACTCCTCCTCCCCCGCTTCTTGGCAGGACTGCTGTTTGTGCTCGTTACGAGGAGGAGCCCTGCAGAGAGCCAACGACGACAGGTGAGTTTTCTGAGCTCTGAAGCGGCGTGCAGGCGTGCCGCCAGGGTAGGGGCTGTCATCCACATGACTGATGATGACTTGGGAAGCACAGTGTTGGGGGCTGAAATAGCATCTCCAAGACTAATTTTAAAGATGGGAGGCCAGACAGCCCAGAGGCTCCCCTCAGAGGCAGCCTTGTAAGTTACATCCTTCTGGAGAAGCTAAGAAGGACTCACGAGGGTATAAAGACCCTGTGAAGATGATGCAGGGGCTTCATGGTGGACATGAGGACTTGACAGTTTAGATCTGGGGCTGGTGCAGAGGTGGCCGTGACTGTGGGCTGTGAGCCCTTCCCAAAGCAGACTCCCTGGCTGTTTGGAATGAGGGCGCATGTCCTTCAGGAGGGCGGTGGGACATTGAGGAAACCCAGCTACGCCTACCCCACTAGTCAGCCAAACCTACAGAGGGTTCTGTTCCTCAGTCTGGAGCTGGGCTTCTCCGCTGCCAGCAGGTCACTTTCACTGAGCTGAATTTTTTAAGTCTTTATTGAATTTGTTGCAGTGTTGCTTCTGTTTTTTTGTTTTGGTTCTTTTGATTGCTGGTCATGTGGGATCTTAGTGGGGTCTTAGCTCCCCGTCCAGGGATTAGACCTACACCCCTTGCATTGGAAGGCGAAGTCTTCACCACAGGACCACTGGGGAAGTTCCTTGAGCTCAGTTTTTGTGCTTGGTCTCGGCTTAGTGGTTTGGGGGTAGAAATGTCAGGTGAATGAGGTTTTTGCTCTGAGGCCTGGCTGCCTAGGGGAGAGCCCTCACAGGTCGATGGGGAACCAGCAGGGAGGATCCTGCTTCCAGCTGAAATCCTGTGGGAACTTGGCGCACACACCGCTAAGCCTCTTGCCTCACAGACATCCCCTTCATGCTGCTCTGCTTGCTGCTTCCATTGTTCTAAAGGCGCTTGCTGCCCTGACTGGAGGTCACTGTGTTCCTCACAGTTGCCAGAGAGTGCTGTTTAAGTCCTCCTTTTCTTGGAGTGGAAATGGCTCTGCTTGCACCTCCCGCCTTCACCATATAATCTTTGGTCTGCCCTGCGGAGCTGTGCAGAAACAGACCTGTCCCCACTCACACACTGCAGGTGGCCCCACGTGGTTTTCACCTGGCCTGATCCTGAGAGCACTCACCATCTCAGTGGAGCCCATCTAGGTGCGTGTTAGTTTCTCCAGATGCCCCAAACTTTAATTCTCTAAGGATGTCCATTGAACACACCTCTCAGAGTAAATGGGTCTGGACCAGAAACGAAAGAGTGATTCTGAGGTGGACGAAGGGAGCAGAAGGGACAGGTCATTTTGACCCTGGCAGATTGGGGCCCATTTGGAGATATTTTGAGGAAGTGCCCAGGTCCTCCAATTAAAGAGATCTGTAGGGAGTTCTCTAATTTATTCTTAACTTCCTAAACCATGCCATACCCCCAGTTAGCTGTGGCTCTGTTTATTTAGCAACAGGCTGTGAGTGAGTGGTGTAAGCAGTGTGATGCTGTGCTGACCTGGAACAGTATGGTGGGGACCTTTTCCTACTCAGTGTGGGAGATACTTCTGGTCTTAACTCTCTGGGTCTCAGGACCTTGCTGGGAAGTTCAGGGGTCACACTGGGGGAGGGAGGAAGCACCACAGGAGGCCCACATCAGAAGAGGCCAGGCTCTTCAAAAGCAGCAATTGAGTTTTTGGTCTCTGTATCTTTTTGTCCAGAATTTGCCCCAGCTGTGCATGTGCACATTTATTTTTAGTCCTCTACAGTTTCTTTGTACTTTGTTGCCTGAGGAGAAATTTGTCCAGGTGCAAGCACTGCAGCACCATGGCAGAGGGTCCCAGGTCCCAGTCTGTCTCATTCCCCTTGCCCTTCACCCCCGCCTCCCCACCTCTGTCCTCTTACTCTAAGAGGCCAAAGGTCTCATCTTCTGAAGCTTCTTATGCTGGACAGGGGCCACAGACTGTTGCCTACACCTCACTGACTGTTCCAAGGTCCTATAGGGACCTGGGCCACTCTCTTCCAGAATGGGTTGAACTCTTTGAGCCATCTTGAAGCCTTACTTCGAACTGTTGGAACCTAGAAGACCCAAACTTAACCAAAAGGTTAAACAAACAGGGTTAAAAAGGAGCACCACGATAGCCATTTAGCCAGTTGAAGAACCTGGAGCAAAAACAGGGTGTTGGGAACAAAAGCGGGTACTGAACATGCACCCTGCACTCAGCACCACCAGAAGGGTGGGCAGACCGTCTAAGCTACCCCTCTGGCCTGACCCCTAGGCACACGTTACTCTCATCCTATATAAGTTGCAAGCTTGCCTCCCCACCCTGCAAGGAGCAAGCAAGCAAGGGAACTTGTTCTTTGTTCTTGCTCCCCCTTGCTACAGCAGGGCCCCAATAAGCCTTGCCTGGGGGAAAAAACAAAGACAAGAAAGCCATAGAGCCTGGGGGGACTGAAGTGGCCTTTGCCTTTTTGGCAGATGGGTCCATGTCTCTTGTGCGGTGGCGATTCTGGAAGCAAGATTTGTCAACATTGCAGAAAGAAGTCCAGTGGATGTGAGCAAAATTCCCCTGCCCCGCTTCAAACTGGTAAGGAGAGAGAGATGGGCATGTGACTGTGCATCCTTTCCCTGTTTCCAAGGCTCTGGGTAGAGGGGAACACAGCGCTTAATGAGGACACCCCCTGGCTGGTCTTGTGCCCCTTGGTTTTGGTCGTGTCTTACAGTTCTCACCCTCTGGTTAAAACTACTTTTTGAGGGTGTCTGTGATCAGATACGAGATTAACAGAGGGCGTATATACCGTCATGTTTTGGGAAGCAGGTTGGCTCTTGTGTGTGTGGCTCTGTGCATTTGGGGGAGCAGTAGAGGAGACCGTCCCGGTTCCTGTAATCATTGGCCTACTTCCCCTGTGTTGTAGTCCTGTCATCACTGGCCTACTTCCCCTGTGTTGTAGAAATGTGTCTTCTGTAAGAAACGGAGGAAAAGAACGGCTGGCTGCTGTGTGCAGTGTTCTCACGGCCGTTGCCCAACTGCCTTCCACGTGAGCTGCGCTCAGGCTGCAGGCGTGATGATGCAGCCAGACGACTGGCCTTTCGTTGTCTTCATCACCTGCTTCCGGCACAAGATCCCTAATTTGGAGGTGAGGAGGCTGCGGTTCTGGAATCCGCTTGACCGTTTTTCCTGAGTCATTTTCTCTGGAGGCTGTTCATTTGTTGTGTCAGCAAGTTATTTCCTCAAGCACTATGCTTCTTGGAGATGCTAATGAGTGTGGGGTTAGGAGGTGGCCCCTGTCCATCTCTGCTTCCTGCCTTGTATTTCCTAATCCTGGGGTATCACCTGCCTTGTGGTTGATGCCTTGTTTGTCTCTCCTCCTGGGTAAACTCCTTGAGGGTCAGTGTCTTGTTAATCTGGGTGTCAGGGACATCGCATCACATCCTGTAAATGTGAAATTACAGGAAGAGTAGTACACCATGAACCCTACGTGGTACTGATTTTCTCTAAACGGTGAAGCTTAGTGAAAGCTGCATGAAAAGGTTTGGATTGAAGGTGGCATTGATGTGGGTCTTAAAGGGGAATTGTGAGCAGGAGGTGGTCAAGTCTTCAGAAACAGAATGAGCCAGCCTCAGGAGGAGGAACGTGTAAGACTGATTCTGGGAACCTGGCGGGGGATGGTACTGGAAAGGCAGGCAGTGCCAGAGGAGGAGGGCCCTGGGCTGCCACGCTCGGTTAGGAGTCTGACCTTTCTTCCATTAGGAGAGGGGAACTTGTCCAGTATTATGACTTTGAGCTATATTTTTTAAAACGGTTCTGGTTTGAAGAAAGGATTAAAGGAATAAGAATTCGAGGCCAGGAGACCAGTTAGCCTACGTGAGCAGTTGAGGTCTGAAGTGGGAACACAGAGGCAGAGTTTTAGGATCACAGCCAGCGCTGGATCCCGCAGTGGGTGGAACTGATGGGGTCTGTTGACTGTCAAGGGGAGAGGAAGGGGGAGGTGAGCGGGTGCGGATTCAAGATGACTCGGGCTACTTCCTGGAAGGTGGAAGGGATGCTCATCCGGTGTTAACTGCATTCAGGAGCTGAGATGGGCCTGGGCTGGTTTGTAGGGGAAAGCGGGGGAGGTAGAAAATGAGGGAAGGACCTGTAGACTTTGATATTGCTGGAACATTCTGGCTGAGGTACCAGGAGGCAGTTGGATCCACTGGATGAAAATTTGGATATTATCAGCATTTAACAGGATAGTTACAGCTAATTCCTATTAGAAACTGGTCTCTGGAGATTCCTAATAGAAGGAGCAGATGGTGGAGCAGGAGGCAGTGAAAGCAGCTGAGAAGCAGAGAGAGACGTGGAGAGAAGCAGAGCAGCAGGGGGCTCAGGAGGGCCTCGTACTGTCGGGGTGGTGGGGCTGTGTGCACCCCACCTGGGGGCTCCGGGGGCAGTCAGGTCAGGAGCCAGAGTGCCTTCTGTGAGCTGCAGTCTAGTGGAGAGGATGCCCATGAAGACTTGTCAGCAGTGTGGTAAAGAACAGTCATAAAAGGAAGGACACGATAGAGCTCCCTCTTAACCATTTGGCTCTTGGAAAAGGCCTTGGCTGACTGGCTCTTTCTTCCTCTCCTTTAGTTAGTTACTTATTTGGCTGCCTAGGGTCTTAGTTGCGGGACATGATTTTCATTGTTCGTTGCAGCCCAGACTCGGTAGTTATGACTCGCAGGCTTAGTTGCTCCATGGCATGTGAGATCTTAGTTTCCCTGACCAGGGGTCGAACCCGTATCCCCTGCACTGCAAGGCGATTCTTAACCACTGGACCACCAGGGAAGTCCCTGGATCCTTTGTTTTCATAAAGATATTCTATTGAACACAAGAGGTGGTTGGGGGGTGGGTTGGGAGCTTAGGAAGAGGGAAAGATAAATAGTCAATGAGAGAAGGAGGAATAGAAGCCCGAGGTACATTTTGGTAAGGGGGTAGGAGTTTTGTGTTGGAACAGGATGGTGGTGTGGTGATCATTATCCTCCTGCCCATCCACACACCTTCACATTGGCAGCTGTAGATGGCTGGTGCTATAAGGAAAGGTGGGTACTGTTGAGTCTTTTACTAATTCATTCCTCACCCACGTACTGGGCATGTTTGGCACAGTTATTTGTGTTTTGTTTTAACTTTCATTTATTTATTTTGGTCGGGCAGCTTGTGGGATCTTAGTTCCCTGATCAGGGATTGAACCCAGGGAGCCCTCACCACTGGACAGCGGGGAATTCCCCAGGCACAGTTTTAGGTGCTAGGAACACACTAGTGAATGAGATAACAGTGCCTGCCCTCCTGCTGCATTTCCTGTGGTTGAAAGATGTGTGGAAACAAACATTCAGTGTTAACAGATGCGGCATAAGAGTAAAGCTGGATACAGGAACGGAAGAGGAGGTAGTAAGGAGTGTTGTCCCCGAGCTGACTCTTGGATGTGAGGGAGCCAGTGTGCAGAGAACTGGGGAAGAACCTTTCAGGTAGAGGGAACAGAGGCGCGCAGACCTTGAGGTGGGAACACGCTTGGCACAAGTGCTTGGAGGACAGCAGGGAGGCCGCCGTGGCTGGAGCACAGAGCTTGGGCCGCTTCGGGAGGGGCGGTTGGACTCGAGGCTGCCAGATACTCTGTGATCTCATTTGCATCAGGGGCAGGTTCAGAATGAGAAGAAGGGTGACGTGAGGGCCCCAGACATGACAGTCCTTGTAATGGGGAGCTGTGTGTCATACACAGCTGAGGACATCAGGGAACCTCAGTCTTTGTGCCCTGACCCTGAGGGTAGAGCTGGTGGTAAGATCTGTGTGGAGTATTGTGTGGGGGCCCCGGGCCTGCTGCTCGTCTACTGTGATGTGTGTCTGAACTATGTGAATTAGTAGGTGCTGTTTGGTCGGTTCCTCACAATAGGGAAGTCACGAGAGTCTGTTTGGGGGGTTTGGGGTGAGACAGGATGGTTGGTTGGTATAAGGACGTTGTGTGTTGCGAATGAGGGAGGAGCTACATTATGGGGGAAACGTGACACTAGGTTTTCCCATGTCCTGGCTGGGGTGTGGATATCTGGAAAGACCTGTGCCGTTGTACCTTTCCATTCTCATGCTTCTCTTGCCCTGGTGAAGAGGAGCCAGCTCATCTTGGTCCCCTTTTGCTAGGCCTGTCAGCTCAACATGGGCGTAACCCAAGCCTCTCTTTTCTCCAGCGTGCCAAGGGGGCCTTGCAGAGCATCACTGCAGGCCAGAAGGTCATTAGCAAGCACAAGAACGGGCGCTTCTACCAGTGTGAGGTGGTAAGGCTCACCACTGAGACCTTCTATGAAGTCAACTTTGATGACGGCTCCTTCAGCGACAATCTCTATCCTGAGGACATAGTGGTAATGTCTGTGTGGAGCTTCTTGGGCATTTTGGGATGGGGGTACTTCTAGGTCTGACTGACCGTGGGCCCACCTGCCCTTTCTAGCCAGGCCCATGGTTCCATCATTTGGCCCCCAAACAGAAAGAAGTGTTTGTACTGGTCTTGCTATATAACGAAAATTGTATGCTACTAGGATACCCTGCTTTCTCTAGAAGCTTATAGGAAGCAGTGTTTTCTGCAGTAACTTGAAACATGCCTATATTTTAGTCCAAACTACCCTTAACTCATTAGAAAAGACCTGATGCTGGAAAAGATTGAAGGCAAAAGGAGAAGGGGGCGGCAGAGGATGAGATGGTTGGATAGCATCACCAACTCAATGGACATGAATTTGAGCAAACTCTGGGAGATAGTGGAGGTCAGAGGAGCCTGGTGGGCCACAGTCCATGGTGTCGCAGAGTCAGACATAGCTTAGTGACTGAAAAACAACAGCGACAACGTGCAAAGGTGTTCTGATGCATTGATGTTCTGATGAAGAGCCCAAGCTTTGGAATCAGATCAGTGTGCCAATACCTGCTCTGCAGCTGTGTGATTTCGGGAGAATTATCCAGTTATCTCTTTTCTACCATGCCCTCTTGGTAGATGTGTGGAGTGTGCTTTACCGGTTCTTTATAAGTTGAAGGCTTTGGAGGCTGAATAAAAGCTGCTTGGAGATAAGCCTGGCCTGACTGTGTTACCAACACCTGAGACACTGGAGGCCCTGCCTGGACTTAGTCCTAGGTTTTCTGGCTCAGGACTCAGCACTCAGTTCAGGTTTCCCCTGTTGTTCGTCTCTCTGTCCCCATTCCCCCACCCAACCCCCAGCCTTTTCATGTTAGACCGAGCACTAACGTAGTGGGATGAAGCCACTTCTTCATTTAACACGTCCACACACATTAGCAACTTAGCTGCTAAAAGTCCATTCATTAGTTGTAAGGCAGACTTCTATGTATTAACAGTAAAGATGGTATCAGGTGTGTTTGTGGCAGTAGACTAGCTATGCTTTGTGATGCTCTTCCAGTTTGGCAGGCACTGGGCTAGGTTCTTGACTCGGGTCTCTGTCAGACTTGGGTAATACCAGCTCTGAGAAGCAGGAGGTATCTGTAACTTAGAGAACTCTCAGGACTCTTTTAGACATTACTGAGGACCCTAAAGAGCTTTATGTGGATTATGTCTCTTAACCCTCGCCTGCCTGTGATATCAACAAGGCTCGTGATTTTCTATTTGCTTGTTATTAGTAGAAATTAAAACTGAGATTGATTTGAAACAGTCCATTGTTTTTAACAACTTGAAGTAAAACAAAAAGTATTAGAGGAGTGCCACTTTTCTATAATTTTGTAAACTCCTTTAATGTCACAGCTTCAGTTTGTTGGAATATATTGTTTTGGTTAAAGTGTATGAAGAAAACCTGGTCTCACATAGAGAAGCAGTTGGAAAAGTGAGTATTTAAATAGCCTTCCAGATGATTGTGTTCATTCTACTTTGATACTACACCAAACCTCATGGGATAGTAGTTCCTTAACAGTTAGCTGCAGTGTGGACTCTGAAGGCAGCTTGGTGAGCATACTCTCTTTAAGTTCTGTTGGTCTGTCTTACACTGAGAATGGATCTTTCACCCATGCGTGATTTTGAACTCTCATCCATGTAGGTGTAATGGGCTATGCAGATCTTTCAGGTATTGTTAAATTTTATCATACAGTACCAAAAAACCACTTTCTCATTTGTAGCACGAATCTCAGAAAAGTCTTTAAATTTTAGGGAGCGTCAAGCTCATGGTGGTGATAAGACTTTTCTGAAATTATAACGTGTGCTTGAAAACTTAGGTTTTGTTACTGGCAGTACTGTCAGTCCGTTTTCCCTGAAATGAAAGGCTCACTTCATTCATTTTCAAGATGTCTGCCAGTACCCAAGTCTGAATAACCTGTTTGTCTTTTTTTTTTTTTTCTCAAATAAAACTGGTGTTTCATGAGAAAAGCAGTTACTTCTTACAACTCAGTTGCCCTGTGCTTTTTCTCAGGACAGCCATCATGCTTCAGTGTGCAACAGAAAATGTCTTCTGAGTATCTACACATGTACTTAAAGATTGTGGTTTAACAAGATAATTTTTTCTGCTTTAAAAGGGACATTGTTTTGTGGTTACAGATTTTGTTTTGTTTTTTTGGCTACAGGTTTTTCAGTGGCTAAGAATGTAGTAACAAGTAGTAGACCTCAGGGTTGTTGCCTCAATCTGTACTGTGGTGCCAGCAATTGCACACTTTCTAGGTGTTACACCATCACTGCAAAAATGTCAGCACAGTGAAAGAGACTAATGTTTTAATATTATTGTGAAAATTATCATGCCCTTGCTTGCTCCCTGCCGGTGGCTCA
The DNA here is from genome assembly GCF_910594005.1 of Cervus elaphus. NCBI lineage: Eukaryota > Metazoa > Chordata > Mammalia > Artiodactyla > Cervidae > Cervus > Cervus elaphus. The sequence continues at coordinate 122,598,635 of NC_057834.1, read as the reverse complement.
GGAATCTCCCTAAAGTGTGTAGACCATACTTTGAGAACTGCTGTTATCAGAGGGAAAACTGAATATCTGAGAACTTAAGTGATTTATCAAAGATCAGTGTTTATCAAAGATCAGATATTTGACCAGTTAAAACTTCCACCTCAGATTCTTTTGTGGGGCAGTGCTTTCTATTTAACTGTTGAATTCATAACACAATAGAGTTACTGAGTAACTGGTCAATAATGAGTTGGCAGTACAGTATAAAGTCATTTCTATTCAATAAATGAATTGGCATGTAGAACCTTCCTCTTGTCATGAGTGGAAATTGGAAAGAGCAGTTGGAATTTTAGATATTTGGCATTTTAGACTCTGTCCCATTCCTGTTCCAAGGTGTATTTTTTGGGCCACGTCCCCAAGCACCTTCTCCCATTTCTACCCATCAGACCTTTGATTCAGCTGCCATGAGCATGCTCACACACTGACCAAATTATATAACAGGCTCTCTACTGGGAATGCAGCGAGGATTCCACCCAGCCTTAGGGTGCCCCCTTCTGCAGGGAGTCAGAGTGCTAAAGTTTTTTGCCAAGTCCCACGGTAGGTGGTCTTTTATTACTTTCCTGTTAAGAACCCCTCTCTTAAAATAGTTGAGTACAATTTGAGTATTTCTTCTTGGCAGAACCCTGTCCCCTGTCCCTTAGACAGTTGAAGGAACATGAGAAAGGTTCTTGATGATGGTAGTTGTCTTCTACATTTATTAAGCTTATTATAGCTGCTTTTTTTTGCACCTGGAACAGCAGCAGCCAGCAGAGATAGCAGGTAGATGAGGACTTAAGCAGGTCTCTCAAATGGACCTCCGTTTCACCCTTCTTCCTTACTGTTCCCTCAGAGTCAGGACTGTCTCCAGCTGGGTCCTCCTGCTGAAGGGGAAGTAGTCCAGGTGAGATGGACAGATGGCCAAGTCTATGGAGCCAAGTTTGTGGCCTCCCACCCCATCCAGATGTACCAGGTAACCAAAGGCTTTGCTGGGGATGGGGGGAGGCTGGTGCTTGGTTAATTCAGTGTTTCCTCTTGAGCCAGAGGCGGGGCAAGTCCTTGCTCTTAGGAGAGGAGAGCTTAAGGTATCCATCACAATGCTTTTCAGAGCTGGGGCTGTCCTGTGTCCAGTCTGCCGGTTGTGACTTCAGACATGGCAGGCCTTGCTTCAGTGTTCTAAACCCTTCCTGTGTCTGCAGGAAATGGCCACTGTGCGTGGTGGACCAGGGAGCAACAGGATATCTTAGCTTAAGGCCTTTGTTTCCTTGGTAGGTGGAGTTTGAGGATGGCTCACAGCTTGTGGTTAAGAGAGATGACGTGTACACGCTAGATGAAGAGCTTCCCAAGAGAGTCAAGTCTAGACTGGTGAGCGTGTTTTCTGTGTGTCCTTGGTTCCCCTCTGGGAGGTAGGGAAGAAAGCAAGGGCGTGACCCTTTGTTTTTTCTTCGGGAGGTGGGGGCATTGGCCACACGGTGCTCATTTATTTGGTTTGCCTATTCTTCTATAGTCAGTAGCCTCAGACATGCGCTTCAATGAGATTTTCACGGAGAAAGAGGTTAAGCAGGAGAAGAAACGGCAACGAGTTATCAACTCAAGGTACCGGGAAGATTACATCGAGCCTGCACTATACCGGGCCATCATGGAGTAGGTGCTTCCAGCAGCTGAGAGAGTCCCAGTCAGCAAAGGCGAAAGCACTCTGGGGTTCCACAGCACAGCAGACACTTGGAACTCTAAAGTGAATTGTAAAATGAAAAGGAATGAACTAACCGACCCCATCATCTTCTCACCCCACCCTCATCGCATTCCGCTGAAGTGCAAGGATGAGCCCTTCTTGGACGTGTGGCAGCAGACGATGAACTCCCAGCTGATGGGCTAAGCACTGGAATGCTATGGCTGCACTGGCCCTGGTCTGCAGTGGGTCGACTGTGCTGGCTGGGCTGGTTACCCTGTTCCTGGCCTCGGACTTAGCTTCCTAACGATCACCTGCACCAACGAGGCATAGGTGCTGGTGCTTGCCCCCCTAACCCCTTTTGTATTTATGTGTGTGGGTGTGGGTGTGTGTGTGGGGTGTGTGTGTGTGCGTTGGTATGTATGTTTGGTCTGGACCAGCTTCTGCCAGCCCCTGGCCTTTACTTTCTTCCTTGCCTATCCAGGGCAACAAAAATGTGAAATTCTGCCCTCAGCTGAGCTGAGTAAGGGCCCCTAGGGGTTGGCTGGAGATGGCTGTGGCATCTGTCTGTCCCTAGAACTGCCTCAAGGGAGTGGTGGCAAAGCTGCAGTGATGAGATGGAGGTGCTGAGGAGTTAAGCCAGCTGTTTACCCTCTCTTGAAGAAGATAGGGTAACATGGGTGTGTGTTCCCATATCACTTGGGGCACAGAGCGCCTGTGGACAGTATTAGAGGGTGTGGGTGGGGAATAATCCAAAGGGAGATCTAATAATGGAAGCAGGCAGAGCCTGGCGAGTGATTCTGTCAGTGGAAAATTGCAATCATGCAGGGGCTGGGAGGGTTAAGATGAACTGGGGCCACTGGAGGCCAGGGGCAGGTTTAGATACGCCCCTTGGTCTAGGGGTGGGAGGGAGCTGATTTCGGGGGTGGGGGCGGGACTGGAGGGCAACACTGAAGGGGTTAAACAGGTTTTTGCTCCTCATGAATTTGTTTGCCTGGGCCCAGGATTGGAGGGCTTCACACTTATACCCTGTGTATACAAGAATCAGATTTATAATACTCCCCGTTTTTTTGTTACGTATGAACGCTATAAACCAAATTATTTTGAAAACTGGTGCATCACCTTGTCCTTAGCAATAAAATGTGTTGAGCAGAGGATTGGCTGTGTCTGCCCCAAGGAGCCTGATGGCTCAGGGTCAGGCTGGGAGTGTGCCTAGAGTCCACAGGCTCTGGAGCAGGGCCATGCATTTTAAGGAGGCTCTTGAAGGCCCTCCTAAAGAGATGGACTCTTTTGTTAAGTTCTGGTCCTTTGGCTGTGTGTGATGGGGACCTGGGGAGAAGAGGCCCTTTGGTCGAGAGCACGTCCTTTTACTTCTCTTGCCTTAGAGATGGGATGGAAAAGCTAATAGAGGGAGAACCAGACCGCTTCCACAACCTGTAGAAAGAAAACTGAGTTTGATCTCATCTCAACCCCACTTATTAACTTCATTGAGCAGGTGTAAGTTTATACCAGTGTCTGTTCCATAAAAACTGTAGAACCAGCTTGAAAGAAGGCAGGACATTTTAGGTGCTTGAAGAGCAAGAGATTGCCCCCCATCCCCCTTCCCTTGGATCCTGAAACCTTTCTGATCTGCCTGTAGTTGGTGAGACACCTCCCTGGAGGACGACCCAGTCCCTTTGACCAGCAGTGGGTTCCTGAGGTCCAGGTGGACAAGGATAGAGCAGCAGCAGGGCAGGGAGGGACTGGTGAACTGGGCACAGCAGAGCTGTTCCAGCTGGTCTAGTTCTTGGCTCTGGCCAGGTGCCGGAAATTCTTGGGTCAGCTCAGCAACTCAATGCTGCTTTGTGTCCTGGGGCTTGGGAGGTAGCTGCCACCTCTGGTGTCTGTGGGGAAAGGAGGAGCAGCAGGTTTCAAAGATACTTTTCTGTGCCAATTTCCTCCTGGGGCCAAGGAAAGGGAGGTTGACTCTTTTGTCCAACACCCAAGGATTCCCAGGGGAGAATGGACAGAGCCAGGCCTTAATGGATTGGCAAGCCCTGGGAACACACATCTTTGGAGGAAAGGAACCTTTCTCCAGACTTAGCAGGGTCTGGGACCTCCCTCCCTCTCACTGACCTACCATCCCCAGCCGTGCTGCAGGACAGGCAGGGAAGTCCCTGGTGCAACCCCAGCAGTTCTTTCTCAACAGCTGATTATTTTTCTAGAAACTTTTGTTTTGGTCAAATGTAATAATCCCCTGGGAAACTTAAAGAGGTGATGAAATTCAAGTCCCACAGAACAGGCCCTCGTGCCTGCAGTCAGGCCCAGGTCTCAGCCAACTCACCGGTCACCCCTCAGAAGCCTTTTTATCCGAACAAACTGCCCACGTTTGGTGAGGTAAAGTCTCAGGGTTGGCAACCAAAGATCGCAGCCGGACAGTTCTTCCTCTCCCGTAAATTCCCGCGAGGGGTAATTGTGTTTTAAATTGTGCCCCAGGAGGGTGGGAGAAAGCTGGGATCTCCGGAGCTGCGACGGGTAGACGAAATGGGGCGGATAGGTCCCGGAATAGAAACTGTAAAGTGTGAGGCTGTAAAGTAATAAGGGCAGCCAGCGACCCCTGTACCCACCCACTACACAGGATTGGGCAGAGTCGCCCAACCTGAGGTCCACAACCTCGGGTCTTAGTCTGGGTCTGGGGTGGATGCCTGCGTCCCTCGGCGTGGAGTGACCGTGGACCCCTGGCCCCCTCACGACCGAGAACAGGCTCTCGAGGGATTATCTCGGCGGACCGTGAGCCCTGCGGCCGTCAGAAACCCACATCCCGAACGGGCACCCTCCAGGGTGTGAAGCTGCGGGTGGAGGATTCCTCCAGGCGGCGGACGGGCTCCGGGGAACCAGGGGCGAGCATCGGAGCGGAGGCAGCAGGGCCGGGCGTCGGTCCGGCAGGACTGACTCCGCACCCCGCCAGCAGCCCCGGTCCGCGCGGGGCGGGGCGGAGGGGAGAGGGATGGGCGGGTTGCAGAACTCGGGGCTCCTGTGATAGCGGGCTCCTCTGGGGTGCGCCCGCCCACTGCTCTCAGCGCAGCCCCGCATTGGTCAGCCCGGTGCCCCGCCTGGCTCCCGCGCGTCGATTGGCCGCGAATTCCCGACCCCCGGCGAGGGCGCCGAGGCGGAGAGCCGGATTGGTGGTCCCGCCGTCCCAGGGTCGCGGCCGCGCGCTCCGCCTGCGGCTGCGTCCCCACTATGGCGGCGCCCAGGCGGCCCACCGCGTCGTGGGCGCCCGCCGGGGTCCCCCGCGGCTGCCGCCCCCGCCTAAGCCGTCGCCCCCACCTTCCCGCCCGCTTCGTCCCGGGCGCCGCCTCCCCCCTGCCTCCCTTCCCGCTGCGGTAAGGACCGGTCCTGCGCGCGTCGGGGCGGGTAGTCTTTGGAGTAACGGTCGCCGCCACCCTTTCCCTCCCCTCCCCCGCTACCCGAGGTTACGGGTCGCCGGGGCGCAGAGCCCGAGCGCGCTGGTGCTGGGGGAAGGAAGGGTCGCGCGCGGCCCAGCGGTCTCCAAATAATGAAATCCGGCTCAAACTGGGGGCTCGGGGCGGGAGTTCGGTCCCACGGAGACCTCGCCTCGGTAGGGGCTGCCAGGCCTCTGGGAAGAGGACGGCTGGACTCGGACCGAGCGGTCTAGGTCACCTGCGCGCGAGACCCCGCAGCGCTGCGCACCTTGGTGCAGAGGAGGGACATGGTCAGGCGGGCCTTCACTGTGGGAAGAGCAAGGAAAAGTGGAAAGCCTGAGTGGGATCAGCAGCGTACGGGTAGCGGTTGTCATTGCTTATTGCTCTACCAGCTGCCGAATGTTCCGGGAACCCGGGTCAACTTGACTGACAAAGTACGCCTCTTGCTTCTTTTCCCCTGGCACTTCTCCCGATTGTTTACTCTGATTTTGTTTGCAGGAGGAAATATCTTAGTGATAAGAGCAGGTTTGATTAGGATAGTGTCCCACGAATATTTTTGAATTCCTGTTTGTAAGCGTGCTCGTTTTATAATTGCTTAAGGACTTCACTTATGTTTGTGTTTCCCGCACAGAGGAGGAAGGAAAGAAACTGAACTGAATCACTGTAATTAATTGAGAGAGGAACCAATGAAGGCAGCTGCTATTTTGTAACAAACAAGCAACTTACAAACTTTTCTGTCGATACACTTTGAATGGTCTATACTATAGCTAGTTGAACAGGAAGGTAGGTTAAAAAGCACTTACTGGGTTCCTGAAAGTAAATAAACCTCATGGAAAATTAGGTTATTCCCAAATCAGAATAACCTTGGAGTGCTGATCATTGAAGCGTTAGGTATATTTTCAAGTCAAAAAGATTCAAAAGAAGCTGGCACAAAAATTTATGATCGAAATGGTGTATTCAGTCTCTTAAGGCAATAGCAGTTGCTAAGAGTAAAGATTCTTAAGGATATTTTGAAACATTAAGTAATGAAATCTCCCTGTTTCACATGTCTAATCATGATTTAATAAAATAAATTATTAATGAAAAAAGATGTGCATATTCTTAGAGATTAAGTTACTTTGGATTATCAATAAAGTATTGTGTACATGTTGTGTGCAAGGCAATGTAACTGTGGGGATCTCACAACCTGTATTGTATGAGACTTGTTCTGATGATAAAGGGCACACAGGAAAATGATCATTAATAATATGGTCTTTAGAATTCCAGGATAGTAGGTACTATGAAAACTCTGGAAAAGAGAAATCCGTATGTTTGAGGAAGGTTTTACATGAGGACTGAGGCTTGAGTTGAGCTGTGAACTCAGCTAGGTAGGCATGAGTGATGATGAGAAAGGAGAATTGAGGAAATGAGAAAGTGAGGATGGGAAAGGTGGCAGAGGGGAACCCAAAACACTCTGGGGTGGTTCCAGGAGGTTCTTACTGGAAAAAGTGGGAGATAAGGTTAATGGTGTCAAGTCAGGGAGTAAAGCACAGGGTAAACAAGAAGTAGTTCTTCAGATGAAACTGGAGCTTGCTATTAGAAAAACAGATGGTAGCACTTTATTTGCCCTTGTCACTTTTCTGAGTAACCTCAGCTATTTAGAATAATGGTCCTCTCAGCTACCTAGGATCTGCACCTCAGGACTGATTCTTGCCTTCCCTTTATTTCCCCCAATAAGTTGGTTGTCAGTTTTTATTGTTACAGCCTGCACACTGTTTGTAGTATTTGCTTCTTTTGGTTCCTACCATCATTATACTGATTTGGGGCCATTGATACCTTTCCCTCTTATTACTGCAGAAACTCTCTTAACTTCCCCCCTGTCTCCTTTCATCTATCCTATGTACTATCATCATTTCTAGGTAATTCATTTCCCCAGCCTAGACTTTTATTTTTTCTTTATTTTCCCCCATCTTTATCAAGATTTAATTGACACATGTAACACTGTAATTTTAAAACACACAGCATTTTGATTTGATACAGATATGTGTTGTAAAATTATTATAATAAAATTAGTTAACATCATATAATTACCTTTTGTGGAAAGATCATTGGAATTATACCTTCTTATACATTTTCTTTCTTATCTATTGTCTTTCTTTTTTAGAGTGTAATTGCCTTACAATGTTGTGTTAGTTTTTGCTATGTACCAAAGTGAACCAGCTATATGTATACATATATCCCCTCCTCCTTGAACCAACCTTCTACCCACCTCCAGCCTAGGCTTTTAATGGCTTCCTACCTTCTCTTGAATTAAGCACAGCCCACCCTGGTCTGGGCAGTATGGGTAAACTCATTTCTTGCTATTCCCTTTGATTTTACAATATTTTCCAAGTCTGGAACTGTTTGCTCTTTGTTGTCTGTGCTCACTGTCTTTGCTCTTGTTGCTTTTTCTGTCCTAAATGACTCCTTGGAATCTCTAATTGTTGGTTCTTACCCATTTGTCAGGGCCATTTGATGGGAACTCTCTTTGTGAAACTCTTGTGTGCTTTTCTCGCCATTGGCATGGAGCTCAGTTCAGTTCAGCTCAGTTGCTCAGTCGTGTCCGACTCTTTGCGACCCTACGGACCGCAGCACGCCAGGCCTCCCTGTCCCTCACCAGCTCCCAGAGCTTACTCAGACTTGTGTCCGCTGAGTCAGTGATGCCATCCAGCCATCTCATCCTCTGTCATCCCCTTCTCCTCCCACCCTCAATCTTTCCCAGCATCAGGGTCTTTTCAAATGAGTCAGTTCTTTGTATCAGGTGGCCCAAGTATTAGAGTTTCAGCTTCAACATCTGTCCTTCCAATGAACACCCAGGACTGATCTCCTTCAGGATGGACTGGTTGGATCTCCTTGTAGTCCAAGGGACTCGCAAGAGTCTTCTCCAACACCACAGTTCAAAAGCATCAATTCTTCAGCGCTCAGCTTTCTTTATAGGCCAACTCTCACATCCGTACATGACTACTGGAGAAACCATAGCCTTGACTAGATGGACCTTTGTTGGCAAAGTAATGTCTTTGCTTTTTAATATGCTGTCTAGGTTGGTCATAACTTCTTTTCCAAGGAGTAAGCATCTTTTAATTTTATGGCTGGCAAACCACTTCAGTATTCTTGGCTTGAGAACCCCATGAATGGTATGAAAAGGCATGGGACTAGTTCCTCCTTTAAACAGTTATAACACTAGAATTTGCCTTTTTGCCCCAATTGCCAACATAAGACTGAAACTTTTTCAAGACATGAATTATCTTCATCTTCTAGCACAGTGTTTTGTACATAGTAGGTACTTGGTAAATTTTTTTAAATTGAACATAGCTTTGAACCAAGACAAATGCAAAGAAAATTCTTTGTGCAAGCAAAATGTTTATCATAAAATCTGTAAATAAAGTTACTTACGTGAGAATTCTTTACTGAGAAAGCTGGTGTATTGGTCTGGGTAGCTTGGATTAGGCTTCATTAACAGAAACCCTTAAGACTTCAGTGGCTTAACAGAACAAAAGTTGACTTCTCATTCGTGCCACATGTCCAGCAGGATTACACAGGTGACTCTGCCCCTCTCAGTTACTCAGGGATCCATGCTGATGGAAACTCATCTTTTTTTTTTTTTTTTCCCTTTCCCTCCCCTCGGAAACTCATCTTAATGTGGTTTTCCATGACCATTTTGATCGAGTGGAAGATGGTGATCAAGGGACACTGGATTTTAAAATATGTGACCTGAAGTGGCACCTGTCACTTTCATTTCCATATCATTGGCTAAAGCAGATCACATGGCCATGCCTAATTTAAAAGAATGGCCAGGAATTGCAGTCTTAAGCATGTGCCTAAAAAGCGAAGAGCCCGAAGTGACTGCTGGACAGCACTAATGACTGCTACATCTTCTATGAGCATCACGGCCCAGCCTGTGAAAGATTAGAGGTAGTGAAATCAGATGGGCTACTAGAAGAAACATACTGACAGTAGCAAGAAATAATAGCTCTAACGAGGCATGGGATAAGAGTGGACAGGGAAGTCAGAGCTCCACTACAAGCACTGTAACGCTTGTGATGTAAGAGGCTGAGGCTGTAGTGAAAGTCGTTCAGTCCTGTCTGACTCTTTGTGACCCCATGGACTGTAGCCTGCTAGGCTCCTCTGTCCATAGAATTCTCCAGGCCAGAATACTGGAGTGGGTAACCGTTCCCTTCTCCAGGGGGTCTTTCCAACCCAAGGATCAAACCCAGGTCTCCTACGTTGCAGGTGGATTCTTTACCATCTGAGACAGTAGTCTGATTTTCCAGTTATTCCTTATGGCATTACTATTTTACGGCACCCTCAGAGATGAATTCAGGAATGGTCCTGAAGCATCCATAAAGAATTAAGTTTTATTCAAGATACACAATTTAAGAAGCCAGAAAGTGTATAATAAGGTACATTTTTACTTGAATGGTTAAAAAGATCCTAGTTCAACCTTATTGGTTTAATTGGGTTTAACTAAAGCTATCAAGGCCTTCCCTGGTGGCTCAGAGGTTAAAGCATCTGCCTGCAATGCAGGAGACCTGGGTTCGATCCCTGGGTCGGGAAGATCCCCTGGAGAAGGTAAATGGCACCCCACTCCAGTATTCTTGCCTGGAGAATCCCATTGACAGAGAAGCCTGGTGGGCTACAGTCCATGGGGTTGCAAAGAGTTGGACATGACTGAGCGACTTCACTTCAAAGCTATCAAACTTTAGTATTTGGGGAGGAGATTTCACTTTTGGGCTTCCCTGGTGTCTCAGATGATAAAGAATCTGCCAAAGAAGGGAATGGCAACCAACTCCAGTGTTCTTGCCTGGAGAATTCCAAAAATGAAAACAGGATTGAAATCTTGCTTCTGCCATTGATTGTCTAACATTGGGCCCGTGTCTTGATTCTGGAGTCCGAATTTCCTCATCAGTGAAATGCACAGGGTGGTTATGAGTTCATTTTCTATGAAGTGCTTTGCCCAGTACCTCGTTCAGAATAGACAGTCATGGTCATGATATTCATTGGCAACAGCTGCAGGATTTGAAGAAACTGAGAAATCAGGTAAGGAAATCCCAGGATTCCCCCAGATTTTCCTACCCGTTTCTACTTGGCATCCTGCCACACTCTTTCTCATCTTTCTTATTTTCACACGTATCCTGTTTTATTTTTTACTTGGTTGTATATGTGTCTGTTTCTTCTACTGTACTAGGTCCTTTAGTCATCCCACAAGTAGTTATTGAACATGAGCTCTCTACTAGCCTTGGTGCTTGGTCATGGCATTGCAGATACAAAAGGCATATCCCAGGCCTGAAGGAGCCTGTAGTCTGGTAGGACCAGAAGCCAGTGAACTAGCAGTTAGAATACATTGTACTGTGCCGTGTTTGGGGGTCCTGTGGGATCTCCTAAAAGGGAACCTGATATCACACAGGGAATATAATTAATGATTTTTCCAGAGAAGCTCACACCTACCTAAGTCTCGGATAACTAATTATTAGCTGAGTAGATGTAGGTTTAAAAGACTTTTCAGGTAGGAAACAATATGTGTAATGACCTAGAAATACAAGGGAGTGTGGCTGCATCCTGAAGATGCTTGAATGGCAGGAGAACAGTCTGTTTGGGGAGTGTGTGGAGGCTGCAGAAGTCAGACTGTGAAGGCTTGTGAGTTCAGGAGTTTATCCTGACTGAGGAGGAGCCACTGAAGTACTTGAAAGTGGGAGATAACTTTATAGCTTTGCCTTTTAGGAAGGTCAGTGTGTGTGGAGACACCAGAGGAGTGAATGTCCTGTTTCCCTGCCATGGAAAATTGTGAGATTTGCAACCATAGTGCCATGTCTGCTACACAGAATCAAAATAGCTCTGGATGAGGAGAGCTTAGAATAAGGTGAGGCTGGAGGGAAGGTTCCCAGTTAGGCTATTGCAGTAGTAGGAAGGGTGTGTACATGTCCTGCCTGAGGGTAGAGTCAGCTGACAAGGGTTTCCATCACGGCTTCACCAATGTCTATGATGTGACCTTGGACAGTCTTCAGAACCGCTTGTGTCCTCTTGGTTTTTCAAACTGGTAAAATGGGATTAAAAAATCCCTACCTTGCAAGGTTCTGAGTATTTGAGCAAATAGATGTAAAAAGCCTGCTCCTGTACTCTTAGACACTTAAGGGACTTCTTATAATAAAAATAATAGTTTTAAGATTCTTAATGCTTAGTATGTTCCCTGGTTCATGGTAAGTGATTGTTAGCCTAAATTCCTACCACCTGGACATAACCACTGCCAACATTATGTTTTTGGTGTTTTTTTTTAATACATCTTAAGTGATTGAAATGCTGAATTTTGTGGGTTGGGCATGAGGGAATTATCCTAAGATCAGGAAAAGAAGAGTTGGTCGATATGAATACCATACCAATTTAAACATTCTTTAAATGCCGACAAATTGTATATGTTTATTCAGCTGTTCCCAGCCCTCACCCAGAAGTGACACATACATCTGCATACACTCTTGTCACTAATGTTATAATGTGCTCACTGCCTGGGGTGTTAAAATACATGTGCTTCTCCTTCAGCCTGCCATCATCATTGTGACTCTGTCCCCCTGAAATTTTGCTCCTCCTCAGTCTTCTTCTGAATATATTTGTAAAGATGATAATAGAGGTTTAATTCTAATTTGTTCTCCTTTTGGCTTCTCCCTGCTTATCCGGGCTGACAGGAGTTCCTCCCCTATGAACTTCTACATAGTTTTTGTTATTCTAATTAAATATTATCTATCGCCTTGTCTTACAGAATTCGTCTATATGTCAGTAAATTTCTCTTTTCCTTGATGCTGGTTTTCTTTACAAAGTGATAGAAGACATGTTTATGTGTTTCTGACATGACTTAAAAATCCATGGAAACCTTGTGTTTGAAATATGTTAATAAACAGGATTTCAATATTCTATTCCTAAATTTTAAGTATATAGCACTGATTTTTCAGAGTCTTTGATTTCAGGACCACTTTATAAGTTTAAAATTATCAAAACCCCAAAGAACTTTTATTTTGTGGGTTTGTGTTTTGATATTTAATGTATTAAAAATTACTGAGATTTTAAGTCACGAGAATGCACTAGCGCACATCCCACATTAGCTGTGAGGACAGTGATTGGTTACATGTCATCATATTTATAGCCTCTGGAAAACTGTGCTGGACCCTTGTGAGAGAATAAGAGTGAACAAGGCAAATAATGTCTGAGAATTACAGTGAAAATAGTTTTAAACTCATGGATCCACTGAAAAGGCCTTAGGAACTCTCTAGGGTCCTTAGACCACAGTTTGAGAACTGCTGACATGGAAACATGAGAGTTTTTATAATGGACATTTCTACATCTTTTTGGCAACACAAGAACGTAAGGATGGAAACATTGCCAGATGTCTGTTTTCAAAATGCACTCAACAGTTTCTTAAAGAACAAAGCAAGCCCCCCCCCCGCCCCCGCCCCAAAAAGAACCAAATTAGTTTCCAGCTTTTGTTAAGACATGTTCTTCACCTTGAAAGGACAGATATGTGTATTTTGGGAAAATCTTCTAGGTGCCGTACAATTAACAGACATTTGCCATCCCAGAAAAGTTTAAAAGATTTGGAACACCAATATTTGTAAAAGAAAAATAAACATCTGCCCTTTAAGTTTTGGATATCTTGTGCATACTTGCTTGGCCAGATGATAAGCAGAGAACTTCTTTGAGGCGCAAGAGTTTTGTGGTTACTAACCATCTCATTGCCAAGTTTAGTTATGGTCCTATTTAAAATAGGATCCAGTTTTTATGAAATTAACCACATTGATGCCATTTTGTATTACATAAACTGCACCACGCCACAAAGCAGATGGTAAGTGATGGTACCACTGCCTCCCATGCTGTGAAACTTTCACACTTCTTGAGGATTCTTCCTGAACCTCATGTGCCCCAAAATGTCTTGACAGAGGGGTTGTTTGAGGAGGCCAGTGTCCACTGAAGTTAAATATCAGATAAGTTTATTCTTTTGTGACCGTGAATTATTTTGAGTGCCTTTAAGATGTTCATTCTCTACGACAGCAGATGGTCTGGGCTGTTACAAATGCCTCTTGCCCTTGCTTGGTCTTCTTCAGGCTGTCCTCTCCATTGCTACTCAAATGATCTTTCTAAAATGTAGATATGATCTTGTCATTTCTCTTCTTAATGCCTTCACTGGTTCTCCATTGCCAGTGGGATTAATTTCTACCCCTTTAGCAGAGCATCTAAGCATCTCTCTCAGCTTCTTCACTGAAGCCTTTCTGAGACCTCACGGACAGTTATTAATTTCCACCACCTCATAATGTCTGCACCAGTTTAACTGTGTGCATCACACTGTTCTCAAGGGCAGGTGTCACACTGTGTTCCTTCTGCTTTACTCAGATGTGTAATAATGGCTTCTGCTTGGCTGATAAGATGGCATAGCTTCCAGCATGGTTCTAGCATAGTTATTCTGTAGTATTATATTTCTTTTCTTACCCTTTTAAAGAAAAGATATGAGCTGATGAACAATATGGAACTACTACATAGGCCTAAGACACCTAAAGTCTCAGAGACATAATAGCAATGAAAGGGGACATTTATCTCATATTTTCTAATGATGTATTTTATACCTACAGGAACAGAACAATGCAATGATATCCATTATTTACCAAATAATACCATTATGCCAAATAATATCATTATACCAAATCTTAATATACCACATTGCTTCGGTTGTTGTTTTTTTTTTTTTTAAACAAAACTTGGTAGTTCCAATAAAAGCACTTTATGTATTTTTCCGTGGTACCCTCTCTCCTTAACCAGAGAAAGCATTATCTTAAATTTAAAGTTTTAGAACTCACATACCTGTTTTTCTGCTTTTGTGGTTTGGCTACATCCTGTGTGTCCACATACCACATGCAGCAGGGGCCAGCAGACAGGCCTGCAGGCTTTCCTGGAGCACAGCCATGCCCATGTGCAAGTTCTCTTCTTGGCTGCTCCCATGCTGCACCCTTCTGCTTCCAGTTTTCTGGACACACTGCCATCTTCTAACCACCTTCAACACCAGTCCCCACCCTTTTATCTCAACTGGCTCAAAGCATGGTCATCTTTTCAAATATTCCAGTTGAATTTCCTCAAGACTTATTCAAGTCAACTTTTCCAAATAAAAAATTATGTCTAGAAACTTGTCCTCTGAACACCATTAAAACAAATAAGCAAAAACCTAATTAAACCACACAGCTCCTATTCAGAAAGACTTTTTTTTTTTTTGTAACAACAACAAAAAAATTAAACATTCAAACCTGAAAGTCCTGTTTCCTTGGATATTTACCCCTTTTCCTGAGGCGTTTTTCCTCAGCTACTTCTCAAGGGAACATCTGACCAGGGACAGAGTATTTTTCAGCTTTACTTTTCTCTCTTTTATTTTAAAACCTTGGTGAAAGTGAAAGTGTTAGTTGATTAGTCATGTCCAACTCTTTGCAACTCTATGGACTGTAGCCCACCAGGCTCCTCTGTCTGTGGAATTTTCCACCAAGAATATTGGAGTGGGTAGCCATTCCCTTCTCCAGGGGATCTTCCCAACCCAGGGATCAAACCTGGGTTTCCTGCACTGCAGGTGTGTTCTTTTCCATCAGAGCCACCAAGGAAGCCCTGACACCTTGGTGTTGACATCTAATTTCTATTCAGAAAGTCACTTACCACAGATGTTATATGAGTCTAGGTCCAATCAAGAGAGAATCCATGTACTTTGAGTAGGTAAAGTTTACTGCAAGAGTTATTAACTTTAACAGTGAATTAGAGTAACATGAGATTAGCTAGTAAAAGTAAAGAAATAAACACATGGAAAGATGCTCAACATCATCAGTCATTAGGGAAATTCAAATCAAAACCACACTGAGATGCCACTTGACACCCACTAGGATGGCTGTCATCAAAAAGACAGATGATAAGGAGTGTTGGCACAGGTGTGGAGAAATCAGAGCTCTCATACACTGGTGGGAATGTAAAATGGTACAGTGGCTTTGAAAAACAGTCTGGCATTTCCTTAAACAGTTAAACATAGAGTTATCATATAACCTGTGTATATTTTACTCCTACATGTAATGTACCCATGAGAAATGAGAACCTATGTTCATATAAGAATTTCTGTATAAATATGCATTGCAGCATTGTTCAGCCAAAATGTGGAAACAACCCAAATGTCGGTCATCTGACAAATGGTTAAATAAATGTTGGTATGTCCATATGGTAGAATGTTACTTGGCAGTAAAAAGAAGCGAAGTACTGACATGCAAAAACTTTGAAAACATTATGCTAAGTGAAAGTCACTATTGTTTGATTCCGTTTATCTGAAATATCTGTAAACATTTGCCAGTTCTATAGAATAGAAAATAGTTTAGTGGTTGCCTGGGGCTGGAGGTCTGTAGGGGATGACAGCTAGAGGGTATAGGGTATCAATCGGGGGTAATAGAAATGTTCTAAAATTGATTGTGGTCATGTTTGCACAACTCTGAAATTACTAAAAGGTATACTTTGAATGGTTGAATTGTACATCATGTGAATGATATCTAAATAACTGTCATATGAAGTAAAGAGAACGCTAAAGAATATAATAAACAGGTCTAAGGAGCAGCAGCCACCACTGGGCTGAGCTAGCGTGCCCAACAAAGAGCTCTCCAACCTGCTGCACGCCCACTGCAGGCTGAGATTCAGACTTTGGTGTAGTGGACACCCCCATGAATCCCTGGATTACAGATGAGTGTCTATGATGCTGCAGGGTGGAGTTTCCCGGAAATCTGCCTCTCAGGGGCTGGGGAATGCTGTTTACAGAGAGGTGTCTCACCAGAGGCACTCTGTTACTTCTCTTACACTGCTCAGGAGAAGTGCCGAGAGAAGCTGTTGGCTGCTATTGCTCCCTGTTGACTGCTGTCCCCTGGAAAAGTCCTGTATGTTGCAGGAGCCTACCAAGAGGAACACACTGGAACCCAGAATCCACGGCTCTCCTGCACCCTCCTCAAAGCTTGACATCATGTCAGCTGGCAAGAGGAAAATACTTTAAGGGCCCAGATCCATTTTCACAGAGCAAGCAGAAAGATTGAATTTGGAGCTAAGAGGCAGTAAGTCTATAATTCACACAGTGGGTAATTGGAACCTCAGCATGCTTCTAGCATTTTAATTCCCTTTGGAGATCTTCAGGTCTTCCTTGCTACCTTGGCTGTTGTGGCTTGGAGAAGCTGGGACTCTATCTTTGTGTCAGCCCAGCTCTCTCTAATTATCCATGTTTGTGTATCTTCTTTTGTTGTTGTTCTGTATGCTCGGTTCCCTTTTCAGACACTAGTTATACCTACACTGGATCTCCTGTGGCAGCTGTTGTGTTTTTGGGTTTGGGTTTGGGTTCGTTTTGGTAATATTTTTAAAATTTTTATTTTTCATTTTATTTTGCTCATTTTTTATCCACTAGGACCTTCATGACTCTTAGTGTGTTTTTGGCAGTTCTTAATTGTTCTCTTTCATTGAGGCTTTGTGTTGGTGTTATTTTTCTTCCTTCACTTTTGGCACTTGAGTGCTAATTTTATTTTAAAAATGGTGTGTTAGTATTTTCTCCGTAAGGCTCTCCCTTTAATCTTGGCTCTTAGGTCTTGTTTTAGAGAACCTTCTGTGAGTGGGCAGTGCTTGGAGAACTTTTGTTAATTATCTGTAATCTGTAATCGTCCTGTGACATAGTTTTATTCTGTTGTGTGGTCTTCACTTACCACACTTCCCCTTGACCCTCCCCCTTCCTTTCTTCCACTGTCATTTAGATTCTGTACTGGTTCTATTTCGTTTTTGTTCTGTTGTCCCCATAAAGCCTCTTCAAGTGAAGAGTTACATGATTAAAGGCAGATCATTTGAATTTGAATCCTCACTCCGCCACTTACTGGCTGTGTGATCTTAGAGAATTTTATCTCTCTGTGCCTCAGTTTATTCTCTGTATAATGAGAATGATAATCCTGTAGGATTGTTAAGACTCAGTGAGTTAAATCATACAAAACTTTTAGAACTCTGGCTAGTCCACAGTAGGCACTATATGAATATTAGCAATATTAGTTTATCCCTTGCATTGACTTGCAATTAGAAGATACACAATTCTGCAGTATTCTTCTGTAATGTATTGCACATTAATTACTTAAATCTGCTTAGCCATGCATAGTATGAAAAGGAGGTATGCGTTCAGCAAAACCTTTTAAAAAACCGATGACTTTTTTAGTAACTTGTTCAGGAAGCTAGGTAATAAATGTGCTGAATCACTCAGTTGTGTCTGACTCTGTGACCCCATGGATTGTAGCCCACCAGGCTCCTCTGTTCATGGGGATTCTTCAGGTATTCTCTAAGAATACTGCAGTGGGTTGCCATCCCCTTCTCCAGAGGATCTTCCCAACCCAGGGATCGAACCCAGGTCTCCTGCATTACAGGTGGATTCTTTACCGTCTGAGTCACCAAGGAAGCCCAGATAATAAATAGGACGTAATAACTTCTAATTAGCTTGCCTCAAAATTATTCACAGGAGATATGTTCAGGAAATACTTTGTGGTTTTGCTACATGTAGTTTTGTAATAACTGAGTTCATATTCATTATGCCTGATACTTGAAGGTCAGCAAAATTCTAACATTTCAGAGTAAAAATTGCTCTAGGCATAGATTAGAAAATAACCACATTGTAGGATGTTTTACAAATGACAAGAGTTTGGTGTATTTTGTTTCACTGAGTTCAAATTTTTATATAATTTTTATGGTTAACTAAAATAACCTAGATTTATGTACCTTTTGTACCTTTTTTTGAGCAGATTATAAGTGACTGAACACATGGTCAGTGAGCACATAGGTTTTTGAATACCTACCAGGAATGCAGTGGTGAATAAAATAGACATGTTCACTTTCTGGATTAGCCAGAATATACATTTTAAGCACATTACTCGTGATAAGTAAATACTCATGATTTTAAGCTCACTATGTAATGGATAGGGATATATATGTGCTGTGGGAATTTCTAACAGGGAGGCCCAACCTAAAGTGTGGAAACAGGTAAGGCTTCCCTGTGGAATTAACTTTTCATCTGAGACTTAAAGGCTGAGTGAGAGTTGGCTAGATGAAGTGGTAGGGTCACGGAGGCTTCAGCCTGCCATTAGGAAACTGCATGGCAAGTTCAGAACACTGAAAGAGGTTCATTGTTGCAGACTCCTAGAGGTGAGGTGTAAGAGACGACAGGAGAGATGGGAGGGGAGGTGGGCAGGGGCCAGATTCACCAGTCTCACAGGCCCTGCTCAGGGCTTTGGAACTTTGCCCTGAAGACAGTGGGAAACTTAAGAAGTTTAAACCTGGGAATGAAATAATATTCACATTGGCTGCTATGTGGAAAATGAATTGAGGAGGATCAAGAATGGATATGGGAGTACCCAAAGGAAATGAAAACAGGATTTTTTTTTTTTGAAAACAGGATTTTGATGCATTATATGTACACACCTGTTTATCACAGCATTATCCTCAATAGCCAAGATATTGAAATAACCCAAATGCCCATCTCTAGATTAATGGATTTTAAAAAGATGTGATACATACACTCAATGGAATATTATTTGGGCACGAGAAAGGAGGCTGTCCTGCCGTTTGTGACAACATGGCTGGACCTTGAGCACGTTATGGTCAGTGAGATAAGTCAGAAGGACAAGTGCTGCACAGTATCACTTAAATGCGGAATCTAAAAAGCAAACCTGTGAAAAACCAGAGCATTAATGGCAGTTACCGGAGGATGAGGGATGGGGGGATAAGACTGATGATGGTTTAGGGTACAGACTTGCAGCAAGTAGTAAACCCACAGAGAGCTAATGTACAGTGTAATGAATACAGACAAATAATAATGTGCTATAATGTAATGTGGTAAGTATTGTTTAAATGGCAATCATATTACAATATATAAATGTATCAAAGTAACATGCTATATACCTTAAATTTATAAAGTGTAGTATGTCACGTTTATTGCATTTGAAATGATGGAGATGGGAGGTTTATTAGGAGGCTGTAGTAATCGTCCAAGCAAAAGATTATAGTGACTTGAAATATAGTGAAGACAGTGGGATGGATGGATTCAAGAAGTATTTAAGAGGTAAAATTCATAGGGCTTTATGATTGATTGTATGTGGAGGGTAAGAGTGAGAAGGAGGATAGTGTCAAGGTTAATTCCCAGGTTTTCACAGAAGCCCCCTGTGAAGGTGTTGCCTTTTAGTGAGATAGTGAACACACTGGAGAAAGAGGGGGTTTACTGGGGAAGTCTGAGACATCTGTGAAACATCTCGATGGTGATATAGAAGTTAGAGGAAATTCCCTGGTGGCCTAGTGGTTAGGATTCTGGGCTTTCACTGCCAGGGCCAAGGTTCAGCCCATGGTTGAGGAACTAAGATGCCACAAGCTGGACAGTGTGGCCGGAAAACCCCAAAAAACAGAAGTTCAACAAATGGAAATGGAATTTAGAAGTCTAATATCTGGATGGAATATATCAAGTTTGGGATAGTCAGCATAAGGATGGTAAATGAAGTGGAATGAGATTGTCTTGGGTATGTATCTGTGTGTTGGTTGCTCAGTCCTATCCAATTCTTTGTGACCCCATGGACTGTAGCCTGCCAGGCTCCTCTGTCCGTGGGATTCTCCAGGCAAGAATACTGAAGTGGGTTGCCATTTCCTTCTCTGTGGGATGAGAATATAAGAAAAACTCAGACATACGGCACCTCAAGCTTCTCTCTACATTTAAAATTGCTTATGCTCTCTCTCTTCCTCCCTCCCTCCCCCCACCCCCGTCTCTCTCTCTCTACACAAACACACACACACACACACAGATTGTGTCTTTAGTATATATTTTTGTAATGTGAGCAAATAATATTGTATCTGGACTTGGAATATAATTAGAAATATATTCATTTATTTGATCTTTAGACAAACACTTCTTGAATAGGCTATGTATTAGGTGCTGTGCTGTTAACTATAGGTGATTCATAGACCTGAGTTATATATTCCGCTTTCAGATTATATGCTAATTCCTTAGACAAGATATTTTACAAGTGCTAGGACAGAGGTAAGCATGGGGTGTTACCGGAGCACAGATTGCCGTAATGTTGGACAGTGTTTAAGAAAAACTTTTTGAAGGAAATAAGACTTGAACAGAGTCCTAAAAGATGAGTTGGTGTTGCTAAAGTAAAAAGGGCAAGAAAGAGCTCTTACCACCACCCTGTACTCTCTAATAGTTTCAGATGGTTTAGAAGGGTCAAGTGATGGGAGAACTGTGGTGTCCAGTGGCTTTGGCAGTTAAGTGGTCAGTGGTAAACTTATTGAGCAACAGGCAGGAGCAGCAGCCAGATCAGATTGTGGTGGGTGGGAGCAAATGGGGAGTGAGAAGTCAAACTCCTCCAGGGCAGAGTCTAAATTTGATTTTCTGGTATCCTCCATGCCTTGTAATAATCTCTGGCACTTGGTGCTTGTTGCATAAGCTTTGAACAGAAGAGAGACATTTCCTTCTTGGAGCTAAGATGAACGCCTGAGGAGGGGATGAGTCCAACTGCTGCATTCCCTCTGCCTGCTGAAGAGAGCTGGCTGTCAGCGTTTGCGGCTCTTAACCTGCATGCTTTTTGTGGCTGTGCAGGGAGGCCAGGTGTGCTCCCATAGCCAGAAAAAAACATTCTCTGCATGGATCTGTTAGTTTTCTTTTTATTTCAATTTTTTCCTTTTTTAATAGTTGAGGATATGATATTTGTATCTTTTCCTTCAATACGATTTCAGAAGCATTTCTCCATCATTAAAACTTTTTCATAAATAGCATCTTAATTGGCTGCATAATCTCTTATTTGATCTTTATTTGAACATTTATGCACATTGGTTTAATTTTTTTCTGTTTTGACTCTTAATTTTGAAATTATCTCAGACTTACAAATAAGTTGCAAGAATATAACAAGGAGCCTCCATATATCCTTCAGCTAGTTTATGGTGGTGCCTATCAGATTTCTATATTTTAAAATTACTCTTTTCCTCTCTGTAATTAATAAGTTTCTTTTGGGGAGATACTTTAAGATGTCCCATTTCTCAAAATATTACTTATTAATTTTAGCATTTTTTGATGTTTCTTAGCTGAGTTATTCCTAAAAAGATTGCTAAGTAATTTTCTAATTACATTATTCTACATTCTTTCTACTCTGAGGAAGAGCTTTCTCCTCTCCTCACTTGCTAAATTCTTATTTAATGGGTCATAATCTGTTATCATCAGTCTAAATTACCACAGATCTGGCCATTAGGAGCCCCTCAAATTGACTGCTTTTTCCTTTTGACATGTCACTCTTTGAATACTTTCCTAATGTCAGGCTTATCTTGTGCCCTCTCTGCCTCAGCCCCTGGGTTCAGCCATTCTTCTAAGGATCCCTAGTTCTTATCACATAGTGGAGAATGGTATTTAAAAACCAAGATCTAGGTGCTAGGTGTGCTCATTGCTATTGGGATATGATTGCTGCTGGGCCCTTTCAGTGACCAGAACTAGGACTTCCATGCATGTACACACACAAAAGCACACACAGAGTCCACATCTGTAGTTATGTTAATATTATTTTATGTGTATATATTGAAAACCTTCACATCACATTGATACCTTCAATTCCAGTACAACCCAAAAGATGCACTCTAGTTTATCTTTTCCCACTTGCTCCTTGGAAGAAAAGCTTTGACAAACCTGGACAGCATATTAAAAAGCAGAGACATTGCTTTGCCGACAAAGGTCCGTATAGTCAAAACTATGGTTTTTCCGCTAGTCATGTGAGAGTTGGACCATAAAGAAGGCTGAGTTCCTAAGAATTGATGCTTTTGAACTGTGCTGTTGGAGAAGACTCTTGAGAGTCCATTGGACTCCAAGGAGATCAAACCAGTCAATCCTAAAGGAAATCAATCCTGAATATTCATTGGAAGGACTGATGCTGAAGCTGAAGCTCCAATACTTTGGCCATCTGATGCGAAGAGCCGACTCATTAGAAAAAACCCTGATGCTGGGAAAGATTGAAGGCAGGAGAAGGGGACAACAGAGGATGAGATGGTTGGATGGCATCACCAACTCGATTGATAGGACTTTGAGCAAGGACAGGGAAGCCTGGCATGCTGCAGTCCATGGGGTCGCAAAGAGTCAGACACGACTGACCGACTGAACAACAGCAACAGTCTTTTTCCACATTTGCAACTCAGTGTCTCCATCATTGAGAAGCTTGGCTCCTCTTAGTCTCAGAGTATTTAGTTTGTTTGGTCAGTCCCCTGTCACCTCCTGCCATACTCCCAGACTTCTCATGATGGCCTGATGCCCCTTCTGTCTTCACTTCAGATGTATGTGCCTACCTTGCTTGGCCCCTAAAGCCTAATGGTATTTAGATTAAATTATTCAGAAAGAGAGACGGAGCAAGCACATTCCTGTTTATGGCTGCATAGTCCTATGATTTGTCAATACCCCATAGTTTTTGAAGGTGTCCTGGAGAACTTTTTCTCTTATATTAGAGTGCTGCAATCAGCCAGTGCGTAAGTGTTTTTGTGTTTTTGTCAGTGTATCTTTGGGATAGTTTCTTAGAAGTGAGAGTATTAGGTTAAAGTGTTGAAGCCTGTGTGATTTTGTTAGATATTGCCAAATCCCTCCCACCACCAGCAATGTATGAGTATTCTCCCCACAGCCTCGCCACTAGAATACGTTGTCAAACTTTTGTCCTGGCAGTGAGTTTGAAATGTCATCTCTTTCAGAATATCAGGATATTGTGCTTCTCCTTGTTTTGGCTTATTTTAAGCTCTTAACTTGCTGCTTTGAATGTCATCCACTTCTGGAGATCTGTTTCCTCCTTGGACTGTTTGTTCTGTCTCTTTATTTGTAGATCTTTTTCCTTAATGGAAAAGTCAGAAATGAAATAGGTGATTAGTTTACCATTCTCACTGTCATATCTGTTGAACAGATAGTAAATCCATTGGTTGTGTGTCTACCAGAGTCTTCGGTTGAAGTCACTGGCTGTGGCAGTTCAGTTGTCACATCTGCATTCAGGACAGAAGGAATGGGGAAGGGCTGGGATCAGCCACTTCAGTCCCCTTTTAATAGGAAAGAAAAATCTTTCCAAGAACCACCTGCTTTTTGTAGGCAGGCTGCTTATATCTTAAAGTTTTCATTGTTTTTGTGGGAGGATTGGACACAGTACATATCCTTTGTGCTACTGAAAATACAAGTCTCCAATTTCTATTTCACTTTGGAAACTTTGTACATTTATTACTTGCATGAGTACAGAAATTAAATGTACAAATATATTATGAAAAATACCCTCTCCACACCCACTTTTTGGAGATAATTATTGTCAACAACTTGGTGTGTATTCTTATATCTGTGTGCTTCCTTCTTTTGTGTGTGTGTGTGTGCTTCCTTTTTAACTTTAATTTTTAAATTTTTGTTAACATTAATTTTAAATATTACTGTTGTCCTTACTTAGTACCACCAGTATGGGGCCGTATATACATTCACATACATACTATTCTACAAGATTTGTTATCTACAAGATACGTAAGCAGTATACTCTAGCTATTTTTCTATGTCAGGACATGCCTCAGAAAAATGTGTGAGGCTAAGCATTCAAATACACTGTTCTGTTCAAGCCTGTCACATCAGCCAGAGCAGACATTGAACCTCCACCTTTGACATCAAGGCAGACAGCCATAGACGATGTAGACAGCTGCAGAAAATCTTGTCACTAACTTCCTTTGGTTAGCTCCTTTGCTGTCTACTTCCTGTCGTGAACTCGGTGGTAGCAGTGATATTGATAGCATTGTGGAGTTGTATCATGATGTATTTGTCTGGTTCCCTGTTGATCGACATTTGAGTTGTTTCAAGTATTTTGCTCTTATAATCAGTGTTGCTGATAAATAACCATGCACGTGTCTTTTAAAATATTTGTTGAAGTGTTGTTTTAGAAAAAAGTCATAGAAATGGTGAGTCAAGGTGTATGAATGTTGTAAATTTCAGTAGCTATAGGTTTCCTCTGCCATCTGAAAGTACAGCATTCCTCTGAAACCTTTCGTAAGCTGAAGTGGTAGAAAGCGAAGAAACAATTACCGTTAATTTATATGGAGAACTTTTTGAGTGTTCCCAGACCCAAAAAATAACTTACCAAAGCATGCCAAATAACACCTAAAACCTAAAATAACACTAATATATAGTGAAAGCAGAAATGACTTGATAAATACGCAACCTGTATAAGATAGAAATAATGAAAAAAAAAAAAAGAAAGAACGTCTTTATGGTATTGTTTCACTCACCAAAATCAGGAAGAGAGCAAGGTTAAGAGGTAGTGGTGATGGGGTGTTAGGCTGAATTGTCAGAGGTTGGGGTGGTGGGAGGTTCAGAGGTACAAACTATGGTGCAGGAGAAAGGGGAAGCGGGTCATTTATCAGCATCTCATTATCATCTGAATCCATCAGATCAAACAGGTCACTTATATCTGCATCTTCTATGGCTGTCTGCCTTGATGTCAAAGGTTGAGTTTCATTGTCTGCTCTGGCTGTTGTGACAGGCTTGAATAGGACAGTGTATTTGATTGCTTAGCCTAACACATTTTTCTATCACACCGTTCTTTATAGACACTCAGAGCATCCTGCAAACCTGCCCTAAATTTGCATGTCCTTTCAAAATTAAAGTCATACTTTTCTGCAGTCATTGCAGCACGCAATCGTAGTGAAAAATGTAAGTGCTTTACATTTCAGTTGTGGATGACTTCACTTTGGGGCTGTTTCAGTCAATATCCTTGACTCTTGCAGTTGCAGCAGCTGTTTGTCAGTTCTTGGTCATAGGATGCCAGAACACTTCAACATTTTCATCAGCTTCCGCAAACCCAGCCTCCTTAGCTGTAGTCACTGTTGCCACACTTATTTTTTATTTGAAGCCCTAAAATTGCTCATTACTTCAGGACACAGTCTCTTCAAATGCCATTTCTCAGTAAGACTTTTAGCCTATTGAAAGTATCTCCAAGGTTAGCAGTTGCGAATTTAATGAATAAATTTGTGTTTTATTTGTATTTTTTATTGAATGAAATGTTCTTTAAATTCTATAGTGCTTTTCAGTTTTCAAAAGTTTCACACACAAGGTTTCATATAATCCCATAGTAACCTTTTGTTTCCCCTATCCCTATTTTGCCCCTCCCTGCTTCCCTTTCCCCACTGGTAACCTCTTGTTTATTCTCTATATCTGTGAATCTAGCAATTGCCCACTTTATATTTTAGTCTTTCCAGATCTCTCATAAAGATGCTTTGGAGCTTTCTTCTCTTTTAGTGGCACTTATAATAAGATGCATCACACTTTTTGCATATTCAGTTCAGTTCAGTTCAGTTCAGTCGCTCAGTCGTGTCCGACTCTTTGCAACTCCATGAATCGCAGCACGCCAGGCCTCCCTGTCCATCACCAACTCCTGGAGTTTACTCAAACTCATGCCCATCGAGTCGGTGATGCCATCCAGCCATCTCATCCTCTGTCGTCCCCTTCTCCTCCTGCCCCCAATCCCTCCCAGCATCAGTGTCTTGTCCATTGAGTCAACTCTTCGCATGAGGTGGCCAAAGTATTGGAGTTTCAGCTTCAGCATCAGTCCTTCCAATGAACACCCAAGACTTATCTCCTTCAGGATGGACTGGTTGGATCTCCTTGCAGTCCAAGGGACTCTCAAGAGTCTTCAACACCACAGTTGAAAAGCATCAATTTTTCGGCGCTCAGCTTTCTTCACAGTTCCAACTCTCACATCCATACTTGACCACTGGAAAAACCATAGCCTTGACCAGATGGACCTTTGTTGGCAAAGTAATGTCTCTGCTTTTTAATATGCTATCTAGGTTGGTCATAACTTTCCTTCCAAGGAGTAAGCATCTTTTAATTTCATGGCTGCAATCACCATCTGCAGTGATGTTGGAGCCCAAAAAAAATAAAAGTCTGACTGACACTGTTTCCACTGTCTCCCCATCTATTTCCCATGAGGTGATGGGACCAGATGGCATGATCTTAGTTTTCTGAATGTTGAGCTTTAAGCCAACTTTTTCACTCTCCTCTTTCACTTTCATCAAGAGGCTTTTTAGTTCCTCTTCACTTTCTGCCATAAGGGTGGTGTTATCTGCATATCTGAGGTTATTAATATTTCTCCTGGCAATCTTGATTCCAGCTTGTGCTTCATCCAGCCCAACGTTCCTCATGATGTACTCTGCATATAAGTTAAATAAGCAGGGTGACAATATACAGCCTTGACGTACCCCTTTCCCAATTTGGAACCAGTCTGTTGTTCCATGTCCAGTTCTAACTTTCGCTTCCTGATCTGCATACAAGTTTCTCAAGAGGCAGGTCAGGTGGTCTGGTATTCCCATCTCTTTCAGAATTTTCCACAGTTTATTGTGATCCACACAGTCGAAGGCTTTGGCGTAGTCAATAAAGCAGAAATAGATGTTTTTCTGGAACTCACTTGCTTTTTCGATGATCCAAAAGATATTGGCAATTTGATCTCTGGTTCCTCTGCCTTTTCTAAAACCAGCTTGAACATCTGGAAGTTCACAGTTCACGTATTGCTGAAGCCTGGCTTGGAGAATTTTGAGCATTACTTTACTAGCGTGTGAGATGAGTGCAGTTGTGTGGTAGTTTGAGCATTCTTTGGGATTGCCTTTCTTAGGAATTGGAATGAAAACTGACCTTTTCCAGTCCTGTGGCCGCTGCTGAGTTTTCCAAGTTTGCTGGCATATTGAGTGCAGCACTTTCACAGCATCATCTTTCAGGATTTGAAATAGCTCAACTGGAATTCCATCACCTCCACTAGCTTTGTTCGTAGTGATGCTTTCTAAGGCCCAGTTGACTTCACATTCCAGGATGTCTGGCTCTAGGTGAGTGATCACACCATTGTGATTATCTGGGTCATGAAGATCTTTTTCGTACAGTTCTCCTGTGTATTCTTGCCACCTCTCCTTAACATCTTCTGCTTCTGTTAGGTCCATACCATTTCTGTCCTTTATTGAGCCCATCTTTGCATGAAATGCTCCCTTGGTATCTCTAATTTTCTTGAAGAGATCTCTAGTCTTTCCCATTCTGTTGTTTTTGCATATAGTAAGCCTCCATTGTGGCTGCAAGGCCTTAGTCACACAGTTGCAGCAACAATGTCATATTTGGTGGTAAGAACACACCATGACTGTTACTGCTATACGGGTAATACCAGGTGGAAAGCAGCACAATTATCAATAATCACAAGACACCTATCATTGAGGTAATTTTCTCAACACTATTTTCATCAGAAGGTCTAACATATCCAGTCATGTACTCAGAAAAAAAATCGCTTGGATATCCCAGCTACTTGGATGTGAATGAAAAATAATAGGAAGTGTACTCTTACCCTTGCCTTTAAGTCCTTCAGTTTCTCTGAGTGGTGCGTTAGTCGCGGCCTCAGGCCAGCCATCCCCGTGGCGTCAACAGGAGGCAGGCACTAGGTGAACCTTGCCTCCGCTGCCTGCGTCCCTCGGTTTGCTTTTCTTCTCTTAACATACATGTCTTGCTCAGTAGTTTTTTCCCCATAAATTACAATTTTGCTGTAGTTAAACACTTACGTGAATAGCCACTTTCTGTAATTACGTTATTCTGTCCTGGGAGCTTTTGAGCAGCTCCAGTATCAGCCAAAGCACTCTTACAAGTAACCTTTAAATTATGAAGCTGCCCTCACCTCAGAAACCAATCCAACCATCCATAGGTACCTTTAACTTTTACTCTGGTAACACTATCCTCACCATTGTCCAGTGCTTCCTTTCTTTCTTTCTAATTCTTTTTTTTTTTTTTGGCTGTACTGTATGGCTTGTGGCGTTTTAGTTCTCTGACCAGGGATTGAACCCAGGCTCTTCATCATGAGAGTTTTAACCACTGGACCACCAGGGAATTTCCCATCCAGAGCTTTCTGTTTCATCTTTTTGAAAAGACTGATATCTCCTTAAATATAAGATAACTTAATGAAGCAACATGCTTTGTACACCCGTCAATCCACTCAAGCAGTAGACTTTCCAGTTTCTCATGATATTACTGGATGCCAATTAAAAGAGAACACTTTTTCTACTAGCAGAACCAATAGTAACTTTTTCAGCATTCAGTATTCTTTCTGAGTGTAAACAGTTTGAATGGTGGACACAGCAAGTTCAATGCAAATACATCATTATTTGGTTCACTACAGTTTAAATGCTTAATTATGTTCATTTTTATGCCGAGCATGACACTCTTACAAGTTCTCTTAGGTCTTTCTGAAACCTTAGGACACATCTTGCTCAGAGTTGCACAGACTAAATCAAGATGAAGCCCAGATGCTCATAAAATGATTTCAAAGCCATGTTGGCTTGTTGCA
The DNA here is from genome assembly GCF_910594005.1 of Cervus elaphus. Classification (NCBI taxonomy): domain Eukaryota; kingdom Metazoa; phylum Chordata; class Mammalia; order Artiodactyla; family Cervidae; genus Cervus; species Cervus elaphus. The sequence continues at coordinate 122,570,124 of NC_057834.1, read as the reverse complement.
GAGATGCTGAGTATAGTTCCTGAGAAAGGAAGTTGGTGGTGCCACTCTCACTGCTCTGGGTGCTTGCTGCCTCTGTAACCGCTGGATGCAAAACATACTGAAAGCTATTCTACTCTCTTTTCATAAAAGTGAAAATCTTTGAATTTCTTTCATTTAGTAAAAACAGGTACTGACATAGGTTTCATGGAAGCAAAGTGGTGTAAATCGAACTTTCAAAAAACAGGGGATACCTGTACTTCCACATTGCTCCTAAAAGAGTATACCAATTTATATTTTTATAATGTGTTGTAATCACGGTGGTGTGATTACTCCCCTAGAGCCAGACATCCTGGAATGAGAAGTCAAGTGGGCCTTAGGAAGCATCACTACAAACAAAGCTAGTGGAGGTGATGGAATTCCAGTTGAGCTATTTCAAATCCTAAAAGATGATGCTGTGAAAGTGCTACACTCAATATGCCAGCAAATTTGGAAAACTCAGCAGAGGCCATAGGACTGGGAAAGGTCAGTTTTCAGTCCAATACCAAAGAAAGGCAATGCCAGAGAATGTTCAAACTACTACACAATTGCACTCATCTCACACGCTGGCAAAGTAATGCTCAAAATTCTCCAAGCCAGGCTTCGACAGTACATGAACCGTGAACTTCCAGATGTTCAAGCTGGTTTTAGAAAAGGCAGAGGAACCAGAGATCAAATTGCCAACATCCGCTGGATCATCAAAAAGGCAAGGGAGTTCCAGGAAAACATCTATTTCTGCTTTATTGACTGTGCCAAAGCCTTTGATTGTGTGGATCACAACAAACTGTGGAAAATTCTGAAGGAGATGGGAATACCAGACCACCTGACTTGTCCTCTTGAGAAATCTGTATGCAGGTCAAGAAGCAACAGTTAGAACTGGACATGGAACAACAGACTGGTTCCAAATTGGGAAAGGAGTACGTCAAGGCTGTATATTGTCACCCTGCTTATTTAACTTATATGCAGAGTACATCATGAGAAACACTGGACTGGATGAAGCACAAGCTGGAATCAAGATTGCCGGGAGAAATATCAATAACCTCAGATATACAGATGACACCACCCTGATGGCAGAAAGTGAAGAAGAACTAAAGAGCCTCTTGATGAAAGTGAAAGAGGAGAGTGAAAAAGTTGACTTAAAACTGAACATTCAGAAAACTAAGATCATGTTATCCCTTCCCATCACTTCATGGCAAATAGATGGGGAAGCAATGGGAACAGTGGCAGGCTTTATTTTTTTTGGGCTCCAACATCACTGCAGATGGTGATTGCAGCCATGAAGTTAAAAGACGCTTGGTCCTTGGAAGAAAAGTTCTGACCAACCTTGTGTGAAGTTGCTCAGTCGTGTCTGACTCTTTGCAACCCCATGGACTGTAGCCTACCTGGCTCCTTCGTCCATGGGATTGTAATTATTATAATTATATTATAACAACAATAATTGATATTATTAACAATTATTAATTAATTATTTTTTTTAGGAACCCTCTTATTGTTTTCCATAGTGACTGTACCCGTTACATTTCCCACTACCAGTGTTGGAGGGTTCCCTTTTCTCCACCCTCTCCAGCATTTGTTGTTTGTAGATTTTTTTAATGATGGCCATCCTGGCCAGTGTGAGTTGTTACCTCAATGACATTTCGATTTGCGTGCCCAGGGAGGCCTGGCCTGGGGTTGCAGAGTCGGACACGACTGAGCGACTGAACTCAGCTGAATAGTCAGCAGTGTTGATCACTTCTTCATGTGCCTATTGACTTATCTGTGTGTATTCTTTGGAGAACTGTCTATTTAAATCTGCCCATTTTTTACTTATTGTTGTTGTTGTTACTGAGTTGTATGAGATGTTCTTGTATTTTGGAAATTAAGCCTTTGTCAGTCACATTGTTTGCAAATATTTTCTCCCAGTCTGTAGGTTGTCATTTTGTTTTGTTTATGGTTTCCTTTGCTGTGCCAAAGCTTATAAGTTTGAATAGGTCCCATTTGTTTATGTTTGACTTTAATTTTTTAATTTTTTTAGAGTCTTTATAGAATTTGTTACAGTATTGCTTCTGTTTTTTTAAGTTTTATTTTTTGGCTGAAAGGCATGTGGGATCTTAGCTCGCCTACCAGAGATTGAACCTGCTCCGCCTGCATCGGAAGGCGAAGTCTTAACCACTGGATCACCAGGGAAGTCCCATATGTTTGATTTTTTAAATTTTCAAAATTATAGAGGCAATACTTGTGACCTATAACAAATTTATTTCAAAGTGTATGAAGGGATAAGTACCTTTCATTGTCCTATACTATTTCTTAAAGGTAACTATATCAACAGTTAGCTATGTATCCTTCATATCTTTTTAAAAAACTTACATGCTTATTGTAAATTCAAATATATGGATAAATTCAGTTATATATGTGTGTATGTATCCATGTCTGTATGTGTCTCTTTAGTGAGACAGCTCATTTCTAGACACTGTTCTGTTCCATTGATCTGTTTGTCTATTCTTGTGCCAGTACCCATCCAGCTTAATAATTATAGCTTTGAGTTGGTTTTAATATGGTAAGGCAAATCCTCATTTGATCACAAAGTTTCTTCACTCTTCTTGGGCATGAACTCTTCAGATTAACCTTGTGTGCGTGCATGCTCAATTGCTCAGTCGTGTCCGACTCTTGGCGACCCCGTGGACTGTAACCCACCAGGCTCCTCTGTCCATGGGATCCTCCAGGCAAGAGTACTGGAGTGGGTCGCCATTTCCTGCTCCAGGGGATCTTCCCAACCCAGGGATTGGACCCGAGTCTCTTGCATCTCCTGTATTGGCAAGTGGATTCTTTTTACCACTGTGCCACCTGGGAAGACCTCACATTAACTTTAGATCTAAGTTAAAAAAACAAAAACAAAACATGGGTTTTGTTTGGCTTTAGACTAAATTTATAGAGAGCTGACATTTCAGGAGAACTGACATATTTCCATTATTGAATTTTCTCACTTGGAAACCTGTCTATTTATTTGGATCTTTTATGTCCTTTGGTGAAAATCTTGTTCATTTCTTCTGAAGTTTATTTTTAGGTATTTTGTAGATTTTGTTGCCATCATGAGTGGAATTTTCTCCCCTTACATTTTTAAAAGTGATTATTGCTAGTATAGTTTTTAAGAAGCTGTTGGATTTTGTAAGTAAATCATATAATCACCTACTTTATTCAATTTTCTATTAGTTCTAATGGTTTTTCAGTTGAGTCTCTTGGCTTTTTTAGGTGGACGATTATATATTCTGAAGATGCTAACTTTTTATCACTTCATGTATAATGTTTATACATAGGATATAATGTTTATAATATTTCTCATAGATTATTTCTTGTCTTAGATATCTTAGTAGGGGTAGGGAAGAGGGATCCTAGGAAGTCATCTTGGCTGAGGTTGCATTTAAGGTGAGTATCAAAGAATGTGCAGCAGGTGAAATAGCAGAGTGGTAGAGAATATATTCCAGACAGACCTTGAGGAAGAGTAACAAGAAGAACTGTTCAATGAATAGAAAGAAGAGGGGCTAGAGCATAGGACACAAGTGAGGTTGGGAGGAGCAAGAGGTGGTTGGAGAGTAAATAGGGGTGCAGTCAGAAGCTGCTAGACTCCTGAGGAGCAATTACTTTACCTTACAGGAACTGAGAATTTAACGAAAGGTGTGTTAAGGAGAATGGGAATGTCCACACACGGGAATTTACTGGCAGTCCAGTGGTTGGCACTCCTCACTTTCACTGCAAGGGGCCCAGGTTTGATCCCTGGTTGGGGAACTAAGATACCACAAGCCACGTAGCATTGAGAGAAAAAAAAAAAAAATCAAAACCCAAAACAACAACAACAATGAAAAACAACCAAAGATGTCCACACACTAATCCCTGAAATCTGTAAATATGTCACTTTACATGGCAACCGGGACTGTGCACATGAAATTAAAGCTTCAGACCTTAAAATGGGGAGGTTGCCCTAGATTATTCAAATAGGCCCTGTCTAATCACATGAACCTGAAAAGCAAGGAGGTTCCTGTGCCTGGAAACAGAAGCAGGATGTGGTTAAAGGGGAAGTTGGAGAGATCAGTATAAGCAGAACCTAACCCACCGTGACTGAAGGGTATCACATGGAAAATATGAAGAGGAACACAAAAGCAAAGACTGTCTGATGACTAGCAAGGTAATGGGGACTCGGGCCCCAAAGTTGTAAGAAACTGAAATTAGCCTGGAGTAGCTTGGAAGTGTGCTCATCCCGAGTCTCCAGAAAGGAGCGCAGCCCTCGCGAGCCTCTGGTTTTGGTCTTGGGATAGCCTATGCAGAGGGCCTTGCTGAGCCATGCTATACCTGGACTTGCCGCCTTCAGAGCTTTGAGATAATAAATTTGAGTGGTTTCAGGCTGCTGAGTTTGTGGTAATTTGCTAGAGCAGCAGGAGAATACCAACGCAAAGGGGTTTACTCCAGGGAGTAGTGTTAGATTTTGTGTTATTGATAGACTGCCCTTTGTGCTGTGTGGAAAATGGATTTGGGAGATGCAGATTTGGAGGCAGGGAAACTTTGTGTTGTGGGAATATGGTGGTGACAGGGCCTAGGGGAGTGATGGCGGGGAGCGGGTATGATTTGAGATTTACTTGGGAGGTTGGAATTGCCAGAGTTTGGTCACTGATTTGGTGTCAGGAGTGAGCAAGAGGAGAGGCACGAGGATGACAGCTGGCTTGGATGCTGAGTGATGGTGAAGCTGTCCTTTGAGCCAGGCTTGAGCAGGTCGGAGGATGCCAGGTCATCAATCAGTGATAATTCCAGGTTGTTCTTCTTTTGGAAATTGTCCTGTAAATACTTATTTTAAGGTAGAGTATATCGGTAAGATGCTTGCTTTATCAGTGAAGACCTAAATTGTTTTTTTGTTGTTGTTGTTTTCTTTTTTTAGGTCATGTAGGAAATTGTAGATCATGTGAAGATGGGACTCTTGATATTTGTACGCAATCTGCTGCTAGCCCTCTGCCTTTTTCTGGTACTGGGATTTTTGTATTATTCTGCATGGAAGCTACATTTACTCCAGTGGGAGGACTCCAGTAAGTATGGTCACACTCTAGCCTACCCTCAGAAAAAGCCTGCTGTGGATCAGTTGTGGGGCTTTTCCGTGGCTGCAGTGCTCTCAGACTCTTCAGAGAGGGGCCGTGAGAATAAACCCAGCATTCCTGGAACTTAGGCTCAGAAACCATCTAGCACTTCTGTTGCTCTAGAGTGAGAACTTTGATGTTTTATAAAAACTGCATGCCATGGCGAATCTTTTTATGAACTTAAGGAAAATGTGCTGTTTTATCTTCAATAAAATTCCAAACCATACCAGTACTTCTGGTTCTCCAATGTTGTTCTTTTCACATTATTATACTTTACTACCACTCCCATTTGCCAGTTATTATCTTGGGGCTTGCTGTTGAAGTTGGTTTTCTAATGCCCTTAAAGCATGCATCTTTACCTTTTCCTTGGGTTTTCAGTTTTTAATTTAACACTTTCTTTGTTTTATTTCCCTAAAGAACTTTTGTAATCTTTTTAGCCCTTGTTGGTACTGAACTTGTACCTGAATAGAATAATGGCTTTCCCCCCCTAGCCTGTAACTCCTAATCCCTTTCTCCCAGTTGCAGTCATTTCATGTATTTTACTTGTTTCTGTATGGCTTTCTGCCCCCCTCCCCCAACCCCAACTTGCTTCGGGTTCACTCACTGCTGCCTGTGATGCGGTTTGGGGCTTGCAGCTGAAGAACTGCTCTGAGCTGCACCAGCCTCTGCACAGTGTCTTCTCGGCTGTCCTTCAGGTGCCACGTGGTGGCCACACGTGGTTTTCCTTTTGGTTCTTTTGTCTGATGGCTGTCTGAACTGAGTGCAGTAAAGTTTGGGTAGTCTGTTCTGATTCCTAATGTCTCTTCTCTAAAATAGTTTTATTTTTACAAACGCTTATTGGATACCAGTGTAGAATTCACTTGAGAGTAGAGTCAGTCTCTAGCTAGGAGGTTAACTGAGTTAGAATGAGTTGGAAGAGGCAGCTGGCAATTGGCCTGCTACTGTATTGACTCCTTAAGGTGGGAACTATTCCTGTGAGGTAGTTCATAATTTTCTCACATGGTCCAAACTACTGAAGCAGCTTCAAGCCAGTTTTAAAAGCATAGTGTTATACCTTTCATATTATTGTTTTATGAGTAATGTTTAAATGCCTCTTAAACGCATAGTTTATAATTATCATTACTTACTTTGTGTTTCTATTTAAATTTTTCTGTTCCACCTTATCTTTAAGATCAAGGAGAGGACCCAGAGTAAGGCGAGTTTATTTCAGTGCAGTGTAAAATTCTGTAGTTAGAGACATTGTCCATATCTGTAATGGTTGGGTTCATTTATATTCATAAAAATGATGGGAATACCCAGGGCTGGTGCACTGGGAAGACCCAAAGGTATGGGATGGGGAGGGAGGTGGGAGGGGGGATCAGGATGGGGAACACATGTAAATCCATGGCTGATTCATGTCAATGTATGGCAAAAAACACTACAATATTGTAAAGTAATTAGCCTCCAACTAATAAAAATAAATTTAAAAATTAAAAAAAAAATGATGGGAATATGTGCAAGGAATGGGAGGCTCTCCTCCTCTGTTAAGAGTTACCATGGAAGACTTAACCAAGGATTAGATGATTTTTTTCTAGAGAAATTGAGAAGGACATTAGCTTTATGGAAAACCTATTGTGTGGCAGGTTTTATGCTAGATAATTTACAAAATTTAATTTACTTCTTACTATAACCATGTGAAGAGGCTATTATTATCTCTATTTTCCATTTGAGCAAACTAAAGTGTTTAGTTTAATTTACCCAAGTTATATAGCTAATTATTAGAACTGGAATTGAGTCTTGATTTTCTTTCTTTAAAACCTATTTTCATTATTTTACTGAAAAGTATAATAAATACTAAGAGTATGAATTAATTCTGTATTTCAGTTGGTAAAAAGAAAGAACAGAGAGACTCAGAGAAGAAATCATAGATTGTCAGGATAGAGGTGAAGAAAGAAAAGGGGAGGAAAATAAGGAGAAGATAAAGAGATAAAGTCCTCCAGGCAACAGAGGGGTTTAATAGGTTAGAGATGGCAGTTGCTGTTCTTGCGCTGTAGGTTCCGTAGTTTGTTAACAGGTATCTGCTTTGAGTTAGTTATTAGCTGACTACACTATCCACATCTTTTCTGTTATTCTGACTCTCACGCCTTTCAAATATTTGGCTTTGAATAGGTTTTTTAGACCTCCTTACTATAGCATGTTGTTTCTGTGCTGTAATATCAGAGGCTAGAGTAACGTGATCAACCCTAATGGCTTACCAAGTCTGGGGTTTTCTTTTACCTTGTAACCTTTATTTCGTAAACAAGGTCAAGCTAAAGGAGTTTGTAAAGCAAGTGGCTACTGTGTACTGAAGTGTAAGTGATGGTTTGACAGTATTGATGCTGCTGCTAATAATAATGAAATGAAAATAATAATTTGTTGAGTGTCTACTGTATGTATTGTAATGAGAGCTTTATATTCATAACCTCATAGTTTACATTGATTATTATTATCCTCATTTACAGATGTAGAAACTGAGGCTTCAAAGAGGCTCAGTGATCAAGAGTTTGTATGTCTCTCATCTGTGGAGCTTAGAGGGCACTACCAATCTTGAAAAACAAATGTCTTTGGCATTATTTTCCTTAATTTTTATTCATTTATGACTTAACCAAGATTACATATTAGAATTCCGTCACGTTGGGGGAAAGAAGGGGAGTCAAGAGTTTTTTATTATCAACTGATTTATTCAGTAAGCAATATGTCCTTATTATGGTCCAAACTGTTCTATGTAAACTGAATATAAGATGAAGGTAGACTTTATGCTCTCAGCCTATAACATGAGAAAGAAATAAATCAACTACTATAATGTGTCATATTCTAAAAGAGAGGTCTGTGTGAAATGCCATGTTAGAGCATGGAATTCCTTCCCACTAGGAAATTTTAAGAATTAATCCCAAGGCCTGTTGTTTTAATAGAAAGATGCAAACTGTTCTCTCTTGAGCAGTTTAGAGCTGCATGTGGCCAGTGCTTAGTCAGATTGCCAGGACTTGGGTCCAGTGCTTAATCTAAAGGTTTGCTGTATGAGATTGGTCCTGGTTATCAGTATGATTTTTAAAATTCTGTAGCTTGAGGTTTCCTGTTGTGCATGTTAAGGGGCTTGGAAGTTGCCACTCTGACTAACAACAAGTGAAACACTGAACAGACTGAAAATTCAACTCTTGTTGGCTCTGTAAGAGAGAAGAGCCCACAGGGCAGACCACTGCCTCCACATCTGGGGAGAACCACTAAACAAGCTTAAAAAGTAGAACCTATATGCTGAAAAAGGAAAGAAAGTGGAATCATAAATTGCTTGATTAAAACCACAAAAAGCATAAAAAGAGTAGAAGATAAAAATAAGAGCAAAAAATGAGGGCAACAAATAGAAAACTGTAATGAATATGGTATTACTCCAAATATATTGGTAGTCACTTTGAATATCAATGGTCTAAATGCACCAATTATAAGACAGAGATTGGACCAAACAAACAAGACCCAACTGTCTGTTGTCTACAGGAAACCCATTTTAATTATAAAGACATGTATAAATTTAAAGTAAATGGAAAAAAATATACGGTGCTAACACTAATCAAAACAGATAGGAGTAGCTGTGTTAATTTCAGATGAAGCAGGCTTCAAAGCAAGGAAAGTTATCACTGATAAAGAAGGCACTACATGATGATAAAGGGGTTGGTTCTCTAAGAAGGCATAAAAATTCTTAATGTGTATGCACCTAACAATAGAGTCTCAAACTGTGAGGCAAAAATTAGTACAATTGCAAAGAGTAGTAGATGAATACTATCGTAGTTGGAGACTTCAGCACCGCTTTGTCAGAAATGAACAGATCCAGCAGGTAGGAAATCTGTAAGAACCTAATTGAATTCAATCACACCGTCAATCACTTGGCTATAATTGATGCCTATAGACTACTTCACCTGGCAACAACAGGATATGCATTTCTTCTTAAGTTCACATGCAACGTTCAAGATAGACAGTGTTCTGGGCCATAAAACACATCTTTTTTTTTCCCCTTCAAGTATAGCTAATTTGGCAATGTTATGTTCATTTCTAGCATATAGCAAAGTGATTCAATTTATATACATATATATATACACAAACACACATATACATATATGTTCCATTATATTTTATTCCATAATATTGAATATAGTTCCCTATGCTATATAGGGAGGACCTTGTTGTTTATTTTATATATGATAGTTTGTATCTGCTAATATCAAGCTCCTAATTTAACCCCCCTCCCCCTTTTCCCTTTTGGTAACCATAAGTTTGTTTTCCATGTCTGTGGGTCTGTTTCTGTTTTGTTGGTAAGTTCATTTGAATCATATTTATTTTGTTTATTGTTGGATATAGTGGATTAACAATGTTATGCTAGCTTCAGGTATACAGCAAAGTGAATCAGTTATACATATGTCCATTCTTTTTTAGATTCTTTCTCCATATAGGCTATTGCAGATCATTGAGTAGAGTTCCCTGTGCTCACAGCAGGTCCTTACTAGTTATCTGTTTTACGTATGGTAGTGCATATGTGTTAATCCCAGTCTCTTAATATATCCCCCCATCTTTTACCTTTGGTAACCAAAAGTTTTTCTACATCTATGAGCCTGTTTGTGTTTTGTCAATAAGTTCATTTGTATGATATTTTAGATTCCACAAATAAGTGATAATCATAATGCTATTTGTCTTTCTCTGACTTACTTCACTTAGTGTGATAATCTCTAGGTCCAGCGTTTTACTACAAATGGCAGTATCTCATTCTTTTTCCATAAACATCTTAACAAATTTATAAGAATAGAAATCGTACAATGTGTTCTTTCAGACCACAAAAGAATTAAACTAGAAATCAATGAAAGAAAGATAACTAGAGGATCCCCAAATACATGAAGATTAAACTGTATACTTCTAAGTACAACATGGGTCAAAAAAGAAATATATGAGATTTTAAAAATATTTTTAACTGAATAAAATGATAGCCAAACTGATAAAAAAAAAATATGGGATGTAGCAAGATAGAGTGAAATTTATAGTGTTGAAGCATATATTAGAAAAGAAGAAAGATCTAAAATCAATTATCTTAAGTTTCCACCTTCAGTTCAGTTCAGTTCAGTCTCTCAGTTGTGTCTGACTCTTTGCGACCCCATGAACTGCAGCACGCCAAGCTTCCCTGTCCATCACCAACTCCCAGAGTTTACTCAAACTCATGTCCATTGAGTTGGTGATGCCATCCAACCATCTCATCCTCTGTTGTCCCCTTCTGCCTTCAATCTTTCCCAGCATCTTTTCAAATGGTCTTTTCAAATGAGTCACCTCTTCACATCAGGTGGCCAAAGTATTGGAGTTTCAGCTTCAACATCAGTCCTTCCAATGAACACCCAGGACTGATCTCCTTTAGGATGGACTGGTTGGATCTCCTTGCAGTCCAAAGGACTCTGAAGAGTCTTCTCCAATACCACAGTTCAAAAACATCAATTTGTTGCTCAGCTTTCTTTATAGTCCAACTCTCACATCCATACATGACCACTGGAAAAACCATAGCCTTGACTAGATGGACCTTTGTTAGCAAAGTAATGTCTCTGCTTTTTAATATGCTGTTTAGGTTGATCATAACTTTTCTTCCAAGGAGTAAGCGTGTTTTAATTTCATGGCTGCAGTCACTATCTGCAGTGATTTTGGAGCCCCCCCAAATAAAGTCTGCCACTATTTCCCCATCTATTTGCCATGAAGTGATGGGACCAGATGCCATGATCTTAGTTTTCTGAATGTTGAGCTTTAAGCCAACTTTTTCACTCTCCTCTTTCACTTTCATCAAGAGGCTCTTTAGTTCTTCTTCGCTTTCTGCCATAAGGGTGGTGTCATCTGCATATATGAGGTTATTGATATTTTTCCTGGCAATCTTGATACCATCTTGTGCTTCATCCAGCCCAGCGTTTCTCATGATGTACTCTGCATATAAGTTAAATAAGTAGGGTGACAATATACAGCCTTGACATACTCCTTTTCCTATTTGGAACCAGTCTGTTGTTCCATGTCCAGTTCTAATTGTTGCTTCTTGACCTGTGTACAGATTTCTCAGGAGGCAGGTGAGGTGGTCTGGTATTCCCATCTCTTTAAGAATTTTCCAGAGTTTATTGTGATCCACACAGTCAAAGGCTTTAGCCTAGTCAATAAAGCAGAAATAGATGTTTTTCTGGAACTCTCTTGCTTTTTTGATGATCCAGCGGATGTTGGCAATTTGATCTCTAGTTCCTCTGCCTTTTCTAAAACCAGCTTGAACATCTGGAAGTTCATGGTTCATGTATTGCTGAAGCCTGGCTTGGAGAATTTTAAGCATTACTTTACTAGTGTGTGACCTGACTTTAAGACTTATTATAAAGCTACAGTGATCAAGATAGTGTAGTATTGGCAGAAGACTAGACAAATAGAGCAGTGGAACATTGATAGAGAGCCCAGAAATAGGCCCACATGTAGTCAGTTGATAAAGGAGCAAAAGCAGTATAATGGAGAAAAGATAGTTGTTTTAACAAAGTGGTGCTGGAACAACTGGACACCCATATACCAAAAAAAAAAAAAAAAAATCTAGATAGACATTATATCTTTCACAAAAATTAACTCAAAATGGATCACAGATCTAAATGTAAAACATAAAACCTGAAAATATTTGGAAGATAGAGAAGAAAACCTACATGACCTTGGATTTGGTGATGACTTTTTAGATACAACCCGAAAGGCACAATTCATGAAAGAAAGCAGTAAAAAAACTGGACTTCATTAAAATTAAAAGCTTCTGCTCTGTAAAGAGAATGAAAAAACAATTTGCAGTTTGGAATAAAATATTTGCAAAGGACACATGTGATAAAGGATTTTATTCAAAATATATGAACTCTTAAAACTCAACAGTGAGAACACAGGTAACGCTGTTTAAAAATGCACCAAAGACCTCAACAAAGAATGTATACAGATGGAAAATAAACATGAAAAAATGCTCTACATCATGTATCATCAGGGAAATGCAAATTAAAATAACAATGAGATACCACTACATACCTATTAGAATGGCCAAAATCTGGAACACTAATAATACCAAATGCTGGCAAGGTTGTGGAACAATGAGAACTCATTCATTGCAGGTGGAAATTTAAAATGGTACAGCTACTTTGGAAAATAGTTTAACAGTTTCTTGTGAAACAAAACATACTCCATGGTCCAGCAATCACATTCCTTGGTGTTTATCCAAATGAATATTGTGTCCCAAATCTGTAGTTGTATGTTTATGATGTTTTATTCATAAGCAAACTTGGAAGCAACCTAGATGTCCTTCAATAGTTGACTGGATAGCTAGACTGTAGTACGTCCAGACAATGGAATATGATTAAGCGCTAACAAGAAATGAACTACCAAAGGCATGAGATGATGTGGAGGAATCTTAAATGCGTATTGCTAAGTCTTGAGTGGACGAATCCCATCAAGTTAGAGAAGTGTGAAACACCATGGGCTTTCCTCAAATGGACGCTAAACGTAGCATTAAATCATGGCTACATAAGTTCAAGGTGATCAGGCAGTAATTGAACTACTTTTTTTTGAGGGGGCGGGGGGCTGTACTGCATGGCATGTGGGATCATATTTCCCCAACCAGGGATTGAACTTGTGCTCCCTGCAATGGCAGTGCAGAGTCTTACCACCTGGACCATCAGGGAAGTCCTGATTGCCTCTGTCTTTATTTTTCTTTAAGATTTAGTCATTTATTTATTTTTGGCTGTGCTTGGTCTATGTTGCTGTGTGAGGGCTTTCTCTGTGGTGAGTGGGGGCTACTCTTCATTGTGTTGTGTGGGCTTCTCACTGTGGTGGCCTCTCTTGTTGTGGAGCACAGACTCTAGGTATTTGGGCTTCGGTTGTTGTGGCTCACAGACTCTAGAGCACGGGCTCAGTAGTTGTGGCACATGGGCTTAGTTGCCCCGCAGCATATGGGATCTTCCCGGGACCAGGGATTGAACCCATGTCCCCTGCATTGGCAGGCAGATTCTTAACCACTGGAGCACCAGGGAAGCCCCCTGGACTGCCTCTTAAGGCACAAATCAATGCTCTTCAGAGAAAGATAATAATACTCAGTTTCTACATGTAATATCTACAGTGTCCAGTGTTCAATGAGAAGTTACTAGACATATAAACAGGAAAATGCAATCCATATTCAAGGAAAAACTCCAAGTCTGTGGGTAAGTTGGCCCAGATTTTGGACTTTGTGGTAGAGTAGCTATTGTTGATAATCTGAAGAATGAAAAGAAGTACAGTGAACAATAAGTAGTCTTAGCAGATAAATAGAAGCTATAAAAAAGAACCAAATGCATAGTCTATATCTGAACAGTATAGGAACAGAAATGAATTTTTCATTTAATACTAGATTGGATAAAACAGAAGAAGTCAATAAACTTGAAGAGAGTGTAATAGAAATTATACAATCTGAGCCACAGAAAGAAAAAAAAAATATTGAAGAAAAATGAACAGAGCCTCAGGGACCTGTGGGATAATATAAAATTTAATATATATGAGAATTGGGCAGAAAAAAACTTTGAAGAAATAATGGCTCAAAACTTCCTGAATTTGGTGGAAACAAATTAACTGATCTAGGAAGCTCAGCAAACTCTAAGAAGGATAAATATTGGGGGAGAGAGGAAACCTAAGTACATCACAAACTTGTGAATTTAAAAATGAAAACCTTGAAAGACAGAAAAGGAAGCATTGTGGATGAGGGTAAGAAATTCAACTGACTTTTCACCATAAACAAAAAGAATAGAACACAAGAAAAGATCCTTAAATGTTGAAACAAAATACCAAGAACTTGTCATCCCAAAATTCTTTATCTAAGGAAAATATCCTGCAAAAATGAGGATGAAATAAAGACATTTTTCAAATAGGGAAAAGTTAAGAGAATTTGTTGTTAGTAGAACTGTATAACAAAAGAATCCTAAAGGATATCCTTCAGGCCAGTGAGAAGTGATACCAGATGGAAACTTGGATCCATGGGAAAAAATGATCACTGGAAATGATAAATAATGGGAAATATGACTCTTTTTCCTTTCTTCTCATAACTTGCTTAAAAGACAAGTAATTAACTAAAGCAAAAATAAAGACCCTGTAAAATGAGGCTGAGAACATGTGTAGAAATAAAAAGATAGGACAACACTTACATAAAGAGTGGGGGGTGAGTAAATGGAATTTTGCTATTGTAAGATTATTACATTTGTGAAAAACAAGAAATGGGAAGTAGGAATGTTGTGTATAAAGTAAGTAAAGGGTAAGGTAAATATAAAATGTCACATGTAGAAAAGTATTATATTGATTTTGATAAGTGAAGGGTGTGGTTCCTATCAATGTTCTACTTATTGCCTGGTAGAATAACTAGAAAAAAAAATAATGAAAAGAAGTTTTTATCTAAGAAATAAATAGAAGAAATAAAATAGAGCACTATAAAAATTCAGTTAATCCCAGAAAAGAGAAATATAAGAAGAAAAATCCGGAAGGGAGAAATGGAAAACAAATTGTAAGACAGTTGACTTCATCCTTACTATAAATAATTACATTTAAATGTGAATAGATTAAAACTCCAGTTAAAGGCAGAAACCATCAGAATGGTTAATGAAGCAGAATCTAACTATGTCCTAATATGAGACATATGTATTAAATTTAAAGACCCAGATGGGTTCAAAGTAAAAGGATGGAAAATATGTAAACAGTAAGCATTTGGTACAGCTATATTAATTTCAGCAAATTATACTTCAAGACAGAGATTAGAGAGGGTCATTACTTAATGATAAAAGGAGAAATTCACCAGGAAGACATGTATAAATGTGTATGTGTACCTAATAACAAAGTATCACACCTCATTAAGCAGAAACTAATAAAGACTAATAACTAAAAAATAAACGAATAAGAAAAGCAGTGACAAACCTAGACAGCATATTAAAAAGCAGAGACATTACTTTGCTGACAAAGGTCCATACAGTCAAAGCTATGGTTTTTCCAGTAGTCGTGTATGGATGTGAGCGTTGGACAATAAAAAGGACTGAGCATGGAAGAATGATGCCTTCGAACTGTGGTGTTGGAGAAGACTCTTGAGAGTCCCTTGGACAGAAAGGAGATCAAACCAGTCAATCCTAAAGGAAATCAAGTGAATATTCATTGGAAGGACTGATGCTGAAGTTGAAGCTCCAGTACTTTGGCCACATGATGCAAAGAGCAGACTCATTGGAAGACTCTGATCCTGGGAAGGACTGAAGGCAGGAGGAGAAGGGGGTGACAGAGGATGAGATGTTGGATGGTATCACTGACTCAATGGACATGAGTTTGAGCAAGCTCTGGGAGATGGTGAAGGACAGGGAAGCCTGCGTGCTGCAGTCTGCAGGGTTGCAAAGAGTGGGACACAACTGAGTGACTGAACAACAACCAATAGGATTAAAGGGAGAAAAGGGCAAATCCACAATCATGTTCAAATATATTAATACCCACTCAGTAATTAATAAAACAAGTCAGAAAATCTGTAAAGCTATAGAAGATCTCAGCAACACTATCAACTACTTCTACCTAATTGAAATTTATAGAACACTTTACCCAATAGTGGCAGACTATGCATTCTTTTTCAAGTGTAAGCAGCATGTTCATTAAGGCTGATACTAGGCCGTAAAATAAGTCTCAATAAATTTTAAAAGATTGAAATCTTAGTATATTCTGTGGTTATGATGGAATTAAATTAGAGATCAATAAGACAGTAATTACAAGTACAGGCAAATTAAAACTTGCAGGCCAAATCCAGCAGGCTGCCTGTTTCTGTAAAATTTTATCAGAACACAACTGTATACAAATTCATTTACATATTGTCAGTTGCTACTTTTGTGCTATCATGGCAACATTTTAATTTATTTTTATTGAAGTATAGTGGATTTACAATGTTTCAGGTGCACAGCGCAGTAATTCAGTTGTGCATACCTACATACATACATAGTTTCAGATTTTTTTCCTTATAGGTTATTACAGAATACTGAATATAGTTCCCTATGCTATGCAGTAGGCCTTGTTGTTTATCTGTGTTATATACTATAGTGTGCATATGTTAACCCCAAACTCCTAGTTTATCCCTTACCCTTTCCCCTTTGGTAATTATAAGTTTGTTTTCTATGTCTGTGAGTCTGTTTCTGTTTTGCATATAAGTTCATGTTGTCATTCTTTTTATAGTTTCCACAGATAAGCAATATATGATATTTGTCTTTGGCTTCATTTAGTACAGTAATCTCTAGGTCCATCCATGTTGCTGCAAATGGCACCATTTCATTCTTTTTCGCAGCTAAGTAATATTCTATTGTATAAATATACCACGTCATCTTTATCCATTATGTGTTGGTGGACACTTTTGCTTCCATGTCTTAGCCATTATAAATAGTGCTGCTATGAACACTGGGGGTACAGGTATGTTTTCAAATTATGGTTGTATCTGGATATATGCCTCAGAGTGGGATTGAAAAATTATATGATAACTCTATTTTTGGTCTTCTAAGGAAACTTCATCCTGTATTCCACAGTGGATGTGCCAGTTTACAATCCCACCAACAGTCTAGATGGGTTCCCTTTGCTCCGTACATTGAATAGTTGTGACAGAGACTGTCTGGCCTGCAAAGTCAGAATATTTATTTTCTGGCCTTTACAGAAAAAGGTTGTTGACTCCTCAAATATTTGCATATTAAACAAGCTCTTAGGTAATTTGTAGGTTAAAGATGAAACCATAAGAGAAAACAGAAAATATTTTAAACTGAATGATTATGAAATTCTATATATTAAAATTTGTTGGGTGCAGCAAGAACAATGTTTAGAGGAAAACTTATAACTTTAAATGGCTACATTAGAAAATAAAGTCTTAAAAACAGTCATCTCCATTTCTACCTTAAAAGACTAAAAGAAGGGTAAATTTAATCCAGAGCAAGCAGAAGAAAATAAATGATACAGATATGAACAGAAGTCAATGAAACAGAACAAATAATTGGGAAAATTAAGAAAACCAATATTTGGTTATTTGATAAAATTAAGAAAATTGATAAATTCCTAAAGAATAGTCATGGATGACACCAAAGGCACACACAACAAAAGAAAAACAAATTGCATTTCAAATTGAAGCTTTTTTGCTTTAAAGGACAGTGTCAACAGCATGAAAAGGCAACCAGTGGAAAGGGAGAGAATATTTGCAAATCATATATCTGATAACAGATTGACATCCAGAATATGTAGAAAACTCCTGCAACTCATGATTCAGGTATTTCCCTGGTGGTCCAGTGGTTAAGACTCTGCTCCCAATGCAGGGGGCCTGGGTTTGATCCCTGGTCAGGGAACTAGATCCTTCATGACTCTGTTAAGAGTTCACATTGCCACAGCTAAGACCCAGCAGAGACAAATAAATTAATTAATTAATTAAAAAATAAAAAAACCCTATTCAGAAATTGGCAAAGGACTTGCATAGATACTTCTCCAAAGGAGATACACCTAAATGACCAATAAACATATGAAAACATACTCAACATCATTAATCATTAGGGAAATGCAGACCAAAATTACAGTGAAATATTGTTTCACACTCATTAGGATGGTTATTATCAAAAAACAAAGTAACAAATATTGGCAATGATGTGGAGAAATTGCAACCCTTGTTGCATTGCTGGTGGGAATGTAAAATGCATTCTTATGTGCATTCGTAAGTGCACCTGTTGTGGAAAATGGTATGATTTATGAAAAAATTTTAACTTACTATGTGGTCCTGCATTTTTACTTCTGGGTATATACCAAAAAGAAGTGAAAGCAGAGACTTGAACAGATATTTGTACATACATATTCATAGCAAAATTATTCACAATTTTCAAAAGATAGAAGCAACCCAAGTGTTCATCAGTGGATAAATAGATGAACAAAATGTGGTATATACATACAACAGAATATTATTTCACCTTAAAATGGAAAGGAATTTTGACACACACTATATGGATGAACTTTATATTCATGGTGCTAAATTTAACATCGCAGTCACTAAAGGACCACTGTTGTATGATTCTTTTACATGAGGTTCCTAGGGTAGTCAGTCAAATTCATAGAGATAGGAGATGTAGAATGGCAGTTGCCAGGACCTGGAGAAAGGAGGGGGATGGAGATTCAGTGTTTAATGGGTACAGAGTTTCATCTGGGAAAGATGAAAAATTCTGGAGATGGAACTTTTAAAGAGATTTAGTGCTTTGCTCTGAATTAGGTTTTTGCTAAAGATAATGTGTCTGGTTTGATCTTCTATCTGGACCACTAAAAAACTTTCTCTGTATCAGTAGTAAGGCTGTTTTGTGTTCTTATTATTCTGTGTGTTCACTGGAGTATCATTTTTAATTACCTTCAAGAATTTTTTCTTTGCATCCATAACTTGGCTGTTTCGTGAAAGAGGCCAAGCTTTTGGCCTGTCTTGGCTTTTGATATGCCTTCCTTACTAAGCTTAATCATTTCTGGCTTTTGATTTAAACTGAGGGACATGCAACTCTTGTTTTTACTTGAACCCTTAGAGGCCATTGTGTATTATTATTATACTTGGCCTAATTTCAATGCTGTTGTGTTTCAGGGAAGCCCGAGGTGAGGGAGAGAGGTGGAGAACCAGCCAGTCGGTGGAGTAGTCAGAATACGCACAACATTTGTCCATTAAGTTCACCATCGTATATGGGCACTGTGACACCCCAAACAATTGCAATGATAATAACATCAAAGATCACTCATCACAGGTCACCATAACAAATGTAATAAAAATGGGGGAAAATGTTTGAAATATTGCAGGAATTGCCAAAATATGACATAGACCCAAGAAGTAAGCAAATACTGTTGGAAAAATGGTGTTCATAGACTTGCTTGATGATGCAGGTTGCCACTAGTCTTCAATTTGTAAAAAGCGCAGTGCTGCAAAATACAGCAGTGAAGTGAGGTATGCCTGTAATAGGTTGTATTTCAGGTAATTATAGGAATTTTGTCTGCATGTGGGCGTGAGTGGTGATAGCTCTGTAGTACAATTGAATATTGCATGGTGTCCATGTTTCCTAACAGAATACTGATTTAGAGTTCCACAGCAAACTCCAGTAAAATGTTAATTTTGATTTTACTTATACTGCATTTTTGTAACTACTCAGTTATTTACTTTCTGAGTTTCTAATAACTAGGTAATGCCTAATTATAAATAAAAAAATGAAAGTCTGTGAAAGTCCGTAAAAGGACTACATATTTGGATCGATTTGTAGACCATCAAAAGAACCTATCAGTAGACCACAGATCATACTTTGAGAATCACTACTTACTGTGAAAGTGTATGTGATGATGGGAAGGATGCAAGTAGCCCTCTTGCTGCCGTCTTACTGCTTTTCTGCCACCCTTACTGATCTCATGTTCTGAACACATTACAGCCACTCTCTTCTAGATTGCAGACCGTGGGCAGGGTTTTTCTGCCTCTTTGGTTTGATGAAAGCTCTTCCTGCTTCTAATGAGAGGCAGTTTCTGAGGGGATTCCCCAAGCTGGGCCTCTCGTAACCCAGTTCTTTCCATATATACACAGCTGTCTCAGAATATGGGGCCTTCCCTGGTGGCTCAGAGGGTAAAGCATCTGCCTGCAATGCTGGAGACCCGGGTTCAATACCTGGGTTGGGAAGATTCCCTGGAGAAGGAAATGGCAACCCACTCCAGTACTCTTGCCTGGAAAATCCCACAGACAGAGAAGCCTGGAAGGCTACAGTCCATGGGGTCGCAAAGAGTCCGACACAACTGAGTGACTTCACTTGCACTGGGTTAGGAGAGCTGCAGCAGATTGGAGGATGCTCAGGCACAGCCTCACACCAGATTCTTAATCTCTGTGTGTGTGTCTAGTCCACTTACCTTCAGAGAACCCCAGTTCATTACAGAAATCTGTACCTACTTACACCCAAGTTATGGGCTACTTCTGTTTATCTCTGTAAAGAGGAGGAGGGACTTGCCCTCCCAGATATTAAGACCTTCTTAAAGCCACACTATTAGAAACAACAATGTTGATGCTAGAACAGAAAAAGTGGTCAGCTAAAAAAATAGCTCCAACGTTTGCATATAGGAATTTACTAGAGCATAAAAGTGACAACATAAATCAAAGGAGAAAGGACATATTGAGTTAAAGAAAGCTGCATCCATACCTAACTCCATGTACAAATGTAGACTTTAGATGAACTAAAGATTTACATGAGAATAGGAAAATTAGAATGTTAATAGGCGAAAATGAAAGATTATCTTTGTGACTTAGATGTCAAGGGAAAGGACTAACAAAACCTTTAAAAGCACAACTCATAAAACAAAAAAAATGATGAATTTGTCTAAATAAAATTTAAAGACTTTTGTGCCATTAAAGACATTTCAAAGTTAATATATAGATATTATACTGGAGGAAGGAATTTTCACTATTTAAAATTTGCAAGACTTGATATCTAAAATACACAAGGAACTCCTGAAAATCAAAAAGAAAAAGGCAGCAACCACAGCAGACAGTGGTCAAAGAATTGGAACAAGGAATTTACAGAATAAGAAACTCGTAAGGCTAAGCATATGAATAGATCTTCAAACTCATGGGCTTTGAGAAACATTAAAATTAAAACAAGATATCACTTTATACCTCTTAGAAGTTGGATAATGTCAAACATTGACAGAAATGTGAGAACATAGTATCCTTTGCTTGTGGGAACGTAAGCTGATAAAGCCATTCTGAAGCTCAGCTTAGCAGTAATTAATCAACTGAAGTATATGTACATCCTTTAGCTCAGCAAATTTACGCCTCTATATATATTACATGAAACTTATCAGAGATATTCATTATTTGTAGACCCAGTGGATTGAAGGACAAATGCATTTCTATTCTAGGGGCAAGGTGAATGGGTAAAATATAGGGTATTTATACATGAAATGGTAATGCATCTGTTAGAAGTAACAGTTCATATATACATAAAACAACATGGATAGAATTTTAGAATATAGTTTGAGTCAAAAATGAAACAGAATAACACAGTGCCACTTATATAAATTAAAAAGACAGGTATACAAAGATTTCTTAGGATACAAAAAGCATAAAAAATAAACATCCTGAGCTATAAAAAATTAAAATGTGATAAATTAAACTTTACCAAAATTAAAAATGTTTGTTCTTTAAAAAACACTGATACAATAAAAAGCAAGTCACAGAGTGGAAAAGAATATGTAATATTTGTCTAATATTTAATACAGTATTCAATTATAAAATATTCAACAGTTGTATGTATTTATATCTGAAATGTATAAACAATTCTTATAAATTAATGAAAAGTTAACAAAAATGGGCAAAAGATTTGAAGAGACACTTTACAAAAGAAGAGATATGAATGGCCAATAAACACATGAAAAGATTCTCAACATTGTTATTCATCATGGAAATGCAAGTTACAGCTACAATGAGATAACACTATATACCTGTGAGAACCATTCACGTTTTTAAAGAAATGATAACAAAGGATTGGTAATAATAATGAAACAGTTAGAATTCTCATATGTTGCTGTTGTGAATGTAAAATAGGGCAACCATTTTGGCAGTCTCTTAAAAAGTTTACATACACCTGCCAAATGACAGTCTTTTCACTCTTGAGTATTTACCTAAGAAAAATAAAAATGAGTGACCACTTAAAGACTTGTACATGAATGTTCATAGCAGCTTTATTCCCAGGATTCCCAAACTGGAAATAACTCAAATGTCTACCGGCAGACAAAATGTGGTACATTCACACCATGATGTACTGTTCAGCAGTGAAAAAGAACAAAGTTGATCGGCCCAACATCATGGATGAATGTCAAACTCATATGTGAGCAAAAGAAACTAGACACAAAAGAGTACATATTGTATATTTCCATTTATATAAGATGCAAACTAAGCATTAGTAGCTAAAAGCAGATCAGTACTCAGCTGGATAAAAGATGAAGGGAGTGATGGATTGCAGAAGAACACAGGGAGTTTCTTGAGATTGATAGAAATGTTCTGTGTCTTGATTGTGGTGGTGATTTCATCAATGTATATAACTGTCAGAACTCTTCAAATTGTATTTGAAGCAATTTAAAACTCTTTAAATTGAAGCAATTTATGTAAATTATTCTTAGATAAAGTTGGTATGAAAAAAGTAAATGTACATAAAACATATGCTAAAGATAAGCATATATGTGTATAAAACACAATAGAATGGTTGTAAGTGGAAGGAAATGGGGAAAAGGGAGAATAAAAATTATGATTTGATTTATATTATTTTCCATAGGGTTCCTTGCAGTTCATTTGGTCTGGGTGGATTAACTTTCTGTATGCCTGTACATTTCATGATAGGAGGATGGTCTGTCTATTTGAGCATAAGGAAGAAGGCCCTCTAGGGAGCAGAATGGCCATTAATTATGTACCTTGAAAACCACAAAATATTGCTGTGAGAAATGAAGGAATGTTGAAATAGAGATACACTATGTTCATGGATCAGAAGACAAGATTATTTCAGTTTGTTTTAAGAGTCAGTGAATTCCTGGGAGTTCCCTGGTGATCCAGTGGGTAGGCCTCTCACTGTGTGGCTTCAGTCCTTGGTTTGGGAACTAAGTTCCCACAGGCTGCACAGAATGGCAAAAAAAAAAAAAAAAAGGAGTCAGTGGATTCCCATTCAAACTCCCAGAAGGCTTGGTAGATTGTTTTTTGGCAAGGGGAAGGGGATGGGGGGCGGGAAGAAACTGACAGCTGACTCTAAAATTAAAATGGCGTGCACCTGTAATCCCAGCTACTCGGAAGTCTGAGGCTGGAAGATCACTTGAGCTCAGAAGTTCTGGGCTGCAGTGCGCTGTGTGTATGGGGTGTCTGCACTAAGTTCGGCATCAATATGGTGCCCTCCCGGGAGAGGGGACCCACCAGGTTGCCTAAGGAGCCGTGAACCGGCCCAGGTCAGAAACAGAGCAGGTCAACTCCCGTGCTGATCAGAGAATTTAGAATAATCAAAGCAATTTAAAAAAATAACAAAGTTGGAGGGTTTATACTACCTGCTTTCAAAACTTACTGTAAAGTTACGATAATCAAGGTAAGAGTGGTACTAGTATTTAGATGGACAATAGATCAGTGAAACAAAAAATAGTGCAGAAATAGACCCACACATAATATGGCGAACTGATGTTTGATAAAGGTGCTAAGGCAATTCAATGAAAAACGAATAATTTTTTTTTCAGTAAATGGTAGCAAACAAACAAATCTCAATTGAAATGTGCCATACACCTAAATGGGAGTGCTAAGACTATCAAACTCATAGACAAAATATAGGAGAGAATCTTGAGTTTGGTAATGATTTCTGAACTAGGGCAAGAAAAAAGCACTAAAAAGTTAATAGATTGGACTTCATCAAAGCTAAAAATTTTTGCTCTTTGAAAAAAATCACAAAAATTTAAAGGCAACCATAGATTGGGAGAAAACTATATGAATTGATACTTTAGCAAAACAGATATGTAGATGTCAAGTAAACACATGAAAAGATACTCAAAATCATTAGTCATTGTGAGAAAATGGGAAATAAAACCACAATAAGATATTACTTTAAAGCCTTTAGAATGGCTAAAATTAAAAAGATGGACTGTATCAGCTGTTGTCTTGGATGTAGAACAACTGTAACACTTAAACACTACTGGTAGGAATGTGAAATGATATACAACCACTTTGAAAAACAGTTTGGCAGTTTTTAAAAAAATTAAACATCTACCTTACCATATCTCCAGCCATTCCAGTCCAAATGAGGTGCAACCATATGTTCATACAAAGACTTGTACATGAATGTTCATGGCAGCTTTACTTATAATAACCAAAAAACTAGAAATAACTCAAAGATAGGTAAATGGATAAATTGTGGTATACCTATACAATGGAAGGCTACTCAATATTAAAACAGAATGAACTATTTTTTCCAGTTTTATTGAGACATAATTGACATTATATTGGTTTCAAGTGTACAGCATGACTATTTGATACATGTATATATTGCAAAATGATTATAATAAGTTTAGTTAACATTCATCACCTCCCATAATTATCAAAATGGAATTAACTATTGATGCACAAATAACATGGATGAATCTCAAAATAATTGTGCTGAGTGAAAGAAGCCAGACACAAACGAGTACATAACATATGATTCTATTTATAAAAGACAAACTTAGTTATAGTGATGAAAAGCAGATCAGGGGTAGTATGAAATGGGGTAGGTTATCAGGTGGATTTAATTAATTATTTATCTTTATTTATCTTAATTATCACATTATCTTAATTGTGATGATTTTGCAAATATATGTCAAAATTCATCAAGTTGTATACTTTATATTAATATATGGACAGTCCTTGTATGTTAATTAGACCTCAGTAATGACTTTTAAAAAATGGAGAAGAAATGGTTGATTACCTTCAAAGGAATAACAAACTGATAGTTGATTTCTCAAGAGTAGCAATACAAACTGGAAGACAGTGAAGCATTTTATTGTGTTTGAATAAATGTGTCAACCTGGAACCTGCACATGCAGTGAAACCATTTTTCAAGAATGAGACAAACACTGAAGAAAGTTCACTACCAATAGTTAAAAGCACATACAAAATATAAACATCAGAACAAAGAAAGTGATTCCAGAAGAAGATACAGGAAGGAATGGTAAGCAAAGAATATAGTAAACATGTGAATCAGTTTAAGTAAATGTTGAACAGCAGTATTGTCCAAATATTTGGCGTTATAAAAGCAAAAAGATGGAACCATATTACTAGTCAATAATAGCATATAAGTTGAGAGAAGATGTTAAGAGTTAAATAAGAGTTTCTTGTATTGTTTGGGAAGAGGATTAAGTATATTTGATGAGTTTAAGTAAATATGTGGGTAAGGTTTCTGGTATAACTACTACACAAATAGAGTGCATAACTTAAAAACTAACAAAAAGAAACGTGAAATGAGAAGAAAAAAGAAGATAGGAAAGTCAAACAAAAAAATAATTTTTAAGAAAGAGGCCAGCCCTCAATATCTGAAATGAAAGATTGAATAGCTGGTAATTTAAGCAAGAAGAATGTGCTTGTAAGATGTCATCTCTCCAAATAAAGCAGAGAGCTATCTTTTGTAGCAGTGGGGTTTTCAGAGTTTGGTTAAGAGTATTAATATCTTCTTATTAATTTGATACTGATTGCCTGTTGCAGTGTGTTGACATTTGTACTAATACTGTAAAGTGATGGTGGGTAAAACTGTTCACACCCATGCACAGATCAAAGCAGTGGCACCAACTGTACTATCAGTTGTTGTATTTTTCATTGCCAACCAGAGTAAAAACAAACAAAAAGATGTTTCAGAAACTGATGAGAATCTGAATTTCTCATATTAAGTTGTAAATTAAAGAGATTTGCAAAATCTAAAATGATGCCACTCTGTTCCTACTATTTGTTTTGAAAAGTTATTTCTTCATAGAATTATACTGTATAACTAAATGATAATATATAATGGGTTTATTATTAATTTTAAATAAATTACTATTTTGAAATTTCTTAGTTTCCAATATATTAAATACTAATGTAATTATTAACCTATATACACAAATACTCTTTGGCGCCCTCAGTGAGTTTTAGAAGTGTTAAAAAGGGCCTGATACCAAAATTTGAAGAACTACTGTTTGTTCTGGATCCTTCAGAAGAGAGGAGTTTGGGGATTGGTGGACTTTCAGAAGGAAAAGTATTTAGGGGTTGGTTGCCCATTGTCTGCGGGTTCACAGTTATCTGAGTAATACTCACTGATTGGATGATTTTCAGAAGCATAGTCATAGAAGTGAAGCTGCTGTTGTCTGGCTTTCTAAAACTTGTATTATGGTGTGAAACTATTATTGATTGATTTGGATGGGTTTGAAACTAGGTCTGGTGGTTACTTCTTGCTATAAAAGAGTAATCAGTACTTTCCTAGGTCGTTAGGAGCCTTTTATTTTCAGTGGAAAAGACGGGGAAAAATCGAAAACACAACTCTCATAACTCAATAATAAAAAGACAGATAATCCAGTTTTTAAGATGAGCAAAAGATCTGATTAGGCACTTCTCCAGAGATGATAGATAAATGGTCAGTAAGCACATGGAAAGATGTACAACATCATCAGTAGTCACTATGGAAATGTAAGAAATCACAATATACTGCTTAATACCCACGAGGATTGTTGTTCAGTCACTCAGTCGTGTCCAACTCTTTGCGACCCCATGGACTGCAGCACGCCAGGCTTCCCTGTCCATCACGATCTCCCGGAGCTTGCTCACACTCATGTCCATTGCGTCAGTGATGCCATCCAACCGTCTTGTCCTCTGTCATCCCCTTCTCTTGCCGTCAATCTTTCCCAGCATCAGGGTCTTTTCTAATGAGTCAGCTCTTCACATCAGGGCTATAGTCAAAATGACAGCTCATAAGTGTTGCTGATGATGTGGAGAAATTGGAACCCTTGTGTGCTGCTGGTGGGAATATAAAATGTTGTAGCCACTTTGCAAAACAGTCTGGCAGTTTTCTTAAAAAGTTAAACATAGACTTACCATTTGATCCACTCTCTTGAGTGGCATAAACTCAAGAGAAATGAAAACATATGTCCACATTAAAACTTGTACACAAACATTCATAGCAGCATTATTCATAACAGCCAAAAAGTAGAAAAACCCAAATATCTATCCACTAGTGAATAGATAAATAAAATGTGTTTTATCTACAATAGAATATTCAGTTCAGTCGTTCAGTCGTGTCCGACTCTTTGCGACCCCATGAACTGCAGCACGCCAGGCCTCCCTGTCCAACACCAACTCCTGGAGCCCACCCAGACTCATGTCCATTGAGTCGGTGATGCCATCCAACCATCTCATCCTCTGTTGTCCCCTTCTCTTCCTGCCCTCAATCTTTCCCAACATCGGGGTCTTTTCAAATGAGTCAGCTCTTCGCATGAGGTGGCCAAAGTATTGGAGTTTCAGCTTCAACATCAGTCCTTCCAATGAACACCCAGGACTGAACTCCTTTAGGATAGACTGATTGGATCTTCTTGAAGTCCAAGGGACTCTCAAGAGTCTTCTCCAACACCACAGTTCAAAAGCATCAATTCTTCAGTGCTCAGCTTTCTTTATAGTCCAACTCTCACATCCATACATGACCACTGGAAAAACCATAGCCTTGACTAGACGGACCTTTGTTGGCAAAGTAATGTCTCTGCTTTTTAATATGCTGTCTAGGTTGGTCATAACTTTCCTTCCCAGAAGTAAGCGTCTTTTAATTTCATGGCTGCAATCACCATCTGCAGTGATTTTGGAGCCCAGAAAAATAAAGTCAGCCACTGTTTCCACTGTTTCCCCATCTATTTGCCATGAAGTGATGGGACCAGATGCCATGATCTTAGTTTTCTGAATGTTGAGCTTTAATCCAACTTTTTCACTCTCCTCTTTCACTTTCATCAAGAGGCCCTTTAGTAGTTCTTCACTTTCTGCCATAAGGGTGGTGTCATCTGCATATCTGAGGTTATTGATATTTCTCCCGGCAATCTTGATTCCAGCTTGTGCTTCATCCAGTCCAGCATTTCTCATGATGTACTCTGCATGTAAGTTAAATAAGCAGGGTGACATATACAGCCTTGACGTACTCCTTTTCATTCACCAATAAGAGGAATGAGTTACTGATACATCCTACAGCATGAATGAAGCTTGAAACATGCTAAGTGAAAGAAACCAGTCACAAAGGGTCACATATTATGTGAAATGTCCAGAATATGCAAATCTATAGAGACGGAAAGAAGATTAGTTGTTGCTTAGGACCCCAGGGATAGGAGGATGGTAGCTGAAGGGAATAGAGTGATTCTTCCTTCATCGTCATCTGTCAGGGCTGGGTGGGCAGTGGGAGAAATGCCTTTCCTGGGAGCCGTACAGCTCTAGCAGTTCATTTTCTGTTGGTGGGGGTTTGGGAGCCCAGGAATTCTTTTAAGATTTAATAACCACAGGGTTTTAAGCAGGCTGGGCTTGGAATTTCTTTAGCTCTGCAGTTTCCTCAGAACCTAAGTAGTTGAGTGTAAAAAGGGTTTTTTGAGATAATTGTGGGAATATGAATGTGGACTGAGCATTTGATGATACTGACAAATTAACTTTATTAGGTGTGATGACCCTGTGATCATGTAAGGAAATGTCTTTGGGTTTTATAATTGTCTAGACAAAGTATTTAGGAATGAAAGCATGATGTCAGGGACTTGTTTTAAAATAATGCAGCCAAAAAAGAGAGAAGGAAGAATAAAGAGGGGCGAGGGAGGGCAGGTAAGGAAGAGAATGAAACCAGGAAGCCAGTAGCAAAATGTTTAATTGTTTGATCTGTAGGATGGGGCTCATTATATTATCTCCACTTTTATGTGGTTAGAAAATTTTCATTAAAAAAAAAAAAAACCTTTCATAGGTTAGTATCCACAGCTGCCAAAGACTCTGATCTTTTGTTTACTGGCCTCTGCTCTGTTGTTTTCTAGCCCTTGAATTAATTTGTGGCTACTTTGTGAGACCTTTTGAAACAGTAGGCTAGGGTGGGAGATGTACTTAGATGCTGTGTCGTGTCCAGCTCTTTGCAACCCCATGGCCTGTAGCCCACCAGGCTCCTCTGTCCATGGGATTCTCCAGGCAAGAATACTGGAGTGGGTAGCCATTTCCTTCTCCAGGGGATCTTGCTGACCCAGGGATTGAACCTGGGTTTCTTGCATTGTGGACAGATTCTTTACTGTCTACTTCTAATTGTATCTTTTCCTGTGGATTCACTCCAGGTGTCTGGCAGGTAACTATAGGTTGAAAAATGTTTGGGGCCATAGTTTTCTCCTGTGAAAGTTGCTGCTTGGCAGCACCCCCTTAAATTGCTTCAGTTTGGGTTACAAATCCTACCATTTATATGCAAGTATAGAGTATATCTATACAGAATATATATATATATATATCTCAAGGGGGGAAGTCTTGTGCATGTATATTCATATTTATACATACACAGGCATATATATTACATACAGATTTGTGTAAATATGTAAAAATAATTCTGGAAGCATGAGACCCAGTAATGATAACAGGCTGCCTTCAGGGAAGAAAGCTGATAGGTAGGAGAGGATGTGGGATAAAAGAGACAGGATGGAGTCCTGGGGTACCAGCATCTAAGGGGTGAGTGGCAGGTGGTGACCTCTTACAAAGTCACCCTGAATAACCAGTGTTTCTTACACTTCTAAGAAAGCATGGGAAGAAACCAAGAAGGAGCAGCCAGAAAGATAGGAGGGAAAGTCAGAGGAAGGAGTTTCAAAAAGGAAGTAGTCCTAAGACTTACATTTGCACTTTGACCCAGCATTTCCCCTTCCAGGAATCCATCTACAGGTATACGCACACATTTGCAAAATGGTCTATGTACAAAATTATCCACAGCAACATTTGCTTTTTGCAGCATGTTTCTACTCACAGGCAGATGGAAGCAACTTGAGCATTCACCAGTAGGAGCGAAATTCTCCCATCCAGTGGGGGTGTTCTGCCCCTGAATAAGGAGGTCCTGAATGTGCTGGTATGAAAAGTTTTAAAATATATTAAGTATGAAAAGCAAGGATTGGGATCCTCAGAATGCTTTAAGCTTTTATCATTGTTCTGAAAGGATGTAGCTGATTATTGTATTCTTTATCCTCATGGCAGAATACTTTCTTTTTTTGGCTGCACCCACGCGTGGCTTGCAGGATCTTACTAGTTCCCTGACTAGGGATTGAACCCGAGTCCTCAGCAGTGAAAGCGCAGAATCCTAACCACTGGACTGCCTGGGAATTCCCCAAAATACCTTTTATTGTTGTTCCCTGAACTCTAGTGTATTGTTATTCTTATTGTGAACTTTCTTATTACAAGCAGTTGTTGGCATAATCAAATTTTTGAGTTATTAAATCTGCTCCACTTTGAGCCAATCACAGTTGCTGCCTGCTGTTTTGTTTCTGACTGCCAAGTGCCTTTATATGGTAGTTTAACTTTTTAATGAAACTTTGAAATGTTGCAGCCTCCTTGAGCCACAAGAGGGCAGAAGAACCATTTGATTGCCTCAGGACAGGCTTGCGCTGATCTCCTTTGGCAAAATTGTGCCTGAACTAGTTCTTCACTAACTCATTCATTAGGCTGTGTGCACCTAGAAGGCAGGACTTCTGCCTGTCATCAGCGGAGGAAGTGGAGGGATGAGAGGAGAGACCATAGGTTTTGGAATCATGAATACCTGCCTTTTGCTTTCCTGCTGTGCCCCCTGCAAATTATTTAGTGAACTAGTTGCAGCTCTTAGCCTCTCTTAGAGCTGAACATGCAGGATATATATGTAGTATGCAAGTTTATGCAAGACATCCGAAAGCTGAGGCTTCACAGTAAGTGCAGCCTGACTTTGAGCCCCAGCTCTGCAACCTTGGGTAATTTATCTGGTCTGTGAACCTGAGTTTTATCACCTGCATAACTGGTTAGGGCTTCCCTGATGACGTGGTATTACATCAAGGATGTAGTGGGATCAGGTTGGGATCACAGGGAAGTGGCTCTGAGATAAAGATTAGTGTGTGAAAAGCTTATTGTGGAGTGCTTTGGGGATTGACACTCCTGAAAGGAAAGAATGTGAAAAGGAGGAAGAGGAAGAAGGATTATCCAGAGGGAGAAGCTGGGCCACGATGAGTCCCAAGAAAGGGCTCAGGCATGAGGGCAGTGAAGTTGGGATGGTCCTTCTGAGTTAGGGGAGGGGGCTGTTCCTTTATAGTTTCTCCTTAACTAGTCATTGGATGCCACTAATTTTGGATGAGGCCACCCCAGGAGGACCATGACCCTGGGCAAGACAGCTCTCTTCTGCCAAGGCCTTCCCTGAAGAGGGCTGAGAGCTAGGGGCTTTCTGTCCACCATGATCCCAGCAGCTGGACTAGACTATTACTCAGGGTCGATCTGAGGGGCACCAGTGCCCAAGTCATGCAATAGGGAAAATAGCTACATTGCTAGTGAAATCTAACAAAAGATAGCTTCAGACAGAATTGCTTGTGAGGAGTACTTAGGAATAAGTGTTACTTTTTAAAAAATTTATTTATTTTATTTTTGACTATTTGGGCTTGCTGCACAGGCTTTTCTCTAGTTGCAGTGAGCGAGGGCTACTCTGTTGCAGTGCTTGGGCTTCTCACTGCAGTGGCTTCCCTTGTCACAGAGCACAGGCTCTAGGGCATTCAGGCTTCAGCAGCTGTGGCGCACAGGCTCCGTGGTTGCGGCTTCTGGGGTCTAGAGCTCAGGCTCGGTAGTTGTGGTGCACGGGCTTCGTTGCTCTGTGGCATGTGGGATCTTCCCCAGATCAGGGATTGAATCCATTTCCCATGCATTGGCAGTCAGATTCTTTACCACCGAGCCACCAGGGGAGCCCAGGAATAATTGTTGCTTTTAACTTGAAGAGTTCAAGATAATATCATTTTAGTTAAGGTAGACCCTTTAATACTATAGACGATTCCCAAGTTTCAGTGGGTGTTAGTCGCTCGGTCATGTCCAACTGTTTTGCAACCCCATGAACCACAACCCGCCAGGGTCCTCTATCTATGGAATTCTGTCCATGGAATTCTCCAGGCAAGAAGTGGGTTGCCATTTCCTTCTCCAAAGTTTCAGTGGCTTAGCATAGGGAATCTTCATTTTTCTCCTGGCACAGTCTAGTGTGGATCTGTGAGGACAGAGGCAAAGGCTCTGTCCCATCTCATTCATTCAGGGACACAGACTGCTTCAGACTAGTGACTGCCAGCTCCTAGAGCCGTGGGGTCTCCCACTGGGTCCTCTGGTCCTGCTCACAGGGCAGAAACTGGAACATGGAAAATGTATAAAAGGTCTCAGTGGACCAGGCCTGGAGGTGATGTGCTTCTGCAACCCACATTCCACTGACCAGTTCCCAGGCATGTGGTCCCACCTACCAGGGGAGCTGGAAAACTAAAGTAGTGGGGTGCCCAAGAGGAATAGGATGGACGTAGACCCTCACTGCTACAGTAATATCCTGCTCACATCCTTGTGGTGGCTGGATTTAGTTACTTTTGGTGAATCAAAGATGCTTCAAAACTGTTATGTTTTCAGTTTCCCACAGTTACATAGTTAAATCACCATCCTCATTATTTTGTGGCTTTGTTTACCTGGGAGTATTAAAAAAAAAACTCAAGAAAACAAAAATTTTACCAGAGAAAGGATAGAACAGAGCTGAGAATTTAAGGATTCCTTGCTCTGAAAAGGCAGAAAGAGGCAAAATAACTTCAGATGTGTGTGTGTGTATGTTTAGTGATACAGAAGAAAACTGAGAAGTCTTTAATCCTGTCATATAGCTATGAAAGCAAACTCTTCTCTCTCCCTCAGCTAAAGCAGGCATGTCGTCCTCGAGGTAACATGGAGGTAGTTGGGAGAGGTAGGTTTACAAGGAAATAATCATGCAAGTGGCACTGATACCTCTTTGTGGGTTTCATGTAAATACCACCCAAGCAGCCCTTGAGTTGGAGAGAGCAAAGCCAAGGTAGAGATATCGGTGACTTTTTCTGTCAGTCAACAAGAAGGATCACCGCTGAGAGACAGATGATTACTCAGCTTTGTTTGAGGCAGTGTGTGGCACATAGGAAGAGAGGCACTAGGGCCTAAGAGGTTTGCAGACTGGAAGCTGAGGTCATAGAAAGGAACCGAGGATAATACAGGCCAAGATTAGGTGTTTCAAAGATGAGAAGGAACACATGAAATCATGGAAGGCTTGAGAGAGAGATGGGCTCTGAAGCAGGGACCCTTGATATGTGAATTAGGACATCTGGGGGTCTGGGGAAAGGCTCCGAATTAGTAGAACATTCACAGTATTTCTGAAGCAGGAGAGACTGCTGAGAGTGCTAGGAAGAATGGCGGGGTGGGTGGGTGGTGAGGAGTCGCGGGACAAAAGGCTGGAGAGGGAGGGCAGAGTTGGATCACAGAGGGCCTGCATGTCAGGTGCTGCCGCAAGGCCATCAAAGGTTCTTACACTTAATAGAAACGCCTGGAAATGTGGTGTTCTGGACTGCCACGTGAAGGGGGATTAACAGAATCCAGAAGTTTCTTCTGGAATTTCTATTTGAGTACCTAGAATTTTTTGTCTTCCTTTATTCCCTTAGTAAAGTGCATGCCACAGCCATTTAATCGTACTTATCAAGTTAGTTACTGTACCAGTCTCCAAAGGTCAAAATTAAGCTCTGGCCCCTACTTTTGAGGAAATTATAGTCTGGTTTGGTGAGATACTTAGTTCATGAGGTCTTACATATGTGAAGATAAAGGGGTGTACAGCTCTGCCTACGGTGCTTGCCAACCTTTTAAAAAGTCCTCATCCTCCTGTGAAAACATTGAAATCTCAGTCTCTCTCTCTCTTTTTTAAAAACACTATTTATTGATTTATTTGGCTGCGTCAGGCTTTAGTTGCAGCACAACACAGTCTGTGGGATCTTAGTTCCCCAACCAGGGATTGAACCCACACCCCCTGCATAGCAAGGCAAATTCTTCACCGCTGGACCACCAGGGAAGTCCCCCAGATCTCAGTCTCTTTTAATTGATATTTAAAAATAAAATCAATACCACAATTAAAAGTTCAGGGAAATTCTTCTGCCCCTACCAGTCCCCTTGATTATTACCGTTGGACAGGGAGTGGTTAATTGGACACAGAAGTACAGTGTTAGGGGGATGGGTGCAGGAAAGCCTTCATAGAGGAAGTGACTCTCAAGCCTGGACTTGAAAGATGAATAAGGTGAGAAGTGCATTTTAGGCAGCGAGACTGGCCTGTGAAAAGGGAAAAAACCTGAAGAAGGGCTAAGGGAGAGTCTTGTAAGGCATACTGTTTGAATTCTATTTCAGGGAAGCCGCTGATGCAAGGATTTTAAGCAGGAGAGAAATGTGGTGGGATTTGCATTTTAGGAAGATAACTTGGCAGCAGTGTGGAGGATAGATGGAGACAGAAAGATGGGAGGTAGGAATACCAGCTACCATAGCCCTTCACCAAGTGGAGAGGTTCAGGGTTGAGGGGAAGGCCGGGAGAGGCTGCACCGTGGAGGGGAAACCCGAGCTGAACAGAATAGGAAGCACAGAGAATGAGGTAGCAGTAGAGACTTACAGGAATGGGAAGATTATGGGCAAAGGCACAGAGTATGAAAGTGCATGGCATGTTTGGAAAACTGGGAAGTCTCATATGGCTAGTATGTAGGATATAATCGAGATTATACTCAGTGGGTAGATAGTGATTCAGGTCACATTAAAGCAGTCAGACTTTATCAGGTAAATGGAGAAGCCACAGACCACACATGAAACAAGTTCCAACAAGTCAGCAAGGGTTGATAACATACAGAACAAGTTCTCTGGCCATAGGAAATTAAATTAGAAATCAATAACAGAAATATAACTAGAAGATCCTTTTTTGTTTGGAAATTAAAAAAGAACTTAAAATCATTGGATCAAAGAAAACAGTCATAATGAAAATTGGAAAATAGTTTGAACTGAATGGTATGGAAAACACTGCATGTCATAACTTGTATAATGCTATTAAAATCAAGCTTTGAGAGAAATTTGTAGACCTAAAGGCATATATTAGAAAAAAAGCACCAAAGGCTGGAAAATCTCAACATTTATTTTAAGAAGTTAGAGAACATATCATATAGCAAATTAGACCCAAAGTAGGAAAACAAAATAATAAGAGTTTGATGTAGAGAAATTTTACAGCATCAAGTATTAACAACTTTGTTCTTTCAAAAGATTAATAAAATTGACAAACGTCTGGCAAGACTGATCATGGAGGAGTGGGGGATTGTGTGAGTGTGTGTGTGTGTGTGTGTGTGTGTGTAAACACCAGTGCCAAATGAGCAACATCAAGAATAGGAATGGCTGGGACAACAATGGAGAAGCTACAGACATTCAAAAGACAAAAAGAGGATATTGTGAGCAATTTTATATCAGAAGTGTTGAAAATTTTATGAAAATCAATTTCTAAAGTAATATTGCTGACCAAAACTAACTCAAGAAGTAATGAAAACCTTAAAATCCTATAAACATAAACCAATGAAATTAAAAAATAATTGGTTTATTGTTAATTATTTAATAATAATCGAAAATCTTTCCATGAAGAAAACTCCAAGCTCAGAGGGTTTCCTGGAGGTTTCTTTAAAGGACTGAAAAGAATTTAAAAGAATTCTAGCCTTACACAAACTCTTCCAGAGAATAGAAGAGGGATACCCCTTCTCATTTTTTAAGACTAGCACACCCTTAATACCAAAACCCAACAAAGACAAGACAGGAAAATTACAGGAAGAGCTACTTAAAAATAAGAATGTAAAAATGCTGAAGAAAAAAATTTTATTTTATTTTATTTTTTTAAATTTATTTATTTTTTCAGTGGGTTTTGTCATACACTGACATGAATCAGAAGTAGATTTACACGTATTCCCCATCCCGATCCCCCCTCCCACCTCCCTCTCCACCCGATTCCTCTGGGTCTTCCCAGTGCACCAGGTTCGAGCACTTGTCTCATGCATCCCACCTGGGCTGGTGACCTGTTTCACCATAGATAGTATACATGCTGTTCTTTCGCAACATCCCACCCTCACCTTCTCCCACAGAGTTCAAAAGTCTGTTCTGTACTTCTGTGTCTCTTTTTCTGTTTTGCATATAGGGTTGTCGTTACCATCTTACTAAATTCCATATATATGTGTTAGTATGCTGTAATGTTCTTTATCTTTCTGGCTTACTTCACTCTGTATAATGGGCTCCAGTTTCATCCATCTCATTAGAACTGGTTCAAATGAATTCTTTTTAACGGCTGAGTAATATTCCATGGTGTATATGTACCACAGCTTCTTTATCCATTCATCTGCTGATGGGCATCTAGGTTGCTTCCATGTCCTGGCTGTTATAAACAGTGCTGCGATGAACATTGGGGTGCACGTGTCTCTTTCAGATCTGGTTTCCTCAGTGTGTATGCCCAGGAGTGGGATTGCTGGGTCATATGGCAGTTCTATTTCCAGTTTTTTAAGAAATCTCCACACTGTTTTCCATAGCGGCTGTACTAGTTTGCATTCCCACCAACAGTGTAAGAGGGTTCCCTTTTCTCCACACCCTCTCCAGCATTTATTGCTTGTAGACTTTTGGATAGCAGCCATCCTGACTGGCATGTAATGGTACCTTATTGTGGTTTTGATTTGCATTTCTCTGATAATGAGTGATGTTGAGCATCTTTTCATGTGTTTGTTAGCCATCTGTATGTCTTCTTTGGAGAAATGTCTGTTTAGTTCTTTGGCCCATTTTTTGATTGGGTCATTTATTTTTCTGGAATTGAGCTTCAAGAGTTGCTTGTATATTTTTGAGATTAATCCTTTGTCTGTTGCTTCGTTTGCTATTATTTTCTCCCAATCTGAGGGCTGTCTTTTCACCTTACTTATAGTTTCCTTTGTAGTGCAAAAGCTTTTAAGTTTTTAATTAATTTATTTTAATTGAAGGATAATTGCTTTACAATATTGTGGTGGTTAGCAAATCCCACAATATGTAAAAAAGAAAATAAATCATAATCAAGTTGGGCTTATCTTAAGAATATACATGCCTGATTTAACATTACAGAAATTCATCAATGTGATTAACCACATTACTAACTTAAATAGATTTAAATAGATTAAAAACAAAAATTGTATTATTTTAGTAGATATAGGAAAAAAATCAATAAAATTCAACATTCAATAATGCTAAGACTTCTTGGCAGATTAGGACTAGTAGAGAACTTTAACCTTAAAAAGGGTAT
The DNA here is from genome assembly GCF_910594005.1 of Cervus elaphus. Lineage (NCBI taxonomy): Eukaryota > Metazoa > Chordata > Mammalia > Artiodactyla > Cervidae > Cervus > Cervus elaphus. Next base: position 122,533,142 of record NC_057834.1, on the reverse strand, counting down.
CTATCCATAAAAGCGCCACATAAAACGCATTATTTAATAGTGAAATTTTGAAGGTTTTCTTTTCAAGATCAGAAACAAGACAAGGACCAAACATGACTCTATCATTATTGAGCTGAATGCCAATGCAGTGAGGCAAGAAAAAAAATGATGAAAATCTAATCTGAAGAAGTAATAGGATGGAGGTGAGGGCATGGGTTTGAAAGAAATTTAGGAAGCCTTGTCTGACTTAGATGCATGTATTTATTTATTTTGTTGATTAAATATATTACCTGGTAGATAGTGTTGGATAGAGGACCCCAATGTGCTACAGTTCGTGGGGTCGCAAAATCAGACATGACTTAGCAACTGAACAATTCATTGGTCAAAACTCTTCAAACTGAACGTTTTAAAATGGGTGCAATTAATGTTATGTAATCATACCACAATAAAACTAATTTTTTAACATCTTTTAAAAGATATACATATATATGTATATAAAACCTGTTAATGCACTACCAAGTCCAAGCTCATGCTGCTCACCACAGAATAGTCCAATAAATCAAGAGACAAGTTGTGGGGCAAGGAATAGTGACTTTACTTGAAAAGCCAACTGACAGAGAAGACGGCAGACTGGCGTCTCAAGGAACCATCTTACCTGAGTTAGAATTTGGGTTTCTTTTATACTAAAAGGGAAGGGGGTGTGGCTAGTTATATGCAAATTTCTTGGTGTAGGAGTCCTTTTTTCCTGGAGCTGTATAGGTAGGTCTGGTCACAACGTTCCTATAAACCTCCAACATGACAAATGTTATCCTCTGTTCTGCAACTTTTTGTCTCTATATGAACAGGAAAATGTTATACTTTTAAATTCGGAGCCTTGAGAATGGGCTATCTATCCTATGGATTTCAGGCTATAGGCAACATTATTTTGGAAAGGTTCAGAGCCAGCATGACTAAGCACAGGGTTAGTGCTAAAGGAATAGATCCAATATGGAGTCAGTTTCGTCTCTGTTACAGTAATGGGGAAATAGGAAGAAGTTGAAGCAAAGGAAAGGGGCCTAATATTCAGTTCTTATTCTCTGAAAGTTCTGGACTAGATGCTTTCACATATTTAATTATTTAATTCATACATTCTCTTCACTGTCTTGAAAACTCATGCAATTGATGATTAGGAAAGCTACATGAGATAAAGGACATACATTTGCATAAATTTACCCCATTGTTAAATACTAGTTCAAGCTAAGTGAACTAGTGAAAAGTGAATGTAAAATTGTACCGATTAGCTCAGTGTCAATATGGGACCAAGATTTTAATCCTTCACTCGAGGGGGCACATAAACTATGACTTGAAAACACACAATAAAAAGATTTTTGACATGGGAATATGTTGGCGTCCTAGAAGCATGGTTTGGGTAATCACACAGAATATCTCTAGTTAGAGTCTATGTGAGATATGAGAGAGAGGGGGCAGGGTGGGGTGGATGGGGGAGAGCTGAAAGGGAAGAGAGAGATCTCTGCCTTTACATACAGCTGTATGTAAAGAGTAACCAACACAAACAGAGCAGATTTTAAAAGTATTGACACAAGGAGGGAGGTACAACCCTATTATGACTTGCTGCGATAAAACTGGTGACAAAGACACAGTGAAAGGGAACATCCTGTTCAAAGACCACGTTTATTGGAGAAAAAGAAGCCATCCTGAAAGTGACACAAGAGAGGAAAATTACTGGGACAGTTTATTGATTGGCTGTTAATACAAAAAACAAAGCATCTGATAAAATGTTGCCTGGCTTCTCATTGCTTAGAAGAAGAAGAAATTATTTCAATTTAGCAAACACTTCTGAATTCCTGCTGCATGCCAGACAATTTGCCAAGAGCCTGGGATGCTTAAACAGGTTCGATCTCTAAGCTAGAAGGAATCTCTGAGCCCAGAACTCTAGCAGAAAGTGTCCAAAGCTTCCTTGCGTGGTATACAAAGGCCTTCTGTTTTGATCTCTAACCATCTTTGCAGCCTCATCTGCCACAGTGAAAACATTATCATCTATCGTGTTCCAGTGCTCTACATCCTTATCTACCTTAATCAAATCTTCACTCTTCCAGTTATTTCCAGTTGCCAAGTCCAGTGGAATTCTTTTGTCCCTTATCAGCTGTTTCTCACCTTCAGTTACATTCCTCTCTCTGACTTTTCCACTTTCCACTTTTTCCTGTCTCTTTTCCTTTGGGCAATAATGTGTTCACTTATTTACATATACGTAAAAATTGTGAATGTATTTCCATGCATATAATAAGTGCTTGAATCTGTCTGCAGTAAACAGATAGGTTTAGAATTAACATGAATTAGGGATCTCTTTTACATCTACTATAAAATTGATTCTTAGAAATTATTGTTGTTGTTCAGTTGCTGTGTCCGACTCTTTGCGACCCCATGAACTGCAGCATGCCAAACTTCCCTGTCCTTCACTATCTCCCAGAGTTTGCTCAAAATCATGTCCATTGAGTTAGTGATGCCATCCAACCATCTCATCCTCTGTTTCCCCCTTCTCTTCTTGCCCTCTATTTTTCCCGCATCAGGATCTTTTCCAATGAGTTGGCTCTTCACATCAGGTAACCAAAGTATTGGAGCTTTAGTTTCAGCATCAGTCCTTCCAATGAATATTCAGGGTTGATTTCCTTTAGGATTGACTGGTTTGATCTCTTTGCAGTCCAAGGGACTCTCAAGAGCCTTCTTCAGCACCACAGTTCGAAAGTATTTATATTTAAATAAATGAGACTGTTGGGTGATATCTTTTGGGGAAAACACTTTTGATTCAGTGATCTAAAAATTAAACCAGAACTCAGAAATTATAGTTTTTAATAAAATTTTGTGTTTTTGCATCATTATAAAATAAGGCTCATTATAGAATAAATATTTACAATTCTGTCATTCAGAGGCAATCTGAGGTAATTCTTGTTTTATCTTCCCCTGAACTTTTCCCTAGTTTTTTTTCTTTGTTGTACACACCTAATCACATTGGTGTATAGATACCATATATTTTTTAAAGTTTCTAATTGTGTAATTTAAATGTTATAGCATTAGTAGTCTGAAATTAGCCTGGAGGGCTACAGTCCATAGCGTTGCAGAGTTGGACATGACTGAAGCAACTTAGCACACAAGCATGCACATTAGATCACAAGACATTATGTAATTCGGTTATTAATACATGTTAAATATGAATACATGCTCATTTAAACACCTGCAGTAAGCAAGTAGAGTAAAAAATGATTTATCCATCACAGAATCCCAGTTTTAAAGGCCTGGGAACATGGAATATATTTCCATTTATTTAGTTCTTCTTTGAGTTCATTTATCAGGGTTTTGTTTGTTTCCTCATATAGATCTTATATATTTTGTTAGACTCATACCGAAGTATTTTATTTTGGGGATGCTGCTGTAAATGGTATTGTGTTTTTAATTTCAATTCCCAGTTGTTAATTGCACATTCACCTTGTATCCTATAACCTTCCTATAATTGCTTATATCCTTATCTGTCTTAATCAGATCTTTACTCTTCCAGTTAGTTTTTTAATAATATTTTTGGATTTTCTACATAGACAATTGTGTCATGTGTGAACAAAGACAGTTTTATTTCTTCCTTTCCTATCTGTACAGCTTTTATTTCCTTTTCTTGTTTTATTGTACTAGCTAAGACTTCCAGTACAATGTTGAAAAGGAGTGGTCAGATGGGTCATCCTGGCATCATTCTGATCTTAGTGGAAAAGCTTGTATTTTCTCACCATTAAGTACGTTGTTAGCTGTGAGTTTCTATAGATACACTTTATCAAGTTGAGGTAATTTCCTTCTAATCCTAGTTTACTGAAAGCTTTTATCATGACTTGGTGTTGGATTTTGGCAAATACCTTTTCTGCATCTACTGGTATGATCATGAGATTTGTCTTCTTTAGCCTGTTGATGTAGTGTATTATATTAATTGATTTTGAATGTTGAATCAGCTTTGCATACTTGAGATTAACCCTACAATCATGGTGTATAATTCTTTTTATAGATTGCTGGATTTGATTTGCTAATATTTTACCAAGGATTTCTGCATCTACGTTCTTGAGAGATATTGTCCTGTAGTTTCCTTTTCTTGTAATGTTTTCATCTGGTTTTGGTATTGCGGTAATGCTGGCCTCAACAAATGAGTTAAGAAGTATTTCTTCTGCTTCTATCTTCTGAAAGAGATGATGGCGGGTTGATTTAATTTCTTTCTTAAAATTTGGTAAAATTTACCCCTGAACCCATCTGGGCCTGGTGATTTCTGCTTTGAAAGGTACTTATTATTGATTCATTTTATTTAGTAGATACAGGCCTATTCCAATTGTCAATTTCTTTCTGTCTGAGTTTTGGTAGTTTGTGTCTTCAAGGAATTAGTCCATCTTATCTAGATTATCAAATTTATGGGCATAGACTTATTCATAGTATTCCTTTATTCAAAAGTAATTTGCAGAGTTTTTGATACTTTCTCTTAAATACCTCAGCTTCCACCTGCTAAAAATAAGGATATTCTATTACATAGTCATAGTACCATTACACACTTAAGAAAAATGGCTTATTAATTCTCATATTAATCATTTAATAGTTAACTTAGTAATCACAAGGGAAGGAAACATTCTGAGGGTCAACACTTTAACCAAATGATCAAATTTAACATACCAATGTGATAGTCTGACTTCCCTCATAATTCGGTTGGTAAAGAATCTGCCTGCAATGCAGGAGACCCGGGTTCAATTCCTGGGTTGGGAAGATCCCCTGGAGAAGGAAATGGCAACCCACTCCAGTATTCTTACCTAGAGAATCCCGTGGGCAGAGGAGCCTGGCAGGCTACAGTCCATGGGGTCTCAAGAGCTGGACACGACTTAGTGACTAAACCACCAATGTGATAGTCTGACATTATATGCCTTCTAATGTGATGCAATAAGAAGCATAGATCACTTTCAGAGGTGTTTGTGCCAAAAATATTTAATCAATCTAATTGTGAGGAAATAATCAGACAAAAACAACATGTAGGACATGCTGTAGGCCAGCTGACATGGACTCTCAAAAAAAAGTCAATCACATTTACAAAAAAAAGTAAACAAAGATGGAGGAGGTGGGTTAAGAAGCTAAAGAGATAAAATCGCCAATGCCAAGGGCAGACTTTGACTGGAACCCAGATAGAAGGGAGAAAAGTCATAAAGCACATTTAGGGGACAATTAGGTAAATTTTAATATCTCTATATATGATAATATAGAATTCTTGTTATTATAATTCTTATAATATAAAGCAAGGTTAATAGTGGTGGTGATTCAAAGTTGTTTTTGTTGTTGTTGTTTTTTTATTCTTATTTCTCTGATCAAATAGGACTGTATAACCTATAATGTATTTTAATAAAAACCACTGTTTTCTATCCCATTCCCTTGTGGAGAGTTTCGCAATGAACATTTCCAGAGGGCTTCACCTCCTCTGTGTGTGTGTGTGTGTGTGTGTGTGTGTGCAGGTGTTGTATCAGCTGGCTTCCTACCTCGTGTGTGTGTGTGTGTGTGTGCAGGTGTTGTATCAGCTGGCTTCCCAGGCGGCACAGTGGTAAAATAATCTGACTGCCAATGTGCCAATACAGGAGATGCAAGAGATGCAGTTTTAGTCCCTGGGTTGGGAGGATCTGCTGGAGTAGAAAATGCCAACCCACTCCAGTATTCTTGCCTGGAAAATCCCATAGACAGAGGATCCTGGTGAGCTACAGTCCATGGGGTCATGAAGAGTCGGATACAAGTAAACACTCATACATGGGCTTCTCTCTCTGGCAGATTTAGGACCTTTGCATTACTGATCAAAAACTGGGTTTCATAGGGTAGGAGCAGAGAAAGGACGAGAGCAGTGAAGGATAAGTATGCGATAAGCTCTGAGAAGCAATAAATGACTCATCTCTCTGAGAGAGGAGGAACCTTGCATCCTATGGATATTCAAAAATACAGACTTCTAAGAATCTGTAGCTAGAAATACTGTGAGAGGGAATGGTAGGAAGACTATCCCACTTTGAGATGTTACCTCACAGTGTAGCTCTAAAGATGTTTTCTCCTGTATCTCCATCCTCTGCTTCTGATTATGTTCAGTCCCTGTCTGCCTGGTTCTTTCACATTTTATTCCCTAGTTTTAGAATGAGAACCAGCTAACTTATTCCTTGAGTACTTTGGATACCACTTTATAATTTGTTTCTCTTGCTGAATGAAGAAGCACCCTTCTATATTGCCAGAATTTGCCTATTATTCAAGAGAAGCTGCAAATAACTTTTATGTGAAATCTCCTGTCTTAGGAATGTTAACAATTTTAAAACTTTTCATGCACTTTTGGACTTACCGTAACACAAATATGAACCTCCAGTTTGCGCCATCTGCTTGAGGGAACCCGGAAGTATAGGTAGAGGAGAATTCTAAGCCAATAATTAGGCAAAACTCCCTTCTTGTGCAGCCCTAAATTTAAAAAATAAAAAATTAAAGTTACTGAGTAAAAGACTGAGAATACTAAAGACAGAAACCAGAAGAGGTATATATTCATATATACATGGATGTATATATATTTGGCTGCACTGGGTGTTCATTGTGGCATGTGGGCTCTTTGTTGAAATGCATGAAATTTCTCTAGTTGTAGTGCACAGGCTTCTCTAGTTGCAGCTCACAGGCTATAGAGCTCACGGGTTCAGTAATTGCATCATGGGGGCTTAGTTGCCCCTTGGCATGTGGGATCTTAGTTCCCTGACCAGGGATGGAAGCCAGGGATGGAAGCTGTGTCTTCTGCATTGGAAGGCAGATTCTCAACTATTGGACCACCAGAGAAGTCCCAGGGGCTTTTGTTTTTTTAACCAGTTCCTTTTCATTTTCTCCTTTATATAATTATTACTTTCACTGATTTCTTAGCCCTCTAATGGTGAAGTATTTTTTCCCCCTTGCTTTCATTAAAAAAAAAAAAATCCAAACAGTAAAGTTCCCTCTGTTTTATAAGTGACCAGCAAAGGAATTTGCCCACAGTCAGCCTCCATGATCACAGGGGTCTGTGTTACCCTACAGATGAGGTGTTCTGCCTTCCACTTTTATTTTTAAAGGTAACAACTTTTTAAAAATATAATTTATATACCATATAACTCTCCCACTGAAAGTATAAAATTCAGTGGTTTTAAGTATTTTCATAGAATGTACAAACATCACAATTAATTTTAGAACATTTTCATTATACCAGAAAGCCTGTACCCATTTGCACTTAGGCTCCATTTCCCCCTAACCACTTCTAGGCCTAGGCAGCCACAAATCTACTTCTTATCAATGTAGATTTGCCTGTCCTGGACATTTTATATAAATGGAATCATAGATTGTGTTACCTTTTGTAACTGGCTTCTTTCACTTTACATTCAAGATCCATCCGTGTTGAAGCATGTATCAATACTTCATTCTTTTTTATGGTGAAATAATATTTCATTGTGGATATACCACATTTTATTTATCCTATCAGCTTTAACAATATAATAGCCAGTTATTTTGCTAGCAAAAGTGAGTTTACATGGGAACAGTGGAGGACTTTGCAACTTGGGAAATGTGCTGCTGCTGCTGCTAAGTCGCTTCAGTCGTGTCCGACTCTATGCGACCCCATAGACAGCAGCCCACCAGGCTCCCCTGTCCCTGGGATTCTCCAGACAAGAACACTGGGGTGGGTTGCCATTTCCTTCTCCAATGCAGGAAAGTCAAAAGTGAAAGTGAAGTCGCTCAGTTGTGCCCAACTCTTAGCGACCCCATGGACTGCAGCCCACCAGGCTCCTCCATCCATGGGATTTTCCAGGCAAGAGTACTGGAGTGGGTTGCTCTTGCCTTCTCCGTTGGGAAATGTAACCTATGGTAAACCATAGGCAAATCCCGAGAACGAGGCAGGGGGACTTGTTTTATAGGGAAAAGAGGGGGATTTGGGAGGGCTTGTGATAAACAGAGAGTCCGTTGGAGGAAGCTGGGAATCCAGAGTATAGAGGCTTCTGATTGGTTGGACTGCTACAGTCACCGACTGGCTGGGCTGTCCTGGAGTGAAGTTTTCTACTGTTTCTGGATAGTAAAGTAGAGCCACGTTTCAGTTGGAGATCTGACACATGTCTTAACTGCTTGAAGTAATTGAGGGTACACGGTAGGGTGTGAGAGCTCCTCCTACAGGCCTGTCCTGACTCCAGTTTTAGCTGAGATTTCTTTAATTCCATATTTCCACCTTTTGCTTAAGCTCTTTCCTTAAAAGCATTCCTGATCAAGAGTCAGGATTTCCACATGCAGTAATTTATCCCTCAGACCTTCCCTGGTTGCCATGTTTCATGTCAGAGAGAAGGTGCACAAATTGGAAACCTCAGGAGGCCATATTTTAGTAACTCTCAGGAATTTCTCATTATAAGTCCATATTTAGTCAAGGTTGTAAGTGTTATAAATTATCTTCAGACACTGGGCTAGCATCATCATATTAGGCATGTTATATTTTATAAAGGTTTGATAAGTAATAGAGGTAAAACTTAGCAAATATACAGAACAGAATTTAAAACAGCATTATAAATCCAGTTTTCAAGATGGTTCTAAACCAGGAGTTCAGACCCAAAGGTAGCCAGTTGAATAAATCAGAAGACAGTGGATTGTTGGGTGAAATGTGCTGTAACTAATATGCTTGCTCTTTAATTTTGTGTAACTGGGCCTCTGCTTCCCCAGAGGCATGTACCCACATTTAACAAGAGGTGTTTGCTACTGCACAGATACCGCCTTGTTCAGCAAGTAAGTAATCAAAGGCTATGTGGTGATCCAAAATCACCTTGGCCAATGAGTTAGGTGAACATTGCTGAAACTGTGTTGGTTATGGAGTCAGCTAACTCCCAATATCAGGGAGAGATTCCTGATTATTTGTTCATTGGCACTCCAATCATAGGAAGAAAACTCTCCCTATGGAGACAAAACCAGAATCTTGCATGCTTCCTGGAAGTTCTTCCTTAAGGTTGTTGTAAAGGCTTAATGGGATGGACCAATGACAGGCTTCTGTTTGGTTATGTAGGGAGAACAAGATAGTGAATATAGTAAGAGTATACTGTCGTCATATTCTCCAGCTATCAAGACAATGGATTGCTCAAGCTTAAAGGTATTCCCCAAACTTCCATATATGAAGGTATAACCAGGAGATATGATAAGACTCCCACATAAACAATAGCATCTATGGGGTTATTCATTGGAATAGGGGCATTAGCATTACTTAACCAAGGCTCACACATAAGGTTGTTACACACCAAGAGGATACTTAGACATAGAGATGTGTCAGCAAGTTTACAAATGATGTGACTTACACTGGCAACTGCACAGAACCTTTCATACAAATGTTTAGAAAATCTTGTTTTTCCATCCCAGGGTTGAGTCAAATTGAAGCAGGGAGTAAGTTTAGGCAGGTTTAGCACACTGACTTTATAAAATGGGCTCTGGAAACAGTTTGGACAAACAACAGCATTTGGAACCCCAGTAGAATTTCTTATAGGGTGAACCAAAGGGTCTTGGCTACCTTGGATGGACTGATGTCTTCAATGGCAAATCCAGCAATCAGAGAGGTTCCCCCTTTCACAAGGGATTGGGAAATAAAAATTAGGGCATTGTCCTTCCGTGGAAGGGAGGGAAAAAACAAGGTGAGAGACAGTACTGAAAGAAAGGTACACAGGCTTGGCCCAGACATCCTGGGAAAGCTGTCAGCCTCGGATACTGTCTTCTTCAGATCCTAGTGCGCTTTATCGTCATGTTGCCAGATGGTCCAGTTGGGATTCAATGCCTGCTTTAAATGTGGTATGTAGACCCAGGGCTCTACTTCTTGGAGTTTAACAGTACAAAGGTTAGTTAACAATACCTGATAGGGGCCCTTCCAGTGAGGCCAGAGAGGGTTCTTTCAAAGGTGCCTCTTCCAGTATACAAAATGTCGAGGTTACAGAGTGTGATATGTGGGGTCTTTGTCTCCTGGTAATGTGCTGCAGAAAGGGGGCTCTACTAGAGCATGGTTATTTTTAATAGATGTAATTAGACCTTTACAATACAGAAGTATGCTTGTCTTTATCAGTTGGGGATTGAAAGGAGCAGGAGCCAATTGCTGCTGACATCCTGTTACTAGAACAGACTCCCACTGAAGTTATACAGATATATACTTTGTCATGAAAAACAAGAATATTTAATAAGAATTTCAGAATTTGGGGGGAATCAGACAGGGATAAAAAGATAAGTGCTTCAATCTTTGTGGCCAGCATACATTTTACCAAATTGCTGTGAGTTATAGATAACTTAAAGAAGAGGAGAAAAATGGTCTCTTTACACCTGGAAAACAAAACATTAAAGCAGTTTGTTTTCCATTAGTTTTAGAAATCCTTTCCCAGTTCAGTCATATGATCTTAAAGTTGTCAAAAACCCATATTCCAGAGTACCTGTCAGAGCTTTATACATGAATCTCTTTAAAGAAAAAACATATTTGCAAAAGCGTTAAAGTAAAGCAGTAACTGCCTATAACTGACAAAAAGACTTGAGATTTTCCAGGGACCCTGTGAAAGGTCTCAGAGTTAGCTCAAGGTCTTTCTAAAGTTCATTTAGAACTTGCTTTTTGGGAAGTTTATAAAAAATATCAAAAGGTTTTGGACACTTGATCCAACAGGATCATAGATTATCATGAAATGATAATTATCTGTTGGATCACAGTAACAATAAGTAACAAATTTCAAAGGCAAATACAAAAAGTTACATAGTTGAAGGCAAAACTTAGTTCTTTTAATATTGAGAAGATTCCATTTTCTTAAGTAATCAGAGACCAGATTAAGACAAAATGAAGCCTAGAAAAGAATTTTGGTAAAACATGAATCTTTGTTTTCTAAGCAAATTACTTAGAGGTTAAAAAAAAAGGAGCAGGCTACTTAGTCGAAGAAAACTTTGCCCTTTTAAGAGATTAAAAACCAAATTCATTTGGGAGCAGTGTAGTTTTGATATTTAAGTAAATTCGTTTTAACTTAGCCAGCTTGACCACATATAAAATTTATTTTTCAAAAAAGTTTTCCCCATAAATCTTCTACAGCTTACTATTTCATTTAGCTTTTGTCCTATTTTTCGTGTTTCCTATTCTGAACTAGCTTCACTTTAGGACAAAATTACATTCTTGCCCTCAATAAAATGCATTTCTGTTCTTCTACCTTTTCTTACCAAAAGTGAAAGTGAAAGTCATGTCTGACCCGTCCATGCAACCTCATGGACGGTATAGTCCTTGGAATTCTCCGAGCCAGAATACTGGAGTGGGTAGCCTTTCCCTTTTCCAGAGAATCTTTCCAACCCAGGGATCAGACCCAGGTCTCCCACACTGCAGGCAGATTCTTTACCAGCTGAGCCACAAGGGAAGCCCAAGGGTACTGGAGTGGGTAGGCTATCCCTTCTCCAGCGGATCTTCCTGACCCAGGAATCAAACCGGGGTTTACCAAAAGCACCTGTGTTACTTATGTTGCATATATAGTTGTTTCCCCTAATTATTTCTGGTAGCTTTAAACAATTGTGAGTAGTCTATACGAACTAATGAATATATTTCATAATTCCTAAAAACGTATTTTCCTCAAGGAAATTTTCCAATATGGTATGTTACCAATAGACCCACATATCTTTAGTTCCTTTGTAAAGGAAGCCAAAAGTAGATGAACCTATTTTAAGTAATGTTCTAGTATTTTGATCTTATTTGGGAATGATCTAGATATTTAATGACTACCTATTATTTAATTTAACTTAGCAAAATTGTAAAGTTTCAGGACGCCAAAAAGATTTGGGGAAACTATTTAAAAGATTTACCCAGAAATCTATATCTCATTCAGATACTTTCAATTCACTTGTTTTCAACATTCATGAAAAACTTTATCATACCATGTATTTATAGCTCACAAATTTTGTAATGAAGATAACATGAATTTATCTGACCAATAAACCCAGGTAGAATAAACATTGTATGCCTGCATTAGTTTCAACACTGGTAACTCCAAGGACATGCCTATTTTAATTAAACCAGTACCCCCAAACTAGCTTTCAAACTATATCATGTAAACCCAGAAAGTCTCTGCTATATTTTATTTCATTTAAGTGGTCATTTGTTTGTTGTTTTGCTTTTTTTGTTTTTAAGCCAATTAAATAAAGCTCTTTTTGAATTAATTTTAGCAATACTATCCAGAGGTAGAAAAGAAAAAAAAAAAATACCACACATATATACATACATATACAGATACACTGGTGGCTCAGAGGGTAAAGAATCTGCCTACAACACAGGAGACCCGTGTTCAACCCTTGGGTCAGGGAGATCTCCTGGAGAAGAAAATGGCTACTCACTCCAGTATTCTTGCCTGGAGAATTCCACGGACACAGGAGCCTGGTAGGTTACAGTCCACGGGGTTGCAAAGAGTCAGACATGACTGAGCAGCTAACACACACATATAGATACACATGAGTGCACAGGCAGATGCAAATGGGGAACTTATAGTTTTATTTAAAATGTTAAAAAAAAAATGTTAGCCATATCTCAGGTACAAAAATACAAAACTCAAAAGAATAGTTTGATCCAAATTGTTTTTCTGGCATACTGTAAGGACCCTTTTAGAACTGTTTTTGGAGTCAAATTGTCTTTTAGAAACTTCTGCATATCAATCAAAGAAGGCAGTCTGTTGTCTCCTGAGTGGTTTGGAGTTCTCTCTGTTAAGATTTCCCCTAAAGATGGCCTTATTTAAAACAAAGGTCGAATCTTTTGAACAGGATAGTAGACCTACCAAAAAACTTCACCAACCAGACGGAAATAGAAAACAAAATTTCCCCTAAGAGTTTTGGAATCTATTTGTCTATTTTCAAAAATATAGGACAATTGCTGTTTAAATCTTTCCTTTTAGTTGTTTATTTGCTCCAATTGTCTTAGAAACAGTAATTAAGGGTTTAGCATTTGGATTCTCAGAGGGTCTGATTTTTTAAAGGGGCAGGTTTTTGCAGAGGAGAGAGGAAGATGACATTGCGGCAGAGTATGAGGACAAGATGGCTGTCAGGGCGGACTCTGAGTCAAAGTGGGTGGAGAAGGACACAAGATGGTCCAAAACCAGAAGTTCGGGGAGGGGAATACAAGAGTTTGAGGCTCTGGTAGATTTCATTTTTTCTTTTTTGGTTATTTTGGCAAATTTAGAAACAGAATCTTGCAAAGAGGCAATTTTAGAGTTTTGTACGTTTCCAGTTACCAGTGAAATGTTTGTTTTAATTTTAGAGTGTAGCCCTCCGATTTAATCTTATTTGAATTTGGGGAGATTGAAAGTTCCCCATAATGGCAACTGTAATTCCTAATTACTTTTAGTTTGTCTAGCCCACTTAGTTTAAAATGCAGTAAAGGGTGTCCACAGTTTTTAAACATGAACTGGCCCAAGTCTCCAAAGGCAGACCACCTTCAGAGCAGTTAGATGAGTGGGGTCCCATTTCCCTAAGTTCTCCCAGAAACCCAAGAAAGTTGATAGAGTCTTTGCCCAGATTCCAAAAGGAATAGTTCCCAGTTAGCTCAGTCTCCAAAAGAGAACCTAGCTACCACATGCTCCAGAAAACAACTTGAGTACTAAGGACGAAGCCTTGAACCAGACAGATGAAATCTTTTCCCTGAAAGGACAAAGCCTTTCCAGAGCCTGAATAAAGTTAGAGAGCTTGAAACAGAAAAGACTGGAGCTTGGAATCCAAGAAAACACTCTCCAAATTGAAGGCAGTCAGCAGCTCAGCAAAGTGATAAGCATAAGTGACTTAGTTAAGTGACCTCACTTAATTCTAGGAGCCATTGTCTCTGGGAGTTTGCCTCCTTTGGACCCCACTTGTGCCACCAAATATGTCAATTTTAATCGTATAATAGCCAGTTATTTTGAATTTATTCTACAGTACCAGAGGAATACCCCTTTATGGATCACATCCTTGTCGTGGCAAAGGGGCTTGTGTAACCCAGTGAAGCTATGAGCTGCACCTTGAAGGGCCACCCAAGATGGACGTGTCATAGTGGAGAGTTCTGACAAAACGTGGTCCACTGAAAGAGGGAATGGTAAACCATTCTAGCATTCTTGCCATGAGACCCCATGAATGGCATGAAAAGGAAAAAGGATATGACACTGGAAGATGAGCCCCGCGCCCACCCACCCCCCACCCCCCCCCCGCCCCCAGGTTGGAAGGTGTCCGATATGCTACTCGGGAAGAGAAAAGGGCAAATACTAATAGCTCCAGAAAGAATGAAGTAGCTGTGCCAAAGCAGTAATGATGCTCAGTTGTGGATCTGTCTGGTGGTGAAAGTAAAGTCTGATGCTATAAAGAACAGTATTGCATAGCAACCTGGATTATTAGGTCCATGAATCAAGGTAAATTAAACATAGTCAAGCAGGATATGGCAAGAGTGGATATCAGCATCTTAGGAATCAGTGAACTAAAATGGACAGGAATGGGTGAATTTAATTCAAATGACCATTATTTCTACTACTGTGGGCAAGAATCCCTTAGAGGAAAGCTCTCATAGTCAATAGAAGAGTCTGAAATGCACTACTTGGGTGCAGTCTCAAAAATGACAGAATGATCTTGATTAGTTTCCAAGGCAAAAACCATTCAACAACACAGTAACCCAAGACTATGCCCCAACCACTGATGTCAAAGAAGCTGAAGTTGACCAGTTCTGTGAGGACCTACAAGACCTTCTAGAAATAACACCAAAAAAGCATGTCCTTTTCATCATAGGGAATTGGAATGCGAAAGTAGGAAGTCAAGAGATACATGGAGTAACAGGCAAGTTTGGCCTTGGAGTATAAAATGAAGCGGGGCAAAGGCTAACGGAGTTCTGTCAAGGGAACACACTGGTCAGAGCAAATACCCTTTTCCAACAATACAAGGGATGACTCTACACATGGACATCACCAAATCATCAATACTGAAATCAGATTGATTATGTTTTATGCAGCTGAAGAGGAAGAAGCTCTATACAGTCAGCAAAAACAAGATCTGGAGCTAACTGTGGCTTTTGCAACTCCTTATTGCAAAATTCAGGCTTAAATTGAAGAAAGTAAGGAAGAACACTAGGCCGTTCAGGTAGGACCTAAGTCAAATCCATTATGATTATACAGTGGAGGTGATGAATAGATTCAAGGGATTAGATCTCATAGACAGAGTGCCTGAAGGACTATGGAAAGAGATTCATAATGTTGTACAGGAGGCAGTGACCAAAACCATCCCCAAGAAAAAGAAGTGCAAGAAGGCAAAGTGGTTATCTAAGGAAAGAAATGAAAAGCAAGAGAGAAAGGGAAAGATATACCCAACTGAATGCAGAGCTCCAGAGAATAGCAAGGAGAGGTAAGAAGGCCCTCTTCAAGGAACAAGACAAAGAAGTAGAGGAAAACAATAGCATGGGAAAGACTAGAATCTCTTCAAGATAATTGGAGACATCAAGGGAACATTTCATGCAAGGATGGGCACGATAAAGGACAGAAATGGTAAGGACCTAACAGAAGCAGAAGTAATTTTAAAAAGGTGGCAAGAATACACAGAAGAACTATACACAAAAGGTCTTAATGACCCAGATAGCCACAATGGTGGTGTCACTCCCCTAGAGCCTGACATCCTGGAGTGTGAAGTCAAGTGGGCCTGAGGAAGTTTTACTATAAAAAAAAAAAGCTAGTGGAGGTGATGGAATTCCAGCTGAGCTATTTAAAATCCTAAAAGATGATGCTGTTAAAGTGCTGTACTCAATATGCCAGCAAATTTGGAAAATTCAGCAGTGGCCACAGGCCTGGAAAATGTCAGTTTTCATTGCAACCCCAAAGAAGGGCAGTGCTAAAGAATGTTCAAACTACCATACAATTGCGCTCATTTTGCATGCTTATGGTTATGCTCAAAATCCTTCAAGCTAGGCTTAAGCAGAATGTGAACCGAGAACTTCCAGATGTACAGCTGGATTTAGAAAAGCAGAGGAACCAGAGATCAAATGGCCTACATTCCTTGGATCATAGAGAAAGCAATGGCATTTCAGAAAAACATCTACTTCTGTTTCACACTGAATATGTGAAAGCCTTTGACTATGTGTATCACACAACAAACTGGAAACCTCTTAAAGAGATGGGAATACCAGACCATCTTATTGTCTCCTGAGAAACCTGTATGCGGGTCAAGAAGCAACAACCAGAACCAGATGTGGAACAACTGGTTCTAAATTGGGAAAGGAGTATGACAAGGCTGTATATTGTCACCCTGTTTGTTTAACTTATATGCAGAGTATATCATGTGGAATGCTGGGCTGGTTGAATCACAAGCTGGAAGCAAGATTGCCAGGAGAAATATCAACAACCTCAGATGTGCAGATAATATCACTCTAATAGTTGAAAGCAAAGAGGAACTAAAGAGCCTCTTGATGAAGGTGAAGAGGAGAGTGAAAAAGCTGACTTAAAATTCAACATTCAGAAAACTAAGATCATGACATCTGGTCCCATCACTTCATAGCAAATAGAAGGGGAAAAAGTAGAAGCAGTGACAGACTTTGTTTTCTTGGGCTCCAAAATCACTGCAGATGGTGACAGCAGACATGGATTTAAAAGATGCGTGCTCCTTGCTCTGACAAACCTAGACAGTGTATTAAAAAGGAAAGACATCTCTTTGCCAACAAAGGTCCATATAGTAAAAGCTATGGTTTTCCCAGTAGTCATATATAGATGTGAGAGTTGGACCATAAAGAAGGCTGAGCACTGAAGAATTGATGTTTTCGAATTGTGGTGCTGGACAAGATTCTTGAGAGTCCCTTGGACAACAACAAGATTAAACCAGTCAATCCTAAGGGAAATCAACCCTGAATACTCATTGGAAGGACTGTTACTGAAGCTGCAGCTTCAATATTTTGGCCAACTGGATGCAAAGAGCCGACTCATTGGAAAAGACATTGAAGCTGGGATAGATTGAGGGCAGGAGGAGAAGGAGGCGACAGAGGATGAGATGATTGGATAGCATCACCAACTCAATGGACATGAATTTGAGGAAACTCTGGGAGATAGTGAAGGACAGGAAAGCCTGGCGTGGTGCAGTTCGTGGTGTTGCGAAGAGTCGGACATTACTTAGCAGCTAAACAACAACAACCAGAGGAATTGCTGTTTGGGAAACGCAATCTATGGCAAGCCATAGGCAAGTCCAGAGAACAAGAAAGAGTAACCTGCTTTTTTAGAGGAAAGGGAACTTGCTTTTATTGGGGAAGCTGGGGTGGAAATTTGGGAGTTGTTGCTGTGATAACCAGAGAGTCCATTGGAGGAAGCTGGGAGTCCGGAGTATAGAGGCTTTTCCTTGGCTTTACTGCTACAGTCTCTGATCGGCTGGGCTATCATGGGGTGGAGAGTTTTCTTCTTCCTTCTGGGTAGTAGAGGCACCTTTCTGTTGGAGATCTGGTGTAATCTCTTCCCATTTGGAATAATTGAGGCTGCGTGGCAGATTTGTGACCCCATGGACTGTAGCCTGCCAGGTTCCACTATCCATGGGATTCTCCAGGTAAGAATATCAGAGTGGGTTGCCATTTTCTCCTCCAGGAGATCTTCCTGACCCTGGGATGGAACCCTCAGTCTCTTGTCTCCTGCATTCACAGGTGGGTTCTTTACCACTAAGCTACCAGGGAAGCCCTTCAATTTGAGCAGGATTCTTTAATTCCACAATTCATTCATCAGTTGAAGAGACATTTAGATTGCTTTCACTTTTTGGCTATTGTGAATAACACTGCTATAAACATTCATATTCAAGTTTTTGTGTGGACATAAAACTTTTATTTCTCTTTGGTTTATGTATAGCTAGCAGTAGAATTGTTGAGCCATATGGTAACTCTTTATTTGCCCTATATTTGTTCCTATATTTGAGACACTCCCAGGCTGTTTTCCAAACTTGCTTTACCATTTTATATTCCCATTAGTAATGTATTCCATTTTTCCCCATGCCTTCCACTCTTAGTATTTAAGATGAATGACAGTGATGTCAACCACTTGCTTTTCATTTTTCAATTATGGTATTGAGAAATAATACAAAATAGAAATAATACAAAATATTAAGTATACAATTTTTTTCATGGCAAAATAAAAAAACTTACCTGAGCAACCTTTCACTTTATTTCTTTCCTTTGTCTTAATTAAGTGATCTCTTGGGGATGGAATGGCACCATACTCTTAATGACAGCCTATCAAGTACATCTTTTTTCCATATGAAGGAAAGAATGTCATACAGCAAATGACTTAATAGTCTTATCCTATCCAAAGGTCTGAGGCACATGTGAATATTGTAGGCCCGCTTTCATAGAGAATCATGTCTTTTTTTATTATTTGAACTTCAAAAATTGTATTGGATTGTAAAGCAGATCCCAGACGTCAAGTCATTTTACCCATAAGTATTTCAGTATCATCTTGAACAATAAAGGACTTTAACAAAAGATAGCCAGTATGTTATTACCTCACATTAGCTATTTGTTGTCCAGTTGCTCAGTCATGTCTGACTCTTTGTGACCCCATGGACTGCAGCAAACCAGGCTTCCCTGTCCTTCACCACCTCCCGGAACTTGCTTAAGCTCATGTCCATTGAGTCAGTGATGCCGTCCAACCATCTCATCCACTGTCATCCCCTTCTCCTCCTACCTTCAATCTTTCCCAGCATCAGGGTCTTTTCTAATGAGTCAGCTCTTCTCATCAGGTGGTCAAAGTATTGGACCTTCAGCTTCAGCTTCAGCATCAGTCCTTCCAGTGAATATTCAGAGTTGATTTCGTTTAGGACTGACTGGTTTGATCTCCTTGTAGTTCAAGGGACTCTCAAGAGTCTTCTCCAACACCACAGTTCAAAAGCATCAATTCTTCAATGCTCAGCCTTCTTTATGGTCCAACTCTCACATCCATACATGACTACTGGAAAAACCATAGCTTTGACTATACAGACCTTTGTCAGCACATTAACTATAATTCCTTAATTTTTTCCAATACCCAATTCATAGTTCAGTTCAGTCGCTCAGTCGTGTCCGACTCTTTGCGACCCCATGAATTGCAGCACGCCAGGCCTCCCTGTCTATCACAAACTCCCGGAGTTTACTCAAACACATGTCCATTGAGTCGGTGATGCCATCCAGCCATCTCATCCTCTGTCGTCCCCTTCTCCTCCTGCCCCCAATCCCTCCCAGCAATTCATAGTTACAGATCCCTAATTAGTTTAAATTTGCATTTCCACAGTTGTTTTTTTTTAATCTGGATCCAAACAAGGTTCACACATTTTGTTGTTTTATCTTTTAATTATTTTTTATTCTAGATAATTATTTCTTATAGATCATATTTAGATAAGTAAGATAATCACAAAAGAATGTAAAACAGTATTTAGTAAAGCACTGAGTAGGATATGATCAAATACGAGGCATCTAGGTTTCTAGGAAGGGCTTCCTTCACAGCTCAGTTGGTAAAGAATCTGCCTGCAGTGCAGGAGACCTGGGTTCGATCCCTGGGTTGGGAAGATCCTCAGAGAAGGAAATGGCAACCCACTCCAGTATTCTTGCCTGGAGAATCCCATGGACAGAGGAGCCTGAGAGACTACAATCCATGGGGTCGCGAGAGTCGGACATTACTTAGCGACTAAAGACAGAGGTTTCTAATAAAGTCTTCATTGACCCTGTTGGTAGATATATGATATATAGGTTAGAGAACCAGATTGACTAAATTTGAAGCTCTGGCCCCACCACCACAGGCTTTGTAATCTTTTGCAAGTGAATTTAATATTTGTTTTTATTAAAGTTATACATGTGCATAGTTCAAAAAGACAATTCTACAAGACTTGTTACCAACAAAAATGAACAAGAAAATCACTTTCTCATTACCACCAGTACTTGATTTCCTACCTCCAGGAAGCATTTGTTTTCAACTCTTTTAACCTAATTTGTTTGATATTTACCTCCAGATCTCAAGGCAACCTAGTTATATTGCCATTCTTGATATTCCCTTTTTAAATTTTAATTTAATTAAAATTTTATTTTATTGAAGTATAGTTGATTCATTTTTGATATTTCTGTTTTGAGTATTAACTATTTCTGTGGGCTCCCAGGTGGAGCTAGCAGTAAAGAATCCACCTGCCAATGCAGGAGATGTAAAGAGATGAGTGTTCAACTCCTGGGTCAGGAAGATCCTCTGGGGGAGGACATGGCAACCCACTCCAGTATTCTTGCTGAGAAAATCCCATGGACAGAGGAGCCTAGTGGGCTGCCATCCATAGGGCCGTAAAGGATCGGACATGACTGAAGCAACTTGGCACGCATCCATTTCTCTAATGGAAGATGAAGGTTTAGTACTCTATCACACTCACTGCAGTCCTCCAAAGTGGCACAGTGGTAAAGAATCTGCCTGCCAATGCAGGAGACACAGGAGACGTGGGTTCGATCCCTTGATTGGGAAGATCTGCTGGAGGAGGAAATGGCAATCCACTCCAGTATTCTTTCCTGGGCAATTCCATGGATAGAGGAGCCTGGTGGACTGCAGTCCATGGGGGCACAAAATGTCAGACATGACTGAGCCAACTGAACGCACACACGGACACACTCACTGCTCCTCCACTACAGATATCAAGTCCATACTTCCATTCTCCTGATATAGTTAGAAAAATGTTCAGTCTAAATAGTATAGCCATGAAAATGCTGTTCATAGATACCATGATTACTGTCTTTTCAGAGAATACTTTATTTTTCTTGAAGTCAGTTACATTCATGCCTTATATTTTGCTTAGTTTTCTATGTATTGATCAATAATTCAACTCTGCACCCTTCCTCAGTTGTATAAATCTGCTCTCCATATGTCCAAACACATTAGATAGTCTATTAGTTTCATTTTCTTGAAGAAATCTCTCTAGGGGCCTTCTGACTTGCACTGCTCTGGACTATTTTCTGTCTGTCCCTGCTGCCCTGCATGACCTTGGAGTCTCCCTCACCATCCTTCTTTTTTGGTATATCTCATTTCCTGGAGTCCATTTTTAAAAAAAATTTATTCTTCATTTACTAGAACACATCCTCTAATATCCTGAGAAAGGATGCATGAGAAATTTTTGAGACTTTGCCCATATGAAAGTGTCTTTATTTTAATTTCATATTTAATTGACATTCTGGCTGGGTATAGAATTCTTGGTTTTCCTCAGAATTTTGAAGATGTTGCATCACATATTTTAGGCTTTCAGTGCTTTTCTTGAGAGATCTGAAGCCACTCTGACTTTTAAATTACTTTTATAAAACCTCTTTGCTGTTGTTCTCTGGAAATTTGAGTGTTCTGAAATTTCATGATGACATACTTGTTGGAGGGCTATTTTTATTTTGTGCTATACACTCAGAGGACCCTTTTAGATTAAAAAACTCAAGTTCTTTGGTTATGGGGAAATGTTATTTAATTATTTCTTTGAATATTTCTCCCTTCTATTAAATATTTCCTTTTGTTAGAACTTCCATAATTCAATTATTGTGTTTCCTAAACTGGTGCTCTAATTAAACAAACACACAAACAAAAAAGTTTTTGTCTCCCACATTCTGTCTTTGTCTTTTGTGCTACATTTCC
This sequence comes from Cervus elaphus, assembly GCF_910594005.1. Lineage (NCBI taxonomy): Eukaryota > Metazoa > Chordata > Mammalia > Artiodactyla > Cervidae > Cervus > Cervus elaphus. The sequence continues at coordinate 122,511,540 of NC_057834.1, read as the reverse complement.
TTGACTTATTTTTTTAATCCTTTCTATTTCTGCTATTATGTTTTTAATTTCCAAGAGTTATTTTTTGTTTTAATTCACTGAATGTACCTTTCTTTTAGAAATGGCATCTATTTCCTGAATAAAATATTTTCTCTCTGAGGATTTTAATGATTTTTAAAAAACTTTCACTGTCATATGTGTTTTCTCTTTTTCCACATTGCATTTACTTTTCATTTGTTTTGGTCTCTATCATCATATTAGGTAATTTCTTCTAATGCCTTGTGGTCTTGGCTGTCAGCCTACACTTAAGAGAGAGGTCTCTTCTTTTTAATATCTTCTCTCCTACTTCCAGTGGTACCTGGTGCTGCCAGTGATTGAGCCTTTGGGGAGTTCTGTGGTATATTTTAGGATATATTTCAGCTTTTCCCACTACTACTGTAGGATTCACCTTTCCTGGTTTTGTGGAATAAGTTCCACTTATTTATCTGCTTTCCAAAACTTCTGTTGCTGATGTCTCCTCTCCATTCTCTGTTCCTGTGTACTTCTGATTTATAACAAACAAATGACCTTTTCCGTCATTTGGAGGGGTTTGGAAGGGAGCGAGGTGTATGTGTAATCTAAATCAAGGTTCAGCAAGCTATGGTTTTTGCACTAAACCCAGCTCTTTCCTATTTCTAGGGCACCACGACTAACACTTTCCCAGGTCGCTGAAGTTCCAAATCTCATCCTATCATCTCACTCTCAGTCTTAACACACACCTAGGACCACTTTCAATCCACCTTCTGTTGCACCAACAGGTGTTTGTAAGTGGTGCCACCCTTTCCCCCTTCCCCCAGCCTCTTAGAGGGCAGTTGGTGGTATAAATCCAGCTACTCCCAGACTTGCCGGTCTCCCTGTGGTGCTGATGCCCCAGGGGTGTCCTGCCCCTGATCCTCAGCCAATGCCTTTTGTCTCCTGGATGACATAGCAATTTCTTCTGCAATTTCATGGTGACTCGCTTTTTAAAAATAGTCTTTGATGTGTCACAGCCTTTCTTGAAAGTCTGAACAGGTTGTATTGACTAGTTCTTTTAGTCACATGCATTTTTACCTCCTAAAAGAAACCCTAATATATTATTTAGGTACAATTTTACCTTCCTGAAACCACACACCCCTTAGTTTCCATGCCTCACTGCCTCTCCTTCAGTGTTCTCACATGACCAGCACAGCCTGTCCCATGAATTTATTTCACACCAGCTCAAATACCCTCTCCTTCAAGTCTTCCCAGCTTCTCCCAGAAAAAAATTTCCCTCTTGTCTCTTAACTCCTAGGGCAACTTCTCTAGAGGCTTGTAATATAGTTATTTATATCTTTGTATTCTCCTCCTGATGGTTCATAAATTCTTTCATGTCAGGGACCTTCTCTAATCTTTCCATACAGTCTCTTGAGTTTGGAAGAACTCTGTATATGTTTGATAAATTAATGACATAAACCTAGGGAGAGACTTCCTGAAATAAGTCTGCTAAGTCAACAGCCTCCACTTAACACACTCACAGTTCAGTCCCACTAAAGTTACAAATGCCTTCCCAGTGAGTGATTTGGCAGTATCTTTTCATTCATCAGCTTCTTCCTCCTCTTTGCCACATTTAGATACTCCTTTTTACCAACAATTCTTACCTCCTCTGGCTTCCTCTGTCCTGCTACTCCTAGCTCTAATTATTTTACTCATGTCTCTTCCATATACCACAGTCTTCTAAATCAATGCATGTATTTCATTTTCTGTCCTTGAGCTTTTTGTTTCCTCTATGTGTCTTCAGGAATCTCATTTCTCTATGTATCTCAGCAATCTCCAAAACTCATGTTATGTTTGTTTGGGGTTAAGGTTGAAAGGGAATAAATCGAGGGGCTCAGACTAGGAGTTAACTTTCCTCAGAATCTAAGCAGTGGATAGAGTAGAACAAGACACAGGTAGCCATGTGGCTATTGAAATATCAGTTTTGCTGATGGAACAGTGAATACCCAAAATTGAGAGCTCTTTCATGAAGTTAGATTGGAAAACACAGATTAGACCCAGCATCCAAGTGGGGCCTTCTACTTCTGAGCTTTAGACTCTCAGGGTGAGTTGTGCTTGGAGCAGCTTATTGGAAAGGCAGAAAGTGCTCCAGGGTATTAAAGCATGCAGGCTGGAAGGTAGAGGAAGTGAGTCCACTCAGACTACAGACAGCTCCAAGATAGCAAGAGATTTGAAAATGAGAAACTCAATTACAGGCCAAGTCCCTAGGAACTAAAAGCTAAATCTCAAGGTCTCATGATGCATGGGATAGCTGACTGCACCGAAAGAATATTCTGGATCCAAGGCAGCTCTGGTGTCTTCTCCTCAACACACTTGTGGCTCTTCGCTACCACTAACATGGGCCCCGAAGGCCCAGCATCAAGTCCAGTCCGTAGCCTCCCATCCTCTGTTCTTATTTGCTTGTTTGCTTGTATTTCCTGCCCACAGCCCCGCTCTGTGCATCCCAACTCAAGTCTGTAGAAGGTAGAACCTGTCTGCATTTTAGATGGATGGTCAGTCTATGGATTGCCTTCTCATGGATCATGTGCTCACTTGTGATCCAGTTGTCTGACCAGAGGAGAGGCAGGGTCATGTGGCTTAGATGAAGGCTACTCCCATTTAAGCAAAGATCAGCATCTATATGCCCAAGCCCAGAATATAGATATATATAATCCTCCTTCTTCCTAATCTCTTACTCATGTCCTGCAAGTCACTAACCCTATAAATATTCCCTTTTAAACATTATTAGCATCCATTGGCTTTTGTTTTTTATTTTTGTTGCCACTGCCTTGGTTCAGGCCACCATCATTTTGCATCTGGAATGTTGCGTTCTTTTCTACCAGTCTCCTGGCCTTCAATCTCTCTCTGTCTTTCTCTCCAGTCTACCTTTTACTGTGTTGCCAGAACAGTCAGTTTAGTTCCTGCATAGCAGTGAGCGTTTATGTTTAAAAATATAAATCAGATCAGTTTCTCCCCTAGTTTTAAGCGGGGGCTTCTCCCTGCTATTGAAACACAGTACAGATGTCTTGCTGTGGCCTCTTACATACGGGCTCCTACAGATTTGGCTCCTGCGTTCTCTCTGACCCCATGTCACACCCACCTTGTGTTTTTCATGCTCTGTGTTCCAGCAACACTGGCCTTCTCTCTGCTTCTTAAATGTACCAAGATTGCTATACTTGCTTTCCTTCCACCTGGAACTCTTTTTCCTTTGGTCTTTTCTTGGTGGATTCCTGCCTTCCAGTCTCAGTCATATGTCGCCTCCTCAGAGAAGTCTTCCCAAAACACCCAACCTAGCATTGCCTGTGCTCCCACCTCTGATCACTGTTACATCATTGAATATTCTTCATGCCACTTATCACTGGCAGAAATTATCTTGTTTGTTTTTTTTACTGTTTTTTTTTCAATCGCCCTGATTAAAATATAAATTCCTTGAGAATAGGAGCATTTTTGTTCTTCTTTACCATTGTATCCCTAAGTCTGGTATATAGTAGTTGCTTAATTAATATGTTGAATTAATGAACAATGAAAAATCACCCTTATTTCCATACCTATACATTATACTTAGCTTCCCCCCTTCAGCTTTCAGTTCAGTTCAGTCACTCAGTCGTGTCTGACTCTTTGCGACCCCATGGACTGCAGCATGCCAGGCCTCCCTGTCCATCACTATCTCCTGGAGCTTGCTCAGACTCATGTCCATCGAGTCAGTGATGCCATCCAACCATCTCATCCTCTGTCATCCCCTTCTCCTCCTGCCTTCAATCTTTCGCAGCATCAGGGTCTTTTCAAATGAGTCAGTTCTTCGCATCAGGTGGCCAAAGTGTTGGAGCTTCAGCTTCAGTATCTGTCCTTCCAGTGAATATTCAGGGTTGATTTCCTTTAGGATTGACAGCTTTGATCTCCTTGCAGTCCAAGGGACTCTCAAGAGTCTTTTGCAATACCACAGATCAAAAGCATCAATTCTTCGGCACTCAGCCTTCTTTATGGTCAAACTCTCACATCCATACATGCCTACTGCAAAAACCATAGCTTTGACTAGATGGACCTTTGTCAGCAAAATAATGTCTCAGTTTTATTGAGTTATTATTGAGAAATAGCATTGTGTAAGTTTAAGGAGTACAATGTGATTGTTTGAAAGATGTATATAATGTGAAATGATTACTACAATAAGGCTAGTTAGCACATCCATCACCTCACATAGTTACCTTTTTGCATGTATGTGTGTGGTGATAACATTTAATATCTACTGTCTCAACAAACTTCAAGTATACAGTATGGTATTATTAACTATATAATGCTTAGCTTTATATATGTTTTTATTTTACCTGTTAGGTTATACGCTACATGATGGAACAGTTGTTTTTTTTTCTTTCATTCATTCATTCTTCCATCTGTAGGGCATACCTATGGTGGCTAGCAGAATATATGTGTTGAGTGTGTGCCATGACAGGTAGTACCTAAAACATAGCTTATTCACCCCATAATATGACTTTGGAATCCGGTCCAATGACTGGAAAGACTGGGCCCCGTTCTCCATCCTCTCTTAATATTCTTTTTATCCACTTCAGAAACCAGACACAGGAAACATCTGACCATAATAAAAGGTTTCTAGTCAATTCTAGGTTTCCTCACTGAACAAAGTCATGTGTAGCAATGCTCTGTTGTGCTTTGGTCTGGGATTCTGTTTGGTCACTTGCTTAGCACACCACATGGCTGCCTCTGGCCTCAGAGCCTGAAACAGCTGGAGCCTGGGCTGCTTGAAATAAAAATGACATATTTGTTAGCCTGAGAGGGAGAAGTCTGGATATTCTTGCTCTGCTTCTTGCAAAACAAACTTTTCAATTTGTTGAATACTGAATTTTCCCTTTAGCTGTCAAAATGGTTTATAGCTCAAATGATCTTACATCCTTCAGAATAAACACAAAAAAATGAATGGCCAAACTGATTCTCAAATCTCTGCCTTAAATGCTCAAAGCAATATCCATCCAAATTACACAAAACTTCCTCCTGAAGTTTCTGCCCTCTCACTTGCATCTTCTGCAGTTTAAAGACACACACTCTTGGGAGCATTCCACCACCACTGGAAATAATATTTACAAAAACTCTGACTCTTTCCAGTAAGACTGTTATCTGTTTGGTGCTTGCTTCTTGCATATCCTTATCATGCTTGATTTCTAAGTGCCAATTGACATCTCTGCTTCCTTGGCTAGAAGGCAAAAAGACCAGCTCTTATCTGCTGGATAGAATAGATCAGATAGGATAGATTAGATAGACCAGTTCATATCTCTAGTATCACCAGGCCTGGCACATAATGGGCCCCTGATAATATTTGTGAGAAGGAAGGAAGAAGAAAATAATTTCTTAAAAGCTGGTCTATTTAGGAATTGAGGTTACTGAGGTATAGTTAAGTGTCATGAAATGTAAGGAAAGGGAAAAGCCAAAAAGCTTGTCAGCACATACAGGGAATCAGGAAGGTGATCAAGAACCTGCCATCCTTTTGCATTGGTACCAGTGAGTTAGAGGTTAAAATCCTAGAGCTGGATTAGAAAGTTTTTTCCTAACTTTTTTTCCCCTCTGATAATACAAGTTACATATTCACTATAGAAATTTTTCAAAACTGCAGGAATAAATATCATCTATAATTCTTTCACCCAGAGACAACCGTTGTTCACATTTAAGTTTCTTTTTTTTCTTTTACTCTTAAAGTTTTAGTCTTTTAGTTAACGTGTAGCCTTTTTTCTTTTAGAAAAAGATTGAAAACTTTGAAAGAGATTGTTTCAGAACTGCTTGTGTGTACAAAGACAGTAAATTGCAATTGGAAAAGTACCTGTCAACTGCAATAAAAATTTGAGATGGTGTTACTGTTGCCCACCTGGGCAGTCAGCTTCTCAGAAAGGCTTTGCTAATCTCCTCCAGGTGACTGTGATCCCTCACCTAGAAAGCGCCTGGGGCCCTTTCCTTATTCCCCCTGCACTGCTTCGTGGGAATGCTTTCATCTCCCAAGGATGAGGCTGGGCTTGAACCTCTGAATCTTTCTGCTACAAGGACATTTCAAGGTTGACTTGAATTGAATGAGAATCTCTGTGCAGAATAGATCTCTCCCCTCACCAGTTTGTGAAATATCACTCAGATAACGTCACCTTTGAAAGGAAGCAAAGGAAGCAAACATTCCTTTGTTTAATGAGCATGTTGACCACTTTCTGAGTGTCAGTCAGTGCACTTGACATCAAAGCCTCAAAATGAATAGACAGTCCTTGTCCTCAGGGGACGTGCAGTTTAATGAGAGAAGAGCAAGAGTAAAGACAGGATTATAAGGCACTATGACAAATGCCATAATAGCATGCAGTGATGGCCTAAAGAGAAGGGGCAGAGTTGACCAGAGAAGGCTTTAAGAAGAGGAGATGATCTCTTTGGGTCTTAATAGAAAAGTGGGAGATTTTCTATGCAAGTGGGCAGAGAAAACAGTATGTCAGATGTCTGAAAACATGAAGGTGAAGATCTCTTTGGAAAAATAGAAACAGTTTAGCATATCTGGAACATGAGGTATATTACAGGTCATAAATTAGCCAGAATGGTAAAGACCTTGAAGGTCAGAGCTTGGACTTTATCTTTCAGGCTAGAGGAAGCCACTGAAGCATTTTAATCAAGAGCAAAGAGGTGGTCAGGTATACTTTTTAGAAAAATCATGCAGCAGTATAAAAGACGATGGCAGTAGGCTAAGTTGGAGGTTTAAGTGTGGATAAGGGGGCTATCAGAACACTCCCAGCAAAAGAAGGACAGGCACATATCCACAAAAGGCAAAGGTGGCGATAGTGGTAAAGAACCTGCCTGCCAATGCAGCAGACGTAAGAGACGCGGTTCAATCCCTGGGTCAGGGAAGATCCCCTGGAGGAGAGCACGGAAACTGCAGTATTCTTGCCTGGAGAATTCCCATGGACAGAGGAGCCTAGTAGGCCACAGTCCATAGGGTGGCAAAGAGTTGGACACGACTAAGTGACTGAGCACACACCAGGTGTTATGTTGGTAACATATCAGTGAACAAAGCATCCATAGTGTCTGTCTTTATGGAGCTTTTAGTCTAGCAGTGGGACAGATGTAACTTCCAGTTTTGGAACTCTTGTGTCAGATTTCCATGTGCAGTACAAAGAAAATGACGTACACCTGAGATCTGAAGGATCCTGCTGGGGTGGGATGCTCCCTGGGGTGCAGATGCTGTTCCTATAGGCAACCAGCTAGCATTCCTTTGTAGTGACTGAGCCTTTTGAATATGATCCTTTTTGAGTCTGGGGTCTCTGGGGTTATGTTGGGCCTTAAATTGTCTTGGTGTCCCTTGTATTAATAATTTGCATTTATTGAGCTATGTGTTGGCTTTATGCCATCATTTGTATTGGTTCCTGTTGTAGGAAACAGCCATAAAAGATCCACAGTTATTTATCATGTAATAGAGATGTTGTAGAAGTTAACAGTCTTCAGCATGGTATAGCATCTCCATTTGTTAAGACCTATAAGAGGAATTTCTTTCTGATCACTATATAGTATTTGCTTTTCTACTTCTGGTTGCTCTGAGGCACCCTGTCCAATCCTGCTTCAGGTCTCCCCACAGGACACCCTCTGCCTGGAATGCCCCTTCCCTTCTTGTTGGGTTTAACCTCTGTGTATCCTACATATCCATCCCCTTGTAGTTCAGGTGTCACTTCTTTAGGGAAGCCTTCCCTAACCAATATACGCTCCCCTTCCAAACTTTTAGTGCTTTTCCGCACTCTTTATTGTTGTTGCTTTTACTTCATCAGTTTTCAGTTGAATGAGTTGTTGTTGGGTAACTTTTTTTCTCTTAGACTGATGACAGGTCCACGAGGCTAGAGATCATGCATTTTTTTGTGTGTCTGGATCGCAAAGTACAGTATCTTGCGTGTAGTAGATGCTCAATAAATATTTACTGAATAGCTGAGTAAATGAATGAATGAATATACTGTGAGCCCTCTGTCTTGTTCATTTTCTCCTTTATTTAGCTGTTTGGGAGCTCAGACTTCTTTGATTCGACCTGTGGTGTTTGGTTAGGTCCTCATGGCATGTATTTTGTGCACTAACATTCCCCTGACTATATAATATTTTTCCTTCCTTTGATTGCTTCACTTTTAAAATTCCAGTGTATACTGTAAATTCCTGTAGGTCACCTGATGCCTTTTGGGGGAGGAAATAATAAGCAATTGGATATAATAATAGGAAAAGAAAGTAAGTCAAAGGAAAATGTTGGTGCCTTTAACCAGATGCAGGAGGGAAGTTTTCTTTTGCTTTGTTTTAATTTTATTTTCACTGTGAGAAGGAAAAAGAAGTAAATTTGTCCACTAATTGGACAGGAAATGCGTCTGAAGAATTTGGGGCATGTCTTTGCCCTGAGATGTTCCTCCCAGTGGCAGGAGGCTGGGGCTGGGCTCAGCAGGGCCTCCTGGCCCAGTGGATGGGTGGGATGGACCTGTGGAGGCTGTCTGTGCAACTGATTCCAGTCCTGTTGACCTTTCCTTGGGAGAGGGTTTGGGCAATGCCAGTGAGAGCTTGCTTTTTGTTTTTGTTTTTGTTTTTACCGTAAGAAGGAGAAAGAAATGAACTTGTCCTCTTGTGTTGCAGATTCAGTGGTTCTTTCCTTTGACTCCGCGGGACAAACACTAGGCTCAGGTACCAATCCCTCCCCCTCTGTCATCCTTTCTGCTCTCAGTACTGGCCACAGTTGAAGTGGAGCCTAATGAGGTGGGGGAGGGGGTGTCTGGGGACGGCACTGGAATATCTTAATATTGTGGGAAGATCTCAAGAAGCTTTTCTAGGGACCTATGGTCTGGGAAGGAGCAGTGGGATGCAGCATCCAGAGGACTTCGCCAGTTGCTTTAAACGTGTGCAGCAAAGAGTTTGCAGTAGATGCTCCTTCCTCATTCAGGGTGGTCCAGGGTCATAGAAAAGATGTCTGTTTCCTGTGCACACATCCTGTCTCAGAGAGAGATGGGCAGAAACCCCTGAAAGACCCCAAGCTCTGGGCACGCAGGAGCAGTGGACCATCAGGGTCTCCAGGAACATGCTGGGCTGGCGAGAGCATCACAGCTTCCTGAGAACACACACCCTGTTGCAGTTCACAGGCACGCCCCGTATAATTCAAATACACGCCTCCTGTGTGTACACCTCCTGTGTGTAGGGGCACGGTACTGTGCACACATGCTGAAGCGCTCCCATGCTTCCGTGCATCGACAGTGCAGGACGCAGAAATCGGCACCCACTGCTTCAACTCAGATCACCCGGGTTTAGTGGAGCCCAGCTCTCCCCTGTCTCAGGCTGTCTGCCTGCCCCACAGCACTCTGCTGTTGGCAGTGAACAGAAAGGGAAGATACTGATTCTTCAGCTTGCTGCCATTGCATCCATATGGGAACCCCAGAATGACTTTACCTCATGAGGAGAGCATCTCCATGCATCAGGTCTTAAGTTTTAGTTGAAGATGGTGGTCCTTGTACCATAGATGCTGCCTGTGAGTAATAGGGAGACTTTGCTGGCCTGTTAAAGGCAATTAACCCATTTTGCTGTGGTTAACGGCAATAGATTGATGTTTTACAATGCAGCCATGAGGTTCAGGCCGCTGTAGCAACGTGGACGAGGGGAAGGACGATCAGAGAATATAATCTCAGCTACCACTCTTCACTGAGGGCCTGCTGTGTGCCAGCACTAAAAACACCAAAGCCAAGTGCTTTGCACACTTCTTGCAAGGTAGATAGTAAGTACATCTTTAATTATAGATAAAGAAACCTAATACTCAAGAGTCAAAGTATCCTGTCCAGGGCCACTCATATCTGTCCAACCCTAGAGCCTATACTCTGCCTTGCCATATTGCTGTCGCATACCTTGATACTTGATACTCCACTGAAATTCTTTAAGACTGAATGGACAGATAGAAAGAGTTTTGAAATAGGCATAAAGTTGTGTCAATTCACATAGAAAAAGATGAATCAATTTTATTACATTTATTACATTACAATTTTATTACAAAGTAAAACTTCTGTTAATCAAAAGATACCATTAAGAGAGTGAAAATGCAGAGTGAAAAAAGATATCTATAACATAAATAGCCCACAAAGGGCTTGTTTCCAGAATAAAGAGCTACAAAGATCAATGTGAATAAAGAAGCAACCCTGTATAGAAACAAGCAAAAGACCCAAATAGGCCCTTTGCAAAAGAGGAATCCAGATGGTCAATAACCCAATGAAAAGGTCTTCAATTGTATTAGTACCTAGGGAAATACAAATTAGCATTTTAAGCACAAGCTGGAATCAAGATTGCCGGGAGAAATATCAATAACCTCAGATATGCAGATGACACCACCACCCTTATGGTAGAAAGTGAAGAAGAACTAAAGAGCCTCTTGATGAAAGTCAAAGAGGAGAGTGAAAAAGTTGGCTTAAACTCAGCATTCAGAAAACTAAGATCATGGCATCCAGTCCCATCACTACATGGCAAATAGATGGGGAAACAGTGGGAACAGTGACAGATTTTATTTGTGGGGGCTCCAAAATCACTGCAGATGGTGACTGCAGCCATGAAATTAAAAGGCACTTGCTCCTTAGAAGGAAAGTTATGACCAACCTAGACAGCATCTTAAAAAGCAGAGACCTTACTTTGCTGACAAAGGTCCATCTAGTCAAGGCTATGGTTTTTCTAGTAGTCATGTATGGATGTGAGAGTTGGACTATAAAGAAAGCCGAGCGCTGAAGAATTGATGCTTTTGAACTGTGTTGTTGGAGAAGACTCTTGAGAGTCCCTTGGGCTGCAAGAAGATCCAACCATTCCATCCTAAAGGAAATTAGTCCTGAATATTCATTGAAAGGACTGATGTTGAAGCTGAAACTCCAATACTTTGGCTACTTGATGTGAAGAACTGACTCATTTGAAAAGACCCTGATGCTGGGAAAGATTGAAGGTAGGAGGAGAAGGGGACGACAGAGGATGAGATGGTTGGATGGCATCACAGACTCAATGGACATGAGTTTGAGTAAACTCCGGGAGTTGGTGATGGACAGGGAGGCCTGGCATGCTGCAGTCCATGGGGTCGCAAAGTCAAACATGACTGAGCGACTGAACTGAACTGAACTGAGTTACTACTGCACAGCTACCAAAATAGGGACACTTGAAAAGCCTGATTAAAGGTTGGTAAGGATGAGATGCAGTGGAATCTCAGAGTCTCTGCTGTCAGTGGTCAGGTTGATCACAACCACTTTGGAAAAAACTGTGGTAGTGTCTAGCTAAATCTGAATATATACCTACCCATGACCTGGCATTTCCTTCCCTAGGAAATATATTCCCTGCATAAATAGATAGTTACATATATATATATACCTGAATATATGTATAAGATACATGTGTAAGAATCTATCTCTGTCACTGAAAGCAACTAAAGGCCTGGACATTTAGCAGCTATTTGAAGACTCTGAAATATAAACAGTAGTAGACAGATTGGAGGAAAAAACTAGAATTAGAAGTACTACCACACTGGCAGTGGATTTCTCATTTTTCCTCTGGTATCCCATCTCATGGACTCGAGGCATCCCAAAACCTGAGCACAAACAGAGTAAACATCAGGGCAAAACTGGAGAGAATTCCAGAAGACCTCTAGTTATGGTTTTGGTTGGGGAAGGAGCTCTAAGGCTCGGATAGAGGGGGGCATCCCAAAGGTCATTTTTTTCGGTTTTCTCATGCCTTAATCCCCCGGCAGTCCCCTGAGTGGTGATGATGGCAGTGCTCAGTAACAGCAGTGGGGCTCTCAAGCACCTAAAACTGAGGAAAGGAAATATTCTTCTTTGATCAAAACTTCCTTTCTGTAATCCCAAGAGGGTGGGAGGAAATCCAGTTGCCTTTTCTCTCTTGGCCTTCTTGTTGCTTGGTTCCAGATTTGGTTACAGTTTAGGACATGTGTGGCAGAAAGTGGTAAATAAAAACCTCAGCTTTTGGGCCAGAGGATCAAGAAGGGGAGGCGCAATAAACTGGAAAGTGCAAGGAGATGGCAGAGGGGAAGCAGCTCAGGAAAGTGACTCCATAATGTATGTGAACTTCTGGGCTAACCCTGAGCTAACGTGCATGTGCGCGTCTGATTCCAACCAACACACCAAACATTTAGAGAACTGAGCTAAGGAATGGACCAGACTAGACACTGGGTAGTGTACACAGAGGACACATATGAACAGGCTTTGAAAATAGAACTGGCATTGAAACCACGACTCACAGAAGGCTGGTCAGAACTTGTCACCTAAATCCAACCTGGCTGATTGTCTGGTGAAACAAAAATATCAGCATTCTCCACTGGATTTAAATCAGACCTGGATTTAAACAAGATTTAAACACAATTCACAATATAATATTCAAAATATATAAGACACAATCTAAAATTAATTATCATATGAAGAACCAGGAAAATCTCAACTTGCCTGGGAGAGACAATCAATAGATGCTGATGCTAGAATGACACAGATGTTGAAATAATCTGACAGACTTCAAAGTGGCATTTATACAAATGCTCCTGGATGCCTTTCTCCATCTCTGCCATCTGGCTGTTTCTGAGTTAAATCCTTTCATAATAAACTGGTAATCTTGTAAGTAAACTGTTAAAAAAAAATGCTCTCAAAAGTAAGGATAAACACTGTTGACATGAATTTAGATAGAAAGTGTTAGCAGAAAAAGAAAAAAACTTGTATATATAACCAAATGGAGATAAAAGAAAAAAATACAATAATTGAAAATTTAAAAACTCTACTGAATGGGCTCAATCACAAAATGGAGATGATGAGCAAAGAATCAGTAAACTTGAAAATAAAGCAGTAGAAACTATCCAATGTGAGCAATAGAAGAAAAAATGTCAAAGAGGTTGAACGGTGGCTCAGTAACTTACGGGACAATGCTGGAAGGTTTACAGTCTGTGTCATTGGAGTCCCAGAAGGAGAGAAAGAGTGCAGTACAGAAGAAATGTTTGAAGAAGTAATGGCTTAAACTTCCCAAATTTGGTGCCCAAGTAGGGTTTATCCTGGGAATGGAAGGCTGGTTCAACATTTAAAAGTCAATCAGTATAATCTATCATATTAACTGTTTAAAGAAGAAAAACTACATGGTCATGTCAATTGATAAAGAAAAAGCATGTTAAAATTCCACACCTGCTCACGATAAGAATTCTCAGAAAACTTAGAAGGGAACTTTTTCAATCTGATATAGGGCATCTACAAAAAGCCTACAGCAAACATCATACTTTATGGTACAGCTGCTCTCCCCCTAAGATCAAGAACCACTCCTGAAAGTCCTAGCCAGTACACTGAGAAGAAAAAGAATGAAAAAAAATGCAGATGGGAAAAGAACAAATAAAACCAACCCTCTTCATAGGTGACATGGTTTCCTACGTAGAAAATCCCAAGGAATCTGTTTTTTAAAACTGCTAGAACTAATAACTGAGTTTAGCAAGATAACAAGATGCAAAATCAGAATGCAAAAAATTAATTGTATTTCTGTATACTAGCAATGAATAATTGAAAGTCAAACTTTTTTAAAAAACTGAAAACAAATCATGGTACCCACCCCCCAAAAATAAAATGCTTATGTATACATATGATGAAATGTGCAGGGTCTGTATGCCAAAATCTGTTTGTCCCCCATATTTTCTTCTTTACCTACAAAACAATTCAAGTCACAGACCTTGTGATCACCTTGATTATTCCTCTTCCTCACCCTTTCCTACCTTTTCTGTCTTCATGGTGTGTCCTTCTTTCAAGCATCACTGTCCAAGGTACCATCTTCTCCCCTCTTAGACAAGTAAACATCTCTTAACTGGTCTCTCTGTGCTCGCTGGTTGCCTCCCAGTGGTCCATTCTCTATGTTGTAGTCAGAGTCATGTTTTATCAATGTGAATCAGATCATATCTTGTTCCACCTGAAATCTCTCTAGTCCAAATGCTGTTAACTACAGTGTCCTACTCCAATTTCTAATTATCTCAACACTTTCATTTTTGTTCATTTGTCCCCTCACTGCCCTCAAGCCACATTGGCATTCCTGCCATTCCATGGATATGCCAGGTTCCTTCCTGCCCCAGGGTCTTTGTACTCACTTTTCTTCTGCTTAGAATGCTTTTATCTTTTACTTTGCATATTTGTCTCAAATCTCTGTTCAAATATCACCTCTGCAAGAAGGCTCTCCCAGAGCACTTTATCTAGTCTACTCTCTTTATCTCCAACCTTTCTCTAAGCAGATATGCCTTTATTTCTTCTTAGCTGTCATCTATCCTTCAAATTACCTGCTTATTTACCTTCCTTCAAATTGTTTATTTATTTACCTTATTTATTTATCCGCCCCCCACCCCCCAACTAACATGTAGGCTTCATGTGGCCAGGGACCTTGCCTTTCCTGTTCATGACTGTGTCCCTGGAACCTGGAACTGTACCCAGCACATAATAGGTGCTCAGGAAATATTCATTGAAAGGAGGAAGAGTAGAAAAATAGAAACATTATTTAGGACACAATAGGACATTGTCCAGTATCCAATGGCATGTCCATACAGTGGAGTACTGTGCAGCCATTAGAAATGATGGTGCAATTTTATTTTTATTGGCATAGAAGATGTTGAGGGTATTCTTGAGTGAACAAAATAGGAACAAACAGCATGTGTATTGAAGGTACATGAAAGTAAAATTATATATGCATATTTACACATATATTTGTGAAAAGAGATTTCTGGGAAGATACCAAAATGTTTGCAGCAAATAGCTTTAGATAATGGGAGTTTTGAATGATTCTTACTTCATTCTTTTTAAGTTTTTTTTCATTTGGATTTTTATAGTTAGCTTGTGTTATTCCTAAAACTGGGAAAAATAAAATTATTTTTGTTTGGAGAGAAGGACTGTATCTGTGCTTAGTGATTATTTATATATATCCACCCAATGGGTGGGGCTTCCCTGGTGGCTCAGATGGTAAAGAATCCTCCTCCAATGCAGGAGGCCCCTGGTTTGATTCTTGGGTTGGGAAGATCCTCTGGACAAGGGAATGGCAACCCACTCTAGTGTTCTTGCCTGGAGAATTCCATGGACAGAGGAGCCTGGAGGGCTACAGTCTATGGGGTGGCAAAGAGTTGGACACAACTGAGCAACTAACACATACACACCCACACATGCACTAGACAGTAAGCTCCATGAAGTTTCAGATACAAACCGCAGTGAGCCATTTTTTCTATTTCCTGTCCCAGCTGCCCTTTTGACATGCTGTCATTCAAAATCTTGCCGCTTAGCACAGCATGCCCTGGCATAGTCTGGGCATACTTGATATCATGAATAGAATTGAATTTACTGTCTGCTCAGCTCTAGGCTTCCTTCCCAGGACAGAGGAGAGTTGGTGCATGGCCTCTCAGCCTGTGTTGGGATGGGACTTCTACCTGCCAGGGGAGGCCCCAGGCTGCTTGGGTGGAGGGCGCACAGGCAGTGAGGGCCTCCTCTCATCAGGATCTGCTCGCTAGGCCTCTGTCCTCCCCTACACCAGTGTACACCCATCTGAGACTGGGCTTCAGTTGGTGAACTTCTAACTTACTTTACTGGGTCAGTTAATTTAGTCCAGGTCAGTGAATTTTTGCTGTGTTTATTTTATATAACTGCTTTTCCTATTTTAGTTTGTCTTTGATTAATTGATCCTACATTATGATTTATTTTCCTGACTTGATGTGGGAGCTGTTTGCACTTTGGCCAGCCCCTCTTGGGCCTTGGTGGGACTCCCATGGTTCATGTGTGGGCGTGGCTCGGCCTTCTGACCCCACCCTGGAGCCAGGAGAGGGAGGTGGGCGTAGATAATTGCTCTCATGGCAGCTCTCCTAGTTTGAGGGTCTGCTTTTCTTATTTCCTCAGAGAGTCAGTGTAGCATAATGTAAAGACAAGAAGCCGCAGAGTCAAACCTGGTTGGTTCAACAACACCCCAGCTGGTCCATGTACTGGTTGGGGATCTTGAACATGTTATTTCTTGTCTCCAAGACTCTGCTCCCTTCTCTGTAAAATGAAGAAAATACCTACCTTGTAGGAGTTGTAAGAGTCAGACTGAGAGTGTAGGTGAAAGTTCTGAAAGCAGTATGAATTCACAGTAGATGCTCAATAAATAGTCGTTCCCTCAGTTCTTCCCTTTGTCTGGCATGTCCCACAGTCCATTTGCAACTGTTGCCAACTTCCTCCTCCACCCAAGCCAGGACATACATTACTTATGTTTAATATAGCCTGTGACTTTTATTGGAGGCTGTACAGTGCCTTTTCTTTAGAAAAGAGGGATCTATTTTGGTTAGGATAGGTCCTCATTCCATTTACCCCTATGCCCTTTGCACTTAGCAATTCATCATAGCTCAGAGACTGGAGCCAGAGACCCCCTTGAAAACAGATCTTGCAGCAGAGTTCTTCTCTTATGTGCTTGGACTTTTCTTGCCTGATGGCCCGTCCTGCTTTTCTGACTTTCGTGCATTCTAACATGAAGTGCTGCAGTTTTCTGATAGAATCAAGGCCATGTTTTTATCCCTTATACTAAACTTCATCTACTTCAGTAATATTCCTCAAGCTGGCCTTCCTGGGGAATATTCATTGCTGTCATCAGCCTAAGCATCTGCTTTATTTTCAAAGCACAGTGACCGCACATGGGAATTTGTAGTGGCTCTTTACAGTGATCAGAGGAGTTGGGTCACTAGGAACTGAAAGGGCCAGTCGCACAGTTGGCTCACAACGCACACCTGTATTCTCTGAAAGTCCATTCTGGGGCTCAGTGGCTTGAGAGTGGGGCTGGAGTGGGACACTTTCTTTCAGGGAGCTCCCCCTTCATCCTAGAAGAGAATATTACTGTGTAGTCAGTACCCCAGCCACTTATACATGACAGCATAAGTAGAAGGTGATAATATCTGGACCCCCTGCTAAGATAAGCAGGAGGGGACTCAGGGTTATTTAGACAGGGAATTATGAAAACATTTTTAATTTCCTTTACATTATACAATTATGATCAAATAAAATACCAAGTGTTATGGAATGTATTAAAATTTCAAATTGCTGTAAAACAAAAATGTTTTTAAGTTTTTAAGTTAAAAACTTGAGCTTGTTTCAACATTTATTAATTTTTATCTCGGCATTTATGCCTCTCAGGTGGTCAGTTTTCATAGTTTCCAAATATACTTGAAGAGAATAGCATTCTCCATTTGTCAGGTGTAAGGTACTCTGTTTTTCAGCTAGTTCAAATTTATTTATTCATTGTTCTGTTCAGATCATCTGCTTTCTCACTGACTGTGTGAGCCTGGTTTTCAGTGGTCTATGAGTTTCCCGTTATGACGACAGGAGACCCGTTATGTCATTCTCCTTGTAAGTCTTTTAATTTTGCCTGATAGAGACATTATTAGGTACATACACACTTTAGTGCATGGCCTCCTTTTGTCTACGTCCAATTTCTGAACCTTCTAGGAGTTTACATGAGTTCAGAACACCAACTTACTGCTTTGAAATGGCAGTGGAAGAGTTAATGGTTAATTTTAAGACTTGAAGCATTTGAACAGGCACTTTATGCATTCACAAGTCTGACTTGGTACAGGTGCAGGAAGAGAAGAACAGAGACTTGCATCATTCATGCCTCTACACACCTGGAGCCAGGCAAGGGACACACGCGCACGCCCTGGTTAGGGGTTTTTATAATGCCAGGGTCTCTGGCCTGGCTGAGGCAGGCAGCCTAACCACCAGACTAAACATCTCTCCTTCACTGTGCAGCTGTGGTATTGCTGCTCTGACACCTGCGAGGAGAGGACCTTCAGCTGTGTATGTACATCAGCATGTGTTGTGTCTGGTGACGTGAGAGTCCCAGGGTCTTCCATTCTCATTACAGATTTGGCATCAGTTGACTGCCAGTGAGAACTGGGCTTTACTGCCCGCTTCCCCAGAGGTGAATTTTCCCTGAAGAGTTGGTACACTCAAAAGAGCATTTTCATTGTATAAGCTGAATTCACATGCTACTTCAGGAACATGTTTGTATACAGTGAGATATTCTGGGTGAAAAGTGGTACCACTCATTACGGCAGGGCATACAGGAGGAGGCTATGCATGTGGTGAAAATGAACTCTGTGAGGCAGCCTGAGTTTCAGGTCACTATAGGTATCAAAGTGGAGATGTCAGCCGGATGCCCAAGTCTGGAGTCAGGAGAAAGGATTGGGCAGGATTGAGAGATTTGGTATTGGTGCAATGGAAAGATCATTGGGGCAGGCTAAACTAAACAGTTAAGTATGGTGAAGTCTAGACCAGATAAGAAAAAAGTGAAAAAAGGAGGAGAAACAACTGAAAAATAGACAAACTATATGGGAAAGAAGGGTTCTTTCAGACATTGAACTGTAGATGGCACAGGACCCTGGTCTTTGAAAGATGGGAAATAAATGAGACTAACCCTATAACTGCCCGAGCTAATGGCCTAGACAGGATCTCCAGGCCACAGCACAGGAAAGGAGAACCCAAACAGAACCCAAGAGTCTTCCTAAGAGGAAACAGAGTTGAGAATTTGTCTCCTGACTAAGCTAGCAGGGAGAGTGAAGCTGACGGAGGGAGGTGTGCTGGCATTCCAGTCACTTTCGGTCATCTCTGAAACCCTGCTCCCGGGCCTTTCCCACAGTTTGGTTACAGGAACCTCCAAATAGCTGTATTTACCTAAGTTAGTGCAACCAGTATGTTGAACATGCAGGAAACATCAGAGGTTAATCACAGCCACTTTCATTGGTCTCTCTGTGTCCCCTTAGGATGTTTTCAGTGTGGGAGGTCCAGAGAATTTTTTGGTACCTCTGAGGTAATAGAAATCCCATGGTCGTATTGAGTCACCAATTCCAAAATTAGTGTCCCGCGTTATGTAATAGCATAGCTTTCAGCTCATTCAGCGCTGCAGTGACTTCCCCTCCCAGCACAGGGTTTAGAAGCAGCAGTGCTGACCCAGGAAGGGTCTGTACCCTGTTTGTCCTCCTCTTTCCACTTGTACCCTGGTTGCCAGCTGTGGTTTCGAACCTCTGTGGAATCGGCAGGGAAGGGAGAGAGAGGATGAGCAGAGAAGACATAAGATAGTGTGGGCACTCTCTGGACTGGCCAGTGTGTAAAGCTGACTCTTGTGGGGTCTCCTGTAGATGTTTTGCAGACCCCTCCAGCTGGGGACCTCTCCCCTGCAGGTCCCCTGATGTGGGCAGTGCATTCACCAGAGCCTTGTCACTCACTCCTGGTGTAGCTCCTGGGACTCTCGGAATCTGCTCTTATTTCTGGCTGTTGAGGACCCAACAGCCTGCTGGGCAGATCTTTAGGAAAGGACCTAAAGCCACCCCACACCAGCATATTCATACATCCTTTTCTGCAACAAATTCTGGGAATACAGGCCATGTCCTTTGTAGTCAACATATCTGCCAGTGTAAGACAGAGTTTACACTGCTGCATCTGGGCCATGGACATACTTCAGTTGATCCTCGTAATCTTTAATTTTTTCTTGAATCTATTGCCAGTATTTACAAATTGAGGAATTTTACCATAAAAGATCCAAATTCTTGACTTAAAAAACCCTGGAAGATGTGGCAACGCCAGGTCTGCCTTACTGCCAGGCATAGATAGCCGGAGATGGGGGAGGCTGCCCCCTTCGACAGGACATGGAATCACCAGGGGGACTCCATTCCCTCTTGGCTCTGTGAGCTGAACCCCAATGTCAGTTGCCATTTATCATCATTGGACTCATGCAGTTACATTTTCTTAAACTGAAGACTAAATGTGAAATACTTCTGGTGCTTATGTTTCTTAACAAAGACAGAAAACAGCAGATAATCTAAAAGAACCATGGAAGGGAAGGATATAATTTATCTTAGAAGCACAAAGTGTTCTTACATGTTTAATGTGCAATTAGTCTGTATGAGTGTATAAAACACAACTTAAGATGCCATTGGAAAATAACCCATAAATATAATCATAGTTACCATACAAAAATATGTGGTGAAGAAGACATTTCAGCTTTCAACAAGTAAGTCATGTGACTTGCTGCAGAAGGGCATTACACTCATCCTCTTCCCTGGTTTATGTTTTATTCCTACTTGGCCCTGACTTTTCAGTTTGCAACAAGGGGAAAATATCCTCTGGCCTCTCTGGAGGAAGAATCAGCCAAAACATAGATTCTCTGTATGTCCGAAGGTATCTTAGCACATATCTGATAAGGAGTAACAGGATAGTTTCCCCAAGTTTATGGCCACATGGAGAAAAAGCAACAGGTGTTGGCAAATTAATGAGGTTATCTTTTTGATGGAAGGGTAAAACCAGATTGTTGAAACAGTATTCAGCTTTGAAACTAACTCTTTTGGGAAATTTTGTTTGCAGTTTATTTTTAAAATTGAAACCTTATTGATTTTTGTAAGTACCTGATATATTAAGCAACGTCTCTTTTCCATTTGTCTGAATTAGAGCAAAACCAGAATTATCTTGGGGAAAGGCTGTCACTTGCCCAAGTGTCTTCTCTCGGGGTCCCCTTCATGGATCATAGCCTTGTTGTGGTGAAGGGGCTTGCATAACTCAATGAAGCTATGAGCTGTGCTGTGCAAGGCCACCTAAGATGGGTCACAGTGAAAAGTTCTGACAAAACATCCACTGGAGGAGGGAATGGCAAACCGCTCCGGTATTCTTGTCGTGAGAACCTCATGAACAGTATGAAAAGGCAAAATATATGACCCTGGAAGATGAGCCCCTCAGGTCGTAAGATGTCGAGTGTTCTACTGGGGAAGAACAGAGGGCAATTACTAATAGATCCAGAAAGAATGAAGCGGCTGGGTCAGAGCAGAAACGATGCTCAGTTTTGGATGTGTCTGGTGGTGAAAGTAAAGTCTGTTGCTATAGAGAACAATATTGCATAGGAACCTGGAATGTTAGGGCCATGAATCAAGGTAAATTGGACATGATCAAGCAGGAGATGGCAAGAGTGAAGATAGACATCTTAGGAATCAGTGAACAAAAATGGACAGAAACGGGTGCATTTAATTCAGATGAACATTGTATCTACTACTGTACATGAGAATCCTTTAGAAGAAATGGAGCAGCTCTCACAGTCAACCAAAGAGTCTGAAATGCAGTACTTGGGTGCAATCTCAAAAATGACAGAATGATCTCTGTTCATTTCCAAGACAAACCATTCAACATCAGTGTCTAATGGCAGAAAGTGAAGAGTAGTCCAAGTTTATGCCCCAAACACTGATGCTGAAGAAGCTGCCGGTTCTATGAAGACCTATAAGACCTTCTAGAACTAACACCAAAAAAAAAAATAAAGTTGTCCTTTTCATCATAGGGGATTGGAATGCAAAAGAAGGAAGTCAGCATATACCTGGAGTAACAGGAAAATTTGGCCTTGGAGTACAGAATGAATCGGGCAAAGGCTAACAGAGTATTGTCAAGAGAATGCACTGGTCATAGCAAACACTCTCTTCCAAGAATATAAGAAATGATTCTACATGTGGATACCACCAAATGGTCAATACTGAAATCAAATTGATTATATTCTTTGCAGCCAAAGATGGAGAAGCTCTATACAGTCAACAAAACAAGACCTCAGATCATCAACTCCTGCAAAATTCAGGCTTAGAAGAAATTAAGGAAAATGACCACTAGGCCATTCAGGTAGGACCTAAATCAAATCTCTTATGATTATATAGTGGAGGTGATGAATAGATTCAAGGAATTAGATCTGGTAGACAGAGTGCCTGAAAAACTATGGACAGAGATTCATAACATTGTACAGGAGGCAGTGACCAAAATCATCCCAGAGAAAAAGAAGTGTGAAAAAAGAAAAAGAAAACAGCAAGAAGGCAAAGTGGTTGTTGGAGGAGGCCTTAGAAATAGCTGAAGAAAAAACAGAAGTGAAAAGTAAGGGAGAAGGGGAAAGATATACCCAACTGAATGCAGAGTTCCAGAGAATAGCAAGGAGAGATAAGAAGGCCTTCTTCAATGAACGATGCAAAGAAATAGAGGAAAACAATAGAATGGGAAAGACTAGAGATCTCTTCAGGAAAATTGGAGATACGAGTGAAATAGTTCATGCAAAGATGGGCACGATAAAGAATAGAAACAATAAGGACCTAACAGAAGCAGAAGAGATTAAGAAGAAATGGCAAGAAGAATACAGAAGAATACACAGAAGAACTATACAAAAAGGTCTTAATGACCCAGATAACCACGATGGTGTGGTCACTTACCTAGAGCCAGACATCCTGGAATGTGAAGTCAAGTGGGCCATAGGAAGCATTATGACAAACAAAACTAGTGGAGGTGATGAAATTCTAGCTGAGCTATTTAAAAATCCTTAAAAATGATGCTGTTAAAGTGCTGCACTCAATATGTCAACAAATTTGGAAAACTCATCAGTGGCCACAGGTGTGGAAAAGGTCTGTTTTCATTCCAATCCCAAAGAAAGGCAATGACAAAGAATGTTCAAATTACTATACAATGCACTCATTTTGCATGCTATTTAAAGTGAAAAAGTGAAAATCGCTCAGTCGTGTCTGACTCTTCAACCGGGGAAAAGACCCAGGAATTCTCCAGGTCAGAATACTGGAGTGGGTACCCTATCCCTTCTCCAGCAGATCTTTCTGACCCAGGAATCAAACCCAGGTCTCCTGCATTGCAGGCAGATTCTTTACCAGCTGAGCCACCAGGGAAGCCCCCATGCTAGTTAAGCTTATGCTCAAACTCCTTCAAGCTAGGCTTCAGCAGTACGTGAACCAAGATCTTCAGATGTATAAGCTGAGTTTAGAAAAGGCAGAGGGATGGTGGGATGATTTGAGAGAATAGCATTGAAACATGTATATTATCATATGTGAAACAGAGCACCAGTCCAGGTTCGATGCATGAGACAAGTGCTCAGGGCTGGTGCACTGGGATGACCCAGAGGGATGGGATGGGGAGGAAGGTGGGAGGGGGGTTCGGGATGGGGAACACATATACATCCATGGCTGATTCATGTCAATGTATGGCAAAACCCACTACAATATTGTAAAATAATTAGCCTCCAATTAAAATAAATAAATAAATTTTTAAAAAAAAGAAAAGGCAGAGGAACTAGAGATCAAATTGCCAACATTCACTGGATCATAGAGAAAGCAAGGGGATTCCAGAAAAACATCTATTTCTGCTTCATTGACTACATGAAAGTCTTTCACTGTGTGGATCACAGCAAACTGGAAAATTCTTAAAGAGTAGGGATTACCAGACCACTTTACTTGTCTCTTGAGAGACCTGTGTGCAGGTCAAGAAGCAACAGAACTGGAAATGGAGTAACTGACTGGTTCAAAACTGGGAAAGGAATACAACAAGGCTGTGTATTGTCACCCTTATTTAACTTATATGCAAAATGCTAGGCTGGATGAATCACAAGCTAGAATCAAGATTTCAGGGAGGGACGGGACATATGTATACCTATGACTGATTCATGTTGATGTTTGACAGAAAACAACAAAATTCTGTAAAGCAATTATCCTTTAATTAAAAATAAATTAATTTTAAAAATTAAAAAAAAAGAAAAGACCAAGGTGTGAAAAAGACTTACCTGCCAAGTTAAGGAATATGAACTCGAGCCTAAGCACAGTACAGAGTGCCATGACCACACTGGGTGTTTTGAGAATTAAAAAAAAAAAAATATTGCAGGGAGAAATAATCAGCAACCTCAAATATGCAGATGATACCACTCTAATGGCAGAAAGCAAAGAGGAACTAAAGAGCCTCTTGATGAAGGTGAAAAAGGAGAGTGAAAAGGCTGGCTTGAAACTTAACATTCAAAAAGCTAAGATCACGGTATCCAGTCCCATCACTTCATGGCAAATAGGAGGAGAAAAAGTGGAAGCAGTGACAGATTTTATTTTCTTGAACTTCAAAATCACTGCAGATGATGATTAGCGTGAAATTGAACAATCTGTTTTCTCTTTGAAAGGAAAGCTATGACAAACCTAGACAGCGTATTAAAAAGCAGAGACATTACTTTGCTGACAAAGGTCCATATAGTCAATGCTATGGTGTTTCCAGTAGACGTGTACAAATGTGAGAGTTGGACCATAAAGAAGGCTGAATAAAGAAGAATTGATGCTTTCAAATTGTGGTACTGGAGAAGACTCTTGAGAGTCCTTTGGACTGCAAGATCAAACCAGTCAGTCCTAAAGAATATCAACCCTAAATATTCATTGGAAGGACTGTTGCTGAAGCTGAAGCTCCAATACTTTAGCCACCTGATGGGAAGAGCTGACTCATTGGAAAAGACCCTGATGCTGGGAAAGACTGAAGGCAAAGCAGAAGGGGGTGACAGAGGATGAGATAGTTAGACAGCATCACCAATTCAATGGACACGAATTTGAGTGAATTCCGCAAGAGAATAACGACAGGGAAGCCTAGCGTTTATGCAGTCCATGGGATCAGAAAGAGCTGGACATGACTTAGCCACAAACAAGAACAGCAAAATTTCCTTGGGAGGCAAGTCTCCTGTTGAGTTGTGTGTCCTAGTTGGTACATCTTCAGTTTTAAGAAGATGAATGACTCTCCTTGCAGTTCAGCTGCTTATGAAAGTGGACAGTCTGGCCTCAATTGGCCTTGCAGAGTGGCTCTTGGGAGGTTATCAGTGCGTGTAATTTCCCTCTTTTGGCCATTCCTTGTTCATGTATGGATGTGAGAGTTGGACCATAAAGAAAGCTGAGTACTGAAGAATTGATATTTTTGAACTGTGGTGTTAGAGAAGACTCTTGAGAGTCCCTTGGATTGCAATCAATCCTAAAGGAAATCAATCTTGAATATTCATTGGAAGGACTGATGCTGAAGCTGAAGCTCTAATACTTTGGCTACCTGATGGGAAGAACTGACTCATTGGAAAAGACCCTAATGCTGGGAAAGATTAAAGGCGGGAGGAGAAGGGGATGACAAAGGATGAGATGATTGGGTGGCATCACCAACTCGATTGGCATGAGTTTGAGCAAGCTCCAGAATTTGGTGATGGACAGGGAAGCCTGGCATGTTGCAGTCCATGGGGTCACAAAGAGTTGGACACGATTGATCGAGTAAACTGAACTGCTTATTAAAGATGGAGTTCTTTGAAAGCTGTGTGCTGCTTGGCCTTTTCCAAACAGTTGTTTATGTTTAGTATTCTGTTTTATCCTCAGATTAAGCTAGGCCAACTTTGAGCTATTGAGTTGGCCAAAAAGGTCATTCGGGTTTTCTGTAAGATGTTATGGGAAATCCCAAATGAACTTTTTGGCCAACCCAATACATCCCTAGACCACCTTATTTTAATTTAGCCACTCTACACAGACACACACACATACTTAGCACTCATTGACAAAGCTATATGAAACAAGCAATTATCTGACACTCCCTATCATCATTTTATACAAATATTTTTGAGGACCAAGAGGAAACTTCCCTAAAATCTTAGTATTAAGAAGATCTGGGAGTCTCCTGGTTTATTTTATGGACACTATAAACCATTATAACAGTGCTTTGTGTTTAGTTTTATCTGTGAGAAATCTTGGGGATATATCTGTAATCGTCTCCGAGCAAGCACATAAAACCTTAGGACATGCACTTTTTAGTATTTCTATCCTGGCTGCTTTTTATTGTTTTTTCCTATGTTTATTTCTCCTTTGGCCTACAAGATTTTAAAAAAGATTTTTTCCTTTTTAAAATCTTGTACTTTGTAAAACTGCTTCAACTTTGTTTTAGAATGAGGCAAGATATAGAGAAATTAAGTACAGTATTCATGATTTACCGTTTGTTACAAACATATTGCCAATTTGTTTCTAGATTTCATTTTAAATTTCCTATCCTTTATGAAATCAGATCTTTTACTGCTTTGTGATTGTCATGGAGCGAATCATTGCTGTGAATTTGAAGATCCCTTGGCTGCCATATTTTCACCCCATAGTTAACATGACTGATTCAGTATAAATCTTTTTTTAAAAATTGGAGTATAGTTGCTTTAAAAACTGTGTCAGTTTTTGCTATACAGCAAAGTGCATTTCAGCCATATGTATACATATGTCCCCTCTTTTTTGGATTTCCTTCCCTAAGCACTGGGTAGAGTTTCCTGTGCTATGCAGTAGGTTCTCATTAGTTATCTGTTTATACGTAGCAGTTTATGTATGTCAATCCCAACCTCCCAATCCATCCCACCACCCCACCACCTTCCCCTTTGGTATCCATACTTTTGTTCTTTATGTCTGTGTCTCTATTTCTGCTTTGCAAAGAAGACCATCCATACCATTTTTTAGATTCCACATCTATGTGTTAATATATGACATTTTTCTCTTTCTGACTTAGTTCACTCTGTATGGCTGTCTCTAGGTCCATCTACCTCTCTGCATATGCCACTATTTTGTTCCTTTTTATGGCTGTTTAATATTCTATTGTATATGCAGCATAAATCTAAGAGCTTAGAGGAAGCAGAATTAATAACCCTCTTAATTCTTCAAGGGTCCCATTTTTTTGGTTTACTAAATTTCAGTTTCAAGGACCACATTTAAACAGGAAGGCAGTTATACGTCAGCATAAAAATGGTTGGCCCATAAGGCCTGGGAAATGCCTAGCACTTAACCTGGTCCTTCACAAGATAGGCGTTAAGCAAGAGTTTGGTGACTTAAATTTATTGCAGTTTTTGTGTTTGGGTCTAGAAGCATTTGCCTGCCCCGGTGGTCTGGGACTGGGTTGGGGAATGCAGTCTGCTACTGTCTGCAATGACTTGACATCAGTGACATTTTCTGCTTTACTTTTCTCTTTCAGAATATGATCGACTGGGCTTCCTCCTGAAGTTGGACTCTAAACTGTGAGTAGAATGAGCCAGTTCCTTGACTTTGTGATAGAGATCTGTGAGAGCTGGAGCTCTGATCACTCCTGGGGCCTCTGTCCTCCGACTGTCAGCTGAAGCTTAGAGCATGTTACAGTCTGTGGGTGCAAATATAAGGCCTTAGATTTGGCTGGCACAGGGAGCTCATTACAGAAGGAGCATGCACCTCCCCCCACCACACCCCACTGGAGTTTGAAGGACAAGGAGGAAAGGTTTCCGCTGCAGAGTGGAGGGTGACTAAACCACGGCAGGAGACAGTGCAAAGGCTTTCAAAGATGCTTCGCAGCCAGGCATGCGAAGCCTTCTATGCTCAGGTTTCCTCCCAGCTTTAACTCCTGTCTCTCTCCAGCAGGTAGCTCCTCCTTTTCCCTCGATCCTGGTATATGTTTGTTATCCATGTCTGAAACACACTTTCCTTGTTTGTCCACTAGGAAAACTTAAGAACCACCTCCTTCCTATACAGAATTAATTATCTCTTCCTCCACTTCCTATGAATTTTCTACCTCTGACACCCATTATCTCATTCTACTATAATTAAGTGTAATAGTTATTCATTTATTAAGAGTGCAGGCTCAGAGCCAGGCCATGCTTGGTTCAAATCCCAGATTGCCATTTACTTTCTTTGTGATTTAGGGCGGACCGCTTAACCACTCTGAGCCTCAGTTTCACCTGTAACACGAGGACATCAGTATAAGTACCTCACAGGGTTGTAAGGACTGTACAGAAATGGTGAATTTACAGGGATTTTCAAATAAGTATCTCATTCTTTCAGAATCTTTCCCTGTTCTGGCCCTCTTGGCCTCCTGACCACTGGAGCAGCGCCGGCATATGTTTGTTAGGTGCTAAGTCAGCACTGAACACACGGCCGCATGGCTGGCCGCGTGGCTGGCTGCATGGATGGCTGCATGATGACAGGCACCTGTGTGCCTCCCATATTAGACTGGGCTGCCTGGAGGCTGGGCTTTATCCGTCTGCTCACGCCCTGTCCAGGACCCCTGGAGGCGGGGCTTTATCCGTCTGCTCACGCCCGGTCCAGGACCCCTCACACGGCCGGTGTGCAGTAAAGTGTTGCAGAACCGCCTGTGGCTCCCTTCTGTGGTAAGCCATCTTCATACACCCTTGCCCCTCTCCTATACCAGACAGATGCGAAAGATCAGAATTGTGTCTCCTTTCTTTCCTCTGCTGCTAGAGGCCTTGACCACAGCTGCTTCTGATGGTGATGGCTGCACCCACATGCAAGACACCAGCCCAGGGTTATTTGGCTTTCCCAGTGAATGGTCTGGCATGTAGCCCCTTTCCCTGGCGTCTGGCCTCTTGGCTCTGGTGCCTCACACTGTGAGTTCAGGTGCTGCAGTTCTCCCAGCTTTTATACATCATGGAGGCAGTCACAAGGGAAGAATGGTCTCTTCTGTCTACCAAGCTAGTGTAGAGTTGTCAGCCGCATGTTAATATCCAGGGAATGGGGCTTGATAATGCTAGGGATCCACAGGCTTCACCCTTAGAAAATCCTTAATTTAGTGCTCTGGGCAAAAAACAAATCAAGCATAAGCTATAAGCAAATGAAATGCCACCAGAACGGAAGAGATGTAGTAATTTACCAAGTCAAATCACATTGATGAACAAAAGACGTGGTATCCAGGACATGTTAACTATAGTATTTAAGCTGTCTTCAGCAGTGTGAGAAGGGGGAACAGGAGGACGCGTGCCCTGCTGTTCTGACAGTTGGGTGGTACGTGGCAGGCTCTGGTACAGCTTTCTTTTGTGTAACTGGCCGGTTCTATAAACCATTTGAGTCAACTTGGTCTTTAGCCCGGGGAATTGGCTTGGCCTCATTAGATTTACCTCAGAGTTTAAGGTACAAGCTCCAGCTTTCCTGCCTCTTACTGAAAAGGCCTTTCTAATCCAATGTTATCTTCAGAACAAAACACAGACACATGGGAAAGGTTTTTATCTGTTCCAGGGAGAAGTTTCCAAGTTAAGGATTCTGGTTTTCAGAGGTAAATCCTTAGAAATACCCAAATCTCCCCTTACGAAGTCTTTCTCTGCTGTGTTGTGTTCTATTTCTGATGTATAGGAAAGGACCTGAGCTTGGATCAGAACTGGATTTGAATTCCACCCCTTCTGCTTAGGGTTATATAACCTTAGATAATTCATTTTAGCTCTATGAATCACAATTTTCCCTTATGAAAAACATGAATAATGATACCCATTTCCTCAGATTTTTATGAAGAATAAAAAAAGAGTTCTATGAGTAAATACGCAAATGTAGGAATTTCTTATTTATCTTGATTGGATTCATTTAACTTCTATACTATAAGAATTCATGTGTTCTGGAAATTTTTCAGCCATTATCTTTAAATATTGCCTCTGCCCCACTCTGTGTCTCTCTCCTCCTCTTCTGAAACTCTGACTAAGTGTTAGGCCTTCCCATTCTCACCTCCAGGTCTACTAACTTCTACATTTTCCATCTTTTGATCCTTTCTGCATTGAACTGGAACCCCAAAGGATTCAACATAAGGATAAACTAAAACTAAAACTGTACCCCTAAGCCAGGACTGCAGGAAAGGCTGCCAGAGCTCTAAGTGGATTAGGGCAATAATTCAATAAAGAGGAAACAGTTGATATTCACAGCCTGGGCTCTCATCACTCAGTTGGTCCACAGAACCTCAAGCTGTGAACTCTGTCTAAGGTACTCCAGACTGGCCGTGCCTCCAGGCTTCTGGCAGAAGCAAATACAATCCCTCTCTGGAGGAAGACATGAATTTCTCATGGATAACTTTTCAAGGAAATGAACGGCTCACAGGGAAAAATAACTAAGCACACAAGCAAAAAAGACTTCTTTAGAGAGAACCGTGAACAGCAACAGACGCCAGAGGGAACCCGCAAAGACTTCCGAAAACGGAGTTATCAGACACAGTTTATAAAGTAATTAGATGCTCTGTATTTAAGGAAATAAAGATAAGATTGAACTGTACATGTAATAGGGGCTTCCCATGTAATGGTGCAATGGTAAAGAATCTGCCAATGCCAGAGACACAAGACAGCAGGTTCGATCCCTAGGTCGGGATGATCCCTTGGAGAAGGAAATGGCAAACCTGCTCCAATATTCTTGCTTGGAAAAATTTTATGGACGGAGGAGCCTGGCAGGCTACAGTCCATGGGGTCGGAAAGATTTGGACATGACTGAGCAGCTGAGCGCAAGCATTCATACATGTAATAGGGAACTATAAAGAGCAAAGTATTAGGTTAGAAAGACAGAACTGAAAAATACAGTGACCAAAATTAAAACCTCAGTAGAGGTATTTAGCAGCAGATTAGATACAAGTAAAGACAGGATTAGTGAGCTGGAAGCCAAGTCAGAGGAAGTGACCTATAACAAGATTGGCCAGCTCTTTTTGTAGAGTGAGATGGTCAGTATCTCTGAGTTTTGGGAGTTTTGCTGTCTCTGTCACAACTCTGTCTCTGCTGATGCAATGTGGAAGCCATAGATAGCACATACAGATGGGTATGGCTGTAGCTGTATTCCAACAAAACTTTTTATTTATCGACACTGAAATTTTAATTTAATGTAATTTTTATGTCATTAAGTATTATTCTTCTAATTTTTAAACCAACCATTGAACATGTAAAAGACATTCCTGTGTCACAGAAACATAGTGGGTCAGATCTGACTCACAAATCATGACATGCTGGCCCTTCACTGAGAATGCAGCGCAGATGTATCTGCATGGGAATTGCCTCTCCACCCCAGGTGTTTTTTATTCTTGAAATTCTATTGCAGTTGACCCTTGAACTGCAGTGCATCCACTTACATGTGGATTTTTTTCAACAGTACACAATCTGTGATTGGATGAATTGGAGCACACAGAATCATGGATATGGAGGAACCACATATGTGGTTATATGCAGATTTATATGTGCAGATTTTTGACTGTGGAGGGTCAGCACCCCTAGTCACCTTGTTGTTCAAGGGTAAGATGTTAATACAAATACACTTAAAATATCTCTATATCAAATGATACTTCAAAAACCTGGAAATAAGTGTCTTGGATTTTTTTTGGTCTTCATTATATTCTTTTAATTATATCTTTGTGTAATAAGTGGTTTCTGTTTCCTTTGAGAATTCCCTGCTGCTTGTGTCTTTATGACAAAATCACTTGTCAGGACTATAAAATTATTCAGAATACTTATAGAGCTGTACAAGATCTTTTCCTTTAACAGCAAGCTGTATTTTTCAGGAGGGCAGTATTTTTTGGAGGTTAAAAATGTGGACTGTGGAATCAGATGTGGATTTTTAAAGCCCCATTCCACATCTTACTAGCTGTAATCTTGAGTGAGTTATTTA
This sequence comes from Cervus elaphus, assembly GCF_910594005.1. Classification (NCBI taxonomy): domain Eukaryota; kingdom Metazoa; phylum Chordata; class Mammalia; order Artiodactyla; family Cervidae; genus Cervus; species Cervus elaphus. The sequence continues at coordinate 122,480,327 of NC_057834.1, read as the reverse complement.
ACTGCTAGCCTGTTTCCTGCTATAAAGTGGGACAAAAGTAATCACGCAAGGTTGAGATTCAACCTACCCTGTACCTGTATCAGTGTCTGGTAACCTGGGAAGGATATAACCCCAAGATGAGGCCTGAACCTCGCCTCCTGCTTTACATCCCAGACTTCATTTCTTCACTTGTTCACTTAACAAATATTTCTTGAGTACTGACTGTATCATATCAGGACGAAACTGAAAATTCTAAGCCACATGAACAACCTTACAGGTTTGGTTGGAAAGGATGTGTTGTGAACTGAAATTTAAGTGAAGCGGGAGGGAGTAAATGAGAACAGCAGGGGAGGGAAGGGAGTAGTACTTCTGGATAGTATGAGCAATGAACAGGTTTGCATTTTGGTTTATATTTATTTATTTATTTGGCTGTGCTGGGTCTTTGTTGAGATATGTGGGATCTAGTTCCTGACCAGGGATCAAACTTGGGCCTCTTGCCTTGGGAGCATGGCATTTTAGCCACTGGACCACCAGGGAAGTCCCTGTTTTGTTTTTTTGTTTTTTTAAAGAAAGATGACATACTGGTGACTCAGAAGCATAAATGGAGTACAAAGAGGATATGAGGGATCTTCAGATACATAGGGTATAGAAGAAAGAGCTGCCTCCATCACAAGGCTGTAGAGGAAATGGTGTTTTCAGGGGAGACCCAGGTTTCTATGAAATTAAAAGATGGAAGGAACATTCACTGCAGAAGATGAGGCTGTAAAGAAACGAGGCTTTATAGAAGACAGTGGTGAGTTACAGTGTGGTGATGGGGGAGAGAAGTGAGAGACTGGACCAAGGAGAAAAAGCAGAGAGCAGTGACCTGAGCACAAAAAACTGATGAGGGTGGCATCGAGGGAGTAAATAACAGGATGTGAGGGTGGCAAGTTGGGTTTTGTTGGCCTCAAAGTTGTCCAAGAATTGTCCGAGATCGTGTGTTCCCTGGAGGTTGGGCACTCCGGCTACTTCATGCACTCAGCTGCAGCCCAGTTGGATGATACCTCCAGAATTTTCAAGTCTGGCCCCTGGAGAGACTCTGGGCTCCCCAAAAGGAATCTACTGTGCCAAGTGGAGGGCTAGGAAAGGGCTCAGGGTTGCAGGCTGTGCCCAGACATGGAGAGAAGAGAGAAGCTTTCTCATTCATTCATTCATTCATTCACTCACAGCTTCTTAAGTAGCTACTATGTGTGAGCAGTCTTCTCTGCTCTGTGGGTATACCAATGAACAGGTGGTCAGTAAAGGGACAGTGTGATCAACAAGCTTTTCAGTATCTTGGAAGGTGATGAGTGCTGTGGAAGAAGATAGAGCAGGACAAGGGAATGCTGGAGAAGAGACTGCACATTTAAATGGGATAGTCAGGGCAAGCCTTCTTGAAAGGTGGATTTTAGCAAAGACTCAACAAAAGAGAGGGAGTGAGCCCTGCCAGGATCTGGAAGCAGAGCCCTCAGACAGAACCCTGAGGAAATCGCAGTCTCACTTATGAGGAGCATGACACCAGGAGCCGAGAATGTGCCCATCAGTCCAGCAGAGACAAGAGCCATCTGGAGCCGTAAAGGCGCCAGAGCCTGGTGTCCAGGTGTGTTTTTCCTAAGCTGATGTCAGCCTTCTGGAAGCTGATTTAATTAAATGGAAGTGTCGTCTGTTTCAGCTGGGTGTGGGGGTGTGCTCTGGGAAAGCTCCTGTCTGCTGCCACAGTGTGGGGTTTTATGGTTGCCATGTGGGCAGGAGCATGGAGGCTTTAATGTTCAGCCTCATTTCATACGGAATTCTGTGTGAAGATACAAGGATATGGAAGCCAAAACCAACAACTTTTAACCCCCAAAGGCTTGTGAAAACCAAGCCAATCAAGAAAGACCTATAAACATGGGGTAGTCTAAAACACATGTTGAGGCATAGCTTACTATTTCCAGAACAGACTGCCAAATTCCCTGTGGCTGCAAGGATAAAGTGTTTATTGAGCACCTACTATGTGCCCAGGGCCATACTGGGTACTTTCTGTGTTACCTGTTCCTCAAAACAGCCGCTCAGATGACCTCATTCAGTCTCATGTCGTCTTGTTGTTATTCAGTCCTAAGTTGTGTCTGACTCTTTGTGACCCCGTGGGCTGCAGCCTTCCAGGCTCCTCTGTCCTCCACTGTCTCCTGGAGTTTGCTCAAATTCATATCCATGGAGTCAGTGATGCTATCTAACCATCCTATCATCTGCCACCCCTTCTCTTTTTGCCTTCAGCCTTCCCTAGCATCAGGGTCTTTTTCAACGAGCCAGCTCTGCATCAGGTGGCCAATGTATTGAAGCTTCAGCTTCAGCAACAGTCATTCCAGTGAATATTTAGGGTTGATTTTCTTTAGGATTGACTGGTTTGATCTTGCAGTCCAAGGGACTCTCAAGAGTCTTCTCCAGAACCACCTCCTCCAAACCAGAAGTTTGCAAGCATCAGTTCTTCTGTGCTCAGCCTTCTTTATGGTCCAACTCTCATGTCCATACATGACTACTGGAAATACCATAGTTTTGACTGTATGGACCCTTGTTGGCAAAGTGATGTCTCTGCTTTTTAATACACTGTCTAGATTTGTCATCACTTTCCTTCCAAGGAGAAAGCATCGTTCAATTTCATGCTGCAGTCACCATCTGCAGTGATTTTGGAGCCCAAGAAAATAAAATCTGTCACTGCTTCCACTTTTTCTGCTTCTATTTGTCATGAAGTGATGGGACCAGATGCCATGATCTTAGTTTTTTGAATGTTGAGTTTTAAGTCAGCTTTTTCAACTCTCCTCTTTCACACTCATCAAGAGGTTCTTTAGTGCCTCTTCACTTTGTGCCATTAAAGAGGTATTCACCAACACAAGAGATGACTCTACGCATGGACATCACCAGACAGTAAACACCAAAATCAGACTGATTATGTTCTTTGCAGCCAAAGATGGAGAAGCTCTATTCAGTCAGCAAAAACAAGACCTGGAACTGACTGTGGCTCAAATTGTGAGCTCCTTATTGCAAAATTCAGGATTAAATTGAAGACAGTAGGGAATACCGCTAGGCCATTCAGGTATGACTGAAATCCAATCCCTTATGATTATACCATGGAGGTGATGAATAGATTTAAGGGATTAGATCTGGTAGACACACTGCCTGAAGAGCTCATGTCTTACATATCATCTATATGCTGATGACTCCCAAGTTTATAGTTCAATCTCTTCTCTTTCCCCATACCCCACATTCATTTATCCAGTTGCCTCCTTTCCTTGAATGTATATTAGGCATGTTACATTTAACATGTCCAGAAAAAACCTCCTGATTCACACCCTCTGCCTCCCAGATCTTGCCTACCCAAGTAAATGGCAACCTCATCCTTCTACTTGTTCACGTCAAAGATCGAAACATCATATCTTTGACACCAAACTAGTCATCAACAAACCCTATTGGCTTTATCTTAGATAGCTCTAGATCCAACCGCTTCTCCCTACACCCACCCCTGTTAACTCTGAGCAGGCAGCCGTCCCCTCCTCAGACCTCATTGTTGCACCCTAGCTGCTCTCCTTGCTTTCACGGTTGCCACCCTAAGGTCTACTTGCATACTGAAGCCCAGTGATCCTGCTACAGTGCAGGATAGATCTGGTTACTTCAGTGATCAGAACTCTCTCGTGGCTCTTCATTTCTCTTTGAATAAAAGTCAGAGTTGTTTGACTGTGCTGGGTCTTAGCTGCAGCACACAGGATCTTCAATTTTCATTTCAGCACGAGGACTCTTTAGTTGTAGCATTCAAATTCATTTAGTTGTGGCATGTAGGATCCAGTTCCCTGACCAGGGTTCGAACCTGGGCCCCCTGCATTGGCAGTGTGGAGTCTTAGCCACTCGACCATGAGGGAAGTCTCAAAATCAGAGTTTCTACCATGCTCCACCAAGACCCTACGCAATCTCAACCACTGATTTCTTACTACTCTTCTTGTTTATTATTCCCTACTGGGCTCCTTGGCTATACCCTGTGCTGTCATGTCTGACTCATTGCAACTCCATGAACAGTAGCCCACCAGGCTCCTCTGTCCGTGGGATTTTACCAGCAAGAATACTGGAATGGGTTGCCATTTCCTCCCCCAGGGATCCTCCTCCTCCAACCCAGGGATCAAACTTATGTCTCCTGTGTTGGCAGGTGGATTCTTTACTACTGTGCTACCTAGGAAGCCCATACTGGACTCTTTGCTGTTTCTAAAATACTCCCAGGTCAATCTTGGCATTTACTCATTCCTTTGTTTGGGACACTCTTTTCCAGATACCTACAGAGATTGCACTCTCCCTCACCTCTTCAGACCTTAGCTCAAATGTCCCTTTCTTAGTGAAGTCTCCCCTGACTGTGCCATTTAAAATTATAACCCACCCCCCATTGGCATTCCTGTTCCCTTTACTTTGTCATTTTACTCCAGTGTTTATCACTATTGGAAGTCCACTTACTTGTTGATTGTCTCCCCCCACTTAAGGTGTGTGTGTGTGGGGGGTTAATTTGTTCACTACTATTTCCTACCACCTAAAACATTGCCTAGTGCTTACTGATTGCTTAATAAATATTTGTTGGTTGAATACATGAGTTGGTAGATCACTCTCTGAAATAGGTGGTGTTAAATGAGAAAGTAATCATAGAAGTAATTTCCTTGTGTTCACAGAAGTACAGGTGATAAAGTCAGCATTCAGAATGTTCTCTGCCTGGCTCCAAACATCCTGCTTGTCTCACTATTCAACATAGCTTTCTATTTTTTCCCCCCAAATTTGCACTGTCAATTTGATCCTAAATTTGAACCACTATATTGTAAACTTTATCAGGGCAGGAACTATGAATGTCCTGCTCACAGATCCATTCCCAATGCTAGTATAATGTTTGTGGTGCATAGTAAATATTCAATAAATGTTTGTTAAATCAATTAAAGACAGAAGAAGAAGCTATGAGAAAGAATAGTGCCATCTTTAATAACAAAACCCAGATTCCTCCAAGTACCAGTATTGGAAGATTTGGGGGGATGGGAGTTCATGAATGAGGACTCCCCTGCCTTTAATCCTGAGTTTTACCATCTCCTGGAGGGTCTCTCACTTAAGAGCCTGCTTTCACCATCGCATTGACTCCAGAGAGTGCAGGTTCTCTTTAATACTTTAAAAAAGAGAGATAATAACGGAAACAACAAAACTTTTCTCTTGGTTTCTCTAAGCAAAGCTAAAAATATTTCACTACAGATTAAACGAGGACAACAGGGAAATAAACCTTGAGAGTAAAAGAAACTCAAAGTAGTCTGGTTTGCAAAATTCAGAGTTCTGTCTCTCCTGTAGACAGCTGAAGCCGGGGCCATGCTTAGTTCACAGTAGAAGAGCACAGCGTTGCAGGACTTGACTGGGTTCTTGGCTTCGTGACTTCTAGGGTGTTTTACAGCTCACTGTTCACACTTCTTCCTAGATGTCTTGATACCTATGTGATCAAGATCTTAAAAGTCAAAGTCCCACTTTGTAGCTCATCCAGAGCCCTCAGCACAGTGGTTCTTAACCTTGACTGAATATTGGAATCACTGGGGAGCTTAAAAAATTACTGATGCCTGCCTCCTACCCCTTGGATTCTGAAGTCATTGACTTGAGGTGTGGCCTAGGCATTGGGACTGTTAAAGCTCCCCATGTGAGTCTAATACTGCTCTAAAAGAGTACATTTCCTGTCTGAGGAACTCTTCACTGTCCCAGGTGAGTGATACCAGAAATAAACTTACCTTTGAGGGGAGGCCCTGCTTGTACATAGGACATGTCTATATACAGTATTTCTCAACCCAGGACCTTGCCACCCAGAGTCCTGGTTTAGTTGATTAGGAATCAGACTCAATTACCTTTATGTTTAAAAGTTCCACCAGGTGATTCTAACATGTCAGGGTTGAGAACCAGGGTATCACCTCCAAGCCTATCACTATCACCATATCTGAATATAGCATAGTAACTACTGCAGAGTATAGTATTAGTTGTGCTAGGGCAGTCGGATTGTGAGTACGTTATTTCTTTCGAGCTTACATTTTCTGTATTGTCCTTATATACCTTTTTAATGAAAAAGTATATTGGGATGTGCCTTCTTTTCTGTAATTAAAAAAAAACTTTCATTATGATCTCTAGGTCTCTAAATACTATTTTCAAAAATCCATTTTATATTAATTTTTGGTTATCAACCCTTTCTCTAGTTTTTGCTTCAGGGTCTTTTAAAATCTTAATCAATTGAAGAGTTTCCTGTACATTCTGTTGGCCTACTTAAATAGTTCTTCATTATGTATAACTGAAATAAATATTTGTGTAAAAACTTAGTATCTGTCTTTTCTGTGCTGTCAAAACTCCATGATGTCTAAGGATGAGACATGATAAGTCTGGAGGAATGGGCAGACCAAATCATACAGGGCTTTGGAGGAGGCAGTAAGAAGTTTGGGCTTCTTGAAGACAAAAGATGCCATTGAAGTATTTTAAGGAGTTGAAAAACGTAATTAGTTTTGACTCGTAGGAAGATGATTTTGGCTGCAGGAAGGTAGATGGGTTGGAGAGGAGCAGAAATGGAAAGGGAAGTAAGACTTATGAGGCCATCATAGGAATAAAGAGTAGAAATCAGTAGAGAAAAATCAATAAAATCAAAAGCTGATTCTTTGACAATATTAATAAAATCAATAAACCTCTAACCAGGTTAACCAAGAAAAAAAGAGAGAAGACACAAATTAACTAATATCAGAAATGAAAGAGGGATCACCACTACTGATCCCATGGATTTTAAAAGGGTCATAAAGGACTATTGTGAACAACTCTGTGCCTGCAATAGACCAATTCCTTGGAAGACACAAACTACCAAAACTCATGCAAAAGAAATAGATCATCTGAAAAGGCCTGTATCTACCAAGGAAATTGAATCGATAATCAATAAATAACCTTCCAAAACAAAAACACAGAAAAAACAGGCTCAGATGGTTTCACTGGTGACTTCTGTCCAACAGTTAAGAAAAGATGGTACCAATTCTCTACAATCTCTTCCAGAAAAATAGAAGCAGGAGGAGCACTTCCTAACTTGTTTTGTGAAGCCAGCATTGCTTTGAAACCAAAACCGGATAAAGTCATTATAAGAAAACTACAGATCAATATCTTTCATGAATGTAATGCAAAAATTCTCAACATATATTAGCATGTTGAATCTAACAGTGCATAAGAAGAACCATACATCTTAATGAAGTGAGATGTATTCCAGATATACAAGATTAGTTCAACATTAGAATATCGATTACTGTGTTGCATCAGGCTACAGAAGAAAATCCATATGGTCATATCTGTAAGATGGGAAAAAGTACGTGATACAATTCAACATCCAATCATGATTTTAGGAAAAACTCTCAGCAAAATAGGAATAGAAAGAAACTTGCTCAACTAGACAAAGCGCATCAACAAAAAAATCTGTACCTAACATCATGCTTGATAATGAGAAACTAGATGTGGTGGTGGTGGTTTAGTCGCTAGGTTGTGTTTGACTTCTTTGCGACCCCATGGGCTTGTAGCCTGCGAGGCTGCTCTGTCCATGGAATTTTCCAGGCAAGAATACTGGAGCAGGTTGCCATTTCCTCCTCCAGGGAATCTTCATGACCCTGGGACTGAACATGCGTCTCCTGCGTTGCAGGTGAATTCTTTATCTCTGAGCCACCAAGGGAGCCCTGAGAAACCCAGGTTTGGGAAAAAGACAAGAGTGTCCCTCTTTACTATTCCTATTCAACATTATACTGAAAGGTCTAGCTAACAGTAAGGGAAATAAAAGGCATAGATATTAGGAAGGAAGAAATAAAATTGTCTTTGTTCACAAATGATGTGATTGACTATGTAGAAAATTCCAGAGAATCAGCAAAAAATTCCTGGAACTAATTAGCAGTTAGTTGCAAAGAAGCAGGATATGAGGTTAATATACAAAAGTCAGTTGCTTTCCTGTATACAAGAAATGGACAATTGGAATTTGAAATTAAAACACAATATCATTTATATTGTCATACACACAGAGAAATATATATAGAAAGATCCAACAATGTTTAGATGTCAGTTCCTCCTAACTTGATCTATAGGTTCAACATAATCTCAGTTAAAATCCAGTAAGTTATTTTATGGATAGCAACAAACTTATTTAAAAATATTATTGACCAGAAGATATTTGCATAAACTAATGCCTGAAGTGTTAATACCGTCTCCAGTCAATAATGTGTTAAAGTTTATATGGAAAGGCAAGCAACTGAGAATAGTCCACATAATAACTGATAAAGAAGAACAAAGTTGAAAGACTGATCCTACATTAGAGTTACAATAAAGCTACAATAATTAGGACAGCATGGTATTGGCAAAAGAATGGACAAACAGACCAATGGAATAGAGTCCAGAAATAGAAATACACAAATGCAGTCAATCGATCTTTGACAGAGGAGCATAGGCAAGTCAATGGAAAAAAAGGATTTTCTTTTCAACCAGTGGTGCTAGGACAATTGGTCATCCATGTGTAGAAATGGAATTTTTCACCTTATACTTTTCATAAAAGTTAACTCAAAATGGAATCTAATAGAAGTTAATGTAAATCACAGAATATCTAGAAGGTAACAAAAGAAAATCTATGTGACCTTGGATTTGATAATGAGTTTTTGTATACAAAACCAAAAGTATAATTCATGAAAGAAAAAATCAGTAACCTGGCTTACCAAAATTAAAAACTTTTGTTCTGTGAAAGAAACTGATAAAAGAATAAAAAAGCAAGCCACGAATTAGAAAAAATACTTGGAAAACACATGTTTAATGAAAGACTTAAATTCAAAAATATACAAAGAGCTCTTAATACTCAACAATAAGAAGACAACAAACCCAGTTAGAAATGAGCCAGAGACCTTAATAGATACCTCATCTGACAAGATATACAGAGGGCAAGTAAACATATGAAAAGATGCTCATATCATGTGTCATTGTTTTTGTTGTTTAGTAGCTAAGTTGTTTGACTCTTTTGTGACCCCATGGACTGTAGCCCACCAGTCTCCTCTGTCCATGGGATTTCCCAGGCAAGAATACTGGAATGGATTGCCATGCCCTCCTCCAGGGGATCTTTCCAACCCAGGGATTGAACCCATTTCTCCTGCATTGGCAGGCAGATTCTTTACCACTGAGTCACCAGGGAAACTGCATGTGTCATTAGGGAAATGCAAATTAAAACAAGAATAAAATATCACCACACACCTATTAGAATGCTAAAACCCAAAACACTGACACACCAAATGCTGGCAAGGATGTGGAGCAACAGGAAGTCTCATTCATTGCTGGCAGGAATGCAGAATGGTTCAGCCATTTTGGCAAGGTGTTATAAAAGCGAAACATCGTCTGATTGTGGGTGTTTACCCAATTGAAGTGAAAACTTATCTCTGTACAAAAACTGCACAGAAATATTGCAGTGTGGCACAAATGTTGCACATTGCTCTAGTTTGTGCAGTAATCAAGGCCTTTTTGTTTAATTACCTTTGAAATATTCTTAATTGCCAACAACTGGGAGGAACTGAGATGGCTTTCATTAGATAAATGGATAAACAAACTGTAGTACATCCAGATAATGGAATATTATTTGACACCAAGAAGAAATGCACTATCAAGCCATGAGCAGGTATGGAGGAATCTTAAATGTATATTGCTAAATGAAAGAAGCCAGTCTGAGAAGTCTACATACTGCATGGTTTCAACTGTATGACATTCTGGAAAAGGAAAAATTAAAGAGATCAGTAAATACTGTGCTACAGATCTTATGAGATTTAGCCTTCCCATTGAGCTCAGATATGGACTGGCCAGTTGAAGACAAGGCCTTGTGTATGAGACGTTTGCCTCATTTCAGTGGCCCTCCTTCTCTGTTCCCAGGAGCCTCCTGATCTCCCTACCTATAGAGCAGAATGAGTTGGAGAGACTAATTCAAGTAAGAAACATAAAAGAAACAGTTTTTCTCCTCATTAAGTTGGTGAAATTATGATGATAATTCAGGTGATCTGGAAGCAGTAAAAGTAGAAGTCAAACATTAAAATAGTAGAAACGGTTACTGACATTTGTATAACCTTTAAAGAATGTTCTGACCTGCATTGTTGCAAGAAACCATTTGATCTTCCCATCAGTCCTGTTTATTTTAGCTGTTTTAAGAGTTAAGGAAACTGATTATCTCATGCCTGAGGTTACACAACTAGTAAGTATAAGAGTTAGTTACTTAAACTCCAGTCTTTTTACCTTTAAGCCCACTGTTCTTTCTATGAAAGAAAGCAAAGGCCTTGGTGAGAAAAAATGATGGATTTTAGAATCAATTTCCCTTGTCAAGAATGATAATAATAGTTATCCTAGAGTAGGGCTGCTCCAAGGATGTGCAGAAAGTGAAAGTCGCTCAGTTGTGTCCGATTTTTTGTGACCCCATGGACCCCATAGTCCATGGAATTCTCCAGGCCAGAATACTGGATTGGGTAGCCTATCCCTTCTCCAGGGATCTTCTCGACCCAGGAATTGAACCAGGGTCTCCGGCATTGCAGGCAGATTTTTTTTTTTTTTTGCAGGCATATTTTTTACCAGCTGAGATACCAGGGAAGCCCTAGGATGTGCGGAGCCCCAGCTAAATATTTTTGTATGGTCTCTGCTGTATAAACAAGTTGATGGGTCCATCCACTTGAGATGTAATGATTTATTGATGAGAATTTAGAACAACACAAGAAAGAAGAGATACTTAGGTATATGTTTATTATTGAATCAGTGCACCTGAAGGTTCTTTAGAGTATCCAGATACTCTGTCTTTTTGGTTCAGAGACCATCTCATCTTTTTTTTTTTTATTGTCAGGTATGTAATTCCTGACTAATTTCACATCTCCTACCACTAAAAAAGGTAGCAGTACTGTTATTATTTACAGTGCCAGGACTTTCAGGAACCTGTTTTATAGAAACAATATAGATCTTCTTGTCTCTTCAGTTCTCCAGTTCCCTTTATTTCATGCTGGTTACATCATTACTCTTGATACCACACTATGTTATCCTGCATGCTGCCCACAAATACTGGCTTCCAGCAGCTCTGAAAGTTGTGACTGCACTTTGTTGACAATGACCATAAATCTAAGTCTTAACCAGAGTATGCAGGGGAAATGTGCATTGTAATTAGTTTTGTGGCCATGTTAAATTCACCATATGAAACTACCAAGACTGAATCATGAAGTAGAAACTCCAAACAGACCAATTAGGAGTAAGGAGATCAGTACTCAGTACTCAGTAATCAGTACTCAGAAGCCTCCCAACAAACAAAAGTCCAGAACCAGATGGCTTCACTGGTGAATTCTACGAAACATTTAAAGAAGATCTAATACCAATCCTTCTCGAACTTTTCCAAAAAATGGAAGAGGAGGGAACACTTTCAAACTCATTTTATGAGGCCAGCACTATCCTGATACCAAAATCAGACAAAGACACTACAAGAAAAGAAAATTACAGGCCAGTATCTTTGATGAACATAGATGTAAAAATCCTCAACAAAATTGTAGCAAACTGAATTCAACAGTATGTTAGAAGAATCGTACACTGTGATTATTCCAGGGATACAAGGATGATGCAACATCCATAAATCAATTGATGCGATACATCACATTAATAAAATGAAGGGAAGCATCATATGATCATCTCAGTAGATGCAAAGGAAGCATTTGACAAAATTTAACATCCATTCATAATAAAAGCTCTCAACAAAGTGAGTATAGAAGGAATGTAACTCAACATAATAAAGGCCATGTATGATAAGCCCACAGATAACATCATACTCCATGGTAAAAAAGCTGAGTCTTTCCTCTAAGATCAGGAATGAGACAAAGTTGTCCACTCTTGCCACTTTTTTCCCATCACAGTACCAGAAGTCCTAGCCAAAACAGTTAGGCAAGAAAAAGAAATAAAAGGCATCCAAATTGAAAAGGAAAAAGTAAAACTGTCTATATTTACAGATGACTTAACATTCCTAAAGATTCCACCAAAAATAAAAACAAACCTGTTAGAAGTATTTTAAAAAATTCAGTCAAGTTGCAGGATACAAAATCAATATATTAAAACCAACTGTGTTTCTAGACACTAATGATGAACTATCAGAAAGAGAAATTAAGAAAACAATCCCATATACAATTGCATCAAAAAGAATAAAATACCTCAGAATAAATTTAGTTGAGGAGATGAAAGACTTTACACTGAAAACTATGACACTGATGAAAGAAACTGAATAAGATTTAAATAAATGGAACAATATTTCATACTGATGGATTGGAAGAATTAATACTGTTAAAATGTCCATAGTATCCAAAACAACCTACAGATTCAATGTAATCCCTACCAAAGTTTATCATTTGAAATTTTATAGAACACCACATCTTCTAACCATGCTTCTCTTGGTTTCTCTTAGCCCCACATGCCTGGATCTAAGGGCTATTCTGCCTCAGAGGATTACTGTAAAGCTATATTAGGTAATTAGGTCAACTGTCTGGTGCATGGTTTATGTTCAATAAATGCTAATTCCTCTGTTCTTTTCACTACCACCCAGAAAGAGTGTGCATTTTTAAGTGAAGTGGAGAAAAAAGGGGCTTCCCAGGTGGCACAGTGGTAAAGAATCCGCTGCCAATTCAGGAGACACACGAGATGCAGATTGGATCCCTGGGTCGGGAAGATCCCCTGGAGCAGGAAATGGCAACCCACTCCAGTATTCTTGCTTGAAAATCCCAAGGACAGAGGAGCCTGGCGGGCTATAGTCCATGGGGTTGCAAAGAGTCAGACCTGACTGAGTGACTAAACACACACACACAACACACACATGTAGAAACAAAATTGGAATAATCAAAAGAGATTCCTAGTGGAGAGTCTTGGTGAGAACTACCTGTATAGCTCAAGCTAAAAGCATTTGCAAGAGCTTCCTGGAAAGCATCCTCCCAGCCAAAATGAAGTAAAGTACAGGGCCTTGGAGACAAAGAGAAACTGCAGCAATGTCAGCTCCAGAATCACTGATCAGAGAGCAGAATGGCTGATTTGTTGAGAAGGTATTGCAGTGCCCAGTAACAGGAGCTGAGAGGCAGGGCCTCCAGAGCCGAGAAATACCCTAAATTCCAGATGACACAGATCAAGCAGTCCCTGTTCTCTTAAAGAGACGTGAGACAGTGCCACCAAGTTGATCATAGATCACTCTAAGTGGGCAACACTGTATAGAAGCCCAAGTCTGCAGTGGAGTTTACAAAGAGCAAAGGGCCGGTGATGCCCAGGGCAGGACGGATCGGCACACCCCAAATGTGGGTGAATGGAAAGACTGATGATAATTCAAGAAGGGCCAGCAGACCTGTAGTCACGGAGGGAGAGGCAGTCAGAGGAAAAAGAAATTATCCTGAGGGAGAAAGCTCTGTATCTTGGAGCTTGAAAGGATCTTTGGCAGTGTTCAACTTTCTTACATAAAAGTTATTTCAGGAAAAAGAAAATGAAAATGTTTAGTGATAGTCTAGGATTACTATAGCTAACCTAAGCTGCTTCTGTCATTTCCCAAATCATGTCATTGTTCCAGAGGCATCTCTCTACTCATTGGAAAAGTGCATCTTCATCCAGAAGGCTCGGGAGGACAGAAGTGAAGAAGCAGTGGCGGGATGAGCTCTGTGCTGAGGACTCTTTCCTGTGTGTTCATCATGCCAGCCCTCTCAGCACAGTCATACCGTGGCTGGCTACCTTAATTAAGTTGCTATGTTTGCTTGATAAGAAGCTAATACTTGTTAACTCTGGTTTGTCAGGCTGTGTGCTGGGTGTGTTACATTTATGGTCTTATTTCATTCTCACAATCAGTTCTTTGAACTGCTTCTAGTAAACTAGCTCAGCGACCCCATAGACTGTAGCCTACCAGGCTCCTCAGTCCATGGAATTTTCCAGGCGAGAGTACTGGAGTGGGTTGCCATTTCCTTCTCCAGGGGATCTCCCCAACCCAGGGATCAAACCCGGGTCTCCCACAGTGCAGGCAGACACTTTACCATGTGAGCCCCCAGGGAAGCCCGTGGAAGGAGTAAGGGGGCACAGTAAGGAGCTGCTCTGAGTTCAGTCTTTTCTGAGACATTCTAGAAATTAGGCCATTGGTCATGAGATGCACATCACTGATCTACAGAATCCTAACCCTCAAAGTCCACTCTTCATTTTGTCCATCCCCACCCCACCTCACCCCCACCCTTCCTGTCAGTTAACCTTCCAAGTCAAGGTAACCAACTGAGTTCAGTCCAACAAACACTTTGCTGGGCACTCATACTCGGTGCCACGCATGGTACTTTGTGATGTGCACTATGCTCAGATTTCATGGTCTGGGAGAGAGAGATGTCTAAATGGGTAGTGATTCTTCAGGGAAACAAGTGCTAGGCTGTATTTCCATCCTAGACATCCTTGTATCTCTAGTCCCAGGCCAGCATCTAGCACATAACAACAGCAAGACTGTTAGAGTTAGCATGTACCGAGGGAGAGCGAGAACTATATGCCAGGCATTGCACTAAGCACTCTGTTCTCAGTATAATCCTCACCACAATTTTATGAAGAGTTAGTGTAATTCCAGTTTTAAAGATGTGGAAATTAAGTCACAGAGCAATTAAATAACATGCCCAGCTAGTAAGTGGTGGAGCCAGGATATAAGCCCAAGCAGAGTGACTCTGTTGCCTCTGAGTGTCTGCTGAGTGACTGAGTGAATGAGAGGACAGAAGGGCAGGAGGTGGGAAAGAGAGAGTGAGAATGTGGGAACCGGTGAGCAAGGTCAGTGAATGTCAGTGCTAGGTAAAAGGAGGTCCACAGGCATGGGAGGCTGGTTCTGCTTGGCAGGAGAAGCCATCACAAAAGGTTTCACGAAGGAAGTGGTGCTTAACTGAATGTTCAAGAGAAACAGGTGGTCACTGGCTAGGGCAGGGCAGGGTAGACAGAGCTGAACCAGCCCTTCTACTTTCCCCCTCTCACCTTCTCCAAGACTTCTCCAACGGTCCCACCGCTACTGCCCCATGCATGAGTTTTCCTCTTATTCTAACCAGCTTATATGCATACTAAAGATTTTCCTAACTTCAAAAAAAATCTTTCCCTGCACTTTCCCTCCAGCTATTGCCCCATTTATTTGTCTCCCTTTATAACAAAACTTCTAAAAATAGAAGTCTATTATTCCCTGGCTCCAATTCTGTTTTCTCTTAAGCCCAATGAAATCAGCATTTCACCCCCACTCCAGTGAAACAGCTCTAGTCAAGGTCAAGAGTAACCCCCATGTTGGCAGATCCAGCCATCAATCCTATGGCCACCTCCTCCCAGGCCCCACACAGTGTTCGATGCAGTTGGTCCCTGCATCCTCCTTAAGACCCTTCCTTCCTTTGACATCTGAGACATCACACTCTCTCCTGGTTATTTTCCCATCTCAGGCGCTGCTTCTTTCAGCCTTTTGCCATGCTCCTCCTCACCTCCCGAATGTTGATCGTGAAAATGCACATGGTGATCAAGGGCACTCTCCCACTGGAAATCATTTAGGACTCTCTCCAGGACAGAATCCACACTTGAGCCCAGTATTCGAAGCCTGCACCATCTTGCTGCCTGCCTCTGCCACCTCACCTTTCATGAAGTATTTGTTTGGCGCTCTGGAGACCAGCCAGCCCCTCCAGATGTCCTTTCTCACCACATCCTCCAAGATCCCTGGGAACTGAGTGGTTCCCATTTGCAGATGAAGAAGCTGAGAATCAGATTGTCCTTCCTTTGCCCAGGGTCACACGGCTTGCAGTGTCCTTTGTGAAAGTTTCTAATTCCAGGTCCTGTGTTCTTCCCACTTACAACCCGTTTGTTGTTTGACCTGATTCCTTAAACTCGGTGCTTCTCAGTGAAGCAGAGGCATGGAAGTCTGGTTCCTTCTTTTAGGTGCCAACCTCTCCATCTGGATCTCCTCTGAAGAGCGCAGTGGTTTACACTCTTCACCCCAGGCGCTTGGTAGTCACGTTTGTAGGACAATGGGTGCTCTTACTGGTCCAAATGCTAAAATCTCCCCAAATGAAAGGCCAGCTGCAGAGCACAAGAACAAGGGTTGAATGATTTGATCAGACATCTGTGGGGGCCTCCTGGCATTTGGAGTGTGAGCGCCTTAGAGAAACTAACCATTCTGGCCCCGAGGGAGTTGGAGACAGTTAATCTTGGTGGTTCTGACCGCTCACTGCCCCAGAGGTCCCAGCCTGCTGCATGACTCAGAGTCGCCAACACTCCCCCTATTCTTCTCTCACTGGGATAGTTGGGAGGCCATTTCCAAGGCATTTTAATTTGGTAATAGCTTGACATGGCCCGCTATGCCTAGGGCTGTGTGATTTAGAAGTTACTGTTGCTTTCTCAGTGAGGGAGTTGGTTTTGAGCTGCTCCATCTGGGATATCTGACTGCCCTGCATAGCCATGGGAGGAGCCTTTCCTGTTGGCTTCTGGCTTCCCATGCTCCTGCTTGTCTGGGCTTTTTCTTCTCCATTGTGGATTACCTGAGTGCACAGACCCTGGACTATTCCATAACCCAATTCTTTTTTTTTTTTTTTTTTTTTAATTTTTAAAAATTGTTATGCAATTTTTAGAGATTACTTCCCACTTATGCTTATTACAAAATATTGGCTATGTTCCTTGTGTTGTACAATACATCCATGAACCAGTCTTACACCCTATAGTTGGTACCCACTCTCCCACCCCTGTTTTGCCCATCCGCACCCTTCTCTCTGGTAACCACTAGTTTGTTCTCTATACCTGTGAGTCTGCTTGTTTTTTGTTATATTCCCTAGTTTGTTGTATTTTTTAGATTCCACATAAACATGATATCATACAGGATTTGTGTTCCTCTGTCTGACTTATTTGACTTAGCATCATGCCCTCCAGGTCCAACTATGTTGCTGTACATCCACAGCCCTGATCCTTGAGGAACTTCGCTAGAAGTTGATGGTGTTTATTAGAGAGGAAGGATGTGGCCGAAGGTTTGGCTGTTGTTGTACATGCATTTCTGCAAGGCACTGTGTTAAAGGGGCAGTGGCCATCCATCTTTCCTTTGCGTTGTGGGACTTTCTGGAATTCAGAAAGACCATAGGAACCCACAATAAAAGGCAGGCAAGGGGATGGGAGGCTATGAGGAACTCTTAATGCCTCACTGGATGTTACACACTGCCAGAGAGGAGCTCTACCCCATCTCCAGCTGCACTGACCGCCCGTGCTGTCCCCGGTCTCTGTGATGGCACGGGCCGGGATCCACACCAGGGAGGGCAGTGTCCCGGTAAGACCTCCTGCACTCTGTCAGAGAAAGATAGGTTCAGATAGTATCCACCACTTACTAGTTGTATGACCTTGAACAAGTCTCTTCATCTTTCTGAGCTTCTGTGTAAATTAATAACAGCACCTACTCACGTGGCTATTGAGAGGAATAATTGAAGAAATCTGTAACGTTTCAGTCACTGTGCCTAGTCCAGAAGTTTCTGGTAGGTTCAGTAATTGCACTGAAGTTTATGTTTCATTTCTGAAATACAGTTGTTTCCATAAGAAAATACTGTTATGTAAATTCTCATGTTAAATCCTTGACCTTTTTTTGCCTGCCAAATAAAGGCCCAACTCTGACTTGTCACTCAGCATTTGTATTTGCATCTCAGGCTTTAAATTTCATTGTTAGGGAAGACTAAGAAAATGTAGATTTCTAGAAGAAAATGCATGTAGATATAGATGAGTTTGTCTAAATTCAGTGAGCAGTGGCTCTGTATAAGGCCCTGGGCCGGGATCACAGGGCTGAGTGAATCACACATGATACACGCCAGGTAGTGGCATCATGGTTTTTGGCTGTCCTGTACAGGACCAGCCTCCCCCACCCCACACCCATCACACCCCTGTCCTTGCAGAAGGCAGCCCCAGGGGAAGACTTGCTGCAGGGCCCTGGCACCACAGAGCAGCTGGGCATCAGCGTGCTGGCAGCTGGCCCAAGGGTGGAGGCGGGGGAGGTTGGGGCTGGGAACTGGCCAGCAGCCAGAGCTCCCTCAGGTGCCCCAGCACGCAGGGCCTCCAGCCCAGCAGTCACGGAATGGGTCCTGTTCTTCCGCTGTGGTTTTCTCTAGACTGCACTGAGCAGGGTTTGGGGAGGCAGGGCAGTGACTCCAGCCCCATGTTGAACCCATACAGATATTGAAGACCAGAGAGGTGAGATGACTTGACTACAGTCACACAGCAACAGATCCAGGGCTAGAACTCACAAGTCTTCTGAAAAATAGTCAGCGTTCTCTGACTTGTGGACTCCTGAGATTGCCTTATTTCCAGTCCAAGTGCAGTGAGACTGTCAGTGAGATTTCCTTCAGAAAATCATTGGGGTCTTCTGCCCATTCTCTGTGCAAGGAACTGGGGGTACAGGGTTAAATCAGACCCTGACTTTGGGAATTCACAGTGCCATGGCGGAGACCTTCTACCAACAGTTGTAGTTCAGTACAGCAAGTGCCGAGGGGGGCAAGCATGTAATGTGGGTGGCGGCGGATGGACAATAAGCACAGAGGAGGCACTTAGCCCAATCTGGGGGTCTGGGAGTTACTCCCAGTGAAACTGACATCTGAGCTGAGTTGTGAAGGACCAGGAGGCGAGAGGAAGAACATTCCAGGCAGAGGGAATAGGGTAGCAGGAGAGCATACTCAAGGAAACCCCCCGACATATATATGATGTGTATTCAGGGCATTGAGTACTTCCCACTGACTGGACCATAGTATGTGTGACAGAATAAAGGCAGATGAGGCTGGACATGTAGAAACATTCAAGAAGGTTGAAAGGGCTGTGCCTGTGATTTTATCAAAGCCTGGGAGCTCACTCCTCAGGTCTCCAGGGCTCCACTCTCCTGTCTGGGAGCCTGGATGGAGTTCCTGATTTCCTTGCAACCAGGCTTACTGTGAAGAATCTATTCGAAATCCAGTGAGTTCCTTTCACCAAATTCCACAGAAGGGCCTTGCTATTCCTTTAGAATGTCCTGGCTCCTCCCCTCCACCCGCCTCTGGAAACTTGGTGTGGAAAAGGGACTGAAGTGCTGATTGTAGGAAACGAAGCTTGATTCAAGGTTTAAACACCAACAGCTCTTCATGAAGCAGTAACCACTGCCCAGCAAGCTGACTCTCCCTCTCTCCCCACAGGCCTGCAGAGTTAGCCACCAAGTACGCAAACTTTTCAGAGGGAACCTGCAAGCCTGGCTATGCTTCGGCCTTGATGACTGCCATCTTCCCCCGGTAAGTGCTCTGGTTTCTTCCCATCACCTGGCTAGTCCGGTCCATGGCCCAGGACTCAGGCCCACCTGCCCCTGGTAGCAAGTGGTGTGCTCCTGAGAAAGTGAGAGTCTGTGATGCCTTCTCTCCTGCATCCTTGAGTCTGTGGGTGCCTGAAAGGACTTTGGTTTTGGTTGGCTTCTACCCCAGTCCTACTCTCGGCCCTGGCTACCCCTTACCCCATCCTCCTCTCCAAGCTTGTACCTGCCAGCACAGCTTGTTTCTGCAGAGGAGAAAGAGGAGGTAGGACCTATGTGCTCCCCCTAGGAAGCCAGGTATCCAGAGGCAGCCAGACAGTGCTCTGCAGCACAGAAGCTCGTAGTCCTTTTTAGAAGCTGGGACCTGGCTTTGGGGAGGCATGTCCAAATAAAGCAGGAAAGAAAGCAGAGGAGTTTCTGAGGCTGGCTGTTTTGGCACCTTCGCTCTCTGTCCACTTGGCATCCTGGAGTTCTGATTTCCTTGATTGCAGGCTGCTGAAAGAAGCCCTGCCAAACCCTGGGAGATCCTTTCACCAAATTCCCCTAAGAGGCCTTGCTTGCTTATCTGCCTTTTCCTTTTGGGTTTTCTTTCCTGAAGCCTCTGTGTGGAAAAGAGCCTAATGTGCTGTCTCATCTTGTCTGCGGTCTGAGTGCAGTGAGACCCTTGGGGTTGTTTCACTCCTTCAGAGAGCTTTAGGAGTATCTGGCTCGAGGGGTTGTAGGGGGGTGCTGCTCAGGATGTAGCACTCAGACCACCAGAGGAGCCCCTGGGGTGGCCTCTTGGAGTGGGCTCTGCTCACTAGGGGAAGGCTATGCACCCCATCCCTTAGAGGCTGAGGTTAGGGCACACAACGTCCTTGCACAGGAATGCTGACAGACAGCTTGCCCAACAGCAGATCCAGGATATTTGGATTTTACGGACCCTTTCTTTCCTAACATAAGCCATTCAAGCTTAGCTCTTTATATAAAATGGGGGCTCTGCTGGCTGAATATCTGGTGTTCAGATAGAGATCTTCGTCCAGGCTCTGCCTTCTGACTTGATTCCAGTATTTTGCTTCCCCCAGCTATTTACTGAGCACTTTTTCAGGCTCTGGCAGTATGTTCCATATTCTTACATGGGTTTTCTCAGACCTACATGGCTCAGGCCCCTGGGCCAGACACCTATGAGTTTTCCTTGACCTGTATGTGGATTTTATAATTGAAAGTAATACAAGCACATGGGGAAAAGAACTCAGCAGTACAAAAGAGTATATACTTCCACTCCAGACCCCGGAGACAGCCAATATACCATAAAAAGGAACAGACTGTATTTTATTGTCCTGTGTTTGCTTTTTATGCCTAACAATATATCTTAGAGATTATCCTATTATCAGCATATATGGATTCATCTTATATTTTAAATGGTTGCATAATATATAATTGTTTGGAGGTATCACAATTTTATTAAAAATTCACTGAAGTTTAATTTATATACAGTAAAAACTGCTTATTAGTATAGTTGTATGAGTTTTGATAACACCTTTGTGCAACTACCATAACAATCAATAGAATATTTCCATCATCACCTCCAAATATTCCTTCATGCTTCTTTGCAGTTAACCCCCACCTTGACTCCCAGGCCTCAACAACCACTGTCCCTGTAGTATTTGCAGAATGTCATATAAATGGATCATATAGTAGCCTTTTGAGTCTGCCTCTTTTGTTTGGTATAATGCATTTGAGATTCAAGCATATGTGTAGCAGTTGTTTGTTCCTTTTTATTGCTGAATAGTATTTCATTATACAGGCATAACATTTTATGTTATTTATCTATTCAGCAGTCAAAAGGGTTAAAAAAAAGTCAAAAGGGTTAATTCCAGTTTTTAGCTATTATAAATAAAGCCAATATAAACATTTGTGTAGAGGATGTATGCTTCACTTTGTGAGTATTTGTCAAACTGTTTTCCAAAGTGATTATATTCTTTTGCTTTCCTGCCAGCAAAGCATGAGGATTTTAATTGCTTTACATCCCTGATATCAATCTTTTTTATTTTAGTTGTCCTAGTAGGTTGAGAGGAAGGATCTGCGGAATGATCCTACCTGCAGAAGGATCATTATTATTATTATTCTTTTTTGGGGGGGGGCTTCCCTTGTAGCTCAGTCGGTAAAGAATCTGCCTGCGAAGAAAAAAAGAAACAAAAAAAGAAAGAAAGAAAGAAAGAATCTGCCTGCAGTGCAGGAGACCTGGGTTCGATCCCTGGGTTGGGAAGATCCCCTGGAGAAGGAAATGGCAACCCACTCCAGTATCCTTGCCTGGAAAAATCTCATGGACAGAGGAGCCTGGTGGGCTGCAGTCCATGGGGTTGCAAAGAGTCGGGCACGACTGAACGACTAACACTTACTTACACTAGTAGGTTGAGAGCGGTATCTCACTATGATTTTAATTTGTATTTTACTAATGACTAATGATGTTGAGTCAGACTTGCCTGTGAGCATCCAGGAGTCTCTGGGAAGGGCATGGATTGACAGTGACCTGCCATGGGGTTAGGGGCACTGTATACAACAGTTCTGAGAGCCTCGGGGTATGCTGGCATAAGTCCTTTTGAAGGAGGTAGCCATTACCCCTACCATAGTTTGGCCTCAGGGAAGGAACTACAGGGAGGGAACACAGCCCCACCCATCAACAGAAAATTGGATTAAAGATTTACTGAGTATGGCCCTGCCTATCAGAGCTGGGCTTCCCAGGTGGTGCTAGTGGTAAAGAACCCACCTGTCAATGCAGGAGATATAAGAGACAAGGGTTCAATCCCTGGGTCAGGAAGATCCCCTGGAAGAGGGCACGGCAACCCACTCCAGTATTCTTGCCTGGAGAATCATGGACAGAGGAGTCTGGCGGGCTACAGTTCATAGGATCACAAAGAGTCGGACATGCCTGAAGTGACTTAGTACATCAGAGCAAGACCAGATTCCCCCACAGCCAGTCCCTCGCATCAGGAAGCTTCCACAAGCCTCTTATTCTCAACATTTCAGAAGGCAGACAGAATGAAAACCACAATCACAGAAAACTAACCAAACTGATCACATGGATCACAGCCTTGTCCTATTCAATGAAACTATGAGCCATGCCATGTAGGGTCACTCAAGATGGATGGGTCATGGTGGAGAGTTCTGACAAAATGTAGTCCACTGGAGAAGGGAATGGCAAACCACTTCAGTGTTCTTACCTGGAGAACTCCATGAACAGTATGAAAAGGCAAAAATGATATGACCCTGAAAGATGAACTCCCCAGGTTGGTAGGTGCCCAATGCTACTTGAGAAGAGTGGAGAAATAGCTCCAAAAGGAATGAAGAGGCTGAGCCAAAGTGAAAACGGCACCCAGTTGTGGATGTGACTGGTGATGGAAGTAAAGTCTGATTCTATAAAGAACAATATTGCATAGAAACCTAAAATGTTAGGTCCATGAGTCAAGGTAAATTGAACATAGTCAAGCAGGAGATGGCAAGAATGAACATCAACATTTTAGGAATCAGTGAACTAAAATAGACTGGAATGGGTGAATTTAATTCAGATGACCATTGTATCTACTACTGTGGGCAAGAATCCCTTAGAAGAAATGGAGTAGCCCTCATAGTCAACAAAAGAGTCCAAAATGCAGTACTTGGGTGTAATCTCAAAAATGACAGAATGATCTCTGTTTGTTTCTAAGGCAAACCATTCAATATCACAGTAAACCAAGTCTATGCCCCAACCACTAATGCTGAAAAACCTGAAGTTGAATGATTCTATGAAGACCTACAAGACCTTCTAAAACTAACACCCAAAAAAAAATGTCCTTTTCATCATAGGGGATTGGAATACAAAAGTAGGAAGTCAAGAGATAGGTGGAGTAACAGGCAAGTTTGGCCTTGGAGTACAAAATGAAGCAGAGCAAAGGCTAACAGAGCTTTGCCAAGAGAACACACTGGTCATAGCAAACACCCTCTTCCAACAACACAAGAGAAGACTCTACACATGGACATCACCAGATGGTCAGTACTGAAATCCAATTGATTATGTTCTTTGCAGCCGAAGATGGAGAAGTTCTATACAGTCAGCAAAAAACAAGACCAGGAGCTGACTATGGCTCAGATCATGAACTCCTTATTGCAAATTCAGACTTGAGTTGAAGAAAGTAGGGGAAACCACTAGACCATTCAGGTATGACCTAAATCAAATCCCTTATGATTATACAGTGGAAGTGACAAGTAGATTTAAGGGATTAGATCTGATAGACAGAGTGCCTGAAGAACTATGAATGGAGGTTTGTAATATTGTACAGGAGGCTGTGATCAAAACCATGCCCAAGAAAAAGAAATTCAAAAGGCAAAATGGTTGTCTGAGGAGGCCTTACAAATAGCTGAGAAAAGAAGAAAAGTAAAAGGCAAAGAAAAAAGGAAAGATATACCCATTTGAATGCAGAGTTCCAAAGAATAGCAAGGACAGATAAGAAAACCTTCCTAAGTGATCAGTGTAAAGAAGTAGAGGAAAAAATAAAATGAGAAAGACTAGAGATCTCTTCAAGAAAATTAGAGATACCAAGGGAGCATTTCATGCAAAGATGGGCACCAAAAAGGAAAGAAATGGTATGACCTAACAGAAGCAGAAGATATTAAGAAGAGGTGGCAAGAATACACAGAAGAATTGTACAAAAAACCCATCAGCAGATGAATGGATAAGGAAGCTGTGGTACATATACACCATGGAATATTACTCAGCCATTAAAAAGAATTCATTTGAACCAGTCCTAATGAGATGGATGAAGCTGGAGCCCATTATACAGAGTGAAGTAAGCCAGAAAGATAAAGAACATTACAGCATACTAACACATATATATGGAATTTAGAAAGGTGATAACGATAACCCTATATGCAAAACAGAAAAAGAGACACAGAAATACAGAACAGACTTTTGAACTTTGTGGGAGAATGTGAGGGTGGGATATTTCAAAAGAACAGCATGTATACTATCTATGGTGAAACAGATCACCAGCCCAGGTGGGATGCATGAGACAAGTGCTCCGGCCTGGTGCACTGGGAAGACCCAGAGGAATCGGGTGGAGAGGGAGGTGGGAGGGGGGATCGGGATTGGGAATACATGTAAATCCATGGCTGATTCATATCAATGTATGACAAAACCCACTGGAAAAAAAAAAAACAAGTCAAAAAAAAAAAAAAAAACTATAGTCCACCTAGAGGGATGGGATGGGGGAGGGGGAAGCTTCAGAGGCTTGGGATATATGTAGACATGTCTGATATATGTTGTACAGCCGAACTTAACATTGTAAAGCAATTATACTCCAATAAAAAAAATACTTTAAAAAAAAAAAAAAAAAGAATTGTACAAAAAAGATTTTCACGACCCAGATAATCACAATGGTGTGATCACTCACCTAGAGCCAGACCTCCTGGAATGCGAAGTCAAATGGGCCTTAGGAAGCATCACTACAAACAAAGTTAGTGGAGGTGATGGAATTCCAGTTGAGCTATTTCAAATCCTTAAAAGATGATGCTATGAAAGTGCTGCACTCAATATACCAGCAAACTTGGAAAACTCAGCAGTGGCCACAGGACTGGAAAAGGTCAGTTTTCATTCCAGTCCCTAAGAAAGGCAATCCCAAAGAATGCTCAAACTACCGCACAATTGCACTCATCTCACACACTAGTAAAGTAGTGCTCAAAGTTCTCCAAGTGAGGCTTCAGTAGTATGTGAACCGAGAACTTCCAGATGTTCAAGCTGGATTTAGAAAAGGCAGAGGAACTAGAGATCAAGTTGCCAAGATCTATTGGATCATCGAAAAAGCCAGAGAGTCCCAGGAAAACATCTACTTCTGCTCTATTGACTATGTCAAAACCTTTGCACTGTGTGGATAACAATAAACTGTGGAAAATTCTGAAAGAGATGGGAATACCAGACCACCTTTCCTGCCTCCTGATAAATCTGTATGCAGGTCAAGAATCAACAGTTAGAACTCACATGGAACAATGGACTGATTCCAAATTGGGAGAGGAGTACATCAAGGCTGTATATTGTCACCCTGCTTATTTAACTTATATGCAGAGTACATCGTGTGAAATGCTGGACTGGATGAAACACAAGCTGGAATCAAGATTGCCAGGAGAAATATCAATAACCTCAGATATGCAGATGACACCACCCTTATGGCAGAAAGTGAAGAAGAACTAAAGAGCCTCTTGATGAAAGTGAAAGAGGAGAATGAAAATGCTGGCTTAAAACACAACATTCAAAAAATGAAGATCATGACATCTGGTCCCATCACTTCATGGCAGATAGATGGGAAAACAATGGAACCAGTGAGAGACTTTATTTTCCTGGTCTCCAAAATTACTGCAGAGGGTGACTGCAGCCATGAAATTAAAAGATGCTTGCTCCTTGGAAGAAAAGCTGTGACAAACCCAGAGAGCATATTAAAAGGCAGAGACATCACTTTGCCAACAGAGGTCCGTCTAGTCAAAGCTATGGTTTTTCCAGTGGTCATGTATGGATGTGAGAGTTGGATCATAAAGAAAGCTGAGTGCCAAAGAATTGATGCTTTTGAACTGTGGTGTTGGAGAAGACTCTTGAGAGTCCCTTGGACAGCAAGGAGATCCAACCAGTCAATTCTAAAGGAAGTCAGTCCTGAATAGTCATTGGAAGGACTGATGTTGAAGCTGAAGCTCCAATACTCTGGCCATCTGATGCATCAGACTGACTCATTGGAAAAGACCCTGATGGATAAGGTTGAAGGCAGGAGGAGAGGGAGATGACAGAGGATGAGATGGTTGGATGGCATCACCGACTCCATGGCCATGAGTTTGAGCAAGCTCCAGGAGTTGGTAATGGACAGGGAAGCCTGGCATGCTGCCATCCATGGGGTCGCAAAGAGTCGGACACGACTGAACAACTGAATTGAACTGACTTTTTCCTTTGTGTAGATGCATATTTCTATTTGTTCTTTTGCTTTTGCTTGAAGAATGTCTTTTAATATTACTTATGAGGAAAATCTAATGGCAATGAAATCTATCAGCTTTGGTTTCTCTGATCAAGTCTTTATTGTACCTTCAGCTTCAATAAGTTGTTTTTGACTGTGTATACAATTCTAGGTTGACAATTTCACAAACACACACACAGTACTTTAAAGATATAACTTCATTTTCTTTTCACTTGTATAGTTTCTATGTCTTCTGTCATTGTCACCTTTTTTGGCTTTGTATGTAACGTTTCTCTTTTCCTCTGGCTACTTTTTTTGAGATTTTATTCCTTATCACTGGTTTTCAGCAGTTTGATATGATGCACTTTGTTGTAGTTTTCTTTATATTATTCTTGACTTGCATTTATCTAGCTCAATGTATCTGTGGGTTTGTATTTACTTTTAATCAAATCTGGATGCTTTTTGTCCTTATTTTTTCAAATATTTTTTCTGTCCATCACCCTTCCCAGGATTCCAATTACATGTATGTTAAGCCATTGGTCCAACTGGTTTGTTTGATGCTCCTGTGTTGGTGGGGTTTTTTTCCCTCAATTTTTTCTTATTTCTCTTTGTGCTTCATTTTAGATAGTTGGTATTTCTGTGTTTTCACGTCCACTGATATTTCTCTTGTGGTGTCTAAATCAGCTGTTAATCCCATCTCGTGTGTTTTCACTTCAGATACTGTGTTTTTAATCCCTGTGGTTCCATTAAGGTCTTTCTATATCTTGCACTTCATTCTTTATTATGTTCATGTGCTCTTCTATTGGTAATTTCATCATCTCTATCATTTCTGGGGTGGTTTCTCTTAATTGATTTTTCTCCTGATAATGACCTATGTTTTTCTAATTCTTCATATGCCTGCCTGGTAATTTTTTTTGTTAGATTCAAAACAATGTGAAATTTATGTCTTTATGTGCAGGATTTTTTTGTATTCTCTTAAATAGTTCTAGTTTTGCTTGGGTGTGTAGTTAAATTACTTGGAATCAGTTGTATCCCTTTGAGACTTGCTTTCAACGTTGTTGGTGCAGGTGTTGAGTAACCCTTTGTCTAGAGCTGATTTATCCCCATTACTAATGCAGTACCTGTCTAAAGACTTGACCCAGTGCCTTGTGCATTGAAAGGTGTTTCCACCCTGCCTGATTTATTTCCACAGTGCTTTTGTCAATACAAACAATGAATTTATAATTTTGAAAGTTATTGGCAAGTTGTCTTGGTCTATTTTCATCCAATACTTGTAGAGCTTTATTGTTTATATTTGAATTAATAATCCATTTGAGATTTTTATGGTTTTGTTTTGGTGTTAGGCATGATTCTTGGTGTCAGGATCTGGGTTTGTTTAATTTTTTTTCCTTATGGGTAACTAGTGTTTTTTGATATTTTGACCAAAAAGTTCTAAGTAAATTTAGGAATTTGAAATTTGTAGGAACAATATTTTGACACAAGAGGTTTTGATACAGCTCTTTTGACATGTTAGTTTTGACCCCACCTAATGCGAAGAGTTGATATTGGAAAAGACCCTGATGCTGGGAGGGATTGGGGGCAGGAGGAGAAGGGGACGACAGAGGATGAGATGGTTGGATAGCATCACTGACTCGATGGACATAGGTTTGAGTAGACTCCGGGAGTTGGTGATGGACAGGGAGGCCTGGCGTGCTGCGATTCATGGGGTCGCAAAGAGTCGGACATAACTGAGCAACTGAACTGAACTGAACTGAATAAAAACCAACTTAAATCTCTCTCTCTCTGTCTCTCTGTTTTGTTACCAAGTGCTGTATGAAGCATATTCTCACTCTCTTCCTAAGTCTCATGCCTCCTTGAGCCCACCCAGTCACTGCCTGTCACACCTGAGCAAAGACTGGGGAGCAGGCAGTGGTAAAGGAGGGGATGCTGATGCTCTGATGCAGAATCCTGCTTCTCTGGGAAGCCAGCCTGCTCCCTCTCGCACCTGCCTCCTTTCCCCCTCAAAACTTGCCTGCCTGGATACATTGTCCTCTAGTGAGAGAGATGGGGAGGAGGGGGCATGAGACCCAAAGGAACTCAAATTTATTGAGCATCTGCTCAACTCTGTACAGTGGATTAGGGCTTTTCATCTATTAGTCTCATGGAAGGGAAGGTCTTCCCTGACCTCTGCCCACGTACACACCGGTACTCTCTCCTCAACCCATCCCACTGCGTGCCGCACGCATTGCTCTGTTATTGTACTTGTAATTGTGTATTGATATTTCTTCTTCCATCGTAGGCTGTGCACCCCTTAGCATAGAAATATGGTCTTGTTCATAGCTGCTAGTACTTAGCAGACCCTTTAGCACTTAGTAGGTGCTTAATGCTTGTTACATAAATGGATATGGATCTCTGCCCTTGGGAGACTAAGAGTCTGAGGGTGTGAGAAATGTTGATAAAATACTGTTTCAGTGGAGAGAGTTACCGAAGAAAAATAACTATTTTGACATGTCTTCTGATATCAGTTGTTATGTACTTACTGAAAGCCCATGTGCCTAGCATCATACTAGGTATCCAAGAATACTTATAAGAGGAGTTCCTATTGGAGAGCACCTTATAGTCCTAACCTTATTAATATAATAATCTTAAAAATAGTCCAGGTCTTCTGTTGTTCCCACTCAAAACATACCCAGAAAAC
Organism: Cervus elaphus; assembly: GCF_910594005.1. NCBI lineage: Eukaryota > Metazoa > Chordata > Mammalia > Artiodactyla > Cervidae > Cervus > Cervus elaphus. The sequence continues at coordinate 122,451,400 of NC_057834.1, read as the reverse complement.
ACACTTGCTTTATTCAAGTTATTTTATTCAGAACGGCTCATTGGCTTTTAAGTAGTAAATTTACCATTGCTGATTCCTTGGTGGCTCAGATGGTAACAAATTTGCATGCAATGCAGGAGATCCAAGTTTGATCCCTGGGTCAGGAAGATCCCCTGAAGAAGGGAATGACTACCCACTCCAGGATTCTTGCCTAAAGAATTCCATGGACAGAGGAACCTGGTGGCCTGCAGTCCACAAGGTCACAAAGAGTCTGACACAACTGAGCAACTAACACACACACCAATGTGTGATAGATTAGAAAGAGATGAGATGTGGAGACCCAGAGTTCTCACAGCTTTCTCACTTAATAGGCTGTGCATGATCTTGGAAAAGTCAGAGCATCACATAATTCATTAGTCAAGAGAATGAAATGAGATGATGTATCTTGGGGCTATGAATGTTTGATCCTTCCAACAAAATTTAATATTAGACATTAATTGAATTGTTTTTTCAATGACTTGCATTAAATCAGGTTAGTTTTTTTTCAGTAAGAAATAAAGATCATCCATGGCTGATTCATATCAATGTATGACAAAACCCACTGGAAAAAAAAATAATAATAATAATACTAAAAAAAAAAAAAAAAAAGAAATAAAGATCCCAGAATAGGTCATGGTATACATTTAAAATGTAGGTTTAAAAAATATGTATAGCTCATAAAACCTTTTTAAAAATATTTTTACTTCTTAATTTATTTGGCTGGGCCAGGTATCTTCGTTGCAGCATACGGGATCTTTAGCTGTGGCATGCGAACTCTTAGCTGTGGCATGTGGGCTCTAGTTCCCTGACCAGGATCAAACCCAGGCCCCTTGCATTGGGAGCGCAAGTCTTAGCCACTGGACCACCAAGGAAGTCCCTTATTCATAAAATCTTAATGGACACTCCCCATTTTCCTAGCAATGCTACAAACATTCAAGTGGCTTTTTAAAATTTTTTGCTTTGGTGAAAGATTGAGTCTCATGTCTTTCTGATGGTCACCAGCAGAGCCATTCAGCATCAGGTGCAAGCATGCAGCCATAGGCGAGGCCTGCGGCAAACAATTTCAGCAGAAACTAGAACCCAGACCCAGGCTGTACCCAAGCACAGCAGCAACACCGACAGCCAACACCTACTGGTGTATCAACATTGACCTCCCAGATCCTCTGCTAAGACCTTTTCCTTTTTGTTCTGTTTAAGAACCTGCCTGCCAACGCAGGAGATGCAATAGACGTGGATTCGATCCCTGGGTTGGGAAGATCCCCTAGAGTACGAAATGGCAACCCACTCCAGTATTTTTGCCTGGAAGATCCCATGGACAGAGGAGCCTGGTGGGCTACAGTCCATAGGGTTGCAAAGAGTCAGACATGACTGAGCACGCCCAATCTTCCCAACAATCCTCTGAAATAGAACAGTTATTGATACACTTTTAGCTCTGAGGAAATGGAGGCATAAAGAAGTCAAGCAATTGGCCTGAGGTCGCATGGATAGGATGTTTTGAACCTGAGTACTCTGTGCTCGCTTCGGCAGCACATATACTAAAATTGAACCTGAGTACTCTGACCTCAGAGCTTATGTGCTCAGTGGCCACCTTCTATTGCCTCTTGCCGCTGCTATCTTATGGACAGGGTGGCTGGGGGCCAGATCACAGAGGTCTACCAGATGCCCCGTGGGGGCTCTAGAGGCATTGGTGTAGGAACTGCCTTCCTGCCCAGCTCTACAGAGGAAAACCTCACTTCTCTTGAGATGTTTGTTGCCTTGGGAAGGCCAGGGTGCATGGCATGGTGTGTGTCTGTAACTGTGCGTGTGATTCTCACACTACTAAGGAATCATTGCCGTAGTCCAAGCTGACCAAGTTCCCCAGAGAGCAAATGATGGTCTGTGAAACCTTGCTGAGATCTCTGAGGTAGAAAGTCTGGAGGAGTCCCAGCTACCTGTTTGGGGACCCTTGCATGAGAAGGTGCAGGAGGCCCATTGCACTGCCTTGGGGAATTTGAAAATTTATAGTCTTCTGGTCAGGGTAGCTGGGTATCTTGTATCCCCACATTCCAAAGCCCCTCCCTCTCTGTCCTTCATGGATTCTGGGGCTTTTATCACTTCAACACCAGGGAGGAGTGGAAAGATGGGAAAGGCATCCCTGTAAAGCTTTGTCCTATACCATAAATCACAGAGGAGAATAGAGCACCATCCGCTTCCACAGATTCATTGTCCTTCTAGCTGGAGAGCAAGCTGAATGTTCCCCCACTCCCTTGCCCAGGAGTGTGCAAGAGACTTGTTACTCTTGCTCTCTCTGCTTCCTAATGCCCCCTTATTCTTAATTTCTGTACTCTCACTTCCATTCCCACCACCCCTCCCTGAAATGTTCTTGTCCAGATCGCCCAGAAGGACTGGACACATCCAACTGGCGGACCTCTTTTTTTGACCTCTCTGAAACATTTGGCAGTATTGATCTCTTTCTCCATTTTGAACATTTTGCAACCCTCTCTTCATTAATGCTTGTCCAAACTTCCTTCTCATTCTCCTATTTCTCTATTATTCCTTCTCAGTCTCTTTTACAAGCAGTCTCTTTTTCCTGTACCCACCCTTAAATGTTGATGTAAAAAAAAAAGAATGTTGATGTCTGCCAGGATTCAACCATGGTCCTTTTTCTTCTCTTCTCACTATGTGTTAGCTTCAGCTACACATATGTACTGGTGACTCTCAAATCTGTTAGGACCCCAGGTCTCTTCTGATCTCTAGACCCAAATATCCAACTTCCTATTGAACAGCTCCACTTGGATGACTCTTGAGCATCTCAAAGTCAATGTATCCAACTCACCAAATTTTCAATAATTCTAATCAGCCCATGTTGCCTATTTCGGTGAATGATACCACTATTCACAGTCACCTGAGTCAGAAATCTGGGCATGATTCTTTCTCCTTCCATTCTAAATCAGATATCCGGTTAGTCATCGAGTCTTGACAGGTTTACTCTCTATATAGAAGTCAGGCCCTTCCCCTGAGCGCTGATTCCCCAACCTTTCTTTAAAAACCTGGATCTTCATTCTCTTTATTGACTCCTTCATATCACTATTTAATCGTACTCAGGTTTTTCTCATCCCTCAAGAAGCTGCCACATTGACTTTACTATCCTAAGTAGTTGTTATTTAATTGCTAAGTAGTGTCTGACTCTTTTGTGACCCCATGGACTGTAGCCTGCCAGACTTCTCTGTCCATGGGATTTCCCAGGCAAGAATATGGAGTGGGTTGCCATTTTCTTCTCCAGGGGATCTTCCCAACCCAGGGATTGAACCCATGTCTCCTGCATTGGCAGACAGATTCTTTACTGCTGAGCCACCAGGGAAGCCCATCCTATAGTAAACCTAATGATAATAACTAGCACAGCATTTATTCAACAAGTCTTTATTGAGCAGCTCCTAAGCACCAGATACTCTCCTAGGTGCCAGAAGCTTCAGCATTATGTAAGACACTTAAAATCTCTCCTCTTGATGGCTTATACTCCATTGGCAGCCACAGACAGCCTGTGTGTATAAAATATCACAGTTTTATAGCACCCACAGCTTTATCCAGCCACTGTGCTAAATATTGTGTGTTCATTACCTATTTAATCTTTACAGTAGCCCTATGGAGTAAATGTCGCTATGCCTACTTTACAGATGAAAAAACTATAACCTCCCCAAGGTCACAACAACACAGAGCCAGGAGCCAAACCCATCAATCCCACCTTGTATCCTGAGTTTTGGCTCTGAACCATGAACCTATAGGGGATTACAGATGCCTTTTGATTGGAGAATGTAAGTATCTTCAGTAGGTACTTCTGCGGTAAAATCCTTGGATGCTGGGCCTTTCTGGAAAGAGCAGAGTGCTCAGTAACTAAAGCTTCTCTGTGGAGTATTCAAGGGCTGACAGTCCTGCCTGAACCGGACAGACTACATGCCTGCCCTTGACCTGGACTCCAGCTTGTAGCTGGAGGAACTGCCATCTGTGTCCTGTTGGTTTCTCTGCCATCAATTTTTTTTTTTTCATATGTTCCTAAGTGACAGTTGTTCTGATCTCCTCTGGGAACCAGTCCATGATCTGCTTTTAAAGTTTCTCCACTTCTGGGAATTGCCTGGGGGTCCAGGGGTGAGGACTCCATGCTTCCACGGCTGAGGTCAGGGGTTCAATCCCTGGGTGGGGAATGAAGATCCCATAAGCCACATGGCTAAAAATGGGGAAAAAATATTTTTATTTAAAAAATAAAATAAAGTAGCTCCACTTCTGGTCTCAACCTACCCCTGCTTCACGACCTTTCCAGGAACTCATGCCCTGTAGCTACACCCTCATCTCCTTCCTCTTTGCTCTATCTTCCGATCTTTATAGGTGGATCTGTAGTACATGGCCAGAGTTGTTTTCTTTGGAGAAATCTCTTTCTTTAGATGACTAAGGACCTATATACTTCTTACACAGGTAAATGCTGCAGACCCACCCGGTGAGATTTTTTTTCTGGTTATAAATTCATACATTGTAGACGAAGTGCTAGGCCTCCGTCTGCTCACCACTCCTGATGTTATCAGGGTGTGTCTTTTCTCTTGCCCCAGTTCAGGACCTGAGGAGCTAGGTCTCATCCTCTCTCAAACTCTCCAACCAAGAGTCCTTGACAGAATGCCCCAGCAGGCATCTGTCAGTAGGGAGCCTATGAAGTGTGGAATCAGAAGTGTGTGAACTGGTCTGCAGCAAGACTTTTGAGAAATTGAAAATACAGTGTTAGAAGGGTCTGTAGCAATTAGAGTAAGTTTTTGTCATTTGTCATCTAACAATTTAAAAATGGAGCTTCTTGTATTTTGTATGTGTTTTCATTCTTATAGTGACTCATTTTTTATTATATTTTATAAAAGGATCACTCTCTGTGACAGAATTGAAATTTGAAATGCAGCGCAACAAAGTGAATCAGTTATACGTATACAAATACCCACAGCTATACTCCAGTAAAAATTTTAAAAACAAACAAAAAGCTAGTCCTTCTTCCCAGGTAGTTTGAGAAGCATGGGTTATAGTGATAAGGGCGCAGGCTTTCAAAGTGAGTAGGACTGGTTGGCGTACTCTCTCCAGACCTCCCTTTCTTCCTCTGTACCCACTGACCTCAGGATTAAGGGAAGCAGCATCTGTACACACACATCCAGGTGTATGAGCTCTGGGAGGGGTGAGGACAGCAGGTCCTGAATGGAGGCACAGAGGAGGCCCCTAAGCAGGGAGGGGCGATGAGAATTTGACCAGGGGGGACTCCTGGGGTAGGGGATGCCTGGGCTATCCCCGGGAAGATGGGGCTTCAGGAGCAAGTCAGACACACTGGTGGGAGCAGCTTCTCCCCTTGCAGCCCCAGCTCCAGGCTCTGCCCAAGAGCAGGAAGCCTAGATGTGCTTAGAGGCCCAGCGCCTGGTGAGAGCAGACCGGCAGGCTGCATTCCTGTGGTATTTGGAGATTGATCTTGTCAGATTAGCAGCTTTGCTTTTCTTGGTTCAGGTACAAGATCCCCACGTGGGGAGCTCTGCTGCCTGTGAGGAGCAAAAGGTGGTGAAAACACAAAACGTGATCCTGGCCCTTCTCCCCAGAGGCGCACTCACTGTGCGAGGCTCCAGGATAGGAGCAGCCCAGACACTGGCTACTCAGTGGGAGGAGGGCCCGAGTCTGAGTTCCACCCACACAAGTCCCGGGTGGAGGCAGACGCTCTGCCCTGCAGGGTCGGGGAGCAGGCCGGTGGTTTCAGCATCTTGTGGCTCTCCCGACTCCATCTTCACCCCCACGGTGACTGGCCTCCCCACATAGCTAGTGCTGGAGAAGAGAAGCAGGGCTGAAGCCTCACCTCTCCCAGGTAGAAGGAAGACTCCAGTTCATGCCTGCCTCCTGTCATGTGAGCTTTCTGCCCCTCTGCCATGCCTGGAGCCCAGGCAGAGGCAAGTGAAGTGGCCAGAGGGAAGCCACGGCCCCACCCAGGAGCCTGGGTTCAGTGAACCACTCAGGAGGGAGATCTGGGCTGGAGAGAGAAAGAAGGAGATAATCCATATACACAGCTCAGAGGGAAGGTGGACGAGATTGTCCAGGACTACATGGAGAGGACTGGATAACATGGTCTCTACTCATGGGAGACCCTCGTGGGGGAAACACAAGCCTGTTTGCTGACAGCATCAAAACCAGCAGGCCTATTGACAGCTGACCTCATGACATCTCTGTGCCTCTCATGTTGGGACAGTCCCATCCTCCCTCCCCCTGTTCCCAGAGCTTGGTACAGGGAAGTTTCCTGCAGCAAAACAACTTGAAAACAGATGGTTGTAAAACACGAAAGAACACATTGGACTCTGTCGCTCAGCCCCTTGAGAGTGTTTGGGCCAGGGGCCAGCTGCAGAGCTTGCCCCAGGAAGCACACCGCCAAATGGAGTGAGACCCCCCCCCCCCAAATGGGGCAAGGCAGGTACAGGAGGCCTGGGCTCAGAAACCAGCTCTCTGGGGCTGGATGAGGGATGGTTCTGTGCCTATTATCCCCACTACCCGTGGTCCCATGTGTCCAGGGGTGGTGTCATCTGTGGGGTTCTGGCCAGGTAAAGGGCTGTCTCTGCTTCATTCTCCATCTCCCCCCACCACCCTCCTGCAAGCCCCCAGGACCAGCAACAGGGATTCAGGCGGGACTTGATTCAGCTTGCCCCTAGGACCTTTTGAACCTTCTGTTAAGTGGCCACCTGGATGACCATGCCTTTCTTTTCTTGCTCAGAGGCCACTGCCTGCACGGGTCCCCTCCCCCACAGCGGGCTCGTCTCTACTCCCCCTCTACCCCAAGGGAGGATGCAGTGAGAGTGATCGCTGGTTCGATTAGGCTCGGTGAGCCCACGTGGTAGCTGTGATGGAAGGAACACCTCGGGGGCGGTGACCTCTTATAAAGATGTGGTCAGCAGCTGCCTCTGGTGTAACCTGTTCTTCCTGAGGCTGGATGGAGAGCAGTGCCAGAGGCTGTGGCAGAGAGTGCTCGAGGCTGTGGGGAAAGACAGTTCGGCTGGGAGACTGGGGCCTTTGACCCAAGCCCGGTCTCCGGCAGGCTCAACAAAGCCACTGACCCTCAAGGAGGTTATAGGGAGGAAACAAAGGGTTCAGGGGCTGCAGGCTGGCCAAGGTGAGCTGTCCACACAGGCACAGCTCTGTAGAGGGCAGGGGTGCAGGAGTGACCTGGAGGAGCACTTGCCGAAGGGATAAAGGGAGGAGCAGTCATCCTCTGCCCCACCTCCGGATCCCCAGGGCGACCTCTGCCTTGAGCAGCAGGTCTTGTCCTTGTCAGCTATGAGCCCCTTGCAGGCAGGGCTTGGGAGCTGGATGCAGAGAGGGAGGGGCCGGGACATGGGCTACAGGGCTGAAGCCACCATGTTCCCTCTATAGCTGGAACTTGCTCATTTTCTTCCCAGACTGTGATTAGGCCTAATTTTTGGCTACCTTTCAGTCCTTTTCTGAGGGTTTTCCTGAATTTCGAGAAGTAGAAAAAGAAAAAGTAGAGAAATTTGTAGCTACGGCAGAAGTCGTCCAACCACATCATGCTGTGTGTTTGCCACCCGACTTTACCCCAGGTCAGTGATCCCTTGAGTTCAGGGCCTTGCCAGCAGTACCCACGCTGGGACCACAGCATCTCATTCCTGCTATCTTCGCAAAGACCAAATGGGGCCAGGGCTCGCCTTCCTCAGTCGGGGCAAATGAAAAGAGCCTGGGTCTTGGAGTCAAACGAACTCAGGTTTGAGTGCCAGCTTCGCCACTTAACTAGCCGTGGGACCTTGGACAAGGTCCCCTAGGCCTGCCCAGCTTCAGCTTCCTCACCTGTTAGGTGGGAATAACAGCCCCTACCTTGTGGCAGTCAGGAGGATGCCACGAGACGTGTGGCCTGGTGCTGGCCATCGGTGAGTGCACAGCAGTGGCAATAATTGTTGTTGTTCTGTCCTCACACTTGACTGCCACCACTCCCATAGGACCTTCCGGCGACGTGTCTTGGTCGGGAGCTGTCCAGACTTGTACAGACTGTGCATACGAACGCAGGTGATTGGCATTTGTTGATACAGAAATGCCTCCACATATCCGGAAGTGTGGTTTTTGGCAATCTCAGCCACACAGGATGCTGATAACCTGTAATTTAATGAAGAAAAAAAAAGGAAAAGAAAGAAAGGGGATAAAAGAAAAGAAAAAGTCTTCTGAACCCCTGATGGAGTTATCAGAGCACCCGGGAACTGATGCTGGCTGGTGCCCTAACCGCTGGGGAGCCCTGCCCTACAAACCATAGTCTTTTATACCTTTGCCTGTGCATACACTGTCCGCCCCAGACAGGGGTGCTCTCCCCCCGATTCTCTGCCTTGAGGACCACTACCTTGATGACAACAGGCAGCTCGAACCTCACCTGCCACAGATCGCAGCGTCTCTTGCGTGCGTCCAGGGGTCCCTCCTCACGTTGTCCACCTGTCAAACTGCAGCACAGATGGTGCCTCCTCTGCGAGGCTTCCCCTACATCCATAGGCAAAGGTCGACTGAGGCTCCCACAGCTCCTTGTGTGTCTCTCTGTCACCCTTCACACACTGCACGTAGTTCCCCCCAGGTCCTCCAGTTTTCACCTTTAATGTACCCTGTGTCACACTTACTGAGTGTGAGCTGGGGACAGCTCCCATGCCCTCGCTTTTGTCTGTCCTATGAGCGTGGTTGTCACAGCCAGCTTTGGCTTGGGGTGGGAGATGGAAGCACGGGTCCTGCTGACCTTCTTTTGCCACGTGCATGTACACCATGCCCCCCGCCCCGACCCAGTGCTCTTTGCTTCCTTCCAGCAGCCACACCACCAGCATCAGCAGTGAGAAAGATCTAATGAATTTATTCAAGGAAATATTAAATTCTAGATAATTCTCCCCTCTAAACACTGAATTTGATGGACTCCCTGAATAAACGCAAACAACTGGGAATTGCATGTCTATTGGTTCACTCATTTAATGCCTTTTTTGTTCAGTGTCTGTGTTGGACACTGGGGAAGTGGGTTTGAAAATGCAGGCATGGTGCCAGATCACCATCTGGGGGACCTACAGTGGAGCTGTACCTCGGGGCTCCGGTGACATTCAAGCCAGGTTGAAAGGCAAGAGACAGTGGTGAGCCCTCTCCACCCTCCCATGTGCTGGCCCGGCTCTGGCTACAACACTGGCTGTCTTGAGTGAGCATCCCACATAGCTCTGTGGGCTGTGGCAGGGCTGAGAGGGTGACAGCTTTGTAGCCTCAGAAACACGGGCTTGTGAATGGCTCTCATGGAGCGGAGTTGTAACGAGACAGAAATGACATCAAAAGGCTTCTGAACCAGTCTTCTTGGCATGTTCACCCAAGTCAAGCCCAAACAAAAGGCTGTTGATGCTATGTCTTCCGCACAAGTCACGAAAAGCTTCAGACTGAGGGTGAGCCGTTTCTGTTTCTGCAGTCCAGAGATGATAAAGAATGAAGACTGGCCGGGAGAAGTTGCCCCCTAGAACTGCACTTGTCTGTGCAGCATGTGGTCTTAATCCCCCAGCCCCGTGCAGAGGCTCCAGTGTGGCAGAGAGTGCCCTCAGGGCCAGGGAGCAAGCCTCCTGCATCTTCCACTTCTAAGGTCTTCCACCAGACCCTACAGATCCCCATCCGGACACTTCCTTCCCCTTGGTGACTGGTTACCCGGCGCCTCACTGCCTGGGGACCCGAGGCAGATTCCGCCCCTTCCCCAGCCCCTAAGCACCCTCTCTCTGCCAAGCCTCGTGCACAGCTTTGGGAGACAGTGATCAGTAAGAAGCAGTGCATGAGAGAGACAGGACAGTGTGGTGACCACAGGGACAGAGCGAACCGAGGAGCACCCAGAAGAGGGCATCCAGACTGACTAAGCAAGCAGGAAGGGCTTCCTGGAGGAAATGCCCCCTGTGCCGACAGTTGGCGGACAGTTAGAAACTGACCAGGCAAAGAGTCAGAGGGAGGTGCTTACACTGAGGAAGGAGACGCATTGTCAAGTAATCTGGGCTGTCCAGGGTACAGGTCCTGGTGGAAAGAGGCCTTGAATGCCACGCCAAGGAGTCTGCCCATTATTATGAGGTCAGCAAAGGTTTTGAGGGAGGGACAGCATCAAGTCTGTGCTCTAGAAAGATCATTATGTCAAATGGGGGGAAGGATTAGAGGAGGTGGGACTGAGGAAGGAGTCCCTTGAGAGGCAGTGATGAGCACAGGATGGGTTGGTGAGATGCCGGGAAGAGAAGTGACCTTAGGTGACTGGTGTTGGGGTGACAGGAAGGAGTAGAGATGACCCCCACATTCTGATTTGGGCAGCAGGGGAGATGGTGGCCTTACTGTCTAAACTAGAGACCACAAGCGAAGGGCAAGTTTGGAAGCGCCTGTTGAGCTCATTTGGGGAAATACTGACCTTGAGGCTTCTATAAAGCATCAGGTATAAATGTGAAACACCAGGGTCCTTTTAGTTTTTCTCCCCCCACCCCAATTTCTTTCTATTATAAACAACATTGCTGTGAACAGTATTCTTAGAAATAAGTCTTTATACAGTTCCTTGACAATTTCAGTATGTTTTGGACACAATGAAAGAATTTATTTTTTAATATAAGGCACTGATTCATTGTTTGCCTAAACTTCCTTCCCACTCCTTCCCTCATTATTTATCTTACAAGCATTTTCATATCTTGGATGCCCTACTCGAGTACTAAGGATGCAGAGTCATGCATAATCCCTACCCTAGAGCTCCAGTCTCGAGGGGGAGTCAGACATGAGCACAAAATGTAATATAGCGTTGATGCTGTGGTAGATGAAAATATAGGATGCGGTGAATATACAGAAAAGAGACACCAAATTAAATTGGAGATGTCAAAACCCTTTTTTCCCCCCTAACTTCTGGCTTCACTCCTCTTCACCGTTATTATTCACGGTACCTCTTGACCTTCATTCTGATAATTTACTTCTAGCATTTAAAAGCCATAGAAAATCCTCTCATTGGTGAGTGGTGACTCACCATCATTCTGTTGAAAAATTTTCTTTCCTTTTTTTGTTTTTGTTTGGTATTTGGCAGAGGTAGGTACTGTAAGTGTCAGTAATTGGAATGGATCATGTCAGTAGTTTCTCAAAATATGTGGCCTGTGGACCTGAAAGGTTCATGGACCCCTCAAGGCTATGTCCAACCAGAACCCAAAGGGCTGTGCCTTTTGCTGGTCTCCTGACCTCTTCTGGAATCATTCACTGTTTTCTCGCTACACCTCCCTATTTTCTCAGCACTGCCTATTCTCAGAGACATCCAGGTAAGGACATGTTATTGTCCCCTCTTCAGCAGCCTGGGCAAAATGCCTCAGAAGTTCCTTTCCCTCCCCCACTGTAAGCCCGAAGCACCAGGAGGGTGTGTAACAGAATGCCTGGAGAAGCCATGTTTTTTGGGTGAAGTGATCTGAGAAGAATTTTTGCAGGAAGTGATATTTTATCCGAGTCTTAAAGGTTGTTTAGGAATTAGGCAATTGAAAACAATAGGTCAAGTGTTCTAGACAGGCAGCATAAACTCAGAGCATGAGCTACCCAAGGATATTCAGAGAACTACAAGTGATGTGGCATGTTTGGGGCATGGTGTTACGTCCTAGAATACTGAAAGACAAGATGTCATCCAGGGCAGGGTCCAGAGAGATCTTACAAGTCATTCTAAAAAGATTGTGATGATGTCCTGTGAGAAGATGTGGGGATATCATTGATATGTTTTAGACAAGAGATAAGAGAATGCCTCGATCCGATTTGCTACTTGGAAAGGTTTCTCTAACCTAATATGGAAGATGGATTGGAAGAGGAAACGTAAAGATGCATTAGGAGACTGCTGCAGTACCTGCTGAAGGCAATCCCATGATGAAGATTATTTGAGGAACATTTAGGAAATAGAATCAAACTATCTCTCCTTTTCTCGCGGAACATCTTGTGTGACTTTTCTCCCAACGCCACCACTTCTGATCATGGCATTGTAATCAGTCTGTCCCTCCAGGACAGGAGCATAGCATCCCTCTTTGTGGCCAACCCAAGCACCTAACTAGCACCTGGCACTGATCAGGTGCTCAGTAAGTGCATACTGTGCCTACTGAATTGATTTGATGATTAATTGAGTGTGGATGGCTGGGGAGAGGGAAGTATCTGGAATGACTCCCAAGTTTCTGTCTTCAAAAATAGGAAAAGTTGGAGTGCTATTATTCATTGAGATAGGGAACCTGAGAAGATGGGCGGTTGTTTCTGATTTTACAATTCTGGCTTTTGTTAAGAGAAGAGGAAAGGGCAGAGATCACAAGTCTGGTTGTGGACATAATGAGATGCCTCCAGGACACTTAGGGAAAGATGTAGAGTAATCAGTTACATGTATGAGTCTGGAGTCCAGGAGGAGAGGTCAGAGCCAGAGATGATGCAATGGGAATCTCAGCAGGTAGATGGAGTTTGGGCTGTAGATGAGGTTGTACAGGGAAAGTGTGTAGACTGGGTCCCACACCTGCAGCTTACAAAATAAAGTTGACATGCTTTGTGTGGCCGGCACACGCATGCGTGCTAAGTTGCTTCAGTCATGTCTGATTCTTTGTGACCCCATGGACTGTAGCCTGCCAGATTCCTCTGTCCATGGCATTCTCCATTCAAGAATAGTGGAGTGAGTTGCCATGCTCTCCTCCAGGGATTCTTCCTGACCCAGATTCAAACCTGTGTCTCATGTGCCTCCTGCGTTGGCAGGTGGGTTCTTTACCACTGGCGCCACCTGGGAGCCATGTGGCCAGCACCGTGTTTTCAAATAGTGTGAATACTTTTAGGCAATCTGTCCTGTCTACTTACCATGACCTACCCCTTCTTGTCTTACATCTGGCCCAGTTAGCATATTTGCAGTAACTTCTTGGCTCTGGAAGACATTTGAGCTTATAATTTTTGGAGGAAGAAGAGAACCCAAGGACACAACTCTGGGCAGTATCAACTTATAAGAGATGAACAGGAAGGAGAAAGAATGAAGGAGAATGGGAAAGAATGGCCAGAGAGATTGGAGGAAAGCTTGAAAATAATATTTTCTTCTCTCGAAAATTATGGGAAGCAAAGTGTAATAAGGGCTTCCCAGGTGGTGCTAGTGGGAAAGAATCTGCCTGCCAATGCAGGAGATGCAAGAGACATGGGTTCGATCCGTGGGTCAGGAAGATCCTCTGGAGGAGGAAATGGCAACCCACTCCAACTCCAGTGTTCTTTTCTGGAGAATTCCCATGGACAGAGGAGCCTGGTAGACTACAGTCCAGAAGTCGCCGAGTCAGATACAACTAAGCACACACACACACACACACACTTAAAAAGTGTAATAAAGTCTAAAATGTGGATTTCATTTAATCCAGCAATATTTCTTCTCAGTATTTAACATAAGGAAATAATCATATCTGTGCACACAAGTTTTTGTAATGTGATGCTTGTTGCAGCATGTTCATCGTAGCAGAAAATTAGAGACATCATAAATGTCTCTTGGCTGAGCATAATTAAGTAAATATAGTATGTCCATGTGATGAAATAATATGTAGTCATAAAAAATGATGTCAGATTTTATTTCCTGACACAGCCCCACAACTTACCGTTGAATTTTTCAAAAGCAAGTTGTGGAACAGTCCATTTTAGAGCATTCCATTTACGTTAAGTGTCTAGTTATAGAAGGAAATGTCTGGAAGCCTTCACACACAAATCACAAGAATCTCCCAACAGCTAAATCCAATAGATCTTTTTCTGGCCTCTGTGTCTGTGACCTTTGTGGTTTTTGACATTGTTAACCTTTCTTGATTTCTGCTCCTTGTCGTCATTCCCTGACCTTTGTCCCATAGGCTGGCAATCAGGACCGAAAAATGGCAGACTCAATCCTGGGAGAACCCTTTGAAACTGGCAGCCTGTTTATATACTAGAGCACACCCAAAACAGAGCACTTACTGGGCAATTCTCTGGAAAGGAGCCATCGAGGACAGTATTTCCCTGGTCCTTGCGTCTACAAAACATTTCTGGAACACAACCCTTCCCAGGGTCTCTGGGTCTGAGTTTCCTCTCCTTACCCACCTCCCCCGCCCACTAGCAAAATCGCCTGGTTATCCCCTCTCTCCCACGCCTTCTGTTCGATCAAGGGGTTATTTTTAACAATGTTGTGTATACCATGCTTCAATCCTGGCAAAACACCAGAACTTTGGGACAGATACTGAGATGGAAATAGTCTCCCACAACCTCCCCCCTTTTCTAAAGTTTTTCCTTTTAAAGAGAGAAAATAAGTTATCTAAACTGTAGACAGCTCGACCAAGAAAGTCCCCGAACACTAGTTTGGAGTGACTGAACTTGCAGCGCTGAGGTTACACTGGAGGCTATGATAAAGCCCCTCCCTACCATGGTGGGTTTCTTCTCAGGGTCAGTCCCATCTTATTACTGTTCCCTGTAGAAGGCATCCAGGATGGAGCTCACACTTGCTCAGGGGTGACCTGCCAGGCGAAAGGATGAAGGATGAGTACCTCCCCATTTCCAGTGCTTCTCACAGTGACATCCCAGAGACACTACCTTAGTGGTCTTGTCACCTTAACCATAAGCCTGTTCTCGACATGCTTCTGCCAAGCCCCCCTCCCCTTGCTACTCAGCATGTATGATGGAATTTATGGACCCAAACCAGGTCTGGTCATGGAGCTATATGGAACTTTTGAGATCTTCCTTGAACCTTCAACATAAGCTGTTTCTTTCCTTTCTCTTTGTTTTCCATAGACTTGATAACTAAACCATTCTATTCTAGAACAGATTCTTCCACTGACCTGGTAGGTATGAGTGGAACTATCTACCAGCTACCAAACTCTTGAGTTTTCCTGCCATCTAGCCCACATTTCCATCCATTTCTCACAGTTTGCTGTATCCACCTGGGAGGGCCCTTGCCACATGTCCTTCTGGGACCTGTCCCAGTCCATTTGTGGTATCTGAGAGCTCCATGCATCCTAGAAATCTAGAATCCTAGAAGGAGCACAGACTTTGAAATCAGGAATCTCAGATTTTAGACCCGGCTCAGCACTTTCTTGCCTTGGACAAATTAAACTCTTTGAACCTCAGTTTCTTCATCTGTAAATTAGCAGAAATGTAGCCCTTGCTTATTTCAAATGTCTTTTGTTAGGATGAAAGGATTACAGCCTAGTGAAAAACAGCAGGTAGGATAATTATTCGGAGAAGGCAATGGCACCCCACTCCAGTACTCTTGCCTGGAAAAATCCCATGGACCGAGGAGCCTGGTATGCTGCGGTCCATGGGGCCACTAAGAGTCAGACACGACTGAGTGACTTCACTTTCACTTTTCACTTTCATGCATTGGAGAAGGAAATGGCAACCCACTCCAGTGTTCTTGCCTGGAGAATCCCAGGGACAGGGGGGCCTGGTGGGCTGCCGTCTATGGGGTCGCACAGAGTCAGACATGACTGATATGACTTAACAGCAGCAGCAGGATAATTATTTCATAAACATTTAATGAAAACCTTCCAGGACGTAAGCCCTGTGAGGGACACAAATAGGGATCACACGAGCCCTGCTGATTTTGATTGGCAGGAAGTTTGGATATGCCATAGCACACGGCAATTCCAGGCCCTGCCAGGAGCAAGGGAGCTAGAACCTTGGGGGCAGGGGATGTCAGGGCTCAGGGACCTGGGACGAGACAGAGTCTGGGCTTCCCAGGAAGGTCTGAAATCAAGCTGGGCCCAGTCGGCCTTTGCTAGCCCAGTCTGGTGTCAGGACATGTGTTGAGAAGAAGAGGCTTGAAACTTGCGGAGGCAAGTCAGGAATGGGAGCTCAGAGACTGGAACTGTTACTGGAGAAGTCCCCAGCAAGAGCTGTGTCTCTGCAGGGGTTGGGGTGACAGCCAGCTGACATCAAGCTGAATCATGAGGCAAGGATATGTGGTCACTGCGTGGAGGCCGCACCCAGGAGAGCATGCCTGTAACAGGAGAAGGAAGATGGGCCTGAAGTTGGGGCGGGTGTGGTCGTGAGGGTGAAGTGGGTGTGTGGACCACCAATGGAAGGATCCTGTACGCAGAGAGGAAAGTAGAAACGTGGGGGAGAAGGATGGGATAAATGACACAACAAGGCCCCTGAGGACACTGAGGGGAGGGGAGGGCCTCTGCTCTAAGAGGGGGATTTATCCTATTCTACAGCAGGGCAGAGTGGTAGGAACATAGATGGGCTTGTAATTGCAGTATAAAGGTGAAGGAATTCCCCCTTTCAGTGGTTTTCATTTTCTCCTGTAGAAGACACCCAGGATGGAGCTCACACTTGCTCAGGGGTGACCTGCCAGGCAGAAAGGATGCAGGATAAGCACCTCCCCATTTCCAGTGCTTCTCACAGTGACACCCCAGAGACTCTACCTTAGTGGTCTTGTCATCTTGATCATATATCTGTTCGAGATGTGCTTCTGCTAAGTCCCCTCCCCTTCCTGCCCAGCATGTATAATGGAATTTATGGACCCAAACAGCATAGAAGCAAGAGATGGGACCAAGCGCTGGACAGGAAGGCAGGGTGCTGGGAGAGAAGGTTGAGAAGAGTGGAGAAGGTTCATAAGGCCTCCATGGAGAGTGGAAGAGACTGCTTCCTAGGGCAGCCCAGAAACCATCCAGCAGCAGAGCAGGCCAGGTGGGCGGCCGTGACCCTGTAGTGGCACCAGCAGGCTGAGTCGTCCAAATATAGGGGTTAGGATTCTGGAAGGAGCAACCCCAGCCCAGAAACCTTGACCCCATTTGACTGTGCTTCCTCGGGGACCCATCTGTAGGAAATAGCTCCTGTTCCTAAAGTGAGGAGAAAGGTGCTGGTAGCTGGGGTAGGGACAGGGCTCAGGCCATTCCTGAAGAGAACAGCCACGGCCGGAATGGACTGTGCCAGGCCAGCACCTGACCGAGATGGTTAGTCGCCGGGACCCACACTGTGTGTGGACACAGCAGTAGTTTCTGGTGGACGAAGTGCTCTAGTCCTCCTGGGACGTGGTTGCCAGAGTCCTGGCAGGTCATACACTTGAGCATGGAGGGGCCTGGGAGAGCCAGGTAGTAAGTCTGGAGAAGGAGGCTATGGAGACAGCCCAACCATGCTATTGAATAAACCTGTGAGACTGGACTGTTAGCCCAGGGACAAGGGCTGTCAGGCCGTGTTTGGGGTAAGTATGAGCGGCTAGGATGAGGTGCGATAGCTGCCCTTGATACAAAGATGTGGTCTGAGGACAGGACTTCTGAATGCTTTCCTCAGTCATTCTGCAAGCTTCAGCTTCCTGACTTAAAGCAGGGTGTCTCACATCTAACCGTGGAAACCAGCATCAGGAGCAGGGTTGAGGGAGTCCTGGGGGGCTGTTGGTCGATACTGGTAGGACTGCTACTGCCATCAACCCTGCCTCTGACCTGGCATTCCCTGGGGAGGGGGAAGGGCCTGGCCGATACCAAAACTGGGAGGGAAGGAGGGGGCGAAGGAAACACAGTTATTGAGCAACTGGTGTGCTGGGAACTTGGCATGCCTATGTCACTTCATCTGTGATGCTGAATCTTTTCAGTTCCGTTTTACATTCATTTTCAACAAATGTTTATCAACCTGCTAAGTGCTGGGTGCTGCTCTCAGTTTGGGAGATACAGCAGTAAGCAAAACAGGCAAACCTTCCTGCCTTCACAGAGCTCATATTCTAATGGGGAAGCAGGCCGACAATGCCAGATGTATAAGAAAAATGTACATTATGTTAGACTGAGCTTCCCATGTGGTACTAGTGGTAAAGGATCTACCTGCCAATGCAGGAGGCACAAGAGACGTGGGTTGAATCCCAGGTTGGGGAAGATCCCCTGGAAGAGGGTATGGCAACCCACTCTAGTATTCTTGCCTAGAGAATTCCATGGACAGAGAAGCCTAGCAGGCTACAGTCCATGGGGGTCACAAAGAGTCAGACACGACTAAAGTGACTTAGCACGCACGTAGAGTTGGACTATAAAGAGAGCTGAGCGCAGAAGAATTGATGCTTTTGAACTGTGGTGTTGGAGAATACTCTTGAGAGTCCCTTGGACTGCAGGGAGATCCAACCAGTCCATCCTAAAGGAAATCAGTCCTGGGTGTTCATTGGAAGGACTGTTGAAGCTGAAGCTCCAATACTTTAGCCGCCTGATGCGAAGAGCTGACTCATTTGAAAAGACTCTGATGCTGGGAAAGATTGAAGGCAGGAGGAGAAGGGGACGACAGAGGATGAAATGTTTGGATGGCATCACCGACTCAGTGGACATGACTTTGGGTAAACTCCGGGAGTTGGTGATGGACAGGGAGGCCTGGCGTGCTGCAGTTCATGGGGTCGCAAAGAGTCTGACACGACTGAGCAACTGAACTGAGTATATTAGATAGTGAGAAATAGTAGCGAGAGCGAGAGTAGACAGGGTGACTGGGAATGGTGACATTTAAGTGACAACCTCAAAGAAGTTCGGGAGGGGCTGTGCTGGTTATCTGAGGGAAGAGCCTTCCAGGAAGAGGAGACAGACTGCAAAATCACCGAGGTGCTTTTCCAAAACCAGGAAAGAGGCCTATGTTGCTGGAGTGGGAAATAGTAGGAGATAAGTCAGAACTTTAAGAGAAGGCTGCAACATAGGGACATTGGAGGTCACTCTAAGGATGGAGGCTCCTGAGCAGGGAGTAACTTAGGTTTTAGAGGAGCACTTGGACTGCCTTGATGAGATAAGACTGTTGTGAGGCAGGGAGACCAATTAGGAGGCTATTGTAATCATTGATGAGAGAGATGCTGGTGACTCGGTCATGGTGGAAACAGTGGTGGTGGTAAGAAATTGTCGTGTTCAGGATGTGTTCTGAAAGGAGAACTGACAGGTTTGCTGACAGTGCAGATGTGGTTATGAAAGAGAGAGAAGAATCTAAGCTGACTTCAGGCATTTTGCCTGAGCAACTGGAAGAATGAAGGTCGCACTTAGCAAGACGGGGAAATGATTGCAAGAAGAGCAGGTTTTAGGGGGAGTATCAGGAACTCAAGTTTAAACATGCAAAGCATGAGATGCCTCTTAAACATCCAGATGGAGATATTGAAAAGGCAGGGGGTGTTCAAGTCTGGCATTCATGGGAGGGAGGCAGGCAGGCTGTGAAAATGGAAGAGGCGGTCACATAAGTGAATGTAGAAGGAGAAGCCAGGATTGAGCCCTTGGGCACAGCAACCTGTAGTGGTGATGGAGACGCGGAAGAAACTGCAAAGAAGGCATGTGCAGAATGATAGCAGCAGAACCTGGACAGTGTGGTGTTCTGGAAGCCAAACTAAGCAAGTATTTCAAGAGGAGTAATGAACTATATAATATGTTGCTGGGTGGTAGGGCAATTGCATAAATTGTTGTCCAAACTAGGACACTTCAGAGAATGAAAATGGGTATTATTAATAGTTACTCCAGGATAACATATATAACCAAGATGGCTCCAGGCAAATCAGAATATTGTATGGTCATTGTATGAGAACTGACCATTAGGTTAAGCATCATGAAAGTAATTGGTGACCTGGAATGATCAGTTTGGAGAATGGATTAAAGAGAAGTGAGAGGAGAGAGATCAGAAATGGTGAGTGTAAAGTTCAGTCAGAAAGAGAAAGACAAATGTCATATGATATCACTTACATGTGGAATCTAAAATATGGCACAAATGAACTTATATACAAAACAGAAATAGACTCACAGAGAGAGAACAGACATGTGGTTGCCAAGGGGGAGGTGGGTGGAGGAAAGAAGGACTGGGCGTTTGGGATTAGCCAGATGTAAACTATTACATTTAGAATGGATAAACAACAAGGTTCTACTGTATAGCACAGGGGAAAATATTCAGTTTGCGTGTGTGATCAGTAGTGTCAGACTCTGCAACCCCATGGACTGTAGCCTGCTAAGCTCCTCTGTCCATGGGATTTTCCAGGCAAGAATACTGGAGTGAGTTGCCATTTCCTTCTCCAGGGGATCTTCCTAACCTAGGGATCGAATCTGCATCTCTTACATTGGCAGGCGGATTTTTTGCCACTGAGTCTAAGCTCTTCTTTAGGTTACTCATTTTCAATGCTGTTACCTGAAAAGCTGCATTCCATTTCTCATCTCCTTGCTCTGTCGCTGTTCCTTACTACTGAATACTTTAAAAACAACATCTACTAATGGAGAAGGATTCATTTCAAATACACCATCTAATTTCTTTAATTTTTTAATCTCTGGGGCGGCTTTGCCTGATGAAGGTCATATTTATCATCTTTACGTTGTCAGGGGCCTCAAGGTCTATTTCTGTGTAGCACTTATAAACTTGATAAATCCTGTCTAGAAACTCTGATGGATCCTCAGTTGATTTTTATCTCCCGAATTTCGTCCATTTCTCTCGTCTAGGTGCCCCGTTGGGTTTTCTCTCAGACCTCCACACCAAGAGGTGGTAGTTTTCTGACTCCTTTTTCTCCTGATGCAATAGCATAAATGCTTCTACATATAGTATCACATCTCTTTTCCCTGCTCTTTTGCAAAACACTTATCCTGTGATAAACCTTTATGGAAAAGAATATTTTAAAATGTACATAGGTGTATAACTGAATCATTTGCTATTCAGCAGAGATTGGCACAACATTGTAAATTGACTATCCTTCAATAAATTTTTTTTTTTAAAAAAAGAAAGAAATGAGAAGTATAGATAGCTCCTTCTCAAGGTGTGTTTTGGTAAAGAAATGTGTGATAACTGAATCCAGGTGGTCATGGTATTGTTCTTTCAATTTTTCTGTATACTTGAACTTTTTGTTTTGTATTCCACACATAAGTGAGATCATATGGTATTTGTCTTTCTCTGTCTAACTTATCTTACTTAGCATAGTGCCCTCAAGATCTATTCATGTTGTCACAAATGGCAAGATTTAATTTTTTATGGCTGAATAACATTCCAGTGTGTGTGTGTGAGAGAGACATTTTCTTTATCTATTCATCCATTGATGGACACTTAGGTTGTTGCCATGTCTATCACTCAAATTTAAGGTGAGATGAGCCAGCATGCATTTTCCTCTGCCGAGCTACATTCATCTGCACAGGTCCATGTCCAGAGTAGGTAGGATGTGGGATTTAACAGGAGTTGTGTTGTAGCTGAATGAAGGAGGAGCACAGAAGTTGAGGATGAATACAGGGAGGTGGTTGGTTTGGAATTTAAGCTGGGTGAGAACAGCAGTAAGAACATAAGGAGGTGAAGGACAGTGAAAAGATGGTAGAACTAGTGGCATGTAGATCCTAGTGTGCTGAAGGATTGTTGGAGTTTTGCTAGAAAAGCAGGTGAACTATAGACCCAGGTACGGATAGGTGAAGATAGTTGGAGACTGAGAGTCTGAGATTGAGATTAGAAAGGGCTTTAGTAATGGCTTGGTCTAGGATATAGTATAGGAATAAATAGCTGAGATAGGGTAGAGAGTAAGATCACTGGAGGAGAAGGCAAAGTAGCTCTTCCTTGAAGTTTACCAGTTTAGATTTAAAAGGAAGCTCATCTCTCCTACTTCCTGCTTTCTGAAAAAGGAATAGACTATAAATATGGAGACTGATGATAACTGTTTCAGAGTTTCTCTGCTTCACTTTATCTTTGACCAAACTTGCACTTAGAGGGTAGGGGCCTGCTAAGGAAGGTGGTGTTAGACATTACCAAACCCAAGGGTCATTAATGGTCCGTGGCCATAGATTGGTCAATGGTCAAGGCTGCCAGAGATCAGAAAAGCAGCTAAGGTCATAAAGAGCCTGGGGGCAGAGACCCAGACCAGTGTCAGAATTGAAGCTCTTGGCTGTCATGTGTAAGAGAGTAAGTCATAGAGGCCCTCATAAGGGGCTGAAGGCAGGAAAATCTAGAGATCTGAGCCTAACTCAGTGCTATCAATAATATGGAACATCTAAAGATATTCCAAGGAGGGGACAAGATGGGTTGGGGCTTGCTTGTGTCCAGGACCCTTACTCTACCAGGCATTAGCAGTGTTGTATCTTGGGAAGGTCCCTATAATGACCTATAGAAAGTGGTTCTCTTCCTGGTGGTTTTCTGAAGGGTGATGGGGTGCTGAATGCAGCAGAGAGCAGGGGAGCTCAGAATGGATGGGTGTGAAAGAGGAGATTGAAAGGCTGCAGCTCAGTGGTTTTTGTCTGTGACAAATCCCTGCCTCATGTGCTATTTATTCATCTGTCCACTGATTACCTACTGTTCTAAGTTTTAGGCAGGTGAGGGAGAAGATAACGCACAGTGATAAGACAGTCTTTCTCAGAGTGCTTCTTAGCTTGTCGTAAGTTCAGATGTAGGACCTCTTGGGTTTGCAGGGGCCAGGACACCCATGTAGAGGTGAGAAATGGCAGAAGTAACAAGAGTAGCAGCATCAGTGTTTGCACAGGACCCGAAATTCTTACTGTAGGACAATCTCCCTGTGTATCTTGACAACAGGACTATGATAGGCGGGGTTCCCATCTATCAGCTTGACCCATTCCGCTTGGCAATTGATCTGGTGTCTGGGGAGAGAGAATTCTGCCTCTGAAGCCTCCAAAGGTCTCCAAAGTCAAGAATAATGCTGGAACCCCTGGACCAAAGGAGGTAGTGAGAGTATTCCAGATAGGACCAGAGCCCCCAGCTAGGCATGGGAATCCCAAGAGCAGTCTACATTAATGTATTGCCCAGCCTGGAGCAGTGAGGAGAAGTGTGATGAAATCCACCCACATGGGTTCAAGGACTTCAGACTTCCCTGGCTGAGGTTGGCATGTCCCTCACACTTCCCTGCAGAGAGAAGCAGTTAGATCGCGCTCAGGCTCTAGAGGCAGTGAACAGCTGGAGAGGTTGCCCCTCGGCCTGTGATTTGGATGATATTCATTGAAAAAAGAGAGAAAAAGAGAGAGAGAGAGAACTAGGGTTAGGGGGAGATAATAGACTCCTTTTAAAAAATACATGGAGCGTAGGTGCCGGTGGAGTATCTCGGACAAGATGTTCCAGAAGCAGTTGGACATAAGACTCGAACTCAGGGTAGAGATTCTGAGAGTAAGATGGAGACTCAGCAGCCACCAGCTGGACATAGGCATCCGGATGTTTGGAACTTGGACCCTCCTGAAACAGTCACATATTCCAGACTTTTCCTCGCAGTGCTTCCAGGGACTGTCAGCAGAGGTGGGAGGCAGAGCAGGTGGTGGTCGACAGTGACGCCCTTGAGTCCTCATCCAGGCTGCCTTCCTCAGCCCCCTTCTCTGAAAGTAGAGGGGCTCATCTGAGAACACAGCTGCTGCTCGTTCTCTGTCATGTTGTCTCATTTCTGAGCAGAGAGAAGAAACGGCTGAACCCTTCTTCTGGAAACTCCATTTTCCTTTGGGGCTCAGAAAATAGCATACCTGTATTCGTTTCCTGTTGTTGATGTAACAAATTATCCTCTCATGGCTCCAGAAGTCAGAAGTCCAGCGTCAGCATCTTTGGGCTGAAATCAAGGTGTGAGCAGGGCTGCACTCCCTCCGGATGCTCTGGGAGGCAGTCCGTATCTTACCTCTCCCCGCTTTGAGCAGCTGCTGATGTTCCTTGGCTTGTGGCCACATCACTTCAGACTCTGTCCCTGAGGTCATATTGCCTTTTTTCCTGTTTGTGGTAAAATCTCCCTGTGCCTTTCTCTTCTAAGGACACTTGTGAGTGCATTAAGGGCTCACCTGCAGGATCCAAGGTAATCTCCTCAAGAGCTTACCTTGATGAAGCTCATAGTCTTATAGGTAAACACCAACAATAAACAAGTTTTAAGTAAATTATTTAGTAAATTGTTGTTGTTTAGTAGCTTCAGTCATGTCCAACTCTTTGTGACCCTATGGACGGTAGCCCACCAGGCTCCTCTGTCCATGACATTCTCCAGGCAAGAATATTGGAGTGGGTTGCCATCTCCTCCTCCAGGAGATCTTCCTGACCCAAACTGGCTCAAACTCATGTCTCCTGGATTGACAGGTAGATTCTTTACCTCTGTTACGTGTACCAGTTCATTATAACTGGAGAATGCAAGCTCTGTGTGACTAGGGATTTGCCTATTTTGTTCAGTGCCATATCCCCCAGGACCTAAAATTGTGCCTAGCATAGCAGGCAGATGCTGAATAAGTATTTATGAGATGAGATCAGAGATCTGACTCCCACCAAATCTTTAAAACCACCGGCATCTGCTCCACTTCTTCCTCCTTTCCCCTTGATAACGTGGAGGCAGTGTCCACTCAGCTTTGAAGATCAACCTCTCCTCATGTGCAATGTCTTCCTGTCTCAATCAGAGTAAAAGGTGAGGTCCTTACAATGGCCTCCAAGGCCATCCATGATCCCCCCCCGTCCCCTGCCATTTCCTCTCTTTTTTCACCGCCCACTACCCTCCCTCTGCTCACTGTACAACAGCCATACTCCTTGCTGCCTTGGGCTTTTTGGAGCTGTTGCCCCTCTTGGAATACTCCCCTCCAGATATCCATCTGTCTTACTCCCTTACCTCCTCCCAGTCTGTATTCACATTTCACCTTTCTCATGAAGTGAACCCTGAAACCATCCTGTTCAACTGGATGCTGTTCATCCAACTCAACTGCTGCTATAAACCTTGCCATAACTTTCTCCCCCACAGTATTTATCTTGTTCTAGTTTACTAAATAGGGCTTCCTGGGTGACTCAGTGGTAAAGAATCCCCCTGCCAATGCAGAAAATGTGGGTTTGATCCCCAGGCTAGGAAGATCCCCTGGAGGAGGCAATGGCAACCCACTCCAGTATTCTGCGCTAGAAAATCCCATGGACCTAGGAGCCTGTCGGGCTACAGTCCATGGGGTCGCAGAGTCTGACACAACTGAGTAACTAAGCAAGCACACACACATGAAACAATAAGCAAATGAACAAGATAATTTTAAATGGTGCTGAATGTTTATGAAGAAAATAAAACAAAGGTGAGTGATAGAGACAGGAGGAGGAAACCCACCCTCAACAGAGGGGTTGGAGAAGATCTCTCTGAAGAGGTGACATGTGAACAGAGATCTGAATGAAAATGAAGAGCCAGCCTTGAAGGTCCACAGGGGTTCCAGAAAGGTCCAGAGGCAGGAAGACGTTTGTTGTATTCAAGGACTGGATGGAAGCCCAATATGTACTGTTTCAGGGTCAGTCAGGAGGAGGACCTGAAATGAAATGAGAGGCAGATGAGGGAGATTAGTCATTGTCTGTGGTTTGATTTTGATCAGAGGCAGTGGGAAGGTTTTAGGCAGAGGAATGTCCTTATGTGGTTGATGA
The DNA here is from genome assembly GCF_910594005.1 of Cervus elaphus. NCBI lineage: Eukaryota > Metazoa > Chordata > Mammalia > Artiodactyla > Cervidae > Cervus > Cervus elaphus. Next base: position 122,426,125 of record NC_057834.1, on the reverse strand, counting down.
TTTAGGGGTATCCTTCTGGCTAGTCTAGGAATGGAATGGAGGGTCCAGGGTGGAAGCTGGTCACTGACCACTGGTCCCAGGGTGATGATTTGGGTGATTTGGGTGGTAGCAGTGGACACAGAGATTAGTGGGTGAACAGGATTTACTGATGAACAACAGATAAGAGATAGACAGGAAAAATAAATGAGTCAAGAATGACTCCGTCCTATTGGCAAGATAGAGGGTTGTTTATAAAATAGGTATTTCTCTTGGGAGAATGTGATGATCTGAGCATATGGGACTAAAAAAGCAAAGAATGACTCCTAAGTTTTGGTTGATCAACTGCCTCTGCCTGGCCTCTCCTTTCCCCCCATCAAAGCCAGAAATTCCACCCTTCCACCACGGTCCTATCCATCATTGACATCCCCACCACGTCTGTCACACTCCCGTGTGCCTCTGGCTCACCTCGTAAGGCAGGGTCCAAACTTGATGAAACGGATCCAGCCACTTTTTCTGCTTCTGCTTCCGGGTTGCTGAACTGTTAACAGAGACGCACGAATACATGTATCGGTCCCACTGTGGCATCCTGGTGGAGAGAGAGGCCTCCAGACTCTCCCAGTATTCAGCACTGCTCAGTCATCCCATCCCTGGCTGACTTACAGTGACGGCTCCAAGCCTCTTCAGTTACCACAGCTCACCCCTTCACGCCCATAACCCTTAACCCCAGAGATTCCCCAGAGAAATGGGGTTCCCCCAGATCCCAGCACACCTAGCAGAGAAGCCACTCTCGCCTGCTCCCCCATTTCCCAGGGAAAAGTCAATCGGCCCTCTGTGTCCCTTCCCTCCTACTCTGATCTGGTCCCCTCGCCTCCCGGGGCCTCTCTGCTGCTGCCCCTCTGTCTCTCGTACCCTGTCCCCCATTTCTCTGCTGGCTCCTTCCCCCAGTACAAGCAGGCTCAGTTCTTCCCCCTCCCGTTTTACTCGCCAGCTCCCAGCCCGTTTCTGTTCTCTGCTCCACTACCGTGTTTCTGTAGAAATGGCCTTTCTCTGAAACGCTCTCACTTCTCTCCCTGCACCACCCACTGTGGGCTGCTTCCGTCCCCTCTCCACCCCTGACTGCCCTTCCCCAGGGGCCCACTGACTTTCGTGTATCCCAAAGGCAGTATGATAAAGTATGGATGACATTGTGTCCATCCATGAGGCTCTTGTGAGGAGGAAATGGGATGACAAGCATACAACACTTCAGACAGTGTCTAGAATATTGCAAAAGCTCAGTAACTGTAAACTGCTGTTATTACAGCTGTCATCTGTCACACATTTCACTGTTGCCTCTGTGTGTGTATTTGCTGCCTCATCCATCATCCATGAAGCCAGGACTCTGAGCTGTATTGTCATATTCCCAGGGACTAGCATGGCACCTGGGATAAGCTGGGGCTTAGCAAGTATTAGAGAGCCGGAGAGTGGTCACTAGGGCTGGGATTGTGTCCTTGGACTCTGGGTTATGTGGCCTCTGTAGACAGTCTGGCCATCATCCAAGCTCTGACTGGGGAAGGTTCTCTTGCCTCTTGTGGCTTCTCAGCTCATGGTCCTCTCCTCACCTCCCCACACTTCCCTCTTCTTACCAGGACGTCGGGCCCCTTCCCTTCCTCCTTGGTCCATGCTGGGTACAGTCTGTCAGCAGAGTCCGGGAGCCCTGTCAACAGCAGTCCAGGCACTGCCCCGTTGAGGGCCTCCTTCAGCACAGGCCTCCCTGCCTGTCACACATGTCATGCATGTGGCTCCAGCCTGTCTGGACACAGATGTGGCCAGAGTCCCTAAACAGAAGGAGGGGCAGCAGCTGGCAGCATTTCCGAGCAGGAGGGGTTTGCTAGGAAACAGTAGGGACATCACTGGAAGCCTGGACATCACTTTGGAGCAGGGGGGGTCAAAGTGCCCATGAGGAGCTGCACAAAGCCGCCCTCAGAGCTCCACAGGTGGGCAGAACTCGGCCTGCACTGGCCCATGGGGGCCTGCACTATGGAGCCGGTCACCCCAAGTTCTTTTCCCTCTTCCAGCCAGTGGTCATCTATTGAGCACCTGCTGCATCCTGGCCGTGCGCCGGGGAGGGAACAGGCACATTAGTGTGCAGTCAGTGCCAGGAGGGCACACGAACAGTGGGGACCTGCAGAGGCTCCATCAGCCCCATGTGGCTCAGGTAAGACCCGACCTGTGCAGAGGCAAAGACGCTAGAGTCGGGCTGAAGAAATCCAGCAGAAATGTGATTGAAGGGGAAAAGAATTCCAGGCAAAGGGCACAGCAAGTGGAAAGGCGTGGAGGTATTAAAGAGCCTGGCAAGGTCTAGAATCTGTAAGTTGTTGGACATGGCTAAACCTTAGGGAAAGGGAGGAGATAAGATGGATTATCTGAAGCAGGGAGGTCAGCATAAGGAAATCAGATCACAGTCTGGGGCTTTGTAAACCAGACTAAAAAGCTTAAACTTTATCCTCAAGTATAAAGTAGTAGGTAGAAACCTATATCAAACTAATTCAAGCAAAAAGGAAATTGATTCATTTATGTAATTGTTATGTTCAGAGCTGAAGTATCTTCAGGCCCACCTGGACTAGGACTCAATGTTTTTCTCCCATATCTTGGCTCTGTTTTCCCTGGGCTTGACCGTTCTGCAGATAGTTCCTCTGTGTAACCACAAAAGATGGCTCCAGCAGTTCTAGGCCCACAGGTGACAAATTTTTTCTTTCTGAAAGGTCCAGATAGTAAGTATTTTCAGCTTTGCAGGCTATGTACTCTCTGCCACAACTACTCAAATCTGCTGGCACAGCATTAAAGCAACCATAGACATTGTTGGGTAAATGAATGAATGTGGCTGTGTCGTTTTTTTGTTTTTTTTTTTGGTTGTGCTGGGTCTTCATTGCTGCAGGGGCTTTTCTCTAGTTGCATCAAACAGGAGCTACTCTCTGTGGTGTGCAGGCTTCTCATTGCAGTGAGTTTGGCTTCTCGTGTTGTGGAGCATGGGCTCTAGGCGCATAGGTCTTAGTATTTTGGCTCAAGTGCCCATTGTCAAGTTAATTACTGTGGTTCCGAGAGGTGAAGTATCTTGAGTGGCCAGCCTGTGCCACATGCCCATCTAAGCAGCAGTGGGGAGTCAGCTCAACTAGGACCATATGGAATAAGAAGTGGGTGCTTTATAGAAGAAGGAGGAAGGAACACAGATATCCACTGCAAGGTGCCAACAAGAAAGAGCATGAACCGAGTGCCCCAAGTTACCAGTGATGATCCAGCTTGAAATTGGTCCTGACACCGCCTTGGGGCATCAGGCCAACCCCTGCAGTGCTGACGCACGCCCTGCCCTGGCCTTTTCCCTCTGTGCAGAGCCTGCTCCTCAGCTGCCTTGTACCTAATTTGCACCCAGTCAGAACACACTTGCCCACTCACTCCTTCCTCATGCTGCGCCTGCCTGGATGGGACTAGAGGGCAGGTCACCGGGTGGGGGCCAGGCTGAAGCTCCCCTGCCCTTGGTGCATGCTGCTCCACTCTGGCGGCCTCAGCAGTCTCTCTCTTCGCCTTGAAGGGGAGGGTCGATTCTGGTTCTCTTCCCTCCTAAGCCTTTGTCTGCATTTCCCTTCTCCTCAAATCAATACTTTTCCCATCATGCTCCACAAGCCCACATTTACTTTTCTTTCAAGGCTCAGCATCTCCTTTAAGGTTTTCCTAAACCCTAAGTTGGTCTGAGAGCTTTATGTTGTTGTTGTTGTTTAGTCACTCACTCATGTCTGACTCTTTTGTGACCCCATGTACTGTAGCCCACCAAGCTCCTCTGTCCATGGAATTCTTTAGGCAAGAATACTGGAGTGGGTAGCCATTCCCTTCTCCAGGGGATCTTCCTGACCCAGGGATGGAACACAAGTCTCTTTGCACTGCAGGCAGATTCTTTACTGTCTTGAGCTACCAGGGAAGCCCCACCCTTTCCTATTCCAAAACACAGAATGTGCAGACTTATTTTCTTATGGTTATTTGTTTGCCTGTGTCTACCATTAGCTCCTGAGGGGCAGGACCAAAGCTAGTTTACCTTAGGTCCCCAGCCCGCGCTAAGCACAGGACCCGCCACTACGCAGGCAAGCAGTTGTTGGACGGGGCTGCCTGCTCCAGCTCCAGCTCATCCTGCGTAGGGTTGGAGGCTGCCGCTTTGTGCTCATGTTTGGTTGGTTGGTACCTGCTGTTTGTCTTCCCTGCCTCTTCTCGCAGGACATAGATCCACCTGTCTTGCAGATTCATGACCCTTTCTCCTCTAACTCCTACTCTTCCACGGGACCCATTCAGGTGGGTTAGGAGAAGTGACAGAAGAATGGAAGCTGGACAAGGCATGGGCAAAGTGCTCATCTGGCTTGCTTGGACATATACCAGAGTCTGACAGTGCAGGGCCATTCATGGTGGGGCTGCCATGGCAAGATCCCAAACGAGATCGGGTAGATTCTAGAGAATGTGTGTCCCTCTGCTTTGTCCACCCCTTCGCTTCCCAGAGCAGGTTCTAGAAAGGAGGATCTCTGGGGTTTGGCTTTTACCCCGTTGGATGACAGTCTCACTCTTTTGGCCTATGGCTGAGTCTGGCAGACTGCTGTGCTGTGGCCCCTGGTGTCAGGACCCACTCCTGGGCTCTGCCCTCCTTTTGTCTCCCAGGCTGCTTGGGCTCTTCATCCTTACTGTGAGAAGTGGCCAGAAGGCTGGTCACCCAACCCAGTAGGCACAGATGGAGGGCCGAAGCTGTGTGTTGCCTTAATCCAGCAAACTCACATCTGGAGGCAGCTTCTCTGCTGGGTTGGTAGGAACTAGGAGGAAGACCCTGCTCTGGGTCTGCTGGTGCCCATAAAGAATCACTCCCCTCATTGTTAGTGAGACCCAGTTAACTTCCCTGCTGGTCTCTGGGAACAGGCTTGATGTTCCGGGTCTTAGGAAATGGTTTAGGTTGGTGAACCAGGATTGGGGACATTCACTTTCTACACTGCACCTCTGCTACGCTGCTGGGCATTAAATGAGCTGGGAGAGTTCTTTGTGTGTGCTGGGGGTAGGGGGGTCCTGGCTTGCCCATCCTGGCTGGCTGACTGACCAATGTGCCGAGTCATCGACCTCGCTCAGTTTATGGGTAGGTGGGCAGGGCAGTCACATGGGTCCTGGGGTTCCAACCTCGCTATGAGAGGCACAGAGGGTCAGACCCACCCTTAGCATGTGCCCTCCTAGAGTCCCAAGTCTCTACTCTACTATGCTCTACCTTCCAAGAAGAAAAAGACGCACAGATCACAGTGCAGCTTCCGCCTCCTCATTCCCCTCTTCCTTCTCACGCACTCACACACACCCTCCTGAAACCTGATCTCAGAGCTGCTTCGCGTGTTGGGGTTCTCAGCAGAGCTGGCAGAGCTGGCGGGCTGGGGCCTGTCTGCTGGAGCCTGCCCCACCCTGCCCCACTACCCCCTAGGCCAGGGCAAGCAGGTCAGGCATCCCACAACCCTGCTATACTGGCCAGTTATTCTGCACCTCAAGGGCCACCTCCACCCTGGCTGGGCCCCCAGACTGGCAGCGGTCTCTGGACAGAAGCCCCGGAATTCTCCTGCAGGTGTAGCCTGGGGCTCTGCCCAGACCGCCGGCACAGTTAACACAAACAAACGCACACCCCACCTGTACCATCACCCCACCCCATTTCCTGTTGTTTATGGCCCCCGGCTCAGCTTCCAAGGCCTCTGCAGGCACCGAGCCACCTCCTGGGGGCTGAACAAAGTGCAGTGGAAATCCTAGTGAAAGAGTACAGGTCTGCCTGGGGGAGTGAGGAAGGCTGTCCAGGGAAAGCACCCTCAACCTTAAGATTGAGAAGGGATTTTCCAGGCAAATAAAGAGGGAAAGGGGTGGGGTAATACAGGGAATGGTTAGGGGGCTACATTTCAGGCAGAGACTGCATGTGTAAATCCATGAAGACCAGCATGTTCAGGGAGCTACAAATAGTGCAAGGTTGATAGAATACAACTAGTCTCAAAGGAATAAAATCCAGATAGCAGTAGATCAAGGAGTGAATAGGAGATGAGGAAGCTGAGACAGAATATCCACTGCTCTTTCTCGAAGTTTTGCCATGAAAGGATGGAGAGAGATTGGTAGCATGGGCACATGGTCAGGAGAGTTTGAATTAGTTAGTTTGTTGTTGTCGTTGTTCAGTCATTAAGTTGTGTCTGACTCTTTGTGACCCCCTGGACTGCAGCATGCCAGGCCTCCCTGTCCCTCACCATCTCCTGAAGTTTGCCCAAGTTCATGTCCATTGAATCGGTGATGCCATCCAACCATCTCATCCTCTGTTACCCTCTTCTCCTTCTGCCTTCAGTCTTTCCCAGCGTCAGGGTCTTTTCTTGTGAGTTTGCTCTTCACATCTGATGACCAAAGTACAGGAGCTTCAGCTTCAGCATCAGTCCTTCCAGTGAATATTCAGGGTTGAGTTCCCTTAGAATTGACTGGATTAATGTCCTTGCAGTCCAAGGGACTCTCAAGAGTCTCCTCTAGCACCACAATTTGAAAGCAACAATTCTTCAGTGTTCAGCTTTCTTTATAGTCCAACTCTCACATCCGTACATGACTACTGGAAAGACCATAGCTTTGACTATACAGACCTTTGTCAGTAAAGTGATGTCTTTGCTTTTTAATACACTGTCTAGGTTTTTCATAGCCTTCCTTTGAGGAAGCAAGAATCTTCTAATCTCATGACTACAGTCACCATCTGCAGTAATTTTGGAGCCCAGGAAGAGAAAATAGGTCATTGCTTCTACTCCTCTCCACCACCTCATTTGCCATGAAGTGATGGGACCAGATGCCATGATCTTAGTTTTTTGAATGTTGAGTTTTAAGCCAGGTTTTCCCCTCTCCTCCTTCACCCTCATCAAGAGGCTCTTTAGTTTCCCTTCGCTTTCTGCCATTAGAGTTAGTTTTCACATAGGAGAGACCTGAGCTTACTGCATGCTTAGTGGGAAACAGACAGGAGTGGGCTGCATAGTGTGATGGAGAGACCAGATTTAATGGATCTGAGGTAAGGTGAGAAAGTAAAAAGTGCAAGGAGTTCCTATCTGATAAGCTTGATTTTGTCTGTGAAGTGAGAGAAAAGAAGAGATGTCTACTTAGATAAGGCTGAAAAAGGATAGAGTTCATGGAGAGTGAAGATTTGCAATAGCCACTGAGCAAGTGCGAGGGCTTACCTAAGGGTCAAGTCCATGAATTTGTAGGGGAACCAGCCTCTGTGTGTGTGTGTGTGTGTGTGTGTGTGTGTGTTCTAGCAGCACTTTGAGTTCATAAAATATAAGCGTGTCAGATTTGATTAATCTTTGATTGGATTTTGCCTTATGGATGAGACAAAAAACAATGGAACAAGAGGCTACAGCATCCTGGCAAGAGAGACTGAAGAGATCAATGGAATTCTAATAAAGAGGGAAACATAACATGTGAATGAAGAAAACCTTTTAAACTAAAACTCAAAACCCAGAAGCAATAAGGGAAAAGATTAATAAATAGACTGCATTAAAAAAATCTAGTGTTAAAAGGGGGGAAAAAGAAAGCAAGAAAACACCACAAGCCAAGTGAATAAATAAATAAACTCAGAAATTTATTTGTAATCGCATCTCAAATGGTTTATATATATAATATATCAAGAGCTTCAAAAGAGAGAGAGAGAAGATTGTTAGTTAATGCTGTGGTGGTAATCATATTGCCATGTATGTGTATGAAATCAATGTTGTACACCTTAAACTTACACAGTGTTATATATCATTTATAGTCAATTATATCTTAATAAAGCTGGGACAAATAGAAGAAAAAGACCGATAACCCTTTGGGAAAATGGGCAAGAGATATGTACAAAATTCACAGAAAAACAACTGCAAATGGCCCCTCCATATATAACGATGTTCAATTCAAAGCATAGTAAAAGGAATACAAATTAAAACCACACTAAGATACTTTTTGTCAGACTGGCAAAATTGAAATGTTCAACAGTATACTGTGTCGGGGAGGCTGTGGGGAATATGATACTGTCATACATGCTGGTGGAGGGGAGTTGGCTATGGATCAAAACTGTGTATATGCATTTTCCCTTTGATCCAGCAAACCCAACTCTAGGAATCTATTCCAAAGATACACTGGCAAATAAAAAAAGATGGATACATGGTTGTTCATTGTTACGACTGTTAGTGGTAACTACTCTAAGAAAGACCAGAAATAACCCAGGGAACCGCTAGAATAATATATGTACATAACCATAATGAGGTATCATCAAGTATATAACTCTATCTACTGCTGTGCATTGATCACCAGAGTATATTGAATATCAGTGAAAAAAATCAAAAAGTAAAACAGTGTATATGTTACATTTTACTGAATATAGAAGGGCATAGGAATTCACACACATATGTATTTGCTTATCTCAAAAAAACATGGAGGAAAAATTAAAAACTAATAAAAATGAATGCTAAATGGGACTAAAAGTAACAGGAGTCAGACACAAATAAAAGTTTGATTTCTCTGAATATATATTGCTTTGTGAATTTAATTCTGGAATTCTATAGTTTTATGTCATCATAAAACTAAATTAAAATGAGGAATAAGCAAATTTTAAGATACAAAATGAAACATATGAACCCAACTATGTATTATTGATGAAGTGAACTCAGCAGGATTATTTCAAAATAATTTATCTGTACTTCTCTAGTGGGATATACCCTAAGGCAAAGAGAACTATAAAGAAACTTTAAGTCATTTTTAGTAATGATAGTGTTAGTAATAATACTGGTGGTATTATCTTGAATCTGCCCTCTGCATTTTGTGTGTGTATCTATATGTGTGGATATTAACATAATTATGTTAATATCACTATAAACAAGGAAACCAGCTTAAGAGAAAAGAGATATAAAATCTAATGGTTTCAACATATCTTTTCATTTGTGTATCCCTGTACATTCTGTTAGGGGAATCATTTTTTATTCAGGTTACCAGCAGAATGGTTTTTGTTCTATTTACAGAGCAATATTTTCATAATATTATAAGGTGAAAAAAGTAGTTTACAGAGCAATCTAAAAAATAGTATGGGAAAAGGAAAATCAGTATAGAAATATACCCAAGGTTAATGGTCTCTGTGTTGTAGGATTATGAGTATTTTTACTTGTATGTGTGTGTGCATGCCTATTTGTATCTTTCTCCCAAAAGTAACACATATTACAAGCAACACCAAAAATATAGGTTTTTTTTTTTTTTTAGTAACAATTAACATAATGAACTTTCTAATCAGCTGGAAAGATGGGGGAAGGGAAAAGACAAAGAAAATAATGTATTGAGATCATTTGGCTAGATCTTAGGAAATTTTACTAGCATATAACATCCAATATCCTGGGAAGCAGATAAAATCCTGTCCATGCCTGACTGAGAAACTGCTAAACTTTTATAAGCTCAAGCCTGACACAGAGGTGCTTGCCCCAGGCTTATCCAGGGAGCTTGTGGACTCTGGCCAGGATCCTCGGGGCCTCTGGTAAAACATCAGATGTATCGATTCACTTAGACTGTGTGTACCAGGTATGAGAAACATGACTGACTCTTGCACTCAGAAGGGGAGTGAGCTGAGAAGAAAGCCAGTGTGCAGGAATGGCCCTCCCAAGCTGTCGAGTGTTGACAGCTTCTTCCTGGCAGCAAAGGCTGGGGAGGCAGCAGCACTGAAACCTTTCTGCCTCTTTCAAGTTCGCTTCAAAATCTCCAATAACGTTAGACCTCCAAGTGATTACTGCTGTGATTCCCCCTGGGCCTGGTGATTGTAACGATGTTAGTGATGATGGGAATGAGAAATGGATGCTGAGGTTAGGGTTCGCCGGGAGGGCTGAGTTCTAACCTCTGGGCCAGGAGAGCCCTTTCCTCCAGTCTTCAGGTTTTCAGTGGGTGATTCAGGCTGTTACAGAGACAGCCACCGAGGCCGAGGCCTGTACACCTTCATTCTCAGCCAGGAAGGCCCTGAGCAGAGGTCCACACCCAGGAAGTGACCAGTGCTGGCCATCTCCAGGGCTGTCTTTTCAAGGTCTCAAAACCAGGGTGCTAGGTTCCAGTCTGGTTGTGTTGTCCAAGCATCTCTGAAGAGCTTGGTTCCTCTTGTTCCTCTCACTCTGCTCACTTCCTTCTGCACCCCTCTGAGGCCATCCCTACCTCCCAGCCTCCCCCCTGCCCTGCCCACTCCCTGGCTTCCCAAGAGGTTCCCGTTTCTCTCCCAAGCTCAGCATCACTTCATGCTTCCCCCTCTCCCCTTTTCCCTCCCATCTTTCCTCCAGACCATAATTTGCCTTCCCTGTAAGCTCCATGTCCCTCCCCCACCTCCCCGGGAACTTAGTGTTCCCTTTGTCCTCCTCTCTGCCAGCAGAGTGCTCAGCCTTCTGCTCCTCTGTAGCCTCCGCTCAGCCCTGCCTGCCTCTTAGCTACAGGATACTACAAATATTCCCTTCGGTCAAACCTCCAGCTCCTATGGCTGTTCACCTGCTTTGCCCTCTCACGTGGAGTCTCCTTTCTCCACACCTGGGTGGTCCACCTCCCAGAATTCTCTCCCAAATTCTGTCTCTCTGCACTGGCTGTATTTGAGGGTATTTTTTTGCTCACTGGGCAGCATCTCATCTCTGAGTTTCCAGCTTGCAGGAACAGCGAGGACAGCCGTGCTTGTGGGATAGATGCAGGCATGGATAACCTGCCAGAGAGCGTCCAGCTCGGGGGCGTTGATCCCTGCTGAGTGCATCCTGTCTCTCCACTCCGGCAGCTGGCCACTGGCGTGGCCAGGCCAGGCCCACTCCTCCAAACCCAGGCGCCACTGAACAAGCTCTATCAGATCCCACATAGGAACTACCCAATGAGTAGGCTGGGGTCGCCAGGGGGTGCTGGAACATAGTGGCTGGCTTCCAGCAGATCCACAGTCAAGACAGATGCCAGCCAGCACTGCAGCCTAGTACACTCTGGGACCCTCAACAGCCCTGTTGTATTCCAGGTTCTCCAAGCCAGCACCCATGTTCCTGGATGACTCCTTCCGCAAGTGGGCTAGGATCCGGGAATTTGTGCCGCCTTTTGGGATCAAAGGTCAAGGTATGTTGGGGACCCTGCCCCACTCTATATGAACATCTTGTCTCCCAGGTTACCTCCCTGGGCTTCAGGGCAGGGCTGTACCCTCAGAAGTCTCTCTGATGGGGAACCCCCCCCCAACAATGCCCTACCTCCTCTCCCTCTTTCCTGTCCTTTCTTTTTTCCTACTTCTTTAGTGGACTCTTTACTCAGAGCTTTCCACTTTGCTGGGGGCTAGGTACATAGCAGTAGAGTAAACAGTTGTGGCCCTCCCCCTCACAAAGCTCCAGTCTGATGCAGACGCAGGTACTTGGGAGGCAGGACAGGACAATAAGGCCTCTGATGAGAGAAGAACACAGTGCTGTGAGACCACCCAAAAGGGGTGCCTGAGACATCCGTGCTAGAGGACTCGGTATGATATCCTAGAGGACTAGGGGGACATCCCAGGGGAAATAGAGGCCGTGCCCCATGACTGCCCCCAGACCCCTCCGTCAACCCCTCCTGATGTTTTTCACCTTATGTAGCCTTCCCTCCAGTCCTTCCTTATCCTGTCCAAGGCCAGCCTTTCCCTCCCATACTCTCAGAACTGTCCCCTTCCATTGCCTCAGGAACCTCACCGTGCAGCTCCTGACAAAAGACTTTCGCATCACTGAGAGTTTAATGGTTCTGTTTCCATATCAGATTTTCTGCTCCTATTTCAGAGCATGGTAGATTTTTGGCTTTACATCATACATAGAAGGATCAGATCCCAGGTCTACCTTTCTACTAGCTGTGACCATGGACAAGTTGCTCACATGTTTTTGCTTTAGTTTTTTCATCAGTTACATGGAGAGAATAAGACCACTGTATTAGGTTGTGGTCAGAATTAAATAAGATGACTGTTAAAGGGTGATATCGTTTAGCTAGCAGACTCCAGAATGCCCAAACCCTCTACTCAGCCAGCCCACCCCTCCCTGAAAAGAAGACAGTGGCCAACAAAAGAATAGTCTTGAACTGGAGCCTTGACCTTCAAAACCTCCAAGGTTGGGTTGAACCATATGAACCCCTTTTTCATGGGTGCAAGGAACCAAGCAGCCTAACTTTTCTCGTAAACCCTCACTCGAGATCCTGATCCTACTAAGCTATAAAGGGCAGGAAAGGCCAATACAGAGCCCATCATCCAACAAGAAAAAGTACCCCATAGTTTATGACCATTCTGCTAAGGTTCCCCTCCTAGAAAACAAAAACCCAGTCCATAGCCTTGGCCTTGGGCAGTTAACAGCAGTATGCTTTTCCTTACAGGTAGGAAAAGGAGGGGATCTGTGACCTTCCCCAAAGTGTGTCTGAAGTCAATTAGTATAGAACGTTCCTTAAAGGAATGTCACTCTGACCCTCTCTCATTTGACTTCTGGAAAGATTGCCCATGCCAATTGTCTCCTCTTCCTTACCATTTACTCCTGAAGAATGTCTTCCCCCCAACCCCCTCACCACCACTTCAGTGAAACTGCTCAGAGCCCCCCATGAGAGCCCAAGGATACTTTTCAGTCCTTAACTTGACCTCTCGGCTGCATCTGACAGTATTTTCCACTCCACCTTTTAAAAAATTATGAGGTTAGAGGATAGGACAAATTGAGAGAGTAGCATGGAAACATATGCATTACCATATGTGAAATAGACAGTCAGTGGGAATTTGCTGTGAGTCAGCAGGGAGCTCAATCTGATGCTCTGTGACAACCTAGAAGGGTGGGATGAAGTGGGAGGTAGGAGGGAGGTTCAACAGGAAATGGACATATGTATGCCTCTGGCTGATTCATGGTGACGTATGGCAGAAACCAACACAATATTGTGAAGCAATTATCCTCCAATTAAAAATAAATAAAAATTTTTTTTAAAAGGAAAAAAAATAAAAGATTGTTGTGTTTAATTTTGGAGGCATCTTTTCTTTACATGAAGTATTTCAGTCTTATAAGAAAGCATAAAGACTGATATAATGAATACCCACGTACTCTCTACTCAGTTCAGAAATAACACATGAGATACAGTTCAAGCTCCATGTAACCTTTCCTACATCCCCTGCCTTTCCCAGGAAACCGGTATCCTGGTTTTGGTGTTATGGCTTCATGCCTGTTTATATATTTCTCCAGTCTATTTTAATATCCATTAAAAATATGGCATGGTTTTTGCATGTTTTTGAACTTTATAAACAGTATTGCATACGTGTGTGTCTTTCAAATTGATTTTTTTGCTTATACTCTTCAGATGTATCTGTATTGGTACAGGTTACTCTAGGTCATTGATTTTGTAACTACTGTATAGTATTCCATATACCACATTTAATCTGTTTTCCTTTGGTTGACTTTTATTTTTTTATTTTTTATTTTTTCTGGAATTAATATCTTTCTTTTTTTTTTTTTTGAGTGTGTATTTTTATTTTTTTTTATTAGTTGGAGGCTAATTACTTCACAACATTGCAGTGGGTTTTGTCATACATTGACATGAATCAGCCATGGAGTTACATGTATTCCCCATCCTGATCCCCCCTCCCACCTCCCTCTCCACGCAATTCCTCTGGGTCTTCCCAGTGCACCAGGCCCGAGCACTTGTCTCATGCATCCCACCTGGGCTGGTGATCTGTTTCACCACAGATAATATACTTTGGTTGACTTTTAGGTTGCCTCCCAACATTTTGCTATTACAAACAGTTCTGCAATGAATGTTCTTGTACATGTTTCCTTAAACAAATGTGTGACTTTTCTGATGCTGTCCACCTAGGAGGAGAGTTGCAAGGTGTTTGTGCATAGCTACATCTTTATTTGATATGAAGATGTTTCCCACTGTGGTCATACCAGCTTATTTATCTTTAGGTCTTTATGTACATTATCTTTTTATCTTCCTAACAATTCTGCACTGTAGGAATTACCGTCTTCATTTGAAAGATGAGGAAACTAAACCTCAAAGACAGCTAAGTGATTTATCTAAGGTCACAGAACTCATAAGCAACAGAGCCAGGATTTGAGTCCAAGGCTGATAGTATCATCTGTTATACAATAATGGTCTTGTTATACCAAAATTTGAAAGGAGAGCAGTCATCATTGCCAGAGCCAGAGAGATGCCAAGAAGAACGAGGTCTGAATATGGTCATATGATCTGAGAGCAGAGATGTCACAGAGCCGTTGCTACAGGCAGCCTGAGTGGAGAGCAGGTGGGCAGGTGCCAGGTCACAGGGCTTGAAGATGTAAGGTGGTAGAGACAGCCTGGCAAGAACAGGATGAGGGATCGGCAGTGTTAGAGGGAGGAAGTGAGGGGAAGGTGGTCTCAGAAAATGAGGCCAAGTGGCCTGAGCTGGGGACCTGGCTGGGACCACTCGAGCTCTTCCCCATTGGTGTCCCCTCCGTTGCTTCCTGGTGTCTGCTTGGTGGGGACGCAGAGTCATCGTGTGGTCTCTGTCTTTAACCGGCACTCCCGTTCTTGGGGAGACTGATGCCCCAGCTCCCAGGCAAGGCCCACACCTGAGGGTGCATGTCCCTGGGGCCTGACTGCAGAGTTTCCAACAGCCAGCTGAGACTGCTAAGAAGGGGCCAGGGAAGCCCAAGGAAGGAGCTGCGTGCAGGCGCCGTCAGGCTTCAGGCAGAGGCGTGTGCACACGCCTGTTCTCCCGCCTGCATCTCCTTTCTCAGGGAGAAAGTTAGGCTAGTGGCCCAGCCTTTTGTGTGGAGTTCCCTTCCCCATCTTAGCCCCGGGAACACAGGCCTTCAGCTCATCAGCAAACATCTTCTGGGAACCCTTAAGTGACCTCTAACAGTTGCCTCCCTCCCCTGTCCACAGACAATCTGATCAAAGCCATCCTGTCCGTCACCAAAGAGTACCGCCTGACCCCCGCCTTGGACAGGTAAGCCATTCCCCAGCTTCCTGCCCCTTGCCTGCCCGGCACGTGCAGAGGTGCTGAGGCCCAGCTGGCCTTTCCCTTGTCTGGGCAGATTCTGCAGCACACCCACACATCCACACACACACTGGGGCAGATAAGCAGGTAAGCAGGGCCACCCCCTGACCTAGCCACCCCGTTGAGCTATAAACACTTGGCGAGAATGTCAGTCCTCAGGCAGCAGAGGTCTGAGAGTCAGAAGAGTATGTACTGGGTTGGGATCAACTTAGCACTGGGACTGAGGGGCTGGGTGGTGGGGTAACTGAGAGGGCTTAAATCCAGGAGGCAGTGACAGCTCAGAAGCCAATAGACCCTGGACGGATGAAGCCCCAGGGTCAGAGGTGGGAGAAGCAACATGAGTAGGGCTCTCAGGTGGCTGCTGGGTGCATGGGGGCTTCTGAGTTAGAAAGGAGTCCAGCCTTGAGTCCTGGCGCCCCCAGGCTCATTCCTTTGTCCTTGCTTCCCTAGATAGCCCTCAAGCTCAGCCCACTTTTCCCTCTCCCTGGAAAGCTGCCCCCAAACCCACCAACCCTTGCGGAGTCTTTAACCCAGAATGCCATCTTACCAGAGCCTCCTTCCTCACCACCCCAGAGTCAGTGCCCAAGCACCTTTCACGCCCACATTTCCCTGGAGAAGAGTCAGGGGGATCTGAGAGTCCAAGTTGCCCAGCTCTCCGCAGTGTGGTTCCAGCCTCTCAGAAATGCTGCTAGAGGCTCACTGGTCTTCCTCCTCCATCCCAGCCTGTGTCTGGCCAAGGGCATGGGGTCAGGGGCCAAAGCAGCAGGGGGAGAGACCTGGTGGCCAGCTCTCCACAGAGGTCTCCGCTCTGTCCCCTCAGCCTCAGCTGCCGTCGCTGCATCATCGTGGGCAACGGAGGTGTCCTGGCCAACAAGTCTCTGGGGTCGCGAATTGATGACTATGACATAGTGGTCAGGTGAGCTCCTCAAAGCAATGCCTCAGGTACCTTCGTGTCCTGGCCCAACCCCCTGGTCCCTGAACCCATTACTAACTGTCTGTCCATCTGGGCCATTGGACTGGAGGTCAGTGGAAGCCTCAAGGAGAAGCCAGGTTGGAAGTCTTTGGGACAGAAAGCTAGGAGGCTACACGTGGCCTGGGCTCCCCATCTGCTGCCCCTGGGGTCTTCTGGGGTCATGGTGTCTCCCCAAACACAGGCCTGCAGACCACACTCAGTGAGCCCAGGACAGGCTCTGTCTGACTGGGTCTGCTCTCTGTAGACTGAACTCAGCACCAGTGAAAGGTTTTGAGAAGGACGTGGGCAGCAAAACCACACTGCGCATCACCTACCCCGAGGGCGCCATGCAGCGGCCTGAGCAGTACGAACGCGATTCCCTCTTTGTCCTCGCTGGCTTCAAGTGGCAGGACTTCAAGTGGTTGAAATACATCGTCTACAAGGAGAGAGTGGTGAGCTCCCTGCGCCCCGGCTCCTCCCCTTCTTGCTCAGGCTCTGCCCAGCTTCCACGTCAGCCCCTTCCCCTGACCCGGTCGAAGAACAATAGGAACCTTTCAAGAGGAGCAGTAAGGACCAGATGCAGTCAAGGGGCAGAGGGGCCAGGAGATGCCAAGGTCATGGCCCAGACTCCTGGAGCTGATGTGCCTGCCATCTGCTGCCTGCCTCCAGAGACCCAGGCTCTGGTCCTTCCTCAGCCTTCTCTAAGCCAGACCCCAGGCGCCTGGCTAGCCCCAGCCTTACTGCTGATCTCCACAACTCCCTGCCTTAACTTTGTACTTGTCCCGCCTCCCGCCCCCCCAGTGCCTCCCCCACTCTGAGGTCTCTCTGACTCTGGTCATGTGGGACTCCCCTCATTCCCAGCCAGGTGACCCTGTGGCCGTTGCACAGGGCCTGCAGACCCCTCACCTTGAGGGTGCCAGTTCCCAACCTCTAAATCCCAGTCTCTCTCCACGTTGTGCTTTTACCACTGACTAGTGGCTGGGTCCTGACCTGCCACTGAGTCTGTCTCCACTCTGGGAATGGTCAGGTTCTGTACTCACTGTTCTTGGCAGACAAGGGTCTGGGCCCCTTTCTTTAGAGAGCTTCTATGGCCAAGTAGGGTCAGACTGCTCCTCTGTGGACCACCCACTGAGTCCCCTCCTGAGCCTTCTGTCTCTCAACTCTGGGCCAACTTGTCCAGGCTTATTTCCACCTCTCCCCCTAACCAGCTGTCACCAGCCACCCCAGGAGAAGGGCACTGCAGAGTTCAGGCCATTAATCTTTCAATACCCAAGCCTCTTAGCATAGGAGAATGATGACAGAAGCCCTCTGCCTATAGTAAGAAGCTAGCTGTTCTTTCTGGAGGTTCAAAGGAGAGCTGGGGGGCGGCTGGAACAGCTTCTCCTGCCTATGGAGGTCTCAGTGCAATTTGGTTTAACTCCACAGCCTTTTCCCAAACAAGGCCAAGGGCAGGCAGAGTCAAGTAGGTAGCAATCGAGAGCGAAGACAGAAGTCAGGTCCAGAAATTCAGGTAGGTGGGACAGAGGGGAAGGGAAGCCCATCTAGATCCAGGCTGAATGTGGCAGCCCAGTCCTCCTGGGTGGGTCTGGCTCCCCAGAGGGGAGAAAGGGGCTTGGCTTCAGTCGGTCTGAGCGGCAAGCAGGCCCACTGCCCACGCACAGCAGGCAGAGTGTGGGGACTGAGCGAGCAGCCCGCTGTTTTCAAGACCCTAGTTCTCAGAGCCCTTCTCTTTGCCTTGAAGGCAAGAGAATTGGAATTATAGGTAGGCACTTCTAAGGGAGAAATGGGAGGAAATTGGGTCTGCCCTGGGGCTGCTTTGTTACCCTGCCTTCCGCCCATCTGCCCACCGGCTCCTGGAGGGCAGGGCCCTGATCCCCTTTGCTTGTCTTACCCGTCCGGGCCCAGCCACCACAAATGACCTGGTCTTGGCTCAGACACCAGATCCTGCTTCCTGCTGGGCAGACTGGGATAGGACAGGCAGCCCAAATCGGGAAGCCAGGCCCAGGTGGGCCCGGGCCAGCCAGGTGCGTGTTGTCACATGATCCTCCCAAGAACACCAGGTTCAATTAATTCAGGACTCATACAAATCACCAGAAGGGGTAAGAAAAGAGAGAAGAAAAGAAAGGAAGCTAACTAGACTTGGAAGGCTCAGTACACTCAGGCCACTCGGGAAGCAGAAAGCAGGGCCTCACTGTTCCCCAGAGACTCGGGAGCTCACTGCCCGGCCTGGCCTTGGTGGCAGGCCTGTGCGGGGACCTGACTGGAGCAGCTGGGGTGAAGAGATGTGGGCTGTGCTCATGCACCATGCTCACTGCACTGATGTCTGTGTCCCGTCCTGGCCTTGCCCAGGGCTCCAGGACCAGCCCTGTGGTCCTTGCTGAGGACTCCCTCCCAGAGCTGGGGGATGAGTAGAAAGGGGAGAGGTGAGCTGGGAGAGAGTCCTCTGAAGTTCATGAGGCTCCTGTCGCCAAAGTCAAAGATAGATGGGGCCTTTAGAGTGAGTGGCCAGAGGAAAGCCAGAGGAAAGCCGGTGATACCCAAGGCCTCACCTCTCCCAGCACCCGGAATGGGCCCGCCCAGGCCCTGCTGGTTACCCTGGAAGCTTCTTTGGTGCCTCCTCCACCCCAGGCCCAGGGCTCATGCCTTCGCAGGACCTCTCCCATGCCCTCTTTCAGACTCTTCTGGCAGTAGTGTGTGTGGATGGTGCTCAGTCATCTCTGACTCTTTGCGACCTTATGGACTGTAGCCCACCAGGCTTCTCTGTCCATGGAGTTTTCTAGGCAAGAATACTGGAGTCGGTTGCCATTTCCTACTCCAGGGGGTCTTCCTGACCCCGGGATTGAACCCCCATCTCTTGAGTCTCCTGAACTGCAGTCAGATTCTTTACCACTGCGCCACTTGGACTTCCCTCCTCTGGCAGCTGAGACCTGGTAAATGTGGGAAGGTGGCTTCTTGGGCCCGCCCCATCTGGTGTCTGGCGGCAGGCTTGACCTGCTTCCGCAGTGCTGTTTCTAACCGTGCAGCCCCTGGGCTACTGGAGTGCTTGCTGCACCTGTCTGGAGCCTCGCATGCAGAATTCTGGCAGGAGGCAGCTCTGTGTTCCGGAGCCAAGGCTGGAACAGGTCTTAGGCTTCAGCTGTGGCTCAGTGCCTTTGTAACCTCCTGATTCCCAGGAGTCCTGATGGGGAATGAGAGGGGGGAAGATGTAAGAAAGGAAGACTGGACAACCCAAAACCTAGCCTGTGCTAGAGCTAGCCATGCTTTCTCCATCCACACGGGAGCGCTCCTCTTCACTATTTGTGGCTATTTGATTTCCTGATTCACTGGGTGGTAGCACAGATAACTCCAAACAAGTTACCTTTCGAGGCCCTTTATCTCTCAAATCTCGGGAGACCAAGCCATCAAGCAAGTAGAAGAGCTCCCAGCAGGTCCTGTGTGCTGAGTGCAGCTCAGAGGAGCACCCGTGGGCTGCTGAGTGGGGAAGCTGAGGTCAGGAGGGAGGGAGAAACTGGGGACACAGAGGCACAGGTGTGTGTAGGTCCATGGAGGCGGGGCAGCCACCAGCTCTTGTGGAATTCTTCTCAGAGGCACATCTGGCTCCGTCCATCCACGCAGTCACTCATTATTCAGGCGTCGTCGGATGTTTTTGGTGCTGTCACTGAGCTAGAAATGCAAAGTCGCTCGGTCTAATGGGACAGACTGTCCCCAGACTAGAGGTTGTCCTAGCAGGGTGGCAGGTGCTGTGCCCTGAGCCTCCTCCTCCTGGCGTTTGATGAAGGCTGGAGATGCCCTGTCCATTGTCCTGAGGATGGAGCCCTGGGACCTGGACTGGACGGGACATGTGAGCTTCCTGCTCTGTGTCCCCTGCCTCTGCCAGCCTCCCCACCACGCCCCAGGATACTGGTCACCCAGCACTCTCAAGGCCCCGGGAGCCAGTCCCCTTGGTGGCTTCCTCCTCTTCATTCTTACTTGGGCAACCCGAAAAGCTGGCCTCACCGCTGAGCGGCTCTGACTGGTCATCCGTTCAAGAGGCTCTGAGACCTGGGCTGAGTTGGTGGGTGTGGGTCCCACCCAGCAGGGGGAGAGGAGAGGACACTGGCTAGGGGTTAGCCCCTGGACAGCCTTGACACAGGCCTGACCTTCCAGCTATTGTTTAGTCCTTGGGGGAGGAAGGAGGGATCGGAGAGGCCGGCCAGGGCCCCATGTTCATGCACAGGGGCACTGGACCCTGCATTTGAGAGACAATGTGGTTGAAGAGGAGAAAGCAGCTTAGGCCGTGAAGTCATACAGACTTGGGTTTAAATTGGGACCCTGTCACTTGTGAGCTGGGTTCCCTTAGGCAGATAACCTAAGCCCCTGAGACTCCTCTCATCTATAAAACAAGAGTGGTACTACCCATCCTTCAGGGTGGGTTTAAAAGTTAAACAAGATGAAATATAGAAGCACCTGGCATAGTGTGTGACAATTATGCTCTGTCTGTGGCAATTATGGATATTTACTATTACTGGTGGTGATACCATTGGAAGAGCCCAGTTGCACTAGGGAGTGGAATCTTTGTCTAGATTGCAGAGCCTAACCTAGGAAATGATCTAAAAGCAGGAGTCAGAGGCCAGGCCTAGAAGAGGTAGAGACATGGGATTCCTGGTGAAAGGCTGGCAATCCAGGAATCCACAAGGCAAATGGCCCCCAGGTCCCCGCATGTGTGAGGCCTTACTGGACCAGGCACCCAAACCTAAACCATCTGCACCTGCACCGGTGCCCCGTTCCAGGCCTGAGAGGAGCACAGAGCCTCTGGCCAGGCTCTGCCTAGCAGGAGCCCAGTGTGGACACCACCTGGCCTCTGGGGAGACTCAGTGCAGGGCGCCTGAAAAGCATGGGGAGGCAGGTAGACTCTGTGACCTCCTACTGCTCGACGAGGCCTCTGCTGAGCCAGCTCGGTGGTCCTCACCCCTGAGGTCTCCTTTCCGGACCTCTGGACAAGCTCTCCTGGGAACCATTTCCGCTGAAGCCATCTCCTGTGGACACAGCTCTTTCTCACAGATCCTTCATCCCCTGTTACACCAGGAAGATTCCCTGTACTTGCCACATCCCGCATCCTGCCCTCTGCTCCTCCACCCCCAGGAAAGATGCTCAGGGGTTGGGGCTCACGCCATCACCCCCTCTGCTCTTCTTCACCACAGTGATCCATGGCCTCTTGGTTACTCATCTCACAGTCACTGTTATCGTTGTTTCTCTCCTCCTCCTCTTCATCATCTTCATCATGGCCATCACTAAGCTCTTTAGTTTTCCAGCTTTCTTTGAATTCCTTCATTCAGTTCTCACTGTGACCCTGTTAAATGGGTACTATTATGATCCCCATCTCGGGGTTTAGGAAACTGAGGACAGTGAGGATGAGTCACTTGCTAAGATCACACATCTAGTTAAGTGGTAGAGGTGAACACAGACCCAGCTCTGACTGTCCTCTCTGGATGCATCTCCCCCTACCTTCTCAGGAACTGTCCTTTTTCGTTGATTTCCTTTCTTACCTCTCTAATGGATCTTCCTCTCACATTTATAAATTTGTTGCAGCCTTTTTTTTTTTCTTTCATTTTCTCACCTCAAAAATGAAAGCCCCAGGAACTTCCCTGGCAGTCTGGTAGTTAAGACCACGCTTCCACTGCAGGAGGTGAGGGTTCAGTCCCTGGCTGGGGAACTAGGATCTTGCATGCCGTGTGGTGTGGCCCCCCATAATTAACCCATATCATAACCCTCCATGATCTGGGCCTTCCAACCCCTTCCTTGTCCTGGCCACTTCTTCTTGCACTGAACATTCCTTTGGCCATACCAAAGTGTATGCCCAGTTTCACATCTGCACGTCTTCCCGAGGCGATATTAGACGCTCCTCTTCTGAGTCCCCCCAACACCCTATGATACGTAAGGGCTTTCTTATCTGTCAACTTGTATAAGCTCCTGGGGAGCAAGGACTGTCCTGTTTATCTCTAAGCCCATCACCTCCAGCGGTGTTTGAGACCGAGCTGGCTTGCATAAACAAATAAATCAATGTGGAAACTGAGACCCAGAGGGAGGCAGGAACGTGTGAGAGTCAAGATTCCAACCCAGGTCTTCTGACTTGATGGGGCTGCCTCCCTCCTCCATGGCCCCAGAGAACATTCTTTTAGATTCAGACCCTTGCATTCTTTTGCTCTCCTCGCGCCTCTCCTGGGCATCCCTCTCCTCTTAGCCATGTTTGATTTTCTTTCTGCAGTTCCAAGATCATTCTCCTTGATAAAAAAAAAAAAAGAAAGAAAACTAAACAGTCCCTGGCCTCTGCCCCATTCACTTGTCTGTCGGCATCACACAGCCAGCCCCAAGTCGGCTCCTCTTTTTGTTCCTTGCTTTTTCCAAATATAGCCTTCAAAAAGGTTTCTGACCCTCTCCTCATAGCATGCAACAAAATAAATTCCAAATGGGCTAAAAAGTAAAATATAAAAATACAACCAAAGGAAATTTTGAAGAAAGTAGAATAGAAATCACATCTCTAGAGGGAAGAGAATTTTCAAAGGACAGAAGTGCTAGGAAAAATCATATTTGATAATACACGAGCATTTAAATTTAAACAGCAACCAAAAAACACTGGATACCACAAAACTTTGAAAAGTTTATTTAGGAAATATGACAAATGGTTATTATCATGAAAGTAGACAAGAAAACCATTAGGACCCCAGCAGTTAAGGGGCAGGAGACTGAACTGATCACACGGAAGGAGATATAACTAGTGAGCAGCAACAATCTGTTTAACCTTGCTGGCAGTCAGAAAATTCATGTAAAGGCAACAGGATGCCACTTATCACCTATCACATCTTCAGAGAATGTGTTTGAATTATAATACATAATTCTGGCAAGAGTGCAGTGACAGGTGCTCTCAAAGGCTACTAGTCAGAGTGCAAACGGGGACAAGCTTTTTGGAAAGGAAGTGACACTTGGCACCAGGAGCCATCACCCAAGGGAAGGAAAAATCTGCCTACAAAGGTTTTTATCATAGTGTTATTGATAATGGCCAAACCCAAATATAATCTAAGGAGTTTATTATGAAAAGTAGGGTTCAACTAGCAGATGGCAGATAGAGGAGTAGCCCGAGACCCTGCAAAGGCTGCGGGCACCGGGACCAGCCCACACAGCTGCTCCTGCCCTCACTGCTTTGCTGTGGGGGTCGCTGAAACAGCACTGGATTCCGCATGAGGAACAGAAGCCAGTCTCTTCCTCTGCCTCCGCCACACTTCTGAGTTTCATTTTCCTCTTCTGCACAATGGGAATAGTGACAGCTTCCCAGTGTGGCTCTGGTTACACCGCTGTAAGGAGCCACGGGACCCCAGCACACTGTGCTCGCTGCAGGTGGCATCACCTTCTGGAGCCTCTCTTGAGAGCTGGAGGGAAATGCCCACCCCAGGCCCATCCTCCCCAGGTACTGGAGACCCCAGAATTTCTTAACATTGCAGTGCCAAGTTCACTTCTATGCTCTTGAGGGTAGAACACATCTCCCTCTGCAGACTCCAAGGAGAGATGTTTGCAGAGGCTGTGAGTAGAACTTGGGGATACAGACTGGGCAGTCCCCACACGTGTGCACAGTACTTCCCATGGTGTGAGACGGGACCGGGATGAGAAGGGAAAGGGAGAGCAGGTGGGGTCAGGCTCTGCCTGCATGCTGGGCCAGCACCAGTCTCCAGGAGTCAGAGTTCTCCACTCAAACCTGGCCTTCTAGGTCATTTTTCAAGGGAGGATAGAATATATTTTATTTAACAGCTTGGTACCTTGACTAGTAACATATTTGGAATCTAAAATTTAGATGCCGTGTGGGGACATCCATTTGTAATTTTGTCCCTGGCCCCACAAATCTTAGGGATAAGCCTTCATGGATGTGGTGGCAGTGGTTGGAGGTGACCTGGGTAGAGAGGGGACCAGACGGTGAAAGGTCTTGTAAGCCAAAGTCACATCAAGGAGCTGGGACTTCATCCTGCGGACTAATGATAGCAGAAACTAACAAGCTGCCTTTGTGCCAAGCGTACTGTGTGTGTGACTTTTCACTGTCAAGTCACAGAAACATGATGAAGAAGGACTGAGTCCTATTTCCCATATTTTGGAGAGGATGGTAATAGAATTTGAAGGGGTAAAGAACTTTCCGAGGAAATACGTTGTTGGTGGTTAAGGTTCAAAAACAGACCTACCGAGTTATTGGTGCATTTCACAGGCAGGGTGGACTGACAAGGCAAGGAAGGAGGCAGTTGTGGGCGGATCTGTGCAGGAGCCACAGACCCGCGGCTGCTTGGTTGGGGGGAGTGAGGATTCAAGTCTGAGTTGCTGGGGAGGAATGATGGTGGCTGGAACCCTCAGGGGAAATGAATTGGGTCAGAAAAGAAACCTCTCAGGGCCTTGGTTTCTATAGGAGGGGACCAGACCTCCAGATGTTCTTAAAGGTCTGTTTTTGTAGGATGGTAATCAATATTTTGAGGGTTGTCACCTGAAATATTATAGCATATATTTGTAAAAAAAATTAAATGGTTTATACATAACAGAGATTTGTGTATTTGTTGATTGGTTGATCCAGGTTAATTGTTAGTTCTGAAAGAGTTTGTACGCCTGTGAATAGCCCTCTTTCAAGCTCTACTTCATTTTATTTGTACTTTCCATAGCATTCCTCACTCTTCCTCCCATCTTAAGTTGTATGCATGTGAATATCTGGGGGATATGTCTTGTGTGTGTATATATATATATTTCAATAAGTACGGCAAATGTTTTAAATCTCTTTTTGGCTCGTTCTCATGTCATAACGGGTGGAAGCCCCAGTGGTTCGATGGTAAACAATCCACCTGCAGGAGACACGAGTCTGATCCCTGGGCTGGCCCTTGGAAGAGGAAATGGCAACCCACTCCTGTATTCTTGCCTGGAGAATTCCGTGGACAGAGGAGCCTGTGGGCTACAGTCCAAAGGGTCTCAAAGAGTTGGACACGACTGAGAGACTAAGCGTGCATATCGTAATAATCATACCGTGTATTGAGATATTTGTACATAGTCCTGGGTTATAAACTCCTTTTAAATAAGGAAAAAAAAAACTAGACCTGTGCTCTTAATTATCCTGACAAGCTGCCTCAGTGGGGCAGTGGAAACCCTCTGAAGATTTTAGCCCTGAGAGGGTCAAGATCAGATTTGTGTGGAACTGAAAGCAGGCACAATGGAGGCCTGATGGATCCTTGGAGTGACCCCAGTGAGCTGGTGACCTGTCCTCAGGGAGTGGCAGCCAGAGGCGGGAGTGAACACACCTGCCCTGCTCCTGGCTGCAGAAAGCCAGCCCGTGGTCAGGCCCTCCATCCAAGGCCTCTCATCTTGGCAGGCAGACTGCTCGCCTCCCAACAGAGGAGCAGGAAGAAGGAAGAGGCTATAGGAGAAGCAGCATGTAGGGGCGCTGGCAACCATGGCAGAGACTGGCTGGACCAGAACTTCTTCCCAGATGCTCTCCCCCTTTGCTCCTGGCTGCTCTGACAAGGGCAGAGAGAGTTGCATCAACAGGAGACTGGCAGCTCCACACACATGAGCCGGGTCCAGACTTGAGTAAGGCAGGGACATTCCTGGAGGAGGGATTCAACCCAGCATTCAGCTCACAGATGGCCTCGCAAGAGAGCTTTGACCATTCCAGGCCAGCGTCAGAGGCCAGCTTTATAGGCCTCTGTGTTGTGTCCTATGGGTAAGGGAAATGAGATGTGAGAAACCTCGGGCTGTTTGGACAGGCCTTCTGGAACAGGGCTGTGTTCTGGCGGCAGGCTTGGCAGGGTTACCGAGCGGTAGGAAGGCCTCCAGCACCCAGTGACCTCCTGCAAGGAACCCGAGGGCGAAGCTGGTCCCCGTTTGATGTGTGTCCATGAACTAGCCCATCTGTGGCCTCTAACATTGCCAGCCACACCCTCTGCCTCACTCTCGGCTTCTGTGACACTCACTCAGAACCAGAACAGACAAGATTTATTGAGTGCTTGTCACGTGCCAGACGTGGTGCCAGACGCTGTAAAATGCACAGCACCTCACTTCATCCTCATGACTGTCAAGGACGTGCTCTTGACATCCCCATTATACACGAGGACCTGGAGACCTGCAGAGATCCCATGACACATCCCAGTCGCACACATGTGGAGTCTGGATGTGGATGTGGGTTTTCCCAACTCCAGGGCCTGAGGTCCCCCAGGGCATCACACTCTCCCTGCCTCCTCTTCGCTCTTACCCTTGGTTCTCAGTCTCGGCAGGCTCCTCTGCTCCACCGACCCCTTCAGTCTTGGTGTCTACAGGGCTCTCCTCTCTTCCCATCCCACACGGAGATTATCAGTCTCAAGTCATCAAACCCCCTCGCCTTCAGGGACCCCGTGCCCTTCGGCAGAGGTGTGCGGTGTGTTGTGTGTGTGCCTGTGTGTGACTGTTCTGTGGAGGGAAGCCGCAGCTTTTATTTGAGGAGATGGGCTGTAGTTGTGTTTACTTGGTATGTGTCTGCCTGGGGAAGCCAGATCCTGGTCTTAGTTGTTTTTCCTTTTCCTGGAATTCGTGAGGAGGCGCTGCACCAGGACAGTGACAGGTGGGGAAAATAAAACAGCGGTGCTGGATCCCAGCACCCTAATGCAGGCGCTCTGGGACTTGAGACCCAAGCACAGGGCTTGTTCCTGCCTCCCCACCCCCCACCCCCAGCCCCCCACATCCCAAGGAGCTGCAGGTGTGTCTGTTACTTTGCATCTCCTGCCGCTAAAGGTGACTCTAGTTGTTGTGCAGTCGCTAAGTCATGTGTGACAGATGTGACACACGTGTCCTCGAATCCAAGCAGTCCCGGCACTCGCTCCTCCTGGAAAACAGTAAAGGTGGGAAGAGACAAGGAAGCCTCCCTTCCCTCTCCACCCTGGAGCTCTTGTCAGATTCTCAAAGGGGGCTTGAGATCCTAATTACCTGCTGTTTCACACAGTGGTTCCATATGGAACCCTTTAGCACATGGGAAAGGTAAGAGATGTCTCCAAGAGGGAATCTAGTGTCACGGAAAGACCCAGGCTCTTGAGCTGAATCCAGCTCAGATTCTCCCCCAGCTGTATGCCCCCAGGCGCGTCCCCTCGCCTCTCTGAGCCTCAGTCCCCTCTGTGAGATGGGATGCGTGACACCAACCGCAGCAACCCCTGGCTCCCCCTCAGAGCTCCCAGCGGGGTGGATCAAAGAGAGGCCCTGTTCATCCTGACTCCAGGCCCCCTCCCTCCTGAGGTGGGTGCAGCAGTAATGCTAAGGAACGGGGTGGCAGGAGGAACACTCATCCCAGCATCGCGACACTCGGGTTTGCATCTTCCCCCAGCCACTTACGTGACTTTGAGCACATCGCTTCATCTTGGGTCCCGCACCTGTGAAGTGGGTGAAAGTTGCAGAGACATAAATAATATCTGTGAACGCCGGCCTGCAGCCTCCACGCCCCCAGCTGTGCTGTCCCTGCCCTCCCCACCCCTCCTGAGCCGCCCCTGGGCTTCCTCCTCTTTGGGTGTGTGTGGGCAGGTGTGGGCAGGAACCCGGGGCTGTGGGGGTGGGGGACGATGCTGGGGCCTGCCTGGCTCTGGGGAAGGGATGGGGGCTGTGCTCGGCTCGGCACAGGCTGGTACCCGCCATTCCTTCGGTACACGGAAGGGCTTCTCCCCAGTTTTGCATAGGAACTTGGTCATTTCTCCACCTTCCCCTTTCTTGCTGGGTCTCGTCCTGATCTTTACCCCCTTACACACATATACTTCTGGACACAGAGGTAGACACAGGAAGAAGTAGGTCTGGGATCTGCTCTCTCATCTGTCTAGGGCTGAGACCCAGAGAAATTTGCCCCCAGGGCTGATCCCTTGAGCTGACACTTGGAGGACAGATAGAATCTGCCCAAGATAGTGGCGCTGCCACAGAGATGGGGAGACACGGGAGGGGGTGGCTGGAGCAGACAGTCCATTGAAAGCCACAGAAGATGAGCCTGAAGAGGTACAGAGGGCGGTGGAGGAGCGGGGTTGGAGTTTACGTCCCCTGTCACACTTGAGGTTGCTACTGCGCTGCTGGGCCACAGAAATGAATCAGATCGTGAGCCCCTGCCCTGGGGCTGATGTTGGTGTTGAGAGCAGCTGAGCAGCAACTGTGAGCTGGGCACTCAGCCTGAATTATCTCATTGAATTCACGCAACATAAGATAAATACCCTTAGAATCCCTAGTTTATCCATAAAGAAACGGTAAGTTTCTTGCCCAAGGCTTCCACGCAGCTGAGGGACCAGAGCAGAGTTTGGATCCAGGCCCAAGATTCTTCTGTCTTAGTCAGCTCGTGTTGCTATAACAAAATACCACAAACTGGGTGGCTTATAAACAACAGACATTTGTTTCTCACAGTTCAGGAGGCTGGAAGTCCAGGATCATGGTGCTGGCAGACTTGGTGTTTGGTCAGGGCTTCCTGATTCAGAGATGGTTCCTGGTTCATAGATCGTGGTGTCCTCATAAGGAGCAGGGGAATCTCTTGGACCGCTTTTGTAAGGGCACTGATCCCATTCTTGAAGCCTCTACCCCTGACCTAATCACCCCCCCCAGAGGCCCACCTCCTAACCATCACCTTAGGCATTGGGCAAATGAATGAGGAGAGGGGCACAAACTTTCAAACCATAGCAGATCTTAACTCCATGTTTTTTCACCTCCCAAAGGTGAGAGACCATTTCTACCTTGAGATGAAGGCGTTCAGTAAAGGCACGAGGAGGGAGGAGATGTGAGTCTTGAGAAACAAGTGAGGTGGATCAGGTGGATGGGGGTGGGGAGGCCATTATAGAGAGAAGCAGCAGCAGCAGCGGAAGCATGAAGGTGTGAATCAGCAGGTGGGGACTTCAGATGGGCAGAAATGGAAACTGGAGCAGCAGGCGGGGTTACTGGCGAAAAAACTCAGATCTCTAGTGGGGCGGTGGTGATGTGATCCAGTTTGTATATAGGAGGATCATTCTAGCAGAGAGTGGAAAGTGGTTTGGGAGGCAAAGATGGCCCGCCCATTCTGAGCACTCATTACCTGTTTGTTGAGGAAATGAATGGAACTCAACAATTACTGTGTACCGTTTACGTTCTAGTCCTTCTAGTGGACTAGAAGGGCTCTGGAGGGTTAGTGGTCAATAAAACAGACACTCTAAATAATCCATTTAAAAGACAATGAGACCTGGACTTTAGGTGGTAGCAGTGGGCATGGGAGGTAAGGATGGATCTGTGGGATTCTATAGAAAATAGTCAAAAGAACCAGATGACCAATAAGACGGAATGGACTGGAGAGACAGAGAGATGGGTATATAAAGTCGATTCCCAGGCTTCTGATATGGATGATTGGATGGACAACAGAGCTTGGGGAACACAGAGGAGGAGCAGATCTACAGATACTAGAAATATCTGAGATGTCCAACAACAGAGGGTTGCTTACATAGTCTAGGGGACATGCCTCCAGCCTGCAGGGTTAGTTTGTGACCTTCTCTAGCAGTACTTGGGAGCCTGGTTATAAGGGCAGAAAGGATGGGTGAATGGGTTGATCCAAGTCCGTGGTTCCCCTGGGCTAGGACAATAGAATGGCACAAGGCAGGGAGTTGAAGGCGATCACAAAAGAATGGCTGAAGCAACCTACTCGAGGGAGGGCTTGTATACTGAACAGAAAGGCAGGGCTGGGACCTGGAGGAAGGGAGGGAGGAACAAGGAGAGGAATGTGTGGCCCCGGAGTGGACCCCAGGGTGTCAGGGTCCAGAGCTGCCACCCTTCCAGTCCGGTACTGCGATCCGTGAGGGGAGAATCATCCCATTTGGCAGATAAAGAAACAAGCTCAGAGAGCTTGTCACTTGCCCAAAGTGACCCAGCTCCATCGGTGGCAGAACGGGGGTTGGCGTGTTGTTCTGCTGTGCCGTACTAGCTCACATTCTGTCTTTATTTTTCAGGTTCACTTTAGAACAGTTGACTGAGAGAGTGAGGAAATTCAGCGGAAGGGAAAGGAGGCGAGCCCAGCAGAGCAGATAGGAAAGAGAGGGCAGGCTCCTCCTGGGCCCCTCCGTAGCGGCAAAGGGGAGGGGTACCGCTGGGCTGCTGGCTCTTCCTCTTGGCCTGGGAACCCCCCAGGCCAGAGCAGCACAGCCCTGTGCCCCATGCCCCCCTCCTCCATCCACACTGGCCCCACCCTTGCTCGCTGTGCCCCCCCATGTACTTGACTCTGCCCCGCATCCTGTGTCCCCAGCACACACTAAGTCCGCTGTACTCCGGCCCGTTTATTCTTCATGCCCCAGGCTCCCTGTACACACCTCACGCCCCCCACCTGGTTTCTCACTTGCCTGTACACACTTTGGGTTCCCACCACTCCCCGGGGCCCATCATAAGCTGTGTGCCTGCTCACACCCACTTGCGCTGTGTCTACAGAGTGCGTCGGATGGCTTCTGGAAATCTGTGGCCACTCGGGTGCCCAAGGAACCCCCCGAGATTCGCATCCTCAACCCATATTTCATCCAGGAAGCCGCCTTCACCCTCATCGGATTGCCTTTCAACAACGGTCTCATGGGCCGTGGGGTGAGACGTCTGGACCTTGGGAGAGGGAGGAGGGGATGGGGGCCAGAGGTGCCTTGGCAAGGAAGGACGGAGGGCAGGGTGGGAACAGAGGGCTCAGTCCTCACAAGCGGAGCTCAGCTCGGGGGCGCTTTGCTGAGGGTCTCAGCCTCACTCTGCCCACCTTCCCCCTTTCCAGAACATCCCGACCCTCGGCAGTGTGGCAGTGACCATGGCCCTACACGGCTGTGACGAGGTGGCGGTTGCAGGCTTCGGCTATGACATGAGCACACCCAACGCTCCCCTGCACTACTATGAGACCGTGCGCATGGCAGCCATCAAAGAGGTGCGGGGCTGGGTGCGGGGTGGTCCCTGGGCTGGCCGCGGGAGGGGGCAGTGCCGGCACGAAGGATAGACTCTGACTGTGTGTGCACAAATGAGTGGTCAAGGGATGAGCCAGTGGCGGGTCTGGCTGCTCAGAGATCCCTGGAAGGCCCTGCCCCACCCTCAGCAAAGCTGGGTCACCAGGTATCCTTGACCACCATGTTTCTGACCACAACATCCTGCACGTCCCTCTCCCAGTCTTCTTCTTCAGCTTCCCCTCTGCCCACTGCCCCCTCCGCCTGCTCCGTGTCCTGGTCCAGCCCCTGCCTCCTTCTTGCTGCTCCCCAGTCGTCACCTGCCCATCTGGGCGCAAGCTCAGGGCCGTCCTCCCTACTTCAATTCTTCTATCCCCCCAGAGAACTGCCTCGCCCCCTCAAACAACCCACAGACATTGCCTCTCAGTCTCAGGATGCCCCCAGTACCTCCTCCACCCTCCCCTGTGGCCAGGCACTGAAGCTCTTTAGCATCCAGAGTTGCTTCCCAGGTGATGAGTATGTTAAGTTCTCCCAGTCAGCCAGCCTCTCCTGGCCCCTCTCGCTTCACAGAAAGAGCCCCTGTGGAAAACCCAAACACTCTGCTTCTTCCCCTTGCCTTCTGCTGCTCCCTGCCTGGACCCTGGGCATCTGCGGTTTGTGCTCTGAGCAGCTTCTCTATTCCTGCCTCTGGGTGGCAAGGGTTGTTAGAGAAAGCCTTTTGTCCATGCAGACTCAGAGCTCAGCAGCCCTCGTTCCTGCTCATCAGTCTCTTACAGGCTGTCTCCAACCCACTGAACTGTTCAGGTCTTATGCTCCCCAAAGCTCCCTCCCTCTCCTCCTCCATACAGAGAAAGGAGAAAAACTGCTGTTGCCAGGCACGCTCTGCCCCTCTCATTCCCACTCAGCCCTTCACCCCTCGCAGCCCGGCTTCCCCTTCACCTAAGAGGATTCCCACCAAGGTCACCAGTGACTCAAGGCTGCCAAGTCCAAAGGACACATGTCAGTCTTGTCTTTCCTGATCGCTTGGCAGCGCCTTCTGTGTTGAGCGGTGCTTCCTCTGAAATGCTCTCCTGCTCAGACTCTGAGTCAGGCATCTCAGTGCCCCTCCTGTTCCCTCACCGGGCTCTCTTATTCTCTTCCTCCATGTCCTGGATTTCAGTCCAGCCCGAAGAGTCAGCATTAACTAGGGCTCCATCCTAGACAACCTTCTCACTCCGCACATTCCCCAGGAGATTCACACCCCCATCCAGGGCTCTGTTCCCATCTATATTGTTTTAGGCTTTGGGGGTTCATTCAGATGGCCTTGAGTGATTGCGAGTTATTTCAAGGATATGAGAGAGACTTGAGAATCTCTTGGGAAACCACCTTTCAGCTGGGCCTCCTATTTACTGGAATGGGGTTCAGGAGTAGTAAGCTCCTCCTGGGTCCAGGAGAGCCCCCATCTGTCTTACCCCTCAGCTGTGGCTCCAGCCCTGCCTCCTGTTCACCAGGACCCTGGGGAGAGACCTTGTCTCTCCATCTCTACCTCCCTTCACGTACCTTCTTGCTGACTCGTCCCCTACCAGCACCCGCCCCAAATTGCTCTCACTGCTTTTACCTGCCTCCTGGCTTCTGTTTACTCCTATACTGGGCCTCTTACATATTCCTTTTATGTTAACTTTATGTAATGGCTTTAGGGAGAGGATGAGAGGCCGTAGACAGGCAGTAGCCAGATCAGGGAGGGCTTTCTCTGCCATGGTAAGGAGTGTGGACTTTGCTGTGAAGGCAGGAGGGAGCCATGGACCAGTTTTTGGCTATAGATGAGCGTGTAGTAGGGTCACTGTGGCTCCAACATGACAGAGGGGTCCAGGCAGGAACAGAAGCTAGTTGGGACGCTGTCTCAGCAGTCTAGGCAAGAGATGAAAGTTCACCGGAACTGTTCAGGGATGACAGGAAGACAGAGGCAAGAATTGGTTAGGATTTTAAATCAGCGAGGCCTGGAGAGGGCCTCCATGTGGAATGAGGTGGAAGGACACACCTTCCCTGAAGCTCTGATGGAGGCTGTTCCCTCTTCCACCTGCTGTGTCTCAGTTGTCTCACCCCCACCCGCTCCATTAGCCTGTAGAACCATCTGGCTCCGGGACACGCGGCATCTGCTGCACCACCTCCAGGTGGAGTGCTGAGCAGTGCTGGCAAAGAAATCAGGTGGCCTGGGTTCACAGCCTGGCTCTATACCTTCCTTTCCTTATCAATACATGGGGTAATGGGAGGTTTGGGAAAGAGTCGATGTGATAATGTGTAAAGAAGGCCTGGCTGTAGTAAGTGCCTGCACATGCTTGCCATTATTATTAATGGCAGTATTTTTACCCCTACTTATTACTATTGCTTCTCAGCATCCTAGAGGAGTCCCTGAAATGCTGGTGCCTGGATGTAGGATCCCTGCTGTCTCTCAGGGTATCTTCAGTGGGCAAGGGAGAAGACTTGCTTCGCAGCCCATTTTCCAGGCCCAGTGGGAGCATGTGAGATGTGACGACAGTGAGACAAGGGCTGAATGTGGAGGGGATATTGAGGGATGTCAGAGGCATTCATAAAGGAGGAGAGAGAGTAGAAAAGGGTCAGAAGATGCAGGATCCTGGAGACCCGAGGAGGGGCATGCCTCCAATCACCAGTGCATGGCGCCGGTGTGGCATGGAAGTCCTAGGAGAGGTGCTGAGACTCAGCCGTCGGATGTACCAGTTAGGGGGTCCCGAGGGCTGTGGGGAGCACAGTTTCAAAAGAGCAGGGGCTTCGGAGCCAGAGTGCAGCCGCTGAACAGTGAGCGTGCCTCCCACCGAGTGCTCTCTGGGGAAACCTGGAGGAGAGAAGAGGAGAGGGGCCGAGCAGCAGCCAGAGGGTGAAGTGGGCTCACACAGGAGTCTCCCACAACAGGGAAATCTGGACTGGAAATGCAGATTCGTGAGTGGTGAGCACAGGGGAGGCATGGATGAGATGTCTCAGGGAGACAACAGAGGAGGAACTGTGAAAGTCAGGGCAGAACCCTGGGAGCACAGAGATAAAGATGGGAGTTGGGAGAAGGGTGGCTTTTCTGCATCCAGAGTCAGGGGTCCTGGTGAGGGTCCCAGAATCCTGCCTGGCCCATGGACAGTGCAGGTGGAGTGGAGTGGATAGTGCTGTGAGCACGGGTCAGGGGCTGAGAAAAGATCACCAGAGAGAGGGCGTTGCCTGGTCCAAGAGAGAGGCACCCTGGCAGACTTTTTTGTTTACTATTTTATTATGAACTTGTCAAACCTATTCACAGTAGAGAAGAAACTAATGAACTCCCACACAGTGTCACCTCCCGCCCCCAGTCATCAACACACGCCCGTGTTGTTCAATCTGCTCTTCCTCTCAAGCCTCCCCTCCCTGGCTATTGGGACACAGATCTCAGGCATCCTGTCATTCCAGTCATGAACATTTCAGCAAATTTCTCTAAAAGATAAGGATGACTTTTTTTAATATTACACCATTATCATACCTGGAATTTTAACAATAATTCCTTTTTTTAAAAAGTCCTATTGCCTTGTAGTATTGGTTTGTTTATTTGGTTCTGCTGGGTCTTAGATGCTGCATGTGAACTCTCAGCTGTGGCTTGTGGGATCTAGTTCCTGCATTGGGAGCAGAGTCTTAGCCACTGGCCCACCAGGGAAGTCCCAGCCATAATTCCTGAGTATCATCAGATATCCAGTCCTCTGCTGACCTTTCAACCCTCAGGGACTCCCAGTAGGTATTCTTGAAACGGACCCATCAGATTGGTTACTTCTTCTTGGGGAGTGATGCAGGCATGGGATGAGTAAAGAGCTGCGGGTCTCTATGCTTGCTTGGATCCTGGTCCTGCCATTCCTCCATGCCTTCATTTTCTTACCTGGAAAATCTCATTTCATTCAACACATATATATAGAGCACCTACTCTGTGCCAAACACTCCCTGCCTTCAAAGACAGATGGGGTGAGCCAGAAGTTTGAATTCAAGAAAGGGACTTTCCTGGTGGTCCAGTGGCTAAGACTCTGGGCTCCCAATGCAGGGGGCCCAGGTTCCATCCCTGGTCAGGGAACTAGATCCCACATGCTGCAACTAAGCGTTCACATGCTGCAATTAAATATCATGCATGCCGAAACGAAGACCCAAAAAATTAAGACCTGGTGCAGTCAAATAAATAAATTAAATAAGTAAATTTTAAAAAGTAGATCTTCAAGGAATGAGGGTGAATCACCCAGGGGTCTGCACCAAGGAGGGGCAGTTTGCTGACAGTTGAGAATAATTCCAGGAGCCAAAGGAGCCAGAGGTTCGAGGGAGGTCACAGGGACAGTTGTGTAGATGCAGCAACAAATGCGGAAGACTCTGCCACCTCCAGGCACCGTGGAGTGTGGGTGTGAGGGGGAGAAAAAGCGTGTCTAGGGAACGCTGTCCTTGGGGGCAGCCAGGTTCGTGGTTAGCACAGGAAGTTGAAGGGGGTGTTCAGAGAAGAGGAATATAGGGGATTTTGCCCAAGTTTCAAACTGAAAAGATCTGGCAGGTTGGAGGAGGTTGCTTGCATCAGACAAGCACCAGACAAGAGCTGTAAGTTCTTCACACCAGTAAACAGTGGCTGTGAACATCCTAGGGTGAACCTCATTCCGTCGGATGCAACAGAGCAGTCAGCTGTGTCCAGATGGTGATAAAGCTATTGGCTCTCATCACTCCTTTATTCATTCAATCCTGTTTCATTCTTTGAGAGACTTAGTCATCACAGCTTCCTGGCACCGGGGAAAGGAAAGAACCTGAGCCTGGGTGCAGTCTTCCCCAGGAAAGCCCTGGAAGGTAGCATCTTTCCTCCTATTTCCACAGTGACAATAAAATGAGCCTCTGCACCGCCCCCTCTCCCCCGGCTCCTCTAATCTGAGAGGCAGGATTTCATCAGCTGCCCCTAGGCCTGGAAAATGGATTGCGTCAGGTCAGAGAATGACTAAGCCACCCCACGTGGTTCCCTTTCCAGCAGGGCCCACCCCCCAGGCTTGGGCCAGACCTAATGACTCACTTCGCTTGACCTTGGGGTGCCGAGGGCCTGAGGGCCCGGAGAAGCTGCTGGGCAAGGAGGGGTTGAAGGAGTGGGAACACGGTTGGAAAGCCTCCATCTCTAAGGCTTGGAAGAAGTTAAGAGGCAGAGTATTCCTGAACGAGGGAAAGGGGGTTAGAAGGTTATTTCTCCAGGTCCTGGGAAAGGAGGAGGGTGAGCCGCAGCACTTCTGGAGTGGCGGAGGGTGGTGGTCTCAGAAGAGGGCACAGAGCCCTGGGAGCCTACAGCATTCTAGCAAGGCTCCATCCCTGCAGCCATTTGGCCTGTCCAACTGACCGCAACTCCGTCTTCCCTTTCAGTCCTGGACGCACAACATTCAGCGAGAGAAAGAGTTTCTGCGGAAACTGGTGAAAGCGCGTGTCATCACTGACCTCACCAGTGGTATCTGAGGTGCACCCAGCACATGGCCACAGAGGTCCAGCCACCACCACCCGCCCACTTCACTGGCCTTAGCCTGGCTCTGCCTGAGAGGCGCGGGAGCCTTCAGACCGGGAGAAGGACCGTGCCAAGTGGCCCCAGGGGTGGCGAGGCCTTGGCAGAGCAGCCAGAGCTATGTCTGCTCAGAGGCCAGCCTCAGAGCCCAGCACTCGGCCTTCACCTCAGTCTGGGTCCTTGAAGCCAGAAGGCCAGGAGGCCACTGGTTGTGCCCAGCGGGCCCAGCATGCAGGAGGTGGACGCTAGGCAGCAAAGCTGCTGCCAGAATCATTTCTCCAATCAGTGTTTGGTGTATTATCACTTTGTGAATTTGGGGTGGGGGGAGGGTAGGGATAATTTATTTTTTAATCAGGTTGGAGATGTCACGTTTGGTCCACTGGCCATGCAGAAAGAGACCCACTAAAGGGCCCCTCAGGCAGTGGTCCCAACAGGCTCCCTGTAGCGTGGGAGTGCCAGGACTAGCCTGTGCCCTGCTCCGGGGTCAAGGGGAGGTGGGCAGGATCTCAGGCCAGCCCCCTCCCACTCATGACAGTGTTTGGCCTTTCCTGGGGAGCAGAGGGGATAGTCCCACTCAGCAGCCCCCAGCTGCCCCACAGGGAAAACCTGGAGCCATCCTTTAAGCCAACAAGACGCCCCTGGGCTTGAGCGGAGAGAACTTCAGCGTTCCGGAGGCATGGCCTGGCCCAGCCTGATGGGAACGGCCCCCACCCCCACCCCAGCTGCAACCGACCCCCAGGACAGTGCTGCAGGCCTGGAGCAGCCTACCTGGCAACTGTTCTGGGTTTCAGCAACGAGACTGCCAGGCCCTCGGGTTCTGCCTTTAGCCTGGACCAGAGGGAAGTGAGGCACCAGGACTTCACCGGCTGCGGCAGCCCTGCTGGGCAGCCGTCATGGAAGCAATAAAGCTCTTCCCTGAGCCTGCCTCCTCTGGCTTTCTCTGACCTTCCTGGAAGAAACAGGTACTTCAGCAGCCACGCTAAACCCAAGAGCCATCTCTCCAGCCCTCTTTCCACCTTTCCTAGCTGCAGGACCTGCGTGGTCACCTAGGGGCCTTCTGGAACCTCCCCTGTCCCTCAGCAGCCCTGGACCCCCTTTGCCCTGAGAAGCAAACCAAGGGCATCAGGACATGCCCTGGAATCTACCCTGGTGCCCCCCTAAAGGAGCTAGAGGGCAAGGGACTGAAGACAACAGCCTTAGGATAGCACCGCTGGGTCATCACAGCCCAAGCTCTACAGGGACAGAGATTCCTGGAAGCACAAGAAAGTGGCACTGCCCAGTCCCCAACACAGAGCAGCCCACAGACCTCACCCATTCCTGGCAGCCCCACCCTCCCCCTTAGCACATGGTCTCCCCTCGGCACCCTCTTCCTGCACAGAACAGGAAGGCAGAGCCCAGCTCCAGGATCCCCCTGGCAAGCAGTGGAAAGGACATCCCAACCTTACCCCCCAGAGCCCTGAAATCTGCTCTGTCCCTTCCCTCGCATGGCTGGCCAGCCTGAGAAAGGCCAGCACACGCCTGCCCCTGAGGCCACAGGCCTGGGTGTGAGTTTCCTATCAGAGCTGCCACGTGGCAGCAGGTGGGGTTGGCTGGCCCCTCACCTCTCACCTGACATCCCAATCCGAGTGCCATCCCCTTCCAGACTCCCACATGCCCCTATACTGTGGCACTTTGTCCTCAGACAGAAACCTCCTCGGCGGAGGAGAAAGCGAAGCCCTGACTGAGGGACAGGGAGACCCAGAAACTTCCTTCCCTTCTGCTGGAGAAAAGGCCGCTCTGATGCAAACTCCAGGGCGTACCGTGTGCTACGTGAATGGCGCCCCTTGCAGTTGTACAGGGCATAGGCTGCATGCCAGCAAGCTGCAGCCCTGGGGAAGAAGCCCCCGCACAACTGGGCAGCTGGCCGGGGGTGAGCAGAGCTGCTCGCTGCCTGGGGAGACAGTTAAGCTTCTAGTCCCCAGCGCTGCACGTGAACTGCTCTCCCCAAAGTCGTGGTTTTCTGCCTGCACACACCAGAATCACCTGTGCAGATGTGGAAAACTGCACATGCCCAGTCTGATTCGGGCCTGGGGGTGGGCCCAGATTTGGGTAGTTTTAAAAGGTCCACAGATGGTTCTGACACACAGCCAGAGTACAGCTGGTCCAC
The DNA here is from genome assembly GCF_910594005.1 of Cervus elaphus. Lineage (NCBI taxonomy): Eukaryota > Metazoa > Chordata > Mammalia > Artiodactyla > Cervidae > Cervus > Cervus elaphus. The sequence goes on along the minus strand of NC_057834.1, from coordinate 122,387,632 downwards.
ACGCGTCCCTTGAGCACTTTCATCCCCACCCACGGCTTGCAATGGTCGGTTGGTCAACAGTTCCCAAATTGCTATCTCCAGCCCAGCTCTCTTCACTTTCTCCAGGCTACAAATTCAGTCACTTCCTGAACATTTCCACTATGGTAATCCACAGGTCCCCACAGCTCCGCATAACCGACACCGAACTCATGAGCTCCTGTCCACAGCCTGCCTCTGCTCCAGGAGCCCCAGCCAGAATGAATCCCCTCCACCCGGTCACCCAGACCAAAGGCAGACTGTCCTACGGCCCCACCCCATCCAATCTGACTCCAACTGAGTTCTCAAAAAGGTGCGGTCCTGAAAGAGCCCCCAAAGCCCCACACTCTCCCCATAATTCAGCTTCAGATTCCTCTCTCCCCCAGAAGCCTCCTGACATACCTCCAAACCATCCTCCTCACTGCAGCCAGAGTTAGCCACAGAAATGCACGTTTGATCACACCATTCTCCGGCCTGAAACAAGTTCGGCGGTCCCCAGAATAAAGTCCAGACTCCCTATGAGGACACATAGCATCTGGCCTTTATTTCTACCCATGTTACTCACCCAACCTCGAGCCCACCAGCCAAACTGTCATAATTAGGCATCTTAAATACAACCCTCCAGCTCCTACCTCAACCCTCCGGTGCAAACCTTCCTCCTCCGGGACCCTGCTCTTCTTCTGCCCCGACACCCACTCCTACCACTCTGCCCGCGCTGTGCCGGGCTGAGCAGCGGCCTTTGCAGGTGTGTCTGTACTCCAAGCCCCAGGCGGCAGTGGAGGGGAAGCGCTGGGTCTAGCGGAGAGGCTGGGGCCAGAGGGGCTGGGGCCGCTAGAGCGGGTCAGACCTTGAAAGCCCCAGCTCGGTGCCTTGCGGACTTGAGGAGTGCGATGAGTCTGTTGAGAGAAGAAACTAGTGGTGGATCAGAGAGAGCAGCTAGCACAGAGCGGCCAGCCAGGACGACAGGAACCCAAACGCCAGTGGCCCAAGGCAGGGACCGGCCCATCCCCTCCCTCTCCCGCCCTCTGCCCGGCCTCCCAACTCCCTACTCCAAGTGTCTCCAAACTCTGAACACCCAGTGTCTGCGCCTCTGCACCAACCTGGGGGCCCTCCCCAGTTTATCCTCCCCCACTACCTCGGGGGACCTTAGTGGAGCGAGGGGGACCGGATTCCAGAGGGTGGAGCGGCCAGGTGAGCCCTGAAAGGTAGGGCGGGGTGGGGGAGTGCTCGGGCCCCACCCCAGGATCCGGTGACGCCAGGGCTGGAATTTGACACCGGACGGCGGCGGGCATGAGGCTGCTGAGGGATGGAGTTGGGCTCGGCCCCCAGACACGGCCCACGGGCTCCGCCAGCAGCAGGTCCCTCGGGTCCCAGCCCTTGCTGTGTCCCGGACCCAGAACCCTGCACTCGCGGTAAGCCGACCTGTTTGCCCACCCCTCGTCCCAGCCCAGGGGCTAGGGGGGAGCAGCCAGGGTTGTCCCCTTCCACTCCTTTCTCACATTCTCCCTCTCCTGGGCCCGCTGTGCAGCTCCCCGCCCCTCCCAGCCCCCCTCAGTCCCTCTAGTTGCTTGTCGGACTGTGCTAGCCCTGCCTAGCCCTGCCGGCCCGCTGCCGTAATGTGAGGCTCCTGCCGCCACTACAGGGCTCAGACTGGCTGCCAAGACCTCGCTTTTGGCTAAGAGAGGCGCTGCCAGCTGCACAGCCCTGGGCATGAACCTTCTGGGCTGCGGGGGAAAGCCCAGCTCTGGTTCCAGGAAAGGTGCCTAGAAGAACAGGACACAGAACCCCCGGGGTGAGTATCGGGCTGCTAGATGGGGCGGCCAGGCAAGGGCTGTAGGACCAGGTGGCCCCAGATGGCCGGGAGGGGGCCGGAGGGCCTGAGCTGCCCACAAGAGACCTGCTCCTGGGCTCCCCCTAGTGCAGGGGTCTTTAACCCTACCTTGCTAGGCTTGCCTTCCATCAGTGAGAACAAGTCACTACCCTGACTCCTTAGGCCCAAATTCTGCTAGGCAAGCACATCTGGCACTGGAGGGCCTCACCAGGCCCTGTACCTGGCCCACAGGTACATCGACATTCTGTGCGCCGGGGGTGAGGCTGGAGGTGACAGCTGGGACCCAAGAGCAGGCCCGCTAGTGAGGGCTCATGAAGGCTCCAGGGCTCCAGAGAGGTGTTTGGGAGTGCTAGGCAGTGCGGGCTCATAAAAATTGGTGGGACTCTGAAAGGCCGACTGAGCTCAGGAAGGATGGTTCATGGGGGAAACTTCTAGGAGCGGGTCCAGGCTGCCAGATCCAGAGGGAGCTTGCAGGCGGACAGACCTGGACCAGCTCTCAGGGTGGCTCAGCTCTCAGGGACCAGGCTGGCGTAGGAAGCAACTCCTGGGAGTTGCTGGGGCCTGAGTGGGCTGAGGATAGGGGGAAAGCCCACCCTACTTTGAGTCCACAGACTTGACAGATGCTGCCCCCTGGTGGTTATAGAAAGCCATGGCCCAGACCCCCTGTTCCTAGAGAGCTCCTCAGCCCCTACCACCTGCTGGCTCTTGAAGGATGTCTGTGGTCAGAAGAGAAGACATCTGTGGTCAGGCAGCTCTGCATCCAGACAGAGACCACAGAGGAGCAAGGTGCAGCAGCACTCGGGTGGGCAGCACAGGCTGAAGCCTGGACCTCACTGTCATCCAATAACTCAGGGCAACCCGCAAGCACCCTTGTTCTTCTCCAGGCCACAACTTGCTCCTCTGCAGTATGGAGAGAAGGCTCTCTGTGGGGTCACGGGGTCCAGCTGCTCCCTTCTCCAGCCCTGCAGCACAGGGCAGGAAGTTCCCTTCCCCGCACAGCGTGTGGGTCTACCCTTGTGACTTTAGACAACTGCTGAGCTTCTCTCTGAGCCTTGTTTCCTGGTCTGGAAAATGGGGATGATATATACCATTTACCTCATGGAGTTATGAAGTCTGAAAGGAAACAGGTGCAAAGCACCACCACATAGCTAGGTTCTCGATGCAGCCACTTCTCTTGGGTTGAGCCCAGCTGCCCAAGCCCCTTGTCCCTCACCTGGAGAAGCTGAAGTGGAGGGATGACCTGCTCTGAGGATAACTCATCTCTCCATGTTCCAAGCTGCCTCAAGAGGAGGGTGGGGGAACAGGTCGGCTACAACTGATGGGAGCTCCTGGTGTTGACAGAGATGGAGCCTGGACGTGGAGGCCCTTCTGTGCTGCCCCTCCGGGCCGGGCCCAGGAGGCAGGTGAGCGGTTCTCCCACAGACTTCTACCGGGTATCGAGGAAAGGTGGCTTGACCTGGGAGGGAGAGCATGGCTCCAGGGGGCGGGTACCAGAAGTGGGTGGGGAAATGGTCAAGGAGGGGCCGGGGGAAGGAGCAAGGTCAGTGCCCTCCAGGGATGCCTTCTCCAGGCTCCCTGGGGCTGCTGGCCCATTATCCTCCAACCCTTCTGTCGGGCGGGCCCCAGCCCCTTCCAGACCCTACCAGGCTGTCCTCTTCCCCCCTGAGGCTCCCCATCGTCTCTTCCAGCAGCCTGCCCTGTGGCCCACCCTGGCCGCTCTGGCCCTGCTGAGCAGCGTCGCCGAGGGTGAGGCCTCCCTGGGCCCCGCGCCCCGCAGCCCGGTCCCCCGCGAAGGCCCCACGCCCGCTTCGGCGTCCCCCGCGGGCCCCCTGCCGGGTAGGTGCGAGGGCGAGAGCGCGAGGGCGCGTGGCGGGTGGGCGGGCGGGGGACCTGAGCGTAACTGCGTCTCGTTCTAGGGGGCCGCGCGGCCCGTCTATGCGGCGGAAGAGCCCGGCGCCCGGCGCCCCCGCCGCCCCGGCCCGCGCCCCCGCCGCCAGCGCCCTCGCCCTCGCCCGCACCCTCTCGCGGGGCCCGCGCGGCGCGGGCGGGCGCCCGGGGCGGCCGAGCGAGCCGGGGAAGCCGCGCGCGGGCCGCGGGGGCGCGGGGCTGCCGCCTGCGCTCGCAGCTGGTGCCGGTGCGCGCGCTCGGCCTGGGCCACCGCTCCGACGAGCTGGTGCGGTTCCGCTTCTGCAGCGGCTCCTGCCGCCGCGCCCGCTCCCCGCACGACCTCAGCCTGGCCAACCTGCTGCACGCCGGGGCCCTGCGGCCGCCCCCGGGCTCGCGGCCCGTCAGCCAGCCCTGCTGCCGACCCACGAGCTACGAGGCCGTCTCGTTCATGGACGTCAACAGCACCTGGAGGACCGTGGACCGCCTCTCGGCCACTGCCTGCGGCTGTCTGGGCTGAGGGCTCGCTCTGAGGGCGTGCGGACAGACCCTGACCTGTGGATCTAACTTCCTGGGACCACTGGGGGCTCGGCCGGAGATGGAGGCTTCGGCCGTGTGAGTGATGGACATCAGCCCTGCGGAGAGGGAGGCACGACTGACCGGCGGCTCCAGGGGGTCTCACCCTGCCAGCCTCAACCCGGCAGACACCAGAGACCTCAGCTGTGGAGAGTCGAGGACCCCCTGCTCACAGACTGTCACTGCCCGGGCCAGGAACCCAGGACTCCTCTAGAGAACCCAGCAGTGTGCGGTCTCAACCTCAGCCTGGGCCTGGGGGGACAGATTTGGAGACATGTAATTCGTTGCCGAAGTGCCTGTGCTGGAGCGGGCCTTAGACTCTCTGGCGGGAGCTGGACCCCTATTTATTACTTCTAAGTTATTTATTTACTTCTGTGGTTTGTCAGATCCTTTCCTGGGCTATGGTGGCTGGATGGGGGATGGGTAGAAGCAGTTGGATGGAGATCCCGCCCTGACCATCCTGCTCACAACTTCAGGCTCACTCAGCAGTCATATGCCTGGCCTGGGACTGCTTGCCCTCAACCAGCAGCTCTGGAACCTGAGGGGCATGTAACACAGGCAGAGGAGGTGGCAAAGATGTGTTCGCTGCCCAGCCTCCAGCAGTTGGAACCTGGGGTTACTGGTGGAGAAAGCCATTGCCTTGAGACCTCAGGCATGCTGGGGGCTTGCTTGATGGTAAAGATTGCACCACCCCACTGTCACTGATCAGAGTCCTACCCTTCAGGACACCCTGACAGGTGCATATACTGCCTGTGCTTGCAGAGAGCCCAGCACAGGGAGCTCACTACCCACATTCTGTGAAGCAGCCCGCGTCAAGAGAGCAGCTGAAAAGGCTGAGGGTGGGAAAGAGGGTGCAGTGGGAGGCTGGTTTGGGGGGGATGAAGCACAGAACATCATGGAGATAAGAAAGCAGGAAAAGACTGAAGGTATCTAGAGGGACCCGCATCTTGGGTAATGAACAAGGATATTCATTCATTCATTCAACAAATATTTATGAACTACCTATTTTATGTCAGAAGCTGTGCAGACAGCAGGGCTACAGAAGTGACCCCGTGATCTCTGCTATTAAGCTTAAACCAGGAGAGACAAACAATAAATAATTTACATAAATAATTACTGAAATTCAATTTGGCAAACAGTATGAAAAAGGACCAGAGGCTGAGCGGTACACACCCTCATCTGGAAAGAAAGGAGGAGAGGTTAAATGCTGACCCTGGCCCTCCACACTGTTGCCAAGTCATAACTCAAAAGTCAGCACAATGCCTCTGAGCTTCTGTGTATGTCCTGTGAAACCTTGTTTCCTGGGCCCTATGAATTTGTCCTATATGATTTTTTTTTCTTTGAAATTAAGATCAGGACACGTATTTGGATGCATGCTGGGTCTGAGGAGCCGTGGGACATGCGAGGGTGGTCAGGAGGCAGTGGGGGTTGCTGGTCTGGAGCTGAGGAGGCAGGTCTGGACTGGAGGTTGATTGGGCAGCTGTTAGCAGAGGCAGTAGCTGCAGCCAGGGGTGCACGAGACGGTGTAAGAGTGAGGCGGATTCAGGCTGGGATCCCTCAGGCATTTGACACCATTAACCAAAATTCCTTCCCAACTGCCTGAATGCCTGCCTGCTTTGGCACAGATGCCCCCTTCTCCCAGGCTAGAGTCAGGAGCTGGCAAGGGCTCTTTGAAGGCTGTATGCATTCCGAGTCAAAGAGGGGAAAGGAGTCGTGTTTCCATTCTTCTGTTTTCACTGCCTCAGTTCTAGGTGCCCCCAAAACTTTGATGCTCTCATGCCGCCCGCAAACACCCCCTCGGTCCTTCTCCCTGCTTCCAAACTGATTCAGGACCTTCAGTCACCAACCCCCACCTCCAACCAAAGAAAATGGCAGTTGGAAACATCTCACAAAGGCCGTGCCCTGGTCCTGGTTGGGGGTGAAGAGAAAGAAGTGGAACTGTTAGTCGCTCAACTGTGTCTGACTCTTTGCGATCCCGTGGACTGTAGCCCGCCAGGCTCCTCTGTCCATGGAATTCTTCAGGCAAGAACTCTGGAGTGGGTTGCCATTCCCTTCTCTAGGGGTGAAGAAGAAGGTCCTGTCAATTTCAGGGTCACTGGGGCCAAGGAGTCCCTGATGAAAAGACTTGAAGGCCCGGTGGAGGGTTTGAGGGCCAGGCTCTGGCCCTCAGTGGACATCTGTGCTCTCAGAACCACTTACAGGAGATGGGTTGAAGCCATGTCTGGCAAGTCCCACAGAGAGACAGCCAGGTCAGAACCTGAGCCAAAGGCGCTGGCTCTCAACACTCGCAAAATTGTAAGTCCTTGGGAGAGCAGGGTCCCCCCGCCCCCGCCAACTCAAGGCTGAATTCTGGGCCCTGGAGAGACTGCCCAACACTGTACAAAATTGTGGATTAAGCCACAGCTTCTCCAAAAGGAGCATATTCCCACAAGAACTAGTCTCAGTTTGCAGCTCACAATGAACCAATTGTTTTGTACTAAGTCGCTTCAGTCGTGTCCGACTCTTTGTGACCCCACAGATTGTCGCCTGCCAGGCTCCTTTGTCCACAGGACTATGAATACTGGAGTGGGTTGCCATTTCCTTCTCCAGGGGATCTTCCTGATCCAGGGATTGAACCAGCATCTCTTACATTCCTTGCATTAGCAGGTGGGTTCCTTACCACTAATGCCACCTGGGAAGCCCCTATGAACCAAATCCCTCTTCAAAAATAATAAAACAAATGAAGCATTTTCCCCAAAGGGAACAAGTTGCAGAGCTCCACCTCTCTGCCTACAATTTAGCAGAGGTCACCTGGCACATGGCCTCCACACAGATGGCTCTAGAATCTCCATTTTTGACTGTCATCTCTTTCATATTTGCAAAATGACACTGCCCATTTGAATGATCTTCCCAGAACTAAGGTATGATTTCCTCCTAAGGGAAGCAAGTTATCACTTCTTGCAAGACAGAAAACTACAGATAGCTTTTTTAAAAATATAATTTTATTTATTTATGACTGTGCTGGGTCTTGGTTGCTGTGTGGGCTCTTCTCTAGTTGTAGAGAGCAGGAACTACTCTCAAGTTGCTGTGTGCAAGCTTCTCATCAAGGTAGCTCCTCTTTTTCCGGAGCATGGGCTCCTGAGTGCTCAGGCTTCCGTAGTTGCGGCATGTGGGCTCAAGAGTTGTGGTGCACGCGGGCTTAGTTGCTCTGCGGCATGTGAGATCTTCCCAGATCAGGGATCAAACCCTTGTCTCCTGCATTGGCAGGCGGATTCTCTACCACTGAGTCAGCAGGGCAGCCCTACAGATGGCTTTGACTTGACAGTTTTCTCTGCTTCAGGGGGTACCCAAACATCCCTTTAGTTTCAACCAGGAATCAAAGTTTGGGGAATGTGTGTGCTCCCCCTGCCCCAGCCAGTGGTATTCCTCCTCTCTTGTCCAGGGATTGCCACAATTTCCCCTGGCTAGAGAGCCCTGTGCCTGAGTGCATGTGGTCTGGCTACCTATTTTGAAAAGGAAGGTAGAGTAGAAATCTGAGAAAATCAGAGAAAAGATCTAGGAGAATTTGTGCCATGTGAGACCACATCTCTTGTTCACAGGGGTGGTGCTTCACCTGTTTTGGAGCTGGAGTGTCCTTACAGAAACTGATGAAAGCCAAGGATCCTCCCCACCCCACCTCCCACTTCAATGCTGAAAAAACCACTGATATGGAAATCTGGTAAAGAATTTGAGGGAGTCCACAGACTTTCTGAAGCTCATTCAGGGATTCTGTAGGAGTCCATGGCCCTTGAGGTATCCTGCCTTGTTCAAGATACTATTATTAATGTCCTCCTGTAAGCTAGATTAATTCCTCTATCTGTGCTTAGGCCCCCATATCACAGGGCTCTCTGTCTCCATTATTTACAAGCCTCCCTATTCATCAACCTTTCTCTATTGAATGTCTTTTCCCTCTGCATTTAAACTTGCTTGAATATATCATGGCACACACACACAAAAAGACACTGTGATTAGAAATATATAAATATCAATATATAATCTGCTTACACCACTCCTCCTTCACTAAATGAGCTCTTGCTGTGGTCCCTAGTGGCCTCATCATTGCTAAACCCAAAGACCACTTCTCAGCCTTTAGTCCTTTGGATTCTCAGAGGCACCCAACTTTGTCACCCTCTTGGAACACCTGTCTTCTCTTGACTCTCCATCCCATATTCTCCTGGATTTTCTCCCACCTCTACTCATTCTTAGACTCTTTTGGGGTTCCTTTTCCTCTCTCAGCCCCTTAAGAACATCAGGGCTCTGATATAGCCCTTCTCTCCCCATTTTAGTCTCCCTGAGCAATATGACCAACTTCCATGATTTCAGTTACCACCTCCATGCTGATCATGCTCTCACTGTATCTCCAGCTTAATCTTTCTCCTAAGCTCAGCCTATATTTCCAATTCTTTCATCTGCATAGCCTCAGAAACCTCGAACTGAACTTATCTGTCCTGGCTGTCTTCTGTTCATTCCTTCAGATGCTCTCTCCACCATTCTCCTCGTGCTCTAAGCCCCACATCAGTGAGTTTCCCTGCTCTCCAGCCTCCAAGCCTCCTCCAGGGTTCCCTCCCAGGTGAACGGCACCAACCTCCATCCAGGGATACAAGCCAGAAACTTGGGCAACAGCCTAGACTTCCTGAGCTTTGCCACTTCCCTTTTCCGTTAGTTCTCAGATCCTTAGATCTTGCAAGTCCATCCTCCTTTCCCTCTTCCCAATGCTATTTTGTGGAGACTTCCTAATTTGTAGAATGGTTTATTGTTCATCCTTCTAAATGGTCCCTGTCTCCAGTCTTAACTCCCTCCAGTCATTCTCAGCTCTCTGACCTTTTAACATTAATTAAGCACTAACAGTAGTGCCTTGGGCCAGTTATGGGGAATCCAAGATCAGCTAGAAACAGTTCTGCCATCAGGGAGACCATAGTTGGAGGTGGAGGTAAGGGAAGGGCGACCAGTTTGGCAAATAAAAATAGGATATCCAGTTAAACTGGAATTTCAGATAAACAATACTTTTTTTTAAGTAAGTATGTCTCATGCAATAATTAGGACACGTACTTATAAAAAAAAAATGTTGTTTAGGTATTTCCCTGGTGGTCCAGTGGCTAAGAATCCATACTCCCATTGCAGAGTGCCAAGGTTCAATCCCTAGTCAGGGCACTAGATCTCACATGCTGTAATAAAAAGTTTGAATGCTGCAACTAAAGATCCCCCATGCTGCAAGGAAGATTGAAGATCCTGTGTGCTGCAACTAAGACCCAGCACAGCCAAATACACAAATAAATATATTTTTTAAATGTTGTTTATCTACTATTGAAGTGGGTGCCCCCTTTTTTTCCTGGCAACCCTAGATGGGGGTAAACAAATGAACAGGAAACACAATCAATCATCCCAACAGAAGTATGATTAGGGCACAGTGATGTATGTCAGGGTTGGGGAGGATTCTATACTCACAAAGGAAGAGGAATCATTTCTACCTAGATGGACAGGGAAGAGCCAGGAAAGTCTTTGTGAAGGAGGCGGCTCTTGAACCGGACCTTGAAAAATGAAATATTTGCCTTCATTGCCTCTCAGCTCTAGATCCCCCCTTTTCACCAGCCATGCCCTCTCAGCAGAGGCAGTAGCACGAACAAAGGCAGGAAGCATGGAACAGCCTGAAGAACCAGGGATTTCATGTAGAACTGGGGGAGGGTCCTCATCAAGACACAAGTCAAGAGAGATCATAACCGTCCTTGAGTGCTATACCAAGGAGCCTGGACTTGGTGCTGAGTGGAGCCGCTGAGGGTTTTAGGTGGGATTGTCTAGAGACATGTTTCAGATAGATGACTGGCCACTGTGTCTAGTTTGGACTGGAAGGGGCAAGGCAGGGGACACCAGTTAGAGCTGCTGCAGTTAGAGCTGCTCAGACAACAAATGCTGGCCCCTTGACCTAGGGCAGAACAGCGTGGAAGGACAGCGAGACAGGAGGTACAATCCATGGGACTTGGTGATGAACTGATGGTGAGGACCTGATGGAAGGGAGAGTTTTTGGGAGTCTGGCTTGGGCGACCAGTAAGAAATTTAGGGGATGTAGTATTTTTATTCCATGATGGGGGTAAGGTGTGGGGGAAGTCATGTTTGAATTTGTACCTGTTCAACTTGACGTGCCCGTGACAGTTTCAGAAGGCAAGGAGGCTGGCAGCGGCTGGGTCTGAGGGTCAGGACAGTCTGGGCCAGAGAGATCTAAGAGTCATAAATCAAAGACAAGGAGGTGGTGAGCAGCAGAGCCTAAGGCTTGGAGACCCAGCAGTTTAGGAACAGGGAGAGGAGAAGGGACAAGGCTGTGAGGGAGACCAAAACGGTGTGACCAGAGTGGTGGGGAAAACAAAGCAGAACAAGGGGAAGGAGCAGTCGAAGGGGCCAGATGCAGCAGAAAAACCCAGTCACATAAGGACTGAAACTGTCCATTGGGTTCTCTGGCCACAAGGTGGCCTAGGGACTCAGGCTAAGCTTCTTGCTGAAAACAACTAGAATTACTTAGACAAAATATACACTTTTAAAAATTAATGCATCTGTAAGCTGGCATACACAGAAGAAATATTCAGGCCAAAATAAACAAATACAGGAACTACAAAGGTAAACAAAGTTCAGTAGCTGGTATTCTCCTTGAGGGCATTTTCTTTACCTGGGGAACCTAGGCAATGGTTTGCAAGGGCTCCCTTGCAAAGAGCTTATGGGGGCAGAGGGGGTCTACCTGGAACATTCTCAGTAAGGCCAGAACCCCAGAGGACTATGCCCACACCTAGAGGTGAACAAGAAATAAACCTTCTCCTCCTTTCCCTAACCTCTTTCCCTCAAACCAGGGGACTACAAAGAAAATAAACTTCCCTAGTGCAATTAACCTTAGTGCTAAGTGAAAGGGGAGAAACCTCCCCTGAGAATTCTTAACTACAGGCGGGGCCCTCATTTGGTTTTGCAGACCAAAATTCACACTGTTTTAGAAGGTTGAAAAACTTCAAACTGGTTAATCTGTCATGGACATGGATTGCTAGTGGTTCCAGATAACCAACAGAAGTTCTTTCTCCTCCTCTCCTGGGCTCTGGAATGCTCTCCTGAATTTGGGAACCCCTCCCAGGGTTGTCAGGGCTTCCTGGTAACTCAGTGGTATGGTTCAGGTGGCAGAGTCTGCCTGCAAAGCAGAAGATCCAGGTTCAGTCCCTGAGTCAGGAAGATCCCCTGGAGAAGGAAATAGCTGCCCACTCCAGTATTCTTGCCTGAGAAATTCTATGGACAGGGGAGCCAGGTGGGCTACAGTCTATGCAGTTGCAAAAGAGTCTGGCATGACTCAGCGACTAAACAACAACAACCCAGGGTTGTCACAGGTTCTGGCCCCTATATGTTCTATTCTTTTTTAAAAAACAATTTTAATTATTTAAAAATTTTATTTATTTTTGGCTGTGCTGGGTCTTTTTTGCCTTTGGGAAGACTTTTCTCTAGATGCAGCAAGCAGGGGGTTAGTCTTTGTTGCAGTGCTCGGGCTTTTCACTGCAATGGTTTCTCTTGCTGCAGAGCATGGGTTCTATGTGCACCACTTTCAGTGTTGCAGCATGTGGACTTTAGAGCTGGGGCTCAGCAGTTGTGGTGCACACGCTCAGTAGTTGCTCCATGGCATGTGGGATCTTCCAGATCAAGGATCAAACCTGTGTCCCCTGCACTGGAGGTGGATTCTTAGCCACTGGACTACCAGGGAAGCCCCCTCACTTTTTTTAGAAAGAGGTGGACAGATTTGAACACAGAATTTGTGGTCTTAACCCTCCCTCCATTCCTCCACCTTCCACAATGATATTTTAGTATCAGGGCCAAGACATTTCACACCCCTATGCACAGACCTGGAATCAGTACTTTATTGTGGCTTCCTGTTTCCTCCTTCCAAATTCCCCTTTCCTTCTTCAATGTATTATACTGTTGCAGGAAGGGGGACCCCCCCCCTCCCAGGGCCCAAAATGGGGATCTTGTCAGACACATGTGCTGTGCTGACAAAGCAAGAGGCTTTATTGGGAAGGGGCACCTGGGTGGACAGCAGTAGAGTAAGGGAACCCAGGAGAACTGCTCTGCCTCAAGGCTGGCAGTCTTGTTTTTATGGTGATGGGATTATGGGATTAACTTTCTGGGCTGTCTTTGGCCAGTCACTCTGACTCAGGGTCCTTCCTGGTGGCACACACATTACTCAGCCAAGATGGATGGCAGCGAGAAGGATTCAGGGAGGTGGTAGGACCTGTGGCGTCTCCTTTTGACCTTTTCCGAATTTTTCTGGTTGGTGGTGTCAGCTTGTTAGTTTTGCGTTCCTTACCATGACCTTGTGTGGTAAAATAAGTGAAGTCGCTTAGTCCTGTCCGACTCTTTGCAACCCCATGAGCTGTAGCCTACCAGGCTACTCAGTCCATGGAATTTTCCAGGCAAGAACACTGGAGTGGGTTGCCATTTCCTTCTCCAGAGGATCTTCTCAACCCAGGGATTGAACCCAGGTCTCCCGCCTTGCAGGCAGACGCCTTACTGTCTGAGCCACCAGGGAAGCCTGGTGGTGTGGTAAAATAACTCATGCAAATAGTTACTATGGTGCCTGACCAGGGCAGGCAGTTTCAGTCAGTGTTTCCCGTAACAATTCTATACACAGATTTTTCTAAAGTGCAAATTCAATCATCAATGCCCACTTGCAACCTCATCATGGTTTCATATTGCACTTAGGATACTGTGTCAATTTGTCTTCCAAGCTCATCACCTTCCTCATCCCCTCCCCCTTCCTCACCTTCACAGACAACCCCCTTAAAAGTGAACACAGCTAACTAGCTGTACTTCAAACATTTTCTTGATGAAGATTTGTTGAATGACTAGATTCCCACTGGAGTCTGCCTACCAGCTAATCAAGCCCCCTCCTCCCCAGTCTCTTGCTGTTCTTCTTCAAGCTCAGATCAAGTTTATCCTCCTCAGGGAAGCCTTCATCCACCTTCTCAGGCCTCAGTGGCTATAGCCAATGCCAGCTTCCTCCACTGAAGACAAGAACAGAAGTCCTTTCCTTTTTGATTTTTTTTTTTTTCCACCTGGGGTAGAGACTGCAGGGGACTTGGGCCGATCAGATTTGTGGCTGATCTCTGCTACCCTAGCTGTGTGTCCAGCGAAAAGATAAGCTCAACTTTCCCCAACTTCGGCTTCCTCATCTGAAAATAGTAAATGAAAATAACCACCACAGAGTTGCTGCGAGAATTGGACTTAAAGTATGCAATGTGCTGTTCCTTGCACTTAAATATGAGCTAACTTAATTACTCATAAAGACAAGTTGCTTCCAAGAACCTAATGAAATTCTCCAAGCACTGTCCATGGTAAGTAGTTTCCCGGTGGCTCACGGGGTGGCCCTGAGAGCCATCCTATTTTATTCCTGAGGCGCGCCAAGCCCCCTTCCTCCTCAGAGTGGTGCGGACGCGTTCTTCTCAAAACAGTACCCTTCCTGGGCCCGAAGTCTTGCCTCCAGCGGAGCACCAGATTAACCTGGGTCCCCCCCCACCCCCTCAGTCCCCTCCCAAACACACACCTTAACCTCCAGCCTGGCTTCCCAGCTCTATCCCACCGGCCCCTAGACTCACGTCCTCTTAGGGAGCTGCCCCGCAGGGCCTCTCGCCGGTCGAACTTGGCCGCAATAGGCCTGAGGCTGCCTGGGCTCGGCCGATCCCCAGCCCACGTGCTCCCGGCCTCCGCCGCAAGACACCGCCTTCCCGCTGGGCGCCATGAGGACTACATTTCCCAGAGTGCACAGCGGCGGGGCCTTGGCTCCGGTGAGGCGGGGCGGGGCTCAAGCGGCGCGCCGCTCCGCGGCCTGCTCACGGGCGCGCGGGCAGGCGCGAGGATAAGAGAGGGAACCCGGAATGAGTTTCCGCGCAGTTCCGTCGGGCCGTGTCGGGCTGTGCCGGCGGGGTCGGACCAGGGCAGGCGTGGGTCCGGGGGGGACGGCTTCTGAGTTGGCGGTGCCGCGAACAGGCGCTCGGGGCAGCCCGTGCCTCGCTGAGGTCCCCGCCCCGTCCCGGCCGGGCCGGCTCGCCTGTCAGTCACTGGGGCGGAGGCAGCGGCAGTAGCAGGGCCGGAGACGGAGGGTGAGAAGAGAGCGGGCCTGGCCGAGCCGAGGGGACCTGCCACAGCCCCTTAACTCCACGGACTCTTCGCCCGAGACTTGCGAAGCTGTACCCCTGCGCTTCGTTGGACGCCTCCGTAACCCGCGAAGGGCTCTCTCCCCCGTAACCTCCCACCCCCGTGACCTCTTCCTAGAACCCGAGATCTCACTAGGGTGTTGTGGTACAGGCCATCGACCCTGTGACCCCTTGGTTTTCCCCAGGCCTCGCTTTCCTATGACTCCCTCCTCATAGATTCTGGGGACAGAACCCTGATCTACCATCAGGACCCCCGCCGGCAAACTCCTCACTGACGGCTTTCTCCTAGGAGTTCCCCTCAGTGGGTCTCCTCCAAAGAGCACCCCTTTTGGCCTCTGGCTAGCCCCCCACCCTCAACCGAGGTGGGGCGGCCTCGGCAGCCATGCTTGCCCTGGGACCCCTGTCACCCCACCACTTCCTGGGCACCCAAGCCGGAGTCTAGCAGGGGGCCAGCAGCCAAGAGGCTGGGGCAGGAGACAGGTCACGGTCCACCTCCCTGCTGGGGAGGGAGCAAAGATGGAGCGGCGGGAGGAGCAGCCGGGGGCTGCAGGGGCTGGAGCAGCACCAGCCTTGGACTTCACGGTGGAGAACGTGGAGAAGGTATGAGGGCCCTGGGGAGGGGCACTCCCGTGACAGAGCAGAAGTTCTGGGGACTGACACTAATGCCAGGGCCCAGGCCTGGGCTGGGTGCCCGTTGGGATGGTGCCTCCAAAGCACCTGGCGTTTGCTGTCTCTCTGGTCCAGTCCACAGCAATGCAATGGTGTCTTAGGCTATTTTTGGCCTTCCATAGACACCGGTCCTCTGTGGATACTCTAGGGTCTTGGGATGGTCCCTCCAGGGTGCTGATGGTTTAGACCCTCCAGCCAGACTGGCTACTCTCCAGCTCCATGGGAAATGCATGAGCAGTGCAGTAAGAAACCAGGAATGAGGGAGACTTGCAGCTCAGTCCCCAGAAACCAGAGTGATGCTGAGCCATCCTGGCCCTGTTTTATTGAGCAGGGGCTCAGAAAATAATCTGAAACTAAAACAATCTGGGTCGTGTTTTCTCTCTTCCTTGGAGAAGGGTCCTTCGGTTATTGGATGGAGGCCAGACCACTCCCGGGCAGGCGGAAGTAGGGCTGGCCCCTTGGTTTTGTGCTGGATCCAGGGGGCCTGGTCCTGCTGGCAGCTTCAGGGTCCTTCCCTACTCACCTGCCCACATGGCTTCCTGCCATGGCACTCTCAGGCTCCCCCACTGCTCAGTCTGTCTTTTTCAAACTGCTTCTCTATTTCTTTGCTGGGTTCTGCCCCCAGAGGCTGGGAATGTAGAAATGCTTTCCACCCTGGGATGGATGGGGGAGACGGGGCTACCGTGGTGGAAAACGGAATGATTGCAGATACTCATTTGTTATTCTTGAGCCCCGTTTACCATACCCAGTGGTAAGGATGCATCTTTCTGCTTCTGTTCTCTGCCTGCCTCAGCATCCCAAGAGTCCAGACAAGGAACAGTGGCTATAACTGACTGTCAGGGGGTACAGATAGGGCTCAATCTACTTGGATGGAGCCTGCTTGGGGTGAGAGTCCTGTCCTCACTCGTCCACCCCTTTGGGCTGGGCAGTGTTGGCATGGTGGCGCACTGTTCCATGTGCCTCCAGGGAAATAAACCACTGTTTTCCTACTGTGTGAAGTCCTAATGGAATTGGGACCCTGGGGATTTAGCTAGTTGAGAGCTCCAGGCTAGGCATATGCCAGGGCTGCAGGCCAAGACTTCTCTGGACCAGCTTTTTGGACCCTCTTGTGTGCTCTCGGAGGAGTGTTGTCACCCTCCCTTCCAGTTTGTCTCTGCCCTAGGGCTGCCTGGCAAAGTCTTAGTCCTGCTCAGATTTCACAGTGGCTTTGGTGCCAGCATCTGGAGTGACCTAGGGATGATCCTGGGGGAGCTAAATGGAGCTTTTGGGGTAGATGAGAGCAGCTGTGCCTGGGAGGGCTGGAGGCGGGGGGTGGCTCAGGCTGTTCCATGCTCTTCTCAGGCTTAGCTTCTTCCTTATGGAGCCACTCCTTCCACCCAGGCCTTGCCCTTTACCTCAGGTGCTTTTCCTTTGGGGAACTTGGCCTCCTCTTTTGCTGCTTTCCTGCAGAAGGTCACGCTCCCAACCCCTAAGGTTTTGCTATAAAGAGAAGAGGCTATGGTGGAGTGTGGGCAAGTTCAGGCTCTCAAGATACCGGCCGGACCCCAGGTCCACGAAGCACTGCTGAGCCTGAGCTCTCCCTTCCCGCTCAGCCCCCTGGTCAGAAAGAGAGGACAGTTTTGCAGGACCAAGTCATGGCCTATGTTCTGGGCTCTGGCAGGATCCAGAGTGGCCAGCACCTGCTCAGTCTTGTGCTGTCCTGCAGGCGCTGCACCAGCTCTACTATGACCCCAACATTGAGAACAAGAACCTGGCTCAAAAGTGGCTGATGCAGGCCCAGGTGTCCCCACAGGCCTGGCACTTCAGCTGGCAGCTCCTGCAGCCGGACAAGGTGCCTGAGATCCAGTACTTTGGGGCCAGCGCCCTACACATCAAGATCTCTCGCTACTGGAGTGACATCCCTACTGACCAGTATGAGAGCCTAAAGGCACAGCTCTTCACCCAGATCACCCGCTTTGCCAGTGGCTCCAAGATTGTGCTGACTCGGCTGTGCGTGGCACTGGCCTCACTGGCTCTCAGCATGATGCCCGACGCTTGGCCATGTGCTGTGGCAGATATGGTACGGCTGTTCCAGGCCGAGGACTCACCGGTGGATAGCCAGGGCCGCTGCCTGGCCCTGCTGGAGCTGCTGACAGTGCTGCCCGAGGAGTTCCAGACCAGCCGCCTGCCCCAGTATCGCAAAAGCCTGGTGCGGACCAGCCTGGCAGTGGAGTGTGGGGCTGTCTTCCCACTGCTGGAGCAGCTGCTGCAGCAGCCCAGCTCACCCAGCTGTGTGCGTCAGAAGGTGCTCAAGTGCTTTTCCAGCTGGGTGCAGCTGGAGGTACCGCTGCAAGACTGCGAGGCGCTCATTCAGGCTGCCTTCGCTGCTCTGCAGGACTCAGAGCTCTTTGACAGCAGTGTGGAGGCCATTGTCAATGCCATCTCACAGCCTGATGCCCAGAGGTGAGCCGGTCCCAACCTTCCCGGAGATGGACAGCCTGCTTGGCCAGCCACACATCCATCCATCCATCTGTTCAGTAAACACTAATTGAGTACCTACTAGATGCCTGGCCCTATGCTGAATATACAGCAAGGAACCAAACAAGACATGGTCCTTGTCCTTGCGGTTCAGAGAGGGAGACAGACGTTAGACAATAAACCATCCAACGAATTATTCAGTGAAAATATTTGATTCTCCCTTCTTGTTCTCTTAGTCAGTCGCCCAGTCCTGGCTGCTCTGCTCCTGACTATGCTGCATATCTTTTCCATTCCCACTGCCCCCACCCTAGTGTAAGGTGTCCTCATCTCTCTCCCCATATTACCGAGGGGCTTCCTCACCAGTCCCCTGGTTTTCACACTTGTACCTTTCATTGCCCACCCAGCACCCAGAGAAATCTTTTTAACAATGAGGGTCTAATCTTTCCTTTCTGCTCAGAAATTCCCAGTGGCCCCACACTGCTCTTGGGATAAAGTTCAGAATTTTCAATGTGATTCACAAGGGCGAAGCAGAGCATGGCACCCCAGCCTCGTCTCGAGCCATGCTACTTCCTTTCTTCACTCTCACACAAACTTCTCAGTTTCTTGTGTCCCAGGCTCCTTCCAGCCTCTAGACCATCACATGGACTTGTCATATCATCGTTGCCTGATCCGAAACTTTACTTCCTTGGGAAAGTCCTCATGATTTTTAAGACTCAGTTTGGTCTTCTCTATTATTTTATCTCAGTACTCCCAGTGTTTTTCCTTCTTAGCCTGTAACGCAGTTTCATTATAAATTAATGTATGTCTCCCCATTAGTCTCTCAGCAATGTGAGGACAGGCTCTCTGTCATTTTATTTTGTCACATTGTGCCTGGCAGCACTTGGTAGCAATCATTATTTTTTAAACAGAGGAAAAGTAGGAGTTGCCTACTTGGTGAGGGTCAGGGGTGGGAGAGGGTGGAAGGGGAGCAAGTGTTCCAGGCTTCGGGAGATAGAGCAGGGGCAAAGGCATGTAGTGGGCAGCACCACCATAGACTCAAGGAGCCAAAACAAGGTGAGTGTAATGAGATGTTTCCTCAGGAAATGTTGCTTGAGCATCTGTTTATGTGTGGGGTCTAGGCTGACCACAGGGAGCCTAAAGATGGATAGGTTGATTTCTGCAAGTCAAGAGCTCAGAATCCAGGAGACACATGGATGGGCAAGTGCAGCCTACGCGATGGGTGCTCTAATGGAGGGAGCAGGTTGCCGTCAGAACTGAGAGGAGGCATTTAACCCAGTGTGAGGGTATGAAGGGCTTCCCAGAGGAGGTGCCAACTGAGCTGTGCTTTGAAGGCTGTGTAAGAGTTAGCCAGATGGAGGTGATGGACATGGGGAGGACGTTTCAGACTGACGGAAGAGCCCAAGCAAGAAAGGGTGTGAGAGAGCCTGGCGAGTGGGTGTGATTAAACAGCAAAGTGTAAGGGCCAGTGGTAGGAGACCTAGACCCGCATCATCAAGGCCTTGTTGACCAGGCTTAAGATTTTGGTCTTTGTGCTGAAGAGGATGTAATAAGAGAAAATGGCATGATGAGATTTTTGGTATAAGTTGGGTTGGCTGGGGCAAGCCTGGAAGCCTGATACTTCACATTTCAGAGAAAAGACTTTGAGAATGCTCAGCAGAGCCAGAGGAGGAAATACCATTGAAAGGGATGGCCTGGGGAAGTGGCTGGTGGCTCTAGCCTTGGCATTAGTCATGTTTGTGTTTGAATCCCATATGATTCACTTCCTAGATCTGAGACCTTAGATAAACCACTTTTAAGCCTCAGTTTCTGTTATCAATAAAATGGATCATTATACAGAGTTTAAATAGAAGAATGTGCCCAGGGCCTGACCCTGGTATTCTGGGAATATTTTGGTATGAAGATTCAATAAGAGAATGTTTGTGAGAGCTTGACATCGCATTAATGGCGGTTACTAGTATTTGGTATCATGATTGCTTTGGCAGTTAGTGTGAGCCCTTTCCCATGGCTTCTCAGCTTTTCCACCTTAAGGTGGGTACTAAGTCCTAGGTCAAAGCCTTTCTTGGCTGGCTAGGCTCAGACAATTGGTGGCTAAGGGGAATTGGCAGGGCCAGTGCGTGGGTGATGTGAGGTGTCCTTGGATACACCCAGGTTTACCCGCCTAGCCAGTCTCGAGGGCTTTGGCAGGTAATTGATGCCTCTGCTCCTCTGAACGAATGAGCAAGCAAGGAGCCAGTGAGGGAACCTATAGCCTCCTGAGCGCCCATTGGCTGCAGCCCCCTTGGTTGCTTAGCAACTCTCCCCATTTTCTCAGCTCTGCTCCCAGAGCTCTAATTGCAGGTCTGGGCTGAGCTCAGTGTGAGTGGCAGCCAAGGAGTCCCAGCAGCTCTGCCCCGGCAGCTCAAGCTGACCAACAGGAGCCAGGCCTTTTGAACCCAGGCTCAGCTGTAGTGTTTTAAAGACATCCTCTCTATCTCCCTCCCCCAAACCTAGAAGCCTCGAGGCCTCAGGTGCATTCTGTTTGTTCACAGGTCTCAGGCACAGGTGTCCGGGTGGTAGGAAATCAATGGAAGAGTTTCCTCTATGGGTGGACTGCATCCAGCCTGGAGTCAGTGTTTGGGCCTTGCTCTGTCTAGTCCATTTCCTAACTTTGGCTTGAGAAAGTCATCTTCAGTGGCTTTGAATTTTGGGTCATCCAGCCACTCCCCAGGTGTCCTGACGTTGGCTCTCTCCTTGGCTGAGCTTGCACTCAAGTCACCATTTTCCCACCCCATCCACAGCTGCTGCTGTTTGCCTGGCTCTCTCTCCTTTGAAAAAACTTTTTTCCTGAGATTTGTTTTTCATCCTGGGAAAGCTTGTTGCTGGGGGGCTGGAGAAGGGAAAAAAGATGAATTAGACAGGCTCATGGGAGCTCCCATCAGTTAGAATTTGAGATATGTACTGAGAGCTGCATAGATCCTTTGAGGAAATTCAGGTTGGGCCCTGAAACAGAAGCAGACCTATAGCAGTGCACGGGGCTGTCTTAACTTGGAATCTGTCACTGTTTGCTCTGTGACCTTGAGTAACGCTCTGACCTCTACTGGGCTATATTGTCCTTGATTTATCCCGTTATGAGGCAGAGATGAGACAAATTAAGAACTTTGATTACCTACTGTGTACATGAATTTTGAAGATGTGAGGGAGCCTTGGAATTCAGTGAGGATGCTGTGGGGGTAGGGCACTACCTCCTGCTGCCATCTCAGCTACTGGGCAGCTCATGGGCCATGGCCTTGGCCCTGCCCCTACTCATTGTGCCGGAGTCTGGCCTGAAGGTGCCCATTGTCTTGTGGTGCAGCCCGTGTCAGGGCCATGAGACAAGCCATCCCCGCCGTCTCCAGGCCACACCCTCTGGAGCTGTCTCTGGGCTGCGGGTAATCTGGTATGAACGTCTTGTCCCACCAGAACCGGGATGTGGAGGCCAGCATCCTGGACTGGTTGCCTCTTGTCCTTCTCATCCTTTGCCTAAGGTTACCTTGCTGGGGCTACCTCCTAGCAAGCTGCTTGGGGCAAGTCCAGATAGAACTCCTTCTGGATTTTCGGTACTGCCTCCCCTCCATAGATTGCTATGGTGACACTATGATTGGCAGTAGAGGGATTTCCCGCCCCCCCCCCCCCCACCCCGGAGAGTATCCCTCTGCTTAGTCTTGTCTCCACAGAGCAGGCAGCTGGGGATGGAGCTAGCCTTCTCTCAGTCTCCTTTGTATATTCTGCTTCCTCTGCTCCTTCCTTAGAGATCACTGTGCTTCAGTGCTCTGGCTCAGACCCTTTTCTCATTCAGCACTTACGCATGCACACATGCTAAGTCGATTCAGTCGTGTCTGACTCTTTGCGACCCTACGGACCATAGCCCACCAGGCTCCTCTGTCCATGGGATTCTCCAGGCAAGAATACTGGAGTGGGTTGCCATGCACTCCTCTCATTCGACACTTAATTCTTGGTCACTTTCCATCTATTCCCATAGCTGTTTGCTGATGATTCCAAAATCTATGCCTCTTGCTCTAACCTCTCCATTGGGCTTTAGGTTTTTATATCCAGTTCTCTCTGAACACTTCTACCTGCCTATTTCCCTGGGTACCTCTGATTCAGTATGCCTAACACTGAACTTAATACATTCTGGCCTCCCTTTAAATTTATTACTGTCCCCATTCATCGTCTCCTCCAGGTCTCAGTAATATTTCCACCAGGGAGACTTGTTCTTGACTCTTAGCTATCCTCCTATCCCTGTTTTATCTCTGAGTTCCCTCTGAGTTCATTCCCTCCCTTACTGCCACCAGACTCCTTAGGAGTTAGGATTTGGAGTTAGGAGTGGAGGGTGGGGGTTGATGCTCTCGGCAGCTGTTGCTGTCTCCTGAAGTTTTTAACAAGACTCTTCTGTCTTACCTCTCCTGTCTCCTATCCTCGTTCAATCTCCCCTGATACTGATGGTATTAGTTTCCTACAGCTGCCATAATAAGGTACCACACCCTGGCATATGCGACAGAGATCTATTGTCTCACAGCTATGGAGCTTGGACGTCTGAAATCAAGGTCTCAGCTCCCTCTGAAACCTGTAGGAGCACCCTTCCTTGCCGCCTCCCAGCTTCTGGTGCTTTGCTGGCAATCTTTGGTGTTCTCTCGGCTTGCTGCATGATTCCAGCCTCTTCCTTTTTTGTCACATGTCATCCTTCCTGGAGGTCTCTGTCTTCACATGAATGTCTTCTTTCAAGAACATCAGTCATATTGTATTAGGGCCACCCCCCTACTCTCTGATCTAATCTGCAGTGACCCTGTTTCCAAATCAGGTCACATTCTGAGCTACTAAGGTTAGGGCTTCAACACATCTTTTTTGGGGAAACAGTTCAATCCATAGCTCTCTTATTCTCTGGCCCCCCAAAATTTATTTGTCCTCCCCACATGCAAAACACATTCACCTCATCCTAACTTCCCTAAAAGTCTTAAGCCATTCAAGCATCAGCTCTAAGTCCAACTGGAGGACACAGGTCCAGCCACACTTTCTTTTTGTATGTCCTTTCCAGAGTTCTCCTGGAGGTCTCTGACCTAAAGGTATTCCCAAATTGGGCAACGTCAAACCTGCCACATAGGCCTCGCCCCTGACCTCTTTCTTGCTTTGGCTTTGATGTGGAAAGTGGGTCTTTGATGGACAACAGAGAGATTGTGCCTTTCTCCCAAAGCTGGTGGGGGATGGGCAGACAGTTCTGATGCGTCTCCTCACCCTCTGCCTCCAGGTACGTGAACACACTCCTAAAACTCATCCCACTGGTGCTGGGACTGCAGGATCAACTGCGACAGGCAGTACAGAATGGGGACATGGAGACCTCCCACGGCATCTGTCGCATTGCTGTGGCTCTGGGCGAGAACCACTCCCGGTGAGGAGAGGGGCAACTGCAGGTGGGATAGCAGGACCCTCAAAGAAGTAAGGGAGGTAGAAGGACCTCCCCATGTCTTCTCCCTCCCAGGGCCTTGCTGGACCAGGTGGAGCACTGGCAGAGCTTCCTGGCCCTCGTCAACATGATCATGTTCTGTACGGGCATCCCTGGCCACTTCCCTGTCAACGAGACCACCAGCTCCCTGACCCTCACCTTCTGGTACACACTGCAGGTGTGTCACGAGACCTTCAGGGGACCTGGGCCGTGATGGAAGAAGGGGGTCATGGCATCTGTGGCTAACTCTCCTCCCTGCTTCTCTCAGGATGACATTCTGTCCTTTGAGGCAGAGAAACAGGCTGTGTACCAGCAGGTGTACCGGCCAGTCTACTTCCAGCTGGTGGATGTGCTTCTGCACAAGGCCCAGTTCCCTTCTGATGAAGAATATGGATTCTGGTCCTCAGATGAGAAGGAGCAGTTCCGAATTTACAGGTGACGCTAGCAGGCCAATCCTAGCTCTAAAGGGAGTCCTGAGATAATGAAGGCAGTGAGGGGAGGGGCCCAAGGCCAGGTTCCATGAATCCTGGGCCTCGCTTCTCTGTTCTCTAGGCACTTTGGCGGGGCTATGAGGGAACTGGGGTGGGCTCCCGTGCTTGGGAGAGGCATCCAGGCAGTGTATAAGGCCTTCATCTGCTTCTTAGGGTGGACATCTCAGACACGCTCATGTATGTCTATGAGATGCTGGGGGCCGAGCTCCTCAGCAACCTCTATGACAAGCTGGGCCGTTTGCTCACCAGCTCAGAGGAGCCCTACTCCTGGCAGGTACCTCCCCAGCCTGATTCCCTCAGCCCTCCCAGATCTGTCACATCCTCCTCCTCAGCCAAGCCAGTAGCATCCTCTTTCCCCAGCACACAGAGGCCCTGCTCTATGGCTTCCAGTCCATCGCAGAGACCATCGATGTCAACTACTCTGATGTGGTGCCTGGGCTCATTGGCCTCATCCCACGGATCAGCATCAGCAACGTGCAGCTGGCAGACACCGTCATGTTCACCATTGGTGAGACTTGCCCCACACCCTTGAGCACATCCCCAGAGCCACAGCACACATACCCAGCCCACTTGCTGGGTCCTGTCCAAAGTGGGAGACATAAGTGCGCACACACACAATCAGAAACTGCAACCAGTTGACTGTTCTGGCATGTGTAGGGGTCCTTGATACAGTGCGCTGAGCTGCAGTTCAGTGAGGCTAGTTCGTTGCCACTGCAACATGGCGTGGGGCCTCTTCCGAGTAACTCCTTCCCGCTTATCATCAGTAAGGTCGTGTTTGATCCCGTATGTGCGTATTTGCTCATCCCATATTCTGAACACACAGCACTCTCTCTGCTCAGCAGCTCCAGCTCTACCCTGCCAGGAGATGTGCCTGCCTTGCAGGGACCTGGCACACAGCCAGCCTGGCCTGCCTCAGATGTCTTCCCTTCTTCCCCCAGGAGCTCTATCTGAGTGGCTGGCTGACCACCCCGTCATGATCAACAGCGTTCTACCCCTTGTGCTGCATGCCTTAGGCAATCCCGAGCTCTCTATCTCTTCTGTGTCCACCCTCAAGAAGATCTGCCGAGAGTGCAAGTATGACCTGCCGCCCTACGCTGCCAACATCGTGGCTGTCTCCCAGGTATCCCAGGGCACTGGGTGCACCTGGGCCTCAGGGCACAGTCTGCCCCGCACTGACACCATGTTCCTTCTCTTTATCCCTAGGATGTGCTGATGAAACAGATCCATAAGGTGAGTTCATAAGTTTCTAGGGGGCTCGGCTGTTTGAGGTATTGGGGGGATCTGAAGAAATCCTGTCTTCTGCCTTTGTGCCTTATTCTCTGTTCTTGGAACCTTCCCCAAGAGGTTCATTCTTCCCACCCACAACCAGGTGTGTCTGGGACTGACCCTCCATGTTCTGCCCCACAGACGAGCCAGTGCATGTGGCTCATGCAGGCGCTGGGCTTCCTGCTATCAGCCTTGCAAGTGGAGGAGATCCTTAAAAACCTGCACTCGCTCATCTCACCATATATCCAGCAGCTGGAGAAGCTGGCAGAAGAGATAGTGAGTGAACTGTTGCACGTGCGTGTGTGTGTATGTGTTGTATGTGGCCACAAGCAGCAGTGGGTCTCTGGGGCTGCCCTTTGTGTGGGCTGTGGCTTAGCTGCTGAGGGGTGGGCTGGAGCTGGCAGTCAGGGCTGGGAGATCCAGAGCTTGGTTCCCTTCTCCCCATAGCCTAATCCTTCCAACAAGCTGGCCATTGTCCACATCTTGGGGCTTCTCTCCAACCTCTTCACCACACTGGACGTCAGTCACCATGAGGATGATCATGAAGGCCCTGAGCTCCGGAAGCTGCCAGTGCCACAGGGACCTAACCCCGTGGGTGATGTTGTCATTGCCACCCCCTCCCCACCCTGTGGGAATGTCATAGTCACCCCTGAACTCTATGGGTAATGTTGTCATTGTTTCCCTGGCCTCATGGGGCATGATGCATTTGGTCCTTTGACCCTGTGAATGACCCTCCCACTGCCCCCTGCTCTGTAGGGAGTGATGTCATTGTCTCACTCAGTCCTGTGATGATGTTGTCTTTGTTCCTAGCCTAACTGGGGTGGTAGTATAGTGTTTCCTTCTCCCCATGGGGGACACTGACATTATACATCCTAAGTGATGTAATTATGGTACCCTGTTTAACCCCCAACTCTATGGGGCCTTCTACTTCAGCCTTCACCGTCCTCTACAGGCACTCAGGATGCTACCTACTCCACATATAATAGTTCTTGCCTTTGAGTGGCTTTTGGTTTAGAGGAAATACATATAAACAGATTGTCACAAAGCACTGTGATAAGTGCTGTGGTAACTTGGGCACAGGACGTTGGGGTGACTACTTATGAGCTGTTTAGTCTGGGACAAGCCTCAGCTGCCCATTCAAAGCTACGAACATCGGGATATCTGATGCTCATCTTATAGAACTGTGCTGAACAGCAGGTGTAGTCTTGATTAAAAGTACTTTGCATACTGTAGAACTCTGTACAGATGTGAGGCGCCGCTTTAGCCATTGTTCCAAGTACCCCTCCAGTGTTTTCTCCTGGAGAAAAGGTAGCCACAGTATCCTGGTCCCTCTGCTCAACTCCCCACCCCAGTGTCGGTCACCCTTTTGGCTCCAGACCAAACCAAAGCCACTGTCCTCCCAAAGAACCCCTCCTCCTTCTATGGTAGTCATCATCCCTCCTTCCCTCACCTCCCAGGACCTCTGCTCCACCATAAGCTGCCTGTATCTACGCATCCCTTGGGGCTCTCTACCGTAAGCCTATCTGGGTGAGACAGCATCTCTGCTTCTTCAGGGGCTGGTCCATAGGCCTTTGGCACTAAAATGCTTTTACTGAGCCGAAGTAGATAGGGAGTGACTTTTTAAAAAGATTACAAAGTTTTAATAGTCTTCTGAAGCTTGCAGTTTGAGGCTTCCTCTAAGATGATCCCTAGAATTCAGGGTATCTTTGATTCATTGGGGTTCAGCAAAGCACTCCTTCCCCAGGGTCCTGTGTACCAAGTCTTCAGCGTGCAGTCTGGGGTAATAGGTTTGAAACTCCTGGCCTACCTCCAACTACCAAGTAGTCCTTCTCGGGTGGGTGAGAGTGGTATGGGGGCACCTCACTTCTTCCTGTGTCTTCAGGTGGTGGTGGTACTGCAGCAGGTCTTCCAGCTTATTCAGAAGGTGCTGAGCAAATGGCTGAATGATGCCCAGGTGGTAGAGGTGAGTGCTGACCCTTGCCATCAGCCCCCATGGTGACTCTGCTCAGAAATGGAGCTTCCACCACCTCAGCTTGCTATGATCTGGAGGAGGTGAAGGAGACGAATCCTACCTCATGGATGCTCAGAATCTCTGGGGAAGAAACTTCCTGGTGTCACAAGAAATGCTGCACCCAAGGCTGTGATGCTGGGGCTGAGTGACAGTCAAGGATCCATTTTAGCATCCAGCACCTGTCTTGGTTCCATCCAGTTCAGGAGTTTCTCGCTATTGTTGCTCCCTGAGAGGCCGTGGTGGAGATGTGAGGAGCTGGAGTTACGTTACAGAGTTCCATCCTCAGCCCCTCTGAGAAGGGCCTTTCAGCCTCTTGCCTTCCAGGGTGAGGGTCAGACTAGCCTATCTTCCAGGGTTCACGCAGCCAGGCAGGGGTGGTGGGTAAGGGCCCTTTTTTGGGCCTCCGTTCTGTTGCATCCAGTGGTGACCTGCTGACCAGGCCCCCTCTTCTTTCTTCCCAGGCAGTGTGCGCTATCTTTGAGAAGTCCGTTAAGACGCTGCTGGATGACTTTGCCCCCATGGTGCCACAGCTGTGTGAGATGCTGGGGCGGATGTACAGCACCATCCCCCAGGCCTCCGCTCTTGACCTCACTCGACAGGTGGGCCTTTATCCCAGGCAGAGATCTGACCCAGGGATTGGGCGGATGGGTGGAGTAGGGTGGATGGTTGCTCTGGCAGGAGTCCTCGCCTGCATTCCAGGGACGCTGGCCTGTCGTGGTGGGCCAGGGCCTCTGCTGACCAGCACTCCCTGCTTTTTGCAGCTGGTCCATATCTTTGCTCATGAGCCTGCCCACTTTCCCCCCATTGAGGCCCTCTTCCTGCTCGTCACCTCCGTCACACTCACCCTCTTCCAGCAAGGTAGGTCCCGACCAGGGTCTCTGCTGCTGCCGCCACTGCCACTGCCTCTGCTTCCCTGACCGGGGAGCCACAGCTGCCCACTCTGTTCTCCTCTCTCCCCTGAGTTGCACATGGGTTTTGATGGGAAAGTAATGGGATCAAGCACAGCACAGTTGTCACCTTACAGATAGTTGACACCTTAGGTGGAAGTGGACAAGAGAGTGAATGATGTCTTCTCCTGGGCTCAGGGCCAGGCCGGATGTGGGGGAAGGTGGGGCTGGAAGCTCTAAGGGTGGCTGGCTCCATTTCCTTTGGGATAGATTGAAAGCTGACAAGAACATGGGCTTCGAAGTCAGCTAGACCTAGATTCTAAGCTCATCACCACCAACTAGTTGTGTGACCTTGGGCAAGTCACATACCTTTTCAGAGCCTTTGTTTCGATATCTGTGAAATGGGGATGTCAGATACTTGCTAGGATTGTTAATAGGTATTAAAGTAGCATCTTTCGGGCCCCTGGCTTGGGGATTTTGCACATGATGTACTCACAGAGTGCTGGTTCCTTTCCCTGCATTGAGACTCATTCCTTTCTAGGCCAGAAGCCTTTGGCTGTGACCCCAGCCCCCCAGTCACTACGGCCCTCTGCCTGAGAGAAGTTGGGAGTGGGGGGCTCCAGGCTTCCCCTGCTGCCTAACCCAGGCTTCTCACTTGGAGAAGAAACAACGTTGTTCCGTCAGCCACCTGAGTTTGCCTAGAGTCACGCTCACAGGCTTGAGGCTCACCAGGAGTCTTAGCTGGAGTCAGAGTGCTCTCTGCTTCTGTCCTCAGTATTTGGTCCCCTGATGCTGACCTCTGCTCTGGTGGACCATGGGTTGTTTCCAGAGTGGGGAGAAATCTGAGCCAGAACCCGGATGTGGTCCTCCTCAGCCTCACCTCCCCCCCCCCTCCACGGCCACTGTTCATCTGGATCGCCTCAGCAATCTTCTGACTGGTTTCCCTGGCATCTGCCCTTCTCCAACCCGTTCTGCACCCAGCAGCTGTAATATTTTTTATAAGACACAAATCTGAGCACTTTGCCCTACCCGGCTTAAGGCCTTTCCGTTGCTCCCCGTCACCCTCAGGTTATGGTCCCCACTGCCCGCCACCACGTGACATAGACCTGCATACTTCTCATCGGTCATTCCTGAACGGCTTCAGCAGTCCAGCCACCCTGATATTTCCCCCATCATGTCCCCTTTGATCTCTGTACCCTGCTCCTCTGCCTGGATTGCCCTGTGCCCTTCACTGGGTGAGCTCTCTCTCCTCCATGCCTTACCCCTGCATCAGTCCTCGGAAGCTTCTCTAAGGCAGAGCTGGGTGCTTCTGACCTTGCGCCAGAACTGCATGGGCACGCACCGCTGATACAGCGTTGATCACACTCAGTAAGCAGCTTCCATGACTGCCTCCCTCCCTGGACTAAGCCCCTCAAGGGCAGGCTTGGGTCTCTTCTGAATCTCTCAGAACAAGGGCAGCAGAGACCAGACACCAGACATTGTTGAAGAAAGGAGGCAAGGTCTCCTGGCTCTTGGAGCCTTTCTTCCTCACTGTCCAGCCTACCTCTAGCAGGGCGCTGAACCTCAAACCTGCCATCTACAGGGACCCCAGGCTTGGGTACGTTGGGCCTCACTTTACAGGACTTGCCCCCTCAGTTTAGGGGGCAGATGTGGAAGGGACAGGCTTTATCAAGCGCTTCTCACAGCCTGAAGGAATTAGGGAAGAGATGATTACCGACTTGAGAGTCAGGGAAACTGAACGTGGATGGCTTGCACAAGATCACACAGCTGCTTCGTGGTATCTCAGGCAGGGGTTCCCACAGCGTCTCCCCCTGAGAGTGGGGCGGCCAGGCAGGGGCTCCAGGCCACGCCTCGTCCTTGCTGAAGGTGTCATCAGAACTGGAGGCAGGACAGTGTCCAGCATCCTACTTGTTGGGCCTGTTGGTTGTCTTACAGGACAGGCTGCCCCCCTCACCTGCTTCGCTGTCCCAGTCTTGCCATACCTTCCTCGGGCTCTGCCCTCCCACTGCACCGTGGGGTGGCACTCTGACTGGTTTCCCTTTCTTCGTGCGCCCAGATGGTGGGAGGGGGTCGTCAGCCCTGAGCCTGGCTCTCTGCTGAGTCTGCGTCCATGCGGAGGGGCATTGTGGGCGGGGCTCTCATTTTTGCCTCATCATGCAGCTCCTTCCCCTGGGCCTTGACTGGCCAGCCCCACAGCATATCAGGCACTGCCGAACCCAAGAAGGAGTCTTCTGGATTAAGAGAACCCTGTAGATTCCTTTCTTTGGTTAGACCAAGAGCCCTAAGGGCAAGGAAGGGAGCGGACACCTGCTCAGACCATGATGCCCGGGAAGGGCTTTCAGCCAGGCCTCCCATGGCAGTACCAAGGACCAATCTCCCGCCAGCCCTGCCCTCCTTTTGATGATGAGTGATGGGGAGGTATGTGATCAGAAGCAGTGTAGGGCCACTGCAGTATGCCAGAGGCCACAACAAGAGTGTGGGGGCTGTTTGTCCAGCTACATGGTGGCCAGCATTGCTCAAGCACTGCAGGGTCCCTTGGGGACTGACCTGAGGAGGAGTAGGTGGAAGGCCCCTTGGGAGGGAGCTGGGGCAGACCGTCCTTCACTTTGCCGTCTCTTTCTGTTGGGCTTCTCCCAGTTCATGGTTTTTGTATGTTTTGTTTCTTTATCTTGCTTCCTGCTGCTCATGTGCCCCCACGCTGTCTCCCTGCAGGCTCTCAGTCCCACATAACTATATGAGGTTGAGTTGCTGTTTGTATAATTTTTTCTTAAGTTCCATCTTTATTATATTTTAGGGCCCAGGGATCATCCTGATATTGTTGATTCATTTATGCAACTCCTGGCACAGGTGTGTTTTAGTTTTATTCATTCACGTTCTGTTCTCTCTCTTTCTCTTTCTCTTATGTTGAAATTCAATTTAAGCCTATTTTTAGCTTTCTGTTGACAAATTTTTTTTTTCTGTTCAGTTGAATAGAGTTTCTTCATCTGTTTCCGTGGAAGTTGACAATCCAACATCCTCCTTTAGTGCCCCTTTGCCTCAACTAGCTCAGTCCTCCACAGAGACCAGGGAGAGGCTGATCCTGAAGGGAGGGAGCTGGGCTGGCCTGAGGGGTGGGCATGGGAGGGGGTGGTAACCGTGCCCAGCAGCTCCTGTGGGCCCGAAGTGACCAAAGGGCTCAGGGCCAGGACCGGAGTGGAAGGGCCTGGGGTTCGCTGTCCCTGTGCTCCTGCGGGGAACGGCCTGCCTCAGTGCCCCCAGCCTGCTCTTGAGAGGTAGGCTGGGAGGAGCTCCGAGGGAGGGGCCAAGCTGAATGTGCTGCAGTGGAGCCCAGAGCTGGGCTGTCGCTGGGCTGCCGGACAGGTCCTGCTGCTGCTGGGAGGTGGGGTGCTGGCTCCATTGCGAGATGTGTTTGGTGTGTGTTCAAGTGTGTCGGAACTGACTCGCGTGTTTTGAGTCCGGTTTGGGCAGGGAATAGAAATCACATGGCTGCTGTAAGTAGTATGTGTGTTGTTCTGAGTGTCAGAATAAGTGTGTAGTTGTCATGAGCCTGTGCACTGATGGGTGTGGTGTGCTGACGTGCGTCAGACATGGACGGAGTTTGAGTGGCGATGTTTGTTGGAGGTGTGTGTGTTGGGCTGTGGGAGTGCATGTTATGGGGGGTAGGAGTATATGTGGTAGTGGTGTGTCCGTATGAGGGGTTGTATGTTTGGGGAGATGTGTGTGTCAGGCTGTGGGGATGTGGGGTTAGTATGTGTGTCAGGGAGCTCCTGTGAGTTGGGGGCTCCTATGGGTTGGGGTCCATGATGTGTTTCTTTGTTTAATCACTCCACAAGTATTTTTTCAGTGTGTTATACGTGCTTGGTCATGTGGTAGGTGCTGAGAGTGTAATGGTGAGCAAAAGCAGACACGGTTCTTACCCTCTTGGAACTTACAACCTAGTAGAGGGGGTGTAGGAGGAGGGGGAATGGACAGTGTGCTCTGGGCCTGGGTGGACATGTGTGTGAGGGTGTATCTTTGGGGCGAGGACATTTGAGTGTGGGTGTGCGTGGGGAGAGTGCACATGTTGGAGAACTGGGTAGGATGAGGGCATGGGTGTGTGGACATGGTTTGGGGATACAGGGTTGGGGTGGGATGTGAATGTGTAGCAAGGGTGTGTTGCAAATGGGGAGAGTGGTGTACACAAGGGATGTGATTGAGGTGTGATAGAGGGTAAGTGGGGCATTTTAAGTGAGGGGGCATGTGGGGCTGTTTGCGCTTGAGTGAAAATGAGGGAGTGGAAGGTATATGAAGGCTGGAGCGTTGGGGGTTGATGTGGAACGCACTGGGGGGCTGCTGGGGGACAGCAGTGCTTGATGACTGTGGGAGCTGTGCAGAGCATCTCCTGTGACCTGAGGGTGTGCCATTCGTGCCTTGGTACCACTTGGGGTGAGCTCTCAGCCCCTAGACTCCATCTGCTTCCCCTAACATGGCAGCCCTGGCTCCTGGGCTGGGTATGGATGAGAAGGGCCCGGACACAGGCTGTCCTGGGTGAGAGATGGGGCCATGGCTCCTCTTCCTAAGCTGAAGAGTTTCTGAGGAATGCAGGCAGGACATAGGAGGGGGGCTGTGAACTGGGCTCCCTGTCCAGCTGCCATGTCTGCCCTGTTAACAAATCAAGGGGGCCTCAACTGCCTCTGTGAATCAAAGTGAAGTCACTGCTGGCAACCTGGAGCCTGCAGGAGGTCTGGCTCTGGTGGTGAGGGGTGGGGTGGGGTGATGTGTTTGCTCGGGGGTGACTGGGGCCCAAGCTGTGGCATTATGACTCCCAACCTCTCTCATGCACATGTACGTTCATGTACACATACACATACAAGGCATCCCTTGGCTGCTCCCCTCCTGACATACTGAACTCTGGAGTGGTCTCGTTCCCCAGAGATGGCTGGGTGGCTGGTTTTGGCAGCCTTCACTTGTGGTGTGTGAGGTTGGGGCCTGGGTGGCAGGTGAGTGGGAGGATGATTCTTAAAAGTCGACTAGGGCTGGGCTTACCAGCTCCACCTCCTGCAGGCTCTGAAGCGGAAGCCAGATTTGTTCCTATGTGAACGACTGGATGTCAAAGCTGTGTTCCAATGTGGTAAGTGGGGTGCCAGGTGGACAGGTGGGCCTGGGGCCCCCTCGGGAGGATCCCTGAGCCCCATCTGATCTGCCTCTGCCTCTCTCACAGCTGTGCTGGCCCTCAAGTTCCCCGAAGCACCTACTGTCAAGGCCTCCTGTGGCTTCTTTGTGAGTCCCTTGCTGACCCCCAACCCCCTCCGCCATCCTTATACCCAGCCCACCCTGCCCAGGACTCTGTGGGGTAGGGGTTTGGTGTGCTGGCCTTGTCTCCAGGGAGACGGGGAGAGAGTGGGGGCTGACAGGCCTCTCTACCCTCTGTAGACAGAGCTGCTGCCGCGGTGTGGGGAAGTAGAAACTGTGGGAAAGGTGGTACAGGAGGATGGCCGTATGCTGCTCATAGCAGTGCTGGAGGTGAGACGGAGCGGGTGGGGGAGGGGGTTTGGGGATGGGGTGGCCCGCACTGCTGAGGCAGCTGCCCTCCTGGGAAGCTTGCACCTTGGTTCCCTAAACTCTGTTTCTTCATCAAGTAAATGGCTGGAAGTCTTTAGGTTGCTGTGAGGATCAGCTATCATGTGTCAAGTAGCACTCATCATGTGCACTGTGGCTGAGGAACTGCCCGGGAGTGGGTGGTGTGGCTGGGCTCTCTTGCTGCAGACGGGGCAAGGCCCTGATGTGCTGAGAACCCATCTCCCTCAGGCCATTGGGGGCCAGGCCTCCCGCAGCCTCATGGACTGCTTTGCCGACATCCTATTTGCTCTGAACAAACACTGCTTCAGCCTCCTGAGCGTGTGGATCAAGGAGGCGCTTCAGGCACCTGGCTTTCCCTCCACCCGCCTCAGCCCGGAACAGAAGGACACCTTCAGCCAACAGATCCTTCGGTGAGCAGAGCTGGCAGGGCCTGGGCTTGGGTCGCGGGGAGGCGGAGGCCGTGGTGGATGGTGCTAACTTGCTCTCCCTTCTCTCCTTCAGCGAGCGAGTAAACAAGAGGCGGGTGAAGGAGATGGTGAAAGAATTCACACTGCTGTGCCGGGGGCTACATGGCACAGATTACACAGCTGACTACTGAGGGGCGCCCCCGTCCCACCCACACCTCCTCCTCACCTCTCCTTGTCCCCAAAGAGTAAACTTGAACCCTCACGGCACGGCTGTCTCTGCTTCCTTTCCACTGCCACCACCACCTAACTGGATGACCTCAGATGACCTGGGGGAAGGAGGGGAGGATGCCTGGGCCCAGGCCTTGGTAGGGCATGATGGAGCCAACCTTTAGCTTTTAGAGTGCAGGGGGCACTGCTACAGCCAAGCTGCCTAGACTGGAGCCATCCAAATACTGCCCTTGCCCTTGGGGTAGGTGGGGACTGCAGTAGTGTCAGCAACCTGCCCCCCAAATTAAATTAGTCCCAGTGTTTATGCATGCATACACTTATTTAACCACCAGTGCTGAATACTAGACCACTAATTGTGCCATGCCTTGTTCTGTCTGAACAAAGGCTGATCTAGTCCATAGCAACCATACTACTCACTAAACTGGGAGAATGGACCCAGTGAGGAAGGCTCCGTGGAGGAAGTTTCATTTCTGAGGGCAGTGGGAGGTTTCCTAGGTAGAGGACTTGGGGCCTTGGACTGGAAGTGAGGTGAGGCTGGGCTCATTTGGGAGGGAAGAAATGGAGAGTGGCTTTAAATTCCAAGGTGGGTTTCTTGTGTGGGGTTATGGAGGCACCCAAAACTTACACTTGGTTCAGGAGAGCTATAGAAAGCAGGGCTGAGTAGGTGGGAGAGGAGGTATGGTGGCCCCCAGAGGAAGAGGAAGGCAAGCCCTAGTGTTGTCTGCAAAACCATAGCTCCCCACCACTGTGGTACCTGACATGATGGGCAGGGCTTGGTCAGGACCAAGGACAGCTCCTGGCCTGCTGTTGCTCTGGTCCCATATTCTCTCCCTTTCTGTCTCAGCCTCCTGCCTCTCAGGCATCCCAGCCTTCTCAGTAAGATTGGAGCAGGACTGGGTTTTCCTCACTCCCAGGCTTGAGCCATGAGTGTCCTTGGAGGTGATAGGAGAACTGGTTATTCCCATGTTTGTCTCAGTCTTTCTCCTGTTTTCCCAATCTCTGCAAGTTCTGTGTCCTACATTCTTCATCCTCATTCAGTCTCTTCCCACACCAACCAGCATCAGGCTCTCTTTCATGTCATTCCCTGAAGTTACTCTGTCCTCTTTCCCTTACCCCTCCTCCACCCCATTCACACCTTTTGATTTTTTTCATTTCTCCTGGGGTATGTGGAGATGTTTCACATTTTGTCCTTTTGTTCTATAGCATGACACTCAGGTGTCTTCTTCCTCCCGGTCATGACCAAATGTGACATTATATATATATATAAAACCTGGAAGAATGAGGGGTGTAAAGAACAGTTTCCGAAATCAGACCTGGGTTTGATACTGATTGTGTCACTGACTTGCTGTGTCTTATTAGGCCGTTAGCCTCTTTGAACCACAGTTTCATCATCTGTAATATGGGCCAGATCTTACTCCAAAGACTAAACTCAGAACGTGAGTCCCTGGTGAACAAAAAGTGCTCAATGTCTGCCTAATCGACAGACTGCTCTGAGGGTAATAGCGGATGATTTCAGTACATGTGCTATGCAGAGGACTGCTTTATGAAGTTTTATATCTAAATTAATTTGCCCCCGCAATTCTATTAAAAGTACTACTGTTACAACCCCATTCCGAGGAAACAAGTCATAAAGACGTTGAATAACTTGAGTAAGTAGCTACGTGGCATAGCCCAATATTCAAACCCAGGCAGTTTGGTACTTAACTTAAAAATTATGCAATGCCACCTCCCAAGGTGATAGAGTGCACGGGAAGTCCTTACCAGTGTAAGCGGATAGGAACTGCTCAAACTGGAGTAGTAATTTTCAGGCAATCGGTGTGTTTGAGGGGGCATGGGGCTGAACCGGAAGACCAGAGCCAGGAGACGAGCGCCAGGAGAACCACAACACCCACAAGGCTCCGCTCTTTCTCTGAGGCACTTCCGATTGGCTTCAGGCTCGGAGGCCGACCATTGGTTCTCGGGATGGCTTGGCGGGGATTGGCGGTGCAGGTTTTAGACGGATATGATTGCCGTCAGTCCCGCCTCAAACACTCGGAAGTAGTCTCCGGGAGGCCCATGTGTTGTGGTAAAGCAGAGAAACAGGAGTTGCTGTGGGAGAGGGGCTGGCTAAAGGGCTTAGGGCGGACTGACTCCCAGCGCCTCCCCGCCCACCGTCCCCACCAGTCGATTCTGACTCTTTGAGGGCTGTTTTTGAGCCCACGGGGCCTGAAGCTGACTGAGGGAGGTTCCCATTGCCTGCCGCCACCCAGATTGTGCCTCATGGAGTCCACCTTCAGCAGCCCTGCGGAGGCGGTGCTGCAGCGAGAGGCAGGCTCTGCCGGGCTGCGCACTCCACTTGGAGACCTGGACCGGGTGTACGAGCTGGAGCGAGTTGTTGGATTTGTCCGCGACCTGGGGTGTCAGCGGGTGAGGGCATGTTGGGGAGCGGATGGGTCTGCCAAAGGATTGGGATCTTGGGGTAATTTTGTGAGCCTGGGAATGGGGGGAGATGCTTCGCTGGGTGGAGGGGCTTGTTAGGTTAGGTCGGGACTCCCGGAAAGGTTTCGCTTGAAGACACCCTCGGTGCAGGAGAGGCTGTTCCTGACTCCATGGTACATGCTTACAGGTGGCCTTGCAGTTCCCTGACCAGCTATTGGGAGATGCTGGGGCCGTGGCAGCACGACTGGAGGAGGCTACCGGGTCGAAGATGTTCATTCTAGGAGACACAGCCTATGGCAGGTGTGAACTTGAGCTTGCGTATTGAGGGTGAGGTAGGGATCCAGGACTGATGGGCATTTCTCCTTTATGACAGTGTCTGGCCTCAGTAGCTTTGTTTCTCCTTCATGATGATGATTCCTTTCCTGATACTAGCTCTTCTTAGTGACACTGTCTTTTCATTTTATTTTTAATTGGAGGATGAGATGGTTAGATGGCATCGCCGACTCAATGGACATGGGTTTGGGTAAACTCCAGGAGTTTGTGATGGACAGGGAGGCCTGGTGTGCTGTGGTTCATGGGGTCGCAAAGAGTCGGACACAACTGAGCAACTGAACTGACTGAATAACTGCTGAACAATATTGTGTTCATTTCTGCCACACATCAACATGTATCAGCTGTAGTTTAACATACGTCCCCTTCCTCTTGAACGTCCCACTCAGCTCCCACGCTGTCTTTTCATAACATGGTTTTCTTTACTGACCACATTTTCCATTGATGACAGCAATACTTTTCTCAATGAGAACCTCTCTCCTGATGGTATCTCCCCTGCAGCTGCTGTGTGGATGTACTGGGTGCTGAGCAAGCTGGAGCTCAGGCCCTTGTACATTTTGGCCCTGCCTGCTTAAGCCCTCCTGCTCGCCCACTGCCCGTGGCCTTCGTCCTCGGTCAGCGATCTGTGGCCTTGGAGCTCTGTGCTAAGGCCTTTGAGGCCCAGAACCCAGACCCCACAGCGCCTGTGGTGCTGCTCAGTGAGCCAGCCTGTGCCCACGCCCTGGGTGAGGGTTTTGCCTGTGCATGCGGGTAGGGTGGGCTGACCAGTTTGTGCCTTAATTTCCCCATTTCAGTGCACTTCTGTGGAGTTCTCCACATGGGCTGGGCCCCAACCTCTCCTTTTGGGTCCCATTCAGTCTCCTGGGGATGAGGGGCATCCCATTTTACCAGGCCCCAACCCTGACACCACCTTCTTCTTCCAGAGGCCTTGGCCACCCTTCTGCGCCCACGGTATCTGGACCTGCTTGTCTCCAGCCCGGCTCTTCCCCTGCCAGCAGGCTCCCTCAATCCAAAGCCTGAGCCCCTGGAGCGTTTTGGGCGCCGCTTCCCTTTGGCTCCAGGGAGGTGTTTGGAAGAGTATGGTGCCTTCTATGTGGGGGGCTCTGAGGCCATCTCTGACCCTGACATTGACCCAGACCTAAGCCGGCTGCTTTTGGGCTGGGCACCAGGGCGGCCCTTCTCCTCCTGCTGCCCAGACACAGGCCAGACTCAGGATGAAGGTGTCCGGGCTGGGCGGCTAAGAGCACGTAGACGCTATCTGGTAGAGAGGGCCAGAGATGCCCGTGTGGTGGGGCTGCTGGCGGGCACGCTGGGTGTGGCTCGACACCGGGAGGCCCTGGCACACTTGCGGAACTTGACACAGGCTGCTGGCAAGCGTAGCTATGTGTTGGCCCTTGGGCGGCCCACGCCTGCCAAACTTGCCAACTTCCCTGAAGTGGACGTCTTTGTGCTGTTGGCCTGTCCTCTGGGTACTCTAGCCCCCCAGCCTTCTGGCAGCTTCTTCAGGCCTGTATTAGCACCATGTGAGCTGGAGGCTGCCTGCAACCCTGCATGGCCACCTCCAGGCCTGGCTCCCCACCTCACACATTATGCGGACTTATTGCCTGGTGAGTGGTGGGGGCACTGCCTAAGCTAAAAACACTTGGGGCATGAAGTTGGGGGGCCCATATGAATCCTTTTTTTCCCCTCCCTTCCAGGCTCTCCCTTCCACGTGCCCCTCCCTCCACCTGACTCAGAGCTGTGGGACGCCCCAGATGTGTCACTCATTACTGGGGATCTCCGACCCCCACCTGCCTGGAAGCCATCAGATGATCCTGGGTGCTCAGCGCTGACCCCGAAGCCCTCCCTGGAGCTGGCTGAGAGCAGCCCTGCAGGTGAGTGTGGCAGATCTCCACTCCCATCTGAACCCTTCCCCCCTGTTCAGGTCATTCAGCCTCAACCCCCTCCCTCTGCAGCCTCATTCCTTAGTTCCCGGAGCTGGAAAGGACTGCAGCCCTGCTTGGGTCAGACGCCAGTGACGGGAGCTGTAAGCGGAAGACGAGGAATTGCCATCGCCTATGAGGATGAGGGACACAGCTGATAACATGTGGGACCAGAGCCACAGGTGGACTTAAGACCTTTAGTGCTCCCTGCACCAACCTCACTCTTCTGCCAGGATCCTTGAAGGAGCCTCTCACTGAGGCAGCCCCTCAATGAGGACAGGGTCCAGCTCTGTCTTATCTTGTCCTTTCCTGGCACTGGCACAAGGCTTAGCCCATACTGGCTTGGTAAAGGTCTGTTGTTTGACTGACGAGGGAACAGCTTTAGGTCTTCCCTGAAGCCTCTGGGCCATCTGTTCTCCTGGGAGCAACCCAAGACCTCTGGCCAATCCAAGTTCCTGCTGTGCAGTTGAGGGTCTGTCTTTTTCAAAGGCAGGTGCTAGATGTTTTAGACCACGGTTTTTCAGCCTTGGCACTGTTGATGTTTTGGGCCAGATAATTGTTTGTGATGGGCTGTCTTGTGCATTGTAGGATGTTTAGCATCATCTCTGGTTTCTGCCCAATAGGTGCCAGTAGCATACCCCTCTCCAATTATAAACAGAAATGTCTCCAGATGTTGGTAAAAGTCCCCTAAGGGGGCAAAAGCATCCACAGCTGAGAATCAACTGGTCTACGCTTATGCTACACAATACATGTGGCTGTCAAACATAAATTTGAATTAAGATTAAAAGCTCAGTTTCTCAGTCACACTAATCATATTTCAGTACTCAGATAACCACATAAGAGGACAGCACAGCTAGAAGACATTTCTATCACTGCAGAAAGTTCTGCTGGGCACTGCTGGTCTACACTGACTCCAATTTGTTTCTCAGGGAGGTCACAGAAACTTGAATAAACCAGATAATTTTTCTCCTTGTTTTCTTTTTATTCATCAAATACTGCCAAGTCCTGAACAGGTCCTGTGGGTTGAGATCTGAATTATATTTGATAGGAGTCCTGTCCTCACAGTGTAGCTGAGAAGAGAGGCAGCTAAAAAGGCAGTTACCACAGGGTGAAGCAGTATTCTTTATGAGGAAGGAAATCCCCAGGGGCAGCTGGAGCCCAGAAGAGGCTTTTCAGAGAGAGTGTTACCTCAGCTGGATCTCTTGAAGGGGGAAAAAAAAAAAGAAGTAATGGAGTGAAAAGGACATTTGGACAAAGGGTACACCAAGCTCAAACACACAGGCATAGACCATCACTGTGGGTACTTCAAGCAAAGTGGAGTTGCTAGATCCTAAGGGTTTAGAGGGGTGAAGTGAAAATGACTCACCTTAGTTCTCTGCATTTGCTGAAAAATCTCGACATAGTGGCACTGTCCCCCTGGTGGCTCAAATGGTACAGAATCTGCCTTCAATTCAGGAAACTGGGGTTCAATCCCTGGATCGGAAAGATTACCCTGGAGAAGGGAATGGCTACTCATACCATATTCTTGCCTGGAGAATTCCATGGACAGGGAAGCCTGGCAGGCTACAGTCTAGGGTTCGCAAAGAATCAGACACAACTAACTAACACTGTCAGGGTGTTGTGATTTCTGCCTTCAAGGATTGCACAGTCTACTGGTAGAGGCAGTTCTGTAAACTGATCGTGGTAACTGGGAAAAGGTAAGCACCAGTTGTGTATTCTACAAATATGGATTGAACACCAGGGTGTGCCCAGCAGTGGAAATCAGCGGTGGGTTTAGGAATCCTTTCATGGTTGCTTACATTTTTGTGGTGGAGAAGACAATCAGAACAGTATGTAGAATGGTGATAAGGGCTATGGAGAAATATAAAGCTGGGAAGGAATGTAAGAGAAGGGGCTACAGTATTAAACAGGATGATCAGAGAAGACTTTTTGAAGGTGAACAAAGACTGAAAGAAGTTTTGAGTGAACCATGTGAATAATTAGAAGAAGCAGAGGGAACAAGTGCAATGCATTGAGGGTATGATGGTGTTCAAGAAATAGCCAGGAGGCCAGTGCAGCCACTGGAAAAGACCCTGATGCTGGGGAAGGTTGAGGGCAGGAGGAGAAGGGGACGACAGAGGATGAGCTGGTTGGATGGCACCATTGACTCAGTGGATGTGAGTTTGAGCAAATTCTGGGAGATAGTGAAGGACAAGGAAGCCTGGTGTGCTGTAGTCCATGGGGTCGCACAGTCAAGACTTAGTGACTGAACAACAGGGCAGCCAGAGGAGGGAGTTAGTAAGAAACTATTGGGCAACGAAATCAGGGTGAGAGGCCTGGTAGACCATTACAAGGACCATGGTTTTCATTGCGAGGGAAAGGGGAGCCACCGAGGTATTTGAGTGACATGATCTTACTAAAGTTATAGAAGCATCGCTAGGGTGGCGGGAGACCATAGAGCGGACGCATCCCCCTGCCTCTGGCTAGGGAAAGCTTCCTGTTAGAACGTATCTTAAGATCATTAGGTGTTGGCCGACCTTGGGGTGAGCACGAAGAAACGTGCTTCAGGCAGAGGAAACAGCATGAGCTCAGTGAGGGACGGAGCAGACACCCTCGCGAGCTGGGTGGGACGGTCAGGGAGGAGGCCCGCGAGATCAGCATTGGCTTGGAGACTAAGCTAGGGCGGCGGTGAGCAGGCTCGGGTGGAAAGCAGAGCCGGAGCTGGGTGGAGTGTCCGGGCGTACAAGAGGGAGCGGCCCGACCCTAGATGGACCGGCCAGGCAACGATCGAGGTATTCGGCAAGAAAGGTTTCGGGCCGCGAGACTACAATCACCACAATCCTCTGCGCCTGCAATTCCGGCGTCGCCAAATTCCTAGACCGCTGGCGACTGAGGGCCGGGACCGACGTAAGGTCACGTGACGCGCGGCCAGTCAGGTGACACCGCGGGGCGGGTCGAAGGGCTGCGGGGCGGACGGCGGACGCAGGGACGCGGTTTGAGCTTAGGCCCCCCCGACCCGCGTCCCGCCGTCTTTGCCGCCATGACGGGGCTAGTGCTGCTCTACTCCGGGGTCTTCGTGGCCTTCTGGGCCTGCCTGCTCGTCGTGGGTGAGGCCGGGCCCTGGAGGGCGGGGACGGCTTCGGGCGGAGCTGACCCGGCTGGAGCCCAGCGGGGAGGTGGAGTGTTAGGAATATTAGGTTCTGACGCGGGCTCGAATACCTCGGGCTCCTGGATTTGCCTCGCGTCTGTCTGGGCCCGTAACCCGGACAGAGGAGGCTGGTATCTGCAGCTGCTTGAGGAGGGCGCGGGCGGGGCTCGGTGGGGACCTCGAGCGATCGCAGCCCTGGTCCTCTTTTGTCACTGGGCTCCCTTCCCCGGCTTCCCGCGCCCTCCCTGTCTTGCGCCTGACGGGCCTCCCTGGGTCGCGAGCCAGCTGCTCCAGTTCCTCTTTTCCCGGTCGTTTTGCCTTCCCCCCACACCCACAGCGTGTTGAGTAAACAGCGGCTCAGACAGGGCTGGCTGCATCTGGTGGGGCCTGGCCCGAGCTATTGCTCCCTCCCCTCCAGGGTATTCACACCTCCTGGTGGCTCCCCGTGACGGGTCTCCGTCTGGGAGATGGTGTCACAGAGGGAGATAGGTTCTTGAGGGAATGACAGAAAATGGAGGCCTGAGCAGAGGAATCTGTATAGGCAGCTGTGCTTTCATTTTGGGGAGAGCCAAAGGACTCTCTTGACTTAGGTGTATGCAGACCTTTGGGAAGCTGGCCCATCTGCTGGGCAGCAACTTCTCGCCTAAGTTGTGGAGCTTCTGTCTAGAGAGCAGGCCCCTAACCCCGTTTTTCTCATTTCTGTAGGAATCTGCTACACCATTTTTGACTTGGGCTTCCGCTTCGATGTGGCGTGGTAAGGGAGAGGTTTCCCCTAGGAGCTTCTTTGATGCCTCCCCTCTCTGATCTGAATTCCTTCCCTCCCCACCTGCACCCACCCCCCAGCTGTCTGGGATTGTGGCCCTTTGGGAAACATGAAGTGTTCTGTTTCAGCATCCAGGACTGGAGGGGTCGGAGCGGGGTCGGGCTGGATTTTGTGCCCACTTCTCCATCAAGACTGACTTGTCTTTCCCCCTGTCTGCACACCAGGTTCCTGACGGAGACTTCCCCCTTCATGTGGTCAAACCTGGGCATTGGCCTAGCTATCTCCTTGTCTGTGGTTGGGGCGGCATGGTGAGTGTTGGGGTCATGGGACAGGAGAAGGGGCTGAATCATAGCAGGGGGTGTCATTGGGTTCTTAGTCATCATGGGGGCAGTGACAAGTTTGGGCTCTGCTTATTGGTTTCTTATTTGTCCATCAGGGGCATTTATATCACTGGCTCTTCCATCATTGGAGGAGGGGTGAAGGCCCCCAGGATCAAGACCAAGAACCTGGTCAGGTAAGTGTAGGACCCTCGTAAGGTTGTCAGAACCAAGTGGGAGCTGCCTGTGTATTTGACCTACCTTTCATGCTGCTCCTGACCGGCCTCCTGGGTCAGTAGGAGTGGGGGTGTCAGTAGGGGGAGAGGTGGTTGGAGACTCTCCAGGGAGGAAGGTTGGCTTCTTTCTCATCTCTTTCTCCTCTTTGCCCTCTAATCCCCCATTACCACTACCAGCATCATCTTCTGTGAGGCTGTGGCCATCTATGGCATCATCATGGCAATTGTCATTAGCAACATGGCTGAGGTATGGAAAACTAGGTGGGGTGGGTGTCAATTCCAGTGTGTTTTATATTGCTTAGTGATGGTGGGGGAGGGGGAGTGGAGTAGGGAGTGGTTTCTGATTATTTCTCTGCCTTCCTCAGCCTTTCAGTGCTACTGACCCCAAGGCTATTGGCCATCGGAACTACCATGCAGGTAGGTGGGTGTGTGAAGGCAGAAAACCCGGGCTTCACTGATGATTCCCCCTCCAGCGCACACCCCAGCTTAGACTCTTCATTTTGATATTCTTTGGCCTGCTTTGCAGAGTTGGGGTGGTGGCTGGTCCCATTAGTCCATGTTGGACCCTTGCCTTCTTTTCCCCCCCGTATCTGGTTTGATATCACTGCTCCCTTTCCATCCCTCCAGGTTACTCCATGTTTGGGGCTGGCCTTACAGTGGGCCTGTCTAACCTCTTCTGTGGAGTCTGCGTGGGCATCGTGGGCAGTGGAGCTGCCTTGGCTGATGCACAGAACCCCAGCCTCTTTGTAAAGATTCTCATCGTGGAGATCTTTGGCAGTGCCATCGGCCTTTTTGGGGTCATCGTTGCAATCCTTCAGGTGCTGAATCCCCCTGGGGAGCCTCTGTCCTTGTCCCCAGCCCAATCTCACCCTTCTTCTGGAGGAGCCACAGTGCTCCCTTCTACATCTGTAACCGTAAAACCTCTTAACAGCTTTCGCTGCCTCATTCCCATCTTCTGGTTTTCTCCTTTTGAAGCTTTCCATTTATTTCTGTCTTCAACATGGTATCACTGATAACATCTTTTTTGTCTGTTACATTGTTTCTATATATGAAAGACTTGGTCTCTCTTTTCCTCTTCTGTTATTTTTTCTGTCTTTGTAGTCTAGACCAGGTTGGGATCTTGTCTGTTGTGGTCCGTCCTGGTGTGTTTGACTGTATTGTCAGTTGGGCAGCATGTCTGAGATGTGTGTATCTTGTTTGTTGACAGTGTATGAGTGTGGCTAAGGATCAGCCTGAGGATCTTGAGTGTGACTGTGGGTGCCTGACTGAGTTGACTCTTAAGAGACTGGCATGTCCATATGCCACTTCTCTCCATCGAACCTTGTAGTTGTCTCTGGTCCCCATTCACTGTGTTTGTCACAGCATGTCCATCGTAGCCCAGTCATCTGCTTCTTGTGGTCTGGCCATCCTGCCATGGGTCTCATCTTCTGTCATATGTCATTGCCTAATCAATTTTTTTGTCCCTGCCTGATTTCTCCTTTTCTTCTTTTGCAGACCTCCAGAGTGAAGATGGGTGATTAGATGGTCTATGTGGGTGGGGCCGTGCCCCACTCGTATTTATTTGTGGTTCTCCCCGGGACAGCTGGAGCTGTGCCCCTTAGGCTTTCAGGGGGTTTGGTGTTTAGGGCCCTCCCTACACTCACTTCTCGCTGCCTGTCGACTTGGAGGGTCTGCCTGGCTGGATCATCTGTGTGGGGAGCGGGCTGTAGATGACTGTGCAGCTTTGCACCTGTGTCCCACCTCCACCTCCAACCCGTCTTCCCAGTGTTTGTGAAATAAACGTGGTATCGGTCTGGGTCAGTGCTGCTGCTTTTGCATTCCTTCGCCACCACCTTTCACAGAAGAAGGGTAAAGAGACCTGTAGGCCTCAACTTCATGCCAGCCTCTCTAGCTTTCCAGTTCATATACAGTGTCTGCTCTGGACAGC
This sequence comes from Cervus elaphus, assembly GCF_910594005.1. Taxonomy (NCBI): domain Eukaryota; kingdom Metazoa; phylum Chordata; class Mammalia; order Artiodactyla; family Cervidae; genus Cervus; species Cervus elaphus. The sequence continues at coordinate 122,342,672 of NC_057834.1, read as the reverse complement.
ACTGGCTCCTGGGTGGGAAGGGAATGGTGCTGGGCCGGGCCTCTGTAGCTCTAACCCTCTTTATTGAAGGAGCAAGTCTGGGGGATATGGGCCCCTTGCTTGATTGTGGGAGGAGGTGACCAACCCCATGCCCTCCGGGCTTAGGTCAGCTTAGCCCCAGCTGTCTGCGTTTATTACTTGTTTCTCCCCTCGGGCATCCACCATTTCTACCTCTGGGGCCTTGGAACCCTTTAATTTATCTGTGTTCATCCCTGCAGCATCCCATGCCAGTAACTAGTTTGATCCCGAGTTCCCAGGGCTGTGCCCAGCTCCTCCCACGCCTGTCCAACGTCTTACCCAACCTCCTGTTCCCCTAGAAGCCCCTGTCACACACACTTCGGTTCACACCTTTACGCGTCCTGCCCAACTCACAGCCCTCTCCGCTGGCGGACCTTTTGATTCTGCTCCCATCGATGAGCCGACAAATTCCTGACCTCCCTGCCGAACTTCCAGGTGCCCTTTGGCTGAGTTCGCGCTCCAACCCAGATCAGACTCCATTCTTCCAAAACGGGTTTGACCCATCCACACCTTCTCCGGTTCGGAGCCCTTGGATGAGTCTGATCAATTTCGCCCGCCCCTCCCTGGTCCTTGGTACCCGCGGCCGCGCTCGGCGGCCAGCAGGGGCGGGCGTCGGAGGCGCGCGGCGGGGACGGGCGCGCTGGAGGCGGGGGCCGCGGGGACGCGCGCGCGGGCGCGCCGGCCGGGCCTGCCCCTCCGAGGCGCCGTAGCGCGGGAGGGAGGCGGCGGCGCTGTGGTCCGTCGGTCGGCGGGTCCGTGGGTCTGCCCGGCCGCCCGGCCCCGCCCTGCCCCCCGGGGCGGCTCGGCTCCATGGCCCGCGGCGGCGGCGGCGGCGGGAGGCGGCCTGGGGGCCGTGGGGGCCGCTGACCGGGAGGAGGAAGGCGGCGGGGCCGGGCCATGGGGAACGGAGCCGACCGCAGCCGCCGGAGCCCGGAATCCAACCGGAGCCGGAGCGGCGCCCCCTGCTGAGCCCCGAGCGCTGGGTGAGAGGGGGGCGCTCGCGGCCCCCAGCCCGGGGCCCCGAGATTCCAGACCCGGCCCCGCGAGGGGAGCCCCGAGCGCGGCCCCGAGATCCCCGCCCAGGACCCGGTGAGAGGCGCTGTCGGCCAGACCCCGGCCTGGCATCACCCCACCCTACCCCCACCCCTCGGCTCCCCGCGTCCCCCTCGGGCTCCTTTGCCCGTCCCCAGCCAGCCTCCCTTATTGTCCTCGCTCACCCCGGCCTCGTGGCGTGGGGAGGCGCTCCACTTACGTCGCCCCTTTGCCTCGGCCCCCAACCCACATCCTCTCCCCCAAGCCCCCTCCCCCCCCCCACCAGGCTCCACACCCACCCGGTCTTCGCTGCTTCCCGGTCCAGGGGTGCCACGTGTTCAGGCCACTCAGGCTTCCAGCCCCGCCCAAACTCACCTCGTAGCCTGACCGGCAGCCTGACCCCAAAACCCGTGACCCGGAGGGAGTGGTGGGAGTGTTTGCACGTGGGTCGGGGTGTTGTGAGCTGCCAGGGAGCCTGTCTGTGTGACACTGTTGAGTCCAGGAGCGCGGCTTTGTTTGTGAGTGGGTGACTCGGTGCATTATGTTACTGTCACCCAGGCGTGTCTGTGACTCTATGTAGTTCTCTGTGTATCTGAGTGCAGCTACAGTGTATCTGACTGTAGCTGGGACCCAGGGTGTTTGTGTGGTTGTGGGATAGATACTGTGTATCTGAGGGAGACTCAGCCTGCTCTCTGAAGCACTGCCAGAAGTGCCCCCAGAAGTGTTCCTGCTGTGGGACCCCCAGTTAGAGCCATGGCCCAGGCAAAACCCTCTCCTGATACGTTGTCTCCAAGGGCCCAAGCATTTTCCTTCCTGGGAATCAGAACCAATCCTTGAGGTCTTATGGGAGGGCTGTCCTGGGCCCCATCCTGTCTTTTTACCTCTTGCTCTAGAGGGAAGTGATCCCATAAACTTATCTTGTTCAAATTTGGGCCACCTGCATGCTCAGGGCCACTTCCCAGCCTGCTCCCAGATGGCCTGGCCTACTCGCCACTGGGACCTGACCAAAGAAATCACTGCCCACCCCCAAGTTCCAGGAGGACTAAATGAAGTCGAGTACAAAGTGCTCTGGCATGGTAAATACTCAGTAAATGCTCTCCTTTTCTTGGACCAGGACTTCTGGGTTGAGGATGCTGGCCTGTGGGCATTTGTTCTCTGGGGCACAGAGAACCTGTGTGGGTCTGTACATAAGTGTGTTTCTGTGTTCAGATATGAGCTGGTGTGATCAGAGGTCACGTGCCCCATGATCCATGGTGGGAGTGGGGGGTGAAGTTGAGTAAGAAGGGCACTTACCCAAGTGTGAGGGTAGGTGAGGCTCTCCATGTGTATGTGTGTCAGTGAGGATGAGGAAGGAAAGCGTGTGTGGGTTAGTACTCTAGTGTGTGAAGATGCATGAGTAGTGAGTTGTCAGGGACCCTGTGTGTATGTATTTACAGGTAGAATTTGTCAAAGGGTGTGAGCAGGTAAGTGTGAGGATGCACCTCTAAGAATGGGAGCAGTGCACAGGAGGTGGGTGGGTGGCCCTGCCCCTCTGGCCCTGACCTGCTGGGTATGTCTCTCTCCCACCCCTGCTCAGGCCGGCAGCCGGATGCCCGGGCCCATTGGGCGGGCCGGCGGCCGCCTGCGGGATGAGCAGACTGCTGGGGGGGACGCTGGAGCGCGTCTGCAAGGCCGTGCTCCTTCTCTGCCTGCTGCACTTTCTCGTGGCCGTCATCCTCTACTTTGACGTCTACGCCCAGCACTTGGCCTTCTTCAGCCGCTTCAGTGCACGCGGCCCCTCCCGTGCCCTCCACCCGGCCGCCAGCAGCAGCACCAACTGCTCTCGGCCAAACGCCACTGCCCCCAGCTCGGGGCTCCCCGAGGCTCCCAGCGCCCGGCCCGGCCCCACGGCTCCTGTCCTGCCACCCTGTCCTGACTTGCCGCCCGGCCTTGGTGAGCCTGCAGGGTGGGGCTTGCCTCTGGGGTGGGCCGAGGTCTGGGGGAGTGGAGTCTTGGCCCCCGGGGCCGCCACAGGTGTTGTGTGTTGGCAGAGGGCTATTCCTGGGATTCCCTGGCCCACCCCAGGTGGAGGGAGGGGCCTGGCGTCCTTGGGTTCTGATGAAGACCTAATTCCCGCCCCTGTCCTGCCTGCAGTGGGCCGACTGCTGATTGAGTTCACCTCACCCATGCCCCTGGAGCGGGTGCAGAGGGAGAACCCAGGTGTCCTCCTCGGTGGCCGCTATACACCACCTGACTGCACCCCAGCCCAGACGGTGGCAGTCATCATCCCCTTTCGACACCGGGAACACCACCTGCGCTACTGGCTCCACTATCTGCATCCCATCCTCAGGCGACAGCGACTACGCTATGGCATCTACGTCATCAACCAGGTGTGTAGCCGCAGCCTCCAGGCTGATCACCGGCCACCAGGGGACCCGCGAGCACCTGTGGGTGAGGGGGCCATGTGCCTGTTGGTGCATCTGTGGGGTTGGGGGCATTCACGGATGCCTGAATAGTTGTGTGGGCACGCGATGTACATGTGGGGGTCCGTGTATGTCACCGCGTGCATATGTGGGTTTGCACGTGCCTTCAGGGGATTGCATACATACGTGTTAATGGTGGTGGACACACTGCCAGGTGTGTGGGTGAGCGCCATTGTTTACCTTTGGTAGGCCCCACCCCATGGTGCTGCTGGCTTAGGGTACACAGGCTGTGAGATAGTGAGGGCCCTGAGCAGAGAGAGTTAGACCTGAAAGAGGGATCAAGACTGCCTTAGGGCCAAGTGCTGAGCACAGCTGAGATCCAGGAATTCAGCTCAGGCTCCAGGCCCTCCCCCGTGGACCTGGCTGGGGCTGGCTGCTGGGGCCTGGAGAAGGTCTGATACAGACCCTCCTCCTCACAGAGAATTCCCAGACTTGAACTTGGATCCCTTTAGACTCCAGGATGGTGGCGTGTGCCTGGAGTAGGACCAGGGAGCTATGGAGCCACCAGGCGGCCGGTTTAACCCCAGGGTGGGGAAGCGACCATTGAGATGGGTCTTGAGGGATGAATGGGCATCAGCCGGTGGCGGGACTGGGGAAGGCAAGCATTCTAGGCAGAGGGACAGAGGAGGCCCCAGGCCCCAGTGAGAGAACTGGTCTCACGTGTTCAGGAACTGTCAGCTGAGGAGTGGGGTCCCACATGCAGGATGGGTAGCAGAGATGAGGTTGGAAGGGCTAGTGGAGGCCACATCCACAAGGGTCCTAGGAGTCATCTCAAGCAGTTGGATTCCAGTGTGAAAGTGATGGGGCGCCGTTGTGTGGTTTTTGGCCATGCTGGGTCTTGCAGGGGCACCTCGGGCTCTCTAGTTATGGTGTGGGCTCCAGAGTGTGTGGCCTCAGTAGCTGCAGTTCACAGGCTTAGTCGGGATCCCCACGGCATGTGGGATCTTAGTTCCCAACCAGGGATCGAACCCACGTCCCCTACACTGGAAGGCAGATTCTTAACCACTGGACCACCAGGGAGTTCCCATAGTGGGGTTTTAGGGAGAGGGTAATATGTATCTGTGCTTATTAGAAAGATTGCTTTGATGGCATGTGGACAATGGGATGGAAGGGGAGCCAGGAGGTTGGGCACCTGGTTAGGAAGAGGCTGCTATGTTCAGGATAGAGGTGGTGAATGTGCCTGCGAGTTGGGCAGGAGTCGTGCGGATGAGAGGAGAGACGTGATACAAGTATCTGAGAGTAAAGGGAGGGGCCAGGACACCGTGAGGCTCTCTGTCTTGACTGCTGGCCCTGTGTATGGTTGCACTCGTGAGATGGGAACACAGGATCTGGGCCGGGTCTGGGGGAGAATGTGTCTTTTTTGCACTTGATGAATTTAAGTGCCTGGGGGAAGTATAAGAGGAATGTTCAGGCATTTGGACAAATGAACTGGCCTAGGAGTGAAGTCTGAGGTGGAGAGGGATCTGGGAGCCACCAGTATATAGGTGGTCCCTAAAACCAGCCGTGTCCAGCCTGCCTGGGGTGGGGCCTGGGAACTGAGAGGAGAAAGCCAGCATGTAAGGAATGGGTGGAGAAAGAGAGACCACAGAGGCTGCGAGGGTTGGCCAGAAAGGTTCGAGGAGACCCAAGAGAACTTGGTGTCCCAGCACCCAGGAATAAGCGTCAAGAAGGCAGCATGGCAGCTGCGTGAGCGCTGCTGGGGGAGTAAGGAAGGATGTAGACCGAGAAGCGTCCAGTGGATTTAGCAACAAGGTGGGCCCAGCGAGAGCCATTTCAGGGGCATGGTGGGGGCGGAAGCAGATTGCAGTGGGTTGCAGAAGGAATCAGATCTGACAAAATGCAAGTAGCCAATTGGAGACAACTCTTTATTAAAAAAAAAAAAAAACTCTGCTGAGAAGGGAAAGCAAAAGGTATGGTGGGGGTCTAAAGGAAGGGCTTTCTTTGGAAGGGAGAGAAATGGGCATGTTTATGAGCCCTGTGGGAGAAACCTAGGGCTCCTGGGTGGTGAGAGAGGTTAGGAAGGAGTGCAGATGGAGAAAATAGACCATTGCTCCAAGGGCTAGTGGGAGAGAAGGTTCAGGGCAAGGAGGAAAGAGAGAAGGTGGGGCCAGGCTGTTCAGGGTCCAGGGGAGCAGCTCCTGCCCTCTTGGGCTCCGGTTGGCTGGTAGGTTGGCTGGTAGGGAGGAGGGGCTACTCCTCCTCTCCTCCCAGGAGAGCCCACTTGAAGACCAGGAGGCTTTCTGGCTCCAGCCTGGAGATCATGGGTTGGAGCAGGGACTTCAGGAGCCAGCCAGCTCCTTCCATGAAACCCTCCTTCCTCTGGCCAGAATTCAGAGTGTGGGCATGCATGGCCAGGAGACCAACCTCAAGGAGACTTGATCCCACAGCCCCATTTCTTGGGGGACTCCAGGCTCATTATGCTTATCATTTTGTCGGGGAGACAAGTGAATTGAGCTTGGTCCCAGAGGCCGCCCAGGGAGTTGGATGTAGATCTGCAAGAGCCAGAGGGGACAGGTGACTCAGTCCACATGGTCTCTGCATCTGAGATGCTGGCCATTTGGGGACATTCTTTGTTCATTTCACTCCATGACATGCTCAGTAGGGAAGCAGTGTGCTCAGGGCCGCTCATCTTTAAGATCCTCACTGGCACAGAGAAGATGCCTGGCACCAAGGACAGGGCCGAGGGGCATGATTGAAGGAATGAATGAAACGAGAGCCCTAAATTGTAACCGTTTGAGTGGACCTGGCATAAGTGAAGCACAGGGGAGGGAATGAGTAATTATACTGGGGCAGGGAGGTTTGCTAACAGAGTTCTTTCCAGACATGAATTTGATAAGTGGAGAAGGAGAGCATTCCAGACAGGGGCAACTGCTCACACTGAGGCCTGGAGGCAGGAAAGAGTCTGGCATGTTCTGGGGTTGTGGAGAAATATAGTATAGCTGGGCTTGGGGGGGTCTGAGGTCATTGACCAGAGAGGAGATGGAGCCAAATTCTAAAAGGCTTTGCAAAGCTAGGTCTAGGATAAAGAGCTGGATTTGATCCCGAGAGTGCAGAGGCCCCAGTGGAGGATGAGTTGATGGGTAGTGCTAGGTCTGCAGGAACCACTCTGGACAGTGGTAAAGTGGCAGATGCTTCCAAGTCTCAGGCCCAGGGCCGACCTGTCTCCTCTACCAACCCCAGCACGGTGAGGACACCTTCAACCGGGCCAAGCTGCTCAACGTGGGTTTCCTAGAGGCGCTCAAGGAGGACTCCACCTACAACTGCTTCATCTTCAGTGACGTGGACCTGGTCCCCATGGATGACCGCAACCTGTACCGCTGTGGTGACCAGCCCCGCCACTTTGCCATTGCCATGGACAAATTTGGCTTCCGGTGAGGGCTCCCTTCTCTGCTGGACCCAGGCCTCCCCAGTCCTGCCCCGGCCATCATTCCCAGCCCCCTTCCCCCCCTTGTTGCCAGACCTCTATCTGGAATCCCCTCAGGCCCCTCATTGACGCATGTCTTCCGTGTCCCAGGCTGCCCTATGCCGGCTACTTCGGAGGTGTGTCGGGCCTGAATAAATCCCAGTTCCTGAGAATCAATGGCTTCCCCAACGAGTACTGGGGCTGGGGTGGTGAGGATGACGACATCTTCAACCGGTGAGTGGGCAGGGGGTGGGGAGTCGATGGGGTGTGGATGGTGGGCACAGACCAGGCGGGGCTCTTCGCCCATCCTGGTGCCCACTCCAGCCCGGCTGTCCCTGACCCCAGGATCTCCCTGGCTGGGATGAAGATCTCGCGTCCTGACATCCGCATAGGCCGCTACCGAATGATCAAGCACGACCGGGACAAGCATAACGAGCCCAACCCTCAAAGGTGACCCCCCCAGCGCCCTCAACCCCAGCCGTCCTGGCCCCTTACCCCATAGAGGTGATGTCCCAGTGCTGCTGATCCCCAGAGGTGATCCCACGGCCCCTCACCCTTGACTCCTGAGATGACTCCCGGCACCCCCCACCCTGGTCCTTAGTCCCCAGCTCAACTCTCACCCCTGGCCTGATTCTGCAAGTGATTGAAATTTAAAGGTGGGGCTCAAATTGTCACTGAGTAACTTGCATTCCTCTTGGGCCCTCACAGACCTCACTCCAGCCTGAACAGATAGGACAAGAGACAGCGGACCCAGGGCACAGCTCCAGGGCCTAGGGACCCAACAGAGATTGCCCCAAGCAGTGTGGGGTGGCAGGAGTGGAAAGACACTGCTGAGCCCTCTGAGATTGAATAGGTGGCTAGTCTCTGAGGAGGAAGCCACATTGATGTCTTAATGGTGACTGGGAGAAATGCCTGAGGGCATGTGAGATGGGTGGTAAAGGGCAGGAGGCGTGTTAGGGGATCCAGAGCACTCAGACCTAATCCCAGCTGGGCAGCTTTTGTGAAGTTCAGTCTAGGGAGGGAGACCAACAGATACAGCACAAGGTAGTCAGGGCAAGGTGCTGTTCTGGCAGAAGAGGGAGTGATGGTGGGAGGCTTCCTGGAGGTTGTTCAGTCGCCAAGTTTTGTCCGACTCTTCGTGACCCCATAGACTGCAGCATGCCAAGCTTCCCTGTCCTTCACCATCTCCTGGAGTTTGCCCAAGTTCATGTCCATTGAGTCGGTGATGCCATCCCACCATCTCATCCTCTGTCGCCCTCTTCTCCTGCCCTCAATCTTTGCCAGCATCAGGGTCTTTTCCAATGAGTCAGCTGTTCACATCAGGTGGCCAAAGTACTGGAGCGTGGAGTATTCCTGGAGGAGGTGATGGTAAACTAGAGTTTGAAAAGAGTTATTCATTCTACAAATATTTGTCACACACCTACCTTGGGTACAGTACTGTATTCACCAGGCTGATGGAGGAGGCTAGTCTGGATAAAAAGAATCAGATGTGTAGGAGTCTGGAATGTGTGCGTCCATTGTATACGCTGAGAGCTTGAAACTCTTCATTATTACATTCTGAAGGCTGGGAGTGACAAGAGGGGGGTCACTGCTGATCCCAGGTTGGGAGTTTCAGTTTTGTCCCAGGGGTGCTGGAGAGTCATGGAAGAACTTTCATGTGGGGAAGGGATGGGACCACATTTGGGTTTGGAAGGACCACCCTTTGAGTTTGAAGAAGCTGGCAGAGCTGCTGAGTGGAGCAGGAGGAAAGTAAACCAGGCTCAAAGGAATCAGTGGAGCCCAGGGGGTTTGCTGCATGTGAAACTGGCATGCACCCACCAGACCAGTAGGATGTTCTGCTCTGAAGCCAGGATGTCAGAGCAGGGAGGGAGGTGGCCGTACTGATGTAGGGTTGATATTTGGCAGAAGCATGAAGTACTGGGCATCCAGGGAGCTGATAAAAAAGCAGTTAAGTTAAAAACTATGGTGAATAGGGAAGGGATGACAGGCTGGGAGAAGAGGGGCTTTGGGGTATCTGAGGGGGAGTACTCAAGTGTTGGACTGGCTCCAGAGAGGGATCTGAACTGAGCCAAGAAGGATGGAGAGGATCAAAACAGTTAGGATGAGGGTGGCAGTGGGGCTCTAGAAGCACAGGCCAGGGGACCATGTCTAGGTGCCATCCTTGGTTAGTGATATCTGCATGGCCAAGATAGCAAGATGTTTCTGGCTTAAGGAACTCTGTGGATGCTGGTTTCATCTAGCTGGTTGCTTTTGCCTCAGATCTAGGAGTTCTCCTGGATTCTTCTTGCTCTCGCCCTACATATCTGGACCATCAGCAGGTCTTATCAGTGCCACCCCTGAAAGGTGTCTGAGCCGGTCCGCTTTCCCCTATACCTCTGCACTAGTGCATCCTCTTTGTAGTTTATGTTCCCTGGCCCTCCCTTTCCCAGACTGGGCTAAAAATCCCTGTGTTTTTTCACTCAGAATAAAAAGCTGTTTCCTCTGACTTACAGAGGCCTGCCCATACATGTTCTAACCTCCCAGCTAATCTTATTCTGGGTTTTCTCCTTGGCCCATTAAGCTCTAGGAACTCTGCTGTGCAAATTCTCATTTTCAGTTTAGGGTCAGCCTATGCTTTTACCTCTGCCTGGAAAGCTTTTCCTCTGCTGTCAGCTTGATGGCTCACACCCACCCCTTCCACGGCAGTCACCCTGTCTGCGTTTCCCTCTGCTGTCTCCCTCAGTACTCCGGTGTCTTCCTTGTCTATTACTTGTCTGCCCTAGTGGTATAGACTTGCCATGAGAGGAAGGACTTTGCAGTTCTGTTCATGGCTGTGACCTTGGTGCTTAGAGAGGGCCTGGCACACGGGGACTGCTCAATAAATAGATGATGAAGGCGTGATTAAAGGATGAGGAACAGAGAAGGTGGCACAGAGATGGTGGGTGTGGGGAGTAAAGATGATGCATACAATATAGGACACGTTGTGTTTGAGGTGTCTGTGGGGTGCCCTGTGTCTAGGTCTGCGATGAGAGAAAAATTGGTTAGCGTGTCATGATTCTGGACTGAAGGGGGTGAGATCTCTGTTTTGAGGGTTGTTGCAAGAGCCAAAGGCAGGTGGAGGGGGTAGCAAGGGGAACTGAGTCACCCCAGGAAGAAGCTGGGAGGGCGTGAGCCTTGGCCCCAGTGATCCCTACTGGGTTCGGTGGTGAGCCCTGATCTAGACCCACTTCTATCCTGTCTAGGTTTACCAAGATTCAAAACACGAAGCTGACCATGAAGCGGGACGGCATCGGGTCAGTGCGGTACCAGGTCTTAGAGGTGTCTCGGCAGCCACTCTTCACCAATATCACAGTGGACATTGGGCGGCCCCCTTCATGGCCTCCTCGGGGATGATACCAGTGGACAAAGGCTCCCAGTGCCAAGGATTGCCTGTCAGAGGACTGACCTACAGCCTGGCTGGCAGTTGCTCTGTGGTGGATCCCCCAGGACTGAGACTATGGGCTCTGTTTTCTGAGGGTCTTCAGTAGGCACCCCCCAGCTGCACTTGGAAGTTTCAGAACCTACTTTGGGGGAGCTTCCATCCTGGGCAGGCCCCTCAAGGGTGGCCGTCTCTGGGGTCAACCCCTCCTGCTCCTCCCTCCCCAGTTCAGCTCCCCTCACTGTCAGGGTTGGGTCAACCCCTGCACTGCCTCGCCGAGTGGCCTGGGCCAGGTCACTCCACCTCTCTGTGCCTCAGTTTCCCCCCCTTGAGTCCCCTAGGGCCTAGAAGAGTGGGAGGTATGACTAGGGGGCAATGTTGCTTCCAGGGGGAATTCTCAGACCTGAGGATCCCCCACACTCCAAGGGGAGGGGAAACCTTTTTCACTCAACATTGTAGGGGGCAAACTCTGGGGCACCCCCTGCTGAGGAGCAGCCCCAGGAGGGGACCAGAGGGGGTGCTGTGTTGCTGCCTGGGATCTTGGAGTTGGGCTTTGCATGGGGGCGGATGGGGCTTGGATCAGTTGGGTTCCAGCCCCACCCCGCCTCTTAGAGAGAAGGCAGTAGCCCCAGGACCGGCTCGTGTTTGTACATTGCACAGAAACTTGTGTGGGTGCTTTAGTAAAAAACGTGAATGGAGAAGCCCTTTGTCTGTTTGGGGATGGGGATCTGGATCCCTAACCCCGGATCCTGGTGTGTTGTGGGAAGGGCGCCTGGCCCAATCTATCTGGTCCGGACTGTCCTGGTTCCCCAGGTCCCTAGAAGTGCAGCGGTTCACTAGACTTACCCGGGCTGGAAGGAGAAATTCTACCCTGCCGCTGCCTCCTGGCCAGAAAAGGCAAGGAAGTAATAAACCCACCGGGCTCAGATTTCTTGGTTCTTTCACTTGCCCTGGAGTCTAAAGGTGCCCAGGGATGAAAGGTGCTTGGAGTTAGGTTGATGTGCATGGTTGAGACTGCGAAACTACCTGCCACGGCTGTGGGTTGGGCTTTGTTAGCCGACACCGCCCTGGAATGGGCGGGGCTGGGGCTCTGGGGGGCGGGGCTTGGGGTAGCGGGGCCCCGTTTCCCGGGTAACGGCCGCGCGGAAGAGGCGGGGCTAGGGCGCCAGTCCCGCCGCCTGGCTCCCGGGGCCGCGACCTGAGACTGTGGCCTCCGAGAGTCGATCAGTAGTAGGGCAGGAGAGCGCCAGAGGCCAGCGGCTCAACTTTAGTCGTGGGGACGGGCGGCAGAACGGAATGGGGCTTGGGAGAGGCCGGTCAGAGTGACAGACTGGGGGCGTGGCCTGTGAGACCCGGAAGCGGGCGAGGCGTGAGTGGGCGTGCCCGGCCATGGGCGACTAGAGGTATCCCAGTAACCCAACGCTCCGACCCGTGGTCCAGCAGGTCCAAGCGTGCGGCCGAGCGTCTCGGGGGCGGTGGCGCGGGCGGGCCATGCCTGGGGACTCCCCGTCGCTGTGGGAACTGGTGGAAGAGCACGTTCCGCTCCCGGAGCGGCCCGAAGTGAAGAGGATTCTAGGGGAGACGACGGTGGATCTGAGCCTGGAGCTACGGGCAGAGGTGGGGCGTAAGAAGGTGGGCCCCACGGCAGATCTGTCCCACGACTCGGATGATTTTCTCACCTCCTACGGGTCCCTAGCCCTGCCCAGTAAAACTCTCGAGCTCTTGTTGGATCTTACTGTCCGCCCAACCCTCTCCAATTTAACTGCCCTGCCGCTCATTCCCCCAGCTCCCCTGCCTCCCTTCACTTCCCTCCGCAGTCGCCGAGGTGCCCCAGCTCTCCTTGCAGGTGGTGATGTTACGATCATTGCTCCAAGAGGCTCGATCTATCCAATCCCCTGGATCGCGCCCCACCTCTGACCTCTCCTCCCTTCTGGCACCACCGCCCCTTGTAAGAGATCTCGTGCGCCAGGAACTGCGGCAGCTCCTCCAAGGTCTCCGCCGGAAGGCCATCTGTGAGGGCAGGTTGGAGCTCCAGACCTGGGGCTGGGCCCTATCTCCAGAACTCAGATGGGCTAGCCTGGCAACTGACAAGGGGCCAGGGTTGCCTTTCCTGTGGTTCCCTGGAATGAGCCCCTGAATTGCCTTTATGCATCTTCTGCAGGGACCAGACCCAGGCTTGGGTCCAGTATAGTCCCAGGGTCCTGCGCTTTGCCTTGGAGGAGCCCAGGCGTGATTTGCCAGAACAGGAGATGTTCCAGATGAGAGCTGGTGAACCCAGGTATAGTAATAGGAGAGGAGGGATCTGTCCTTGCTGGACAAAGGACCCCGGGCAACTGGTAGGTCCCACCTGCAGGCATGGAGGAGCTCGTGGTCTGGGTTGACACTTCTATAGCCACCTGTGGTAGGGGTCAGCCCGTGAGGGTTGCAGAGGCCCAGGAGACACATGCCAATCCTGGGAGCTTGGTTCGATCTGGGTTTTAGAATATGAGGAACAGACTTCCAGACAGATACAAAGACAAGCGCTTTGCAGGAAGAGGGAGCACTACATGCAGGTATGAGTGGAAGGAAAGACTTCATCCAGTGGCCACTTGTCTCTCAGGCTCGGACAGCCAGGCTGCGAGGACTGGGTTAGAGAGGGGTGGGGGCTGAATGAGATAAACGAGCAGCAGCGTGTTCATCAGTGAATGGTAGCAACTTATTTCTCACACATCCTTATGAAGGGGGTGATGTCCCCATTTTGCAGAAATGATACTAAAGCTCAGAAAGGATGACTGACTTTCCCAGGCTCAAACACAGTAAAGGGTGGCAGAACCCATGTGTGCAATCCCAGGCTCCAGATCTCCTCCTTTTAGTACCATCTTGTGTTGCCTTTGTGAGAAAGCACAAAATTGTCTAGGAGAAATGGCATTTGTGTCCTGAAGTCCTGGGGTGAAGCAGCATGGGAGAGTGAGGTTGACTTCATCTACCAGCAGCTGTCCCCGGGACCTCAGTGTCATCAAGGATCAGCTGAACGTGTCCTACATTGACCAGGTTGCTGGACACCTGCGGTGAGGCCCCAAGTGTGTGCAGTGGGGGGTGGGGACAGGGAGGGCGGGACTGCGGGTGGACCCTGATGTACTGGGACTACTGGGAGGAGAAGGGAGGGAACACACCTGGCTGGGAGACCCGGAAGAGCGGGGCTGAGAGGTGGAAAGGGCAGGATGCTGATGAGGTTGCTGCCAGGAATCAATCAAGTACAGATGCCTACACGGGCCTTGGCCTGAGGACTTTTATCCTGGGAGGAGGGAGAGAGATGACACACAGAAGAGTTTTTAAAGCAGGGGCAGGGCTGTAATATGGGGGAGAACAGAGGCAGGAGGACCCGCAAGTCTAGTCCTATCGAGTAGAAAGACGGTTGCTCCTCAGGTTGGGCACTGGAAGGCGGGCAAGGAGAGAGGACACACCCTGCCCAGGAAGAGGCTGGCAGGGCTGCAAGGCTGTGCTGGAACAGCATGAGGGCAGCAGAGGGAGAGGTGGGCGGAGATAGGAGGGCCTAGAGGAGGCTCCTGGGGAGGCCAAACGTTGGGACTACATGAAGGGCTCTGCTGAGACCCAGGCCTGCAGTGCTGCTTCTGGTGCCTCACTGCCCGTGTCCCAGGGCCCTCCTGGAGGAAGAGTGCCGCGCGCTGGAGAGGGAGATTCCCATCCTGCAGGTGAGCTGCAGTCCTGGGCCACCCCAGCCCCAGCCCCTCTGCTGAGCGTAGACACCCCCGTCTCTCACCCAGGGTGTGAGATCCCCACACATGTGTCTGTGTGTGTCTGTGCCTGCAGAGATTGTGTGAACCCTGGGTCCATTTTTCCCATGTGCACACTTCTAATGTGTGTGATCCCTAAGTACGTGAACCCATATTCCAGTTGAGTCCCTAAGTCCGAGGTCAGCACTTTTAGATCAACTGCTGGGTCTTCCCAGGTCTTTTGTCTCCTTCTCTTCCCCAAGTCTGGGTTCAGGCCTGCCACCCCCTTGCCAAGCTCAGCTTTTCAGGGAGAAGCTGGTGTTCCTCTCAGGAGTGCCCCCAGATGGTTGGGAGGAAGAGACTGCACGGGCTGGTTCCTGCTCCCCACCATGGGGATCCTGGCCTGGGCACCCTGCCCAGCCCTGCCCCGCCCCTGCCGTAAGGCCAGGCACTGAGCCAGCTCTCCCTGCAGCGCTGCCTGGAAGACGAATATACAGGGGCCCCTCGACCCTCTGAGGCAAGCCTAGAGCCCACCCTGGCAGGTGAGGACCCTAGGCAGGCCCCAGAGCACCCAGTGCTCTGTGCCACCCCTACCCCCTGCCCCCACCACCCCACCTCACTCTTGTAATACCTGGAAGACTGGGCGCTGTGTCTCAGGTAGAACTTCTCCTCCAGAGCTAAAGGAACAGAAGGCAGCCATGCAACAGGAGCTGCAGGCACCCCTGAGGCCGTCCTGTGTCTCCCCCAGCCACAGGTAACCCGGAGCAGACAGAAAGCTGGATGGGGCAGGCTGAGGGGCAGGCCACAGCCCCCTCACAGCTACTCCCTCCCATTCAGGCCACAGCCCTTGGGGTCCTCCAGCCAGGGCCCTGGACCCCTGTCTTGCCTCCACGGGGCTGCTGGAGTTTGGGCCAGGCCTCTCCAGTGCTGCCTGCCTGCTCCTCCTCTGGAGCGCTGCCCCAAACCTCGCAGCCTGGCCTCCACCTGCCGCTGGGGACGGAAGATTCAGTTCAGCCCTGGGAAAAGGCCAGCTTCTACTCCGATGTCTAGTGCAGCGACCCAGGCCCCAACCTGAAGGGCTGCTCAGGAAGGAGGCTTCAGCTTCGGTTGGCACGCGTCCTGTCTATTACTGCCCACTTTCAGCTGCCAGGGCCCAGCCCACTTCAGATCTAGTCTAGGATGAGCCCTCCACAGGATTCCACTGCTGTCTGTCTGTCTGTCTGGCCCTTTACCTTCTCGCCAGGTCCTCAGTGTCCGGTCCTGACTGTCACAGCCTCTGGCCTTTCTCCTCCCAGGTACCCCCCCACCAAAGGCCTGGCAGGAGGAGGTCTTGCCCCAGCCCTGACTCATGTCCCCCTGGAGGACCCAGACAAAGCACAGCAGCAGCTCAGAGACAGGAATAGAAATTTCATTAAAACCTATGGACTTTAAAATCCTAGTGGTGCGCGGATGGTCGGGGGTGGGAGGCGCACCGTTATTGCTACAGAGGATTAGAGGCGGCTCTTCCGGGGCTGTCACTGCACAGACGGGCACGGAGGATGGATACACGGACACTGCAGGGCTTGGGGGAAGGAGTTCTGGCTCCAGAGAGGGGTTGGGGCACGCGGGCTGGGGCGATTTGGCACGTGAACAAGGGTAGCCCAGTTCAGGAAGACTGGGCTTTAGCCTGGTGGTGGTAGGGCAAGGGGGTGTCGTGTAGGGTCCCCTTCCCCGGGTCTCTGGGCTCAACCCTCCTGCTGAGCATCACCCCACCCCTACCCCCCAGAAATGAGTTCTTTGGGCAGGCTGTTGGGTCATGGGCCTCTGCTGGGCTGGCCCTGACAGCCAGTGCTGGAAGGAGGCACAGAGACCTCAGAGCCGCCGAGTGAGGTGCAGGTGGGCCTGGAACACAGATTGGGCCCGAGGCCAAGGGCGATGGGGTGGCAACCACAGATAATACACTTTTTACAAAAATAATCACACAGACAAAAGGGCCGGGCCACACAGCCTGACCCGTAACACTGCACAGCCCCCCCGGCCCCTCGCCCTGCCTCCAGGTAGGAAGATCCGAATTAGCCTGGGCGGAGGCTGGGGTCCATCCCAAGGGCAGGAACACTGGTCAGGAGGCTGGAGGCTCGGGGCAAGGGACAGGTAGGAGACCCACCCAGAACCTCAGCTCAGGGCAAAGTGTGGGGGCATCAGCGGCCACGTGAAGCCCAGCAGGCCTCTGGGGACCTGGCCTGAGACCCCTCCAAAGTGCTATTGGGCCCCCCAGCAACGCGCCCCCCCCATCACCCACACCCCCAGCTGCCATCTTGGCATCCAAAGGACCTGTAAACACTAGGGACGTTAGCACGAATGACCGCGCTAGCAGTGGTGGCCAAGGTGACAGGTGCCACCCCTGGCCAGGGCATGGTGGGGGCAGGCGGTGACACCTATCCACCGTCTCCCCAGTCTCTGTGTTGGGAGCACAGGGTGGGGGTTGGGCACTCCCCTGGCAGCTGTGCTCATATCCGGGAGTCCTGCAGGCGGCTGGAGCCATTACTGCCCACCATGGGAATCTGGGCCTTGTCCGGGTGCAGCGGCTGGACCTCAAGCCCGTCTTCAGGGGAGGGTGGAATGGTGGGGGCGTAGCGCCCTGTTCGGTGCTCCAGGAGGGCGGGCCCCCAGTCTCTGCTTGGCTTTGTTGCATTTTTCAAACGCTGCAGGAGGGGTAGGCATGGGGGAGGGACGGGCGGGCAGAGTGCATCAGAAGGGAGCCCTGGAGCGCCATCCATCCATCCACCCCCTTCTGATTCACCTGGCTGCCCCTGCCCCCACCCCTCACCTGGAGGAGGGTGTCCCCATCTGTTCTGCAGAACTGGAACAGGGCGTAGAGTGGAATGCAAATGACAGAGGACAGAGCCATGAGGAAGCCAATGGCCACGGCCCAGCTTGGATACTGGTATTGGTTGTAGGTGATTGGCTGGTACTGGATCACCGAGAAGATGAGAATGAACTGCAAAGAGTGGGGGTTGGGAGCCGGCATGAGTCCTGCCCAGCCCCACCCCAGCCTTAGGCCTCCTAACAGCACTGCTCCTCACCCTCTCCAGTTTCCCAGACTAGAAAGAGGCATCTCAGGGAGGGCAGGGTTGACATCAATGTTTGGGTAGTGGAAGAAGCTGATGGCACCAGGGGTCCAGGGTATGATGGGCAGGTGGGCACTGTGGAAGGGGAGGGGTCTGGCTTCGGGATAATCCTGAAGCAGCCAAGAAACTGTTCAGCGGCCGTGGCCCTTGGAAGTCAGTTCTACTCAAAGACTTGCAGTGGCCTCCCACTGCCTGCTGAAGTAAGGCCGAATCTGTGGCCTTTAAGGCTTCAATGGCATTTTCCATCTACTAAGTGTTTTTTGAATGTTTCCTCCAGACCTGGGAGCTCCTGGGATTGCATCAGCTCTAGGTCTTCAGTGCCCAGCACAGAGCCTGGCACAATCTTATGTGCTGATCTGAACTGACTTATGCAGGGAGGTGCGAGTAATGGGGGAAAGGAAAGGGAGGAGTCCTGCCAGTCTATGGCTGCAGAGACGGCAGTGGACAGCCCGGTGAGGCTCCGAAGCCTAGAAACCATGTCAGGTTGGGGGTGCTCTCAGGAACTGCTTTGGAAAGAGCCGAGGGACACCAGAGATAAAGCCTAGAGTTGCAGCAACAAGAATACTACAGGAAGCAGAAAGATGGGCAGGTGGTTCATGGGCCACCTGGAAGGCCTGGGGCAGTGGGTGCTGCTTGCCAGGAGGCCTCAGCACACACCTCCCAAGCCTTCAGCTGTATCCTGGAGCTCAGGCCCCTCCAGCCTTTTTAGTGACTAAATTCTAGAAGTCAAGACCCGCATCCATCCGGGGGACACTGCACTTAGATGAGCTTATAACAAGTTCCCTGAATGGAACTAGAGCCTGATCTAATGTGTGGACAAATTCTTTATTTGAGCTGATAGAAGGATGGAGTTTGTAAAAAAAATAATAATAAATAAAAGCTCTTTTCAGCACTATGAAGAAGTAAAGCCTCCAAAGAAAACTAACAGCACAGAAGCACACGGTCCACAGAGCCTGGCATCCTCACCTAAAGGTGACTCCAGCCTGGCTTTCTAAGCACAGAGAGGATGCTGCAGGCTTTGCCTCAGTTTCCTAGAGACACTGGGCGCAGGTTACCTCCTGCCTCCTGCCCTCCCCGCAGTGCCCTGGGTCTCCCCACAGGGCGGCAGCTTCATGGGAGCCCTGAAGGATGAGTTCCTCCAGGGTAGGTCCTGGGCCAAAGCCACAACCCCCAAGGGCACAGTGCTTGGCGGTGGCATCTGCCCTCCCCCGCCTCCCACCGCTTACAGGACACTTCCGCTCCTCCTGTTTCAAAGCTGGGCCAGTGGCCAGAGCTGGTGCCTGTGCCAGGCTCGGGAAGATCCCACACCCCATGTGATGGCGGCCTCAGCCCTCAGGGGCCTTTTTTTCCCCAGAAACATGAGCCAAAGTGGAAATCCGGTGCTGACCTCTCTGCGGCACAGAGGAGCTGGCACGAGGGGGACACGACTCCAGACACTACCCTGACCATCAGGCTGACCCCTCTGTCACTCAGTGATGGCCCTGCCTCTTCTCTGTGGAGGGACCACTACACTAGCAAATCCCTCCCCCCACCCCAGCCCCCGACTTCTCACCCTGATCATAAAGGTACAAAATCAGAAGGTTTGTAGTCCACAGACCACTCCTCCTCCTAAACTTGTGTCTACTGCAGCACGGGTCCAGCATACATGCTCCAGATCAGACCACCTGCTTCGCATGAGGGCTCTGACTCTTAGAAGCTATATAACCTTGGGTCAACTACTTAACATCTCAGGGCCTCAGTTTCCTCATCTGTAAAGTGGGGATAATAACGAAACCATGGAGAGTTGTATCACAAGACTTAGTATATGATTCCTGGTCATGGTGGGCTTTCCCTCCACCACTTCCACTCCCTGTTGGGGGGGTCTATCTTCCAGGTGTTGAATACTGGTGGAAACTCAGAACTTCCCCTCCCAAGCCAGCCCATTCCAGGGTGGCTTAGGAGGGTGTCCTGGATTCTGAACTGATACCTGACTTGCACAGCCTGCTTCTGGAACATGCGTTCACACCACATATCCTGATCACTCCAAGCACCTCAGCTATGAGGGACTAGAGACACCAGCTCAGTGAGGCTGTCAGAGGCCAACGCTAATGTCAGTCATGGTTCCTGAGGCTCCTCTTGGGGGATGCCAGGTGGAAATACCAGGGAGGGAGGGCCGGCTCTCAGCTGCTGCCAGCCTATTTTCCCCTTCAGAAGCTGGGCACTGTCTTCCAGCAAATACAGGGCCCTGTGCGCCCTTCCTAACCCAAGGCCAGGGCTTGGGTGGTTCTGAGTCTCCACACCTGTCTGACTCTGTGTAGCTTCGCTCAGACTTTCAATGACCAGAGCTGTGGGTGCGGAGCCCCCATGGGGAGCTCTGGCCTGAGCAGCTCATGCTCTTCCTTGGCTGGTTCCCAAAAGAAGGACGCTTGCCACGGGGGCAGCAGGGCAGGGACCAGCGAGGAACTTACAAAGATGATAGCTGGTGAGACGAAGCGCCAGCAGATCTGGAAGAAGAGGGGCGGTGGGAACCCCAGCATCATCTGGATGTCCTGGAAGTAGTTCTGGTGCCCTGGAGAGAGGGAGGTCAGCAACCCACAGGACAGCACGAGCAGGCCAAGGGCTGGGACACGGGAGGCCGTGGAAGCTCGGGCACTTACCGTAAATGTACATGATGGACACACACATGATACAAGAGATGATGACCAAGGAGAAGCTGGCCGCGTAGTTGTCCATCAGCAGCAGCCAGTAGATGCCTGCCTGCGGGCCAGTGGGAGCTGAGTCAGGGGTGCCTGAGGCTATGGTCCCCCTCTCGCCCCTGTCTTCCCACCCCCATACCCTGGCAACTCCCGCCCAGCCTTTCCCTTGGTTCTTACTTGGCTGGTGAGAGGGATGCCCAGAAGGAAGCCAGCCACAGCCACGCCCAAGGTCACGTAAGTCTTTTTCTGCAGGATCCACTCATTCCCTACCTCATCCACAATGGCTGTGACCAACGTCTCTAGGAGGCAAAACTGCAGGATCCGGCCATCAGAGCAGCGGCCTACTGTTGGCCCCGCCTCCTCCTGCCCCCAGCCACAGGCCTGGGTCCCACGCCTCGTACCTGAGTGCCCAGCCCCAGCAGGATGAGCATAAAGAAGAAGAGCAGAGACCACAGTGGGGCGATGGGCAGCAGTGTGAGGGCCTCTGGGTATGCCACAAAGGCCAGGCCTGGGCCATGGTCTGCCACGCGGGACACGTCCACACCCAGGTGGTTGGCCATGAAGCCCAGGATGGAGAAGATGACGAAGCCGGCATAGACGCTGGTGGCACAGTTAGTGATGCTGATGATGACACTGTCTCTAATGGGTAGGGAAACCAGTGGTCAGGACACACAGCTTAGTTCCCCCTGCCCGATTTGGGCCAGGCCAGGAGACTTGGAGACAGGGAAAAGTTCTAGGAACAAAAGCACCCCCACTCTCATCTCTGGTCTGTTCTGGGCCTCTTTAAGTGGGCATGGGGCTCTTGAGTCCTTACAGACCACTGGGGCATCACTGTCATCACCCCTTCTCTGTTCTGCAATGACAGAACCCAGACCCAGCACTGCCAGGATCTCAAGGCTGTGAGCAGAAGGGAGGGTCCAGGAGGTTGCACTGGATCTGGTGGGTCTGGGGGAAGCAGGATCAGGCTGCAGAGAGGGCAGAACAGGGGGCAGCCCCAGCGCTGGCGGAGAGACTCTCACCGGTAACAGTTGTTGTGGAACTTGTTGTAGGAAGCCATGGTGATGAGACCGCCCCATGCGCAGCCCAGCGAGTAGAAGATCTGGGAGGCAGCGTCCCCCCATACCTGCAGGAGGAGCTGCGCTCAGAGGCTGGCACCTCTCTGCCCCTCCCCGTCCCTCCGGGTCACCTTCCACCCACAGCCCACCTTGGCCTCCAGGATCTTGTCCCACTGTGGGGTCAGGTAGTACATGATGCCCGTGAAGGCTCCTTCCAGGGTCACGCCACGGATGAACAGGATGGTCAGCACCACGTAGGGGAATGTGGCCGTAAAGTATACCACCTGGGGGTGAGAGGGGCCCCACTGGACTCCTTTGGGCTCTTCCCACACTCCCCCCACCAACCTGCCCCCTCAACCACCACAGGCCCCCTGGTCCCTCTTTCCCTCCTACATGCGTTCATCACTCCCCCACTCACCCGTCCACACACAGGGGAGGCAGGATATCTCTGGGTGGGCATAGGTCCTGGAGGGAGGGGGACTTACTTTCCCTGAAGACTTGACCCCGCGGATGAGGCAGAGGAAGACGACCACCCAGGAGACACCCAGGCAGCCGAGGAGGGGCAGGCGCACCTCCCCGAAGTTTCCGATGTCATCCGACAGCTTCAGCACGTAGAGCCTGGAAGGGGACATGCTGTCACTGCGGGCCAGCCCCGCCACCCAGCAACACATCCCCAAGGCCCGGGGCCCAGCCTGGCAGCTCCCTCCTTTCTCACGGAGTCCCAGCGGCCGGCCTGTCTGAGATGGGAGCCTTGGCGAGGCCCCAGCCCCAGTCTGCCCAGCCGCCTCTGTCTGCTGCCTCTCCCAGGATCCTCGAGGGTGCCTGCAGGCTACACCCCAGGCCTCGGCTAGCTTCCTCAGCCCCTGGGGTGTGGAAGTCTTCCTGTCCCTGCTCAGACCCAGCCCAGGTCTTTCCTTTAGGAAGGCCCTCTCCTCCAGACTGGACGCACCCTATCTGGCGTCACCTCCTCCGGGAAGCCTTCTGTGATCTTTTCACCCATACTGGTCCTCCAACTCTGATGAACAGAGGGAGGCAGTGAGGTACTGAATAAAGATAGAGGCTTTCCAGGTGGTACTAGTGGTAAAGAAGCCGCCTGTCAATGCAGGAGACGTAAGAGACATGGGTTTGATCTCTGGGTTGGGAAGGTCCCCTAGAGGAGGAAATGGCAACCCATTCCAGTATTCTTGTCTGGAGAATCCCATGGACAGAGGAGCATGCAGGGCTATAGTCCAAAGAGTCACAAAGAGTTGGACATGACTAAAGCGACTTAGCATACACATTGGAGCACGCAGGCCTAGACTTGAACCTGAATTCCTCTCCTGAGTATGCATGACTCTCTCTGGAGCCCTATGCCATGCCGGCTATGTTTCTTCAATCAACTGGACGTTGATGTGCCAAGCCCTTGCTAGATGCTGGGCATACTGACCTAAATCAGGTATTGTGGGCACTGCCAGGAGTGTCTTAACCCCATGGGGAGGAGCACACTGGAAGTATTCCTGGAAGAGGTGAGGCTTGAGCCAAAGTTTCAAGGATGGGGAGAAAGTGGGTGAAGATAAATGAAAGTACATGCCAGGCTGAGGGCATGGGTCAGGGCCAGGTCATGACCCAGCAGGACACGGTCAGGAACCGCCTGGGCATGTCAGTAGCTCAGGAAGGCTGGAGGAGAAGGGGAGGGGAATAGAGAAGGATGAAGATAGGAAGGAACAAGATCAAGAGAAGTTGTGAAGTCAAGATGGAGAAGTTTGGATTTTATTCTGAGAGCAATGAGAAGCTTCTGGAGGGTTTTTAGAAGAGGTCTCTCAGGGCCTCTCCTTGGCTCAAAGCCTGGTAGCAGCTCCCATCTCTAGCCATGGAAAACCTAGTCCATACGGTGGCTACAAAGCCCTCCATGATCCACTGTCTCCTAAATGCCATCTCTCAAATCTCCTCTCCTCCTGCTCCTTCCCCCCTTACTCACTGCTCCAGCTGTGTTGGGTTCCTTGTTGTTCCTTAAATGTGCCAGGCCCACTCCCACCTCAGGGCCTTTACACATGCTCTTCCCTGTCTGATGTGTTTTTTTCCCCCAGACCTCCACATGTCCACACGGGTGTGAGATCTGTGCAGGCACAGGGCCCCGTGCTTAGAAGGGCCTTGTGCTTGCTTTAATGTCCTGCCATTGTCATCTTGAAATTCTGAGCACATTTGAACAAGAGGCCCCATCTTTTCATTTTGTGCTGGGCCCCACAAATTATGCAGCTGGGCTTGTCAACATGGCTCCCCCGCTCCTTGCTTCCTTTAAATCTTTACTTGGGTGTCCTCTTTGCAAAGGGGCCTATTCTGGATACCTGGAGTAAAACTGCAACCCCGGCCCCAGCCTAGCATACCTTACCCCATTCCTGGCTGTATTTTCCTCCATAGTATGTCTCCTTCTATCATACTGCACGTTTTACTATTCAGTTTGTTATCTGCCCTCTATGAAGGCAAGGGTTTTTGTCCGTTTTGTTCACTCTTGTATCCCTCCAGTGGTTCGCAAAGTCCCTGGCACAGAGTCATGCCCAATAAGCATTTTCTGAATGGATGAATGAATTAACATCATGGAAAATGGACTGGGAAGTATAAAGGGGAGTATCTGGATGGGGACTGGCTTGGTTGTTGGAGTTGTCCAGGCTAGAACTGATGAGCAAGAGACA
Organism: Cervus elaphus; assembly: GCF_910594005.1. Lineage (NCBI taxonomy): Eukaryota > Metazoa > Chordata > Mammalia > Artiodactyla > Cervidae > Cervus > Cervus elaphus. Next base: position 122,319,102 of record NC_057834.1, on the reverse strand, counting down.
AATTATTGAGCCTCAGTCTCCTCATCTTTAAAATGGGCATCATAACATGAGCCTAGGGTAATCTGTAGATAAACTTAGAAAAATACAGGCTCCTTTCTTTCCCCTCTTTCAGTGAGGACTTCTCAGCATAGCTCATAGGCTATCCTCTAATCTTAACTATTTTTACTTTTTTTTTTCCAACTCAGTTCTCAAACCTCATGACAACATGTTTAATACTTTGTGATGGTGGTCACCCTGGTGCCTCATGGGACAGTGTTGCCAGGTCTGGGATTTGTTTGTTTGGTCAGCCCACCGGACTGTCAGACTTGCAAGCACCTTGTTAGGCCTCCTCTGCCGCAAATCTTCTCCTAGGCTGCCCTTCATACTGTGACCTGCAGAGGGTGCTGTCCAACACATCCCTCTTCCAGCAAACTCCTGCCTCGGGGTTGGTTCACTCAACAGGCATCAGGGTCAGAAACTTTTCAGGCTCTCAGTCCACGGAGGAACCAAAGACAAAGGGATGAATAAAATCTACCCCCTACTCCCAGGAGAGGCTCCTGGACCCTTGTGGCTGTGTGTTCCAATCTTTTTCCCTTTGGGACATGCAGAAAAAAATAGTTTGGGCCCATGGGGCAAATAGACAAGGTCACTCAAAGCTGAAGGCAGCAGGGCTGGAGGTTCTGGGCTACCTAAGCCCGACCAGACTGGCACACTATTTAGGGCACATCGTGCTGGGAGGCTCTGCCTTCCAGAATAGCCACTGGGTCTTAACTGCTACAGCTGAGAGGTGATCTACTTTAAGCACCAGCATTCAAAGTAAAGAACCCACTCCTTGCTCAAAAGACTCTCTAAAAACTTTGTCTAGTTACATATGCTAAACTGGTAGTGCTTTGTATTATTTTTTATTGCAAGAGTTCAGCATACAATACAAGGGCTTAAAGAGTTCGGTAGGCTAGACTTCTGAACTCTTAACTTTCTCTTTATGGCACCATATTTAATGTTTTGTTTTGGTTTTGGACCATGTGCTTTTGAGACCAAACAACTAACTGAAAAACTTTTGGAACCCCACATGTTTACAAGTTGGCTTTCACATAGCATCTCTGGACTTATTCTGCATTATTTTTTAATTTTCCCAACCAGATGGTAAACGCCTTGAGAACAGGACATTCTCATCTATTTCACTGCATCTCCAGCAGTGGCTATCACTGTACTTACTGAACACCCATCACTGTTCTTAGTGATTTCTGCTATATCATTATAATAACAAGAATGATGTTGTAACCACTCGCACTTAATGGATGAGCAGTTGAGACTAAAAGAGGTTTGGACCTCACGAGGCCAAGCTGGTATGCAGCACAGCCAGGATTTGAGTGAGGTCTGTGTGGCTCTAGAGCTGGCATGAAGATACCGGAAGAGGGGTGCTGGGATCCAAGTCCCATTGGGCGCCAGGTGTCTGCTGGGGGGATGAGGGCATGGTCCTGAGCTTAGGGATCAGCTCTCAGAGGACTGTAAGATCATGCTGTAAAGACGTGGTGAGGGCAGGGAAGACTGGAGGCCAAAGGGTGGGCAAAAGGCAGACATGGGCTCAGAAATCTGCTCTGGGAGCTCTTCTCCCTTTAGAGGAGTCAATCCTTCTCTTGATTTGCTTTGTTCACTTGTAAAATGGGAATATTTTATAAAACCGGCACCACTAATAGGGTTGCCATGGGGCTCAAATGAGATTGTGCAGCTTTCCAAAGGGTCACTGGAGACTGTGGACCCAGAACGCCTGCAGAGTATCATCGGCCTAATTCACATTAGGCACCAGGCACAGTGGGGCATGCGTATCCTGACACATGTATATCCTGACACATGCGTATCCCGACACATGTATATCCTGACACATGCATATCTGACACATGTATATCCTGACATGTATGTCCTGACATGTATATCCTGACACGCGCGTATCCCGACACGTGTATATCCTGACATGCATATCCTGACACATGTATATCCTGACATGTATATCCTGACACATGTATATCCTGACACAGCATTGCAGTCTAGTTCCTTAACATCTGGGAATCAGTCTCTGAATCTGAAAATGATATCATATAATATGCCTAACATATAGTTCTCTGGTGGCTCAGGGGTAAAGAACCCCCCTGGCAATGCAGGAGACTTGGGTTTGATCCCTGGGTTTGGAAGATCCCCTGGAGAAGGAAATGGCAACCCACCCTAGTATTCTTGCCTAGAGAACCCCATGGACAGAGGAGCCTGGAGAGCTACAGCCCATGATGTTGCAAAAGAGTCAGACACGACCAAACAGCAACAATAAGCACACAGTAGGTGCCGAGAAATGGGGGTGCTTGCTCACCTCATCTTGCTGAAGCCAGCTTGGGCAGCCCTCTCAAAGGTCACTTCCCTAGGCTCTCCAGGAGGGGGCAGGAGGGAGCCATCCTGAAGGGAAGGCGTCCTGCCTGGGACTGGGGCTACTTAGGTAGGCCTGGCTCCAGCCCTGGCCAAGGACTGGAGTTCAGCGGGCCATCCTGTGGACCTCCTGACCCATGGCTAGTTTTCTTGGAGGGGAATTCCCCTCTAATTGCACTGGATAAAATCTCCTGGGCTCTGCCAGGCAGTAGCCCCACCCTGGAAGACAGCCCCTGGGGTGAGAATTTCTGGAGCATCTCTTGGCTTTGTGCTTCTGGAAGCTTCCAGAAGGTTCTCTCTCGTCTAGATCAAGTTGCCCAATCCACACCATGCCTCAAATGCAGCAGAATACCTAAAAGGAGGAGTCTCCTACTCCCCGCTCTGTCCCTGCTCTGAGTGCAGTTCTCAGTACCTACTTGGTGCTCAGGAAATGACCCGTCCAATGACTGAATGACCAAATATGCCCAGAGGTAATTTTGCCCAAACCTCACTGGGAGGCAACGGCTCTATGGTCTCCACCATGAGTCTTGAGGACGGTGACCACATCTTAACCGTCTTTTAACATCTATGGCGCAGCACAGGGCCTCCCCAGGTGGCTCAGTGGTAGAGAATCTGCCTGCCAATGCAGGAGGTGCAGGAAACACTGGCTCAATCCCTGGGTCAGGGAGATCCCCTGGAGTAGGATATGGTAACCCATGCCAGTATTCTTGCCTGGAAAATTCCACGGACAGAGGCACCTGGCAGGCTACAGCCCATGGAGTTGCCAAGAGTCAGACACGACTGAGCACGTATGCGGCAGCAGCTGCCCAGGGACACTGGGCCCTGAGGCTCTGAGTGCTGGCCCTCGGCTTAGAGGACGTGGACCTGCTAGAACTTCTGAGTGTAACCGGGACCTCAGCCGCTCAGCCCTGACTCTCCATCACAGCGTGGAGAAGGCTCGAACCCTCTGACTGGCAGGGGAAGCCCTGTGCCTTTTGATGCCCTAGCCTCCTCTGTCCCAATACTCTGTCCAACCTGCTCCCACCCCCAGCTCCAGTTTGACACCTCCTGGCTGTGGCTCATCTGCCTATGTCTCTCAATCCTTCTATAGCTCCTTTTCTCCCTCCTCTGGGAAGTCTTGGCTTTGTTTATGATTTGTTTTTTGACCATGTCATGCTTGGCATGTGGGATCTTAGTTCCCTGAGGAGGGATTGAACCTGTGCCCCCTGCAGTGGAGGCACTGGAAGCTCGGAGTCTTAGACACTGGACCTCAAGGGAAGTCCATGGGAAGCCTCCTTGATCACCTGCTCTTGCCTTCACCACATCCCCTGCATATACCTGCACTGAGGCCCCTGCCCCTAATAGCATTAACTACCCAGCTCCCTTCTGGACTGTGACCTCCTCGTGGAATGGTCTCAGGGCCATTCATACCCCATGGGCACACAAGGTCCGGCGGAGTGGACGCCATAAATGTTTGTGGAATGAATGAACGAGGCCTGCCCACCGGCCCACAAAGCCCTCTTCCCATGAGCTCCCCAACAGGGCGTGGGGAATTTCCTCCAGGATGTCCTGCTGTGCCCTCACACCCACCCAGCTGGGACAAGATGTTCCAAACACCCCCAGCAACAGCTTCCCTTCAGGCCAGCCCCGGGACTCCGTTCCCTGTTGGCTCAGAGCTGAGGGGTGCCAGGCTGCCCTTCCCAAACGCAGCTCTGGGCTCAGGAAACGGCCACAGCTCTTCTTTGCTTCTGCAGGGCTAGGTCTGCGCTTCATTCCTCTAAGCCCTCCAAGAAGGCACGTACTCCTTGAAGGCTACCACGTGGCCGGTGAGCGCCCCACGCACCTGTTACCCTCGTCACAACGGGTTTGCCTCAGGCTCTTCTGGAGCTAAGGCCTCTGTTGGTGCTCTTCTGCTAGCCATGAAGCCTCCCCTTCGTTTCCCCGACTCTCCTCGGCTGACCCGCCTGACTGTTGGAGCCTTCCCTCCCTCGATGCCGCTGTGTAAGGACTCTCATGACCTCACGAAGCCTGTGCGTCAGCCTTGGCGTGGAGAGGCTGCCCACACGCCTACCACACACCATTCCTGTCACCCTCCCTCGATGGCAGACCACTGCCCAATGGCAAAGAGGGAGGGCTGAAAACAGGCCCCCAGGGTGACCCCTAGAAGCCCAGGTCCCATGGGGGGCCTCACCTCCAGTACTCCTCGCTGGGGCTTGTCCTCTTGAGGGTCTGGTTGAGCGCCTGAGAGACGTTTCCAGGCAGGGCAGGAGGCTGCGAGCCGTTGGTGATGTTGGGGTTATCCAGCACGCTCATGCAGTCGGGCGTGTTCCAAGGGTTATTGCAGTAGGTCCAGGGCAGCACGGGCGTCATGGACGAGAAGAAGTAGTAGAAGGCGATGCAGATGACCACGTTGTAGTAGATGCCGATGTACGTGGACACCACCATCATGCCGTAGCCCACACCTGGGGGAGGGGAGGGGCAGGAGCAGCCTAACACACCTAGCTGAAGGACGCGAAGCCAATTTTGAAGGGCCTAAGGGGCAGACTTTTGTGGAGGGCCACAGAAAGGGCAGGTCGAGGCCTTGGCAGGAGCGAGCTGGGGGCTGGGGATGGGGGTTGGCGAAGGGCTTTTGTGTATGCACACGGTAGGAGGAGAGGGTGGAGGCCAAGTAAACAATGGATCCCAGCATGTGTCCCTGGCCTTGGCCATTGATGTGGGCCTCCGGTCAACACCCAGGTTCCATAGGGGTTTATGGCAGTGTTTATACAGACGGGTGAGTCAGCACGGCCCCCAGAGGCCCATGTGTGTGTGTTTACCCCACCCGGGCCTCACCTTTGAACATGGGGCTGATCCTCCAGACCCCCAGGCAGCCCTGACTTGCAAACTGGCCAAAGGAGAGTTCCATGAAGAAGAGGGGGATCCCGCAGAAGATGAGCATGATGAAGTAGGGGAACATGAAGGCTCCTGGTGGGCAGGAGAGGGCTGGCTCAGGGCTGGCTTTGGGGGATCCCACCCTCTTCCTGCTCAGAACCCGACAGCAGAACCTTTGCAATTGGCTGGGCTTCCAGAAGGGTGTGCCATGGCCTGGACTGGAGCCTCAGTCTGAGGCACACTGCTCACGCACGGCCTGTTTTTTAACTTGACAGGGGTTCCCAGGAAGTCTGCTCTGAGCTGAACCCAGGTCCCAGAGCCACCAGGTTTAGGTGGGAATTAATGACTTAAACAAGCAATTTCACACTCATTAGCTGATGGGGTTCTTAAATATCCCCAAATCATTTGAGGGGGGGGGGCTGTTGAAGTGCAGGGGGTATAAAACTGAGATTTGGGAGGTTGGGTTGCTTTCCTCTCTACCTATTCTCCCCTCGAGCGATCAGGCTGCCAAGGTCACAGGGTAAAGGGTACCTAAGCCAGGTGTGGGGGCAAAGGAGATTAGGGCCAGAAGTCAGCCTGTCTGGATGGGGTCTGTGCCAGAAGGGGGTGGCTGGGCCCTGGTGGCTGGGCTCTATCCACGTGGGTGGTCCCTGCCCTGTGCCCACTGGGTACCTCCCCCGTTGCGATAGCAGAGGTATGGGAAGCGCCAGACATTGCCCAGGCCCACGGCATAGCCCACGCTCGTCAGTACAAACTCGATCTGGTTGCCCCAGTTGCCCCGTTTGAGGTTCTGGTCCTTCTTGGTGGCCTCACTGGGCACAGCACCATTCTGTGGGGACAGGAGAAAAGCCACCATCAGCAAGGCATTGGCATGAGGTGCCTGACCCTCCAGGCCTCCCCCAGTGGGGACACCGTGGACCCTCCAGGCCCCTACCCCCACCCTGGGCTTCCCCTCTGCTGGCAGGAGCTGCAGGCAGGCCTGGCAGAGGAGCACAGAGGGAAGAGAGGCTGCCAGAGGGTGCCAAATGGGGCCTCCCTCACCAGCCCCCCAGCACTCTGTGCCGGGGGCACCAGCCCACCTGAGGAGCTGCTGCCGGCATCTGAGAGGTGGGATATTGAGAGGGAGCTTGAGTTGAGAGCCCCCCAGCCCCAGCCCCTCCAAAGCCTCCCCTCTCCCCTCTGGGTGAGGATCTGGGAGCAGCTGAGCCTCATACCAAGCAGCCAAGCTGGGCTGGGCACAAAGGGGCCTGTGTCCAGACAGCCCCCCCACCCGCCACCACCACATCGCCAGGCTGAGCACGCTGACCATGGCAGGCGGCTGTGGGGGAGGGGACATGGGCCCCCTCCCCCAGCTGAAGGCTTTTTCTAGGGGGAACCTGGTGGTCAGGGCTGTGGGGTACAAGAAGGGGCAAGCAACTGAGCTAGGCCAGACCTGAGGAAGGCATTCTGGGACCCAGGATGGGAGTGCCAGGGGAGCCATCTCTAATTATTGCCCACGACAGGGAAGGGGAGCCCTGGGGAAGCTGACCTGGGCTGTGGCGGCGGGGGCTGGGGGGTGTCTGCTGGCCATGAGTTGGGGAGGAGATCAGAGTTGTAGGCACCATGCCAGACTTGGAGGACAGACTCTGCTAGGGGAACTAGAGGGAGTGACTCTGGAAAAGGGTCTCTGAGCTGAGAGAGCATGGGCTGCAAAAGAGGGGGCTGGTCAGGAAGGGCTGATGAGGGGTTTCACCCCAAAGGAAGGATGCAGGTTTGCCTGGGGAGCTGTGGGGCTGGACTGGGTGGCCCGAAGCCCCACTGAGGCCCCCAACCCCATACTTGGGACTAACCCAGTAAGTCCCGTTATAAGTGTGAGCAGACCCATCCCCCATGCCATGTCCCTTCCACCCCTCCCACTGAGTCAGCCACCCTGAGCCAGAGCCTGGCGGTCAGAGGAGTATCAGAGGCAATGAAGGACCCTGAGAGTCGCCACCAGAGAAGCCCAGAGAGCCCCTGAGTGACAGAGACAGTCTCCCAGAAGTGGGCTGTTCTCCTGAGAGAAATGGCCAGGCGTCCCTGGAGGACACCCAGGATCAGAGACATAGCCCCACAACCTCTGAGGGACAGCGCTGTAGTGACACTGACCCTCCGTTTGAAAGAGACAGATGGAAGGCATGCAGGCAAATAGACAAATGGGCCTGGGGCTTTGCCATGCTGCTGGACTCTGACACTGACCCATAGGCGCAGAGTCAGGGGATGGTCTCACCGGGCCTGCGCCTTCCAGGAGAGCCTATTTGGGAAGGCAGGCCCAGAGGCCCCAGCACCCTGATGGTGGCCCTCCTAGCCACGCAGCTTCGCTCTCAGTGGGCGCCTCTGGGGGGCCGCTCCGGGCTTGCACAGCACGTGGGCGCTACTGCGCAGACACCCTTGTACTGCACAGAGGTGTCACCTCCCACCCAGCACTGCCCAGAGGAGACCCTGAGCCTCACATGGTCTTGGAGGTTTGGGGCCCAGTACCAGGAACCCTTCACAGGGCACCCAGGGCCGACCAGCAGAGCCTGTGTGCATTCATTTGCAGCCTCGGAGGTTTACAAGCACCTTCTATGGGCCAGGCCCTACCTCAGGCTCAGGGAATTCAGAAGGGAAGAAAACACACCCCGACCCACTCAGAGCTAGAAGTCCAGGGGGAAGTAAGCCATTAATGAGATAAACACATAATTTTTACATGCAACTTCAACGTGACCACAAAGGGGAATTTCTCAAGTCACGAGAGCGTGAAAGGATAACTAGGGTGGGGGTGGGAGCAGTGTGAGGTCACAGAAGGCTGCCCTGACGAAGAGGCTTGAAGGCCACCTTGGCCCTGGGAGAGGGCAGCTCCCAGTCCTGGTGTGACAGGTCCCTACAGAATCCTGGCTAAGCCTGTCACCACCTCCTAGGGCGTTTTTTGAGGACAGGCCTAGCAATAGCGTGGGGTCTGGGGGGCATTTTTTCAGAGGGCGTGAGGCCTGCCTGGGGTAGTTTATCCATTCCCAAACAAAGCCCAGCCAAATAGGCCTCCTATATGTTGATCCTACAATAACAGTTTTATTCTGTCCGAGGCTTGTTTACTTAGGGGCACAATGGAGGATTGTGGCAGCTGCGAGCACATGGGTGGGGTCACGAAGCAGCAGTTACGGCTGGCCGTAAAAGAGGCAGCTGAGGGTCCAGGGTGGCCTCACGGGTGGAGCCAGGGCAAGGCCTCTTGCAGAGACCGAGGTCCTAAGGTTTGAGGTTCAAGGCCTGACCAAGTGCGGCGGGACTGGACTTGGGCCTCTGAAGTCTCTCCTCCTCCCCTGGCATGCAGGGGCCGGGGGTGGGGGGGTGGCCAGCAGCGAGTCACAGGCCGACTGAGCCCTCAGGAGTCACTGGTCGAGTTCACGAGCGGCACCCTACTGAGCCTTGCGCTCAACCATTCAGTCCTGCTGGCTGTGCCCCTTGGAGGCCCGAGCCTGGGGCACTGGGGCCCGGAACTGGAGCTGGGGATGGGAAGTAACAGACAACACGAGGGGTCTGCTCTGCAGAAAGAGGTGCACTGACGCCCTGCGCGTGGTGGGAGGGGCTCCCAGAAGCAGCAGCACTAGCGGCTGCTCCCTGGCCCTGTATCCCAGCCCTTCAGTGCCCCATTCAGGAGCTGTGGGGAGAATGCTGCTGTGGGGGCCTGCTATACAGCTAGGCCTCTGGCTTTTCATTCTAGTGCAAGCTATGTGCAGGCAGTCTGGCTGGTGAGGGCGTGGTGCTCAGCAAAGGACAGAGGAAGCCCACCTTCCTCCAAGGACACTGGAGGGCAGGGTCCCTCTGTGGGGGCTCCTGGGGGCTCTAGTTCCCTTCCAGCCCTCCTCTGGGGACACCCCTCCACTTCCTTCCTAGACAGCAATGCCCAAGGCCAGTGAGACTTTTCCAATGCTGCACAACTGTTTTTCTCCTTGCATAATTTTCCTTATTCTAAGCCCTCTGTTCTTTTTTACCTGCTAGGTAGAAGGCCAGCCACTGATAGTAACGCCCCCTGCAGAGGTTGTTGGCTCTGAGGTGCCCACAAAAGAATCTCTTTGTGCTCATGGGTTTGACCCAGACTGGTGGCCCGTCTGCCTAACCCAGCTCAGCCCCGCCGACTGGCTGGGCTCCAGGCTCCTGCTGCCCATCACCCATCTCCCACTGTGTGCTGCCCCTCGCTGCCCTCCCAACCTCCCTCCCTCGCTCACACCTGGGTGGTGAGTCAAACCAGACTGGCCTGGTGCCCTTCTGGGTTGGTCCCTCCTCCTCAGGTTCCCTGGATAGCCCCCACCCTCACCTCTGACTAGCCCTCATGGGCCTCATGGGTGATCTCCAGGGTGGGGATTGCCCTGTGCCCAAGCTTCCCCAGGCCCGGCAGGATGCAGGCTACGGGGCGTGCCTTCCACAGCTGTGTGGGTGGGCTGGCCGATCATCCTCCATGACGTCCACCATGCAGAGACATACACACATAAGACCCTCAGCGCCCCTGTCCTTAGAAGCAGTCACTGAGGCAGCGGTGTCCGTGCCTGCACAAGGATTTGTGACCTGTCTTGGGTTCACAACCTCCCACCCCATCCCTGCCCAGGGGGGTGAGCCACACTGAACAGTTGCTTATGTAAGTCCTCTCCCTAGCCCTCTGCCCTCTGTTTATTCACTATTCTGGGTGAGCTCCTGGAATTCAGGCAGTTCAGCTCCAAGGGCAGAAACCAGAGTTCCCCCCACACCTTGGGCTTGGCAGGGCGGGGATCCCGCACTGGGGGTTAGTATCCTAGCATTCTAGAATGTGCACCTCCAGGAGTCCGAACCTCTTCCACTCTCAGCATTGAGAGACCTTAGCTATAAAATCAGGGGACAGACAGACAACCTCAATAGATCTCCTTAGATTCTGTAGCTCTGCCTCGCCTGGAATTTGCTATTTCTGACTCTCTCCTGTATTTTCCATTAGTTCCCACTGGCTTTCTGAACAACTTAAAAAAAAAAAAAGTTGTTATTTGCTTTCTTTCTGATTATGAGCTTATCATTAAAAAAAAAACTGGAAACTACAGCAAAGTGTAAAGAGGACACAATGCTGCAGAGCCCGCTCCCAGAGGCCGCCCTCCCACCCCGCACCGCAGGGGCGCCCCTCCCTTCTTCGTGTCCAGACTCAGAGGCAGCCCAGGTTTCTACTCTGGGCGATGGCTGCGCTCAGGCTGCCAACTCCCGCCCTCCGAGAGCAGTGTCCACTGGATATTTCTGTGAATCGAGAGCTCTCTCTTCTGCTCTCGGTGGACACAGGACTCCAGGAGCAGGCTGGGCGGGGCAGTCCCCGCTGGGAGCCGGCAGGCTTCTTGTCCAGGACTCTGCAGCCCCAGGGTTTGCTCAAGGGATGAAGTCCTATCCAAGACAAACTTTGCAGAGGAGAATGGGCAAGACCCTACATCCCAGACTGACCTTGAGCCAAATCCAGATCCCTGGCAGCCTTCTCTGAGCTCCAGTGGGGGAATTCAGGCAGAACAGCCATGACAGTAAGCCGTGGCTGCCTCGGGAGACCCTGTGACCTCACACCCCTTGGTTCTCGGTTCCCCGACTTGTCTTCCTGAGGCAGCACCTGCCCTGCAATGACAGAGCCTTCCATCCTTCAACTAGCTTCGCTGATCCAGACGCGGAAAAGAGTCAAGCGCTGGGCTGGAGGAGTGGGACCATGGGAAAATCTTCCCTAGACTCAAGCAGTATGCATGGGCTATGAGGGTCTCCTGCCTCAAGGAAAACCTCACGGCACCTCTCAGGAGATCAGGCCCTCCTATGGGAGGTGAGAGAGGCAAGGGCGCACCCCGTGCTGTTTCATCCCAGAGCCCTGACTGGCAGAGGGCTCTGCCAATATTGACCCGCCAATATTGTGGACGGCTGACAGGAGATGCAGCCCAGGCGCGCCGGGCTCCACTCCAGACCCTGGGAATAGTGACGGGACCATTGGGTGGGCGCTGTCTCTGCCCGGGAGCTCAGCAGTCCTGCCCCGCACTGTGGCAGCCGTGAACAGCCTCTGCCCCAGTCGGCTGGCAGCAGGCTGGCATTTTGGAAGTGGCTTTGGTTGCTGACCCTGGCAGTCCTGAGGGTAGGGGGCAGCCCTGCATAAGGCTACTCCCAAACCCAACCCAGGTCTCCCCAGAGGACATTCCTTCTCTTGCCTTCTGGAGGTCAAGTCAGGATGCGCTGCAGAGAGAGAAGGTGGCTGTCCCAGTCCCCTCTCCCTCACTGCCATCAGCCACGCTTTGCCTGCCATCCCCACCCATCCCCGGCTTCCAGGGATGAGGGCACAGCGGTGGTGCCCACCCCACCCGGGCTCTCGTCCCGGACACTGGCGACCATTCCGTGGGGTCTGTCGCCTCCCGGCTGAGACACTGGCCCGCCCCCTTCCCCATCCTCCCCACGCAGCCCCTGTACCAAGTCCCCCTGCCCCTCACCCACTCTCCCCATAGGAGTAACTGCCTTGGCACTGACAATGGGGCTGTATTGATTAGTACAATTCCTGGGCACCTCCGGCCCGTCTCCCCGGGAGCTAGGACAATGCAGCTTTGATACGTAGAGCAGATCCTTGGGCTGGGGGGGCCCTCACACCCCCATTCTCCTCCCCCGCGCCCCCACCACACAGCCAACTCTTCCTGCTCCTTTGCACAGTTGCAACTTTCTGGGTCACTTTTGCTGGTGTCTGTCTCTCTGGCTGGCTGCGCCTGCCCCTCTCTGGCACAGACCACTCAGCCCCTCTCCCCACCCCCCAAGTCCTGCCTCCCAGTCTGCCTGGCACCAGAGAGGGGGCTCGACCTCCCGGAAGGTGACTGACCTGTTCTGGGGAGGAGGGGGCCACAGGTCCCTGAGCCGCCGCCATCCCGGGGTGAGCACTTGGAGCGGAGTGCGCGTGTCTCCTCCGCTCATTCACACCTCCGCCAGCTCCGGGCGACACTGACGCATCCCCTGCCTCTTCCACTGCCGGCTGGGCAGCATCAATTACTTTCACCTCATCTCCTCCCGAAGCTCTGCCTACCCCCTCCCCTGGCCCTCCCCCTCCGGCCAGTCCCCATGCAGCTCAGTACGGATGCTCCGCAGCGAGAGTGAGGCATGGGGCTTGTTGTGTTTCTCCCTTGTTCCCAGCAAGTTATTGGAACAAAAAACACATAGACACACTCACAACCACAGGGCAAGGCAGAGCGGGCACAGAAGAGAGAGAGAGGGTGGCTCATTCGCATTCTAGAGTGGGGTCTGGGGCCCAGATGCTGCTGAGCACACAGGCCTGGCCCTGGGTGGGCCTCTGGTAATGAGGCTGGGTACCACGGGGAAGCAGAGATGGTGAAGGGGCAGGGAGAAGGGGACAGAACCCCAGGCCAGTCCCAAAGCATTCAGACTCGTCAGAGTGCTGAGGGCCGAGGGGTGATGGGCCCTGAGCAATCCCCCCGGACTTGGGGACCCCTGGCCAGCCAAGACGGTAAATGTGTCCTCACAGAAGAATGGGACTGACTGTGCAAAAGAGTGGTAGCCTGGTGAACCTCGCTGTCACCTGTCTGAAGAAAGATGGCATTAGCCGAGAGGGCAGCTGCAGCTGCAGAACTCGGACCCTTGAGGATTAGCGCTGCGTCACCTAGAACCTGAGGAGCTCCCTCTGGGAAAGTGGGCTGAGTGGTCTGGGCAGAATGTCACTCAGCCCCTCCAATCCCTCTTCTCTGAGGCCACACGCACTGGTCAGTCTCCAGTGGGTGCTGAGACACCACAAACCAGTGACCAGGAAGGTGGGCACGAGTGTTCTGATGCTGGGAAGACACAGCTTCTGGTTTTCGGAAACTGATGGGTGGGCAAAGGGTCTGGTACAGAGTAGAAGCTTAGGAACCTAAGATCAGGCATGAATTCTGATGTAAAGGACAGCCTCCCTGTGAGTTTGGTAAGTGTGCTGACCCCATGGGAACATGGCAGGATGACACGATTTTAAAACTTTTTGTTATTATTATTTTAAAAATATTTATTGGGCTGCGTTGGGTCTAAGCTGCAGCACACGGGCTCTCTAGCTGTGGCATGTGGGGGCAGTAGTTGTGGTGTGACAGCTTAGTTGCTCCGCTGCGTGTGGGATCTTAGTTCTCTGACCAGCTGCATCGAACCCGTGTTCGCTGCACGGCAAGATGGACTCCTAGCCCCTGGATGACCAGGGGAGTCCCCACATCATTATTGTTAAAGGGCAAAGTCTCTAGTCAGACAGGCCTGGGTTCCAGCCCCAGCTCTGGTGGATCTCCCTCTATGTATCTCCTTAGGCAAATTACTTATCTGGTCTTAGTTTCTTTATCTCTAAAATGGGGATCATATCTACTCATCTTTGAAGCTAGTGAGCATTACTAATAATAGCCATAGATAATATACATATTAAGTGCTTACTGTGAGCCAGACGCTGTCCTAAACACTTCATATGAATATATATTAACTCATTTAATCCTCCCAACAGGCCCTCGAGGTGGGTATGCTACTATGTCCATTTTGGGAGGGAAAATGGGGACTGATCTTGGCTCAAGCAAGTCTCCCAAGAGAATGGCCTCAGACCTGAGCGGCTTCCAGGCCAGCCTCACGCAGCCGGGTCCCCAGACATGCTCTGCTGACTTCCGCTGACTTCCTGCGAGTCCAGACTGAGGGCCAACCCCCTGGCTGGGCCACTGGCTCCAGGAAGGCCCAGTCACCCATGATGCCCAAATGCTCACTTCCACCCAGGGTGGGCTCTGGGCTTTGGCTGCCCTGGCCTGGGCCGGGTGCCCAGAACAGGCAGCCCTGGCTGGACAGCTTTCTCTGGCTCTGGCCATGGGGACAGCAGGCGGCAGCAGCCCAGCTGGGTCCTGGCCGTAATGAGGCCTCATTAGTGGGATCCAGCTGCTCTAGCCCCACTCAGGGAGGCCGGCTCCCCCAAGCCCGCCTCTGACTTTTCTTAATAAGAGTGGGCATTCCTCCAGAGGGTCAAGGAGTCGAGGGGCTTTGTTTGCGACCTGTGACTCCGGGGTGGTGGGGCTGCCGGGAAGCTGTGTGAGGGGAGGCAAGGCCACAGAGCTGAGTCGGTGGGCTCCAGAGAGGCCAGGGTGAGGAGGGAGGCCAAGCGGAATGGAGGGCAGGCCCTAGGTCCAGAGAGGAAGCCTGAGGAGGTTGGGCCTTTTCCTCTGGATCTAGATATTGTCCATTTCACTGGGGAGGCTGTAGTTGTGAATCTAGGATCATCCAATCATTGTGCAGGCTGGCCTGGCTAGCAGAGCACCTCCTCTGTGCTAGTCCTTGTCATATAAGGAGAGTGCCCACTGTGTGTTGGTGCCTGAGATAGGAGAAGACCTACTGCGTCAAACCACACTAGGAAGGCACCCAGTGTGTGCCAAGTCCAGTGCTGGGACAGACCCACTGTGTGCCAGCCCCATGCCAGGGAGCTCTGGTGGTTTGTTGGGTCCTGCACTAGATGAGTGCCCCATGTATGCCAAATTCTGGGCCAGGGGAGGACCCAGGACATGGTCAGCCCTGAGCAGGGTGAGCATGCACTGCGCGCCTGGCACCGTGCCAGGTGAGCGCCCAATGTGTGCCACGTCACACTAGGTGAGCACTTGTCACGTGCCGGGACTCATGCTAAGAGCATGCCTGGTAAGTGACAAGCCTTCTACCAAGGGAGGGCCCGGTGTTAGCCACAGCCTGTGCTTGCTGAGCTCCCAGGATGTGTCAAGCCCACACTGGTTGAGCACTTGCCACATGCCAGGACCCGGGCTGGGTGAGCATCCACTGTGTACCAGGCTCTGAGATGGCTGCTGCAGACAAGAAGTATCGAAACACTTGTCAAAGCAAAACAGAACAGGTCAGGGCGGGGCAGCCCCAGGCGGCCTCTGGTGCTTTCAAAGCCTTCTAGGACGATTTAGCTGTTCCAGCACCTGGAGCCATAGCCTGGGTGACTCTGCTCTTATTCATCAGGAGACTTCCCAGTAGCAGAGACACCCAATGCAGCAGAGATGTGGGGAGAGACCAGTGAGGCTCACCAAGGCCTCTCTGCCCAAGATGCTATACAAGTGGGGAGCAGGCACAGGGGAGGGGACTGAGTTGGACTTGGTGTGAGACTGTGGGATTAAAGCTGAGCCAGTGGGGCTCTCCTGTCCTGGGCTCCTCTCTACCAGCTCCCTGTTCTCTGAGCCCCAGGCAACCCAGCCCTACATGTATATAAATAGAGGCACTAGGTCTCCATGAAAGGAACCACCCCCCACCCCCACCCCTGGTGCCCCCAAGCATCCCAGCTGCTCCCAGGCTTGGAGGCACCCTGGCCAGCTGGGTTCCTGCATGGCCCTGTCCTAGGAGCTGCTGAGGCGTGAGGGAGGCAGCTGAGCTGGCCTGGCAGAGACCATCTGGGCTGGGAGCCGGGGGGAGACACACGTGCGGCAGGCATGTGGGCCCGGGCACGTGCTGGGAAGTGGCTTGCCCTCCACGGGGCACCAGCCGCATGGAGAGCCCAGCAGAGGCTCCAAGGATGACATAGGGTAGACACTGAGGAGACCCAGTGGGCCCATGTCTTCACACCCAAGCCTGGGGCAAAGGGGGATGGAAGTGAGGACCTCGTGGCCGGGGCCAGCTGCCTACTCCCGCATACCAGGACACAAATGGCAACAGAAGTCAGAGACCTGGGAGGGCCCAAGTGCCCCTGGTTTACATACATGGTCCTCAGCTCCCTCTGCTCTGCCCCACTGTGGCCTCTAGAGAAGGAGCATCCTTCATGATCTGCCCTTAGGGGACCACGGGCAGCGAATGAAGTCCGGGTACAGCTGGCCAGGTTAGCTAAGAGGGACGGCGCTCCTCAGAGACAAGCGCTACATGGAGGCAGCACTGGCTCCAACTGAGTGCTGAGAATAGTGTAGCCCAGGGTCATAAGCAGAACTGAGAAAGAAGCAGGAAGAGAATCTCAAGCAACCACTGGGGGTGCCCAGGGGACCTGCTATGGAGCCTCAGATACAGCAGCAGCGGGCAGATGTCAAAGGTCAAAGGGCACGAAGGAAACTACGCTCTGGCTATCTTTAGGCACATCCTGGTGCTGGGAACGGGCGTCCCCAGGCAGCATTCCCTTCTACAGACGGGCTGGCCGGCAGAGCCTGGGGTCTGGGAAGCTCAGCCCCGGCAGGGGTTCTGGGACCTTGGGAGTCAGGCTCTCTGTGCTGCCCACGTGGGTCCCCCATCACCCCTGCCTGCCTGCCCCAGTCCTTTCAGGGTCATTCCAGAGAAAGCAGAGCAGCCAGTGAGTACTCAGAGGGTTTCTTAAGTTTCACGGGACTCAGAATCTCCATGGAGGGAGGGGCAGAGCCGCACTCCACTTTCTGCTAGAGGCCCATTCCAACACTTCTGGCAAGAAGAAAGCCAGTCTTGATCCTATCATGGCATCTACTCCCTGATAGCAAGTATGAGGGTCTTGAGACCTCCGCCTCTGCCCACATCTGAGCACTCAAGAGTTCAGGCTGGCTCAGGAACACTTTGAGAAGCCTAGTTCATTCAGACTTGTTCCAATTAGGAGTGGGCCAGACCAGAGCGAGCCTGAGGGGCTGGATGCTGGAAGTCCAGGACCAGGCAGGAGAGAGGGTCCTGAGCCTGGAGCACAACTGTGTGGCTCCCTCCCCAACAGCATTTCTCTAGACCTGGGACTTAAGAGTCCCAGAAATCCCTGGTGAGAGACAGGGCTTGTTTGAGGAGGGCTCAGCAAGAGACCCTAGATCAATCAGTCTTTCTCCAAATGAGAACAGCAAGAGGAGAATCCATGTGGGGACGGGAGGAGCCAAGGGCAGGGCCAGGCTCAGCCACTGGTTTCCTCCCAGGCAGCTGCCCAGTCTCACTGGTTCTTGAGGCAATATCCCCAGAGAAGGAATACGACTGTCCTTGGGGTATTTTCCTGGCTTCTGATTCCAAAGCTGGCCTGCTCCGCCCATCCATGAGCCATCCATCCATAAGCCGGCCCTATTCTTGCCCGTTGCTTCGTACCACCTCTCCTGTGCTCTGAGGCAACGGGCAGTGAAGAGCCATGACTTGGGGAAAGGGGAGAGGGATGTTTCCTGAAAGACCTCACAAGAGGATTCAACATGAAATGTTCTATGCTATTTTTTGAGTGGAAGATGAGAAACATCAGTCTCTGAGTACCCCTTGATCAGTACCTACTGAATGCTCCCCACAGCAGGCAGAGCACTGGATGAGGGTGCCGGGGTGTCAGCTATAGGACAGTCCTCCTGGCAGGACTGACTGCAGCCTGCTCTCCAGGGTATCCTGTGATGAGGGTGGGGAGTGTCCTTCCTGCCTCCCTGCATGACTTTCAGGCTCTGTAGCAGAATCTGCCTGCTGTGGGCTCCGAACCACGGCAGTATCTAACCTGCTGGGTGAGGGGCTGCCTACCTGGGCCTGAGACAGCCCTACCACTCAGGAGTCCTGGCAGGGCCAGACTCAGGGCCCCATGTAGCCCCCTAGGCCCTCCTGCAGCTGATAGCGGGCCCCAGAAGGGACAGACGGTGCTCATGATTCCCACCACCTCCCTGCAGTCTGGTCCCTGTACTCACCAGCATCCCTTTGGCACCTTTTCCTACCATGGTGGTGGTGGGTTAGGGGCTCTGGAGTCCCAGATCACACTCACAGGCTTTGTTTCTAGCACCTTTCAGAGTATAGGCCTCCAGAGCTGTGGAGAGAGCAGACAATGAGGTGAGGATGTGGCCTGGGGAAGGCAGGGCAGGACGTGTGTGGCTCTCCAGGACAGGCAGTGCAGGCCCCAGAACACTGCCGCTCTTCCCTCCTGTCCTGTCCCTTTCTGGATGACCCTCAATCCAGTTCCTACCTCACTCTTCTCCCAACCCTTCCCCTGGATCTCTTGGTCTCCAGGCTTCCTGTCCCAATGGGCAAAGGTCTATTTTTGACTCTCCAGATGCCCAATTCTATAAAAGATAAAAAATGAACACAGAACTGGGACAGGGTCCAATTCCTTCATCGTCTGTGTGAATGGCCTCAACCTTTCCCCTGAAGGGGAGACAGCTTGGATCAGCACATGCTCCCCCACCTTGCCCCGGCCAAGCGGCCAGGATGGGCCTTCCCTATCCTGGTGCTGCTCAGCCTGGGCTCCAGGCATCTGGGCTTGTTGTTACATCACTAACTTGGACCAGAAGCTCTGGGCACAGCAAACATAGCAGGTGTAGGCATGCCTCCGTGCCCTTGCTCAGGCGGGCCCCTGCCCAACACCTTGCCTCCTGCTCCCCAGGTGAAATTCTACAAACCCTTTGGGACCCTGCTTCAGTGTCTCTTCTCCTCTGTAGCTTTTCCTGACATGGCTCCCACTCCAGAAGGAACAAATTGCTTCCTCTTTGGTGTTTTGTGCTACCGTGTCCTTATAAACTCACTCTAGACATATTTGCTTATGTCTGTCAACTGTGCGTCGGCCATTTCCCTGAGGGGTTGGAAGTGTTTTATTGACCCCTCTGTGCCCAGCTCAGCTTGCAGGAAGTGTTGGTGGAATTGGGTTGAAGCGAAATGGCTAACACTGAGGCCTTGGAATCAGGAGCCAGGTCAGCTCAAGAGATCTTTCAGAGTCAAGCGGGGCTGGCGGTGGCGGGTGGGGAGCAGACAGACTCGCCAGGAGGCACGGCCATGCAGCTGCTGGTGTCTGAAGGTTTGATGTTGGATGGATGCAGATGCAAGACGAGGTAGTTTTTGACATGCCCCAGGAATGGAATCACACCGCAGGAATGGAATCAACCTTCGAGAGCCTCAAGGAATGCTCTCATGGGAGGAAACCCATGGTCAGATGGACAAGGATGTTCACCTTTCATAGGACCTGGTCACGGGAAGGACTGGGGTCTTCTCTGGGTACTCTCAAGGAGTGGACTCTACTGCAAAGGCTATTCTGTGTCACTTGGTCCCACCCACAGCCACGTCAAGAGTTCACCCGCAGAGCCAGGAAGTCATTGGAAAGCTAGAAAAGAGGAGGAAGCAGCTTTTCTTTGCCTATGCAAATCCACCCCAGGTTACCTTTGGCCTTTCCCCTGGTCACCAGGTGTCCTGCATAACCTCCTCAGGGCCAGGCAAGGGTGTGACTTGTGACCATTTCCCTTAGGTTAGTCACCCAGGCCAGGTTTCCTGCCTCTCTAGAGAAGTCCCTGCTCATGGCTTTGGTCTTCTGGGGGCAGCCAGGAGAAGAAGGAATGTGATCATACCCTTGTTCTCATTCACCACATCCCTCCCTCCAAGCTATAAACTCTAGACTTGTTTTCAAAGCTGTCACACTTTGGCTAACAAATAATAATGACAGTGATGATAGTAATGAAGGTTGGACATCATGCCTTCTGGTCAGATGAGGAAACTGAGGACACTCTGTTCTGGACCTTGGGCTACAGGGTGATATCCCTGAGGAATGCAAATACGGCCCTTGTGTTCAAGGTGCTTCTCTTTCTCGGTGGAAAAAAGACTGCTTGGCAGCGGCTCCCAGGACAATGAGTTGGGTGCAAAGCTTTGCTACTTCTCCTGCCTCTGCTATTTCTGTTAAACGGTCCCATCCATCCATTCAAAAAGTACCACCTGAAAGCCTATTATAGGTCAGGCCCTCTGATAGGGGTTGGGCATCCACATGACCCAGGCACCAGGCCTGCCCCTCACCCATATATGGGCAACGATTGACAAGCTCTCTATCTGTGCCATGAGGGTCAGAGTCAGGTTAGCTTGTGATGAAGTGCTTGGACTCTGGGACCTGGGAGGAGGAACTGACTCTGCCAACTCACTAGGTATGTGACTTCAAGCAAGTTACTTAACCTCTCTGACCCTTGGTTTTCTCAATCTGGAAGATGGGGCTAATTATACTTCCTTTGTACCTTCTGAAGTTTTTGCTTAATTTTCGACTCTACAGGCCCTCCACTTTCTCCTCCCTTCCAATCCATTAATCTTCCCAAAGTCCTAAAACCCTGATTCCCTCCAATAGTCTTCCACAGCCAACAGGATATGGCCTAAATTGTTCAGCAGGCAGTTAGGGCTGGCCACAGTTCAATTAATTTATTTCACAAATATTTATTTCAGGCTTGCTCTGGGCCAGACCTGTGCTGGGCACCATGAACTCTTCAGTCTCTGGCCTCCTGCAGCTTACAGGCTGGGTGGAAACGAGTGAAACCAGTGACTCAAATACGTATAATTAGAGCCTATGATAAAGGGTGCGAAAGTGAAAGATCCTCTTTACCAGAGTCTACACCAGTGAGGCCTGGCCTTGTCTGAGAGTTACAGAGGACTTTCCTGAGGAAGTGATGTTTAAGAGTCAGAGGGGGATGATTAGGCAACAGTGAGCAACAGAAAAGGAAGGGAGATTCAAGCAAATGAAATAATACAGAAAAAGACCAGGAGCCTGGGGCTCAGAGAGTGAGGGAGAAAGTGGCCAGAGATGAAGGTGGATGCAAAAGGAAGGTCAGGGTCTATGGGGCCTTGTTTTGATCTTTATCCTGAGGGCAATGACAGCCACTGAAGTCTTTAAATCAGAATTGTAACTGCGAGGAGGAGCAATTGGTGGTGTGTGCATTTTGAAAACGACAACCTAGATTAGTATGGAGAAAGGACTGGAGGGAGGGGAGAGGGGAAGAAAGGAAATTGATTAGGAATAGGCCAGGCCAGGAATGAGGGGGCTTGGCTCAGGAAGGTGATGACGGGGTGGGGAGAGGTACATGGATTTGAGAAAAATATAGAAGGTAACATTGGTAGGACTTGGTGATGCATTGGACTTGGGGGTGAGGGATAAGGAGGGGTCTCTGGTTTCTATTGGCATAATAGGAAGAAGCCAGTGCCCGTTCCAGGGACAGAAATGCAGGGCATGCTGCAGGTTTGGAGTGGGGAGAGGATGAGCTAGGTTGGGTGAGCTGGGTTCAAACTGCCTGTGAGCCACCCAAGGGAGGACAGGGAGAGGACAGTCACAGGAGCAGGTCCATCTTCACTGTCCCACTGCTCAGTCTTCCTGTCCTCCAAACAGGACCGTCAGGCCAATCAATTTTAAGGGTCCCTCCGGGCCAAGCCTTGAAGTCATTGCTGGGGATGGAAAGGTGATAGGTTCTTTCCCTGCCTTCAAGAACCTCACAGTTTAGGAGAAAGATAGAAGAGGAAGCGCAATTTCCCATTCACTGTGATGGAGGGAGGGGAGGGGCTGTGGGAGTGGGGAAGGGCCCTTAGTTCTGCCTAGAGCCAAAATCAGCTATCTACAGCCACTTATGGCCACCTGCGGGCCATGTGGGACTATCCAGCATCCCCAGAGGGTTCTTGCCTTCATGCCTTTCCTTAGGCAATTCCCCCTTCCTTGAGCACCCTTGTCCCCATTTCCATCTGTATATACCCCACCCATCTTCAAAACCTGTTCCAAAGCCATTACCACCAAGAAGCCTTCTTTTCTCTTCCATTTGCAGTCTTTCCACTGTGCCCCCAGTGACCCCCAATGCAAGCAGTGTACATCTGATCAACACGTTCCTCACACGCAGCCGTTGTAGCATGATTGCTTGTGTCCAAATCTGCCTTCCCCACCAGCTGGAGAAATCCCAGGGCAGAGGTGTGATCCTTCTGCATCCTCAGAGATGGGCACTGAGCCGCAGTCGCAGCGTAGGCCGAGTTAAGGGGGCGTTTTCTCTGCGGTGCTTGGAAACACCTGGGCATGCTCAGTGTAGCCCATTAGTCCCTTCCTAGAACCAGTTCCCTCTCACCCACTATCCTCCAATCTTCTGACACTCCCTCACTTTGGGGTTCTTTAGCCTCTCAGGCCCTTCTCTCCTTCTCCACTCTTAGGCCCCCCAGCCTTTATCTTCTAGCGGCTGCAGCATCAGGCTTGTTTCAGCAAAGAAACAGACCTAGGCGTTCTGAGAGAGCTGTCAGAGAGACGAGGACGCGGCTCCTTTAAGAGTGGCCAGCGAGGGGGCGTGGCCTGCGGAGAACTGGCCCGAAAGGGGGCGCGGCTCCTTTAAGAAGCGGCCGGTCCGCTGAGAAGAGGGCCCTGAGCGGCAGGAAAAGGCGAGGTCGCTTTCGAAGCTGTAGCACTGCCTGGAGAGCCCGGATTCCTCGAAGCCGGCGCGCTCGGCTTAATCCGGGTGCGAGGTGTCGGGAGGGGGCGTTACATCAGCCGCCACGTGTGGGCCTCTCGGCTGGTGTGGGGGCGGTGACCCCGCCCCCCGGCCCCTGCGGTGGAAAAGTACCGGGGCGCCCAGGTCCCCGCCCCCTTGCCCCGCCCCCGGGCCGGCTCGGGCCCCTCCCGGCCCTCCGGGAAAGCCCCCCTCCCGCCCGGCCCCAGCCTCGCGGTCTGCTCCTGCCGGCCGTTGTCTGCGGGGTGCGGGGCACCGGCTGAGGGGGGCGCCCCGGGCGGCTAGGCCCCTACCCTCACCTGCGGCCGCACGGGCCCGCTTTACGCGCACCCGGAATGAAGCTGGGGGTGGGGAGGGCGCGGATTCTTCCCGGGAGAGCAACCGCCCGGGAACACCGCGGCCGTAGCCCCTTCCCAGAGCCGGGAGCCGCAGACAAGGGTCCGAGGGTCCGAGGCTCCCTGGCACGGTTTCCCAGGACCTTTGGGCGCGCGGGAACCCGCACCCGACCGGCGAGTGGGCGAGCAGATAGGGAGGCAGGCCGGCTGGAGGGGTCAGATAGGCAGCCAGGCCGGCCGGCGGCCGGCGAGAAGATGGAGAGCAGGAGCCCGCATGCGGGGCGCAGACCCGGCCCGCCGGTTCCCGGCGTCCGCAGGCCCCAGCGCGCAGACCCACTGGCGCCTCGTACAGACGCTCTGGTTCCGGAGCTGCCGGCACTTTCACGCGCCCGCCGCCTGGGACTAAACCGGCATCGGCACGCAGCTCCCCTTCCTCCAGGAGCAGCCACCCCCACCCCCAACCCCGCCGCCGCCGCCCCGTGCCGCCGTTCCGCCCGCTGCAGCTCCTTGGTGACAGCGGTGACACCCAGACGCACGCACCTACCCGACCTTTCCGGCGAGACAGACATCCCCACGCGTGCACCCACTCTCATCCACAGATGCCCGCATGCATGCGCGATCACACACACTCGCTCGCTCGCTCGCTCGCTCTCCCTGGGGCTCAGCCCCGTGGAGCCACTAGACGCCCAGACAGACGGCAGGACAGAAAGAGGCCGGGCCGCAGCGCCCCCTCCCACGGCCGCTTACCATGCTGCAGCCCCCGGCCCAGGCGAGCTGGGTCCGCGCCGCGGTGCGCCCAGGTGGCTCTCTTAAAGGGAAAGTTGCATCAGCCTCTTGAGGCTCTGTGCCGCCGCGAGTCTGCCCGCCCCGCCGAGCTGCTCGCCGCTCCTCCTGAGTTTGTTGTGTTTTGGTTTCGGGGAGGCGGGGGCCAAGAGTTTGGTGAAAGTTTGGAGAGTGAAGAAGGCTGGGGAGACCTAGCCAAGTCCCTCCCCTTTCGGAGCAGCTCCCCTGGCCGCCCTGCCCATCCACGCCACCCCACCCCCCCACCCCAATCTCATCCCCACCCCCACCCGGCCGACTTCTCAGGCTCCTCCTCCCAGGGAATAAAATTACAAGTTGCTCCAAGCTTTCCGACGATTGAACCCCAGGAACCCCTGGGAGTGGGCTCTGCAGCGGACCCCCCTGCTCCGCCCCATCCTCGCTGCCCTCCAGCTGGGGCCCTTGGAGGAAGTAGATGTCGTCCCCTTCGGCTAGGCTGGAATGAAGCCAGAAAGGCCTGGGGCACTTGGGGGACTGGGGCTGGAGTTAGCCTGCCAGGCCCCCGGCCTTCTGCGCCTGCGTTCCCCCTAGAGAGAAGTCTGAGCAAATTCCATCCCCTTTGGAGCGGTGCCGCTGGGGACTGTGGGCACAGCTGGGTAAGGCCTGGGTCCTGCTCCTTGGAACTGGAGGGCTTGGGGGTCCTTTTCTCCACGGACCCTCTCACTGGTTTGGTCAAACCTACACTGGCTCGGGTTCTATCCTTGTGTTGGGAAGATCCCGTGGAAGAGGGCATGGCAATTCGCTGTAGTATTCTTGCCTAGAGAATCTCATGGACAGAGGAGCCTGGTGGGCTACAGTCCATAGGGTCGCAAAGAGTTGGACGCTACTAAAACGACGTAGCACGCACAGGGGTTGTTGTATTACAAGGGCTGCAGACACCAACCTGGGCCCTGTGTTCTTACCCTGGGGAAGCATGCGGAGGTTCCAATCCTAGCTAAAAGAAACTTTGCTAAAGGGAGCTTTGCTGAGCCTCAGTTTCCTGTCCTACAAAATAAACAAAACACCTTGCTCCAGGCTGCCTCTGAGCAGCAAAGCTTGGCAGTTGGTGGAAAGGGGCTCCCACATTTGCTTGTCTTGAGGCCACCAGCTTTCAAGGAGAAGGGCCAGTTAGTACTGGCTGTCAGGGGACTATTGTCACCCCAGCATCTGCTCAGGAAGGGGACCAGTCTCTTCTCTGCACCCTGAGTCTGTCCTCACTGTTGTCTTTCCAGGAAACCAGTTTTCTTTGTTCCCTGGGGATAGTCACCCTCCAAGAAGCTGATTGACACATGCCAAACTCAAATAAGATCAGTTGACAAGTGAGATTCCACTTTATTAATTTACAGAGGCTCTGAACAAGATAGCAGGTATCAGGCACAGACACTTCCTGCCAAGGAATGCCAGTCCATTCCACCAGGCTTCTCCAGGCCCCAACCACTCAGAACTTATAACCTATTCACATTAGAGGCTTGGTCAGAACTGGGATGATTTGGAGACGTTATTCTCATCAGCAAGATTATTTTCGCTTTTACTTTGTCTCCAGCCTTGCAGGTTTGTGATTTGTATTCTGCAGCTTGTTTGTGATTTGTATTCTATGAATGAACCGCAGGTGTCTTACGTGTGTGTGTCCTCTTCCTGAGCAGTCTGTGGCTCCCATGCCCCCAGCTCTTGTGGATTTGTGTAGATGGATCTGTGTTTGGGGGACAGTGACTGTGCATTGAAGAAGCCCTGGGTCTCAGTGTGCGTGTGGGCCCGACTCTGGGGACTGGGCCCCTGTGATCCAAGCCTCCCTCCCTCTGCCTCTCCTGCTGGGACATAACTTCTCTTTCTGGTCTCTCCCGCCCTCCCACTGGGGCTTGTCATAAAGGGCCACCACACAGGGAAGACAGGATGGAGGCTGCTGGAAGATCCTCCATGGAGTGGACTGGGGACAGGGAAGAATAGGAGGGGGGGACAATGGCCTCCGTTCCCCTTGAAGGAGTAGACTGGGGCTGGGGGCCCCTGAGAAGAGAGCACTGCGTGTCAGTGAAGCTTCTGGGACCAACATGGCCACCCCATTCTAAGGACTCCACGTGAAGCGGGGCGGGGGGGGGGGGGGGGGGGGGGGGGGGGGGAGTGGGCTGGGATTGGAAGAAGCGAAGGGGAGGAGAGCTCAGGGCTCAGTCCTGAGTCAGGGAGAAGGTGCATTTGGGATGAATCCCGGGGGTCTCACACTTTAGTCCATGGGGTGGGGGAAATAGATTTTCCCTGGGGATTTAGGAAAGTTGGTGATGTTGCCCACATGGGTTTTGCTAGACTGATGACATCACACAAAGTACATTTGCATACATACGGAGACTTATAGATCTGTGCATTTTACCCATTTTGATCCAGAAAGGACTTCAAGCAGATGCACAATGAGGTGAGTCCTGAGGAAAAGCTTAGGAGAAAGATTCTGGTTTGAAAAATCATCTATCTCCGCGATTCAGAGATTAAAGCGCCTGTTTTCTTCCAACCAGAATAAGGCCCCAAGGGAGGCAGGTTTGGGCCTAGCCCAGGTCAGAGCCGAGATGGCTTCACCCCCACCGTGAGCTCCCCACCCTAGACCGCTGGCCCACAGGATGGGAAGGGCATGGCCAGCCTGAGCCACCGTGGGGAGAGGAGGGGGATCAGGCCAGAGGACAGAGGGGAGGACCGATGGGGTCAGACATCTCACTGGCTGGTTTCTTCCTGAGCAGGGCAGCAAGAGGACAGGCAGCGGCCGGGCCCCACCCACTGTGGTCTAAGGCGTGTCTCAGGAGCCTCCCGTTGCAGTGCTATTTCCTGGGAGGGCTGGGTCCACGTCAGATGCCCTGGTGCTGACTGGTTTCACTTGTCATCATCAGCCCGAAGAAGCAAGGCCTCTGTCGAGTGGCACAGGGTGTGCTTAGGTCGTGTCTGGTGGGATGCAGGATCAGGCCAGGGTGGGCCACTTCTGGAAGGCACTGTAAGAGCTGGCAGCACTGGGCACTTGGTGGAGGGGTGGGGGGCGATCCTGGGAAGAAGTGGGGGGAGGGTGGACATTGCTTTGAGGTACAGCCTGGGCTGACCAGGCTTGAAGCCCCGGCCTCAGGAGCTGCAGAAACCCACCTGGGCTCTGCTCTCAGGTTCTTCCTCCCTTGAAAGCCTAGTGGTCAGCGCCTAGCACCTTCCCTATCCTGTCCCAATGCAAGGGAGGGATCTAGGTTGGTTCCAGAACCAAGAGCTGCCTCTGGGCTCCATGTGCCCTTCAGGCCATCCTGCTGTGCTTACTCTGGCCCTGGTCCAGGTGGGCAGCATGAGCCAATTACAGGAATCAGAGCAGGGGCCCAGGCTGGATCTCAGCAGCTGCAGGTAAAATTAGAAAGAGAGAATTGGAAACATTGACTTTGGCCTGTCTGGAGTACAGCCCTGATGTCCAGAGCATTCAGTGTTCAGATTTCTAAATACCTTAGAGCTCTCAAAATCCAGGATTCCCAACGCCAAGGGTGCCAGAGCTATGAGCACCACAGCGAACTTGAAACCTAGAGTTCCCAGCACCCAGAGGCCCTAAATGCCCAGAGGGCCTCATGTCTAGGCCTCTGGGGTTCCTAACATCCAGCGCTCAGAGTGCCAATTCACCGGAAAGGAATCTGGAGTGGGGGAGTGGTAGCCCTGTTGACCTAGGTCCCTTCAGTGACTGGCAGTGTCTGAGGAGGGGCCATCACGGAAGCTGGGCCAGGGGTGGTGCTGGAAGCAGCAGCGATGCTTCCTTGATGCTCTCATCCTGTCCTGAAGTAGGATGGAGACTGGTGACTTTTCCTCCAGTCCCTCCCCACCCCAGGTCACATGACCCGTGTAAGTGAATGTCCACTTACTCACCACGTATGAATGTACATCTACTCTGTGCTGGGAACTGCGCTGATTTCTAGGAATTCAGCCCTGAGAGGAAGGGAGCTCCTGCTTTCCTATATGGGAACGTGAGCCTATGTCACGTGCTGGTGTGAGACAGCATGTCTCTGAGGCCCACGTGTAGTCAAGGGCTTGGCTGTGAGAATGAATGGCTGCTGGCCTGCCAGAGCGTGGATGTCAGGCTGTGAGCACAGACTGTCAGCAAGTTGATGTGTCTGACGGTCAGAGCGGGGCTCACTATGTCTATCCATCAGGCCGTCTCTGCCTCTCTGCTTCCGTAAGGGGTGGAGGTAAGGTCCCCATTCCGCTGGATCAGGCCTCCTTGTGAGGAGCAGAAGGCTAGTCCTGGGCTAGAGGCTGACACCCAGAGCCGTCCTGTTGAAGGATGAGAGATTCCTCCCACTGCCCCTGCCCCCGCTGAACCCAGAGCCTCCTTGGATTGGGAGGAGTGGCTATAAGTGGAGCAGCCAACACCAAAAATAGCCATCCACCCTGGGGAGAATCCTGAGACACCACCCCCTCCTCCCAGTCCAGCCCAACCCAGCTCACTGACCTGGAGCCTGGGTAAGGCTCCTGTCTGACTCCACTTCCCCGGGTCCTGTCTGAGTAACCCTTTCAGACTGGGAGGAGGAAGAAAGCCATGATGTGCCTACCAGTGATGACATCACAGGGAGCTGTGACATGATGGGGAGTGACACTGGGGCCCCAAGTGGGTGGGGTCTGGCGGCCCAAGTGGGTGGGTCTCCATCTGCTGGCAGCACCCCACAACTCCCAGCAGCTGAGGATGGCGAAGCTGGATAAGGTTTACTGGGGGGCCCTGCCTTATCAGTCTCCCCCACATGCCTGATAAGCCTCTTACCCGTGGGCTAGCTCAGGGAGCAGGCCAGGAGCAGGCTGGAAGAGGGGAAAGGGTCAGCTGGGGCTGGCTGAGCTCCAGGGCAGACAGCCAGGGTCAGGGAGCTCTGGCAGAGCCCCAGAAAGGGGGTGGGAGGGGGTCCCCAAGACAGCCATGGCCGCCTGCATTCTTATCCCAGGACTTCCACTTGATAGCCAGGTAAACTGGAACCTTGCTTTCCTCAGTATTCCTCAAGAGAAGACTATCAGTAGTGACTACCAATCATAGTACAGTTGTAGGGGATTAAACAGGGTGAAGTAGGCACGGAAGAGGGCCTGGTACATGGTAAGAGCTCATCCTCCTTCCTAGGGAAGGCCGGGATCCTATCAGGGACCCACCTGGCCCAGGAGCAGCTCCTGGCTGGCCTGGGCCTTGCTGGGGTTTCCAGAGTCTGTGCAGCCCCATCCCCACCCCATCCCAGTCTGCACTTGACTCCAGATTCCCCAGGAATCCTGGTCTTCCTGGCAGGATTTCTTCCAGCGTCCCACACTGACATCTTGGAGCCCTGGTGCCCTCTGGTGACAAAATCCATCCATGGCAGTTACAGCCTATCCTTAGGGCACATCTGTCTTTACACCTTCCTCACATCATGTTTCCAAGGTAGGAATTATCCCCATTTTCTAGAACTGAGGCTCAGGCAGGTTAAATAATTTGCTCAAGGTGAAAGAACTAATAAGTGGTAGAACCTGAACTTGAACCCAGGTTGGCCAGTCTCCAAAACCTATGCTCTCACCTTGCGAACAATGTACACACACGGTCGTGCAGTGACCCAGTCAAAGTTTCATGTGCCATACTGATAACTGGATTGCAGCGATGCTTGGGTGTGTGCTCACTGAAATTCTTCAACTGTGAATACAAAATCGTGTGACTTGGTTTTGAGCATAGTGAGGTTGGGTGTTTGACCATGGAGGTGTTTTGCGTGGCTGTATGACTGTATTGTGTGAGTGTAACCATAGTTAGGCTGGTCGCTTATGTTGTGTGAAATTAGCCATGGCAGAGTGCAGCTGTGTGTGTGTGTGTGTGTGTGTGTGTGTGTGTGTGTGACTGTTGTGGAGGGGTGTGTGGCTAGTTAGCGAGATTGTGTGGGGGAAGCTGACCGAGGGCCCTGAGTTCCCAGCACCGCTTGCCTCTGTGATCCCAGGACTGTGTGTGCTCACCATGACACTCTTGATGGATGGCTCCACATGCCTGATACACTCCCTTGGGCCTCCCGGTTCTTAATCCTCCCCTCTCCCCCACTTTTTTTGGAGGAAGTAAAGCAAATAGTGCTGCCAGTGGAATTGGCTTTCATTTTTTTTTTCCATAGGATATTTGGGAGAGCGTTTTATAAACCTTTGAGTGATAACTCCATTAAAAAATCATTTAAAAAAGAAAAGTAAATATAGCTATTCTAATTCTTTCATTTGAATTCAAGTGTCAGTTCTTATCTGTTCTCCAGGTCTTGTTCACAGATCCCTGGGGGTCTCCAGATCTACAAGGCAAAAATGATGTTCATGCTACTAAATTGTTCTTTGCCATTTTCACTTGGTTGATATTTGCATTGATGACAGAGGGCAGCTGTGGGTAGAACTGCTGGCACCAAATAGGAACCAAGGTGTGGCTCCCGACTGTACCAGCAGTCTCTCTCTCTTTTTTTTTCTGCCAGTGTGCAAGCTCAGTACAAAAAAAGAAGGAAAGGCCGATTTTGCTGTTGATAAAGCAACAAAATTATAAACTTTATTATAAATCTCAACTCTTGACTACATCTTTTCAACATTTCATGTGACAAAGAGGAAGTATGCATATAGAAGTATGATAGTTATCTCCAGGAAAAACACTCAAAACAATTGAGTTGTGAGGTGAAAGTCACTTTTCTCACTGACTGGCTACTTTCACTTAAAAGAGCACATGACAAAAATAGTTATTCAGACTTGAGTTTTTGGCATGATTTTCTCAAAAGTGAATGAAGTGAGCCTGTCACTTCAAGGGAAGAAAACTATTAGTGTTTTGGTCAGTGATACAATTAGAGCTTTCAAGTGAAAATTAGAGTTTGGAAAACTTCCATCTGCTACCGTGAGTTTGAAAGCTTCCCAAGTTTGATGAGATTGATAATGACATTAATGAATGTACAGGCTTTTCTGTTTGTTTGGATTTTTGTTTTGCTGGTTGTTGGTTATTGTGTATAATGACATGTGTCAACATTTTGAAGATCTGATAACTAACTCAGTGAACCAGTATTTTCCAAATGACCAGGGTACGAGTTACAGAAACACGCACAGTTAAAAGACCCATTCAAAATGCAAGACAGACAGTGGATTTTAATAGAATATAATCGGTTCGTTGATATAGTTTCAGATTCCACACTGTCACTAATGTTTAAGAAATGACACCTGTTGAGTTTTGGTGTAGTATCAAGGAGGAATAGCCACAGCAAACTAAAAGACTTAGTTGCTGTTGTTTGGTGGCTCAGTCTCGTCCGACTCTTTTTCGAACCTTTTTCAATTGTAGCCCTCCAGGCTCCTTTGTCCATGGGATTCTCCAGGCAAGAATACTGGAATGGGTTGCCATTTCCTTTTCCAGAGGATCTTCCCAACCCAGGAATCAAACTGGTGTCTCCTGCATTGGCAGGTGGATTCTATACTGCTGAGCCACCTGGGAGGCCCGAAAAGACTGTTAACTTCTCTCTTTTCCAACTACATATATTGTGAAGCTCAGTTTCCTTCACATCTTGCAACCAAAACCATTTACTGCAACAGATTGAATACAAAAGCAGGTATGAGGATCAGTATGAATCAATATGAATATCAACAGATAAAACTCAAACAAAAATTTTTGTGTGTCCTCAATTAAAAAAAAAACTTTTTATTTTATATTGAAGTACTTTTTCCAGTGGTCATGTATGGATGTGAGAGTTGGACTGTGAAGAAAGCTGAGCACTGAAGAACTGATGCTTTTGAACTGTGGTGTTGGAGAAGACTCTTGAGAGTCCCTTGGACTGCGAGGAGATCCAACCAGTCCATCCTAAAGATCAGTCCTCGGTGTTCATTGGAAGGACGGATGCTGAAGTTGAAACTCCAGTACTTTGGCCACCTGATGCTAAGAGTTGACTCATTGGAAAAGACCCTGATGCTGGGAGGGATTGGGGGCAGGAGGAGTAGGGGACGACAGAGGATGAGATGGCTGGATGGCATCACCGACCTGATGGACGTGAGTTTGAGTAAACTCCAGGAGTTGGTGATGGACAGGGAGGCCTGGCGTGCTGCGGTTCATGGGGTTGCAAAGAGTCTGCAGGACTGAGTGACTGAACTGAACTGAACTGATAGCCAATTAACAATGTTGCAATAGTTTCAGATGGACAGCAAAGGGATTCAACCATACATATACATGTATCCATTCTCCCCCAAACTCCCCTCCCATCCAGGCTGCCACATAACATTAAGCAGGTTTCCCTGTGCTATACAGTGAAAGGAAGTATTAATCACTCAGTTGTGTCTGACTCTTTGCAACCCAGTGGACTGTAGCCCTCCAGGCTTCTCTGTCCATGGGATTCTCTAGGCAAGAATACTGAAGTGGGTTGCCATGCCCTCCTCCAGGATCTTCCAGACCCAGGGACTAAACCTGGGTTTCTTCCATTGCAGGCAGATTCTTTACCATCTGAGCCATGGACCTTTAAGATGCTATACAGTAATGTCCTAAATTACTTTTAAGTGTAAAGGGTCCTAAGATAAAAAACTTTGAGAACCACTGATTTAGAGTTTTACTTAAAAAAGAACAAAACTGTATTTTAAAACTTGCTAAGAAACTAGATCTTATTTGTCCCTATAATAATAATGATTATATAAAATGATAGAGGTGTTAGCTAATGCTACAATGGCTATCACACTGCAATCTATAGATGTATCAAATTAATATGTGGTCCCTTTAAATGTACACAGTGTTATATGTTAATTTTATCTCATTTTTTTTAAAAAGGAGACTTTATTTTTTCCTTGTCAATATTAATATACTATTAGAGAATAAGCTTCTTTTACTGCTGCCATCACAAAGCAAAGAAATCACAGATTTTCCTCATTTTTACGGTGTGCCTGGCGGCATTTCTTTCCCTTGTGGAATGTTCACCTTGTCACCTTCGCCCCGTATGGCCTGGTCTTCCTTCATGAGAAAGAAAAATTGATCCCTCGTAGCTCCTGCCTCCAGGAGCGATGACATTGGCCAATTGTCTGGCTGGTCTATCTGTAATTACTGGCACTCCTCATCCCATCTCTCCTGTTTCTAAACACCCTTTTTAAAAAGCGATTATTTGTTGAGTACTGTGTTAACTTTATATTCATTTTCTCATTTAATCCTCACAATGATTCTACAGGCTAGAAACTATGATTGTCATTTTATAGGTAAGAAAACTCAACCTCAGAAGGGTTAGGAGAAGCCTCTAGGAATGGAAATGACTTTAAAGCCCTTTTAATTCACACATTCAAGAAGTTGCCCAGCTGATTTTTGGTACTTGAACAATTGTTCTTAGTAATAAATTACCACTGAAGGGAGACATGAGCGCAGATCCGCACCCGAGCCCTGACGATGTTTGGGTCCTGGCCCCGTGAGGACACCCCCCACCCCCACCATGCTGAGAGCATGTCTGAGCCCTGCTGATGATGTCTCGCCTGGACTGTTTCCAGAAGCTTTATGCCGAGCCTTCATCCCCACTTCACCCCCACTTTCTCCCCAGTGGTCTCTCTGAGCCCTTACCTGGGGCAACACGCTTGAGTTCCTCACCGCGTCCTATATACCTGGGCCCTGCAATCCACCATCACACCAGAACCTCACTCCTGGAGTTGAGATCTAGGTGGGTTCAGACTCCAGGATGGCACCTTTTAGGGAGCAGCAGAAGAAGTGGGGGCTGGAGGGTGAGGGGAGCGGGTAGAGATGGCATGTGAGCTGAGAGAAGCAGGCAAGGAGAGGAGCCTTGTGCTGTCGGCCCCCACCAGAGCCAGGAATGTTCCCAGACAGTGCTGACCTCTCACCCCAGCCCACTTCAGCTCAGGATCCACAGCCCCCACCAACCCCACTTCAAGGACCAGCAGCCGCCTCTGGAGCAACTGGGGCATCACCATAGCAACCAGGCCAGACAGGATGGGAGTGGGGTGGGGCTGCTTTAAAGTCTTTTATTGCTTCAAAACATAGGCCTGTTCCTCTCCTTGTGGTCATGTTCAGGGGCCCTGAGGACTGGGAGATCCAGACCAGCAGGGCCCATCCGCTCCCCACCGTGTCTCTCAACTCAGGGAAGGAAGTCTCTGTGATCTCAGCCAGGTCCTCGCCAGCACAGTCCAAGAGGAAATTCAGGCTCTCCGTCCGGGCCCGCCCCACCCCAAGACTCTGGATGCTGGAGAACATCTCCTCCGGGCGTTCTGGTGGCAGAGCTGGAAGGGAGGCAGGGAGGGGCTGACCCCTTGCCTCTGCCCCTCGGGCCTGAGACGTATTAGGGATGTGACCTTGTCAACTGAGTACCTGATGGGAGGAGTGGAGGAGTGTGTGAGGTGGGGGCTGCTCAGGGCTCGGTGACCTAGACTGAGGCCTTGTGCAGGCGATTAGCTGTCACGCTGGGTGTAAGCTCCTTACCCTCGGAACTCTAGCCTCTCCACCCCTAAGTCTAATGCAGAGGTGAGGGGTGGGGGAGGGCCTTGATAGGTCTACAGTGACCCATTTAGCGTCACCAGCTGTGGCCCCGTGGGGTCAGGCTTCTCTGCGTCCCTATCTCTGTGAACCTCTCTGCTTCTGGGACTCCTCTGCCCGCCTCGCCTTGTGTGGTGCCTGTGTTTTGGTCTTTCCGACTCCACGTGTATTTCGGGCCCTGTCTTTGTGAAGGGCTCTGTGGCCCTGACTCCCTGAAGCCCTGGTGGGTTGACAGAGGGGCACAGACACCACTAGGAAATGGGCTACACAGACCTCAGGGACGGGGCCGTGGGTGACAGCAAGTCTTTGGAGACACAGACTGGCAGGTGACATGAGGGCTTAGACAGCACAGGGCCTCGGTGGCAACGCGTTGCGGGTGGCTCAGGTTTGAGGGACGTTGGGCTGTTTGTACTAGACACACACATTGGGTGACTCTGAGTTTATGGCTAACACAGGATCTGGTGACTCAGAGTGATTAAAAATGAGTTCTTGGGCAGCCGAGCGACCGCAGTGGTTCTTGACTAGGGCAATTCGTCCCTTTCCTGCAGGGACATTTGGCCGTGTGTGGAGACACATTCGGTTGACACATCTGAGGGGAAGGTGTGCTATTAGCACGTCGCGTGTAGAGCCAGGATGTTGCTCCGCCGTCCACGTGCACAGGCTGATCCCGCACAAGGACCTAAATGTGGGGGCCTACTCTGAAACCCGACTGCCAAGCTGAATCCTAGCTCCTGCCCTCTGCAACTCTGGGTGAATCTTCTTATGTCTAACGTGGAGTACGCAGGCAGTACCCTTTTGGGGTATTGGGATTGCTGAGCTGACTCTTGTCAAGTATGTAGAATTGGGCCTGGCATGGAGTAGGTGGTGTTTTTTGACTCAGGCTGGAGAGAACAAGGGTAGGTTTAAATTCAGTGACTCAAACGTTCTCTCCCTTTCTCATTACAAGTTTCTACTTTGGACAGGCTTCTTCCATCTCAGGAAACCACATGGCCAAAAGCGCTCCTGTCTTATAGTTACCGACCAGGGTTCTCGGCCTTCCTTGTGGGTCAGTCCCTGAGTCGTGTCCGACTCTGCAACCCCATGGATTTCAGCTTGCCAGGCTTCCCTGTCCTTCACTATCTCCCGCAGTTTGCTCAAACTCACATCCATTGAGTTGGTGATGCCATCCAACCATCTCATTCTCCAGTGTTCCCTTATCCTGCTCTCAATCTCCTGCCCTCTTATCAGGTCAGGGTCTTATCCAATGAGTTGGCCCTTCGCATCAGTTGGCCAAAGTACTGGCCTTCCTTACTCAATAAAAAATAAGAGGCCAATAAATCTGGTCTTGGAAAATTCAAAAAAATTGAAATCATTCCAGTCATCTTTTCTGACCACAGTGCAGTAAGATTAGATCTCAATTACAGGAAAAAAATTGTTAAAAATTCAAACATATGGAGGCTAAATAACACGCTTCTGAATAACCAACAAATCATAGAAGAAATCAAAAAAGAAATCAAAATATGTATAGAAATGAATGAAAATGAAAACACAACAACCCAAAACCTATGGGACACTGTAAAAGCAGTGCTAAGGGGAAGGTTCATAGCATTACAGGCTTACATCA
This sequence comes from Cervus elaphus, assembly GCF_910594005.1. Classification (NCBI taxonomy): domain Eukaryota; kingdom Metazoa; phylum Chordata; class Mammalia; order Artiodactyla; family Cervidae; genus Cervus; species Cervus elaphus. Next base: position 122,283,621 of record NC_057834.1, on the reverse strand, counting down.
AGAAACAAGAAAAAAGCCAAATAAATAACCTAACTCTACACCTAAAGCAATTAGAGAAGGAAGAAATGAAGAACCCCAGGGTTAGCAGAAGGAAAGAAATCTTAAAAATCAGGGCAGAAATAAATGCAAAAGAAACTAAAGAGACCATAGCAAAAATCAACAAAGCTAAAAACTGGTTTTTTTAAAAAATAAACAAAATTGACAAACCATTAGCAAGACTCATTAAGAAACAAAGAGAGAAAAAAAAAAAAAAGAGAAAAAAAAAAAAAAAAAGAAACAAAGAGAGAAGAACCAAATTAACAAAATTAGAAATGAAAATGGAGAGATCACAACAGACAACTCTGAAATACAAAGGATCATAAGAGACTACTACCAGCAGCTCTATGCCAATAAAATGGACAACTTGGATGAAATGGACAAATTCTTAGAAAAGTATAACTTTCCAAAACTGAACCAGGAAGAAATAGAAGATCTTAACAGACCCATCACAAGCAAGGAAATCGAAACTGTAATCAAAAATCTTCCAGCAAACAAAAGCCCAGGACCAGATGGCTTCACAGCTGAATTCTACCAAAAATTTAGAGAAGAGCTAACACCTATCTTACTCAAACTCTTCCAGAAAATTGCAGATGAAGGTAAGCTTCCAAACTCATTCTATGAGGCCACCATCACCCTAATTCCAAAACCAGACAAGGATGCCACAAAAAAAGAAAACTACAGGCCAATATCACTGATGAACATAGATGCAAAAATCCTTAACAAAATTCTAGCAAACAGAATCCAACAACATATTAAAAAAATCATACACCATGACCAAGTGGGCTTTATCCCAGGAATGCAAGGATTCTTTAATATCCGCAAATCAATCAACGTAATACACCACATTAACAAATTGAAAGATAAAAACCATATGATTATCTCAATAGATGCAGAGAAAGCCTTTGACAAAATTCAACACTCATTTATGATTAAAACTCTCCAAAAAGCAGGAATAGAAGGAACATACCTCAACATAATAAAAGCTATATATGACAAACCCACAGCAAGCATCACCCTCAATGGTGAAAAATTGAAAGCATTTCCCCTGAAATCAGGAACAAGACAAGGGTGCCCACTCTCACCACTACTATTCAACATAGTGTTGGAAGTTTTGGCCACAGCAATCAGAGCAGAAAAAGAAGTAAAAGGAATCCAGATAGGAAAAGAAGAAGTGAAACTCTCACTGTTTGCAGATGACATGATCCTCTACATAGAAAACCCTAAAGACTCTTCCAGAAAATTACTAGAGCTAATCAATGAATATAGTAAAGTTGCAGGATATAAAATTAACACACAGAAATCCCTTGCATTCCTATATACTAACAATGAAAAAACAGAAAGAGAAATTAAGGAAACAATACCATTCACCATTGCAACAAAAAGAATAAAATACTTAGGAGTATATCTACCTAAAGAAACAAAAGACCTATACATAGAAAACTATAAAACACTGATGAAAGAAATCAAAGAGGACACAAACAGATGGAGAAACATACCGTGTTCATGGATTGGAAGAATCAATATTGTCAAAATGGCTATTCTACCCAAAGCAATCTATAGATTCAATGCAATCCCTATCAAGTTACCAACGGTATTTTTCACAGAACTAGACCAAAGAATTTCACAATTTGTATGGAAATACAAAAAACCTCGAATAGCCAAAGTAATCTTGAGAAAGAAGAATGGAACTGGAGGAATCAACCTGCCTGACTTCAGGCTCTACTACAAAGCCACAGTCATCAAGACAGTATGGTACTGGCACAAAGACAGAAATATAGATCAATGAGACAGAATAGAAAGCCCAGAGATAAATCCACGTACCTATGGACACCTTATCTTTGACAAAGGAGGCAAGGATATACAATGGAAAAAAGACAACCTCTTTAACAAGTGGTGCTGGGAAAACTGGTCAACCACTTGTAAAAGAATGAAACTAGAACACTTTCTAACACCATACACAAAAATAAACTCAAAATGGATTAAAGATCTAAATGTAAGACCAGAAACTATAAAACTCCTAGAGGAGAACATAGGCAAAACACTCTCCGACATAAATCACAGCAAGATCCTCTATGACCCACCTCCCAGAATATTGGAAATAAAAGCAAAACTAAACAAATGGAACCTAATGAAACTTAAAAGCTTTTGCACTACAAAGGAAACTATAAGTAAGGTGAAAAGACAGCCCTCAGATTGGGAGAAAATAATAGTAAATGAAGCAACAGACAAAGGATTAATCTAAAAAATATACAAGCAACTCCTGCAGCTCAATTCCAGAAAAATAAATGACCCAATCAAAAAATGGGCCAAAGAACTAAACAGACATTTCTCCAAAGAAGACATACAGATGGCTAACAAACACATGAAAAGATGCTCAACATCACTCATTATTAGAGAAATGCAAATCAAAACCACAATGAGGTACCATTACACGCCAGTCAGGATGGCTGCTATCCAAAAGTCTACAAGCAATAAATGCTGGAGAGGGTGTGGAGAAAAGGGAACCCTCTTACACTGTTGGTGGGAATGCAAACTAGTACAGCCGCTATGGAAAACAGTGTGGAGATTTCTTAAAAAACTGGAAATAGAACTGCCATATGACCCAGCAATCCCACTTCTGGGCATACACACTGAGGAAACCAGATCTGAAAGAGACACGTGCACCCCAATGTTCATCGCAGCACTGTTTATAATAGCCAGGACATGGAAGCAACCTAGATGCCCATCAGCAGATGAATGGATAAGGAAGCTGTTGTACATATACACCATGGAATATTACTCAGCCGTTAAAAAGAATTCATTTGAATCAGTCCTAATGAGATGGATAAAACTGGAGCCCCTTATACAGAGTGAAGTAAGCCAGAAAGATAAAGAACATTACAGCATACTAACACATATATATGGAATTTAGAAAGATGGTAACGATAACCCTATATGCAAAACAGAAAAAGAGACACAGAAATACAGAACAGATTTTTGAACTCTGTGGGAGAATGTGAGGGTGGGATATTTCAAAAGAACAGCATGTATACTATCTATGGTGAAACAGATCACCAGCCCAGGTGGGATGCATGAGACAAGTGCTCGGGCCTGGTGCACTGGGAAGACCCAGAGGAATCGGGTGGAGAGGGAGGTGGGAGGGGGGATCGGGATGGGGAATACGTGTAAATCTATGGCTGATTCATATCAATGTATGACAAAACCCACTGAAATGTTATGAAGTAATTAGCCTCCAACTAATTAAAAAAAAAAAAAAAAATAAGAGGCCAGACAAGAAATTCAGGCAAGGGCTTTACTGGGGCTTCTACTGCAGCAAGGGGAAATGAAAACAAATAAGTTTCCCTTGCTGGCTCCCTGAGTGGGGAAGGCAAGGTGGTTCCGTCCATGGGGCAAAGTTAGGGGTATGTCAGGGGTTGGAGCAGAGGGGTGGCTTGGGTGGTTTGCCCACCCCTAGGTGCTGTTGAGTGCAGGCGGCATATAGAGTACCCTGCTTTTGTTCCTGACCCTGGCTTTCGTTCCCAGCTCTTTAGAAGTGGCAGTTGGGTTTCTGGCCTTTTTATATCTTGCTGTCCATAATTTGCCCTAACTGCATGTGCATGGGTATTTTTCATGCTTTATAGCTTCTTTGTATTTTTTTTTTTTCATTTAATAGTTCTGGTAAGAATTTTTTTTTTTTCCAGTGGGTTTTGTCATACATTGATGCTTCTTTGTATTTTTGTTGCTCCAGGAATGTTTGTCCAGATGCAAGCATTGCAGCAAAGAGTCCCAGGTCCCAGGTCTCAGCCTGTCTCTTCATGTCCTGCAGGCGTAGTTATTTCTGAGGAAAGGAGACAAATACCTATAAATCCCAAATAAATGGCTCTGATAGGCTAAGTCTGAGTCACCTGACCACCCATGTTTTGCAGAACACCATGTAAATAGATTAACTCTTCTGTTCTCCAGGAGGACTTCCCCGGTGACTCAGCAGTAAAGTATCTGCCTGCAGTTCAGGAGACCAAAGTTCGATCCTTGGGTTAGGAAGATTGCCTAGAGAAGGAAATGGCAACCCACTCCAGTACTCTTGCCTGTGAAATCCCATGGACAGAGGTGCCTGGAGGGCTGTAGTCCAGAGGGTCGCAAACAGTCAGACACAACTTAGCAACTAAACAACAACAAATTTTTCATGACAACTCTCTGGAATAGAACTCTTACTTTCCTCTTTTAACAGCTAAGGAAACTGATGCCCAGAGGTTCCGTAACTTGCAAACCCAAGATTGAATCAAGGCAGTCTGGTTTAAAAAGATGCACCCTTCCTTCATAGTCACCATCTTGAATGTTTATATTTAGATATATCAGGTTTTATTTTAAAATGTGCAATAAGAAGCAACATTGTATTTGTTCATAAGATGCAATCACAGAAGCATTTTCATTACAAACAGTTGCTCATTTTTCTTTTTCTAAGATAAAAGCAATTGCATTAGTCATTAGTCATCTGGTTTTTTGAGTGGGCTAATGAGAGAATGGTTGTGATTTTCTTGATGAGAGAAAACAATACGAGCTGGTCCTGGGGTGAAGGGTGGGGTAGGAGGAAGGAAGGGACCTTGGTGATGAACAGAACTAAGTCTAGATAGAATCTGGCCTGGTCCTGAGATAGGACTGCCATGGTTGGCAAATTCTTTGTTTGGATGATGACCCAACCTTTCAACTTTTCCTGAAGCACTGATAGGGATACAGCACAGTCAAATCAATAATTTACTAATAATACATCTGCTGTCAGTTGCACACATCTTGAGGGAAAGAATGCCTACATTGTGAGAGTTGTCTTGCCCTAGGGCCAAGGGTGCGAGACGAGGGGCATAGATAGATAGATGTGCTACTTGCATCCTTATTCATATCACCTAATCCTTCTTAGGTGCTTAGTATAAGGAATAATCAGATGAAAGCATGTGAGTGGGTTGAATAGGAAGAGGAAATTTCCCTTGGGGAATTTGGCATCAGAGGTGGGGTTGTAGTGCTCTCTAGTGGACACTTTGTGAATTTACACAATATCAGACTAGATGTGGCAAGTTTTTTTTTTTTTTTTTTAACCAAGGGGTTGGTCTCCAGAGTGTTTGGGAAGCGGGCCCATAAGAAACACTGTGTGTGTGTATGTGTACGTTGGGAGCTATGCAGCTTCGCCTAACTTCACCATGCAGAAATCAGAAAATGGTTAGAGAAGAAAGATGTGGGAATAGTTGATGGCAATAACCCAAGGATTTTATTTAAAATGTGAGAAAACCAAAGGCTGTGGAGATAGAAACTTTCCCCTTGCTTGATGTGGACTAAGTAAGGTGATTTAAATAAGAAGGCACAGCCAGTAACTTCCCAAGCAGAACTGGATGTCTGCCTGGGTGATTTTAGATGTCAGTTAAACTGAGAAATACTCCAATTCCTCTGATTCCCTTGATTCACCCGGAACAAGAAACAAAAAGTGCTGTGCCATTATTTAATGAAACAAAACAAAGCAAAACAAGAGAAGGACCAAAAGATAGTATAACCACAGTAAATAAAAGGACATTTTTGTCAGGATGGGAAAAGAGAAGGGTTTGGGGGGAAGGGCATGTAAGAGGAGATGAGTTAGAGATTTCATCTTAATGGTGAATATTTTTGTCTTTAAATATGTGTTTAACTTTTTCTCCTTCTGAAAGGGTACCACACTCTTGGTTTCCAGTCAGAAATTGTCTTTGATCCGATTGGATTTAGAGCTAGTTGGCTGAAATTAGTATCTGGGGATTTAGAAAATATTCTGTTTGCTTGAATGGCTTCTCTTAAGTATGTAAATGAATTGCTCTATTATGAGCCTAAATTGCTCTTGGCAAAATTGTCTTTATGTGTTTAACTGGCCAAGGTATAATTTGTTTCATTTGTGAATACAGTTTTGTCTATGAATTAAGAGACATTGAAAAAGTTGATTTATTCTGATAATGTTGTTAAGATGTTTTGGTTTTGTGTGTGCAAATAATCCATTAGTTTAATAAAATTTCATTGAAATTTCTCATTAATACACCATTATAATTTGAACACATCTGTGCAAACATAACTGTTTTAGTCTGTTCAGGTCATAACAAAATACCATACACGGGGAGGTTCAAACTTCAGGCATTTATTTCTCACATCTCTGGAGGCTGGGATGTCCAAGATCAAGGTGCTGGCAGATTCAGTTCTTGGTGAGAGCCTTCTTCCTGGCTTCCTGGCTTGCAGAAAGTCACCTTTTTGCTGTGTGTACACGTGGTGGGGAGGGGTGAAGGGAGAGAGAGAGAGAGGGAAAGAACGATGGAGAGAGAAAGTTTTTGGTTTCTTCTCATAAAACACTTATCCCATTATGGGGGCCTCACCTCATGATCTCATCTAAACGCACGCACGGACCTCCCCCAAGCCCCACCTCATAATGAAACAGAGAACAAACCTGACTCCATATTGGAGCTACTGCTTTAGCTCTAACCTTTGTGCTCTGGTTCCTGGGCTTACTCCCTGCACCCTGGAAAGCAAAGCCACCTACAGCCTGAAATACACATCATAGCTCCTTTTTAGGGCTCTGACTCCCAGGGTTGACTATTACAGATATAACAATTTTCATTCATATAGAGATAATTTTTCTCTTTTGGAGATTTATAGGAATATGGTGACGAGACCTAGAGTGGACAAGACCAAAGGATATCACATTCCCTCTGGGGTCTGATCAGCACCAAGAAGTTTGCAACAACCAGCCACATGCCCTACCCTTTCTTTATAAAAGAAGACTGAATTCTAACTCAGATAAGATGGTTCTTTGGGACATGTGTCATGTGGTGAGCAGTACGAGCTTGGACTCGGTAATGATATCATCATATTAGGGGTTAGGGTTTCAACACATAAATTTTAACACATAAACACTGAACTGAACCAAACATAAATTTGTGGGAACACATTCAGTCCGTACAGCAACCATCCAGGAAAGATGCTCCTGATCACTGCCTTCTCTATCCTTCCCAAAGCAACCACTACCCTGACTTCTGACCCCCCACAGTAGTTTTGCTTGTTTTTGAACTTTTTATAGTTAGAATCATACAGTATATATGCTTTTGTATGTGTGAGATTCATTCATGTTGTTATGTGTAATAGCAGCTTATTCGTTTCTATTGCTGTATAGTATTCCATTGCTGCTGCTGCTGCTGCTAAGTCGCTTTAGTCGTGTCCGACTCTATGCGACCCCATAGATGGCAGCCCACGAGGCTCCGCCATCCCTGGGATTCTCCAGGCAAGAACACTGGAGTGGGTTGCCATGTCCTTCTCCAATGCATGAAAGTGAAAAGTGAAAGTGAAGTTGCTCAGTCTTGTCCAACTCTTCACGACCCCATGGACTGCAGCCTACCAGGCTCCTCCATCCATGGGATTTTCCAGGCAAGAGTACTGGAGTGGGTTGCCATTGCCTTCTCCAATTCCATTGCATGAATACACAACTATTTATTCATTTTCAGTTTTTGATGACCTGAAAATATAAATATTTTGGTACACATACCTAGGGTTGGGATTGCTGTTTCCCAACATTTGCATACACTGAACTTTAACAGATATCATCAAATGGTTTTATAAAGTGGTTGTAGCAATTTACACTCCTACCAACAATGTGTGAGAGTCAGCCATGGTAAAAGTATTTATCTCACAGAATTGGCAACTTCTACAAATCACACTTTCTTTCCTAGTGAGCCAGTTGTTAAAAAGTTACCAGTACACCACTGCCAATACCCACTGTCACAAAAACTTCCTATGTTTTTCAATTCTTGGTATTATCAGTCTTTTTCTCCCCTCAAAAGAAATAATAAAAATATTTTAGTTCAAAATTTTAATTGAATGTATTTTAACTCTAATATAAGACAAAATTTAGAGGCATTATTTTTATTTTATTAAGATCAAAATGAATATAACATTGTAAATCAACTACTCTCTAAAACATTTTTTTAAAGATCAAATATACAAGCAATCAGATATCTTTTACTTTATACACATATACCCCTCAAATTTAAAAATGATAAACTTATTTTTCAGTTTTTTCAAAATCATAAATACTTTTATGAAAAATTTAAATTTTATTGGCTCAGCTAGGCTTTTTTTTTTGCTCTGCAGGATTTGGGGTTTTCATTCCCCAGCCAGGAGTTGAACCCCATGCCCCCTGCATTGGGAATGGATTCTTAACCACTGGACTGCCAGGGAAGTCACAAAACCATATATCTTAATGTCAAGGATGAGGAAAAGTCAGGACAACCTTACATTGTTGGTGCAAGTGTTAACTGGTACAACAACTTTGGAAATCTCCCACAATATTTCCTAAAACTAAACATATATATACCCCTGACCAGCAATTCGCCTCCTGAATATGTGCCCAGTGGAAATGAATGCTGCTGTCCACCAGAAGACATGGGTGAACGTGCTCATAGCAGCTGTCTTCATGATCACCCACTCTGGAAACATCTCAGAAGTCCAGCAGCAGTAGAAGGAGGAAATACATTGTGATGTGTCCATTCAATGAAATATTACACAGCAATAAAAAAGGAACAATGTATGGGCAGTATAACCACAGAGGTGAATCTCACCTGATTTTGGCCAAAAGGAATCAGATGCAAGAGGCTATACTGTAGTATTCCAATCATAAGAAGTTAAAAACTGGCACAACTAACCAATACAGTGGGAGAGGCCAGGTAGAGGTCACCCATGGAAGTGGTACTAACTTTCAGGAGCCACAAGAGTCTTCTGCAAGGCTGGACTTACTCTATTCTTGATCCGGGTGGAGATTATATGGGATATATGTATTTTAAATTGATATTGTGCTCATTACTGTATCTAAATTATATGCCAATAAGATGAAAAAAGTCATGTAACTGCCTGCTATTAAGAGAGATGTTACTGAGTCAGGTCTTTATGCCAAGTGCAGCTTTAGTCTCATGCTATATTTCGTTGACATTGCAGTGTAACATGAAAATACTCTTTGTGGTTAAGTGTGAATAATTGATATCATGATTGTGGAAAGATTGTTAAATAAACGATCATTAAAAGACATATGTTCCTCATAAAAATTAATGCAGAAAGTACTAAAAAAGTTTTTTTCAATTGCCCCAAATGCCAGTACCCCAAAACAATCATCTTCAACCTACTTCAGTATTATTTCTGACATCCTTGAACTTGTGTGTGATCCACTGTGTATACTTCTATAAATCTTGTCAACATGACAATAGTAGCCACATTACTTGGATTGATTATTAATGTCTGAATATTCAATTTCAAGTGTACGTTTTATTTAAGATGTAATTCAGTGAAAATGTACTTCTCTTGCTTTATATGTTGAAATTCTACCAGTCACTTGAAGTATAAATATATATAATTTTTCATGAGTAAAATGCTATATAGTAATAGATGATTTGAAAGCTGCTGATTGTGTACAAAAACACTGACAAAGAACTTTCAAATAATTTAATGTGAAAATAGGTTGATAGTTAACGCAATTTTTAAGAGAAAGTATGTTAACTAGGTATCTTTAGAAAGAACTTTATATTGTTTAAAAGTCAAGAACTGTTATGGTACTGGCACAAAAGCAGACACAATAGATAAACAGAACAGGATAGAGAGCCCAGAAGTGAACCCACACATGAGTGGTCAATTAATCTACAACAAAGGAGGCAAGAATATACAATGGAGAAAGACAGTCTGTTCAATAAGTGGTGCTAGGAAGACTGGACAGCTACATATGAAACAATGAATCAGAACATTTTCTAACACCATACACCAAAACACACTCAAAATGGATTAAACATCTAACTGTAAGACAGCATACTATAAAACTCCTAGAGGAAAACATAGGCGGAGCACTCTGACATAAATTGCCCAAGTATTTTTTTTTTTTTTGATCCACCTCCTAGAGTAAAGGAAATAAAAGCAAAAATAAACAAATGGGACTTAATGAAACATAAAAGCTTTTGCATAGCAAAGAAACCATTTGACAAAATGAAGACGACCAACTGAATAGGAGAAAATATTTGCAAATGATTTGATCGACAAGGGATCAATATTCAACATATGTAAACAGCTCATACAATCTGACATCAAAAACAAAAATCAAACAACCATAGATTGTTTGTGCAATCCATAGAATCTAATACTCAGTTTAAAAAGAAAGGTGGCATTGAAACATGTATATTATCATATGTGAAACGAAAAATAAAATAAAAAATCAAAAAAAAGAAAAAGAAAGGGATGTATTACAGGTACTAGGTACTGTGTGGGCTTTCCTGATCGCTCAGTTGGTAAAGAATCCACCTGCAATGCAGGAGACCCCAATTCGATTCCTGGGTCGGGAAGATCCACTGGAGAAGGAATAGATTACCTGTTCCAGTATTCTTGAGCTTCCCTTGTGGCTCAGCTGCTAAAGAATCTGCTTGCAATGTGGGAGACCTGGCTTGGATTCCTGGGTTGGGAAAATTCCCTAGAGATGGGAAAGGCTACCCACTCCAGTATTCTGGCCTAGAGAATTCCATGGACTATACAGTCCATGGGGTTGCAAAGAGTCGGACCCAAATGAGCGACTTTCACTCACTCACTCACTCACTCAGTTACTGGGTAAAGCTGAATTTTTAGAGGCAATAAATTGTGGCTGATGCTAATTATGAATAACAACAGGCTTTCATAGGGTGGGGTCCCTAGAACAGAGTCTGCAATGAAGATTTTTTAAAAATATTTTTTATTACTATTTTTTGCTGTGCTGGGTCTTTGTCGCTATGCGTGGGCTTTCTGTAGTCGCAGAGTGGGGGCTACTCTCTAGTTGCAGTCTGAAGGCTTATCATTGCAGTGGCTTCTCTTGTGGTGGAGAATGACCCCTGGGTGCGTGGGTTTCCGTTGTTGCTGCACATGGGCTCAGTAATTGGCACGGCTTGCAGGTTTCAGAGCATAGGCTCAATAGTTGTGGCCCCGAGGCATATGGGATCTTCTGGGACCAGGGATTGAAGAGGTGTTCCTTGCTTTGCAAGGCGGATTCTTAAACACTGGTTCCACCAGGGAAGCTCTAGAGGTTCTTACTCAAGATTCTTATTTAAGAGATGTATTTTAAATCTTAATTTAAATTAATCAAGACATTAATTAATTTAATTAATTAAGATGAATGAATTAACCTTAATTAAGAGATTATCTATTTGTTTATTATATTTATTTTAGGAGTGCTCTTGGGAGAAGATGAGTGAGGGGAACCAGACAGGACAAGAGGAAGAAAGCTAAACATGAATTTGGATGTGTACTCACCTGGAGACTGTCCTCAGCTTGGATCTCAGGGGAGCATTGGAGTATGATGGTACGTACCATCATGAACGGGCAAGTGGGATAGGCTAGTCCTTTGTACCTGAGGGAGGGTGCGAGCCTCCAGGGGAGTTGATTTCCAGGTGGCTGGGAAGGGGCCACCAGCTCCGACAGTGATTGGAGTTGGGTGTGCCGAGCAGGGCAGAGCCCTGGCAGTGCCTCAGCACCAGCCTGACCTCACTGGGAAGGGCGGGGGAGATCTGGGACGAGGTCAGGGGTGGAGGAGGGCAGCGAGGTGGGGAGAGCAGACGAGGGGGCGGTCTGCGCACCCTGGAAGTGCAGCCTGAGACCCTGGGGGCTTGGCCTTGCGAAGCAGTGATCTCTCGTCCCCATGGGGACACAGAAGGACAGGCCAAGCCCTCGCCCTAGCCTCTCATTCCAGAGAGTGCCAAGCGCGTCATCAACCCACCCTAGGCATCAATGTCACTCTTCCTGTCAATCTTCCTGTCACTCAGGCAGAGAGAACTAGGCTTCTCTCTTAGCAACCTGCTTCCCCCTCCCGCCTTGCCACTCTCTGCAGCCCCAGCCTTGGCCTTGATCTCAGGCTTTGAAGGTGCTGGATTCAATGTGATGGCTGATTCATTGGGTGATAGGCAGTTTTCCCCTCAGCTGCCTGCCTCAGTCTGGAGTGGAACATTCTGGCCTCAGGAGGGCAGACCAGGAGGCATTAACCCCTGCTCTGCCAGCATGTCTCTCTAGGGCCAGATCCCAGGATTCTGGAAATTGTTCTCTCCAGGGTGGCGCCAAAGGGAGCCTTGTGGAGGGCTTTGGACACTCCATATACTTCCTCATTCTCACCCAGGCCATCCAGGAAACACTTAATCTGAATAAAAGGAGTGTCCCCTGGCCTGCCCCTCTTTCCAACACAGTTGCCTCCTCTTTCCTTCTGTCTATACTTTCTGGAGCCACCTGTGCCTTCTGCACACCTTCCCTGCCACCTGCTCCCAGGGGTCAGCCCCCACCTTCAGCAGAGATTTATACCTTTCCGAGTACTCACACAGGAAACCAGAGCCACCGCAGGCTGGTGCCGGAAGTTCAGCAGCTGAAACAGGCCTGGGTAGAACATTCCAGTTCTCCCATCCTTCCAGGTGGCTGGCGGATGGGGGCATCTTAGCAGCATGGGGTGGGGGGCCTGAGCAGGGGGTGGGAGCTTTCTGGGAGGGGCCTTGGCCAGACGAGGCTCAGCAGGATCCCGCATGTTGGCAGTCCCTCCTCCACTTAGTCCTGTCTTGAAGGTGCTGAGGGAAAGGCTGTATCTAACTTCACCCCTGGCCACTTGAATCAGGGGCCTCAGGTTCCAACCCAAAGGCGCCAGCCTCCCCCTTTCTCTTTTCCCTCCTCTTGTCCATCCTTAGCGCCTGCCCCGCCCGCAGTCAATGCCTATCCCTTCCTTCAGACCTTGTGCATCCCACACAGCTGCGGCCACTGCATTCAGAGGGGCCACCTCTGTCTCTGTAGCACACAGGAGGTCACTCCACACCCTCAGCTGTTCCCCCTGTGCTCTGGACGCCTCCATCTTCCACCCTGTTGTTTTATTGATTAGTCCTTATCACTTGCATTTTTAACCTCCAAGTCTTTGGGTGTCCTTCTGTAGCCTATAAACTTGCAAAAGCCTTCCTCATTAAAAATAACTAAATAAGTAAAAAAGCCCAAATTTCCCTTCTTCATGCATCCTGCCCCCAGTTCTCCCCTCTTGTGTGTCTCCCAGACCCTGCTGGGTTACCTAATAGACAAACCAGGGACGCACTTCAAGAGCCAGCCAACAGGAACAAGTGTTCCAAGAGGAAACGGTGAAAAGTGAAAAGTGGCAATAAATTAATGTTGTCATGCTTAAGATAATTTAGAAAAAGCTTACTTGAATTTTATCACACATACAAATTTTACACTATTTTGAAAATAAAAAATTAGTTTGTGTCACATGTAGATAGGAGGGATGGGAACCCTCATCTTTTTTTTGGCCCCCCAGCTTGCCCCTTGCAGTGGAAGCTCAGAGTCTTAACCACTGGCAGTCCAGTGGTTAACCCTTACCTTTTAAAGGTGTTAATTCTCTCTTTCTCATCTCTAGCTATTTATCCCTGTGAGTCTTCAGACACCATAAAGTGCTACTGCCGAGGCCGCCAGTGACCTTCACGTTGACAAATCTGATGGACGACTTTTCCTCTCAGCTGTGACCCTCTCAGCAGACGTCACCTCTAGCCTTGAAAAGCTCTCCTGTGACTTCAGTGACAACTACTCTCCTGGGTTCCCTTCTACTTCCTAAACCTGTCCCTTTCGGACATCCTCATGGTTCTTCCTCTTGGAATGTTTGTGTTCCCCAGAATCCTGAGCTGGATTTTGCCTCCTCTGTCTCTGTACGTATCTCTCCTGGGATAGTTCCTGCACTTGTGTGGCTTCAGTTACCATCTGCACTCAGATTATTTCTAAACAGCTTTCCTGGGAATTCCTACGTGATCCAGTGGTTAAGGCTCTGCGGCTCACTGCCAAGGCCCCGAGTTCAATCCCTGGTCCCCACAGGCCACGCGCTGTGGCTAAATAAATAAATACAATAAAATTATCAGCTTTCCCTAGCTCAGCCATAGCTTCTGACTTGTAGATCTGTGCATCCCATTGTGTACTCTTTTAGGCGCCTAAATTCGCTAAATCTAAACTAGAGTTCTCAGGTGTCCGACAAAACATTCCTTGTCCAGCATCTTCTGTCTCAGGCAGAGGTGCCACCATCCATTCAATCCCCAAGCTCAAAACCTTTCTCTCTCACATCCCCCACCTAACCTTCTCCACAACCTACCAGATATGTCCTATTGATTCTGTCTCTTAACTATGTTGACTTATTCATTTCTCTTTGTTTCCTGGCTACCACCCTCGTCCAAGTTGCCCTTATCTCTGGCTTGCAATGGCCTCTGAACTGGTCTCCCCAGTCTCTACTTGTTCAGTCCACTTTCTGTACTGAAGTGAGTCTGATGAGGTTTCAGTGATTCCTCATTGGCTCATGCTGGCCTTCCAGACTTTCCATCTTCGGGTTCCCGAGCTCGGGTGTGTGTGTGCTCAGGAGAGCCTTAGCTTTCACTCTCTGCTCCAACAATGTGTAGCTACCTGGAGCTTCCCCTCTCCTGCTCAGGCTGTCTTTTCTCCTCTCTTGTATTATTTTTTGGGACAAAGATAGCCAGGTGAGAGATATTGGAGACGTGAACTAGGGTGGTGACATGGATGTGGTAAGAATTGATGAGATTCTGAAAAAAAAAGGGAGGGGGGTTACAAATGAACTTATTTACAAAACAGAAATAGAGTCACAGATGTACAAAACAAACATCTAGTTACTAGGGAGTGGGGGAGGGTAAATGGGGAGATTGGGGCTGACGTCTACATGCTGTACTAAATCGCTCCAGTCATGTCAGACTCCTTGTGACCCATGGACTCTATCCCACCAGGCTACTCTGTTCATGGTATTTTCCAGGCAAGAATATTGGAGTGGGTTGCCATTTCCTTCTCCAAGGGATCTTCCTGGCCCAGGGATGGAACCCGTATCTCTGATGTCTCCTGCATTGGCAGACAGATTCTTTACCACTAGCACTGTAAAATAGATAACTAATAAGAACTTTCTGTATTGCACAGGGAACTCTACCCAACACTCTGTAATGGCCTGTATGGGAAAATAATCTTTTTTTTTTTTTTAAAGTGGATATATTAAAAAAAAAAAAAGAAATTGATGAAATTCTGGGCATACTTTGAAGGGAAATACAATAGGACTTATTGGATTTGGAAATGTGGGAAGAGAAAAAGAAAGGAGTCAAGGATAACTTTCCAGTTTTGTTATTTGTTTATTTATTTTTGCCTGAGTAGCTAGAAAAAATGAATTCCACTAACAGAAGCGGGGGAGACGGGGAATAATGGGTTTGGATGAGAAGATAAGGAGTTCAGTTTTGGATATGTCAATGGAAATGGCTATTAGAAATCCAGTTAGGTATATGAATCTGGTTCAGGGGACTGCTCTGAGTTGGAGCTGTAAATTTATGAGTCATCAGTGGAAAGGCGATATTTAAAGCCACAAGACTGAATGAGAGCTCTGAGGGTATAGGTTTCATAAAAAGTCAAAGAGGCCCAGGACCCTTCAGCATTAAAAGTTTGTGGAGATGAGTCTCAGGAGAGAAAAATCAGGAGGAAAAGCAGGAAAATGTAGCACCCTGAAAGCCTAGTGGCAAAGGAATTTGTTGGAGGAGGAAGTGGTCAACTGTGTCAAAGGTTAAGTAAGCTGAGGGCTGAGAATTGACCACAAGATTTAATAACAGGAAGATCATTGATGATGCAGACAAGAACAGCTCAGGAAATGATGTGGCGAAAGCTTGTGGGATTACATCTAAGAGAAAAAGGAGAGAGAGGGGTGGAGTTAGACAAGTTGTTAAATTTTTTTGTTGTTGTAGAAAGGGTACAGTAAAGTGGATGCCCGCTAGAAGGTTAATTAAGATCATGAGAGTGTTTTTATTTGTTTTTAAATATGGGATAAATAACAGCAATTAGATTATTTCTGTATGTTTATGGGATTGATCCAGCAGAGAGGAAAAGACTGATGAGACAAGAGGGAAGAAATATTAGAAGAACAAAATTCTTGAAAGATTGAGAGACAAAAGGACCTGCTCCCTGAGCGGGGAGGTTGGCTGTAGACAGAAACTCTTCTGAGCTATTTTCGTGGCTTCCTCTCTCCCTTTGCTCTGTCCAGTGTCGGCTCTTTGAGAAATTTTTTTCTATCCAGTTTTCTATAATGGTGCTACCTGTCACTCTCTATCCTTTTATCCTGCTTTACTTAAAAAAAAAAAAAAAAAATTATTTATTTGGCCGTGCTGTTTCTTAGCTGCACCACTGTGGCATGAGAGAGTTTTAGTTGTAGCATATGGGATTCAGTTTCCTGATCAGGGATTGAACCCAGACCCACTGCATAAGGAGCATGGTGTCTTGGTCCCTGGACTATCAGGGAAGTCCCCTGTTTTACTTTCATTTGTCAGCACATACTCAGTCATTCAGTCATGTCCAATGCTTTGCAACCCCGTGGACTATAGCCCACCAGGCTCTTCTGTCCATGGGATTCTCCAGGCAAGAATACTGGAGTGGGTTGCTATTTCCTCCTCCAGGGGATCTTCAAGACTCAGGGATCAAATCTGTGTCTCCTTCATTGGCAGTCAGATTCTTTATCACTAAGTCACCTGGGGAACCCTATTTGTAGCATTTGTCATAATAATATTACAGAATAAATATGTTTATTGTCTGTCTTTGTCCTTAAAATATAAATTCCACAAGGGAGAGACTTGGTCTTATTCACCCTATATTGCCAACACTTGGTATTAGTGTCTCACATAGAAGTTGCCCAATAAATATTTGAGAATGAAGAAAGAAGTGAATCTTTCCCTCATGCCCATGGCAACATGCTCAGTTCTCATTCCATTCTGGTTTTTATTTCATTCTCCTCCCATTTTCCATCCCCATTCACCCAAGAAAACATTCTAGCCTATCTCCACTGCCATCCCCATCATTCCCCTACCACCCTCCCTCCGTACTACCCTTATCCTAAGAGTAGCCACCCTCTCCTGTGTCTCATCTGCTCCACCCCCCAACTTAATTCCCTGCTAACCCCAGTCTCAGCTCTGCCCCCACTCACATCCTGTCTGCTCATCCTGATTGCGTCATCACAGTTTCCTGTTGTCATTGCCAGCATGGTCTCTGTTCTGCCCCTCTCCCATTCTGTTCTCTTGCTATCTACATGCAGTCTCCGTTTCCATCACCATCGCTTTCCCATTCCCCTTTGCCATACCTAAGCTGCCTCAGCATCCTGGGGAAGATGCATAGCTTTGCACTGTGTATTGGTTAGAAATTGCTAGAGCCATGGTTCATACAAGCAGCTATGGGAAGAAAGAGATGGAACTGCTTTTTTTCAGTGACTTAAGTAAATATTAATAAGCCTATTGAATGAACTAGCACCATTCCCTACAATAGACATAATAAGTGACTTCCTGAAATTTTCTAAAATATATTTTACGTATGTTGGCATTATCACAAGCCTTGGGCCTGGGGGTTCCAAGCCTATGAGATGAAGACTGTCTGTCTCTGTGGTAAAATTATCTGCCTTCTCAGAGAGGTTTTTTTTTTTTTTTCTTAATTTCCAGCGTCAGGAAACCCTGGGAAAGTAGCTATAAGCTATGATTTAAAAAAGATGGAGCAATTCAAATTGAATCTCACTTGGAACTCTAGTTTTTTTTCCAGACTGACTAGTCATCTAACAAGGATTTGGGGGTTATAAGTACTCTGTATCTTTCTTTATCTTATCTTCAAGAGAAATTATCAGCCCAGGACCTGAATAAGTAAAACATTTCTCATGCCCTTGAGATTTGTATCTTCTCTTTATAAATTTTTCCTCCCATACCAATCTGTGACCTAGAATACCCTTCTAGTCAAGGCTAGACAAAAATGTATATATGTTCTAATTAATGGATTAATTATACAAATTATAGATATTATGCTAATTATGTGTTTATATACTTAATATGTAATTAGTTGTTTATACATATTAATGAAACTGTTATTTCCAGTATAACTATGAATTCTTATGTAATTTTATTTTATTTTTAGCTATCTTTGTTTTCCCATTTATTTTTATTAGTTGGAGGCTAATTACTTTACAATATTGTAGTGGGTTTTGTCATACATTGACATGAATCAGCCATGGATTTACATGTATTCCCCACTCCTACCTCCCTCTCCACCCGATTCCTCTGGGTCTTCCCAGTGCACCAGGCCCGAGCACTTGTCTCATGCATCCAGCCTGGGCTGGATATTTTTAGCTATCTTAGTAAGATGCCAACCAAAGATCATAGGGCTTAGTGCTCAATCTGGTGTTTGACAACTTTTCTTTGGAATTTTCTGAATGTATAATAGTATTCTTTGCCAATGAGGGCACAAACTCCTTTTTTTTTGGTTAGAATAAAGCTAAAAGACATGTGATTTTTTGTAAAAAACCATGGTTGAATTTGCTACCATTCATGCTGTACATAAATTTGACTTGTAAGAATGTTTATTTGAATCAGGATCTAATAAAGGGTTCTCAAGTGGGGATATATTATCATTGAGACCAGGCATATAGAGACCTTGACCCAAGTCACTTTGTCTTCTATGCAACATGTGGGTGAGCACCGTTGATTTAAAAATCACCTCCGAGAATCCTATCTTGTTCAAGGTCCATACTAACGAAGATCCTTGAAATTGACACCTTTTACACTATTTTCTTATGAATTAAAAAACAATTTTGGGGGGGTGCAGCTGTGTTGGGTCTTCATTGCTGCATGGACTTTTCTCCAGTTGCAGAGAGCAGAGGCTACTCTCCAGCTGTGTGTGGCTTCTCATTGCCGTGGCTTCTCCTAATGCAGAGCTGGGCTTCAGTAGTTGTGGCATGTGGACTCAGGACTGACAGTTCCTCCTGCTCTAGAGCACAGGCTCCGTAATTGTGGCACGTGGGCTTAGCCACTCTACAGCACGTGGTGTCTTCCCTGACCAAGGGTCAATCCATGTCTCCTGCATTAGCAGGCAGATTCTTCACCGCTGAGCCACCAGGGAAGCCCCTCATTGTGTTTTTAGTTTACATCTTACTGATTACTAATGAAGTTGATCGATTTTTAAAAATAATTTTATTTATTTATTTTTGGCTGTGCTGGGTCTTATTTGTTGCAAGGGCTTTTACCTAGGTGCAGCGAGTAGGAGCTACTCTCTAGTTGCAGTGCATAGGTGTCCCATTGCGGTGGCCTCTCCTGTTGGGAAGCATGGATGCATGTGCTCAGTATCGTGACTCCTGACCTCCAGAGTACATGCTCAATCCTTGTGGTTCAATAAACTTAATACTGTTAAGATAGCAAGACTACCCAAATTAATCTACATATTCAGTATAATTCCTGCCAAAATCTCAGCTAGCTTCTTTGCAGAAACTGACAAGATGATCGTAATCTACATATGGAAATTTAAGGAATCCAGACTAACAAAAACAATCTTGAAAGAATAAGACAGTGCCAAGATTCATATGTTGCAATTTCTAAATTTAGTAGAAAATGACAATAATCAAGATAGTATGATGCAGGAGTAAGGATAGACATATAGATCATTGGAAGAGCTGAGATCTCAGAAGAAATCGCTTACATTTACATACAACTGAATTTTGATAAAATGTCAAGACAATTCGGTGCAGGAAAGATCTTCTTAACCAATGGTACTAGGAAAACTGAATATAAGCAAGAGAATGAAGTTGAACTTTTTTTCCCAGGGATCAAACCCAGGTGTCCTGCATTGCAGGCGAATTCTTTACCAGTTGAACCACCAGGGAAGCCCTTTTTTCACACATCATAAACAAAATTAACTCAAAATGGACTATATTCTTAAATGTAAAAACTAAACTCTAAAACTCTCACAACATATACCTCCATGTCTCAATTATCATTTCATAATAGATTTTATTATCTAGTAAAGCATGCCTTCCTTCACCATTTTCATTTTCTTCAAAAATATCTCTAATTTTAATCAAACGCTTTTTGTTACTTTTTATGAGATGATCTTATAGATCTTACATTTTCTTCTTTCATCTGTGGTGAATCACATTGATTGCTTTTTAAATGTTAAACTAAATCTTATTGATTCTAGCTCACAGTGGTATACTTCCTCATGTGGCAGACTTCCTTTTTTATTGCTTGGCTATCTTTGGTTAAACAATACATAAAATTAAGATTATATAAAATTGAACCCCAGACTCATGAGAAGGCAAGTTCACAGTTTAAATTTCTCTGATGAATCTATTATTTACACTCAAGTTGCATCAAAGACAGGCAGGTTTTTCTTGTTATTTCTTGTGTAGGCCCAACACTTACCTTCCATTTCCCATAATGTCTATTTACCTCCAGAGCTCTAGGTTTCTGGTATTGGCACTTCTCCCTGATGACAGCTTAGTGTTTATGTTAGCATGTCACTAATTCCAGAAAGTTGTATCCATTTTAGGCCCCTGGAGATTTTCCCTAGTGTTTTGAAGTCCTAACAAAGTGTAAGAATATATATTTGTTGAAATTTATCCAGTATTGATATATTTTTAAGCAGGAGGGCTTTTTCTAGTGAGCTGTACTGCTGGTGGAGAAGTCTTTCTGTTGCAGTATCTTCCTAGTGTTTTAGGATATGTAATATTACTAACTTATTCTAAAATGTTAGATTATTTTTGTTAATGGACCTGGCAACACCATATATTGGGGAAGTTCATGTTCAAAGTCTTTCTGTTTCAGTTATTTCTCTGAAATCTTATAATTGTGCTTAGGGGAAAGACTGGAAGCAGGGAATAACCAGGATAATATTCCCATAATCACATAGGCTAGACAAATTCCTGAGCCAACAGTAAACTCAGGTACCAGAGATGAAACAAGTCCTAAGAAATGATCACCAGCAATCCAACTGGGCAATTGAATAACTGGATAGCAGAAGATTAAGATGCAGAGATGTATTGAATTCAAGGAAATATCATAAGGATTAATATAACATTTATTATCATTTACATTGGCTCCGGGTCACAGGAACGAATCCATTTTGAATGAAATATTAAAACCTTTTAGTGGTGATGGCTATTTGTAAAAAGCATATGGGAGTATCGGAAATTACCCTGGGCACAGGGTACATTTGGAGAGTTTTGTTGGTCCTATTCCAGCAGGAACCAGAGCAACTTTTTTTTTTTTTTCTCATCCTCAGACTTCAAAAGTCTTCCTAGAGGAGGAACACAGGCATCGTGGGTGTCCCAGGAGAACTGATCCAACCACTTCAAGATATAAAGTTTCTTCATGAACAGAAGGAATAGTTTAAGAGGAGAATTGTATTTTTATCCCTGGATTTTTGATACTCAAAAGTTATGCAACAGTAATCAGACAAATGAATCAATCATTCTGGATTTTTTTTTCAAACATTAAGGTGTTTCTTTCCAGAGTAGAAGATACTTTTCACTTTGGAATGGCACCTTTTCTGCACCTTGAAGACAAGACCCCAGGCCGAACCGACACATTTGAAGGACACAATGGGCCCACTGCCTTGATGACTGCATGGTGGAGCTGACCTCACCATTCCGTCTATTTGCCAGAGGACAGGGGATCGGCATACTCACTGTGTCTTTAAATTCTGAAGTAAGAGTAAGGCTTTTTTTTTTTTTTTTTATTCAATAGAAGAAGCTAGGTAATTTTTCTTTGTTTTTTTCTTTTAGAAGAGAGGTTACTGACAGAGTGCTTCTCTTTAAAGTTGCACCTCCTTATGTTGCTCACAGACTGACCCACTTCCAGCCTCTTTTGATTGATAAATATCGCTAAGCATCCAGAGGGCAACTAATGAGCCAATATAAAACATCCACCAAATTATTCTTAAGGTTAAAAGTCAGTGAAATTGGTACAAGAAGCTACCATGCCCTCTGGCCACACATTTACTTGAGGCGGAAAGCTCAAAAAAAACCAGGGAATGCGGGTAGTTAAGTACAAGCTGGCATGTGCCCCTCCACGGAAGCTCAAGTGATGCTTCTTTCTTCTGATTAATCTTAATGTATGTTCGATTTCAGTTAGTAGACTATTGCTCAGTTTTAGCAGGGTGTTTGTTTAGGCTTCTTGTTGCTATGGTTAGAAAGCTTCAAAACACTTCAATAATGTTTTGTAATTAAGTAGCAAACTGCCATTTAACACATAAATATTTTCCAAGAGAATGGCCAGGAATTTCTTGAGTCTACCCAGTCCTTCTGTTGGCTATAGATCTCATAGTCTTGGAAATTATGGGCAGGACAGCTAATCATTTGGGTCTGTACTTCTTGGCCAGTTTACTTTTTAAAATCTCCTTTTGGCTTTCTACCATTCTGAATTAATTGTGGGTGATGTGAACAGTGAAAGCATTAGTATTGATAGGCTTTACATATTTCCTTTACTATTTGACCTGCCATCTAAGGACCCTGATCACTATTGAGAGATAACGTTCCCTAAACCTGAGAGTGAAGCTCTTTAGGAGCCTTTGATGAACGGTGACTGTGTTAGCCTTCGCTCATTGCTAATTTCTCTCTGTTCTAAAAACACACATGAATTACCAAGCTCATAATCAAATAAACATCATTTCTCTGCCTGGGCAGAAAAAGACCTAAATATTTACACACGTCTTTGTGGTAGAGGATGAGCCACTCATATTTATGGGAAGTTGGTGTTACTGGTTTTTTTTTTATTTTATTTTAGGGGCTTCCTTGGTGGTCCAGTGGTTAAGAGTCTGCCTTCCAATGCAGGGCACCTGGGTTTGATCCCTCATCAGGGAACTAGGATCTCACATGGCACAGGGCAACTAAGCCCTTGCATTGCAACAAGAGAAGGCCATGATCCACAGTGAAGACCCAGTGCAGCTAAAATTTTTTTTATTTTATTGAAGTATCCTTGATTTACAATGTGCTAATTTCTTCTATGTATATTTATGTATATATATATATTCTTTTTCATATTCTTTTCCATTGTTGAATAATAATGGTGGTGAACATAGTTCCCTATGCTATATAGTAGGACTTTATTATCTATCCATCCTATATATAATAGTTTGCATTCAAATCTCAAACTCCTAATCCATCCGTTCCCCACCCCTCACTTGGCAACCGCAAGTCTCTTCTCCATGTCTGTGAGTCTATTTCTGTTTCATAGACAAGTTGCTTTGTGTTGTATTTTAGATTCCACATATAAATAATATAATATATTTATCTTTCTATTTCTGACTTACTTCACTGAGCATGATAATCTCTAGGTCTATCCATGTTGCTGCAAATGGCATTATTTCATTCTTCTTTATGGCTGAGTAATATTCCACTGCGTGAAACCATAATGATGTTACTGTTTATTCAGTCAATGAATATGTATTGGGTACCTGCTATATCCCAGATACTGTTCTTTGTGCTGGGGATAAAGTGGTGATCAAAGAAGGCAAAGATTACTTCCCTCACAGAGATTACATTCTAAGGGGAAGACAGAAACAAGATACAGAAGTAAAATGTATATTATGTTAGACAGTACTTAGTGCTAATGAGGAAAAAAAAGCAAGGAAGGAAGATAGAGAATACCTATGTAGTCAGTGATAAGAGACTGCAATCTTAGATGCGGTGGCCAGGGCAGGGCTTCCCTGGAAGGGGACTTTTGAATAAAGCCAGAAGGAAGTAAAAGCAAGCCGTGTGGCTGTCTGAGGGATGGACACCCTAAGATTATGAGTAGGAAGTACTATATACCTAAGTTCCACTTGAAAAGAGAGAAATGGTTGGGTGCATTCCTACTATTGGAGATCTGGGAAATGAGGAGGAACCAGTAAAAATTTCACTGAGGTAGAAGGATTGACAGGAGATTTATGTTGCTCTGGAATCCCACTGGGAACAAATGCTTTCAAGGAGGAGAGGGTGACCAAGTCTGTCAAGTGCTGTTGGTAGTTGGGTAAGATGAGGGCAGAGGGTGGGCCAGCTCTGGAGGAGCGACAGGGGTGAGAACTTGATGGAAATGACTTCAGATGGAGAGAAACTGGAGACGGCAAGTGCGGATTCTTATTGTGAGGGATTTTGTTTTAAGAGGGAGCAGAGAAACAGTACAATAGCTGGAAGGGGACACAGGTAAAGGAAAGTCTGTCTTTTTGTTTTCTGGTTTTGGGGGGTTGAGAGATCATATATTAATAGATCTATGCTGGTGGTGATTATCCACTGGAGAGAAACTATCTATGCTGTAAGAGAACTAAGGAAATTGCAGGAGCAAAATGAGGGTGCGGACAGCCTAGGAGAGAAGGCAGAGGCCTGTGGAGAGATGCTGTGATGGGTGGATTTGGTAGCGAGAGCTATCGAAATTCTCCAGAGCTGGCCTCTATTAGTGAAATAAGAAGCAAGGTCATCAGCAGGGAGTGAGAATGAACCAGTACGAAGAGGGAGGAAAGGATGTGAAATAATTAACTGAGAGAGTTAATGGACTAGAAAAATGTAGAATAATTGCTAGGAAGTTAAGTGCCCACTGGAAGTAAGTGGTCATGAATTTAAAATAGTCTAGTCAACATAATTGCTTTTCTTCAGCCATATTTGGCAGCACTGGTGCAGACATGGAGTATCTGGGAGAATTGGATTTCATCAATATTTGGGTTTTGCTTAGTAAAGAATGCAGATATGTGGATGATACTGCTCTAATGGCAGAAAGCAAAGAGGAACTAAAGAGCCTCTTGATGAGAGTGAAGGAGGAGAGTGAAAAAGCTGTCTTAAGACTAAATATTAAAAAAAACTAAGATCGTGGCATTCAGCCCCATTACTGCATGGCAAATAAAGGGGAAAAGGTTGAAGCAGTGACATATTTCCTCTTACTGGGCTCCAAAATCACCGTGGATGGTGACTGCAGCCATGAAATCAGAAGAAGACTGCTTCTTGGCAGGAGAGCAATGACAAACCTAGACAATAATGTTGGCAGAGACATTACTCTGCCAACAAATGTCCTTATAGTTAAGGCTATGGTCTTCCCAATGGTCATGTACGGTTGTGAGAGCTCGACCATAAAGAAGGCGGAGTGCTAAAGAATTGAGGCCTTCGAATTATGATGCTGAGGAAGACTCTTGAGAGTCCCTTGGACAGCAAGGAGATCAAATCAGTCAATTTTAAGGGCAATCAATCCTGAATATTCACTGGAAGGACTGATGCTGAAGCTGAAGCTCCAGTATTTTGGTCATCTGGTGCAAACGTATGACATTTTGGAAAAGTCCCTGATGCTGGGAAAGATTGAGGGCAGAAGGAGAAGAGGGCATCAGAGGATGAGATGGGTGGATGGCATCATTGATGCAATGAACATGAACTTGGGCAAACTCTGGGAGATGGTGAGGGACAGGGAGGTCTGGTACGCTGCAGTCCATGGGGTCGCAAAGAGTCAGACTCCATTGGGCATCTGAACAACAACAAGAAGAAAAGAATACAAATTGAGATCTGATCAAGGGAGTTAAGGGTGTTTGCAATGGTTGATTTTGATTGGTCATGGAATTTAAACCAGGTAAGGAAGTGTCTTGGCCCTGGTGGCTCAGTGGTAAAGAATCCACCTGCCAATGCAGGAAATGTGGGTTCAGTCCCTGGGTAGGAAAGAGTCCCTGGAGAAGGAAATGGCAACCCACTACAGAATTCTTGCCTGGGAAATCCCATGGATGGAGGAGCCGGGTGGACTACAGCCCATGGGGTCACAAAGAGTTGGAAACAGCTGAATGACTAAACATGCAGCACAGGGAAGTGTCTTAGCTCAAGCTGCCATAACAAGATACCACAGACTGAGTGGCTTACACAACAGACATTTATTTTCTCACAGTTCTGGAGGCTAAAACGTCAGGATCAAGGTATGGGCAAGTTTGGTTTCTAGTGAAGCCTCTCTTCGTGGCTTTTAGGCAGTTGCCTTCTTTCTGTGTCCTCACATGGCTTTTTCTTATGCCTGTGGACAGACAGAGAGAGATCTCTGGTGTCTCTTCCTTTCCTGATAAAGACACCAACCTCATGATTTCAGTTTTTAAAAATTGAAGTATAGTTGGTTCACAATATTGTGTTAGTTTTTGGCACACAGCAAAGTGATTCAGGGTTATACATTTTCATGTTCCTTTCCATCATGGTTTATTACAGGATATTGAATATAGTTCTCTGTGCTCTACAGTAGGACCCTTGTTGTTTATCCATTCTATATGCAATAGTTTGCATCTGCAAGTCCCAAACTCCTAATCCAGACTCCGCCATCCCCCCACCTGGCAACCACAAATCTGTTCTATATGTCTGTCTGTTTCTGTTTCATAAATAAGTTCATGTGTGCTATATTTTAGATTCCACATATAAGCAATATCATACGGTATTTGCCTTTCTTTTTCTGACTTACTTCACTTTGTATGATAATCTCTAGGTCCAAACATGCAGCTCCAAATTGCATTATTTCATTCTTTTTCATGGCTGAGTAATATTCCATTGTATATATGTATGATATCATCTTTATCCATTCATTTATTTATGGACACCAGTTTGTTTCCATGTCTTCAGTTCAGTTCAGTTCAGTTCAGTTCAGTCACTCAGTCGTGTCTGACTCTTTGTGACCCCATGGACTGCAGCACACCAGGCCTCCCTGTCCATCACCAACTCCCAGAGTTTACTCAAACTCATGTCCATTGCATCAGTGATGCCATCCAACCATCTCATCCTCTGTCATCCCCTTCGCCTCCCACCTTCAATCTTTCCCAGCATCAGGGTCTTTTCTAATGAGTTGGTTCTTCGCATCAGGTGGCCGAAGTATTGGAGTTTCAGCTTCAACATCAGTCCTTCCAATGAATCTTCAGGACTGATTTCCTTTAGGATGGACTGGTTGGATCTCCTTGCAGTCCAAGGGACTCTCAAGAGTCTTGTCCAACACCACAGTTCAAAAGCATCAATTCTTCGGCGCTCAGCTTTCTTTATAGTCCAACCCTCACATCCATACATGACTACTGGAAAAACCATAGCTTTGACTAGATGGACCTTTGTTGGCAAAGTAATGTCTCTGCTTTTTAATATGCTATCTAGGTTGGTCATAACTTTCCTTCCAAGGAGTAAGCATCTTTTAACTTCATGGCTGCAATCACCATCTGCAATGATTTTGGAGCCCCCCAAAATAAAGTCAGCCATTGTTTCCACTGTTTCCCCATCTACTTGCCATGAAATGACAGGACCGGATGCCATGATCTTAGTTTTCTGAATGTTGAGCTTTAAGCCAATTTTTTTACTCTCCTCTTTGACTTTCATCAAGAGGCTCTTTAGTTCTTCTTCACTTTCTGTCATAAGGGTGGTGTCATTTGCATATCTGAGGTTATTGATATTTCTCCTGGCAATCTTGATTCCAGCTTGTGCTTCTTCCAGCCCAGAGTTTCTCATGATGTACTCTGCATATAAGTTTAAATAAGAAGAGTGACAATATACAGCCTTGATGTACTCCTTTTCCGATTTGAAACCAGTCTGTTCCATGTCCAGTTCTAACTGTTGCTTCCTGACCTGCATACAGATTTCTCAAGAGGCGGGTCAGGTGGTCTGGTGCTCCCATCTCTTTTAGAATTTTCTACAGTTTGTTGTGGTCCACACAGTCAAAGGCTTTGGCATAGTCAATAAAGCAGAAGTAGATATTTTTCTGGAACTCTCTTGCTTTTTCGATGATCCAACAGATGTTTGCAATTTGATCTCTGGTTCCTCTGCCTTTTCTAAATCCATCTTGAACATCTGGAAGTTCGTGGTTCTGTTGAAGCCTGACTTGGAGAATTTTGAGCATTACTTTACTAGTGTGTGAGATGAGTGCAATTGTGCAGCAGTTTGAACTGTTTTTTAAGGAAACACAAATAGAAACTCCAGCTGAGCCACAAGGGAAGCCCTTCCATGTCTTTGTTATTGTAAATAATGCTGCTATGAACATAGATGTACAAATATATTTTTGAATTATAGTTTTGTCCAGATATATGTCCAGGCGTAGGATTCACAGATCATATGACAACTCTAGTTTTTTGAGGAACCTCCATACTATTCTCCATAGTAGCAGCACCTGCTTACATTCCTACCAACAGTGTAGGAGGGTTCCTTTTTCTCCACACTCTTTCCTGCATTTGTTATTTGTAGACTCATTAATGATGGCCATTCTGACCAAGGTGAGATGGTACATCACGGTAGTTTTGATTTATGTTTCTCTAATAATTAGTGATGTTGAGTATCTTTTCATGTGCATATTGGCCATCTGTGTGTCTTCTTTGGAGAAATATTTATTTAGGTCTTCTGCCCATTTTTGATTGGGTTTTTGTTGTTGTTGTTGTTATTGAGCTATAAGAGCTATTTGTATATTTTGGAAAGGAAGCCCTTATTGGCTTATGATTATCATTTAATCTTTATCATCTCCTTAAAGGCCCTATCACCAAATGCAGTCAAATTGGAGGTTGGGGCTTAAACATTTTAATTTTGTTTTTTGGGTTTTTTTGGCCACACTGGGTGGCTTGTAGGGTCTCAGTTCCCCAACCGGGGATCAAACCCTGGCTTACATCAGTGAAAGCACTCTATCTTAATCACAGGACCACCAGGGAATCACTAACTTATGATTTTGAAGGAATGCAATTACTACATAACAGAAGGAAATATTTGAGAGGATCTAGGATGGTGAAAAGGTGGTAAGATTAATGGATTATAAGTAACGGTGAGATGAAGGATAACTGGAATTGGAGCATTAGAAGGTAGGAGCTGGAAGTGTAGGAGGAGTTGATTGGAGAGGGGAGTATGAAATTGGGATTATAGGGGAGTTGCAATCATTTGTTTTTGGGTTTTTTTTTTTAGTTGCAATCATTTGTAATGACAAGATCTAGGGTGTGACAGTGGGAATTAATGGTTGAGGTAGAGGCAGATGAGTAAAAAGACTACAGGAAGAAAGGATGCAAAGGAACTTAGCGGCTAAGGCATTAGAAGGACCATCTTGTGCATACTGAAATTATCAGGAATTATCACAGGAGCACCATTGCAGAGGGAGACAGTAAGCCAGGTGTTAAACATTTAAGGAAGGAGAGAGAACAGCTCAGGGTAAATAGATGATAGAAGTAAAATGGGACTTCATTGGGGGCAAGTGTAGCATAACCAATCATAAGTCAAAGAGGAAGATATTTGCAATCTATATAACCAAAAAGGATGTCACAAACTGAATTTTCCAGAAGCAGATGTTGAGATAGAATTTGAGGTACAACAAATTTTTTAGAGATCAACACTTGTGAAAGGAAGAGGGAGGAAGAAGGATTGGGCAGAGGAAGAACATGAACTATAATACGGGTCCTACAAAGCTGTCAGGGAGCTTTGGAGCAAATATTGCACATCAAAGTGTTCAATATTATGTCAAAATAGTTGGGTCTTTAGACGCCACAGCCTCCCTCGGTCACCAGAGATGGATTGCACTGCTATGTGACTGACATTGGACAGGCAGTCACTTGCAGATGTGGCAGATCCTGAAACAGCTGACAGCTGGAAGTTGTCTGCTTAATACACTCCCTGTAGCTGGAAAAAAAAGTTCTGTCTGAAGGGGCATCTAGGTATTGCATTTCTGTGTCCTCCACAAAGAGACTCATATTTTATTTTGCATATATGAGGAACCCCTATGAATCAGGGTGAGCATCTGGGTTGCAAAGGATAATGCATGCATGCTCAGTCGCTTCAGTTGTGCCCAACTCTTTGTCACTCTATAGACTATCACCCGCTAGACTTCTTTCTACATGAGATTCTCCAGGCAAGAATACTGGAGTGGGTAGCCATGCCCTCTTCCAGGGGAATCTATCTGACCCAGGGATTGAACCCTCCTCTCCTGCATCTCCTATATTGCAGGCAGATTATTTACTGCTGAGCCACTGAGGAAGCCCTGCAAAGGATTAGTTGCTGCCTAAATATGAATCTCTTTACATTCCAAATAGCAGTATAGAAGAGGAGTCAGCACATGATGTCCTAAGGGATGGACAGCTGTCTTTGTAAATAAAGATTTACTGGAACACAGTTACACCCTTTCATTTAGGCATTGTCTTTATGGCTGCCATCATGCTACAATGGCAGGGTTGCAGTTGTTATAGAGACAGTATAGCTTGCAAGCTTAAAATACTTATTATCTGGAACTTAAAGAAAAAGTTTCTTGACTCCTGATATAGAACAAGGAAAAAAAAAAAAAGGCCAAAACCTTCACTTTTAGCATAGCTAGGTGACAGAGAATGCCCAAACTTCAAATTACCTGTAAGTAGAAAAGCAAAACCAAGTCCCAGTGAGGTCTTTCATGGTCCTATTGCAAATCTTTGTGGAGAGCAAGGGCAGCCCAGGAAAAACTGCAGAAGAGAAGAGGGGACAGCTAACAGCAGGTCAAAGATTGATCTAAAATTGCTACTATAGGAAAAAATACTGAAAAAGAATCCTGGTGGATCAGAGCACCGACCATGGGAAGGTATATAAAAAGACATTTCAGGACTAGGGAGGCAGTCTCAGAAAAGTAATTCTTCCAGGGGAATAGAATGCAAAAAAGGAAGGGAGAGGCACCCTTTGGGGTTTAGATGGTAAAGAGGAAAATAAAAGAGAAAAATGTTGAGCCATGCAACGCAAAACAGAACCAAAAAAATTGCAGAATAAAAAACTTCCATCAAACACACCTACCCACATTCAAGTATCTGTTCTCAGATTTTTTGGTCTCAGGACTTTGTTACACTTTCAAAATTTGAGTGCCTTGAAGACCTTTTGTACTGGTGGGTTATATTTACCACTATCTACTATATTCAATTTTAAAACTGATAATTAAAAATATTTTAGAAATTAATTTAAAAGCAACAATTTAAATTTTTATGTAAAACAACTATGTTTCTCAAAACAAAAAGTTCATGAGAAGAGTGACATTATTTTTACCTTAAAAAATCTCTTTAATATCTGGCTTAAGAGAAGACAACTGATTCTCTTATCTGAATATCTGCATTCAATCTGTTGCAATAGCACATCCTGTAGCTTCTAGAAAACTCCACACACTAGTAAGATAATCAGAGTGAAAGAGGCAAATAACGTATTTATACTGTTATGGAACTAGTTTTGACTTGGTAGCTACCTGAAACATTTTGAGGACCTGGACCACCAGGGAAGCCCATTTTTAGTTTTTTAAGGAAACTTCATACTGTTTTCCATCATGAATGTGCCACTTTACGTTCCCTCTGTGGTGCAGGAGAGTTCCCTTTTCTCTGCACTTTCTCAAGCATTTATTATTTGTAGACTTTTTGATACTAGCCATTTTGACCAGTGTGAGGTGATACCTTATTGAAATTTTAATTTTCATTTCTCCAGTTATTAGAAATTATGAGCATCTTTTTATATGCCTGTTAGCTATCTGTTTGTTTTCTTTGGAAAAGTGTCTGTTTAGGTCTTCTGCCCATTTTTTTTGATTGAGTTGTTTGTTTT
The DNA here is from genome assembly GCF_910594005.1 of Cervus elaphus. Classification (NCBI taxonomy): domain Eukaryota; kingdom Metazoa; phylum Chordata; class Mammalia; order Artiodactyla; family Cervidae; genus Cervus; species Cervus elaphus. Next base: position 122,252,267 of record NC_057834.1, on the reverse strand, counting down.
CTCAATATTGAGTTGTATGAGCTGTTTCTATATTTTTGATATTAACACTTTGTTGGTTGTATTGTTTGCAAATATTTTCTCCCATCCTGCAGTTTCTCTTTTCATTTTTTTCTTATTCTTTTATTCTGTATTTTTGTTTTTTAATGTGGACTATTTTTAAGATCTTTATTGAATTTGTTACAATATTGCTTCTGTTTTAAACATTGGTTTTTTGGCCACAAGGCATGTGGGATCTTAGCTCCTCGACCAGGGATTGAACCTGCACCCCCTGCATTGGAAGGTGAAGTCTTAATCACTGGACTGCCAGGAAGTCCCTATCTTTTTGTTTTGTTAATGGTTTCTTTTGCTGTGCAAAAGATTTTAAATTTGATTAGTACCATTTGTTTATTTTTGCTTTATTTCTTTTTCCTTGGGAGACTGATCTAAGAAACCATTGCTACAATTTATGTCAGAGAGTGTTTTTGCCTATGTTCTTTTCAAGAAATTTTATGGTATGTCTTGCATTTAAGTCTTTAAATCATTTTCAGTCTAATTTTGTATATGGTGATGAGATGTTCTATTTTCACTGTTTTATATGTAGATTGATTGACCATGGGCGTATGGGTTTACTCATGAGCTCTCTATTCTGAGACATTAATCTATGTGTCTGCTTTTGCACCAACACATGCTGTTTTGATTATTGTATGTTTGTAGTATAGTCTGAAGTCTGGAAGGGTTATAACTCCAGCTTTGTTCTTTTTTCTCAGGATTTCTTTGGCTATTCTTTTCTTTTGTGGTTCCATATAAGTTTTAAGATTTGTTCTAGTTCTTCAGAAAATGTCATGGATATTTTGATAAGGATTGTATTAAATCTGTAGATTGCTTTGGGTAGTATGGCCATTTTAACAATATTAATACCTCTAATCCAAGAGCATGGAATATATTTTGTTTTCTTTTGAATCATCTTCAGTTTTCTTTATCAATGTTTCATAGTTTTCAACATATAGGTCTTTCATCTCCTTGGAGAAGCTTATTCCTAGGTATTTTTTTAGATGCAGTTTTAAATGGGATTGCTTTTTTACTTTTTTCTGGTATTTTGTTATTAGTGAATAGAAATGAAATAGATGTCTGTAATTAATCAGCTATCCTGTTACCTTGCTGAAATCATTTATTAGTTCTAATGGTTTTTGTATAGAGACTTAAGGATTCTCTATGTAGTATATTATGTTATCTGCAAATAGTGACAGTTTGGCCTCTTTCTGTCCAAATCAGGTATATTTTATTCCCTTTTCTTGTCTGATTGGTGTGGCTAGGATTTCCAATTCTGTGTTAAAATGAAGTGGGGAGAGAAAAATTATTGTCTTGTTCCTGACTTTAGCAGGAAGTCTTTCAGCTTTTCACTATTATGTTGGCTGTGGGTTTGTTGTAAATGAACTTTGTTATGTTGAGATATATTCCCCCAAACCGTCTTTGGTGAGAGTTTTTATCATGAATGTATATGGAATTTTGTCAAACACTTTTTATGTATCTTATGTATTTTATGAATGATCATGTAGTTTTTGTCTTTCCTTTTGTTAATATGGCATATCACAGTGATTTGTGTATACTGAGCCATCTTTGTGGCCTTGGACTGAATTCAACTGGATCATGGTAAATGGTCCTTTTTTGCACTATTGGATTTGGTTTGCTAATATTTTGTTGAAAATTTTTGTATCTACGTTCATTAAAGATATTGACCTGTGATTTCTTTTTTAGGGTAATGTCTTTGTCTGATTTTAGTATCAGGGTAATGGTGACTTCCATAAAATGAATTTGAGAGTGTTTCCACTTCAATTTTGGGGAATAGTTTGAGAAGGATAGCTGTAAGTTTTTCTTATGTTTGGTAGAATTTCCCCAGCGAAACTGTCTGGTCCTGGAATTCTGTTTGCTGTTTTTGTTTGTTTACTTTTCTTTTCTTTTTTTAATTACAGATTCTATTTCACTTCTAGTAATTGGTCTGTTCAAATTATCCATTTCTTCTTAACTGACTTTTGGCTGTTATATGTTTCTAGAAACTTGTCTATTTCTTCTACATTGTCCAATTTGTTGACAAGTAGTTGTTCATTGTTGGAGAAGGCAATGGCACCCCACTCCAGTACTCTTGCCTGGAAAATCCCATGGACAGAGGAGCCTGGTAGGCTGCAGTCCATGAGGTCATGAAGAGTCGGACACAACTGAGCGACTTCACTTTCACTTTTCACTTTCATGCATTGGAGAAGGAAATGGCAACCTACTCCAGTGTTCTTGCCTGGAGAATCCCAGGGGTGGGGAGGCCTGGTGGGCTGCCTTGTCTGTGGGGTCGCACAGAGTCGGACACGACTGAAGTGACTTAGCAGCAGCAGCAGCTGTTCATTGTATTCTTTTGTTTGTTTGTTTTTTCAGTTCTCTGGTATCAGTTTACATCTCTCTTCTTTTATTTCTGTTTTGGTTGCCTAATGAGGCAAGTGCGATCTTAGTTTCCTGACCAGGGATCAAACTCATATCCCCTGCATTGAGAATGGGAAATGGTAACCACTGGACTGCCAGGGAAGTCTCTTATTTCTTAATTTGTTTATATAAGTCCTCTCTTTTCTTCTTGGTGAGTCTGATTAGAGGTTTCCCAATTTTATCTTTTTAAAAGATCAACTCTTGGTTTTATTGATCTTTTCTATTGTTTTTTAATCTTTATTTTAATTATTTCCTCTCTGATCTTGTTAATTTCCTTCCTTCTCTGGCTTTGGACTTTTTGCTTCTTTTTTCTAATTCTTTAAGTGGTAAGTTAGGTTGTTTATTTGAGATTTTTCTTGTTTCTTGAGAAAGGCCTGTATTGCTATCACCTTCCCTCTTAGAACTGCTTTTGCTGTATCCCATATATTTTGTAAGTTTGTGTTTTCATTTTTGTCTTTGAGGTATTTTTATTCTTTGATTTTATCATTGACCCATTGGTTTTTTAGTAGCATGTTATTTAGTCTCTATGTGTTCATTCTTTCCCCATTTTTTCCCCCTGTGGTTGATTTCCAGTTTCAAACCATGTGGTCAGAAAATATGCTTGAAATGATTTCGATCCTCTTAAATTTGTTGATACTTGTTTTGTGACTTAGTATGTGATGATCTATCCTAGAGAATGTTTGATATGCACTGGAAAAGAATGTGCCCTATGTTTTTGGTTTTGGATATAGTGTCCTGTACATAACAATTAAGTCCAGCTAGTCCATTGCGTCATTTAGGACCTTTGTTGTCTTATCAATATTCTGTTTTGATGATCCATCCATTGATGTCAGTGGCTTGTTAAAGTCTACTACTATTATTGATTTAGTATCAGTTTATCCATTTATGTTTGTTAGTGTTGTTTTATATATTTAGGTGTTCATATGTTGGGTGTGTATATGTTAACCAGCGTAATATTCTCTTGTATTGATCCCTTTATCCATATATACATGATCCTTTCTTTGTCTTTCTTTATGGCTTTTGCTTTAAAGATGATTTTGTCTCATATGGGTAATGCTATCCTTACTTTCTTATCATTTCCATTTGCATGAAATACCTTTTCCATCCTTTAACTTTCAGTCTGTGTGTGTATTTTGCCATGAAATGAGTCTCGAGTAAGCAGAATATTGTAGGTTCTTGATCTATTTTTTTTTTATTCAGTCAATCACTCTGTCTTTTGATCAGAGCATTTAGATAATTGAAACTTAAAAGTAATTATTGATAGGTATGTACTTCTTGTCATTTTAACCCTTATTTTCCATTGTTTTTTAGTTCTTTATTAATTTCTTCATTTTGTTTTTCCTTTTGTGGTTTGATGATTTTCTTCTGTAATATACTTGAGTTTTTTTCTTTTTGGTTCCTGTGAATCTTTTGTATGTTTTTTATTTGTGGCTACCATGGACTTCAAGTATGTTGATCCGTAACTATCTACCTACTTGCTTTAAACTGATAATTGTTCAAGTTCAAACACATTCTAAAAGATCTACCTTTTTATTCCCTTCCCCACATTTTATAATTTTGATGTCCTATTTTACATCTTCAAGTTTATGTTTTTACTGTTTGTTATAGATATATTCACTTTTACAATTTTTTGATTGTTTTTTGAACTGTGTACTGACTTGTTTAAGTGATCTTCAATTCTTTTATATATTTGCCTTTCCTATTGTGATTTTCCCTTTCATATAGGTTCTCGCATCATTTTTATTTAGAGAAAGTCCTTCAGTATTTCTTTTAGGGTAGGTTTAGTATTGCTAAATAATTTTTTGCTTGTCTGAGAAATTCTTTCTCTTGCCCACTCTAAACGATAATCTTGCTGGATTATCTATTGTGGTCTTGAAGACTGTTTTTATATGGGAGCATCCCTATGTAGGCTGTGTGCTTCCAGTGTCTTTGATGCCAGGACTGGTTTTGATATGGACACCAGCTACATCTTTTCTCAGGTTGGTTGGCCACCATCACTTTGATAGGGGCTGTGGTTGGTGTTGTAGGGTCTAAAGCCTGTAAAGGGTGTGAGGCAGGACTTCTTCTCTGCTCCATGGTTGCTGCCATACTGAAAAGGGTGTGGTCTACTCCCCACTTGTTGGAGTAGAAGCCCTGAGGGTTGGGCTCAGTAAGGTTCCATTCTCCTTGAGGGCATGCTCTGCCCCCAAAGAGAGGAGTATTAAAGACATGAGGCTCATATGCTCACAGAGGACTGATGCATTCCTTGTGTAGGTGCCTGAAGCTCTGCTCAGACACAGCTCAAGTTTGAGCCTCTTCATCTGTTGTGCCGTGCCAGATCTAGTGGAAGGCTGTGGGGTCAGAGTAGGTCAGTACTCTGTGGGGTCAAATTAGGTCAGTACTCTGACCCTGTAGGGTAGGGTCAGAGTACTCGCTGGGCTGGGGCTGGGGCTAGGTTGGGGCATTGTGGCTATAGGAATTTACATTGTTGTCTTGCTACAAGAGATCTGGGCCGCCTCTGTGGCAGTCTTCTTCCAGGATCTGTCTGCCCCAGATCCAGTGCCAAACTGTGGCATGGCATGAGCAGGCTGTTTGCTTAGCTGGGAACAGGGTTAGGAACAGGGACCTAGTGTGCTTGTTCCTAGCCCTGCTTGAGTAAGCACTGACAATGACTACTGCTTTCCTACCTGGGCCACATCCCAGGGCCCTTGGGGTGGTCTCTGTATAGCTAGACCAAATATTTTCCCAGGGCCAAGTCTGCCCAGATCTTGCACCTAACTGTGGTGTGGGGTGAGTAGGGCCTGGATTTTTGCCCTACTCAGATTGGGGGGTGTGGGAAGGCAGCTGCCAGTGTAAAACTCTCTCTGCCCTATTTGTTAGCAGGCCAGCACCTGTGCACTCTTTGTGGGTAAAGTATAGGATTCTCCACCCTTCCATCTGTCCCAGTGGTTCTCCCAACAACCAAGGAGGCTTGCCTCCTTTGTAAAGGACACTAGGACTGGGGTGCCCTGCTCCCAGGGTGAGGGTCCACCTGTGTGGATCTTCTTTTGATTTCTCTCAGAGTTGGAGGTCCCGACATTATGCCTGTCCTACCTGGTTACATGGAAATCTTTCTTGAAGCTTTGGTTGTATAGGAGTTCTTCTGCCAGTTTTTGGTTAGTTCTCTAAGAGACTTGTTTCATGTGAAGATGCATTTTTGATGTGTTTGTGGGGGAAGGTGAGTTCCATGTCTTCCTACTCCACCATCTTGATCTGATTCTAATGCTTTCTTAACATGATAAATTGTATGTACCTTAATTCTAAAATCAGCATCTTACTTCAAGCAGAAACACCAAAGACACTTCCACTAAGTTTAGGAACAGGCAAAGAAGATCATTTGCTTCATTACTGTTAACATTGGCTAACACCAAAGGCATAAACGTTTACAATTAAACAAGAGAAATCAATTAAAGGTATAAAAATTGAGAAAAAAGTAAAAAAAATTTGATAAAAAAGTAGAACTAATGTTACTTTTAGATGATATGATAGTATTCCTGAAAATCCCTAGATAATAAATAAAACCAACTCATTTAGTAAAAGAATTAAATAAGATAACAGGATACAAAATTAGCAGGCAGATATAAGAAATCAATGTAGAGATGGTAAGAATGAAACTGAAACATTAGCCTTTTTAGTCTCCAGCAAGATGGCATATGCTTGGCATGTTTGCTGCCACTCTTTAATAAATCTGCAGTTGTTTTCAGAAATCTCAAAATAGTCTTCCCTGTAACAATCACAAAGTGAAGGAAGTTAAACTTATTGAAGGAGAATGAAATTATTTGCTGTCTTAAAAAAATATATAGGCATAAATGAGTAGCTTGAGCAAATCATTTCTGAATTTTAGTTGTGATAAATAAATCAGAGTTTTAAATTAAATGTCAGAGCATCTAGTGGTATTAAATCACCACATATAAATGAAATTAATACCAAGCAACTCCAGTACATTATTGAGGTAGTCATAGTTTTACCTGTGGGTGCCAAACAGAATTCTTTAAAAAAACAACCAAAAATCATGTTATTATGTAAAGCAATTATCTTTCAATTAAAAAATAAACAAATTAAAAAAAAATTCCAGTTGCTTTAACAGCCATGTGCAAGTCCTTGTATTAAGTCATTTGTACTATTCTTTGCCAAAGTATCAAAATGTTTAAAAACCATAGCCTGCCCAAGATTGACAGTAGGGCACCCACACTTTTGGGAGAATTTAGCCAGTCAAGTTTTAAAGAAGACATAAAAGATGTTAGTCAACAAAATTGGTTAAATTTATAAGTTTTCTTTTGAAGCTTTTTATAATCTAAATGAAGAATAGAAAATTGCTCTTAAGGCAGTGTGTGTGCATGTATGTGTATGTGTTTTTTCATTTTGTTTTTTGGCATTTCTTTCTCTCTAATATATATACATGTATATATATGCTGTTATTTGAAGGAATGACTAATTTGTGCTCAAGAACCTCTGTCACTGCGCTGAATGAGTTTTTCAGTGGTCACTGCTTTCCAACCATTTTCCCCCAACCATCTTAAAATTTGTTTTTTAATAATGAAATATTTGAGGGAATTCTCTGGTGATACAATGGTTAGGACTCTAAACTTTCACTGCCAAGGGTGAGGTTTGATCCCTGGTTGGGGAAATAAGATCCTTCAAACTGCAAGGCGTGGCCAAAAGTTAAAAAAAATAAAATTAAAAAGAGAATGAAATGTTTGATAGATTTAATTTGGAAATTGCTATTTTAGTTTTATAAGAACAATTAACTAAATTTGAAATTTTATATACATTTTAATCTAAAATGAAATGAAAATGAATTATAGAAGTATTATTGATTTAAATGATAGTTATTATTAACATCCTTTAAAGAAGTATATACACTTTTTTCTGAAAAAGAATTGAAGGAAATAAGACCAAAGCCTGTCAGAAATATTAGCAAAAGACCAAAAAGAAAATTCATAGAAATATTAAAATGACCTTTAACATATGAAAAGATGTTCAACTTTACTCATAATAATAGAAAATGCAAAGTAAATCTACTCTGAGATACCATTTCTCACTCATCAAACTGGTTAAAAACTAAAAATCATGAAACATTTCCATTGGTGAGGCTCTGGGAAAACAGTCTTATACACTGCTGATGGGGATGCAAATTGGCACAACCATATGGAGGGGAATTTAGTGATATCTATCGAAACTGCGTATCTGTGTTTATCTCTTGATTCATCTGTCCCACTTATAAAAGATCTGTGTCTAACAATATGAAAATATGGACAAGTTTATTCATGCCACAATGCTTGACACTGCAAAATATTGGAAGCAACCTAAATGCATAGGACAGTGACTGACACACACAAATACTATGCGACTGTAAGCAAGAATCTAGATGAACAGATACAGAATAATTTCCAGAATGTATTGTTAAATGAAAAAAGAAACATGTAAAAGGGTGTCTACAGTAATACTACTTTTTGTGTAAGAAAGAATGAAAATAAGAAAATATACATGTTTCTGTTTATTTGTGCAAAGAAGCATAGAATGGTGAGAGCAGAAATTAATGAGATTGGTGACCCACACTGGGTGGGAGGAATGGGGTGGAAAGAATGTGGGGATGGAATTAAGGTACAGAGAATGGGAAAAGGGAGAGATGCTTTGCTGAGTACACCTGTTGTTACAGTTCTGAGTTTTGGAATCATGCTAATGTTTTACATACTAAAAAAAAAAAAAAAAAAAGAGAGATGAAGCCTACAATGGAATACAAAGAAATAAATGAAACCAAATGTGTTTAAAATGAAAAACAAAACCACACGGAAGAAGGAAAAAAAGAGCTAATTCAGATAGCTTTTGAACAAAGAATTTTGTGTACACTTTCTTCAGTCAAAGAAAAACAGAAATACGGAATTCTGTTTAATACTGAGACTTGGTTTGGTTTTTGCAATGGTATGGGCTAGAGATTTTGAAACTTCTTTTTCTGTGTATTCCAGGATTGAATATGTATACCAAGTTTCTTACTGTTGAAGAAGGAAGTTACAATTGTGAAAAGAGGAAAGGTTGGAATGAATCCTGTGCTATTGAAGTAAAGTTGGAAGTGTTGAAATAAATTTAGTCTGGACATGTGTATGTATGTGTATATGTATATACACATTTCTTAGCTTGGTCTACTAAGAGGGTCTAAAAACATTAACACTTTTGTAACAGTGACCTCTTCTAGCACCTAGATCTTGGTTTTTAAATCCACACTAAAACAAAACAAAACAAAAAATGCTTGTAGGCTGAACTTGGGAAAATACACATGAACTTGGACAATCTTGTTGTGGCAGGAATTAAGAAAGTACTTAAAGAATGTTGGTGTATGTCAAAAGGACACAGGATGTAGATTAAAATGGCTCCATCTGGCCAAAAATGGGACAATTCAAGCATCAGAATAAATGAGAGTATGGATTAGAATACATTGAGTAAAATAAGAATCCCAGAGTTGATGCTGTTATACATAAATAAATAAACAAGGAAGAAGAAAAAACTATTTCTTACAGTTGAATGTCAATTAATAAATGTAGAAGGATGAGGTAGTTAGGAATTAATATCTGGCAACCATAATAATAATATTCGATTCAGGGAAGAATCCTCAAAAAACACTAAAACTAACAAGGGAAATTAGCATAGTTCAAATATTCTCCCCACAAAGTACTGGTGGATTGTGAAAGGAAAAATAGTAACTTTAGCCTTTAAGTATTTTGGAATTTTCCAGCTATCCTTCTGTATTGATTTCTAATTTAAATCTGTTGTTGTCTGAGAGCAGATTCTGCATGATTTCTAGTCTCCTGCATTTGTTATGGTATGTTTTCTGGTCCAGAGTGTGGTCTGTCTTGTTCCATGTGAACTTAAGAAAAATGTGTTTTGTCTTATTGTTGGATAGAATAGCCTATAAGATGTCAATTATATGCAGTTGATTGATGATGCTATAGAGTTTACCTATGTCCTTACTGATATGTCTGCTGAGTCTGTCCATTTCTAATAGAGAAGTATTGAAGTCTCCAATAAGAAAAGTAGATTCATTTATTTCAAGCGTTGTAGTTCTATCAGTTTTTGACTCATGTATTTTGATGCTCTGTTAGGTGTATACACATGAAGGATTGTTATGACTTCACGGAGAATTGACCCTTTGATCATTCTGTAATGTCTTTCTTTATGCCTGATAATTTTCTTGCTCCAAAGTCTGCTATGTTGTAAATTAATGCAGCTACTTCAGCTTTTTTTTGTTTTGTTTTAACTTCTTTTTTTTGTTTGTTTGGTTGTGCCACGAGGCCTGGGGGAACTTAGTTCCCTGACCAGGGATTGAACCTGATTTCTCTGCATTGGGAGAATGTAGTCTTAACCACTGGACCACCAGGGGAATCCCTACTCCAACTTTCTTTTGATTAGTGTTCAGTTCAGTTCATTTCAGTCACTCAGTCGTGTCCTACTCTTTGCGACTCCATGAATCGCAGCACGCCAGGCCTCCCTGTCCATCACCAACTCCCGGAGTCTACCCAAACCCATGCCCATCGAGTCGGTGATGCCATCCAGCCATCTCATCCTCTGCCGTCCCCTTCTCCTCCTGCCCCCAATCCCTCCCAGCATCAGGGTCTTTTCCAATGAGTCAACTCTTTGCATGAGGTGGCCAAAGTATCGGAGTTTCAGTTTCAGCATCAGTCCTTCCTTGATTAGTGTTAGCATGGTATATCTCCCTCTATACCTTTTAACCTAGATGTAGAGTAGCTTTCTTAATCCCATCCAGTGGGGAGCATCAAGTGGGAATATAGAACATAACTTCTAATCTCTTTCAAGTGTCTTCATACTCCTCTCTTGCAAAAATGAAAGTATTATATACCAAGAAAAATTAAACTAAGTCTCTTGTAGAAACATATATTTGCATTCTTTCATCTATGTTGACAATCTCTGTCTCTTTTTTTTTTCAATCTCTGTCTCTTAATTGGTGTATTTAGACCACTGAAATTTAAAATAATTATTGATATAGTTAGATTAATATCTACCATACTTGTGACTATTTTCTATTTGTTGTCCTTGTTTTTAGTTCCTATTTTTGACTTCCACTCTTTCTCTGCTTTTTCTCTTTTTTGAGTGTTTAATATGATTTCATTTTCTCTCCTTTCTTAGTATATCAATAAAAATATTTTTAGCACACCAACAAAATTATATTTTTTATTTTTTTATCTTTACAGTGAAGAGGTTTGTGGTGAAAGTTATTATCCTCAGTAATAAAAAAGGATAACAGATGTCATATGTCTTCTGGTATGATGCACTGACCTAGAGAAAGAAATGGCAACCCACTCCAGTATTCTTGCCTGGAAAATTCCACGAACAGAGGAACACAGGGGCTGCAGTCCGTGGGGTTGTAAAGAGTTGAACACGCCTGAGCAACTAACACACGTGATGCACTGAGACGGGCACATCATTGACCTGATTTTCCTGCCCCAAAGTACATAACCTTAATTAGCTAATTCCTGCATGTGTACTCAGTTGCAAAGTGTCTGACTCTTTGCAGCCTCATAGACTGTAGCCCCTGGCGCTCCTCTGTCCATGGGATTTTCCAGGCAAGAATACTGGAGTGGATTGTTAATTTTCTCCTCCAGGGGATCTTCCTCACCTAGGGATTGAACCTGTGTTTCCTGCATTGGGAGGTAAATTCTTTACCACTTGAACCACCTAAGAAGCCCTAATTAGTCATAAGGACAATACAACAATCATACTCAAACCACTAAGATCTGGGTGTTGTTTGTTACTGCACAACAGGGAGAAAATGTAGAGGATCAGCAGCTCGGCCTGGTGATCATTGGTTTGGTGATGTCATTGACGGGCCATTTGGGTGATATAGACAAAAGAACTATGCATAGGTATAGATAGCACTCTAAAAAGGCTGGCAAACCCATATTCACATACATACAGTCTCAGATGGCATCAGCAAAGATAAGGAAAAGAAAGTCGTGATGGACATTGACATTTTACAAATTAGAAAACCAAATTATTACATTGTGGACACTCAAAGCCATAAGGATTTCATCCCAAATATAATTAGAGGGGCTGTCGGAGCTGAGGTAGCTGAGATGTGGATACAGGCAGGAAAGGACTTTGAATATGGATCATGACCTCCCAATTCAGCTCTTAAAGAAACAGCTCCAACTGCTCCAAAGAATCTTTTCAAGCTTACTCTCCACAAAGAGCTCAGATCCTCCTCTTCAGTAGTGAAACTCCTAACCCTAACGGATTTCCTGTGCTGTTACAGCACTAAGCTGTAAGTGTAGCTGGCATTATTTAAAAATTAATGAGCGTCTTTTAAAAACAAAATACTGATGATGCCTCAAAGGAAAAAAAATATCTGTTTTGTTAACTAATAGCTGGATACATTGATACAGATATAGACTCTACACTTTTTAAAATTTTTAATTAGGATAAAACATAACATAAAGTTTACCATCTCATTATTTTTAAGTGTACAGTTCAGTAGTGTTAAGTATATTCATATTGTTGTGCAACCAATCTCAAAACTTGCAAAACCAAAACTCTATACTCATAAAGCAACTCCCTATTTCCTCTTCCCACCCAGCCCCTGAATAGAACCACCATTCTTTTTTTTGTTTCTATGGCTTTGTCTACTCTGTGAAGTCAAGTGAAAGTCATTCAGTCATGTCCAACTCTTCGCAACCCCATGGACTATATAGTCCATGGAATTCTCCAGGCCAGAATACTGGAGTGGGTAGCCTTTCCCTTCTCCAGTGGATCTTCCCGACCCAGGAATCAAACCGGGGTCTCCTGCATAGCAGGTGGATTCTTTACCAACTGAGCTATGAAGGAAGTCCAAAATTTAATTTAATTTTAAATTTTAGTTTAATTTTTCCCCTTTATTGAGATATAATGGACATACAGCACTGAATAAGTTACAGCATAGTAATTTCGCATACATGTACTGTGAAATGATTACCACAGTAAGTTTGGTTAACTTTCACTGCCTCAGATAGTTAAAAAAATTTTTTTTTTTCCTTTGAGGAGTTCTAGTCTCTTAGCAACCTTCAAATATGCCATACAGAAGCGTTAACTATAGTCACCATATTGTCCACTACATGCCCAGTACTCATTTATCTTATGACTAGGATTTGTACCTTTTGACCACCTTCATCCAATTCCCCCACCCTTTTCCTTCCTCTTTAAAGCTGAACAATAGTTCAGCTATATACCACATTTTATTTATCCCTTCACAGACTCAACGCTTTTGAGATATACAAAGTCTTTCCAAGGCTGAGGAGATACAGGCTGTTTCAGTGGCTATGTAACAGCTGTTGGGTGTGGTTTCTGGAGAAAAGAATGAGGGGTCAGGATCTCTGCCAACTCACCTAAACAGCCAGAAGGTTTCATCTCTGCTTTCAAAAATTCTGTTTACTTAAACTGAAGAAACAATGTGCAATTGAGATTTATTTTTAATGAGAGAGGGGGAAAGCTATGGTACTTGCTAGAAATGATGAATAATTATTCTTTTAGAAAATTTAAAAGTGCTAACCAATAAAGAAAAGGTAAGATTACCCTTTATGCTCAAAGACTGGATTTTCCTGTGAAATTTTAGTAAGTGGAATTCAGTTGCTGAGATTTATAGAAATTCTGCCAAATATGTATTAAAAGGTATTGAATCAAGGTGAAATAAGCTCTATATCCATCCAAACTGCAAACGGTTCCAGTTTTCTCTTTTGATTTGCAATTTTACTGCATACTTTTAAAGGGAACAGCTAAAGTGAATTTAATTGTCAAAGTACTAGAGTGTTGACCAGTACCCTTTTGTTCAGGTAACTGTGGGAGAAGATTGGCTGGAGGTTTCAGAAAACAGATTTTGGTGTTGAATGTAAGAGAGTTCCTCCTCTAACATGAACATTAAAAAAAAAAAAAATTAATCTGAAATGTGTGGAAGCTGTTTCAACAGTAACCAAGACAGAATTTCAGATATGTAAATCCAACTAATAAATACCTTTAGTCCGAACATTCAAAATATCAGTGAGTTTGATTCACCATATTCACAAATTATAGGAAAAATCATATGACAGTTTCAATAGACATAGAAAAAGCCTTGATAACATTTAATATCTATTCATGAAAACTCTTAACAAACCAAGAATAGAATGACATTTCCTTAGCCTGATAAAAGCTGTTTACAAAAACCCTGTAGCAAGCAACAAAGCTTTCCTTTTGAGATTGGAACAAGACATGAATGCCTGCAATCATCGCTTCTATTCAGCACTGTCCTTGAGGTCATAGTCTGTGATATATGAAAAGAGAAAAATGAAAAGATAAAGGACTGAAAGGAAGAAACAAAATTGGCATTATTTGCAGACCCTATGATTTTAGGTATTTAAAAACCTTAAATAATGTAAAGATTAAATAAATAGCACAGTTACTAGATATAAAACCAGCATTAACAAAATCAATTTTATTTCTATATTCCTGTAAGAAAACAAAAATTGAAATGAAAAACTCACAATGGTATTTAAAAAAATGAAGTCCTAGGAATATGTCTACCAAAATATGTACAAGATTTCTTCAGGGAAAATGGTAAAACTCTAATGATAGGCATTACAGAAGATCAAAATAGTTTATGTGCTGCCGAAGTGAGAACTACAGAAGATCTAGAGAGATAGAAAGACATGTTTATGGATTGGAAGAGTAATGTATTTAATCTCTTCAAATAGATTTATAGATTCAATTCAATCCCAAAGAAAATGCCAACGTGACAAGCATATTGTTAAATATTTGTGGGAATGTCATTGGATAAGAATTACCAATGACCGGAACAATGAAGAAGAGGGAAGAGTGATCCATGGACTAAACAAAACCTGTGCATAACAGCATCCCTGTGTGTCTAGCACCTAAGTCCCCCTGCCATTATGCCCAAGAGAAAGACTGAAGGGGATGCTAGAGGAAATAAAGCCAAGGTGAAGGACAAACCACAGAGAAGATCTACGAGCTTATCTGCTAAACCTGCTCCTCCAAAGTCAGAGCCAAGCCTAAAAAGGCACTTGCAAAGAAGAGAGAGAAGGCACCCAAAGGGAAAAGGAGTGATGGGATGGGAATAACCCTGCAAAAAATGGAGCAGCCAAAACAGACAAGGCGCAAAAAGCTGAAGGTGCTGGAGATACCAAGTGAAGTTTCATGATTCCATCCTATTCCTGTTCCCACTTCCATTCTACCTCCACTCTTATCCCCATCTCTGGACTCCTCTCCTCAGCACCATTCCCCATCCCTACAGATCTTTCTTTCCATCTTTATTCTCATTCCTATCCATATCAAATCCTCAGATTCTATCCCATCCCCATCTCTACCTGGTCTCCATTCCATCCGCATCTCCATCTTCATTGTTATCTTCAGTTTCATTCATGTTTATCATCAGTTCCTGCTTCTTCCAGGGTTCATTTCTACCCTTTTCCAATACCCATCCTTGGTGATGGCGAATCTGTCTTCATTGCCATCTCCATCTTATCTCCAATGCACCCCATCCCTATTCTTTTTAAAAAAATAATTTATAAATTTTTTTAGTTATTTTTGGTTGTGCTGGATCTTCGTTGCTGCTCACGGGCTTTCTCTAGTTTCGGCGAGCAGGGGCGCCTCCTCATTGCAGTATATTGTGGTGGCTTCTCTTGTGGAGCCAAGGCTCTAGGTGCACGGGCTCAGTAGTCATGGCACATAGGTTTAGTTCCACAGCATGAGTAGCAGTCCCCAACTGGGGATCAAATCTGTGTCCCTTGCATTGGCAGGCAGATTCTTATCCACTGTATCACCAGGGAAGTCCACTGTCCCTATTCTTATACATTTCCTTTCCATCATCTCTTCCTCCAAGGTGCAAATTGAGGAAGATTAGTGAAGAGATCTAAAAGTTCAATGGAATGTTGGGGACTATGAGAGTTGATGATCCCCCCCATATAAAATTTCCTCCTCGGTTTCCAGGTGAGAAACTTCAAAAGAAATCACTCAAGTTAGATTTCAGATAGAACTTCTCCACTGTTCATGGTGTGTTTAGGGCAGGGCAGGATAGGAAGTTGGAGAGAGTAGAGGAGAGGTATCAATCCCTGGGTTGGGAAGATCCCCTGGAGGAAGAAATGGCAACCCACTCCAGTATCCTTGCCTGGAGAATCCCATGGACGGAGGAGTCTGGTGGGCTATAGTCCACAGGGTCACAAAGAGTCGGACACGACTGAGCGACTTCACTTTCACTTTTCAAGGCATCCTCAAAGAGATGTGAAGACACAAAGAGACATGTCAGAGAACAAAAGAGGCAAAAGATGTGTATGGCGTAAGAGATCTCAAGTACAATTTAATCTGAACCTCTTTCCCATTCCCTTCCCCTCTCTCCCACAGGTCATGCTGTGATACAAGGAATTCGAAGTAGAAAAAGTGCAAGTGTTAGTTGCTCAGTCGTGTCGGACTTTGCAACCCCATGGACTGAAGCCCGCCAGGCTCCTCTGTCCATGGGATTCTCCAGGCAAGAATACTGGAGTGCGTTGCCATATCCTTCCTCAGGGGATCTTCCTGACCCAGGAATCAAACCCGGGTCTCCTGCACTGCAGGCAGATTCTTTATCAACTGAGCTATGAGGGAAGCCTAGAACATTACTTTTGCTAACTCTGCTTCTTCATTTTTCCTTTTGATTCTTTGTTTTGTTTTCTGGTCAAGTCTGTCTGTGATTTGTCTAACTTATCTTTTGAGTTGTGCCCCTTTCCATAGCTGGTCCATGAAGGGAGGGCACCAGACCTCTAGGCCAGGCTGAATTGCATTCCTGACAATCTGTTAATACTAGAAGTTAATCAGGAAATTCCCTGGCTATCCAGTGGTTAGGACTCTGTGCTGTCACTACCGAGGGCCCAGGTTCAATCCCTGGTGGGGGAACCAAGATCCTATAAGCCGTGGAGCAGCAAAATAAAAACAAAAAACCAACAACAACAAAAAAAGAATTTAATTGTGCTGGGGTGATGTGTTTCTCCCAGGGGTAGCAGCAAAGGTCAGGAATCTAGTTTTATGATTGACATTTGGTAATCTCTGCCAGGGGATGATGAGGTCTCTCTGTTGGGTGAGATATGATAGAGATTGTTTGGTTTGTTAGTGCTTTTTGTTTGTCTGATTGTTTATTTGTGAGATTAAAATAGTTTGTGCTTAATGGAAACAAGAAGAGCCCTTTGAGATCTGGACTGAGTTTTATGATTCGATGTCGATTCGAATGACTAGTTATACTACTATTCTGCTAAAGTAGTAAAACTGAAGCTGCAAATTGTAAAATGAAAGACAGCCTGTAGGCCTATAAATGAGAAAAGCCTTTTTTGTTTTGTTTTTAGAGTTTTTTTTTTCTTTTTATTATTTTTTTTACTTCTTTGAGAAAAGCCTGAAATCTCATTATTCCAGCTTGGAATATTTTCCTACCTCCTAAGGCTGTTAACAAATTAGATTATAAAAACTTTCAAATTTCAAAGGAGATTTGTTCTGATTGGTTTATAGGGACTAACAAGAGCTTACATAAATCCAATATTGTCCAAATTCCCAGAACACAAAGAAACTGAGCTTCTAACACAGTTAAAAGGGTTAAAGAAAACAAAACAAAAACACTTCTTCATAGAAATGACTGACTCAGAGGCAATTTTATACAAAATCCAGGTTCATGTAATGGAGTAAGCTTTAATCCTTGGACAAGTCAGACTGATCTGAAAATTTTGTCTAGAATACAAACATGTTGTTTTCCAGTGTAGAATATAATACAAACACATATTTTAGTTTATTTGATATTTTCAGTTTGCTTTTGTTTTCTTATGAAGAGAAAAGTTGACACAAACATTCTAATACACAATATAGTCCTCTAACACTATTGCTCCTGGTATAGTTTCAATCACCTTTATTATAACTTTTACCAAAGTGACTAGGTTCTGCTTCAGAGAGAGAGAACATTCAGAACTGTCTATCATGAACAAATATTTTATCAAAACTTATAGGTTCCTGGACCTGATTGTGTGTGTGTGTATTTCTGTAGATTTCCCCACAATAACGAGTAATTCTGGGTGTCCCATAATTCAGCTCATTCTGACACTATGTACTAGGACACAGCATGGGATCCCACAGATTAAAGGTTCAGACCTAGAACCTCCCCCACCCCACCCTTATCTAAAGGCTGTTATCTGTGCTTCTGACTAACTGGCTACATTTTGGAGGTTCTTACAATCCACTCTTTCCTTGAGTTTGATTAATTTGCTAGAGAGGCTCACAGAATTGAGAGAGACATTTTACTCATTAGATTACTGGTTTATTACAAAAGGCTATAACTCAGGGACAGCCAGATGGAACAGACGCATAGGGTAAAGCATGGGGTAAGGGCTTGGAGCTGCCATTTCCTCTCCAGGTGCTCTGCTTTCCCAGAAACTCTGTGGAGCCTAGAAGCTCTTTGAACCCAAAATCCTTTTGGGATTTTATGGACATTTTATTACATAGGCATTACATAGGCATTACATAGTGCCATTCGCAGGTGGCACTAGTGGTAAAGAACCCGCTTGCCAATGCAGGAGACATAAGAGACTCGGGTTTGATCTCTGGGTCGGGAATATCCCCTGGAGGAGGAAATGGCAACCCACCCTCGTATTCTCACCTGGGGAATCCCATGGACAGAAGAGCCTGGTGAGCTACAGTCCATGTGGTCACAAAGGATCGGACATGACTGAAGCAACTTAGCGTGCGTGATTGATTACATCACTGGCCATTGCCAATCAATTCAACCTCCAGCTCCTCACCCTCTCCCAAAAATCAGATTGGGATTGAAAGTTCCCAACCCTCCAATCACACGGTTGGTTCCTCTGGTGACCAGCTCCCATCTGTAGGTGATCAAAGACAGTCCAAAAGTCACTTCATTGACATAACGGAAAACATATTCATTACTCTCAGTCACTTAGGAAATTCCGAGGGAGCATCACCAACTCAATGGACATGGATTTGAGAAAACTGGGAGACAGTGGAGGACAGAGGAGCCTGGTATGCTGCATTCCACAGGGTCACAAAGAGTCAGATACAACTTAGTGACTAAACAACAACAAATATTACAGAACCTAATTACTGTTGCTATCAGAAAATTTGTCAGAATTATACTTCAGTTTAATTAAGCTCATTAAATTTTATGTTTTTCTTAATCTTTCTTTATTCAAAGCAGCTTTGTTGATACCATACAACTAACACATTTAATGTGTATGATTTGATGGTTTATGGTTTTGGTTGCAATATTAATTTTTTTAATTGCAGTAAAAGAATACAAAAACACTAATTTGAAAAGATACATGCACTCCTGTGTTCATTGCAGCATTATTTACAAAAACCAAGACCTGAAAACAATCTAAGTGTCCATCAACAGATGAATGAATAAAAAGATGCAGTAACTACATACAATAGAATATTACTCAGTCATAAAAAGATGAAATTTTGCCATTTGTGACAACATGGATAGACCTTAAGGTATTATTCTAAATGAAATAAGCCAGACAGAGAATGACAAATACCGTTAGACTGCACTCATTTGTGGACTATAAAAAGCAAACATGCTCCAAATAAACGAATAGACCAAACCAAGCAAAAGCAAACATGCTGATACAGAGAACAGAAGAGTGATTTCAACAGGGAGTAGGGGTAGGGACAGGAGGGAGGGAGAAATGGGTAAAGGGGATCAACTCTATGGTGACTGATGAAAACTAAATTTTTGGTGGTGAGTATACTGTAGTGTATATAGAAGTAGAAGTATAATATTGTTCACATGAAGCTTGTATGTTATAAACCAGTTACCTCAATAAAAAATAAAATTTTTAAAACTTCCTTGATTGATCTGAAAAAAATTATAAAATATATGTAACATAAAAATTGCTATTTTAGCCATTTTAAAATGTACAATTCAGTGGCAGTAATTGCATTCACAATGTTGTTTGATTATCAGCATTATTTCCAAAATTTTTCATGACCCCACACAGAATCTTTGTAATCACTAAACAGTAACTCCCTCATCCAACCCATGCTCCAGGTCAGGTAACCTCTGGTCTACTTTCTGTCTGTTTGAATTTGCCTATTCTAGATGTTTCATATTCTAGAAATATTTCAATATCTAGAAAAATTCTAGATATTTCATATAAGTAGCATCATGCAATACTTGTTCTTTTGTGCCCTGGTTCTTCTGTTTATAATGTTTTCAAGATTTATTCATGTTGTAGCACGTGTCAGGATTTCATTTTTTATGGCTGAATAATATTACATTGTTTGATAGATCTCATTGGTTATCCATTTATCTGTTGATGGACATTTGGGTTGTTCCATCTTTGGGCTATTGTTAATATTGCTGCTGTGAACATTGGTGTACAAATCCTGTTTTCCTTCATCTTAAACATTATATGAAAGTGATACCAGCATGAGTTCAATAATGAGTATCCGTCCTCCTTTATACCAGTACAAAACTGGAAAAATCCATTGTGCAGTCACACCCATTCCTGGAACATCATCTGCAAGAATATATCTCATTCAATCCTACAAACCTGATTAAGGAGCAAGGCTTTCAATTCACATGTGGAATCAAATCCCACAAAGCCCTCCCAGGAACCTGAAATGGCATCTTATGTGTTCTATTGTCGATCGCATTGCAGCCCTTCAGACAGGAAGGAAGGCCCTTCCTGGTAAGCCAAACCTCAGCTGATTTGGGGAACCTTAAGGAGAAAGGACTCACTGTCTTTATAGTACTATAGGTAAAACATGGTGGAAATAACTTTGCAGGGTTTCCTAGCCGTAAGATTGAAGGGCAAATAATAAAAGTCTTTAAAAGTTTAATCCTAGATTCCTTATGAAATCTCTGGACAAAGGTTACATCTCTGGCTTTAGTACCTGCTCATCACTATGTCGCTCGAGCTCTGCTGACCAGGCTATGAGAAGACTTACTGCTTGATGTACATAAATCAGGCCAAGCAACGTGAGGCCAGGCTTACTTTGTGATCAAGAATAATCTTTGGTAGAATATTTATGATCATAACAGGGGACTATTAAGAAAAATTGTATAAAACTGGTAATAAGGCAAAAGGATCGCTACATGTCCCTTCTTTTGAAGTTTTAAAAAAGTTATTTTGAAATAACTTTCAATTTTCAGAACAGTTTCAATGATAGTACAGAGTGTTCCCATATATACCTGTCACTCAGAATCTCACACCTTACGTAACCATGTGCTTTACTTTTTTTAGTTTTTGAAAGTTAATACTTTATTCATTAAAGATATAATGTCAAAAAGCCCAGTTCTTCCTTAAACTTTTATTTCATATGCTGATTATTTGATTCTTCAAAGAAATAATTTCTATTAGTTTATATTCATATGTTCAGCATATATTCAGCATATTTTATATTCAGCCATGTTCAGCTCTTTGGGACCCCATGGACTGCAGCACACCAGGCTTCCCTGTCCTTCACCATCTCCTGGAGGTTGTCAAACTCACGTCCATTGAGTCAGTGATGCCATTCAACCATCTCATCCTCTGTCGTCCCCTTCTCCTCCTGCCTTCAGTCTTTCCCAGCATCAAGGTCTTTTCTAATGAGTCAGCTCTTCACATCAGGTGGCCTAAGTATTGGAGCTTCAGCTTCAGCATCAGTCCTTCCAGTGAATATTCAGGACTGATTTCCTTTAGGATGGACTGGTTGGATCTCCTTGCTCTCCAAAGGACTCTCAAGAGCCTTCTCCAATACCACAGTTCAAAAGCATCAGTTCTTCAGAGTTCAGCTTCTTTATGGTTCAACTCTCACATCCATACATGACTACTGGAAAAACCAGAGCTTTGACTAGACAGACTTTTGTTGGCAAAGTGATGTCTCTGCTTTTTAATACATTGTCTAGGTTTGTCATAGCTTTTCTTCCAAGGAGCAAGCGTCTTTTAATTTCATGGCTGCAGTCACCATCTGCAGTGATTTTGGAGCACAAGAAAATAAAGTCTGTCACTGTTTCCATTGTTTCCCCATCTATTTGCCATGAAGTGATGGGACCAGATATCATGATCTTCGTTTTTTGAATGTTGAATTTTAAGCCAGCTTTTTCACTCTCCTCTTTCACCTTCACTAAGAGGCTCTTCAGTTCTTCACTTTCTGCCATAAGGGTGGTGTCATCTGCATATCTGAGGTTGTTGATATTTCTCCCTGCAATCTTGTGCTTCATCCAGCCTGGCATTTTGCATGATGCACTCTGTATATAAGTTAAATAAACAGGGTGACAATATATAGCCTTGACATACTCCTTTCCCAATTTGGAACCAGTCCGTTGTTCCATGTCCAGTTCTAGCTGTTGCTTCTTGACCAGCATGTGGTTTCACAGGAGGCAGGTAAGGTGTTCTGGTATTCCCATCTCTTGAAGAATTTTTCACAATTTGTGGTGATCTACACAGTCAAAAGCTTTGTCGTAGTCAATGAAGCAGAAGTAGATGTTTTTCTGGAATTATCTTATTTGAACATTCCTTGGCATTGCCCTTCTTGGGATTGAAATAAAAACTCCCCTTTTCCAGTCCTGTGGCCACTGCTGAGTTTTCCAAATTTGCTGGCATATTGAGCACAGCACTTTAACAGCATCATCTTTTAGGATTTGAAATAACTCAGCTGGAATTTCATCACCTTCATTAGCTTTGTTCGTGATGCTTCCTAAGGCCCACTTGACTTCACTCTCCAAGATGTCTGGCTCTAGGTGAGTGATCACACCATCATGGTTATCTGGGTCATTAGATCTTTTTTGTATAGTTCTTCAAGTATTCTTGCCACCTCTTCTTAATATCTTCTGCTTCTGTTAGGTCCATATGGTTTCTGTCCTTTATTGTGCCCATGTTTGCAAGAACTGTTCCCTTGATATCTCTAATTTTCTTGACGAGATCTCTCATCTTTCCCATTCTATTGTTTTCCTTTTTCTTTGCATTGATCACTGAGGAAGGCTTTCTTATCTGTCCTTGCTATTCTTTGGAACTCTGCATTCAGATGGGTATATCTTTCCTTTTCTCCTTTGTCTTTTACTTCTCTTCTTTTCTCAGCTGTTTGTAAGGCATCCTCATACAGTCATTTTGCCTTTTTTCATTTCTTTTTCTTGGGGATGGTTTGATCACCACTTCCTGTACAATGTCATGAATCTCTGTCCATAGTTCCTCAGGCTCTCTGTCTATAGGATCTAAGCCCTTGAATCTATTTGTCACTTCCACTGTATAATTGTAAGTGATTTGATTTAGGTCATACCTCAATGGTCTAGTGGTTTTCCCCACTTTCTTCAATTTAAGTCTGAATTTTACAATAAGGAGGTGATGATCTAAGCCACAGTCAGCTCCCGGTCTTATTTTTGCTGACTGTATGGAGCTTCTCCATCTTCAGCTGCAAAGAATATAATCAATCTGATTTTTGTATTGACCATCTGGTGATGTCCATGTGTAGAGTCTTCCCTTGTGTTGTTGGAAGAGGGTGTTTGCTATGAGCAGTGTGTTCTCCTTGCAAAGCTCTCTTAACCTTTGCCCTGCTTCATTTTATACTCCAAGGCCAAACCTGCCTGTTACTCCAGGTATCTCTTGACTTCCTACTTTTGTATTCCAGTCCTGTATGATGAAAAGGACATCTCTTTTTGGTATTAGTTCTAGGTGTTGTAGGTCTTCATAGAACCATTCAGCTTCTTCAGCATTAGTGATTGGGGCATAGACTTGGATTACTGTGATATTGAATGGTTTGCCTTGGAAATGAACTGAGACCATTCTGTCATTTTTAAGATTGCACCCAAGTACTGCATTTCAGACTCTTGTTGACTATGAGGGCTACACAATTTCTTCTAGGGGATTCTCACCCACTGTAGTAGATAAGTGGTCATCTGAATTAAATTTGCCCATTCCAGTCCATTTTAGTTTGCTGATTCCTAAAATGTTGATGTTCACTCTTGGCATCTCCTGTTTGATCACTTCCAATTTACCTTCATTCATAGACCTAACATTCCAGTTCCAATGAAATATTGCTCTTTACAGCGTCAGACTTTACTTCCATCACCAGTGACATCCACAACCCGGCGTTGTTTCCACTTTGGCACAGCCTCTTCTTTCCTTCTGGAGCTAATTCTCCGTTCTTCTCCAGTAGTGTATTGGGCACCTACCGACCTGGGGAGTTCATCTTTCAGTGTCCTATCTTTTTGCCTTTTCATACTGTTCATGGGATTCTCAAGGTAAGAATGCTGAGGCAGTTTGCCATTCCCTTCTCCAGCGGACCAGGTTCTGTCAGAACTCTCCACTGTGATCCATCTGTATTGGGTGGCCCTACACGGCATGGCTCATAGTTTCACTGGGTTGGACACAGTTGTGATCCATGTGATCAATTTGGTTAGTCTTCTGTGATTGTGCTTTTCATTCTGTCTGCTCTCTGATGTATGAGGATAAAAGGCTTGTGGAAGCTTCCTGATGAGAGGGACTGGCTGTGGGTAAAACTGGTCTTGCTCAGGTGGGCAGGGCCATGCTCAGTAAGTCTTTAATCCAATTTTCTGCTGATGGGTGGGGCTGTGTTCTCTCCCTGTTTTGGCCTGAGGCCAAAAATTTAATACAATTTTTCATACAAATTCATACTATTCTAATATTTCATATTATTCTATTTTTATATCCTGAAAGTGTTGTTAATCATTTAAAGGACAATTCTTTCATGTTTCCTTAAATTTTAGTTGTATGTATAAAATAACACTTTCAGTTATCTTTTCTTGATTGTTTTTTTTAAAGGTTTATCAATGTTATTAATCATTGTAAAACATCAATTTTGCCTTGTTGCTTTTCTTTATTTTATGCTTGTTTTCTGTTTCATTATTTCTGCCTTTATCATTATTTCTGTATTATTATTTCTGCCTTTATCATTGTTTCTTTTCTTTTTTCACTTATCCCAAGTTAAGATGTAATTGACATATAACATTGCTTAAGTTTAAGGTGTGCATAACTGAATGATTTGATGCATATTGCGGAATACTACGAAATGATTACCACAATGAGATATGTTAACCTCTCCATAACCTCACATATTTGCCTCTGTGTGTGTTTGTATACAGTGAAAACAGTAAGATTTACTCTCTTAGCAACTTTCAAGTATTAATGCAGTACTGTTAAGTATATTTACCACACTGTACATTGGATCCCCAGAACTTTATCATCTTATAACTGAAACTCCATACGTTTTGACCAACTTCTCTCCATTTCTCCCCACACTACCTCTTGGAAACCTGTTGTTCTGACTCTGCAATCTCATGGACTGTAGCCCTCTAGGTTCCTCTGTCCTCCGCAATCTCCTGAAGTTTGCTCAAATTCTTGTCCATTGAGATGGTGATGCTATATAGCCATCTTATCCTCTGCTGCCTCCTCCTTTTGCCTTCAACTACCATTCTATTTGTTTCTATGAATTCAGCTTTTTTAGATTTCACAATATGTGAGATCATATAGTATTTGTCTTTCTCTGTCTGATTTATTTCACTTAGTATAAATACCCTCAAGGTCCTTCCATGTTGTTGCAAGTGGTAGGATTTCCTTAGTTTTTATGGTTTCCATAAAGTGGCTTCCATGTCTTGGTTATTGTGAATAATGTTGCAATGAACATGGGAATGCAGGTATCCCTTTAAGAAACTGACTTCATTTCCTTCAGATATGTACCCAGGAAAAGACCTTTTGGTAATATGCTGGCTCTATTTTTCTTTTTTTTTGAGGAACTTCCATACTGTTTTCCATAGTAGGCTGTACCAATTTACATTCTCTCCAACAGTGCATAAGGGTTCCCTTGTCTCCACATTCTCAACAATACCTGTTATCTTTTGTCTTGATGGGGGTATCCATTCTGACAGGTGTGAAGTGATGTCTCATTGGGGTTTTGATTTTCATTTCCCTGATGATTAGTGATGTGAAGCATCTTTTCATATACCTGTTGCCCTTTTGTATGTGTTCTTTGGAAAAATGTCTATTTGAGTCCTCCACTCATTTTTTTCAATTGGGTTATTTGGTTTTTTGCTGTTGAATTGTATGAATTCTTCATGTTTGGATATTAATCCTTTATCAATCATAGATGGTTTACAAGTATTTTCTCCTGTTTCACAGGTTGCCTTTTCATTTTGTAGAAGCTTTTCAGTTTAAAAAAAGTCCCAATGCTTATTTTTGCTTTCATTGTCATATTTTAAAAAATGTTACGTAGACCAATGGCAAGGAGTTTTCCCCGATGTATTCTTCTAGGTGTTTGACAATGTCAGGTCTTATAGTTGAGTCTTTTTTTTCTTTTTTAATAAAGTTTTTATTTTGTTTATTTATGTTTGGCTGCACTGGATCTTCGTTGCTGTGTGTGCTGTTCTCTAGTTGTGTTAAGAGGGGGCTGCTCTCTAGCTGACTGTGTGGGGTTCTCATTGCAGTGGCTTCTCTTCTTATAGAGCTTGGGCTCTAGAGTGCAAGCCTGGTAGCGGAGCACTGGCTTAGTTGCCCTGAGGCATGTGCAATCTTCCTGGACCAGGGATCGAACCCGTGTCTCCTGCATTGACAAGCAGATTCTTAACCACTGGACCATCAGGGATTCCTTACCTTTAAGTCTTGAATTCACTTCAAGTTAATTTTTGTGAGTAGTGTAAGAGAGGGGTCCAGTTTCACTCTTTTACATGTAGATATCCAGTTTTCTTAACACTCTGTTAAAGAGACTCGCCTTTTCCTATTGTGTGTTCTTGTGGCCCTTATCAAAGATCAGTTGACCTATACATGTAGGTTTATTTCTGGGCTCTTCACTCAGTTCTATTTGTCTATGTCTCTATTTTTATGCTAGTGCCATATTATCCTGATAATATAGCTTTGTAAGTTTGAAATTGGAAAATATTTTGCCTCCAACTTTGTTCTTCTTTCTCAGGATTGCTTGTTTATTTGGGGGTCTTTTGTGGTTCCTTATGAATTTTAGGATTGGTTTTTTTATTTCTGTGAAAAATGCCATTGGAATTTTAATAGAGATTGCATTGACTTCATAGATGTCTTTAGATAGTATGAAAATTTTAATATTAATTTTTCCAATCTACCAGTGTGAGGTATTGTTCTCTTTATTTGTGCCTTCAATTTCTTCCATCAATGCCTTATAGTTTTCAAGTTATAGTTATCCAAGTCTTTTGCCTCCTTAATTAAATTTATTCTTATTTTATTGTTTTTGGTGTTATTGTAAATGGGGCTGTTTTCTTAATTTCTCTTTCTGATAATTTGCTGTTAGTGTATAGAAACTCAACTGATTTTTGTATGTCAAGTTTGTATTTCACAACATTACTGAATTCTTTTATCCTAACAGATTTTTGGTGGCATTGCTTTTGATTTCCTCCTTGACTCATTGTTTGTTCAGAAGTGTGTTGCTTAATTGCCATATATTTGTGAAATCTTCAGTCTTCCTCCTGTTATTGACTCCTAGTTTCAGACTACCGTGGTTGGAAAAGATACTTGGTATGATCTCAGTCTATTTAACTTTGCTAAGACCTGTTTGTGACTTGATATATGATCTATTCTGGAGGAGGTTCAGTGTGTGCTTGAGAAGAATGTGTATTCTGTTTTGTTGCATAGAATGTTCCATATGAAAAAAAAAAATGTTCCATATCAGTTCTTTTTGTTCACAAGTGTGGTTCAAGTCCAAAGTTTCCTGTTGATTTTCTGTCTGGTGATTTACCTGTTGTTGAAAATGGGGAACTGCCTCCTACTATTATTTGATTGTTGCATATTATTACCTTTATTAAATTAAATATCTGTTAATACTTGCCTGATATATTTAGGTGCTCTTATTGGGTGCATTTATTTACAATTGCTTTACCCTCTTAACTGATCCTTCCATCATTAGTGACCTGTCTCATAACATTTTTTACTTAGTCTATTTTTCTGATAGAATATAGTTCACTTGCTCTACTTTTGGCTTCCATTTGCATGGGATGTATTTTTTCATCTTTTTACTTTCAGCCTGCGTGTGTCTGTAAAGCTGAAGTGAGTCTCTTTTAGGTAGCTTATGGTTGGGTCTTGTTTTTTATCCATCCAACCACTGTCTTTTGCTTGAAGAATAGAATACACTTACATTCAAGATAATTATTGATAAATAAAGACTTACTATTGCCATCTTGTTAATTGTTTTCTGGCTGTTTTACAGTTCCATTTTTCCCTTCTTTTTTCCCTGTTGTCTTCCTTTGTGGTTTGATGATCTTCCATAGTGGTGTGCCTTGATTCCTTTCTTTGTATCTATCATGGGTTTTTATTTTGTGGTTACCATGAGGCTTACAGAAAACAACATATAGAAATTAATATAACAATTTTATTTAAGCTGATAACTGATCACAAACAAAACCTCTACTCTTTTATTGCTCCCCCATTTTATGATTTTAATGTCACAATTTACATCTTTTTATATTGTATATTTGTTAAAATGTTTATAACTATAATTATATTTAACACTTTTGTCCTTTAACCTTTATACTAGAATTAAATGGATAACACTTTACCATATCACAGTAGTAGAGTATTCTGAATTTGACTATATACTTACCTTTATCAGTGAACTTTATACTTCTCAATGTTTTCATGTTACTAATTACTGTCCTTTCATTCCAGCTTGAAGAACTCCCAGTTCTTAGAACAAGCAGGTCTAGTGGTATGAACTAGCTTTTGCTTGTCAAGGAAAGTCTTTATCTCTCTTTCACTTCTAAAGGACAACTTTGCCCACTAAAGTATTCTTATCTGACCAGTTTTTTATTATTATTGTTCTTAGGAGGAAAGTTTTTTTTTTTTCTTTTTTTCTTTTAGCACTTTGTACATATCTCTCTATGCTCTTCTTTTTTGCAAGGTTTCTGCTGAGAACTTCACTGATAGCCTTATGGGGGTTCACTTGCATGAGATGAGTTAAATAATTTTTTTTCTGCTTTCAAAATTCTCTCTTTGTTTTTGTTTTTGACAATTTTATCATAATGTGCCTCAGTGAGGTCTTCTCTGAGTTGAATCTGTATGGGGACCTATGAGCTTCATGCATCTAGATGTCCATATCTCCTTCCAGATTTGGGAATTTTTCAGCTCCTGTTTCTTTAAATAAGCTTTCAGCCCTTTTCTCATTCTCTTCTCTTTCTGGGACTCTCATAATGCAAATATAGGAAGTCCCCTACATATGAATGATTTCCTCTCTGAGAGCATGTTCATAAGTTCAATTTGCTTGAGTCCAACAAAGTTAGCCTAGGTATCCACCTAACACAATTGACATAGAGTACTGCACTTTAATAGATGTAGAATATTCTTCAGAGTATTATATATGTAATATGTAATAATAATATATATAAGTAATATATAAAACAATATATAGTAATATATAAAAGTAAACAAGTAATATAAAAAATAAACACAAAAGTAAAGAAAATATTTTAAATCTTACAGTATAGTACCCTGAAAAGTACAGTAGTACAGTACAACAGCTGGTATACAGGGGCTGGCATTGAGCAAACTGGCAAGTTACTGATTGGGGGAGGAGAAGAGGTAGGAGATAGTAAAGCTGAAGGACTGTCAGCAGCGGGAGAAAGAGGGCAAGTTGCAATTTCACTCAAGCTTGGTGTTGATAGAACGCACATGCGCATCTTCGAAAGTTCTCAACTTGAAGGTTCATGTGTATGAGTCTTACTGTATTGTTCGCATATATGACATATTGTGTCATATAATTCATGTAGGCTTTCTTCACTCTTTTTTTGTTCGGTAAGAATGTTCAAGAATGTTCTTTGTTCTCCTCTAACTGGATAATTTCAAATATCCTGTCCTCTATTCTACGGGTTCTTTCTTTTGCTGTATCCTGTCTGTTGTTTATGCTCTCTGTTTATTGCATTTTCCATTTCATTTATTGTATTCTTTACCTCCAGAATTTGTTTGGTGCTTTTTTTTTAAGTTCCTATCTCTCTATCGAACTATTTTTCAATATTTCAATATTCAATGATTCTACTGAATCATTTTGTTCATGTATTGGTTTCCTGGTTTCACTGAACTGTCTTTTTTGATATTTACCTATAGCTCACCAAGTTTCCTTAAAACAGCTATTCTGAATTCCTTATTGGACAAATTGCAGATATTCACTTCTCTGAGGTTGGCTACTGAAAAATTATTATTTTTTTGTGGTGTCATGTTTCCTTGATTGTTTGCATAACTTGAAGCCTTGCATTGCTATCTTCCCCCTTGAAGTGGCAATCACCGATTTCATTCTTAATGATTGGCTTTGGGGTAGAAATATTTTCTGTCACCCCTGCTAGGCATTCTGAGGCTTTCTCAGACCTTTTCTAAGGGTACACTGCTCCATACTTGTCCCCTCTTGTGGTAGAATCCTTAAGCGTGCATACTTTCTCAGTAATGGTACCGAATGCTTAAGTGTGTGATTTCTCTCAGGCCTACAGAGTTGGACTGGCTTTCTCGGTGTATTTGCTTTGTTGTTGTTCAGTTGCTCAGTCGTGTCTGACTCCTTGTGACCCCATGGACTGAAGCACACCAGGCTTTCCTACCTTCACCATCTCCTGGAGCTTGCTCAAACTCATGTCCATCGAGTCGGTGATGCCATCCAACCATCTCATCCTCTCTGGTCCCCCTCTCCTCCTGTCTTTAATCTTTCCCAGCACCAGGATCTTTTCCAATGAGTCAGCTCCTCCCATCAGGTGGCCAAAGTATTGGAGCTTCAGCTTTGGCATCAGTCTTTCCAAAGAATATTCAGAACTGATTTCTTTTAGAATTGACTGGTTTGATCTCCTTGCTGTCCAAGGAACTCTCAAAGTTCTTCTCCAGCACCACAGCTCAAAAGCTTCAGTTCTTTGGTGCTCAGTCTTCTTTATGGTCCAATTCTCACATTCATAAATGACTACAGGAAAAACCAGAGCTTTGGCTATACAAACCTTTGTTGGCAAAGTAATGTCTCTATTTTTTTTTTTAAACTAGGCATGTTTATTATATCATAAAGAGAATTTTTATTTTACTACTGTTTCTTTTTTTTCATTTATTTTTATTAGTTGGAGGCTCTCTTAATCTTCTATTTTTTAATACACTGTCAGGTTTGTCATAGCTTTTCTTCCAAGGAGCAAGCATCTATTAATTTCATGGCTGCAGTCACCATCTGCAGTGATTTTGGAGCACAAGAAAATAAAGTCTGTCACTGTTTCCATTGTTTCCCCATCCATTTCCCATGAAGTGATGGGACCAGATGCCATAATCTTAGTTTTATAAATTCTGAGTTTTAAGCCAGTTTTTTCACTCTCTTCTTTCACGCTCATCAAGAGGCTCTGTAGTTCCTCTTCAGTTCAGTTCTGTCACTCAGTTGTGTCTGACTCTTTGCGGCCCCATGGACTGCAGCACGCCAGGTTTCCCTGTCCATCACCAATCCATCACCAACTCGCAGAGCTTGCTCAAACTCATGTCCATCGAGTAAGTGATGCCATTCAACCATCTCATCCTCTGTCGGCCCCTTCTCCTCCTGCCTTCAATCTTTCCCAGCATCAGAGTCTTTCCCAATGAGTCTGTTCTTCGCATCAGGTGGCCAAAGTACTAGAGTTTCAGCTTCAGCATCGGTCCTTCCAATGAACATTCAGGACTGATTTCCTTTAGGATAGTTCCTCTTCACTGCCATAAGGGTGGTGTCATCTACATATCTGAGGTTATTGATATTTCTCCCAGCAATCTTGATTCCAGCTTGTGCTTCATCCAGCCCTGCATTTTGCATAATGTACTCTGCATATAAGTTTAAAAAGCAAGGTGACAACATACAGCCTTGACGTACTCCTTTCCCAGTTTGGAACCAGTTCATTGTTTCATGTCTGGTTCTAACTGTTGCTTCTTGACCTGCACACAGGTTTCACAGAAGGCAGATAAGGTGTTCTGGTATTCCCTTCTTTTTAAGAATTTTCCATGGTTTGTCGTGATCCACACAGTCAAAGGCTCTAGCATAGTCAGTGAAGCAGAAGCAGGTGTGCTTGCTAGCCAACTGCAAAAGCTCATTCTCACCGCTGCTGGGAGCACTAATAGGGAGCCAGTCTTGAGGTGGAGGTGCGGCATGTGGAGTTCTGGGGGGTGATGTGGGGCAGTTGGGGGATTTGAAGGTGAAGCATCTCCAGTGGCCCATGCACAGACCTCCTGATGGAGTCTGTGACACAATTACTAGGATCTGCGTCCCTGGGATGCCCTCTGTGGGCTCTATCTGCTGCTCCCTACCTTTCTGTATGCGGCACACCTCAGGTTTTGGGATGGAGCAACAAAGAAGTGGGAGTCTTTGGCAGTGGCCTGCACAACTGAAGATGCTGGGCATTCACTCACAAGCTCACTTTCCCCCATGGGAGAAATCACGGGCCAAAATGGTCCCTCTTAGCACTGAACTGTGCATCTCTGCGGGAAGTAAAGCAAAAATGGTCCTCTTGTCATCTTTGTTCAAGCTCAAATTGCCTAAATTGTTGCTCTTTGGGAGGAAGATGGTAGAAAACTCTTATTCTGCCATAATGATAACATAACTCTTTTGAGTCCTTTCAGTGTTATATAGTCCAATAGGATTTATTAGTTAATTCTCTAGGGGATGTACCTTTGACTTGCTATTACCACTAATTACAGCCTAGATTCACTGAAGTTACAAGTTGACTTGTAGATTTTTGCCTAGTAAAGTGTAAATGATATTTGGCCAGTAGAGAAGATAACTCCAAACGTAGTGCAGTACATTGTTTTGCTATAACAAAGTACCATAGACTGGGTGGATTATAAACAATAGGAATTTATTTTTCACAGTTCTGAAGGGTGGACATCCAAGATCAGAGTGCCAGCATGGTCAAATTCTGCTGAGGGCCCTCTTCTGCAGGCTGCCGTCTTCTTGTTATATCCTTACATGCCAGAAAGAGAGTGACAGAGCTCTTTGGGGTCCCTTTCATAAGGGCACTAGTCCCATTCATGAGGGTTCCAGCCTCCTTACCTAATTATTTCCCCAAAGCTCCACTTTCTATTACCATCACATTTCAACATATGAATTTTGGGGAACAAAAACATTCAGTCCATAAGCCTCTACTTTAGCAAACTTATTTAAACATTCCCTTCCCATGTAATTATGTAAATCTCTGTTCTTTAGCTGCTCTCTCAATCAGCTTTCCCAATCTTCTGAGTTAAGCTTCAAAAATTTCTACTTTGACAGAGTTACTGTGAACCTGGGGCTGAGGTCTGAGGTGACATTAATGACAAATTAAGATCTGCTCTATAGTTATATAATGTGACAATTCAGAAAGTCCTTTATGGTCTTTTCTCCTTTCTTAGAAAAAAAAATTAAACATAGAGAGAGTAACAATGATCACCAATGTACTCATCTTCCAAGTTTTTTCCTAGTTTTATTGATATAATCAATACAGTATTAATTATGTAAACTAAATAATAGTATATAGCTTATTTTTATTTTTTGGTGCTGCCCTGTGGCTTTTGGTATCTTAGTTCCCCAACCAGGGATTGAACCCGTGCCCACTGCAGTGGAAGCTTGGATTCCTACCCACTGAACTGCCAGGGAATTTCCTCACCAGTTTTTCCATTTCCATGTCCTTTTCCTGTTCTAGGATCCAACCCAGGATGTTGCATTACATTTATCAGGTTACATGTTTGAGCTTTATAATGATACATGGCATTCTTTTTTATTCATTCTGACTGAAGAGAGAATTCCATTCTTTGATGGTAACCAAGGTATACATTCTCTTATTGGTGCATATTTAGGTTGTTTCCCAGTTTCCTTTACTGTTATAAACTGGTGCAATCCTAGTATCTTTATCCTTATCTTCTTAACTTGTCAGGAAACAGAGACAGAGCATCTATCTGCAGCATCTATCTGTAATTTATGATGAAGTGCCAGCCTACACCCTTCAAAATCTGGCTCTGATTTTCTGTTCTAGCCTCATCTTCACTCCCAGACAACCTTTCAAGTTCACTACTGACTTCTCCAGCTCTCTGATGTTTTCTCTTCTGCCCAGTGCTTTCCTGTTCCCCAGATTGCCTTTTCTGGTCACCTTCCTCACCCCACCATAAGCTCCAGCAGTATCTGTCAGAATGCTGTACAGATTAAGAGCAGAATGGGATTATATGTATGGCTGAGTCCCCTCGCTGTTCACCTGAAACTACCATGACATTGTTAATCGGCTGTTGTTCAGTTGCTCAGTCATGTTAGACTCTTTGCAACCCCATGGACTGCAGCACACCAGGCTTCCCTGTCCTTTACCATCTCTCAGAGTTTGCTCAAACTCATGTCCATTGAGTCAATGATGCCATTCAACTGTCTCATCCTCTGTCGTCCCCTTCTCCTCCTGCCTTCAATCTTTCCCAGCACCAGGGTCTTTTCTATGAGTCAGCTCTTCTGTAGCAGGTGGCCAAAGTACTGGAGCTTCAGCTTCAGCATCAGTCCTTCCAATGAATATTCAGGATTGATTTCCTTTAGGATGGACTGGTTTGATCTCCTTGTAGTCCAAAGGACTCTCAAGAGTCTTCTCCAACACCGATTATATTGTACTAGCTACACCCCAATACAAAATAAAAAGTTAAAAGCTTGAAAAAAAGTGAGCAGAATGGGATTCGTAAGTATGTTTAAGAAATAACTATGTTCTTAATTTTTTTTAATGATCAGTATGGATATGGAATAACACCACATTGAGGCATATGAAAGTGAAAGAGATTTACCATATTCACAGGCTGTAGAAGAGACATGCCAGGGGGCTATGTGGGAGTACCACTCAGGAAGCCAGCTCAACCAAGCAGGCGGGGTGCTGGGAGAGAATGAAGACAGTGGGCGAGTTCCTCCCTGAGGATCAGGGTGATGATGCACACAGCAACAGGAATGAAGGGATTCCACTGGTGTGCTTGACGTCACTAGGTCATAGTCAGGACAGGACAAGAAGGGGAACTTGTGGCAGGGACCAGCCTCCTCATACCGTGTACCTTTTCTCCTGGGCAGGGGGCTCACAGACTGCTGGGCTGTTGAGGCAGCAGGAAAGTGTGATATCTAGTCTGTCTCAGGTGGTCTCATACATCCTAATGGTTTCAACTCTGTTATCTACACCTCCAGCCTAAACTTTGCTTCCCAAGCATCTGACCCATATATCTATCTGCCTCCGGAATATCTCTATTTCACTATCTCATGTGCTGTACTGTGCTTAGATGCTGAGTTGTGTCTGACTCTTTGCAACCCCATGGACTGTAGCCCACCAGGCTCCTCTATCCATGGAGATTCTCCAGGCAAGAATACTGGAGTGAGTTGCTATGCGCTCCTCCAGGGGATCTTCCCAGCCCAGGGATGGTACCCAGGTCTCCTGTATTACAGGCAGATTCTTTACTGTCTGAGCCACCAGGAAAGCCCATGCATACTGGAATGGGTAGCCTAATCTTTCTCCAGGGGATCTTCCCCGACCCAGGAATCAAACCAGGGTCTCCTGCATTACAAGTAGATTCTTTACCAGCTGAGCTACAAGGGAAGTCTGGCAATCTTATAGGTAACCTCAAAGTCAACCTGTTCAAAAATGAAATCATCATCTGTAATATGCCCTAAATCTGTTCCCCTTCCAATGTTCCCTGTATCTTAGGGAATGGCATCAGCAAGCTTCCAGAACTCAAAGTAAACACCTGGGAGTTTCTTTGGACTCACTTCTCCTCCCCAGCATTAATCTAACGCAGCACTAAGTTCTGTCTACTTTATTACCTTAGGATAGACACATATGTCAACTGCATCCACTTTTTATTCACTTTTGCATTTATTCAGTATCTTTTTATACTGGAATCTGTCCTGGCTTCTGGGAAACAAAAATCAGTGCTTCTCAAACTATCCTAGTAAAGGACCATTTCTTTTCTTTTTTCTTTTTCCAACCAGTCAAGAATGGATTCTTTCGGGACTTACCTGCTGGTCCTGTGGTTAAGAATCCACCTTGCAATGCAGGAGACTCAGGTTTGATCCCTGGAGAACTAAGATGCCACTTGCCTCGGAGCAACTAACCCACAGGCCTCAACTACTAAGCCCACATGCCACAACTAGAGAGTCCGTGAGCCACAATGAAAGATCCCCGTGATGATGCAACAAAGATCCCGTGTGCCCCAACCAAGACCTGATATAGCCAAATAAGTAAATGAATATTTTTTTTAAAAAGAGTGGATTCTTTTATAGAGTACAATGAAGATCAACTACTAGAAAAATAAAGTGAAAGGACATAAAAAATACAAGTCCCAGTTTTTCATTACTAGATTCAATCAAAGGAAATTACTTACCAAATTACTATAAAAGCTTATAAATGTTTCTCTCGATTCCTGTACCTATCTCATTGCAGACTGGTTAAGTTTGCAGACTGGCATCATCCATGGACCACACTCTGAGTAGAACAGAGCAGAGAGAGCAAACAGAATGGAGTATATATACGTGGGCCTCACAGTGAGAGGGGGAAGGCAGAAAAGAAAGACTCTTAAGCAAATAAATAATAACTATATCATCAGCAAAAAGCAATTAGTTATTTGTGCCAAGATGTGGGTAACCCAAGGCAATGGGCGCACAGAGAAGGCATGTAACCCAGCCTAGGTATCAGGGAAGCCTACCTTATAGGAGGTGCAAGACAGGTAGGAGTTAGTCAGATTGCAGATGCTCTAATGATGAGCAGGAATGATACTCTTGGCAGAGAAACACGTTCTGCAGACATTAAGTAGCACATGGCTTTTGGAATTACCTTCCTATGATTTGATGGACTGCTTTTCTCTGAGCCTCAGTATGTATAAATGGATGCGATAATCCTCTCTGAATGATGAAAGAAGTGGTGGTGGTGGTCCAGTTGCTCAGTCGTGTCTGACTCTTGCAACCTCATGGACTGTCGCCCCCCAGGCTCCTCTGTCCATGGGATTTCCCAGGCAAAAATACTGGAGTGGGTTGCCATTTCCTTCTCCAGGGGACCCCCCTGAATCAGGGATCGAACCTGGGTCCCCTGCATTGCAGGTGGACTAAGCCACCAGAAGCCCTAAGAGAGATAAGGATGAAAATGTAACAATATAACAATGCCCAGAGCTTGGTACCATGCTTTCTCCTGTGTTTGGGATACTTACAGGAATCAGAGCTACCTTGGATGGTGGGGTAGAGTGGGTGAAGGGACAGGTCGCTGACCCAAGACTGGAGTCCAGAATGACCCAGGCTGAGGGGATATAGGGCAGCATGCCTGCCCCTGAGTCATTCCCAGGCCTGAGGCATGTTTCTCTGGGACAGTCAGCAGACCATGAGTATAGTTTTAGGTGGGGGAAGGAGGCAGGACCCCAGAGTAATCTCTTCCTCTGCAGTCCTTGGTGTTCCAGACGTCCACAACAAAAATACGTTCTATATTAAAAGACTGAAGGGTGGGTTGTCTCTGTCCTGTCATACCTTGCCCTGGGGGAAGGAGGACTGATGAAATAAAGGCATGAAAAAAAAAAAAAAAGAAAAGAAATAAAGGCATGAATGGATTGTTCATAAATCACAGAGCTAATCCTCTCAAGTGCTGCTTGCTAATGGTTAGAATCAGGAAGATTAAGTTAGAGATCCCAAATCTCAAAGCCAGAGTGATACGAAATTAACATGAAATTAATACATTTGATTTATGAAAATAATTTTGTCCTATGGAGGAATGAGGTGTTAAAAAATGACTGACTCTGTCAAATATGATTCATTCCACAAATATTTTCTAAGTGCCATGTTACAAGAAACACTAGGTGTATGGTAACTGGAAGAGGCATCTAATGGGAGTCAGAGAAAGCCCATACAGAGGTGATACCAGAGCTGATATCTGAACAGGTGTTAGTTTTGGAAGCACTGGAGCACTACTTCTCAAGGGACTGCTCTCAGCCACACCCTTCTTAGTGAAGACACTGTTTCTTAAGACTTACCTCACCTGTGACAATAGAGAAGTCTCTGCTCTCACCAAAACTCTCTGGTCTATTTGTACTTTGGGTCCTGTCTATTCTTCCCTTATTATTGTCACTCCTATAATTAAACCCTCTGCTTGAATGTCAGTTTCAGACTCCTTGGAAAAAGTTGTTTACCAGACAGTGTGTCTACCTTATCAGCTCCTGTTCCCTTCTTACCCACTCTAGTCAGGCTTCCATCTCCTCTGTAACTGCCAAAGTCATTGTTGAAATCACCAAGGATCTCCACCTTGTCAAATCTCATAGGCTCTTACCTGGTTCTTAGCAACATTTGACATAGTTTAACATTTCCTTTTTTACATACATGTTTCTCTTGATTTTTTTTTTCTCCCACCACATGGCTTGTGGAATCTGGGCCCCCTACAATGGAATCCCAGTGTCCTAACCAATGGACTGCCAGGGAATTCCCTCTCTTGGCTTCTTGAAATATAATTTCCCAACTTTTCCTCTATCTGGTGGTTATTTCCCAGTGTCTTTGGATGATCTCACTGTTATACCTGCTCTTAAATGTAGGGGAACTTGGGTTCTGTCCTGTTATCTTCCTAGTTGATATCATCCATTCTTATGACCTTAAAACCACCATCTCTATGCTGACAACACCTAAATTTACATTTACACCCCTGATCTCTCTCTGAACATGTTTAATTTGCTTGTTGTTTGTTTTAGCTGCTAAGTCATGTCTGATTCTTTTGCAGCCCCATGCGCTGTAGCCCACCAGGCTCCTCAGTCCGTGGGATTTCCCAGCCAAGAATACTGGAGTGAGTTGCCATATTCTTCTCTAGAGAATCTTCCCGACCCAGGGATCAAACCCGCATCTCCTGCATTGGCAGGTGGGTTGTTTACCTCTGAGTCACCAGGAAAGTCATCTTCAAGTCAACATGTCTAAAGTGGAACTCTTGTCTCAGCAGCCTCTATCTCTTCTCAAATTCCTATCTTTCAATATTACCAAATGGTGCAGTCAGCACTTGGTTGCTTCCCAAGGAATCTAAGGGTCACCTTTAATTCTTCTTCTCCTCCCAGTCCTTTACCATTCAAATCCACTACCAAGTCCCACTTTTTAAAATTCTAAAATATTCTTTAATGACCATCACCACCACCCTCCCCCCGACCACTGAACAGTGACTTCTCTTTCTTGGAGACCTCCTTTAGCTTTTTAAATGGTGCCCCTGCTTCTCTCTTGTCCATAAGCCTCAAAGGAATGGAAGGATTATTTTCTTTTTATCAAGGTATAGTTAATTTACTATGTTGGTTAGTTTCAAGTGTACAGCAGAGTGATTCAGATTCTTTCCCATGATAGGCTATTACAAGATACTAAATATAGTTCCCTGTGCTATACAGTAGGTCTTTGTCCAATAATTATTTTAAAAACTTAGATCATACCAATTTCTTGCTTAAAAATCCTTCAGTGGTTTCCCATCACCCCTAGAATAAAATCCAAACTACTTCCCTCCAAGACCCTGCTCATCTCTGCTCTCCTGTCATCCCATCCTCCCCTTTTATTCACATCACTGAGGTCACCTGGCCCTCCCTGGCCCAACTGGCCTACCAAGCTCCTTCTTCTTCCATCCTCCTGCAATCTTCCTATGTCTGGTTCCTTTCAGGCACTTGGTTCTCAGCTCACCCGAGAACCTAGTGCCTGAAACAGAATAGCTCACTTGTCCTGTTTTGTTTTCTCCACAGTGCTCACCCCCATCTAAAATTATGTTGACTACTGATTTTATTATATTCTTTCCTGTCTGCCCATTTAGGATGAAAATTCCCTGAGCGCAAGGGCTTGGTTCTGTCTCGTTTGTCATTGTATCCCTAGGTCCAAAAGATAGCGCCCAACACACAGTAGGAAGTCCCGAAGTACCATAGAAAAAAAAAAGACTTTGTTTCCCAGAGCTCCCAGTCTTCAGCTGGTACACTCATCGGACATCGGCCGTATTACAGCAGAGGAGATCCAGCTCACGTCAAGAGCCCCGAGCTGGTGGGGTGGTGCTGGAAGCGCTCCTGTCTGCAGACGCCCTACACCCCGACCTGCTGTTCTGTCCAGCCTCCTTCCCTCGTCCGTCCATGAAGTCCACATGGCCTGACCGAAGTCTGAAACCTCGGGGTCCCCACCCTCACTTAGGCCAAATAAAAATGCTCAGAAAGGCGGGTGGGATAGGTAGGGTGGTG
Source organism: Cervus elaphus (assembly GCF_910594005.1). NCBI lineage: Eukaryota > Metazoa > Chordata > Mammalia > Artiodactyla > Cervidae > Cervus > Cervus elaphus. Next base: position 122,212,698 of record NC_057834.1, on the reverse strand, counting down.
AAGGCTTGAGACACAAGTAACGAAAGTCTTGAGGTCCCCCGTTAGTGACCCTGCCGCCTTAGGGCAGGATGAGCGCGAGGCCGAAGCGCGGCAGGGTGGGGCAGCGGCTGCTGGGTGGGTCGCTGGGTGCGGCCCTTGGCTCCGCCCCCCCGCGCGGTGAGAAGTAGAAGCTGAGCGCGCTGATTGTGGCGTGGTAGCACAGACCTGCGTCGCGCCGCGAGTCGCAGCTCTGCTCCGCGGTGGGTCTGGACCCTAGCGCAGTGTCAATGTGCAACCCATCCCAGGTTCAAATGGAGCAGGGGGCCGAGGGCCTGAACCAGTGGCATGTGGCTTCGCACCAGTTCACAGAGGTGAGTCAGGGCGTCACCCCAGGACACCGCGTGGGGGCTGAGGGCATGGAGGTTGGGGGAGCAGAAATCTGGAGGATTAGGGGTCCGAGGAATAGGTTGGGAAGGGAAGGGATGCGAGGAAGAGAACATTAATCATGTGTCGTTTGTTCCGTTGGTAGTCTTAGCGTTGGGTGCTGGGAGCGAAGAGATTTCAGGTAACTTCTGATAGAGACTTTTTTGAGTCTGGAAAGAAGACGAAGAAAGTTGGCGGAAGCAGACGGAGAGGAAAAAAATTACTAATTGGCAGGCCTTTGACAGACCCTGGGAATAGGATGGTGAGTTTACCATCAGATATTTCATCCATCGTTTTATTAATAAGTAGCTGGATGATTGGAAGTGTAGAAATAACTGTAAAGAAGAAATATAGGGGCCACAGTAACATAGCGTAGAGGTGTTTGATCTGATTTAGGATGTGGAGAAGACAGCTGAGTATTCATTCTGGGACCGGAGAGAAATGGTTAGGTGAAGGGTTGGCAGGTCCTGAGGCCAGAGACAGAATGCCTCCAACCTTGGCGGTAGTAAAGATGCAGGAAGAGACCAAGGTCAAGAGAGTGATGGGAGAGTGGTCAAGGGGAATGGAAGCAGGGACTCTGGAACCACCTAAGTCCTGCTGGGCCTGAGTTGGTTGTTCCAAGAGCAGGGGAAAGCCATTGAAGAGTTTAAGTATGATCAATCACAATAAATTTGTTTTAAAAAAATACTGATTAATAAATGGTAAAATATATGATGCTAAACTTAACATTGTACTTACAGTATCTGTCAAAGTCCTGCCAATTAGTAATTTTTTCCTCCCTACCTGCTTCCCGCTGACTTTACAACTTTGTCTTCTTCCCTGAGTACTCAAAAGTCTCTATTGAAAGTTACCAGGAATCTCTTTAATCCCAGCACCCAGTGCTGAGACTATTAACTGAATAAATGACACGTGATTTATGTCCTGGTGGGTATGGGCGGAATTCAAGGCAATAATTAGAAAGCTATCATGATAATCCAGTCAAAGTGGTGGCTGAACTAGAAAGGTGAGAGTGGAGAAAATGGAATAGATCTTGGAGTCTTTTTGAAGGTAGATATCACAAGAACTGGTATTTAACTTGGATTGGCTACATTTTCTGGGAGCGAAGGATGAGAATGAACAGGAATAATAGTTTTTTTCTCCTGGGGGTAGGTTGGGGGGTGGGTGAGTGGATAAAGCTGATCCTGGGTTTTGGACTTAGTCCAAAAACTAAGTGCCTTTGGGCTATCCAAAGTGACTGAGCGTTAAGCATCTGGAAGATTCAGAACAGGTCTACCCTGGAGCTATTGATTTAAGAATAATTGACTATAAACAGAAGTGGATGTATTAACATGAGAAAGGTTGCCCAGAGAGTAGCATAATGCAAAAGGGGACTGAGGAGGAAGGCCAGGGTGAAGGGAAGAAAAAAAACCTGGCCAGTGTGTCCCTGTGTTCCAGAGGCCAAGGGGAAGGAACCATTTAAGGAAACAATGGCCATTATTCTTTTAATGGGAAAAGAATCTAAAAAAGAGTGGGTATGTGTCTGCTGCTGCTACGGCTAAGCCGCTTCAGTCATGTCTGACTCTGTGCGACCCCAGAGACAGCAGCCCACCAGGCTCCTCTGTCCCTGGGATTCTCCAGGCAAGAATACTGGATTGCCATTTCCTTCTCCGGGTATATGTATATATATAGGTTTAACAGATTCGCTTTGCTATACAGCAGAAAACTGTAAATCAACATTGTAAATCAACTATACTCCAATAAAAATTTTTAAAAAGAAAGAGAACAATGGCCAGTAGTCTCAGAAACTCGTGAAAGGTCAAGCAGGGGAGAACTCTGACAGGTGTTTGGACTTGATAACATGGAGATCATCAGTGACCTTTATGAAAGCTGTTTCTGTGGAGAAATGGGAGCCAGACCGAACTTGGAGGAATAGTAAATTGAGATAGTGGTAAAGTGTTGTAGATATCCCCAAAGAAGTTTGCCTGTGAAGAATTAGGAAAGGGAAAGGGAGGGAAAAGTGGCTGTGTACCCCAGAAATAGCCATCTAGTAGATAGATCTTTGGCGCCTATTATGTGCCTACTTTATGTTAGTTACTGAGTGTAAGTGGTGAATAAAATGGATGGAGTTTTGATAAAACAGATAGGATGGCAATTTCTTTTCTTCCATAGTCAAAACACATTATCACATCTTCAGAGTTAATGAATGATAATTTCTAAATATCATCTTAGATGTAATTCTTTCAAAATTTTTTAAAAAATTGTTTTGAAATACAGTTGACCTACAATGTCATGTTAATTTCTGCTGTACAGCAAAGTGATTCGATCATATACACTTACATATTCTTTTTCATATTCTTTTCCATTATGGTTTATCGAAGGATATTGTATATAGTTCCCTGTGCTATATAGTAGCAACTTGTTGTCTACTTAGATGTAATTCTTATTCAAATTCCCAGTTGCTCCTGAAAGGTCCTTTGCAGTTAGTGTGTCCAAACTAAAATCCACTTTAAGTCTCTTTGAAATTAGAAGAGTTTTCTTTTTTCCTTACTGACCTTTCATTTTTCATCATATTAACTTTTGCCTTGTAGACTTTTCCTCCTTGTGGACTTATCAGATTGCTTTCTTGTGGTATGATTTCAGTTCAGTTCAGTCACTCAGTCGTGTCTATTTGCGACCCCATGGACTGCAGCACACCAGGCCCCCCCTGTCCATCACCAATTCCCAGAGTTTACTCAAATTCATGTCCATTGAGTCGGTGATGCCATCAAACCATCTCGTCCTCTGTCATCCCCTTCTCCTCCCACCTTCAATCTTTCCCAGCATCAGGGTCTTTTCAAATGAGTCAGTTCTTCGAATCAGGTGGCCAAAGTATTGGAGTTTCAGCTTCGACATCAGTCCTTCCATTATTAGTCCTGAATATTCAGGACTCCTTGAATATTGGATCTCCTTGCAGTCCAAGGGACTCTCAAGAGTCTTCTCAACACCACAGTTCAAAAGGATCAATTCTTCGGTGCTCAGCTTTCTTTATAGTCCAACTCTCACATCCATACATGACCTCTGGAAAAACCGTAGCCTTGACTAGATGGACCTTTGTTGACAAAGTAATGTCTCTGCTTTTTAATATGCTATCTAGGTTGGTCATAACTTTTCTTAAAAGGAGTAAGCGTCTTTTTAATTTCATGGCTGCAATCACTTTCATCTGCAGTGATTTTGGAGCCCCCCAAAATAAAGTCTGTCATTGTTCCATTGTTTTCCCATCTATTTGCCATGAAGTGATGGGACCAGATGCCATTATCTTAGTTTTCTGAATGTTGAGTTTTAAGCCAGCTTTTTCACTCTCCTCTTTCACTTTCATCATTATGATTTAGCTTGATCTAAATTATTATGTATTGTATTCCCTCTAAAGATCTTAAAGCTAATTGGTTTCCTGATTTGGGGTAAGGATGTCTCAGTTACTATCCGGAGATACATCTGGCTCCCACCTTTGGTGACATTAGGTGTGGCCCTTGAATTAGGGGAGAGAAAAGCCTCATTGATCTATTTGAACTTATATTTCAGCTTTATTGTCAGAAAGTAATTTGTAATTTTACCTTGGATCCATCCAAATGTCCCCCTCCCCACTTATCATTCACTTTCATTTAAACAAATACTAATTTTTCCTTAATCAAAAGTTCCGTTAGAGGTTATAAATTTATTTTCCAATTCCACCATTCCTTCTGTATTAGTTTGTACTCTTCTGTAAAGTAGGATTTTTCTTTAAACAACTGGAATCATTTGGTGAATTTGAAGAAATAATTTCCTATCAGACAGAATAAATGCTTAATTTTTCACTTCAATTCACAATGTTCAGAGCTGGGATAATAGCTGACCCATTGTCACTTTTGGTTCATGAATTTTCATAGATTTAATCTATTAAAATCAACAATTGTTCTTTTTGATTCTCAAATTGTTACAAATGTGGCCAGTGGGAACCCCTTCTGTGCACCTGCTTAAACATTTAAAAAATTATGGTAAAATCTGTATAACATAAAAATATCATTATACATAGTTATGTTTATATAGTTCAGTGGGATTAAACACATTCACATTACTACTTTCTGTCTCCTTGAATTTGACTTCCTTAATATCTCATGAATGGAATCATACATTGTTTTTTTGACTGGCTTATTTCACTTGCTTAATGTCTTAATGTTGAAGCCTGTGTCAGAATTTCCTTCCATTTTAAGACTGAATGATATTCTATTTTTTTATTTTATTTTTAATTGGAGGATAGTTGCTTTACAATGTTGTCTTGGTGTCTGTCAAACAACAATGAGAATCAGTCATAATTATACATATATCTCCTCCCTCTTGAGACCCCTCCCTCCAGCCCACCCCCCATCCCATCCCTTTAGGTCATCACAGAGTGCCAGGCAGGGATCCCTGTCTTATGGAGCAGCTTCTCACTAGCTGTACACAGTAGTGTATATATATATCAATGCTACTTCTTCAATTCATCCCACCCTCTTCTTCCCCTGCATGTGTGGCTTTTTTTTTTTTTATTTATTTTTATTCGTTGGAGGCTAATTACTTTACAATATTGTGGTGGTTTTTGCCATACATTGACATGAATCAGCCATGGATTTACGTGTGTTCCCCATCCCGATCCCCCCTCCCCTGAATGATATTCTACTGTATATATATATATCATATTTTGTTTATCTGTTGATGGTCACTTGGCTTGCTTCCACATTTTGGCTATTGTGAATAATGCTGCTCTGAATATGTGTGTAACAAATATCTATTCCAGTCCTTGCTTTCGAATGCATTGCCTTCAGGCTCTTTTGATAGTGTCTTATGATGCACAAAAGTCTTAAACTTTGATGAAGTCAGTTTTGTCCATATTCTCTTTTGTTATCAGTGCCTTCAGTATCATCTCTTGGAAATTATTGCCAGTCCAATATCATGAAACTTTTCTGTTTTTTCGCCAAGAGTTCAATAGTTTGGCTCTTATATTTAGATTTTTTTAATCCATTTTGAGTTAATTTTGTATGTGGGTTTTTTTTTAAACCCTTGCCTGAGATCAACATGTAGACACTGCTACATTATATCATTTGTTTATGTATTTTTGGCTGTGTGGGGTCTTCATTGCTGCATGTGGGCTTTCTTTGGTTGCGGAGAGCAGGGGCTACTCTCTAGCTGTGATCACTTCTCTGGTGGTGGAGCACAGGCTCCAGGCCTACTGACTTCAGTAGTTGCAGCTTAGGGGCTCATTAGTTGTGGCTTATGGACCCTGGAGCATACCAGCTTCAGTAGTTGTGGCTTGTGGGCTCCAGACTGGGGGTTCAGGAGTTGTGGTGTACGGGCTTAGTTTCTGAGGCATGTGGACTCTTCCCAGACCAGGGATCAAAACCGAATCCTTGGCAGGTGGATTCTTATCCACTGCATCCACCACCAGGGAAATCCATGTATATGGTGTTAGGTAAAGGTCCAACTTCATTTCTTTGCATGTGGATATTCAGTTATACCAGCACTATTTATTGAAAAGATTGTCCTTTCCCCTATTGAATGGTCTTGTCATCTTTTGACAATCATTTGACCATATATATATAAGGATTTATTTCTTGGCTTTCTTCCTTTCTGTTGGCCTATCCTTAGTGCCAAAAATAGGTTTTGCTTTTTTTTTTTTTTTTGGATTTTTCTACCTATATTCATAAAAATGTTGGTTTATAGTTTTTTTTTAACTTGTAGTATCTTTGTCTAGCTTTCATATCAGGGCAATGCTTAGCTCATAGATTGGATTAAGTAGTCCCCTTTTTTTCAGTTTTAAAAAAATTATTTAGCTGCATTGGGTCTTAGTGGCACTTGGGATCTTCACTGCATCATTGCAGGATCCCTAGTTGTGGAGCGTGGGCTCAGTAGTTGCAGCACGTAGGCTTAGTTGCCCTGCAGAGTATAGAATCTTAATTCCCCAACCAGGGACTAAACCAGATCCCCTGCATTGTATGGTGGATTCTTAGCCACTGGACCACCAGGGAAGTCCCCTTTTCAATTTTTTGTTAGAATTTGAGAAACATCGACATTTTTCTTTGAATGTTTAGTGTAGGATTCAGCGTGAAGCCATCAGGTTCAGGATCTTTCTTTGTTCTGGAAGCTTTTGGTTACTGATTTACTAGTTGTGGGCATATTCAGATTTTCTATTTTTTCATGATTTGGTGTTGGTATGTATTGTTTTTCTATGATTTTATCCATTTCATTTAGATTATCCAATTTGTTGGCATGCAACTGTTCATAGTACTCTATTCTTAAAATTTTTATTTCTATATAGTTCATAGTAATGTCTTCACTCTCATTTCTGCTATCAGTAATTTGAGTCTTCTCTTTTTCTTGATCAGTCTAGTTAAAGGTTTGGAATTTTGTTATCTTTCCCAAAAGCCAACTTTTGGTTTCAGTAATATTTCTCTAATATTTCTTTCCTGCTAACTTTGGGTTAATTTGTTCTTTTTCTGGTTCCTTAAGGCTAGGTTGTTGGTTTGAGATCTTTTTAAATTATAAGCATTTATGGTTATAAATTCCCTCTTAGCATTGCTTTTGCTGTACCTTGCAAGTTTTTTAGTGTTATTTTCATTTTTGTTTGTCTATGTATTTTCTAATTTCCCTTGTGGTTTCTTTTTTGACCTATTGGTTTTTTAAGAGTATGTTGTTTAGTTCCATAAATTTGGATATTTTCCAGTGTTCTTGTTATTATTGATTTCTGTTTTTTAAAATCTCTTGAGCCTTAATTTGTGACCTGACATATGATTATTCTGAAGAGGAATGTACCATGTGCATTTGAGAAGAATGTGTATCTTGTTGAGTAGAGTGTTCTGTATGTGTTTGTTGTATCTAGTTGATTTATGTGTTGTTCAACTTGTTTCCCTACTCATCTTCTGTCTGGTTGTTCTATTTATTATTTAGAGTGAGATATTGACATCTCCAACTGTTACTTAGAACTGTTTATTTGTCCTTTCAATTCTGTCAGTTTTGGTTTCAGATACTTTGACCTATTATTAGGTGTAAATCTTTATAATTATGCATCTTTTTGCTATGTTGAACCTTTATTAATATACTGGTATATAATATCCTTTGTCTCTTGAAACTTTTTTGATTTAAAGTCTATTATGTTTGATAGCCACTAGTATAGCCATGCCAACTCTTTTGTTTACTATTTCCATGGAATATCTTTTCCCATCTTTTCACTTTCAGCCTATTTTTGTCTCTGGATCTAAAGTAGTCTCTTGTAAACAACATATAATTAGACCATGTTTATTTGAATCCATTCTTCCAACCTCTGTCTTGATTGGAGAGTTTAAACTGTTTATATTTAAAGTAATTAATGATAAAGAGGGACTTCTGTCATTTTACTCTTTGTTTTCAGTGTGCATAGCTTTCCTGCCCCTTGTTTCCTGTATTATATCTTTTGTGTTTAGTGGATTTTTTTTTTTTTTTGCAGTGAAACTTTTAATTCCCTTCTCATTTCCTTTTGTATATATCATATAGCTATTTTCTTTGTGTTCACTGTGTGGATTAAATTTGACATCCCCAAATTATAACATACCAATTTGAATTTATACCACTTTAATGTGATTAAAATAAAAGCTCCATCCAGTGCTGTCCCCATTCCAGTTCAGTTATTAATGTCACTAAGTTACATCTTTATGTATTAAGAGTCCAAAAATACAAACTAGTAACATTTTTTATGCATTGGTACCTCAGAAAACTGTTTTCCTTCATTCTCATCTCACAACACTTACGACATCAGATATGTGGGTTTTCTGCAACAAGAAACTAACTGCTTGGAATTAGTGCCCAGTCCTATAGGTTAAGGGCTTAATCCCACAGACTGTCCCCTATCCTTTATTTCCTCTTTTCTTTAATATTTATTTTTAAATTTAAAAAATAATTTTATTTATTTATGCTATTTATTTTTGGCTGTGCTGGGTCTTTGTTGCTGTGCGCATTTTTCTCTAGTTGCAGTTTGAAGGCTTCTCATTGCAGTGGACTCTCCTGTTGTGGAGCACAGGCTATACGGAGCTCAGGCTTCAGTCGTTGTGACACATGGGCTCAGCAGTCGCAGCTCCTGGACTCTAGAACACAGGCTCAATAGTTGTGGTACACAGGCTTAGTTACTCCATGGCATGTGGGATCTTCTCAGCCGACGTCGATCCCATGTCTCGTGCATTGGCAGGCGGATGTTTTACCACTGAGCCACCAGGAAAACCCTGTTATTTTTATTTATTTGGCTGTGCTGGGTCTTAGTTGTGGCATGCAGGATTTTTCATTGAGGCATACAAGATCCTCTAGTTGCAGCATGTGGGACCTTGAGTTGTGGCATGGCAACTCTTAGTTGCGGCATGTGGCATCTAGTTCCCTCACTGGGGATGGAGCCCAGGCCCTCTGCATTGGAAGCATTGAATCTCAGCCACAGGACAGCCAGGGAAGTCCTTGCCCCCTGATTCAGACACCAGTCACAAGCCTAGGTTATCACTTGGCTTCTGACCAACTGTCTGTAAATTGGGACCAGTTTCTATGACTTCCTCCTGAGATCTGATAATTTTCTAGAGCAGCTCACAGAATCCAGGAAAAGTTTATTTACTATTGCTGATTTTTTACAAAATGATATCTTAAAGAATACAACTGAACAGCCAGATAAAGAGCTACGTAGAGGGTGAGGTATGGGAAAGTGGCACAGAGCTTCCCTTCCATCTCTTAGGTACAGCCACCCTCCTAGCACCTCCGTATGTTCAACAACCCAGAAGCTCTCTGAGCTCTGTACTTTGGGAGTTTTTATGGAGACTTGATCATGTCGACATCATCAATTATTAATTCATTTTCTAGGCCCTCTCTTGTCTCTGGAGAATGAGGGATACGGCCCAAAATTCCAAGCTTCTAATGATGGCTTGGTCTTTCTGGTGACCAGCCCCTATCCAGAAGGTCACCAAGAGTCACCTCATTAGAACAAAAGATGCTCTAATGTTAATAAACTCTTCCAGCATTTATCTGGGAATAACTTAATATCTCCTTCATAGTCGAAGGACAGTTTTGCCAGTTATAAGATTTTTGGTTAGACAGTTTTTTCAGCATTTTGAATATATCAACCCACTGCCTTTTGGCATTCAAGGTTTCTAATGAGAAATCTGTTAATAATCTTATCTGCGATCCCTTATATGTGATGAGTTACTTTCTTACTGCTCTCAAGATTCTCTTTGTCTTTAGACAGTTTGATTATAATGTGTCTCAGTGAGGATTTCCTTGATTGATTTTATCCTACTTGAAGTTCACTGAGCTCTTTGGAGGGCTATGTGCATGTCTTTCATCACATTTGAGATGTTTTCACCCATTATTTTTTCAAGCAGTCTCTCTGCTCCTTTCTCTCTCTCTTTTAGGATCCCCACAATGCATATGTTGATCTGCTTGATGTTGTCCCACGGGTCCTTTAGCTGCTCATTTCAGTTTTTTTCAATCTTTTTTTCTTCTTGTTCCTCAACTTGACAATTTCAATTGTCCTATCTTCAAATTAGCTGATTCTTCTGCCTACTCAAATCTGCTTTTGAATCCCTCTAGCCAGTTTTATTTTATTTTTAAGCTCCAGAATTTCTTTTTAGTTTATTTTTAGGTGTTCTGTCTCTTTATCAAAATTACCATTTTGTTCATACATCAGTTTTGTGACTTCGTCCACATCTTCTTTTAGCTCTTTGAGCATCCTTAAGACAGACAGTTGTTTTAAATGCTTTGTGTAGGAAGTTCACCATCTGGTCTTTCTTAGACATTTCTGTTTATTTTTCCCCCTTTGAATGGGTCTTAACATTCCTGTCCTTTTATGACTCATGATTTTTTTGTTGTTGAAAACAACATTTGAATCTTATGATGTAGGAACTCTGGAAATAAAATTCTTCCTCTTCCTCAGGGTTTACTGATTTTGTTTATAGTTTATTTAAATTGGTGTATGTTGTCTCTGTGACAGCATCAGCCTGAGAGGTAAGCTTAAGGTTTCCCAGATATTTTATGAGTCTGGATCTTTTCTTAGGTATGTGTGGTGACTTTCTAAATTTTCCATGTATGTGGTTGCTTTTGAGTATGTGTTTGTGTGCGCTCAGTCACTTCAGTTGTATCTGACTTTTTTCAACCCCAAGGACTGTAGCAGACCAGGCTCCTCTGTCCATGGGATTCTCCAGGCAAGAATACTGGAGCGGGTTGCCATTTCCTCCTCTAGGGTATCTTCCTGACCCAGGGATTGAACCCTCTTCTCCTGTGTCTCCTGCATTGCAGGCAGATTCTTTACCCACTGAACCACCTGGGAAGCTTTTAAGTATACTAGTTCTTAAATGTATGGTTCCCAAAAGGTGAAAAAGGGAAAAATGAAGGGAGATAGAAACAGATGCCAGGGACTTCCCTGGTGGTCCACTGGTTAAGACTCTGTGCTTCCACTTCAGGGGGCACAGTTTCCATATCTGGTCTGGGAACTAAGATCCTGCAAGCCATGCAATGTGGCCAGAGAGAGAGAGAAATCGGTGCCAGTCCTTTTAAATACCCTGTAGGTTCGGTCATTTGGAGGAGGAGGTTTGTGACGATTGCAGTGGGTGTTGTAACAATGGCTCCCCACCTCTTTCTGCACCTCACGGTCAGAAGCAGCAGTTAGTGATGAGAACACAGATTACCCGTTATTTGGAGCACCAAGTTTTCATTGCCCACTCTGTCTGGTTCCCACAAGTTGAGGCAGGCTGCTCCAGAAATGTGTGCACAGCTTCCTTGTATGGGACCCAGGATGTTTGGGGGTAGCCTCTAACTACCTAAGAGCTGAAATTGACTGAAATTAACAGCAGCCTACCTTTCACACCTTCCTTTGAAGTCACAAGCATTTAATAGACTCCATTGTTCCAAAGTAATTACATCAGGCAAACCCTGCAGTCAGAGATATGAATTCCCGGTGCTTCCTACTCTACTGTCTTCCCTGGTGTCACTTCGGCTGTGTCCATTTTACACAGTCCTAATTATCTTGGGAAGTTCCCTTATTTTCTGGCACAATAGAAGCACCAGGTTCATTTATTCATTCCTTGCTCCAGACTTGGAGTCAGGAAATTCTCCCGACTCTTCCTTTTAGTAAGGAATGGAATTGAAGGCAAAAATCTGAGCGTGAGGGATTTGTGCTTGTATAAAATATTTCCTATTTCAATATAGCATTATTTTTGTTTCTGATTTTTATAATTTCACTTATGCTGAAAATCCAGATTTCTCACAGTATTATGTTAAAACTTTTTTATTGTGATAAACAGCACTCAAACAAAACTGTGAATGTAAGTACACAGTTTAACAGATTATTACAGAATAAAGACCTTTGAAACATTGTTAGCACCATGGAAGCCCCTATGGTTTCCCTTATCATTGTCTCCTTACCTCCCTCCCCTCTATTATTACTCATAGCCTATTGTCTGGACATAACTTCTTTGAATTCCTCTGTCTACCCTGTGGTGTTCTTGTAATTGATAAAAGCTGCAATTGCTTTCTTAAGTTTTGTTTTCCTTTTTTTTTTTTTAATTTGTGTTTGAATGTTGTTAATTTTTCCTTGATCTTCAACAACACTTTTCTGGTGAATTTTCTCTTTTGAGAAATTACAATCTTCAATTTCTGTTTTGGATACTGTATTTTACTCATGTTTTGGTTTTCATATTTGAATGGACTGGTCATTTCTGGAGAGATTACTGGGGTTGTGTTCCCAGTTTCTCAGCTTCAAGTTTCTCAGCTCTCTATTGCAACAGTAATTGACAACTTTAAAAAAAAATATGATTCATGGATCCTGTCCTGTTTCAAGAAATTCTACCACCCACCAATCTCTTCTCTTTTCCCTTAATATCAGTCAAGGAATATTGCCCTTGACTTCCAAGACAATCCCCCACCCTTTTAAAAAGTGCTCTTAAAAGTCTTCCCCTTTTCTTTACTTCCTCCAATGCTTGATCTCAGACTTAACCACTGCATTCCTACTCAGATGAGAGCCTCTTTTTTTTTTCCTAAATTAGTACCTCTTAAAATTTTTAAATTTATTTTTGGTTGTGGTGGGTCTTTGTTGCGGCACAGTCTTTCTGTAGTTGCAATGACTTCTGCGGGAACACAGGCTTTAGGAGAGTGGGCTCCGTAGTTGTGGCGCACAGGCTTACTTGCTTTGCAGCATATGGGATCTTCCTGGACCAGGGATCCAACCTGTGTCCCCTGCGTTGGCAGGCGGATTCTTAACCACTGGACCACCAAGGAATTCCTGAGAGCCTCTTCTGTAGGTAAATATTTGTGAATGGTTTCTAAGTTTTGCCAAAGCGAAGACCTATCTGAACCCTCCATTCTTCTTACCTTTATGGTTTTCTGAACCTGTTCTGCTAGTTTGGGATGATCTTTCACCCTCACACTTAAGCATAATCTGGAATTTCAGAGTTCTCTCAAGAGTCTTAGCTGAAAGTACAGATTGTGGAGTATTTTATTTGCTCTTTATACTTTTTATGAAATAAAACTAAAAGCATGCCAAGCAGGTAGAGTGGCATGAGTCACTTCTAGGCTTCCACCATGCTTCTGTCAGCCAGACTGGCATTTTATTTATTTATTTGCCACACTGTGTGGCATGTGGGATCTTAGTTTCCTGAACAGGGATCGAACCCAAGCTCCGTGCAGTGTAAGCATGGAGTCTTAACTACTGGACTACCGGGGAAGTCCCCCAGACTTGCATTTTAGAAAACCCAAACTGGAGATTGGCCTGAAGGTGGGATAATTCAGACAAGAGATGATGAGGGCTTAGATTAAGGTGGGGTCTGGAAATGGGGACATGTGGAAGTGTGGTTTAAGCTATGGTGAATCTCCCCTGACTTTCTTTCTCCAAGGATGCTGAGAAGTCAATGTCCATCTTGAACATGTCTTCAACTCCTGGAAGCAGTGGAATGCACACCTCTTGGAACCATAGTCCATTAGGCATTCAACACATCCCTCAGTGCACAGAGCTGCAGAGGATCCCATTGGCTTCTGCTGAGGCACCCAGACAGAATGCCAGTGAAATGGGGCCACCGTTCAGTATGGCGCTGCCTGACCACCGTGTGAGCTACTGCCCCCAACTGACTTTCACCCCTGCCCAGATGACTTTCACTCAAGGAATGTCTCCTTCGCAGCCAGGAATGATGATTTTCAAGGAACCCCAGATGATGCCCTTAGGAGAGCCCAATATTCCAGGGATGGCCATGACCTTTGGTGGGAATCTAAGGATGCCCCTCAGTGGGCCACCAACCTCACCTCCCAGTGGAATCCCAATGATGTCCCACATCAGAATGCAAACAATGTCATATCCTGGCCTCCCATCGGTAGCTTCTAACAGAGACCCTTTACTACCTAAACCATTATTAAATCCAACCGTGCCTTCCACTGAGGCCCAAGCAATGCTCCCTTCTATAGCTCAGATTTTGCCTCCTAGACAGCCCCACAACTTTGGGATGCCCCCAGGTGGATCTCCATTATTGCTGGCTTTGGAATCCCAGGGCTCCTTTGTGAACCAGCCGGTCTCCCAGGAAGACCCCTTCCTACCTAAGCAGCCCATACCTGCTCAACAAAGAGCAGAGCAGCAGTACTCCAGGACCCAGGAAAAAGCTCCCAGACGGAGATCCCCAGTTTTAAGGCCTTACCGCTGCGACTATGAGAACTGTGAAAAAGCTTACACTAAGCGCTCCCACCTCGTGAGTCACCAACGCAAACACACAGGTAAATGAAGTATCAGACATGTGGGGTGGGTGGAGAAATCTCTGGGCTTTAGATTTGTGGGGGACCCCTGGTTTGTAATGGTTTGGAATTAGCCTGTCATCGTTAAAGCTTGGGATCAAGCTCTGTTGGCCCCACTGATGTGCTTTCCCACAGTCTGGTATGCCTGTGCTGGGATGATAGAGACTGCTAGTTATGCCATCTCCTCACTGCTTTCCTACATTTTCCCTTCTGATTCCTCAACATTGACAGCTCTGCTTCATCAAGTCAGACCCCTTTCTTCCCACCTGCTAGCCTGTTCCTCTCAATCCCTTCTCTCCCTTGTCATTCCCCAGGTGAACGACCCTATAAATGCACTTGGGAAGCCTGTACCTGGTCCTTCTTCCGTTCTGATGAACTTGGAAGACATACTCGGATACACACCAAACATCGACCACATAAATGTGACCAGTGCGGCCGACAGTTCATGAGATCTGACCATCTCAGGCAACACCAAAGGACTCATATACAGATGCCAAGATCTCCAGACCCACCGGCTGACAATGGATGTATGGCTGGTCCTCCTCCTACTCCTGGTCTTTAGGTCAATCTGCTCATCCCCTCATTTTGGCTTCTCCATCCAGATCCTGCGTGCCTCTGACCAGCTAGTCTCTTTGGTGGGTGTAGGCTTTGATGAAGACACTAAGATTATGAGGCAATGGTGAAGCTCATATGAGCTCTGGACCCAGTCAGGGCTCCTCAGAAACTGTGTTGGATGTCCTCACATCTCCGGGGCCACCTACTTGTGCCAAGTTCAGCAACATGAGAAGATGGAGCACAGTAAAAAATGGGAGCTTTATTCAAAAGCTCTTTATCTTATGTCACTCCCAGCTTGAAACCCTTTAGCGACTCTCCTTTGCCTGCAACACAAAATCCGAGTTCCTTATCTTGGTCTTTGACAGTTTCCAGAGCCAGGCTATGTTCAAATCCTGAATTTACCACTTACTAGCCATGTGACCTTGGGAATGGTTTTTGCCCATTGTGCCAGGTTTCCTCTTCTGATAAATGAGAAAAACAGTATTATACTGTGTGAACACGTCTTATGTACAATATCAGATGCTCTCTGGCACTCACTAGCCACATGTCCAGTTTGTCTCTTCTCATCATTTCCAGACTTGGATGAAATGCTCCCCACAGGACATGGGATCTGACATCTCAAGTAGCCACTAGCAACCCTGGAGTGTAGAAAAGTTAATGCTCCAGGCGTAGTGTTTGACTATTGGGAGTTGGGAGAAGTCCCGGCAGATAAATTCCCTCTTCTTCCCTCCCTTCCCTGAACTGGTGCAAGATTTCTCCCAGTAGGGAGACCACTTCTCCCAGTGGGGAGACCTCCCAGGTACCAGTGTACACAGCTCTGTGCCTCTTCCAGGCTTGTCATGAAGCAGACTCAGTGTGCTATCACCTTGCATTACCTCCCATTCTTCCTTACCTTGTGTCCCTTTTCTCATCCTAATTGCCCCGGGTTTTTGTCACCCAAATAAAACATTGATACTTATTCATGTTCCAGGCTCTGTTTTCTAGGTGACTTGTGGGTGGAGGACATTAGACTGGAACAGAGAAGGATGAACCCCACTGTAAGTTCCCCTTTGCCCCCCACCAAGCCCAGGTACCTGGACTCCTAAATATCAGCTATCACAGGACCTGTTCTGCCCTGCCCCTTCCCTGGGGTTAAGGGCATAGTGACTCCTCTGGCAACTCAACCACAGTTAGTTCAGAACCTCATTTCTGGACCTCAGCTGGTTGTTTTACTGACCAGCAAACTAATAGGAACTGGCCTAAGTTTTCAAGTAGCAGAGCTGGGATCCCAATCAGGAGCTGTCCACTTCAGAGGTGGATCTATTACCTTAGAGGTGGTATCTTCTACAGGTGTCTCCTGGGCCCAGCACTGCCAGGAGATGGCCACAGTGAAATGAGTCAAGTCTGGTTCTTTTTTTTTTTCTTTTTGTTTCAAGTCTGGTTCTTGTGGCCCAGGGACCATCTTGGTTTAGGGGCTGAGAGGTCCACCTTGGTGCAGTGGCCATGGAGAGGGGGAATACCTGAAGGGGGATGGTCAAAGACTTTCTGGAGGAGGTGACCCTTGAGCTCAGTAAGCGAGGGTATGTAACATCTAGTAGCCCCTTAGTGTCGAAATAAACCCATCAGATAAAAGAAGAGGATTCCACGCAGAAGGAAGCTGGATCTGATAATCTGCTCTGAGGAGAGTCAACCTGCAAACTTCCTTTCATTCAGCACATGTTCTTGAAAGAACCCACAATACAGACAGCACCACGGCTGTGAGGAACAACTCATAGTGAGGGGCACAGAGAAAAACGAAAGGATGAGTCAGGGAAGAAAGACTTCTCAAAGAGGTGCTTGAATCACCCTGACCTAAAGGGTTTATGGGGGCTAGTTGGGTCTCCCATTTCCTGGATGTCTACCTTTGATCATGCTCTGTGCTGGACAGTAAGGACTCAGAGAATGACAGTGCCTTGCTGGAGGGCAGAAAGATCATGGACGAAAGTTCTGAAAGTGCTCCATGCTGCCAAGGAGAAGAGTCAAACCTCTGTGGACTCAGCCTTCTGGGCATCTGGGGGTGTTCTCATGGCCTTGGTTGTGCCTGCCTCTCCCCCTTCCACCCTGACCCTCTCCTGCAGGACAGCTTGATCTGTTTCCTAAGTGACCCCCTCATATCTGGGCCTGGCATCCTGGTGGTTTCCACCCCAATTGTGAACCAGGGTAATGGATCTGATTTTTAAAAATGGGGGCAGAGGGCAATCTTTTGTGACCAACTTCTGGCCCCAGGGACAGGAGTCTTAGGTATCTGAAGTCCCTTCCACCTGAGCACTGGGTCCCCTCCATGGATTGGGGCATCGCAGACTCAGTGGGCCAGGGCTGGTCTCTATTGGCAGCCCTGCTGGTAGGGTCAGCAAGCCAGGTTGCTTGTTGGGATGCAAGAGAGATCTGTTGGTGACCCATCACTTTCACTGAGGAATGGGAGCAGGTAGGAACCAGCGTGGGCGAGAGAGCGCCATGTATGCTGCAACCATGGGAAAAACAGGCCTCCACCCCTTGGAGGTCACAACCTCATAGAGGAGGGATGTAGGAAATGTACAGCATGCTGTGAGGACAAGTATCTGAAGGTGACTATACAAGGCCAAGGACTTCTCTGGTGGCTCAGACAGTAAAGGTCTACCTACAATGCGGGAGACCTGGTTTCAATCCCTGAGTGCGGAAGATCCCTTGGAGAAGGAAATGGCAACCCACTCCAGTACTCCTGCCTGGAAAATCCCATGGACGGAGGAGCCTGGTAGGCTACAGTCCATGGGGTTGCAAAGAGTCGGACACGACTGAGCGAGTTCACTTTCACTTTATACTAGGCCAAAGGAGTTAGGAAGGCATTCCACAGGAAGTGTAGTTTGATCTCAGAGTTAAGGATTAAGGAGGAGTTAGGAAGATAAAGGAGGTGAAAGGATTGGAGAAGAAATAAATCTATCCTTTATATCCACTGATTACTCTATGGCAGGCATGGCTAAGCATCTCCCAATGTTATCTTGGTTTCAACCCAAGGCAGGATAACAGATGGATAAGACACTGTAGGCTCTCAAGTAAGTCTAGGTTTGAATCCTGCTTTTGCCATTCCCTAACTGTGTGTGTGTATATGTGTGTGTGACTCAGTTGTGCCCATCTCTTTGCAACCCCATAGACTGTAGCCTGCCAGGCTCCTCTGTCTGTGGAATTCTCCAGGCAAGAATACTGGAGTGTGTTGCAGTTCCCTTCTCTAGGGGATCTTCCCAACCCAGGGATCAAACATGGGTCTCCTGCATTGCAGGCAGATTCTTCACTGTCTGAGTCACCAGGAAGCCCTTGAGCAAATTAGTTATCTCTGCTTCAAATAGCAGTGAGGCCAGATTAATAGATTCAAGCTCAAGAGAGACAAGAGTTAATCACATTCAAAAATGGTTTGACTTAAAAAAGAGGGAGGGATTTTGTACTCCAGGTGAGAGTGGAAGGTAGATTGGACCAGGTTATGGAAATAGAGGTGGAGGGTAGTAGATTTAGGAGAGAAAATTAACCCTGGTGAAATTAATTGAATTTGGTTGGTAAGGGAGTGGTCAAAGATGACACCCAGGTTTCTGGCTTGCGTTATAAGTAACACAGAAAGAGAACTGGATGACCATCATTTATTTATTTTTATTGTGATATTTAATATGTGCAAAAAATCTTATATATATATACAATTTAAAGAATAATTAAAAAAAACACTTATTTGCTTTTATGACACGAGAAAAAGAACAAACTAATACATTTGAAGGCTTTCGAGTTCCCCTCTCTGGTTACATCCCTCATCCTATCCTGAATTTTGGTTGATCTTGTCTTTGCTTTTCTTTGTTGTTCTTACTATATATGTATTCTTAAATAATATAAATATTGGTGTTATGTAGTTTTGAATTTTGTGTTTATTCTATTTGGGGTTCATTAAGCTTCTTTAAAGTTTTATTGTCTTAATAAAATTTGGAAACAATTTGGCAATTGTTTTGTCAATTTTTTGTCGCCCCTCCTCTCCTTCTGACACACAGACACCCAGTCTGACACACAGTCCGACAAAGGCGGACATTTTAGTCATATCCGACTCTTTGTGACCCTCTGGACTGTAGCCCACCAGGCTCCTCTGTCCATAGGATTCTCCAGGCAAGAATACTGGAGTGGGTTGCCTTGCCTTTCTCCAGGGGATCTTCCCAACCCAAGGATCAAACCAGTGTCTCTAGTGTCTCCTGTATTGACAAGTGGGTTCTTTATCACTAGTCCCACCTGGGAAGCATTGCCCCAGAGATCAGTAATATTCAAATTTTTTTCAGTCTTTGAATGGCTGACAATTTTTTTTTCTGGATGTCAGAAAATTGTGAATTTACTTTGTTGGATTGTTTTATTCCTGTAAGTGTGGTGTTAGGTTTTATTTCTGGCATGAACTTTACTTGGAATTAGTTGGCTGTCTTTGAAGCTTACTATTTTTCTCCCTTTGTTGTTCAGTCGCTCACTTGTGTCCAACTCTTGACAACCCTGTGGACTGCAGCACACCAGGCTTCCCTGCCCTTCACTATCTTCTGAAGTTGGCTCAAACTCATGTTTGTTGGGTCGGAGATGCCATCCAACCATCTCATCTTCCGTCACCCTCTTCTGCTGTCAATCTTTCCCAGCTTCAGGGTCTTTTCCAGTAAGTCAGTTCTTCGAATCAGGTGGCCAAAGTATTGGAGCTTCAGCTTCAGCATCAGTCCTTCCAATGAATATTCAGGGTTGATTTTCTTTAGGACTAACTGGTTTGATCTCCTTGCAGTCCAAGGGACTCTCAAGAGTATTTCTCCAGCACCACAGTTCAAAAGCATCAATTCTTTGTAACGCAGCCATCTTTGTCGTAACTTTTCTTCCAAGGAGCAAATATTTTTCAATTTTGTGGCTGTAGTCACCATCTGCAGTGATTTTTGGAGCCCAAGAAAATAAAATCTGCCACTCTAACTTTCAAATAATGAACGACAACTAGATTTCTTTTCATATATTTATGGGCTATTATTCTTTGATGTGAATTATCTGTTCATGATTTTGCCCATTTTTTCCTCTCGGTTTTGATGTATTTTCCCCCTCATTTTTAGAGTTTGAATTGTCTTTTGATTTTATCTACCATCTATTTATATAATTATGGCCATGTAAAAGATTTTTATTTTCATGCAATCAATTTTCCTCACCTACTTTTCTCACATCTGGATTTGAGTCATAGTTAGAACCCTTTGTCTAAATTCTGGTTATAGAGGAATCACCTATTTTTCCCCTAGTAATTGTATCTTGAATATTTTACTTTTAGATTCTCGATCCATTTGAGATTATTTTTACTTTGTCAGCTATAGATCTAATATCAACTTTTGCTAGTAGGTTAAGCAGCTATCCCAGAACAGTTTCTTTTCTTTCTTATTTGTTTTGGCCATACTGCACAGCATGTGGGATCTTAGTTCCCTGACCAGGAATTGAACCTGTGCCCCCTGCATTGGAAGTCCAGAGTCTTAACCACTGGACTGCCAGGGAAGTCCCTCTTTAAAAAAAGAATCTGATTGATTGATTTTTTTGGCAGCTCTGGGTCTTTGTTGCTTCACAGGCTTTCTCTAGTTCTGTTGAGCAGGGACTACCTGCTAGTTGCAGCGTGGGCTTCTCATTGCAGTGACTTCTCTTGTTGCAGAGCACAGGCTCAGAACTCGTGACACACAAGCTTAGTTACCCTACAGCATGTGGAATCTTCCTGGGCCCGGGATCGCACGCGTGTCCCACGCTGGCAGGCAGATTCTTAACCACTGGGTCACCAGAGCACCCTCAGTCCCTCTGCTAACTCCCAGGGTTTTCTCCTCTGACTCCCCCAACACCACAGCCCTCCCACCATGGACACTGTGTATTCTGTGCCTCAGGCCCACACTAGCACTTCCTTTCCCTCCATTCCCAGAACGTCTTAAAGTTCATTTTTCTTCCAGAGACTTGTTACTTTCATACTTATTTCCCCAATATCCTTGTGTCTATTTATAGACTTTCTATTTTATCCCATTGATTCCTCTCCTAATCCACTGGCTCCACATTACTATTTGTTGACCTTGCAGGCAGAGCAGAGCCTGGTGGTCACCCTCCCGCGGCGCTGTCAATGCAGACACTGCACACTGCAGACCTCCCACCCACACCACCACCCTCAGTCCCTCTGCTAATTCCCAGGGTTGTCTCCTCTGACTCCCCCAACACCACAGCCCTCCCACCATGGACACTGTGTATTCTGTGCCTCAGGCCCACACTAGCACCTCCATTCCCTCTCAGGCACCCAGCCCCCGTCTACAGCTCACCTGTACCCTGGAGGGTTCCTTCCTGCTTGATCAGTGACTGTGGACCAACTCTGCTTCTGCAATGACTACAAACCTGCAAACTTGTCTGCCATCCACCTTCTGCAACTGTACCTTCTTCAGTGAGATCTGACCCCCAACCTCAGAGAGAGGGCTCATCTTCCAACTTATCCTTACTCCTAAGCTTGTCCTAAGCAAAGTTAGAATTGGACATGGAACAACAGACAGGTTCCAAATAGGAAAAGGAATACGTCAAGGCTGTATATTGTCACCCTGCTTATTTAACTTACATGCAGAGTACATCATGAGAAACGCTGGGCTGGATGAATCACAAGCTGGAATCAAGGTTGCCAGGAGAAATAACAATAACCTCAGATATGCAGGTGACACCACCCTTATGGCAGAAAGTGAAGAAGAACTAAAGAGCCTCTTGATGAAAGTGAAAGAGGAGAGTGAAAAAGTTGGCTTAAAGCTCAACATTCAGAAAACTAAGATCATGACATCTGGTCCCATCACCTCATGGGAAATAGATGGGAAAACAGTGGAAACAGTGACAGACTTTATTTTGGGGGGCTCCAAAATCACTGCAGATGGTGACTTCTGCAGATGGAGAAAGATGCTTTCTCCTTGGAAGAAAAGTTATGACCAACCTAGACAGAATATTAAAAAGCAGAGACATTACTTTGCCAACAAAGGTCCATCTAGCCAAGACTATGGTTTTTCCAGTGGTCATGTATGGATGTGACAGTTGGACTATAAAGAAAGCTGAGCACTGAAGAATTAATGGTTTTGAACTGTGGTGTTGAAGAACTCTCTTGAGAGCCCCTTGGGCTGCAAAGAGATCCAACCAGTCCATCCTAAAGGAAATCAGTCCTGAATATTCATTGGAAGGACCAATGTTGAAGCTGGAACTCCAATACTTTGGCCACCTGATGCAAAGAACTGACTCATTTGAAAAGACCCTGATGCTGGGAAAGATTGAAGGTGGGAGGAAAAGGGGATGACAGAGGGTGAGATGGTTGGATGGCATCACCGACTCAATGGACTTGAGTTTGAGTAAGCTCTGGGAGTTGGTGATGGACAGGGAAGCCTGGCATGCTACAGTCCATGGGGTCGCAAAGAGTCAGACACTGAACGACTGAACTGAAAGCATCTCTTCTTTCAGTCTCAGAGTCCTGTATAGTGTTCCTTTATATCTTAGAGTTTCTCTTTTATTACAGTTTATTCATTCTGTGTATCAAACTTCTCTTGTGTAAATCACTGCTTACCGTCTCCTGACTGGACTCAGAATGGTGCAGTCACAGAGCATGTTTTTTGTGGTGTGAAAGGAAAATGTAGTTAGTATCCCATACTGTACAGCATCATTGCCTACTGCATACTACTGTGTTTACTAATGAGTTTATTACATTAGAAATAAATATGGAATTGGTGGTTTTAATGCTTCATATAATATGAAATTCTTAGTAGGTTATTATATGAGTGTTTTAGTGAAATGTGAGGAAAGTAGCTGAGATTTTTAATGGGGTGGGAGTGTGTTACTGTTTTTCATATTTAGGTTAATGTCTAGAATTCATTGTCTAGCAGGTTAAATTTGGATAATTAGGGATGGCTGTATTATCTTTTCTCTTTGTGGTGGTTTCAACTGACGTAAGATCCAAATGCACTCTCATATCTCTGGTCTCCTTCCCACCCCAGTGAGCTGATAATTTTCCTTGGCAGTTGTTATTGTAGATTTTATGGGGGAGTGGGGCCTTTCCTCTTGGCATTCAGAATCTCAGTTCCCTGATCAGGGATCGAATTCATGGCCCCTGCAGTGGAGGCACAGAGTCTTAACCACTGGACAGCCAGGGAAATGCCCCGAAAAGCTATACATTTTTTTAATACATACATTTGTGATAAATCAATATAAGGAAAATCAAGGGAATTTATATATGCAAAACTCAGAGTAGTAGTTAATCCTAGATGATAGAGAGTTGGATGGGAGAAGCACATGAGTAGATACAGAAGTGTCAATAATATTCCAGTTCTTAAATTGGGTAAGGATTCTAACTCCAGTCCTAACCCTATGTGTGATTTTTTTTTCAGGGCTGACCCTAAAACTGTGCCTGGCTGGTCTCCTTGGGGAAGCTGCCCTCCCCACACCAGATATGGTACACAGCAGGGCATTGCAGTTTTTGAAGGGAGATGAAGGACCTAGGTTCCCTTGGAGCAGACAAGCTGATGCATGGTTGTGTTTCTTGCCTGCTCACCTCCATCCAGAGGCCTTCTTACCAGGCCCTGGTGAGGCATTCTTCTTCACTATGACTCAGTACTTTTCTAGTCTTAGCCCTTCCTCCCCTTCCTCCCCAGACTCCCCAACTGCATGAAAAGACAGGAAGTGTTTGTTTGTGGATCTTTGGCAGTGACATCATTCCAGTCGGCCTGCATTATCTGACCCTTGCCTGGTGCTGTTCTGAGAGGGTGTCAACTCAAATAATCAATAAACAGTCTATAATAAGGAATAAAAGAGAGTGTGATTCTAGCCACACTGAGGACTAGCCTGGGAGTGTAGTCTCCACCAAGAAAAAAAGTGCTCTGGAGATGGGTGGATGGCATTCAGCACAGTTTTATATCTTCTCAGAACAAGAGCATACATCAAACACGACATGAATATATTCCTTCAAGGTCTCAAAAGAAAGAAACTAGCATGCAGTGAGTCCGTGTGGCCTTGGCACCTGAGAAGGGAATCTTCCAGGGAGTACTAGCATTGGTGTCATGGAAAGGGTGGCACTGATCTTTATTCTCAAGACATTCTTTTCACTTCTAGACAATGCATGCTGTTCTTCTAGACTTAAAGCAGATGTACAATGGATGTTTGGCCAAAAGCCAGGCTGCTGTAGCCACAAAAAGTTCAGGCCAAATGTTGCATATGCCAGAATGCTTTCCCCACATTCCAATGGGTGAAAGAAAACCTTTTCCATTTTGGAAAATGGAGCATCAGGGAGCCAGCACCTCTTTGTTTCACCTCTTACTTGCAGTGTCGCAGGAAGTGAGTAGATATTTGACTTTTACCTGCAGTTTGACTTGCTGTCTTAATTAACTATCTTGGCACCTGGGAACTCAACAGATTGTTGCAGCTGGCAGGGTGCTCCACTGAGCCCTAAGCCTTTCTGGAAGAATAAAAAGCCCGAGGGTTCCTTGGGCATTTCCACAGCTCTGCAAGTGGGCCTTGGGAGCATTAGTGAATGAGGTGTAGCAACTTTTAGTTCTGAGGGGAACTTTTGTCTTGAACTCCCTGGCTGAGTTTCCTGTGGGTCAAATTAGCAGTCTGACAGAAGGGCTCTGGGAAAGCTAGGGAAGCAACTCCCTGGCCACTGCTCATGGTTCTGCAGCAGTGGGACCAAGAACTGTCAAAGACATCTCCCACTGTGCAGTAACTGATGTTGAATCCTAGCAGGTCTCTGGTGCTAAGATAAGCCTTGCAACCCAGTGTGTTATTGATTCTCATATAGTAGTATGTGCGGGCGTGTGCTCAGTCATGTCCGACTCTTTTGCCACCGCATGAATCACCAGGCTCCTCAGTCCATGGAATTTTCCAGGCAAGAATACTGGAGTGGATTGCCAAAAAACAAAAATTGAGATTCATGCTTTCTGTCAAAGAGTATAGACTCCTCCAGGGTCGCTTTCTTCAGTAGCTCAAAGAGACCTAGAGACTTGGTTAGTCTGCCATCACCATGGCAAACATCATCTTGTTAAACTTTGTGCTGGAGGGATTTCCCTGATTGTCTGGTGGTTAGGGTTCCTCGCTTCCACCATAGACAGTACAGGTTTGATCCCTGGTTGGGGAATTAAAACCCCTTATGCCTCGCAGCCCAAACAAATAAATAAACTGTGTGATGGAGAGTCTGTTTTGGGGTGCATTACTACAGACACCTCTTTCAAAGTGCCCTGACAGTGTCCACTTTGGCTGAGAAGGATGAGGAAGATGAAGAAGAGAGGGCACAACCATCTGAGACCTCCTTCTTCTACTAGTTGCTATTTGGTTCTCTCAGGTTTGATCCACCCATGACAAATTCCTCCTTTGGACTACACTTGCAGAGGCTAGAGCCTCCCTGCCACCATCCTTGTGGTCCTAAGGGAACCAACAATAAGGGATTGAGGACAATAGGTGGTAAGACTTAGCCAGATTCAGATTTCCAGGTCTGTAGATGCTGTTTGAATTGGCTCTGGGCAGTTGGTCCAAGACACAGCTCAAGTCTTAACTGACCGATTCCTAGATGTGGAAAAAGTGGCCACTGGCAAAATAGTGAAGATTGATGGAGAGAGCAGGTGTTAGAGTAATGACCTGGCGCCCTCTCCTGGGCAACCTGGGCTAAGGCCTCCCCAGGAAGTTCTCTTGAATTGATTCTTGGCTGGCAGTCTTAAAGGAGACTGATCTAGGCCAAGGAAATCCAGACCAAGTGTTGGCCACGGGTCACCTGATGCGGGGGCTCCTGTGGACCTGGGAGGTGAAGGGTGCTGCCACTCTTACCTGGACCTCCTGATGTTAAAAAAAAATTAACAAGATTATGGGCCATGCTAAAGTCCCTCGGTCACTACAAAGGAATTGGAAGCCCTAGGCCAAGGTCAAGGTCAAGGTTCAACAGGGATGTGGGGGAGAATTGCACTTCTTGACCTTTTTTTGAAAATTGGAAGTTGACTTACAATGTGTTCATTTCTGGTGTACAGCAACATGATTCAGATATCTATATGTGTATCTGTATGTATTCCTTTTCAGATTATTTTCCATTGTAGGTTATTAGAAGGTATTGAATATACTTCCCTGTGCTATACAGTAAGTCCTTGCTGTTTACCTACTTTATTTTTTTTAAATATTTCTTTGGCTTCACGGGATCTCAGTAGTAGCACATGGAATCTTCATTTCATCATGTAGGATCTTTTGCTGCTTCATATAGACTCTCTAGTTGTGGCATGTGAGTTTAGTTGCTTTGTGGACTGTGGGATCTTCCCAGACCATGGATTGAACTGGTGTTCCAGCACTGCAAGGCAAATTCTTAACCACTGGACCACATTAAGAAAGAAAACATTCTTTCCCTGGCAGCCAGCACTTGACACCAACACCACCACCCCTGTGTCCTGATAGCATCTGGAGAAGGCAGAGGGGAAAAAGAAAATGCTTTGCCTGAGAGAAAAACAGTTGAGACAGGAGGTTTCATTTTTTAATAGATTAAATTCATCCAAATGAGTTTCATTTAATCTGAGACCACTTGACACTGAAGTGACCAAGTGTCCCCCTCCTCTTAACTCCATAGAAATGGACTTCCAAAAAAACATGAGCTCAGATATAAAATGCTACATTCTTTACACATTTGAACTATGAATACAATTCTCTACATATAAACATTTTTACATGTACAAATAGAAGTAAATACACAGATAGTGATCTACAAGGATTCATAGCACACTGATGGAAACATTCGCTATGTACAGGAAATTGAATGCAGCATGCTTCTGATTCTACTGAAATGCATTCGCATATTCTTTATGTTTCAGAAAAAAACTAAATGAAAACTTAAAATTTACAACTAATATTAAGCATCTACTACTTGCTGGCATGGTGCAAGTTGCCAAGCAAAGTCTTAGCAGGGAGAATCTTTCAGTTTAAGTCATTTCCTCAAAGGCTGCTGGGTTTGTCATCGTGGGAGAAATTCATCTGTGGACTCTCTGATGCTGCTTTAAGTGATCAGATCGGGCAAAGTCTTTGTCGCATGTAGAACACAGGTAGGGCCGTTCCCTGGTGTGCCTTTTCTTGTGTCTGCTGAGCTCATCCGAACGGGAGAATGCCCATGTGCACCCATTCACGTTACATTTATAAGGCTTCTCTCCTGGAACCGAGAAAGAAAGGGAGACTTGTCATGATTCAAGGTAGCATGAGACAGGGAAGTGGAATGGAGAAGAAAACTGTTGGGCATGTTGGAGTGGGACAGAGAGAGACAGAAGACAAGACTGGAAGGCGTGTACAAGAAAGGAAGAGGAGGAGGGCAGGATAGGCAAGAGGGCTGAAGAAGGAAGAGGAAAAGAAAAAGAAAAGTAGGAGAGAAAGCAGGAAGGTGGTGGGTAGAGAAGCTTGAGTGGGGTTATCTATTGGGACTATGGGAGTCCATACAGAGACAGTCCCAGAAGAGGTAAGGTCAGGACCATCCTAAGAGGTCAAACAGAGCCCTCCACTTCTTCCATCATCCCAGGCAGTCAACACCACAAAACGCTGCAGCCAGGTTGCCTCTGGAGCAGAACTAGAGTCTGTTCTAGGGACTGCTTTTTATACCTTTTCAGATCGGCCAACCTTTTCTAGAGTCTTCTGAGTCCCAGACTTAGAGGGAGGTGGCAATGATCTCAAATGATCCCAATGTTTTGTAAAGGCAGAGGCCTTTAGTTATTTTCCTGACACCCCCATCCTGCAGTCTTTACTCACCTGTGTGCACACGCTCGTGGATTCGCAGATGGGAAGATTTGGCATACGCTTTTCCACAGTTCTTATAGGTGCAAATGTAGGGCCTCAAAATGTCAGGCCTCTTCTGCAATGGACACCTCTGGATCTCGGGATTCCACTGCTGTATTTCTACAGGTTGTCCTTGGATTAAATGAGAACTGGAAACATACAGAATTCTAGGATATGACAATGATGACGAGGATTGTGGCATTATATGGACTCCATGGAGAGTGTCATCATTGACTATCTTCATCTGATCCCCATAGAGAGTCTGGTCCCCACTGAAGGTCATCTTTTCTACCCTGAGGGTCTGGTATTCATCCATGGTCTTCATCTGATTCCCATAGATGGTCTTGTCTGCAGCGAAGGTCATCTGGGTTCCACTGAGACTCTGGCATACAATGGGGCTCTTCATCTGACCCCCATAGAGGGTCTGATCCCCACTGATGGTCATCTGGCCTCCACACAGGCTCTGGTCATCATTGAGGGTCTTCACCTCACTACCCTCATTGGGGATTGTCCTCTTGTTTGCATTAACAGCTGTTACTTGACAATCAGTGATAAATGTCATTGGGGTGTCAGTGACATCCATCAACTGGGATGCTCCTGTTGGGTTTCTCTCATCAAAGGAGGTCACCTTGGGGTCAAAAAGAAAGTCACTTTAGGTTTTCAAGGGGGCAAATCAAGGTTTTAACATGGGTTGTGATTAGTCCTGGACAAGAACTGTCCAGATGTGAGAACATGCATAAATCTTCATTGTGGGCCTCAAAAGATTCATTACCTGGTTCTGCATGGACTCCATTTGGCTGACCTCATCATGGGCAGTCAGAGGTACACAGAGCTCTGACTCTGGTGCAGCTGGGGTTTTTGCCTCATGTTTCTCATTGATCTCCTGAAGAAACTCCTCAATGTCCTCAAGTGTCACAAAGAAAGAAGTCATGGAAGCCTCTTTGCTGGTGCCTGGTAACTGAACTAGATATTCAGCTGTGGGTTTCTGCAAAAAAGTTAAAGTTCAGATACCCTATCCAGTTCAAATTCTGATTCCATACACCCACTATCACTGCTTAGCTGAAAGCTTACAATTGCCCCTTAATTGGCCTCTGTGAATCTGGAGTTGACGCCACCTGTGTGCCCCCACACACACATAGAGTAATATTTCTAAAATGAAAACACTTCCTTTGCACCTCCTATCTATTGGTGGAGGTGGGAATCTAGATGGATGCAAACACCCCACTATTCCCTGCAGAGATCCTGCTGTACAGACTTCTTAAAAACTGATGTACCCTTGATGTACCATATTATATGTCACAGGTGTACACTATAGTGATTCACAGTAGTTAAAGGTGAAGCTCAAATTTTAGTTTATATAAAATATCAGCTATATTCCTTGTTTTGTACAATACATCCTTGTAGCTTATTGTATACATAATAGTTTGTATCTCTTAATCCACTATCTCTATATTGTCCCAGTTTCCATGCAGAGACTTTTCCAAAACTGCCCCATCTCCCAGATATCCTACTGGACATTTGGTTAGATTAATGAACTTCCAACCACATTATCTCATTTTATTGACATTATTACCCTAGAAAGAGGAGCCATGATAAAACCCTATTAAAGAAGAACTCACAGAAGTTCGAGGAGGTGAAATGACTTAATTTGAATTGGACCTATCTTGCTCTGGGTGCTCACAGACCTGAACCACTGTGGAAAATACCCCCTGAATATTCCTGGGATTCCCCCAGGCATTGCAACTTCTTGAAAACTATCCTGGAAAGCATCAGCTTCCAGAAACCAATCCAGGAAGAAGCTACTCTACAGGCAGAGGCTTAATGTGCACATGCCCAAACTCCATGCTTCTCTTCTCAGTAGCCATCCTTAGTAGCTCCTAGATTCCTATACATCTGGTAGAAAGTTTACAGTTGACTGCCAAAAGCCATGATGTCAGTAGCCTCACATTTTTCACCCTGTGTGCCTCTGTAGCTCTTGTCATACTCTAGTCAGACAAGTCTGCTCAGTTTTGCCATATCCCTGCCCTGTCTCGAATTCAGCCTACCTCTCTCAGCAAACTGTCTCGGTGACTATAACCTGTCTTATCAAATATGATCTCCATTCCCATCCTGCCACCAAACCCTGGACACTGTGCCTTGTCCTGACTCTCAGAACAGAGAGACAGATATCATAATTCTTTCCAAGTTATATTCAAAACTTATGACTATACAGCCATTGAATACGGTAGACTGAGGACCCTCTGAAGTCTTCTACACAAAATCCATAGAAGTAATAGATGGCCTTATATTTTTTATCTACAATCATACTCCAAAAGAAGTGGAATTTTCCAAGCCACAGTGTAGCAGAGGCCACTGTCATTTGGAGGTGTGGAAATGGGTACTTTCATGAGGCAAATGTCATTGTGGAGACACTCCACCAGAAGGACCATCAAAACCCACAGATTTTCTGAGGGTTCATTGAAAGTCAACTTCTAATGATGTCTTACTCTGGCACTTCCCTTCTTCCCATTTTTACTCTTGAAATAGTGTCATGCCTGTCTGCTCCCCTTCCCCCATCACTGAACTGAAAGTTTCTCAAGGCTGGAGGACTCTACTCTCATCAAAGCAGTTCCCCAAGGGGTCAAAAAAGGGTCTCACTTAGGTTTCCAGGGAGCAAATCAAGAGTTTTAATATGGGTTGATATTAGTTCTGGTTAAGAACTGTCCCAGGGATGTTAAAACATGCATAAATCATCAAAGGATTCATTACCTGGTTCTGCATGGACTCCTTTTGGCCATCTTCTTCATGGGCAGTTGGAGGTGCACAAAGCTCTGGCTCTGGGGTAGCTGGGGTCCTTGCCTTATGTGTCTCATTGGTTTCCTGTAGAAATGCCTTAATTTCCTCAACTGTCTGAAGATAGGAGTACCTCGACACCTCTTTGCTGTTGCCTGATACCTGAACTAGATCTTCAACTGTAGGATCCTGCAAAAAAGAAGCTCATGGGTCGTACCCAGATCTAATCCCAGTTCCACACTCCCTTCTTCTCCATCCCTGCTGATACAATCCTAGTCAAGCCCACCAACATATGTTGCCCAAAGTCTGTAATTGCATCTTAATTGGCCTTTATGAATTTGGAGTTGACTCGAGCTCATATGTCCTCCACACACAGTAATATTTCTAAAATGAGAACTGTTCCTATGCTACACTTATTTGTCGGTGGAGGTGGGCCTCTGGATGAATGCGTGAGTGGTCCACCATCCCCTGCAGAGACTTTGCCCCACAGACTCTTTTTTAAATTGATGTATACTTGGTGGGTGATATTATATGTTACAGGGGAACAATATAGTGATTCACAGTAGTTAAAAGTTATACCCAGTTTTAGTAATCATAAACTGTCTGTTTTATACACTATATCCTTGTAGCTTATTAAACACATAAGAGTTTGTAACACTTAATCCCCTCTCTCTGTATTTCTTCCCCTCCAATCCCCAGAGAGACTTTCACAAAGATGCCCCATCTCCCAGACATCCTACTGGAAATTTGGTTAAATGAACGGAAGTCCAAAGACATTATCTCATTTGATTCACACAATGACCCCAGAAACAGAAGCCGTGCTTAAACCCTATTAAAGAAGAATTCAGGACTTGCCTGGCGGTCCACTGGTTAAGACTCCACCTTCCAGTGCAGGGGACTCACTTCCTCTTCCCTCATTTCCTTTTTTAAAATAGTGTTTTGCCTGTCTACTCCCCTTCCCATACCACTGGATTGAAAGCTCCTCAAGACTAGAGAACTCTACTTCTTCCTTAGAAGGGTCTGACAGAACTAGTTGGGTGGACTTCAGAGAAAAGGGGTCCAATGAAGAACTTCTGATTTCCCCTCCCAGTTCTAGGTCCCCATCCAGCCTCTAAAGTCTCATAATGTGTTTGAGGTGTCAATGACATCTGTCATCTAGGGTGTTACTTGGGTTTACTCTTATCAAAAGAGTTCACTTTGGGGTTTAAAAAAAAAAAAGGCTTCATTTAGGTTTCCAGGGGGCAAATCAAGGGCTTTAGCATGGGTTGATGTTAGTTCTGCAGAAAAAGTTTCCCAGGGATGTTCAAACATGCATAAATCATCATTGAGGGTCAAAAGATTCATCACCTGGTTCTGCATGGATTCCTTTTGGCTGTCCTCTTCATGGGCAGTCAGAGGTACATAGAGTTTTGGCTCAGGTGCAGCTGGGCTTCTTGTCCCATATGTCTCATCGAGTTTCTGTAAAAATTCCTCAAGTTCTTCTATTGCTTCAAGGTAAGAGTCTCTTGAAGCCTCTTCGCTATTGCTTGACCAATGAACTTGGTCTTCGGTTGTGAAATCCTGCAAAAAAAAAAAAGTTGGAAGTTCATGTTCTCT
Source organism: Cervus elaphus (assembly GCF_910594005.1). Taxonomy (NCBI): domain Eukaryota; kingdom Metazoa; phylum Chordata; class Mammalia; order Artiodactyla; family Cervidae; genus Cervus; species Cervus elaphus. Next base: position 122,180,850 of record NC_057834.1, on the reverse strand, counting down.
ACATAGCTGAAATCCCAATTCCACACACCATGTGTCTCCATCTCTGATGACCTAATTCTAGTCTAGCCCACCATCATTGCTTGCCTCAGTTCAATTCAGTTCAGTCACTCAGTAACCCCATGAGCTCTTTGCAACCTCATGAACTGCAGCATGCCAGGCCTCCCTGTTCATCACCAACTCCCAGAGCCTACCCAAACTCATGTCCATTGAGTTGGTGATGCCATACAATCATCTCATCCTCTGTCCTCCCCTTCTCCTCCTGCCCTCAATCTTTCCCAGCATCAGGGTCTTTTCAAATGAGTCAGCTCTTCGAATCAGGCGGCCAAAGTAAAAGCCTGAAATTGCCTCTTAATTGTCCTCTGTGAATCAGAGGTTGACTTAATCTTGTGTATCCTCCAAAGACAGTCAGAGTAATATTTCTGAAACAAAAACTCTTCCTATGCTACCCCTGTCTATCAGTGGAGGTGGGAAACTCGATAAATGCATGAATACCCTACCATCCCCTGCAGAGATATTGCCTTACAGAGTTTAATAAATTGTAACATAATTTCGATGTTTACAGTTTCAGGACCCATATAGGCTGAAAATGAAATTAAGACAAAATATATTCCATGGAAATAGAAACCAAAAACCAGGGTAGCTATACTACCTCAGAAAAACGCGCTAATCAAAGCTGTTGCATGAGACAAAGAAGGTCAGTACATAATGAAGGGGAACAATTAATCAAGAGATATAACAACTGTAAATTAATGCACTCAACATAAGAACACATAAATGTGTTAAACAATACTACAGTTCTGAGGCCAGAAATAGACAATGACACAACAGTAGTCAGGGACTTCACTCTCCACTTTCAACAACAGATAGATCATCCAGACAGAAGATCAATATAGAAATGTTGGACTTGAACTGCCTGTTAGCTCCTATGAACCTAACAGTCATACCCACTACATTCAATCCAGCAGCACCTGATACACATTCTTCTCAGCTGCATGTAGAACAGTCTCCAAGATAGATCATGATCAAATTTCACAGAACAAAAACAGACTTAAAAAAATTTTTAAGACTAAGATCATACCCAGTATCTTTTCTTACCAAAATGGTGAAAAAGTAGAGAAAAAAACAGAAAGATAGGAAAATTCATGAATGTGTGGAAATTAAACACTCATGAGCAGTCATTGTATCAAAGGAAAGATCAAAAGAAAAGAATACATTTTGAGACAAATGGAAATGGAAACAACCAAAACCAATGAGAGCATCAATAGCAGTTCTAGAAGAGAAGTGTATAACGATAAATGTCCTTATTAAAACTCACAGGATACAAAGTCAACCTACAAGAATTGGTAGTGCTTCTATACACAAGCAACTCTCAGAAAAGAGAAATTTAAAAAAATCCCCCTTACAATGGCATCAAAACAATAAGATACTTAGGGATAAACTTAGCCTTAGAGGTGAAAAATCTGTACAGTGAAAATTATAAGATGGTGATGAAATTGAAGAAGACACAAAGAAGTGGAAAGATATCCCCTCTTCTTAGACTGAAAAAATTTAATATTGTTAAAATGTCCACATTACCCAAGTTGATCTACAATCAAAGGGATTCCTATCAAAATTCCAATGGCCTTTTTCACAAAATAGAAAAAAAAACCAAAACAATTCTGAAGTTCAACTCAACCCATCAAAGATACGAATTACAAAAGCAATTTGAGAAAGAAAATAAAAAAGCTGGAGGCATAGCACTTCCTGATTTCAAACTTATATTATAAAGCTATAGTAATTTAAACAATATGGTGCTGGCTGAAAAACAGACACATAGATGAATGAAGCAGAATAGAGAGTCAGAAATAAAGCTATGCATGTAGATCGACTCATCTTTGACCAGGGTACCAAGACACAATGCAAAAAAGATAGTCACTGAAATAAAGGGTCTTGGCAAAACTAGATTCACACAGGCTTAAGAATGAAACTGGATACCTATCTTATAGAACTTACAAAAATTTAACTTGAAATAGACCAAAGAATTAAATATAAAACTTGAAACCATGAAGTTTCTAGAAACAGACATAGGGGAAAAAATATCCTTGACATTGGTCTTGGCATTGATTACTTTGGATCTGACACCAGAAGCATGGGAAACAAAAGCCAAAATAAACAATCAGGACTCCATCAAACTGAAAGCCTCTGCACAGTAAAGGAAACAATGAACAAAGTGAAAAAACAGCCTGTGGCTGGGAGAAAACCTTTGCAAGCCATTTACCTGAGAAGGGGTTCATATCTAAATACATACGGAAACCATACCACTCCATAGCAAAAAAACAATCTGACTTGTTTTTACAAATGGACAAAGGACCTTCATAGACATTTTTGCAAAGAGATACACAGTCAATAGGCACATAAAAAAATGCTGATCATCACTAATCATCAGAGTAATGCAAACAGAAACCACAGTGAGATAGCACCTCATACCTGTTAGAATAACTGTATTAACAAAAAGAGAAAATATAAATTTGGGGGCAGGATGTGGGGAAAAAGGGGGTCTTTGTACACTGCTGCTGGGAATGCAAATTTTTGCAGCTGTTGTGGAAAGCAGTATGGAATTTTCTGAAAAATTTAATACTAGAACTACAATGAAAATGAAGTCTCTCAGTTGTGTCTGATTCTTTGCGACCCCATGGACTGTAGCCTACCAGGCTTCTCCATCCATGGGATTTTCCAGGCAAGAATACTGGAGTGGGTTGCCATTTCCTTCTCCAGGAGATCTTCCCAACCCAGGGATTGAACTCCAGCATTGTAGACAGACGCTTTACCGTCTGAGCCACCAGGGAAGTCCTGAACTACTATATGATTCAGTATTCCACTGCTGGATGTTGAAAGGAAATGAAATTTATATCTGGAAAGAGATTACACTTAGAGGTTCATTGCAGCCCTAGTCACAATAGCCAAGATATGGGAACAAGTGTCTGTCCACAGGATGAATGATAAAGAAAATGTGTTCTTTAGGTATCCAGATATTTTGGAAAGTTTATTTTATGCCATTTTGCTTTTGTGGAAAACCAACATTAGTACCTGTTTTCAATAATCTAAAAAAAAAAAATAAGAAGGAAAGAAAAACCCAAGAAAGAATTTTTGCTTTTACTAAAAGGGGTGAAAATGAAAATAGTGCTCATCATTTGTTTTGCAGTGAACTTGAGTAGAATGGCAGTCCCTCCCTGGGGAAGTACACTCAGCATCTCCTTAGCAGCACAGCATTGAACTCTGTCTATGACCATCTGTGCTTTATTTTCATTTGTTTTGTTAATCCTTGTGAAAGAAGTGTCCTAAACTAACTGCCTCATTGCTGTATGCCATTTCAGCTTACATGTGTTTTCATAGGAATGTGCCACTTTCTGAGAGCAGAGAAAGCCTGTATATATACTATAGAACATTATTCGCCATCAGAAAGAAGGAAATCCTGACATTTGTGACAACAGGGATGAACCTAGAAGGCGTAATTCTATGAAATGTCAGAGAAAAACATGAACTTCATGGTTACTTATATGTAAAATAAGAAAAGGGCGTCCCAGGTGGCGCTAGTGGTAAAGAACCAGCCTGCCAATGTAGGATACATAAGAGATTCGGGTTCAATCCCTGGGTGGAGAAGATCCCCTGGAGGTGGGCATAGCAACCCACTCCAGTATTCTTGCCTGGAGAATCCCATGGACAGAGGAGTCTGGCAGGCTCCAGTCCGTAGGGTCCCAAAGAGTCAGATGCAACTGAAGCGACTTTACACGCATAGGATCGGAGAGAAGAGTGGTGGTTGCTAAAGGCTGAGGGTCGGGGAAATGGGAGATATTGGTCAAAGAGCACACAAGTCATAAGACAAATAAGTTCTGAGGATCTAAGGTACAGGCCGGTGATGATAGTTAATCACACTCTATTGGATACTAGAGATTTGCTAAGAGAGTGAATCTGGAGCATTATCACCCAAATCAGAAAGGTAACCACATCAGGTGATGATTGTGTTAACCACTTTGAGTGTGGTTATCATTTCACAACATATACATACATCAAATCAGCATTTGTACACTTTAAAACTATGGGAGTTTGTCAGTTCAGTTCAATTCAGTCGCTCAGTCATGTCCGACTCTTTGCGACCCCCTGAACCGCAGCATGCCAGGCCTCCCTGTCCATCACCAACTCCCGGAGTCCACCCAAACTCATGTCCATTGAGTCAGTGATGCCATCCAACCACATCATCCTCTGTCATCCCCTTCTCCTCCTGCCCTCAATCTTGCCCAGCATCAATCTTTTCAAATGAGTCAGCTCTTTGCACCAGGTGGCCAAAATATTGGAGTTTCAGCTTCAACATCAGTCCTTCCAATGAACACCCAGGACTGGTCTCCTTTAGGATGGACTGACTGGTTGGATCCCCTTGCAGTCCAAGGGACTCTCAAGAGTTTTCTCCAACACCATAATTCAAAAGCATCAATTCTTCAGAGTTCAGCTTTCTTTACAGTCCAACTCTCACATCCATACATGACTACTGGAAAAACCATAGCCTTGACTAGATGGACCTTTGTTGGCAAAGTAATGTCTCTGCTTTTTAATATGCTGTCTAGGTTGGTCATAACTTTCCTTCCAAGGAGTAAGTGTCTTTTAATTTCATGGCTGCGGTCACCACCTGCAGCTAAAAAAAAATAAAGTCAGCCGCTCTTTCCACTGTTTCCCCATCTATTTGCCATGAAGTGATGGGACCAGATGCCATGATCTTAGTTTTCTGAATGTTGAGCTTTAAGCCAACTTTTTCACTCTCCTCTTTGACTTTCATCAAGAGGCTCTTTAGTTCTTCTCTTTCTGCCATAAGAGTGGTGTCATCTGATTTGTCAGTTATACCTCAATAAATCTGGGTAAACAAATATAATCTTTTTTCAAGGAAAGGAGAAATCAGTACCCCCTCGTGGATTATAACTCCCTCTCTAGATTGTCCAGTTCCTACCAGAACTCACCCAGGCCCCTCCACACATGGCCACGCATTTTGCACATCCTTCTACCCTTTCCACAGAGGTTGCAGCCACCCTGTACCACACAGTGATCTGGGGACTCTGGGGACCATCCAGGCAGCAGCCTTGCCTTCAAGGGGCCTTTGGGAACCAGAGCTAACTGGACAAGTCTCAACACTGTCCACTCTGCAGGAATGGGACTGTCTGGACCAGGGCACCCCCTGGGCAGTGCATGCATTCAGGGTTGCCCAGTCAACAAGCCCCAAAGAAATGAAGCATTTTGAATATTTGTGTTCCTCTTCCCCAAGTCCTAGTCCCCTGCTAGGACTCATGACTGTCCACCTAGGAGTTGCTGACCTTCCACCCCAGCGCACAGAATTAGTACCCTCTGTTTAGCAGGTGCAGACTCACCATCAATGCATCCATCATGTGCTCAGGGATCTCAGTGTGGTCGGTGGAGAGTTGCCAGGATTGGGCTGCTGGCTGGGGCACCTGGCCTTTTATAGAGCCTGGGAGGGATGTACTGGGGTCCCAGACCAGCATTCTTTGGTTGGCCACGCCCTGCTGGGCGGATCCCAACCCTCAGAAACCAATCACCTGGGAATTCTCGACCTCTCAGGGTACCTACCTGATTAGGTTACCCACAAGGCACTTCGGGACATTTTTAGTCTTTTGCCAGGTGTTCAAACAGTGTGGGGGTAAATGAGTTACACAACTCGCCTATTTAATCCTTACCACAGTCCTATGAGGTGGAATTTATAACTGTCAGCATAGGATACAGAAAGCCAGGCTCAGAGAGGTTAAACAGGTTGCCCGAGGTCACACCGAGAGTCAGTCACGTGTTCTAGATTTGAACTCAAAAGGTTTAGCGTTTGTAATCCAGGTCCTTGATCACATCAGAGGTGTCAACCCAGGATCCAATCAGCCGCTGAGTTCTGTATATTTCATCTCTTGGCTGTAAACAGAATCAGAAGTACCTCCAGGGTGAAATCCCGGTTTTGATGAGATCACCTAGAAATCATTTCCATCTCTCCTCCCCCATCCCCAAGTGTCACTCTAACTTGTTTCATCCCGGCGGAGTGATCCACTTCTGGGGTCACAAGAGTAACTTCCCAACCTCTTGCAACTCCGCTCCGCGTCTGGTCCCCACTGCCTATAACAAGCACCCAGGCTTTAACCATTCATAGATCTGCCCAAGGGGCGCCCCACCAGCCTCGGGTCTGTAAAATTTTTAAAGCAAGTAGCACACGTCCCTTCACCTGTGCCCCGATGTGGGTTGAGAGGTGAGGTTAGAGAGGCAGAAGGAGCCTTCCTGGGTTCTTGGGCCGACATCTAGATCCTGGCTTCTGCTCAGATCGCTGGAAGACCTGTCCTCCTGGGCATCTCCAGTCCTCTTGCCCTCCACTCACTCAGAAGCTACCGCTCTCCTGGGATCACCACTGTATAATCTTAAGGGATTTGATTTAGGTCATACCTGAATGACCTAGTGGTTTTCCCTACTTTCTTTGATTTAAGTCTGAATCTTGTAACAAGGAGCTGATAATCCTAACTGTAGTCAGCCCAGGGTCTTATTTTTGCTGACTGTAGGGAGCTTCTTCATTGTCAGCTACAAAGAATATAATCAAACTGATTTCATTATTAAGCATCTGGTGATGTCTATGTGTAGAGTCATCTCATTTGTTGTTGGAAGAGGGTGTTTGCTATGACCAATGCATTCTCTTGGCAAAACTCTTAGCCTTTGCTTGCTTCATTTTGTACTCCAAGGCCAAACTTGCCTGTTACTCCAAGTATCTCTTGACTTCTTATTTTTATATTCCAGTCCCTTATGATGAAAAGGATGTCTTTTTTTGGTGTTAGTTCTAGAAGATCTTGTAGGTCTTCACAGAACAAACTTTAGCTTCTTTAGCATTAGTGGCTGGGGCATAGACTTGGATTATTGTGATATTGAATGGTTTGCCTTGGAAACTAACAGAGATCATTCTGTCATTTTTGAGATTGGATCCAAGTACTGCATTTCGGACTCTCTTGTTTACTATGATGGCTACTCCATTTCTTCTAAGGGATTCCTGCCCACAGTAGCAGATATAATGGTCATCTGAATTAAATTCACCCATTCCAGTCCATTTTAGTTCACTGATTCCTAAAATGTCAATGTTCACTCTTGCTGTCTCCTGTTTGACCACTTCCAATTTACCTTGATTCATGGACCTAACATTCCAGGTTCCTACACAATATTGTTCTTTACAACATCGTACTTTGCTTTCACCACCAGACATATCCACAACTGGGTGTTATTTCTGCTTTGGCTCAGCATCTTCATTCCTTCTGGAGCTATTTCTCTGCTCTTCTCCAGTAGCATATTGGACACCTACTGACCTGGGGAGTTCATATTTCAGTGTTATATCTTTTTGCCTTTTCATACTGTTCATGGGGTTCTCAAGGCAAGAATGCTGAAGCGGTTTGCCATTCCCTTCTCCAGTGGACCAGGTTTTGTCAGAACTCTCCACCATGACTCATCTGTCTTGGGTGAGATATAATACAATATTCTAACTGATTAGTAACATAGGCAAGGATATAGCCATTTCTCATTCTCAGTCACCTTTGCTCTTATGATTGTGAACTAACCAGTTTTTCTGGCACTTTTGACTTAATCTTAGCTTTCTGCTGGATCCTGCTCTCTTTTGCATCTAGATTATTTTTGTGGCAGGTATTTAGAACTTATTTTTATTTTGCTTGTGAGACTGCTCAGAGAGACACTGAATATCACCAAAGGTTTGCTGCTTATCTGCTTGGGCATCCTGAGGCAATGCTCCCCAAAGGGAATTTTAGAAGAAAAAAAAAAATCTGTTAGGCTCCTAATTCTTCCAGAGTAGTTCAACAGTATGGTAAAAATTGCTCTTATTTGTTATTCCCACAATGTGAAAAAGACTGTTAAGACAAAGAGAAAAATTTCAGGGCTGCCATTAGTTTGTTTCTACCCAGGAGTAATGTCATGCTCATGTCATAGACCCTAACAGGACACTTCACCTCTGTGATTTTCTTCCCCAAAGGGCATAAATCCAGCCTAGTCATAGAAAACTTCTGAGAAACTTTAACTGAGGAACATTCTATAAGATACCTGACCAATGCTCTTCAAAAATGTCCAGATGGGGAAAAACAAGGAAATAGAGAAGCTACCATAGATTGGAGAGGATCAAAGAAGCATGTCAATTAATGCAATATGGGGTCCTGGACTGGAATTTTAAACAAACAAAATAATAGTGGAAAGCCTGTAAAAATTCAAATATAGCCTTCTTAAGCATTCTAGCTAAATGTGTGTCCACTTTGTGAAGCTTTTAGAAGAATCGGCTTTTGGTTTCATTGATTTCCTATTTTCTTTTTCTATTTCATTTATCTCTGCTCTAATTTTTATTTATTCCTAAACTGTCTTTGGATTTAGTTTGCTCTTTTCTAACTCCTGGAGGTAAACATCTAGATTGTTGATTTGATGTATTTCTTCCTTTTTAAAGTAAGCATTCCCTCTTAGTACTGTTTTTATAACATCCCACAAGTTTTCATTGTGTATTTTCATTATTATGCAAATGAAAACTTTTAAAAAAATTTCCACTTATCTCTAAGTATTTATTTCTGTTTTGATTTCTTTCTTGACCTGTTGGTTGTTTAAATCAAACAGTTTTGGGTATTTTCCAGTTTCCCTTTTGTTATTGATTTTAACTTCATTCTATTATAGTCAGAAGAAATACTTGGTTATTTTATCCATCTTTTAAAAAAATCTATTGAGAATTGATTTGTGGTTTACTAAATTGTGTGTATTAGAGAATGTCTCATGTGGAGGTAGGAAGAATGTCTATTTTGTTGTTGGTTCTTTTGTTAATACTGATTGGTTTTATGTGTTGTTCAAGTTCTCATACTTAATTTCTGTCTGGTTCTATCCATCACTGACAGTGTGGTATTGACATCTCCAACTATATTATTGTAGGACCATTTCTTCCTTCATTTCCTTCAGTTTTTGCTTAATATACTTTAGTGTTCTGTTATTATGTACTTAAATGTTCGTAGTTATAATTACCTTCTTTTTTATTGAAACTTTAAAAAAATATGTAATAAAGTACTTTGTCTCTTGTAAACTGTTTTGATTTAAAGTCTACTATCACCATAGCTACTTCTCTTTTGGCTACTATTTGTGGGAACTATCTTTTCCATTCTTCCACTTTCAGCCTGTATGTGTACTTAGATCTAAATGGATTCTCTTGTAGACAGCCTTTAGTTGGATCATGTTTTTTTATTTCATTCTACCAACCTCTGTCTTTGGAGTGTTTAGTCAGTGAAAATAATTACTGCCAAGAAGGCATTCACTTCTACTACTTTGCTGCCTGTTTTCTTCTAAATGCTTCATAGTGTTTTTTGTCCCTCACTTCCTCTATTACTGTCTTCTTTTATGTTTAGTTGACCTTTGGTATGCTTAATTCCTTTCTTTTGTATATATTGTATAGCCATTAACTTGTGCCTACCACAGGGACTATGCTTCACATCACAGAGTTTTATACTCTAACTTGAAATTATACTAGCTTAACTTCAAAAACATAAGAAAACTTCTCTCCTCTGCAGCTCAATCTCTACCTCCTTTCAGGAAGAGCTAATGGGAACAATATTCCCTAAATTCTGGCCTGTTTAAAATTGCTTTCCAACAGCCTTGATGTTATAGGTAAAGCGTTCCACAATTTCTTTCCTCGTGTAGGTGCTATTCCACTGTGTGTTTGTTGTTTTTGTTGTTGTTTTTACTGATTATTTATGTCAAGAATATAATTTCAAACTGATTTCTTCCACTTGAGTCTTTCTGCTTGAAGAAAAGGAGGAAAAAATTCTGCTTATGGAAGAATTACTTTTTACTTTTAAAGTTCAAGAATTCTATGAGGATACCTCTCAGAGTTAACTGTACTAAGTTGATTTCTCTAGGTAAAGATGGTGCCTTTTAAATATATGCAGATGAATCCTATTTAACATCAAATGTTTTCTTGAATTAGAATTTTAAAAAATTAGTTCCTTGACTTCTTTGTTAAGAATCTGCCTGCCAGTGTGAGGGACACAAGTTTGATCTCTGGTCCGGCAAGATTCCACATGCCTTGGGGCAACAGCTTCTAAGCCAGCACTCTAAAGTCAGTGCTCTGCAACAAGAGAAGCAACTGCGATGAGAGGCCTAGACAGCACAACTAGAAAGTAGCCCTGGCTCTGCACTAGAGCTCTTTTCATTTTGTTCTCTAGATCCTTTATTATATTTCCATCTTATTTATTCTCACTGACACCCTATAATTTAATTTTCATCTCTGAGATCACTTTGTCTTTTTCAATCCATTTCCTGCTTTGGTAACTAAGCTACATTTTATATGCTCCTTTGGTTTGGTCCGTTTCTGTGTTTTTGCATCTTTGTTTCTTGTGATCCCCTTCCCCCATATTGACAATTGCCTATTTAAGTATTTGAGATTCAGGTTGGATTCTTCTTTTGCAACTTTCCTCTGCTGGGGACTTTCCGGAGGCTTCTTTGGTGGCTCAGATGGTACAGAATCCACCTGCAACGCAGGAGACCCAGGTTTGATCCCTGGGTCGGGAAAATCCCCTGGAGGAGGGCATGGCAACCCACTCCAGTACTCTTATCTGGAGAAGCCCATGGACAGGGGAGCCTGGCAGATTACAGTCCCTGGGGCCAAAAAGAGTCAACCCTGACTGAAAGACTAAGCACATGAGAAGGACTTTTTAACTGTCTCTTTGTCTGACAAAAATAATTATTTCTCATTTTAAACAATCATTGTATCTTTGTATCAAGGTTTGATTTTTCTTGTTTATGTTTAGAATGTGTTGGGTTTTTCTGGACCATTTATTTGAAAGGAATTTCTGGTGTATGAGGTGGGGAAATTTAGGTATTAAAAGTAATTTTCAGTTCAAAACTGTCCTCTTTTGTTTGCACAATGTAGAGCTATTTCTTTAGTACATGGCACTTTTATTTCTGGTTGTTTTCTCTGATTCTTAGATCTTCTCTAAGTAGAATCTTTATTCTGAGCTATTTCCTTCCTTCTTTCATCATCTGCTTAAGCTTCTTGGAAACACTACTGTCTTCTAGGGTGCCCCCTCTCTCTTTTTTGCATTCTGCTGCTGCTGCTAAGTCACTTCAGTCGTGTCCGACTCTGTGCATAGATGGCAGCCCACCAGGTTCCCCCGTCCCTGGGATTCTCTAGGCAAGAACACTGGAGTGGGTTGCCATTTCCTTCTCCAATGTATGAAAGTGAAAAGTGAAAGAGAAGTTGCTCAGTTGTGTCCGACTCCTAGCAACCCCATGGACTGCAGCCTACCAGGCTCCTCTGTCCATGGGATTTTCCAGGCTAGAGTACTGGAGTGGGTTGCCATTACCTTCTCTAATTGTACATTTATTCAACAGAACTCTTTTATTCTGCCCAACAAAGTACAAACACAATATTAAAATGCTGCAAAAATTACAAAACTCAAAACATAAAATTCATAGTACTGACTGTATAATAAAAGCCAAAAAAGCAATGTACGTATTGCTAAGGTAACCTGCACCAATACCATGAATACCAACACAACAGGGAGTTCTGTGATGACCAGGCAGTCATCACTGTCAACTTACCAATTTCAGAAAGAGAGAGACTTGTGTGTGTGTGTTTGTGCATGTGTATGTGTGTATGCATCCACACAAATACATGTGAAAAGAACCATTTGGGGCAGATAACAGGGTATTTAGATACAGAGGTCAGAAGAGGACTCGGGCAGGGGAGCAGGGCCAGGCTACCAGGAAAGGCAGCTGAGCATGCCCTTTCCTGCAGGACTCTGCCACACAGATAACCAGATAGGCCCCAGGTCACCTGTGGAATGGGGAAACATGCTCCCAGGCTGGGACTGTACCACCACCTAGAGCCCTCAGCTCATCCTTGCGTCTTTACAAGCACTATCCCAAACCAACAACACTTCTGCAGCCAGAACCCTACGACCTGGGAAACATCTCAATTGCTGCCTTCACCTTGGAAGCCTGCCTCAGAGGGAGGAAGGGCGTTCTTTCGTACGGATCCTCCTTCAGCTGGGAAAGTGACAAAAGTGAGCTGGATGAGATATAAGTCACAGGGGCAGAACTTTGGTGGCCCTGCTTATCCAGAGGAGTTGGAGCTGGAATGCCTCCTATGGAGCGAGTGGCAGGGGGCTTAGGTGGAGGGCAGGGGATGCAACCTCCTTCATCCGAGGTGGTGATGGATGGCCTGTGCCCCATGGGAGGTGGTGGGAGCATTCTCCTGGGAGGACTCAGTCGCCTGGGGGATGGCTGAGGCCAGGGGGCCAGCACAGCAGTAGCAGTGATCTTCTGGCCATCGATTTTTCCTCTGTCCATGTGCTTTCAGAACCTTCCCAGCCTCATCCGGGTTCTCAGACTTCACATAAGCCTTCAGACAGATGAGGGTACATCCCTTCAGCAGACATGTCAGTCATTTTAATTTTTCCACAGGTGGAAAACATCTCCACAATGTGTCCCTTGGTCACATTCCTGGTGAGCCTCCGACTGTGGACTTCGGTGGATTTAGGGGAAGGGCTCTGCCTTTTCCTTCCCTTTCCATCCCTTTTGGGTGGTTTGGATTTGGAACAAGAATGCCACCTGTTGTCCTGTCTGCCCTGAGAAGGACTCGGAGAGCCTGAGGAGCCTCTGGAGCTACGGGAGGTGCTGGGACTTCTGGAGTGGCTGGAGCCAGGCCTGGTGCTACTACCACCAGAAGCACTGAACCTCTTCCACCATCCTTCCTTCTCGCTTGACTGATTGGGGGCCCATTTATCTTCAGAGCAATCCTTTCGACTTCTCATCAGAGCGGTCTTTGCGTTTGGTAGGAGAAGGAGCCCTTGTTGTTCCGTTGCTCAGTCATGTCTGACTCTCTGTGACCCCGTGGACTGCAGCACACCAGGCCTCCAAGTCCTTTACCATCTCCCGGAGGTTGATCAAACTCATTTCCATCGAGTCGGTAATGCCATCCAACAACTTGTCCTTGGTCACCCCCTTCTGCTCCTGCCTTCAATCTTTCCCAATGAGTCAGCTCTTCACATCAGGTGGCTGAAGTATGGGAGCTTCAGCTTCACCATCAGTCCTTCCAGTGAATGTTAAGTGTTGATTTCCTCTACGATTGAGTTGGTTGGATCTCCTTGCAGTCCAAGGGACTCTCAAGAGTCTTCTCCAACACCACAGTTCAAAAACATCAATTCTTCAGAGTTCAGCTTTCTTTAAGGTCCAACTCTCACATCCTTACAATACCACTGGAAACACTATAGCTTTGACTATAGAGACCTTTGTTGGCAAAGTAATGTCTTTTTAATACACTGTCTAGGTTTGTCATAGCTTTTCTTCCAAGCAGCAGTGTCTTTTAATTTCATGGCTGCAGTCACCATCTGCAGTGATGTTGGAGCCCAGAAAAATAAAGTCTGTCACTGTTTCCACTGTTTCCCCATCTATTTGCCATGAAGTGATGGGACCAGATGCCATGATCTTTGTTTTCGGAATGTTGAATTTTAAACCAACTTTTTCACTCCCCTCTTTCACTTTCATCAAGAGGCTCTTTAGTTCTTCTTCACTTTCTGCCATAAGGGTGGGGTCATCTGCATATCTGAGGTTATTGATATTTCTCCCGGCAATCTTGATTTCAGCTGTGCTTCACCCAGCCTGACATTTCACATGATGTACTCTGCATATAAGTTAAATAAGCAGGGTGACAATATACAGCCTTGATGTACTCTTTTCCCAATTTTGAAGACCCTAGTGCTGGACTTTTTATTATTTTCTTTGGCTTCTAGCAAGCTCTTCTTTTTCACTCCTGATAAATTTATTCTCCCCTTTTGAGGTGTTCAAAGCAGCAATGGCGGCCTCACTTATGTGAACTCTCACTTCTAACTGGAGTCTGAGAAAGGATCCCTAATGAATTGCAGTTTACACCAAAGTGCAGCAACTTCCCCCTGCCGCTACCTCCTCCAGCTCTCCTTAGCCTCTGAGGCCAGCGCCGCCAGAGGTGCTTTTATTTACTCTCAACTCTCTGTTTGATTTTTAGGAGGAAGTGTGTGGAGTATTAGATCTATTACCCACTGCCTCAGGCAGATGTGATGTCCAAAAAACACCTAGAGTGATTTTTAATAAATGCCCCCAGAGAAAATGGTGTTTGCCCCAGGCAAACTTTGAGTCTGGTCAAATATTGTCAGTTTTGCAACTGCGATCTTTCAGGGACCCACCAAACCGGTAAAATAATGAGACTTCTCTGGGAAGGGGTGGTTTACAGGAATTCCAACCTTGTTCTGTCCTCTACAGTGGCTGCCAGGCTGCTAGTTTTCACCATGACTGCAGGCTGTTTTCAAGTCTACAAGGAAGCCTTGATGGATGGAAAGAGGACAAGCTGAAGTACCACAGAGCTTGTTGTTTTTTTCATGTCAGCCATTTTTCTCATATAAATGCTCCCCAGTCTCAAGTCTGTGACTAATTTCTTGAGTTCAAAGTTTTTTACTCTAATCCATTATTTTATGGAGGAGAGAATTTTCAAAGGTCCTTCACCATTTTCACTGCCTTATTCTTTAACTGTAGTTTTGATTTTTACCCTTCAAATCACAAATGATAGATTTCTATTCATATATTTACAGGCTATTAAAGTATATTTTCATGTAAATTGTCTATTCAATGATTTTGCCCGTATTTTCCTCTGGGTTTTGGTATATTTTCCCCTCAGTTTTTAGAGTTTGCCAGTTGTCTCTTGATTTTATCTGTCTGCCTGTTTATCTCTCTATTGTTTGCCCTGTGAAAGATTTTTATTTTCATACAGACAATTTTACCAACTCTCTTCTTTTATTGCATCTGGACCTGAGTCCTAGAATTTTTTCTATAAATTCTGGTTATATGAACCAACTCGTTGGAAAATGAGCACCCTGCTGCTGGGAATGATTGAAGGCCAAAGGGGAAGCGGGCAGCAGAGGATGAGATGGTTGATAGCATCACCAACTCAGTGGACATGAACTTGAGCAAACTCTGGGAGATAGTGGAGGATAGAGAATCCTGGCATGCTTGCAAAGAGTTGGACACGACTTATTGACTGAACAGCAACATAGAGGAATTCACCTATTTTTTTCTGGTGCTTGTTGTTCAGTTGCCCATATGGTTACATATTTTACTTTTAAATACCTGATCCTTTTGAGTTTACTTTTACATATGGAATGAATTACAAATCTAATTTCAGCTTTCACTACTAAGTTAAACAGCTATACCAGCATTTTCTTTTTTTTTTTTTTGGCTGCACTGCAGCCAATTCTGCACTGACCAAGTATTGAACCCAGACCACAGCAATGAAAGCCCAGAATCCTAACCACTGGATCACCACGGAACTCCCCCAGCACAATTTCTTAAAGTTCATCTTTCTTCTATTGATTTTTTGTACTTATTTCTGATATGTCCTTGTGGCTATTTATAGGTTTTCTATTTTATCCCACTGGTCCCTCTTTTCATCCTCTGGCTCCACATTACTATTTGTTGACCTTGCAGGCAGAGCAGAGCCTGGTGGTCACCCTCCCGCGGCGCTGTCAATGCAGACACTGCACACTGCAGACCTCCCACCCACACCACCACCCTCAGTCCCTCTGCTAACTCCCAGGGTTGTCTCCTCTGACTCCCAACACCACAGCCCTCCCACCATGGACACTGTGTATTCCATGCCTCAGGCCCACACTAGCACCTCTATTCCCTCTCAGGCACCCAGCCCCCATCTACAGCTCACCTGCACCCTGGAGGGTTCCTTCCTGCTTGATCAGTGACTGTGAACCAGCTCTGCTTCCGCAATGACTACAAACCTGCAAACTGCCATACACCTTCTGCAGCTATACCTTCTTCAATGAGATCTGAACCCCAACCTCAGAGAGAGGGCTCATCTTCCAAGCTTGTCTTTACTCCTTAGCTTGTCCTCTTTCAGCCCTAGAGTCCCATATAGTGTTCCCTTATAGAGTTACTCTTTTATTACATTCCGTATTTTATTCTTCCACTGCTTTCAGTTCAGTCGCTCAGTCGTGTCCGACTCTTTACGACCCCATGGACTGCAGCACGCCAGGCTTCCCTGTCCATCACCAACTGCTGGAGTTTACTCAAACTCATGTCCATTGAGTCGGTGATGCCATCCAACCATCTCATCCTCTGTTGTCCCCTTCTCTTCCCACCCTCAATCTTTCTCAGCATCAGGGTCTTTTCCAATGAGTCAACTCTTTGCATCAGGTGGCCAAAGTATTGGAGTTTCAGCTTCAGCATCAGTCCTTCCAATGAACATCCAGAACTGCTCTCCTTTAGGATGGACTGGTTGGATCTCCTTGCAGCCCAAGGGGCTCTCAAGAGTCTTCTTCAACACCACAGTTCAAATGCATCAATTCTTCAGCACTCAGCTTTCTTTATAGTCCAACTCTCACATCCATACAAGACCACTGGAAAAACCATAGCCTTGACTTTATTGACCTTTGTTGGCAAAGTAATGTCTCTGCTTTTTTTTTTTTTTTGTCTCTGCTTTTTAATATGCTGTCTAGGTTGGTCATAACTTTTCCTCCAAGGAGCAAGCAAGCGTCTTTTGATTTCATGGCTGCAATCACCATCTGCAGTGATTTTGGAGCCCAGAAAAATAAAGTATGTCACTGTTTCCATGCTTCCCCATCTATTTGCCATGAAGTGTTGGGATCAGATGCCATGATCTTAGTTTTTTGAATGTTGAGTTTTAAGCCAATTTTTTCACTCTCCTCTTCCACTTTTATCAAGAGGCTCTTTAGTTCCTCTTCGCTTTCTGCCATAAGGGTGGGGTCATCTGCATATCTGAGGTTATTGATATTTCTCCCGGCAATCTTGATTCCAACTTGTGCTTCTTCCAGCCCAGCATTTCTCATGATGTACTCTGCATATAAGTTAAATAAGCAGGGTGACAATATACAGCCTTGATGCACTCCTTCCCTGATTTGGAACCAGTCTTGTTTTTCCATGTCCAGTTCTAACTGTTGTTTCCTGACCTGCATATAGATTTCTTAAGAGGCAGGTCAGGTGGTCTGATATTCCCATACCTTGAAGAATTTTCCAGAGTTTGTTGTGGTCTACACAGTCAAAGGCTTTGACATAGTCAATAAAGCAGAAGTAGATGTTTTTCTGGAACTCTTGCTTTTTCAATGATCCAGTGGATGTTGGCAATTTGATCTCTGGTTCCTCTGCCTTTTCTAAATCCAGCTGGAACATCTGGAAGTTCACAGTTCATGTACTGTTGAAGCCTGGCTTGGAGAATTTTGAGCATTACTTTGCTAGCATGTGAGTGCAATTATGCAGTAGCTTGAGCATTCTTTGACATTGCCTTTCTTTGGGATTGGAATGAAAATTGACCTTTTCCAGTCCTGTGGCCACTGCTGAGTTTTCCAAATTTGCTAGTATATTGAGTGCAGCACTTTGACAGCATCATCTTTTAGGATTTGAAATAGCTCAGCTGGAATTCCATCACCTCCACGAGCTTTGTTCGTAGTGATGCTTCCTAAGGCCCACTTGACTTCGCATTCTACTGCTTGACATAATGTAAAATCCTTAGTGGATTTTAGTTTTAGTGAAATTTCAAGAAAATGGCTGGGATTTTTAATGGGGTGGGAATGTGTTACTATGTTTCATATTTAGGTTAATGTCTAAAAATTCACTGTCCAGCAGATTAAATTTGGATAATGAAGAATGGTGTAGTATCTTTTCTCTTTATGGTGGTTGCACTTGATAAAAGACTCAAGTGCATGCTCATATTTCTTTGGTCTCCTTCCCACCCCAGGTTGTTGATAATGTGTTGAATTTTTCTTTGGTGGTTGTTACCAAGGGTCTTTGTGTTTATTTGTTTGTTTGGCCACACCTCACACACTCAGAATCTTAGTTCCCTGCTGCTGCTGCTGCTGCTGCTGCTAAGTCCCTTCAGTCGTGTCTGACTCTCTGTGACCCCATAGATGGCAGCCCACCAGGCTCCTCTATCCCTGGGATTCTCCAGGCAATAACGCTGGAGTGGGTTGCCATTTCCTTCTCCAATGCATGCATGCATGCTAAGCCACTTCAGTTGTGTCCAACTCTGTGCAACCCTATGGACAGCAGCCCACCAGGCTCCTCTGTCCACGGGATTCTCTAGGCAAGAATACTGGAGGGGGTTGCCATATCCTTCTTCATTAGTTCCCTGACCAGGGATCAAATCTGTGCTGCCTGGAGTCTTAACCACTGGATAGCCAGTTCCCAAAGCTATACATTTTTTTAAATACATAGATTTGTAATAAATGCATAGAAGGTAAATCAAGGGGATATATATATATATATATGCAAAATTCAGAGTAGTAGTTATTCCTAGGTTATAAACAGGGTTAGATGAGAGAAGCACGTGAGTAGATACAAAAAGTGTCAATAATATTCCAATTCTTAAATTGGGTGAAGATTCTGTCTCAAGTCCAAGCCCTATATGTGATTTTTTTTTCAGGGCTGACCCTAAGGCTGTCCCTGGCTGGTTTCCTGGGGGAAGCTATCCTCCCCACATGGAATGTGGTGCACAGCAGGGCATTGCACTTTCTGAAGGTGACCCAGGGCCCCTTAGATCAGACAGGCTGATAAAAGATTTGTTTCTTGCCTGCTCACTTCCATCCATAAGCCTCTTTACTGGAGGCATTGGTGAGGCACATTTCTTCACTATGACTCATATCTCTCCACTCCTAGCCCTTCTTCCTCTTCCTCTCCAGGTCTCCCAGGTCCATAAGAAAGTAGAAGACTTTTGTCTGGGGCCCGAGGTGGCTCAGTGGTAAAGATTCAGGAGCTGTGGTTTCCATTTCTGGGTCAGGAAGGTCCCCTGGAGGAAGAATAGCAACCCACTCCAGTATTCTTGCCAGGATCATCCCATGGACAGAGCCTGGTGGGCGATACTCCATGGGGGTCACAAAGAGTCATACATGTCTGATCACAGAAACGCACAGCAGTAAAAACATTGCTGTGTACCTGCAAACATCTGACCCGTGACTGGTACTATTCCGAGTGGTTGTCAACCCAGACAATCATTACATAGTCCGACGTAAGGAATAGAAGAGAGTGTTAGTTTAGCCATACTGAGGACTAGTCTGGGAGTTCAGTCTCCACCAAGGAAGAAAGTGCTCCGGAGATACGTGGCATTCAGCACAATTTTATATCTCTCAGAACAAGAGCATACATCAATTATGACAAATATTCCTTCAGGTTTTCAAAAGAAAGATATTAACATGTACACGGTAAGTCAGTATGGCCTTGGCATCTGGGAAGGGAATCTTTCAGGGAGTACTAGCATCGGTGTCGTAGGAAGGGCGGCATTGATCCCTGTCCTCAAAGTAGACATGCTTTTTACTTCAGGACAATGCATTCTTTTCATCTGTGGTTAAAGCAGGTGTACAATGGATGTTGGACAAGCCAAAAGCGAAGCTGTTCTAGTTGCAGGCAGTGACTGTTGTTGACTGTGAGCAGGTCCCTGGTGTTAGGAGACTTTCTGCAACTCATTGTGTTATTGAGGCTCATGCTTTCCAGAAAAGAAGGTAAAGTGCTTCGGGGTCACTTTCTATAGTAATTCAAAGAGACCTAGATAGAGACTTGGTTAGTTTGCTTTTACCATGACAAAGATCTTCTTACCATTACACTTTGTGATGGAGCATCTAGTGATGGGGTGCATTGCCACAGACCCCCTCTTTCAAAGTGCCCCAACACAGTACACTTTGGTTGGGAAGGAAGAGAAAAAAGGGGAGGAGAGGGCCCAGTTTTTGGTGGGAGGCTTTGGAACTGGTGCCCTCCCACTGACCCATTTGGGGATCTTGATGGTATTTGTCTACTGGGTTACCAGAAAGGCTGCTTCCTTAGAGTGGGGACTTTACCAGTGAAATGCCAGGAGGCGATCCAATGGCCCACCCAGTCACCCTTTTCCTGGGCCCCATTTATCTACATTTACTCTTGTCTTACATGTCTCCACAATCTCTCAGATCACCAATTGGAATCTAGAGCAGAACAGTGTCATAGGCCAGTTGTGTTAGTTGACTTTGGATTCATCAACTCTGATTTGCTTGAAAAGTGCATCTCTTTTGATAGGCAGTTAGGGCCTTTCTAGTACCTCAAGTGCACCAGCATCATCAGTGTGACATCCTTTGTTGATGCAACTGGATTCTGCAGGAGCAAAACACCTCCCTAAATGTCAGTTCACTCCTGTCAGAGAAGGAGGCCACTGGAACATCTGGAAGAGCAGTGGGAGATCCACCATTAGAGAATTTTGGCCACACTAGTGGTGGTCTTCTTCCTACACTCACTGCTACTCTGCACAGACTGGGTAATTTCTCTCACTGCTGGAAGCCTCCAATTATTAAAAAGTTCTATGCAACCTGCCCTTGGCCTTTGTTGAAGTTATTAATGATACTCTCTGAGCATTGGAGGCACAACAGAACAGCCCCCACTCCTTGGCCTGAGTAGTGTTGGCTAACTGCTTAGTCCTTGGCTTCCAGCTGCCCAGTCTAGGGGATCTGTGCCATTGCCAACACTTGGATCAAGAAAACTGGCAAATTAGAGCAGTCCATTAGGAGGCTGAGACAGAAGGCCTTCTGGCCTTTTAGAATAGACCCTAATGGGTTATAGGCCATCTTTATCTTGCTTAAAAAACATAGGGGCTCATGGCTACACTCACTCCTCCAGGCAGGCCTAATCATTCGACTTGGAGTGGTTTAGATCATGGCCCTCATACTGACCAATCAGCATGGTCACACCCCATCAATGTCTGGCTCACAGAGGACCTGATGGTGTAACCTCTGCTTCTCATTCAGATCCTAAAAGACCCAGGGGTTGAATTAAGGAGTCCAGTTCCAGGAGGTCAATACCTATTTGTGATCTTTTGGGACGGGCCCTTACAAGACTGTGGATGGCCTCGTGCTGGAAGCTCCCCTCCCTACATCAGACCTGGGGCAGATCCCTGAAGTGCAAATCTCTGAAGCAAGTGGCTGCAAGGACACCCACACCTCCTTACTAGGGGTATTGGCTGAAGCATTTGTCTCCCATCTGACTCAATATGTTTCCATGCCTAGAATTCCCCTTTCCCACCTTTCTCTCCCTTCCACAAAATGGTAGGGGTCTTTTGTTGGAGGCAATGAGAATACTCCCCCATAACTGTATGTAATGTAACCCTTGCCTGGTGTTTCACAAGGAGAGAAGGAATGTTGGAG
This sequence comes from Cervus elaphus, assembly GCF_910594005.1. Classification (NCBI taxonomy): domain Eukaryota; kingdom Metazoa; phylum Chordata; class Mammalia; order Artiodactyla; family Cervidae; genus Cervus; species Cervus elaphus. The sequence goes on along the minus strand of NC_057834.1, from coordinate 122,159,620 downwards.
AGCTGCCACATCTTCTTTTGGTTCCCTGCTCACTCTCCAGTGGTAAGTGAGTAAAGGCTTGATCTCTACTTTCAGTTTGGCTCATTGTCCTGATTGATCATTTCAATACCTGAGTGCAGGCCACTGGGTGATGGGCTCTCACAGATGTTTATTTTTGTACTTATATTAATTCATATCATACTTAATATCACATTAAGAGATAATTATTGTGAGACCCTCAAAGACCCAGGAATCTAGCTCCTGGGGCCTCTGGAGTATGAGTGGGTGGGTCAAGTAGAACTTCAAATGCTGCAGGGCACACTGAAGCCCTGGGATTTGCAGTCTGCTTCTTTTTGAAGTCTTGCAGTAGAAAGTGCCTTTCTGAGTGGCCCCCAAACTTGGAAACAAATGGAGGGCTTACCCAGACACTTTTTCAAAGGAATATTATTCAAGTTGGCACTTGGATGAGGCTCCAAGTCAGACCTAAGAGGACAGGGCCTGCAAGAGCTGGGAGAAGGACCTAAACACCCAGATGAAGACGGCTCAGCTCCTCAGGAGCAGGTGTTCAGTCATGCCCAGGAAACAGACCCCAGGTCACTGCAGCTGCAGACATGTCAGCAGAAGCCGGAGGCCCCATGGAAAGGAAACATCTTTCCCCTGGCGGCCAGCACTTGACCACTCCTCCTCCTCCAACACCACCACCTGCTGTGTCCTGAGAAAGCAGAAGGGGAAAAGAGACACTTTACCTTAGAGAAAAACAGCTGAGACAGGAGGAGGTTCAACTCTTTAATGAAGTTCATCCAAATGAGTTTCATTTAAGGAGACCACTTGACACTGGAAGTAACCAAGCGTCCCCTTCCTCTTAACTCTGTAGAAATGGACCTCCAAAGAAATAAATGAAGTGCTCAGATATGAAATGCTACATTCTTTCTTCTTTTTTTCTTTCTTTTTAATTGAAGGATGACTGCTTTACAATATTGGTTTGATATCTGCCATCCATTGCCATATATCTGCCATACATTAGCCATAGATGTACATATGAACCTCCCTCCCACCTCCCACTGAAATGCTAATTTCTTAACACATTTGAACTATGCATGCATTACAATCATCTACATAAAACATCTTTACATGTACAAATAGAAATAAAGGATTTCTATTAAAGGAATAAAGGATTTCTACAAGGAATAAAGAAATAAAGGATTTCTACAAGGATTCATAAAACAGTGATGAAAACATTCACTATGCACAGAAAAGCAAATGCAGAGTGCTTCTGATTCTACTGAAGTGCATACACATATTCTTTATACATTTCTTTATACATTACATTTATACAAAAATTAATGAAAACCTTAACATTTACAACTAATATTAAGCATGTGCTGGCACAGTGCTAGGTGCCAAGCAAAGTCTTAGCAGGGAGAATCTTTCAGTTTAAGTCATTTCCTCAAAGGCTGCTGGGTTTGTCATCGTGGGAGAAATTCATCTGTGGACTCTCTGATGCTGCTTTAAGTGATCAGATCGGGCAAAGTCTTTGTCGCATGTAGAACACAGGTAGGGCCGCTCCATGGTGTGCCTTTTCTTGTGTCTGTTGAGCTCAGATGAACGGGAGAATGCCCATGTGCATCCATTCATGTTACATTTATAGGGCTTCTCTCCTGGAACCGAGAAAGAAAGGGAGACTTGTCGTGATTCAAGGTAGCATGAGACAGGGAAGTTGGAAAAGAATGGAGAAGAAAACTGTTGGGCATGTTGGAGTGGGACAGAGAGAGACAGAAGACAAGACTGGAAGGTGTGTACAGGAAAGGAAGAGGAGGAGGGCAGGATAGGCAAGAGGGCTGAAGGAGGAAGAGGAAAAGAAAAAGAAAAGTAGGAGGGAAAGCAGGAAGGTAGTGGTGGGTAGAGAAGCTTGAGTGGGGTTATCTATTGGGACTATGGGAGGCCATACAGAGACAGTCCCAGAAGAGGTAGGGTCAGGACCATCCTAAGAGGTCAAACAAAGCCCTCCACTTCTTCCATCATCCCAGGCAGTCAACACCACAAAACGCTGCAGCCAGGTTGCCTCTGGAGCAGAACTAGAGTCTGTTCTAGGGACTGCTTTTTATACCTTTTCAGATCGGCCAACCTTTTCTAGAGTCTTCTGAGTCCCAGACTTAGAGGGAGGTGGCAATGATCTCAAATGATCCCAATGTTTTGTAAAGGCAGAGGCCTTTAGTTATTCTCCTGACACCCCCATCCTGCAGTCTTTACTCACCTGTGTGCACACGCTCGTGGATTCGCAGATGGGAAGATTTGGCATATGCTTTCCCACAGTTATAGGTGCAGATGTAAGGCCTCAAAATGTCAGGCCTCTTCTGCAATGGACACCTCTGAATCTTGGGATTCCACTTCTGCATTTCTGCAGGTTGTCCTTGGGTCAAATGAGAACTGGCAACATACAGAATTCTAGGATATAGCAATGATGCTGAGGAAAGTGGCATCATATAGACTTGGTGGGGAGTGTCTTCATCATTGAGTTTCTTCATCTGACCCATATAGGTAGTTTGGACCACACTGAAGGGCATCTGGTCTCCATAGAGGCTCTGGTCATCACTGAGGGTCTTCATCTGGCTACCCTCACTGGGGATTGTCAACTTGTTTGCATTAACGGCTGTTGCTTGACAATCAGTGATGAATGTCTTCGGAGTGTCAGTGACATCCATCAACTGATGTGCTTCAGGGTTTCTCTCATCAAAGGAGGTCACCTTGGAGTAAAAAAAAAAAAAGTCACTTTAGGTTTCGAAGGGGCAAAGTAAGGCTTTAACATGGACAAAAACTGTCCCTGGGATGACAGAACATGCATAAATCATCATCGTGGGCCTCAAAAGATTCATCACCTGCTTCTGCAGGGACTCCTTTTGGCTGACCTCATCAGGGGCAGTCAGAGGTACACAGAGCTCTGATTCTGGTGCAGCTGGGCTTCTTGTTTTATATGTCTCATTGACCTCCTGGAGAAACTCCTCAATGTCCTCAAGTGTTGGAAAGTAAGATGTCATGGAAGCCTCTTTGCTGTTGCCTGATAACTGAACTAGATCCTCAGTTGTGGGTTTCTGAAAAAAAAAAAAAAAGTTGGTGGTAGTTTAGTCACTAAATCACGTCCAACACTTGCAACCCCATGGCCTGTAGCCCACCAGGCTCCTCTGTCCATGGGCTTCTCCAGGCACGAATACTGGAGTGGGTAGCCATTTCCTTCTCCAAGGTGTCTTCCTGACCCAGGGATCAAACCCAGGTCTCCTACATTGCAGGCAGATTCTTTACCAAATGAGCCACCAGTCAGATGTTGTACCCAGTTCAAATTCTAATCCTACACACCCACCATCACTGGGTGTATAGGTTTCCTAAACATCTGGCAGAAAGTTTACAATTGACTGCCGAAAGCCGTGATGTCAGTAGTCTCACACCTGTCCACCCTGTGTGCCTCCTTGCCGCTCTTGTCGTACCCTGATCAACCAGTCTGCTCAGTTTTGCCATATCCCCGTCTGGTCCCTTTCTCAGTCTGCCTCTCTCAGCAAACTGTCTCAGTGACTGTAGCCTGTATTACCAAATATGATCTCCCATTCTCATCCCTGCCAAGAAAGCCCAGACTCTTCCACCTTGTCCTGACTCTCAGAACAGAGAGACAGCTGTGATAATTTGCACAGGGACTATAATCAAAACTTATGATGATACATCCATTGAATAAGGTAAGCTGAGGACCTTCTGAAGTCTTTTTCTAAACAAAATCCACAGAAATGAGAGATGGCCTTAAATTTAACTGTTATATATAATCATGCTTGAACCTAAGTGAAAATGTCCCAGCCACAGTGGAGCAAAGGCTACTGTCACTTGGAGGTGTAGAAATAGGATATGCTCATGAGGCCAATGTCACTGTGGAGACACTCCACCAAGAAGGACCGTGGAAACTTATGGATTCTCAGAGCTGAAGGCCTCACGGGGAGTCGACCTCTGATACCATCTTAATCTGGCACTTCCTTTCCTCCCATTCTCATTCTTGAAATAGGGTCATGCCAGTCTGCTCCCCTTCCTCCATTACTGAACTGAAAGCTCCTCAAGACTAGAGAACTCAGTGAGTTCTGACAGATATAACTGTGAGGACCTCGGAGAAAATGGACTCAAAGAAGGACTTCTGATTTTCATTCCCCCAGCTCTAGGTCTGCATCCAGCCTCTAAAATCTCAGGCTGTGTTTGGGGTGTCAGTGACATCTGTCATCTGGGATGTTAGTGCTGGTCTACTGTCCTCAAAAGAAGTCACCTTGGGTCAAAAAGGATCTTGCCTAAATTTCCATGGGGCAAATCAAAGGCTTTAACATGGGTGGATGTTAGTTCTGCACAGAAGTGTCTGAGGGATGCTAGGACATGTATAAATCATCATCGTGAGTCAAAAGATTCTTCACCTGGTTCTGCATGGACTCCTTTTGGCTGTCCTCTTCACGGGCAGTCAGGGGTGCACAGAGTTCTGCCTCTGGTGCTGCTGAGTTTTCTGTCCCATATGTGTCATTGAGTTCCTGGAAAAATGCCTCAAGCTCTTCTATTGCTTCAAGGTAAGAGTCTCTTGAAGCCTCTTGGCTATTACCCAATAGCTGAGCTTCAGTTGTGGAGTCCTGAAAAAAAAAAAGGAAGTTCATATACCCTACCTAGCTCAAATCCCAGTTCCACATTCATGCTTCTCCCTTCCTATTGATCCAATTCTAGTCTAGCCCACCGTCATTGCTTGCCTAAAAGCCTGCAATTGCCTCTTAATTGGCCTCTGTGAATCAGAGGGCTCCATCTTATGGAAACTTCAAGACAGTCAGATTAATATTTCTAGAATGAAAACTCTTCCTATGCCACCGTATATATCAATGGAGGTGGGAATCTAGATGAATGTAAAAATATCCCACCACCCCTACATAGATATTATCCCACAGAGTTTTAAAAATCATAATATGATTCATGTTTAAGATTTCAGGACACAAGTAGGCTTATGAAATGACGACCAAATATATTGCATGGAAAAGGAAACCAAAAGCCAGGTTAGCTACACTACATCAGGAAAATTCACTGGCCAAAGCTGTCACATGAGAGAAAGAAGGTCATTATATAATGAAAGGGAACAATTAGTCAAGAGAGAGACCAACTGTCCCCTGGAAGAGGAAACGATAACCCACTCCAGTATTCTTGCCTGGAGAATCCCAAGGACAGAGGAGCCTGGCTACAGTCTATCGAGTTGCAAAAAATAGTAAGACTGAAGCAAGTGAGCACGCATGCACAGGTGTCCAATAGGCACATGAAAAGATACTGTTTATTCAGTTCAGTTCAGTCACTCAGTCACCACAGACTCTTTGTGATCCCATGAACCACAGCACACCAGGCCGCTCTGTCCATCACCAACTCCCGGAGTTTACTCAAACTCATGTCCATTGAGTCAGTGAGGCCATCCAACCATCTCATCCTCTGTCGTCCCCTTCTCCTCCTGCCCTCAATCTTTCCCAGCATCAGGGTCTTTTCCAATGAGTCAGTTCTTCACATCAGGTGTCCAAAGTATTGGGGTTTCAGCTTCAGCATCAGTCCTTCCAATGAATACTCAGGACTGGTCTCCTTTAGGATGGACTGGTTGAAACTCCTTGCAGTCCAAGGGACTCCCAAGAGTGTTCTCCAACACCACAGTTCAAAAGCATCAATTCTTTGGTGCTCAGCCCTCTTTATAGTCCAACTCTCACATCCACACATGACTACTGGAAAAACCATAGCCTTGACTAGATGGACCTTTGTTGGCAAAGTAATGTCTCTGCTTTTTAATATGCTGTCTAGGTTGGTCATAACTTTCCTTCCAAGGAGTAAGTGTCTTTTAATTTCATGGCTGCAATCACCATTTGCAGTGATTTTGGAGCCCCAAAAAGTAAAGTCAGCCACTGTTTCCACTGTTTCCCCATCTACTTGCCATGAAATGACAGGACTGGATGCCATGATCTTAGTTTTCTGAATGTTGAGCTTTAAGCCAACTTTTTCACTTTCCTCTTTCATTTTCATCAAGAGGCTCTTTAGTTCTTCTTTACTTTCTGCCGTAAGGGTGGTGTCATCTGCATATCTGAGGTTGTTGATATTTCTCCCAGCAATCTTGATTCCAGCTTGTGCTTCCTCCAGCCCAGCATTTCTCATGATGTACTCTGCATATGAGTTAAATAAGCAGGGTTATAATATACAGCCTTGACGTACTCCTTTTCCTATTTGGAACCAGTCTGTTGTTCCATGTCCAGTTCTAACTGTTGCTTCCTGACCTGCATATAGGTTTCTCAAGAGGCAGGTCGGGTGGTCTGGTACTCCTTCTCTTTCAGAATTTTCCAGAGTTCGTTGTGGTCCACATAGTCAAAGGCTTTGGCATAGTCAATAAAGCAGAAATAGATGTTTTTTTGGAACTCTCTTGCTTTTTCGATGATCCAGCCGATGTTGGCAATTTGATCTTTGGTTCCTCTGACTTTTCTAAAACCAGCCTGAACATCTGGAAGTTCACGGTTCATGTATTGCTGAAGCATGGCTTGGAAAATTTTGAGCATTACTTTACTAGCATGTGAGATGAGTGCAATTGTGCAGCAGTTTGAACTGTTTTTTTAAGGAAACACAAATAGAAACTCCAGTGAGGTAACACCTCTATCTGATAGAATAGCTATATCAAAAAGACAAGATATAAATCTGGGGCAGAATTTGGGGAAAAGGGAATTCTCAAGCACTACTGTTAGGAACGCAAATTTTTGCAGCTGTTGTGGAAAACAGTATGGAACTTCCTGAAAAATTAAATACTAGAACTACTATATGATCCAGTACTCCACTGCTGGGTGTTCAAAGGAAATGAAATTCATATCTCGAAAAGAGATCTAAACTCCGAGGTTGATTGCAGCCCTCATCACCATAGCCAAGATATGGAAACAACCGAAGTGTCTGTTCAGCAGATGAATGATTATGTGTTATTCAGGTATCCAGCGCTTTTTGAAAGATTACCATTTTCCTTTTATGGAAAATCTACACTAGTACTTGTTTTCAGTAATCTACAAAAAAAGAAAAAAAGATTTTTGCTTTTACAAAAAGAGTTGAAAGTGAAAATAGTGTTCATCATCTGTTTTGCAGTGAACTTGAGTAGACTGGCAGACCCTCCCTAGGGAACTACACTCAGCATCTCAGCATGAAGTGCCATAGCCTTGAACTCTCTCCGTGACCATCTGCACTTTGTCCTCATTTGTTTTGCTAATCCTTTAGCAAGAAGTGTCCTAAGGTGACTGCCTCATTGCTTTATACCATTTCAGCTTACAAGAGGTTTCCTAGGAATGTTGCACTTTCTGAGAACAGAGGAAACCTGTGTATATACTACAGAACATCATTCAATCATCAAAAAAGGAAATCCTGACATTTGTAGCATCATGGATGAAGCTAGAAGGCGTTATTTTATGTGAAGTGTCAGAGAAACCTAAACCTTATGGTACTATTTTATATGTAAAATAAGAAAAAGCATTTGAACTCATAGAATCAGAGAGAAGAGTAGTGGTTGCTAGTGGCTGAGAGGTCGGTAAATGAAAGACATTGGTCAAAGAGCAAAAAGTCTTAAGACAATTAAGTTCTGAGGATCTAATATATAGCTTGGTGATGATAGTTATTTGAATACCAGAAATTTACTCAGAGAGTAAGTCTTAAGCATCATCACCCAAAACAGAGAGGTATCCATAGCAAGTGATAATTATGTTCGCCACTTGGAGTATGGTCATCATTGCACAACATTTACATACATCATATTGTATGTACATACATGTTGTATACATACATGTTGTTTATTTTAAATCTATGGGAGTTTGTCAATTATACTTCAATAAAGTGAAAGCAAAAGTTAGTCATGTCACTCTTTGCAACCCCATGTACTGTACAGTTCATGGAATTCTCTAGGCTAGAATACTGGAGTGGCTAGCCTTTCCATTCTCCAGGGGATCTTCCCAACCCAGGGATCAAACCCAGGTCTCCCGCATTGAAGGCAGAGCCACAAGGGAAGCCCTACTTCAATAAAGCTGGGTAAAAAATAAATTCTTTTAAGGTAGGAAGAAATCAGTGCCCACCCCCCATAGATTATAACTCTTTCTCTTAATTGTCCAATTTCTATTAATGCCATAATACACCCAGACTCCTCCATACATGGTCATGGTCACACATTTTTCACATCCTTCCATTCTAAGCAGAGGTTGCAGCCACCCTGTTCCACACAGTGATCTGGGGACTCAGGGGACCATCCAAGCAGCATCCTTGCCCTCAAGGGACCTTCAGGGACAGGCAACTGAAAAGGCCTCAACCCTGTCTGCTTGCAGGAACCTGTCTGTGTGAGGGCACCCCCTGGAGAATGCATGCACACAAGAGTGCCCAGTCAACAACCCCTTGAAGAAATGAACCATTTCAAATGTTTGGGTTCTTCTTCCCCAAGAGTGTACTCTTTCTAGGACTCATGACTGTCCACCTGGGAGTTGCTGACCCTTCCACCCCAGCACACAGACTTTGGTGTCTGGTTTAGATGGTGCAAACTCACCATCGGTGCATCCATCGTGTGCTCAGGGACCTCAGCATCGTGGGCCAAGAGTTTCCAGGGCTGGGCTGCTGGCCAGAGCACCTGGCCTTTTATAGAGCCTGGGAAAGGATGTACTGCAGTCCCAAACCAGCTTTCTCTGGTTGGCCACGCCCTGCTGGGTGGATCCCAGCCTCAGAAACCAATCACCTGGGAATTCTCGACCTCTCAGGGTACCTACCCGATTAGGTCACCCAGAGGCACTTCTGGATGTTTTTTACAGTCATTTGCCAGGTATTCAAACTGTGCAGGGGAAACAATTTTACACAATTGTTTTACACAATTTGCTCATTTAATCCACAATCATATGTGGTGGTTATAACTGTCAGCATACGATGCAGAAAGTGAGGCTCAGAGAGATTAAGCAATTCCCTTGAGATCACACCCAATGTCAGTCACAGATTCTGGATTTGAACTCAAAAGGTTTAGCATTTGTAATCCAGGTCCTTAAACACATCAGAGGTGTCAACCCAGGATCCAATCAGCCACCGAGTTCTATATATTTCATTTCTAGGTTGTAAACCGAATCAGCAGTGCTTCCAGTGTAAAATCCTGGATTTGATGAGATCGCCTAGAAATCATTTCCATCTCCCCTCGCCAACTCCCAAGTGTCATGGAGACTGTTTTATCCCAGCGGCGTGATCCACGTCTGGGGTCACAAGAGTGACTCCTGACCCTCTTGCAACTCCACTCCAGGTCTGAGTCTGGTCCCCACCACTCATCCATCAAGAGCAAGTTTCGGGGCTTTAACCATTCATAGACCTTCTGGTGGGGTGACCCGCCAGCCTCAGGTTTCTAAAATTTTTCAAGCTGCTCATGTCTGTTCACCCGGCCCCATGTGGGTTGAGAGGTGAGGTGAGTGGGACGGAAGGAGCCCGATCGGGTCCTTGGACCGACTCCCAGATTCCATCTTCTGCTCTTGGCTGCTGGCAGGCTTGTCCTCATGGGCATCTCCACGGCCCTTGAGCTCCGCTCACTCAGAGGCTGCTCCTCTGGACAGATCAGTTGATGATCCAAACGGCTTTCTCACACAGACTCCTTTATCCCCGGGCAGGCGCTGTTCTGTTTTTTCTCACTGTTCTACATATGTAAATGACAAAGTATAATGTTTCTTTGTGTTTTTAGACTCATATGTGTGGCGTTGTTGTTGCTGCTAAGTTTAGTCGCTAAGTCGTGCTTGATTCATTTTGACCCCATAGACTACAGCGCGCCAGGCTTCCTTGTACTTCACTGTCTCCGAGTTTGCTCAAATTCATGTCCACTGAATGGGTGATGGAACCATCATACTGAACCACTCACTGTGTTGGAACCATCTCATCCTTTGTCCCCACCTTCTCCTCCTGCCATCAACCTTTCCCAGCATCAGGGTCTTTTCCAATGAGTTGGCTTTTCCCATCAGGTGGCCAAAGTATTGGAGCTTCAGCTTCAGCATCAGTCCTTCCAATGAATATTCAGGGTTGATTTCCTTTGTGATTGACTGGTTTGATCTCCTTGCAGTCCAAGGGACTCTCAAGAGTCTTCTCCAACCAAAAGCATCAGTTCTTCAGCACTCAGCCTTCTTTATGGTCCAACTCTCATATTTGTACATGACTACTGAAAAACCATAGCTTTAACTGTACAGGCCTTTGTTGGCAAAGTAATGTCTCTGCTTTTTAATATGCTGTCTAGGTTTGTCATCACTTTTCTTCCAAGGAGCAAGTATCTTTTAATTTCATGGCTGCAGACATCGTCTGCAGTGATTTTGGAGCCCAAGAAAATAAAATCTGCCACTGTTTCCACTTTTCCCCCATCTATTTGCCATGAAATGTTGGGACCAGATGCCATGATCTTAGTTTTCTGAATGTTGAATTTTAAGCCAGCTTTTTCACTGTCTTCTTTCACCCTCATCAAGAGGATCTTTAGTTCCTCTTCACTTTCTTCCAATAGGGTAGTGTCATCTGCATATCTGAGGCTGTAAATATTTCTCTCTGCAATCTTGATTCCAACTTGTGATTCATCCAGCCCAGCATTTCCCATGACGTACTCTGCATACAAGTACATCATGGCATGGCATTACTCAATACTTATTCTAAAATTTGCCTTTTCTCACTGGACCTTATATCTTCTACCTATTCTTTGGATAGTCACTTAGTGCAATGTTTTTACTGTGACTTTTTTGCATTTTATATGAGTAGAGTAATGAGGGGATGTCATCCAAGAAAATTTGGGGGTCTTCAGGAAGGACTGCAGAAGGCAATAGCAACCCATTCCAGTACTCTTGCCTGGAAAATCCCATGGATGGAGGAGCCTGGTAGGCTGCAGTCCACAAGGTCGCTAAGAGTTGGACATGACTGAGAGACTTCACTTTCACCTTTTACTTTCATGCATTGGAGCAGGAAATGGCAACCCACTCCAGTGTTCTTGCCTGGAGAATCCCAAAGATGGGGGAGCCTGGTGGGCTGCCATCTATGGTGTCGCACAGAGTCAGACACAATTGAAGTGACTTAGCAGCAGCAGGAGGAAGGACTGGCTTTTCTTTCTTTTTAAAACATTTTTAATTTGGAGGACATGCCACGTGGCATGTGGGATCTTAGTTCCCTGATCAGGGATGAACCGTGCCCCCTATCGTAGAAGCTCAGAGTCTTAGCCACTGGACCACCAGCATACTCAGGAGGCATCTGGTGTGAGCCCACCACCAGGACAAAGGAGAGCTGGTTCCTTTCCAGGTTATCTTCAAATAAATTTGGAAATTGCTTTTGGTTAAGGACTAAGGGCCTGTCCACGTCCATGGACGTGTACAAAACAGCAGGCTCAGGCTTCTCAAATCCAGTGTCACTGACTGAATTTGCATTGATTGGTACAAGAAATATAGTAAATAGTTTGAAGAAATTTTAGTCTGAATCTTATGGTAGTTTTGTGTCTGCCTAGTGTAAAAAGTAAAACTTTGGTTAAAAGATAACTGTTACACTCTGGCAAAAATTTAAAATGTCATGTGAATAACCATATAAACAATTAAATATTGGCAAAAATTTAAACATCATTTCTCTAATATAATTCCTTTGCTTAAAAACTTTTTTAATAAGAAAAGAGAAAAGCTACCTGTAATGTAGATGTCCCTGCTGAATTTAAGACATAGAATGAACATATGAGGGTCAACATCAGGTCAACAGTTCATAGTCATAAACGGGATTCTAAGAAACCTCTCTCTCTAAGACTTCTAGCTGATTTAGAAAATAAACTATTGGGTTAACCAATAAGTTTGGATTTTTCTGTACCATCTTGTGGAAATATCTGAACAAACTTTGTGACCAACTCAATAAATCCAGGAAATTTCATCAAAGTTAATTTTATATGCCTAATCACAGCATACCGTTTGATAAATTAAATTTTGAGGCTGAATCTGGAGCTTAAAAGATGGTTATATGACTTCTTGATTTTACCACTGAGAGACCTAAACCTACAAATATGTCATTTTAATTTATGTAGGATTTGGTTTAAATAAAAAGGTTAAATTAAAACAATTACCTAAATTCCTTATGGTTGCCTCATGAGTCATACAGTTTATTATTACTTACAATAATATTAAGGATTCTAAATGTAAAAATGGGTGTCTAATTAAGTTGGATCATAATTTGGATCACTAGCACCTTTATAAATTTTGTCCTTCTAAATCTTGGAAAATATAAACATTATGTGAGTTTATGGAGTTATGCTAACTAAACTGAGTAGAGCCATATTTCTTCATCAGATACTTATTATTATCAGCAGTTGTATTATTCTTTAGTGATAATTTAATTATGTCATGTAAAGTTGCTAACTGACTTTAGGATCTTGGACTAATCCAATACTGAGATAACAGTAGTCATTTTGTATCTGAAAGCCTCATAGAGGTTAAAATTCAGAGAGGGGGAGAAAATAAATTCTTAATTGCCATATGATCTTCAAATATTTTTTTACAGTATAAAACAATTTTATTTGCAGGAATGCATAATGATTGTTTGCCTTGAGCATTTTGAACTTATGACATGTCTCCTTTTCCTGTTAAATTTGCATTTCCTGGAGAAACTGGTGTATAAAACCTTAATTAAGTATAAGTTCAAATGAGTTTTTAACCTATATATATATATTTTACCATATTTTCTTCTTCATAAGACTCAAAATAAGATGGAAAGTCATTCCGAGTCTTAAAGTGCTTGTTCTAAAATAGTGCATCTTTGCATTAGCTTTAGCGTTTCTAAGAATTACCTGGAAAAGACCACAAATTACAAATGTTAGTGAGGCTGTGGAGGAAGGGGAATGCTTGTACACTGCTCGTGGGAATGTGAATTGGTGCAGCTGTTACCTAAAGTTGGGTCTGGCTGCTTGCTCCTCAAAAACCAGTACAGAGGAAAGGTTGGGACTTGCCTTGTGGCTCAATGGCTAAGACTCCCAATGCAGGGAGCCCGGGTTGGATTCCTGGTCGGGAAACTTGATCCCACTAAGAGTCTGCATGCTGTAATTAAAGATCCCACATACCACCACTGAAAGATTCCACATAGCATAAGGATGGTTGAAGATCCCTGCATGCTGCAACCAAGACCTGGTGCAGTTAAATACATTTTTTAAAGAAAGAGAGAGGCAAGGTTGGTGAAAAGAAGTTTGCTTTATTCTGGATGCTGGCAACCCATGGGGAGGTAAGAGCTTTTAGCTGAAGGGAGGAGTTTACATGGAGAAACAGCATAGTCAGCTCTGACAGTCATCTTGAAATTGGCCCAGGGGTAGTCTTCTTGGAACTGTGGCAGTTTACATCATGGCTACAGTCTGTTCATCACATGGTTAACTTCTTCCACTGGGTAGGGCTTGCAGTATCTATAAAACAGCTCACAGGATATGGCTCAGAATATTAGCAATAGCCCATGAAGAGGAACTAAATGTCTTTGACTTTTCTTAATGACTGAACCCATTATTTACTCTTGTTGGACTGTTTTCCTCTTCTCAACCCCATGGACTGTAGCCCACCAGGCTCCTCTGTCTATGGGATTCTCCAGGCAAGAATATTGGAGGGGGGTTGCCATTTCTTTCTCCACAGGGTCATCCTAAGGCAATGCTCCTCACAAAGTGTTTTAGAAAAAAAACTACTAGGCTCTTAATTCTTCCAGAGTGATCCAACAGTGCAATTAAGAACTGCTTTTGTTTGTTATTCCCACAATATGAAAAGCAACTGTCAAGACACAGAGAAAAACTTCAAGGCTGCCATTAGAGTGTTTCTGCCGAGGAGTAATAAGTCATGCTCATATCTTGTACCCCAAGGGACACTTCACCTTTGTGGTGTTCTTCCCCAAAGGGCATAGTAAGTCCAATCTAGTCAAGAGAAAACTTCAGAAAGTCCTTAATTGAGGAACATTCTATAAAATACCTGACCAGTACTCTTCAAAAGTTGGAAAAAATGGGAATGAGGAAAAATAAGGAAATAGAGAAAACTACCATAGATTGGAGAACATCAAAGAAACATGTCAATTAATAGAATGTGGAATCCTGGTCTGGATTTAAAAAAAACAAAATCGTTCAAATGCAAACTGTCAAAATGCAAATATAGTCTTCTTAGTCAATCTAGGAGAAGGCAATGGCAACCCACTCCAGTACTCTTGCCTGGAAAATCCCATGGACGGAGAAGCCTGGTGAGCTGCAGTCCATGGGGTCTCACAGAGTCGGACACGACTGAAACGACTTAACAGCAGCAGCAGTCAGTCTAGCTAAAGGTCTGTCCATTTTGTTAAGCTTTTAGAAGAACCAACTTTCGGTTTCATTGATTTCCTCTATTCTGTTTTCTATTTCACTTGTCTCTGCTTTGTGCATTGTGTGTCCTCAGTCACTTCAGTCGTATCTGACTGTTTTCAACCCCATGGACTGTAGCCCACCAGGTTCCTCTGTCCATGAGATTTTCCCAGCAAGTATACTGCAGTGGGTTGCCATGCCCTCCTCTGGGGATCCTGTAGACCCGTGGATCGAACCCACATCTCCTGTGTCTCCTGCATTGCAGGCAGATTCTATACTGCTGAGCCACTAGGGAGGCCCTTATCTCTGCTCTAACCTTTATTACTTCTTCCTACTCGTTGTGGGTTTAGTTTGCTCTTCTTTTCTAATTCCTTAAGGTGTACATTTAGGTTATTGATTTGATATGTTCCTTCCTTTTTAAGGTTGGCTTTCACAGCATTAAATACCCCCCTTAGCATTGTTTTCACTACATCTCACAAGTTTTCATCTTTTCATTGTATGTTTTCATTATTATGCAAATGAAAACTGTGTTTGTTGCTTGCATTCATCTCTAAGTATTTTCTTAATTTCTGTTTTGATTTCTTATTTGACCTGTTGTTTGGTTAAAATGGTTAAAAGTGTGTTGTTTAATTCCCACAATTTTGTGAATTTTCTAGTTTTCCTTTCATTATTGATTTTGACTTCATCCTGCTGTGATCAGAGAAAATACTTGGTGTCCTTATCATCTTTAAAAAATCTATTTGAGAATTGATTTGTGGTCTAACATATGGTCTGTATTAGAGAATGTCCTATGTGCAAGTGAGAAGTATATTTATTTTGTTGTTGGGTAGAACAACAACAAACATTTATTTTGTTGTTGGGTTCTCCTTGTTAAAACTAATTGGTTTTTTGTGTTGTTCAAATTCTCTTACTTATCTTCTGTCTGGTTCTATCCATTATGGACAGTGTGGTACTGAAATCTTCAACTAATATTATAGGACTGTTTCTTTCTTCTTTCCCTTCAGTTTTTGCTTCATATACTTTGGAGGTTTGTTATTATGTCTGTAAATATTTGTGTTATCTTCTTGCTGTATTGAACCTTTTATGTAAATATAATTTTTGTACAGGAAGGAAGTGAAGAAATGGAAGCATTGATCCAATCTATTACAAAAGCCAAATAAGGAAGTGGACAAAACTTATGTAACAGAAAAAAGCCATTTCTATATGTGGATGTTAGCTCCTGTGCTAAGCTTAAACTAATCTCTCAACCCAGTTGGACAATGGAAGCAGCAGACGTATTAAAATAAGAATAAATATTCTCCAATAATAAAATCTTCACATGGGGGTTTTTCGGCTTAAAAACTCTGTGCCTTGACTGAGATACTCACCAGCACTTGACTTTGGGGGAAGAGAACCTGTTACATTAGAGGAGGATTTTCTTAAAGTCTCTAGATTGTGAATTAAGCAAGATCTTCAACTCTTTGAGTGCGTGAGATCTTTTTTTTTTCCTTCTGGAAGAAAGTATGAGTTGGTTGAGAGATGGAGAGTGGATATTTTAGGACAATTCTGGAACCCCAAAATTACATTTTGAAAAAAGTTTTATTTTGAAATTATTTCAAACTTACAGAAAAGTTGCAGGAATAGTATACAGGATTCCTATATGTCCAACCAGATTCCCCAAGTTTTAGTATTTTGCCACATCTACCTTATCGTCCTTCTTGTAATTCTCTCTCTCTGTATATATGTAGACATATTTGTTTTTTTCTTAACCATTTAAAAGTTAGGTTGCACACAATGCTTCATTAATACATCAGTACTACCCTTTAATGCCTTAGTGTCGATTTGCTAAAAGAAAGGGCACTCTCCACAGTAAAACCAACCAACAAATCAGAAAATTAACATTGTAGCAATTTGACTATGTAATTTATATACCCCACTCACGTCACTATTATTCTGATATCTTCTACAGGTCCAAGATCCAATCCAGAATCACGCATTTAGTTGCTATGTCTCTTTTTTCTCCTTCAATATGCAACAGCTCTTTGGTCTTTCCTTTTTATCATCTTGACATTTTTTAAAGAGTACAGATGCACATTCCAGAGCCCACGCTCTGCAACAAGAGAAGCCACCACAATGAGAAGCCCGAGCACAGCAGCGGAGAGTAGACCCTGCTCACCCCAACCAGAGAAAGCCTATGTGCAGCAATGAAGACCCAGCACAGCCAAAATAAATAATTTAAAAAAGAAAGAAAATTGAAATAATGGAAGAAGACCAAAAAATTACAAAGGAAATGGTAGGAAGGACTTTTACCAAAGAGTTTGAGTGGAAAAGTTTACATTTCTGCAGGCAGAGAGTTCTGGAAAAAATAAGTACCCATACTGACGTCAGTCAGAAGTAATTCCTTGGGGCCACCTCTTTAGTGGGCTCAGAATCAAGATGCACCCCCAAATCTGTCCTCCTCTTTTTCTTTTTTTTTGTGCTCCTCTTATGGGAGCCAAAGAATTAGAAGGTCATTTCCACATGGGGCAGAACTCCTAGGTCACTCGGGTCTTCCTGTTTTCCATACACTAGGTGGCACCCAAGTCAAGGGTGCCATGGTCAGTTTGGGTTAAGTTTTGGCTTATTCCTCTCTCTTCAAAAATATATAATGTTGTGAAGATTACTAATCAAAGTATGACTTCTTCCAACTCTCTCCCTGCAAATGTTACCTTAGGGCCATTCGGCATTTTTAATTAAATCCTTCCTTTCCTGTCAACCTGATGTAGACCGGATGGAAAGGGTTTCTGGATGACACCCCATTCCCCCAGGAAAGGAGGGGAGGGAAGCAGGTGGACTTATAGGACTCCCAGGCACTTCCAAGCCCTCTGTATGGTAGGGCAAAGGTTTAGGACAATTCATGCTTTGCCACAAGTGTAAGATTTTAGCACCAAAGCGTGCAGAAACTTGGGGGAGGGCACACAGAGCAGACAAAAAGAAAACGAGAAGGTCTGGGTAGGGCCCTGCAGTGACCACTTCTTGTACATAAATCTATTCTCCAAGTACCTGCTAGGAGCTGAATTGTGTTCCCTTTAAACCCTTGTATTTACGTGCTGCTGCTAAGTCACTTCAGTTGTGTCCAACTCTGTGCAATCCCATAGACAGCTGCCCACCAGGCTCCCCTGTCCCTGGGATTCTGCAGGCAAGAACACTGGAGTGGGTTGCCATTTCCTGCTCCAATGCATGAAAGTGAAAAGTGAAAGTGAAGTTGCTCAGTCGTGTCCAACTCTTAGCGACCCCATGGACTGCAGCCTACCAGGCTCCTCCATCCACAGGATTTTCCAGGCAAGAGTACTGGAGTGGGGTGCCATTGCCTTCTCCGCGTATTTATGTACTAACCCCCAGTTATTTCAGAATGTGACTGTATTTGGAGATAAGATCTTTAAAGAAGTAAGTTAAAATTGAGGTGATTAGGGTGTGTCCTAATCTTCGTATTAGTCACTAATGTGACTGGTATCTTTATTTTTTATTTATTTATTTCATTGGCTATGTTACAGCATGTGAGATCTTTCTAGTTGCTGCAATATGGGATCTAGTTCCCGGAGCTAGGGATCAAACCCAGGCTCCCTCCATTGGGGAATGAAGTCATAGCCACTGGACCACCAGGGAAGTCCCTGGTATCTTTATAAGAAGAGGAAATTTGGACACAGACATGCACAGAGGAAAGATGCAGGGAGAAGACAGCCATCTATCGGCCAAGGAGAGAGTCTCAGAGGAAACTAACTTTGCCAACTCCTTGATCTTGGACTTCTAGTTCCCCAAACTGTGAGGAAAATAAATTTCTATCTTGTAAGTCATTCAGTCTGTAATACTGTGATATAGCAGCCCAAGCAAACTAGTACAGAATCTATTGCATCTGGAAGCAGGTCTCCTTTCTGTATTTATATCACTTTTAAAGCAAAGTATTTTTCAAACAAGAGCCTTTCTGTACCTGGATACCTCTATGGAGGTCACAAAGTTAGTGAAAATATGTTTTTTAATTAAAGATGTCCACTCTGTTAATGAAGCAATACTGCCTTCACTTCCAGTTACCCCCAATCCAGTCATAATACTGCTAAATATTTCACAGTCACAACCTTGGGTTCTACCTTTTTCTCTCTTCCAGTGTACTAAGAAAACATTCCAAAGACTATCCATTTTTTCTAAATGCTTTGAAAGGGTTTAAATAATATTATGTTTCCTGGTTGTTTAGTCTCATCTGACAGTGATGACCTATTGCTGTTCTATCCTTCAGTAGATGCCTGCAAACAGAGCAACTGTCTAACTGTGTAGCCTAAGAGAGCCACAATACTTTTGTGAAAAATATTACAAAATTTTATGGGACTCTGGCTCCACTACCTAGAACATAATATCTCTTCAAGGGAACAGCATCTTTCCAACAACTGAGAAAAAACTATTTTCAAGGACTCCAGACATATTGCAGTTTCAGAGATGTACTCTTATTGGACATGATTGGAAATTTTCTCTTTTCTTTTCATGCATAAGAATAAGATAGACCTATGGCTAATGGGATTCCATATTCAAAATGTGTTGGGTTTCTTTGTGCATTTAAATGAACATGATTCATATGTATGAGTTATCACAACAGCATAAGGCTCTTAACAAGTTTGGGGCAGTAGTGCTGCCAGAGACATGGTGAGCAGGGGAATCAAATCCAAATCAGAATAAGTCTCTATTCCCATGGGGGTTAAATCACTACTATGTTTGATTTGTAGTGCCTGACTACCTCCAGGTGCCTGACTGTCCCCAAGTGCGGGGGGCTAAGGGTTTGTGACTTGCTGATAAATCGGGCCTCAGTAATGGCAGTAAGGGCTTCCCTGGTGGCTCAGACAGAAAAGAACCTGCCTGCAATGCAGAAGACCTGGATTCAATCCCTGGGTTGGGAAGAACCACTGGAGAAGGGAATGGCTACCCACTCCAGTATTCTTGCCTGGAAAATTCCATGAACAGAGGAGTCTTTCGGGCTATACTCCATGGGGTCACAAAGAGTCAGACAACTGAGTGACTAACTCTTCACTTCATTGGCAATAAACATGTCAACCTTGGGAAGGGGAAGTCCATGTGACTCAGCTGGGCTCAATTTAATTTATGAATCCATTGGGCAAGTACTGGAGTGACTAGGGAGGGAGGCTGACTGACATCCACGGAATAGGTCATCTTGTTCACCAGGTTATGGAGCGTCTCCTCCGTTCTGAAGATTCTCAAGGTGAATAAACACTTTCATAGCCTAGACCCATTTTAAGAGGGTCTTAAATCCACCTGCATATCTCTTCTCCAATCTTCCTTGTCATCGATTTTCTTATCTTGTCCCTTCCAAGTCCCTGATCATAAAGTTAACAGTTTACCACTTTTTTGTGTGTCCCTGGGGGGCCTTACCTCGGAACATCTTCCCTAACAAGGGAAGTGGACCACAAGCTGTGCTACTTGAGTTCTGCCCCCTAGAAGGATTTCCCTTCTCTGTAGTCTGTCAGGGACACTCTGAATGTAATACATGACTCAGTAGTACACTGCTGGCCACTACCAGTGTCCTGTGCTGAGTATTCTGTAAAAAGTTGAAATGTTTTCTCTCTTGGCTCACTCATCATAGGAAACTGTGAGGTCATTGGCATTGGCTGAAGGATGGATGGCATATGATGAGAGTGGACATATTAGGAATATAAACAGTTAGCTCGTGCAACTTTCATGCGTATTCAGACTTGAGCCTGGCCTTATAGGACCACTTCCACTTGATGGATGAAGTACCCTCTGTTCTATGGTTTGAGATCAGTTGGGGATGTATAATCACCAAGTATTTTGTGGTTAAGTGTTCTTGTACTCTGCTGGAGTCCAGGAGCAAGCCAGGTGCTAGTTCCCAAAAGAGCCATTTGCTGAACTCGACATGCTTTCTAAATGATACTCTATTAGGATAAAGTTAGCTGGCAACTTCAGATGGTTGTACTTGTAGACTTATTGTATGTTTGTTTCTATCACACCAGAGTATCTCAAACAAAAGGCCACCAGCCCCATTCTTTACTTTGCTCTAACTAGTCAAATAGGAGATTTTTTCATGCCTCCATTTTTCCCCCATCTGCCTCCCATCCCAATTTTAAAAATTTTAAAAGAAGAAAAAGAAAAGGAAGGATGGAGTGTTAGAGAGTCCTTTAGGAAAATTTTCTATATTGGGTCCTGAATCCCATAAAACTGCCATATAACTATTTATCCTTCTCATGGGAAGCATATGGGATTAACAGACTGTGACAATGGTCTTTTATTTTTCCATAATATTTTAACTTCTATCTGTTAAAAGGCTTTCAAGACCAAAGAAAGCAACTTAAAGAAAGGAATTTATGTTATAAAACTTTTATTTGATCTAACATTTGATCTTGCTCTTTTGAGTTCAATGGCTTCATCTGGGGAGACATAGGAGGGACAGAATTCATACCTTTTTATTACAGAAAATTTCAAACATACATAAAGTAGAGAGAATAGTATAATAAGCCTCCAAGCACCTATCTTCCAGCTTCAACAGTAATCAACATTCTATTCTTGTTATTTATACTCTATCCTTCCTACCACTACTTTCTTTTGCTGGAGTATTCTAAAACCATCTAAGAAAGCATACAGTTCCACTTTGTAAATTCTTCAGTAATATAGACTAATTTTATAAACATAACATAACCACAATTTCATTATCATTCCCCCCAAAATCAACAATTAACTCCTTAATATCATCTAATAATCAGTCCATGTTCGGTTTTTCCCAATGGTCTCAAAATGCCTTTTTATAGTTGTTTTATTTAAATCAGGATCTGAACAAGATGTGCATGTTGCTTTTGGTTGGTAGGTCTCTTAAGTCTCTCTCTTTCATTTTCTAAGTTAAATACAGTCTTTTCTATGGAAGTAATTTGTGCTTTTTCTAGTTCCCAAAATAGGCATCAGGTTTCTAAATAGAAGGCAAAAACCTTAGCCAAAGAGTCACATATTATTCAGACTAGTCTAAGAAAACTAATAAACTGAGTGAATGAACTTGAATAGATTAAAAGCGCACATCAGAATAGAATTGTAGGCCTTCCCTGGTGACCCAGTGGTGAGGAGTCTGCCTGCCAATGCAGGAGACAAGGATGGGATCCCTAGTCCAGGAGGATGCCACATGCCACAGAGCGACTGGGCCCCTGTGCTGCAACTAAGGAGCCTGTGCGCTGGAACCCAGGAATAGTAGCTACCGACCCACGCACTGCAATTGCTGAGGTTGGTGCCCTGGAGCCCCTGCTCTGCAAGGGGAGAGGCCCCCACAAGCCTGCGCACAGCAACTGAAGGGTGGCACCCCACCCCCTCATCTAAACTAGAGAAAAGCCTGAGCAGCAGCAAAGACCCAGCACAGCCAGATAGAAAGAACAGGATAGTACCTTTTGGTCAGAAACATACGAACCAAAGGCAAAAATCTGCCAAGCTTAAGGTCAATTAATATATATATATACACAACACTGTATTTTCCCCAGTTTGCATTTATCTTGATATTGCATAAAGTGCATTGCAGGCTAAAATACAAGCTTCCTGGGACTTCCCTGGAGGTCCAGTGGTTAAGATTCTGCACTTCCAATGCAGGGGGCACAGGCTCAATCCATGGTCAGGGAACTAAGATCCCACAGGCTGTGCAGGCAAATAAATAAATAATAAAATAAATACAAGCTTCCTAATTTAAAAAAAAAGGTATATGAATTTCCCTTTGTTTTAAAGTCTTCCTTATACCTATTAATGGTATTTTGTTTTTGCCTTCACTTCGTATAGGACATTGCTGCAACAATCATATAACTCTAAGGCAAAAGTTTGGGCACAAAGCCTGACAATCTTCAGCATGATGGCTATAGTAAGGAATTATTGCTTTTTTCTTTTTGGTTAAGTTTGTGTATATATTTTAATTGTGTATATATTTTATTACATCAAAAGTATAAAACAAGGTACATTCAGGAAGATACATCCATGCCCTTTTCCTTATAGGTAATCATTTTTATTTATTAGTTTTTGGTTTATGCACTTTAAAATTTTGTATATATATATGTGTGTGTGTATATATATATACATATATATACACTTTTTCCATTTTTATACAAAAAGTGTGGTACTATACATACTCTTCTGCTTGTTGGTTTTTTGCAATTTTATCCTGGAGATCACTCTTTAGAAATACATAGAAATATTCTTTTTACAATTGATGAATACCCCACTGCATGTATGTTCCATTGTTTATTCACCTGTCCTCTATAGATAGACATGTGAGCTGTTGATACGCATTACAAAGTGCGCTGCAATAAATGGCCTTGAGCGTTCATCATTTCAAGTTTTTGCCATTTTATCTTACCTAGAAGGGAGGTTTCTTGGACATAGAATAAATGCACACATAATTTTGCTAGCTAATGTCAAATCTCCCTCCACAGTTGTACCATTTCTTATCTCCATCAGCAATACATGAAAGTACTTGTTTCTGCACAGTCTCACCAGCTTAGTGTGTTATCAAGTTTGGGATTTTTGCAAATCTGATAGATAAGTAGTGTTATCTTATTTTAGTATTAATATACATTTATCTTACTATACAAGTAGCAAATCAAAGTTAAGCATCTTTTAAGAGCTATTTGCATTTACTTTTCTTTAACTTTCTGATTTATTACTGGATAGTTAGACTAAGATTTGAATTTCTTTTCAATATTTAGAAAAATTTTACATATTAGGGATATTGGCCTTTTGTGATATTAATTACAATTTTGTCTTGGTTTTTATTTCACTTTGCTTGTGGTATTTCAGGCACACAATTTTTTAATTTTTGAAAATTTCAAGTAGATAAATTTACCCATATTTCTGTTACTGAATCCAGATATGGAATCAGGGGAAAGTCCTCCTCATTTCTAAGTTGTAAAAAAAATTGACCTATGTTTGCCTCTAGTATTTGTATGACTTTCTATTTTTACATTTAGATATCTGACTCGCTTGGAATTTATCCAAGTGTAAGTCATGAAGAATGGATCCAATTTTGTCTTTATCCACTTGTCCATCAGTTGTTTCAACACCATTTGTTTACCAAACATTAAATGTCTGTATACCTTTGGAATCTATCTTTAGATTTTATATCCTGTTCATTTAACTATATATCTATTTATACACCAATACCATGTTTTAATAAAAGAGTTTTTTTTTAAACTAAAGAAAGAAAAGAAAGTGAAGTCGCTCAGTTGTGTCTAACTCTTTGCAACCCCGTGGACTGTAGCCTGCCAGGCTCTTCAGTCCATGGAATTTCCCAGGCAAGAGCACTGGAGTGGGTTGCCATTTCCTTCTCCAGGGGGTCTTCCCAACCCAGGGATTGAAACTGAGTCTCCCACATTGCAGGCAGATGCTTTGCCGTCTGAGCCACTGGGTTGGTATTATCTTTAGATTTTTGTGTTCTGTTCAATTATATACCAATTTATGCAGCAATACCATGTTTTAATGGCTCAGAGGTTAAAGCATCTGCCTGCAATGTGAGAGACCTGGAGAATACCATGGACAGAGGAGCCTGGTGGGTCCACGGGGTCGCAAAGAGTCGGGCACAACTGAGCGACTTCAATTTCACTTTCACCATGTTTTAATAAGAGTTTTTTTAAAAACTAGAGTTGATTTACAATGTTGTATTAGTTTCTGATGTACAACAAAGTGATTCATATATATACATAAATATATAATATATGAATAAATATATTCTTTCCCATTATGGCTTATTACAGTATATTGAATATAGTTCCCTGTGCTGCACAGTGGGACCTTTTTGTTTACCTATTTTATATATTGTGGTTTGTATTTGCTTTTTCCAAATTCTTAATTTATCCCTCCCCCACCCCCTTCCCCTTTTGGTCACCCTGAGTTTGTTTTCTGTATTTGTGAGTATGCATCTTCTTTTTTTTGGCTGTGCTGGGTCTTTGTTGCTGTGTATCAGCTTTCTCTAGTTTCGGAGATTGGGCACCACTCTCTAGTTGTGGAGCACGCGGTTCTCGTTGCAGTAGCTTCTCACCGCAGAGTACAGCCAGCTCCAGGCACATCGAGCTCTATTCACGTTGCTGCAAATGGTGGTGTTTCATTCAGTAAGAGAGTTTTAATAAATGTTTCAATGTGAAGTAGGGCTAGTCGCCCACTTCTCTTCTTTTTTAGATTTCTGGTTCAGTTCAGTTCAGTTCAGTCATTCAGTCATGTCTGACTCTTTTTGACCCCATGAATTGCAGCACGCCAGGCCTCCCTGTCCGTCACCAACTCCCGGAGTTTACTCAAACTCATGCCCATCGAGTCAGTGATGCCATCCAGCCATCTCATCCTCTGTCCTCCCCACCTTCTCCTGCCCCCAATCCCTCCAAGCATCAGGGGCTTTTCCAATGAGTCAACTCTTCACGTGAGGTGGCCAAAGTACTGGAGTTTCAGCTTCAGCATCAGTCCTTCCAATGAACACCCAGGACTGATCTCCTTTAGGATGGACTGGTTGGATCTCCTTGCAGTCCAAGGGACTCTCAAGAGTCTTCTCCAACACCACAGTTCAAATGCATCAATTCTTCAGCACTCAGCTTTCTTTATAGTCCAACTCTCACATCCATACAAGACCACTGGAAAAACCATAGCCTTGACTATATTGACCTTTGTTGGCAAAGTAATGTCTCTGCTTTTTAATATGCTGTCTAGGTTGGTCATAACTTTCCTTCCAAGGAGTAAGTGTCTTTTAATTTCATGGCTGCAGTCACCATCTGCAGTGATTTTGGAGCCCAAAAAAATGAAATCTGACACTGTTTCCACTGTCTCCCCATCTATTTCCCGTGAGGTGATGGGACCAGATGCCATGATCTTAGTTTTATGAATGTTAAGCTTTAAGCCAACTTTTCACTCTCCTCTTTCACTTTCATCAAGAGGCTTTTTAGTTCCTCTTCACTCTCTGCCATAAGGGTAGTGTCATCTGCGTATCTGAGGTTATTGATATTTCTCCCAGCAATCTTGATTCCAGCTTGTGCTTCTTCCAGCCCAGCGTTTCTCATGATGTACTCTGCATATAAGTTAAATAAGCAGGGTTATAATATACAGCCTTGACGTACTCCTTTTCCTATTTGGAACCAGTCTGTTGTTCCATGTCCAGTTCTAACTGTTGCTTCCTGACCTGCATATAGGTTTCTCAAGAGGCAGGTCGGGTGGTCTGGTACTCCTTCTCTTTCAGAATTTTCCAGAGTTCGTTGTGGTCCACATAGTCAAAGGCTTTGGCATAGTCAATAAAGCAGAAATAGATGTTTATCTGGAACTCTCTTGCTTTTTCAATTATCCAGCGGATACTGGCAATTTGATCTCTGGTTCCTCTGCCTTTTCTAAAACCAGCTTGAACATCTGGAAGTTCTCGGTTCACGTATTGCTGAAGCCTGGCTTGGAGAATTTTGAGCATTTCTGGTTAGTCTTGTATTTATTTTCCAAAATCATATATAATCAACTTGTCAGCATCTGGTCCCATCACTTCATGGCAAATAGATGGAGAAACAGTGGAAACAGTGGCTGACTTTATTTTGGGGGGCTCCAAAATCACTGCAGATGGTGATTGCAAACATGAAATTAAAAGATGCTTGCTCCTTGGAAGGAAAGTTATGACCAACCTAGATAGCATATTAAAAAGCAGAGACATTACTTTGCCAAAAAAGGTCTGTCTAGTCAAGGCTATGGTTTTTCCAGTAGTCATGGATGGATGTGAGAGTTGGACTATAAAGAAAACTGAACGCTGAAGAATTGATGCTTTTGAACTGTGGTGTTGGAGAAGACTCTTGAGAGTCCCTTGGACTGCAAGGAGATCCAACCAGTCCATCCTAAAGGATATCAGTCCTGGGTATTCATTGGAAGGACTGATATTGAAGCTGAAACTCCAATACTTTGGCCACCTCATGCAAAGAGCAGACTCATTTGAAAAGACCCTGATGCTGGGAAAGACTGAGGGCAGGAGAAGAAGGGGACAACAGAGGATGAGATGTTTGGATGGCATCACTGACTCAATGGACATGGATTTGGGTGAACTCCGGGAGTTGGTGATGGACACGGCGGCCTGGTGTGCAGTTCATGGGGTGGCAGAGTTGGACGTGACTGAGCGACTGAACTGAACTGAACTGAACTGTCTGGCTCCAGAAAAAAAAAATAACCTGAAGATAATTCCCTGATAGCTCAGCTGGTAAAGAATCCGCCTACAATGCCGGAGACCCTGATTCGATTCCTGGGTCAGGAAGTCCCCCTGGAGAAGGGATAGGCTACCCACTCCAATATTCTTGGGCTTCCCTGGTTGCTTGGACAGGAAAGAGTCTGCCTGCAATGCAGGAGACCTGGGTTCTATCCATGGGTTGGGAAGATCCCCTGGAGGAGGGCATGACAACCCACTCCAGTATTCTTGCCTGAAGAATCCCCATGGACAGAGGAGCCTGCGGGCTATAGTCCCTGGGGTCTCAACGAATCAGACACCACTAAGCACAGCACAGATAATTTTATTGGGATCAAAATTGTAATTTGTAGAGTATTGATAATTCTGATATTGAGTCTTCTGATCAATAATATGGTATGCTTTCTCACTTTTTCAAATCTACTTTTTGTCCTATAAGGAATATTTTATAGTTTTCCTCATATAGGTTTTACACAATTCTCATTAAATTTGTGCCTACATTTTATTTCATTTTGCTTTTGCTGTTGTGAATGAAATCAGGACTCTCTTCTTCCTCTATTTCTTGTGAGTGATTACTATTTCTTCCAAGCTCTTTATTTCTATATGCTAATTTTATAACATGCTACTTTACAAAATACATTTATTCTTTATAGGAGGTTTTCCATTTATTATAAGTTTCCTAGAACTATATCATTTGCACATGAACATAAATTTACCTCTTATTTTTCCATTCTTATGTTTCTAATTGTTTTCTCTTGTGTTAAAATAGTGGACATCCTTGTCTTCTTTATGATTTTTGTGATGAGTTCCAACACCATTTGTCTGATACCTGCTGTGTGCCCTACAATTTAATTCAGTTCTGACACCAGCTACCCACAGTTAGTGAAGATTCCACAGGTTAAGGCTCTCAGTCCCACAAGGCTGCCCCCACATCAGGTCCTGGGTGTCCCCAGCCCACCCACACTTCTGCCTGGCTGGATACAAATTTGGGAATTCCCACAACATCCTCAAGTGGAAAATTCACTAGACCCACTCACAGAACTCAGGAAAGGGCTATATTTACAATTACCATTTTATTACAAAGGATACTAATGAACAGCCAGAGGAGGAGATACTACCCTCCTAGCCTATTAAGACGTTCCCCAGCTGGGAAAGTTCCCTTAGCATCCTGGCCCTGAGTTTTTATTTTTATTTTTTAAGTGACTATTTTTTTAAATTTATTTTTATTAGTTGGAGGCTAATTACTTCACAATATTGTAGTGGTTTTTGCCATACATTGACATGAATCAGCCATGGATTTACATGTGTTCCCCATCCCGATCCCCCCTCCCGCCTCCCTCCCTCTGGGTCTTCCCAGTGCACCAGCCCTGAGCACTTGTCTCATGCATCCAACCTGGGCTGGTGATCTGTTTCACCCTTGATAATATACTTGTTTCAATGCTATTCTCTCAGAACATCCCACCCTCGCCTTCTCCCACAGAGTCCAAAAGTCTGTTCTGTACATTTGTGTCTCTTTTTCTGTTTTGCATATAGGGTTATTGTTACCATCTTTTTCAATTCCATATATGTGCGTTAGTATACTGTATTGGTCTTTATCTTTCTGGCTTACTTCACTCTGGATAATGGGCTCCAGTTTCATCCATCTCATAAGAACTGATTCAAATGAATTATTTTTAATGGCTGAGTAATATTCCACTGTGTATATGTACCACAGCTTCCTTATCCATTTGTCTGCTGATGGGCATCTAGGTTGCTTCCATGTCCTGGCAATTATAAACAGTGCTTCGATGAACATTTGGGTGCACTTGTCTCTTTCAGATCTGGTTTCCTCAGTGTGTATGCCCAGAAGTGGGATTGCTGGGTCATATGGCAGTTCTATTTCCAGTTTTTTAAGGAATCTCCACACTGTTTTCCATAGCGGCTGTACTAGTTTGCATTCCCACCAACAGTGTAAGAGGGTTCCCTTTTCTCCACACCCTCTCCAGCATTTATTGCTTGTAGACTTTTGGATAGCAGCCATCCTGACTGGCGTGAAATGGTACCTCGTTGTGGTTTTGATTTGCATTTCTCTGATAATGAGTGATGTTGAGCATCTTTTCATGTGTTTGTTAGCCATCTGTATGTCTTCTTTGGAGAAATGTCTGTTTAGTTCTTTGGCCCATTTTTTGATTGGGTCATTTATTTTTCTGGAATTGAGCTGTAGGAGTTGCTTGTATATTTTTGAGATTAGTCTTTTGTCTGTTTCTTCATTTGCTATTATTTTCTCCCAATCTGAGGGCTGTCTTTTCACCTTACTTATAGTTTCCTTTGTTGTGCAAAAGCTTTTAAGTTTAATTAGGTCCCATTTGTTTATTTTTGCTTTTATTTCCTATATTCTGGGAGGTGGGTCATAGAGGATCCTGCTGTGATTCATGTCAGAGAGTGTTTTGCCTATGTTTTCCTCTAGGAGTTTTATAGTTTCTGGTCTTACATTTAGATCTTTAATCCATTTTGAGTTTATTTTTGTGTATGGTGTTAGAAGGTGTTCTAGTTTCATTCTTTTACAAGTGGTTGACCAGTTTTCCCAGCACCACTTGTTAAAGAGGTTGTCTTTTTTCCATTGTATATCCTTGCTTCCTTTGTCGAAGATAAGGTGTCCCTAGGTTCGTGGATTTATCTCTGGGCTTTCTATTCTGTTCCATTGATCTATATTTTTGTCTTTGTGCCAGTACCATACTGTCTTGATGACTGTGGCTTTGTAGTAGAGCCTGAAGTTAGGCAGGTTGATTCCTCCAGTTCCATTCTTCTTTCTCAAGATTGCTTTGGCTATTCGAGGTTTTTTATATTTCCATACAAATTGTGAAATTATTTGGTCTAGTTCTGTGAAAAATACCGTTGGTAACTTGATAGGGATTGCATTGAATTTATGGATTGCTTTGGGTAGTATAGCCATTTTCACAATATTGATTCTTCCAATCCATGAACATGGTATATTTCTCCATCTATTTGTGTCCTCTTTGATTTCTTTCATCAGTGTTTTATAGTTTTCTATATATAGGTCTTTTGTTTCTTTAGGTAGATATACTCCTAAGTATTTTATTCTTTTTGTTGCAATGGTGAATGGTATTGTTTCCTTAATTTCTCTTTGTTTTCTCATTGTTAGTGTATAGGAATGCAAGGGATTTCTGTGTGTTAATTTTATATCCTGCAACATTACTGTATTCATTGATTAGCTGTAGTAATTTTCTGGTAGAGTCTTTAGGGTTTTCTATGTAGAGGATCATGTCGTCTGCAAACAGTGAGAGTTTTACTTCTTTTCCTATCTGGATTCCTTTTATTTCTTTTTCTGCTCTGATTGCTGTGGCCAACACTTCCAACACTATGTTGAATAGTAGTGGTGAGAGTGGACACCCTTGTCTTGTTCCTGACTTTAAGGGAAATGCTTTCAATTTTTCACCATTGAGGATAATGTTTGCTGTGGGTTTGTCATATATAGCTTTTATTATGTTGAGGTATGTTCCTTCTATGCCTGCTTTCTGGAGAGTTTTTGTCATAAATGGATGTTGAATTTTGTCAAAGGCTTTTTCTGCATCTATTGAGATAATCATATGGTTTTTATCTTTCAATTTGTTAATACGGTGTATTACATTGACTGATTTGTGGATATTAAAGAATCCTTGCATTCCTGGGATAAAGCCCACTTGGTCATGGTGTATGATCTTTTTAATATGTTGTTGGATTCTGTTTGTTAGAATTTTGTTAAGGATTTTTGCATCTATGTTCATCAGTGATATTGGCCTGTAGTTTTCTTTTTTTGTGGCATCCTTGTCTGGTTTTGGTATTAGGGTGATGGTGGCCTCATAGAATGAGTTTGGAAGTTTGCCTTCTTCTGCAATTTTGGAAGAGTTTGAGTAAGATAGGTGTTAGCTCTTCTCTAAATTTCTGGTAGAATTCAGCTGTGAAGCCATCTGGTCCTGGGCTTTTGTTTGCTGGAAGATTTCTGATTACAGTTTTGATTTCCATGCTTGTGATGGGTCTGTTAAGATCTTCTATTTCTTCTGGTTCAGTTTTGGAAAGTTATAGTTTTCTAAGAATTTGTCCATTTCTTCCCAGTTGTCCATTTTATTGGCATAGAGCTGCTGGTAGTAGTCTCTTATGATCCTTTGTATTTCAGAGTTGTCTGTTGTGATCTCTCCATTTTCATTTCTAATTTTGTTGATTTGGTTCTTCTCCCTTTGTTTCTTGATGAGTCTGGCTAACGGTTTGTCAATTTTATTTACCTTTTCAAAAAACAAACTTTTAGCTTTGTTGATTTTTGCTATGGTCTCTTTTGTTTCTTTTGCATTTATTTCTGCCTTTATTTTTAAGATTTCTTTCCTTCTACTAACCTTGGGGTCTTCATTTCTTCCTTCTCTAGTTGCTTTAGGTGTACAGTTAAGTTATTTATTTGACTTTTTCTTGTTTCTTGAAGTAAGCCTGTATTGCTATGAACCTTCCCCTTAGCACTGCTTTTACAGTGTCCCATAGGTTTTGGGTTGTTGTGTTTTCATTTTCATTCATTTCTATGCATATTTTGATTTCTTCTTTTTATTTCTTCTATGATTTGTTGGTTATTCAGAAGCATGTTATCTAGCCTCCATATGTTGGAATTTTTAATAGCTTTTTTCCCCCCTGTAATTGAGATCTAATCTTACTGCATTGTGGTCAGAAAAGATGACTGGAATGATTTCAATTTTTTTGAATTTACCAAGGCTAGATTTATGGCCTAGGATGTGATCTATTCTAGAGAAGGTTCCGTGTGCACTTGAGAAAAAGGTGAAATTGATTGTTTTGGGGTGAAATGTCCTATAGATATCAATTAGGTCTAGCTGGACCATTGTGTCATTTAAAGTTTGTGTTTCCTTGTTAATTTTCTGTTTAGTTGATCTGTCCATAGGTGTGAGTGGGGTATTAAAGTCTCCCACTATTATTGTGTTATTGTTAATTTCCCCCTTCATTCTTCTTAGCATTTGCCTTACATATTGCGGTGCTCCTATGTTGGGTGCATATATATTTATAATTGTTATATCTTCCTCTTGGATTGATCCTTTGATCATTATGTAGTGTCCTTCTTTGTCTCTTTTCACAGCCTTTATTTTGAAGTCTATTTTATCTGATATAAGTATTGCGACTCCTGCTTTCTTTTGGTCTCCATTTGCGTGAAATGTTTATTTTCCAGCCCTTCACTTTCAGTCTGTATATGTCCCTTGCTTTGAGGTGGGTCTCTTGTAGACAGCATATATAGGGGTCTTGCTTTTGTATCCATTCAGCCAGTCTTTGTCTTTTGGTTGGGGCATTCAAACCATTTACATTTAAGGTAATTATTGATAAGAATGGTCCCGTTGCCATTTGGTTTGTTGTTTTGGGTTCACGTTCATACAACCTTTCTGTGTTTCCTGTCTAGAGAAGATCCTTTAGCATTTGTTGAAGAGCTGGTTTGGTGGTGCTGAATTCTCTCAGCTTTTGCTTATCTGTAAAGCTTTTAAATTCTCCTTCATATCTGAATGAGATCCTTGCTGGGTACAGTAATCTGGGTTGTAGGTTATTCTCTTTCATTACTTTAAGCATGTCCTGCCATTCCCTTCTGGCCTGAAGAGTTTCTATTGAAAGATCAGCTGTTATCCTTATGGGAATCCCCTTGTGTGTTATTTGTTGTTTCTCCCTTGCTGCTTTTAATATTTGTTCTTTGTGTTTGATCTTTGTTAATTTGATTAATATGTGTCTTGGGGTGCTTTGCCTTGGGTTTATCCTGTTTGGGACTCTTTGGGTTTCTTGGACTTGGGTGGCTATTTCCTTCCCCATTTGGGGGAAGTTTTCAGCTATTAGCTCCTCGAGTATCTTCTCATGGCCTTTCTTTTTGTCTTCTTCTTCTGGGACTTCTATGATTCGAATGTTGGGGCGTTTCACATTGTCCCAGAGGTCCCTGAGGTTGTCCTCATTTCTTTTAATTCTTTTTTCTTTTTTCCTCTCTGCTTCATTTATTTCCACCATTTTATCTTCTACCTCACTTATCCTATCTTCTGCCTCCGTTATTCTACTGTTGGTTCCCTCCAGAGTGTTTTTGATCTCATTTATTGCATTATTCATTTTTAATTGACTCTTTTTTATTTCTTCTAGGTCCTTGTTAAACATTTCTTGCATCTTCTCAATCCTTGTCTCCAGGTTATTTATCTGTAACTCCATTTTGTTTTCAAGATTTTGGATCATTTTTATTATCATTATTCTAAATTCTTTTTCAGGTAGATTCCCTATTTCCTCCTCTTTTGTTTGGTTTGGTGGCCATTTTTCATGTTCCTTTACCTGCTGGGTATTTCTCTGCCTTTTCATCTTATTTAGATTGCTGGGTTTGGGGTGGCTTTTTGTATTCTGGTAGTCTGTGGCTCCTTTTTATTGTGGAGGTTTCTCCCAGTGGTTGGGGCTGGATGTTTGGCTTGTCGAGGTTTGCCGGTTAGAGAAGCTTGTGTTGGTGTTCTGGTGGGTGGAGCTGGATTTCTTCTCTCTGGAGTGCAATGGAGTAGTAGTGAGTCCAGTAGTGACTTTTGAGATGGGTCTATGGGTTTGGTGTGACTTTGGGCAGCCTGTATAAAAATATGGAACGCTTCATGAATTTGCGTGTCATCCTTGCGCAGGGGCCATGCTAATCTTCTCTGTATTGTTCCAATTTTAGTATATGTGAGAGCACTGGCCCTGAGTTTTTAAATCGTTAGTTTGGTGATTGAACTCAATCTCCAGTTCCTCTCCACTTCTTGAAATTGAGCGTGGGGCTGAGAGTTCCAATGCTCTAATCAGGTGGCCCGGTTCTTCTGGGCCCAGCCTTCATCCTGAAGCTACCAAACTCCTCTCTGCTGTGAATCATCACCATGAAGCCCCTCATTAACATAAACTCAAGTATCAAGTTTATAAAGTATTAAATATATAAATTCAAGTATTGAGTTTATAAATTCAAGTACCAGGGGGCTTGTTATGAGTAACAAGACACCCCTATCACTTAGGAAATTCCAAGGATATTTGAAGTTCTGTGCCAGGAATCTGGGAGAAAAAAAAAATTTTTTTTTAATTATATCACCAGTAGGAAAGCCTCTAGGGTTTTCCCACTAATTAATTTGGGGCCAAGATATTGTAAAGGAAGTATCCCTTAATTTCTTTTTATTGAGTCTTTAACATGAATGGGCTTTGAATTTTGTCGAAGGCCTTTTCAATATTTAGGGAGATTATCATTTCCTCCTTAGGTGTATAAATTTGATACATTATGTTAACAGATTTCCTAGTATTGAATGATCTTTATATTCCTGAAATAAACCTCACTTAGTTATATGCATTTATTTAATGTTATTAATATATGCTTACTAATATTTTACCTTTTTTATTCATTTACTATCAATGTTATACTTGTTCCACAAAAAGAAATTGGAAGTGTTTCTTCCTCTTCTATGCTCTAGAATTCTTCAAGTGGCATTCAGTTATCTTATTTATTTCAAGATTTTCATATTTATTTGCATAAAATTGTACAAATTAATAGGCTCTGTTTTGATGGCCCTGTCTGGCTTGTCATTAGTTTGTATGTTTTACACTTTATTTTAAAAATTAATTTATTCAATAGTTTGTGTACATCATTAGTGTTTTCAAATAAGCCTTTTGATTTCTGTATTACTTTTACTGTTTTATTAGTTCACTAATTTTTCACTTTTATTAATTCTTTGCTTGTGCTTTCCTTTGGTTTTCTTTGATCTTTTTCTATCTTTGTGATATCAGTGTTTCATTTACTTACTTTCATATTCATTGCTAGAGATATCCAACATAATGAATTTTCCTCTGATAACTCTTTTTTTGCCATAGACCATTTATTCAGATGTAATGTTTACACTATTAGCAGTAGTATTTTCAAGAGTTCTAAATTTTTTATTTTTCCTTCATTGAAGGAATCATTTAAAAGTATGTGTATTAAAATTTTTTTTCCAAGTGGCAGAGAGTTTATTATTATCATCAATATCTAGCATTGTAGTCATAGAACACAGCCTGTTATTTGCATTTAAATTTTTTACATTATTTTATTTTATTATTTTTTAATTGAGGTATAGTTGATTTACAATATTATGTTAGTTTCAGGTATACAGCATAATGATTCATAGTATTTTTACATATTATACTCCACTAAAAGAGCTGACTCAGTGGAAAAGAACCTGATGCTGGGAAAGATTGAGGGCGGGAGTAGGGGGGTGACAGAGGATGAGATGGTTGTATGACATCATCAATTTAATGGGCATGAGTTTGAGCAAACTTCAGGAGATAGTGAAGGACAGGCAAGCCTGGCATGCTGCATCAGTCCATGGGGTGGAAAAGAGTCAGACATGACTCAGCAACTGAACAACAGCAACAAAAAGTTCTTACAAAATAATGACTGTAATTTCCTGATACCTTGTCACTTATCTATTTTATACAGAATAGTTTGCATCTTTTAATCTCATACCCTATCTTGCTGCTCCCCTTTTCCCTCTCTTTAATGGTAACCACTAGTTTGTTGTTTATATCCGTGAGTCTTTTTCTGTTGCTATATACATTCATTTTATTTTTTAGATTCCACTTATTGTACAGTATTTATCTTTCTCTGTCTGACATTTCATTAAGCACAATATTCTTTAGGGCCATCCATGATGCTGCAAATGGCAGAATTTCATCCTTTTTTGTGGCTGAGTAATATTCCATTGTACATATATGTCACATCTTCTTTATCCATTTGCTGTTGATGGGCACTTGGGTTGCTTCCATTTCCTGGCTATTGTAAATAGTGTTGCAGTGAACACTAGGGTGCACGTATATTTTTGAATAGCATTTTTGTTTTATCCAGATATATACCCAACAGTGAAATTGCTGGATCATATGGTAGCTCTATTTTTAGTTTTTTGAGGTAGCTCCATACTGTTCTACAGTGCCTCACCAATTGCACACAAGTGTTCTTTTTTCTCCATATCCTCTCTGGTGTTTGTTATTTGTAGACTTTTTGATGACAGGTTCAGTTCAGTTCAGTTCAGTCGTTCAGTCGTGTCTGACTTTTTGCGACCACATGAACCACAGCACACCAGGTCTCCCTGTCTATCACCAAATCCTGGAGTTTACCCAAACCCAGTGTCCATTGAGTCGGTGATACCATCCAAACATCTCATCCTCTGTCGTCCCCTTCTCCTCCTGCCCTCAATCTTTCCCAGCATCAGGGTCTTTTCACATGAGTCAGCTCTTCGCATCAGGTGGCCAAAGTATTGGAGTTTCAGCTTCAACATCAGTCCTTCCAGTGAACACCCAGGATTGATCTCCTTTAGGATGAACTGACTGGTTGGATCTCCTTGCAGTCCAAGGGACTCTCAAGAGTCTTCTCCAACACCACAGTTCAAAACCATCAATTCTTCAGTGTTCAGCTTTCTTTAAGGTCCAACTCTCACATCCATACATGACCACTGGAAAAACCATAGCCTTGACTAGACAGACCTTTGTTGACAAAGTAATGTCTCTGCTTTTTAGTATGCTGTCTAGGTTGGTCATAACTTTCCTTCTAAGGAGTAAGTGTCTTTTAATTTCATGGCTGCAGTCACCATCTGCAGTGATTTTAGAGCCCAGAAAAATAAAGTCAGACTCTGTTTCCACTGTTTCCCCATCTATTTGCCATGAAGTGATGGGACCGGATGCCATGATCTTAGTTTTCTGAATGTTGAGCTTTAAGCCAGCTTTTTGACTCTCCTCTTTCACTTTCATCAAGAGGCTCTTTAGTTCTTCTTCACTTTCTGCCATAAGGGTGGTGTCATCTGCATATCTGAGGTTTTTGATGACAGGAATGAGGCGATATTTCACTGTTGCTTTGATTTGCAATTTTTCTAATAATTATCAATGCTTGTTGCCAGTTTTCCTTATGTCCTAAGATGTCCATTTTCAGGGACATTCCAGGAGGTACATTCACTAATATAGGTATTCAGAATTTGATGTACATTTGTAAGAGTTACCGTACTAATTATGCGCTTTAGGTCAGTGATTCTCGAAGTAGCCAGTCTACTATGTCGCTGAGCACACAGCAGTTCAGCTGATTTTTTTTTTTTTTTTTTTTTTGTGGCAAGACTTTTCAAATGAAGGAAGTAGTGCATTGATTTATATTCTGGAGCAAGCTTCTTATCTCACTGCATCTGGTAACCACAGTTCATGAATTGGCAGCAGTCTGTAACCACATTTTCAGTAGCACTGGATAAGGTTTCCTAAATCCTTATTCATATTTCATCCACTTGCTTTGTCTTGGAATGAGCTTAATGTATCAGTCTTTTCTCCTGTTAATGTGTTTCTGTTTCGTCTGCATCTGCTGTAGTTTTTATTTGGTGGAAGCTGACTCTATGTTATTGACTACGTATCTCCATTCTCAAATTAGCCACTAACATTTCTTAAAGTCCTCCTTTTTCTTTCTAAAGCCTTTTGGTCAGAATTCTATCTTGACAGATACCAACATCATGACCCTTGCTGTTTTTGTGTTTTACATCTTGCCTGGTATAAATTTATCCATTCTCTTATTTTTAAGCATTCTAATCTCTTTGTTTAAGTGTGTTTTTAGATAACAGGATTGGACTTTGCTTCGTTTGACAATTCAAAAATCCTTTAATGTAATATGTGAGTAAGCCTCATTTATAGTATTGGTAAAAATAAGTTTTTAATTATAAACTATTTTACCATATAGTCATCTCTCTCTTTGTTTTAAAAAACATTTCTCTTGATTTGGAGAGGAGACAAGATGGCAGAGTAGAAGGACCTTGAGCTTACCTCCTCCCACAAGAACACCAAAATCAAAACTAACTGCAGAACAACCACTGATAAAAAAAGACTTGAACCTACCAAAAAAAGATCCTACACCCAGAGACATGAAGAAGAAGCTCAACAAGATGGTAGGAAGGATGCACTCATCATATAATCAAATCCCATACCCCTTGGGTGGGCAAATCACAAACTGGAGAATAATTATATCAGAGAAGTTCTTTCACAGAAGTGAAAGCTGTGAACCCCACATCAGGCTCCCCAGACTAGGGGTCTGGTATGGGGAGGAGGACCCTCCAGAGCATTTGACTTTGAAAGCCAGTGGGGCTTGACTGCAGGAGCACCACAGGACTGGGGGAAGCAGAGACTGCACTCTTGCAGGGTGCATGCAAATTCTCGTGCACCCCAGCAGCCAGGGGGAAAGCAGTGACTTCATTGGAGCCTGAGCCAGACCTACATGCTGGTCTTGGGGAGTCTTCTGGAGAGAGAGAAGATGTCTGTTGTTCTCTCTGGAGTCATAAAAGCTGGTGACAGAAATATCAGGAAGTCTTCATCTACTTGAACTCTTATTGGAGGCAGATATCTTGTTTGGGTTGTTGTTATTCAATGTCTCAGCCATGTCTGACTCTTTGTGACCTCACAGATTGAAGCCCACCAGGCTTCCCTGTCCTTCACCAACTCTCAGAGTTTGCTCAAACTCATGTCCATTGAGTCAGTGATGCCATCCAACCATCTCAGCCTCTGCCGTTCCCTTCTCCTCCTGCCTTCAATCTTTCCTAGCATCAGGGTCTTTTCCAATGAGTCAGTTCTTCACATCAGGTGGCCAAAGTATAGGACCCTCAGCTTCAGCATCAGTCCTACCAATGAATATTCAGGACTGATTTCCTTTAGGATTGACTGGTTTGATCTCCTTGTTGTCCAAGGGACTCTCAAGAGTCTTTTCAGCACCACAGTTCAAAAGCATCCTTTCTTCGGCACTCAGCCTTCTTTATGATCCAACTCTCACATCAGTACATGACTACTGGAAAAACCATAGCCTGGACTATGTGGAGCTTTGTTGGCAAAGTGATGACTCTGGTTTTTAATACACTGTCAGGTTTGCCATAGCTTTTTTTCCAAGGAGCAAGTGTCTTTTAACTTCATGGTTACAGTTACCATCTGCAGTGATTTTGGAGCACAAGAAAATAAAGTCTCTCACTGGTTCCATTTATCCCCCATCTATTTGCCATGAAGTGATGGGACCAGAGGCCATGATCTTTGTTTATTGAATGTTGAGTTTTAAGCCAGCTTTTTCACTCTTTTCTTTCACATTCATGAAGAAGCTCTTTAGTTCCTCTTTGCTTTCTGCCATTAGTGTGGTGTTATCTGCATATCTGAGGTTATTGATATTTCTCCTGGCAATCTTGATTCCAGCTTGTAACTCATCCAGTCTGGCATTTTGCATGAGGTATTCTGCATATGAGTTCAATAAGCAGGGTGACAATATACAGGCTTGACATACTTCTTTCTCAATGTTGAATCGGTTCATTGTTCCATGTCTGGTTCTAACTGTTGCTTCTTGACCTGCATAAAGGTTTCTCAGGGGGCAGATCAGATGGTCTGGTATTCCCACCTCTTTAAGAATTTTCCACAGTTTGCTATGATTCACACAGTCAAAAGCTTTAGCATAGTCAATGAAGCAGAAGTAGATTTTTTTTTTCTGGAATTCCCTTGCTTTTTCTATGATCCAGTGGGTGCTGGCAATTTAATGTCTGATTCCTCTGCCTTTTCTACATACAGCTTGTATATCTGGATGTTCTTAGTGCAAGTACTGTTGAAGCCCAGCTTGAAGGATTTTGAGCACTACCTTGCTAGCATGTGAAATGAGCGCAATTGTGTGGTAGTTTGAACATTCGTTGGCATTGTCCTCCTTTGGAATTGGAATGAATTAGCACCAAGACCTGGCCCCACCAATCAGGCCCCAGTGCCTTCGGCCAAACAACTAACAGGGTGGGAACACAACCCCACCCATCAGCAGACAGGCTGCCTAAAAACTTCCTGAGCCCACAGCCACCTCCACACACATCCTTTGACATGACTCTGTCTACTAGAGGCCCAGGACCCAGCTCCATTCACCAGTGGGCAGGCACCAGCCCCTCCCACCAGGAAGCATGCACAAGTCTCTGGACCAGTCACACCCACCACCAGAAGCAAGAAAACTATGATCCTGCAGCCAGCAGAACTGAATCTACAAATGCAGGTCAGAACCTACCCTGGGACCAGCTATCCCTGGCCCTTGGGTGATGAGAGGCGACAAATATGACGTCCCCCACAGAGGGCACTTCTCCAAGGTCAAGAAACATAAATAACCTTCCATATACATAAAATACAAATAGAAATTTAGCCAAATGAGTTGGCAGAGGACTATGTTCTAGATGAAGGAACAAAATAAAACAGAAGAACAACTAAGTGATGTGGAGCTAGGCAATGTACCCAAGAAAGAGTTCAGGGACAGTGATTGTAAAAATAATCAAAGAACTCAGGAAAAGAACAGATGCACATGGAGAGAAGTTACAAGAAGTTTTTAATAAAAAGTTATAAAATATTAAGAACAACCAGAGTTGAAGAATACAATAACTGAAATGAAAAATACACTAGAAATAATCAAGAGCAGGATAAATGAGGCAGAATGGATAAGTGATCTGGAAGACAGAATGGTGAAAATTACTGCCACAGAACAGAATAAAGAAAAAAGAATGAAAAGAAATGAAGACAGTCTAAGAGATCTCAGGGCAACATTAAACACACCAACATTCAAATTATAGGGGTCCCAGAAGGAGAAGAGAGAAACGGCTTGAGACAACATTTGAAGAGATAATAGCTGAAAACTTCCCTAACATGGGAAAGGAAATAGTTACCCAAGTCCAGGAAGTACAGAGCGTCCCATTAAGGTTTAACCCGAGGAGGAACACGGTGAAAGACATAGTAATCAAATTGACCAGATTTAAAGATAAAGAGAAAATATTAAAAACAACTAAGGGAAAATAATAAATAACATATAAGGGATTCCCCCGTAAAGTTATCAGCTGATTTTCCAGCAGAAACTCAGCAGGCCAGAAGGAAGTGGCACAACATATTTAAAGTGATGAAGGCAAAAACTCACAACCAAGAATACTCTACGCAACAAGACTCTCATTCAGATTTTGGTGGGTCTCAGGACTGTTTGAATAATTTAAAAATCTTTCCTACATGCAGAGGACAGGAAGAGTATGAACTCTTGATAGTACTTGGCCAAGACTTTGATAGGGAAAGAAGCAAATAAACCCCTTTTGATCAATCTGTGCCTCTGAGTGAGGTTTCAATTTCCATTCTATTATGTAATATGAAATCAAAGCATCTGGTCTTGTTTATGGGTGGGGGGGGGTGGTACTCCCAGATTCTGAAATGAGACCTGCTGTATGAAGCTGTTACTCTCACTTTTTAATCCTCTCTTTCATTTTTACACACAACAATTTTGAGTGATAGCAATGGTCCCTGCCTTGTTTCTGTCTTTACGGGGGTATACTTAATGTTAAACCATTTAATATGATATTTGCGCTTCAGTTCAGTTCAGTTCAGTCGCTCAATCGTGTCTGACTCTTTGCGACCCCATGAACTGCAGCACGATGCTTTTGAACTGTGGTGTTGGAGAAGACTCTTGTGAGTCCCGTGGACTGCAAGGAGGTCCAACCAGTCCATCCTAAAGGAGATCAGTCCTGGGTGTTCATTGGAAGGACTGATGTTGAAGCTGAAACTCCAGTACTTTGGCCACCTGATGCGAAGAGCTGACTCATGTGAAAAGACCCTGATGCTGGGAAAGATTGAGGGCAGGAGGAGAAGAGGACGACAGAGAATGAGATGGTTGGATGGCATCACCAACTCAATGGACATGAGTTTGGGTAAACTCTGGGAGTTGGTGATGGACAGGGAGGCCTGGCGTGCTACGGTTCATGGGGTCGCAAAGAGTCGGACACAACTGAGTGACTGAACTGAACTGAAGTTAGTTTCTCAGAAAAAGAAAATAAAAGACTCTTCATCATAGTTAGGAAGTATCCTTTGTCTCTTGTTTTACTTAGTGTTTTTACCAGAAGCTGTCCTTGACTTTTCTTAGCTGTTGTATAATTGTACAGTTTTCAACTTGATTTTCATCCATGTGATTAATTAGGTTGAGGTTTCCTAATTTTGAACTATCTGTAAGGGGCCAAAGTAATTTTTATTTTTAGGTTTATTCTTAGGTGGTTAATAGTTTTTGCTGCTATTGTGAATAGAATCTTATTTTATATTACATTTTCTAATTGGTTATGGCTGGTATATAGGAAAGCTATTGATTTTTTTTTTACGTTGATCTTGTATGTGGTCACCTTCCTGAAAGTTCTTATTAATTCTAATAGTTTGTCAATTGATTTTCTTGGGTTTTTCTATGTAAGCCATAGTGTCATTTGCAAATAATCACAATTTGCCTCTTCTTTTCTAATGTTTACACCTCTTATTGCTTTCCTTCTCTTTTTGAATTAGAGAAAGTAAATGATACCATTTGAATAGTAGTGGTGATAAAGGTCATTCTTGTCTTGTTTCTGACTTCAATTGGAATGTGTGTCTATTACTTCACCATTAAGTATGGCATTTGCTGTAAGTTTTTATCATTGTTTTATTAAAAACAAACAATGCATCAAATTAAAGCTGTTCTTTTCCTTCAGGCTAGGAAATTTTTTCTTTATATATTAGTGGATGTTGAATTTAAGACACTCATTTAAAATTTTTTATTTATTAATATAATAAGTTAAATTGATATATAATCTAATGCTGAGCCATCTTAGCAATGCTGGGGTAAATCCTCTTTGTGCTTGATGCATTACTCTTTCAATACACTGCTAGATTTAACTTGTTAAGATTTAATTTAGGATTTTTGCTTCATTGGTCATATCATGTACATGTATTTTTTCTCTTGGCCTTACCTGGTTTTGGCTTCAGGATATGCCAGTCAGTAAAATGTGTTGTGTGGCTTTCTGTCTTTTTTCTTTCTTTTCTTCTCCTTCTTTCTATCTTCCTTTCTTTCTTTAATGACAACTTGTTTTTTATACTTAAAGGCTGCTGAGAAATGACTACTAGTCCTATTAAAGAAAATCTAACATCTTAATTGAAAACTATGGTAACTATATGTACTCATTAACTACTATTGAAGTTTTCTAAAACAACTTGAAAACATCATGTGCGTGTTTAATTTCAGTACAGTGGTTTCAAGACCAAGTATACATGTTACACACATTAAGGCTAGATTATAAATGATTGTCATCATCATCATCATTATCAATATCACCTTCACATTTTCTTTTAACTTGTTTAATGACTCATTGCAAGTCTTTTATGATGGCGTCATGTTAGTGGTAATAATAGTGTTTTTGGACCCTATTAATGATGGATTAATCCAAATATGGTGAGCTGCTGCTGTTGCAAGAACTGATGCTTTTACAGCTGGGGACTGTGAAGCAGGAATCTGTACTGTAAACCTTGGCTCTGTGAGGGACATTGGAGTCCCTACCTTAGTTGAGGGCTTCCCTGGTGGCTCAGCTGGTAAAGAATTAACCTTAGTTGAAACAGACATGGTTTGTGGGATTGGGTGACTGGAGTGGGAGCACTTGGTGTGCCAAAAACTGAGCCAACATTTACCTGTAGAACTGTTACTCTGCCTGCAGAGTATATGTCTTTATTTGGTAAAGATTAAAGTCTATAGGTTGGAACAGTCAAGCAGTATCTACCAAGTGGCAATCTAGGGCCTGAATATGGCTTGACTGATTGCAAAAGAGTTTGATTTCTTTCTTCAATGTCTAATAAAAAAAATCCCTTGGGGAAGGAGAGGTAAAAGCTTGGTTATCACAGCACTGGATTGCCAATTGCACATCATGAGTATCAACAGTAACTCTCTTAGAAATTTTTGCATCATCTAAAATTGTGGTCACAAATTGAAAGGCAAACTCCAACATCTGAACAACTCTTACCTCATATTCTGTAATCTCCATGTCCTTCAGGATTTGTTCCATCATCTCTGCATCTTTCAGCATGCTCTTGGGAGAAGGCATCTTGCCAAACTCCATATAATATCCAGCGATCAGACTTCTTAAGTTAAATCACTCACATGAATGTATTTCACTGGTTTTGATGCAAGTCCTTTGCCTAGTGCCTGGTTTACCTTGCCTAACCTACCCTCCATCTCTGCCCTGTCGTGCACCCTGACCAATGAGTAGGATGTTCAGCCCTGTCTTATTTTCTTACATAGATTCTATAATGTGAAAATTATGTATCCTTCAAACGTGTTTCTCTCTTTATTAGGCTCTGATATCATGCTACTTTCCTTGAAGAAATTTCATCTTATATGCTCTAAAGTTGACTTATTTATTTATAAATGAGAAATAATCTTTCCCCTGAAGTTCAACTAGAACTCACCTATTTAAAATTCTCAGCCTGTTATCTTTTAACTTTGTCATTCAATAACAATATTTTCAGTTTTTCTATGGTTATTGCCCCATTTGGCTTTCTAATTCTTTTTGGAACAATTTTGGCTACTTTTTTTTTAAACTGGAAAACATGACTCAGAACTATGAGACTTAACTGGTAAAGAAATTGGTATCATAACAGGCATGAATTTGGTATTTATTTTAGAGCAGTGAAAATATAGGTAATCTCAAAGGTAGCCCTTGGCCTGCTGCCAACTGATTATCACTTGCAATCAATTATCACCTGAATAAACGATGAAGGCAATGTGTTGGTGAACTAAGTGGCCTCTGCCACAGAACAGTATGGAGGGCAGAAGGGATTTATGAACACAGTAAAGAGGAATTTCTGAACAGAGCAAAAAAAAAAAGAAGAAAAGAATGTGAAACTCAATACTCTAAAATTTTGATTCAAGACAAGTCCCAAACCATTGACTTTCTATGTCTATCATAAAAATAATTTATCTCTTGCAGTCATGAGGCTGATAGTAACTGAAAATCAAATCCAAAGTGTGATATTGGGGATTACTGTAGTATAATACCAATTAAATTCACAGCCTTGCCAGTCTGTTATGTGGATGTCAGAGTGTTGACCAGAAAAGAAAGCAGTCAGAGAACTCAGAGCATCTAAAATCCTACCCGCCTTGAGTCTCCCAGGCCAGTGGAAGTGGCTCCTCTTCCCCTGCTGAGGCTAATGGGTGACTTCTGACAATCCTTGTCAGTAGGAGGAAATAGCGACACAGTTCTGTGAAAGCCTTCTGTTGACCCCTTCTGGTAAATCAAGGTAAATTCCATGAAAATACACGTGAGTGATGTTTCTGCAGAGCCAGTGTTCTAGGCGGTGTCACAATGTCCTTTCCTAAGT
Source organism: Cervus elaphus (assembly GCF_910594005.1). Classification (NCBI taxonomy): domain Eukaryota; kingdom Metazoa; phylum Chordata; class Mammalia; order Artiodactyla; family Cervidae; genus Cervus; species Cervus elaphus. The sequence goes on along the minus strand of NC_057834.1, from coordinate 122,114,951 downwards.
ACCAGTTGCTTCACCTTATACCCTCCCACCATATGAAAGCAACAGAATGCTATATTTTACTGATTCACATTTAAAAAAATAAAATGTTGTTGAGGCAAACTTCACATAACATAAAATTAATTATTTCTAAATGAACAATTCAGTGGCATTTAGTTCATTCACAATATTTTTTCCAATATTCTAATACCTCTGAAATGGAATTTATATTACAATCAATGATATGCTATAGTTTAATTGATAATGTTTCATAAAATTCTTCATAATGGAATATAAATAAAGGTGCATCTTTCAGTTGATGGTGTCATCAACTGAGAGTAGTTGAATTTGGGTACTTGATGGTTTTCTTGGATTTTTGAGGAAGCACACTTTATATCTGGATGTCTTGCCAGCCACTCACCTACTGAGTTGACCTGAAAGACCGTTGGCGTTGACAGGAATCCAGAGCAAAGGAAACTGTCCAATTGGTCTAGCCTGCAATGTAAGTAGATGGGCCATTTGGACTCCACGACTCACCAGATCCCAATCATGTTGCAATCACCTTGCTGATGGAGGCTATAGCAAGCCCAGGAGCAGCAATGCAGAAGTGAAGAAATTCATGCTCTGTTTAATAAGTAACTGATCTCCTTTGAGAAACAGCTTTATCATACTACTAGGCCCTGATAGAGACTGCATGCTTGTCCCTGGGATAACCAGGTGACCTTCCTTCCATAACCTGGAAACCATTTGATCCATTCTCAAGTCTGTAGTGTCCAAAAGCATTCACCATCAGAAAGGATACCAATGAGACCAAAAGCATTCACCATCAGAAAGGATACCAATGAGACCAGGCCTAAGGGTCTTCTCCTTTGCCACCCATCCCTCAATAAACACTTATGTCTTAACAGGCAGAGGTTGTTTGAATGGATAAAGAAAAGCAAAACCCAAATACCTGCTGTATATAAGAGATGAGCTCTAAAAGAGGAAATAAAATGGAAGGAAAAAGTATATACCATGCAAAGAGTTAGCTTGTAAAGGCTAGAGAGACTATATGAGTTAAAGTATATTTCAAGACAACGACTAGGAATATAGATACTTCAGGACTTCCCTGGTGGTCTAGTGGTTAAAATCCATCTTCCAATGCAGGAGATGCAGGTTTGATCCCTGGTCAGAGAATTAAGATCCCACATGACAGGGGGCAACTAGAGAAATCTCACATGCTGCACTGAAAGATCACACATGCCACAACTAAGACCTGGCCAAAATAAATAAATAAAATAAATATTTTAAAAGATACATATTTCATAATGGCAAAGTGATCAATTCACCAGGAAGATATAAGGATTATAAATTTGTGACAACAGAGATTATAACCTAATGACAGAGCTTCAAAATACGTGGAACAAAAATTGACAGAACTAAAAGATGAAATACACAGTACCACAATCATAGTTGGAGATGAAAAGAAACCCTCAGCAATAGACTAACAGACATTAAAATATCAAGAAAGACATAGATTATGTGAACAATATCATCAAATATCTTGTGCTAATGGAAATTTATAAAACTGTATACTACAACTGCAGGATACATATTCTTTTCAAACATTGTACACACTAGTGGACCATATGCTGAGCCATAAAACAAGTCTCAATAAATTTGAAAGCTTTGATATCATATAGAATATGTTCTTTGACCACAATGGAATTAAATTAGATATCAATAATCATAAGCTACCCAGAAAACTCTCAAATTTTGGAAATTAAGCAACATAGTTCTAAACAATCCATGGATCAAAGAAGTAATCACAAGGGAAGTTAGAATGATAATGAAAACATAAAATGATTAGCAGGATGCAGGGTAAAATTTATAGCTCTAAGTATTTGTGATTGAAAATAAGAAAGGTCTATGTATCCCTTACATTTTATCATGGAATGCTGACTGGCATCCCCAGCGTTACGGTCCAATGGATCAAACAATTCTCAGTTCTCATTGGGTGGTTTCATGGCATCTCACAGACAAGAGTTTAGTTTCTACAACAGTCGTTGTAAGCCAAAAACTTCTCAAGTAGTGGCCAGTGGTTTGTGGGTGGGATCAGAGCCTTGCTTCAGAATCCTGGGTGCCCATGCTGTGATTCCCCAATTGGAATTGCCTGAAGGTATTAAGTAAGATTTCTGTTACAAATACATCCAAAACATCAGATCTGTTGGATAATCAGGCCCAACTAGTAACAGAGCTTGCACTGCAACCTAGGCCTATCTTTTGGAGCCAGGCTCTTCTCTAAACCTACAGGTTACTGATAAATGAGTCAGAGCAGCATGCTCAAATATAGTACACATGGTCTCCAAACCCAAGAGAGCCACCAAGCTTTCTAACTCTTTGAGGTGAGTGGTACAAGGTGTGGTCTCTTGTTTCTTACTTTAATTTTTATTTATTTATTTAGTGTAGACAAGCAAAAGAATTATCTCACATGGAAGTTTGTAAGAGACTCCAGATTTTGGAAGGACTGGCTCACCAAATAAAAAAATACACATGTTTAAAAGAAAAAGGAAAAAGAAAGATGTCTTAGCTTGAGCTGCTATAACAGAAATAACTATAGACAGAGTGACTTAAAAGAAATGTATTTCTTAGTGTTCTGGCAACTGAGGAGACTGTTCTGCCAAAAAATTAAAAAAGCCCAATAACATAAAATAGACCACAGGAGTCCGCCTAGGAAAGCTGATAATTGACGACATGTAACTGGCAGGGGAAGGAAAAGGGAGATGCCTGCAAGAGCTAGAATTTTAAAAAAGCTGAAATGGTACAGAGAGAGACCTCCCACAAATCCTGGAATCTATGGGAGGTGAGTGTGAAAACAGAAATCTTTTCCTTTGTGGAGAATGTTGGAAACTTCTTCCATCTACTGCAAATTCTGGGGACTTCTGGGGGTGGGGACAGGGGCAGGGCTCCCGAGAACATCCCAGGAGCCTCCGCCCTGGGAGGAGGGAGCCACCCTCCACTTTGCCTGCCCTACCCACCTCTCCCCACCTCTCCGCGCCCCGCCCCCCCCCCCCCCCCCCCCCCCCCGCCACACACACACACACTGTCCTGGGACTGCTCCGTGTTTGGGCCACATGTGCCCTCCAGCCATCGCAGAGAGGTTTTCATCTTCCTTCAGCCCCTAGAACTGGAGGGGGACCACACAGGCCTTGCCGAGACCCCTGTACTCCAGCTCCTTGCCCTGGACTTTGTCAATCCCGCTCCCCACTGGCTTTTGCCCCAGGGGCACAGGATGCTTTGGAGAGGCAGTCGTCTTGAGCTCCAGGCATCACAGGCAGCTCCAGTTCCCATCTACTTGGTTCTTTATATTTAGGTACAATATTCACGTGATGAAGTGCACAGTTCTTAATGTTACAGCTGAAGGCAGTAATCGCATTTTCCTTCTGGACGGCTGGAACCTTTAAGGCACAGGGCCTGGCATGTAATGGCCTAACTAAATGACTTCCCTGGTGGCTCAGAAGGCAAAACATCTGCCTGCAGTGTGGGAGACCCGGGTTCAATCCCTGGGCCAGGAAGATCCCCTGGAAAAGGGAATGGATACCTAGTTCAGTATTCTTGCCTGAAGAATTCCATGGACAGAGGAGCCTGGCAGGCTATACAGTCCACAGGGTCGCAAAGAGTTGGACATTACTGAGTGACTAACACTTTCACTTTCACTTTACAGTTAAATACTAAACAATTATTTGTTGAATAAACTAATGAATAAAATCAAGTCAATGTACATTTCCACCAACAGTATATAGAAATATGGTGCCTATTTCATCCACACCCTTGTCAAAAATAGGTATCACAATTATGTTCAAGTTTTAGCTATTTGATAGGCATAAAACGATTTTTTCATGATAGCTCTCAGTTTTTCAACTCTGAATTCCAGTAAGGTGGAATGCTTTTCTGTATGGTTATTGGCTGTTGCACTTGTGTGAATTTCCTAATCATGTTCTTTGCCCATTTCAAAACGTGGGAAATTTGTCCTATTAGTTGGAAAACGTCCTTCATAATTCACCCAAGCAAGACCAGGGCAGATGGAGTGTCTCCAGGTCTTGATCACAGCACGCACACACCACCTTCCCTTCCCCACAGTTTCTAAGATGCCCCTGAAAATAGGGCACATGACCACTTGCTGGGAGAGCCCAGAGAATGAGAAAACCCAGTGCCACACTTAAGGAGTGCATAGTCTTGGTGAGGAGAGGGGAGGACGGGGAGGAGGGGGAGGAGTGGAGGAGAGAGAGAGAAGGGAGAGAAGGAAAGAAAGAGAGCCATTCTGAGGGATTTCCTAATGACAGCAGCTAAGGCGGCACTCCAAGAAAAGGGAAGAAACCAGGCCATGTCCAAGACAGAAAGACAAATGATTACTCTTAGGGTAAAATCCAAACTCCTCACTGTGGCCCCTAGTGCGTACCTCTGATCTTAAGTCTTCCTATTCTTCCCCTCCTTACCCAACGGCCGCCACAGCAGCCTCTTTTCTTTATGTCCTTTCAACATACAGTGTTCCTTCCATTTTAGGGACTTTGCACTTATTCCTCACGTCTGAAACACTCTTTCTCCAGGTATTTTGTGGCTATTTCCATCATTTAAACCTCAGCTCAGATTTCAGCTCCCCGAGAAACTTTTCCTGACCACACTATGTTTAGTCCCCTATCCTATTACCCTATTTAATTTTTTTCATAGCTCTTGTCCCACAAAACTTACACTATATATTTTATTGTTCATATGCTAGATATGAGCCCCGCTGGGAAATATTTGTATCTCATTCACCCACTGCATTCCCAAAGCCTAGAATAATGCCTAACACATACACACATTGGTGTACCACATCCTTGTCCTCACAGAAATTATTCTATCAGGAGAGATATATCTTAAACAAATAATCAAGCAACACTAACTACAAGCAGAATCAAGTGTTTGAGGCTGAGGTGCAGGACCCTTTCCCACTGCTTTGTCCATTTCTGGCTCCAAGGACGGTTCCTTTACCTGTGGGCATTTGCTGCTGCAAGACCCTGGCTTCCCCTGGAAACTGATTACAGCTCAGAGCATTCACCCAGGAATTAGGCCTCAGAAGCAGGGCAAGGTTTGTACCTCTAGGGCCAATTCTCCAAACTTTTGGGATCTAGCTAGGTTTGTGGCTGCAGCTACCTAAGTCAGAACAGGATACAACATTGATAGCTGACTTGTGTGGGCTGTCTGCTCCTCCTAGATTTTTGACAAACCCCTGGCTTGGGGTCTGGTCTCCTTAATACCTTACAACAGTGGCCCCCAACCATTTTTGCACCAGGGACCAGTTTCATGGAAGACAATTTTTGCACTGATTGGGGTGGGGGGGTGATTTTGGGATGCTTCAAACACATTACATGTATTATGCACTTTATTTCTATTATTATTACATCAGCTCCAACTCAGATCATCAGGCATTAGATCCTGGCGGTTGGGGACCCCTGCCTTACAAGCTCCACTCCATCTCCCATGCCCAATGCCCAGAGTCCTCCATGTCTGCAGGCTATTTTGCAGAGGCTGAAGTTAGGAGCTGCTCCCCCTGTCCCTTCTGCCCTTCCTCAGGACCTTCTGCTCTTGAATTCTCTCTGTCTCTCTCCAGGAAGATCAGCAAGTTTCTTCCCTTGTGGGATACTTCTTCCAGTTGCTACCTGCTTGGGGCTGTGCTCTTGGACCTCTTTGGAACCAACACTAATGCAGCTAGCTCCCAGACAAGTGAAGTTTCAGAAAGCTAGGCTCCAGTAACTTCCCACGGACCCCGATCCACAGACAACCCCATCAGAGGAGGTACAAGCGAGGGTCCACACCTCACACCATCTTGGGAGCCCCCCTGGCAAGCTCTGCCTTGTCTGGTTGATCTCTTCAACGCTCAGCACAATGTCTGGCACGTACTTAGCACTTAATGAACAGAGGCAATTAACACCACTAATTCATTTAATGGAGAAAGGCACCGTGTTAATGTTTTACATGGATTATTGGCACTTCCTCTACGCAGCTACCATGACAGTTTTCACTTTGAAGAAACGAGTGCAGAGAAATTAAGCGACTTCCAAGGTCACAAAGCTGTGCACTCCCTTTTCATTGTGCGATGGCGCAACGCAGAGAGAAATGCCAACGCAGAGGGAAAATGCCAGAACCCCAGGCAGTCCAAGAAACCGGCGAGCTCCTGGGAGACAAGGTGGATTACAGGCTCTGAGCGGCCAGTAGTTTTCATACTGGGTTGCCAGCCGGCTTGCTTTCCGCTTAGCACAGACCGGAAGCGTTCCTGTCGGCCACGTTTCTAGCTCGCACGACCGGAAGTGTCTGTCCGCGGCTTTAAGGAGATAGTGGAGCCGCTGGGCCACAGCCGGGAACCCTAGCTGTGGCGGCTCTGAGACTTAGGAGACAGCTGGGGCCGTTGGGGAGACTCAGGTGACGGGACACTGGCGGGGTCCCGACCTGACCCTGGGCCACTGTCGTCCTCGCGGCCCGCCTCCTCACCCCGCCCCCACTTGGGGCTGAAGTGGCTCCGCCTCCTGATCTGAGCCTGGTCCCTCTTCAGGCACTGACCCTTGACCTCGGGGCGCTCCCCCATCCTTTGAGCGCGATGGCTACAGGCGCGGATGTCCGGGACATTCTAGAACTCGGGGGTCCAGAGGGAGATGCAGCCTCTGGGACCATCAGCAAGAAGGACATTATCAATCCGGACAAGGTAGCAGTGGTGCCTGGGAGTTGAGTAGCGGGAGTGAAGTGGTGAGGGGGAGTGACAACAGAAGATGGGTGCCACACTGGAGTGAGACGGGCGGTAAAAGATGTGACACAACGGGATAGAGAGCATGTGTCACCTTGGTGAGGTGGGACGGAGGAGGGGGACACCCGTAGAAAGTGGTGGGAACCAAGAAGGTGTGACACGTGTAGGAGAGGACCTGGAGAGTGTGACGCTTGTGTGGGATATTGGGGGGAGGGGCATCAAGTCAGGGTGACCGTGCTGAGATACTGGAAAAGTATCTTCTCTGACAGGTTAGAGGTGTGGTGGGGAATGACCCGCTCAGACCCAGGTGCCCCTCGAGTCAGTTTCTGTACTTTCAGAGTGTGTCATGATGTATCATAGTGTGAATGTGTGTCGCTGTACCTGTAGGTGCTGGTTTGTTCAGGGATTGAGCTGGGCTAAAGAATTTTCAGGAAAGGGAGTCTAGGCTGTGGTTCCTCTCCTGTGGTTTCCCTCCCCAGAAAAAGTCCAAGAAGTCCTCGGAGACACTGACCTTCAAGAGGCCCGAGGGCATGCACCGGGAGGTCTATGCACTGCTCTACTCTGACAAGAAGCAAGTATTAGAACCCCAGGGCCCCAGGCTTAGGCCCCTGACCAACCTGCCTGTCCCTAACTCCTGATTTTCCTGGCCAGTTTCCTCCCCACCCAGGGCTCTTGCTTGCCTGGTAGGATGCAGGAGCTTGGGTGTCTCACTCCAGGACATGACTTCCTTGCTCTAGGGTAGATCAGCAGTCTGGGTTTAAAGGCTCTCTTCACACCTTCTGACTCTATAATCTCTCACCTCCTTAAACCCTGCTCCCAGGGATGCACCCCCGCTGCTACCCAGTGACACTGGTCAAGGCTACCGCACAGTGAAGGCCAAGTTGGGCTCCAAGAAGGTGCGGCCCTGGAAGTGGATGCCATTCACCAACCCAGCCCGCAAGGATGGAGCCATGTTCTTCCACTGGCGAAGGGCAGCAGAGGAGGGCAAGGACTACCCCTTCGCCAGGTTCAATAAGGTGAGCCACCACTGTGGGGACATAGGCCAAGGGTGTGCCCACCTACTCTGAGCCACATGCCTGAGCTCTCCAGTCTCCTGGTTGTCTCCAGAGGCACTCTCAGACCAGGTCTTGACCATGTTTGCTCACTCAGTCCTTGGGACACATGCCTGCAGGGTCTTCTCTGCCCATGGGACCCTATCCTCTCCTAGCCCTGCTCTGATTTTTGATGTGCTGCCTTGGCCTTTCAATTGTTGCTATTCTTCAGAGCTATGTCCTAGGTGCTCTACTCTGCTCACTCTCTACTTTCTCCCTAGTGTGTCTCATTTACAACATGACCTCAGTTACCCTCTGTATGTTACTAACCCCAGCTTAATATCTCCAGTCCAGAGCAGCAGTTCCCATATATCCAGTCATTTGCTTACCTCTCTCCCTAAAGGCCCCACAGGCACTTCAGATCAAGTGGATTCCCGTGAGCAGAACTTCCTATCTTCCCTCTGTTGCCCACCCCTAAACCTGTTCCCCGCATCAGTGAATGACACCACCATCCACCCAGTTACCCAAACCAGAAATTTGGTACTCATCCTTAACTAATCCTCCTCCTTTAGCACTCATATTATTTCAATCAACAACAGGACAAAGAAAGTAGGGAAGACATACAACAAATGTGGAAAAAAATAAGTTGGATTCTGTCAGATAGGAGCAATCAATAAAATGAAACCAGGATATGAAATGAGATAAAGAGTGAACTTGTAGATGTAGGGGAGGCCTAATTTAGTTAGGGTGGTCAGGGAGGGCCTCTCTGAGAAGCTGGGATTTGAGCTAGACCTCAGTGATACATCTCATCATGAGGCCTGCTTATGGTTTCTGTAATAAATGACATCTGCCTATCTCCTTCATTCTCTGTACCGGCACCCTAGTCCACACTGATTTATCTCTGGTTTAGATGACTGAGGCTCAGATGGAGCAGGACCCTACCCAGACTCACCCAACCAGTGAGAAACAGAGCTGGGCTAGGCTAAGATTCTCTAGGCCATTGTTTAAGCCACTGCACAATATGGACCCCAGTCCCTGCAGCTTGGAGCAGCCTAATCTTTGAGCCTGATAGCCCAAGGGGCTTATAGCTGGACTCCCAAGCCCTGACTTCTTTCCCCTCAGCCAGTACATCCACTTGCACCTGGACACGTTCCCCTGAATGGCTCACAGGCTTCTCAGACTCAGCATGTCCAGGTGTGACCCATCATTCTCTCCCACACCCCCAAATTGTTTTTTCTCCACCTCACCACCATCTTAGGGCCCTCAGGTCCAGTGGAGGGAGAGGCTGGAGATGTAAGAGTGAAAAGGGATATCCAAGAGGTAAGAGGTTTGAAGTGGGGGAGGAAAGGTTAATGAGACAATTCAAGGTGAAGACAAAAGAATGTTCATTTTGTATTTTGTAAATACTACTCCATGCCAGGACTTCCCTTGTGGCTCAGTGGTAAAGAATCCACCTGCCAGTGCAGGAGATGCAGGTTCGATCCCTGGCCTGGGAAGATACCCTGGAGAAGGAAATGGCAACCCATTCCAGTATTCTTGCCTGAGAAATTCCATGCACAGAGGAGCCTGGTGGGCTACAGTCCATGGGGTTGCAAGAGTTGGATATGACTTAGCAACTAAACTATATGTGTGTGTGTGTATATATATAGATATATATAGAAAATTATTCTTTTCCGTTTTAGGTTATTACAAGTTAATTGAATATAGTTCCCTGTGTTATGCAGTAGGACCTTTTTTATCTGTTTTATATATGGTAGTTTGTATCTGCTAATCCCAAATTCCTAATGTATTCCGCCCCCATCCCCATTTGGGAACCATAAATGTGTTTCCTGTGTATGTGAGTCTATTTCTGTTTTGTAAATAAGTTCATGTGTATCATATTTGGATTCCACATATAAGTGATATCATATGATATTTGTCTTTCTCTGTCTGACTTCTCTAGTTGCATCTGGGTTGCTGCAAATGGCATTATTTCATTTTTTTATACAGCTGAGCAGTATTCCATTGTGTATATATACCAGTTTTCTTTATCTGTTCACTGTCAGTGGGCATTTATGTTGCTTCCATGTCTTGGCTATTGTGAATAGTGCTGCTGTGAACATAGGGGTGCATGTATCTTTGAAATTAGAGTTTTCTCCAGATATCTGCCCAGGCGTGGAATTCTGGGTCCTGAAGTATTGAATTGACTCTTAAAGGATATCACCAGGTAATAGTAGGAAAGGAGTACAGTCACTTGTTCAGGCGGAGGCGTCATCGTGAGCAAAGACATAAATAAAAACTAGTCATGTGTATGGGATGCTGTGGGAATTTCCCTGTTGATGAAGCCTGAAGTCCAGGACAGAACATGGTGGGAGAAGAGGCCTGAGAGGCTAGCAGGGCTGGGTCAGGCAGGGCTTGGCAACCAGGCTCAGGAATGGGCTTTGCGCTGATGTCTTTGGGGAGCCATTTTAAGTAGAATGGTGTCAAGATCAGATTTGAGTTTTAGAAAGATTGTGGTGATTATGGGTGGAGAATGAAGCTGAAGTAAACTAAACTAACCATCTTCCCGTCAATGCTGCTCATTCCTGGGGTCACGCTTTCAGTCTGTGGCTCTCCAGCCGATTTCTTGCTCAAGCCAGCAACACAGGAGTTACCTGTGACAGCATCTTCCCTCACCCCTTATGGCCAGTTGTCACAACCTGTGATGTTTAAAGCCTCTCAAGTCTTTGCCCTTTTCTTTACCTTCTGCCACTGCTGCTTTATTTCAGGCCTCTTCACTTCCTACCTGGGTTATTTCTTAAACCTGCTAGTTGGTCTCCCAAGCTCATATTTCACCCCCTGTCTTCACTGTTGCCAGGGTGGTCTTTGTAGAAGAGAATCATGACCATCTCACTCCTCTCTTTAAAACTAACCTTTCTGGCTCCCATCACCCACAGGATGAATTCCAGACTCCTTAGTGGGCGCATAGGCCTGCAGCAGCTCACCTCTGCTGACTCTCCAGGCTCTCTCAGGCCTTTCCCTGTCTTGCCCTTTTCTTGTTCCCTTAATGTGTCCTGATGCTTCAGGGCATTTCTCTCTCATCACTGTTTACGTGGTCCCCCTGCTTAGGATTCTCTCTACTGCATTCCCTCACCAGTTCACTGCTATTATACTTAACCTTAGGGCTGAACCAGGCTTCATTTATCTCTTCCCTGTCAACCTTGTCCCAGGCTGAATCAGGTGTCACTCATTACATCGTAGGCATACCTTTGTCATCAGTTTTGCCTCACTGTACTAAATTAGTTTTGCAGCTGGACTGTGAGCTCTGAGAAGGTAAGGCCCATCTTACTCAGCATTGTGTCCCTAGCATAGGTCTAGCAGGCCCATGATATTAATAAATATCTGCTGATCTCTCTTGCTTGACTGTGAACTTCTTTTTATTTTTATGGCTGTGCCATGTGGCTTGCGGGATCTTAGTTCCCCAACCAGGATTCAAACCTGGGCCCCAGCAGTGAAAGTGCCAACTCCTAGCCTTTGGACCACCAGCGAGTTCCCTGATCATGAGCTTCTTGAGAACAGGACCAGCTACACTATTCCTGAGTATATTTTTTTAATTAAATGGAATTAAAATGCATAGGAGGGATACTTAACCAACTGCAGAGAGATCAGAAAGATGAGAAGTTATCTAGGTAGAAGGAATGTGGAAGTGAGAAGGCATTTCAGGCAAGAATAACAAAAGCTGAGGGGGAGAGCCTGGTATATTCCAGTAACTGCTAGTCGCTAGGCTGGAACTTAGGGTCCATGAAGGACAGTGGCTGCAGAGGGAGGCCAGGTCACTCACCATGTGGTCACTGATTGAGTCAGTAAGTATTCATTGATACCTACAGTGTGCAGGTCCTGTCCTGAACCCAGAAGGTAGGAAGTGGTCCAGACAACCCTTGCTCTTGGCAAGTTTGAAAATTATCTAGAAGGCACTTTAAAAGTATCAGGGAGCCTTTGAGGGGTTTCATAAAGGATGGTTGGGTAACATCAGTTACATATGCTAGAACAGTGCTTTTCAAATTATCTGTGATAAAGGACATTTTTAAAAATTTCCCAATTCATCAGAGACTACTAAAGATAGTAAAATTATAAGACAAGACAAAATATCAGTCTGTTTCTTCTAAGTTATTTAGCAGCATATGATGCTGTAAAATTGTTGTAAAGCTTTCTAAACGCTTACTCTCATTTCTGTACTTACTGTAGACCAGGTTTGCAGCAGCACTGGTCCAAAGGCTGCCCTTTAGCAGTGTCAGAGAGGTCTCATCTTGGCTGCAGATGGCGAATTGCCCGGAAGAGGATTAAATGGAGGCAGAGACCAGTGGGGAGGCTGTATCTCTATCCAGGCAAGGGGGTAGTGATGGTCTGGACACGGGCATGGCAGTGGAGAATTGGGAGGTAAAAGCCACAGATTTGGGAAAGAGGAGGGGTTCAAGGGTAAAGGTAGGAATTAAAGATGCCTCCTGGGGTTCTGGCTTGGGTGATGCCAACATTGAGATCTGGACTGGAGGAGATAGAAGTTTAAGGGAGCACAGTGAGCTCAGTACTGAACATACTGAAATTTTTTTATTGAGGTATAACTGCTATATATATATATATTAGCTTCAGTTTAGAACATAATGATCCCCTATTTGTATATATTGTGAAATGGTCACCCCAGTAAATCTAGTTAACATGCATCACCTGAACATATTGAGTTTGAGATGTATGTAGGACCTCCAGTAGGAAATGTCCAAGAGGCTGCTGGACATAAGGGTTTTGAGAGCCATTGTGGTCTTTGATGAAGAAACTTCCCTGGTCCAGCCTAGCACTGTCTCCTTCCTGGGGTCTCTGACTGACAGACCCAGCCCATAGTGGTGCTGTTTCCCCTGAGGGAGGTCTGGGGGACAGGGCATGGGGGTTGGGATGGGGGTTTATGTTGGGAGTAGGATTCAGGTGCCTTTTCTATAGGGATTTAACCTTGGCCAGCTTGGGGAGCTGCAAGTCCCCTTGTCACCACTGGGTGGCAGGAGTGCTTCAGACAAGTGTTCCCTGCTAGGGGCTCCTGGGCCTTTCTCTGGAACTTAGCCATCTGCCCTACTCCAAAGTTGACCCTTGGACTCTACAGACACACTTACCCGTGGACCCCTGACCTTAACCATGGGGTCAGGAGCATGTGTTTTGTGCAGTTGGTCCTGGAGCCTGCCAGGGCCTTTGGTCAAGCTGTCAGTTTCTTTCCTTGCTCTGGAAACATCATCTCCAGGGGTCCTGTGCAGGGTCCCAGGCAGAGGACTTGCTTTTGTCCAGCGCAGGGATTGGCAATAAACAGGAGGGACTGTGGCCATGGGGCTGCAGCCTGTAGGACGTGCCGTGACGTGGGCATGTCCCCTGTCCCCCACCCACCCCCCACGCCTGTAGACAGTGCAGGTGCCTGTGTACTCAGAGCAGGAGTACCAGCTCTACCTTCATGACGACGCTTGGACAAAGGCAGAAACCGACCACCTCTTTGACCTCAGCCGCCGCTTTGACCTACGTTTTGTCGTTATCCATGACCGGTATGACCACCAGCAGTTCAAGGTGAGCTGGTGCCGTGTATTTGCATGTGTGCCCAACACTCAGGCCCGACAGGCCACTATCTTCATGCCTTCCTTTTCACACACATTTGTCTCTCTCTCTCCGTGTCTGTCCTCAGAAGCGTTCTGTGGAGGACTTGAAGGAGCGTTACTACCACATCTGTGCCAAGCTTGCCAACGTGCGGGCCGTGCCAGGCACAGACCTCAAGATACCAGTATTTGATGCTGGGCACGAGCGACGGCGGAAGGAACAGCTGGAGCGTCTCTATAACCGGACCCCAGAGCAGGTCAGCCCCGAGTCCCACAGACTCTTCTCCAGGCCCTGAGACCCCCTGACCTCTGCCTCCATCCTCCACGCCCTCAGCTCCCCTCCCGCCCCGCCCCGCCCCCATCCAGTCCCACCCCTCACCAGCCACCCTCCCTGCTCTCCCTAGCCCTCCCCTCCCTCATGACCCCCTGCTGCTCCGAGTCCCTCACAGGCAGCCCAGCACCCCTGTCTCCCGGTCTCCCCTCGTGGCCCCTTGAGTTTCACGCTCCTCTCAGCGCCTCTCTTGCCCAGGTGGCGGAGGAGGAGTACCTGCTGCAGGAGCTGCGCAAGATTGAGGCCCGCAAGAAGGAGCGGGAGAAGCGCAGCCAGGACCTGCAGAAGCTGATCACAGCGGCAGACACCACTGCCGAGCAGCGGCGCACGGAACGCAAGGCCCCCAAGAAGAAGCTCCCCCAGAAAAAGGAGGCTGAGAAGCCGGTGTGGAGACTAAGCCAGCCCAGCTTAGGGTGGGGGGCTGGGACTAACATTGGGCCCTCTCCCCGTGACACCCTGGTCTCCACAACTACTCTTCCTCAGGCTGTTCCTGAGACGGCAGGCATCAAGTTCCCAGACTTCAAGTCTGCGGGCGTCACGTTGCGGAGCCAGCGGGTACGTGAGTCACCTTCTTCACTGTGTCTGGGCCCTTGGCTCTACGGCCTGAACACTGTAGGCCGGGGGCCTGGAGCAGATGGAGGCGGACACACCAGGATCTCAAGGGGACGCCAGGAGCTCACAGCTTTCAGCCTGTTCTGCTTACTGCTTGTTTCCTTCTGTGACCCAGAGCTGCCTCTAGGGGTTAACTTCTCTTCCGGCCCTCCCCTCCCCACCCCACCCCCTCAGTTCCTTTTGTCTCTTTCATTCTAAACTGCTTGTTGGGAGAGGGTCCCGCTTGAGCTGAGCTGCCTGGGTCATTGCAGATGAAGCTGCCCAGCTCTGTGGGACAGAAGAAGATCAAGGCCCTGGAACAGATGCTGCTGGAGCTGGGTGTGGGTGAGTGTGGAGGCTGGGCCCCTCAGGAGGGACCTTCCACCAACTCCCGCCCCCCCCGAGGCGAGGTTGTGGATGAAGGCTGGGCAGTAGGGGGCAGTTCTTGCTGCTGGCCTCCCACCACTGCGCCTCCTACCCACCCGCAGAGCTGAGTCCGACGCCCACGGAGGAGCTGGTGCACATGTTCAATGAGCTGCGGAGCGACCTCGTGCTGCTCTACGAGCTCAAGCAGGCCTGCGCCAACTGCGAGTATGAACTGCAGATGCTGCGGCACCGGCACGAGGCGCTGGCGCGGGCTGGGGTGCTGGGCGGCCCCACCACCCCGGCCTCAGGCCCGGCCCCAGCCCCAGCCGAGCCAGCGGCGTCTGAACCTGGTCTTGGCTCCGACCTCAGCAAGGACGCCATCATCGATGTGGTCGGTGCACCCCTCACGCCCAATTCGGTAAGAGGCTGGACTGACCAGGAGAGCTGCAGCTGGCCCTGCTAGTGAGCACACGCACGTGCATGCATGGGCCCCGCCCCCTCTAGTGCCCGAAACAGGGGTCATCGCTGTGAGGGGTTCTGAGAATGAGTGGGTGGCCAGTGGGCGTCACCTTCCTGACTCAGTATGAAGCACATGCACGAAGCCCGAGTCCAGCCACTGACTCAGCACCTCGTGTCTCCTCAGAGGAAGCGGCGGGAATCGGCCTCCAGCTCCTCTTCTGTGAAGAAAGCCAAGAAGCCATGAGAGGCCCACGGGGTGTGGGACGCTGCTGTGTAAATAGAGCTGCTGAGCTGGACTGGGCTGCCTCCTTTTCCTTCTCATCACTTGTGACGCCCCCGGCTGGGAGGGTGGCCAGGAGGGGTGGCCCTGGGGCTTGCCTGCGCTGAGGCCCTTGGCAGCCCTTTAACCACTGACCAGCTCCCCCACCTCCTGTATCTGGGAACACCCGTTGTTCTACACTCAGGTTGGAATCGCCCCTTGGCCTTTTGGCCAAGATCAAGTGTACACTCAGGTTGGTTCGCACACAGCAACGACTGTACATCCCAGCTGCTTCTGACAGCCTCGTGCTCAGTCCGTCCCCGCCTCTCTGTGTGCATGCAGAGAGGGTCTCAGGTACTCCACTGATGCCAGCTCTACTTACTGGTGGCCTTGAGCACAGGGCGGCCTGGCGCATGTGCTGTCCCCCACACATCCAGACGCCATCAGGCCTGGCACCACCTGGTCCACGTCCACACACACACACCCAGGGCCTCATTTCCCCGACTTTATTCAGTGGCACGTTCACAGCGGGGATGGGGGCAGACACAAGGTGGGGCCTGATCTGTCCTGGAGCCCTGGGGGCACCACACACCATGCACTACAGATGGGAGGGGGCACAGGGGGGCTCGGCGGCCCCGGCAGAAGCCTGTGTACTGGGAGGAGGCGGTGAGGAGGAGGTCCCCCAGCCCAGGCCCACAGTGGGAGGGGCTGATACTGGGCTGAGGTGGAGAGGTGGGGGCAGGGGCACAAAGTGTCTGTTCCAGAGGGGCCGAGGAGCCAGGCCTTACCCAGGGCAGAAGCCCACGGGGCGGGCTGGGGGACACTCTGGACGCAGAGCTGTGCCACTCCCCCTTTGCCCCTCTGGTGAGGGAGAGGAAGGTTCTGGGCTGGGCCAAGCAGCTACCCTGTCCTGCCCCATCCCATCCTCGGCCAGTCAGAACGGCTTTGACGTCTGCTTGAAGATAAAGCCTCGATAGGCGAGTGTCTTCATGATGTTGGCAATGTTCTTGCAGTCATCTAAAAGGAGGGAGAGGAGACAGTTAGGTGGGCCCCAGATCCTTCCCCTGTGGGCCCACAGGTGCTCCTAAACGGGTATCGTGGGAAGCAGGATCGAATTCAGAAGCCAAAGGCTCTAAACCAGGGGGGTCCTATCCCCAGGTGGCAGCATCTCCAGCTTCAGGTTGGGTCGGCAGGAAGCCTGGTCTCAGGGCCTCTCAGTCCCATAATTCATGCTGGAAATTGGCCGGCGTGTCCCGCCCGGCCCCAGCGGTGATGTATGGGCGCCGTCGCAGTAAGAAAAAGGCAGAGTAAATGTGTAATTTCTCCCTTGACGGCCCCCGGCCGCTGGGCGATCCTTCTTGTTGCCGCCGCGTGGGGACGGCCCGTCCGCCACACTCCGTCTTCCCGCCACCCGCCTTGATGTCTCCATTTCATTACTGTGCGGCCATTCATCACGCCCACGGCCAGGGTGACTTTGCCGGCACTTGCGTGTGTGTGGGAGACGCAGCCCAGGACATAATCACTGGTGACAAGGCACGAGCCTTGGCACTTCCAGTCGGGGCCCCAGGCTCACATGCTCCAGCAGCAGCTGCCTGGGCGCCGGGTTCTGTGTAGCCCTGGCCAGCAGAGAAGAGCCAGGTCTGTGGTCCTCTCAGGCCCTGGCCGGCAGCCTGTGGAGCTCAGCCCAAGCTCTCCTCCCCAGGCAGGCTTCAGACCCTGACTCTGGCAGTACCTCAGGTTAAAGACATGTGCGCCTGTCAGACCCTGGCGGCAGTGTCCTCGGTATTGATTCCCATGAGAAACTCCATGGTGAAAACCATCCCAAACCCCAGATGCAGGTAGCCACAGGCGCAGGTGCTCCTGGAGCCTCAGTGTCATGGTCAGGGACCAGGACTTCCCTCACCACCCCCTCCCACATCCCATAGGTGCTCACACAACCGGGACCTCAGCTGCCACAGCCCTTACAAGATGGATGCTAGGACTGCAGAAGTATTGGACGTCGATGTCACCATCAGGTGTGGGGGGGTGGTAAGGTCAAGGTGGGGTCAGGAGGCCCTGCATCTGTCAAGGACCAACCCCTTCCAGTGAGCTCCCAGCCTCTCCTTGCCAGGATCTTAGACTGGGAAAGGGGACCGACCAGAGCGAGGATGACTGTGGGTGTGGGGCAAGTCTGCTCAGGCCAAGCCTTATGCCATCAGCTGGACCCCAGCTCTGCAGACCCTGCACAGGGCAGACACGTCACACAGGGTCCTATTTCTCAGAGCTCAAAATGAATGTAGCCAGCTGGGGTGGATGTGGGCACAGACAGGTGACCCCAGGCATTTGGGAAGCCATGAAGGCTGGTCTGAGGCAGAACAGTGCGAAGACAGATGGGTGGGTAGTGGCGGCCATGGCAACTCCATACGTGACCCATCCCTGTGGTTTATGGGCCGGACACGCACCCCGCTCAGCTGCCGCCCGGTCATTTGTCTCCCTTAGTGTGTACGCCGAGTCTGTGGGGGTAGGGGGTGGAGGGAGGGGGCTGTGACAGGAGGAGCCAGGCAGTCGGGGGAAGGGGAATGGGACAGGAACGGCTGTGCAGGCAGGGTGGGTGTGGGAGTGGGACAGAAAGGCCTTACAATAGGGTCCAGGAGCTGTGGTTGACAGGGTGATTTTCTTCCCAGGTAAATCTGGCCTTGTCAGGGCACCTCCAGTCCTTCCTGTCTCTGACACTCTGGGGACCATGGCCACTGTGCATATTAAGAATAAGTCCCCTCGTTATCTGCAATTACCCAGCGGCCACACACCTCATTTCTTCCAGCAGAAAAGAAAATTAGTTTTCTATTGACTTCATCTGGCTCCTCCCTCGTTGCTGGACAAATCGCTCAATCTGCCTCCCCTGGCCCAAGTGAATGTGCCCAGCCCCTCCCCCCAGGCCACCAGCCATCCAGTGGGCGAGCACTGACCTCCCACCTGTGCCTGGTCTGGGGCTGGGCGAAGGTCCACGCACCCCAGTCTCAGCCCTGACCTCTCCTCACTCTACACCCCGGAGGGGTTCATCCACATCCCGAGCTCCAGCTACTCCTGAAAAATGCCTCCTGAGCTCCAGACCACAGATCCAGACACCTCGGGAACATCTAGATCCACACACAAACTCTAAATGGCCAGCTGTGAGCTAGTTTCCCCTCCCCAGCTCCTTCACTCTCCCGTGTTCTCCATCACAGTGAATGGCACCCCAAAATGTCCCAGAAGAAATCCAAGTCTGGCATCCTGCCTTCTCCCCAAGTCCAATCCAGCATGAACTGCAGGCTTTGTCGTCGTCCTCTGTCTCATCTTCTTCCCTTCACTCTGGCACCACCTTCCAGTCCAGAGCCCAGCATCTCCTGCTCTCCGACAGCAGCGGCTTCTCTTTCTCCCCTTTAATCCATTCTCTCACAGCCAGAGTGATCTTTCTCACACAAATCTGATCACAGTCCTTTTCTCCTTAAATCTCTTCAGTGGCTTCCCTGCCCTCAAGTCCACACACTCATTAGACTTCAAGGTTAAAGCCCTGCAAAGCCGGATCCCTGCTCTCTCTGGTCTCACCCCTGCCACGCTCTACCCTCAACCCCCGGATTCCAGCACCAAGGGGCCACTTACTGTTTTCTGAAAATGACAAAGTAGGTTTTGGAGTCAGACCTGTTTCTAGTCTTAACTTCGCCCATTGGCTGTTGTCCTGCGGCAACTGCCAAGTTTCCCCAAACCTTAGGTTCACCGGGGTGATAAGAGATGCTACCTGAGTGTTACGGGAGGAATCAGCGAGTGAAACTGCCACATGTCTGCACATGCTTTATGTTTGGAATATCTCCTCTCTTGATGGGAAGGCAAGGATGCTAGTTTTCAGGATGGTCCAGTGGTGAGAAGGTGTGTACTGTACAATCTGTGGCATTGGTGACTTAGGGGCCTTGGTGAAACCACTTATCACTCATGCCACAAACCCTTGACTACTGACTTCGTCCACCAGGGATTCCAGAGTCTAACTTGTTGCAACTGGTCTATCATAATGAAGAGAGACCCAGACTGGGCTCATCCAGCAGGTCAGTACTATTGAAGTTTTGGGCTTCCAGCCCTGGAAGGTGACCGAAGAGTCAGCACTCCACTGATCAGCACAGACACAAATCTGGGCTTTTAATAGTAAATTCAGATAGAGCTCTGGGTGAGCCTGATAACAACATAGCCTCCCAGAAAGTCGTCGGCTCGAAGCCCTGGGTTAGCAGTCCCACCCTGTGGCCCATCACTGAGCAACTGGGAACAGCCTGAGGCTATTCTGGGGGGTCAAGAACAGGGAGACTTGTGCCCACACCGGAGGCTTCTAAGAGTAGGTCTTCCTCACTTCCAAATTCTAAAAGACTAACGTGTTTTTATGTTCCTGCAGGATCAACTTGTGACAAGACTGCCCTCATCTTTTGGGGGGCATTAACATTTTTAATGTTGGAATTAATTCTTAATGTTTTTATATTGCCAAGGCTGTAATGGGGGGGGGGGGGCTAGTTGCATACATCCCTCAAAGGTGAGTAGGGTCAGCACTTAACAGGATGAGCTTGCTGGCTGGGCCCAAGGGTAGTCAAATACCTGCTTGGCAAGGGAGCTGCTAGTGGAGGGTGGCTCAGATCGCTCAGGACAGCCTGTGAAAATTCACACAGAGCAGCCCCCTGCGGCTGACACGCTCCAGCTGGTACCCTTGTCTGGGAACTGAAGGAGGACAGGATGCAGAGCCTGGGCCAGGGCCACCCTCAGGAGGGAAGGGGCCCCAGGAAGCTCTTGGAGGGCCATCTATTCACACACTCATTCATTCAGCAAATACACCGACACCTCCTGTGTGCCAGGCGCACAGACCCATGCTGGGCCACAGCCTCAGACCCTGCAGCTCCCTGCCCTCGAGGAACTTCAGAGACTGCCCCTACAATGCTATGAGAAAAGCAGGCACCAAAAAGGGCACTTCATTCAGTCCAAGGATCAGGAGAGGGTTCCTGGGAGGAAATTAAAAATGCAGAGGAGGCTGGCCAGCAAGGTGGGGAGGTATTCTTGGCATAGTGAACAGCACAGGCACACTTTGAAGGGGAAATGAGTGTCCCCCCAAATTTAAGATGAGCAGATGGTGGGTGGGGGTGATGAGGAAGAGACAGGGAAGCAGCCAGGTCAGCACTGGCTGGCTAGAGGAACCCCTGCAGAGCCCCGAATGCCAAACTACGGAGCTTTAATTTCTTTTTTCTAGGAATGATGGTGAAGACACAGGTTTGAGGAGCATGACAGGCTCCGATTTGAGTTTCAGAATTATCTTTTGAGGCCTGGAGGGGTCCTGGAGGACTGACCAGAAGGCAGAGACACCAGCTAGCAGACTGTACTATGTATTTCTGGTCCAAGTCAGAAACAGTGACCCAGAACAAGGCCAGTGATGGTGGAGATGAAGGTGGAGAGATAATGGTCATGTGGAGAAGCAGATGGAGGCAAGAGATTTTTAGGAAACAGAATGAGCAAGACTTAACGAGGGGACTAGGAGGGCTGGAGGAGGCACAAGTCTAAGATCTAAGTACTACTCACTGTAATAAGGCAAACAGGAGAAAGTACAGGTTTAGGTCAGTGGTGAACTCAGCTTCAGATGTATTAAGCCTTGAGACTTCTATGGGGCAACTAAACTTTTTTGGGACAACATTTCTTTTATGGCTTTTGGGCATTGTAGCTTGCTTAAACAGGCCTTCCCTATCCCAGTGTTACTAGAAAACTATCATATATTTTCTTTTTTTTTTTCCTTTATAAAAATATGGAACGCTTCACGAATTTGCGTGTCATCCTTGCGCAGGGGCCATGCTAATCTTCTCTGTATCATTCCAATTTTAGTATATGTGCTGCCGAAGCGAGCACTATCATATATTTTCATCTAATACTTTGTTTATAAAAGCTTTGACTTTTTAGTCTGCCTGGAATTTATTTTTGTATGCGGTGAGTAGAAGATCTAACTTGCTTTTTCCCCTAGTGGCTAGCCAGCTGTCTTATCACCACTGACTGAACTGTCCACACCTGCCCCACACTTTTGAAATGATCCCTCTATCATATATACAATTTCCATACGTGGATCTGTCAGAGCCAGGAAAGAGAATGAACATGAAATGATCAAAGAGTCAAATCATATTGAGAGGACACCCGGAGCAGAAGGGTAACAAGCTGCTGACCTCACGAGGCCGTGAGGCCTAAAGGAAGACTCAGACACAACCTGGGGTCCCCTGCCTAAAACGCTCAGTGTGGCGACACCCTGTATAAGTGAGCTCCAGGGGCTGGCGAGGGACGGGCCAGAGCACACGGCGCAGGGATCCACAAGATGGGTGGAGGGAACAGCGCCAGGAGCAGGAACCACGACAAAGACGACGGCAAGAACCTGGCACAGGTCAACATTCTAGGACCTCATCCTGTCTCTGCCTCCTTCTGCTAGGACGTCTTGGCCGCAGCATGCCTGAGCACAAAGGGTCAGTGTGACTGCCAGAGCAAATTCGTTCCCAGCCCCACGTGGGACGTACTTACTCTAAAAAGCTATTCGCTGCTTATCTGAAACCCTAATTTAACTAGCATACTATGTTTTTATTGCTAAATTGGCTACTGGGTGCTGGGGGCAGCATCTCAAGCTATGGCTGGGTGCAGTTCAGGGTACAACAGCAAATGGGAGCTCAGAAGACAGGAGGCCAAGGCAGGGAATACAGGACTAAGCCAGCAGGGGGCCCCTGTGTACCCCTAGATTCTGGGTTCGAATCCAAACTCCACCACTGGACAACTGTGTGAACACGTGCAGCTTACTGTACTTTATTTAACCTCTCTGTTTCAGATTCTTCTCTAAAATGGGAATAATAATGATAATTATAGCAACTACTTCCCTCAAAGGGTTGTTAAAAAGATGAAATGAGTTTTTATTTGTGAAGTGCTTAAAACAGTGACTGGGTTAGTTATTATTAGTAGTATTGGTAGTGTTATTCCAACAGTATCCAATGATAATATTGTTATTCCAACAGAAATACTCTGCCATTCCCCAACTCCCATTCCTTGTCCCAGACACAGCCCACACAGTCCCCTGGACCCACAGACAGGGTGACCTTGGCCCACTGGAAAACCCCCACCCCAGACACAGATTTCCTTCTCCTCACCAACAGGGCTCCTGCAGCTCCCTCCCCTCCCCCCCAGACAGGGCCCTCTTAGCCTCAAATCCAAAGTGACCCCTTCTTCCAGCCCTGCCCCCCACAACCCCCCTCCACCCCACCGAGGTGCCTGGAGGTGCCACAGGGCTGATGGTGAAGGATGACGGTGGTTCCACAATAAGGGGAAAAGGCAATTTCATCTTGATTAGCAGGCGATTTCTCTCTCCGTAATAAGCGCGCTCCAAATAATTAGCGTGTTTTACGTAATAATGAAATTACAGAAATGCAGTCCACTTATTCAAACAACTCACCATTACCATATTTTTAAATATTAGACTTAATTAGAGTTTATCACTTCAGAGAAGTATGCGGACCGAAGATGTTTTTAAAAAAATCCTCATAAAGTGTTTATTAAGCGCTGGTAAAGCTGGGATAATGATGTGTTTGGAAATTAAGGCAATCAAACACTTACCGCCGCTCCTGGAGGCCGGGCATGGAAATGAGGCCATTACACGCCCATTACCCGCCAGCTCGCAGCCACTTGGGGGGCGGGGAGAGGATGCGCCTGGCCGAGAGGGCACAGTGCCTGGAAACGCCTGTGCCAACAGCCCGAGACAGCCTGACCAGTAAGCACAGAATCACTTGTAGGCCACTGACATGTGGCCACCAGGAGCCTAACTCAGACTTGGCCAGGCAGATGACGGGACAGGTCCCAAACGCCAAAGGCACCCAAGACTAACCTGGGTCCAGACTCCCAGGCCTGGCAGGACACATCAACTCCATTCAAACCCCAGTGGAGTGTGGGGACAGGCGCCCCATCGGGCAGCCAGAGAGGTCAATGAAGAGAGGCGGAAGCAAGGAAGCTGCAGACCCAGGTGTCGTCTCCCAATTCCAGGCCACAGAGGAAGGGGAGCTGCAGTGGGAGAGAAGGGTCTAGGAGGAAGTGGGGGACCGAGTCAGGGGCCAGGCTCAGGAACGCACCTGGGGACAGACCCGGATCGGGCAAAGTAGGCAAGAAGGGTGGCGGGAGAGAGGGGCGGGTGGCTCCAGGCCCCATTTATCCCGGTGAATAACTAATTCCAGAATTTATAGTGCTGGGTTTTTGTTCTGTGGCCATTTATATCTGCGAGGGGAGGAAATGAAGAGGCAGCGCGGACGCCACATCTTTCTGTGTTATTGCTTGTCTGCCATTTGCAAATCATTATTAATTGTGGGCCCTGGTGGCGGGCCGGGCGGGGGCCGGGCCGGGTACATCCACATAGCTCTTCATCAAGGACCCCAGCCGCTGCCCCAGAGAGCCAATTACCCCGCCCTGATTGGGATCAGATAAAGAGGGAATTTTTACAAATTAGGGAATAAATAGAATTTCCACACAGGGCGCGGGCAGGACCTGAGAGGCTGTAATGAAAAACCATCCGTCACCATCAGCGCGGGCTGGGCACGCCAGCCCCGGCACTCCCTCCCTCTGTGGGCCCGTCCGCTCAGGGGCCCAGGCGTACAGGTCTAAGGACACCCCAAAGCCCTCCGAGGCCTGGGAGCAGGGAGAGGAGTTCCCACTGGGGCGTGTGTACACCCTCCAGGCCCAGCTCTGACACTATCCCTGTTGCCTCATCTTTTCCCTGTCTGCCTCTCCCTCAGGGTCTTGACAGGAGGAGACTGAGGCAGTCCTGAGTTGGGGACCATGGGGCAGAGACCAAATCCATGCCCCTCCAGCTATGGCAGCCCCAGGGCAGAGCCCCAGCCCCGTGGACCAGTCACTCTGGGCTCCCATTAGCGCTCCTCCCCTTGGATCATTAAATATGTATATCTTATTACACGCCTTGTTAGAGTATCGAGCTCTATTGACTGATGATAAATCCTGAGCCTCGTCCTGGCCATAAATTTATCTGGAGATGATGAAGACTCAATAATCTAGTCAGGCAGATAATATCATCGGGCCTTAAAAAAGATCATTACATTATATGTCAGAATTAAAAGTGAAATACGCCGTAGTAACAGGGCGGCTGCTCTGGCCATTACAATGGGTGCCCGCCTCCCCCTACTCGTCCCCAGACAAGACCCCACCAGGGTAGAGGGGCCAAGAATCCTCACCTTCCTCTTGGCTCTGAACGCCATGGCTACAAGTGCTTGATAACCTAAGGCCAAGTGAAGAAGGCCTGGGGTGGGAGGGGAGCAGGGAAGAAGTGGCCACTAAGAACTACTGGGCACACCTTCAATGCCTGGCAGCCTCTTCTGCCCCAGCCAAGCTCCCACCTTAGCCTGTCCCTAGGGGTCTCCTGTGGAACTGTCTTCTGGGGTTCCTGGTGTGGCTCCAGTGGGAAGGTGATGGGGCTTTACCTCCTTCCAGAATGGCCTGACCAATGAGGGCAGATTCTTTCCAAAATGAACACCCAGGATAGAGAGGTTAGGCTGCTTGTCTGCATGCCCCAGGCACCTATGACCTGGCCCCAGACCCCACAAGCCAGCAGCCTATCTGAAGTCTGTCCTGTGCGCACGCGCTATCGACACAGACCATGGCCACCTCCCTCCCGGGAGCCCTGCCTGTCACGGCCTCTGCATCCTGTCGTTTGAGAACCTTGCTGCCAGCCTCTTAGTGTTTGTTGTCGGCACTAACAACCATCTCCACTATGTCTTATTTTCACTCATTTCCACAGTCACACCCTCCACCTTGTTAACATCCTTCACTGTTCTTCCTTTGAAATACTAAATTCATATATCCCCAATTACTGACAATAATACGCTTTTTCTTCCCCCTCACTGGAACCTCAAAACCATTCAGATCCCTAATCTCTTCAGGTACATCCCCTTCCTGTCTTCACCTTTCTCCTCTGTCCACTGCTGACTGCTTATCCAACAGCCACTCCCTCTCTGCAGAGCTGGTGGAGCCCACTCCTCCCTCCCTGACCCGGGGGAACCCCCAGAGTCTGAGCCATTGTGGGGATCCTACCCCGTCTCCAGTCATGGGTTTAGGAGAGGCCAAGCATTCTGGCTACTGGGATATGATGGTAAGTTTGCTGAAAGACCTTCAAGGAAAATTTCTTGACTCTTAAGAAGAGAAGCATGAGGGGGAAATAGTCCTTTATATTCTGGCTGGACATTTTCATGTCTGTACATCTATCTGGAACCAAAGAAGCCATCTTCCAGCCTTGAGGGCAGTTAGTCTGTGAAGAACATGCTGAAGATAAAAGAACAGAAAAATGAAAAACAAAAAACAAAAATACCTGGGTCCTTGATGACACTGCTGAGATGCTAAATGAACCAACCCTAGGATAACCTTACCTCTCTTATGATGTAATAAACCCTCTTATTTTTTAAGATTTAAGTTGGGTTTTCTTTTTCTTATAGCCAAAAACATAGTAACTGATACAGAATGTAAAGGCAGGAAAGAGAGTGAGAAAACAAATCGGGGGAGGCAAAGGGCAGCAAGGGCACTATTTGAGGCTAGGGAATTGGTAACCCCTGTTATGTTCTCTTAAAATATTTGCTCAAACTGTCTCCTGCTATATCTCAGGATATAGGCCATGTTACCATAAAGGCTAAAAAAAGTCAAGCTTAGATGGGAACCCAGGAGAAAACAGAGGGAAAAAAATACAACTTTACTGAGAAAGGATTTTTATGTATGTGACATGCAATTTAAGTAGACTTTTTCAAAGTCCCACAGCAACACAAAGTCAACAGACTCACTCACGGTTTCTTCTTTCACCTGTGCCCTTCTTAGCAATGTCACTTCCAATTTCTAGATTATCTCATGGTCCAAAATGGCTGCTGAAGCTCCAACCATCACATCCACATTTTAGGAAAGAGGAAGAAGGAAAAAAGCAAGACTAATGTACTTTTCAGCTGAGTCATTTCCCTTTCAGTATTGCCCCTGAAAGGGACAAGCGTGTTCAGTGTGTTCAGTCCCACACACATTGGGGGACTTTCTTTTTATCTCACTAGCCAGAACTCAGAGATATAAACATCTAGTTGTATGAGAAACTTAAAAAAAGAAAGTAGTATTTAACTGGGTACACCATGTTGCCCCTAATTATCTAGGGGCTCTATTTAATGAGGAAGAAAGTCAATGGCTATTGGGTACATACCAAGTAGTTTTTGTCCAGGCAACATAACTGATACACCTCACTTTGGAGCCTGGATTCCACAGTCCATTATCTCAGTCCTTTCTTGCCGGTAGTTTCAACTCTCTTGTTCCCTTTTCCTCCCATCACCCTTGCATGGAAAAACCAAACTCTGCCTTCTTTAAGCCTGCATCGGGGCTGAGTGTGACTAGAGAAAATTGTACCCTTACAGATTCATGTGACTCATAAAATCTGAGCCATCAACCACACCTGGGTGTATAAACACCACCCCATTTTCTATGTGCCTGATCAGTGTGCACGCTCTTTTTCCTTACTGACAATTTCACATTTTCTCTACTTTCCACAACTCTCTAACCCTTACCTCCAACATCATCCCTGACTGCCTCACCCACACAATCTTGTCTCCTACTTCACAGGAAACACAGAAGCCAGCCCCCTGCACCTGGGCCAGTCCTTGCCTTTCATCCTGATATAGCAGAGGAACTGTCCTGAGGTCACTTATGAAGCCCACCCTCTTCCCAACTCTACCTGGCTTCTGGAGTCTAACCTGACTGCTTTTCAGGGGTCTTACATTGTGAGTAACCCCCTTTCTCTCTGATATAGCTTCAGTGGACTGACTCAGGCCTTGAGACTCTTCTCTGGGTTTCAGTGACAGCACCCTTTCTCCCCTCCCCTCCTCCAGCTCCCCTGTCCACTCTGCCTTTTCTCCTTACTGTGACCGCCCCTACGAGACAGGCGCTGCTCAGAGCAGTCATTGGCCTTCTTCCCTTTTTACTCTCTGCACTCTCCCTCAGCAAACTTACCTACCCCTAAGCTTTATTTACCACATATCTTCTAATAGTTTCTAAACCTGTATACCTACTACCATCTTCCTGGTCCAGGCGTCAATCTCTCTCAACTAGGTGACATTACTGCCCCCTCTCCATCTCCTCCTCCATGGTGTCCTTCTAAGCCACAAATCTGGTCATTTCACTCCCTGTCTTAAACCCCTTCAATGCTTCTGGAACAGAAAAAGGACATCAGTGGAAATGTCAGTGAAACTGAAATAAGGCCTTTTGTTTAGTAAACAGTAAGGTACCAACGCTAACGGCCTGGTGATGATGGTTGTATTGGGACTGGGCAAGAGGCTAATGCTAGGGAAAGCTGGGTAAGAAAAGCTTCTGCAAACAGAAAGCCAGTTCCAAGTAAAAAGTTTAAGAGTTCATAATTAAAACAACAGACACCCACCACCACCACCACTTTCAACAAAGCCTCACTGCTCTAAGGATAGAGTCCAAACCCCTACACTCAGTTCCGGGGATCTACCCAGGGTCCCTCTTGGGCCTCATCTTTCCCACACGCCTGTCGGACTATGGAATTCAGACTCTTCTCCCTCTTGGCTTTTCCACATGCTCTTCCTTCTGCCGGGGAAACTCTTCCCCCACTGCTGAGCTGTCCTGAGGTACAGAAGTTTGCTGCAGTTTCCTGAGGTCCTTGCCTGCACCCCCATGTTGACGTCAGGAACCCCTTCTGTGTGTTCCCACAACACCCACTGTTCCTCCACGTGACTGCCTCTGTCACCCCCTGCTGGACCACAAATCCCTTGAGGGCACTCATGTTATCTCCACAGAAGCCCCCAGTAAATACGTAATAAGTGGAAGAAAGGAAGGACTGGAGGAAAAGTAAGAGGGAAGGATGGGGGAACGAGATCACAGCGAGCCTACTCTAGCCCTGATACCTGCCGCCTGCAGCCCAGACAGGCCCCAGCCCCAGCCCCAGCGTCAGCCCCGGTCCTCCCCCAGGTTCCCACGTGCTGGCAGTGTCAGCTCCTTCCCCACCTCCACTCGTTCCAAGTATCTATTTCCCCAAGATCTCCTGTGCCAGGAGACAGGTTGGGACCTGAGCTCTCATTGACCTGGCCAGCCCGTCCTGAATCAAGACATCTAGGGGCAGAAGGAGCAGTGCTGGGGCTCCATAGTGCCTGCCAGCGATGCCCTGGAGAAGGGCCTGACTAAGCCTGGGGACTCTAGGAGGGGGGCTGCCCTCCCTAAGCCCAGTCCCACCTGGTAAATATTTCATCCTCAAGCTGCTCAGCTAATCCCTATTAATTTCAATACCGCCGCCTTGCCTGGCTCAGCTCCCAATGCATTATTTATCCCCTTTGTTTGTTTGTCGCTAACAGGTGGGCCCCAGCGGAGGCGCTGACTGGGGACAAGCCCACTCCATCACAGTGTGGCTGTGAATTAATCATGAGGACTAATGGGAACCACCTCAGCTCCAGGCACTTCCCTAGCCCCCTCCCCCTGCCCTGGCACCCAGGGGTGGGCCTGGGCTGTCTCAGCACAGTTTAACTCAATTCAAAACAACACATTTTATCCACTGTCTACCCACAGGAGTCAGATGCAACGTTATGCTTTGGGGACACAAGCTGAACAAAAGAGACTTAAGTTCCTGCCCTCAGGGAACTTTCAATCTAGTGCAGGGGACTGGGGGAAGGGGGCATTTACCGACTTCTTAATGAGGACCATGACTGGATGCTCCAAAGGCCCCGTGCGCAGTGGAGGGGACCGGACCAAGGCCAGGAGTCAAGGACTCTTCCTTGAACAGCAAACTGAGCTGTGCTCTGAGGGATGAGCAGGACTGAACTAGGCCGAGGGTGGGAATGGGGCTTCCAAGGAAAAGACAGCCAGGTGGGAAAGCCCTGAGGTTAGTGAAGGCAGGGCGGTTTCCAGACAGTGAGGGAGGGCGCTGTGTGCTGCAGTGCAGGGGCGTGAGGAGAGAGGCTTCAGAAGGGGCCCCTACATCAACGAGGCCCAGCCTGGGTACGCTTCTCTCCCTCAGTGACCAGCGTTTGCCCCAGGAGAGGAGCAGAGTCCTCCCGAAACCTGACAAGCACGCACTCACACTGCTGACCTGAGCAGTGTCTGAACTGCTTGCCCTTTGTGCCTGCGGCACTGGACAAGTGGTCAAGACTGTAAGCCTTCAACTGCACAGATCAGGACATTCAGGTGAGCATTTGGCCTGGAGGACTCTGAGGAGGCCAGTGTGGGCCTCTGAATGCCCAGAAGCTCAGGTGTGCCTGTGACAGGCCAGGGCTGGGGACACTGGCCGGCCTAAGCCACCATGCTCACATCACCTCCCAGGAAGGAAGTGGCCTCATCTCTGAAAACTCAGCACCAGACTGGGCACCCAGAAGACCCCAGCAAACACCTTCTGAGCGAATCACTGCACCAAAGTGAATGCCCACCATCTCCCACAAAGATCTTTCCCCAGACACTCCCCTCAAAAGTTTCCCAGAGGTTCATATAGACGAAAGAGCCAACTCAGACTCAGGGTGGTACAGTGCAGAAAGTATGGCACGCCTCACACGTAGGAACCACCATCAATCCCACTTTAAAGAGGAAGAAACAGAGGCCCTGGAAGGTGAATGACTTACCCAGGACCACACAACTGGAAATGATGGGTGTAATCAGAATGAGGTCAGCATGGCTCCAGGCTCCTGGCAGGTCCATAGATCTGCCCCTTCTGTGGAGGGATTTCCCCCAGGGATCTCCCTTGGTGACTCCAGGGACCCCCAATCTTGAGAACAATCCCAAAAGGGACCTTGTTTATGAACCAAATGTAGCTCTACCAGGGCAAAGACCTCACAGTGCACATGATTGGGGGTTTGTAATTCTATTCGAAGTGGCCACTTTGAAAATCCATATGTCTCCAGGCTCTCCGTACATCACGGTGTCAAGTCATGGAGCAGTGGCATCCATTAGCAGCTCCCAACGCCAGGGTCTGGGTGCCCATACGCCTGATCCCACCCCCAGTTCTAACTAGGGGCTGCTCTGGCAGCATTACCCGCGGTGTGAGAAGGCTCTGGCAAGCCTGCCTGCTTGACCCAGCCTCACCCCTGCCCCAAACGCCTCCTCTACCCCACTCAGTCTCTGTTTTCTTGGAGCTAGGCAGCCAGCATGGAGGCAGCCTCGATAACTCGCTAACGTGCTGCCCATGCTGTTCTTAAAAATTTATGACTGTGCAACATGAAAAATCCGGCTGAGGAGCCGTCATTAGCAGCGCTGCCTCCCTCCCCCACCAGAGCCGCCCTCGTAAATTGAGATTTATGGCTGCAGCAGGCAGGGCGGGGGCGCGTGCAGACGGTGAGGATGTTGTGGGGGAGACAGCAGAGACCGAAGAGGCCGCGGTGGGGCCGGGGGCTCCCCCCTGCGGCAGCTCCAGTTCATCGCGGCCTGCGGAGATACCGACCCAGTCACGTTTGGCCTAGGGTGTCAGCCTAGCAGGAAGGCTGATTCCCTTTAGCCGCCGCACTGGAGGGGGCGGAGCCTATCTATGCCAATCACTGGCTCCTTGAGGTCTTGGGCCATATCCTCAGGTCCAGGTGCCAGCAAGCGAGGGTCTAATCTTAGTAGGATGACTTGGGGAGGGGGAAGGTTGCACCGAGGGAGGAAGCATCATCTTTGTTGGGGTCACTGGACCTGGGCCCCCCCACTCTCCGCTTCTCCAACTAGAGGCATCTGGGTTGGGCTGTGACTGTGGTATGCCAACCAGAGAACAGAAGGAAAGGGAGGGAGGGAGACGGATATCAGGAACCCTTCCGAATTCCCTCTCCTGCTCGTAAGAAAGGTTTGAGGAGAGGATGTTACAGGCGGGAGGGCAAGGATGGGATCCGTCTGAGCCTCCCCAACCAGAGACCAGGCTGGGGCTGAGAAGAGGAGGTGAGACCGGGAGCCCGCACCCCCACCCCCTGCCACAGGCCCTCCCTATTACCTCCCCTCCGCCTACCCCCCTGCTCACTTAGCCCTGTCAGCCAGGCCATTATGAAATTGGGGTTTCATTTACAGACTAATTAAACATTACAGCTTGTTCACAATTACAACGCGGGGATGAGGGAGTAACTAATTACGGAAGAAATGAGCTAACATTTATCTCTGCTCCCACCCTCCCTCTCCCCCCGCCCCCCCAGCCTGGCTTTCTCCCGCTCTCTGGTCAGTACCAGCTCTCAAGGCTTATTACCTAGGATGGGGGACTGGAAGGGCCCGATACCCACCCCCCCAGACACAAGCTCAGACTGTTCCCAGCCACCCCAGGGGAGGGACTTAGTTCCCAGGGCCCTGCCCCACAGACAGACAGGGCTTCTGCACAAGACCCTGTGGGTATACAGGACCCTGTGTTGGTGCGCGTGGCTGTGATAACGAGGGTGAGGTTCTGCTTTGGTGTATGAGTGCGCCAGCACTCTGGGGCCATGTGACTGTGCACCTTCATCTTTGGGGCAAGGTGTGGGGCTCCAGATGATGATTTCTGTGATGGGCTATGAGGATGAATGATCCATGCCCTGACCCCCAAGCCCCCAGGAAAGAACCAAGAGGCTGCAGGAGGTGATGGTCTAAGCGGGCCCCAGGACCAAATTCCCTACTGGGCCATCTTATTCAGTCAGAAGCGAGAGAGGCAGCGGGGATGACCCTGCCCTGGGGCTCAGCTAGTCTCTGTCCTCCAGCTGGCCTTGGCTTCTGGCCAGATTTGCACGACCCCCCCCCCCCCCCAGGGCCCAAGGAACCTCCTGGGGGTCCTGGGGTGCCCCCTGTGAGCAAGAGTCCTGGGGTCTGGCTGGCTTGCCGCAGAGTTTAATAATAGTAACAGTGAGAGTAAGCGTTTCCATCCTTCCTGCCTTTGGGCAGAAGAAGAAAGGAAAGAGGAGGGAGAGGAGGGAGTGGAGGGAGCGGGCTGAAGGGAGGCTTTGAGGCCTCAGAACTCACATCAAACGGCCGGATCTGGGCCTAATTGTCTGACCCCTGCCCCTGCCTTCAATCAGCTCTGCGGCTCCCCGCCCGCCCCTCGCCTAACTAGCAGCCATGTTCTCCTCATTAGGACAAGCTCCCCTTGCACACGTGTCCCCGGACATGTCCCCAGCACTCCCAGCTCCCAGCCCTGCCTGGTGGGAGGGTACAGCGGGGACCCAGTTTCGGAGGGGCTCCTGGGACAGCTGTACCGTCGGCCACAGCTGGCTGGCCTGAGCGGCTCAGCACCTCTGCCTGAGTGGCAGGGCCCTGGAGGCCACGTGCTGCGACATGTCCCTGGTCCGGCTCAGCCGCTGTGTGCATTCTGTCCTCTGTGTGTCCTTGTTACAGCCCAACTGTCTTAGACACATAGCTCCTGAGGGTGAGCCGTGTTTGAATCCTGTCCCCTTGGGGCTGGTTCAGCCCGGCAGGGGGGTCTGCTGTGGGTCAGGGTCTGCGTTCAGAGGCCAGGAGCTGAAGGAATTTGTCTGCCTACTGTGCATGGATGGTTCCCTTAAATAGATCCAGGCATGGCGATGTGTGAGCGTCTGGGGCTGGTGGCACGGCAGGGGAGCTGGGTGAAGAGCTCTGACCCCAGAGACGTGTGTTTGAACCCCAGCTCTCCCACCTCCTTGCTCTGCTGCCCTGGGTGTGTGACAGCCTTCCTCAGCTTCCTTAAATACGGTAGAGGTGACAGTCCCAATCTCACAGGGCTTGAGGATTCACTGAGGTAACAGATGTAAAGTCCTCTCTACTACACCTGGCACCCAGTGAATCTTATGTGGAAGGATACAGGTGGGGACGGTGGACTCAGACCAGGACAAACAAATTCCCTTCTCCACAGGCCTCACTTTGCCCAACTGGGTCAAAAATGTCAGGGACAGAAAGAGCTGTGAGGAAGGGTTCAGAGCCCTGTAGAAAAAAAAGAACAGCTCCCAGGGGACCCAGCTGATACCAGGGGCAGAAGCTCCGATGCTGGAGCCACAATTTGGGAGCAGAGATGTCACACAGCAGTGTCAGGTGGGAGGGGCAGGGGCCCAGCTTAAGGGCTGTCAGGTGGCATTGAGGTCAGATGAGGTAGGTTAGTAGGGATGGTCCACGAGATAGAGATCGTCCCTTGAGTACTGTGGGCTTGGCAGCAAGGGGTTATGAACACCATGGGAATGAAGGCTCTCTGGGTCACTCTAGGTATTCATTCTCAAGGTACCAGACCTGTAGAGGACTGGGGGAAGGGCTGGACTGGTCTGGGCCTTGACATTGTCTCTCACCTTAAACCAGTGGTAATGACTTGCAAATATTGATGAAAACGCAAACTACAGAGATTGTGTTTTTCGGGGAGTGAAGGTGGGGAGAGGGGATAAGGAGGAAAATAAACTGAAATGAAGTCCGGTTATCTCCCATCTGTGGCTGCTCCTAATCCCCCAGCCCAAAGGAATCCGATGCAGCCCCTTATCTGCCCTGTCAATCACTCCATCACCACCCAGTGCTTGGTGGGCACCGCACGCCCTCGCACACACTCAAGCACATGCTCACACATGCACACACTCACTTCACGACTCTTGCTCCGACACTCCCGCCCACCCCAGCCCATTACTCCTCTGAGTAGGAGCAGCCAGCACACAGGTCCTGCCAGATGGATGCAATTTGCATAATATCAGCAGCGGAGGCTGCAAGATCACCAGGGGTCAGGGCGCTGACATCCCCGCACAGTCTATCTGCAAGTGCTAATTTGGCCGGCATTGATCTGTCTTTCTGATTTCTTTGTCATTTACTACTGCGATGGTTTGACAGGAGATACAGAGAGAGACAAGGGGAGGCCAAGCCGGGCCTGGGGCTAGGAAGGTAGGGAAACAAAGATTGTACTTCCCAGTGCATCATACACACACAACACACACAGACAGACACCAAAACCTCCTTCCCATATTTGCCACTCCACTCATCCATCCATCCATTTCTCCATCTCTTGAAGACTAGAGCCTGGTACCTGACAAGGGCCAGTTCCTCAGATGTTCCTGGGCTCTGAGTGCACCAGCCCAGGGAGGAAGGTGTGAACAGCCCCAAGCACTATGCAGGCAGCCCAGTGGAGGCCCTGTGGATATCTACAGACTTATCCCTTCTCGTGGTCGGCCACCATCCCCGGCTTCTCATTTTCTCTGGGACACGCTAGAAAGAACTGGACAGGGTCAGAGGAGAGGGGGAAGAGAGGTGGTAGTGCTGGGGAGACACACACTCCAGCTATCTCTCCCCTGTCCTCATATGGGAGCTGTGCTGACTTCTCCCCTCCCAGCCTCCTCACCCTGAGGATGGCCAAAGCCGGGAGGAGGGGGCAAGACACCCCTCTGCCTCTCCAGGTTGGCCAGGAACAGGTCTATCAGGTTGCAGAGGCCTCACCTCAACACTTCACCACCCTCAGGTCATCCGAAGAAGCCCAGACTGGGCTCTGGCTGATTCTGAAGCCCTTACCTCAGCCAGCAAGTCCCAGGTCAGATCTACATCCTCCCTGCTGGGCCCTTGGCCAGAGTCCCCACGTTCTCCCCTGCCTTGGGAGGAGAGTTCAGCATAGGGGGATGGGTAGGAGATGTCATGGGGGGGAAGGGGGAGAAGATGCAAACTCTGGGAAGGAAGAGCCCACTGCAGAGAAGTGGACATGGTCACTCTGTCAAGGGAGGCAAAGGGGCTGGAGCCTTCCAGGAGTGACCCCTCTGCCGATGGCTCTGTCCGGGCCCCACTTCTTTCCCTCGCCCAGGGTAGCAGGAGCAGGGTGATCAGAAGGAACTCCCTGCTGGGCAAGGGTGGGGGGGCATGCTGGCGTTTGGTGTGTGCTAATCCCGGGCCCGAGGTCTTCAGAGGGACCGGGGAACTTCAAGGAGGGGAAGGCAGAGCTGTACGGCAGACGAGCTCATTAGCCAGCACCCCCACCCCCTCACCCCCCCACGAGGAGGAGGGCGGGCGGCCCAGGGAGCTCGGTGGTGGAGGCGGCAGAGAAAAGGCTGTCACTGTCCTTTCTTCCTTTTGGTACTAGCATCTCCCCGAACCGACGATTCTCCTGCAGTGACATCTCTCACGGGCGCTAATGAGATCCGTGTCACAGAGCTAATGCGCTCTGACTGGACTCTGATAGACACCCCACTCCTTCAGGGGAGCCTACAGGCTGGCACTGCCCCCTGGGGCCGGGCCCCACCCAGCCACCTGCCAGCCCAGCTCTCTTGCCAAACTGTGCTGGGCAGCAAGCTCCTGAGAGGGCTCACCCGGTGACTTGCCATCCCATCTCATCTGGAGCCTGTAGAATCCCAGGTCCCTGAGCAGAGGAGCTAAGCAGCCAGGGCAGGACCACCCAGCTGGGCACCAGGGAAGGTTTCGATTGTTCGCCCCACCTGTGAGACGGGCAGTCTGCGGGGCCTCCGTGTCCCAACAACAGGGGAGAATTTACTGAGGTTCCCTGTGTGGATTTCCAAAAAGAAAGGAGGGAAGGCGGCCCAGGCCCTGCCTTTAGGGAGGTCAAGTATGTAGGGCCTGATCATTACCTCTAACTGGGGCCTAGGGATGTATTCTGTGCGCTCACACTGGGAGGGCTAGGCAAGACCCCCAGAGGGGTGGTCCCTAGAAGACGGGCAGGATCTCCTGGATGGAAAGCAAACGGAAATCACTGTGTAGGGCTGTCGGAGTTAGGAGGAGGCTGGAAGCCAAGGGGCGGGGCCCTGGCTCCCAGGGTGACTGTGCCCGGGTGGCCACGCCCCCTCCCCTTTCTTCCTCACGAGCTGCTACCGAAGCTTTGCCAAGACCTGTGGGTTTACGTGACACTGAGAGAAATGCCAAATGTAAGCTGTTTTCTTCCTCACTGTCTCTGCTGGTGGCACAGAGCCCAACACCAAAAAGGTGCTCCCAGTTCAGCATGGTGGTAAGAACGCAGACTTTGTGCTCAGATGGACCTGACAGTGAATCCTGGCTCCTTGGTCCGATGGCCTGTGTGACCGCAAGTGAGTCACTCAGCTGAGCCTCAGCCTCCCAATCTGTAAAATGGGGATGACGACGGCTGCCTTCATCAGACTGTATGAAACCTAGATGAGTTAATACAAAGTGCCCCCAAATAATGTGAGTGTGCTATGCTGACCACTTGATGAAATGAAAGAAGGCCCACTCAGCAGCCCCCCGTGGAGGCCGCCCAAGTCAAGAACGCTGACGGAGCCCGCTGACACAGCCAGTCAGCAGTTCTGCAAACGTGTGGTCCCCCTCACCTGCAACCTGCTCCATGCCACCCGGCTCCCTGGGGTCGCAAGGCTGAATCCACTCCCCCAGGAAGAAGCGTCTCTCCCCAACCACGAGGCCACACTGACAGCCCCAGCGCCCCCTCTCAGGTAGGTGTTCCATCCCTGATGCTCCCCCTACTTCAGTCCCCAGGGCCAAGCCCTCTCCCCATCCTGGTGACGGAGCTCAATGCAGGTTTAGCACCTACCACAGCTCCTGACACACAGGTGCAAGGTAGCTGTTCACCACCTCCTTCCCCGTGCCCATGGCCAGCTGGCTGGCCCTGAATTAACCACCACCTCCCGCATACCTTACTGCATGCGTCCCTCACCCACCCTCCCCACTGCCCCCTCCACTGCCCTGTGGCCTCCCCTTCTGTGATTTCTCATTGCTAGTCTTCTAGTCCTTTCTACACAGACTCTCAGATGGCACTGACTGGAAACAGCTCTGGCCAGGTCATTCTACCCAAACACCCTATGGCTCCCCCTCAGACAGCCCAGCCATGCACATCTATCCCAGCAGGCCCCTCCCTTCCACAGCCAAGGTCCCTGTCCTGCCTGGCTGGCCAAACCTCCAGCACACCTGCCCCCTTACTCTGCCAGCACCTCCACCACCCCAGTGCCCAGCAGGAGTCCCCACCAGGTAAGCCCCACAGCCCTCCCCTGCCACCCATACCTTAGAAGGAAACAGGAGATTCCTCCAGGGGCCAGGGTCATCGGAGCTCAGCACACCCTGACACTCCCCCCGCGCCCCCCACCCAAGGCATTGCGGGAGAAGCCAGCAGCCCCTGGAGAGGGCTAAGCTATGGGACCTGCAGAGCCCTTACCCAGCGTCACCAAGGCTGCCTCACCCCCCAGGAAGATACATACCACTCCCCACTTGGGGCTGGCAGCTCCTCACACAGTTAATTAGCACCATGTCACTGAGGACCAGCCTGAGTGGCCAGTGACAGGAGCTGACCCCTGACCCCAGGGCTGGGAAACAGTCCACATCAAACTCTTACAGAGCGACCCTTTTAGCACGCACAGTAACTCAGGGCACCGCCAGCTGAAGCTCATTAAAGCTGTCTCTTTGGCGCGAGGGCCATTAACCTCACCGCTCAAAATCTGCACCTCCCCTCCCCGCCTCTCCCAGCCCAATTAATGCCCTGCATCCTCCCTCCCTTCCAAGCACCCTCACCCACACCTCAGAGCCAGCCAGGAGCTGGCAGGGCAGCCCCCTTCATTCAAGAACACAAGGATCGAGAGCCAGGAGCCCCCCGTGCCCTGGGCAGAGCAACAGAGGAGGCAGCTCCTGGAGCACCCACTGTGCGCCCAGACTGCGCCAGCTGTTCCCAACAGCCCAGGGAGGCAGGTGGCACTGTCTCTGGTCTAAGGTCACAGGGCTTGAACTGCTGATAGCTCCAAAGCCCTGACTTTGCTGCCATCAGCCACAGCCTTGGGTGGTCCCCTGGGGCCCACCCAGAGGGAAGCCACCTTCTTCTCTGAAGAAGGAGGGAATACTTCAAGGGTTCCCACCTAGAGTCAACATGGGTAGACAGACAAGAATGACATCACTGAGTCCCAGGAGGAGTGGGAACAAGGCACCCCTTCCCCTCACAAACACCCCCAGAACAGACACGCAGAAGCTGGGCACCCCGTTCAAGGCTGTGTGGGGTGAACTACCCCAGTCCTGCCAGCCTCTCAGTTTCTGGCAGCTCCTCTTTCCCTGGGCCAACACGTCTTCCCAGGGACCCAGGTTCTCTGATCCCTCCCTTTCCCAACACCCGTGCCCTGATTCATCACTCACTCGCTATTCATGCATCCACCAGAGCATTTGTTGAGCACCTACTTAGAACTAGTGTGTGCAGCACCCAACTGCCTCATTGATTCTGGATCAGAGCTCTGATCCTGTCTTTATCTCACTCATGGACTTCCTGTCTCCTTAAAACCTCACAAAAAGCCACACCCTCTGACCTGGCATTCAAGGCTGGCTTATTTCCCCATTTATCTTCTAGCCATTTCATTCCCTAACCCAAATGTCCCACTCCAGTCACAGGAAACTACTTGCAGAAGTCCCAAATTGTCCTCTCATCACAACAGGCTTCCTCCTGCCCTTGCGCTTTGGTATACAGACAACCTCCCCAAAGTAGAAAACCCTTCCCCCAACTGTGTGCCTAGCAAACTCCTATTCATTCGTCAGGGATCCCCTGACTCAAGTCTCATCTTCTCTAGGAAACTTCCTGCTGACTTCGAAGGCCTATCAGCATGATAGGTTTGGGGTCTCCTCTAGGCTGTATAAAACAGCTCCCATGGGAGGGAACAGCAGTTGTGGGGGACTCCCAATTCCCCAGGCCTGACGGCCACTTCCTCTTTCCCCTGGGACCCCAAGAGAACCTTGAGGGCCAATAAAAATGATACGGGGCATCCCTCAAGTAGTGAAATGTAAATAAAGAAGCAGCAGCCCTTGGCAACTGAGGACAAGGGAAACTGTCCTTGGGGCAGCCCAGGTGTTTCTATCACGACCCTGAGCACCCCGGGTGGAAACTGCCCAGTTCAATCTCTGTCTCCTCCCAGGATGCGAGCTCCCTGAGGACTGGACCATCCACTCAGCACTCCCAGCCCCACCAGGCACCTGCAGTGTCGGCGGAAAGGATGAGAGGCCAGTCTGGAGCAGGTGACTGGACACCTTTCAGTGTATCTTGCCGGTCCAGGTACACAGGCTATGCTAATGTTGTAACATCACCCAGGAACACCCCTGCTCCTCCCCGCTTGGAACAAAGTCTATGCCTGCCAAGTACCCTGCTTGAAAATATTTGCATATACACGTGTACAGACACACACACCAAATAAGATGCACAGAAATGAACAAACACATTTTCTGATGGATATACACACAGGCTGATGGTTGCTTCCACAGAGACAGGTGCCCTCAGGAAGATGTACACAGAACACTGTTACCCATACACACATACACGCATCCCTCAAAAAGACACATTACAGGGACACATACAAACTCCCAAACACACAGAGACATGCAGCTTAAGGTGCCATTCACGCATTCATACACTCACAGACACACATCCACAATGATATATAAGAAGCCAGCAGAGCCTCCAATGCCTAGAACCAGCCCCCTCCCAAGGAGGAATCCCCCTGAGGATGCACCCCCATCTGGTACCCCAAGTGGCCCCTCCCAGCCCAGGCACCACTCAATGGAGGCTGCTGCTCCTACGGGGGAGTTCAATACCCTGTGGACGGAGCCATCGGTCAGAAGGACCCCGACTAATTAAAAGCTGGTGAGGTTTAAATAATTCATCTCCTTAACTCCCATTGATCGCCCAGTTTAGTGGCCACAGACTTGAAACAATATTAAACAGCCTTCTCCAGCTCCACGGGGGTGGGTAAGCTGACATGTGCCCACCCCTCTGAGGACATCACCCACCAGAGATGCAACCAAGGGTGGGGATCCCTTGGTCTGAATCCAAGGCCACCTGTGATCCACCCAAAGCCCAGAGCCCAGCCTCCTCCTGAAATTTGTTTGGAGAGATCCTTTCCAGCGGTCAGTTTCCACTCTCCCCTCACTCCACCCCTCCTTCCCCGCTCCCCCCAGCTACAGAGAGCACCCTGCTGGAGCACTGAATGAGCCCCAGAACCCCTCTGTGTGCCAGGGACTGGGGTGTGTGGGCAGGGGACTGACCAAGCTGCCAGGGGGATATGTGGAGGGACTGACCAATGCCGCTGTGGGGCCGGCCTATGTGTTGCAGGCTGAGGCCCTTGTTCATGTCTAGAAGTCCATTCTTGGGCCAGCAGCCCATGGCGAAGCTGTAAGCCTGGAAGACAGGAGGCAAGAGTGGTTACCAGAGGCCCTGACCCAACCCCATCACTCACCAACACCCCCAGCCCCCCATGTCTTCCCAGCAAGGGCTTACTCTCATCATGCCACTTCATGAGAGCCCTCCCTGCTTGCTGGGTCCCCTTTCCACCAGGGTCCCTCCAGAAAACCCTTTCCTCCTTCAGAGTCCCCTCTCTCCTGGGTGTCTCCCCATCAGAGCTCCCAGCCCTCATGGGGTGCCCCTCACCAAGCTCCTCTCCAGCGCTCCCATCTACTAAGATCCTCCTTCTTAGGACCCCTCATCCCACCAGGTATCCCCTTCATCATGCATCCCCCCAATCCAGAGGCTCTGGCCCTCTGTTGGGTCCCCTCCCCACGTATTACTGGTCACAAAGACTTGTGGTGGGAGGGACTTGGAGATCAATATATCCAGACTTCACTCCAAAGACAGGAAAACTGAAGCCAGAGACAAGGGGGCCAGCCAAATGCCTGTGGTCAAGGTGCTTTTGACCGGGAGGTAGGCCAGACTGTGGAGCTGAGTGCCATGTGGGCCTCAACTGAAGAGGGGTAAGGTCACCTGGCTGACTCAAGCAGCTGTGAGGGGAGCACATGAAGAGTGTGTGTGTGTGTGTGTGTGTGTGTGTGTGTGTGTGTGTGTGTGGTGGGAAGCAGATCTCGTTGAAGGTCAAGTGCTCACTTATGCATATTCAAAGCGGCCACCCATCGATCTGTACTTAATTGTTTTCCTGGGGTTGGGGAAGGAAGTGCTGGGGGCATCGATCTGCTCAGCCCCCAGCACTCCATTGCCCCCCTCTGTCCCCAGGCCACCACCCACCTCCTCCACGGTGGGGGGAGCACACATCAAGCAGGGACAGCACCTCCTCTCACATCCCTTACAGGCATGACAACCAGGTGTCACAGATGAGGAAACTGAGGCCCAGAAAGAAGAGACTTACAAGGGTTAGAATGCTATTAAGTGGCCCAACAGGGATTTAATTCCTGTTCAGCCTGCCAGCAAGTCCCAGGCTTCTATCAGTGGGCTTGCATTGCTAGCTGACCCTTCGAACGTACCCTTCTCTTCTCCCAAGAAGTCCCTAGCACCAGGCTGTCCTTCTCCCAGTGGCAGGAAGGTGACAGGGTGGTAAGACAGTGATCATTGCAGATGACGTTTGGGTAAGTTCCCAGAAGTTGGATGGTGAGTCCACTGGTGGAACTAGGGTGACTGTTAGCCATGGGCAGGCAGGCACCACAGAGCTCCCATCCACCACTGGGCCAAGGGGCCGAGCAGAGGGCTGGCACCCTTCCTTCCCAGCTGCAGGAATCAAGTGTCAGCCCTGTGGGTCCTGGGAGGCCAGGAGAGATTGCAGCTCAACCTCAGCTCCCTCCAGAGCCACTTTCCTTGACCACAGACGTACCAGCCACCCCCACACTTCCCAGCCTGCCCTCCCATGCTTCCCCAGGCCACAGCTGTACCCACAAATCGGGGGCTGAGCGCGAGGCTCAAGGACAGGGGAGAGGACGCTGGCTCGGAGCCAGGGCAGAGCCGGGATGCAGGCTGCAGGGAGAGCAGCCGGTAGGCGGGGCACAGCTGGGGGAACTGCTGAGCACGGTCAGGGCCGCGGCTGGAGCGCAGTGGGCCAGAGAGCAGTGGCGGGCCGCCTTTCAAGTACTTTAAAATCACTTACAAAGGCCGGATTAAACGATCAGAAATTCCATTTAATAGGACAAATAAAGAAATAACAATCTACTCTATCAGCCTGGAGAAGGCGAGCTGGATGGGTTTTCTTTTTTTTTTTTTTCCCCTCTAAAAAGGAAAAAGGGAAGGAAGGGGGAAAAAAGAAGGATAATGTGTGTTTACTCAAGCAAAGAAAAAAATATTTAAGTGATGTCGGGGAGAAGATTGCGGTAACTAGTGAAGAATAACACCGTCTACTTTGCTGTCAAATCACACCCGAATTTCAGTAATAGATTCTCGGCTGACACTCAATTCAATTCGAAGGTGATCCTGCTTTATCCCAGCCCATCAAATATTAAACACTTGCATTAGCAGGTGCTGCCGCTTCCCGGCTTAAAGCGGCGGGCGGGCGGCAGGGCTGTGGCGGCCCCTCTGCTCCGCGTGCGGCTCGGGGACAGGGCAGGTTGGCGTTATCTGCACGTCATCCTGAGCCTTATCGCCACTAAGCGGGAAGACCACTTCAGATAACATTAGGCGCCTGCCCCAACGCGTCACCGTGATTAGATTATTATTATAATTATGACTCCCCAAGATCTTGTGCAGACTGTAAAGTGAGGGAGCAGCAGAGCCCAGGAGGGCCTGGCTGGTCCAGGGCAAGCCGGGGCCCACGGGGGGAAGCAGGGGTACCAGGCAAGGCAGCAGCCTGGTCCCGCCTGACGAATGCCTTTCAGGAAGGGCAGTCTAGCTTGTCAGAGCCAGGGCGAGATGAATTGGCGTCTCTGCTGCGGCCGCCAGTGTCATGCCACACGGTTTCCTATTCCCAGATAAGGCATGATAACCAATTGCTGCCGTGACATGGCCTCAGCCAGCACTTCCTCAGGGGGCACGGGAGGGGGGCCAGGGAAGGCGCGTGCACATGGGTCTGCCAAGCTCCTAATAAGAGGGATTTAATTTTTACAAATGCTGCTTCCAGCGGGGCCTTCACGTACCAGCCAAAGTCCAAAATGATATTAAAAACGGTTAATTAAAACTGCTCTCCTTCAGCCTGGGCTCTCCCCGTGCTAGAGAACCCTGGCAGGCCTCCTCTAGGTACTGCCACACGCCTCTGCAGAGCCGAACCTTCTGACGTGACCGCCTGCCTCGTGGAACCCCCCGAGGCACAGTCCCAGGGCACAGCACCACAGCTCCCCCCAGCTCCTACCATCTCAGGCACCCCTCGGGCACAGCTAGCAGACAGCAGAGAACATAGGGTTCTTCCACCACCTAAGCTCCTATCGGCGTGTTCTAGATCTTGCTCCTGTTGCCCCTCTGGGCCTGTACCTTCAGGCCCCACCTCCCTAACC
Source organism: Cervus elaphus (assembly GCF_910594005.1). Lineage (NCBI taxonomy): Eukaryota > Metazoa > Chordata > Mammalia > Artiodactyla > Cervidae > Cervus > Cervus elaphus. The sequence continues at coordinate 122,071,549 of NC_057834.1, read as the reverse complement.
CCCCACCAGCACTCACTGCTAAAGTCCCTACCCCTCCCCAGATACACACACAATTGAGCACACACGCCCACACAGGCACCAAATTCTCCCTTGGGTGACTCAGCCCAGGCTTCCATTCCCTACGCCCCTCCCGGCGCCCTCCCTCAGAGATTACAGCCATCTGTGAATCTTAGCAGGGCCTTCCCAGGAGCCCAGCTCAGGGCAAGATGATGTGGGCTGTGTCTCAGAGGTTCTGGCTGAGGGGTCAAGGCTGGCACCAGAAGGATCGGGGACGCTGAACCCTGTGGGTTGCCCACAAGGACACCAGGGACAGCCAGGACCATGCTGGAGATGACTAGCAGAGCTTCCTGAAGGGAGCGGTCCTGGAGGCACCAGAAAGAAGACACAGCAAGGACAAAGGAGAATGACAGGAGCAAGCTGGATGGCAATAGGCAAGGGCTGGGCTGGGGAGGCCAACATGGAGACATCTTGAGGTGCTGTCTCCTAGCTCCGTGCAATGCTGGCATCAGCCAAGGGGCCTGAGCACCATCTACCCCAGACCCCTTACTCCTGCCTGCTTCCTATCCCCACTCCCTCTCTCTCTCCTGCCAATCTGTGGGGCAAGGGGTAAGGGACCCAAAAGCTTTCTGACCCTGATCAGTGCTGGGCAGAAATTTGAAAGTCAGAGCCTGTGCCGGAGCCCCTTGTCCCATGCTGGTTCCCAATACTCTGGATGCCACTTCTCCAGCTGCACCTCTCCTAGCTAGTAGAGCCCACCTGCCCAGCTGAGGGTTCCTGGCCAGAGGGTGGGGCAGGCGGAAGGATGACTGAGGAGTCCTCTCCAGGGCAGGCAGAGTCAGGGTGAAAGATGCTAGGCCTCCCAAGCCACCTACCCTAGCCCTGTGCCAGGCAAGCATGCACACTTCCCTTCCCCTGGGCTGCTGTAATTTCCATGCGCAGGGAAGCAGGTGCCGAGCTGTTCCCGGCTGGCTCTCCCCTCTCGCGGCTCTGCCCGCCTTGGCTGCTGCCCCATTAGCTTAGTGGCCAGCCATCTGCGACGGGCCTGCCGCGCAGCCCTGCTGTAGGCGCGGCGGGTGGCCCCCTGTGTAACAGGGAGCTTTGCCATTAGCGCCTTTAATATTCTGACACCTCAGCACAGCCTGCTATTACATGCAAACGCTGATCGCCCTGTGAAATTACATTGCTGGGCCCGCGAAATGGAATCGTGTATAATCAGCCTCCTCCATGCACTGTCAGTCCCATCACAAACACGGCGCCCGGCGGCTTACGGGGGCTTAGCAGCTGCGACAAGTGTATTGGGTTTAATAGATGAAGTAGCCCTCATCGGCAGCAGCATCAGATCTTTCAAAGAGGAAAGGAGAGGCATTGACAGCTGCTAGGGTGTCTCTGCCCACTGGTTCGCCACCCACCAGGGCCCTGAGAGTCGGGTGGACACAGAGTGGGCAGGGCAGTGGCTGGGGCTGGAACCCAGCTCAGACCACAGAGAGAAGCACAAACTGCTCTGCAACTTGCAGAAAACCCAGAACTTGAAAGCTGGCAGTGACACATCTGAGCCATCCAGCCTCCCCACGAGGTCACCCTGAGGGGCGGCCTATGGCAGAAGGGTCAGTTCCCAAGACAAGGAACCAAATCAAATCACCTGCGCTTCCCATAAACACCCAACAGACAAAGACAGGAGGTGATACTCTGGAGGATGCAGGAGAGGAAGTCTGACAGAACTACTACCTAACCTTTTCTTTAACCAGCCAACATGTTGACAGCTGGTGAGCCAAATACCAAGGCTATAGATATACATAGAATGGCGTACCCAGCAGCCCAGGCCTCATGGAAAGGCAGTGTGTTCAGGAGTTGGTTCCCAATTCTGCCAGTTATTAGCAGTGTAACTTTGGGGATAACCTAGAGGGGTGAGATGGGGTGGAAGGTGGCAGGGAGGTTCAAGAGAGAGGGGACATGTGTACACCTAGGGCTGATTCATGTTGAGGTATGGCAGAAACCAATACAACATTATAAAGCAATTATCCCCCAATTATAAATAAATACATTTTTTTTAAAAGCACACCATAACTTTGGATGAGTCATTAAACCTCTGAGCCTCAACTTCCTGTACTTTCTTTCTCCCAGGTATACCTGAGGTCACTCAGGAGCACCCAGCCCCACTGCCACCCCCAAATATTCTTGGTGCCATTGCCCAAAATGCAGACTGTCTTTGAGAATGCTATCACTCCTTTTTCCAGGTTCAGCTTAACACTGATTATGGCAGACTGTGTTTTCCAGTGATGGTCGTAACATTATCTTCAATCTTACATATGCTCTACTTCTGATATGATTCTGATAAACCTGCCGTCAAGAGGGGAGTCTTTGGAAAGGGATGGGCTTCTGTTACAACCTCAACCAAAAAGAGTAACACAGAAGTGACGATGTGTGATCTCAAGGCTATTTCAGAAATGCCAAGGCAGCTTCCTCCTCATTTGCTGGAACACTTTCCCTGACCCTTGAGCTGCCTGTAAGAGGTCAGACTGCTCCAAGGCAGCCATGCTGTGAGGAAGCCCAAATCAGTCCAGGAGAGACCACGTGGAGAAGCCATGGGACTAGATGGAGAGAAAGAGGTACCCAGCCAGCCTCCAGCTGCTCCACCCAAACTCTTTTGAGTTTTCCCCTTCTCTGACGCCCTTCCTCACAGTCTCCTGTAGAGTCTCATCTGGCCATGTGTGGCTCCTGCATGCTCCCTTCCTGTTTCGGTCCATGCTCGACCACTCTCCCTGCATGATTTCCTCAACTCCCTGGTCTGCACCCTGTCCAACTTTCAAATCGATTATTCTTTGCCATCACTTAAGTGTCAAACAGATATCTTCTATTGCCCTCTTGACATTTCTACCTGGATTCCACTCAGGAACTTCATTTTCAATAGGGTTAAAACCCATTTCAACATCTCCTCTCCAAAGTGTTCCCTCTCCTGGGCTCCTCAATCCCAGTGAAAACTGTGACCATCTACCTGGTCTACCAGAGATGCAGGGGGTCAGCCTTGCTCCCTTCTTCTTACTTACCTCTCCTCAAGTCCTGGGATTGCTGCCTTATGCCCCCCAAGAGTCTACTTGAGCAACTCCTTAGCCTACCTAGGGTGCCCTCTGTCTTCTCCCAGTTTTTTCCCCTAACAAACACATACTCTTCTTTCAGCATTCAGTTCAAAAGTACCTTCCTTCAACCTCCCTGGTGGTCCAGTGGTTAACAATCTACCTGCCAATGCAGGGGACACGGGTTCGATCCCTGCTCTGGGAAGACTCCACTTGCAACTAAGCCTGCAAGCCACAACAAGAGAAGCCACCTCAACGAGAAGCCTACGCACAACTAGAAAGTAGCCTCTGCTCGCTGCAACTAGAGAAAGTACGTGCACAGCAATGAAGACTCAGCACAGCCAGAAATTAAGGAAAAAAAAAATTTAATGTATGTATATAAAAAAGTGTTTCTTTACCAAGCCTTCCTGACTCTTCCCTCTCTTAAACACACCCCGACTCTGAGTAGCACCCGGAATATTAGATTTGTTTACAAATCTGTTGCACCATGATGTTGGGAGTCTCTTGGGGTGGGACTGTATCTGCTCTCTCTGAACGGTCTCCACTGAGGGAAGGGCAAGAAAGACGTCTCTCTGGGTATAACTCTGCCAGGCCTGGTTTTTGGAGAGGCTGCTCCTGTCAGTCCTATTCCATCTCCTTCAGGAACCATGGTTGATCTCGCCCAGCAGAAGAGCAATTCCGCCCCAGCCCCAGTTGTCCTTGGGACTGAGGACTCAGCTACCTGGGTTAGGAAAGAAGGGGAGACCATTCCTGTCTCCTCCTTTTCTGAACTTTGGCCTTATGGGTAGCCTTGACTCCATTCTTCAGGCCATCAGAGACCTGGGCAACACAGCTACAGCAGCACAAGGAAGGACACGCCCATCAGGTGACACGAGACCATTCTTCCTACCCCCAGCTGGCGGTTCTGTGTGTTCAGTGTTCCCTGGCCACTGACACACTTCAGGGGCACCAGAGCTGCTGCTGCCTCTGTCCATCAACAGAACCTGACTGGGATAATTATCTTCTCTGTGTACTTAACCTTCCTGCTCACTGCTGAACAACAGGACAGCTGCCTCGAGTGCATGGGACCACCACCACGGCAAAGGCAGGAGCTGTGCTACAGGTCCAGGAGCCACAATTATTTGGAAAATAGCTGCCGGCTCGGTTTGATCCCTTGGGTTCTGAGTCTATTTTCAGGTGGAGCGATCTCCCTCATGTTCCCAGAGCCCTTGCTTCTCTGCTGAGTCAGAGAGGACTTGGGGTCACTGAGGCTTCGGGGAGAGAAGCAGGTAAGGAGCATAGGCCCTGCTGCCTGAGTCCCCGGAGAAGAGGCTGGCCTGTCTGGGGCCCCACATGCCACCAAGTCAAGGCAGCAGGTCAGCCCGAGCCAGCTGCCCAGGGAGAAAGCTACATTGTGGGTTTTCTTTGTTTTCATTACAATTTTCTCTCCCATTGCTTCTTTGGAGCCAGCCCTTTCCTCCCCGGGGTGCTGAGGATTGAATGAAACACCACCCCCGGCTCCAATAAGTGTATTTCAATTACATCTGTCACTGCATAACGATATAATGATATATCATGTGATATTAAATCCATGGTAATCATATCAGGGATTTTTTTTAATCGTGCACTAATCGCATTATTACATCTCTATAATTAACAACAGGAGGTATGGAAATTCAGTTAAGGCAGAAGGCTCAACGTACTCCCCTCGCCACACCCCCGCCCTAGCTCCCCCAGATTAGGACCCGATTAGGAGATGGGAACTGCAGGGCACTAGCAAGATGGGCCAAAGCTTCCACCTCCCAGGACCTGAGCCATGGGCAGAGCCTTCAGCATCCAGGGCTGGCAGACATAGGCCAGACTAAGACCCGGGTGCTGTCTGTTCTGTGGCTGCTCAGGCAAGAGCCTGGGGCAGAGGCCACACAGAGAGGCCCAACGACAAGGCAGCTGGGCTTTCCAGACCTCCAAGCCATTGCAGCACCAGATCTTCTCCGTGGGGAGGGCTGTGACCTTTCCTTCAGACCAGCAAGGCCCCCAAAGGTGCTGGTAGGGCGCAAGGCAGGTTCCTGCCTCATAGCCTCCTGCACCAGAATTCTTCCCTCTGCCCTAGCCCTTTGTGTTGGCAGCTCTTAACATCACCAAGTCTAACTGCTGTGATGTCTCTGTCTTTTGGTCCTGTCATCCCTGAGCTGAGCAGATCCAGTTCTTCCAGGGGCCATTCCTCCCCAGTTCTCTCTCTGAAGTTTGGCCCTGAGTACTGCATGATAAGTGGGTCTCTGATAACCACTGGAGTCGTTCCCCTATACCCCACAAACGGTCCAAGTTCTTATGTCCTCCCACCCAGGCCTATATGAAGAGGGGAGGGGCTTGGGATTGCAGCCTGAACTATGTCAAATGACCCTGTCTCTCCCACCCCCTTCCTGATACTGAGCTGCCAGGACTAATCCCCTCAGGGGTGTCAGAAACCAGTCTGCAAAGCAGAATTTTGTGTTTCAAGTCCAAAGCTTTGAACTTGGCATGTAACTAGTCCTCAGTGAGGGGCAGGCATTTTGCTAAGTTTGACGCTCAGAAGTCAGACAGGCCTGAAGATGAAAGAGAAAAATCATGTCCTTTTTCCTAATAAAAAGGAGACACTAATAGCAGTCAGCACTTAGGCAAGGCACTCTAAGTTTCTAAAGTGCTTTCCAAATTAAAATATAATCCTTCATTGGGCATGTGACACCACCACCACGGCCACCCAGCCCTCACACACGAAGGCATGTACATGCTGGCACCCAGCACACACACCTTCCCTTCTTCCCTGTGCATGCAGAGAACAGAAAAAGTGATTCCACCTTCCTCTCAGACCGCCCTCTCTCTCTGCTGGCTTGTTCATGTAACACACACTTCATGAGCAAATCCACATGCCAAGCTCTGTGCCCAGGGCTAGAGATCAACCACACTAGGCCACTGACTTCAAAGAGCTCCCAGGCTGGAAGGAGATACATGTCAACTCACACATGGTGGGGGCCCGAGATCCTACAAGACCCCCAAGGGAGAAATCAGCCTTGGAGGGGAATAACCGAGAAGGACTAAGACGGCCTTCAATGTGACATGCAAGGTGAGGTACCTGTGGAAGGTGGACATGCAGGCCAGGAGCTCAGTTCAAGAAAGTCCTTGGAAAGCACAGGGGTGGTGCAGGAAACTGCAGGACTGGGTAAGGTCACCCGGGTAGAGAATAAGCCTTTAGGGCCCACGAGGCCCTTCTCTTCTCTGATGTCTGGATGGAAACAAGGAAGGCTGAGACATGGGAAGGCTGAACACCAGTGTCTCCAGAGCTAAGGCTCCTGGGCACACCCAACAATCTGGCCTCTGCTCTCCTGTTATTATCTCCACCTTCACTTTGCCCAGATGTGACAGGATGAAACAGTGCAGGCTTCTTGGTCACACTGACTTGGTCACGACAGACACTGCTGAGAGTCTGTTATCTGCCAGACCACATGTGTGAGGGAGTGAGTGCTCAGTCATGTCTGACTCTTTGTGACCCCACAGGCTGTAGCCCGCCAAGTCCCTCTGTCCACAGAACTTTCCAGGCAAGAACACTGGAGTCAGTTGCCATTTCCTACTCTAGGGGATCTTCCTGACTTAGGGATTGAACTTGTGTCTCTTGCATCTCCTGCATTGGCAGGTGGATTCTTTACCACTGTTCCACCTGGGAAGCTAGCAATATAGACACAGTACTGTCCCCAGAGAGCTTCCAGTCTATTGGAGAGAGCCCATGTTAAATAAACAGCAACATAAATAAACACTAAGTGAGAGCTTTCAGAAGGACTCAACGAAGACAGGTAGGCTGTTTACAGGACAGAAGAGGGGAGCCTGACCTAGATGGGGACTCTGAGGACAGTCAACAGAAACTGACTGATGGGGAGGTGACAGGGGAATGACTAGTGCTAAGGCCTCTATGCAAACAGCACTTAGAAAGAACCAAGTTAAGGCTAGTGTCCCCGGACCACAGAAAGCCAGCATGAGATGAGGCTAATGAAGAAGGCAGGAGATGACAGGGCCTCAGAGGACATGATGAGGGTTCTGTACTGTTTCCTAAGGTGATGGGAAGCCATCAAAGTGTGTACCACTGCCATGCTATGCCATCTTAGGTGCTCCACCAACATCAAAAGTTAGTTCCTTGGCACATCTAACCCTCCCTATTCCTAAAAGTGGACAGGCCTGGGAACCAGGGACCATTTTTTTAATCTAGAAGGAGAGAAAGAACTTGCATGAGCAGATGACCTCATTCATTCATTGTAAGATTCACACATTCACTGAAGGCCTGCCAGACCCTGGCAACTCAACTGAATCCCATGTAAACCCTGTCCTCAAGGAGCTCACAGTCCTTTGCAGGGAAACAGATGTCAGGAAATGCCTGATCACAGTGATACGGAGTGATCAGAGAGAATTGAGATAGAAGCAGAAAGGAGGACGGTGCTCAGGGCTGCCTGGAGGCGTCCCGGCACGGGGAGTGTTGTCCCTGGATCCTCTCCTCGCTGCACCAGCCGGGGCGGGTGGGGAGACTGCACTCCCGACACAGACAGCAGCCTGGGCCGGGGGCAGGGGTGGCAGGAGGGCCCTGAGCAGCAGTGAACCTAAGCCAGGATTTTCCGGTTGCAAAGATGAAGGCTGAAAGGCTGTGACCAAAGTCACTGAGGAGAAGATGGAAAAGTTCACTGTATCATCCAAGGATGGGGGACGGGGCACCTTTAAAACAAACAACAGGGCTTGAATAGAAAATCATTTCCAGAAATGGCAACGCCAGTCCCCAGGCTGTTTCTTCTTTGGAAAACAAGGGGCTGGAGGGTGGTGGCAGGGAGGGATCAATTAGGAATTTGATACACATGACTATATATAAAATAGATAAACAAGGACCTACTGTATAGCACAGGGGACTATATTCAATATCTTGTAATGACCCATAAAGGGAAAGAATATGAAAAAAAATATATATATATATACACACACATATATATACACACATATGAATCACTCTGCTGAACACCTGAAACTAATACAACACTGTAAATCAACTATACTGTAAAAACTAAAGAAAAGGGGGGAGAGGAGCTTAATTACCTGATTTCTTAGGTCCATTGCTGGTCTAAAATTCACCAGTTCTGAGGTTCTTCAGGCTCCCATAAGAGTCAGGTTTATTTCTGCTCCCACATCTTTGCTTATACTATTTTCCCACTTGAAACACTAGCCTTCTTCTACCCTGCCAGGACACCACCTTCAGGGAGCCCTTTCTGATTTCTCTTCCTCCCTCCCACCTCTATGTCCCACCCTGACCTCCACAGTTCATACCACAGTTCTCCCAATAGCACTTTGCTTAATTACCTATTACATATGGTCTGGTACCCTTACTTGACTGGTCGAGAGACTGTCTCATCACTTTCAACCCTTGACATCCATTTCAGGGGCAGGAGGGAAGCTCCACTCGCACAGGCCGAAGAAGCAGGCAGAAGTCTGGGTCCCCACTCCCTCTGCCCACAGCCCTTTGAGAACTCGACAGGCCTCCACTTGAAAAGGGTGCTGAAAGCAATGATGTCTCCAAGTGCGATGGGAGATATTTGTGTCTGCTTTACCCTTGGCTTTTTGCTCCGGTTCAGGTAGGAGCGGGGTGGGCCGGCTGGCAGATCTGAGAGCGCGGCACGCCCCAGCGGGCAGGGCGCACAGCGCGGAGGAAGGCGCGAGTCAGTCTGGAGTGCTCCCCATTTATCAAGCTCACGCAGGCCGCCAGCCGAGCGAGTCTTTCTATCATTACACCTCTCAAAATCCGATTCATACCACTAATCCTGCCTTCATTCTCCCAGATTAATAACATCTCTTTCAACCTTCACAGTGTGATAAATAGACAAAGAGAGAACAAAAGGAGAGACAGAAGAGAGAGAAAGAGCTGGAGCAAGTCCCCATAATAGAGAGAGCCGAGAAAGAGGAGAGGGGAAAAAAGGAGAGCGGGCCAGAGCAGGCAGCGGCCAGAGACTGCAACGGTCTCAGAGAGCCGAGAGGAGAGCGTGGCTGCGCCCCGCTATGCGCGGCGCTCTGTCCCCGAAGAGAAAGAAAGGCTCGTTAACAGCTCCTTCCTGCCTGCACTTTTGTTCAAATTCTTTTCTTCCCTTCCAATCCCGCTTTAGGTCAAATTCCACTGAAAATGAGTCTCCTGGCTTCCTGGTCTCCTCCCAGCCTCCCTACCAGGCCCAGGGAACCAATCCGGCCCCTGGCGGCAGGGCTGGGTCTGGGCAGGAGACAGGGCTGGGCCGGGGCTTAGCAAGGGGCGGAGCGAGCTGGCCTGAAGCCCAAACCCCTGCGCCTTTCCAGCTCCTTAGGCAGAGGAGGGGAGGGAACAGAGCAGAGCCGGGGCCGGGGCTCTGTCCTGCCTATCTTCCCAACCTAAGGCTCTAGCTGGGCCAATCCAAGGCCCCAGCTGCTGGCAGCTCAGCTAGATGGTGAAAGTGGGCACCCCTTAAGTTGCAAAAAACCAAGGTGTGGCCCACACTAACACATTGGACCTGTGACACTTCTTGTTCTCCTTGCCCATGTGTGCGCCCAGACTGGTCTCCGCAGCACAGTCCCCACCTTCCTCTCTGACAAGTGCAAGGGCCCTCTGGATGCCTGGCTGAGCTCTTCCAGGAGGATTCAGGCACTCCCTTGCTCTGGGCTCTGGAATGCAACACCGTTCACATTACGCTATAATTCACATTAACCTGTTGCCTTCACTCCACTAGGAGTCTGTCTTTTGAGTTCTCTCATCCCAGGAACAAGGTGCCCATGGCGCTTCCATTCGTCCTCAACTTTGCCCAAAGTAGCCCTGGCAGGAGACTAAGCCAAACAAGGCTCAGGCCGCCCTTTGGACTGAAAAATATTCCCATGCAACTGGCAAGCTTCGCTCCAAGGTGGGGGGACAGAAGCCCTCCAAGTGTACCCACTCCCTTCCCAGTCCATCAGACTGGATGGGGGTGTGGATCAGTCAAGCTCCCTGGACCACTGTCTCTTTCAGCACACCCTCATGACGGGAGGTAGGGTGGCATATATGCAGAAAGAAGGCCTGTCATGACCAATCCAGCCTAGTAGGAGGAGTCTTCCAAGAAAGTCAAGTCTTCTCCAAGGATGGAGTCTGGTGGTAGACAGGGAAGACCCAGAGTAGTCCCACAGTAGAAAGCTGGTAGCCTGATGATCTCTTTAGAGGCAGGTCCCTCCTAGGGAATATCTTGCAGACACCTGTCAGATACTTTCCTCTAAAAAGCCTCCCTCTACCCTCTGCCCTAAACACAGTCTTCCTTTTGGATCAAAATGGCTGCTACCTACTCCCACCACTCACTACTGGGGGCTGCATCACCTCCAGTCCCAACTCTCAGGCTTGACCAGTTATATCTCTGCTTGGGGAAAGTCTGAAGAAAAGGAGCTTTCATAGGGCCAAGTTAAAGAGCAAAGTAGGTAAGAGGGTACACCTTGGGATCAAATCCCATTCACCAAAACTCCAGTTCTGCTGACCTTCTCTCAGCCCCATATGAGAAGGACTGTTCACATTGTCACCTGCTCCACCTGGCCTCCAGGATCAGACACCTATAGTAGGGAAGCCTGGAAGAATGACCATGGCTAATGTTTGTCCAAGAGTCCAACTGACCAAACGACTGAAGAGGGAGGGCAAGAAGGAGAGAGAATGACTGTCTTGGTGAAGGAGAATGGTCCTCCCTATAACCCACCTAGCCACCAGTACCCTGGGCTCCAGGGCAAGCTAGGTCCAGCTGGCACACAGGCCCATGCGGCCTCCAAGGCCAAGGTCACAGCAGAGTTCCAGAAGCATGGAGCTCAGGCCCTTCCTTCCCTAAGAGCCAGACTGCTGGCAGATCAGAAAGCCTCAGTCAGTCAAGCCTGCAGCCTTCAAGACACAGGCAGCCAGCAGACCCAGACATCCCTAAACTTGCTCTAACCAGCTCCCCCAGGGGCTCAAGACAGCTGTCCCCCCCGACGGTGGGACATTTCTGGCCCTGGGAAGAGAAGTCACGGTGGCCCCTCTATCCTCTGTCTTTACCCAACACGCAAACCAGGGCCTCCCCACAGCCATCCAACTCAGGGGTGAATCCCCTGCAGCAGAGAGTCAACCTTCACCCCAGTAAAGGACCTGCCAGTGGTCAGACAGAAGAAAGTCAGCCAGACACAACAGGGTCTCCAGCAGGTCAACAGGCCAGACCCAAGGGATACTCTCCGCACAAACCAGACTTGAAAAGCTCATTCCCTGAGTACCTGGTTCTAGAGCCCACTCTCCAAGGCGGCCGGTGGCACAGAGCAGGGAAGAAGTTGGGTCCTAATGTGTAAAAAGCTCCAGCAAAGCAAAATCATTTACTCTTCGGTGCGACTGCTCAGCAGAGCTAATAAATCTTGCATGAGCAGGGCCGATTCTAATTTCCTAATATGAAAAGGCATTTGGATTGAGAGAGAGGGGGAGATAAAAGTGATTGAATCTCCAATAGTCCAGGTTACTGACAAGAAACATCCTGCTCAGCCCTGAGAGAAGGATGGCAGCGCCCGGCCGCCTGCACACACCCGTCCGTTCTGCCCCCCTCTTGGCGCGATACATCTCAGTCTCTTCTATTGACAGGACGTGGCTTTAAACACAGTTACACAAGTTATCATTTCTGCCTTCTGATCAATCTGAATTTTCAGGACAATTACCCTCTTAATCAATGATTGCTATCAGCAGCCCTGCGCCTGGACGGATTTCTCAGCAAGGTAATCATGCCGCCAGGCTGGACGGCGCGTGCATAGGCAATGAAGCTCCGGGTGGGGTCCCCTCCCTCCCTCCCGAGCCCCCGTATCCCAGCGCCACCGCCAGTATCGAGGACAAGCACGGCAAAGTGTGAAGGCCACTTCAAGGAGTGATGGAAGTAGAGGACAGGAGGAAGGGGGGCCCAGCCGCCCCGCCAGCCTTCCAGACCACCCGATTACGGAACAAACCTATTAAAACCCTAGATTTACTGCCCACGATGCTGATACATCTCCACATGCCCTCCTGCCATCATTCCTACCTCCTAATTAGCCTAATAAAGCCCAATTCTAATTATGGGCTCAAACTATTAGGGTGAGTAAGTGCAAAGAAAAGAGAAATATTGGTTTTACTAATCTCTCAGAGGCTGTTGGTTCTAGAAACTCCTTTTCCTCTACAGACTCGGTTCACATGGGCTCCTGACTGGAATGGCAGGGGTAGCCTCTCCTCCTGCTCAGAGGTCCGGGCATCTGGAACAGTCACAAAGCCGGCCTGCCTGGAGCCAGGAGGCCACCCAGCCCCACTCTCTCTCTGGGGTACTTCCACAGAGTCAGCCCTCCATATAAAGCAGGACAGGGCCCCTCAGGAGAAGAGGGGAGGCGAGGGGAGGGTGGAGTTGGTCTCTGCCTCAGGGTCAAAGTTAGCCAGACGCTATCTGCCATCATGGGGGCAACTCAATTTCTCAGATCACCTGTTGTTGCATAAAGGATCTACACCAGAAAGGCCAATGGTGGAGTGAAAATGACATGGTCCAGGACACTGACACATCAGCTTATGCTTCAGCGTGGGTGGCAGATATGAGTCACACCCAGGTAGGGTGGGTTATAGGATTAAAATAGGTCCTCACAATCTGCTATTTCATTCTGAGGGGGAAAGAGAATTAGAAAGCACGGATGTGTTCACTTTCTGACATTTGCTGAGTGCTAACCATGGGTTGGATGTTGGGGATACATCAGGGAACAGTAGAGAAGTGACCCTTCCTCTTGGGAGCTCACAATCTACTGGGAAAGACAGACAAGTGTCTTTCTGTCTGCAAAACAAAGCAATAAAACAAACCTGCACACAAATGTTCACAGCAGCATTATTTAATAGCCATAAGGTGGAAACAGCTTAAACGTCCATCAACTGATAAGCACATAAATAAAATGAGGTATATTCATACAATGGAATATTATTCACAATAAAAAGAAATGAAGAGCTGATTCATGGTGAAACACAGATGACCCTTGAAAATTATGCTAAGTGAAAGAAGCCAGAAACAAAAGGCTACATTTAAGAAATTTCCAGAACTGTAAGAATAGGCAAATTTATAGAGATGAAAGTAGATCAGTGGTTACTTAGGGCTGGGGTGTTTGAGGGGAAATGGGAAGTGACTGCTAGTGTTTTAGGGGTGACAAAATGTTCTAAATTAGATGATGATGATGGTTGCAAAACCCTGTGAAGATACCAGGAAACACAGAATTAGAACTATTTATTTAAAACTATTTATTTATTGGCCACACAACATGGCACCTTAGTTCCCTGACCAGGGATCGAACCCACATCCCCTGCAGTGGAAGTGTGGAATCTTAACCACTGAACCACCAGGTTGAAACACTTTAAATGGGCAAATTGTATGGTATGTGAATTATATCTCAATAAAGCCTTTTTTTTTTAAACATGTACAGTAGGATAGAAAAAGTACAGGCTCACCAGCAACGAACAGAGCCAGGGAAAGCTCCAGCACAGTGCCTGACTGTGTCTCAGGCACTCGAAACAGGTGTCTGAAGAGAGAGAGTTACCAATGGGAGAGGGGGAAAGTCTTCACAGAGGATATAAAAGAGGTCGTGAAGGGTCAGCAGGAGCTCACAAGACAGGAATGAAGGAAGGGACGTCCCGTGCAGATGCAGTCAATGTGAGTAGGGCCTAGAAGCGGACAGTCACACAGACATTCTTTGTATTACTGGAGAGGTACATTCAGGGGCCAGGGAGCTTGTACGTTATTCAGGAGACACCAAGCTTTCTCAAGCAGAGATGTTAGGTGATCAGTACAGGATAGCTTGGGGTCTGATGGTTCAGGTAGGAGAAATAACATGTCCAAGTTGCAAGGACATGTTTTTGGAGTCAGATATCCAGGATTTAAAATCCTTCAATTCTTCTTCAAATACACTCAAATAACCAGCACGTGCTGGGAATTTGCTATTTTGCTCTCTATTTTATCCCCAGTGCTTGGCAGAGTGCCTGACTTAGTAGGTGCTCAACAGCCATCTACTGAATTAAAATGAATGAATGGATGGCTATGTTGAATTCAATCCCATTTGCCAAACGTTTATTGAACACCTACTGTGAAGCTGGCACTCTGGTTACATAGAGTGAGCTCTTCAAGGGTAGGGCCCCTGTCTGATCTCTAATCTCTTCTGCTTTACTGCCTTACACAGGTTCTGTTTGGCATAGGGCAGGTGCTGAAGTCAATGTTAATTCCCTTTCCTCTCCTGGAGGAAAACCTCACCAGGAGGTTTTCCTGAGACCCAGGGATTCCTGGAGAGGCGTGGCCTGAATACTTCACTGTGGTTGGCGAGAAAAGAGAAGCTAAAGCTATAAGGGTAGAAGGAGCCCATGGTATTTGTCCCAAAGTCAGCCATGGTGCTCAGGAGGCCAGGAGGCAATCCGAGTTGTACAAGTTAGTAAAGAACTGAGCAGGAATGAGACTGTTCCCACAGTGCATTCTCAGAACCCTCTGCAGACCGCTCTGCACCCGCGGCAGCAAGCCTCCTCGCAGGGAGCCAAGCACAGGTAGGGAGGGAACAGAAGCTCAGGACTTGCAGGTGGAGGGAGCAGGAGAGGAAGTTCTGAGCCTTCTCCCCTGAGCACCCTGTCCTGCCCCTGGACAGCTGCCATTTCCATGCCTCCCCTCGGGTCGGGAGGGCCCTTCAGCTCATGGTGACCACGGTAGGAAGGGGGCTCCTCCATCTCCCAGCCCTCAGGCCTCTCCCCTCCCCTCTCTTTCTTTCCCTCCCTCTCCTTCCTGCAGAGCTTCCCTCGAACCATAAAAATAAAATAAAACACAAACACCCACAGTCCAGGAGGAGGGCGTCAGACAGATAATGGGCATTTTATATCTTTTTATGACACTCCCCATAGGCAGCTCGGCAATCACAGTGCAATAAAGGCAGGCATGCAGCTTGCATAGTTAAACAACTGCCGGGTAATTAGGCACAGCAAACACACCACTGGGGAGGCCGCAGGGCTGCCCTGGGATCTGCCTGCAGCCCGCCCTCCTGCTTGCAGCCATGTAGGTGCCAAGCCCAGGCCTAGCACTAGCAGACCTGGTGGTGGTGCAGAGGACAGACCACTGGCTGCTGCCTTGTGCATACTTGGCCTCACGCCTGTGCATGCTCACAGACACACCTGCTCACACCCACACATAAGCACTTCCTGAGCAGCTAGCTTGGACCTCATCTCCCCAGGAAGGCCGCTCCTCTCTTCCAAGTCAGATAGGCAAGGGTTTAGAGAGGGCCCTGCTGTAAGGCCCTTGAAGAGGTCCCAGGCCTGGCTGCAGCAGGGGCTCGCTCCTGCAAGGAGCCCCGAGCTTCCTGAGCTGCATAGGCAAGGGGACACCTGGGCGCACAGGCGTGATTACAGGGGCTCTTTCTCCTGTAAACGCCAACTCAGCACAGAGCTGGATTCAAATGAGTTTTTAAAAACATACTCACACACACCATACACATATTTCTATTACTTCATTTACTACCTCTGCTGTATGTCCCCCCATTTGCTTGACCCGTCCATCTTCCCTGCTAGATCCAGAGCTCTGTACAGGTGGAGACCAGACCTGATTCATCTCTGAGTCTACACGTCCTGAGGCACAGGGCTGCGTTGAAGAATGGTGTTAAGTGAGTTGTTGTTAACTGAGATGTGCTGGCCCAGGTACAGCACAGGTCACTTGCTACCTGAGGCTTAGGTCCAGGCTGATCGAAACACAACACCCAGAGACAGAAGCCCTCACCAGGGCTGAGGCAGCTGCACTGTGAGTCCACCGATGCCCATTCTTCCCCTAGTGATCCAGCCAATCAGATTCACATTTTCAGGGAATGAGTGGCTAATTGATGAAACAGAAGAGGCAAAACCCTGCTCCAATCCCACTTGAAGACTGAGACAGACTCTAGGAGCCACCCAGATCTGCCCTGAGTAGGCCGGGGAAAACTAAAGCACCCAACCCTATACCACTCTTCCCTCAAGAGGGCTGACAGCAGGCCAGGTGAGCTCACAGGAGGGCCTTGGGTTAACCCAGCACAGTCCCGTATGAACATGAACCCAACCCAGCTACTTTTCTTGGTGTCTATCTGGCCATCATTCCCTGTCTGCCAAGGATCACAGGCTAGAGGAAGGGCCTGGGCTACACCCTGACTTTAGGGTACTGAGAGGTCCCCTCCCGCCACCTCCGGTAAAAGCAGGGTGACAAGCTTCTCCTCACCCCATATCCTTATGGAGAAGAAGCCCAAAGCCTCAATGGCATTAAGCTCCAGTCCAGGTCACCCCAGACTCTGGGATGACCAGCCAAACTCCTTCCCAACATCTGAGTCCCCAGCTCTCCTGACCTGATGCCAAGCAATGCCTTGCCTTTCCTGGACCCTCAGTTTTTCCCAATAGGATAGAGCAGTAGCCGCAAGGCTAGAGCTCAAAGTAAGTAAGAGTCAAAGAGGGACTTCTCTTGCCTTCCTTGCATCTGTCACATTTTTTGCTGGGGGCAAAAAGAGGAAACCTCAGGTACCATAAATGATCTCAGGATGGCAAAGGGAGAAGAGACCACAAGAAAGATCATCTCTCTCAGCTTCCTTATTTGTTAGATGAGGACACTGAGGCCTCAGAAAGGGCACCAGACCCAACGCTAGAGCCCGCGTCTTTACCCTCCAGCTTCGAGCCCAGCCCAGGGTTTTTGGTATTGCACCATGCTGTCCTCTAGAGACAAGGCCCGCATCTGCACACCTCCAGGTGGAGTCAGACCACAGGGCCCATACCCACACCCTCCCCCATATTCCCATTTGAGGGCACATACACACACTTGGGTATACACACATGAGCCTCCCCACAAGGTGAAATACAAGATCCACATCTTTAAACACAGATAGACATGCAAGTACACATGGGCTCACTCTCTGACACACAGACAGATTCCCATTAAATAGGTGTCAGTCCCAAGAGATCTGGAGCATAAGGCCAAACCCTGTGCTTCCCCAACCACTGCCTCATTGGCATACAATTAGGAATGGCCCGTGTGTGTTTGCCCAGGCCTCCAGCCCAGGCCAGACCAGGGGACCTGCCTTTGG
Organism: Cervus elaphus; assembly: GCF_910594005.1. NCBI lineage: Eukaryota > Metazoa > Chordata > Mammalia > Artiodactyla > Cervidae > Cervus > Cervus elaphus. Next base: position 122,054,402 of record NC_057834.1, on the reverse strand, counting down.
GTAGTATCTGCTATGGGACTAGTCACAAGAAGAAAGCCATGGAAGGAGAGAACCTGGATTTACAACCTGGTCATGTGACTTTGAGCGAACTTCTTAATGTCACTGAGTCTCTACTTCAGCACCCACAAAACAGGGACAATGACCCTGTCTTGGGGAGTAGCTGTGAGGACTAAATGTGCAAAGCGCGTTGAGCACAGAGCCTGGCTCCAGCTGGGACTCTATTACTGATACTGACAGACACGATCACACCTGCCTTTCCAGAGTGGACTGCAGGGTTAAACAGGAGATGGGAGACAGGGCTGTGCCTCCTGCCTCCTGCCCCTTCTTTGTAAGTCCTCCCAGTTTCCAGGGTCCAAAGTAGCAATAACAACAATACAAGAAGGAAGGAAGCAAAGAAAAAAAGAATGAATCTGTGAGAAGGCAGAGTAACTAAGGGTTCCCTTACTTCTCAGACTTTACATTGAACTCCGATGAGTCCACCTCTTCCACAGTATCTATGCCTCTACAAGCCTCCTGACATCCCCTCTGCTCACCTCACCAGGTGGGTTCAGAGAAGCAGCAGACTTGGTCCCTTCCCTCAAGTGGCTTATGGTCCTGCACATGGACAGACCAAACCACACACAGTAACCAAGGCATGGACTAGCCCCTGGCCCGAGGGTGAGTACAGGCTCTGCAGTCTGGATGCCAAGGATCCAGTCTCCAAACAAACCCGGGACAGCTCCCACCTTTCCCCTACTCCAGAGTGGGCTCGGAATTCACTTCCTCAAAGACACAAAAGACAGACAAAGGAGGCTCAGGGTGGGACCAGGGCCAAGACGCTGTGTCATTTGACAGGACACTGACTCTGAGCAGCAGCCAGCGAGAGGCGCACAGAGCCGGGGCGGGCCTCGGGGTGAAGACCTGCCACGGAGGGGACTGCAGGCCACCCCCAGCTGGAGGTCGATTTGTAGCAGCTGCAGGGGAACCTCACAGAGGAAGGAAGGATCCCAGCTGCCCTGGGCTGACTCCTCTCCCTCTCCCTTCCCCCTCGTGGCCACACCCACCAGGGATGCAGAGCAAGGCAGGCTGGCTCCCTGGTTGAGGCTGTGCTGGGCTGCCCAACCCCACGCCAGGTACCAGTACTCTTCTAGAACCTTGACAAACAGCACCTAATTGATTCTTCACTCTGTAATTTCCTACGTGTTACCGTAAGGATTCTGGGGTCTTCCGGCCAAGCAGTCTCAGACTGTTCACAGCCAATAATGCGACAAGGCCTAGTGGCCTCTTTCCCTCCCTGCCATCCAGGCCCACAGGCTCTTTTCCCTCACCTGCACGTAAACACAGCAGCTTCCTGGAGCGACTGCCCCACTGTTAGAAGGCTGCTGAGGCTGGCTCCACCCTAGACCACGGGAAATGGTTCCTTCCTTGCGCTTGCTTGCTCTTGCTTTCTCTGCTTTCCCCTCCACTAAAAGGCATACACATGGCTGGCCGACATAGTAGCTTAAAAAAATTGAAAACTACTGTTTGTATTTCCCAAGTGCAGCAAGCTCCTTCCCTCCAGGCCTCTGCTCCCATTTTGACTCCTGAAAACTCTGTGTCTTCCAAGGCTCACCTCGAGTCTCCTCAGTGAAGCCTGGCTGACTGCCTCTCCCACACCCCAGGGGAAACACTGGTTTGCACTGGAGGCAACAGGGCAAATCAGTTTTGAGCGTGGTCCCCGGAGTCTACTGCCTAGAGTCAGGTGCATAGCTCCATCACTCACTGGCTGTTGAATCTTGTGAAAGGTACTTAACTGCTGTACCTCAGTTTCCTCATCTGTAAATTGGCTAATAATAGCACTTATCTCAGGGCTGTTTGAGGACTGAATTAATTTATAAAAAGCATTTAGAGCAGCACCTGTTTGTTATTATTAATTAACTCTACAAGTGAGGGAAGCAAGGACTGAGAAGGTAACTAGCTTGTCCAAGGTCAGAGCACAGCAGGGTGGCAGAGCCAGGCACTGCCCGAAGGTGAATGTGACTCTGTACCCATGAACAGCAGGCACGCTGGTGGCGGCTGGAATCCAGGACATGAGATGACAGACTCCGGTCCTCGGTGTCAGCTGAGGGTACGTCAGTCCGAGGATGGCATTCGGCTCCTCCTCCCTGGGCTCACTTGAATTTTGCTGGAGCAACCCCCTTTTCCTAGCTCCTGCCCACAAGGGCTTCTATGTCTACCTGAACTCCTGTCTCTTTTCCCCTCGCAGCCTAGTCGCCTTGTCTCTGGTGCTCTGTGTGAGGACAAGGGAGGAGCAGAGGCCCATGCTATCACTTCATGCCCAGGACAACCCTCGGAGTGGGTACTGTTCTTCCTGTTTTACAGAGGACGATACTGAGGCTGAAAGAAATGAAGTGACCTTCCTAAAACCTCACAGCTAGTAAGTGCAGAATCAATATTCTAAACCACACCTACTCCAGAGTCTGTGTGTCGGATATTGGTATCTCTTGTAGTCAGAAAGGTTAAGGAACTTGCCCCAGATCACACAGCTGGTTGGCGGTGGTATGAGCTGGTTCGAGCCAGACTCACCTGAAGCTCTTTCTCTTGCACCAATGGTCTCTGGTCTGAACCACACCCACAGGGCCCAGTGTACACACCAAACATCACCTGAACACTAAGTGAAGGGTAAGTGTCACCCACCGCCATACCATTTGTCTAGGATGATGCAGCTAGCATTGTAATTAAGAAAATACAAGCTCCTTTAAAAGCCAACCCAATTCACTGCAGCTTTTTTCATTATGTAATTTTATCACTATACACCCAATATTAGTTCTACCAGATGTTCGAGGCCAAAAGCAATGTCCGTGAAGTTTTCTAACATTACTAACAGCCCCATGTGCTCTGTCTGCCTACCTCCCTAAGAGCTCTCCAGAACCACACTGAGTACTTTTCTCAGGTACTTTCCTGATCCTCAGTCACAAACTCACAATACAGAAGTGCCTTTTGTGTGGAAGAACTGTCTAAAGGTCATTAACATAAACAGGAGGCACAATCCTTTCCAGGTCTTGAGTCCCAGGAGTATTAAGTAGTGTAGTCTCCAGCAACGAGGGCCGAAGTCCTGAGCTAGGGAGGGAAGGAAGGAAGGATGGAGTCAGGGAATGAGCTTCTGCCTTTCCCATGCTGGCCTCCAACTCCTTCCCTGCCCATCTGCTGAGGAGACATGGTGAGGAAAAGACCAATACCTATGTGGGTTCTAATCCTAGCTTTCCCTCTTCCTAGCTATGTGCCCTTAGGCAAATTACTTAACTTCTCTGTTTGTCTGGGAAATCTGGCAGAGGAATGGGCATGTGGACTCTGGAGCTCATTAGTCTGGTGTTAATATTCAGTGTGGGATCAATGAGTGCTTGTTGATACCTAGTATGTGCCAGGCCCAGTGCTGAGCACTGGACATACAGAGATGGGTGGTAAGTAGGCCTCGAGGAGCTCATAGTCTAGTAGAAAAGACAAACATGTAAGCAGATGATTGCAAGATCATGTGATATACTCATTACAAAGTACTGAAGCCCTACAGAGAAGGAGGTGATTAACTATGTTTACCAGAATTGGTGAAAGTGAAACAGGAGAGTGAAAAAGTCGGCTTAATACTCAACATTCAGAAAACTAAGATCATGGCATCATCCCATCACCTCATGGCAAATAGATGGGGAAACAGTGGAAACAGTGACAGGCTTTATTTTCTTTGGCTCCAAAATCACTGCAGATGGTGACTGCAGCCATGAAATTAAAAGACGCGTGCTCCTTGGAAGAAAAGCTATGACCAACCTAGACAGCATATTAAAAAGCAGAGACATTACTTTGCCAACAAAGGTCCATCTAGTCAAAACTATGGTTTTTCCAGTAGTCATGTATGGATGTAAGAGTTGGATTATAAAGAAAGCTATGCACCGAAGAATTGATGCTTTGAACTGTGGTGTTGCAGAAGACTCTTGAGAGTCTCTTGGACTGCAAGTAGATCCAAGCATTCAATCCTGAAGGAAATCAATCTTGACTATTCACTGGAAGGACTGATGCTGAAGCTGAAACTCCAATACTTTGGCCACCTGATGTGAAAAACTGACTCACTGGAAAAGACCCTGATCCTGGGAAAGACTGAAGGCAGGAGGAGACAGGGATGACAGAGGATGAGATGGTTAGATGGCATCACCAACTCGATGGATATGAGTTTGAGCAAGCTCTAGGAGTTGGTGATGGACCGGGAAGCCTGGTGTGCTGCAGTCCATGGGGTTGCAAAGAGTTGGACAAGACTGAGTAACTGAACTGAACCAGAATTGGGGTAGTATCAGAGAAGGTTTCACAGAAGACGGTTTTGAAGGATGAATAGGAGTTTGTCCAACACTCTAAAAGGGAAAAGGAATGTAAGCAAAGGGAACAGAATGAGCAAAGGGAAGTGAAAGTGTCCTGCCTACTGGAAGAGCAGCAAGAAGTCTGATACGGCTGGAATGTTAGAGGACAGGAGCTATAAAGACAGGGATGCTGCCATGAGCTGCATCTTCCATGCCTTGGGTACCATGCTCAAGGGGAGGGCTGGGCCTCCCATACCTACCCTCTTGGCTCTGGTGCTCTTCCTGTCAAAACACGCACACTGCAATCGCACCCTTTCCTGGGTCTTTGATTTAAGAGTTCCTCTCCTGGCCCTGACAGTAAGGCATTTCTGTCCCACAGATTATAACTCACTCTGGGCTATTATTCAGCTCCCCAGCCTTGGCCCTGCTGCAGTTAGTCCAAACATAATATCCTTCATGCATATATTATCTGTCTCCCTATTATCTGGAATCATTCCGGAATTAAATTTCAGTCCTGCAATATTGGCTTCAGGAGCGGCGCGCTTTATGGGCTAGTCAAAGGTTAGAATACCAATCAAAATAACAGTGCCGATGCAGCGAGACATTTTAATATTCCAAAACCCGGTAATTGTAAAAGGACATAATATTTTTTCCCTGATTACCCCAAAGGCAACACATGTTAACAAGGCGAAGGAAGGAGTGAAAGAAATTTCAGAGTTCAGACAGCTGTTAAGACATATTTAAAGGAAAAGCCCAGCCAGGGCGCTACGCCATGGGGGCAGGGAGATGCGAAGAAGGAAGACAGCCTCTCCAGCTCCAGCTGCCCCGACTCCAAACACAGCACTGGTTCCTCTGCCACCTCTGGGCTTTGTCCCAAGAGCTCATTCCCAAGGGGCGATGTCATGGGGATGGGATGAAAGGAGTAAAGCTCAGGACGTGGAGTCTTGAGGCCCAGGTTCCAGTTTCAGCTCTTCAGTCCAAAGCCTCCAGCCTCCAAGCTGACCCCTCCCAGGGCTTCAGTTTCAAACGCTGTGGCAAACGCTCCAGGCTGCTCTCCCACTCGGCCTGTCCTTGTCCCTGCCTGTGCCCCTGCCTCTCCCATACTTCTACCTGGGGCTTTGTGTCCTGTTCTCGCTGCTAGAGGCCCTCATCTACCTGGCCGCAGAGCTAGTTCCCCTTAAGACAGTGGCCTGTGTGAAGCTGTCAACGCCCCACAGACAGCGCTCTGTACTTCAGAAGATGCCAAAGCCCTGGGCCATAGTCCCTGCCTGTCTGATCCTGACCACTGAGTGGTCCAGAAGCATCCATCTCGGTGTGAGCCCTCCTCCCCCCAAAATAAAACAAAACAAACACCTGGCAGGGCCCCTACATCTTCAGCCTCTCTTGGCTTCTGTCTTTGTTACTGTTTTTTCCAAATCACCCCAACAAGGGGCCCTGCAGCAGGCACCCGGTGGCCACCACCGTATAGAGAATCCCAGCCTCTGTCAGGCTGCCTATCACTGGAGCAGCTCTCTCCCCACAGCACCAAAAAAGTGACCTGACCGGCAGAGTTCCAGACCCTTTCAGTCCCGATGGCTTCCCGGCTAACTCAGCCCGCTTGTTGGAGCCTCCAATCTGCACCATCCCGACCTGCTGACCTGCCTATGGCCCCCAGCGAAGAACTTCATTAAGGCCGAGAATTTATTCCTCCATAAGCCCTTAATTTATTACTGCGCTGATTGGGACTCTGAATGCTCCAAGGTCAGGAAAAGTCATATTCAGTCGTAGACACCAACCCTCCCTTCAGCAATTTCTCCTGCTGTCCACTCCCAGGGGAGGGGGGAGACAGAAATGCTTCATGCAGGGACCCAAGAAGGTCTCCTCTCCCTCTTTCAGAGCTGGTCCCAACCCCAACCCCTTCAGGGCACCCAGCAATTGTAGCAGGGTGTAAAGCACAGATGGCAGAGGGAACGTGGAGCAGCAATCTTCACAACCTGCTTCATCTGAGTCTGTCAAATTCTAGGTGACCTCCAACCCTGCAACTTCTCAGCAAAACTGTCTGAGCCCTGTCTGCCAGGACTGACTCAGAATCCTCCTAGGGCTGCCTGCCGGCTTCCCCAAAAGCCCATCCAAACAGGCCCAGGAACCAGAGGGAATTCCAGACCATTTGTGAATGTATATGCATACACTTGCATGGCGTGGTTTGACTGTATGTGAAGTGCTTATTGTGCAGGCATGCACTTATACATACATTTATACCTATGTGTCCTGCAGTGAATATATACATATTATGTATGCATATGTATATATACACATATTCACATCCTTCGGGACCTGCCCATTTCTTGATCTCTTATTTACAATAACATTCTCCTCCACCTAATCTTACCACCCACCCCTTTGGGCACAACTTGGAGACTGCCAACACCTAGAATCACCCCATTTCTGAAATAACTGATTCAGACATGCCGCTTTCCAACCACAGTCTCTTATTCTTCCATCTGGCATGCTCCACTATACTGATTTTTAACCTGTCCCTCATCTTCTTGGGACCTATATACTTTTCCCATATCTGTCAGGTCCCCTGCTGTCTTCTCTTCCTTCAACATCCAGCTTAAACCCCACAGTCCATCCTGGCAACCACTGTCTTGACAATATCTTCAACTGTTGCTTTCATCACACCCCTAGGGAATCTCTCTCCTGTGGATGAATCTAAAGGTCTGCTTTCTGCATGCCCACAACCAGGCAGCTGAGCTCTGCTAAAGAAAAGCCACACAGCTGAACAGAGAGGTTCCATTGTGAATTAGTGTCACCAACATCAACTGGACCCTCAACACTGCCTAGAAATCCTACTGTACTTCTCAAGTAAGCTCACATTGTTATCCTTTACTAAAACTATAGCAGTCCTTTTCCACTTTCTGCCAACCTTCCCAGCTCTCCCCTGTTTGTTATTAGCAAATGACTGATCTATTTCACAGAGAAAAGCAAAAGCCATTAGAGGGAAACTGCCTCTTGTCATCACCAAACCCACAAGCCTACTTGTACCTGTCTGCACTTCTCCCCCCATCACAGTGGAAGAGCGGCCTTCCTCCTGAAGACAGTCAGTGTCAAGAGACTGGGTTTTCCATCCCTTCTCCTATCACCTTCTTAGAGACCTCCCTCACTCCTATATTTCAACCTTTCTTCTCTAATACACAAACGAGAACATACATCTTCCATCTTAAAACACAAAACTTGCCTCAATTCCACAGCTGCCCCACCACAGCTCTTACCCTCCCTCCCTCCTTCAACGCCACATTTCTGAAAAAGTTCAAATTTCTCTTATCTCATTTACTCCCCAATTTGCTCCAATTTGGCCCCTATCCCTATCAAGCCATCAAGAGGTTTCACCGGGGTCACCGAGGTCCTTGAGCCCAGGTCTGGCACTTGTATTTCAGTCTTTACATCATGTGGCCCCCTCTGAACTGACAAATCCTTTTTTTCCCCAGAAGATACTCTTTTTCTTTGGTTTCTGTGATATCACCCTCTCCTGACCTACCTCCTTGTCTACCATCCTTTCACGGTCTCTTTTTCATTCTGTTTATTCTCTTCAGCACAGATGCAGGCAAGGCTAAATTTAATTTCTGATTTGGTCATGTACCAAACTGAGACCCTGAGCAGCTTTCGTCATCACTCTGTGCCTCAGTTTTCTCAGCCTTAAAATGCCAAAAATGACAATAACTAACGTACAGAGTTGTGAGAATTAGATAACATAGGTACGTGAGCACATAGCACTCGGCATAGCACTGTCCAACACAGACACAAGGTGAGCTATATAAGCAAGCTAGGAATTGAATGCCCAGCTCAAGTTAAAAAAAAAAAATGAAATGAATTTTAAGAATATATTTTATTTAACTTGGTATATCCAAAGATTATCATTTCAATATGAACTCAGCATAAAAAATTATTGAAGAAGTATTTTGTATTTTCTCATACCAAGTGTATAATTTACACTTACAACACATCTCAATTGAGATGCTAAATCTTCATCAGAAATACTTCAACTGTATTTAGATTTTAAACAATTAACAGTTGAAAATACAGATTTACCAATCCAGTTCTAAACATACTTAAAAGTTCTTCTTGAAAGTTTTCAACTTAACGTTTAATTAAAATTAAATAAAATTTAAAATTTGTTCACCAATCATATTAGCTACATTTCAAGTATTCAATTGCTACAGGTGGCTAGTGGCAACTACACTGGACACTGCCAGGTCTAGCACACAAAATACAACCATTAATTAAGAAATATTATTACTACTAGTGACCACTCCCCCTCTGCCTCTAGTTCTGACTCTCTCTCCTCTATGTATCAAACACTGATATTTCCCAGTGTTCTGTACTAGGCTCTCTTTTCTTCTTATCTTAATCACTCCATTCCATGGCTTCAATTATCACTCACACAACAATAATGCCCCCAAATCAGCATCTCTTATCCAGACCTTATCCATGAGCCCCAGGACTATATATTCAAATACCTTCTCAAAAGCTTCACCAGAATGCCTCAATGGCATCTAACTCAACATGTCCCACACTGAATTTGCCTTCTCTTCCAATCTCCACACTACTTCTTCCATCATCTCAGTAAATTCATTCCAATTCTCTCAGTTGCTCAAATTATAAACCTTGGAGTCATGATGGTCTCCTCCTTCATCCTCCAACCCTCACATCTATTTTACAGTCAGTTCTACTTCATTTTGAAAGAGCAAGCTTGTTCCAGTGCAACTGGAGTATTAGGGACGATTTAGCATAACACACACTTGTGCATTTATGTGAGACTCTGTCCATAAACAATATTAGATAAACACAGGAAACTACACCCAGCTGAACAGAGCTGTGCAAGAACAGACAAAGTGCACACATCCCAAACACATACCAGCTACCTGGACCACCACTTGCATTACAAGTCACCTCCATCTGGTTACAATCTCTGGTTTCAGAGAACTCTCCTTCCGCCACTTCACAGTAACTCACAAGCTGCAACCCTTCTCATGCTCATTTCCACACAAACTTCAAGTTTTCTTCAAGGTAAAAATGCCATATTTATTGTAGTATTTGTGTATTTCTTAACCATTTAATACATGTAAAGTCATAATACCCATAGTTTTTATTTTATTAGATTTTTTTATTAGATTCCCATCTCTTTTCATGTACCACTGATGAAGTTTGTAAGGACTATGCTCCTAACCCCATTTTTACTACTCAGCTTTCCACAGCATGGTGATTTGCAGGGAGGTGTCTGTTCCACCACAGGAGAACTGACTGTACCATTTAATACTCCAAACTCAATCCATTTCTCTACATTTCCACTACTATCACTTCAATCCCAGTAACTATCACCTTTCACCTGAACTAAGCAATGGTCTAATTCCATGGTTCTCAAGTAGGTATGGTACCTCTTCACTCCAGCTTCGTCCAGGCCACTGGAAACGTATGTTTGTTGCCGGGGGGGGGGGGGGTGGGGTGGGGGGTGGGGGAGGGTGGCATTTTCAGTTGTCACAGTGAATTGGAGAAGGGCACTCTCCTGGCATCCAATGAACAGGGGCTGGGGATGCTATGAGTTCAGCCATGCTGCCCACACAATGATTTGCCCATCCCAACAAGCCAACTACAGCTCTATTACTGGTCCCCTGTTTCTACTAGCTCTTTCTACACTGCAGCCTGAGAGTTTTTTTTCAAAACGCAAATCAGATGATGCCTCTCCTATCTTCAATCATGTCCCTTCACCCTAAGGACAAAGATCAAAACCTAAAGTCTGGTCTACAAGGTGCTGCCTCCCCTCCAGTTTCATTTCAGGTCAGCCTTCTCGCTTCCCCACATTCACTGTACTTCAGAAAGTCATTTGTCCAGCAAATAATGATTACACATCTACTGTGTGCCTGGGACTATCCAGAGTGATGAGGACGGAAGAGGGAACACAAGAGACAAACATTTTCCACCCTCATGGAACTTACATTCTAACTCCATGAAGCTGCCAGGCTTCTCTTCACCTAAAGCCTTGCCATATGTGGTCTCCTCTGCTCAGTCGATTTCTGCTTATCCCCCAGGTCTCAGCTTAGGCCCCCTTCCTCCCCCTCATCCCACTAAGTCAGGTGATATTATCCTATGATATCCTACTATATCCCTTGTGATATGATCCTATGACTCTGAACTTTTTGGTATTATAACACAATTGAAATTGTTTATTTAACATACATATTTTCTGTTAAATCCCCAGGGCCCACCACAGTATCTGGAACAGAGAAGGCACTCAAGAATATTTTGCTTATTTATGCAGATGTGTATGTTTATATATGTGCATGTGCCTTTACAGTTTATGAATATGTATAAACACATTTGTACTTGTATACATTTTCATGTTTCTACACATGAATAGGTGTATGCACATGTATTCAAGTATGGATACATGCATACAGTTTTCGGTACTTGAGTGTATTCATTCACATGAGTACACATGTGTATATCTATGTGCATGCACATGTGTGTATACACTCTTCTGGCCCCTCAGTGACAGCTCTGACCTCCTGGAGGCCGCTGGAAGCAGGGCCCCAAGTCCTCTCTAAGCTGACAGTTCAATAAGAGCGTAGATCAGTCAATGACATTCCAAATGTCAGCAAACACTAGTTTGCTCCTCTCTGCTACAGGGAAAGTAAGTGGAGGCGGGAGAAGTGGAGACCTGGCCCTGGAAGAGTTGCCCTTCCCTGAGACCACCCACGCCACCTCTGGACAGGAGAAGGCAGCTGAAAGACCACATTCTGCCTCTGCTCAGACCGGAGGCCTTAGTCAAGTGTGGACGCAGACCTCAGTCCCAGCTGCTCGCTCACTCAACAGGTCTAGGTGGCCAAGCAGACCTGGAGCCTCCCCATTCTTTTCACGGGGCAGAGCTTTCCTGGGGCACTGAGGAGAGGAAAGGAAGGAAAGGGGGCAGGACAAAGTAAGGTCAAGGATGGGAGAGAAGCCCAGAGACAGCCAGGGCCTGGGTCCCATGTGGGGAAAGAGGGTATGAGTGGGGCTTTTATGTGGTATTCCCACAACCTTGGCAATGGCCTCTCTGGCTTAGCTTTTCTCGTTGCTCTTTTTAAGGGTGCAGGAATCCCTGTGCAACCTGCACTAAGTCACGCAGTATAAAGGTCAGAAAGATCGCCATGTGCCTGGACCTCCAGGGTCCTGGAGCCTCCCTGTCTTGAATGGCTGATGAGGACTAGAGTTGGATCATCTTTCCTGCTGGGCCCTCAAGCACAGCTAGAACACAAGGTGGCTGGAGAGCAGAAAGGAAGGGGTGAGACCCCTGGTTTTTCCTCCCAGGAGGCGATCACAGAGTCCTCCGTTTCCCCTAGTACCCGTTCCTCCCTCTACTATTCAGCACAGTCTGGCAGAGAACCAAGCTGAATAGGTTCAGCACAGCTTCCTCCACCGCCAGCAGCACCAAGGTAGTCCCGAGTGGCAATGTTATCACACGGGTCGGCTGGTTTCCTGCCTCTCTGCCAAGGAACCTAGAGGCAGGAAGCTATCCATACACCAAAAAGTCTAGTGAACTTCACAGAGCAATTGTTCATGGTCAGCGCCCGCCTCGCCTGGCCGGCCCTTCACATTGCATTTGCAGAGACCAGCAGGCAGCCTCAGATGCACTCTGACAGCTGGCAGGCCGTCTCTTCCAGGCGCTCGGGCCTGGCCACACCCGCACGCGTAGCCCTGCCAAGACCCGCGTGAGAGGCCCTCTCTGGAGCCAGCTCTCAAGGATCAGTGAGCCAGCTAGCAATTGCTCACTGGGCATACACTCTGCACCTAGCCTTGATCTGGCCAGAGGGGACACAGAGAGGAACCAGGCTCAGTCTCTGCACTTCGGAGGGACATGTCTGCAAGGAAACACATGGACTCAAAGATCATGGATATCCAGAGTGTCAAAGCCTTAAGGCAAGAGATCGACTTCTGAGCTTCTCAGCCGAGGTGAGACCTGAGCTGAATCATCAAGGAGAGAGAATGCCTGAAGAAGATGACTGGGGGCGCTTCAGTCAGAGAGAAGGCCTCAGGCTGAGGCCCAAAGGCAGGACAGAGCCTGGCCTCCTCAGCCCCAGCTGGGAGGCAGTAGGAAGCGATTGTTCAGCTGCAAGGAGATCAGAGGGAGAGATGGGGAGGGGTCAAAACACAGACAAGCCCGAGGGCAAAGGACCCGCACACCAGGGGGCCCCAAAGAAGCTCGTACACACTGCCGCAGAGAGCAGCTGCCTGAGACCTACGGAACAAAGCCCAGGCTGGTTGTCTTCCACTGCTCCTCCAAACGCTCGCTTGCCTCCAGCACCCCCACACACCAAAGAATGCTGCTCCCCCTATGCACAAGTCCCCTCTCCCCAGATCTAGATCCCACCTTCCGAGAATGCCCAGTTCAAGACCCTAATCCTTACAATACCAGAGGGCCTGGCCCTCTAACATGGCTCCCTTCTCTGAGTACTCCTCCCCCACTCCACCCCCGGGAATCACTACTCTGACTCCTGATGTGTTCTCCCTCCTCTGAGCTTCCTGGGAGTCACTGAGCTGGCCAATGGTACAGGTTCCTGGGGCTGACCCTGGTCTGTTACCCTTCCATCAGAGGGATTCATGGGAGTCAAGTCTCCCGAGTGGCCTGGGCCTCCCACAGCCAGGATCCTGAGACAGCAGGGATCTGGGAAGTCTATTCCTACACCTCCCTTCTTTTGCTTACCTAGGAGTACAGCACACACTAGGAAAAGTCCAGCTTTCTGGGTGATTCATTCTCTGCTAGGGCCCACTTTCCTAGCTGCACAGGGTCCCTCCTGGCCCACAGCCTCAGCGCCCTCTCCCCAGGTGCTTGGTGCTAGGTGAGTGCCAGCCTCCTCCCCCACGCTCAAAGGGAAGTGGGTACTAGTGTCCACAGCCCTTCTCATGTGAGCAGGCTCGGCTGCGGGTAGGTAGAACCAAAGCCAGCCTGGACCAACTCCACCCCGCCACCAGAAGGAGATACCAGGGCCGGTCAGGAGGGTCAGAGGTCACACTCATGATCACTCCTGGCACTTCCCCAGAGGCTCAACTGGGACCACATCCCTCCTAGAGGCAGGGCAGCTCAGCCCAGAGGGGGAGCTCTGAGCAAGAGCTGGAAACTCCCCTTAATCGGGACTTCTCTGCACATCTAGGGGACACCAAGGAGGGTGGTGTCAAACTCCACCCAGCAGCCTGGTCCCTTAAGCAGCTCCCCGCTCTCAGAAATAACCACAACCTTCCATATTAGCTAGGGAGGAGGAAGGAGGAGTATTGAGGAAAGAAAAGAACGAAAAGAAAAGAAATAAGAACAGTAAGATGAAAAGAACAGAAATGAGAAAAGAAAGCAAGAGGGATGGAGTCTGAGGCACAGGAGAACCCGAGGACACATGGAGAGGGGCTCAGATACAGTACCTTTTTCAGGTTAATCCACTGCTTGAAGTAATCTGCTACTGGCAAGCCTAAGTACTGGCACTGTCCTGGGAGCCTGAAGAAAGACAGGAGGGAGAGAACAAGTTGAGCAACCCATGTCGCAGGTACGGAGTCTTAAGACAGGAAATCTAACAGAGTCTGTAAGACAGAGAGACCCCCAAAAGGCTAACAACCCACCAAGCATGGGTCCTACCCCACCCAAGAAAGGGACCCCACCTTCAGCACCCTGGACACCAGGCTCCAAATGCAGCCCTCAGATCCAAATGTGAGAACCTGGAGACTCTATTCAAAATAATATCACACACTGCTTTCTGATGACCTACAATATTGCTAAGTTTCTTACTTACATTTTCACATTAATTCAGAGTGAAGCTGGGAGGTGGTAGATCTGTACACTTATAGATGAGAAAACAAGAGTCAGAGAGGCTACCCAAGTCCCCATAGCTAAAACATGACAGTGCCAAGAACTGAGCCCAGGTCTGTCTCATTCAAAAGCTTGTGTTCTTTCCAGTGCAACAGGATGTTGTTGTCATTTTGTTACACAGACAGGCAGAGACTGAGACAGGAGGAGAGAGGGAAAAGAGCACATGATTTAGAGACAGCTGGGCAGGGCCCTTGCCTCAATTTAAGTCTCTAACAATAAGCTTTTTGTGATAGTGAAGACAGAGATAAAAAGATGTCAGAATGTAAATCGAGAGTCTGTTCTTGATTTTTCTTTAAATTATAATTTATAAACTCTCCCCTTCTAGCTGATGATTTTGCCTACACAAATCCATTCAAACAAACACTTATTAAACACTGATGTTTAGTAAGAGTCAGGCACTCAGGACTCAAAAAAGTAAAACTTAACTCCTGCACATGAGGGACTCACAGTTTGTTCAGCAGAATAGACAGTAAAAGAAATAGATTAAAAGCCTTAAGTTAAAGCACTGGGGTACATGGAAGAATGGAAGAAGATACAAGAAGTATCAGCTGGGGAAGATCATAGTTTCCTTGCAAAGAGGAGCTTGGCCACAGGCAATAGAGAACCTCTGAAGAGTTGTGATTTACAAAGATAGTTCTGGGGGCAACAAAAACAATACACTACAAAAGCCAAGTAGTAGCCAGGAGACTAGACAGTAGCCGTAGAGACAGTGAGCAAACAACAGAAAAAAAGAGATGTAAAGGAAATCTTGGTGATTGAATGAGAGAAAGTGGTAGAACCCAATCCAGAGGCATGTGGCTAGACCAGCTTTGTGCTTCTTCTTACTGAGACAAAGTTAGGGATGCAGAGAGCATATGTGACAATGCAGATGAAGCCAACCAGCATTCAGTAAATTTCATTACTGTTTTTAAATTCTCTTCATACAGTGTCTCCCTAGACCAGCCATCGTCCCACTGCCTCCCCTCTACTAGCCCACTGGATAGAGGCATGAGTTTGGGAATATCATTTGAGAGGTATACGTGACGCCTGCTAAGCACTCAATACCTGCTGAGTCCGAGAGCCCTAGGAGACATTTGGCAGTGGGATGAGGTCTAAGAGGCAGATGGATATCCAGTTTTGAAGAGAGATCTGGCCTGGAGATATAAACTGCTGAATCACTTGTGTAATTTAAGTAAAATTAAAGCCACGAGAGAAGACAAGATCACCCAGGAAGACTATGGAATGAGAGGAGCAGAGCACCCAGGTTAATGTCTCACAAAGTTCAGTCAGTAAAAATCCGCCTGCAATGCAGGAGATCCCGGTTCGACTCTTGGGTCAGGAATATCCGCTGGAGAAAGGATAAGCTACCCACTCCAGTATTCTTGGGCTCCCCTTGTGGCTCAGCTGGTAATGAATCTGCCTGCAATGTGGGAGACCTGGGTTCAACCCCTGGGTTGGGAAGATTCCCCAGAGAAGGGAAAGGCTACCCACTCCAGTATTCTGGCCTGGAGAATTCCACGGACTGTGTAGTCTATGGGGTCGCAAAGAGTCAGACACAACTCAGTGACTTTCACCAATGACCAATGACCACCAAGCTTTGCTGAGCTAAAATGAAATGAGGCCACCTAGACCAGACCAACACCAGAGACAAGGAACTCACTACTACACACAGCAGTCGGCTCTAATTGTGGACTCCTCCAATTAATAGAACATCCTTCCTTAATGCTAAACTTTAATCTGTCTTTTGTAATTTCCACCCCCAAGTCTGAGGAATGTCTTTAGAAACTACAGAGAATGAGACTTCCATCTCTTCCTTGCAGAACCTCTCAAGATGCATGAGCCTAGGGAGCTTCCCTCCAAGTTCCCTTCTCCAGGTCACATACCCTCATCTCCTTCGAGATAACGTGCCATGAGGCAGGGCTCACCCAACCCACCTCCATGCCCAGAGGGCAAGGCTCCTAGTATCAGGAAGCCAAGGTAACAAGAGCTCTTTGGACCCCACGTCACATCACCTGGGGCCTCCCCGGTGGCTCAGATGGTAAAGAATCCACCTGCAATGCAGGAGACCTGGGTTCAACCCCTGGGTCAGGAAGATCCCCTAGAGAAGGGAATAGCAACCCACTCCAGTATTCCTGCCTGGAGAATCCCATGGACAGAGAAGCCTAGCGGGCTACAGTCCATGGGGCCACAAAGAGTCAGACACGACTGAGTCACTATACTTCAGGCTTCAGACTTAAGATCAGCTGTGGTCAACCTAAAGGATAACGAAAGCAAGCTTACCCTTTCTAGAATAATTGATTTTTGAGCCTAAAAAGCAAGTCATTAATGTCAAATGCCATAAAACAGTCAAATAAGAGAGAGCTGAGAAAAACCCAATGAATTTGGCATCAGTGGGCTGGTAGGGACAGAAGGCAGCAGGTGACGTGTTGAAGAGTGAGAAGAAATAAAGTGGAGATCACAAGCACCAACTCCCTCTTTAGGAGGTTTGGCAACAAGAATCCAGCTGAAATGACTGTTTTTACCCTAGGAAGTATTAGGGCAGTCAACCTTCCCTCCATTACTCTTCAGCGGTCTGACAGACACTAGTGGGAGTCAATGCCTATGTTTCGGGCTACTAGTAGAGTAAGCATTTATTTTTCTGAGATCTGAGATACCTTACCAAGAGGAAGGCTCCTCTCCACACCCAGGTGACACAGTGACACGAACTACAACCAGTCAGTTTCCTGGGAGGGAAAGTCTGGCTGAGGTCAAGAGGATGAAGGGGTATCCAGGTAGGACGTCTACATGTGGGAACCAATGACCAAGATTATAAGGAAATGAGGCAAGATTCTGAAAGACAAAAGGCAGCTTTAGGAACTAGAATGTGGTTGCCTAAGACACAGAACTGTAATGTTTGGGTAATTTTCTTATTCCCTTCAATTTTTCTTTCATGTTCCTTACCCTTGGTGTTTGTGAAAATGCTTGCTCAGGTCAGCTACTTTTAAAACATCACATTAAGGCCTGTGAGTGAAGGGGGCCACCAGAAGCAGCGGAATCTGCAAAGGAACACCTCAGGGGACTGGCCAGGAAAAGGCAAAGGTCCGGGGTCACCTATCACACTCTCCCAGCACCCTCTGGTTCATTTAGCTGACCCAGGCCAGGAGTGCTCTTGGCTGTGGCTGGCCCTGGGAGAGGAAGGGCTCCCTCTTCAGCAGGATTTCAAGGGCAGATGTCAACTGTCAGCTGTCAGACAGAAAGTGTCCTCTACCCTGGCAGGCAGTGTCTCACAGGATCCTGCCTAGTTCTCTTGAAGGAGGACAGACTAGACAGATTGTCAGACTGAAGACTCAGCTTCAGATGTGGCTCAGCAGCCTCTGGAGTGCTGCCTGGGCCCCTTGGATGACTGAAGCAGAGAGCGGCGGGACCACTGCCCTCACTTGGGGCTTGTACAGTCCTTGTAGGTAAACCTGCCATTTGTAGACTCACAGGCATCCGAGTTGTCGAATCCTCCAGCTGATGGGAGGTCCTAGCTCTGTGACTTCAAGACAGAAGCAATACACCTGCTACAGGTGTAGCAGGACCCAGGCCCGTCTTCACAAGAAACACAGAGCCATATGCCAGAACTTGAACTCCCAGGTGCCTCATGGGAAGACAGCTAGCTACACATTTCTACGACAGAACCCTAGCCCAGCTCAGACAGCACCAAGAGAAACCCCATGAGGAAGGATAGGTTAGAGTTGTTGTCATCCCTTTATAAAAGAGGAAATTGATGCCCAGAGAAGAAAAACAATTTGCTTGATCAGACAAGAAGCCAAGGGCAGAACCAGAAATGGGATCTAAGCCTTCTGACTACACAAGGCATCAATCATGTAGACGCAGTCTTTACAAGTCCCTAGGAAGGCAAGGTCTGGGTTTCAGAGGGGTAGGTAGCACAGTGGTTGGTGCTCAAGGTCACTGCTGGGTCCACAATTCTTAGGAGCATGAGGCTACGATCAGTGGGTACTAGTGGGTATGTGGATTTGTGGTGCCACTAATTTGGAAAAGAAAAAGGTGAAAGTGTCCCTGGCACAAAGGGCCTGAATGCTGTGAGTTTCTACCAGACACTGATCCCAGGAAAAGAGCCACTGGCAGTGGGCCCTGGACTAGCCTACGGGCATGAACGTGCAGGCAGGTTTATGGTGCCCAGGCCTCCATGCAGCTGGGATCACTGGGCACAGAGCTCCTCAACTGCCCAAACATCATCTGGCCATGCTTATTACTGCTGCCCAATGAAATTTTATGCACCAAGTCCACAGGTGTGATTTCCCCTTCTTTATGAGGGTCGGAATGACATCACTGATGGCCAATAGAAAAGAGCCAATTATGTCCAGGCCATAAAAAGGAATGGGAATTTTTTTTCAACCAAATCAAAACTTCCTTCAGCCTCATGAATGCAAGGGGCCCTCTTTAAGGAAGCCCCCCACCTCAGTCCTGCCTGTGGGCTCTAAACCACGGGATACGATTGCTTTCCAAATGCAATCCCATTTCTGGTTCTGCCCTTGGCTTCTTGTCTGGGCCTAGGGCCAGAGAAGGGCTCCGCCTTTGCTGTTTACCATGGGGCTCTTCTCTTATCACACTGGCCCCCTAGGGTCATCAGAACAGACCATGAAACCCTCCCCTCTGAGGCCTGACTGGCTCCCTGCTACTCCATCCAGGGGGAAGTCAGAAAAGATGGGTTACTCCTCAAGTTCCCTTACTACTTTAGCTAAGTAACAGAATGCAAAGAAAGCACTCTCCTTCTTAGAAAGAAGAGTATGGGAGGAATGAGGGTATAAGAAACAGCCCCCTCAATAAGCATACAGCACAGAGCAAAGGGAGCCCCACCACCTGCAGCCCCGTGCTCGGGCTAGGCCCAGACAGCCCTGATGGCAAACAGGTGTGACCAGCTCGGCGCCAGCCAAGGCAGGGACTGGCTCATTAAGGGAACGCCACCCTCGCTAATGGGTATGGGCAGGACGAAGCCATTGTTAGCAAGAGCTCAGCTTTGAAGACTGGGTGCCACAGAGCTGAAGGGCTCTGCTAGAACTGCTAGGCTTCAGTCGAGGGGGCCAGCAGCATCCATGGAGGTCTGATAAACAGACTGGCAGACACCAAGAGCCAGGACCAGCCAGAGAGCAGGCACCAGTGCTGGCAGAGATCATGAACACTCTTCCCTCTGGGCTTCTTTCTCTGCAAGTCTTAGGGATGTGCAGGTCACTCTCAAGCCTTTAAGAGGAGGAAGTCAGCTGAATCTAAGGGCTATATTTGACCTCTCTCTGCTTCTCTGGAAAGGCTGTGGGACCTGGATCTCAGAATGATGTAGGCTGTCATTTCTTGTACCCAAAAGCACATATCGCTCACCTGCAAGGGCAAACTATCTTGTTCCACCTGATATGCAGAAAAGGGGGCGTGTGGAGGTGCAGAGGCAAAGAGCTGAGAGAAAGGCCCTGTCTTCTTTAAAGTCATCTCAGAGCACAGACGGAGAAGGCAATGGCAACCCACTCCAACACTCTTGCCTGGAAAATCCCATGGATGGAGGAGCCTGGTAGGCTGCAGTCCATGGGGTCGTGAAGAGTCAGACACGACTAAGCGACTTCACTTTCACTTTTCACGCATTGGAGAAGGAAATGGCAACCCACTCCAGTGTTCTTGCCTGGAGAATCCCAGGGACGGGGAAGCCTGGTGGGCTGCCGTCTATGGGGTCGCACAGAGTCGGACACGACTGAAGCGACTTAGCAGCAGCAGCAGCAGCAGCAGAGCACAGAGGCACAGAGGGCCAGCCTAGGGAAGGCGGAAGCGGCACATCCAGCCAACCGGTCAGAGAGGGAGCTCCTGCTGAAGGGTCACCTGTGAGGGGTGTGGGGCTTGTTTCCATGAGGACCTCTACTCTTGCTCATTCTGATGCAAACCTTCCCACAGATGCTGTCACTGGCTGTCCTGCACCTCAGAACCACCGCATCTCCTAGGCTTGTCTCCAAGTCCCACCAAGGCTGAGTCTCAGGAAAGGTCCCCTTCCCCTGGGTCCCAGTCTGGGAGTCCTAGTCAGGGCCCCACAGTCAGCACGACATGTGTCTGCATCCAGCTCAGGCAGGCTACTGGAGCCCACGCAGCACTTCGCTGGGGACACAGCTCTTTGTCTCTCCTGTTTCCGTTTCCCCACCCAGAGGAGATAAACAGACCCCGGGTGATAAACGGCCCGCCTATCATGATCACTTTTCCTCAAGTTGAGGAGAGTAGCTGGTGATGGATGGGCTAGAATTTGGTTATCAGGAAGGGCTGTCAGCCAGAGGTGCCTATCTCCTCCCCCACTATACAGGGCATCATTATGCTGTGGCATCGAGGTAAAATATGAGCAGGGGGAGAGAAGGAAGAAAGCAGGGAAGGCTGGGCTTCTACATGGAGCCAGCCGAGCTACAGTGAGAGCAGGCATGGGGCTGGGACCTTAGTTATCTGCCCATGACACCTTTTATCTCTGCACAAATTGGTCCTTCCACCCCCACTGCATCCTCTTAGACAAACAGAGGCAGGTACAATGTGGTACCATTGCAATCACGTAGCAATTTAACCCGAATTAGTGAGAGGGTCAAACCAGGAAATAAGGGTTTCTCATTTCAACAGGTTCCTTAGTCTCTGCTCAGAACCACCACACTGCAGGAAGGAGGGGGGAGAGAAAGGAGACTTATAATTGAATTCACTCACTTGGCCTCTGCTGATGTATAAAAAATTAATGCTCGAGCCTCATACTTATCAAAGCCGGCCAGTCTCCAACTCACCTGTGAGACACACCATGGTAGACGACACAGCCCAGCCACTCCCGGCCAGGCAAGGACAGGAAGGGAGAGGAAAGCAATGCCGTGTGCCAGCAATGCCTACTAGAAACCTACAGGATAATGTGTGGGATGTGGGGGAAGGAGAGGGGCAGCGAGGGTAGAGCAGGTGAGCACATCAAAGATGATCCTGGACAGTTTAAGAACACGCTTCAGGGCTTCCCTGGTGGCTTAGGGGTAAAGAATTCACCTGCCAATGCAGGAGACATAGGTTCGATCCCTAGTCCGGGAAGATTCCACATGCCATGGAGCAACTAAGCCCATAGGCCACAACTACTGAGCCTGTGTTCTAGAGTCAGGAGCCACAACTACTGAAGCCCAAGCACCCTACAGCCCGTGCTTCGCAACAAGTGAAACCACTGCAGTGAGAAGCCTGCACACTGTAACTAGAGAGTAGCCCCTGTTCACCACAACTAAAGAAAAGCCCGCATAGCAATGAAGACCCCAAAACAAAATAAATTAATTAAAAAAAAAAAAAGAATACACTTCAGTCTACAGAGAGAAAAGACATTCTGGCTCCACCCTCCACCAGGAGATGGCCAATAACCCCTCTCTGTCTGTCTGTCTGTCTGTCTCTCACTCACTCACTCACACACACACACAGAGCTGTGCTGAAAGTGACTAACCATCCCCACCCCCAGCCACACACACAGCTATGCTGAAAGTGAGAAAGCCAATGGGAGTACACACACACACATACACACACACACAGCTCTGTGCTGGAAGTGAGTAACCTCCCCCTCCTCTCTCTCTCTCTCTCTCACACACACACACAGAGCTCTGTGCTGGAAGTGAGTAACCTCTCTCTCTCTCTCACACACACACATACAGCTCTGTGCTGGAAGTGAGTTACCCCCCCCCCCCCCCCACACACACACCCCCACACCTCTCTCTCTCTCTCTCTCACACACACACACACACACACACACACACAGCTCTGTGCTGGAAGTGAGTAACCTCTCTCTCTCTCACACACACATACACACAGAGCTCTGTGCTGGAAGTGAGTAACCCCCCCCCCCCTCTCTCACACACACACACACAGCTCTGTGCTGGAAGTGAGTAACCCCCCCCCCCTCACACACACACACACACACACACACACACACACACACACACACAGCTCTGTGCTGGAAGTGAGTAACCCCTCTGTCTCTCACAGAAACACACACACACACACAGAGCTGTGCTGAAAGTGAGGAAGCCAACATGAGTTGTATACACACACACACACAGCTGTGCTGAAAGTGAGGAAGCCAACAAGAGTACTGACAGCATTGACAAGGCTAAAAAAGCAGGGAGTGGAGGAGTCACTTCTGCTCCCCAATCACTTCCCCCACTGCAGACCCTGGAGCTACAAGGGCCCCTGATGGGGGAAAGGACTAGGTCTGTGGTTCTGCCGCACTAAGAGAAAACTTGGTCAAGTGACCATGTGTCCTCGGGCAAGTTATATCACCTCCATGACCTGCTCTGTGAAGGTTAAAGGAGCCAGCCAAGGGAAACATTTCATAAATAAGCACTTACAGAAGGGATCCTGGCTGTAAGAAGGTCAGCTGAGACCAAACCTGCAACTGCCTTTGGAGACGCTTCCAAGCTGCCTGCATTGAGAAGACAGTGCCTTGGTCAGGAAAAGGCTCCTGGAGAAGTTTTCTGGGGATGACAATTAGGGAAATCCAAAACCACTAAACGGTTGCCAGAATGAATTCCAAGAAGCTTGGGGGTGAGGGGAGGACTTGTGGATGAAGAAGGCACCTTGGTACTCACTCTCCAAATCTAAAAATTCAGGATGCAAATAGCAGGCAACAAAAGCCAAGGCCCCAGTCTGCACATAAAGTGGGAGAACTTTCTACCTCAATTGAAACCACATATTTACAAGTATCACTGAGATCCAGGACCCTCAGGGGGCAGAGGTCAAGCAACCATGATTCCTAGACATGCAGAGCTTTCAGGACCACCTAGGAGACAACCATAGCATGAATCTAATGATCACTCCAGGAGAGACTACTGCGAAAGGGCCATCTCATTTCCGGGGATGGGAGGGCAACGCTGGGGAGCCTTACGAAGATTCAGCTTCAATCCCCTCTGCTCTCACACACACACACACTCTCTCTCTCTCCCCCCCTCTCTCCCTGTCCCTCCACTCTTCTCTGCCTGCCCACAGCCCTGGCAGGATGCACTGCTGACTTCTCGGCCCACTTGGCCCCCCACACTTGCCCCCATCCTCTGGGACGGCTACAGGTTACAATTCCAACCACAGGCTTCAGAAAGATGATACACTTGCCGGAGCCTGCAAAGGGTCAGGAGAGAGTACTGTTTGAAATACCAGCGTGACAGCTGGCTCCTTGTCTGTCTCTTCCTCCCCCACCCCCCTCCCCAAACTTGTCATGGTACAAGAAGTCTATAAGCAGCCCATCAGCTTTAAATATCAGTGTGCGTGAAGCAGGAGCACGAGAGCGAGGGAGCGGGAAGCAGACAGCGCGCCTCTGTCGCCACTGCCTGTCAGGGAACACTAATGAATTTCACCACCAGCAGCCATGCCTTAGATGGGGGTGGAGGTGGGGGTGGGGAGTCTTCTAGGGAGAACTCTCACAGTATTAAAACGTCTCTTCCCAAAGCCCTGTGAATAAATGCCACCGCAGAACTGAGAACTATGCTGGCCACTAAGACTCAGGGCAAAGGAGGGGGAGGGCTTGGGACGAGCCCTAAGGTCTTTCCAAAGAGGAAGAGGAGTGCAAGTATGAGGCTGGAGAGAGCCAGCTGAGCTCCCCATCAGGAGGTGACCACCATCAACCGTATTCCTCTCTAAACAGCCTTGGGATGCTTGGCTGAGAGGACTAGGAGGACAAGAAGAAAAGCCTCGTGCAGGGAGACAGTACCAGTTGGTTAGACTCACTCCCTCCCTGCTCCACTTCCCAGCAACTTCAGCCAACTCACTTCACTTGAGTCCAGGAGCAAGCGCTCCTAGATCTTCCCAGATCTAGGGAAGGTAGGGTGAGGAAACCACAGCACAAGTCAGTCCCAAGAGGAAGCTGCTTCCGCCACGATATCAGGGGCCAGAGCTTATTATGCTCTCCATTTCACAGATGAGGAATGGAGCCAGAGGGAGTAATGTGACTTTCCCATGATCCTACAACTAGCAGGCGGTGGAGTCAACACTCAAACCCAGGTCTCTCTCCCTTCTAAAGGCCCTGCTCTTTCCACAGTACCACACACCTCTCTGAGGAGGGGCTGACCACTCACTGGCTCCTGAGTGCCCTCAACTGCCAGGCCCTGCCCTGCCCTGCCCTGCCCTGCCCCTCCGCTCCCTCCCCCAGGGACACATGCACCTCTGGCTGGCATGGGCCACAGCTGCCATGTAGCACAGGGCTGGGCCCTGGGCCAGGGTGAACCCAGCCTGGCAGAGCAAGCCCTGGGCATGAGCCAGGCCATCACCTGGGAGTCTCCACGGCTCAGAGGGCATGGCTGCAGGCAGAAGCCTTCCCTCGGGTGCCCTCTGCACAGCTCTGATCAGCAGTGTCTGATCTGGCAATGACCTGCTGTGCAGGGGGCAAATGACATTTAATTTCCTCTTGGTTTCCCTATGGTACAGACTAAAGGCCGTCACCTGCGTCTGGGTCTGGCAGCACAGCTGGAAGTGTTCCCAGACATGCTGCTCTGGAGAGTTCCCAAACAGAAACCAGAACACAGGCGGGTGCAGAGGGACACCCTGTAGGCCAAGCTGCCCATCCTCCCAGAGAAAACCAACCTCAAATCCCCACAGGCAAGCAGATGTTCCAAAAGGTTCTGTATGTGTATAGTGCACCTCCCTGTGCCACGGCTTTCTGGCCCACTTGCCACATATCTCTATTCCCATTTCTCCCTCATGGAGCCCGTATAAATAACCACACACAGTACACAAGAGCCACAAACACCCTGCGGAACATATAACCTGTGCCTCCCCTGTGCCACAAATACGCCATGAAATCAAATACTGTGTATCTCACCAGCCCCTCTCCAGTCAAAGGATAAGACAGGCACCTCTCCAGAGCCTCTCCTGCTACCATTCTTCCAGGGAAAGGGCACGGTGCCCACCTGTGTGGCTGCGAGAAGTGATGGAGTGGCTGCCAGGACTTGGGCAGGTGGAATGGCAGAGGACCCAGTAGGCAGCAGGGAGTGGGGCTGGGGGAGGAGGGTGGGCAGGTGCTGGGAGGTTTCCAGCGCACTCTGGTCAGTGTCTCAGATGGTGAGCTATTTGCTTTTTCAGCTCAGGAGCTCTGTAGCAGTTTGAGCCGTCTCCAAGATACCTCACTCATCCCCCACTAGAGTCTCCATCTGGCCTATGGCCATCTTGACCCTTTGCCTGGGCCCTTGGCCCTTTGCCTGGCCTACAATGCCCTCTGGAGGCTCCACAGAGAGCATCCTGCAAGCATTCGGGATGCGGCAGGCAGCCTGA
The DNA here is from genome assembly GCF_910594005.1 of Cervus elaphus. Lineage (NCBI taxonomy): Eukaryota > Metazoa > Chordata > Mammalia > Artiodactyla > Cervidae > Cervus > Cervus elaphus. The sequence goes on along the minus strand of NC_057834.1, from coordinate 122,029,004 downwards.
CCTCTGCTTCAAGGACACAGCTGTTCCCCTCACCCCATTGATCTCCTCTGCACTGATCCCAGCTCCCCTGACTCCTTCAGAATGTAGAACCTAGCCTACAGAGTCACACTTCTGGTGGGCATTTTCAACTGTGCTCCATGGAGCTCTAGCATTCTAGGAGGGACATGGAGCTACTTTGTGCTGGTAAGGGTGGGAAGAGGAAGAATGGGCAGGGTCTTGCCCCAGCTTCAACCAGAACAGCTCAACTTTTATATATTTCGTAATATTGGGCTTTCTTTAACATTTTATTTTTTTAAAGTTTCCTGATAAAAATACTACCCGTTCGATCTCAACTGTGCTGCTCCAGGTTTTCATGGCATTCATTGTGTATCCTATCGGTAGTGTTCTCCGGCTCTACCTTACTGATTACTTAGCCTGCAACTGGTTTTGCACATGCTGCTCCTTCTGTCCTGATCACCTAGTGGTCTCCAGAGTCCCCAGCACAGTCGTTACTGGGCCCAGAGCAACTCTCAACAGGGGCTCACTTTAGGCTCCTGCTGGAATATTCTTCCAGGATACACAGTGGCTAGTGCCTCCAATGGCAGTTTCTAACAGTATTCCTCGGAAGACAAGAGTTGCCGTGGGTGGTAACTGACATTTACAAGAAGGTCCCAGTGAAGATGTGTGGCATGTGCCACTCTTAAATCACCAATTGCAGCACACCTGCTACCATTATCAATCATCTAAACCAACCAGGGACCAAGGAGACTTTTGCATCTGGCCAATCTACTGGCAAAATGCAGTATATTCCAATAGGAAATACCACTCATTAGAAGTTTCCAAGCCACGGAAGTAGGACCATTGGAACATAGGATGATGCTCCTCAGCCAAGTACTCAAGGGTCTGCCCCTTGTAGAGGAGTCGCTCATATGTGCGTGCTCAGTTGTGTCCAACTCTTTGCGATCCCATGGATTGTGCCCGCCAGGAGTCACAAGTCCCACAGTTCTGCTTATCGGACTGGAAATGGGCAAAACCCCTTGGCCCATCAACCAGGCCCGCCTCCTGGGCCTCCTCCAGCCAGCTCTTGGGAGGCAGTAGCAGGAAGGCAGGGGACCGTGCTCCTCTGTGCTGAAGCCACTTGTTAATAGGCCCCAGATTCCCTCATCCCCCGGGAAAAGGAGGCAGCAGTGAGCCCTCTCCCTCCCTCCACACCCACCCCCCCCCCACATCTGCCTCCCAGCAGGGCCAGGGAGGAGAGCCATTAGCGTGTGCCTCAGCAGACAATGGGGAGGAGAAGTCTCCAGAGCAAAGGACAACTGCAGCAATTAGAATGCAGGGAGGTTCAGAAGCTATTTAACTGGGTGACCCTGAGGTCGCTGCATCTGACTCCCATCCCTGGATAAATATTGTATGAGAGGGGAGGGGGGCCAGAGAGGGAGCCAGCGGAGTGCTGCTCCTCCTTCCACTCCTTTCCCTACCCCACACGGCTGCCTCTAGCCACACACACCAAGAACATTATTTACAGCCCTGACAGTCAGAGCAATCACTCTGCTAACCAAGAGGGAATGGACAAAGTCGACTTACCCAAAATTGACTATGGCAATTGAAGAAGAATCCAGGGCTGTGGGGGAAGGGAGCAGAGCCAATACTGAGATGCAACGCTTCTCCCAGATTATGGGTCCAGCTAGCATGAATACTCTCCATCACACCAAAACCACCAGCAGGTGAAGCTGGTCCCAACTGGTAGAGAGTCATCAAAAATGGGGCACCCTTCTACCCTTTTGGGAGCCCCATAACAGAGAAACTCCTGGATCTCATCACTACCCAGGCTGTCATTGCTCAGTCGCTCAGTTGTGTCCAACTCTTTGCGACCCCATGGACTGTAGCACGCCAGGCTTCTCTGCCCTCCACTATCTCCCAGTTTGCTCAAATTCATGTCCATTGAGTCGGTGATGCTATCTAACCATCCCATCACACCAGGTGTTCCCTAGCAAAGATGGGAGTCCCAGCTACCTGCCCAGAGGAAGCCACATGCCACTTACTTATCCAGCGGATCCCTTAGCTGACTTAGTGGGTTAAGGCCACGAGGAGGAAAGTCAGACAAAGCAGCAAGGGGTCAGGGTGGGGGAAGAAGAGGAGAGCGTCTGAGCACGGGCTGTGCCTCAGCCCCCACGTGCCGCTCCTCCAGTCCTGCTCTAATGCACCCTGACATGCCTCTGAAGACAGAGAGCTGTTTGCAGTCAGCACCGTGATTTGTTAGTAATTATTTCCATGGTGTCACATTGCTGTCACTCTGTTAACAAAGAGACAGGCTGCCTCGGGCTGCCTGCAAGAAAGAATCGCAGAGAAAAAGGCCTGTCAGGCTCCCGGGACTCTCTGGGCTGGCTGGCTTTCTTCCCCAAACCAACATCCTTGCAGGCTTTGGAAGAAACAGTTTTACAGAACTATCAAGTCTGAGTCATGTCACCCGTTAGCCAGGGACAGAGAATTTATCCCACCCGCTCACAGGTACCCTTCCCAAAGCCCGACAGAGCTAAGCCCCAAGAGTCCACGGATCATTCAGGCCACTCTGCCAGCGGCAGCCTTGGGTTCCCTAGCCCACACCTCCCCAGCCCTCTGCTTCCTGACTTCCTCCTCACTGGGGTGTTCACAGCCTCCTCCATGCTCTCAGGAGCCTGATCACAGTGACCAATTTCAGAAGCAGCCACCTCGCTGGCATGGATGGTGGTTAGGGAATACACAGTGGAAGGGCATCTTCCCTCCTTGAACCTGCCAAACACCATTCAGGACCAAAGATGCTCAGGCGCCTGAGCACCTGTGAGGAGATCTTCTCTGAGCTGCCTAGATCGGGACAGAATCTGCACTAAGAGAGCTGGTGGTCTGCTTTAACACAAAATAATGTCTACATTACCCTGGCTGGGAATTAGAGGACAGATTGGTGAGCGCTGACAAAACAGAGGTCACTCACCTTACAGGCATGGAAAGTTGGAGATTAATTCTCTCCTCTCACAGAGGGAATCAGACTCCAGGACAGAAGAAGGAGGCACCGATCTTGAGAAACCCTTTCATCGCCAAACAGCAGTAGCAGCAGCAAAGAAAGGAAGACGAAAGCCCACAAAAGTCTGAGAGAGGCCCTGTCAAGGTGGCAAGGGCCACTGCCACTCAGCTCCTACAGAATCCCAGGGGACAAAGGAGCCTAGACAAGACTCCGAGTCCTGGCATCAGCATCCAAAAGACAGGGCAGTGCTGGCTGCACGCACTGAAATGAAAGCCCTGCGAAGGCAGGACTTCCCAAGTTTTATCTCTTTGTTCACTGCTAAGTCCTCAGTACCTGGAACAGTATAAGACATATCATGGGCATTCAATAAACATCTATTGAAAGAATAAATAAATCAGCGACTAGGACTCAAAGGCCACTTCCACGGCCCTGGGGTTAGCCTCTATCACAGGGGTTCAGAAAAGAGGGAGGCCGGTGCAGACTCCACAAGAGACAGGGAAGACCACATGTCTAAGGGGCTGGAATTAGGTTTAAAAGGATGAGGGAGATTAATTAGGACAAGCTGACAGGACTAGGCAGATGCTCGTATCAGATAGAACATTCACATACTCACTCAATAAACATGAACAGAAAGACCAAAAGAACAAACTGCAGTATAGTAATACAATGGAATCCTATCCAGCAATAAACAGGTCGAACTACCAATACATACAACGACACAGATGAATCTCTTGTATGTTACACTGAGCAAAGGAAGTCAGACTCAAAAGAGTACATCTTGTATGATTCCATGAAGGCCAAAAAGAAGAAAATGAGCCAAAAGTAACGGAAGTCAGAGTAGCGGTTACGTGGAAGGGGGAAGGCACTATTGACAGAAAAAGGGCACAAGGAAACTTTCTGGGATGATGGGAAAAGTTCACCTTGATCTGGGTGGTACACAGGTGTATACATGTATAACAATATGCTGAGCTGCCCATTTCACACTTGTATACTGGATGTACCCTACTGTACCTATTTCATACTTCCATTTCTAAAAAGATAAATTGTTTTTTGGTTTTCCTTTTTCTTTTTTTGGCTGTACCACATGGCATGTGGGATCTTAGTTCCCCAACTAGGGATCAAACCTGAGCCTTCTGTGTTGAAAGTGTGGAGTCTTAACCACTAGACTGCTGGGGAAGTCACGATAAAAAAAAAATTTTTAAGTTGGGTCTCAAGAGTCATGTGAAAAGTATCTCACCCATACAAATATAAAAATAAATGAAAAAAAAATATTTTCTAGCATCAACAGTGGAAGTTCAGGATTTCTCCCTGGAGTTCAGGACACAAGCCCCCCATTCTTCACTCTCTATTTTTCAGAGGCCATTGCTTCAGTCGTGTCCAACTCCATGCGACTCTATGGACTGTAGCCTGCCAGGCTCCTCTGTCCATGGGATTCTCCAGGCAAGAACACTGGAGTGGGTTGCCACGCCCTCCTCCAGAGGAACTTCCCAATCCAGGGATTGAACCCGCATCTCTTACATCTCCTGCATTGGCAGGCGGGTTCTTTACCACTAGCGCCACTGGAAAGCCCTTGCCAGAGGACAGAAGGGCCCAAATGAATGGCCAAGGCCTGCGAAGGTCCGAAACTGTTCAAAACACAAAGCGGTGCCAGCCGAGTCTCAGGTGGAGCTTCTATTCCAGAACATGCAGACTCCACAGAAGTAGAGCTGGTGCCCTGGTCAAGCCATGCCCTGCTGGTTCTGAGGCTCCCTGAAGGAGCCTCTCAGATTCCTCCACGGAGCACAGAGCCAGACTTCCAGACACTGCCCAGAAGTGCCACAGACACAGAAACAATCTGTCTTCCTGACAAGCCAGGCAGAGACCAGCTGATCTACTCCAGCTCTGGGTGGTGGTTAAGGTCCGAGTGCCCACGGCCCCTCCTGCCAGCAGGGGGAGGCGGTTAAGACCCTCCAGGATGGTTGAGGGGCACTCCATCCACCAGATCGGGGACTAGACACCTGGCAGCCATACTCACTTCAGGACCAACGAAGCAATAAAGAGTCATCTAGTCAGCAGCGCTGCAGCAGGCTCCCACCACCAGAAACATCTCAGCACCTGGCTGGCCACTACATAAACACCTCCACCTTTCATCAAGGTTTTAACTGAGCAAAACTTCCACTCCAGGGATTCCCACAACCACCAGAGTACTTAGGACCCTCCGACACCTTCCCAAGGGGGTGAGAAGACGAGTCTGCCACTGGAGCCCCACCCTGAAACCTAAAAATGCCCAGAAGCTGGAATACCAGAGGCGCTGTCTGCCCGGGAGGAGCCGTGCCCGCAGACCTGATGGAAGTGTCTCTTTCTCCCCGAGTGTCCCTGCAGGCCTAAGGTCCCCCCAGTCCTTCCCTGGACTCAGGCTCTGAGGGAAGGCTGCAGGCTGCACAGCCTGCCGACCCATAGCTCCAGGACCGCATGGAGAAGGGTGGGAAGGAGCACCAGCTGGGAGCCAGAAACCTGCTCCTGCCCCAAGGCCCACACGCCAGAGATAGGTAATCCCTAGCCAAGCCCAATGTCAGCAGCCCCTTTCCTGCCAGGTCCCAGCCCCAGGACAAGTGCAGGAATGGGCTCGCCCGCATCTGTGAGGAGGCTGACTCCAGAGGCCAGAGTTCTTAGGTGGAGGCGGGGCACCCCTCGCTCCCCAGCGCCCAGGAACCCTGGGCCCGAGGAGCTGTCAGGCTAACGAGGCTACCCCACCACCACTCCATCTGAGCGTGGCAGGCTGCGCTGCACGACTGGCTTCAGGTGGCTCTTCTTTAATTAATGGCATCCCAGGCTCTGCAGGGAGCTTCACCCCACAATGAATGGCCCTCTCTCATTAGAGGCAGGCCTGCCATGATGTATTCAGGGCGAGGGCCAGGATTCATTTCCCTGTCTGTGGGTTGGGGATGGGAGGGAGGGGGGAGGCAGCAGGGAGAGATTTATATCGAGTGACTTGGATTAGCTGCAGCTGAAACATGACCCCATCAACGCAAGCTGCCTTCTTGGGGCTAACCCAACGCACCTCTGCTGACGAGAGGGCTCTAGGGAAGCTAAAGGGAGGGCAGAAGGTCTGGTTCTTGTTCACTCTGGGCTCAGGCTGTAGCTCAAAGGCCCAGAATTCCTATACAACCTCCAGAAGCCCCTCCCCAGCCCACCCACACACACTGGGTGTGCAGTGCAAGCCTGGCCTGACTCAGAGCTGATCTTGCTTTACCGAGAGCCTCTTCGTGGCCAGGAAGCTGACCCATGGGCTTCACAGCTATATCAAAGTGCTGACCATGGCAACCATCTGTTTCTCTTGCTTTCTATAGGAAATACCCTCACTCCCTACCTCAGAGGAGGAGTCCACAACATGGTAAGGCCCACGTCTGCAGCTGTGTGGGCAGGACCCAAGGATGTTTGGCCATCTCAGACTTCGAGCTACCCAGCACTCGGGAAAAGGTGGGCATCAGTCTGACGTGGTAACATGTTGGCAGCACCGCACTGTGCTGACCCCTTAGGCTGAACCCCACCTCCAGGGTGGGGGGATCCTGAGCAACACTCCTTCTCTCCCCCTGGAGCCATCCCACAGCGATCATGAGACTGAGCAAGGTAGTCTGGAGTCTTCAAGGCAAAAGACTGCCTTGGTCTTGAAGACTTCATGGTCTTGAAGACTGGGGTCTTCAAGGCAAAAAGGAAAATGTGGCCCATGTTTCCAACGTACTTCTCACAGACCTGCAGAGGCGGCCACCCTACACTGCTAGCCACACAGGTGGTTTCAGGCCATGGAGTTGGGTAGGTTCAGGCTGGCAGCAAACAGCACACAGGCCTAGAAACTTCCCCTATAAGTCCCATTAAACTTGTTCAGTTTTGCTTGTGCTTGGGAGAAAAATCCCACTGCAGAGCCTGTCCTCCATCCTCGGCCCTCTGAGAACGCCCAGTTCACTTAGAGAGATGGAGGGTGAGCCCCCAGCTGCTGCTGCCAGCCAATCAAAAGGCTGCTTTGCTGTGTCCCAGGGAGGCCAGGGCAGAATGCCTATCATCTGCACACACAGGCTCCATGTTGTCCACGCTTTCCCCAGCCCTCGTGGTGGAGCATTCATATACCCTTCCTTCCCTACTCAGAAAGAGATGTAGCTCAGTTCCGCTTTGCTAAGCCCTATTTGGCAATGTGTCTAAACACATGCAAACTTAATTAGTTCAGGAGGGGAGCCCAAGCGCTTGCAGTGACAGATAAAAGTATCAGGAAATGAGACAAGTCAGGACTGCCAGGGAGTTCTGACTCAAGCCCCTTCCCCCAACAGGCTGCTAATCAAAGGTGATACAGCTCCGTGCCGGGACCAACTGGCAAACCCATGGACAAGGTTCTCACGAGCTTAGAGACATGATGAGATGCCCCACGTGCTTCCAAGCATACTATAGGATAGAGGTGTCCAAAGTAATATTGGCAGTGGTTTCCTTAAAACAGATCTGAGGATTCATTCATCTGTAGATCAGCAAGGAGTCTCTCAGACAGCCCCAAGCCATCCCCCACCACACCTCTGGGCCAACCACGTCCCCAGAGCAAAACGAAGCAAAGGTCCAGCCCTCCAACCAACACCAGCCCAGGGTGTCAGAGAACATCCCAAGGCTCTGTCACTCAGTGCAAACAAAGGAGAGGAGGAAGGGTACTCCCACCAACCCCAAAGCCAAGATGGAAGACAAAAGCAGACGGTCAGATACCCAAGCAGTCAAACAGGCGACTTCCAGAGTTCAAATCCCTGCTACAAAGTGGTTGTGTGCCCTTGACAAATTACTTACCTCTCAGCGCCCCAGTTTCCTTATGTGTTAAAAAATAGTTTCATAGGATTGTAGTAAGGATTAAACGAGATAATGTATAAAGAGCACAGTAGGACTCCTGGTATGTAGTAAGTAGCCAATAAATGCTGGCTATCTTTATTATCTGATGTCACTTTTCCAGAGCAGTCCCAGCCCTCAGTCCTGGGGACACAAATGTCTCAGAGAAAGCCCTTCACATTGCTCCTAGGACCAAGCCCCTCCTCCCTCACCCAGGCCCTGGCACCATCTCACCCAGGACCCACCATGCAGGGCCCAACACCCAGTGCTGGCAGGGGAACCCAGGAGCTTCTTGGCATGAGCAGTGCAGTCCTCTAACCCCTCACCTCACACTCAGGCTGGGGCAGGAGGGTCTGAGATTTTTTCTTCCATTCCATTTTCCCTGAATCCACTCACTACCACCCACTGCCATTCTTCCTGGGCAGGGATTCTACAGGCCCACTCCACGCCTTAGTTGTCATTTATTCAACACACATTTATTGAACAGCTACATGTCAGGCATCGTCCTGGGGTTATAATGGTGCACACAATCTAGGGAAAGAGACAGACAAGTGAAGGCAGCTATAACACAATTTCATGTATGAATAAGTACATGTGCTCCAGGAACGTACAGGAAGGCACCTAAAAAAAGATGTTAGGAGGGATCCTTAGGAACTGGCCAGTTACAGCACCTGGCTAGGGGTAGGGGGAGCCTGAGTACATAGAGAGCATCAAGAGATGAGGCTAGAGAAACAAACAAGAGCCTTGAAACCTTCAATAAACACTGTGACTTTGCCTGGAGGACAAGGGGAAGCCTTGAAGGGTGTTAAGTGGGTATGATGTAATCTGCTACAATTAGGAGAAACAAATATAAGAAACAGGACAGTTGGAGAGACCAACAAGAAAGAAGACATTCATAGGAATCCAAGCACATGGTGACCTGAACTAGGGCAGGGGTAGTGGGTTTGGAAAGAAGGCAACAACTTTGAGAAACCTCTGGGAGAAAGGATAAACAGGGTCTGGCAATTAATTGGTTATGGCTAGAGGGGCGAACCCAAGGAAGATTTTCAGTTTTCTGACAGAACTACTGAGTAGATGGTACCAGTGAGTTATTATTCAAGAAAATGCTAGAGGACAAGGTGTTGGGAGAAAAATAACACCTGAGCTTTAAGTTTTAAAGCCTCCTTGATAGCTCAGCAGGTAAAGAATCCACCTGCAATGCAGGAGACACAGGAGACGCGGGTTTGATCCCTTGGTCAGGAAGATTCCCTGGAGGAGAGAATGGCAACCCTCTCCAGTATTCTTGCCTGAAAAAGCCCATGGACAGAGGAGCCTGGCAGGCTACAGCTGATGGAGTCACAAACAGCCAGATACAACTGAGCGACTAAGCACTGGCTTTAAGGGTATTCAGGTAAGACAGAAAAAGAGGAGCTGGACATGAAGGCTCAGAGTTCAGATGGCAGGGGGAACAGACTCCTCTTCTCCAGTGGGATCACTGCTGCACGTTGGTTCCATTTCTCATACAGAGGAATAGATGAGAAGACAGCATACAGAGAAGAGCTGAAGCTGAGAAATAGATGAGATCACTCCCATGAGTGTGAGTGTATAGGATAAAAAGAAAAGACAGCTAGGAGAGAGATCAAAGAAATGCCAGTATTTAAGAAACACCAAATTTAAGAGAAAAGGAAAAAAGAAACATAGAAAGGAAAGGGAAGGAAAAAGTTGGAGAAACAGGAAACATAAGTAGAGATGAAGAGTGCTTCGAGAAGGAGGAAGTAGTCAGGCTGATGAATGATGCGAAGAGGGCCCAGAATGACCCCCAGCAAGCCTTTCAATCTTCATCTACACATCCCACGAGATACTGTGTACCCCACAGAGTTCTCCCCGGCATGTGCTTCCTCTGCCATGGGACTTCACTCCAGGGAACAGCACTCTCTGCTCTCCCACCGTCCTGCCTGCATGACCCTCAGCAGTCCCTGTAGAGAGAGTGTGCGAGTGTGTGTGTGTGTGTGTGTGTGTGTGTGCGAGTGTGTGTGTGTGTGTGTGTGTGTGTGTGTGTGTGTGTGTGTGTGCGCGCGCGCGCACTAAGTCACTTCAATTGTATCCAACTCTTTGTGACCCTATGAACTGTAGCCTGCCAGGCTTCTCTGTCCATGGGGTTCTCCAGGTGAAAATACTGGAGAGGGTTGCCATGCTCTCCTCCAGGGGATCTTCCTGACCCAGGGATCAAACCCACGTCTCGTCTCCTGCATTGGTAGGTGAGTTCTTTACCACTAGTGCCCCCTGGGAAGCCCAAGCCCCCGCTGAGTATGTGTCCCCAAATCAAACAGTAAGTAGGATAATTTGAACAAGTGTTTTGTTTGTTTTTTTTCAGAGACAATGTTTGTCTGTACTTGAAACAAGAAGGGAGAGCAATATAGTCTGGAAAGGGTTCAATCATTTGGGGGAAAAAAAAAAAAAGGAGTGTGAATTCAGGAGTGACTTTCACAGAAGTGCTTCCACCTGCCTCCTGACTGGGTCTTCTTCATGATGGATTAAAAACAAAATAATACAAAAAATTTCATGTCCAAGTATTGAAGTAACTGAAATAGATCTCATTTTCTTTGGCTAGACAGCCTAGTATTAAGTGCTCTCCCCCCAGATGCCATTCTTATAAATTATCATTATTTTTTCAAACAGTTTGCTACCCAGATGGCTGAGTTTTTTGTTACAAAATATTAGTTCAGATGGTCTCACACAAACTTATGTTAAATTAATTGTTAAATATCTTTTGATCTCCAGACTTTCTGGTCCACATCTGCACAGCACCAACAGAGGGGTGTGGTACGCAAACTGCACAAGGAGAGCAGGGGAAACACCAAGTCAAATGCCAGCCCTGAACTCACACATTTGGCCTCCAATGGCAGGAAAACTCCCCGCTCCCAAGCTGAGGGGAAGCTGCGTGAGGGCCCTCCTGGCAGACTCAGAGTGGACCCCTGGACCCTGCTCCTCTACGGTGGGGTCTGACAATCCTGACCCTCTCCTCCAAAGGGCCTCTTCCCCTGAGGCACGGAGGACCAGGTCCACCCTCATATCAGTTCTTCTTATCCCCCAGCCCACTCCACAACCCCCAGTCCTCCTGATCTGCTCCTCTTCTTAAACCCACATGCCACTGGGAAACCCTGTGGCCTAGCTTCTAAGCCACCTGTGCTGTTCAGCTGGCAAACCCAGGTCTCCAAACTACAGGCAAAAAGGTAAGTTCCTCAAAGGCAGTACCTGTGCAGGTATCCATCCTCACTTTGCATCTTCCCTATCCTCCCACCATGCCAAAGACTGAAGCCCTTTACAGAGACAATACAGAGATAAGATAAACAGAGGAGAGAGAATATTGGTGAAAGAACACTAAACTCTACAAGGAGCTTCAAGAAACAGGTAAGGCAAAGGAAAGGTAGGTCAGGTAGGGAAGGCAAGCTGACCAAGAGCCAAAACCACAAGTGTCGTTTCTTAAAAAGGTTTAGAAGGAAAATGAAATCTGCACCCACTGTATTAAAACCCACCTGAGCGGAATCTGTGACGACAGCATCAAAGCCCACGTAAACCTGAGTATCGCCCCATTCAGGCTGACAAAAGATGGACACAAAATTAATCTGTCAGGATGGGGGCAGATTTCTTTTCTCCAGTGGGATTTCCACTGCCACTTCAGTCCGCATTTCTCAGTGCTGCACTAATCATGCCCTTTCCAACAAAAATGATGTGAAGCTGGCTGCAGGAAGAGGGAGGTGGTGGGGGTGGGGAACAGCAATGAGAGGGAGCCATGGCTCGGAGAGACTAGAGTGGGAAATGAAAATATTTGCTGAGTTCCTTAGACTTAGTTAAATTTGAAAATAGATGTCAAAACAAGAAGTGAGCCACATACTAACAAGTTGTTAGGTCAGTTTAACACCACCCCTGTCAGGCTCATCAGCAGGCTTTACCAGGCATGTGAGAAGGTGATGCTTCTGACGAGAGCCATCTGATAAGAGGCTCCGGGAACACGGAGAAGCTGTGCACCGTCACGCAGCACTACTTAGGTTTCCTCTCTGGCTGTTTTTATTTTGTTACACATTTAATTAAGAGCCTTCCCAGCAGTTATGCGGAATCCTGCTTCGAAAAGGCTGCCACAGAGCTCTCCTCCTTCCACCCCTGCCCCCAGACATCTGACTCCTCCTTGCACTCTCGCTTTCAGAGCTTGGCTGGCCTTCACGAGCCAGACCCAAACCACCCGCCAAAGTCTGCCCCAGTCATCTCTTTTGGAAGCTAAGTGGCCTTAAGAATTCTATTATGCCTAGCTGGGTCTACCAATTTGAGCCCCGGGTTTTAATTTGGCTTTGTTTTCTCATCTATAAAAGAGAGACACCACCTCCTACCCAAGAGGACAGGTAGGAGGACTGAGAGACATATGGTATGTGCTCATTAACATTTTTTTTAATTGCACTTTATTACAGTCACCGCCACTTTCAAAAGGGTGTATTGTTTGTATTTGGTCCCTTAATTTCTTATTCCTGATTTGTTATAAATGTATCACTCTTTTCCTTTCCTTTTTATATGCTTGCCCCTTGCTTGTACCATGAGCTACCTCGAGAGCAAAGATGGTGTTTATATTTGTTGGCCTTCTTAGAGGCCCTGGCACTTAAGTTGGGGGAACACACTTCAACCTTCCGTGCCTAAACAAGTTAAGGATTTTAAGATTCTGCCAATCTAACTGGTTGTTTTGCCTTCATTTCCAACTGATCTAATTTCTTCCATTTAATGAAATTCTTTTGGCATCATAGAGTAGTAATGCTATAACAGAAATATCAACTAAGAAATAAGATCAGAAATATAAAATGTAGTTCTTGAAATTGATGTTAGCTGTCATTTTCACGTTTTCCTTTTTTCCCTCACTCCCTTAGTAGTTAAAATAAAAAAGTGAAACAGATTCTCTCCAGGAGGTAAAGGAAAAGAGTAACCCAGAAACAGTGCTCATTAACATGTGATTTTCCTTTTACATGTGCTCAGACTCCCCAGCCCGATCCCCCTTCTTGATGACATCAGTTCCATCAAGATGCAAAGCAGCCTCCTGAGTCACCAAGATTTGTCCAGGGCCCACCATGCCAAGGCCTCCAATGCCAGCCATCCCCTCTCCTTGTCAAGGAGAAACCGACCCCAAGCTTCGGAAGCCCAGCCAGATAGTCCCCAACATCATGCGCAGGAAGCGCTCACACACGCATATAAGCACACGCCATTCACCCCTATCACAGAGGATGCTGAAACTGGGTGTTTGGGACACGAACATGCCAAAGAGAGAAAGCCACTGGGAGAGCAGCAATCTCAGCTGACTAGAGAAACCAGGCCTCTGGCCTCGACCACACGAGCCCCAGAACCCTGGGTGTCAGCCTGAACCCTGCCCCATCCCGGATAGCTTCTCCTGTGGGGTCCCTTCTCACCTGAGTGCTCAGAGCTGCCCAGGATACCGAACACTGTAAACCAGAGCAACAGCATTCTTCCTCCTCACCTTCTCCTTGGAACCCTCCCCTGACTCAGCTCTGCCTCCAGGCACAGCCCCTATAATTTCCCCAACAATGAGTGTCATCGGGAGCTCTGAAGCGTGTGGTATGCAGTCAGCGTGCACACATGATCCAAGGCCTGGGGGAGACAGATGTGCGGGCGAGTATGTGATCTGGGTTTGCTCTTCCTCCCACCTCACCTAGAGGGTTGGGTCCAATAGCAGGCTGGACAACCACCCGGGTGCAGAACTTCACCTCAATGCCCAACATCCAAAAGACATAAAAAGGATCTTGGTGAGAAAATAATGCCTGAATTGGAAATGTCACTCCAGAGCCACGACTCCCCACCCCCACCAATACCCCATCCTATGCTCAAAAACTCACACACATACACACACACAATGCTCGTTGCTGCCTGCAGTCACAAAGAACACAGAGGTATGGATCCTATCAATTCTCAGCAAGCAGTGCCCACCCTGCCACCTCCGCCCTGCTTTCGTTCCCCGGGGACTTTCTGAAGCCAAGTATCCACGAGGGTAGACAAAAGGCAGAAGTGTCAGCCCAGCAAAGGAACCAGCTCAGTCTCCCAGAACTGGGGCAGGGTCAGAAGACAAAGGAGAAAAAGCAGCGGGGACGAGGGAGGAAAGAGGTGGCTGGTGACCTGGCAGCAGCATCCCTCTCCCACCCCCACACGGGGCTCTCTGTGGCACCATCAGGGCCTCGCATTCCACCTGGGAGCCTAACATAGCATCATGGTTAGCAAGATGGACCCTGGAGCCAGGTTGCGTGGGCCTTAATTCTGGCTCTGTGTGTCCCTGGGCAAGATACTTAACCTCTCTGTGCCTGAATGTCTTCATCTGTAAAACAGGAATAATAAGAGTCCCAAGGGTTAGTAAACGAGTTACTATTTCTAAAGCATTTAGAACAGTAAATACTGTGTGCTTGGTTTAGAAGAAAATTAAAGACCCTCTTTTAACTCCTTTCCTTCAGTGCAGTAACATGTAGCCCACAATAGGAAGAGCTCCCCGAGCATAGGTAAGAAGGCAACAGCAGGGCTGGAAAGGTCCATCCAGAGGCAGAAGGCAGAGCTCCCAGCCCTCGTTCTGCCCAGCCAGCCCCCAGACCCAAGGATTGCCTGACCCAGCTGCCCTGTGGGTTTGGACATTTGAGACTGTGAAAGGCAAAACCTGGTCCCACAGGTTCCAAGCCCTGTCAGCGAAGGAGTCCTGCTCATACTCACATGACTTTTAAGTCCCAGTCTCCACAGGTGACAAAAATTGACTTGACGTTTGGATCTAAGAGGCCTTCCTTCGCCATCCACTCATCGACCCTCTGAAAAGTACACAACAAGAACAGATGAGATTTTCCTTTTTTTTTTTTTTTCCTGAGTCTCTGAAGAGCCACAACAGTGAAACGCAGATAAGCTGCTTGTAATCAGAGCAGGAGAAAACTGTAATCTTATCCTACCACAGCCCCACTCTGGGCTCTCAGCCTTGGCTCAGAACTATGGAGGCCCTTGCAGGATGATCCCTGCAGGCAGATCCCACAAGCCCAAGTGCTGGAGGGGTGGGCAGGGGGCAGGGAGCCTCTCCACTCTCCCAGTGCCTGGCAGCCCACCCTGGACAGGATAAGGACAGAAGCCAGTCGGTCAGTCCAAATACCTCTGATCCTCAAACAAAGGTACTGCCTAGCACAGACACAGGCTGGCCTGGGCCACGAGAACAGGCTGGAAGGAGGCCCCCAAGCAGGGAACTCTATAAGAACGTTCACTTGTTTAGTCATTCCACCCTCCCACCAAATGTTTACTAACTCAATGTATTAATTTACTTATTCTCCAAATGAAGGTCAAATTAATTTTCACCAAGAGGCTAGCAGAAGAGGCTCCTCTGCCGGGCTGTAGCCCCATTCTGACAACTGGGAGAGCACAGCCTGCTCCAGTCACTAGAAGTTCATCAACTGGCCCCAGAATCTGTATTTTTCTCCTCCTGGTTGGGGATTCAAATTCAACAGAATCTTTTGAAGGCTGAGCTCAATTGCCAGACAGGGAAAGAAACTGCTCCTAAACACACTTTAAGTCTTTCTTCCCCTTCATCCCTTGGATCCGTTTTATTATTTGCACTCATACTGCAAGTACAAATACTAAAATCAGTATATAACGAGAGAATTATCATAAAGCATTCACGAAGCAGTGCCTACTTTTCAGAAGATCCCAGGCATGGGGCAAGAGTGCAGCAGATCACACCGCTGTGCCACTCACACAGGGGGATTATTTTTAAAGGCTATATCGCACAGTCGTTAGAAACTCGGGATTGAAAAATCAGACACATCTGGGCTCTAACCTTGGCTCTTCCGTATCCTGGCTGTGTCACTGATGGGAAGTCATTTAAAAGTCATTTAACCCCTCTGAACTTCAGTTTCCTTCATCTATAAAACGAGGTAAGATGACTAACCTTACAGGGTTGTTTTGTGAATTATATGTGATAATGGATTAAGTGCCAACCTAAAAATAGACAGTAGGCTAGAAAGGGGAGGAAGACAGATCATCTTAATACAATATAACAGAGGCATCAATGGAGAAGCACCCAGGATGCCACTGGACCAAGAAGAGGCAGAGGCCAGCCCCACCTTTCACAGAGAAAGGCATCAGAAAGGCTGCATAAAGATGGCTGAACTAACGGCTGGGTGGCTGAGTGTGCCTGACAGCTTGGAACATAGGACAGGAGGCGAAGGCACAGACATTCCACATCTGAGAAGCAACTGTCTGTGTAACGTCTGCCTCTCCCACCGGACTACCAGCACCATGAAGGCGGGGGCTCTCGGGTGTCTCAGTCACTGTCCTGGTCCCTAACCCAGCAGTCCCTTCTTGATCTCTTGATTGAGATATGAGTAAGAAGTAATGTGACTGGAGTTCTGCAGTGACTAAAAGGAAGGGCAGGAACTGAGGCAGGGGGACTAGGTGAGGCCAGACTGTGAAGGCCTTGTGTACCCAGCAGATAACAGACAGCCCATGATAACCCTGGGCTTCCTGGATCCTCAGAGGTTCTGGAGGTCTGGCCCAGCTGAAGCAGTCCTGGAGCAGGGTCAAGGGTCCCATCCAGTTTCATGGCTGCGGCAGCCCTACCTCCTGGGACATCAGGGCCAGACTCTGCAACCCTCTTCACAGTCTGCACCCCAGAGCATCCTCTTCAGTGCAAGGGTCTCCCCAGCAGCTAAATTCTGGACCTTCCACTGCTGAATGTGTGTCTCCCGGGCCACTCTGGCCCCAGCCCTTGCACGGACACACACGCACACACACACATGCATGCACACATGCATCCTTTCCCTAGGGTCACCTAAAGAAAATTAGGTAGACATTACATAAGAAAAGAGGTAAGGCAAACCTGGAGCTCCCTAAGTCAGCTAATCTCGCTCCGGTTCACTGGCCTTAAATCCCCAAGGTAAGTGCCCCACCTGCTAGGGGGCTCCCCAACGCCCCAACTCCTGCACAGTGGTCCTGGAAAAGAGAGCAGGACAGGACAGGACTGTCAGGAGGCAACTCCCAGCAAGACCAGGCCTCTACCATGGGAAGCACTCACTGCTCCTCGGAAGCTTAGGGCCAAGGCCATTCACTCATGCAGCAGGTATTCAGTGAGCAGCTTCTGCTACGAGGCTGTCCAGGGAAGTCATGTGTTTGGAATCAGGCCTGTCCTTTTCCTTCCCTTCTCTGTTTGAATGGAGAGATGGCTGGAGGGACCACCAACACAACCCGCAGTAGCCAGCCTTCCCAGCTACTGAAGGTGTAGAGAAGCCCAATCCGAGACCAGCTAAGAACAAATGTGTTGAACGAACACCCAGGCGGCCATCTGTTCAGGGCCTTGGTTAGGATGAGAACTAGCTCCTCAGCTCTTTAACCAGCTCAGGGCTCATGGGAAAAAGCGGAGCCCAGTCTGGTCTCCTCAACCCCTCCCAAGACTCCCTCAATGCCAGCAATCTCCCCTCTTCACCCACAAAGTACACTGAGACTGAGTGAGACTCAGACTCCTTTGAGCACCCTGCTTCAGGGTTGGCTCAGGGTCAGCAGGAGAAAGCCTCCTAAAGATCAATCTCTCCCTCAACCAGAACCTCTCGGGAGAAAACTCCATAACCTCGACAGCCCTGGTTTGGTGCTGGCCCAGAAAAAGCATCTTCCTCCCAAGATCCCAGCCAGAGACACTCCAGGGAAAAGCTGCCTGTCCCCTGGCCTCGCTCTGGGAAGCTAGCTGGAAGATAGGGATGGAAGGGTCCCCTCTTTCTCCTTGAGTCTGGTCTTGGAGAGAGCAGTCCAGGCTGAGGATACCCCTTAGTCATAGGGGTGAATCTCCCCACCCAAGAAGAGGGTCAGTGGGGCTGGGAGACACCTCAGAGCTCATCTTCTCCCAATCCTTCAAGAGCCTGACCAGCCACAGAGCCTGGGCCTGCATGCTCCCTGGGACCGGGAACACACTTGGCCACTGGGTGAGCCTAGACCTGTCTCTCTGGCCCTAGTTCCACCCTGAAGAGCCCCAGGAAACTCAGTCTGCATTTCTCTCCCCCAAGGGACAGGCCCTCTGGGCTCAAGAAGGAGATTTTCCTCCCTCTCCCATCACCACCCTACTTCCTCCAGGTGGATTCCTTCCAGGGAAGGTGTGCTCTGCTATCCTCCCAGACACTCGGCTTGCCCCTGTGATTGGGGCAGAGCTTTGGGCTTATTGCTCTTAAGGATAAATAAAGCATCTAATGCGATCCACAGGCTTTTTCTCCCCTCCCCCTAGAGAAGAAGTTGCGGGGGGGGGGGCTCTCTCCCTCTCTGAAAACCCCAGGTCAGCGGGGGTGGGAGATGAGCTGAGGCCGAGCACAGCTTCCCGATTCCCTCAGGCTGGAGCACAAGAAGCAGCATCTTAACCTTTTCCAGCTCCCCGAGGAGAACATCCCAGAAGTGTGGTCTCTGCCAAGGGTTCTAAAGCCTTTAATTTGATTTTCCTCACATAGGCAATTGTTGTAATTATTCTGATTAGGAATCATTACCCAGTGCAGCCTCCGCACCCCTGACAGGCACAACGCATCCAGCGGCAAGCTGCAGTGGGGCAGGCAGGCCGGCCGCACCTCCTGGAGGAGCTGACAGCAAACAAAAGCCATCAATGGGGAGTTCTGGGTGAGTTAATGAAGAGCTCACATGCCACAAGAAGCCAACACTAAAGCTAAACAAAAACACCTCCAGTCCCCGGGGCCGCCCGCAGTGCCGCAGCTCGGCTCCCCTGTTCCCAGCCGCCCGGCGCAGGCTGCCCGAGTCACCGGAGCCAACGGCCAGCAACAGCCTCGGGCTGCGAGCAGGCGGGGCCTCCACCGACTCCCGGGGGCGCGCGGACATCTTGTCAGTAACCCTGACGGGAACAGCTGGAGATGACAGATCAATGGTTCAATACTCTCAACAGCATGTCACTGATGTGACAGCAAATGTTATTCTAATCAAGCCATAATCATAGTCAAATTACACAGCTACATTCTCAGGAGGGGAGGGAGAGGAAGGCGGCAGGAAGGGGTCAGAGGTCAGGAATTAAAGGTCACTCAACCTACCTCCAGCACTTGCTGCAGGCTTGGCTGACCATCCACCATGGCTTGAATAATCCCGGTGAGCTGAAAGGAAAGAGAAATAGCCTATGGGTGGAAACTGGGGACGCAGGGACTCAAAGCTGGACTGGAGTCTTTTCTGTTTTCCTCCTTCTACAGTAAAGCCTCTGACCTGCACAGCTGTAGGCTCCAAACCTGACAGGAGCCTTGGGGATCACGTTCCCCCACAACTTCCTGCCCCAAGATGGGGATGCATATCCACATAGGGAGGACCGGCTGGGTCTCAGATCTGTTTTCAGCTTTCATTTTGCAGAAAATCTGATTTTACACATTTTTTGTATTCAGTAGGTACAATAACCCCTCCCGAATTACTGTGCTAGTAGTCCTCCAGGTTCCTCTGTCCATGGGGATTCTCCAGGCAAGAATAATGAAGTGGGCTGCCATGCCCTCCTCCAGGGAATCTTCCCAACCCAGGGATCAAACCCAGGTCTCCCACATTGCAGGCAGATTCTTTACCATCTGAGCCACCAGGGAAGCTATCAAGGCTTTAGTTTTCATGTAGGCTGAGGGATCTTTCCAACCCAGGGATCGAACCAGGGTCTCCTGGATTGCAGGCTGATTCTTTAGCAGTTGAGCTACCCGGGAAGCCCAAGTAAATTCACCTCCAGGCTCCTTAGGAGTTCCTGCAGAACTCAGGGAATGCCCCCACATGGGACCAGCACCTCTAGTTCCAAGTCCGCCTTTCTCTGAGCCTCAGTGTCCAGCACTTCCCCCTCTGCACCAGTGAAGGGCAAGGGTGCCCCCAGGCATCCACCCTTCACCCTGCATACCTGGGCCTTCGATACTGGCTGGCCAAGCAGGAAACCGGCACCTTCAGCAGAGGAAAAAGCCTTCAAACCCAGTCTAGAGGACTTCTCACTCAAGGGCCTCTGTTCCACCCAGGTCAGGCCTAGGTTCAAACCAGCTTGGTGCTTTGGTCTGCTTTATTTTGAAGTGGAAAATATCCCTCAAGTGCAGACTAGAGAGGCTGCCTGCAGGGCCTGCGGCAGGAGGCCCCTGCACAGACATGGACCCAGCTGGAAATCACCGTGGCCGGCATGCCCCCGGCCACTTCCACACAGAGTAGCATCTCAGGCCTGCTTAGAAACTTCTCTTTTTTTTTAAGTGTGGGGGGTGGGGATTAAACTCCAATTAAACTATAATTATGTGTAATGAATACCAAATACCCAACTCACAGAAACCACTGGCTCTAAGAGGTAAGGTTATTTTCTCATAGCGACTTACACGGAATGGTAATACACACCTTTTAGGGAAGAAATTTTCATTTTAAGAACGCTGAGTTCCTCTAGGTGGGTTTCTGTAGTTCATCAAGTCATTATTAGGTGGTATTTTAAGGAAGTGTAAGGACACAGCCACTCTATTTTATATTCCAGAAACTGTTTTTATATTAATCTGTATTTTAATTGGGTAACAGCTGCTGCCTACAGACTTCCCATGGTCTAAAAGGAAAATAAATTAGAAAGATTAACTACACTGTTGTTTCGCGAGGCTTTAACCCACAGCATGCCCACCCGGCTGGCACTTCCACACCCTTTCCTTGCTCGGAAGACCAAAGAACTGCCCAGCAGAGGGAGGGCCTGAGCCAAAGAGAAGAAAAGGTGGCCCCTGAGGGCGCGGGTGGGGACGGGGAAGGGCCCCAGGTTTGCAGCTTTCATCATGGAGTGCCGAGACGTCTTTCATTCAGTCAGCATCTATTGCTGCAGAGGCGGGGCCCCACTCAAGCAAGCAGGGATCCAGCAGCGAAGAAAAGCATGGCAACCCTGCCATTGTGGAATCTGAGTGCTTCCTGGCAGCCCCGTCCTGGCCCAGTCCAGTCGGCACCCAGAGCCACACGGAGCAGGCAGGGCCCTGTGTTTTCTCTCAGCAGGGTCTGGAGGAGGCCTGTTGCCAACTCCAGGTCCCACAGCCAGATGACTGGTTGCACCCACTGCTGCCTTTTCTCACCCAGCTTCTCTCCTGCTAGGTTCTCCTAGGGCCGAGTCCATCCCTAAGCCTGGCGCTGGGGCTTTGGATCAGGACAATCCTGGAAAAGAGGGCGCACAGCCACTTGTCAGGGAAAGCCCCAGGGTCTGCGCACAGGCTCGTGTCCAGTCTGAGTTTCCTGGGGCAACGTTAGGTCTCCTCCTCTGGACTCCCACCAAGGGTCACTCAGATGAACTCTGAAGAGCTTTCAGAAAATCCCTCTCACACAGGAGACCAACGCGGGGGTGCAGATGGCCTCCAGGATTCTAGGGCGTTCTCACACTTCCCCGCAGTGGTCAGCAATCCCAGAATCATCAGCCTGGGAGGAGCCTAGCGAGCTTGGCTTCCTCCCTCTCTCCATGCTTCCCAAACCACCTGTGGTCCAAGGCATGGCTTACAGCTTACAGCTACGGGACTTGAACTCAACCCCCAGAGACATAGGGGCGTGAGATCGTTTCAGGAATGGGCCTCGCTCCCCTATATTAATGCCTCCAACAATGGACCACATTTGATCAGCTCAGTCAAGGCACTCGATGAAGATGGTGGAGGGTGAAATTTAAGAAGTCATTCCCCGTACCTGATACCAACAACCTATAAGACATACCAGAAACTGTGAGGAAGAGAGAAAATATAATAAAATATATACTGGAAGTTATACCATAGGCCTAACCTAAATCTTTCACGCTGCTGTTTAAGCCCATTCCCACTTGGGTTAATATATGTTTGTAAAAAGCTTTCACATCCTCACAATGAAAGGTACTAGAGCAAAGCCAAGTATTTATTAAGCTGAGAACCAGGGCTCACAGGCTAAACAGAGCTCAGAGACCTTAACCACTTAAAGCAGGAGAGGTGAGAGGAAGGATTAATGTGTGCTCCGTGGCTCCTTTCACTGAGGGATTACAGATTAACTCCCGCTTCCCCAGACTCAGAAACCACAAGGCGAGGGGCTTCTGACCCTGACTGATAACGTGACTGGTGACTGAGATCCCCTACCCACACCAGAGCTCTGTCTGGGGACTAGAGGGCTTCCTCGTTCGTAAACACGGGCAACTACAGGAAGCAGCCCTGGACGCTCGCTGCCAATAGCAGGTCAGCATCCAATGCTTTCTCCCTTCACAGTTTATCTCCAGCACAATCGTATTCTGACACCAAGACAGTTTGTTGATTACATAAGCACTTGTCTCTGGTGTGCAATCTGATAATCAGACCCACTCTTTCTCCTCAGACAAAGAGACCAATAAATCTCACCCTTTACAAGTACAGGTGCAAGACAAAGCCCTTTACTGGCATTTAGCAAAATGGGTATTTTTTCCTAGTTTGTTTTTTTTTTTTTCCCTCCACAGTGACAACAATAACAAAAAGGACTGCACATGGTCAGGGACTGTGCAGCAGCCCAGCTGCTAGAGGCAGAGACATAATGAGTTGGAGTGGATTCTAGAGGTGGTAGGGACAGGCTTGGGAAGGAAGAAAACACACCCCCATCCTGTTTCTGTCACAACATCTCCAGGCAGCCTATCAACTGGGACTAAGAAAGGACCTCAAGAAGGCTAATGACATGTTCATCCCTCAGAGCAGTAAGAGTGTCTGCATGCAGGCTGCAGATTCACTCAAGGCAGAACCCCTCTTCCAACTGCCCAGCACTGAGCCTGTCTCTCTCCTAATACAAGCATGTGCTTGCGCATGCACACACTTGGCCAGGGTTCTTAAAAAAATCTTCTGGTGCAAGAGAGAAAATCCTCCCAGAGGACCTGCTTAGAAAAATCTGGAGGTTTGGGGTTGTTCTTCACCCTTACCAATGAAAGATTCCCTGTGGTTGGAATGATCTCCCCCCATGTCCGCAAAGGCACATACTGCCAGACTGGATGAGGTCTCAGAAGGACAGCCCCATCCTGTGTCCATGCCTCCCTTGGCATTACAATCCATCTAGTATGAAGACAGGGCGATATCTAGATGACCTGAGGTTTTCCAAAGAAGACGTTACTTACTCAAAAGAGCAGTGAGCAGCAGTACAGCTAGTCTTGGGGGAGGCAGGCTGTGGTGGAAAAACTCCCTGACACCAGTCACTTGAGGAACATGGATTTTTACTTGGTGTCAGGGCCTAAGGATAGGACCGACAGGGATCACATCTAGTTTCTGCCATCAAGGAGCTCACAGTCTAGTGGGGGGATGGATAAATGACTGCAGTATCATGTATCCGACTATGCTATGCCGGGTTGAGCACGGCCCAGCCTGGGCTCAGTGAAGGCTTCCCAGAGAAGGTGACCCTGAGCAGAGTGCTGGAGGACAAGCAGGAGGGCAGGCGAGGCACCCAGGCAGAAGGACCATCACATATAGAGGCGGACTGAGGAAAGTGAGGGGGAGGTAAAGCAGGGAGATCGAAGGCTGGATGAAAAGTCAGGGACCAGGCCAGGGAGAGTTCTGAGCTCTGGGAGCCTGAGAGAGGATGGCAGAATCCATGCCTACAGCACAGTCACAGCCTCGCTTCAGAGCAGGCTTCATAAGGAGGATCCCATGCCACCAAGCCTACTACCCTCCAAATTATGTATGCGTGTCCTTTGGTGAGACTTTCCAGAAAAAAGAAACATCTCTCATCAGAGTCTTGCAATCCCTTCTCCCCTCCCTCAAAAGAGAAGCAGTAGCAACTTTGCTCTGAAAAACACCAGTTTCCCAATATCCTCAAGCGTCCACTCCTGCCCAGAGCTGAGCTCCAGCAATGCTCCTTTCCATCCCTAAACAAGTACGAGCTTCCCCCAATTTAGGCCTGCCTGTCGATGTCAGGCAGTGAGATGGAACTGGAGGCCCCAAGGGGGAGGCCTCACACAGAGAGGAGGAAGAAAAAGATAAGAGGACACTACACTTTCAGGCCAGTGGAGGGCTCAAGAACCTGGCTAGTTTCAGGAAAGTCTTCCCTTCCCTTCCCATAAGGAAGGGGATTTTCATCATTATCATTAAAATGACGATTTTTTTCCCCAAAGGGGGAAACAGGACAGATTAGCGCCCCCTAGTGGTACAGGTAATTCCCAGGGGAATGAGGGGAGAAAAGTTGTCCCCAGTGTAAGCCTCATCATCATTGGCTGGAACAACAAAAGGCTTGAGAGACTAGACACCTTGGCAGATGGATGCCTACAACAAAAGGCCCACCTGGGGCACTGGCATCAAGGCCAGGAGCTCAAGACCCCATATCTGGGCTAAGTCAGTATCAGAGACCACTGAGCTCCCCAACCAGCACAGGTAGGCACTTCCCCAATCCTTCCACACCAAAGGGATTGTTTGGGGATTACTCAAGAACTTCTGTCCTCCTGATTCACTCATATAGAGAAAGCAGGTCCCTGGACGACAGCACAAAGTCTCTAACGTACTCTCACCCCAAATGCTAGCTGTTCAGTTGCAAAATCATGTCCGACTCCTTGCAACCCCATGAACTGCAGCACGCCGGGATTCCCCATCCTTAACTATCTCCCAGAGTTTGCTCAAACTCAGGTCCATTGAGTTAGTGATGCTATCTCATCCTCTGCTGCCCCCTTCTCCTCTTGCCCTCAATCTCTTCCCAGCATCAGCTTCCTTTCCAGTGAGTCAGTTTTTCACATCAGGTGGCCAAAGGACTGGAGCTTCAGCTTCAGCATCAGTCCTTCCAATGAATATTCAGGGTTGATTTCCTTTAGGATTGACTGGTTTGATCTCCTCGCTTTCACATTTTCCCAGGATCTCTGCTACCACACACACTTGGCCCATGATTCCACCACCCCAGCATAGAGCACGTAACATGATACACCACAGGGAAAAGCAGGCACAGAAGGCTTCTTCATACAGTCCTGAGAGTCAAACTCTTCCGGGGCACCTCCTCTCTGCCAATGGCTCTTCTGAGCCCCCAGCAAGCACCAAGATCTCAGTCCCAGTTTCACAATCCATAAAATGGAGCCACACTAAACTGTTGGCAAGGTGGCCAAGTACAGAAGCAGCCTAGGATAAGGATAAAGACATCTCCGCCTTGGCCAGGCTGTCCTCATACCCCACTTGGACTGCCCTTCTCTTTCCTTAGTGATAGCGCTGTGCTTCCCACAAATTCCATCAATGCTTCACAGAGCACCACTTCATTCAAGCACAGAAAAACATCACCAGACAGCTAAGAAAGCCTGAATATAACCAAGAAGCTGAAATCTTCACCTCCTGCCAAGGACCCTAAGGGGAAATGGAACTGAAAAGAAGCTAAAACCCAGAGCCACCACCCCACTCCTAGACTCCAAGTGCCTAGTTACCAGGAAAGGTAGGGACGACGAGGAAGGGAAAGTGTCAGGGAAGCTGGAAAGTGAATCACTACTCTCCCTGGGCTCCCCGATGACCACAGTGATCCAAGGGGAGTGGCAGACTTCGTAAAAAGCCAACTGCTGGGCCCAATGTGTACCTGCCCTAACCTCTGAGAAGAACTATGCTTTCCCTAAGCAGCCAGTATAGAGCACCAATGATCCCCAAGCTCCTGTCCCAGCAGCGCCTGCCGCTAGCCAGGGCCCTTACCTCTGTACAGAAGGGAGTAAGCTGTGGATGGACTACGGGCTGGACATACATGTGAAAGGTAGACTCAATCTCCATGGTCCGGCCATTTAGCTTCAGGATGGGGAACTCGATGATTTCCTGGAATGGCAAAGGCACAGAAAAGGAAGAATCAGTTGTTTTTTTCTAAACTAACCATCTAAAAAAATAAAAATAAACTAACCATCTCAAATAATTCCGAATCAAGAATGGGTGAGTGTTTTGGACTCATTAGCTCCTGCCAGGTCAAACTGAAGACTTCGAGTGAGAAGATGCCAGCTCAGTTATAATCCTGACCCTCCCACTGTTAACATCCTCACAGGTTCCAGGGACTGACACACTCCACCCCCACTGTCTCTGGGAAGGGGAAGGAGACAGTGGGAGCATCCGGCCCGGTTTCCCTCCACCCCTGGTTCTCCAGCAGGGGTCTGCTCACTCCAGCCCCTAAAAGGAGAACCGCCTTCCTCCTGCCCGGGTCCCTTCCTTGGAAGGGGCCTAAGTCTCCAGTCACATAGATAAACAGCCATCAGACTAATGCACAAACCTCTGTGCATGAAGTTTAAACAGAGCCAATGAGTTTCGTTAGCTTTTACAAAAAGAAAAAAAAAGAGAGATGAGCAATAAACAAAGTCAAAGGAGCCAAAGACGATACTGAAGAGAAGGAGAAACCTGAGTAAGAGTATTAAGAGCTAGTGCCTCCCACCTTTCTCTCAGGCAGCACATTCACCCCTCAGCACCACTCCCCCCCCAACCCAGTCGCTTAGCCAGCCCTTCCCAGTCCGCTGGAACGTAATGGAAGAGAACGAGGAGGAGTGACAATTTGTTTGGTGTCTCTAAGATTAATTTGTCTCCGTTACTTAATAGAGATGCACAGCACCAAGGTCCTGGTGTGCAAACAGGCTTGCAGCATGCCGACTGTGCAGCCCGCCTCATACATCGCTCCTGGGAAGGGAGGAACACGCCAGAGAGTGGGGAGAGGGCCGGAGAGAACACGCACGCGCCGGAGAGACGAGGGGAAGCCAGGAGAGAGAATAAAAAAAATTATTGCTTTTTAATATTCAAAAACAGTTTGCAAAATTTAATCAAAGCAGAGGAAAAGCTAACATTTTTACCACTTTGACATTTTTATTAGCGCTTTCATAAATTTTTAAAACATGAATGGAATTAGTTTACAACACACACAAAAAAAAACTGCCCTGAAAACATCTGGAAGAGACAAATAGGAAATAATAAAAAAAATAAATAAAAGCAAAACCCTCCGAGTAAAATTAGCATGTGAAAGAGGCCTCCACTGCAGAGGCAGGAGGGGGGCTTTGCCCAATCAGTGGCCCCCGCAGTCAGCTCCAGTGGCATCCTTTCCCCAGGTCGCCCATTCTGCTGAGGACCTTTCCAGCATCACTAAAATCAAGGCAAACTGGTTCTCTCCAGGGACAGCCCAGAGAAACAACAGAGAAGCTGCTGACACCTGACTGCATTCAGGAAACGGATGACTGGGGAGACGGAAGAAGAAATGGCCTGTCTCCCTGATATTCCAAGGCAGCCTGGTGTCTCCCCACCAAACACACCTGCTCTATGGGATTCATTTTTCAAGCATCTTGATCCAACAGATCATAGCAGGACTGAAGACCAAACCAAGGCAGCCAGATTTCATGACAGAGAAATTCAAAGCTTCTGGCTCCCTGGGCTGCCCCAAGGATGGGGAAGCTGGCAGGAGCCCCTAGAGACAGGAAGGGTGGAAAAACTAAGACTGAGGCAGAGGCGGGGCAGAGAGGAGGCCCAGGCTGCTGCTTAAACTAAGTGGTGCCTCTCCTCCCAGAGAACCACAAAGCAGGCCAGAGAGGAGAGCTTGGCTCTGAAAAACAAAACACACACACACACACACACACACAAAGTGCACACTGGTCCCCTTGAAAAACCAGATACCCAATATTTCCAGGCTCTAACTCTGAGGTGGGGCTCATCTGAGTGAGGGTCGTTTCTGATATCCTTCCTCTGCCACTAAGTAGAAGAAACACTTCCCCAACAGAAAGACTTCCATAGCCTGGTGGGTTTGGCAGCCCTGGTGTCTAAGGAAACAAATACAGCCAGCTCCTCACTAACAATGTTAGCTGGGCCCACAATGAAATTTAACCTGTGACACAACTGTACTTTTCATTTAAACTTTCATTTGGAGAGAAGCAGTGTTTGGAGACCTGCAGTTTGTCCTGCTAATAAAGACAAGTGTTGGGACCTTTAAGGATGCCATTCATCTCTGGCTTTTATTAAATTCAATTTTCTTAAGCCCATGATACATTATGAAATTAGGAGTTGACATTCCTCTGGAAACAAAAATATCTATCAAACATAAATAGAAAAAAAACCCTCTATTACCAAGAATTTATGGCTTAAAGTTGATCTCTTTCCACTTTTTTACAAGCACATGGTTTGTTTTAGAGATCTGAAATGTTATTATAGATCTAGAATTTTATTAGTATTTATTGTAAAATAGTAAGCGCTTCAGCTCCCGCTCTGACCAGCATCGAGTCAGCATTCCCAGTAGATACTCTTAAAACTTGGCCTTTGGGTTTCCCTGCTGCAGCTCAATCCTTCCTGCCACTGGCTTCCTCACCCCTGGGGAAATGGAGCCCAACCTAAGTGCTCACACTCAAAATCACCCTCCCAGAGAGGGGGAACAAGCCAGCCTTGGCTCTGTATGAAGAGGGGTAACTCCTCTGAAATGTCTGCGGGCCAGCATGCAGCAGATTGGACCTATCCTAAACACCTCTCCAACATTGTTTGGCCATCAGCCAAGCTTTCTCTCCAAGATCAAGAACAAGCCCAATCTCAGAACATGACTTTGCAGGGGTCCTACCTCAGCACCACCATCGACTATTGTAACAACAACCTTACACACTGGCATATTCTTTTGAGCCATGGAAGATGCAAAAGAGGAACTTCTGATAGAAGACCCTTTGGGGAGTTAGAACAAAAAGGACCTCACTTAGCTACTTCTAACCTTTCCATATTGCCCAGACAAGCCCAGAACCTCAAAGCACTGTTCTCAACACACGGTTCATGGAAGAGGAGCCCCAGTCTGTACCAGCTGACAAAACTCTGCAGCCTGTACACCTGGGGTAGGCCAGACACTTTACACGTTTTCAGCTGATAATGATCAGAGAGGGAACCCCAAAGCTATAGGCTGATCACATTCACTCCACCCAAAGCTTATGAGATGTCCCTAAGTGCCAGCTTCTAGGGGCAGCTGTTCAGATCATGAACCTGTTATTCTGCCCTTCCTCCTTTGCCCTCCCTCAATTTCCTCATTCCCTTTGGAAGAATTTTTTTTTTAAAGGAACAGCTGGATGTCTGTTTGTGTAAAGGCAGCACCATGAAGGAAAGAAGAACTGGTTTGTATTTAACAGCCCTCTTTTCCAGCCCTAATAGTAATTTCACAATGCCTTACTTCTGTATGATGTTTGCATCCAATTAAACTACCTGAGCATCTACTCTGTATAGGACCCTGGTCAGGTGTGGGAGTGTGATTTAGAGATAAGATGTGGTCTGCCTGAGAAGTACATGAACCAGAGAGCAGAAAAGCAAATGATGAACAATGCACTGTGAGAAGTATCTTAAAGGAGCAACATACCCAGGGTTATGCTTTTTATTATACATGTTTTTAAATACACTTCCTTATCTTACCCTTTTTAATCCTGGAAGGTAAGTCATATTGTTGTCATCATCAGGTCATAAACCAATACTATTAAGCACCTACTAATCACCAGGCAGGGGCTGGGTGTAGACACAAAGGCAGAAACAATGAGATGTGTCTCCTCTCCCCAAGGTGCTGGGAGCCTGGGCAAGGGGTAGTGAGGAGCTGGCCCCAACACTTTCAGAGACAAACACAAGATGGAATCATTTCATTCTTTCCATTTATTATTTACTATGTGGCTGACAGTTAGAACCAGACATGGAACAACAGATTGGTTTCAAATTGGGAAGGAGTATGCCAAGGCTGTATATTGTCACCGTGCTCACTTAACTTATATGCAGAGTACATCATGTGAAATGCTGGACTGGATGAAGCACAAGCTGGAATCAAGATTGCTGGGAAAAATATCAATAACCTCAGATATGCAGAGGACACCACCCTTATGGCAGAAAGTGAAGAAGAACTAAACAGCCTCTTGAAGGTGAAAGAGGAGAGTGAAAAAGCTGACTTAAAACTCAACATTCAAAAAACAAAGATCACGGCATCCAGTCCCATCACTTCATGGCAAACAGATGGGGAAACAATGGAAACAGTGACAGACTTTATTTTCTTGGGCTTCAAAATCACTGCAGATGGTGACTGCAGCCATGAAATTAAAAGACATTTGCTTCTTGGAAGAAAAGCTATGACAAACCTAGACAGCACATTAGAAAGCAGAGACATTACTTTGGCAACAAAGGTCCTTCTAGTCAAAGCTACGGTTTTTCTAGTAGTCAAGTAAGGACGTGAGAGTTGGACCATAAAGAAAGATGAGCCCTGAAGAATTGATGCTTTTGAACTGTGGTGTTGGAGAAGATGCTTGAGAGTCCCTAGGACTGCAAGGAGATCCAACCAGTCAACCCTAAAGGAAATCAGTCTTAAATATTCACTGGAAGGACTGATGCTGAAGCTCCAATACTTTGGCCATCTGATGGGAAGAGCAGACTCATCAGAAAAGACCCTGATGCTTGGAAAGATTAAAGGCAGGAGGACAAGGGGATGACAGAGGATGAGATGGTTGGATGGCATCACTGACTCAATCGACATGAGTCTGAACAAGCTCCAGGATATGGTGAAGGACAGGGAAGCTGCAGTTCATGGGGTTGCAAAGAGTTGGACACAACTGAGTGACTGAACACCACCACCAGAGGTGGCAGACACTCTGCTAAATGTGCAACAGGAATGATGACATTGAATCTACCTAACAACTCATCAAATGGGTATCCCTATTAGGCCTATTTTACAGAACTAAGACCCCAAAAGCAGTTGTCACTTGCTCAAGGTTGCACTGCTAGTAAGGGACAGAGCTGGGACTCCAGATGAGGAAAATGAGACTTAAAGACAGTAGGACTAAGAGCTCTCAAAATCTGAAGGGTCAAGAAAGATCTGATTCTTTTAGTCTGAAAGACGGTCTTTAAGGAGCTCAGTGCTCTATCTCCTAAAAAGAAAGACTGTTCTTGAGTTATAAGAGCAATGAATGTGAAATATCCAGGCAGAAAGTCCTGCAAAATTCCAACTGAAAAGCCTCCACTACAGCTGCAGGGACACACACAGTGCTGGCTCTGTGCTCAAGGAGGGCAAGAACTGTGAGCCTTCACTCTGCGTCTCTAGCACCCAGGTCTGTTCCAGC
Source organism: Cervus elaphus (assembly GCF_910594005.1). Taxonomy (NCBI): domain Eukaryota; kingdom Metazoa; phylum Chordata; class Mammalia; order Artiodactyla; family Cervidae; genus Cervus; species Cervus elaphus. The sequence continues at coordinate 121,998,240 of NC_057834.1, read as the reverse complement.
ACACAGACCCCACTCTCAGCGTTTGGTAAGTAAACACATAAAGGGACTGATAAATGGCAAGCAAGAAACCAAGAGCATGCCTCTAACAGGAAAATTCTGTTCTCACAGTTTTCCATAGGACCAGAGAGGTAATGTGACCTACCTAAGGCGACAAGATGGGAGGTGGCAGAGCCAGGCTGCAAAGAACTTTCTACCAGATCCCCTGCCTCTCATCTCCCAGCCTCCCTCGACTGCTACAAACCATCAACGGCCCAGTTTTCTGTGTGCCTGGGACCACAGATTCCTGGAGCAGAAATCTGCTAAAATTAGGACAGCTGGTCACCCTACACCGTCCACCTCGACCTGCACTACTAGGTTGTCCAAGGGCAGAGCACCACAACCCCAAAAAGCTGGTCTGCTGATGATGGATGGGAACTAGCCACAACTTGACAACTAAGCACAAAAGCCTTAGAACTTGGATTTCTCAAAGTACCCAAGGTTCCAAACCTATTGTATCTGCTGTCTCACTCAATAAAATGCCAGCTGTAAATAGTTTTTTAAAGGGGAAGGAAGACAGAGAGATAAAAAGGAAGCACCAAGCAAATAGTCTTTTATCTTTTTAAGCAGAAGTTTCAGTTGGAGCAGAGATTTCAAATGCAGCTACTTTCTAATTGCTTAAGTAGGAACCCCAGTGATTCTCTTGATAAACTGAAGACAAAACTGCAACAGCATTTCAAATGAAATTTCACAACCACAATCAGTAGATTATAAGGAATAAATGTGTAGGTTGCTTTCAGTGTATTCAAACTCCCTTAAGCTAAAGTGTCTGCCATGATAAGATTATATTCAAAGACACAACAACAAAAGGATTTTAAGCAGAAGGACTTCGGGTTAGCCATTTTTTGACAATGGGTCAGAGGGTTTAATAGTGTGGCATTCTTACAGACCTTTTCTCCAAAGCACAGATTCTTCTTTGCCTTGAGTCAATCATTCTATGGTCCTCTCTGAAATGAGCAGATTTTTCATGGTCCCCTTCTCAACCCAGGAACTGGCATTCCCTCAGTTTACAACTAATCTGCCTTCTCTCCACCCACTGATTCAAAATCCAAACAGTGTGCACTCCTGCATAGAAAGGTTTGATGAAATCCAAAAGCAACATCATCACACAACAAGGCAGAAAATGCAGTACCTGGTGAAAACATGGATTTTATCCAGAGAAAGATTTTTGGATAAAAGTTTCATGCAAAGGCAAGACCTTTCTCTCCAAGGGATCAAGGAGCCTCTTGACCACAGGGAAGAGAGGAAGTTGAGAGAGAGAAGGGAGACATGCAGGCTGCACTGGGTAACGAAGGGACCGTAGTCGACTTAACAGTTTCTCCTTTGGGGGGGAAGAAAAAAAAGACATTTTATGCACAAGGAGCTTATTTCTTAAACAAACACTCGTGGTTTTGATTTACACCACAGCCTGCTCCTAAATAATTTATGGCGGGTTAAATTTATTGCCGAGCCCTGGCTGGCTGCAAATTCGAATTGCCAAATAATTAGATTTTAGGGCAAAGCTTATAAATTACCCGTCGATTTGTCCGGACTTGTTTGTCAGTTGCTTTGTGCTTCAGGTCATCTTTGGCATTTGGCTGTTTGGGTTTTAATTGCTGATTTACACTTTGACAGATGAGAGCTGATGCTCGAAGTTTCAGGACAAGGAAGGGTAAAAAATTGAAGCTGCACAAGGCTGATTTTTCACCTACACGTCCGTCTTCACCCATTCCCATAGACCCCAAAGCAATTAAAATATAGAAAAGAGGCTGAAAATAGAGACTGCTATTCTTTACAGGGGGGAGAGGGTGCAAACTGAATTATAATTCAGATTTTACTGAAATCTGAATTTTTAAAAATATATAATACCAATAAATGAAGGAGACAAAAATCTTAGAAACTACATCCTCACCCAGGAGTGTACAAGCTGGTGTCTACAGACACACGACTCTGAATCAGCCTCAGTTCAAACATCTTCAGATATTCAATTGTAAATAACTTCTGATATTAGTGGCCTCTGTGAAGCTGACCCTTCTGGGCAGCAAACAACCAAATGATTTCTTTGCAGCTACCTGTATACCTACATTTGTCAGGGAATTAATTTAAACAAATCTCAGGTTGTGTGCAGGAGAGGTCCCCAGGGGCAGCCCTACAGGAGGGCATAGAAGTGGAAGGGCGCCAAATTCAACTTACCATTCTAATGGAGGGAAAAAATCTCTTTGGATAATGCTGTGGCTCCGTCTACGTGTTGATAGAGGACCTGCAGGCTCTCTTTATGCTCCCCAGAGAAGGAGGGCCTGCCTCCCAGCCACCTGCTGTACCCCAATAGCTTACTATGAGGCCATGAGTCAAAATAACATTAGTAGTAATTCTCCTAACTAGAGCTGACACATATAGCTATTACATGCCAGGCACAGTTCTAAGCTCTTACATTTTATCCTCCCAATAGTCCTATAAGATTGGTAATATTATTAATCCCATTTTGCCAATAATGCCAACTGAGGCATACAAAGTAAAAGTAACTCACTCAAGGCAGGTCATACTGCACAACACAGTGGTGGTGGACACCAGACTCAGATCCGGAGGGTCCATTTCTGGAGTCCCTGCTCCTAATCACTCTGCTATACTGCTTCTCACAGAACAGCCTCTGCCTCGGTTCGCCTCACTTTGAGGGGAGGTTGAGAGTCCACATTCTGGCACCAGGGCACATGCAGCAGCCAAAGCCTGTTCAGTTAATCACCCAATACGGTGGGGAAAGTTACGTAACATAAAAGATGAATCAGAGGCTTGGTTTGACAAAGTCCATTTCTTCCAATCAATGTAAATATTGCACTGAAGACCCACTAGCCAGGAGTGAAGAGGTGGGGCTGAGTAACAGGTGATCAAGACACACCAAGCCCACTCAGGCCGAGAGCGGGCTCTGGCCAGGCAACTAGGAGAAGAGCCCAGAGAGGCTAGCTGGGCTTCAGGAAACCGTGCACAGTAATCCCCACTCACAGTCCCAGGGGCCACTAGTCTCTTCACAGAAGACAGCATCCCCCAAGGGAGCTTCATAGATACCCTGCCCTCTGTGTGCCCGACGGCCAGCAGCCAGGCCAGGGAAACACGTGTGCTGCCATGACAGCAGATTTTCAAAAGACCAGTAAGCAAGCGACACAGACTAACATCTTGTCCACGCTGCCTGAACACTTCTCTCGCACACTGGCTCATAGGAATCCACATCTCTGTAAGGCAGGCAGGTATCATTGCCCTATTTTATAGACGAGAAGGCTAAGGTGGTCAGTGACTTAAAAGCATAGTCCCTTACAGGCAACATAAAATCCCATCTCCTGGGAATTTATGAGAAATGCAAGTTTCTGGCCTCCAATCCAGACTTTCTGAATCAGAAACCCTGAGGGTGGGCCCAGCAATCTGTGTTTTAAAAAGCTTCCAGGTAATTCCGAGACTTGTTGAAGTGTGAGAACCACTGGTGGAGTAGAACAGTGTTTCTCAGACTTCAAATTACCTGACGTCTTGTCAAACTACATTCGATCTAATGCTGGGCCTGATAACGGGCTTCTCAGATGGCTCAGTGGTAAAGAATCCACCTACCAGTGCAGGAGACATGGGTTCGATCCCCGGTCTGGGAAGATCCCCTGGAGAAGAAAATGGCAACCCACTCCAGTATTCTTGCCTGGAAAACCCCATGGACAGAGAAGCCTGGTAGGTTACAGTCCATGGGGTCACAAGAGAGTCGGACACAACTTAGTGACTGAACAACAAGGGCCTGATATTCCGTATTTCTAACAAGATCCCAGGGGATGGGGATGCCCCTGGTTCTCAGACCACATTTTAGCCAAGGTATAGTCTAGAATATCTGTGTGACTAAGTCCTTATCACAGACATACTGACAAAAGAACATCAGAGCCCAGGGTTCTTGGCTCTTAGAATAAACCCTTGCTCAGCCCACTTTCAAGCCCCTCAGGTGAGCCCTTTATATCTGCCAACCACTCCTGGTTTCTGCCATCAGACATTTCATTCTCCTGGCTGCAGAGATCCATGGTGGAAAAGCTGACATGTCATATCCCAGAACTGTGTAGAGCAAGGTGACACATTTCTGTTAGGAAGCTTGCAAGAGGTCCTCCTGCCAAGGCAATGCCTGCTCCCTTCAAGAATGTGATCAAGACCCAGGGCATCAACTACCCACAGAGCACTCATCATACTCCTCTCTCCAGAAAAACATCTTCCTTCTACACAAATGAATCAAAAAGTGGAGTTGGATACCTCTCCAAGGAAGACCTCTCATTATAGACATCAGGCAGGAGCTATCTTTATACCCCTGGTCCTGATTAAGTCTAACACTGGCCACAGATGTAGATCAGGATCACAGCAATTCCTACAATAGCCTGAGGCTCCAAGCTGGAGACACCTCACCACCTCCACACCATACCATGAACTTTCTCTAAGACCTGCCCCTTGTTACTCTGGTCCCCTTACCTCTCTAGTGAAAGCAGACCTTATCAGAATGACACGCTTCCTCCCAGTCATCAGTCAGTCCCTGCCTCCTCCATCCCCAACCACCAATCCCTTTCAGCTGATCAGCTGGCTTTTCATTCACACCTGCTAGTGCTGGGGAGAGGCGGGGAGCACAGACTGTGATCAATACAGAGTCCCTGAACTCCATTTCAGACACTGCAATTTCAAGCCATGGCCCTCAGTTTATCACATTGGTAGAACAAGATTCCAAGCTTTTCAGCCAATTATCATCCTATCCACCATCACCATCTACTTCCCAAAGGACACGGTCACAGCAGTTCATCAAACAGATCCCAGAAGAGTAAAGTAACTGCCTCTATCACCACTAAGCTCACCTACGGCAGGTGTCTCTGACACAGGCCTTCAGTGCAGAGCACTCCATTTATAACCACCGCAGGTTTCCTCTCTCCACTCCCCACCAAATCTCTTAGCACCATTGCCAACCAGAGCCCACCAGTACCCAAAAAAGCTACGAGCTACTCAAGAGCATGGTTCTCAGGCTTGTTTCTTTCCCAGCATATCTAAGGGTGACAACACATAACTCTTCTCCATTCCCACCATCACCATCTTAGTCCAACCCACTAACCCACTTTCAAGTAATGGCTCCTAACCAGTTTCCCTCTGCCCACATCTAACCCCGTGAAACACCTTCCCTTCCATTCCCTTGAGCACTGGCTAACGACACCTCCTTCTGTTTCCTCTCTTCCACTCAACAACATTCACACTTCCTTTCCTGGCTTGCCGATTTTACTTTATCAACCTCACTGTGGACTCTGCACTTCCTTTCCTTTCAGCAACATCAGCACCTCCCAGTGAGAGCCTCTGCCAGCAGTCAGCCTTCAGACAAGTCCTTGGCTGGAAGGGCCTCCCCTGGACTAGACACTGACCAGGGCACTCAACAGTGGAACTCACACAACAGACATTTACTACCATGGACCAAGCTCTCCTACTGGCCACTACAGAGAGGGACAGGGTCTAAACAAGCCCATTCCAAGGCAGTTTTACTTCAAGTGAAGAGCTTCCATAATGCTTGACTTCCCCGCCAGAGTCCTCCTCCCTCCCTTCTGATTCTCCCAGTACCTAACCAGGCTTTGCCCATGGCAGCACTCAACACACCAAACCATCTGTGCCTGTCCTAGCCTGCTCACCCTTCTGTGCAGACCTGCCAGCCTGGGGGGCGGGGGTGGGGGTGGGCTAGGCTCATGTCAATCTGGGAACACTCTTGTTCCAGCCTTTTAGGCAATGACTCAATTTTCACAGCTAGAACTCAAAACTCATCACATAAATGTATGACTGTGGGGGCTTTTTAAGTATTGTGAACACCTAGGATAAGGGGATAAAAAATAATCATTCCAAAGCATCTTAATCAAAATGATGCAGGATCCTTTTTCCCAACAAGACAGAGAGATGGAGGAAGCATCTCCTAATATCAGTTTTCCTCATGTCAGACAACTGATTCCGGTCTACAAAGTACGAAATGTAATCAACAGAGGGGAGAGGAAAAACAAGACAGGGCGGGGGCAGGGAGAAGTGAAGCCAAGCCCAAAGACCAACCCTAAATGCTCCTCAGGATTTCACTCCCCCTCCCCCTTCCCAACGTACTGTCTTTCTTTCTGTGGCTGTGTTACCTGTTGCTGCTGCTCAGACAGCTCATTTTGTCCCCACCTCCCACCTCTCCAGTCTGTAGCAAGTCATTTCTCTCCTCCTGCCTCTTCATTAATCCTTCCCTCCTTCCTTCTGTTCTCAGTGTTAAGTCAGCCAGCCATTTATCTGTTTGAAGGGTATAAACCTCCCCAGTCTATGGAAGGAGGTCTTCCCATGGGATGCCTAGCAGATTCAGATCCAAACTGCCAGTACTGGGAGCAGGGGGTGGGGGGTGATGTCGTCCCCTAGCCCTTGCCTCTCCCTAGAGACCTCACAGCCCAGCCCAGAGCTACCTTCTGGGGCAGCTTCCTGACAATGCCTCAGGGCGTTAGCTCACATATTTCTATTTGACCTTCATCCTTCTACCTCTCACACTTTTATTGCCTAAAATTCTCTTAAACCTTTTGTAGCCTTCATAGTCTCACTGATGTTCTTGAATGTGAAAAATACCATATCAATGATACAGACAATCCTACTAGCCAAATGGTGAAATCATTGGCTGGGTTCTGGGACTTCCTTGGTGGTCCAGTGGTTAGGACTCAATGCTTTCAGGGCCTGGGTTCAATCCCTGGTTGGGGCCTGAAAGATCCCGCAAGCCATGTGGCACAGAAAAAAAGAAAAGAAAAGAAATTGCCGGTTCAAACTCTTCATTCTCTCTCTGACTCATTTTCAACATCCACACAAGCAAGTTTGCAATCCAGCTCAGTTTTTTTCAGACTTGGGTCAGTGGGTCCTGGCGCATCCTGTGAGCACCTTCATTCATTCCTGCTACAGCAGTTCTGAGAGCTCTCGGGTCCACTTGGCATCCTGACCTCCTGACCTGCCCTTACTGGGGAGCTATGCGCCCCCTCCAGAAGCAGGGCTGACCACTCCCCTGCTGTGCGCCCATTGCGCCAAGTACTCACCCAGGCGATGCTGGTTATCATGTTCCTTGACTATAAGCTCCTTGAGGGTAGGGACCATTTCTTGTTTTTATATCCTGGCATGTAACATAGAGGTTGAAGTTTTTATCCAGAGAGTAAAAAGAGGCTTTTTCATTGCCTCTAAGGTGGTTACCATGAGGTCCTCCCTATTCTTTTACAGACTTGATTGGTTTTGTCATGCCCAACAAAAACCCTAAAAGGCAGCTCAGTGTCACTGTTAGTTTACAATCCCTGATTTCATTCACCATTCATCAATGGCCCCATTCTTTAGAGCTCTTCCCCACCACCAACCTTAGCCCAGTGTCTAACAAAATCTGCATTCCAACAGCTGTCTCAGCCCTGGAGAGGCCACCAGATAATAACAGGCTGGGGGAAATGTCTCCTGTTTTGCACTAAATTACGTGGTTGATTTTGTTACCAGTGACCGAGGGCTTCCCAAGGAAAGTTCCTGGTCCCACCCCCAGGCAACTCCAGAGCCTAACTACAAACTATGGCATTTTAAAGGTATAAACCCTGGGGAAGGCAGAGAAGCAGACTGAATAGTGCAAATAAACCCACTTCGATTGTACCTCTGCTATGCCAAACTCAAAAGAGAGCACCACCATGCACCAGTGCTCCGCTCCCCGAGATGTATATTTTACTTTCACATTGCTATGTCTGCTCCAAATAAAGAAGGACCGTTCGGCTTTCACGTGAAGTTTCAACAGGGCCAAGACCCGGACACAGCAAATGCTTGTTCCCATTCAGGGAGCCCTAGTGAGAAGCCACAGTCAGAGCCTTGGGAGGCCCATCCCGATGAGGGACCACCAGGAAACTGTAGCCTGTGGAGGGGGGGCCCGGGAAGGGGGCAGGGGAGGCACCACATTTATGGAAGCAGCAACAAAAAGGACAAAAGGGCCTAGTGGGCTGCCCCATTCCCACCCATCACTGGCCACCAATAGAGGAACTCATTTATAGTGACCCTGGAAGAAGAGATGTGCTAAAGCAGACATATAACTAAAAAGAAAGGCAATAATTGGTCTGATGGGCAGGGGAAAAATTATTCCAGGAGTTGAGAGCCTATGCAAGAACACTTACGGCTCACACAGTCATCATAACTCAGCCCCCTCAAGCATTTTGTGCTCTGCTTATGGTGTTAACTTTAATGTCTTAACATATAACACCATCCGCACTAACACAAAATACTACACACGCCAGATGAGGCTGAGTTATAGTTGCTGTGGGAAGCATAACTTTGAATTTCCTGATTTTGGTGCATTTAATCTCAACCATAATGTTACATTAACGTCGGTTTTGCATTTCATTTCCCAGTTTAGAAGAATAGAATAGCGTCAGTGCCTTCGCCTGTCTGTACAGAAAAAGGAGGCGGACTGACTGGGGCCATGGGCAGATGGACCGCAACCCAACAACTGGGCCCTCCTGCTAAAAAGCCTGACCTGACCCCTCCCACTTGGAGGAACCTGGACCAGGACGAGTGAAAGGCAAGGAAGGGGTGAACTCTTTCTCTAGGGAATGACCTTTCCATCCACTTGCAAAGTGCAGGAACCAGAAGCAGAGAAGGGAAGAAGCTGAATACAGAGCAACAGCAATGTGCGTGTATCAGGTGTGGGGGGTGGGGGTGGGTAGAGGGGGTAGGGGCCTCCTGCTGCTCAGCCTTGAATGGAAGAGAAGGAGACCAATACAGTGTGATTTGTAGGGATCGTAATCAATTTCCTGTAAAGTTTTCCAAAATGTCTCTTTCATAAGACTAATAATGAGTCAGCTTCACATCAAAAATCACACCAAAAATCCACCAAATGCCCCTCTTCTATATTATCCCTTCTCCTGTCACCATTAACCCTCCCCCAACCCTGCCCTCCCCAAATAACCCAGCATCTGGACAACTTTCTATAGAAAAGAAATGCCTTTACTCATAGTTCTAACTCAAAATGCAGATGGAATCTCTTCAAGGTTTCCTTAAAAAAAAAAAAAAAAAAAGCCCCTATGGACAAAGAGCAAACACTAGAAAACCTCAACCCTAAAGGTCATTTTTCTCCAAAGTTATGGGCACTTGAATACAGATGGGAAGGAAAACAGTCAGTGGGGCTGCTGCAGAGCAGCGAGGAAAAGACTGCACCTTTGGGGCCTGGCGGAGTCTGATGGACAAACTCAGGGAGGGAGGGAGCAACCAGAACGTGTGCTCCCAGACTGGAGCCCTGGGCTACCCCTCCCTGGCCATCTGGACAGCCCAGGTTACTTCCTCCTCCCCACGTGTTGTGGCCTACACCTCATTTTCCTCACTTACATTTGCTTCAGGCTTTTCTGAACACTGAGGTGGTGAGAGAACTTGCCCCCAGGTTAAAGCGGCACAATTAAAGTTCCCACCAAAGCTTTCAGGCTGCTCCCTGGGCTTCGGGGTCACAGCCGCCATCATTTGATGCACATCCACACCAAAATGAGTGATGTGAACTCTTGCTGGTTGAGGACAAGGCAGTCACGATTCTCAACCAGATAAAAACCTACTTTCACGCCAAGAAACAATTCCTAAAGCAAGAAAGGAATTGTATACCTCACATTCTGAGTCTCTAAAACATGGTAATCCACCTAACTTACATGAAAAAATATTTTCAAATGAAAAATAGTCTTATATTCAACCTATACCTGTCAATCTGAATCAAAACATATAAAACAAAATAAGTGCAAATACCAGAAAGGTGAAAGCCTGTTACTGGCAAACCATTCCAATTTCAGCAATCTGAACAAAGTACAAAAGTAAACAGCAAAAATTATGACAAATGGAAAATACCACGTTTTACCACATTTACAATCAGTATTGTTAAGCACAACTGAGCCTGTGCCTGTCCATTTGTATGGTGGCAATCCTTTTGGACAGTCCCTACAAACTGACTCAGGGACTTCTGAATGGCAGACACAGACGAGAGAAATGAACCCCACGCCAAGCCATCAGAGAGGCCCTGGCCCAAAACTTGTTCCTGCCTCCTACACAAATGAGGGATATGACACACTCCCAGAAGAATCAGAAGTGCACTGTGTTAGGCGTTCTCAAGAGTTCACCTCTTGGGAGCCAGGCAGGAGAGGAGCTGGGGTGGTTCTGATTCACAGTCCAAATGCACCCCCAGGAGGCATCGAGATCTTGCCCATGAAGTGTATCTGTCAGGTGGACAGTCACCAAGCCACTAGGGAGGGCTGAACTAACCTGCACAACATATTCAAGCTCTTTCACTGTCACGTCTAGAAGCAGATGCTCATCCCAAGTCTCAATCTTTCCTGCTCCCATTCAAATTCTTGTTTGGTCTTTATTAAAATGAAGAGCAAGTCATTATCATACTCCTTGGAACAACTCCTTCCCAGTATGGACTAAAAAATCAGTCACTAAAATTATATTAAATTTTTTTTTCTAAGTCTTAATTTTTGTGCCTTTAATGATTTTTGTTTCTCTTATCCTAAGCATCTCTCCAATTCCTTCACTAGCCATGTTGACCAAAAGACCTAAACAATGGAGAGGTTATAATGAGAACCTGACCTGTGAAGAGCTCAGTGGAAGGACACCGTTATCTGGGACTGACAACTTTCCCAATCCATCTTTCAACTTTCTCTGAATCCTGTCAGGACTCCACCACCAGCAAGCTTTAGGGAAGGTTTTTTTGATTGTTTGTTTTTAAAGAGAGAGAGAGGAGGGCTCTAAGTTGCCAATAATAGTAAGTCTCAAGTCACTCTGGGCCACCCATCCCTTTCCTGAGTGCAATCCGGTTCAACAAGAGAGCTGTCTAGCCCCAAACTCACCTTCCTACCTGTTGATCACAGCATTGTAGAGACCTAATGAAGTAGAGATGCGTTACATTTATCATTTGCCCTAGATCCACTCAAATCCATCACTATGTCACAGCAAGAAGTTAGATTGATCTGACAGGATTTGCTCTTCTTCACAAACCCATGTAAGTTATTACTCAGTACCCTATGCTCTTCTAGCTGTTTGCTGATTGATTATCTGACGATCAGGTCAAGTATCTTCTCTGGAATCACAGTAAACTAACGGGTCTATAATTTCCAAGATCATTCGTATTCGCCTTTTAAAGATAAGCAAGACAGCAAATGCTTCTTCCTGAGTTCTCTACAGCAACAGCTAATGCTTTACTAATAATGAACCAGGGCAGCCAATTCCTTAAGTGCCCTTGGAATCACATCATCAGGGTTCATTGACTCTGGAGATAATCTTTAATCAGGCTCAGATCCTGGTGAACAGCAGGAAGCCCAACCTCAAACCGGGTCCAGAAGGTTTCCTCCTTCCTGGGAAGGAAGTTGGTGATACAAGTGATTTAAGTCTGAGCTGCATTACATTTTCAGCACTGCAATAAATTAATAAAAAGAACAAAAAATTAAAAGAACAATGTCCTTGAAAGAGAAATGAAAGGTAATACTGACAGACCAAACTGAGACATGAATCAAGCTTCATCTTCAGTAACACTGGCAGAACCCTCTGTAGGACAAGAGAACAAAGCTGCATCATTATCTCAGCATATTATCTAACTGAAAAGTTCAGAAACAAACATACACAGGCAGGTGTCAGGAAGCAGAAAGCAGGAAATGTCATCGAGAAGGTACCCAGCAACCATGAGGCTTCAGAAGAGGGCTGAATCCTGTGCAATAGGGATGTTAGATTTTTAGACTCAGGTCCTGCTTGGGCTTACTCAGTGACTGAAATCATCAGCAAGGGAGATAATATGGCATATTGGGGTATGGCTCCCTGATTCTCAACTCCAGAGAATCTATGTAACCAAGACTCCCACCCACTATCCAAGCACACCCATCACAGAATCTCCAGTAGGTTGGGGAGGTGGAGAAGATGACTCTACAGCATGGGTAGGAGCAAGAGGCTAAGAAAGTAAGTGGCTCAGGCCACTCCCAGGCCGTCCTCCCTCTCATGCAACGTTCCTTTCCCTAGGACGCTCTCCTCAACCAGCTCCTGTCTTCTCAAGCCTCAGCAGGCCTGCTTTCAGTCCTTTCCCAAAGTAGACCACTACCGCAAGGGAGAATAGGAAAGAGAGGAGTAGAGGAAGGTAAAAGCGTGTGGTATCTGCTTTCTGGAAAATAATCTCCTATCTAAAGATAGAACCCTTTCCTGGGAAAGAACCAACCATGAGAAATGAACCCAGTTCACCTCTGCAGGGACCTTCTTGTCTCCCAAGTGCCTGCTCCTACCATCCTCTTCTCCTCCTCTAACTACTAAAAGCTACTCCCAGACCAACACGTCTACACATCCCCGAATTACACACCTGATAATCCAGCCCTACAGGGAAGAGTTATAGTTCTAGAGTCAGGCACACCCAAGACCCCCACACTATAATGAACTGCCATATCAGCCCCCAGGCACACCCCCAAAGAAAATAAGAAGCACTCCAGTATCACAGGTGCACGAGTCTCTTGCTGCTAATCCAAGCTTCCTAGCAGCACCACCTTAAAAGGTAAAAGATCCCTGAACACAGCTGGTAATTAACTAAGAAAAAAAAAGCAAGAAATTTTCCTTTCCAACAGTCCTACAATGGTGGTTTGAGTTATCAAATGCTGTGTAACAAATCATCCCAAAACTTTGTGGCTTAAAATATCAATAATCATTTATTCTAAGTTTTTATGAGCCAGGAATTCAGGAGTGGCTCGGCTGGTCAGTCAGACTCGGGGTCTCTCCTGAGGTTGAAGTCAAATGTCCACTAGGGTTATAGCTATCTGAAGGCTTGACTGGGGCTGGCAGGTTCACTTCGAGACAGGGCCAGGAAACATGACTAGCAAGTTGGTGCTGGCTTTAGCTAAGAGTCTCAGTTCCTGTTACACATGTACCTCTCCCCAGGGCTGTCTGAGTGTCCTCAAAGCATGGTGGCTGGCTTCTTCCAGAGCAAGTGATCCCAAAGAGCAAGGTGAGCTGCGATGCTTTTTATGACTGAGCCTCAGAAGTCACTGTACCTCTTCCGCGCTACTCTATTGACCATACAGGGCTAGCTCTGACTCAGTGCGGAAGGGGAACTGCCACAGGTGGAAACATCGGAGGCCAGGATCACTGGGGGCCATCCTGGAGGCTGACTAACACAGTACTCCTTAAAACAACATGCAGCAGCAGCAGAAGGAAGGAGGGAAGGGAAAGGAGAGAGGAAGGATGGGGCAGAAGGAAATATTTTGATTCTCAAAGGCTGAGACCAGAGAGAAACAGTGTGCCCAGTTGTCCTCCAGAGACCTCTCAGGGCTACCTCACCCTAGGATGCCTGAGTCAAGTCTTGCTTCTTAGGCAGGAACTCCAGATGTGTAGCTAAAAGCCAAGAGGACAACAGAAAGTGCCTCTGCATCCCAGAAAGCCAGTCTCTCCTCCCTCCCTCCTTGCCCACCCCACCTTTGCTGAAGCAATGATGCAACGGTTACCTGAGGATGAATCTGTGGCTTGTCACACGTGGCCTCAAAGTCCAGCACTAAAAAGTAGTGATACCTCTGGGGAGGGAAGGACATCATTGCCGCCATGGATGCGCCAAAGCTGTGGGCCGCCAGCTTTCTGGTGGATATGGAGCAGAACTCCGGAACACCACAAGGAGAAAACAAGTGAGAGCCCAGCACTTTTCTTGCTCTTGAAAGCAAATATGAAGAAAATCGAGCTGCTCCAGTCTGTAAAGGTGCTAGCATTGAACATCCAGAAGCATCTAAAACTTAGGGGAGGAAAGTTAAAAAAAAAAAAAAAAGGAAAAGAAAGAGGAAAAAAAAAAAAAGAACAGAGTCTGGGTTACTCCCTCCCACCGTGGCCCTGTTCCATCTAGTCTTCAGGAATATTCACACAGCATGAACCACTCCCCAGTGTTTCTGCACCCCTTTTCTAAAGCCCAGTATTCATGACTGAAGTTCAAGACCCTAAACACTGGCCCCCGCAGCATTATGACAGCTCTGAGTCTCCCAGACCATCTCAAAACAAGATGCAGCACTGGCCTTGATCTTTAAGTGGAGCTCTGAAGTTCAAAAGAGAGGAGACACAAAAATGCTGTGGTCACTTCTCAGGTGGCAACAGTTAACATTAAAGCTAAGTTTCCCAAAGTAACCCGGGGTGACCCCATTGCACAATCAGTCCTGGGAGCTAGGCAGACTCAGACAAACAGCAGAAAATGCCCAGGATTCTCTCCTCAGCTCCATTCCCAACCACGTGCCCCTGGCATTCCTTTCTGTATCTTGACGTCTCCATATACCCGCCTCCCTTCTTCCAATTGGAAAGCAGGCACAGTCATCAGAGGGAGCTTGCTCACCATAGTCTGGTGACTCCCCAGCCCCCAGACAGTAAGTGGCACCCTGGGGGAATGAATGACGCTTGCAGAGCACAGCTGCCAGCAGCCGGGGCCCTTTCCCTCCCCTGCCTTTAGACTCTACTACAGGCCTTGAATGACTGCAGGACTTTTTTAAATAGGGAAGAAAAAGAGAAAACCCAGATGTGGCAGTAATGGGAGCATTGCTAAAAATCTAGTAAAGTTTTTTGAGTGAACATGTGCAAAAAAAAAAAAATCCAAATCACTTTTCAAGTTTTCCCTTTAAATTTGCAGAATGTCTGCTCCTTAGAGGGCTAACGAAATATAAAAATCAAAGTCTCAGTTTTACTCACAAATAACTCAAGCTTCCTAAAAAAAAAAGAAAGAGGAATAAAGCAGGAAGTTTGTGTTTTTCCCATCTCATACCCAATACTCAAATTCCCTCAACTTTAATCCTCAAAGTTAAACAAGAAATTTTGCTGTTCAATGTGGAAACAGACACAGTTTAAGCTTTCTGAAGCCCCATTCTGACGGATCTTGTCTCAACTCTTCACGTCACCCACTCCTGAACAGTACTGGAAGCCTTGCTGACATGGGAGACACCAGTCTGCTCAGATTACACATTCTAGTTTGGATTCAAAGTCCCTCAGTGCCTTAGAACTCTTCTCTTAAGTCCTCAAAGTCAGGCCATGTATAAGTACTTTTGAAAGTTTTAATGTTTTCCAGTATGTATATATACTACGCAAAGTGTTTATGGTCAATCAGACCATAAGCATCGTGATTAAGGAGCACTTCTGGGTTTGAATCTGGGTTTTACCACTTATTTGCTTGCCCATGGCACCTTGGGCAAGTTCTGTTCAATTCCTCACCTGTAAAATGACAATAGCAGCTCCTACTCTTTAAATGAGAGTGAAATGAGAGCAGGGTTTGGCACACAGGGTTCAGTATTAGCTTACCATTATTATTATCATCCTGTTGGGTTATGCCCACCTGGCCAACTCAGGACACCCATACTTTGAGCCTATAAACCCAATGCATAAGGCAATCTCAGAGAGTAACATCAACATCTTCTGCATCCCCAGACTGCTCTAGACCTCCCATACCAGATACTATACATGCCCTATCCCCTGCCACGGACAACACACTGATAGCCAGAGGTCCTCACAATGGCCAACGCTTCCTTTCTCAACTGATTTCACCCACATCAAAAAGTTTCTCTCTTGTAAAAAGTCTTTGAAGTAAATTCAAAAAAGAGGGAATCTATGTATACAAATAGCTGATTCACTTTTCTGCTATATAGCAGAAACTAACACAACAGTGTAAAACTACACCCCAATAAAAAAATAATTTTAAATAATTAAAAAAAAAAATCCTTGAGAGCAGACAGTAGACCAGACCTCCACATGTGTGCAGTCACTAGGTTCCATACTTCCCTTACTTCTAAAAATCGAGTTCAACTCAAGTCAAGAAAAAGAGGGCAGCTCTTCTCTTCCTACAAAATTCAGTCTAATAGCTTTAGAGCCATTAATTGTGGAAGAGGAAAATAGAAGTCTCCATCAGCTGCAGTGGGAGGAACAGAAGAGTATGTGTGTTGGGGATGGGGGGTAGGTACCAACATCCATAAAGAGGCAGGAAGGTGTGATGCAGCACGCCACAGCCCCAGTGGGGTATGAAGGGCATCCACTGGGAGAGAGGGAGGAGCAGCCTGATGTGGGAGCCACGGGTAGATAAAACAAACACCCAAGAGGGGGAGAGGGCAGTAGCAACAAAGGGAGATTAGTTACATACAGAGGGACTGATCCAAAAGGGGATTCCATTAAGGGCAATGGGACCAGGCTTCTCACTGCTAATATGGAAAGGGAAAAACATCTGTATATCAAAGTGGAACTGGAAATATCTGCAACTGGAATTGGAGCTGAACTCAAGGTTTCTGACATGTATTTTATAAAAATAAAGCTAGATGTAAATTTGAGGATGAGTATATATCTACACACAAATATACAGACACATGTATATATTTTTTCTAGCTCTGTTTACTGAAGGGCCAGGGAGAAACAACACTCTTCGGAGAGAGAGCCGATTTCAGGGCTATACCAGAGAAAGCACAAGATGAGGCTTCGAACATCTTGTTGTGCCAAAAAGCAGGGAGACACTCAAAGGATGCAGAAGCCAGCTTGAAGGGGCTCCCACTGGCAAGTAAATAATATTAATGGATTATTATGCACTGAATAAAAAAAGGAAACCAAGAGGCCTTAAGATAAAAATAAATGAATGATTTTAAAAGTTAAAGTTTGGCAAGCGAGTTCACATAGTTTCAAAGTATCTACCCACAGAATGCTTATTAACAGGGAGTAAGTTTACAGTGCAGAAGCCTAGCAGACATCACCCCAATCCAGTGAGCAAAATGAACATCATCAATAATGGGACTAATCAAAATCATGCATCACATGATAGGATGCAATGAGAAAATCAAAGCATCATTTCTGTGATATTTCTATCAAAGATGCATGAAATGAAGTGCAAGTCGCTCAATCATGCTTGACTCTTTGTGACCCCATAGACTGTACAGTCCGTGGAATTCTCCAGGCCAGAATACTGGAGTGGGTAGCCTTTCCCTTCTCCAGGGGATCTTCCCAACCCAGGAATCAAATCCAGGTCACCCGCATTGTAGGTGGATTCTTTACCAGCTGAGCCACAAGGGAAGCCCAAGAATACTGGAGTGGGTAGCCTATTCCTTCTCCAGTGGATCTTCCCGACCCAGGAATCGAACCAGGGTCTCCTGCATTAGATGCATAACCTGAATCTAATCATGAGAAAATACCAGACAAACCCTAAATGGGAGACAGTCTACAAAATAACCAGCCTGTAATCTTCAAAAGTATCAAAGTCATGAATATCAAGGAAATTTTACTGGGAAAAGTCTACAAGAGATTAAACAAACCTGGTAACTAAATGCAATGCATGATTTTGAACTGGATCATTTTTCTACAAAGATCATTATTGGGACAACTGGCAAAACTTGAATGGGGTTTGAGGATTAAATGGAGGTAACATTATCAATGTTAATTTTGATGGTTGTGCTATCGTTAGGTAGGAGAATCTCCTTGCACGTAGGAAATTCATGCAAAATATTTAGGGTGACGGAGTGTTAGGTAGGCAACTCAACTCAACGGTTCAGGAAAAAAAAATCTTTGTACTCTACTTCTAACTTTATATAAATCTGGACTATTTCAAACTTTACAAAAAAAATTTTTTAAGCCACATGCAATGTTATTTTTAAAAAAAGGCAACATGGAACAGTACATGAAGGAGCCATAATCCCGTACTGCCTACAGAAGGTAGGCTGCCCAGAGGCTGGCAAAAACCAGCCCTCAATGCAGTCTCCATCCTAAGTGCCCCCACCCAATGCCCCCTCACTGGGCACTCCTGCCGCTGCTAGCACCTGCCCCAGAAACACCCCTGCACTCCCTGCAGAGGCGCCCCACCTGCCTGTCTACCCGCTGACATCTTAGGGATTTCCCCTTTCTGTTGATGTCTTTCTACTTCAGTCACAAGTCTGCAGAATTTAAGTTGATAACCTGGACTTCAACCGGGACTATGAGAATCTAGTTGACAGGCAGAACTCAAAAGGAACCATTTATGTTCTCTGTATATCTATTTGCACACCAGCTTTCACCCGAGACCAAGATTTACACACATTTACTCTGACACCCATTTCCTTCTCCTAGCAAATTAAAGGTAGTAAGTAGCCTATGGCAAAGAGGAAAATGAATGATTCTCTCTCTTCAAAATAAAGGGACCAGCCTCCCAGTGGGGCAGGGGAGAGGAAAACAGCCCGATTCGGAGGAGCAGGCCCGCGCCACAGCCCCTGGAGGACCGTCTCTGGGCAGAGTATTTACACAACAGACACAATGGCTCCTCTGCAGCCATTACTGTCGGTCAGGTAAATAACGCATGTGCCAAAACACACATTTAATGAGGGAAATAATATGCCTTTATAAAAAGCCTCGATCCGTATTTACCTGAGAGACCAGAGAAGCACCAAATCACCAGATTAGTGGAACCACAGAGGAGTCATTCTGGTGTCTTGGGTAAATAGACATTTTATAGC
Organism: Cervus elaphus; assembly: GCF_910594005.1. NCBI lineage: Eukaryota > Metazoa > Chordata > Mammalia > Artiodactyla > Cervidae > Cervus > Cervus elaphus. The sequence goes on along the minus strand of NC_057834.1, from coordinate 121,979,767 downwards.
CTTCCATTACTGGAGGGGGAAGGAAGGGCGAAAGGAGGGGGCCATCCTTTAATATCCACATGCAGGCCAGGGGAGCCTGGGGGAGAGAACAGAAGAGAAGCCCATCATGAAATATGGGGTCCACTCCCACCCCACCTCCCCATCCACTTGGGATATCTCTGGGGAGGGTATGGGTCTGTACCATCTCTGGACTCAATCCATTCCATAAAAAGCCAGACTGGGGAGTTCCCTGGTGGTCCAGTGATTAGCACTTAGGGCTTTCACTGCTGTGGGTCTGGGTTCACTCCCTGGTCAGGGAACTAAGATTCTGCACGCCACATGTTGGTGGGTGGGGTGGGGGAGCCAGACTGGGAGGCAGAGGTGCATTCCAGAGAAACCCCAGGGCAGTGAGGCAGGTTCTGGGTCCAGCTGACTGGAAGCACGTGGGACAGCCATGGCATCCCCAGCACCGAGTCTCAGGGCAAGTCCCTGCCCCAATCTGACCTGCAAGTAGCACAAGTACTCGGGCACCTGAGCCACAGAGGCATCCTCAAGAACACAGTAACACCTGTCTGCAACTCATCAGTCACAGGCCCTGCCTCAAGCAGCTAAAAATAACCTGGGAAAAATATAAATAAACTGCATGCCTTCGAGAGTCATAATGTTCAGTCTAATGAATGCATTCTTACTGCTGGAGCACTTTCTGTGAAAATCACAGACTGTCAAAGGTGAAAGAAAACCTAAGAGGAGACACAGTCCAGTCAGTCAGAGAAAATGAGCCCCAGAAAGAGAAAAGAACAGCCCAAGGTTCACAGAGCAAGTAAGCATAAGAAGAGAACCTAGGACTCCCAACTCCCAGTTCAGAGCCTCCGGCCACTGCCCCAACACAAGCAGCAGGCACCAGCACCTGTCCCCTCAGCCTTTCTGCAGTCTCACAGCGGAGGCCAGCAGCCTGACGGCTCGGCCTAGTCTGCTGAAGGTGGAACAAAGCTTGACAGACCGACAAAAGCCTGGAACTTCTACATGACTTCCTGATGGCCCCAAAGCAGAATGGAAGCAGGAACTCTAAAGCTGGGTCCTCATCTCAAACAAAACACTCTCCTTCTCTGTGAACCCATCACCCTCTCGGCCTGGAGCTTCAGCTACTTCAGCTCCACGGCAAGGCAAGGGAGAATCTGCCCAACACCGGAAGCAGCTGCTAAACCCAAACTATCAGCAGAGCTAAAGTCGCTAAAGACCTTCAGGAACACAAAATTCTGACGGCAACATCACGAGCTATAGGAGGCTGCCTCTCCCCTTCAATTAGCCCATCTCAGCCACTCAAGACAGCATGGAAAAAAGAAGTGCCTGTTTGCGATTTGCCTGCTGTTTGCTAACCCTCAGCCACATCCAGTGACTTGGGCCAACTCCTCTAAGGGGCCAAGGCTGAGAAACCTCTCTTTGCAAAAGACCTGCATGTCAGCTGTGCCCCATAGCACAGAAGAGGGGGCAAAGGCTAGTTTCCTAACACAGCATAAACAGGAAAAAAATGGAGAAAGGGCAGGGTATGGTACAGTACTCTCATCCCTTTAAGGTCCTCCCACACCCATAGAACAGCGTCTGATCCCAGATGGGAGGTACCCAGAACTGGCTACTTCCCTGCTTCCAAGATGGAGAACTAGAACAGAAACAAGTAGCTGTTAAAAATGCTGGTATGAGACAAACACCAGTTCAAATCCCGACTCCACCACATGTTCTTTGTAATAATAGCTACAACAATAATGCCTATCTCGTAAAGATTAAATTAGATCATATAATATGTACAAAGCACTTTGCACAATAGTACGATCTCAGTTAAAGGGAATTATTGTTAATACAGGAGAAAGAGGAAAGGAAACTACTATTTTCTGAAGATCTACTATAAGCTAGGCACTACAGTCGTTAATTTACATATTTCATCTCATTTAAGCCTCCCAACCATCAAGTAAAAAAGGTAACAGCATTCCCATTTCACACATGGGAACACTAAGGCTGAGATGCACTCAGCTCTTCAGGGCCCTGTTCTCCTCTCCTACATTTGAGGGCCCGCGTTCTCCACTTGGCTGATTCTCCCATCAGCCATAGGGCTAACAATGCATATCAACTGTAGTTTTTTTCTGAGCTAAGATATGACTTTAACTAAAAGAAACTCAACCATAAGCAATAATTAAGTCTGTCCAAATCACCCAAATTTGTTTCTAAGAAGAAAAACAAATTGCAGCCCTGGGTACAAAAGCGGAAACGGGAAGCAACATCTTGGATTAGAACAACTGCAGCACAATGAACTCAAAACCTCTCCTCCAACCCAGTTCCATAGGAGCAAATCTTCCTGTCTCATGGAGCAAAGAAACTCACAGGAAGCAGGGTGACAACCAGCTCGTGCTCAGGCCCCTTAACGTGACATTTCCTTTTACAAATCTGTGCCTTGGCAATTGCTGCTCCCTCTGTTTTGAAATGTACTTCCATTTTCATCAGGCAAATTACTGCTCCTTCTTCAAAACCCAGCTCAAATCTTCCCCTTTTAGTAACTTTCTCTGACACTTCATCAGAAAGTTGATTGCTTAAGTGATCCAGCGGCACAGTTTATTCCTACTTCATAACTTTCATCTCACTATATTGTAAGATTTTAGTTACCTGATTCTCCTCTTACCAGTCATTTTCAGGGAGATAAAAATTTTCAGGGAGTTTCATCAGGTGAGAACAATGGAAGACAGGTGTAGGGGTATATGTTACATATGTATGTGTAAAAAGTACTTCTTTTGGTTGGACCATTGAAACCATTTTAAAATTCCAAGTAGCATTAAAGCATAGTTTTTCTCCATCTAAGGAGTATATGAGTTCTAAAAAGTGTGAGGAACACTTAACTAGACCTAGATCCTTAAGGGCAAGGGCCAAGTTTTCTTCATTTCTGTACTCTCAGCGCAGGGTCAGGCACAAAGTGGGAGGCAACATTTGAGCGACTTATGACGTCAACTGCTCTGGAACTGGAACGTGTCAGAACAGAGCAGGGCCTAAGAACCAAGAAAAGCTTCTTTTCTTTCTCTCTTCTTCCTACCCTCTCACCCCCCACCAATTTTGTCCTCCCCAGTAAGAGAGAGTGGGCCAGCACTGCCTTGGTGCGGGAATACTATTAAAAGGATTAATTTAGGGACCAGTGTTTGGACTGTCACATCCAATCACTACCCACAGATCTACAGCTTCCCAAATCAAGCTCATGCAAAGAGGAATCAATTGCAAGGACACAGAGGGTCTGAACAGGCATACTAATGGCCTCCTGAGGTGCCAGCGGCCAGCTCTGACACTCCCATAAATTATCTGCCTTTTGATTTTACCTGTAGCTGTGGGGCACGAGGCACAATTTTGAACATATCAAAGCAATCTCTCGTCACCCAAGGCTCCCCCAAGAATGTCCCCAAAGGGGGATGGTCTAAAAACAATGACCCAAAGGGAATCTGCTTCCCAGCAGGCCTGTTCCTAGCAGTCATCAATTAAAACCCAACAGGACCAAGTGAATAAACGGATCCAGATCAAGACGAGCAGATGTGGACAAGGCATGCAGCAGACCGCAGTTCTGCATCAACTATACACCTCTCACTCAAAGGAAGAGAAATCACAGCAATAAACGCACACAATCTCATCGGGAGGCAACCGCACCAGCTGACAGCACACTCAACCATCCCGGGCCTCAGTTTCCTCACTTGTGCAGCAAGGACAGTAATGCTGACCACCTGGCCCACTTCCCAGAGGGGTGGTGAAAAGTAATTTAAAAAAACACATTCAAGAGGCACTTTACAAAGACGAAGGGCCACAAGGGTGGCAACACTAATAAATGACCCTGACAGACTGGGAGAAATGACTGGTCACACTTTGATGAATTTCTTTCAGGTAGCTGCTCGCCCAGTTTGCTTCACTGATGGTATTGGGGCTAAGGTCCACCCCAAAGAAAGTTCTGGAATTCCGGATGGGACTCCTGCTGTCTGAAAATTTTCCATTGTGAAAAGCAGCGTCTTGCCTTAATTATAATGTACTCCTGTCTGTTGGCTGCCTCCACCAGGGGCTGCGTTTCTATCACACGGCCACAATGACGATTGTGAGGACCCCAAACACACTAAGCCAAAGGCCAAGTCACCCGATTGCTAGATGCTTTTTAAAAAAATTGTGTAAAATACTATTAATAACAAAAGTTAAGGACACCGTGCTAGGAGTTTTACATCTCATCAAATCCTTAACCAACCTTCCATTTTACAGACATGAAAGCTAAACTCAGAGAAGTCAGTCACTTGCCCAAGGTCACATAAGCACTGCTATCAGAAACCTATAGGCTTCCCTCCAGCAATGCACACCAGAGCTTATAGGAGGAGGACAATTCATCAGACACTCACAAATACTTTATTTGGTCCCTGTACCTGACACACACCGTCATACTCAATTAGGAGACATTCTCAAAACCAGAGAAAGGTCACCGGTTTCCTACAAGCAAACAAAGGAGAGACTAAGTAGGACATATAAAGAATAAGGCAATATCCTGGGAAGCTTAGGAACATGGGTCCCCCTCCGTGTATACAGTTCAGGAAGTTCAAAGTAATTGGCATTAAGCTGTGAGACCAAAGACTAAACTCTCTCCCAGGCTACATTTATTTCCGACTTTTTTCAATAGAAAACAGTTTCCCAAAACTTCTCATGCATTCCACACCAACTTGTCCTTCCCACCCATCTTTTCTAGTCTGTGAAACAGGAGCTGGTATTGCCAATAATTTCTCAAGTAAACATCCTTTAAGCTCAAGTAGATAATCAGAAAATTAGTGAAGAGGACAGCATACACATCGATGCAAAGATTCAGGTGTACTCAATTTTTAGTTCTCAAAACATTGCCTCAATAGCGAAAATATAAAATGTCCCCCATATGTAACTGCCACAGCCTCCTTACTGGTCTCTCTACCTATCACAATCTATTCTTAACACTGAACATTGAAATCAAAGCAAACTTTCCAAAACACAAATGTAGTATCAGGCTCCTGCTTAAAACTTTTCAATGGCTCCTCACTGCTTTTATGATGGTCTGATCTAGTGGTTGGTTCACAAGCCAAATCCAGCTGCCACCTGTTTTTATAAAGTTTTACTGGAACACAGCCATGCTCATTCATTTTCGTACTATGGCTGCTTTTGTGCCATAGCAACAAAGTAAACCGTTGTGACAAAGACCCATAAAGACTATTTACTACCTGGTCCTACACAGAAAGTTTGCTGATCTAATCTTTCTTTTCTACCCACTATTTAATCCTAAGAGTTGATAAGGCCCTGGCTTCTGCTTACCTTTCCTCCTTCATTTCTTATCATATTCTCCTGTTCCCTGTCCACTGAGTTCTCTGTGTTTCGATCACACTGAACTTCAGCTTCTAAAACTCAACAAAGCTCTGACCTTTATGCTTAATTCTTCACATCTTCATTCAATTCTAGCTGAGTAGGTTACTTGCTCTGTAAAGCCTTCCCTGAACCCATCAGTCTGGGTCGGAGCTCCTTCTAAGTACTCTCAGAGCACATATACTTACCTTGTTATAGCCCTCTCAGATGTCTCATAACTGCTTCTTTACTATCTGTCTCTCCCATGTACGCTCTTTAGGGACAGAGATACCAGTTGTCTTGTTCACCACGAGCCCAACACCAAGCAAAATGCCTGGACCTCAGTTATTCAACAAACAGCCTCTGAGATCCTGGATATCAATCAACAGAGCATAACTTTTTAGCCAGCCTCAAAAATCCTCATAAAATGGAAATAGGCTGGAATTAACCATCCACCCAGAGGTGATCCACAACTCAAATTAAACCAAGATCCCAAAGGCCTTGGTAAAATGCATTTATAAAAAAACAAATAAATATGATCCTTCCGAATGTCCTAAGACATGTATTTCTTAGGACAAAGAATCATTCCAGCTCTATTCGACATTCCTGAACTTCAAGTAGGTATTTGTGCGATGTCCACAAAGAAATCATGGCAGAACTTGAAAGTCTGATACCCCACCTCCAACTCTCACCAGTTCATAAACTTTGCATAAGTTTCAGTCATCTTTCAGCATACGGTATTTTGTCAGAAAAAGCTACAGAAAAGTAAAATGTGCACCAGTCCCCACTCCCCTCCCTCCAAGCCCAAATACTCATCAGGAAGACGTCAAGCCAAAACTTGACCATGCAATAAGACTTCTCACCTCTCCTTACTTCGAAGATGCCAAGACTGGCCGCTGGGGATGCTGAAGGTTCAGTGAGAGCTGGAAAGCCCCAATGCTGTGGATAAATACACATCTCTGCAACAAGTCTATTTCAGTATAAATGATCATATCCCCAGGGGGCTGCTCTTTGAAACAACTTAAGACCACACTATACTTCAAACTCCTAAACTCAAACTACTTTGGGGTAACAGTTATCTATGTGGAAGACAGTACCAGTACAGAGTTTTCAGAAGCTACAGTTGACCTCTGAACAACACAGGTTTGAACTGTGTGGGCCTACTTCCTACGTTAGGGTGTTTTTCAATAAATATACTGGACATTTTTTGGAGATGCATGACAATTTAAAAAAAACTTGCTGATAAGCCAAGCAGCCTAGACATGACAAAAAATTTAAGAAAAAAATAAGATGTCATGAATGTGTTAAATACAAGTACATATACATATAACATATAAAATATGTGTTAATCAACTGCTTATGTTATCAGTAAGGCTTCCAGTTAAAGCTATTTACAGTTAAATTTGGGGGAGTCAAAATTTATAAGCAGATTTTTCAACTGTGTGGGGAGTCGGTCTCCTTAACTTTTGCATTTTTCAATGGTCAACTATATATATTTTTGGAATGATGAATTTCATTTTCTCCAATGGCATATTTTTCTTCCAAAGGAGGTTTATCTCCTAGAGACACTCAACATTTAAAATATCAGAGCCTGGACTGAGAAATATGGCCATGAAGTGGTGGCTCTCTGGATAATCCAGAATCCTAGTCTAGTCAAGGAGGGGACACTGGTTACAGCTGACAATATTCATAACTCAGGAACTGAGGCAGGGATTGGGGCAAGCACTGATTGCCGCAAAACCACAGGCTATATTGCAAATGGACCACATAGACCAGGTTAACACTTGCAGAATACATGCAGGTCTGCCTCAAGTTCTAAAAAAGTCCAGGTAGCCAAACCCCAAGTCAAATCATCAATGGATACTTATCATATTTATCACTTAATTCAGATCTTCCATACTTTCTCTTCAGAGCACATAAATCTTACACCTTTTACTAATCACATCTTCCAAAAGACTAGAAGTTGCAAAGGTGCCCATGTAAGCCAGCAACGCACTTGCACAAAGAAAACACCGAGGTTTGGATCCAATCTACTCCTGTCTACCACTCTACACATTTAACACTTTATTCTACTCAGATCCCCTAGGAAAATGCCACTCGCCAACCTACCCCACCACAAAGAAAACACTTTTCAAAATGAAAGGGAATAAAAGCACTTTTATTTGGAAATTTCAAGTTGCAAGGAGAGCTCTCAGCCAAGCTCTGTGACCTAGCTAGCCGATTATTTACAGGATCTTTGGGCAGGAATTGTTAATGAGCTTTTAATTTGGAGTGCTTAAGTTGCCAAAGTGCTCTGAGCTCCAGTGAAGCACCACAGAATCCATAAAGGAAACCTTATCAATCACTTCCCGGCAGCTACCTTCCCCCAACCCCCACCTCTCTGAGGAGAGGCAGCCAAGTGGGTTTCTAACCAAGATCACAGACACACACATTAGTGGAGTCACACTCCAAGTCCCTGTTTATAAATTGGCTTTTAAATGGTAGGGAATTCAGGTATAATATACTTAAGCTCCAGGCATGAACCCACCAAAACAAGGCATGCTGTGTATGATAAAGTCCAAATAAAGCAGAATTTGATGAAGCCAATTTCTGGTAGAAACTCTACAATCAAAAATCATTCAGCCAATCACAACCTACTATAGTTCAAATAGTGTACAGTCTTTAGCCAATGGGATTCCTGTTTTTTTGCCCTTCAGCTGGAAGGCTGATAAAATGTCTGACAAGAACTAATACCAGAAACCTATAGCAGAGGCAATGATGGGTAATACCAGTTTGCAAAATCCAGCCCTAAGGAGAGAATTCAAGCCCCCAAAGAGAAGCCACGTTCAGCATTTTTCAAGTCACAAGACGCAGTTATATTTTGCAAGACTGCAGCCAAGCCCCAATCCAAGTTCATGACTTTTTAAGAAAACACCTGTTGCTGGAGCATTTGCAGGAAAAGCAAACAGGAAGCTAGCCAAGTTAGGCCCTTTATTCACTCTTTCCACCATAACTACTACCACGGATACAGATTTACAAAGACGTGAACTGCTAATCTTGCGTGTCTGCGCGTATGTGTGTCGGGGAGGGGGTAAAGGGGATGTTCTATCTACCATTTCCTTGCTAGTTTCTATCCTCTTTGATCAAACCTCTCTTTCTCCTCCTAAGGAACCCCAGGTAAGAAGTCAGCATGCTTAATCACCTCACCCAGCCTGTCCTGCAAAGCCCTGCCCCTCTCCCTCTCCGCCTGAACGTTTCTCAGTAGACCATATGCATCCAGGGTGAGCACATGGGCCAGCACCCCAGGCTGCCCAAACTGCGCGCCGCGACCCTCACCCCGCATGCATTACCAGGGCCCAATCTGGGGGGCCTCGCCGCATCACCCACCCCGGGATGTTGCCCCCAACTCGGGCCCATCCAAGTCCAAGGGATTGTAAGCGGAGGAGCAGGGGGCCAGGAGACCAGCCCTCCTTCCCAGGGCCGCCCCCGCCCCCCGTCAGCAGCAGGAGAGGCTGTCGCCATGGCAACGCCCCCTCCTCGGGGCCAGCGCGGCAGGCTCCCTCCAGGTGCAGGCCCCGACGTCTCCCTCGGCCTGAGCAGAAGCTCAGGACAGTTTACGGCGGCGGGCGCGGCCCGCGCCGACTGCGGCGCCGGCCAGGCAGAGGCAGGGCCAGCTCCGCCCGCTCCCCACCGCCCGTTCCCGGCCGCCTCAACAGCGGCAGCCAGCACCACGAGTCCACAACACACCGACTCACCTCCGCGCACTCTGACCCCGGCCGACGCGGCGGACGGGCGGGCGCGGTGGCCAACCGCTGAGCCCGCCGCCGGCTCCTCCGACCAATGGGCTGCAGAAGGGCGGGGCTTCTTCTCCCCGAAGGCTCGCTCTCCCGCCGACATGCGCGCTAAGGTGTGCCAAGATGGTGACTCCCTTCGGCAGGCCTTATGGGACTTGTAGTTTTGATGTTGCACGTATTTTGAAGAAAGTGAAGGGGCCTCACTTCAGAGCTGTGAAAGAAATTTTTTAAAAAAACGAAACTTTTTGAGGCCTAGACCGACCCAGGTAACCCACTTCCGTTTTCCCACCTTCCAGTATGCTCATGAGTTGAGTATAGGTTCATAAGGTGACATGTTGTACTTAGATGTCACCTCATGAGTAGTACATTCAACAAGTCATTATTATCATTACCTCTCTGAGGTGAGCGTGGGGAAGACCTGAGAGGAGGGTGATTTTAGGCGAAGAAGAAAATGGTTAGATTTCTGAAGGGCCTTCCCAAGGAAGAGGGAACTGAGTTGGTCAGATCAGCTCCACAGGGAACTTAAGAGTTAAAAAGATTCTGGCCTCAGCTACAGAGAATTTCCACAGTCAATTACTTCAGTCAACTAGGAAGAAACTCTGGCCAAAGCCAGAGATGTATTTCTTCATCTTGGTTATGCCTCTCTGGGAAGTCAAGAGTACCAGGTTCTGAGCTGGGGAACCCCAGCCTTGGCCAAGCCAGTGATGGCTTTGACAGCCTCCCACTCAGCCAGGAACCATCTTCTGGGCCCATCTTCAGTCACCAAGCCCTCTGTCTGCCATCTGAATATATTCACTTAAGAAAATGATGTCATTTCTGGGCCTTACCACCTCTGTGAGATCTGACCTTAACGTAATATGGTTTCCGCCTGAGCTGGGAAAACCTGGTAATCCCCATATTAGGGAATTCCTACCTTAATTCCACATTGTGGATTAGGCGATTCTGCTCTGCACCTACAGAATTTATGTCATGGTTTTATAATTGTCTGTTTCTTTGTTGTCTCTCCCTAGGGCTGTAAATCCTTTAACATAGGCATTATTTGCATATTGTTCATGCTCTGAAGTAATACCCAGCACAGTTCCAGACAGAAAGCAGGAATACAATAAATGTTTGTGAACAAATCAGGAAATAAGCATCAGCAGGGACTGGTGTCTCTTAACCCAAGGTCAGTAAAGTGGAAGTACATCTATCTATCCCCTGATTTTTGGAGCTGTAATTGGCTCTTCCTCCTCCCATTAAGGGCTTCCCTGGTGGCTCAGCTGGTAAAGAGTCCGCCTGCAACACAGAAGATCTGGGTTCGATCCCTGGGTTGGGAAGATCTGTGGAGAAGGAAAAGTCTACCCACTCCCAGTATACCCAGTATTCTGGCCTGGAGAAGTCCATGGACTATATAGCTCATGGAGTTGCAAAGAGTAGGACACAACTGAGTGACTCACTTTCCTCCAATTAATGTTATCTAGACGTTAATCCCAGTTGATCAGATCAGTCAACATGTTTTATTATATAGTGCCTCTGCTAAGTGTCACGATTCAGGATTCAGGATTTTGCTGAGGATTCATTGGTGAGTAAGTCACACAAAATCTGTGTCCTCAAAAAAAAAAAAAAAAAATCTGTGTCCTCAAGGAGCTTTTATATTAGGGAAGAGGAGGGAGAGGAAGAGCAGACAATGAACAAATAGATAAATAAAATTAGACCAGTAAGAGGCCCTAGTATGGCCTCTCTTGCCTCTGGCTTTGTTATATCCTAAATCTAGTCTGAGAATAGGTCATAGCCAGCCTTCTTGGCTGTAAGAATGAAGTAAACATACTGTATGAGGATTGGAGGTTTTCCTTAGCACCCAGGCCCAAGATTCTCCATGGAGCCTTCCATGGTCCCCTCGACTGCCCCAAAATGTGTTCTTTCCACCTTGGTGCTCTAGAGCTCATCTGAACAACTTCCAGGGCCTCACCAAATTGTAAGCTTTTTTTGGACATGGAGCAAGCAAAATGCACTCAAATAATGGGATAGTTTAAGTACACTTGGTGCCTTATACTGCTGCCTAAGCCAACATTTCAGAGAAGGCAATGGCACCCCACTCCAGTACTCTTGCCTGGAAAATCCCGTGGACGGAGGAGCCTGGTAGGCTGCAGTCCATGGGGTCGCTGAGAGTCTGGACACGACTGAGCGACTTCACTTTCACTTTTCACTTTCATGCTTTGGAGAAGGAAATGGCAACCCACTCCAGTATTCTTGCCTGGAAAATCCTGGGGACAGGGGAGCCTGATGGGCTGCCATCTATGGGGTCACACAGAGTCGGACACGACTGCAGCAACTTAGCAGCAGCAGCAGCAGCAGCAAGCGAACATTTGGCTCCCTCAAGCCTTTGGCTGATTGTATGTGTGTATGTGCGTGTGCTTGTGCACACACCCTCAGTAATGTCCGACTCATTGCGACCCAACCCTATGGACTATAGCCTGTCAAGCTCTTCTGCCCATGGAATTTTCCAGGCAAAAATACTGGAGTGGGTTGCCATTTCCTGCTCCAGGGAATCTTCCTGACACAGAGCTCAAATCCACGTCTGTTGTGTCTCCTGCATTGGCAGATGGATTCTTTACCACTACTCCACCTTGGCTGTGTTCTAGTTCCCTAGAAAACAGAGCCTGAGGCAAGGCTTATGTTGTAAGATTTCATTGGGAAGTAGAAATCCAGGACGGCAAGAGTGAGGGGAGAATGTAAGTGAGGCGAGCAGGAGGGAAAGAAAATATAAATATGACCAAAGGTTGAAAGAAAGCACAGCTAGTGACTTTGTCCTACAGTAGACCATATAAAACCATCACTTCTCAGACAGGAAGGGAAGGTTGTATTACTCCACCACTCCACCAGCCACAGTTCAGTTGAGTCACTCAGTCGTGTCCGACTCTTTGCGACCCCATGGACTGCAGCACGCCAGGTTTCCCTGTCCATCACCAGCTCCCGGAGCCTACTCAAACTCATGCCCATCGCGTAGGTGATGCCATCCAACCATCTCATCCTCTGTCGTCCCCTTCTCCTCAAGCCTTCAATCTTTCCCAGCATCAGGGTCTTTTCAAATGAGTCGGTTATTTGCATCAGGTGGCCAAAGTATTGGAGTTTCAGCTTCAACATCAGTCCTTCCAATGAATAGGCAAGACTGATCTCCTTTAGGATGGGCTGGTTGGATCTCCTCGCAGTCCAGGGGACTCTCAAGAGTCTTCTCCAACACCACAGTTCAAAAGCATCAATTCTTCGGTGCTCAGCTTTCTTTATGGTCCAACTCTCACATCCATACATGACTACTGGAAAAACCATAGCTTTGATTAGATAGACCTTTGTCGCCAAAGTAATGTCTCTGCTTTTTAATATGCTGTCTGGGTTGGTCATAACTTTTCTTCCAAGGAGCAAGCATCTTTTAATTTCATGGCTGCAGTCACCGTCTACAGTGATTTTGGAGCCCCCAAAAATAAAGTCTGTCACTGTTTCCACTGTTTCCCCATCTGTTTGCCATGAAGTGATGGGACCAGATGCCATGATCTTAGTTTTCTGAATGTTGAGTTTTAAGCCAACTTTTTCACTCTCCTCTTTCACTTTCATCAAGAGGCTCTTTAGTTCTTCTTGGCTTTCTGCCATAAGGGTGGTGTCATCTGTATATCTGAGGTTATTGATATTTCTCCCAGCAATCTTGATTCCAGCTTGTGCTTCATCCAGCCCAGCATTTCTCATGATGTACTCTGCATATAAGTTAAATAAGCCAGGTGACAATATACAGCCTTAACATACTGCTTTCCTAATTTGGAACCAGTCTGTTCTTCCACGTCCAGTTCTAACTGTTGCTTCCTTACCTGCATACAGATTTCTCAAGAGGCAGGTCAGGTGGTCTGGTATTCCCATCTCTTTAATTTCATGGCTGAAGTCACAATCTGCAGTGATTTTGGAGCCCCCCAAAATAAAGTCTGTCACTGTTTCCCCATCTATTTGCCATGAAGTGATGGGACCAGACGCCATGGTCTTAGTTTTCTGAATGTTGAGTTTTAAGCCAACTTTTTCACTCTCCTCTTTCACTTTCATCAAGAGGCTCTTTAGTTCTTCTTGGCTTTCTGCCATAAGGGTGGTGTCATCTGCATATCTGAGGTTATTGATATTTCTCCCAGCATTCTTGATTCCAGCTTGTGCTTCATCCAGCCCAGCATTTCACATGATGTACTCTGCATATAAGTTAAATAAGCAGGATGATAATATATAGCCTTGATGTACTCCTTTCCCAATTTGGAACCAGTCTGGTATTCCATGTCTGGTTCTAACTGTTGCTTCCTGACCTGCATACAGATTTCTCAGGAGGTAGGTCAGGTGATCTGGTATTCCCATCTCTTTAAGAATTTTCCATATTTGTTGTGATCTGCAGTCAAGGGGGTGCCACAGCCACAGGGGGCACCAGATCCCACACCCCAAAGCACAGTGGTTCTTCTGAAACTAGAAATCATGAGGAGCCTCTGGCTTGATCAAAATAGGCCACTGAGTCTCACCACAGTGGGCACATTGGAAGCTCTATCACAACCTAACCCTCCTCCCAAAGGAAGCTAAGACAATCAAATGTATTAGTAAATGATGTGATAGTAGTGGCAGCTGAGCTGTCCAAAAAACAAGTGGCCAAGGCCCAGGGTGGGATGTGAAAGATGGGGCAAGTGAATTGTCAGAGACAGATGAACTGAGTCCAATACAGTCACAGATACACCCTGGTTAAACCACCTAGCTACTGGATTAAGTGACTGATCTAAAGTGAACACTGAGAGCAAGAACCAAAGAAGACCCCATGGGTTCTTCTGCAGCCCTGTCAAGCCACCAGGAAAAATAGCAAGATGACAGTCAAAGTTGGGACCTTAATTATCAGTTAAAGGGCAGAGAACCCAGGACCCAAGGACAATGCATGGCAGCCCTCAAACATGGCACAGCTAAGAGAACACAGACTGAGTCTGAAACCATCTTATTTGATAACTAGAAAAGCCGCTCTGCCATTCTCAGCCCCTGTAAGCCGTGTAAGATAGCATAGTGCAGTTATAAGGAGTGAGAGATTGGATGGATAGAGCCTGCTCAGGTTTGCAACCTGGCTCTATCTGTGACCTTAGGCAAGTCATATATTCTCTGAGGCTCAGTTTCTTCATCTCTCTAGTGTAGATAATACTAGTCTCTACTTGTTACTAGAATTAAACATGCTTAAAACAGTATCCTGCATAGAGTTGAATATGTTTTGGCTATTACTATTATTCTTACCCCTCCCCTATCCCTCTGGCAACTCCTCTTCCCTCTGTGATCACCACCATACCACCTCGTCACCCCTCACCTGCGCCCCCCCCCCCCGCCCCAGTTTTCTCCGCTCCAAGAGCAGTCAGGGCTAGACCTGCCATGCCGTCTTCACCCTGCTTTCCCCAGGGCTGTTCCCCATGAGCCTGAGCCATTCATCTCCCTGGTGACCTGAATCTGAACTAAGAGATGGATGTGGGGTGGCTGAGGCCAGGGTGGTAATGTGCTCCCTTATCTCTCTGCCCCTCACTGGGGCCTAGTTAATTTTCCCTTTGATTTTAATATAGATTTATTGAAAGTTTCAGTTATCAAAACAAACTGCAGCAGCAAATTGGTGTTCTTTGCAGGCCTACAAGTGCCTATAAAGCTGCCATGCTCGGGAACGAATGGCGCTCTCCGGGAGGTCAGTCATGGCAACAGGAAGTCCCTGGGGACACACACACTGCAGTTTAATATTTTTCTTATTAGGCTTTTTCTTCTTGGCTATCTAAGCCTCCCCTTTAAATCGGAAATCAAATGGAGCCACCTGCCCAGGGAGGCTGTCTTCCCCAAGCTGCTCCACTGTTCCTTCTCTAGTGCTAGCCTTCCCACCCCTAAGCCTCTGACTTCTCCCTGCCTTGCCCATTGTTCCGGAGAGAACTGTGATTCACATGCCCCAGAGGTAGGGCCCACAGTGCTGTCCCAACTGTGGAAGGTTGGCTTAGGCTACCCAACTACTAGTCGGAGGCAGAGTTAAGTTAAAAGTGAAGTCGCTCAGTTGTGTCCAACTCTTTGTGACCCGATGGATTGTAGCCTACCAGGCTTCTCCGCCCATGGGATTTTCCAGGCAAGAGTACTGGAGTGGGTTGCTATTTCCTGTAGGCCTCTTCCAGATCTGTGCTCAGAAGGGAGGAGAAAGCAAAATTTTTAAAGCAAAAGAGTTGTTTTCCAAAAGGCAGGACCACCCTGTTAGGACCTACTGAGCTCTACAGAAATGAAAAGGAAATGATGAGTCTAGAAATTGGGCAGCTTTTCCTTCCAGCCCAAGAGTTGTCTGCTTTCATCCTCACTGCCATTCCCAGTATGGCCCCTCCTCTCAATCCCAAGCAGATTTTTGAAACCCTTCATTTTCTGGCTTGCCCCATTGGCTCCTAGAAAGAGAACCACTCACTGCCACCTCTACACTCTGGACTCATCCTGTCCCGGGGAGGGGCTTCATGACCTGGGAACCTCTCCTCTCCTCATCACCATCTCCTCTTCTGGGCCTAACATGTTGCTGGGTCACTTGTACCTGCCACATCCCAATTCCTCACGTCTTCCTCTTGCTCTTAAATGTTTCCTGCAAGCAGAAAGAGCTACTGACGTTCAGAACTCAGACTATGACTAAGGGTCCTGACAGCTGTTTCTGTACAGAGTGGGGCTAAGGTTGGGATCCAGACAGTCCAAGAATTGAGCCTTGTCTCTGATACTTACTCTATGACTTGGAGGACCTCTCTGTGGTTCCAGTGTATCTTGTGCTTGCCTCTACTCTTGTCTAAGGACCACTCTGTAATAAAATGATTTCTCTCTGTATCTCTTGCCTACAATATGCTGAGATCCTCAAGGACGAAGACTGTGATTTAATCATCTTTATATTCCAAGCGTGTCTATTTGATATATAAGTAAAAATTGTTTACTATAAAATGGAGAGAATACCTACATAAACATAAGGCAATGGAAGCACCTTCAACAGTGCCTAACCAACACAAGGTAGGTTGCTCAGTGAGTGAAATTTCCTTCATCAGTTTTCCCTTGAAGTTGGTCATCAGCCACCAGCACTCCCCATTTTTTGCTTGTCCGCATCTCATCTTCAAGTTCAGCTCTCTCTTGTTGCCTGCTGGAGCCCTTCGATCACTGTTCAGATGCCAGCATTCACCCTGGCCCCTTCAAAGTAGTGCCAATTTCTCCTCTCCTCTATACCAGGCTCCCTCTATTTTTCCCAAAAGTACTCACAAACTGCTGTCTCCTGGTGGCTCTATTCCCTGGCCTGCCTTGTAATAATGCATATGCTCCCTACCATCTACACCAGCTTGTAGCAGTATCAATAAGTTTACATTGTCACCAGTCTTGCTTATTCTAGGCCCTCACCCACTTCTGTGGAAACACGAATCCACAGCAATATTCTTTAAAAAAAAAAGCCGCAGTTGTGCCATTGGAGCAATCCAAGCTACTGTGCTCCACTGGCATCTGTCACTAAGAGCACCAGGGATGCTGCCTTGAATGCTTCTGGTACCATGACAGTGTGAGAGCATGGAATTCTCTCATGAAGTAAGAAGTTGACTCCCTCCATATTTCATGCAGCCAGGGGGACGTAACACCCCACAGCACTGTGGTTTGAGCTCCTAAGTGTTTCAGAGACAGTTCTGCCCACTTATTTAACCAGTCCTTTTTCTTCCCATTGTGCACACCTACTACTACCAGAGGAAGGAAAATAGGGTGAGTTTAATGAGAGCCATCACACTGAACCAGAGCCACCATCTTTCTTCAACCCTTAGTCCTACTGTGGAAACTGACTCACCTGCCAGAACCCCCCTCCCATATCACTTCTCTCTTTGGAGTCCTGCTGGCTTTTCCAGCAATAGAGTATCTATGGGGTTATCAGTTTGTACAGGTGTAGACCTGATCCAGTTATGGGTTTGGTTCAAATTTGTTTTGCTCTAAGAGAATTTTCAGCCTAATGTAAAACAATGGATTCAAATAGATACTTGGATTCAGGGTTGTTGCCTAACTCCCCAAGTAGCCAACTATCAGCTCCAAACCCATCAGGACCCCCATTCCACTACATTTTCCCCCAAGATTTAGTGAATAAATTCCTTATACTACCTGCCACCTTCCCTTACCTTCCCAGACTATTGAAGCCTTGTCCTTACACTGCACCCCTTGTGGTTTCATAGCTCCTTCTTCCTGGTCTTATCTTGGCATCACATCCTCTACACTCAGGCTTCAACCTATGCTTCCAGCCTTAATTCCTAGCAGTTCTTAACTCCCCTTCTCTTCCAGGCCAAAGGAGAGCTGATTATTACTTATGGAGAAGCTTTACACTTTTCTGCCTCTGAGACTTTACTGGTGGTGTTCTCTCAACTGGGGACACCTTCCCCATTCCCCTCTCTATGACTGAACTTCCAGAGAAGTGTGCCCTGCTCCAGGAATTATTTCCTGATCCCCAAGTGGCTATTCCTTCCCCTCCCCGAGTCCCCAAACCCTGTCTGCCTGTCCTGCCCTGCAAAGTAGCAGTAATACACAGGCCAGGGGCTTGCTCAGCATTCTTGATCTCTAGGCAGTCCCTGACCACAGCCCCCAGGACCTCAGAACACTGCTGTAGGGCTTTCAGGAGGGCATGCAAGGCCTTCAAGGAGCCTCCTCCAGCAACCTCAGCTGAACTAAGAGTTTGAGTGTATACTTTTTCAAGGTGCAACAAACATTCATTGAATATCTATTTTGTGCTAGGCTCCTTGAAAACACAGAACTGGAACATGAGCCACAGACACTATTCCTGCCCTCATAGAGCTTACAACTCTACTGAAGGAGACACTTGGGTAAGCAACCAGGCATCACTCAGAGTGATTAACTGTGTTCACAAACACCAGTTGCCGTGGTGGCCTGAAGATGAGGGACCAGTCACAGCTGGAAAGGCTTCTCCGAGCAGGTTTCTCTTTCAGCAGACATTTAAGTCAAGTTTGAAAGGTTGAACAGGAATTTCCCAGGCCCAGAAGGCGGAGAGGAAAAAAATGAAGAGGGCAACCCAGGCAAAGGGAATAACATGAACAAAGACTCAAAGCAAAGAAATGGCCCACGTGTGGATGGGAAGAAAGGACTACAAGTGCAGAAAGTGTGGAAAATCAAGGGGTACGAGAAGAGTTTGAAGTAGGCAAGAGTTAAATTCATGCGTAGTCTCTCTCTCTCTTTTTTAATTTATTTTAGCCTGCACTGGGTCTTTGTTGCTGCTTACGAACTTTCTCTAGTTGCAGAGTGGGGTGGGGTGGGGGAAGCAATAGTCTGTTGCAGTGTGTGGGCCTCTAATTGCGGTGGCTTCTCTTGTTGTTTCTGAGTAGTTCTGGCCCATGGGCTTAGTTGCTCCGCGGTATGTGGAATCTTAGTTCCTGGACCAGGGATCAAACCCATGTCCTCTGCATTGGCAGGCAGGTTCTTAACCACTGGACCACCAGGGAAGTTCTCATGTGTAGTCTTGTAAACAAGCCTTCTTGAAGTGTTTGGATTTGATTTTGAAGGCAGTAAAGAGCCTCTAAAGCAGGACAGTGACTAAGTCAGTTTGGTGGTGTGGCACTGCTCCAACTTTAATGTGCTTGCATTGCAATCACCTGGGGATCTTGTTAAATGCAAATTGTGATTCTGTGGTCCTGGAAAAGGCCTCAGATTCTGCATTTCTCATGAGATCCCCAGTGATGCTTGTCCTCAGACCACACAAGAAGTAGCCCCGTCTTAGTGAGATCTCTCTGGTCCAACTTCCCACCTTCCCCAGTGCATCCACTCACAGAGCATTCTTTTCACTGAAAATGGTTCAAGGCTGCTGTGGCTCTTCACTTTTATTTAGCATCTATCTTTTAGAAGCTGTTAATTGAATATGTGCTCCACACCCAGCAAAGGATCTGATGCAAGAGGGTGCAGGGCTCAGGAAGACAAAAAGCAAGACATTTTCCTGCCCAAAAGTGTTCCATGTCATCTAAGAAGGGGCAGTTTTCTGTGAGCTGCCCTCTGCCAGACCTGTCATAAACATGGTAAATGAGGCCTGTCTCAGGAGTGCTCCCTGGGGCCCCACCTCCCCGGCAGCCCCATCCAGAGATGAGCCTGTTTATCCCTAACAGTTGTCTCTGACCTCTAAATCAATTCCCTGTCTGATACACAAACCCTAGTCTTCCCCAACCCTCCTCCCAATTCCAGACTATGTCAATTTGTAAAATTGGAGGCAGCATGTGATGACAGGAGTTACAAGCACAGGCTCTGCAGTCAGACTGCCTGGGTTCATCGCCCAGCTCCACTACTTATTAGCTGGGTAACCTTGGGCAAGTGGCTTAACCTCCCTAAGCTTCAGTCTTCTCATCTGTAAATTGGGGATAATAATTCTTCCTGTGGCACGAGGCTGTTGTGAGAGTCAGATGTGTCAGTGCCCATAAAGCACAGCCCCTGAAAGAAGCAGAGAGCTCCCCATAACTGCTAGCTATTGTTTTTAAAAATACAAAACCCTGGGACTCCCCTGGTGGTCCATCGGTTAAAAATCCACCTTGCAATACAGGGGACGTGGGTTCAGTCCGTGGTCAGCTGAGCCTGTGGAAGGCAACTAGAGAGTCCATGTGCCTCAATGAAGATACAGTGTGCCTCAACTAAGCCCCAACACAGCCAAACTAATTAATTAAAAAACAGCAACTAGATCCTGTGTGTACAGGAGCTTACCAGAGCCTTTTTGAAAGCTCGTATAAGTGAAAGTCCTTGTTATCCCCATGCCACCCAGGATGGCTTTTTCTACCTGCACCACCCTCTCCCTGATGCTGGGGTGAAGGAGGGGGCAGAACACCTCCAGAAGCCGGCAGTGCAGAGATGCCCCGCTGGATGAACAGCCTTTTGGGAGCACTTAACAGGGCAGGGGGCTTCAGCCTCCCGAAGCTGAGGCTCCATGTTGGAGGGGGAGGCTTTGCGGATTCCCTCCTACCTCCACCCGTCCCCACCGTGTCCCCTCTTCCCAGGGTCACCCAAGCTGCCCCTCCTTCTGGCTTCAGGGAGAGAGGCAGCTTCAATCATTCATCTTAATGTCTCTATTAAGCAGGGTTATGACCAGGATGAGACAAGAAACAAGGTCTTTTAGTGTAAAAACACGGCTCCCAGGGCTTGGCCCCAGGGGACTCCTCTCGGCACTGCTGCTGCTCCCAGCTACTGCTGCTGGAGGCCCGCTGAGGCTCAGGTCAGGCAAGGTGATTCTGCCCTGGGTTCTTTCTCTCCTTCCCCACTTCTCTGGAACTTTCTAAGGGCCTGCCCAGAGCTTTCATATCCAAAGAGAAGAGCATGACTTGGCATTTGGTAGAAGCCCCAGGGTCCTCGAGACTGTTAGACCTGCTTCCTGCCTTGGGATCACTCATCTGCATGTGCAGGCAGCGACAACCTTAGCCACTGGGGCTCGATCAGGCCTGACCTGGAGTCTGAGCTTAGAGCCAAGATAACGAACAGTATTCCTGATTATGGGAATATTGAGGAGGATCCTAACAGGACCATTCCACAAGTCCCTGTCACTCAGAGAAGGTTTCAGAGCCATCGTAGAGTCAGCATATGGTGACTCAGGCCTTGGCTCTAGAGTGGTAGCTGTTGGCCCACAAAGTCACAGCTTACTGACTCTTCCCCATTCCCATTCAAGGGCA